>NC_071624.1:10379674-13087174 GCF_014839835.1 Dryobates pubescens | reverse complement strand
TGTTTTGTTTGTGAGATTTTTTCTGTTTTCATCCGAGTCAGCAGTTTCTGGTTTATGCTTGGGTAACTGTGTGTTTGGGATGTTGTCTTTTGTAGCTGTGAAAAAGAAAATGGGTGAGCTAATCTTCGTATGTACTCGTGAAATATTACAAATCCGCATTCAGAGTTGATATTGTCATCTTTTCCTCGTTCTCTCCGTCTCTGCACAGTGCTACTGTGGGAATCCCTGAAGGTGGCTTTAGGCACATGATAGCAGAATATTCCATTCAGCAGTTAAATAGTCTTTGGCTGTATTAATGGTGAGAAATATAGGAGCGGGGGTTGTAAATGTGATGACAAGATTAACACGTGGCCCACTTCAATCAGGTACCTCTTGTTTTTGTATTTCTCGCTCATCTTCCCTAGCTGACTGACGGCTGTCACTCAACAGCTCTCTTTGGCCATAAAGAGAAAGAGCTTTCTCTAAAGATGTCAGCACTGCTGTTGAATTCCATAATAGGTCATTTGCACGAAAAGTCTACATAAAGCATCAAATTAGTAGCTTCTCTTGTAGATCTTTTGATAGCCTACATGAGAAATGGTGTGATACTCTTGATTATTACACCAGGAACGCGATAACATAGATTAAGTCAAAGTCTAATCTGGTTACCCAGAAACACTTTGCCCAAGGACAGTGCTTTAGACAGGAATTATGCAGAGTAATTATCTATGTATTAATACCTGCCAATTTCTTGTTTGTTTATCAGAGAAACAAACAAAATGTTAACTTGCAGTCAAGTGCAGGGGGAAAGAAAACTGTAGCTAATTGTGTCTTGGCCTAAAGTGTTCGTATAAAAAGGCACAAGAGCAGCTGAAATTTATCACCACTCATAGATATGAGATAACCATTAATGGCACTGGAAAATCCATAGAACAAATCTGCTTTAGTCATATTTTTTCCATTGTTTTTAGTTCTGTTTGTCTTCAGTGACCAAGAAAGTGTAACAATGAATAGGGACTATCCCATCCTAAGTTTTAAATCTTCAGTCATGATATCATGGACTTCAGTCTTAGTACTTAAACATGGTCAGGCTATGAGCTATGACAGTGAATCACTGGGTCAGATCATTTAACTGTGAAGTTATTTTCAAGGAAATAAAGGCCTGTTCCTAGCTTTCATCACCTTTTAATGATAGACTAATTTTTCTGCCGTACAAGTGCCTTTTTTCTTTCCCTCCAAAGATGTTTTCCAAACACTGCTAAGTCTTTTAAATATTTGCATATAATTAAGGTTTCAAAGCACCATTTTTCATATGAGAAAACTGAGGCATAGAGGAACTGAGTGACAACACTGCATCTTGGTGTGGATAACTGCTTTTTTAGTGGGTTTGGGATATATTTAAGATCTAGAAGATCTAGCCTCTCAATGCATTGCAACAGCTTTGTTTCAGTGGTGACTAGTTCAGAAGTGCTTTCTGGAGTTCACGCTGTTTTCAGATTGTCATTCTCCTCTTAATAACTGCCACTTCCACAAAATTAATTTTGGACAAGCTCAGCAGCTGCAGGATCTGTTCTGACTACCACCAACACTGCAGTTCTCTGAATTCAGTGGGGTGATGGTCAGACTTTCACACTTAACTCTCACAACAGCCCAGCTCTTCAGCCCCATTGGTCATCCTGCTGAAGAAGCTTGGCTCAGTTGTTGGTTTCATCGCTGTTCCAGAAAATCAGGCAGCACATTACTAGAGCTTCACTGGGATATAGCTCTGTGCCACAAATGAAGTTATGGAGATAACATTATAAATACTGTGCTTCAAATATGCGTAACTGTTCTTGGATTCTCTGCTGCCTGAGGTTATGAGATCTCTGCCTGAAGGGAAAGGGGGTAGGGGGTGGACAACAAAAAATCCCCAAAATAACTGAAGCCCACCATCATCATGAAGGTCAGGGGTGTGTTACAGTGGAGCAATTTGCCTCATATCAGCACCCAAGAGCAGGTATCAGCCCTGACATAAAGAGGACCTTCAGTGAAAGCAGAGGAGCTTGCATCCTCAGAGAATGAGGACTCAAGAAGCTGGTCTCCAGTTTGGTAGCAGCACTCTGTACTCTGTACATACTGCTTTTGTCCATAGTCTAACAGGTAAGTGTATTTGGCCACTGACTGCTGAGCCTGTTGATTTGAGAAATAATTCAGGCTAAATATATTAGTAAAAAAAAATCACGGATGTTGTGTCATCTTGAGAGAGATCAAGCTATTGCCTGAGCCATGATCTACCATCTTTCTTGCTCCTGGACCTTTGCATGACAGGTTCTCCTCAGCCCTTCTACTCACACTTGTTCTTCATGGCAGGAAAAGCAGCTGAAAACCTCACCCTGTAAGAGCTTTTTAACTACATAACAGGGTTTTATGCTCCTAGTTCCCATTGACTTTCAATTCAATTATCACTTATATGAAATTCAATAGGAATAAAGTACTTAATTCCTTTATGCCATTGAGAATCTCCTGTCCTGAGTCTTAGGTAGGCTATGGAAGGGGTGAGCAGTGGCTGTTACAGGGATGTGACAAGCATTAGGAAATAGAGATTGGATCACTGTGTTTCATGGGACTTTATACAAATCTAAGCAATTGGTGTTTCATATAGAATTACTGATTTCATATAAAGGAGAAGGGAAAAAATACAAGTAAGGCATGGTGAGGACAGTTTCTCAAAGAGCAGATACCAAAGGCACAAGCAGAAACGATTCCACTGCAAGGGATGACAGCCCATGTACGGAGAAACATCTTTTGTTAACACATGAGCCTTAACCAAAGATTCAAAGAGGAAATTTACAGATTATTAATGACAGGCCTAAAGGACTGTCATGAGCCTACAGAGGCAAACTTCAAGTAATCAAGGCACAAAAATGAGATGTGACCAGCAAGATGCATGAAACTGCAAAGTGATGAGCATTCAAAGCAATAGGGAAACCAAGATATAGGCTTGCTAGTCAGCAGAAGGAGGTGATGCTAGTGACAAATGAGGCTGAAAATAAAGAGGCACCTAATACCTGCACTATATAGTATTTTGCTTTTTCCAAAAGTCAGCTGTAAGGAATTGGCTCGCACACATAAGACAAACTGCAAGATTATATGGATGATTTGCAATTTTTTATAAGTCATCTTTTCATATCTTTTTAGATCAGCTATAAATCACCTTTTGATATCAGCTAATCCACTGATCACAAGCTGAGTGATTCACTGGCACTGTTATGAGGACTTGAATTCTGAAGGTGGTCCCTCCTTCTCTCCTGTTTCACCCCTTCCTAGAATAATTCTTAGTTTATTTGTTTACCTTCTGTGCCTGTCCTGGTTGCACAGATGATTGGTATTTCTTTCTGTTTCTTCCTAGGCTTGCAATTATATTTTCAGTTTACTCCTATGGATTTTCCCTTTTCCAAATTGCTGAATTCTTCATCTTACCTGGTCTGATATTCCTTGTTGTCATACAGCCCCTATCCATTAGAAATTTTCTCATGCCAGTTCTGAAATGAGGAGACAGCTAAACAGTGGTGCTGGTTTGTGTTACGTTGGCACTGACTAGAGAAAGGATGAAGTCACCCTTGACTTCTTTGAGGTTCTATGTACTGGTAAACATAAGTATGTTGATGAGGCCTAAGAAGAGATTTCACTCCCAATCCCTGTAGCTATTCTGCCAGATACATCAAAGGCAGACACAGATACTTAGAAAAACAGCACTTTTAATAATTTCTCTTTATTAAAATGCTGGGTTTAAACAGCCATTTCCATAAGTTTTTGTCTAAAAATGTTAAAGAAGTTATTTTAAGAATTTCAGAAACACTGTGCTAGATTTAAAAAAAAAAAAAAAAAGAAAAGAAAAGAAAAAAGGGGGAAAAAAAGAAAAAAGATTAAAAAAAAAAAAAGAATCAGTTCCAATCTTTCCAAACCACTTTGAAATTTCCTTTTTGCTTCTTTGGAACAATATTAAATTTGTCAGCTATTTCTGCCAGAAGCATTAACTTCTGTGTGTTAAAGCTCTAATTAGATTAAGTTGGATCCACATTTTGCATGTCTTCCCAAGCTAATTCCCATGATCACCATGCTTTAAAACCTTTATTAGGGGGTTTTGTTAAAGATGCATCACTTTAATGTTGTTACTCATCTGACAAGAAGAGTGGATTCAAATGTACCCTTCTTTCAAAGCTATGTTTGTCACTGACCTCAGATGTTGAACTGAGAAGAGAATTAGTTTCTAAGCACTGCACTGTGCATGCAATGCCAAGAAAAGTAGAGAGTTCTGACTGGCATCCTTCTAAGAGAGGTGATTTGGAAACCTTGTTGTCTTCTGTGTTACATCTTATCAGAGTCAGAAGTACTTGGGTGTTATTAAAAGACATAGAGATTGAAAACTGGCTCTAGCAAGTTGTTCTCAAGATGAAATGATGGAGGCAGAACTGTGGAGAAAGAAGTCTTGGAATCTCAAGTTTTGAGGAGGAGGTTATACCTGGAAATGTGGAAACTTCCTTTGATTAATGAGGAAAGGGGAAAGAGAGTGATTAGTGAGGTGGAAGTTTGTTGATGAGACCAGGTTTTTCAGGACAATAAAGATGAGGATGCTTAGGCAGGACTGGCTGGAGGATCTCATGAAACTCAGTCAGTAGTACTTAAATTATCTCATGAAATACGGTTTACATAAGAAGTGATGTGATACATCTGGGAATAATCAAAATGTTGTAAATAAAAAGGTGGGCTTTCAGCTCTCTTACCACCCAGGAATGCCGTTTTAGGATTGTAAAAGACAGGTCCATGAAAAAACTTGCTTGGTGGTTAGTGGCGTTCAATGAATGTTAGGAATAGGTAGGGAAAGGAAAGAAGGCAAGTACAGAATGCCAGTGTATAAATATGTGGTGCACCCACATCTTGCATATTGTCTGCCCCTGCCTTTTCAGAAGATTCACAAAAGGGCAACAAGGAGGATCACAGGAACACAGAGATTGCCATTAAAAAAGAACTAAGCAAAGTAAGCTGTATGCCTAGAAAAGCAGACTGTTGGGACAGATGATAAAGGTATCTAGTCTAAGGCATCATAAAGAGGGTTTATAGGCAGTCTTTGCCAGTACAAGAAATTAAGGCAGATAACAAATTTGACAGCTGGAAAAGAAGCAAAAGAAGATCTGTAGACATAAAATAATTAAACACCCACAGGGTATTGTCAGAGTTTAAAGTCTGTGTGAGTTCAAGGAGAGCCTGAACAAGTTCTCAAATAAGAAATACATAGAGGTTAAAAACACACGTGGACCTTGTCTAGCTCAGGTAGTCTAAGAAATTCAAATTGATGGAAGCTGGAAGAGTGCTTGGGAGAACTGTTATTACATACATGCTCTGTTCTTCTCTTGCTTCTGGCTGTTGATTGAGACGTTGCTTGGCTGCATGGACATTTGGTCTCTCCCAGGACAGCCATTTTATATTCTTACTACACCATTCATTTATGTCTTGAGCTCACACTTCCTCTTCATATCCGAATGAAGGACAGATCGTAAACTGTAAAAGTAGCCTGAGCAAATAGTTTGAATATTGGAATCTCTCTATCATTTTTGCATATATCTTTGTCTTGAGCCAGGTTAAGAAAAAGTCTGTCTTCCACAGTGCACCTAGGTGGCAATCAAAGGGCCATTAGAGGCATGGGTTTTAAAGCTCCCAAGTTCAAATTAATATGATTTTTTAAAACATGGGAAAACCCATGAAAAATTTATCAGTATATAATAGCTGAACAATCTCTCCAGGAGACTTTAATTTCTGATTCTAATCTTTTCATCTCAATCTGCTGGGTCAGCTTTGCACTTCTCCTTGTGTGCACAACAGGGAACAATGTTTAGCTGATGACAGAAGAGCAAGATGGAGATTAAGTACCCCCCAAGCTGTCTGTATTTTAGTAATGGTACCGAAAGTTCCCCAGTCCCTGATTTTTCTTCCCTCCTACTCTTCCAATAAATTAACTCCTAAATCTGAAAATCAAGACATAACTTCACTGGGCAGGGAAAATACAGCCTGCAAGTTTTCCTAAATACCCCTTTAGAAAAGGCTTAAGTTTGATTATTGTAATTGATTATCTTAAGCCTCTGAGTGCCAGAATTCTGCATTACACTCAGCATGCAGTTTGATAAGAAGCTGGATTTGGCAGCAGTCTTAGGTGTCCTCACCTAACCATTCCAAATCACCCACTCATTTCTGACCTGTGGTCCAGGTTTGCCCCCCACCCTAAACCTAGATACACATTCAAAACTGAGTTAATCTAAGTATTTACTGCTGTTAAAAGCACCAGTCACATCATGAGCTTTTTATCTCTCTCTTCCCTTCTTCCTGTGACAGTGCAAGTGCCATGGGGCTGTGGGGTTAGAGAAAACTAGCAAGTTTCTTACGGGAGGTAGCTTTCAGCCCGATCAGCTCATTAATACAGCTGAGCACTAGTACCAGTACATGACAGTAGGAGGGAACACATGAATGGGAAGGTGGCCTAATGTTAGGTGATCATTCAGAGTTGGGGAAGTTTAAGCCTACCATGAAATTATGCCTCCTGTGATATATATAGCTTTTAAGGCTGCATGTTAACTCAGAGTCTGGAGTCAATCTAGGTAACAAGTAACATAACAAATGATCTCCAGAAGAAGTTAACTTATACAAGAAATAAAAAGTAATAATATCCTTTTTCTTGTTTGTTTGGTTGGGGTTTTTTTCAAACACATCAGGGGCATGATTACTGCCAGAAAATCTGTAAGATGCTCAAGGCATGAAAGGAGCATTCAAAAGAGATAAAGCCATAGCAGAAAAGATGTGATTTTTTTGCACCTGTGCTTACCATGGGGGAGGTTGGATTGATTCCCACATCAGAATCTTAATTTATGGAATGCATTTTAGGACTTGTCTGAAATTGAAGTGTCCATAAATAGTTTATAGAATAAATGGACAAAGCCAGCTATAACAGCTCATCAAGAACAGAAATTTTAAAGAAAGTCAGGAGAGAAGCAGGTGGTAATGGTGTACAGCTTCTCAGTTCAAATCATTTTGAGCCAAAGGACTGCAATCTGACTAATGCAGCAACAGATTTTATAAAAGGATTCAAGCAGATCCAGAAAGTTGCAGTTTGGTAACTCTGACATCTGTGTTGGGAAAAAATGAGTAGAACTTACAAAAAAATAATAGAATCAGTGTAATCTGGATAATTATGACATATTGTGGAGTCAACATGTTTTAAAAGAGAAGTCCTGGCTTAAAAACACATTGAAATTCTCTGAAGGAATCTACAAGGAGGAGAACACACAAGATCCAACTGATATCACCTGCTTCAGATTCAAAAGAAAGTTTAACAAGGTCCATCCCCAAAAAATAAACTAAAATGTGCTGGAACAAAAAAGGAATATCCTTACATCAATAAATATTTCACAGTAGAAAGTACAGTGCAGGGATAAATAGCCACTTTTCATAGCAGAGGTAGCTCATTGCTGAAAAGCCCATGGAAATCTGTGCTATTCAATATATTCATAAGTGATCTAAAAAATAAAAGGTCAATAGTGAGGGAGCAAAATTTGCTGGTGAGTACTAAGTTACTCAGGAAAGTTAAGTATGTTGAGAAATATCTTACAGTGCTGGCAATAATGGGGGGGGGGGGCGAAATGACAAGAAACTCAGTGCAGATAAATGCACACAGGAAAAATAATTCTAGCTTTTTACATATACAGTAACGGGCTGGATGGGAGCTAACCATTACTCCTCAGAAGTGAGATCTTGAAGTTAAATGGATAGTTCTGCAAAACTGTCACATCAAGAGCAGTCAACCCAAAATGTCAAGAACAGAGAACAAAAGAAAAGCCATCATTATGGCACTACATAAATCCATAGTACATCTGCATCTCCATGCAGATGTATTGTACTCCATGCAGTACCAGCCTCTTCAACTTAGAAAGAATAGAGTCAAAACAGAAAAGATGGAAAGACAGGTGGCAAGGATGGTCATTACCGTGACAGAATGGGTTCAAGTAATATGACTAGGACCCAGCAAGCTGGAAAGGATATGGCCAGTGCTGGGGCAGGTCAACAGATCTCTAGATCTTGACTAATTCAAAGGCTTGTTTTACAACATCATGACAGAAACAAATACATTAGCACAAGTGAGAAAATGGTGGACTTCCAATACGAGAATGGGAATGAGACAGAAGTCCTAAAAAGAATCTTTTAGTGAGCTATGACATCATAAAGAGAAACAAACCTAATGCTTAAGTTAGATCTACAAACTTTCATGATGCTTGAGAAACTGGTCACATAGACATTTGATTTTTCCAGTTGAGTCTTGTTAGACCTTTAGGCGATCTCTGTAATCAATGGCAAGAGGAAGTCTTTCTGTTTGGGCAGTGAAGAGCACCTAAGTTAGGATACTCTTCTGAGCTGTATCCCAAAGGACCCTTTCTGTCTTCATTAATTAGAAAGGTGGCACAAAGTGACTGTCCAGCCAAGGAGATGAAACTGAGTACCAAACTGGGTAGCACAGATACCGTGATAGGTCTGAGTGGCTGTACTGTTTCTGCGGATGGGCATGTGGAAAGCAGCTTATGTTACGATTCCTGTGAATGGATTCACGCGGAGGACAGAAATCTCTAAATGCCATCTAGAGGCTCTTCTCATGACACTTTTACATAACCATGACCAGAAGTTAAGTTTCCCAAATCAGCATTGTAATCAAACCACCAGTTGTCTCCATTCTGTACTAGATAATTTGTCTATTCTTTTAAAAGAGCATCTCTGCAATTCAACATATATTCCATTCTTTAGAGATTGCTCTTACCAACAGCATTATAAACTACTGACATACTCCAGATATGGCACATTCAGTTTTATTTTCTGTCTGAGCACTGTGGCAGAAAACAACCCATTATGAGACCCATGGAGGATACCACAGGAGGTCAAAGGTGTGGCAGCAGTGTCTCAAACTGTGTTTCATTTTGAAGCATTCACAAAACCAGTGTGAGGTCACTAACTTCTTTTACCCATAGTTTTATGCTGTGTATTTTTAAAAGGAGATTCAATTTCTCTAAGTTTTTCTAACTGAAACAGGAAGCCTTTAGTACATACTGAGGAGCACTGTCTCCCTAAATCACCAGATACACTGGCACAGGTTGGCAACTTAATTCTGAAATAAATTGTATTTCATTTTGAGTAATATTTGCCACTTTTCTTTCTTCTTCTTCTTCTTCTTCTTTTTTATTTAATTACATTCCTCAGTTGTTTCAATTAATTTCTACTTATTGTAGGTAGTTTTTCACTCCTTTTTTTCCCTTTAGCCCTTTTACTACTCAACAATCCACAATCCTTCCTATGGAGAAAATGAGGGTGAAGGAAGTTTGAGATCAAGGCAGGCTTGTGAACCATGAAATTCAAGTGTTTAATTTAGTGCAGACAATTTTGTCCATCCCCAGTAGCTGTGGCCTTTTTCTGTATTACTTATAGTTCTGATAATATTTTTTGATTGGGAGCATAAATGCTATTTAAAGTTAGACTAGAAAAAACAAAAAGGATGTGACTCTTAATGCTTCAAGGCATTCATAAGTTACCAAAAACACTCAGGTCAATTCTTTGTTTCTACAGCAATACAAATAGAATGTAGCCATCTTTCACAGTCAGTATTGGTAGAGAAACTGTCTTTGTTTCTTGGTCATTATTTGGAGGCTTCTGAAGTTTTGTTCAGAATAGCCAGAAATGGCAGTGAAAAAATGTTGACTTTAGAGACATTAATCTGTAGGTTTAATATGCCTGTAGTAGAATAATTGCTACTGTAAAGCTTCTCTCTGGTTTGTTTTCCTTCTCACACCTAGCTTTCCACTTAGACCTGCTCTGCAATTTTTTTTTTCTTGAAGTTTTCACTACTGACAGCAATTTTTTTTATTTTTTTTTTGCAGATTATGCCTGGTTTATGCTAGCTTTTGTAATGATCTAGGAAGCACCTTTGATACAATAAGCTAGCCCTTATGTGATTAATAGAAAGAGTAAAGAACTTCAAGAGATTTTTGTTAGCAGGTTTTGGGATCGTAATTTGTGCCGTCTAACGTTGCACACCTTTACTATAACTCGCTGTGGTTTTGTAGCCAAAGGAGAGGGACATACTCTAAAGAAGGAAGGTCTTGGCCATGCATTACCACCTTTGATGGCTGGTTTGAGTATCAAAGAATTTTGTGTACAATTCTCTAAATTATAATTAAAGCAGGTGCTGAAATAATTTAAGGTAACTGAAAATTATTATGTACAATTCATGCACGGTGCCTTTTTGATAAACAACAGCCAATATTCAAACACATAGAGCAATCAGCTCTGGGTGCTTAAATTTTTTGTTTTAAAAGTTGAGTTGGTCTTAACTTATTGATTTTGAAGGCACTGTAATAAAGAATTACTGGAGGAAATATTGCTTTTACTGTTTTCAGATAATGCTTAATGTTGTTGCAAATTATAAAATTTAATTAGCTATATAAATGCCAGAGAACAAATAATGTGCTATTGTCTTGATATCTTTCCAGAAATTAGTCTTTTAAAACAAATTTGCCATATTAATCATCTAAAAATATTTTTGATCACTGAATTAATAGTTTGCAGCCTGTTTTCAGGTATTCATTGCCATAGGTGATTGCCTCTTAATTACTACATGGGCGCTTTCTATTCACTCTTATTAATTCATGTTTTCTGGCACAGTCCCAAAAGGCAGCCTTGCCCTATATCTTCTAATTACTTCTATAATTGAATTTGCCCACTTTTTCTAACCTATTTTTTAAACTGACTGTGTTTGTTCATGGTTTATTGTGTCTTTTTTGTGTCAGTTCTCTGCAAGCAGAATGTACATTGATTCTTTCCTCGTTTCTCATTAATTTTCAAGAGCTTTGCTGCATGTCTGTTTTTTCAGCCTGTCAGACCTATTGCTAGACCAAAAAAAGATTCTTATTATTAAAGGTTAGGTAAAATAGACTGAAGTTAATTAATTCATTAGTAACTCTGAGCCAATTACTGAAGCCTTCTCTTATTTATATACTTGTTAACAAGACAGAGATGAGAAAGGCCTATTATAGGCACATGTCCTTCAGAAGTTGGGCAAACCCTCTGGAGCATATGCATTTAGTTCCACCAAAGAAAGAGAATTGATTCCAAAATGAAGACTTGAAGATCTAGCTGGCAAATACTTCATAAACTGATGGACCTTCTTGTGGCCATCCAAATGTTATTTTGAAGTCTATCTTTTGATCACAAGGAGTAAATTTTAATGATCAGCTTTATCAAGTGCACACACACAATGTCTGAATATAAATATATGGACTTTAGCAACCTCCTTAGAATTATTGCTTGGGATGTTTGTAAATAGTTGAACAATGAGGAATTACCCATGCATATCTATGCAGGTAAAGCATGAGTTGCTGACTGACTTCACACAGTTTTCTTGTATTGAGAAATGCAGGGAGATCTGTGAATGGAAGGAAAGGGGGGAAAAAATTGCGTTTTTGGTAAATTCTCTACATGTTATGAACCTTACATGGGATCTGAAGTCATTCAGGAGTTCCAGTCTTATAAATAAAATAGGGAAGATATCTAGTGGGTCACTGATCAGGGTCAGATGTGTGTATTGATGATATCAATGCTTATTTTAAACATTGTATTTGATATCTGACCTTATTTTTCTTGGGACTAAAGTATCACAAAGCACCATTGTCTCTCATTGAATTCATAAGAATACAACTGAGCTTACAATGTTAATACAAAATTGTTGTTTTAAAAAGGGTTACTGATAGTTTATTTGGGGGGGAAAATGAAGTAAATCTTTGGATTTTGTTTTGTACTAATTCAGTGAGCTAACCCAAGACCAGCAGAATTAGAAATCATTTATAGAAATTCTTTGTCAGGTAGCTTGCAAATCTGTGCTGATACCTAGATGTAGAGGGAAATTATACTGAGATTGAGGGGGTTTATAGAAGCATTTTAAGAAAAGAGGCAAAACATAGATTTAGAAACATCTTCCACCTAGTCCTCATAGAATATGAATCCAAATAAATTTAAACAAGAAGAAAAATTTGTTGAAACCACTAGAGATCAGAAAGCTTGGCCTAGCCTAGTTAATTGCATTTTGAAGAAAAACTGTTCCATAGAGCTAGATTTAAAATCATACAAGAGCAGTTACTAATTTATATAGAATTTCTACCCCTGTGCTACAACCAACTTTAGTTTAAAGTTTTTCAGCCACCACTGCAGCAATTATTCTCTGTTCCACAGGTATTTCAAACTTAAGAGACAATAGAAAGAAAGGGAATAAATTAATACAGCATCTGATAACAGCATCTGATTTGCTCCTGCACCTGGTCACTGGCATAAGGTCCGGATGCAACCACTATGCTGTCTCAAAATATCCATTTGCCTCTGCACACCTCCTGGAACACACACAGCTTCAGTCATGTTCATGTATATTTTTCCCAAATTGGTTAGGAAATAACTGGCTGATTGGAACTGATGATATCTTGAGCAGATCATTACTATTTCTGGTATGAAATAAATAAGTAATTAATTATAGAAGTGCTTGGACTGCTCTTTAGTTAAAACAGCTTTGAGATTTTCACTTAAACCAGATACTCCCTTTTTTTTTTCATTGTGTGGGAATTACGTGGTGTGGGCTTGCCAAATCTATGTCATTTATCTGTGCAATGGAAAGTTACTGGTTTTGAAAACTTTTCTAGCACATCTTTTGCTTTATTTTAGTGATTGGCAGTTATCCTTAAGACTGTGAGAGTGAGAGAATCCAGATATTTTGCATCCTTGCAGCAGAAACAGTGCAAGTGGGGGTTTGAATATTTTATGAGTGGTACATTTAGACAGTTCAGAATTGTAATGAAATCAAAGAGGTTCTGGTAAGGCTTTTTTGGTTGTTTTTTTAACTAATGAGCTGTTATCAGAATGAATCCCATTTTATGTAATAGCATTGAAATAATGTTTGCCACTATAAAATGCATGTCATGAGGAGAGAATCACTTATCTGTGTGTCGTCCCCCACCATGGTAACTTATTTTTTCAGTTTGGGCATAACTGAGGGCCTGTTGTAGCTCCACATGGACAGACTCTCTAATGAAGTCAGGAGGGTTTTAAGCAAATGAGAGAGACGTTTCAGTGTCATCAATTGTGTTATCGGAACCTGAGTAACTTAGACATGTCAAAAGTTAAGCTGTTCATTGAAGTATGTTATGGGCTTTTTGACAGTGTGTGTTGACAATGACAATATTATCAAACCAAAATACGCGACAGTTCCTGATGGCTGCTCTGTAGACGACAACTGCAAATAAGACAGAAAGGCCATTTTCATTTTTTTACAAGACAAGTTATAAGAGCAGCAGTAAAATAGAAAGGATTAGCTGTCTGAAAATGTCCTAGTTTACTGTGGGGCTTGTAGTTCCTGCATGTTTCTTGAATTTACTTCAGTTCCTTTACTTAGGGACATGTTATGCTACATTTGACTCCCCTTCTGTTGTATATACTGAATTGAAAAATTCACTGTTAGCTATTTCCTTTCACTGTTATTCTAACTCTTCTTTACTCAAAGTGCCCTCTAGCATGTCTTGACAATATTCCTCTGCTTGCCATTCTTATCTCACTCCATATGAAGGCATTTCAGCTTCTGCATGAGCCACTGTAGCACCTATTACTTAATTCTATATCCTTTCAGTAACTTCATGTAGTCATCAAGCAACTTGTAAAGAATGTATTGACTTTTAGGAACAAACCTGCTTCTTGTGGCATTTCCTTTAATTCATTATTGGTTCTACTTTGTAGAACATCCTGCAAGTGAACAGACTGAGCAGAAGCTGTAAATCATAATCAACATTAGCATACAAGGAATGAGGGATGCTAAGATTTTGTGGCTTTCCATATGTGACAAGGGAGTAGTGAGCAGTAACACAGCACCTATTACCTGTTTCATAAGCCTGAGCTTTTACTGTTGGGCTGTCTTTTAGTACTTTCTAGTACACACTGTGATGATTGGATGACTAATATGGAGAATTAAAGCATAAGTATATTGTTGTAGTAAGTAGAATCTTGCAATTGTCAATGCTTTGGGGAAAAAATAAAACATTTTTGGAGGAAATATTTTACAATATTTTCTGTTAATTTTCATGGAATTAGATGTGAAGTAACACTATTTAGTATCGTGGATATTAGAACTTTTTCCTGTATATCAAAGACTTACCTCAGAATGAGTCATGTGAATAGTGAGTGTCAGCAATGCTGATCAACAACACTCCTGCTTACCTTTGTGCTCATTCAGCCAGTGTTTAATTCAAATAAATAGACAATATAAAATAAAAGTGTGACACATGAGTGGCAAGAAGAGTAAAACTCCATTCAAAGATTTCCTTGACATACACACTTCCCATGAGACTCAGGTACCAGGAAGGGAATTCAGCATCCAGTGCTGGCCCTTGGCCAAAGCTGGATGATTTGACACATAGGGTTGTGTGCTGAAGATGACTTCTCTTTCTGGATCTTGAAGGAAGAAAATCATTAGCTCTCCCTGTGCTTCAGTTCTAGAAGCACACAGCATTAGAGAAAATTATTTCCTACTTGAGCTCTCAAAACAGCAGCAAGCTCAAAAATCAAGTCTTGAAAAAAAAAAAAAAAAAAAAGAATTGTTTCTTGATTAGGATGTAGTCAATAAGATGATTTTTAACCCTTACTTCATTATCTTCCTGAGTGACCTGCAAGAAATGTATTTTCTCTTATTTTAATCCTGAAGAGGAGGAGAGGATATTGAATGGTTTGGGCTTACTTCCAGTCTTAGTGCTAGTTCCTAGATTTCAGAATTTCATACAAGATAAGAAGCTACATGAAATCTTCTGACTTTTTAAAGCCTAAGGCCATCCCTGGTCTCTCAGGTTAATTTGTAAGAGCAGATAAGATATTACTTAATAATAAAGAAATAAAATATTTCATTGCAAGTAGAAGTTAAAATTTTTAACACAAAGTTTAGTCAAAACCATCAGCCCAATGCTGTTGAGGTATTTTGGGGGGACAGAATCTGTCCTTGCATTCTTGGCATCAGTTTCAGTACACCTAGAAATGTGATTGTTTTCCCTATGGGTATCCAAACTGCTAATATAAAACAAGCATGAGTAGTTACTGTCTACACGTTGACATTATGTATTTTACATCTACAGTAAGTGCCACCACTCAAATGCCAAACCTGTGCTTACCATTGTGCCAATTGGCCTCCTTGCTGATAAACCTTGACAGTATATTGTTCTCTTGTCAAGGGGCATTATCCTAGCAATTCAGCAAAAATTTTTCTTCATTTGGACAGTGCATCTTTCAGACATTCCCTTCTTCTATTGATTTGTTTTCTCCTGTCCCTTTCTCCTTCTTTTGTTTTCTTATCATAGCTTCAGGTTATTAAGTGCAAAGTATTGATGGGAATGGATGGTTTTGGTCGATGGAGAGCTAATGCATCCCTAATCCCACCATTGTTACAGAGTTATGCTTTACTCTGGTTCCTGATGGGGGAAAAGGTGCAAAGCTCTTGATCCTAGTTTTATTTGTCACAAACCCATCCATCAATCAAGCACAAGCATGTCTGAATGCTGAATGACATGTGGGTCTCAGCTGAAAAAATTCGATAACACTGTATTGTCAGGTTGCTCACTCTTTTTTTTCCCCCCTTTTTTTAATTTTTTTTGATAAGAAATACATTTGACTGAAATAGATAAGCATGCAACTACTAAAGACTTGAAGAGAGAGAGTGACATACATGGCACCAAAGGTTGTCAGCCTTTGGTATTAATGATACTCATGAGTAAGTAAATAGGAAAAAAAAAAGCTCTAGACGTGCAACATGCTTAAATCCTGTAGGCTTTTTTATCAAGTTGTGGGGGGGAGGTGGCCAATTTTTAATCTGGCCATATGTTATAGCCTGCCACCTAGGTCTAAATGCTAATAGAATATATGACTGAATTTATATTGTTGCAAAAAATATTTTGGTGAATATAGCAGATGTTAATGCAGAAAATACTCTTTGAATATATGCAGAGAAATCTGCCCATTATTTCTGGAAAAGCATGAAGAGATATAGATGTATGGCAGTATTATCCTTCTTGGATTTGAAAACCCTTTAACTATATCATTGTTGCACATGTAAGTCAATGTTTTATGCCATGCAAATGTGTATGTATGCATATAACTTCAAAAAGGTCCTTTTAAATTGTAATTGTCTTCTCAAATATGTTTTAAGTGTCCCTTTTTACCAGTGACTCTGTGATGTACATTAATACACTGCTGATAGTTTATTGCCTTACTTCTATACTATTTTCTATTCAGATAATTGCATTTAGGAACTGTTAAAATGTTGCAGTGTTCCATCTGCACACTGTAAATTTGGAAGAAGTAATAGCCAGATAAGAACAAGTTAGAAAATCCTTCTCTGTTTCTTGCCACAAATGTAGACATTTTAGAATGGAGAACCGCATTAAATGACCTAAAAAAAATCCATCAACAAAGGTAACAAAAAGACAACCCAAATCAGAGGCTCCAAGATAAACATGATGTAGCCCCAAGTACTAGCTCACTCTATGAGTAAGCCATTTTTTCTTTGCTCTGTGACTAGGGGCTACAAAACTGCAAAAATCAATGTGGGAGTGCTTTAGATTTGTTGGGTAAATTACATGTGCTTGGCTGCTCTATTGTATCTGGCCCATATTCTACGCCAGATACTTTTAGATGGAACTGTCACATAATACATACACTCAATATTGATTTTTATAGATTTAACAGAGCTTGAACTGAACTCCATGGTAAGCAAGGAAAAACTTAAGAAAGGCAGCTTCTCAAAATTGGGATGAACACATTAACATAGAAATACTGTTTGTGTTACGTACTTATGTTTGTGCCTTGGAATCTCCTGGCTCAGTGTTAATTTGGTATGGGCAAAATCAGCATAAAGTAATTGAAAACTCCTGATATTTAATATTTGTTGTCTTATCCTCAAATTATTTTAATGATAACTGGATTATATTCTGTGTATTTTTTTCATTTGTGCCAAGAGCAAGTAAACATGGAGAGCTATAAAACCTTTTTACAGATACTGCCTGAATATCAAGTGATGCCAGATGAGATCCAAAACACCTCTGCTAGCACTTTGGGGGCTCCATATGTATCAAAACCAAATTTTAGATCTATTTCCATATGTATCACAAACAAATTTTAGATCTATTTTAGATCTATGCAATAAAGACCATGACTTTGATATGCAGGACACCAAAGTCTACATTTAGACATGTGAATGGGTGGTCTCATTTCAAGTGGCATATAACTTCTAAAAAATGAAGAAAAAAGAAGGACATGAATTCAAATGGCTAAAAATGAACATGGAACTAATGTTGTTAGCTATCAAATATAAGATAATCACATGTAAACAATTTGCTAGATTTTAGGTCACAAGCTGGTGTGACAGGACTCATAATGCTCCCTCATAAACCTGAAGAAGGGTAATATTTTGTTGAGGGGAAATGATTTGGTTTTAGTTGGCTTGGGGCTTTTTTCCTATGCAAAATGAGGTTGCAAATGTTCATTAGCCTTCATTATATTTGTGAACAATGTATTACTAATGATATGTGTTTTAGCATGCTTTTAAATACTGGTCCGCTGAGTCATTTGCCATCAGACAGTGGTTGGAGCAGCCCATAAAGAGACACAGTTATAATCACTTTAAAACCAGATTCCTCTGGCTTCATGTCCATCCAGCCACCAGTGCCACTGAAACCCTGCTTACACGTCTGAAGTCATGGCCCAGCCTGCACTTACCAGTGCTGCTTGTAATAGTTACAGGAAAAGCACATGGTGAGTGGGTCCTGTAGTGCAGGACTCCTGGTCACTTCAGCAATGAGGGGTGCAGAAAATGCATTGAAAGGAAGGAGATTAAATGGGTCTTACGTTTCAAGGGAATGATTTCACATATCAGCATTGCTCCTTCTTCCTCACCTCTACCCTGACCTACTGGCACATGATCCACATGGGGCTAGAACTGCGATATAGCTGACATTTCATCTAGTCTGCCTCCTGACGGCTTTGAGCGTGCAGAGGATGGGCAGCATGTGATCCTTGGGCTATAGTCACCCTTGAAAACATCCAGCTTTAGACATCTGCAATTCAGAATCCTACTTTCAAACCTTATAGATTTCTATTTTTTATCTTGCTGTATTTAAAAATTGCAGGACATGTCCTCAGCTAGGGTTAATTGACATAATTCCAATAATGTTCTCGTTAGGACAGCACTTTCCACTAATGAATATCCAGCATTGTATCTCTGCTAGCATTCAGATGTGGTAATCAGACCAGTCAGCCTCTAAGAGTAAAGCACAGCCTTCTCAGGGGTCCTCCACTTTAAAACTTTGCCTCTTGGTCTGTCAATGCTTGATTTTATTATTCTAAGGGCATTTTGATAACCCCTCTGTGTTTGGGTCTTCATGGTGTGAAGGTCTGACTAAATAATGAGGGTACTTTCTCTTTTATCTTTAGAGGGAGGATTTACTTATTACTGCTGATAATATGGGTCAGATTTTCAAAGGTGTTTTAACTTCACCTCCATGTTTGTACTGCATAAACACTAGCAATTGCTTTTGTATCCAGTCACTTCTACAGATGAGCGTTTACCATTATTTTGCTATGGAAGTGATTCTTGTGCATGTACTCTTCTGTCTTGTTTCTATAGATAAATATACACAGGCACAAGTGGGAGTCGTGCTTTTATATGGCTTTTTGCAATGCTAAGTATTAAGGAGACAGGACAGTAGCACCATTTTCATTCCAAAGATACCTGATGGGCTTGTTTTGTACAGTGAAAAGAAAAAAATCAGTTGTGAATTCAACCTTTTACCCTTTCCTTTAATTTTGTACTCTGTCTTATGTGGCAAGAGGCTGTGAAGGATCTGTGATTGCATGTGAAATTCTATATCCTATAACCTAACACTCTCTGCTGTACTACCAAGTGGTGTTGATCCCTCATTTTTATGAAATATAAATTAATCATATGAAAAGGAACTTTAACTTTCATAAAACCAGTGTGGCTCTGTTCCTTAGACAATAAAAAAGACTTACAGAAAAAGTGGTTAATTATCTCCTTTTAAAAGAAAAAATGAAAATGTGTGCAAATAGGATATCATCAACCAAAACTGCACTTTATGTTCCAGAGTTTGATTCTATGTATGTAGTTTTAGCCACTTAACACCATGACTTCTGGCCGCAGGCTGCCTGAGAACTGGAAGCCAGTGAAGAAAATGCTCTTTTGTGCCTTGATAGCAGCAGTGCCATATTTTCAGTTTACTCTCAGGTGCTACAATAGTCCCTTATAGTATGCTCAGATGCAAATCAACTGCTGAAATGAATGACAATAATATTGTTGACATCCAGTATATATTACAAGTCAGCTCAAGTGTCACATTGGTCTATGTCTAGTGGACGTCCAGGACCACTCAAGAGGTTAAGGACGTTGCTTATCAAATGGGAATGCAACTTGAGGTATGTAAAGCCTGTGGAATTAGAAAGAAAGGGCAAAACATCATGTGATTTGTCTGTTTAAGTGTCATATAGCATCTCTTTAAAATGTATAGTACTAGGAGGGAAAAAAAAGGTTCACACAAAATGTAAGAGCTGCTTCATAGGGCCCTGAGGACTATCGGTTCAAAATGCTAGAGTACCCAGACAGCCTCTTCTGCATCTTAAGGATTAAATGTCAACCTCCAGAAAATGGTGCATGCAGTACTCCTTGTTAGTTTGACACATGTCCCAGAGATGAAGGATCAGCACAGTGCTATTGCATGACTGTTAACATGTGTATGTTGTACTGTACAGCTGTAGCTGTTGTACAACTGTACAATGCTGCTGAGTTAGCAGAAGTGTTAATCCATTGCCGTAGTCTACAGCTGAGGTGACAAGTTGTAGTATCTCTCTAGTGGCTTGCTACAAAGAGAGGTTACTGAGATCAATTACTGTTTTCTTAAACTGAGTCAAACTAATTTCTGGCTATTATAGGTGTGTATCATTACTTTACATCTTCATGCTAGCATAGTGAGATTTTATTTGTAATGAAAGTAATTGCTGGTCTACACACTTGCAGCTCTGGAATATCTTGTGCTCTTGCTGCTCTTCAGGCAGACACTAGTTGCCTGCAATTGAATTCTGCTCACTGGATCTCACACATCTCAGGGCCACGAGATAGGGTCCTTGTTCTGGGTCTCTCAAGAACAGTAGGATGTCTACTGATTAATGTGGGTCTCTCAATTGCAATAGGATGTCTACTGATTAATCCCATGTCTGATACCTTTCTTGTGAGTTGGGATGGGATGGGATGGGATGGGATGGGATGGGATGGAATAGAATAGAATAGAATAGACCAGACCAGACCAGACCAGACCAGGTTGGAAGAGACCTTTGAGATCGTTGACTCCAACCTATCATCCAACACTATCTCATCAACTAAACCATGGCACCAAGCACCCCATCCAGTCTCTTCCTAAACACCTCCAGTGATAGCATGGCTTGAACAGTTTCTAACTCTCGATTTCTGAGACAAGTTCTTCAATTTTCATTTCCTCTTTGCGAGTCTGTCAGTAAAGCAAGGAAAAATTCATCTCATATTTTGCAAATTTATATACATTCAATTTATACTCTTTAAGACACAGGCAAGCCACTGCCAGTCAGCATTTCAGCACTTTAGTGGTCCCAGACCTGATTTGAAGAAAATAAATATTAGCATATATTCATATGTACATATATACTCAAATGTAGATGTTTATACTGGGTTTCATCTGAACCAGTTCAACTGAATTTGCAGCCACATCAGTGTAAAACAGGAAAAAAATTAGGTTTTAATATTTAAGTATATTTCCAAACCAGTTTGTTTTGGTTTTGTTTTTTTTTTACTATAGGAACAAAGTCATTGCTTGGTCTGGATTTTTCTAATATCTCTGAAATATTACATTATAAATTTTCCTGAAGCAATAAAAGAGTTATTTCTTTGTTTAGCACATGCAAAATTGTAAAGATCCATTTATTAAATGTGAAAAAGAAAGCTATCCATGAAAAAATTCAAAATATTTGTTTGTGGACCTGTGCTGTGCATCCTTTATTTTTGCTAGCTTGCCAATGATCCCTGCAAGGGAAAACAACTCAGAAAAGGATCTATGAGTTGGTCCCTACAGCTGTAAAACTTCAAATATGATATAAAAACTCATGGGGCGAGCATTAACTGAGAAGACATGAAATTGTTCCATCAACCTGAAGCCCCTGAAAGCTATCCATTTTCCACTCTTTATTCTCATGTAAGTCCCAGTAATGTCAATGAGAGCAGCTTGCACTCTCAAAGCAAAAAAAAAAAAAACAAAACACCCAAAGGCAACAATTCGTGATGAAAAGGAGGTACAAAAAAAAAAAAAAAAAAAACCAAAAAACAAGAGGAAGAAGAAGAAGAAAGAAAAAGAAAAGCCCAGGAAGAAAATTTTCCATCTTGCATTACAAACCCCTCCACTTCACCACATATGTTTGATTCAAACAATATTTTGTTGGCTGTAAATTGTTTGCAACTGGAATGTTATATTTTTGGAGGAAATAATCCAGCAAAGCATTCCACCAAACTCATGATAATTTGATTGCACAGTCCATATTTGGAGCATATTAGCATATTCACTTGTGTGTACAAATATATAAACTGTCATCTCCCAAGCAGTGAAAAGAAAATTGACAGAGGAGGTTCAGATGGGGCAGAAGGGAAAGAGTTGCCAATAAGGCCGAAGGCTTGCCAAAATCCTGCAAGTGAAGGAAACGAAACAAAATGCAGAGAATAGACAAGGAGAATGAGTGGCTAATTACTGTACATCCCACTCAGCTAAAAATGAAACATACAGGCACGAGACATCAGAGAGGCACATATTGCATAGGCACATCCTGACAGCAATGACAAAACAGTGTAATCACAAACAGAAAACTAGGAACCTTTTCCTCTTTGTTGGCAGTGTTGGTTGAATGTATTCTAGCAGAGAGGCTGTTATTCCCCTGTCACTGCCGGTCCCTTTTCTTTCCTGTGTGGAAAGAAATGACTCTGGGAAAAGTGAGACACTGGATCTGGCAGGTTTCTTGTGCTTGCAGCATGCAGGGTCCAATTTATTTCCCATCAGGACCAGTGTGTCCCTCGCTCTTCCTCAACTCAGGTGGCAACAGATATGTTGTGTGCTCACAATGGGATGCGTGTAAGTCAAGTCTTGATACAAATTACTGGTTAGAAACTTGGGACAGCTGGAAGAACCCTACTTTCAGCATGATACACTGTGCTTGTGAGTGGGTGACATTTCTTCATATTGAAGTTTGTTATGATTTTAGATGTAGCCACTGTTTTACTTCAAATCAATTCAGATACAATACCTGGCCAAAGCTTTTGATTCTTCCTACACTTGGCTGATAAACACCATACATTCCTGTAATTCACCAAACTCATGCATCACTTTGTAGTACAGTGACTATGAAATGGTTTAGTAACTAGTCACTTTATTATTTTAATCTAATAACCCAAATATAGCTAAAATAAAGTGTTCTAAAAGATATGACTGCAACTCAAAGACAAAGCATCTGAACACTGCAGGAAACTGCCAATGCACTTCTGTACGGGATCATCTCCCTCCACTGGGCATCTGACAAACTAGAATAGTCTGTATTTGCAGGACTGTGTTGCAGCCTGCTCTAGGTGAACTTGCTTTAGCAGGGCATTGGACTGCATGATTTCCAGTGGTCCCTTCTAATGCCTCCCAGCCTGTGATTTCTGTGACTTTATTCTTATACTTGACTGTACAGTGCTTATGGACACATGAATTGGCCACATAGACCAAACAATTAATGAGTGAGTCCAAAGCAGTGTAGATTTGATGAAGAAAGGAAAATAATTGCATTGTATTTCCCAAGAAGCTCCAAAGGAGTCTGAAACAGAAAGGAATCCTCTCTGGAAGCAATTAACTGGAGAGTTGAATATGTACTGGTGAGAACTGCAAAACTCGTTGCAAATTTCCCCAGTCCCTCTCTGCTTTAGGTGGGGCATCTCCTTGGTTTGTAGTGGATACAGAAGGGTACAGTAGTTCTATGAGGACACAGATGCAGCCTCACACAAGCTGATCCTTACAGCAGTTAGTTTGCATGAGCACTGCAAATGCACAAAGCTGTTGAAGGTACTTGATTAGGGATCTCTGTTTTCTGCTTAGATGCCTTGAGGGTGATGTGAGAGTGAGACAAGAAACACTGTCTTAGCAAAGAAATGTTTTAGCTGTCCTCTTTTTTACAAAACACAAATTAGAAATTAAAAAACAAACAGACCTCTCCCTATGTGATGACCTCTTTCCCTGGGTAAATCCAATGCCTTTCCAGTTCTGGTTGTGTAGGGTGAAAACTAGTCCCCCACTTCTGAGGATCACTCTCTCCCAAGAAGAGGCTTGTGGTGTGCTCAGGGAGCACTCCTTGTCTCCTACCTCCATCAGGGCTCTGTCTAGAAGATTCATTGTTTTGTAGTGTGGTTTTCAGGAAGCAATCCAGTTTGATGGCACTTCACTATTGGACAGCCTGACCAGTTATTTCACTGAAGAGCCCAGTTCCTGTCTGGGGCAAAGTAACTGGTCTGTATGTTAATGGTAAATAGTAGTTTTATTGTGAAGCAAGGGGTTCTGTAATGTGAACATATAACATAATCCGGTTAATTCTGAGCACACACATGCAAACACCATTTCACCTAGACCTTTTGTGATTATGCATGTTGCTTATTTAGAGTCATAGAATTGTTAGGGTTGGAAGGGACCTCAAGGATCATCTAGTTCCAACCCCACTTCTATGGGCAGGGACACCTCACACTAGATCATGCTGCTCAGAGCCATGTCCAGCCTGGCCTTAAAAACCTCCAGAGATGAGGCTTCTACCACTCCCTGGGCAACCTGTTCCAGTGTCTCACCACCCTCATGGTGAAGAACTTCTTAACATCCAATCTGACTCTACCTATTTCTATTTTTGTTCCATTCCCCCTAGTCCTGTCATTACCTGACACCCTAAAAAGTCCCTCCCCAGCCTTCTTGTAGGCCCCCTTAAGATACTGGAAGATCACAATTAGGTCTCCTTGGAGCCTTCTCTTCTCCAGACTGAGCAGCCCCAACTTCCTCAGTCTGTCCTCATAGGAGAGGTGCTCCAGCCCTCTAATCATCCTTGTATTTATTTCATTAGTAAACTGTATATGTGTCCACATGAGATGAGGTGTTCTTAGGAATATTTTGGGATGTTGTATTCAAAAACTAAATCATGTATTAAAAAACTAAGTAATGTTTTATTCAAAAACTAAATCACTGACACTGAGACTTAGACTTAAGGAAGCTGTATTCTGCAGCTCTAAATGACTGCAAAATAGCCTTCATTTAATATAGGGCATTTTTCAACATTGGTTTGAGCTGAGCATTCTGGGGTGCTTCTAGATTGACAAATCTGTTACAGTGCTAAATTGTGTCTGGAGTTATGACAGAGGTACCACCGCTCCATCTCTCTTGTGGAGAAGGGTATATGATTGTTGTTAGGCTGAACTGGGGAAATAATCTGCAATTCAAAATTATTCAGTGAAAAATGTTTGTGAGTGATTCTTTTTACCACATTCAGTAATGGTCTACTCTTAAGTATGTCTTAATTGTCTCCCAGTTGTAGCACAATGCAGCATGTTCAAGATGACTGTGGAGAACACTAGTGTAAGTGTTCCCTCAGCAGTATCAGTTGCTGGCAACATTAGATCTGCTATCTGGGTGACACACTAAATACAGGATATCCCAAAAAAATCCAGTGAAAGTTGTTGGTCCTCATGTCCATGTTCCTCAGTTATCTGAGCACAAGATAATTTACAAGAAAGTCCCTTGAAAATCTAGGAAAATGCTGGGAATTAATAGTCTCACATCTCATGGAAACTGCCACAAGCAGAAAAAGCTAGACCATGCAGAAGGCAATCCTCCCAAGTGTCAGACTATTGTTAGGTGAAAATTTCTAAGGATCTCGGTCAATAGCACCCACCATTTCAAATGAAAGTGTAATTTATTTTGACAACAAGGGTAGTATAAATAGATAGAAGTGGCAGAAGTTTGGAGTGTGTTTTATGTAGCAAAGTTTCTTTAGAATTATTGGGAAGCCACACTATGAAGAAATATTATAATTATATCTAATTATGCTCAAACATACACTGTGTTTGCATCAATGATCAAAAAAAAACCACAAATATGGGACATAAATGTACAGCTGCACTTTATTCTCATTAAATTCCTACTTGTGTTTCTAAACTAAGGAAAAGAAACCTTTTTAATTAAACAAAGTTTCAATTTACTTGGAAGCTTTTTGACAAAGATAGAATTCTGTTTCAAATTCCACATATTAAGCACGGGTAATTTTTCATTTTGATGTTGATAAGCTAATAAACAAGAGAGTCAGTCATAAAGATGAGATCTTAACAACATTTGAGTCTCTCTCAAAAAAAAAAATAATCAGTGCCCAAAAAAAGTGCCATTTTTACTGATTTGAACAGAACTCTGGGAACATGTGGCCTAGAAATAATAATGCAACACTAAACCTGATGCTTTGGCTGGACTGAGTATTGGTGGGCTTCTGATTTGACATAGGATTGAGAAAGGAAGACAGGAACTGAAACGCTGCCTTCAGTTCTGCAGGGCTGCAGGATTACACACTTCTTCCCTGGCAAGCAGCTATCACTAGAATATAGTGACTTAGTCGACTCTTCTAATTTCTTTCAATCTCTGCTGCATGGTACTGGAGGAAAGATAAATGAGTTTTCAGTTTGCTGCCTGCACTAGCCCACAATCCTTGTGCAAAGGGAATCTTCACAGTGCCAACTTCTCAGGCTTTCTGCAGTTAATACCAGTAAACTGCAAGAGAGCACCTTTGCAACTCCTCTCCTTTCCCTTGTATTTTGCCAGTAAAAAAAAAAAAAAAAAAAAAGAAATCAAGGCATTGTGTCAGGTACAGTCAGGGAAGCTCTGAATCATAAGATGTGTTACTGCAGTGCTGGGCTGCAGATGACACAGCCTGCTGCTCTGTAGACTTTATAGCTTATATGGTAAATACCATGTAAGTGTATATTAGGGGTGAGAAATTATTTTATCTGAGTGGTTAAGGATAAAATCAAAGTAGGCACACAGTGTCTGTACCAGTTGGTACAAGACAACCATCAAGTGGAGAGTGTGCTCCACACAGTCTTTATCCTCCAGGATGTCTTCCCAGGGAGAAGAGAATTCTCCTTAGCAGTGAGTATTTCCAGGACAAGATGTGCACAGCAATACATTTAACAAAAGCAAGATTTATTAGAAAAAGTAAGTAAACCAGTGGGGCAGGGATGCAGGCAAAGTAAAGCCAGTTTATTCAGAATAAAAGTAATCTTACAGGAATTCATTTTGCCTTAATTAATACTCTAAATTTGAGTTCACCTCTTTACTTAATTTCACTTATATTATCCAAACGTTTCAAGGTAGACACAGCCAACTTTGTACTAAAAAAAAAGGGGGGGGGGGGGGGGGGGGGAATAAAGTGTCCTGCTCTTGTTTTCAATTGACAGATTGACTTGTCTCAGAATCCTTTATGTTCCAGCAGGTGTTGGCAGGAGGAAGACCAGCTCACAGACTGGAACATAATAGTAAGAGGAAAAAGACGAAGTGCTTTCTGAGGAAAGACTTGAGAAAATGTTGCTATATCAGTAAGGGCTTTTGCTATTGCAACCACATACAAAGCTTGGGAGGTCTTTGTTTCAATGTCAAATGTCTATCCCAAGCTTTATAAGATGTGTAATTACTGATAAAGTATAAATCCTGCAGCATTTTCTCATTTCAAAGCCTACATGGAGAAATAGATGACCAGACACTTAGAAAAGTAAAATCCAAGTCATTATCCAGAAAAGAAAGCCATTCTTTCCTCTTTTCCCAAAGGTCTGAATAGATGATGATCCAAAGATGGATAATATGCTATACCCAAAGGCCCAGCAAGCTTTGAGTCTTTTGGAACAAGGATCTGAGAATTCGCACAGCAGCTCCTGCAATCCCCTGTGCCCAAGGCCAAGAGCATTCAGTGACATTCTCAGAGTTCAGGCCATTCAGTTCACTGATGGGAGCATTAGGTTCTCTGTCAAGTCCAGTGGAAGCTGTTCTACCTACAGCTAAAATAAATTTTGCTGTCCCTCTGCTTAAACTTCTGACAGAAAAAAACAGGAAGGAAGAGGTAGCAGGATGGTCTGGTTACCTGCAATATAATTGCAGGCAGATGTTGAGGGTTCCATTGCATATTTCTAGTTGTAAACATTTTCAAGATAAACCAGATCATTTTAACAGAACCTGTTTACAGGCTGAGTATATGTGCAGTTGTGTTGAAATGGGAACTAGTGACAGGACAAGAGGAAATGGCCTCAAGTTGTGCCAGGGGAGGTTTTGATTGGATATTAGGAAAATTTTCCTTACTGAAGGAGTGGTCAGGCATTGGAACAGGCTGTCCAGCAAGGTGGTTGAATCACTGTCCCTGGAGGTGTTCAGAAAATGTGTAGATGTGGCACCTCTGTTTAGCAGGCACAGTGGTGGTGGGTTGACTGTTGGACTTGAGCATCCTAAAGGTTGTTTCCAACTTTAATGATTCTATGATTGTTAGGAAATAGCTAAGAAAAGGTGGTCAGAGGAACCTCCTATGCTGAATCAGCAATAGCCAGAGCAAGGAATGAGAGCAGCAAAGAAAGAAATTAAGCAGACATTAATAATAATTTTTAAAAAAAAAAATTAAAAGAAACAACAACAAAAAAGGAAAAATAGAGAATAAAAAAGAAAATACAGAAAAGTGGCATTTCATGTACATAATTCACCTGTGAAAGGAGGCGAGCAGAAGGAAGCAGGGGGGGTGGGGGGGGTGGAATGAAATCCTATTAAAATTTATCTCATGCTCACCTCAAGTTGTGTGAATATGTCAGGGAAAGAACACTTTATGGTCATTCTGTCCTGATACTCGGATACTCCTCTACATATTTCCACTAACCTTTACTGCTGGAGGAGGATAGAGGGCTAGAGGCAGCTGTAGAGCAACCATTCTTGTCAGCAGGTGTTCTAAGCGTGCTATGTGAGTCTGCGATCACACATACTAAAACTTATTAAGTTCTTAGCTTTTTCTGAAGTCTCTGAAAAGCCTGGTTACAGTCCTGAGACTGTTAACCTGGCTTATACATATTGGAAATAAATTGTTGCACACTCTTCCCGATAGAGCACTCCTATTTCTGTGCTATTTTGTAGTGGGAAGCGAAAGTAATTTAGCTCAAATCAGGATTTGTGGGCTTTGACCATGTAAGTGGCTCTCTCTTCTGTGTGTGGATGGTACCACTGTGTTTGTAATTTGACTTTTGAGTTATATGGAATGTTTAGAATCAAGCAAATGTTCTTCCTTACTCTTCCCTGAGAAAAGTAATGGGACTGAGCCTGCAACAAGTGACCTGATTAAGAAATGTAAAACTTTTGCTTAGTAAGGTTTAATTTAGTCATTCTGAAATGTAGAATAGCTACTTCGTCTGTTAAATGGTACACTCTCAGTTAGCATTCACTGAAGCTCAACTTTTTCCAGAATTGTAATGGAAACATAACCATTGCCAAAAGAAAAAATAAGTAAAAAAAAAAAGTGTAAGGAACTGAAGATTATGATAGGCTTCTGAAATTGAACATTTTAATGGCAATAGGATGAGGAGAAGCTATATATTGCAAAGGACTTTTCACATGGACCTTTTTTTTTCCTCCCAATAACTAGAACATCCTAAATGATGCTATGATATTTAGTATATGAGATTGGATTATTAGCAAAACTAAATGTAGGAAATGGACCCAAAAAGACAAATCTCAGCTATTTGGCATTGAAGCACCAATCCTAACGATACAAACTGACTCACCAAGGCTCCAGTCCAGCAGTTACCAATGTGTTTAAGTTCACATTAGTGATATTTTTTTCCTATGGAACTATTTATAAACATTCCACTGGACAGGCTTCTAGAATCTTACAATACTGAGGCTAAATTAGTCTTCCATGAAATTCTGAAGAGTACTACAACAGGTTTTTAAGGGGATCTCAATTACTTAAAAAATAAAATTAACAGCACAGTTTCCTTTTGCCTCTCTGGATGGTAAAAAGTGCCCTGGACACTCACTATGCACTCAGCAGCAGTGAGGACCAACAACCGTCCTACATTGTGCATGTGCAATACAAATGACAGAGAAAATCAAAGGCAGAGAAGTTGTATCACTGTCATTTGATGATGAACCAACATAATTTCAATCTTATCTTATCTAGAGACCTTTGGTCATTTAACTCCATTCTGTCCCCACAAGGTGCAATATTTAAAAGAATAAATCAGATACTTGAGAGATGTAGGCTTATATAGATGAATGTGTTGAGGAGCCTAAGGCTCTTTGATTTCCCTGTGCCTTTGTGGGTCTGGACTGTAATGCTGACTATCATCACTTATTGAAAATAGTGCAGAAGATGCCTCTTTGCTAACTATTTTATTATCCCTAAATGCATACTGTGAGGAAGAAAAGACAAGATAAATCCCCACGGGACTCACCATGGAAACACTGATCCTGGGGGGAAAAAGCCACTCAAGATCAGTGCTGTCCACTCTACACAAGTACAGAAATATTCTGGTGTATTGTATGACAAAATGTTTGTAGGTCTAAGAGTTGTAAGCACAAGTATCTGATCATCAGCCACTGACAGGGCAAATGTAGCCATTAACTAATTAGCAACAGAATTTGCCTAGCCTACAACTCTGACACACTTTTCTGAACAAAGTGATGGTCATCCAAATATTTACAAATTCATTAATTAAAAGAGATTATAGGATTCTACAGGTAACCAAATGAAACTAAGCATTTTGAGTAATTAAAACATTTTTGCCACTATGATTATTCACCTAATTCTACAAGTAAGATTATTTTGGTCTGGTTCAGTGGAAAAATCATTATCTCTGGCTACATTCTTTTTTTTTCCTGCTCCTTGTTTTCTTTTTTGTCTCTTGACTGTGCTGGTCTATCCAGTGTATAAAAAAGTGATGTATTAGCTTGTTAGTGACTGGCTTCTTAGGCAGAACTTGTGAACATTTAGAGCATTTAAAATTCCCCATCTGGCTGCTACTGTCTATTTTGACAGCTACAAAATTCACTCATAGCCACAACATATTTCTCTTGTCTTTGGTAATTAATAGGCTAGAAGTGCTAAAAGAAAAGGGGAAAAAATGTAAAACAATAGTATCCCTGTTGTCCTGGTACTGTTAGAGTAGGAACTATGAGCCTCTAAAAAATATGAAATACCTTATTCTGTGTTTAGAGCCAATTGTATTATTTGATAGTTGTGGCCTTGAAGTATTTTGATTTCGTCTTAGGAAAAAAAAGACTGATCTGGATGAATTCCAGCTGAAGAATTAGCTACAGAACATAATGAAATGATTCAGTCCCATGCAATCTGATGAGCATCACTGTGTGTAATGGGGTACATGTGTGGTTGTATCTGAAGCTGGTTGTATACCATTGATTACAAAAGTACCTTTTACACATAGTGTAAGATAATTACTTTGAATGAAAAGCAGGCTATTTTAAAGCATTTATTTTAATAAATACATTTAGCACTAGTTTTCTGTATGTGGGTATATTGTTAGTGGGTAGTATTCAAGGCTAAAGCCCTTACCTTTGTGCTGATGCTGAAAACTATCAATTATAAAACACCTAACAATGTTCTACCAATGAGCACTCTCTGTTAGCGGCACGTTCCTATTCCTCTTTTAAAAGACAGATATTGCTGCGTGCAGGAGCACCGAGACTGGGGTACCATTGTTAGGGCTGATTAAGGGGAGGAGGAACTGTTCAAATTTTAGGGTTCTTTTCTTATCAGGCATCTATTGAACTGAATAGCACTTTGTTTTATATCACACTTTTTATGGCCTAGGTATCTCAGAGCTCTTTACAAAACAGTCCGTTTCAATAATAAATATTACTAGTATAGTGAATATGTAGGCATCTATTATGTGATCTGCAATAGTTCATGTACTTTTTGGCATTTGAACAATGCATTTAGGTAATAGGGTGATAGGAATACATAAAGTAGTTTTATTTGTGAGTTTCAAATAAATGTTAAGAATCTTAGCACTGAAACCAAAAGTAGGAGGGAAATATTTATCCTCCAGTTTGTAATTTAGTAAAATCTGCTTAGCATCCACCTGGATAGAGAGTTGGGGTAGGCAAGAAAAACTAGAGTGGTAATTGTTCAGTGGAGGGATGGAACTCCTGAAAGTAGTAGTCCCAACCTACTACCTTCTCACAAGTGGCTTAGGACCGCAGTAGAAATGATCCTTGTCACTGAATTGTCTTTGTCAGAGTGGTGGACCTCAAAATGTGTGGAACAAATCCACAATTTCAGCTAATTTTGACTGTGCATGAGGAGAAAAAATGAAGGAGCCTTAATAGATGCTGAACAGGCAGCAAGAAATAGACAAGGGAGAAACATGAAACCAAGACAGTAAGGTTTCTGTGCATGTCCTTCCAAAATTTGTGGGTTGGTCTCAAACTGTACTGGTGCAGAGTGAAATTACTTCCTTGCTAACAGAGGTGATGAAAAAAAAGGTACATCTGGAGCTCAGCCACCAGAGCTCTGAGACTAGCACAGTGGAAACTAGGGGAGACAGCAGAAGTAATAAAAGTCGTGTATTGTCCCAAATTGTATAGATTGTCCTGAATGTGGTCTTTCTCACAGGTACAGATATGACAGGCTTGCAACTACATGGATGCCTTTCTCTGTCTATGCACCCAAATGCGCTTTCTTTCTTTTCTCTAGATTTCTGGCTATCTGTGCCCTAGCTATCTTTTCCTGTAGTCAAGGTCTCTCTCTCTCTCTTCTTTCTCAACCTCCATTTGCTCTCATCTCCCTTTCAACTCTTCTCTGCCCCCCCCTCCGTCAACCTGGACAACACTGCACCTCTTTTCAAAGCCTTTATTTTTAGAAGAAAAAAAAAAAAAAACATGAAATCTGAATGACTTCAAAACCGTATTCTGGTGCTTTCTCTTGCTTCTCAGTTCACTATTGTTGTTCAGGCAATGTATAGAGCACTATATCAAGTAATTGGGTATTATCTTCTGGACTGTAGTTCAGGCAGTAAAAATAGCATATTAGTGACCACTTTGTTCCATGTGTCTTCTTTATATAAAGAGCGAACAGTACTGTTTCAGGTTTTCCATGTTGGAGCATTAGCTTCTGGCAGAGGTGGTATTCTTTTTGAGGTGAAAGCAAAGGAAGGATGAGGTGGATGTGATAGTGGGTTTCATGTAATATTGTAAAACTCGTTGCCACATGATTATTTTCTGTCATCAGGCTTGTACTTGCAAGTTCAGACTGACATGGTCTCCACTGCTGTTGTTTGACAGCATTGCTTCACTGTTCTACCATTATTTGTCTTGCACTCTAAAAGACTATCACTCTCACAGACTATCACAGACAAAATCACTCTCATTAAGACAACCACCAAATGGACCACTGTTATCAAAGGTAGCTGATGATTTTGATTTTCAGCTAGCAACATCTCACAAAAGCCTGATTATCACAAATGATAAGTAACTGACTTCTGTATATCATGCTCTTGTAAAGTGTATCACCTGGGCCTCCAAAGATGAGGAAACTATAACACCTGGTCACTTTTTGAAATCTTCTCTGTACTGTCCATAAACAGGTAGATGAAATTCAGGACAGGGCAGTGGTTTCTGTCTCTTGATGTGTAAAAGGATCAAATGCGATCCTGAAAAGACGTCTTTAAGACCTGTTTGTTTGGAGGGTCTCTTCCTATGTACCCCTTCCTGTTCAGTTGCTGAGGAACTCTCCAGGAGTTCCACTCTTTTAGTTCTGCAAGTTCTACAGGTTATTATCCTGCTCGCTTCATCAGCTGGTGAGGTTGAGCTCCTGTGCATCACTGTAAGGTGATCTCTTTTTTCTTACTGCAGATGTTGAGGAGAAGGATGACCAGCTGACAGTAAAATTGCTTTTTACTGATGAGCCCTTGGCTTTGTTACTGTGGTAAAACATACATCATTTGACAGCTGCTTGTGCATGGAAAAAACCATAGATGATTAACGGTTTTCTATCTTTTCCTGCTACTGATCTTCTTTGCTTATGACAGATGAGATTCAGATGTCTTTTTTTAAGAGACAGAGAGAGAAAGGGAGAATATTTAAATGTGTTCTCACCTAAGTCTTTCATGTTATCCTAAGGACCTTATTTGTAGCAGAGATTTTTTTTTTTCCTGAATTTCAGCTCTCCTAAAATGATCAGATCAGATCTGTCATTCAGCTTTAAAAGGGAATGTATTTTCCCCCTTCTGCATTTTGGGTATTTTCCTTCTTTTTTTTTTTTTTCTGGTGAAAGGGTATAATGTTAATTTTACTTATTCAGAAATAAAAATAGCAAACAGTTTATATGAGGTGTTGATAATTACCTATATTACTGTAATGCTGTGACAGATGTTGGCAAAAAGAGGCAGAAAATGCCTACAGCTGTGCACTCCATGACATCCAGTTTATACTCAGACAGAAGGCTAACAGATGTTCTGAACTGTCACTTTGCCTAAATGTTTTTAAAGTCTAAGGACCTGCTTTATAATTCACTAGGGCCTCGTTTGGTTTCACAGAGGTCCTCAGAATTCCCATCTGTGACAATTAATGTGGAAGACTTTTATAAATCAACCTCTGTCCTTATTAGCCCTCTGCAAGTAGATATTGTATATCTGTATACTCCTGAGACCTGTGTTTTTTGGTGACCTAGTTATTAATTTTTTCAACTCGTGTACAGCATAACTCTTGTTTTGAGCAAAAAGGGAACTGGATGACACAAGTATAGCCAGACCAACAGAGTCATTTTGTCCAGTCATCGTTTTGTCATTTGTACATTTGACTGACCTCAGAATACCTATGCTAAAATATTCTTTATCCGCTCCCCAAAAGCTATAGTCATTTCTAAGGTGGTTGTAAAATGTTAACAACCTCAAACTACCTGTTTTCCCAAAGAAAAATACAAAACTTGGTGGTATTAAAATACAGCACTTCAACAAGCATGTTCAACTGCCAGAGATATTCCTGGAGAATATTCTTATTGCAAAATAATTTAAGGGATACTTCAGATCAAGTTTAATGTATTAAATTATTCTCTTTAATTTCAAAATGGAGATGTTATTAAAGTGACATATATGTAGTGTGTACATGTAAAACAATTGATATTTGAAAGTCTTCAGCCTTTAAGCTCCACCCAAATTTTCCAGCATACCTTTAGATAAGCAAAGAAATGTTTCTAGTGTAAAGCAACTTAATACTTTATTGATAGTTGCCATTTCTGTTTTTAAAGCTGGATTCCTGTTGTACAGTAGTCTAATAGTTTAAACATTGTGCTAACATAATCAGTGTTTGGCCTCTTCTGTTCCCCAATCCTGTGTAGAAGCAGAACTCCAAATTGTACATCTTTCTGGGTTTGTTTCTAAATTACTCCCCACACTTAATTACGAGGATGAGAGGGATGCCTTATTCCTCTTTGTTATAGGCTAAGCTCTCAGTAATCCCAAACAAAAGAGCCAGTTCTGGAAGATATAGGATTTGCTAGCAGGATTATGGTCTCATAGATAATGATGTGCAGTCAGCAGAAGCGAAGCTTTATTTTAATTCAAATAAGCTAGTAAACAAACCACTGACAAGTCTGCTGGTGAGAGTAACTGGCTTCTGTTGCCACATTGGCAGCTAAATTATAGAAAATCTATTATACCCTGTTCACCATATGTTTAATTTAATACAGATAGAAATTAAACTATCCACAGTGCCTATTAAAATAACAATACATATTTTTTAAATATATGAATGTTATAAGATACATTCCCCTGACCTTAAGAAGGGTAATGCTGATTTGGGAGACTAGAGCAAAACACATGCTGTAGTCAACAGATTCTCTTCAACAACAACAACAACAGTGATTTGAAAAACCCAAAATATTAATAGTACAGTTTTGTAACAGATAATGAGGTTAATTGGGGTGCTTTACCTTCTAAGAATCCACTCTTACACACTTCCCTCCCCCTAGGTTCCTGGGCCTTGGATTTGACAGAAGTGGTTAATATCTAATCCATTGTATACTTTTTAATTCAGTGCCAGCTACAGTATGAGGTTTTTGCCCTTTCCCTGCTGCAAATAGCTATGCCTCATTTCTGCATATTCTCATGTATTAATGTTCTTCCAAATAACCTGGATTTCTTGACCTGCCAGGAACCTTGGAATCACTAGTCTGTAATACTGGTGGAGGGTTTCAAATTATGCAGAGGGATTTCCGCTTAGGGCCTATATTGTGCAGACGAAGAAGTGCTGAGTGCAATGTGTCATGGCCTACTATGGGCCACCATCATTATCTTGAGTTCTGCAATAGTTAGACTGAAAACAAGCCGGGGGGGGGGGGGGAGGATTAATAATAGGAGGCAAATCCTGTGAGGATCTATCTAACTCTGGGCATTTCCAAACAAACCAAACTTTTCTCAGAAAGTCAGTGCAGGATATGAAGATCAGCAGATATTACTGTGATGAGGTATGGATGATAGGCTGATTGAAATCATACAAAGCCTTAGAGAAAAAAAATGTATAACCTCCCCAAATTCACCCCATATCTTAAGTGAATGAAGACAAAGAAAGTGCCAAGCAGAATATGGCCACTGAAGAGCTCTCTGGACTTCCCTGGGAGTCCCCTGCTATGATTGGCATGTCCAGTATATTAACATCAACATTAAGCATGTGATGAAAATGAGCATTGAGAAGTGACCTGCGCATGGGTTGTGGATCATCACCTTACTCCATTGGCAATATGTTCAGAATTTAACTCTCAAAATTATGTTTCTCACACTATTTAATATCTAAGAACACATGCAAACTCAATGTGCATATGTAGAAATATGTGTGAAGGGGGGGCTCTGACTCCTGGAAATGTGCACATGACACATTTGTACCAGCTAGTATCTTGCATAGCATGTGCTTGAGTATGAGACATGCACCTCTATGCACATTGCCTACCTTTTTAATTACTTCTGTTATTTGCCAAAACGTTTTCAAAATCAATACAGTTGCAAAGGAAGCTGCCATCTAAAGAACTGAATATGTGAAGGTATCAAGTGCCAGAGATATTTGGACAAAATACTTACAGAATGTTAGTGATGCTACACCTTCTGCTTCCCAGGAGATATTTATTCTATTCATGTGGGCAGATTTTAGTAAAGGTGTACTTGACACCACAGCTACCCATAGCAAAAATACTCACTAAATATTGAGGTACTAAATTAACAGGTCTCAGGTCTCTCACAGCAATCATGAAAAAAAATTAAATGAAACAGTTGAAAAATCTCCAATTTTAGGAAGCACTTCTAAAGTTCTTACATACATTTCCATAGAGTGGAAATAGCCTGCCTGCCATGCAAACCTGCAGCTTCTCAAGAACTGCTCTTGTAAACTGCAGGTTCTTTGCTTTTGAGATACTGGAGTTTTTGCCATCACATCCCAGAGGGATGAAGGGAATAACAAAACGAAGCAAACAAACAAAAAACACCCGCTGCTCTCAGTGTGTCACAAATGTCCTTTTAAGACTGCAAGGTGGCGAGGAGCTTGTCTAGCCCTTCTGACCTATGGACTGCATATCCTTGCGGGCAGCACATTACCACTCACAAACAGCTTTTTGGTTAGTAAAGCCTGCACACTGTTAAACTAAAAACGAAAGGATGAGAACTTCTGGGAAAGAAAGCCCCAGAGTAAAGGTGGGTGGTGAGTGACAGCCTCTGCGGGCCCCGCGCCCCGGCCGCCGGCTCTCCTTGTGCGTTTCCCGCACGGAGAGGAACATGGGTGCGGCCGGCCAGGCCCTGCCCGCTTGCCCCTGCAGCCGGGGCTCTGCGACAGGGACCCCCGGATCTGCCCTTCCCGCCCCCGCCTGGCTCGGCAGCCGTGGGCATGCGGTGGCTGGGGGCATCCTCCTGGTATTAAACTTTAACCCTCTTGTCAGCGAGCCAAAATGCGAAATAAGAGTTCGTCCACTTGTGTGTAAACCTCTGGGGAAGATTAACCTGGGAGAGGCGGCGGAGTCCCGGGGCGGGGGAGCCAAGCAGAGGCGGTGGCGGAGCGACGGGCAGAGGCAGAGCCGAGACTCCGAGTGTGGAAATGCGGACGGGGGGAAAGAAATACCAGCAGCAGCCTGACTCGCCGTCTCTCCTTTAAAGCAGGGTCAGTGGTCTGTCCCGGGTAGGAAGCCCGAAATTCAGAAATTATTAGTTTTCTGGGCACAGCTGTGGGACAGGCATCTCTGCCCCCCACGGCAGAGTGGTTTTGGTAAGCACCCTGCTGCTCCTTTCTTTTTGGACATGCAATACAGAGATACAGGTGTATTTCTCAGACTTTAAGTGATCCGTTATTTTATCTATGCACCTGGGTGCAGGTGAGGTTTTTCCGAGTCTAAAATGACTTGTAAAAACCAAAATCTAAAACATTCCTTTTTCCCACCCGTCGATCCAATGCCCGTGTGGGAGCCCAGTCCTCCACCGACCAGTGCAAAAACTATGCATCTTTGAGATGCTCTTTTAGAACCCTTTCAATCTGTGGTTCACTTCTCTTTTTTTTCTTTTTATTTTCTTTTTTTACCTTTCTAGAAAGTCTTACAGACTACTGCAGAGCGTTGGGAAGTTGCAGCCCCCTAGTCCACGCACTGATGATTTCGTTTCTGGTTATCTGCAAAATGAGCTTTAAGCCAATTTCGTGCTTCAGGCTAAAAAGAGGGATTCGTATTTCCCTCCCAGATGCGTGGCGTTCTTGGAATCTCATTGCCAGCTTGCTGTAGGATGTTGCTGTAATTTGCCTGGCAACTCTTTCTAAGATTTGTATTCAGCAGTTAAGAACGAGGCAACATTTCTGAGCCATCGGGATTTTTTCCCCGGAGAGGAAAAAAAAAATCATCTTTCCTTGATAAGTGAAACTGTTCAGAGCCTAACTCCCGTTTAACCCAAAGAACCACCATCAGTAGCAAAATGCGCACATCCTTCTAATTCCTTTCCTTCGCTGCTCTGAGAAATTAAACACCTCTTCAGGAGGAGCGGTACTTTCTTCCGGAATTTTACCAGTTTAAGAAAGTTCTTGCACGATTTGCTGAACTTTGTCACGTTTGGATCTTTTACGCCACTTCTCCCCCTCCCCCCTCCACCCCGCTTCCCCTTTAGATGTAAAGACTATTGCAAAATGACAGGAGGTTGCTTGGACGTGGAGGTGAGCTCTGCCGCCCTCCCTGCGAGCCTTGTTGGCGTTTAGCCTGGCAGGAAAATCTCCCGCATTCGGGGACGAAGGTACTGGCCGGGACCGCTGCAGTGGGGCGCTGCCAGCGGGGACACGGCCGCCGCCGCCCCGAGAGGGCTTTCCGTACCCTCCCCGCCCCGGCAGAGCGAGCTGGCGCGAAGATGTTTATCCTGAGAATGAAAATGGGTTGTTGAAAAACAAGCCATGTGCAAATAGTTTAATTTTCCGTTTTGATGCTTATCTTTGTCTCCCGGATTTCATCGGAAAGGCTTTAATTGGCGTGTGGGTAATAGTTCCTAAATAATCCCTTATTAGATGACTTCAGACGAGTTGTGAACCAATAACGTCTTAGTCCCAAAAGTGAAAGTAGAATTTGCAGGCGCAGGTCAGTTGTTGTCAAAGGGCTCATTTGAGCATCTTTCAGTTTGCTGAAAAAGCTAATTAAAGAATGTTTGAAGGTTAAAGTCATTATTCTGTGCTGTTGTCGTGCTATAAGTGAGCCGAGTTTTGTGAAAACACAAAGGGCAGAAGTCACAGAGGTGGATTACTGTCAGTCCAGGCTACAGAGGCACAGAGAACTGTGGCATTAATTCCTATAGAAAGGTAGACAAACATAGCCCCTGACTAACAACTTTCCCGCAGAGCCCCATTGTCTAAGCACTTTCATTTGCTTTGGGGCTCCTTTCGAGTTGCTACAGTTGTAACCAGATCCAGAACTAGGTAACAGGGCGCAGAACTATTGACCTGTGAAACAATTTCCAGCACGAAAATAGCTGCGGTTCCTGGCGTTTCCCTCCAATATTTATTCCACCACGCAACCACCCCCCTTCAACCCGTGCTAATTTATTCATTACTTAGCGGAAAGTTAGCAACGCGCAAGAACTCTGCGAGGTACCGCACCACCTTCGACGCTGGCTGGCTCCCGGTGGCGGCTGCTCGATGCGCTCCGCGGGCTGCGGAGGGGGTAGAGCAGGAGCCTGGTTTGTGGGGAGGGCTCTAGAGGGTCTGAGGAACTATGCGGGTGGCGGCGCCCCGCAACAGACGGGCTGCGCGGGAACTGCGCGCCGCGGAGTGTGCCGTGGTGAACGGACACTCCGCGTGTCCCCACGCCGGGAAATCCCGTGGGCTAATCCCGATGACCGTTAGCACCGGTTTGCGCCTTTGTGTGTGCGTGGACAGCAGATTGCAAAACAACGCACACAAAGATAGGCGCGTACACTGCACAGCCGGGCTCTTCAGCCTTGCCTCTTCATCGCCTCTGAACTGGGTTGCCCCGCTCACTCTGAAAGTCTAGGGTTTTAGGTCTGGCTACGACTGCAGATCTCCCCAAATTCAAAGAAACAGATGTTTGGGCTGATTAGGGATGGGGCGCGGGGGGAGGGGAGGAGTGATCCCTGCAGCTGCAACTCGAAGAATTATATTGATAAAATATTTCAGTGGTAATAAATACGCAGAGATCAGCTCGACCTTGCGAGGTCTTTATTTTAATTCCTTCCCCCCTTCCCCCCCCCAAAAAAAAAAAAAAAATCTTTATCAAACCTCTATTCTATGGCTTCAATAAACAGAACCCATTACCTCACGGCAGCTTTTGTTGGCCTGTATACAAGCGAGAACAAAATGGTTATTCAGGAGAACGCTTTCGATTTTTATTGTGTGTAGTATGCACAAAGAGCAGTGTTATTGTATTAAAAAGAACCATCTGTAGCAGAAACAATGGCATCAAATTATCTTTGAATACCCACTGCAAAAATATAAAGCTTTTTTATTATTCTTCTGCTGTACGGTGGGGGACAGAGAAGTGACTTTTTTGTTGTTGTGGGTGCATTCTTATAACACACACACACGAAATCAGCCATTTGGATTTTTTAAGCCATAAACGATTTTTTCCCCTCTTGTTCCAGGGACTGCAGTTAAAAGCTAGGGCTAGGACTCGGAGGATGTGTAGGCAAACGGAAGGCGAGCCAGGGGAAGAAAAACCGAAATGGATTCATTCTCTGTCCTGGATGGAGGAGGAGAGGAGAGAGAAGGGGACGTGCGAGCTTCCTTCAACTGCCTCTGTCCGGTGAAAAGTGCTCAGACCCCCGGGGCTGAGCCGGGCTCAGGAGTCCTCGCGGACTTTCGCTTTAAGCTGCCAATCAAACCGCTCACTAGCCACCACCCTGCTCTGGCACCGACATGTAAGTAGCTGCAGCACAACTTTGACATTCACAGTTTTCCCCCCCTCCTCCCCCGTGACCTTTAAAATTATCTGGAAATGTAGCTCCCACCTACGACCTGCCGCTCTGAGCTCCGCAGTCTTAACCTCGGGGACTCGTGCGCGGCTTTGGGCTCCGCTGAAAATGCGCGGTAGTGGATCGCGTCCGTACCGCGGGGCAGAAGGACTCCCCGTCCACAGGCTGCCTGTGCTCTGCCTGACTGCCCCTCTCTGCACGGGGAGAGTCGCCGGAAGAGAGCGGAGCAGGGACGCTCTCCCCGCCACCCCGGGGTGCTTCAAACGGGGCCGTTATTTTGGCGTTCCCCCATGGGGCGAACGGCGGAGAGAGAGCGCAACATCCAGCTGCGCAGCGCGCATTCCGCTCGGCGGCAGGCGTTAAGCCATTTCACCGCTCTAAGTGACGCGCTGTCTGGTTTCCTTTGCCGGGAGGTGGCTCCGGCTGGGGGGGGCTCCGCGGACCATGCGCGGGGTGCGGTGCAGCGGGCCGGGCGGGGGTTACCTGGGTGCGCAAGGGGCTCACATGAGCCGCGCAACGCTGGCGCGGCGCCCGCAGCAGCTGCTCTCTGGCGCCCTCTGTCGGCTCCGTGCAGCCCGCACCCTCCCGCCGGCGCTCACCGCCCGCGCCGCGAGCTCCCAGCCCTCTCCGGGGCAAAAGTGGGGGACGCAGGCCCGGCGGGGTTCACGGAGCCCCGAACGCTAGAATAGGGGTTACACCGGTGGGGAGAAGCAACGCATCTCCGGACACGATTTTGACTGGGAGCGGGGCCGTGCCCGGGGAACTTGAGACTAAATCAATATATTTAACTGCCTCGGTCTAAGGCTGCACGGCAATTTGGATTGGGAAAATATCGATTTTGATATTTTTGGATCATTATAATACCATTTAAAGGGAAGCTCTTTTTAGTAACATTTAGCAAAGTTGAGGTTGAATTTTTCCCCTCTCCCCCTCCCCCCGACCCCGTCGTCCCCCCCCTGTCCCGTCGTCCCCTTCCCCCCCCTTTTTTTTTTTTTGGTAAGAATTTGATAGATAAAGGTTAATCTTGGGCTGAATGATAGAGCTATGATTGACAAGAGAAAAGGTGTTGAGGGCAGGTCGAGCTGTCTTATTTACAGCCCACTGCTTGCTATAGAGCCTTTGTTAGGACTGGAAAGCTAATTTAGCACTGATCAAAAGCACCACGGAGTTAAAGGACTGGTAATGACTGCTAATTTCATTTCAGCCTCATACATCCCCAACTGCTGTAATTAAAGACGTGCTATTTAAATACAGGTGAAGAGTTTTTGTAGTAGGGGGAAAGTGGGTAGCCGGTTACAATTTTATTTATGCTTAATATGGTAAAAGACCAACATTTGATTTACCATGTTAGCGATTTGCTTTTGTGCGGTGTCCTGCCTCTTCAGATCAGGGCTGCGCGGCAGAGGCCGGCCTTGCAGAGGCAGGGTGAGGACAGCGCGCTTCAAGCAGGAGACGCGAGCCCCTGGCTAGCCTGGGGTTATTTTATTTTTAATTATTCCCATCAAACGGCAGTTAGGAAGCATCGGGAGCGCTAGGGAGAGGGGAGACGGAGGGACATGTGTCAGCTTTTAAGTACCTCTGAGGAAGCTCGGGTCCTCATATTATTATTATTTTTAATTAAATTATTTTACCACTCCACGGCTGGTTCGCTGGCTCTGAAACGATGTAATTTCACAACCGATATAACAGTTTCTTTCTGAGAAACATCAAAGGATAAAAGCTCTACATTTTCGTAGTTGGTTAAAATTGATACTAAAAAAAAAAAAAAAAAAAAAAAAAGAATTTAGCCTTTAATCTCTTTTTATCCGTGCAGACTAAAGACCCGCACTCGACCCCGCTGCGCTCCGGGCTCTCCCCCTCTTCCGGGGCCGCGCCGGGCGGGAGGCGGCGCCGAGCGCGGGTGATGGCGCCCCCTGTCGGCCGCACCGGGGTGTCCCCGCTGCCCGTGGCAGGAACTGCGGCCACGATTGGAACGGGAGCGCGTGGAAAGGATTAACGAGAGGGCGAGAATCCGGCGCCTGAACAGGGTTTAGAGTCCCTGGGGGTGGGAAAGTTAAACTAAGAACAGTGAAGTAGGGACAGGTAAGGTAAGCAGATAGCCCATCCCGTGAATTACGGACACGGAAACAGTGTCCAGCTCGTGCTGTTTGCTCTGTGCAGATACAAACACTTAAAAAAAAAAAAATGAAATGCCACCAACTTGTTTCTAAGCAGAGCCTTCTGAAAACTTGGGTCTATATACGTTGCTCTCCCACACCTAGGCAGAAAAGGGATGCTGCTGAGGGACTGCGCCGCCAGCTCGGGCTCTGCTCACCCGGCAGCAGGGCATCCTCAAAAGAACAACTTATTTTTTGGTAGCCTTAGGCACAAAGCTAAGCATGAATTTTTCCTCGTTCTTAGCTCCAGTGTTCCAATGCTGTTAGCAAATGCCAGCCTTTTTGGATGGCTTGTGCTTCTGTTTTCCTCCCAAGGTGTTTTAAATAAGTCAGCACTGACAGGTGTTGCTTGTGAGCAGCGCTGAACGTTTCCTTTTCATTAAGGATTATTTTTTTTTTAAAGCCGTGTGTTTAAACTCGAAGTAATAGTCATCTCCCCATCAGGGGAAAAAAGAACCAAACAACCAACACCACAAAACACGCAGCAAAATAAACAACCCCTCCTCCAATTCCTGGAAAAGGAAGAAGCCTTAAGTGAATGCCTGGAGTGGGTTTTTTTTTCTTCTTCTTCTTCTTCTTCTTCTTCACTATGGAGATGACAGATTTAAAAGAAACCTGGGTGATATAAAACGATTAGCCAAAATATGTGAAGTGCTGCATTGCCACCAACTTTTTGAGATGAATTAGCTAGTTATTTTATAGTATCTGCCTAGCTCTGTGGTGTGCATTTAACGGCGGTTTGTGTGAGTTGCGGTAACACACAGCACGGTTTGTGTGTCTTGCGTGTGAAGAGAAACACTAATGGAAACTAAATTATTTCTACTAAATTGGGGTTATTTTATATCTCCTGTTGACAGCCTGGATGAAAGTAGTAATGCTGCAGCTTTTCTATTAAATGAATCCTATGTTTGCTAGTCTCACAATGAACTTTTCGCTTTAGAAATTATAGATTTTTATGAAAGATTATTGTTTGTCGCCCTGTCTCCATTCTCTCAGTTTGATCTCCGCTTGAGACTCCTAATAAGGCAATTCTGTAGTGAGAGCGCCCAAAATAAAGACATAGCATTTTCTATAAATAATAGCAAGAGCCCTGCACAGATTTCCTGCACAACGGAATCCCCAGATTTCCTTTACTGTTTCTTTAGTTAGCACGCGATGAGTATATATAACTCTGAAATTAAGCAAAAATACACATCTGTATAGATCTGCCAAGCTGGCTATAAACAGAGATATTATATGTCAATTACCACAGGAAACGTAAGAAATACAGAGCAGTTGGTACACACGGTTTAACCTCAGGAGGCTCTTTACAAAAAATTTAGTGACTCCTGCTGAAAGGTGAATGATTAACCCGGTTCCAGGAGAGGGGCTGTTAGTGCTCCCCTTAGAAACAGCAGTTTGTGAGGGCGGTTGTAAAGGGGTCGTAAACTCCCCCTCCAAAGGGCAGAAGTTGGCACATAAAATCAAGGATCCCGAGTGACTGCTTTAACCAAAATGCTGTTTTCCTGGATTCAGTCCGTAACTCAGCTGCCGGGTTTTATTCTGCGGACGTTACTCAAAGGAGCAAATACTGTAAATCTGGGATCAGGTCCCAAGCTTGGCAGAAAGCTGGCAGCAAGGGGTAGTGGGGGGAATCTCTATGCTCGTTCTTGTTCCTCTCCACTTGGAGGAAAAGTGCGTTTTTAGTTTATTTGTGTCTTTTAGAAGGAGAGGGTTTTTTGGATGCCGGTATTTCCTACGTCTCTCTCTCAAGCAGGGAGTCTTGCAGAAACAAACCAGAAAAGCAACCTCAAATGCCCATTTCCTACTTAGCCTTTCCTTTCTTCTCCACCAGCTTCTCCCTGGCACCTGCCTATGCGCAGGGCTGCCTCTGCCCTGCCCGACAGCAGAGCAAGCTGGGCCCGGCGGGCACTTTACGGGCCTCGCCTCACATTCTTCCGACTCCACTGGGAAGGCTTCCGAGGGAACAGGTGCGGGCTTTGGAGAAGCCCCACTCAATCCTGATTTCCACGGGAAAAGGGCTGTGACACCTCCCCCAACACACACTCACACCATCAACCCAACCCAGAGGTACCGCAGATGTGCCCCAAACGTTTCTCCCATCCCCTCTGGGCTCACTCTTATCCATGGCCTAAGGCTGAGTGGTGGACGCCGAGGGAGCAGCCGGGCTCCCCTTCGCTGTCCCAAGGGAAGCTGCCTCTTCTTACTCGCTGCCTGAGGCACACTTGCCCCCTTCGCCCTCTCCCACCATGCGCCCAGACTTCCTCCGGCATAGGCTCTGCCAGGTTTTCGTCTGGAGGACAATGGATAGACACACGGGAAGTGTTGTTATAATTTATAGCACCGTCTCTCTGCTCCGATTAAGCGCCGTCTAAATATGAATTCACAGTATAGACGGCTAGTCTACAATTTGAATTAAAATCCCCCCGACGAGCCCGTCGCTGGAGAATTCTGAAATCACAAGCCTAAGTTGACACAATGAGCCCATGGTGTCAATAAACCATGGGCGAAATGGAGAGATTGTCACTCCAGACCATAACAGTTCTGAAAGTGTCATTACCGTCTGTCCTGTCAATGAGCTCCAAATTAAGGACTAAGAGGAACAGCGAGATAAAAGTCACCGTCTTGGCTCCATTATGGGCGATCGTGTCAATGATCTGAGAATCACTGGAAAGGGCTCTTTTTCTCCCCCCACTCTTCTTCTTCTTCTTCTTCTTCTTTTTTTCTTTTTTTTTTTCTTTTCTTTTCTTTTTTTTTTTTTTAATTTACTTTTCAAACCCTGCCTCGGGATGCCAAGGCTTGAGGTGCGCTGAGTAGAGAAGAAACCTTGAAGCTTCCTAGGCTGTGCCTCAGGCGTTCCCATTGAAACCGCCAGATCTTCCTCGGAAACGGTGTGAATTCAATGGAGGAGACAGAATAATTCCATCAAAACTGCGCTGGGGCCAAAGACGACTTCATTTGATTTGGACGACACGTGTGATCCCATGAACAGACACTTTTTTTACACCATTATTTTCTTGAGTCAACACAAAGATGGTAGAGGGGAAAGAAGGAAATAAAACAGAAGCCTCAACTTTAGCAAAAGACAATACATGTCTATTTGAGATAGCCCCTTCCAGGCATTAAGACATTCCGAAAATGTCCCAGATCTCTCTCCCATGTGAGCCTGAGAGTGTTAAGGGGACTTATTCAGAAACTGGAAACCTTCAATTCTGTATTTTTGTGCCTTTGTGGGTTTAAGCAAAGCAGTTAGCGTTCTTCACGAGGGGTTTTGTGTTTAATATACATGAGTTCATTCAACTACAATGGGAAAAGAAAACTCATTTGTTCTTATAAAACTAGGAAGGAAAGATAACTTTAAATAGACTGCCAAAAAGGATCCTGCCCGAGGGGGTTGTCTTCCCACCAAAGGGCCTACATTGAACTGTAATTTCACCCCGTTATGTTGTGCAGTAATTTCTGAGTTTATCCTCACCACTGGTGCTTGATTTTCTGATTTATTTTTAAGGTCGCGTAAGAAAAAGCATGGGCTTCGCTTCTACTCTTCTCTGGGAAGGAGGTCCGAGATGTGTTATTTTAGACGCAGGGAAAAATATCGCGGAGAGTTTGAGAAGGCTGTTGGCTATTTATGAAGAGTCCTGGAAGCGTGTTTGGGTAATCAGCTTCTCCATTTATAGAGAAGCCCTTTGAAAGCGACTCTGAGAGGTGCTGTGTGCGAGTCGGCTTTTTCTACTCTTTATTGTGTACCTTAAAGTCGCTTTTCTTAGCACTGGAGAAAGGTGGAGTTAGTGCTTTTGTTATCGGTGGGTTTGTTATTATTATTTTTATTTTGGTTTGGTTTTAACCTCCCCGCGTTTTGTTTTCTAACGCCTTCACCCCAGCAGCATCCGCTCGATGCCTGTGGTGGTGGCCGGGAGGGGAAGGTGGCAGCGAAGCCGGTCGAAGGGCACTGCGGTACCTGCCTTTGCGGGAGGGCTGGAGGAGAGACTGGTGTCCCCCCCCCGTGTCCCCAGGCCCCACGGCTTGGCCGCACGTGTGCTGGCCCTGCGATTTACTTAGGGAGGAGGAGGATGAAAGGGGAGGTCGGGAGGAACGCGGAGCTCCCTCTGCATTCCCCAGCTTTCAAGGGTCCTTAGAGCCCTTGAATGAAATTATTGGGCGAAATGGGGTCTGGCGGGAGCGGTCGTGACTCGCCCGCCTCGTTGGTTTGTACGTGTAATGCCACTTCTGAGGGCTACAATCGGACTACTTGCTGGACAGGCAGGGACAAAAAGGAGATTAAACCGTTTTAAATAATAATAAAAAATATCCAAAATGTAAGCAGAGTGGATTACACTTACTCAGGCGTCTCGGTCCCCCCCAGATTCCCCTAACAGCTGCCCTCGGGCCTCGCAGAGAGGGTGGCCACCAGCCGGCGAACCCCAGCGGGGTCGGACAGGGCGCGCCGCCGCCCTCACTCACCACCCAGGCTCGTCCCCGCCAAACTTTTGAAGTTTATCTGAGCTCCTTCTGCCAGTGCCCGGCGGTTGTTGCTGGGTCTCCGTCCATCTCCTTATGTGATATTTATTTGTTTGAGGAAATCTCGTATTTTCCCCATTTCGGGAGTGCGCAGGAGGTTGAGGAAAGGTGGCCCTGGGGGGTCGAACAGCAGGGCTCCTTCTGCCCCTTCCCTGCATCCGCACCCGCTCGAAATATATTATTTATTTTAGGAAATCCCACGGTGTATCTCCTCAACTTCTCCTCGGGACACTATCGCGAACTCAACATGTGATATTTGAAATTTCCCCGGAGACTGGTGTACAGTTGGTGCCTTAAAACTTGCCTGGCTGGTTTGGGTTCCCAGAAGCCCGGACGTCACAAGATCAGAGGAAAAAAAGGAAATTTCGCTATACATTTTCGTCTTCACAGATTTTTTAATTTTTTTTTTTTTAACGTAATGAAATTAAAAGTTTTGGAGCTCACAGCTGACATTTTGCAGAAAATTGAGTTATCAAGGCAGTAATTATTTCACAGGGAGATAAAACTCTCATAGCCCTAACTGTCAAATAGGGCCCTTTTCAGATTTTAATTACAAAATAAAATTAGTCTGCTCTTCCTCGGAAGGGTTTGTGAGTGGCTAAACAGAGCTTTCCCCAATACTGGTGGTCGTCAAACTCTGCTAATTAGCAATGCTGAGAAATTCCAGTTAACAAGGACATTCTCTAAGTCTCTGCAGGTTCCCTGCCGTTCGCCTTCATTTCCATAAGAAGATTAAGAGTGGAGGGGAACACACTCAAATGCAGATGCAGAAAAGAAGCGTTTTTAACAAGCATCATAATAGTAAGATGCTTGGCTAGTTCTCACCTAATTACTGCAAGTTAAACCTCTATTTGCAGCTAAGGACAAAAAATGGAGCTGCAATCTCCCATCTCCACAAGACTGCTTAATAGTTTGCTATAGATTGGTTACTAGTAGGTTCAGGAAATAAGATAATATGAAAATGTGTATATTCTTTCCGATACAGTTAATACGATAGGTTGTAACCTTAGGGCTTTCAGAGAAATCGTCGAGTATTAGAACAATAAATACATTAAATACAAGTAGTTAACATTCATTTTGGTTTTAAGACGCTCTTATTTTAAGAACCCAGAGTGTCTTAAAATGAATTATTTTCAGAAATAAGAGTGCCTGTGCCACAGAGCCCATCACTGAGAACATTTGCAGACTATTTGTTTAATGTAAGCACTTTTCATTTCCATAAATTATACCAAAGGCAACGATTTTTTAAATCCACTCAGATTAAACTAACCCTCCACAGGCCTCCCTCCCAACGTGTCTGTATTCTTCCAGTGAGTGCTGTTGTTATTGTCATTAATACAGAAAATCAGGGATCATTGCATAATTTTTAAAAAATTATTTTATAGCCAGCATCCCAGGTCTGTCTCTGCTTCTGCCTGTGTGTGTGTGTACACACCTCCACACCCAGAGGAAAGGCAAAAAATGCCCCAAAAATATCATCGCCCCCACCTAATTTTCTGTAGTACACTATGTATATGCAGATACTTTATTGCATCGATAATTAAAACAGTTAATTAAAATAGAGCTGCAAATACCCCCGATAACACAATAGTTAGGCATTTCCCATCCTTTATTCGTATGATAAACTCAGCTGTTAGGCAAAGGCCAGGACCCGATGGGCCTCCAGCTTGAGCAGGCCCCCTTACCCCCACTCCGCGCTATCCCAGTCCAGCGTGAAGCCCTGGACCACTCCCCACGCACCTCCTACAGCTACAGCCGGGGCAAAAATAACACATTGCTTGAGCACCCCAGCCTTGTGCATTACGATGAACAAACACTACTGACACCCACCCACCCATCCAACCCACTTCGGTTTTTTTTTTCTTAAACTTAATTATTCAAAAGAGTGGGGTGGTTTTTTTGTTTGGTTTGGGTTGGGGTTTATATAGTGCTATCAACTGCAAACCAAAGGGAAAACAGTAAGAAAGTAAACACGCGTCGTGCCCTCATGAGTGTCCGACCAACCAGAATCCGTTCATATCCCACATCTCGTAATTTGCACCTATTTTTCGCCGGTTTAACCTATCACTTATCTAGGGGTTATATATACATTTTCGAATTAAACACATTAAACCCGATAGGATTTATTTGCATAATCCACACATGGGAAGAGATGCGTCTTCGTGGCGGGTTCTTCTTCTTATTATTATTTAGATTGGGTGTAATTGCCCCGTCCCTTCCACCCCCCCGGCCCCGTGCATAGTCACTCGCTCGACTCCCGGCTGCGTCTTCCCCGCCCGGGGCGCGGCTCGGCCGGCAGGGGGCGCCGCAGCGCCGCGGCTGAGTCCGCCCGGGCACTGCCCAGGCCCCCGCCCGCTCCGCGCTCCGACCTCCTGCGCGGCGGTCTCCCACCGCCTCTCATCACCCCCACCGGCTTAACGCGGTGAAGGGGTATCGGGCCGAAAGGCGGAGCAGTACGTCGGGGCGGAGGAGGCGCGGGGCCGCGTGGATGGGGCAGCCGGGGCGGGCGCGGTGGCGCGAGTGGAGCGGGGCCTGCAAGTGGCTCCCCCCGCTCCCGCTCCGCGTCCTCTCTCCCCTCCTTCCTTTGTCGTCAAGTGCGTTTTACCAACAAAGATCCCAACAAGAGAGTGGAAGTAAACTTAGCCGGGGCTTTGTGCGGCCCGTGTAGTGACAACAAGAGAAACAAAACTACCTATTTGTCGCGCCGGGCTGGCTCCCCCCGCGCTGCGCGCCCACCCAGCGCCGCCCCCGCCTGCACAATGGGCGCGGGGTAAGGTAACGTCGCTGGGCCTGGCCCACTCCCCAGCCCCTGCACTGGAGGTCCCTGCCTTGCTTTGTGTTCATGCACGGCATTTGGGAGCTGCGTGCTTGCACTGGACACCCCTATCCTCCGATGCCGAGGCCGGAGGGTAGGGTTTGGCGGTGTGCTACACGGCCCGAACCGAGCAGGGCCCGGGGGAATGTCCGGGAGGCCACAGCCTCTTCCCGGGCTGCGCGTTGCGAATCGGCTCCCCAGCGGCGGCAGTCAGTAGAGCGGGACTCAGCTGAGGGCTCCCCGTCCCCAGGCTCCCCAGGCCAGCGGAGGACGGGGCTCAGCGCGCCGGGCTATCCTGGACGGAGTGAGCACTGCACACGCAGAGCCCCGCACAGCCGAATCCCCTCCATCCCGAGGGGCATTGGCAAATAGCGGGGGCACGGGGGGGAGCTGTTCACGCTCCTCTCCCCCTATGGCTTCTCCCAGCCCCAAGTCAACACCAACTTAAAAAAAAAAAAAAAAAGGGAAAAAAAAAAGGAAGAAAGAAAGACAGGGGAGAAAAAAAAAAAACACGTAGCAACAATACTGTTTACCCACTTCCTCCAAAAGGCGTGTGTGACCTGTTGCTGGAAGAGGAGATACAAAGGCTTCCCAGTGGCTGCCTGGGCCGCCTCCGGGCCCGCCTCCCCCGCCGAGCCGTCCCGGCGGCTCGGAGCCCCCGCCCCGTTTCATGCAAAACCAGGGGTAGAGACTTGTCCTCAGTGGCGGAGCCGCCGCGTGCTGATTGGCCGGGGCGAACACATTTATTCCCTGACAAGCCCCCATCACATGGATGGTTGTCTATTAACTTGTTCAAAAAAGTATCAGGAGTTGTCAAGGCAGAGAGAGAGAGTGTGTGTGTTTGCAAAAGGGGGTAAAGTAGTTTGCTGGCTCTTTAAGACTGAGGTGGAGAGAGAGAGAGAGATCGGCAGGCAGAGAAAAAGGAAAAAGGAGGAAGAAGAAGTTTTTTAAAATCAAGGCTCCAGAGGTAATAATAGCAGTTATTAACATTATTAATCCATCAGCGAAGAGGAAGATCCTGATCTTGATCCAAGTGTGGTTTTGGGGAGTCCCCCTCCCCCCTTTCCTACCCCTCCCTAGGAAAAAAAAAAAAAAAAGTCCGGCTTGGGACTTCACCGCGACTACTCCTCGCTTCTCCGCTCAAGGCTGGTTCCAGGCAAAAGTAGTTTGAATGTACAACATGATGGAAACCGAGCTGAAACCTCCCGCCCCCCAGCAAACTTCGGGGGGAGGCACAGGCAACTCCAACTCGGCCGCCAACAACCAGAAGAACAGCCCGGATCGGGTCAAGCGCCCGATGAACGCGTTCATGGTGTGGTCCCGAGGGCAGCGGCGGAAAATGGCCCAGGAGAACCCGAAGATGCACAACTCCGAGATCAGCAAACGGCTCGGGGCGGAGTGGAAACTTTTATCCGAGGCGGAAAAGAGACCCTTCATTGACGAAGCCAAGCGGCTCAGAGCTCTGCACATGAAGGAGCACCCGGATTATAAATACCGACCCCGGAGGAAAACCAAGACCCTCATGAAGAAGGATAAGTACACGTTGCCAGGGGGCTTACTGGCACCGGGCACAAATACCATGACGACTGGGGTAGGGGTTGGGGCCACCTTGGGAGCTGGGGTGAACCAGAGGATGGACAGTTACGCGCACATGAACGGCTGGACCAACGGAGGCTATGGGATGATGCAAGAGCAGCTCGGCTACCCGCAGCACCCGGGCTTGAACGCGCATAACGCGGCGCAGATGCAGCCCATGCACCGCTACGACGTGAGCGCCCTGCAGTACAACTCCATGACCAGCTCGCAGACTTACATGAACGGATCGCCTACCTACAGCATGTCTTATTCCCAGCAAGGAACCCCGGGTATGGCCCTGGGCTCCATGGGCTCGGTGGTCAAGACGGAATCCAGCTCCAGTCCCCCGGTAGTCACTTCCTCGTCTCATTCAAGGGCTCCTTGCCAAGCTGGGGACCTTCGGGACATGATCAGCATGTATCTACCAGGTGCTGAAGTACCAGAACCAGCTGCCCCAAGCAGACTTCATATGTCCCAACACTACCAGAGTGCACCTGTTCCTGGCACAGCCATTAATGGCACACTCCCTCTATCACATATGTAAGACAAAGGGGCCGGGGAGGGGGGGGGGCGGGGGGGGCGGGGAGGAAAACTAAACAAAACAAACCACAAAAAAACTTTTATTAGAAATTCTGGACTTTTTTTTTTTTTTTTGACTATTTTTGTACAGAGAAAACTCGAGATGGGGTGGGGGTGGGCAGAAATTAAACCGACAAGGAACTTGTATAGATCTCGGAGGGGAAGCAACTACACAAAACTTTTAAAAAGTTCTAGTGAAAACGGTAGGAACTTTGCAGAAAGTTTGCAAAAGTCTTTACCAATAATATTTAGAGCTAGACTCAAAGAGCGAAGAGGAAAATGTTTTAATATTTGCAGGCAACTTTTGTACAGTATTTATCAAAAGAAACATGGCAATCAGAATGTCCATTGGTATTAGAGAGAAGAGAAACAAAAACAAACTCGCGAATTTGCCAATTATTTTTAAAAATAAAATAGATTCTACGTGGAGCAGTGTGGCTTCGGCAGCTGAATTTAGAGCAGCTGCGAGAGGAGAGGAAATTATTTCACAGCATTTGGACATTTAAATTGTTTTTAAAATTGTACAAAAGACAAAAAAAAAGAAAAAAAGAAGAAGAAGAAGAAGAAGAAGTAGGATGCGTACTTGCGAACCATGGGCTTGGTTTGCTGTAAAAGAGCAAACGTTTAGATTGTACTAAATTTTTTTATCATTATTTTATTTTATTTTTTACTTCTTGTTAAAAAAGCAAAAATTGCCATGCAGGTTCACACGCCGTTTGTTAATTTATAATAATTTTTTTTTGTTTCCAGACTTCATCCTGTTCAAACAAAAAGAAAAAAAAAAAAGGAAAAAAAAAAAGAGATTACTGTGTTTGAAATATTTTCTTATGGTTTGTAATATTTCTGTAAATTTATTGTGATGATATTTTAAGGGTTTTTTTTTCTTTTTTTTTTTTTTCTCCTCATTTTCCGTAGTTGTATTTTAAAGATTCGGCTCTGTATTATTTGAAATCAGTCTGCCGACAGTCCATGTATATATTTGAACTAATACCATCCTTATAACAGGTACATATTCAAGTTAAGTTTTTACTCCATTATGCACAGTTTGAGATAAATAAATTTTTGACATATGGACACTGAAGTTCCGCTTGAGTCTTGGATTTATTTTTGTAACGCAAGATGCTTTTTAAATAATTCATGCAGTAGATGCTATCATCGTAGCAAATTGAGTAGGATAAATAATACAGAAATATATATAAGGCATTGATACTTTTATATGTATGTATAGAGAGAGGAAGTAGGATAGCTTTTATGGCATAGCTGCTTGTGCCTTCTTCGGGGGCAGGGAATGCGTAGTGGGAAACTCGTTCCCCGATTCCCTTCCCTCCCAAGGACGGCTTATGCGATGGGGTGCGGAGGGGTTCGGACTCGGCTGTTCTTGACCACTTGTTGCCTCCGGCGGGGCCAGGCCAGGGACTGCCGGAGAGCGAAACTGGCGCGGAGAGGCAGCACGGCCCGAGCACTGTGAGCGGAAGCCGCGTTTGCACTTACAGATAATTTGCTTCTCTTTTTTCCCCACGGAACTTTCCTCCTCCGGGGCAAGCAGGAGGGAAGCCGGCTTTCCGTGGCTCTGGGAGCCTTGAGGCGGACGGCCCGGCCCGGCCCGGCCCGGCGGGAGCAGCTGTGGCGCTGGCAGGGACTGGGAGCTCCCCACTCCCTTTGTTCGGGACTTCCCAAACTTTCCTCTCCTGGCTTCTGGGCAGCGCAGGAGGAGGTGAGAGGTAGGGGCGGGGGCGGGCTCGGCCGGGTAAAGGTAAGAAACAACAAAAAGCCAACAAACAAGCAAAAACAATCGAATACCAGAGACCTTCACGCTTTATCACAGCTCTTTCTTGAATCGTATTTCTTAAATTGCCAGCGCTGTTTAGCCCCATTTCGGACACTCTGCAGACGGTCACAAGCCCCAAACAGAAGCGGTGGCGCCCACCAAATAGGAGGAGAGATCCACCAGCCGTGCCAGGTAGAGCTTTACTTTGTACGGTTGTAACCGCAGTTGCCTAGGAGAAGGCTCCGCGCTGCTGCGCGCTGCCGGTCGCGGCCTCGTTCCGGCTCCCGGGCAGGGCAGGGCCAGTGGGCAGTGGGACTGAGGCAACCGCTGCGGCAGCCCCTGTTCCTCCCCTTGAAGCCTCAACGTTTGTTGGTGCTGCTAAAGCGGCTGCGGTTTCCATTGTGAAACGCCGCCGGGGAGATGCAAATAATAATAACAATTTTAAAAAAAAATTATAGGTACGAAGTTGGGGGCACTGTGATTGCAGACTGGTCGTGTCTTCTGCTAATGATGTGTTGTGGATGGCAATGGAAGGATTTGATGGTTGGCTTAGGCAAAGCACAAAGTGGGTACCCCGGGATGGGACCAAGTGTTGCTCACTTTTTCTCTCCAGTATTTCTTGTCGTTCGCTGGATTTCACTTTAACTCGAAGAGGAAGAAGGCGGGGGAAGGGGGTGTGGGGGGTGTAGGGGGGTGGGAGGAAGAGGGAAAAAAGCTTAAAACCAAACCAAAACCAAACACCAAATAACAATAATAACAAGAAGAAGTTACCTAGCTGGTTGTGGGGTTTTATTTGGTAGTGCTGTTTCCTAGGCTCCGTTCTGGCCTCCATCCTTGAAGCCTGGTGTCCAGATGAAAACTAACATTGCCAGACTAGGAGCTGTGGAGTCTTGCTCACTGCTTGGTTTTGTACTTCAGCCCCCAATGCCCTTTTTTATTTCTGCACCGTAGCTGTACTCGGGCAGCACAACAGTTCTTGCAGATATCCAGCCTTTTCTATCTCTTCCACGGTAGTGCAATGAATAATATATTCTTTTCCAGAGCTGCGAGCATTTGCAATGCGTCTGGGGATTATTCACGTGGTAAGGAGCCCATATCTCTGCTCTTGCTCTCCTCGCTGAGAAAAGAGAACCAGGAATAAAAGCCCAATCGATATCGTGATTCCATTTTTTTTAAAAAGAGAATCTTAGCCAATTACAGCAATAAAACCTGGCCCCTTTTTGAAGTGCTAACTAAAATATTCGAGGGGGGTAGTTGGAAATGTTGGTCCTTTTACAATTCATATAGAGAAGGCAAGCTAATACCATTAAACAAAAGGCACTAAGCCACATATTCAGGCTTAGTGAATTCAGCAACTTTTTATATGGGCAATTTGTTTAAGCTTAGATTTTGGAGTACGATGTGGAATATATCTGTGGTTGAAACCTGATCTCCCTTGGACAGATTCCTTCCATCCATCCATCCATCCATCCATCCATCCATCCATCCATCCATCCATTTATCCATTTATAGAGGATAACCCAAAGCATTTTACACGTACAGATGGACGATTTTATTTCTAAAGTGTGACTTGGAAGCACGTCATCATCCACTGCTAATTTTAAATTCAAGGCATTCAATAACCCCTTTTACACCTAAGCCATTATCTGGGGCTTTCGTTTATGGCTGCTGAACTGTGTAGCAGAGCTCATGGATATGTTTTTATTTTGGTTGTTGAAGACCTTCTGGGTTCTCTGTGTTTTCCTTCTGGTGAATTGTGTGTTTCATAGCTACGGTGATGCTCGGCCCGAGTGCACCAGTGTAATATTTCGCTAACCTTTTGTAGAGACACAGGAACCCGGGAATAAGATTATAGTTTCCCGTGTGATTTTATTTTTTTTTTTCCGGCTTTTTAAGGACCGGGGTGTTAAAATATTTTGCGGAACTGGAGAGGTAGATTAGCAGGGTTTCTTGCCAAAGCTGGGAAGCTAGTATTACAGACTGTCCCAGGGGGAAATCGCTCACATTAACCACTAAATGAATATTTGACAAGGGCTCATTCGGGGGGTATTATTACTACAAACGGGTCCCTACTGGACTTTCCAAGGGTCAAAGAGCAATGGTTCAATTAATTATTTAGACTGTTAGTAGATTTGGTTGTAATAGCTGTACTTATTTCTACAACCGACAGCTTCTTGCGGTGCGAGACCTGGGGAGAGGCTCTCTGCCTCCAGCCCCTCTCCAGCTCGCGGGCAGCTATGATGGGGCGAGAGGCTGCCAGCTCACATTTTTCCTCTGAAAACGTGTTTTATTCCTTGGAATGCCCGCTGGTGCCGTGTGGGACAGCAGGAGTGGTGGTGGTCCCCGCAGCAGCGTGTTCTCTCTCAAGATTCATTCCTCTTCGTCCCCAAAGGGCAGCAGACCTGTCTATCTGTCTCCAAATAGGAGGCAGATAGCTCAGCAATTTAAGTAGTATATAATATAGGTCCCACTGAAAGAAAGAGGCCCATTACTGATAGGTGTGATTAGATACACTTCAGTTATTTAAATCCTGACCTAACTCACATAGGAAAATCTAAAGCCTGCCTCAGTGCGTACGAGATTTCTGAGAATGTATGCAAAATGCTGACATTCAGATGTCAGGAGAGCTTCATCTTGGGCCTTTTTAACACCAGCCAGCCTCTCCTGACACTGTCATTTCAACATTTTTGTTGGGGGTGGGGAGGTGGGGGGGTGGGGAAAGCGCGAGAGAAGGGAGGATTATTTTGTTTAATTTCTACAACAAACATGTCCGCAGTAGTAGATACTTAAAAAAAAAAATAATGTTGGGAGTGTGCGATTAGGTGACAATAATATATGTTGAATGAATAAGAGATAAGCTGCAAGGGGGGAGAGGGAAGCAGTAATTACAAACCCAATTCATTCAGCTTTTCAGGACTTTTGTTGTGGGAGCTCCATTGACGGGCTTCGAGCTGCCAGTTTTCTCACATTAAAAAGAACTGATCAGCGCCTCAGGGGGACAAGCAACACCGCTTAACTGCATAGTGATGGGGTCCTCATTTAGAGCCATTACAACAAGAAAATTAAACAGAGCCTTTGTGTGCACCAGGTTTACTTTTCAATTGCTGACAGTTTATAGCTAACTGCTCAGAGATTGAAGTTTGATTGCGGTTTGATCGCCTGCTAGTTAGCACCACTGCTATTTGAGTTTTGGTAATTAAAACCATTTTTTTCTGATGATGGCACGAGGAATTGCAAGAAGTTTGGTAATGTTTTGCTTTTGAGGAATCAGTTCAGTTGGTGAGGACGTACAGCGCTGAAGTGAGAGTGTGGGCTCTTTCATTCGCGAGCTGAAAAAACTTCAGGAACAGAAATTCTGCACATTCGGCTGAGCGAGAGCCGAGCTCCATCCCCAGGCCGCCACCGCTCCGGGCACCGGCCGGCCCTGCCCGGGGACGGCGGCCCGGCCGAACTGCTTCGCTCCGTGCCTGGGAGCTCGACGGAGCCCCCTGCGCGGGCAGGTGCGGGCGGGCGGAGCGGGGCGGGGAGGGAACAAAGCGAACTCCGAACCTTGCCGTGATGCTTTTTAGGTTTTGCTTCTAGAGTCTGCAGCGGATTTGCTGTGGCTGAGCCCTGTGTGCGTGACCGTGTCTCTGAGCGTGTGTTTGAGAGTGTGCAGTGTATGCGTGAATGTGAGTGTGCAGTGTCCGTGTACGTGCAGTGTGTGTGTGCAGTGGTTTGCAGTGTGTGTCTGCAGCCGTGTGCGCCTGTGCGTGTAGGGGGAGGGGGCGCACCGAAGCGAGCTTTAATTTTTCCTTATAATTTAGCAAGGTGGGTAGAGTCGGGCCGGGCTCGGACACTGACTGTAGAATAAGTTAGGTCCCCGCCGGCCCAGCTCTCCCGCAGCGGACGGCCGCACCACTGAAGACCCATGGGCAGGAGCGCCGGATGCAGCCCGTGCTCGAGGGTCCCGGCCAGGAGTGACCGCGCAGAAAGCGGGGCTAGGTTGGGCCGGGCCGGGCCGGGCTGGGCAAGTTTGTCCCGGAATTTGTCTCCGGTAACTCCGGCTGCGGGAACCAGCGTGGCGAGCTGCTTCGCAGGACTATTGCAATGTGTGTGAGAGATTTTACGCCGCGATTTTATGTCTCTTTTGCTCATTCTTTTTGATGCTATTTAAAAAAAAAAAAATTAGGTTTTCTGTATGTTTTGGTTGCACCCCCTGCTCCGGATAAAAGAGCCTCTACTTTTCTCCAAGTGCGTTCCAGGCTCAAGTCACCGAGGGGTTATTCCAAGGCAGTTGACTTCTTCAGGGGAGCGAGAGGGCCCGCAGTTCTGGGGGTTGGTCCTTGAGGGGCTTCCCACGGGGCGGAGGACTGCCAGGCCGCTTCTGCGGGCCAAACTAGGGATACCGCCGGTTTTTAGAGCCTCTGGGGGCGGCGGGTTCCCAGAAAGCCAAGGTAGCCCTGCCAGCCCCGGGACACGGATCTGGGCAGTGTCCTCTCGGTTTCCCAAAGCATGTCCTACTCTCTCCCGAGCCCGGCAGCGGGCACGGGGTTCTGCCTCTCACCCGCGCGCTGGGCCGTTGCCCCGGGGGAACGGGAAGGGAGGGCCAGCCCCCTGGGGGCTCCCCCGCCTCGCGACCTCGGTGACCCCATCATCTCCGCAGCAGTTAGAGCTGATGACGTAATGTGGGCGCTTTTTTGCAGACACTCGTGATTAGGGGGAGTGGGGGGGGGAAAGTGGGGGAATCCCACCGGGTACTGGAGTGAAAAAGGCCTCTGCAAGAGCTCCTCCTGCAAGAAGTCTGCTGAGGGGTGCCTTGGGACACACACTCACACACATCCCCATCCCCGGCTGCGGGCCTGATCCTGCAAAGCTGCCCCCGCACCGGCAATGGGGAGGCCCAAGCGGAGCTTCCTCGGACGAGTGAGGCCGCCCGGGGCCGGATCCAGCTTAATGAGAAGCGAACCCCGCCGCGCTCTGCAGGGCGCCCGGGCCGGCGGGCTGCGATCAGGGCGGGACTGGGGCTCCCTGGAGCGGGTCCGGGGATTGTCCCCGAGGCTTGTCCCCACGTTGCCCCCAGCTGCCTGGCTCCTGCCAGGGGTGCGGATATCACAGAAGGAGCTCTCCAAACATGTCCTTCTGGCATTTCTTGCAATGATGGTTCCTTTAAGCTCTTACAAATTGCAAAAGTTGCAGAAGACAGAGAAATAATTAATGTATTAAAACAAGCAGCGAATTCCTCAGGAGGCACCTTATCAACTCCAGCCACACTAGCTTCATCCCTCCTCGTATGCTAATGTTCCGTGACGTCACCGGCGCCAGATTGAATGTGAATCAGTTATGAAATTATTAGTTTTAGCTTAAAAAGCAATCTGGCTCTCCCCTGTGTGCGGTTTGTGTTGCTGCGGGTTCTTGCTCCGTGTCCTCCCTTATGTTGTATACACACAGTAGTAGCGACTTTCCTGTCACATGAAACAGTATTTCCAAAGCACACATCTGAACAGGAGTTCATGTAAAGAAACCCACAGATTAATTTGGTCCCGTTTCTGAGACGGCTGTGTCTTCCTTATCGATACACACATTACACTCGAAACCAGACAGTCGGATTTTCTCCTACTTTTCAGGTAGGCAAGACCTCCTTGTGATTTTTTTTCTTTCCCCTGTTATGATCCCACTAAGAGGGTGTAATTCTTTGCCAACGTCTAAGAAAAATAATAACCCAGGAGTGTTTGCTTTTGCTCATGATAGCAGAAAGTGGGCTAAGAAAGGGGGAAATACAAAATTAATTTTGTTCCAAATAGAAAGATTTTTTATTATGGGATTTTGAAAAAGAAGGCAGCCCAGTGGTGGAGGGCAAAGGGATCTGAGCGAGGAGCAATGGGAATTAACACCGTTTCAATCGCCGAGGCCACTCTAATTAGATGTCTGGATCCGGCGAGATCAAATACCTGAATCTAAACCCCTCGGCTAGGTTTCTTTCGCTTGCAAATGCTTATGGGAAAAAAAAAAACAACAAAACAACAAAACTCTCAAAACCAAACCTCCAACAAAAAACGGTCCTTGAAGAAACTAAACTAACCCTAAATTCCCTGGAGTCCCTTTCGAGGAGTTTTGCCGATAACAACTTTCTCCCGAGTTTAGAGGGGCTTCCAGCTCCAGCAATGCCCCGCCGCCCCTGCCTGGGCACCCACGGTAACTCCCCCCCGCCGCCCTCACACACACGTTCTCTCCCCTCCAGCGCCAACCCCAAATGCTTAAGGACACTTTGGTCTCTGGCTGTTTCTCTCTTCCCGTTTCCCGAGAGCAGGCTTCTCTGCTACTATGAATTATGAATAAACTTGTAGCTCTTTCTCCTCGGGACACTGGCCCCCGGCCCCTCGCTCTGTTCTGGGGGATGAGGGGCCCCCGGCGTGAAGCTGTCCCCGGCCTGGGGAGGGAGATGGCACTGGCTCCAGCGCTGCTTCCAGCAGCCCCCTGAGTGCAGAATGGAAGAAAGAAAGAGAGAAAGAAAAAGTTGTAACTGGCTGAGAAGTGAGTTTTCTGACTAATGAAATCCAAAGTGAGTGGCGAATATAAAGTATCGTAAGAGTTCTTCCCTGCCCCCCCGGCACTGATTGGCAATACTTTTTTTTTTTTTTTTTTTTTTTTTTTTTTGGTTTGAAAAGCAGGAAGAAATGTAATGAATTGAGTGCTGTCAGAGATGTCTTCTCTGTTGATGTGGTGAATGGCAGTAGCTCCCTGATCCAGTGCAGGTGCAGTAGAGCTGGGGAATAAAAGAGGGGGGCTCTCTGTTCAGTGGAAAAAGCACATTCCCTACAATAGACCACACACTGCCAGCCAGCACGGCATCAGCTCGCACTCTCAGACTTTTTTCGCCTCTTTCCACAGTCCCGAGCTCACAAAATGGCTATACATTAGCACTAGTTAGGGTTTGCTTTTAATGAACAGTTGTGACTCCTTTTGACCAACATTAAAATCTGCTGTGCTCTCTCTGAGGACAGGTCTGTTTTGATCACAGGTTTTAAAAAATGGCCTGTTTCCTCAGAAGGCAGCTCATTCAGGGCCAGCGATTACACTGGAGGGGGGTGAGGAAATAAAAACTGAAGCTTTCTATTAATAACCGCGTTTTAAAAGTGCCCCGAATGGGGAAAGTTGTGGGGTGTTGTTTGTTTGTTTGTTGTTGTTGTTTTGTTTTGTTTTGTAATATAGATAATAAAATGGTGTGGAGAGGAGGAGAGACACTGTTTTTAAATGCATGAAGTGGACTAATCCTATACACTAATGCATATTAATCCTGTTTAGAGATAACCTGTATCCTTTTCGACTTGATATATTATTCTTATATACGGATAAAACTTTGTGCTTCTATTAATTCGGTCCAGATTTTTTTTTCCTTATTTCTGTAATTCCCCCCGCCTTCCCCCACCTCCCCCCACCCCCTTTTTTTTCCCCTCTACGATCATCTGCTCAGAGTAAGCTCGAAGGTTACTCAAGTTTTATTTCAAATTATTTCCAGAGCGAAGGCTCACTCCTCAGCCAAGAAGGCTGATTGATTCTGTCCCTCTCCGCCTCGCATTTAATGTGCCTCCTGCTATCTCAGCCAAGACAACGAGTAGGGATTTTCATGGCATCTTGGAGTAGCCCTTGCTGATTCCTCTTGCACCTATTCTACAAGTAGATTAAGCTCTTTTGGATATACTTGCTGATGCTCTGAGGAATACTGCTTGGCGTTTACTTACAAAACCCCGTGTTACTCTGAAACTGTGTGGGTTTGGTTTTGTTGTTGCCGTTGTTGCTGTTGTTGTGTGGGTATTTTTGGTTTGGTTTTGTTGTTTGGGTTTTGTGTGTGTTGATTTTTTTTTGCCCCACTCTAATAGTGGCAACAAATAGCATCAGCTCCCGGAACAGTTTGGCAAAGACATGCTGCTAAACGGGAGAATATGACAGCTAACCAGTTATTACCTGAACTCCGAGTTATTACCTGAACTCCCCACCTCCCCAGCTAATCACGAAACGTTTTGGCAATAAATGACATTAGAAATAACAGTCAGATGTCGATGGGTGCCTGCAGCACGTTTCCAGGGGTCAGATTTTGTCATCCCTATCACAAAAGAACGGATCGTGTCTAGATAGGAAAGAAGAGATCGTATCGATTTGCCTGTATGGAAAATACAGATCATTGTCACTTTGATTTCGGGAAGTTTCAAACACGACGGAGCATCATCACCTGACAGTGCTTTATTTATTGCCAACAAGTTGGAGCTCTCCCAGTGCCAGCCTTCGCACCGTTGCGGCTTAATAATAAGAGAAAGAGAGCGGGGCTTTGTCGGGGAGTGTCCCGTGTTCCCCCACCCAGGGCGGGGTGTGCGCAGGGTGCCCGGAACCGCCTGGGAGAAGGAGGCGCGAACCGCCGCTGCTCCCCGCGCCCGCGTTCCCACTTTCTGTCCCTCAGACTACTTGCTCGCCTTTGTGTCCTCTTGCTGTACACACCCATAATTAAATCCTCCTTCTTACCGCTTACATCCCGGACCCAAGGGGCAACTCAAACCTATTTAGATCGCCTTGGTTGGTTGCACAAATTTAAGTGGCAAATGAGTTATAAACCTAATAACTGCGTTAATAAAAATAATTATTTGATTATGGCGGAAGAAATTTGCAGGAGGGCAAGGATGCGGCTGGTTTTGCGTTTTGGTGGTGTGTCTTCGAATTGAAGGCAAACGCCTTAAAAAACCCCATTACTCTGAAAAAAACCCACCGCAACAAAACGCGCCCCAAAATCGTGGAGCGTTGTGGCACATTTGCCATGCTATTCGGAAGCAGATTTAATTTGTAAACTGGACAAAAAAAATTAATATGAGATTTGCGTGTCTTTAAATTAATTGAAAACAATCAACATGGGGGACCATTAATCACAAACGCTGGTACCTCTTTCACTTTTTTTCCCTTTAAGGACGAAGTTTCTGCGACTCTTTCAAGTGTATTTGTGCTTCTGGTTTTACAAGGAAAAGTGAGGACGCAACAACACCAGTCGCGTTGTCCTCTCTATACTTTTAACGCTAGCATATTGTTTGATTACTAATTCGAGTTAATATGATCTTTATGGCAACATAACAGTGGATAATTGGCCCTTTTTCTGAACAACAATGTAAATCACAATCGCTTTATTATTTAATAACGTCAAACGCTTCGTTGGATTGGCCCCGACAGAGAAGACCTTTTCTTTCTAGGCAGTGTTGTTGAGAAAGAACAATGCAGATCTAATTGTGGAGATTTCAGAAGTTGGCTCCTGTAAATGAACAGCTTAGATATGGAAGTTCCAGCAGATGTCTGCACTTTTCCCTGTGACAAACCTTGTAACCCCCCTTCCTCCCCCACTGCCCCGTCCTCCCCCCTCCCCGACTTATTGAAGATTTTTTGTTCTCACATCCTAGCAACAACCTAAATCTTCCAGTCGCAAATACACCCCATTCCCCTCGTTACTATACAGCACTTCAGATGGCAGGCTTAAGCGTACACACCAAATTAGCGCTTGGCCCAAGGCGCGCTTGCCCCTCTCTTGCTCTTCGCCCTGGGCCCCCCCATCAGCTGCGAGCTACGGAGGAGGGGAGGCCGGGGAGGGGGCTTTGGGTTCTTGGCGCCATCTTCTTGCCAGCCCTGTAAACGTGCCGGGGTTTGTTTTGCAACAGTTTGGAGGCGACTGCAAGTTGCGCACGCAGTTATGTTGCAGGGAAGGTGCCAGGGCCTGCCAGCTCCGGGAAGGGGGAAGCAGGACCGGCCCCCGGCGGAGGCCCCCTCTATGCCATCCGCTGCCAGCGGGATAGGGGTGTCCTGCTTCTCCGGCGCTAAGCCTGCTTCGAGGAGCACGGGTACAGCCGTGGGTACAGAGACCCCCCCCCGGCTGGCTCCGAGGGAGAAGTTGCGCTACTTCTGTCAGGAGGAAACGCACATCCCAGCGCACATCCACTGCCTAGGCTCCATCGCCCAGCCCTGGGCTGTACATTGCCCCCGGAGCGCTCCGCGGTTTGGGGGTTGCGCGGAAGCGCTTTAGACGACCTGCCAGAGACTAGCCGGACGGGTTGGCGGATCCCGTTTCCCTTCTGCACTGCCGGCCCCTCCGAGGGCAGTTCCTCGGAGAGAAGCTGATTTGGCAAACTTTGGCGGAGGGGCTGCCAGCGCTGCCGAGCCCCTGCCCGTCCTTCCCGCTCGCCCCAGCCCCAACAATGAGCGCTTTGATGCGTGCTGGGGGCCCCGCCGGCGGGGGGTTAGGGCGGTGTGTACCAGCCCGTGGCTACCGGGGCTGTCAGGAGATGAGGCTCACGCATCAAACTCGGGATATTTTACTTTTGCCTTTTTTCTTTTATTAGGGAAAACAAAACAAAACAACCCCCCCCACACACACACTAGCTAAATCCGCTCCCGCAAAAAACTCGGTGAAGCCCCTTTCTGCCCCCTCCTGGGTGTTCCCACCTCTACCAGGGGCAGGAGCCCCTCAGCTGCAGCGATGTCACTCCCTGGTGGCGTTCCTCGCTGGTTCCAGGGCCTCCGGCCCCCGGCTCGCTCAGCCCCGCCGCCCACAGGGCACCGCCACCCCAAAAGCTGTGGACACCGGCATCACACCTGCAGTGGGGTGGGGTTTTTGCTCGTTTGCGAGAGGAAGGGATTGAAAGTATAGAGCTGATCCCTGAAATTCCCCGAAACAGTGACTGTGCTGCCAGCTCTGCCTTCAGCCGTGGGAAGAGGTGGCTGAATCCCTGTTGACCTTTTGTGTCTTTTTCTCCTGAAGTGGGTGGACAAATCTTGATTTTATTTTCTTTAAGTTTTACCTTTCCGTACTCGTTTGTTTGTTTTACAACTTTATTTTTCCGTGCTGACATCACCTGGTGTGGAGAGCACTGCGCACTCTGGGTGCTGCCCCGTGGGAGTGCGAAGGGGAGTGGGGATGCAGAGGGTTTGGGACGGGATTGTGGGTGCAAAGAATCTCGGGGAAGAGTGGGGGTACAGGTGGTCGCCAGGGCTCTCCTGGCCGGCAGCCACAGCTCCCCGGCGTAGCAAGGGTTAACCGCGCCCACTCCCGGTCTCTGCGCAGCAATGGATGGAACTTCCCCCCCCAAAAAAATCCCAACATAAACAGAAGGGAGCTCTCCCGGAGCCCCGGGCTGCAGCGGGCCGGGTCGGGCCGGGTCGGGCCGGGCCATGTCGAGGGCGGGGGAGCCCTGGGCGGCTGCCACTCCCCCCCTAATGAGCTCATTTCCATGTCTGCGCCTCCCGCAACTGTGAGAAAATCCGCCGGGACATCTAGCGTGCCGATGCGGCCTGTGCTGTCCCGGTCTCCCCGGTGACGGCGCCCGCCCGGGAGAGCCGCGCCGGTTGGGAGGAGAACTAGAGAAATAAAATAAAACTTCTCCCGGCATCTCGCAGGTTTCTGCGAAGAGGAAGGACCCTGTGCCCACGCGTGTCTTTCGTGGGCTGGGCTCTCTGAACCCCCGCCTTGAGCCGTGCGCAGGTGGGGGGTGGGGTTGTGTGCAAAAATGCCCGAGGACAGTGCGAGGCGGGGGAAGGGAGCGTTGAACAGCCCCACACTTATCAATAACAAGATGTATAAATATCAAAGTGAAGCAGCCCGAGTAAGTCTTTCTAGAAGCGAGGAGGAAGCTTAAGCAGCTTTCTTTAATGGTGATTTGTAGCTCTGTAAGGGGCACGGATAGCAAATACCCTGCAGGTGCATGTTGTAACACTGCCATCCGGACTTTAATGTAGATTACTCTCCAACTCGTTTGATCGGTCCTTTGAAACCCTTTACAATTGCCTGTGACGAACCGCCAGTCTCAGTTTTTTTTTTCTTTGAATAATGCCTTAAGGGTAAGTCCTCGGGGCTTTTAAAGATCTCCAGAGCATTTTAAAAAATCACTTTAGATTTTTACCTTAGAGTGTGGGTCCATGTCTCTCAACTTAGGGCTGTTAACAGGCATCTTTTAAATCGTTAATCATCTAATAACCACCAACTTTACTCTAGAATGGAGATTCTGGGATTTTCTAAAGGCCTCCAAATAGTTCTAGTGCTTTTGGGATCATCCTGGTTGAAAATTAGGAAGCAAACACCCCATCCTTCCCGCTGAAGCCCTGGAGCTGGTGGCTGATGCTTATAGACTCTAGTGGGTAAATCTGTGCTGAAGGCCTTTCCTCTGGCCATTGTGAAACCTGGCAGAAGGGTTTGGCGGGGGATGCAGGGAAGACTCAGGGGTCCCTCTTGCACCCCGACTCTGACATGGGATCTCCGCTAGCTGTGGTCTTGGTGCCCCCTAGCAAACAGTGAGAAGGGTTAGGTGAAAAAAAACAAAACAGAGACCAGATGAGAGGATGCAATAAATCCCTCAGATGTTTCCACTCTCCACAAATAACGTTTAGCCTTTAATATTTGTTCATTACTATCAACTAAAAAAAAAAAAAAATTACTGAACTTTTGTCCCTTCAACTTCCACAAGCGATGCTTTGTTTCTCTAAATAAACTTTGGAGAAGCGATCCCTCCATATCAAACTAGGGATTTGAATTGAAGGCCCATTTGGGACACTTGAGACTACAAAGGGTTACACATAAATAAATGCCACATTTGCCTATTGCAAAAGTTTTCTCTGTCCTTTCTCAGTCACAACAGGGGAGGAAAAAGCCGTCGTTTATTATCTAGCGCTGGGCAGGAGCAACCCCTCCAGAATGTGCTCTTAGATTTGGCCGGCTGAAGAGGGACTCTTCCCCCTCCCTCCTCAACAGCAGCTCCTTTTGTTCTCCAGATCTCTTTCCCAATTTCAAGCTTCACTTGCAGATCCTAAGTTTGTTTGTTAATGACGCTATCACCATCTGGCTCGTCCTACTTTCCAAAAGATATAAATCTCCCCAGTTTCATTGCCTACATTATCATTTAAGTGCCACCATAGCTGGAAGAAAAATATGCTTTCAAGGCTGCAAATTCTCTTGCACGGAGAAACTTCTCCGGGCGCGGAGCTGCCGCCCGCCCCACCAGGCCGCGGGCCGCCTTGCACGGCTTGCTTCAAATGGATTTAACCTTGCAGCGGTGCTGGGAGAGGGTCAGACAGCACCATTTAAGTTTTCCATCAGAAATTTAAGTGAACCTTCTCCCCCCCTCCCCCCTTTTTTTTTTCCTTTACTTTTTTTTTTTTTTTTTCCCCTCTGTATGTGTATGTGTGTTTAATGCATCTGCCTACTATGAACCGTTATCTTTGGCGGGCAGAGGGATGCTCGCCCACCCGGCGGGAAGCCGGCAGGATGGGTCCTGCCCCTGGCAGGCTCCTGTTTTCCCTTACTCAGAGTGAACCCCGCTCCCCTCTGCCATAAGCACATATTCCATACATGTGAATAAACCTTTCCCACAGGCGTTGTACAGTAAAGGGAAGAAAAGTTTGGGCTTCTCTTAGTGCAAAGCGGTTGGAGATTTGTGTGCGTTTAAGCATAAAAGGGCGGGGGGAGGGTGAGAAGGAATGGGGGAGGGTGTTGGGTCGGTTTGTGTATGGGTTCCACAATGACTCTATTTATTCGCTGCAACCAGCCTGGGCAGATTGAATAGGCGAGAGAGAGACACTCAGCCTTCCCAACGCGTGGGCTTTGTGGGATCTAGTCCCCACTAGCAGATTTCGACTGCTAATTTCCCATTCTGAGGGGCTCTCCTGCGAGGAGACCTGGCCATGCCCATCAGTTCTGTCTCCCCTGAACACCGACCGTGTTTCCAATCCTAGACCTCTCTGCGTGGAAGTTTAGCGAGGGGAGAAATTTAAACCCTTATTTTTGCCTTGCAGCTGTCTGGCAACATTTCTGTGGGGCAAAAAAACCCCAAACCCAAAAAACAGACAAAATTTTATTTAACGATATGTACATATACGCGGGCACACATTTAGACACCAGCACCAGCATTGTCAAGTGAGGGAGAAGGAACTCCTTTTAATATGGGGGGAAAACCCCAACCCACCCAGGGATTTTTTTCCCCCGAGCGATCTAATTGTTATAAATAATTATGGATTAAAAGAAAACTCACTTGTTATGCACTTCTAATACTGTGACTGCATAGAAGAGAAAGGGGGCCAAACCAGTGATTAATTAATATCGCACTGGCGTAGCTGTTCGCTCGTGAAAGGCCGTTCTCCCCTCGCCGCTGCCGAGTTATCATTCCAGCTTGAGTCATGTGTAGCCAGGAAGGGATCTTGTTTATAAATTTATATGACGACCTTTTCTTTGTGTGTGCTCTAAAGTTGATATGGACAAATTGCAGAGGTATACAATTTAAGTAGATGCACTTTTAATCACCGATCATTAAAATGGTTATGTTAAATATACTCAATTACATGCATGACTTCACCCTAACAGTACTTTCTATTCTCCCAGCTGCTCACGTATTCCTTAACTATAGTCAGCAGAAGAAACTCGATTATGCTGAATCCATACATTTCTATGGATTTCATCAGCCTAATTAATGCTTCAGTGTGGTCCATGTGTCTGAATGGTCCCTTTGCTATTACTTGGGTAAGGAGGCAGTGCTGGAATGCAGAGGGTCTTTCTTTCAAAGATACCCATGGGGGTCACTCTAGGACTCTAATGGCAAAGGTAGCAAGTGTTAAATAGCAGAAACATGCAGAAAAAAGGAAGGCAGCGATGTAAAAGGGACATTGATACTGTAGGTATGCCCAACAGGTCAGTGATGATAATTAAAACGCTTAAAGAAGAAAAGGTAAATGGAAAGCTTCCACAATCCTCAGCGTGCCTGGTTAAAGCAAACAAACCAGCTCACAGAAATGCACCTTGCTGATCCCGGGAAAAAAAAAGGGGGGAAAAAAAAAAAAAAAAAGGAGGTTGACAACAGGTTTTTAGCCTAACTACCCGTCAGGGCAGCCTCTTTGAGAGCACTGCGTTTGCATGCCTCATCTCTTCTCTAATGGTTTCGTTGTCAAAATGCAACCTGTTAGGGAGAGGTTGCCCGACCAGACTGCAACCTATCTGGGCACCTCCGGGGGGGTTCCTGCTGTCACACCTCAGGCCAGTACAGGCACACACGAAGCTCCAAGAAGTAGCTCTTCCCCTTCTCTTCCCAGCTTTCACCCCAAGTGAAGAAATTATTAAAATAAATGGATGCGTTGCAGATTCAGCACCAACAGCCAATGGCAGGTTCTATAATCTTAGCATTTAGTGGGATCTAAAAGGCAAGAGCACTTCCTGCTGTTCCAGCAACATTTTAATCCATGAGAAATGCATCAAGATGTATTTATTTTTTTGTTCCCACCTGTTGTAGTAGAAGACCATCTGATCACACCTTTCTCTGTCTGCTGGGAGATGTGAGGGGAATTCACAGTTCTTGTCACCTACTGCACTGCCAAGAACGTGGTGATGGAGCCTGCATCTCTTCCCTGTTTTTCCACAGTGCTCTCTGCAGTTCAGTTGTCCTAATGTGGAGCCAATGTCTTGCTGCAGCCTTCATCCTTCCAAGTGGAGAGAGAAAGCAGGGAAGATTTCAGATCTATAACCAAATTATAACCTAGGAATTTTATGCTTGTCATGCTAATTTAATGACTTTTATAGTAAGTGTAGACTTTCTGTCTTTTGAAATTAGCTCTTCAAAATGCTTTGTGTAATGACAGACACTAGACGTAAGAGACAAATGCATGAGCAATAGTGGGATAATAATCTGGCAAACACTGTGGCATTTAATATCAAGATGGAGAACAAAGTGCATTAAATCTCAGCGGAGATGTACATCACTGCTCAGTGTCATTGGTCCACACCTAGCCTCCAGAGTGACCCAAAAGGATGGTGTCCTCTGACAGCCATCCATGCCTGGGTTCACCTAGAAAATGAGCAATGCCTGATGTTGAGTACAAAACAGTATTTTATGCAGTGCAGGACCTCTTTGCTGTCTGGAGATGCTCACATGTGTCTGAGCACTGCACAGGCTGGTCCAGTTGGGCCTGGCTCCTTGCCTGGCTCCCAGTGCAAGGGGAAGTACACGCTGTGCTCACATGTGTGGTTCTGAATGTACACATCCCTTCCGTCCTTAAGGGTGTTTCTGTGCTCTGGTGTTTTGAGTGGTCCAGAAACCTGTTCAGGAGATGATCTTGATAACAAAGGGAGGGGCAAACCCAAAGCTATAGGTGTATTGCGATCTGGGCGACTCACTCATTGCCTATAATTGTAAATAAGGTAAGTTCACACGACGATCGAGTAACGAGGGAACAAGAGGCCTATTTTAATCAGGTGGTTATCTCTCCTTGGTGGAGAGCAGAGCTCCATTGCTCCTGGCCTTCTCATTGTGTCCTCCCTCTTGGAAATGACAGCTCCTTCAGAAATAACCAACTCGGTCCCTGGATGGGATTTCAGCTCTTTTGCACTACACATGTACCAATTGTCATTTTACAGCTACGTTGAAATCTCTAAATTATATAAGGGTACAAACTCGGCCTCATTAAATCCCCCATTTTGGATAGCCTCAAGGTTGGAGAGTGTATTGCTGTAAGACAGAGCAAATATGCAAATGAGGAACGAAACGTAGTGGTACTTAAGCACACTCCCTGTCTCAGCTCCACAGGTTTCATCTCCCCCCATTAGAGCGTTATAATATTACAAATGCAACAGTTTGTGAAATCAAACTATCTGAAATCCTGTTTCTTCATTCAGTCCACGGGTCCCTTTGTGGTGGGGACAAAACCACAAAGATAGGATCAAACACCATAGCCTGACAGAGCTTCCTAATTTGCAGTTAGAACCCTCCCCTTCCAGAAAGCATCCGAACGTGCTGTGCGTGAGTTGTTTTCTCACGCATGTCCCCGTGTTCATGGACACATCAGGCTGTACAGAGGAACAGAGGACTGAGGGCACAGGTTACCCCGCAACTTGGAGCACACGCTGCCCACAGGTTGATTTTTTCCTCTCAAGCCAATGTAAAAATAAACGTTTTGGTGGGAAATCTGTGCCTGCGCGGCTGCCACTGCCCGCACTTCACACCCCCGCTCCCGCCCATAGGTGCCGCCGGCCTGGGGTTCCTCCCGACACCCCTCCAGGGCACCCCGAAACAGATGAGCTGAACCCCGCTTGGCACATCGCTGCCAGCGCTCCCGAGAGGGGCACGGCCACTGCTGGGATTGCCCTGCAGTGCCCGGGGCAAAGTCTCCCCCAAAGTTAGGTTTTCCAGGAGGGGGTCGCTTTCACCCTTTTTCCAGCCCTCGCAAGAGGGTCAGTGGTTTAACCAGGCGTCACCAGGACTTCGGTTTATTCCCGGCCCACTGAAGCGTGTGGCTTTTAGTGACTGATGGCTGCTGTGGCTGTACGCGGCACAGTTGCTCTCACGGTGCGTGCTCCAGATGGGCACGTCCCGCAGGCTCGGGGCGGGGGGGCACGGCCGCTTTGGAAAGGCCACCGAGACACTGAGATTTGTTCTGGGTCAACCCTCCCCAAACGCCAAAGTTGGGAAACAACTTTCGCAGCGTGTGTCAGGGAGGGAGGGGAGCGGTGGCGGAGGGGCAGCGGGTGCCGCGGTGCGGGGCACCCGGGCTGGGGGACCGCCGTGCCTGGGGCACACCACCTCTCCCCCGCCCGCCCTAGCGCATCGCCCTCGCCCCTCTGGTTAGTTCTTCCTACCCGAGCCCCGGACGCGCAGACAGCACGTTTCCAAACTTTGAAATGCCAAATCACGTTATTGCTGCGGCAGGAGGCTGCTTTCGGATCTGTGACAGCTGAGTTTTCCCTATCGATTATGTGACACTGCAGTTCATTTACACAGCTCAAAAGCTTTAAGACACTGGAGGAGCCCCCGGTTTAACCCGAAATCCTAACAGAAAGTGAATCAACTTTCTGGCCAGTATTTAAACTGATAGATCAGAACTTAATTCGGAGAGACAGAAAGGGAGAGAAACGACAGCACGGATTTATCTTGCCCAGCGTCCTTCGCTGAAACTTTAGAAACTGCGACACGGAAAATCCAGGGCCGAAATGCTAATGAAAGCAAGGCGTTTGGCGTCCAGAGATGTTCTGGGTTTTAGAAAGCAGATCACTGCACTCGGGGGTTTATGCATGAAACACGTGCGTGGGCTGGAGCTGCCCAGGGGCAGCCAGGCTTCGGGGAGTCCCTGGCCATAGGGACAGGGTAGCAGCTCCCGGCGTCCCTCCCGGCCGGAGAGTCCCGGCACAGCGACCGGGAGGCAGGCTAGGGTAGGGGGTGGCGGGGGCATTTTCCTTGCTCACATGGGGACGGGACCGGCCCCCTTCTGCTGCCGGGCCCTTTCCTTGGCTTCTTTAAGTGGGGGCTTTCCAGGAGTCAGCCCAGCTCCCGGTTCCTGCTGCTCTCTCCCTCTGTCTTTGCCGAGGTTTCATTACTTGCTGTTAGTGCCTGGAAACAATAAAGAATGTGGGACTGGGCTTTTATTGATTATTTGTCACCCTGTATTTGTCAGTTTCAATAACTTTTCCTGAAGTTTTACTTACGGGCACTTGAGCTTTCGGATTAGGCCAGCTCTGCGGATTGCAGTGAGGGGTAATTATCTGCTGGCCTGCTTCCCTGCAGCCGGAGAGAAAAGAGCATTAACGTATAGAATGAGCAGGATCCGGCCTAAGCCCCCCTAAAGCGCTGCCCAGGCCAGAGGCGGGAGCAGCCAGGAGCTCTCCGCGGCCCTGCCAGCTGCCCCTCCGGACCCGCCGCTCCCGCCTCCTCCACCCCCGCTCGCCCTGCCCCGGGTGCAAAAAACCCACGGCCGCTCTCTGCCTCGCGGGTGCCTGGGCCGGGGGCTCACTCAGGCTCTCGAAGTCCCTCTCCCCCAGTTTTGGAAGCGAGACATCAGTCCTCGAGAAATGGCCCCACTTCCAGGTGGGGAGTGGGCTCGCTGGGGCCCGAACCGGGGCTTTCGGCAACGTCCAAATCCCCGGGATTCAATTAAAAAGCTGGCTCGCGCCGCTGGCGGGGAGGCGAAACAGGGGGATTTGTATTATGAAGATCGACTCTTCAGAGCTGCCCGCCCAGCAGCCCGGCCGCTCTCCCGCCGGCGGAGGGGACACGGCTGCCCCGCGCGCCCCGGACCGAGCTCCGGCGGCGAGGGGTGCACGGGGACGAGACCCACGGGCGGCCGGGAGAGGAGCTATTGAAGGGGCTGCGGGGACCCGCCGGGGGTGGGCCCGTGACTCTCACAGCCTTTTCAGAGATGTGTGTGTGTGTATGTCAAAGAAAAGACCTTATCTCTGTCCCTCTTCCTCTCCTAATAAGTTTCCTGCATCTCCCAAGCGATGTGCGCTGCTCCGTAGGTACTGCAGATGTACTCATTTGTAAGCACACTAAAGGCAAGAGAGCATAATCGTTCCCCGGTCTGGCAGGGTGCCTATCGCATACAGTATAGCGTTTGATGTACTGTATCTCATACCACTGCAAGCTAAGAGACAAGTGAACAGAGAGTGCCCAGTTACACAGGATTTAATTACAGCGGAATGCATTCTCCATGCTGATTAGGAGAAAAATCAATCGGGGGCTTATTTGCCACAATGAACCAAAGAAAACAATTTATTAGAGCAATAATCTCAGCCCCAAATGGTCTAAATATTATTGTTTCAATTGCATTGGGGGAATTCAGGCTAAAAGTGTTACAGAGAGAACATCAGGGAGTCCTCCTTCGTGAATTCAGTAAGAATTTCCAACCTTCTGAGGGCTCACTTGCTGGCTCAGAGATCTTTGAAACAGGAGGCTGGGTTTTCCCAATTCAGGTCCAGGTGTCTGGGTTGCTGTAGTACCTACAAGGCAAGATGCTCTGTGGGCTGCAGCTATTTATCCCGAGAGGCACAGTTTCACACTAGGTCTTAAAGATTTCCTGCTTTCCAGTGATTTATACATGAAATTCCTAGAAGGGAGGCCACACAATAGACCTCCAAGCCATAGGCTGAGATAAATGCCTTTTTATAATGTTGTTAGAAAACTACCATGTGATGTGCCAAAAATTCTGTTAGGGAATGAGTGAGAAAGGCATTGCCTTGGGTGGGTCCTGAGCACCAAGACTGGGCTAGGGTGGGTGGGAGACATGGGGGGACCACAGTGCTCTCAATTCCCCTCTCTCACATGAAATCACTCCCTTGGTCTCACCATGGAGTGGCATTTGCAGGGTGCTCCTCTAGGAAGTCAGTGGGAGGCCAGTGGGCACGCAGACGATGCAGCGCTGGTGGGCCAGGTCACACCAGGAATTGTGGGGTCCCCGTGAGCTTAAAGTGTGTGACTTAGGAGATGCTGATTTTGCTTTACAGTTTTCTGTAACTCCAGTCATCTCTGTCCCAAACCGGAGAGGACCTCATTTCCTGCTCAGTGCTCTGCCAACCACAAGGTCTTTTTATAAGACTGCCAGGGGTGCCTGGCTGCGGCAAGGACAGTCAGTGTTTGTCACCAGGGAATGAGCTGGCATCATAGCTCTAATCTGAGTCAACAACCTGGCGAGCCCTGAGAATGAGTTCATAAATTATGCTATCTAATTGAAAAGCACATGCTTATAGATACAGTGTTGTTCATAAAGGATGCAAAAATTGTCATAAAACACAACAAACATTTCTTTTCTTCTAACTAGCCTATTAATCACTCACCTAGTTGTTTCAATTTACATTATTTCACTCAGAAAATAAAAAGGCAAAACACAAAACCATCTTGTATAGCCATAATAAAAACACAAATGAAAAAATTCATCTCTTAATGAGAGGCTTAGTCTTTTTCTAACACATCCCTAATAACAGGAAAACAATCTTTGAGTGTTTTTCATTTAAATTGTTTTCACGTTTAATTCAAAATTGCTAAACAGTATTACCATGTGTCTATGTATCTATTAAACATTGAGGCATATGATATTTCAAAGCAATTGAACCATTTCTGAAAAGAGAGAAAGTCCTTTACCATGCCTATATTCACTGCTTTTAATGTTGCCTAACACACGTATGCTGGCCTGGCTTTTCCTCAGCCTTCTAGGAGCAAAGAGAAACAGATCTGGGACAAAAGATCGGTTACGTCCTTTTTGCTTTTCACACCCAAATCTCCTTTATTTTGTCACCCATAGGATCTGTGGGATCTCCCCCTGTGAGAGGCAGCTCAACATCTCAGTCACCTCTGCCATCTCAGCACTTCCAGTGGAGAAGCCCAGGAGGAGCACAGAGCAGTGGCTGAACATCAATTTGAATATTCATATTTAACTCTTCAAACAACAGACGCTACTTCAAAACCATGTGTGAGACAAAATGCCATTAAACTTTCAATCATTAAACCTCTGTTTAGCTGTACTCCAGAAATGAGCAGTTAACAACAAACAGGGAATTCTGATTGACAGTTTGCCATCAGGAGCCCTTAAGCAGGATTTTTCCAGCTCTAACGCAGCAGCATACTCTTCAGTGCTGCCTATTGCAAGATGTTATTTCAAGTACAGGAGCATGAGGAATATTTACATAAAAGCTTTGTATATAATATGCGATTGCTCTGAAATGAAGAAGCACCAGTTTTCCCCTCACTGTTTTAGAAATGAAGAGTACACTTTGTTTTCTTGTTTACTTAGTGCACACTCTGATCCCTTGATGTGTTTCAAGCGTTTTCTGTCAGCATCATAAGATCTTGCTTACCTGGTAAATTTTGTGTGAAATGATTAGTGCTCCAAGTGCCTGAGAAAAACAACAGTAATGATGTCTGACAACTATTCTTTTTTTTCCCCCCCTCTCTTAAATAATATTTCATGGTACATTAAATAGGATATGCAGTCTCTTCTTAAGAGACTGAAGCAATGTATTGCCGCATACTTAATGTTTCATCAAACAGCTAGCTTTTAAAAGGAAAAAATCTAAAGGCAGCATGGAAACCTTCCCTGAGCCTTCTCTCAGTTTGTTCTTGATTTGATAAGGAATGGTAATAATTTGAAGACAGATACAGAAAGGAAAATAAATATTATTACACAATAAACCTCCTAGTGTGTCATTTGCGATTACAGGCAGATACTGGAAATGCTACTTGTTAAATTCACTGAGCATTACTTCTCCAGAAGTTGAAATGATTTTAGCCTAACTGCTTTCTTGATGTTCACTTTGGATGTACCAGTTAGAGCCAGAGCAGCCTGAGGAGAGAAGCAAACAATTAAAACCCATATGTATTTGATTCTTGATAGACATCCCTACAAGGTAGGTTTTACCATTTTTTTTTTTTTTTTTTCAGTAAGAAGGATAAGCTTGGAGTGCCCAGTCACCGTGGTAACTGCCAGAAAAATTCTCCTGAAGTTTGAAGAGGTCAGCTAACGGGGTCAACAACTCTGGCCTCTCTCTGAGCTAGGCCTGGCAGGCTCCATCCTGCGGTTGGGGTGTTAGCGCAGGCTGAGCCCTGGGAGGTGGACCATTCCAGCTCTGATATAAATTTTTTGAGTCAGTTCACGGCCTGGGCTCTCCAGGTGGCCTCCAAAATCGATTGTGACCTTGTGACCTTGTCTAACGGAGGCATAGCATCCAACCTAAGTAAGGATTTAGCCAGGAACGACAGCTTTCCACTGAGTGTTATTGGGGACAGTGCAAACAGTTTTGGAAGCGAGGAGGTAGGTATGAGGAGTAGAGGTCATTAAAAGCATATTAAAAAACAATTTTAAAAATGGTTGTTAGGGGAAACTTTTTATTAGCAGTGATTGTTCTCTAAATAAACTCTTCTGGCAACTGTTTTTTTTCTTCCCTAACAACACTGTATCAAGCATTTCAGTGCATTAATATAGGAAAAATTAAAACTTGATATATTCCATATATCAAACTAATGTTTTATCTACCTCTGGATTTTGAACTTGCAAATGAAGCTGACTGATGTGTTAAAGTAATTGGCTGTGAAGCATATTTTTTCCTTTGGTATCATAAAACCCTGGAGGCTGCTTATTAAAGCACCATTGTTTATTTTAGGAAGTGACTTCTCTAATATGTGCATGCTTTTAAGAATCAGAAAGCTCTTCATCTGTGTAGGTTTTGTTTTTAAACTAGGAAAATAAGTAATAGTCAGAATAGTGTAGAATGAAAGCATTAAGTTTCACAGACTGCTTCTGTTACTGATTTGTAATACAAATAGACAAGCCATGAATTTGGTTATGTACTTAATAATTGTGGTCAAGCAAAACTCATATTTATAGAGAATATGATATTTTTTTTCCTTCAAGCTTTTAAGCAACAAACCCTGTGTGGGAGGGAGAGGCTGATGCAGAGGTCTGATTTTGTTATCAAATAGAAACTTCCCCTTGTGGGCAAATGGATTTTCTCTTGTGGTTTATTCCCTCTTCTACATAACTTCATCTCTGTATGCATTGCTCACATGAGTAATAGATAGTCATCGGATGAGTAAGTGCAACTACACCAAGGAGTAAAGTCCGGTCTCCCAGGTGGAAAATGCTCTCAGACTTTGACCTTAAAACTGCTCTGAAAGAAGAAAATTGCATCAATATATGTTCCCAGACTTTAAAAAAAATATGCAAAGTTATCCCAGTGGGAATCTTGCCCAAGCACTTCTCGTACCTTGTGGGAGAGGGCCTGGCTTTGCTGCTCTTCCTCATCATTTACTGTTGAGAAGTTCCCTGAAGATGGAGGGGCCGTGCAGAGATGGGGCTACTAAACACAGTTCAGGATGAGAGTCTGAGTTGCTCTTCATGCTAAGTATCACCATACTGCTGAGAAGTCCCCAAGTGTACAACAGCAAGACTCTCTAGTTTTTACCTGCAGTAACACCTTACTCTGCAGAAAGTCCCCCAGAATCCATGGATGCCAAGGTCTTATCTCTTTTAGGGTTGACATAACCTGCTCTGGTGGGATTACTTGAAGAGCAAGAGCTTAATTAGTAGAAATACAAGAAGAGGGGCAGAACTGTGCCCTAAAATATTTTAGAACCCAGATCTGCTCATACAGATATCAATAGCAATACTCTGTTTAATTCCACCCTGAACACTAATCATAGTTTGTTGTTGTTGCTGCTGGCTTTTAACAGAACTGTGCTGAAAACAATTCATTCACATTAGCAAGTGTGTTGATTCAGGGAGTGTCTTGTGTAACTAAGCTTGGCAAGAACATAGCTTACAGCCCTCGGTGAGGAGCAACACATTTGTTTGGTTTTCAGAAAAAGAGCATTTAAAAATAGGAATGGTGAGCAGTTGGGAGATTAAGCTACAATATTGTCAAAAGCATCCTCAGAATTTTTAGCCCCCCTCCCCTTTTTTTTTCCTGTTTTCCTTCCCCCCCCCCAGTATCGCCTTTGTAGTATGAGCATACAGTGCATCGGTTCTACTTGACAAAGCTGAGATCACTTCTAAAACAGATGATACAACTATTCCTCTAGAACTTTTGAACCAAATGGCCTTAAAGCCTCAGACTTGGAATGAGGTATTATTGGCAGTGGGAATGGCAAGAGGATCTCAAGAACTTGGACTTGCTGCAAATTCTGTAGTGTTGATTTCTGTACATACTATTGAATTTATAATCAACTGAAAATCTACAAATGTCACTTGATTATGGCCTTGCATCTTTTGTTCTAGGCTTGCATCTTTTGTACCTCTTCTTCATGTTGTTCAGTTGTTCATCCACACCCTGTGATGCTGAGCGCCTAGAGGTGCTTATGTTAGCAGCAGCTTCAGTGAGGCTCTTCGTCTTCTCCTTCCTCTTCAGTTCAGTAAAGTGTTCACTCAGATTCATTTGATTCCTTGAAATATTTTCTGATATTTCTGAGTGATATGTGCAAACAGAATTAACAAATACCCTGGACTGGTGGTTCCCAGCCTCTATCCTGCGGCTCACTGATGATCCATGAGACCTTGGCAAGCTTGATGTGGAACCGTATTAAATAATAATGGTCATAGTCTTCAATTAAAGTTGTGATGAGGAGAGTGTGTGACAGGCTACAAGAAAATATGAGAGCTGAGAGTAATCTATCGGTCTGAAAGCTCTGGGGATGCCTGCTTTACAGGAATGCATCTCAGCCTGTGGTCCATGAGGCATTAGAAAGCATTTTGAGAATGTTTTCAAATTAAATTCATGCCCAGTTAAATGAATGCACCTTATTACTCATGCAAGCAAGCAAAAGAAAAGAAACACAAAAAGAACCCACTTCAAAAGAAAATGAAGAAAATAACAGTAATAAATGAACCCCGAAGCCTCAGCCTGGTTCGTGTTTGCTTGTATCTGAATCCCATGTTAGCAGTGCTCTGCAGAAACCAAGAAACACTGCTCTAGAAAGCATAGTATTGCTATAGCCTGAGTCAGGGCTGGCCAAGGTCAGCATGTTTGGGAGGAAGCAGGTACAGTAAGTGAGTGCTGGGACTTACAGGTGCACTGACAGAAAGTCCTGAACAAGTGCTGCATTTCTTCCTCCTTTTACTTCTCCTTCCTGCTTTGTGTGCAGAGGAAAAGTCAAACCAGTTCTGATGCTTTTCCCTGTTCTGGATAGACTAAGCCAGAGAAAGCACTTATGGCAGTCTTTGTGGAAGAGTAACAATTTATGCTGAGGCTTTAGGAGCTAGAGGAAGTTTTTAATCCTTCCCTGCCTATGGGACTGTCATTTATAGATCCACTGTTGTCTCATCTGTTACAAGGATGTTTCCTTACATTAAAGTTCCAAGAACAACCAGACTTTACCATTGTTCATGGCTATTTCAGTTGGTGGCTTAATGCACATCTAGTGTTCTGTTTATGCTTTCACTGCTCTCCTATGCAGCAGACTGGACCTACACACTGGCTTGGGTGACTTCATTTTCCAAATACTCATTTCTGTGTTTCTTCTTTTCCCTAATTTGTCTATGCTTCTCCATTTTGCATTAACCTAGTTTATTACACATAACATGATAAAGCACATGGAACTTTATACATTTAGTTGGTCATTTCATGCTCAGTTCTTGTTTGATGAACAGGCAAACTTGCTTATAAAAAAAATCCCTTCAATTTCCGCCCCCCCCAACAGGTTAAATCATTTTTATATAAACCAAGAATATATCTTATGGATTCAGCCATGAGCAGACAAAATGGAAGTGTAGATTATTTTGGATGTACAAATTTAGCTTGAGTTTAGTGGTGGTTTAATTACAGGATTTTTTTTTTTTTTAAAATTGCCATTCATACAGACATCCATTGTTTTCTGCTTTGATTTATCTCCAGCTCAGCCCTCTTCAGAACCCCATTTCTGGCAATCTCAGCAACACGTGGAGGTCTGGCAGCTTTTGCAGATATTGTCATCTTCCCTGTACTGCTCCTTCTTCTGCGTTACTACACCAACTCTACAGCCTGTCCTTTTTCAGAAGCCTTTAATGGTGCCTCTGCTCTGTCACCTGCCCCATGGCTCTTCCAGAATCAGATGCTTTTGTCAAAGTTTTTCAGCCCAGTCTAGAAACAGATACTGAAATAAAGGCAGGTGACCTGGTCATCAGGTGATGTTCTACTACTGCCTTCCTGCCCTGCCTTGGGCAGATTACAGACCTCCTCCAGACCTCAGTTCTTTCTCCATAAAAGAAGAATTATAATAACAACTTTGCCAAGTGCTTTTATATGTCTGAAAGATCTGATGCAAATTAAAAGCTACCTGGGTTTTGTCAAACCTAACTATAACTAACACTCTCTGTCTTCTCCACTGCTCTTTTAGCTACTGAAGGTTTGCCACTAAGCCTTTTAGGGTCAGGCTTTTGCTTCATGCCTTACATATAGTGACATTTGGGCTTTGAAATTACCCTTGTGTTCATAACATACGTATCAGCACCGATGTATTTTTCTCCACCCTCATTCCCGTGTTGCCAAATAAAACAACCCCTGGACAAACTACAAACAGCCTGGTGATGCAGAATCTCGAGTGCCCTGTAACCTTTGCATGCTGCAGGCAGGGTCCAGCTTTATCATGGTCATTAGTGAGCCAGCGTACGTTGAAATGTGTGCTCTATTCCTTCCTGAGCCCCAGTTACGCCTTGCTTAGCAGTTCCTCTCACTGGTGAGTCGCTCTTGCAGTTTCCAGTTATGTAACTCATCTCGTTTTGTGAATCTGTGAGTTTCACAGCTGTCAGTGTCAGCAGTGGTTGTGGGGGGTGGTTTTTTCTTTTCTTTTTTTCTTTTTTCTTTTTTTTTTTTTTTGGCAAGCTGGCATTACTCATCAGTCTCATGGTAGTTTTGTTTGAAAAATGCTTGTGTTAGAAAAAGTGGATTTATCAGCTCAGCACTGTATGGTGCTAGCATGCAGCACAACAAAAGACAAGTGCTCATTTCAGTAACGCTTGCAGCATTTCATGGGGCCCCCAAATAGGCTGAACAAGGCTTCTCTGGCAACTAACCCCAAGTACAGTGGGAAACTGTTAAAGTGGCAGTGTCACTGCCTGGAAAAGAGATTTGGTTTTCTTCCGTAGTTTACAGGTCTGGTGTGTTTTGTTTGCTCCCTCCCGCCCTGACTTTCAATTTTGTTTCTAAATTTAATAAAGAATATGAAGTGCATTAGGAATTTCACTGAATTTTGGGGAAGAAAAAGAGGCCTACCAAAAATGTTGTGCTCTTGGAAGTGATATTTTTCTCCTGACCAAACTGTCAGTCTGTCCTTCCAAAAGCGTGTCTGGTTTGTAGGGAAAATAACAAGCTTTTAATAAGGCTTTTTCAAGTGATATTCCAAACCCAGTTGTGGCTTTCAGGGACAACTCATTCTTTGTTTATATCAGCTTGTTTTCGGAATGATTTGCTGCACTTACACTTCCTTTTGTATTCTTTCAGAATGCAAACACAACCTGGAGAGTTTTCTGTATTTAACTGCTCGTGTCAGGTGGTTAAAATCATGTTCTAAACCCAGCATCACATACTGCAAATGTGTCAAACACTTTGTTCACATATATTTGAAACAAATGCATTTTTCAGTATTTATTTGTTCATTTTTTTTTCTCTCTCTGTTTACACTCCATACAGATGGTGAAGATAAACCCATGAGTTTAATTTTCTGCTGAAAACTTGTCTTTTATATTTTCAGATTTTCACATACTGGCAAGATGCTGCAACTCCCATGTGACATGGATCAGAGGGAGATACTTCTTTGCAGAAGTCTTTGTCATTAGCTGTATTGTAAGTTTTATAAAAGCTTCAATTCTGAAAAAATGCAAATTCTGGACTAATTGTTCCTCTGCAAGCCTTTATGGTCTCTAGAGTTGCATAGTTAGACTACTACCCACCTCTACTCAGGTATCTAGCAGAAGTCAGCTGGGTAAAGCATATTTTCACAGATCAGTTACATCTGTTTTTAACTTTTATTTACTAAAATGTGATTGTTTACCATAACTTGCATCCAGACAAATGTATTTAGACATGCACACTTTTAAGGCTGCACAACAGGCAAATGCATATGTAGGTATGCTCCAGACACTGCTGCAGCTGAGTAGGAGGAATAGTTGCATGCAGCTTCCATCTCATCTGCCAGTTTATTGTGGAGAGAGGTGGCTATAGCGAATTGTCTGTTCTTTGCAATGACAGAACTTTGTGGATGTCGACTGCTGGAAAGCCTGTAACACCTCAGAGACAGAGAGGCCAGAGACATAAATGTGCTCCACCATCATGTTGTGTCTGCACACACATTATGCAGCCCCTCTACTCTCCAGACTCCTGCCCGCAGTCCTGCAGCATCCCGTGGGCATACACAAATGAGTCACTTCTAGATCCCAAGAGCTCACTGTGATTGACCCATTGTCTGTAAAATCCTTCTGAAGACAGTGCTGTGGTAGCCAGTAAGATGTTTGCATCTCAGCTTGATACTCAGAAAATGGGGTACTTTCTAGTGTTTCCAAAGCATTGTGGACAAATCAGAGACTGTTGGTCCTTAGTCCAGACCAGGCACAGAGAACATGCCAAAGTGATGCTTCAGGATAGAAGGGAAGATGTTCAGGAGTTCTTTCTCCATTGGCTGGAGTAAATTTGAAAACTACAGGGAGGCACCAAGAGCAGGCTGGGAAACGAGGCTTTGAAGTCATGGAAACTGTTAAAAAAAATTTTATCAGCGATACTTTGGTGCTCTCTATCTTGTTCCCACCCAGGGCAAAGCCCTGTGGAGACTGCTCACTTGCCTGCCCCAATCTCAGAGTATTAGTGAATATTTCCTCCATGGCTCACTGTACCTTCACATTTGTAGCTCATCTTCTGATGCCTGGCAGAGCACTTGGTGCCAGTTATGCTACTAAGATCCTGGTGTAAGAGTGTAACTAAGAAATCAGTTGGAAAGGCCAAGAAAGGGTTGTATCAGTAGCTATGTGAAGGTGGGGGTGGCTGTTTCATCATGGAGTACAGGTACTGAAACATTTGTCCCACACCTAATGTAGCAAAGTTATGGTCATTGATTTGAGTGACGAGGGAATGGGAGACTGGGATGTCTCATCCTGAACTCCTCTAAGCCCTGGTTTGATGGGTGAGATCTTGAACACAGAGGCTATAACATTAACGGCTTTATAAAAGCAGCAATGCCAGTTTAAAAACAACCTCCCACATTACCAGCAGCCCCAGCAGGTGTAATGTGATCCAGCAGCCCAAGCCAGCAAATAAACAAACTGCTGCTTTCTGAAGGATTTGCACCAGAGAAATGCTCCTGACCAGGAATTACAGCAATAAGTGAGCTGTGCTGCTATTAAAAGATCTGTGAAAATGGACAGGCTCCTGTGACTGTTAAGTCTTCTTATTTGACACAGGTTTTCCTTTTACATGCAAAATGAGGTAGGGGAAAAAACATAGTGAAAAATTTTCCTAATAAGCCTGTAGGTTTTAGTTGGATTTGGCCTCATCTGGCTTCTTGAACTTCAGTGGAGTTGTTGCTGGGTTTCCCTAAGCCAGGAGAAAACAGTCCTACTGCTTCAAAAGTGCCAAGCCAGGCAGCAGCATTTAATATCGACCCCAAGGAAGCTGCTTCCCTGCTCTTCCGCTGAGTTCCAAATTTTACCTTCAGTGAGCAACATTACCTTAAGGGTTTTTTGCTTGGCTGCAACATTGGTCACTTGTTCCTCCTTCAACGTCAACACTTAAGCCTCCCAGCTACGGTGAATTCACCCTCCATAGACAGCTGTAGACAGGCTGTTCCCTTGGGTCTAGCTGAACACCATTTTAGATCATCTTGGTGTTACTGCCTGATTCCCTAGCTGGGAGGAGTGGATAAAAGCAAAAAAAGTGTAGCTGTCCAAGTAGAGTCCGGACCTTGACAGGTATTACGGGCTTGGCAGGCTCTAAGATTCACTGCAGAGCCCATGGAATGTGCAAACCATGGTCACAGTATGCTGAGGTACCAGCAATCCAGCTCTGCTCCAGTGTTTCTGCCTCCCAGACTGGGTCCCATCCTGTCCCAGAGCGCTGCTCCCCTCTCCCCAAGCCCACGCTCCAGTTACTCCTGAGTTATGATAACATATAAGCAGCTTAGAGAATTCTTATCGGAGTAAGTTGAACACAGTGCAACATTTAACTCTTAATGACAGCCACCTCTGACTGTGAGTGACATGTTATAAATTATGTTTGAACTGGATTTTTTTTCAGAGGCAGATATTCCCTCTGCCACCCAGTCGGCCCTGTAACATTGCACTTGTGGCCTTAATCCCACTTGGATGTGTGCCCTGCTGCCTCCACTTTCCGTCACTCGGGGACTTTAGTATTCTTGAACAAGTGAACAATCTTTGTTTCTGTACCTTATTAGGCCAGAGACCATAGCAGCTAGCGATGGCATCAGCAGGCCCTGCAGGCAGGATTCTCTGCAGACACAGCCAACCTCCAACAAACCCCTTTTTATCCTCCTGTTTCTAGGAAGAATTATGATGGTGGTGCCCTGCTGTTGATCAGTCAAATCTGTGGTAGGCCTAGAGATAAGTCCTGTAAGTGTGGTGTACTGTAAAACAGCGGCTCCCATTCATTAGTAGCTTGTGTGTAATAAACCACCCAAAGAAGGGGGGGTGGGGAGGGAAAGAGACGAGCAGCTGCAGTATGCAGGAACAAACAACACAACTCATTCTTGGGAGCCCAAACTTTCTAATTTGCTGCTGGGCTGCTGGGAGCACTCAAATTCTTTCTGATAATATGCTCGTGCCCTCAGCGTCTCTCCCTGTGTTTCCTGAGTCCTGCTCTCTCTCGAGGTTCCTGAGTCTGGGATAGTTTTGCTTTGAACCCAAAACACAGAGGGTAGTTGAACAGGGAGGAGTGGAACGCATTTGCCACCCAATGTCTGCAGACTGGCATAAGAAAGTGGTGGACTCAGAGACAAGTCGTTCTGCTGGGGAATGGCTGTTGCACGTATCTGCTTGTGCAGTGAGTAAACAAAGCATCACACAGCCTGCAGGAGACACCAAGCAAACCCATGTGTGTCTGAGGCATACGGCAGGAGCAGTGTATCTCAGATATTGCTCCTGATTCAGAGCCTGGTGGAATGCTTCAAAACTTTTATTTCCCAAGGGCCGAAATAAAACCCCAAACAAACCTCAAAGCAGTAATAGCTGAACATTTATTTGTAAATATTTATGAAAGTGTAATTTTTCCCCATTAAAACTGCTTATAGGTATGTGAATTTAAATAGCATCTGCAAAGTATAACCTAAGATGCTGCACGTGTTGAGACATCAGTGGTTGCTAACACTTGCATTGCTGTGAATATGTTGGTGCTTTAGGATCTCAGCCTTGGACCCTCCAATTGCCGGTAACACATTTCAGACCAGGAAAGGAAATTCTTGTGTGTTGCACAGCTGCTTTCCTAGACCAGACCTTTGTGCTAAACTTTGTATTGTCACAAAACCCCAGAATTATTTTCAGCTAGATGCTGCTCTGGTGGACTGCTGTATCCTTGCAGGAGATGACAGTGACTGCTTTTCCACAGTGATGTGCCAGGCTGTGATGGTGCTTGGACTGTCTCCTAACATTTGTATAGACAAGGGCTACTTTAATGGAAATTCAGGCTTGGGCCAAGCTGCAAATACTCTTTATGTAGGCAAGGCAAAATCACAGATTTGAGGTCTCTCCTTCATTCTCCTCTCTGAGAGAAGCTGTGTGCTGTGAGTTGCCAGAATCCTAAGCTCTGAAATGAAAGGTGCTCCAGCCAAACTACTGCTTGGTAAAGTTACCCAGTGGGTTGAGGTAAAAATGTCTCAAAGAGCCTTTGCATGCATCCGCAGAATGGATGGGGCATTTTGGCCTTTTTGACAAAGTCAAAGTAATTTAGGATTTTGATTTGCCTTCCCCAGACTTAGATAAGTGGCTAGGTAGGTAGGTAGATAACTTTATAATCAAAATTCACTGTTCAGCACCCTTTTCCAGCGTGGAGCCTGATCTCGCTGCTGCTTGATGTTTCAAAGGTGTCCAGCTACAGTTACAGCAAGGGAGGACTTTATAGGAATCTCTCCATGACTTCTCAAAAACAAAACAAAACAAAACAAATTGCGAAAGTAGCTCCTCTGGTAGTTGCTGTCTGCCTTTGCTGTATAAGCAGAAGGGTTTGTAGCAGAGAACTGTCAATTGGAAAACTCCAACCCTGGTCTTTGAGCATTTCATGTGAAGTAATGTTATATACCACAAAGCAATTATCGAGAGTGAAGCACTTTTTAAGATGGACCTGCTTCCCTGGTCATGGACAACACACAGTAGTTACCTACGTGTGATCATGCTGTCAGTAAAACATTTGCAGTTACAGACAAGCTCAGAAAATTCAGTGAATGTGCTGGGTATGAAATCAGGGGAAGGAGTTTTTTTTCTGAGGGTTGAGCCCCATCTCCAGCACCAGCAGAGCCATGTAATCCTTCCCTTTGCAATTAAAGCTGCAAAATAACCCCTGGGCCAGAGCACTCATGCAGGGAGCAATTAGTCAAGCTAGACAGTAGGAAAAGCTAAAAATAGTAAATAATCTGCCTCCACAAAAATACCTTGAATCATTAGAAAAGGATGTTCCATGAATTTCCTGGGAATCACTTACTGCTTTTATAATTTCATGATGTCCTGCTAGAATGGCTGTGTTCTAAGTGTTGTTTGACAGTGGTAAACATGAGTAATCCACTTCTCACACTCGAGACACTGAAAAAAGCTGAGTAAATGTGAGATTTTCATAGCTAACCAACTGACATGGATGGAAGTGAATTGTTTTGTACTAAACTGAGGCAAAATATGCCTTAGTGCTCTTTTAAGAAAAGTGGTCTAATAATTTTGGGATTAAAAAAAAAAGAGCCTTTTGGGGGGGTGTGGGGGGTGTGGGGTTATTTAATGACTCAACCTACTTGCCTTTGAAAAAGGATGTATGAATCAATGATATTCACCCATTAGCTGAATCCAAACTATTATGAAACCTCTTCCTTTAGGAAGTATGTGGTTGTTTATTTTTTGTGAGAGGATGACAACTGCTGATTTATTTTGCAGCTCTCCTGAACTGGATGAAACATAAAACCAAAAAAAGCTAATCAGAGCAAGGTATTTTTGGTCCTACATGATGCTATTTAATTAAGAATGACTCTTAAAGGATAGTTTGATTGTTTCTTGCAGAGAAATTACATTTCTGATTAATTTTTTTTTTTAATGTAGCAAAATTCAGGTCTGAGGCAAAAAAAAATATGCTGAGCATTAGCTGTTTGCAGGTCAAAAAGGGGTAAGAAGTTGCTACATTTTGGTTCTGTGTTTTTATGTTAGTGACTTGCGTAATACTGTACAAGAAATGGTGTAAACAGTTAATTTCATTCTGTTCTGTCTTTTCTGTCTACAGGAGATAATTCAAGAGGGAAAAATGTAGAAAATGAAACAGCAAACTCTGTATATCTGTGGGCACATACACACGTGTGCCATTGCTGGCATGCTTGTTTTCAAGTGGAGATTTCAGTGATGGGTGACAACATCAACGTTAAGCATATGGCACATTGGTTTTGTGTGGCGTCTGCTACTTACTTGAAGAGCTGCTCTTTCCCATCCCAAGCAAGCAGAACATGTAGCAGCACTGTCAGCACCCCACCAGCCTTGTGACAGGGATGTGATACTGAAATTCCAGGAGCTCTTTTCTCCCTGCCCACTTGGAGCAGAAATGACTTTGGTGGTGAAGGGGCTGCCCTGGGGCTAGGCAGGCTCTCAAGGTGCTGCATAGCAGTAGGAGATGTTGGTGGCCCTGGGGTTCCTGCAGGTGTTAAACATCCAAAGGGTCTCTGGCAGCTTTGGATCCATGTCTGTTTTGCATCTGGACATGTGAACATGGTGGTTTTCTTGTTTGGCTGCTGGACATCTGGTGACCAGGGCTGAGGAGGGCAGCTCTGGGCTTGCTTTGGGTGCTGGAGCTGCTGAGATCTACACCATTCCTACAGCTCTGCAGAGCCCCCTGGCCTGTGTGAAACTGCACAAAGTTTCTTGTAAAGATGAATTTAATATGCTTTCAGACTTGACAACTTCCTTTTCAAGGAAAATGTTTATGTTGAGCAAAAGACATGTTTACTTTTCCAAATAAATGGAATTATGGTTCAAAGATCTGACTTAAGCCTGAAGTTCTTACACTGTACAGTAAGTAGCAAAGAAAGACGTTTGCTTGGAGGAGCAGGGTTTAGCAGGAGCAGGCTCTGTTTTGTATCATCTCACTCATTTTCTTTCTTTCACCTCTTTCAGAACTCCCACTGGCTGTTTAGAACAAAGTCAGTGTAACTTCACATCTGTTAACTAATGGCAATCAAACTAATAATTGAAAATAATGAGGGATGCTATAGACAGTGGCCCATCCAGCTTTCCTGCTAGAAAAATGAGAAGATTATTAAACAGACCCAAAATTCCATTCTTCCGAATGTGTAACAATTTCAGAACTTCTCTCCAATGCATTGTAATTATTTGTTCTTTTTTTCTACACTGGTTTCCTTGTGAGAATGTACTTAAACCCGTGCTGGTGTTTCAAAGGATTTGAGAGATGTTTGCAAAACAATGTGCCAGTTGGATTTGCTGTATTTCTAAAAATGGAATTTCTGACCAGATCATATTAAAATATTTTTTATATTAGTCTGGGTCTGTTTTCATGACATTTGTATATTTCTATTGTATATTTTGTGCCTGCTCCCATGTCACCAGGCTAATTAAAGAAGGTGGGATCAAAAGTTGTATTGTTTTTACAAGGCAGCCTATTCTACAACCCACTGCTGGTCTTGGTACTGTCTGAATTAAACGATTTATGTTTTTATTTCCTTTTTTTTTGGGGGGAGGTTGTTTTGTTTTGTTTAGTTTTGTGTTTTTGTTAAAGCCCTGTGGTACCTGCATTCCAGTTGGTACGTTCTATGTTCAGGGCACCTAAAGCTGAAAGAAGCCTGGACAAGAAGAGCAGTTTGTTTATTTGGTTTATTCAAATGAGTCTCCAGCAAAAACTGAAATGAAGACTGAGTGAAATGTATTGTGGCACAGTTTCTTTCGTGGGCTGTAAAAATATATATACAAAGGATTGGACAAAGAAAGTTTTGCAGGCTTCATTTAAAATTAAAAACAAACAAACAAACAAACAAACAAACAAAGTCCTTCTGCAAGATGAAATTTAGTTTCTCCTGTGGAGAGGATACCTGGCCAGGTAGGAGAAGACTTGACAGGGTGCTTGGTGCCGTGGGTTAGTTGCTTGGGCGGTGTTGGATTGGTTGATGGGTTGGACGCGATGATCTTGAAGGTCTCTTCCAACCTGGTTTATTCTATGTATTCTATGTATTCTATGTACTTTGTACACTGCTGTATTGTTATCCATATGGGGATTTTTTTGCATGGACAGAATTTGGTCCAGCAAATGGCATGGTCAGTGTTAGAGGACAAGGTGAAGCTTGCTTTCTTCTTTCTGCTTTGGCAGAGCATTCATGGGAGCTTTAATGGGGGGGTTTCTACAATCCCTTACTGCCTGCAACTACCTGTGTGCTCATTCCTTGTGACACCTTCCTATCCTTCCTTTGGTGTGATATAACACAGGAATGGCTTTCTGCCAGCTCAGCTCACACAGTCCTGACTTGGTGCAGGGTCAGAGCAACACGTTCTTGCCTGGGGCTGCCACCTGCTGAGACCTGATGGGGATCCAAGAAGAACCCTTACAGGGTGATTTGGGCTGGTGAAACCCCTCATTGTCACTAAGATTGGATGGGCAGTGGTGGCCTGCAGAAGCCCATGGCCCACCTGAACTGTCCTAGCTGCATACATGGGGTGGTCTTGGGTAAATGTTGCTCTCTTGAAACAGGTTTATCATCTGTGCTGCCTGGTTTTGTGCACAGAACCTAACCCAGCCATAAGTGCAAGGCATTTCCAAACAGTATCTTGACATCATTGCAGGGTCTGGCTCTTGCTGCTGTAATTCTGGAGTGAAATGAACAGTCTGTGGTAAGAAAATAACCCAATGTATTATTAAGCTTTTGCCACTGACAATGACCAAAAGCAACATTTAGATTTAAAAGAAAATGGTGTGGTTTCCCCCCCCCCCCTCTGATGGAGATGTTGCATAAAACATTCTAGCCAGTTCCGGGTTGAAACCAGCTCACTTGTTCTTTTTAGATTCAAATTTAAACTAGTTTCTATTCAAAGTTTTTAAAGGGACATACACAATGTCCATTCTTCAGCATGACATTTGAGTCTCACCCCCTACCAGGAAGGATACCTTAACCTCCCTGTTGCTGTAAAGACCAGAGAGAAAAATAGCTGGGGTTTTTTGTACATCGCTTCATATGGTCACTTGGTACTACTTGGAGTAAAGTGAGTTCATTGTAACTCCTCTGCTTTGTGTTTTATCTTCCACCTTCTGAGAGGCTGTCTAGCTGCAACAGACATGAACAGACAAAAAACATTGAAAAAAGCAAGGGAAAGTCTGCTCTCAGAAGAATCATCATATCGATTATACAGGCTGCATGGGCTAGATACAGGTGGAATATGTGAAAAGATTGTTTTGTAGATGATTTTGGGGACCATCAGGTTATTGATGTCTCCCTAAAAAAGTAATTAAAGAAAACAAGCTAAACCATCCTGATGTGCCAGTGTAACTGTGTTACAAACTGGTTTTGCACAAACTGCTTTGACTGCATCTGTGAAATCACTGTGGGCAAATATGTGATTTTTTTCTCTGAAATTAAAAATAAGATAAAATCAAGGAGCCTTTCTTTTTATTTGTTTGCTTTGTGACAGGAACAGACCACAGTTACACAGAACAAATATATTATTAAAGTATTCCCTACTCATCTCCCTGTCTTTCTTCAGCCATTCCAACCAAAAGCTTTTGTAAGCATGTGGGGGCAGCACTGACCTTTTAATTCTGTTTATACGACTAGAAAAATGAAATCCCTGGTCAAGAAGGACATGAACTTGCAGGAGTTGCCTCAAGATGTTTTACTCAGCTAGAACTTGAAATGTTTCTGCAGGCAGCCAGCCCTGCCCAGCACTCTGGGCTGGCAGCAGGCACCTGTGGGGTTCTCACTGGCTTAAAGTAGATGTTAGGGCACAAGCACTTGTCCCAGTAGGTCTATAAGATGGACAGGGCTGAGGTCCAGTGCCTGTGAGCACTTACATCTCCTCAAATACAGTTTTGCTTGTGCCAGCCCCAGAGCTCAGTGCCGAGGTTAATGGTCAAGCTGAGGTTCCTGGGTTGCTCTTTGCCACAGGCTAAGATGCTTGGTGGGTGCTTACTGGATCTGGAGGAAGCTGTGGGGCTGGCTCATGCTTACAACAGATGCTTCGCAGCAGCATGACACAGGGCTGGCAGCAAGGAGGTTTGCAGGCTGGTTGTTTTTGAAGCACCCTCCTCTGCACCAGCTGCCCTCCCTGCTGTGCCATGCAGGGGAACAGGGCACAGAAGAGAAACTGCACACACAGGGTGGGCCTTGCACCACCAGCAGAGACTCGGTTCAGTAACCTAAGGCTAGCACAGCTCTGTGGAAGCACTGGGGTGTGTGTGGCATGACTGGTCCCTTACTCCCCTCGCTCTGGGACAGCTGCTCACCCCACCCCACAGCTCACAGATGGGTTTGCTCCTTAGAGCACATCCTATGGGACCTCTTCAAGGGGCTGCTGTGCTGCAAATCCATGCCCGGGAAGGGTGAGGATGAGGATTCAGAGTTAATGCACAGCAGCAGAAGAGGGGAATACAGTGTTGCACCTGTGAGATGAGGGACTGCAAGGCAGCCCGTGGGTAGATAGGGATGGGGCCCCTGTTAGTCTCTGTTCCTAGAGCCAGAGAGCAGCTTTTAGCACATACATGCTTTTTCCCCCCACTCTCTCCACAACAACCCCCCGTCCCCCCCCGTTAAAATGTTGGGTTTTGCTTACCCACTTGCTCCTGCTTCACTGCATAAAGGTGTGGAGGCACAAGCAGTGCAATGAGCCCCTGGCTGGTGCCCACTGCTGCCATCAGCCTCGAGGGAGTTAAGGGCATTTCACAGCTTTTAGGCACAGGAACAAATTGTAAACTGTAGTGTTGCATCCATGTGTGAACACACACAGGCGCGCACACACACACACACAGAAAGCTGCCAGCAGCTGATGCTTCACACCAATCACTCTTATAAATGCCTCTAATTAGACTTATAAATACCTCGAACTTTCCTACAGGGAACAAAATGCCCAACAGGCTTAATATAAACTCGGGGGGGTGGGGAAGAGTTAAAACCATGAGTAAAAGCTATTTTTAAACCTGGCAAGCCCTTGGAGCAGCGCTGCTGCAAATTCAACCAGTGCTCCAGCAATCCTAAATTGCAGAGCCCTGCACCCCGGCGGAGCCCGTCAGGCTGCTGGAGGGAGGCGCAGCATGGGCAGATTGGGGGTGAGCAGCCGGGGGAGGGGCTGCAGCCCTCAGCCTTTGTAGCCGGAGGGCGAAACATTGGGATCCTGCAGAGAGGGAACACAGAAACCCTCAAGGCAGAGAGAAATAGGCCTAGACAAAAGCCCGTTACATGGTTGCAAATCACCCCACTGCTGTTATTTTATTTACCGCTGTCCGCGGGAGGATTGTTTTCTCTTGCAAAATTCTAAGCTTTTTTTTTTTTTCCCTTTTCCCCTCCTTCCTTCCCAGCAGCGGTCACTTGTACCACAGTGCCACATACAGACTGAACTCACCTCTGCTCCCAAGCAGATAGGGGGGCTGCCGGCAAAGGCCCCCTGAGCATCCGTGCCCACCGCCCTCGGTACTGTTCGGATGATAAAAATTAAACCTTTTTCCCGCCCCCGGGCGGCTTGTTTCGATATCCGGCTGAGGAGCTGAGCCACCCTGTGTGCTCGCTGATGCACAACCCCCACCACCACCTTCCCTCTTATGCCCCTAACAACTCTGGATGATTATCATCAAACTTTCTTCTTTAATATAATTTCAAGAGATCTCTGCATTATTATTCGATGGTATAAGAAAGAGGAACAGAGGCCTCTGGGGCATCATGTTAATTTCTTCGGTGTTTATATAAGAAGTAAATTTCCTTTTCAGTGTCTCTGCTGTGCCATGGAGCCACACTCATCTCCTCTATCCTGTTCAGGCAGGTTGAGTTCAGGACTGATGGATTTTAACCATTGGGATGAATACGAATCCTCAGTAAAAACAATCTGTGGAGTTCTTTGCTTTGAAAGAGGCACTGATATGGACCAGGATTTACTGATGATTTCCACACCTTAAGCTTTAGGCTCTGCAAAACATCTTTTGGACATTTACCACTGGGTGCATGAAAACATTACCAGGAAAGGAGGAAGGAATAAGGAGGCAAGACAGAAGCCATTCCCTTTGGGGAAAAAAAGTACTCTTGTCTTTGCTGTAAACACTTTTTTTTTTTTGGTGGAAGCAGCTGCCATGGCCTGGCTTTGGGGAGCACAGGGGGGACCCCTGTGAGGTCTGGTTGCCCAAGCCCGAATCAGCCACCTCACAGCAGGAAGTGAACTCTCCCTCCTCTGACAGGTATTTACAAGGTGTTGGAACAGGTAATTAGCCCTCAGACCTGCAGGAAACCCTTCTGGTCATCCTGCTGCAGAACGGGCAGTGAGCTGGAGGTTTTCGTCGGCTGATTTACTCTGAACAAAGGCCCCAAACAGCACTGAGTGCCCAACTCGGGGATGGTAACTTTAGAGCCAGTGGGCTCCTTTCCCATCAGTTTAAAACTGTGTTATTTTTTTTCCTAGCTGATAAGATTTTAAACATATTGCAAGATGGAGTTTTTTGGGAGGCAGGGAACCCTATGTGTTTGCTATAAAAGAGACTTCTGTGAGTATGGAAACCCATCCTGTGAATTCACCTGTTGCCAGCCAAAGAGAAATGTTTAGTATTTCATTTCAATCAAGAAATTGCCATGTATCTGGTGTCTTATCTAACCTCACTCTTTGGAAGATTTGATGTTATGCTTGGCAGAGCTCTCAGGCCCAAGCTTCTGTATTACACTGTGCTGCAAGTTTTAACATTTTAGACTGGTGTTACTGTGGAAATAAGTACAGTCTGAAACCCTCACAGAATGGGCAAGCTGCATGTAATGTGGCCCAAATGAATCTTGAAGTTTTTACCAGGAGTTTATATAAGCACTTCAATCTAGTGTGAAAAATCCAACATTTGCTGTGTCCTCAGTGTTAAACTCTGTCAATTCAGTGCAGCTATCCAGTTTGAACAATTCAGCTACTTCAGGAGAAACATGAGGTCAGAGTGTGCCAGGCAGGGACATTTGCTATGCAGAAGGAGGTATGTGTCTCACACTTTCATTTTTATCAAACCTTGCCTACTAGTCTTTATTGTTTTAGTAGAACCCTATAGAAAGGCAAAGCTGTCCTGTAACTGCAGACTTTGATGGGTAGTCTCAGGTTCTCAGTATTTACAGAATGCTGTTAACCACACGGACCAATATCTGCGGTCTTGATCACTTTCTTCAGCCCATCTCATTTAAGTAGGTCAGTTTCAGGTGGGGTGGATGCTGAAACATGTGCCCATACTCTCACCATTCCTGTCCATATTTCTTCATCTAAATCTGCTTTTCATAAATATGGGGTGTTTGAACTGCAGTGTTTGGGGCTGCCCTTCGTCTCACAGCAATGCTGTGTTATAACTGTTAAGTTTGCTTCTTTAATAGTAAATATCTCCTTGACTGCCATACTGCATCTTGCTGCACACACAGAAGTATAATTGTGGCTTGTGTTATCACTGGAATGGTGAGTGGTTTTAGGAGTCCTAGGGATACTCTGTAGAATAACACAAGGAGCAAACTGATGTTGTGAAAATGAAGAATAACGTTAGGGAGTTGTGGCCTGGTCCTTCTGTAGACAGTGAAGACTCTTAGTGGTAAGTGCTGGAAGAGCATGTGGTAAGAGATGGTTCTGTGGCCCATCAGAAATCCTGGGTCTGGGTTATACACAGAAAATGTCAATCTGTTAATAACCCTTACCTTGTTTGTCTGCTGGTTTGTGCAGTTAGGGAATGTTTTCCTGCTTTGTCTTTCTGCCTGGAGTTGGAGATATGCCCTTTATTTATTTGTACTTTAGAAGCATTTGTACCTGCAGGAATGTGGTTTTTTTAAGCCCCCCTCAAATCCCTGTGAGATTCCTGACAGCACCTGGTGTTCCTGCTCTGAGCACAGAAGGAAACTGGGGCTATGGGGCTTGCAATGGATGTGTGATGGGTGCAAGGCACCTGGAGCAGCAGTGTGAATTCCATAGGCTCTGTCCTTTCCAAGCAGCAAGAACTGGAGCACAGCTCCTGGCTGGGCCTTAAAAGAGGTATTGGGAATGCGGAAAGCTAATGCTCAAAGAGCACAGTTCCATTTCTGTCTCCAAATGAGATTTTACATTGTGAGGTGGCCAAAGCAACTTCTTTTTCTGGCTGTTCCATATAACTGCTTTTTTGCATCACTCATGGACTGGGGATCAGGCAGCCTCACAGCTCTGTGAGTCCTCTGCACCCCATCTCATTACACCTGAAAACACTTCCTAGTGGAGGAAAGAGAGGGATGATGCATCTTGGTGACTGACCAGGTGTCACAGCATTGCTCAGATTTGCAGTGTCCGGGCACAGGGGCCACAGTTTCAATCTTGGTGTTCATGTGTAAAAGATGGTGGTTTCTGAGGGAATTTGCAGAGGTTATCTGTTGCTTAAGCCAGGTGCAGTGAGGGTGACTGACACATTAAAACTCTGAGAGATGTGAGTTGTGTTTGTGACACTCAAGGTTTGTCATTAGTTTGATACAATTACTTTCTGGCCTACTTATACTTTTTTTCAGACAACAAAGGAAAAAGAATAGAAAAAGAGGCAAGGTAAGTGTTGTGTACAAACAGTTTTTATCTCTTCATCTGTGTGTAACTCACTCTTGTTAATTTCTATAATGAGTTTAATAGTAACAAATGTGGTGGTATTACAAAATGTAGCTACTACTGTGCTGAGAGTTCAGAAAATAGAAAACCCCAGCATTTAACTCACAGGAAGGTTTTAAATATCTTGCTGAAAGCTGCCAGACCTGGGCTCCCACATCTCTCTCTGCAGAGCACACTTTAGATTTGGTTGTACCTTTAAAGACTTTAAACAGCTTGAGACTTGTAGGTTGTCACAGGAGCTTAGAGCAAATTCATGTTTCTAGGTTTTAAACCTTGAGCTGGAGTACAAGAGCCCTGCTCAGGAAGGTAAGGAAAGGTGTAACAAGGTCATTTTGAACCACATACATTCAGGTAGTACCTTTAAAGTCAATTCTGAATTTAATTGAAAGCTGAGGGCAAGAGAGGCTGGGTAGCACTGATGTGCTGACTTATTTTGAAGTGTGTGAGGGGCTGTGCTGTTGAATGCTCGATGAGCTGCAATCTTAATAAAATGGTGCTGGGCAAATCAGCAAGAAGAGGGACTGTGTGGGATGAAGGATGAGGTTTAGGAGAACGTATGAGGCTGCCCACTTGGGCAGCCTCTCCCCAGAGTCTGGTGCTTTCAAGTTGATGGAAGCATGTGTGTGTGTCAAAGATGATGATGAAGTTGTGTATTTAACCAAAACCTCCAACAGAAGATTTTTCAGAGGTTTTACTGCACTGGAGAAATGATGGGTGAACAGAAACAGCCAGATATGGCTGCTTAAAAATGGAACTGGAGAATGCAATATTTTCACTGAACTTGTGCTCAGTTTGAGTAATAGCAATTCTCTTCCCCTGCCATTTTTGAGATATTCAAGAGAACTACTGGTAAAGGAGGTAAACATGTTTTACTCTCCATATGGATGGAGATGCTGAGGCACGGAAGGGTACAGTGCCTTGTCTTTCCCATCCTAGGCCATTCTATCCTGATTTATTGAGGTTAAATTGGTCCTTTCACCTTCATTACATATTAATTCTTCAGCCCAAGAGAAGACTTGGGTGAGTTGTTAGTCACGTCAACCACTTGCACCATGTCTAGACCCAAACCAACAGCTCATGGCAAATTACTTGAAATGCATCAGGCTTTTAAAGGCAGAAATGAAATTTCACTGAGGTCAAAGATTTTGTGTTGGGTACTCCCATACATTGATGAGAAGGGACAGTGGTATCTTCTCTCCTGTCATAATTTCTGCAACTTTGGGCATCTTGCAAAATTTTGGCTTGTAGACTTCTTTTTTTTTCCCTAGTTAAATACATTTCCTCTATCAGCATGCTTGGGTTTTTTTGGGTTTGTTTTCTTTGGTTTGGTTTTATGTTTTTCTTTTTCCTATATGTATCACTTCCCCATTAAATACATAAAACAAAGCCTTAACATTCTAATTTGGCCTATAGATAATTGCATTATTTAAGTATTGAAGACTGCCCTTTTTTAATGGAAGCTCTTGTTAACAATAATGATTTTTTTTGGTGTGTGTTTTTTTTCCTTTCTTCTTTTCTTTTCGTCTTAAAAATAAAGCTGAAGGCAGTGTTATCACTCTCTAAAGTGAATAATGCAGTTGAAATTTGTATTCTCACCTGCCTGTTATTGATCTAACTGCTCTAATAACTTTGCCCTAGGAAGGTCACGATATGTGGGTTTTGTATGGTTTTGTTCTAACAGTAGTTTGGTTTTATCTGTTTTCCACACCCTCCAAATTATTTACTGTTATAATAGTTCAAGAGGATTTCATCGGACTTGTCCAGGTTGTGTTGAGTCAGTGGAAGCTAAAAGTATGTCAAATAGTTATTCAACACCCAGAAAGGTATCCAAATGTGAAGATGATCACAGTAATGTTTGAAATTCTGCTTGCCATGATCAGATATGATCATCAAATTAGTCTGAACCTGAACTTTCTGCATATATTCTTGTGAAATTCCACTTTGGCTTAAATCAAGTATACTGTTATTCTGGAAACAGAGGTTACTGTTTCCATTCTTCCTGAAGAGAAGTATTCAAATGCAAGTAGGAGCATTTTGGAAACACTGAAGAAAGCTTAGACTGAATTTTTTCATGAACCATAAATCATTATAACAAGATTAGCCTTTTACTACCTCTCTCCCAATTTCTGCCTATGGCAGGTTTTTTGTCACTTTTGGGCAGAGCTGTCATGGGAAATCCTTTGCTCTTCATCTCATTAATATATATGCTTAATCATCTGTATTTGAATTAAGAGAATATTTAAACTAAGTGAAATGGTACCACTGGTGTAACACTTTCTCTCTATTGATCTCATTCTCTTCTTGTGATCCAATATTGCTTAAATCAGAGTAATTGCATTTGTAATATTGGCTTAATACATTTTTCAGAGATATGAATGACTAAGTACACAATGCTCCAGCCTCCTAGTAGCATACTCAAAAGCTTTTTCTTTATCTTCAGATAGCACCTGTAGGGGAGGAAGGGCAGGGCTATAAGAAGGTGGGAACCAGGTTCCACTATTTCTTAAACAACTTTAAACCCATAAATGAGGCAGCTCCAGGTACATGTCCATTTCTGCAGTTCAGATGAAGTCAGAGGAACTGCTCCAGGCTGTATCTAGCTCCTGATTTTGCCCTTGCCAGCTAACACAGGTGAAAAGCATTGTCTAAAGAAAAAGTATTTTTACTCCTGTGGATGTTGCAACCTGATAAAACATGACACTTGCATTTTACTGTTGTGTGCGGTAGCTGTGAGGATCAGGGAAAGCTGCTCTGCCTACTCTGCCTACAGAAAGCTGAACTAAGCAAAGAGCACGCATCTGCACCTAGCACCTTGATGTTTCCACAGTCACCTACAGGCAAAGTTTAGTGTTTTGGGCTTTAGAGTCATAATTCAGGTTTCCAGGATTCCTTGCTTTAAATGATGCTCAACAGGGGGAAAAAAATGAAACCTGAACTGCTGTATTTTACTTTTTTTTTGTAGCACGGTGTTGGTCTCCACCTGTCATTTCAGTTTATTCTGTCTGGTGAAGTAGTCCAACAACTAGGAAATGAAGACTTACATCAAAGCTGTGACAGGGATCGATAGCTAGTCCATGCAAACTCTCCTCATCCAGTGAGGTATTATGGGTGATTCCTCCATCTGAAAAACATTAGTCTGACTGATTAAATTTATTCTGCAAGTAATGTTTTGGTGCTTGTCAATTAATAAAATGCTACCCATTAAAATTACACCAGCCATCTTGAGTTGCCTGCTTATGGTTTATAGGGCATCTCTACCTCTACATTACTTGTGGTGTTTTTTTGAGTAATAAGTGCTATGATCTTTCCTTTGGTTTTCTAGTCTCTGATATTTCCAAGCTAATTAATATTTTCTGTCTTCTTTAACTATCAAATGGGGTTGCAATGATAAGCATATTCTTAAACCTCTTAGTACTGAAGGGAAGACCTAAATAACTTTTAAGTCTGTGAGACAATGTCAAGAAATGTAGTTGCTTAAATTTAATCCATCACTCTGTGCCAGCAACACATATAGCTGAAAGGTCAGAGAATCATTGAGAGGGAGAAAAACAATTAATTTGGTATCAAAAAAGGTAATAGGATAAGGCCTCACCAACCCTCTCCTATTGTTCTGCCGCATTAACTTCAGCAGGTCAGATGCCACTGGTCATTGACCTCAGGCTAAACAGGGTCAGCCCAGGCTGATTACAAAAGAAATGTGTTTGCACTTACCCAAGTGTGTCTTAAAAAAACCAAACCCACATCTGTGGGGAGGAACACACAAAGGGTAAACATTTTTCAACGCAAATATAACTTTCAGAGTCTTCTGCATGAAGAATGGTGTCCCCCATCATGGCGTGGCCCCTGTGTGTGAGTTCTTCCTGCTACCATGACATATTGTAACCACATACCTGCCAGTAGGTGAACATCAAAGAACTGGGGATGCACTGAGAATTTCTGTCATGAAAGGACCTGCTGGAAAACAGTTGTATGTATTTTTTTTGCAACTCTGCCACCACACATTATTTCTCCTACAAGGGGAGCTGGTGATGTTATTAAAACAAAGGGTGGATGCCAAGAGGCTGGGACTGACTTCTTTCCAGTGCTGCCCTGTGACAGGAACTTCTGAGGAAACTTTACTTTGGGAGTAATGGAGCACTGGAACAGGTTGTGGAATCTCCTTCTCTGGAGACTTTCAAAACCTATCTGGATGTGTTCCTGTTCTAAGTGAACCTGCTAAAACAGGGTTGTGGGACTAAATCATCTCCAGAGGTCTCTTCCAAACCTTGCCAATCTGTGATTCTAGGAAAAGATGCCAGTAAGTTAAGTAATTATTTCTTGGAGGGGAAAAACATCCCAAAATGTATTATCTCTCCAATTCTGTTTTTATACAAGTTTTCAGTAAAGCTCATCCCAGTGTAGTGGGTGTGATCTTGGCCTCATAGTGTCTTTTCCTCTGTTTAAACCCTTGGGGACTGCTCTGTGCTCCTGCTGGGGTCAGTGATGCTCCCCTTCTGGGGATAATTCATCTCACTGCTTTTAGGGTCTTAGCTAGAAGGAATTCCTTTCTGTGGTTGCTGGATCTGCTTCATCAATGCTGCATTGACCCACAGGTTGTTTTTCCTAGCGTGGCTCTATACAGTTAAAGGTCCAGATGAGAATTCTGTCTGTTTCTCTTTTCAACAAATTATGGTGCTTTTGGTTGACTTTGGTCAAAGCTCCTCAACAGGTAAAGAGCTACAAGTTTCTACATGATTTGTGAGGAGGGCAAATTACAAGCAGGGTGGAGACACTCTGGAAGTCTTCTGATCAGAGATGGTGAAAAATCTGCAATGTCAGCTTACTCCTAACCGTAAAGAAACAACGAGGAGTGGGTAGAGTGAGGGGAAGAACCTGTGTGGCTCAGCCACAAGAATAGTTATAGATGAGACAATCGAAAACAAGACTGAAAACTGTGGGAAACATGGCGTCTGTAGCTCTTCAGTTTTCCAGACCCTGACAGGATGCAACTGTCTTATTTCTGTACCTTATGGCAGACTGTCCCACCCAAGCCATCCAACTTGCAGCTCTGGAGTTCAGACAATTTTAATAATTACACAGCTGTAAATATTCCAGCTGACAGATGTGAACTGGAGTGTCACCGTGTTGTAAAAACATCTGAGAGGCTAGCTCCAGGCTAGAGGCAGTTAGCTAATTGAAAAAGAAATAAAACCAACAAAAAAAAACCCCCAACAAAATAATCAACCTCCTACTTTCATATACCATTTGTCTGCTTAAATTTTAATAGAATTTCTCCCCTAAAGATACTCATTTAGTCTATGGATGAGACCTTTTGGAAGGAGTTAGATTCATATTACCTTTACTGCTGGTTTTGATTCTGCAAAGAGCTGGGCCTTCCTTGTCTCTGGGTTTTATTTTGAGCACCACTTTTTCTAATGCAGATAGGGAGGACTCCTAATTGTACAACTGTTTTTCTAGGAAAGGAATAAGTAAAAGCAGGGCCCTAATAATTGCAAGTGAATGTATACTGCATAGTAGTGATTGGGCAGGGTGAGGGCAGCAATGACAATTCATTGAAGTAGGAACCATTTATGCCTTTATTTAATGGCAACAATGCTCTTTTGCTCTGGATCATGCTGATTAAAAGCTTTAATTGTGACGATTTCTAGCATGCTCTTGAGTGTTGCTAAGCTTTTCATGTTGACCAAGAGCCCTCTGTGCAGCTTCCACATTTTGAAGTCTTCCCTCATGCAGCACTTCCACATTTAAACATTCACTGTCACAAAGATAATATTGTAATTGTCTGGATGGCTGTGCCAGCAGGTGATGGCCTGCTGTGCTGAAGGCACCCAGATGTAGGTATTTCTTCGTCAGGAAAGAGCAAAACACATGCACATGCATGCACTTTGCAAGGCAGGGAGGGAAATTAAAGTGCTGAATGAAGAATAAGTTAGATAAGTGGAAAAGTAAGGAGGATTTTACCAAGCTGAGACTATCCTGTGGTGTCTGTCACTTAGAAACCCAATTGCACGGTCAACTGCAATAGCATGAAAGCCCATCAGCCCAGTAATCTCCATCTTGTAATTGATTCTGTTTCTACAAATGTTAGCTAAAGCAAAAATCTGCATTAAGGTAAGTGCTAAACATCCATCAGCCTGACTGATTAGGCAAAGTAGGAACTGCTGGAGAAATGCACGTTATTTGCCATCAGATTAAGTGAAGTTTTGCTTCCACAGTCAGAAAGCTAATAATTTGCTTGTGATGAGATCGGTTCATTTTTCAGCTCCACTTGCTGTACAAATCTCACTGTTTGAGGGTACATCTCCCCAGATCACAAGGAAAAGAGGCAAAATAAAAACATTTTCTTATTAAACAGATATCAAGAGATGAAAAACACCCTCGAGTTGCACACTGAACAACTAAGCTAGACTGTAAACATGCCAGGCTCTTTATATAAGAAAACCAAACTGGATTTAACTGTGGATTGCCTAAGTCTCCTTCAATGTAGTTTCTTTTGTTTTATATATTTTTTTTCTTTGCTGTTTTCTTTTTAAAAAACACAATCAACTGATCTTAGTTTTCAATAATTTGTTACTCTAAGTGTGCTTTTTGGGAACGGGGCAACTATGCTCCATACCTAAGAATGTATACGATGTTTTTACAATATACTGACTTAGTGGGGAGATAATACTGAATTTGGTAAACTTTCTCTCTCCTTTTTTTTGGGCTTATGCATGCCCATATTAAAATCATTCCTGGTCCAACCAAAATCTGCCATTTGCTGATGCTGAGCAATTATGTGGCAGATGGTGTTACCTTCTTTTCTAGTTTATGTAACTCCACAAGACATCATGACTTATGAGTTTTATAATGTTCAGCTCCTACTTTCATTGAACATTCTGCTATTTAAACTTAAAATGTGCTTATAGAAATGTTCTGTAGTAATCATAGGACTCTAATGCTTAGCAAAAAATGATGCAGAATACTTACAAGGAGAAAAAAGTTGGGTTTCTTTGTATTCAAGCAAGTACTTGTGAATAGTGTTCCCCCTGCTTTGCTCCTCTCCAAGCTAAGCATCTTGCATGTGCCTCACCAAGAAATCCTGTGCAGAACAACTCTGCAGTTCATCAACAGCCCTGCCCATGGCAAAGTGCTATGGAATTTTTAATGACTGCTGGTGGTCAGGACTCTGCTTTCACCACCACCAACGACAACCTCTGGCCATGTACACTGAGCTAGCAGGTTTGATAGCAGCAGAGTACACTTGAAACATCAGAATGCTGACTCAGATTTCCTCAAAACACCCAATACATAATCACATTGGAAAGCTCTCATTCCCAAGTTCTCCAGAAATGTCCTGCTCCCTATGTACTGATCCTCTTGGCCCTGTGATTCCTGACAGCTTTGTTATCTATCAGCAGGATGGGGAAATTGTTCTGAGTGTGATCCCATAGGGCTGATCCCACTGGGCACTCTGCAAGCAAAGTCATAGTAGTGCTGAGATCCTAATAATGTCTGAAAGTGTTTATCAATTAGCCAGATATTGCTCTGGCAGCATCATGCTCATCCCAGGGAAACAATGAAGCAATGTGCAAAACCCCACAGAAGGAAGGTTCTTGTACATATCTGTTCATCTTGGTGGGACTTCTGTGACAGTTTGGGCTCTACTAAAATATGCCTTGTAGGCAGGGTGAGTTGTGAGATTTCTCCCTTATGTGAGCTCTGTGGTTTGCGTTTCTGATGCAACCTTTCTATCTGCTGAGGCATTCCCTGTATCAGACCTGTCTGGTCCCCAGGAACTTGCCAGGCTGCTGTTTCCAAAGACCTTTCTCAAAGTTAGGTGAAACTGCTCCGCAGGCTCGAAAACAGCAGCTGACAACAGGAACACTTAGACTGGGTTCCTTACACTTGTTTGTGATACTTTATACAGCTGGCAGTGTTACTTCTCAGACTTTCAAATGATTTGCTTCCGCGAGGTCTTTCCCTTCCCTTGTGTGTAATTTACATCTTAAGTGTGCATGGCTGGGCAAGCTAAACAGGAGCAGGAGAATTCAGCAGCAGGAGCTGTGCTTGCAGTATTGCTGTCCACAGCAGAAGTGGGAAGAACTGTAACCTCTGTGGGCTAACTTTCTTTGATGGGAATTTCAGATGACTTTGCTGGCCCAAAAAGGTTGATGAGACTTTGTGTAAGTACCTAAACATTTAGATACATGTGAACTAAATAAAACCACCAAACCATGTACAGTTTATCTGAGGTTACAATAGCTTAATTTCTTAAGCTGCCTTGTTCAAAAATAAGTAACAATTCAGCCTTTAATACAATGTCGAGCTGTGATTCAGAGTTGGTGGCAGGAGAAAGCAGTGAACTAATTGCTTGGATCTGGTCAGCAGACAGTGAAGCAGCTCCCTTGTCCGTGATACCATGCCCCTTCCCTTTCTGATTATTCACCAGCAAACATCCTACAGTCTCATTCATAAAGTCCAGTAATGACACAAGAAATGTCAGGAGTATCTGCTGAAAGAGTGGGAGGCTGACAGAGCAGCACATTGTGAGCCTGCAAGAGCAGCTCTGCGTTTCCTCTGGGGTTGTTTTCAGTTCTTTTGTCATCTGATTACATGGTCTTTTATAATTTCTAATCTACAGAATAGAGCTATTTGCTTGTGGATTATGTGAAAGTCACAGGCTTATGCAAAAGAAAAACAAAATAGTCTGAAAGTGGATTCGGTTGGCAAAAGTTAAACTTAATTTAGGTTTTTTTTTTTTTTTATTTTTTTTTTTTTTTTATCTAAAGGGGTCTTTAATCTAGGAGTGTGAAGGAAAAAATTGAAAACTCCTGTCAGTCTTTGAGATTTCAGCTTTATGGTGTTAATTCACCAGTGCTCCTGTGAACATGATTTAAATCCCTTGTCCCTACTCAGCAAAATGTATCTAAGACTCTGCTTAAAGTTCAAGATTGGTTTAAAACATTATGGTGAATAGAAATGGTGTTAAATGCATGCTGAAGAACTGTGTTGATTTGGTACCTGGAAGTGTTAAATGCTATAAAGAAGTTTATTTACTGTCTCTTTTATTGTTAATGTGAATAGTGCAGATTTATCCTGGTGCTTTTATATGTTAGTCTGTGGAAGTGAGGGCCGAGTATTGGCAGAAAGAAGTAACTGCAAGATTGGGATTGAGATACAAGCAAAGTGAGATGTGTTTATTTTGGTCTCCAGATTTACTCAGATAAATCTGAATTTGCAGTCTCAAGTGGTGAGAAAGTGTCTACTGTGTCTTAGTGGAAAGTGTCTGTATGTATAGACAATCACATGAAAGAAAGAAGTAGTGAAATCGGTTGAACATGGTGCTAGCGAGCAATATAGTCTCTTGTGGGTCTTGAAGCTGAAAGAAAGGCTGTGAGATAGGACCTGATGGAAACAAGGGAAGTTCTTGGCAAGTGTAAGTTCTTGAACTAGCAAGAGGGATCTGAAATTACAACATGGATGGAGGAGGGAAGGGTTTGCTCAGCTGTATGTAAAACCTCCCTCAGCTCCTTACAAGGCTTCTGTATGACTTGCAGATGTGACTAGGTGTGTGCAGATGGCTGCTGTGATATGCTTACGAGTTATCAATATGAACTTTGGAAGCTGGCTAAAACTCCTCTCCCTAGCACCTGCAGGAGGCCCCTTGCTATGTGCTGTGTAAAGTGAACAGATGTATATCGAAGAGGCATATTTTATTTTACTTGGGTCAACATTTCACATGGAGTTCTATCAGGATAGTTTTGTTTGGCTTGCATCAAGCCCCCTATTAGCATACTTCTGTTGGTGGGGGGAGGTGTGAAAAGTAATGCTAGAATAATAGGATCTGCAGCGGAGGGCAGTGTGCTGATACCACCAAGTTAAGCCTCCCAAGAAACTGCTGCTTGTGCAAATGCACAATTGGAACAGAAAAAAAAAACCTACCAAGCGAAAAGGCTTACAATGCATGATGCAGCAGTGCAGAGGCAAATGGTCTCAGGCATAGAATTTGTAACAAATATGAAGAGATCCCAGTCCTGAATAAGAAGTCTTCTGATATCTTGTTCTTCTATGGAACACCTGAAAATTAGAGAGAAATATTCTTGTTGGCTTTGATAGCTATTAACAAAATGTCTCAAGACATTTTTTTGTATTGACACATTTGGAGGCATGAAAAAGGCTTCTGTGTGTCAAAACATGATTTGAGAAAAAGATTCTCATTTCTGCTTTAAGATTTTTCTAGCTTGAACAGGAGTTAAGTTTACAAATCCACATTTCTGCTTCTTGATACAAAAGCGAGTACAGTCTGCTTATGGTTTACCTGTATTTTGTTTGCACATTATGCAGAATGAATTCTCTCATAGTACTGAAAAATGAATTTGATAGTTTCCTGAATAGCTCTGTTAATCTGGAAAAGGCAAGTCTGTCCAAGCCATCTAGATGCCCATCATTTTTGTGTGTTACTCCGGCACTCCATCGAGAATGTGATCCAACACAAAGAAACATTCACCTTGCAGAATCATCTTACAGAGCATCTTGGCCATGACTGCACTTGGGAATAAAACTAAAAGGAACTGCTTGCTTCGGGATGCATGTGCTTTCTTTCACTGAGTCAGAATGGGGTGTTTAGCTTTAAAGACACACACACACACACTCACACAGAATCTTTGATGCATGTTCTGCTTGCACTTTATTATAAATGCTTCCTTCAGCGTTTACCACTATTATGTTTAATAGTAGGTTTTTGTCTTGAAGATTACAAAGTGGTTTACATACTGTTTATGTAAGGATTACTTTTTTATCTCCTAGCTGCCTCTCAGAATTTGACAACAGTGTCCCACAATAATGCAAGATTGCTTTTGTTAAAAAATAGTCTGCATTATAAGGATCTAGTTCACAAATCCAGACTCACCCACATTGTTTACAGGAAGACACGTATTTGAGTAGGAGTTTGGGAGTTCAGAGGAGAGAAGCCTATGCATATTTTGTCTAGAAAGCAATTTGTTAACTTGTGGGGTTAGGGTTTGTTCCCCCCCCTTCCAGGTTAGGGTTTGTTTCCCCCACTTCCTGCTTCCAAGGGAACTGTACAAGGTGTACCCTCATAAAACCAACACAGTTCAGTTTCTAGCAGATATTTTGAGCATAACCTCTCCTAAGTACTTTCTGGATCCTGAGTCTGAATAGTGGCAAGAGTGTGGCTGGGAAATGTGCTGTCCAGGAGGATCAGCAGATTTTGCTGCTGTTCACAGAGCTATGTATACATCCTCTCTGCTTGTCTAGCTGTAGGATAGGACATACACTTGTAATTCTTGCTTTAAAAAACTAACAAGAAGTGCCATTGCCACCAGTCTCAGAAATCTGCAAGCAAGTTGAATCATAGGAGAGACTTCAGATCTTGTTGCAACTTTCCAGGCTTTATTTCTGGCTGTGGTCCCATGCTCTGGGGCTCACATCTTGATTTTTGTACAGAACTAAACTGAAGTCTCAGCATGGCCTAATTTCTCTTCTATGCCAGGAGCTCCAGAGAGTTAAAGTTTTACTTTGTTGGTCCTCAAGATGGTCATATTGTCATGTCTTGTCAATTTTATACTGAAATATCGTGGTGAGGAAAGTCACAGGTCATTGCTTTGATGACCCTTGTGTTCTGTCCTGCCAGTCAGCACCATTGTCTTTCTGGTAACAACTGCAAGAGCTTGTTTTGTTTCTACAGAAGATCTTCATCATCAGAGAGAGGAAAAGTTTACCCTGCCTAGCAAAATCTGCTCTGCCCCCTGCTTTCATTTGGACTCGCCCTCTAAATCCAAGAGACATCAAAGGTTTCTCTCTGTGTGATGGAAGCTTCCTGGCCTGTTCCAAAGTGAAACAATGGCTTCCCTATATTCTGGGATCTGTGCTCAAAATGTGCCTCTCTGCCTGGCTAATGGGCTTGGAACATTTCTGCTATAAAGGACTGGTTGTCTTTTGCGTAACAACCTTTGGGAGATATTCTGGATGGGTACACTCTAACATACACTGTAGGGAAAGAGGGTACCAACTGCAGCTGTAAATGTTTTGTGAGATTAAAATCACACACGGCATCTGGAAAAAAAAGCCATGAAACAGCAATGAACTGTGGTGTGACAATATTAGTACAGATAATGTTTTCTAAATTGCCCAAGTGTGATATGCAGATGAGAGCATACAGTTTTTCTCAAGCCAAATTTAGCTATATCAGGCAACAAAAGAACTGAAGAACAGATTTTTTTCAGAAGTGGGATGTCCACCTAAATGGAGTCAGTGGTCCCAGGTGGGTTTGAAGAACATAATTTAAAAACTTGAGAATAATCAGGAATGCTGTAGCTTTATTGCTTTTTGTGCTTTGACACTAATGTCCTGGTTTTGCTGGGGCATTATTACAGGCCAGCCACAGACTGCAGGCCATTAGCAATTATGAGTCAGCCAGGGCAGCTGACCAGAGATGGCTCACAGGTGTATCCTAGACCATAAATGTAACCATTGAGCTGAAACTGTGTTACGGACAGGGATCTTCCTGCTTGGGCTCCTGCTGACTCTGCTCCTGAGGTTTGCTTTCTCATTTATTTTGACTGCTGTACATTTGCTGGGCTGAGTATAACTTTATATACTTTATATTATTATTAGTTTGGCTGTTTCATTAAATCCATTTTCATTTCAACCCATGGATATTCTCTCCTTTTCCTAATTCCCCTTCTCTGCTGGGAAGGGGTCATCAGGTGACAGAGAAACTGCTGAAGTTTAGCCCCAGATACAAGCTAAATGTAGGCAACAGAGGAAGCTTGTTTGCAGACACCCTGCTGGCACAGTTCCGTGCCCCATTTTTAGAAATTATGCAAGTCCTATTTTTAAAAAAGAAAAACCTACTTTTGAAAAAATCTAATTCTGTGTCACTGGAATCTGGGAGCTTGTGCTGAGGGAAAGTTCTGTTCCAAACATCCATCCGATCGCGGCTCAGTGTCATGTGTTACGGCTGTCTGACTTCCACCTCTTGAGTATAACTGTGTGGGGATCACTGGAAAGGGAAATGCAAAACTAATCTAAAGGTATCTTTGGCTTACTCTGTTTTAATTCCTTTTGGAAAACTTGTCAAGACACTTGAGTTTTACAGAGAGTTTGTGGGAACTTTTGTGTGCAAAGAATAATTTTGCAGATAAAAATACTTTACGTGCTTTTCAATCCGAAAGTGAAAATGTGGCTGAGCAGGAGTGAGGTTAAATCTGTGATGGGAAAATGACATAATGAAATAGGGAGGGAAAGTAGTATTTTACTGTTTGGGAGAAGGTTTTAATGAGAGCATCTTGTGTGTGTTCCCTTGAAATGGACATTTATGGCAGAGAGTTATGCCTGATATCAAACAGGCTTGCATCACGTTTTGCTATCTGATGTTAAATCACTAAACATCCTCTTCTTCTAAGTTTTTGTTGTTTTCTTTGCCTCGCCTGTGCTGGAGGATTTCTATTAAACTACAAAGTCATTGTTGCCTCTGTAGCTTGGATTCCTTCCTGTAAACTGGCCAGAGTGTTCATGCAGCCATAGCCATGTAAGCTGGGAGGCAATAGTTCACATCATCATGTACGTTAAGAACCAGAACGTTCCTGCTTGGTCAACTCTGATTTTGACAAGCATTGTTCTTTTTGTGTGTGCAGTATAGTATCACAGGCAAATAAGGAAAAAAATGCTTTTTATTAATAACTGTATGAATTGGAATGAAACAGTGTCCCAATTCTGTTTCAGTCAACCTGAAAAGAAAATCTCTTCTGTCAGGATATTGACAACACTCTCAACTAATGAAATACAAGATGCAAGAGTTGCATCACCAGAACATTTCTCATCAGCTTAATACACCTTAGGGCAAGCTGGAGATACATAGCTGCTTTTAGGAGCTTATTAACTTTGTGATTGTGCCCTTTAGGCTGTTACATCCTGGAAAAATATTTGTTTCTTATCATTCAACTTCTTTGTTTTCAGAACCCTTCTTAATTACGATACTTTTCTGATGAGTCCAAGTCTGCCTACAAAGGTTCATGCACCTCTCATTGGAAGGAGACAAATCATCTCCATCCACCTATTTATATCTCACATGGGGAGCACTATCTGAATCTATTCTGAGTTATTTTTGGTGACTCAGAAATGTGCATTAGTTTTGAGGTGCACTACCTGAGCAGATGTGGGAATGTAAATTGCCTGGGCAAAAAATGCTTTCTGGAGGAAAGTAATTTTATTGCATGTTTTTCTGCTCTGATTGCTGCTTTTTTTTTTGAATACAATGATGGCATCTATTCTGGACAATTAGGTTTGAAAGACAAAATCAGTGATGGTACTCTCTCCCTTCCCAAGTTAAAAATATTTTCTCCCTCAAAAATGTCTGAGGTATTTGGTAGTGCTTTCTTGTTTCTTCTATGAGTTTTAAGTCAAACATGTGTCAAGTGATACAGCCTTGCTGCAGAGCTGCTCTAGCTTCTTTTTATTTGCTCCTCACAACTAGTCAGAGAAGAATAATAATTATTTATTGATGTGTTACAGAAGTGGTGATTGTTGCTTTAGGGAACTGGCTCTCTCTTGGTGCTCAGAATAAATGCCATGAACATCTCTATAGTCCTGTCTTGGTCCAGTAAGAAATATCAGCATCTTTGTGTTATATGGCAAGTCACCAGTGCTTAGTTGCCTTCATGGTCTGGTGAATATGAGATAGAAGCATTGCAGGCCATTCCCATCGAAAACATGTTAACACCTGTAGTTGATGTCCAAAGAGTTAATCCAAGCTAGTCAGTTTTAGATGAATAATTCTCATTTCCCCTGGCAAAATGCTGAATAAATAAGAAGAGATAGGGGAAGCCAATTGTCCTCAAACGGAGCAGATTAGGGCAAGGTAGAGTATTAAGATTGGGGGTGACATGCGGTTTGATAGCAACTTTGCTGAGCGCTTAGTAGATCTGGCCTGAAGTTTGCCAGCTCAGGGTTCTTGTTTCCTGAAGACTCTACTGGTGTGCTTGTCTTGGGTAACTGAAGATGGCACTTTCAGTTTAGCTACTCCAAAATTAGGCATCTGATTTCAGGGAACTGGGTGTGCTCAGCTGGCAGCTGCTGGTTAGAACTGACCTCCTCAAGAGGCTCCCTTGTCCCAACCTTCAGCAGCTAAGGTGAGATGAGGTGAGTTCTGCTCTGATAAATCCTCTCTCCAGAGAGTTTGTCTTTTCTGTTACTGCACTCTGGGCTTTGCGTGTTGCTTTGGAGGTAGAAAATGGCCAAGGATGTGGTCAAGGACTAAGCACAGGCACAAGCCAAACTGAAGCTGAGCTGGAGAGAGAATTTATCTAGGGAACTGGTATTTTTTTACTTCTATGAGAACAGGCTTAGGCAAAAATTGTTGGCATTTGAAAAAACAGGTTCTGATCTGAGCATTTCTCATTTGCTAGTGTAAACCTCTGTAATCCTAAGGAGTGCTTCCAGATCAGCCTCAGCTTCTCTAAATGGTTTCTCTTTTACTAGTCTCTTCAACCATCCCCATCCTTCTGGCCCTTTACTCTGACATTAGTGCCTGCCCTTGAACCAGTTCACCACAGGACCAGAGCTCATCTGTCTGGAAACCAGCCCACCCCACAAAGCTGCAGGGAGGGTTGTGTGGAAGCTTCAGGAGTTTTGTGGGGGTTGACAAGAGAAGCCTTTTCTGCCTGACTTCAAACAAGTGGAAAAAAGCCCTGAGGGTGGATCGTTGGGATCTACAAAGATTTAGTTGCCAGTACAACTGCTTCTGTTGTAAGAGGCAAAAATTTGCTTGCTGTCTGCCTGAACAAAAGAGCCCTTCAGAATATGCTACTAAGTGTCACCGACAACCTGCACAGTGGTCTTCAGCCACTTGTTTTAGTGTGGCTTAGTCTCAAAGTGAAGGTAGAACAAACTGGTCATGCTGACTTTTGCATCCCTGTTTTCTGATGCAAGAAAGTGAAGAGTCTGCACAACTGATGCTCATTCACCTGCTAATTAACCAGTAGGATATGTTTATAGACAGAATTTTCTTTCACTACTTGACTGCAGGGTGTTTGAGGGGTAAGGAGGACAAGGGATAGAGATATAACATCTTATTTGCAATGGTCACTTATTGCCTGGGGCATGCCAGCCTGAAGGCTTCCTTCAGTGCAAACTTATTTGTAGAAGTCTGCTGGAGCCTTTTGTGGACTGGTCTAGCCAAGAGGTATTTTGTCCCAAGGGGGAGGGAGCTAAATGCATCTGCAAGGTCTGCAGGAACTGTTACGGAGGCCTCGGTTTTGGATCTGCCTATACCTGTCACAGAGTAAACAAAGCGCCCTGGGAGGATTCAGGGTTAGCCGAACACCTTGGTCACACACTAAGCAAACTATCCCCCAGGTGTGCTTGCAGAACAGACTCTCCATCAGCGTCCTGTCATGCACAAAATGTTTATCCAATTTGTCAAGATAATCTTTCTTCAAATAAGCTCAGGTCCTAGGCCTAAGAACAGCCCAATTTCAAGCAGTATAAAGTAACCCTTTCCCCCACCCCCCCTCCTTTGCTCACCCTTCCCTCCCCCCCCTTTAATCACTGTGTCAACTTTTCCTTGGCTTTAAGCAAACTGAAAGTAATTATATCATTCTCAAGTGAGTTATCTTTTGACTGAGTTAGCTGATTTGCAAGTTACTTCAAAATGCTCCCAAGTTGTGGTATCCCTTTCCAAACAGACGTTCTCAGATGCTTCACAAAGTTGAGCTCATCAATGACCCAACAATTTGTTTATATAGGCACATATAATAGCTAACTAATGATAACTAATTTAGGGCATTTGTGAAGAAATAGATTGTTTAGGTTGGTTGGTTTGTTGTTTGTTTGTTTGTAGTTGTTTTGGGGTTTCTGTTGGTGGGTTTTTATCTAATGGTATCTTTACCTATAGTTCTGGATTTCCCTTAGGAATTTAAAAGAGCCTGCATGTTGTCATTTTCTACTGGTAGCTGTCAATATATTTAAAGTCTATTCTGAAGTATGGATTAATAATAGATAAGATATTACTGCCTAAGACAATGCTGACTCTTATTTTTGACAGACAATGGAGTTTCTTCTGTTGCATACAGACTATTACTTCTGTAATCACTCACATCTGTCAGATTGAAAGTAATTTGTGCATTCCCCCCTCAGCTCCCCCAAAGAGTTGAGTGTAGATCCAAAAATAGAAAGATAAATCATCTTTTTTAATTATTTTTTTCCCCATTCATTGATTTCCTCCCACCCCGTGTAACAGTACCAGATTCTGTCATTTCCTTTCCACCTTAAGGTGGAACCAAACTTTGTGTATTCCCTTACAGTTCTTTGCAACTGGGTTGTTTAATGTAAAAGGATGGCTGTTCATGCTGTTTAAACTTGGCTGGTAAATTCCTGCTTAACTGGGGAGGAAGGATGCGTTCCTGCGGGGCTGTATAGGCCAGAAGTGGTCCCTGGGTTAAAAGGGACACTTACCGAAGGAGTTGGGTAGGTGCTGTTTTTACCTTGCCTCCATCGATGCAAAGGCCAGGTCATGCATAACAGCTATTTTGGAGCTTTGCATTCGAAAGCCTGCGTTTAAAACCTGAATTTTAAAGAGTGTTAAGCAGCACCAATAGTTATGTTAATGATGCTGATTGTTTTGGGAAGAATTGCTATGTTTAAGCAGACTGGTTATATCCTATTTATTGTTCGTGAAGGGGAAATGGTCAAGTTTGCCCCTGCAGCAGATTATAAATTAGAAGAGAAAAAGAATAATTCATTCTTAAAACCAATCATGTATGTCTGTTCTCTTTGCATAGATTCCATCTGGATTTAGCTGGCCAAACTTTCCTAAGTGGTAGCTCTCCTACATACCTCTGGCAGAACAAAAGGGCTATGATGGGGAAACAAATATAGAGTTTTGATACAATGTACTCTCTCTCCCCCTCATCAGTTCTAGATGCTTATAAAAATCTTTGGGCTACAATATGGAGAGAAAAATTGGATTAAAAAATGTTTAGAGATGCTATAAAAATAGTGATTGGTATATTTATGTAAGGGATGTGGTCGCCAATAAATAGAACTTAATAAAGGTTGCTGTTATGCAGCTGTGGACCTTGAGGTGCTTAACAATTAGCCTCACAACCTCTTTGCATTATGGTTAAGTGTCGTTATGATTATATACCTAATCTACAACAGGTAAATGGAGACCTTGTGCACTTGAAAGAATCTTTTTCCTCAAGGTCACCTAATGGCTCTGCAATAGAATTCAGGAATCTTCACATTGCCACCTGGGACTGGTCCTTAGAAAAGACAGTTTTGGCATGGGCACGGGGAAAGGGTATTCATGCTGGCGTCAATACAGCTTTTCTGTCTGAGGAATCATTGTCTTTGATTCCTGGGGAGTACATGTTATACATGCTGTTCAGGGTTGTGGGTTGGTTGGGTTGTTTTTTCTTTTTTATTTGAATGGTAAATTAATCTTTTTTTTTTATTGCATTGCCAGCCGACTAATTGCTGTCTGTGCTGCCTCACAACTGCTCTAAGTTTGTTCTGTATAATTTTATTTCTGTTCATGCTCTCTCGTGCTCTTGTTTGTGTGACTTGGTTTGCACATTATACAGCACTTGTCAGACTCATTTGCAGGGAAATAACTGAAGAATTGTGCTGCATAATATTTTGAGTGAGAGTAAGTCATTATTCATCTGGTTTATTTAATAGTCCCTGGAATCACTTTGCTGGTTGCCAAAGAGTGAAATACTGGCTGTAAATGGGTGTGAACAGGCACATGCTCAGCTGTGAAAGGGAAATTGAAAGAGCAGCATGTTAAAGCTAAACTTGGACTTTGCTAAGGTAGATTGCATATAGCCTGACTCATCAAAGGTAGCAGGAACATATTGCTTATGGGTAAAGCAGAGGAAGCATCCTCCTTCACTGGGACCTCTAAAGCTACCTATAAAAGTCTGTTCTGGGTAGCTATATGGCAGGATTCTTGTTACTGTGACAAGACCCCTTTGCTGGCCTCATGCAAAGAACCTGTCCCAGTGCCCTGTGAAAATAATCATCAAGTACTCTCAGGAATCATTAGCCAGGAAGCATCTCTGCCACAACAGAAGGGTTCTCTGAGCCTATGCTCAGGCAGACAAATAGTGAAATACATATGGCCAATCTCAAATGTTTACTGTTCAATGAGCCAGATATTTCAAAACAGTGGAAATGGATGAAAAAACCCACTACTTTGGCCACATCAGTGAGGGTTGGAAATATGTCTTTCATAAATATAATAGACTCTTAAATAATGACAAGATTCCAGGAACTGGGGTACTTTTATCCTGATGGAAAAACATCATGATTCTCATGAGAAGTCTTGTAATGAAGTGTAAACTTTTTGTAGCAGTAATGTTGCTTTGTGACTGTTATAAAAGACCTGATCAAATTTATTCTTTTTTGTAATTTGTGTGGGTGTCTTTTAATTTTATGTTTTATTTCCTCCTTTGGCAGCAGACCAAATTGTGGTGTTTATCCATGTGGAAAAAGCAGGGTGGTTTGTTTTTTTTCTCCCCAGATATTTTCATGTTATGATGTGCTTTTATCTTCTTTTAGTTCTAGAATCTCAAGGATACTTTAATTTTCCCATGGTTTTTTGTTTCCAGTCTGGTTATAACATGTTGCTGTAGATTTGTCCTAATTCAAGTTTTGTGTCTGGTATGGACATGGGCTCACTATTTTAGTGTCATGGTAAAACCAAAGCTCAGATGTGCAATATGAAGCCAGCCACATGCTTGCCAGTTGTGCTTAGGAAAAGCTCTGTGTCCTATTGGCTCTGAGAGGATCAACAGCTACGAGTTACTCTTTCAACAATGGTATAAGGTCAAGTTGCTAGTACTTGTTGGACAGCTCTGGACACAACACTGAAGTAAAAACATGGAGCTTTGATTCTCAAACCCGTGCATATGTGTAAAACTAAACTGAAAAAGCCATAGTTCCTATGAAGTATTATGGCAGGGAAATGGCCAGACATTCCCCTTACCTGTTTGTCATGTCTCATGGTAGGCTTCTGTCATTTAAGTCTGAACTCTGCTGAAACTGAAGGGAGTCATAAATGCTTGACTGTTAGAATGTAGAAAAATACATGTGCCTCTCAATCTTGTTTTTGCTTTCTCCTGATTTATTAGCTGAATATGGCTTTCTTTTTAGTATCCTGGCATATTTTGGGAGAAATTAATATTTCGTGTTTTTTTTTCCTTTTCCTGAGACTGTATCACATGCAGAATGCAATTAGACAGTAGTGGTTCTTGGGGAAAAGCTCTACCTCATTTTGCAGACTCAAGAAGTTCAAATGATTCTGACAGGATGCAAAAGTCAGTGCTTAACCAGGGATTGTCTCTGAACCTTTATGTTCATTGCTGCTTCTTGATTGAGTATTCATGTTGTTGTATGGAAGAAGAAAAGGTTGTGAGATAATTTGTAACTGCTCTGGCAAGCTGTGATCTGGGGTGTGGAGGGAATCATCTCTCTTATTTTGTTAGCACTACTCCTTTGAACTCCTGGCTAAAAAGCTATAATAAAGATCTGTCTCAAAAGGAAGGTCATCAGGCAAGTGCTGAGACTTCAGGAAGTCTTAAGCAAACCTACAGAGTCTTTTTGCCGTTCAATTACTCCATCTTGAGCCAGACCCTTCCTTACCGGTGTGTACTGTAATGAAAATGCCAGTGCTGCTCTAACTCCTGCTGCTCTAATTCCTGCTGCTCTAATGTGCTTCTTCCTGGCCCTTGCATCAAACACTGATTATTCCCTCACTGGTGGTGTCCTGTGCATGCAGTAGGTTGTGTAAAGCCCTGGAGAAACAATGAATAGTCACCAGGTCTGAAAGAAAACTGAGTCTAATCATGGAGGCAATCAAATACTGGATGGTAAATAGTATATTGGGGAAGATGAAGATGTAGGGGGGTTGGGAAAGAGCAGCTATCTTTAGCCACTTACTTAAAACACAGATGTTTGACAGCTTTTGGCATGAACATTTCCCACATTTAGAACTGTATGTTCTGATGCTGCCAATTCATTTACCTAGCTGTTACTGTCGGGTGCCTGTCATGTGGACCGTGGGATTCAAGGGCATTACTCTCTTGCTGCATCCCACGATGCAGGATGTGTAAGGATGGCTGGTGTTAGAAAGAGGGTGAGCAGGAGTGTGTGCTCCAGGGTTAAAGTAAAAGTGTTCCTGGAAGTCCTTTTCTCATTAATTGCCCCAGGGACTCCAGCTGCTTAAAGACATGTCCCAAGGGCAAACTTATTCTCTAAGAAGACAACAGACACACCAGATCTTGGCAGACTGATGCCAAGCTCTTTAATATCTGCATTAACTCTTTAGCTGCTAAGCTGCTCCCTTTCCCCCTCCCCCCACTTTTTAAAATGTTGTTAACAATATAGAGAAATTAAAGATACTCAGGGAATTGAGTTGTGAAGCTCAACTGTACTCTAGGTGAAATCTTAGAATTGTTTGCATAAAACTAAAGGATATTCTTTCTGGGTGAGACAGCTTTGGCTGTTATGTTCCCCACTCAGTGCAAACATACAAACTCTAGAAGCTGTTTGGAAAACAAAAATGTTTTCTTTCCTGTGTTGGTTTTGTAAGTTGCCCATTGGCTTCATGGTTTTACAGGAATTCTTCTTTGCTTTTCTGCTCGTTTCATGAATCCCTGGATTGCTCTGGAGACAGCAAGAGTGCAGGCTTTAAGTTAGAATAATCCAATTTGATTTTCTCCTTTTCTGTACCATTGCAGTCTTTAGGAGCTATCCAGCTTTCTCGGGCATGCTTCAAGCTCAATGTTAACCATCCTACAATCAGATTCTCTGAGGTCTGTGATGGTTTGTCCTATTTTTTTTTTTCTTTTATTTTTGTTTTGGTTTGAGAGAGGGTCTGTTATGTAAATCAAACACCTCCAATTATCAGGTATGTCAATAGGAGCCCATAATCATTAGAAGGGGTTATTACCTCTCAAGGAGTGATCCTCAAATGACCCAAGCAAAGTAATTTGGAATAATAACTGTTTCCATTTCATTGAGGGAAAAGTTTTAGTCTTGCAAAAGAAGAAACAGATGTCTGATTTGGCATCGGTAGGTGCAGTTCTGCCCATAGAGGAAGCCATAATGTGGCCTCAACAAGAAAAGAAACCATGCAGTTTTAAGCAGATTAGATAATTGAGATTAGCCCTCTGTGATCTTGCTGTGTTTTCATTTATTTCAAAACAGCCTAACACAGAGCATGTTGAGCAATCAGTTGAAAATCACGTGCAAACACTGCCTAAGTACCGATAAGAATCATGGAGGTAAACAATGAATTCCTACTAATGGCTAAGTCACCAAAGTAAGATCAAATCTAAATACACACCCTTAGTTAAATATAATTTCATTAACTCAGGTTACGTGGCTTTGGGAAAAGGTGGTGGGTCCCCCCCCCCTTTCTTTCTCTGCTCTCCACTTTCTGATGCTTGTCAAATGAATTGCATACAACTAATCCATCACTTTCAACTTTGTTTGGCCATACCAGAGATGTGTTTTGAGCTGAGCAATAAGCAAGCATAGTTCTTTAAGTCTAACGACGGTAGATGCAGCTGGTAATGCTGGTTAGGGAAGCATAATTTCAGTGCATTTTGCATGTAATGTTTCTATATCTGAAGGCTACTAAATATTTAGATTATTCTACCAAAACCCCCAAAACATTGCCTACTACAGGTGCCTAAATATCCCATCATTTCCCATTTGGAAGACGCCTGCAGGTCTTGCTGGCATGTTATCTTTGTGGAGGCTAAAGGGTTTTTGATCCCTTTCAACGTTATACATCATGTAGTACGCACTTGATGTTCATGTTATGACCTCATCCATTTTCATCCTTTCCTGTTCCAGAATTCTATTATGTGTTCTTTGTTGTGTTTGTTTTTTATTTGTTGTGTGTTCTCCCCCACCCCTCACTCAACAGTCAAGCTCAGGTACTTTAAGCATTTTGTCACTCATGTAACATTTTGTGGAAAATCCTAACTTTATGTGCCTGACATTTACATCTCAATATTTTCTCTGTATGAGACTTGCTCTTTGATTTTGTGACATCTCATTTTCTTTGCTTTTCCCCCTCCCATTCAGGCACCTAGAATCTGTTGTCTTTCCTTCATTTCTTGGCCAACTATCCCTTCTGAAATATTCATATTCCTTTTTGCTAAATATTCTGCAGTAATTGGCAATGCAGAGCCTGAAAACAATGGATAAATAATGTGAAGGCTCCCTTTCCCTTAGGGACTTCTTGCTCCCTCAAAAAAATGTTCCTACTTGAATATTCCTCTCATCCTCCCTATTAAGTTCTACAGGCCTAGTTTTCATTTTTAATGTGACAAGACTTTTCACCCTGCTCAGTACTACCAACTGGTCCAGTCCTAGGGAGATAGTTAACACATAACAGATGATAATAAATCTATGGTAGCAGACTTAAAATGTATTGGCTTGTTTTTTCAGACTGCAGAGAAAATCGGGTTTTCTTGCTGCTGTAGTCAGTAGCCCAACAAGGGCCAGTAATAGATTCTTCAAGAAGGAACACAATAAAACCCATAGTGGGAACATATGGGCTCTCTTGACTGAAGGATGCAGGTGTGAGGTAGTGGTGGCAGTCCTGTTCGTATACTGATGTTCTGTTACCTGGATCTTTATACTAATGGTATCTTGTGATGATGAATGCTCATTGTTTGGACCTCTTTGTGCTAAGTGAATACAGAACAAAAAGTTAATTGCTACCTCAAAGAGCTTACAACCTTGGAGAACAACTGGAAATGGCTAGAAGGAGGTGGAAGTGTGTTGTGAGACTTCATTGACCAACATGAAAAGCAGTGGCCAGAGAATGTGAGTTGGCAAAGCATTATTCGTGATTTTTGGTGAGCGTGTTGGGAGAGGGTCTTGCAGGTGCTTACAAGGAATTCTCAGTGAACATAAGGTAGTGTGGTTGAAACCGTGAAGATGTCCTTCTGTAAATACAACTAAATGTGTTTCAGACTGCTATATTGCGGTGATGATGATGTGGAAGATGGGATGAGGGACAAGCTTTGGATGATCTTGCCAGGAAGAGAATGTTATGTTTGATGTAATAGAAAAGGTCACCCAGCTGAAAAATGGAATGTATATTCAGAGGAGCTAAGAAAGAATCTCTGCCCTACAATGAGATAGAAGCAAAACGTTGTGGTGTGTAGTTATGGCCAGAGGATAGTGGCAGGAACTGATATGAGATGGCTTAGATAAGAGTTGGCTCAGTTGCCTGATTCCATGCAGAAGAGCTGTGGAAATTGTCTATATGGGACTAGAGGACTCTAGAGGAAGTTCCGTATCTAAGGCGACTCTGGTACTGGTGAGGTCTCCATACTTCAAATGACAGACGACATGACTGATGGGTAAAACAGAAGTATGATCAACCATGAGAAAAGGGCAAAACTGGGAAGGAAGAAAATTCAATAAATCTGCTCTGGATATGGTCTGATTTTATTTCTTTAATTCCCCATTCCTCATGAATTCCCTAGCAATAGAAAAAGGACCAGTTTGAAACAGCAGAGACACCTGGAGTAGAGATGTGGCTTTTCAGAGCCACTACAATAAGATATGGTGAATTTATGAATTGGATCATATGTGTAAAGAGTGTAGAGGTTGGCAAGACAGAAGAGAAAACCTTTCTCTCTCAGTGTTGCCACCATAACAGACTACAGTAAGGAGAGATTTTTACCATAGGATGCAATAAATAATGCATTTAAATGTTCTTTCAAAGTATGCTGCCTTTTAGATTTGCTGAATGTTTCCTTGTTCTTTTACTGCAGAAGCAGTTGTATGAAGTACCCATTTTAATCCTTTACAGTTCATTATTTCTTAGATTAATTTTTTTTTCATTTTCTTTTTCCCTAATCTAAAGTCCAATCATCTCAAGATGACAAAGTAAGAAGAGTAATTGTGAGCACCGTGGCACATAAGTAGTGCATAGGCAAGAGCTGACAGCATCCTTTATTACTGTTCATCTGATTTGCCTCTTTAATCTCTTTCATCTCTGTGCACTCAATGCCCTTTTCTTACTTGGGAGGCTGATAGTTTAGTTTTGTTCCTAGATTTATGCAATTACAGATACAAATATCTGCTGTGTATTTTAAGAATTCTGGCATGAGATATTAATACATTTCTAGGTGTGCTGCTATTACTGTCCAGGGAATAATCTAAACTTCCATCCATTCCTATATATCTGCAAAGCATAGTTGGAGAACATCTTATTTATTGCTTGCATTTTTGTTTCCAAACTTCAGCTGCTGAACCTTAGTTTGTTTGGATCTGACATTTTCTGTGGTGTGTGGTTTTATTTTTGTTTTGGGGTGGGTTTAAGCCCTGCTGACTGGAATGGGGAAGTTTCCTTGCTACCTCTCCACTATGACAGTTAATGTTGTTGTTTTAAAGACCATTGGGGACCTTTGAGATCTGGCACAGCATCTCCAGCAAACAAAATCTTCTGTGCTGACCTGCTCTGCCAAGTAACAGTGGTTAAAGAGATGCATGGAAAGTCAGGAGAGATCTGTCCTACTGTGGCTGAAATGATGTAACAGTCTCCTGTCCTTTGCCGTGAGCTGTGTAGCTCCACCTGCGAGAACAGTAAAGCAATACAAATAAACTACTTGCCTGCTTTAAGGCATCTCAGTTTACTTAGTTGCCTCTCTGCTGAGTTACACCCTATCTGGATTGTGATCTAAGGCTGCTGTTCCAGGTCTTACTGCCTCTGTGTGAAGCCTGCCTCTGGTTTTGGGAAATTAGAATAGTGTTAAGTTTGGTAACAGATCATGGGAAACTTCCAAGGAAAAAATACACCATCCCCCACTCCTTAAAATCTCTTTATTTTCTGCTGAAATAAAAAATCATCCTGCTCATATCTAAATAGGAGGAAGAGATCTCTCTTTAAATTATGCCAAGGGGCCCAAATCTAATCATGTGAATCCCAGCTGCTGGCTACACAGCTGCTCATATAGGAGGCTTGAGAGGAGGCAGTGTGGAACTGGAAGATCCTGACTGACAGGACAAAAGTGTGTCTAGGGAGGGAGGAGCTACCCATTGCCAAGTGTCAGCTCTCTAACAGTGTGCAGGAAAATACCAGTCAGCAGTGTGTACTAAAAGCAGTGGGAGAGTCATGTGATGTTATACCTAAATTGCAAGTCAAGGAACAAGTTTGTTGTACCAACAACCTTGTTGTAGTCCAGGCCAGGCAGGTGGTATCTATGGCTAGTTCTATGGGTAGAGGAGGCTCTGGCCTGATCACAAAGCTGAGTTTGGTCTGGGATTGGGGGAGGCAGTGATGTGGTGCCTCATGAAGTTCAGCCACTCAGTTTAGAAAATGTCTGATCCTACATGGTGGATTGCAAGGAAGGATTTGTTTAGTGGCATTTTCTGTACCATTGGCTGAAGTGGAAAAGGATCTTTTTGCAAATAAATCCAACCCACCAGCACAACCAAAAGATCTGAGATTGTATTTCGGTGGTTAATCCAACCTCTGATGTCAGATTGCCTAATCCTCTTTACAAATTTCATCTGCCTAATGGAACACTTATACTCTGCCCAAAGTTTGTCACCTGAGGACATTGGGGAAGAGACACAAGTTAAATAACTAGAAGTTTTGGAGCCACTTTTCAGGTCTGTCCAGAGTGAGATGGTAAACATGATGGAAACCCAGGGTATTTTAGGACAGCTCAAAGATTGTCAATTTAATAATAGTGTCCAAGCCATTTATTGGATTCGAAACCATTGGCCAATTAAGACTACTCTTGTATCCATGAACAACTCTGCAGGTATACCCAAGGCTTTTGAACCAGAGGCTGTGGGAGCAGGAAGGGAAAGTTAAACACCCAGCAGCAGCCAGGTGCTGTTGTTAGCAAATGTTTCTCCAATAATTAGATCACCCTGTGGTGGGGACAGCGGAGCCAGATGGTGCAGGAGAGAGTTCACATTGTTGAAAATTGAGAAGCAATGCACTTTTACAATAAATTTTACTTTCTGTGTCTCTTAACTACAACATTTCCCCCCCCCCCCCCTCTGTTATCTTTTGGCAATGCTGGCAGTTTTCTCGTATTCTTTTTGGGACTATTTTCAACATTGCACAGCTGTTTATTTAATATGTCTCTAGTGCCTCAGCAGATAATAGTAAGTCAGAGTGAATATTTACCTTAGTTCTGAAGCACTATTCCATTCAACACTTCTAGTACTTTGGCAGTTTCAAGTGACCAGCGTAGCATTTCAATTTTTCTTTACTTTGGGCATTCAGTCACTCTAGAATAAGACCATTGCTCATGTTCTTTCTCTTATTACCTTCTATCCCCCCCCACCCCCCCATCAAATTGTAAATATCTTCATTACCTCTTCCAAATTTTTATTGGACAAGTTTGAATGACGTCATGGAAAACAGCAGTTCTCCTCACCCTCCCCAGGAGGCTGCGGAGTGCTCAGGAAAAACCTCCGAGTGATGTGACATTCCTAGTCCTACCACCAGCAGTACCAATTAGCTGAAAAGGGACAGCAAAGTCTATTGAACCCCAAATACTACTTCCCTGCTGTGAGAAAATCAAGCTGTGCCTATTCCACCACTCATCGTGGTGTTGATGGAGGGGTGGATTCCTAAAATTTCTTAGTTTCACTTCTGTTGAAGTCTCAAATCTCTAATAAACTTCCAGTGACCACTGAGAACAGAAACCCTGAAAACCCTGTCCCAAACAGGTATCTATGGTGGGAGTGAGGGAGACTGGTCAGTGCTTATGTTGCAGTTGTGCAAACTAAGTCACTCAGAAGAGATTAAGAAATATTTTTCCTTACTTTTCAGAACTAAAAGGTTGAAGCTAGGACATTTGTTTAACATTATTCTGCTTCACTGCAGTATGCCACAACATAGTGCTTCGTATTGAATGCATGATGACAGGAATCTATTCTGGTGTGAGCAAGGTAGTTTTATGTTTTATCTGAGCATGCCAGATCAGGAATTCAGTGTGTCTTGTGGAATAGGTAGGGAAAGAAATATTCTTCAGATGGCAAGGGTTATTTTTGTACTTAGCTTTGATAGTGCACATTACATCAGCCAGAGCACTTCTGTAAAGGTCTGCCAAGTCCTGAATTTTCAATAATCCCACTTCCTTCTCTTAAAATTGAAAAGGTAGTGACTCCCCTGGGAATGCATGTCATTTCAGCATTCCCGTTGACTGTGTATTCTGAAATGGTGCAGTCTGTTTGCCTAGTAATCCCCTTGTCTGTGTAAGTTGTTAGGGGTAACCAAAGGCAGCTGATTACTTAATTGTATAAGGCAGGAAATCGGGTTCTTTCATTAGTTCCCATAATGTTCTTGAGAGCAACCAGTATTCTGCCTGACTGAGTTTTCGATCCTTTAATTCAAAAGATATACTTTCCCTAGGCTTACTCAGTGACCCTTTATCCTGATAGGCTATTTACTGAATAAACTCAACATTTTAGATTAAAAAACAAACAAACAAACAAAAAAAAACCCACAAAAAACCCAAACCAACCCAACCTAAACTTTCTAAATAAAATGTTATCTCTTATAAGACAAAATGTGTTGCAACCAGAACAGGAATATGACATGTGAGGTCTTCATGCCACTGTGCACTTATGTAAGATCTTTGAATATTGATATTTACTTATTTTTTTTGTACATGTAACTTGAACTACCTGAAGGGAGATTGTAGCCAGGTGGGGGCTGGTCTCTTCTCCCAGGCAACCAGCATCAGAACAAGAAGACAGAGACTCGAGCTGCGCCAGGGGAGGTTTAGGCTGGATGGTAGGAAGAAGTTCTTCATGGAAAGAGTGATTGGCCATTGGAATGGGCTGCCCAGGGAGGTGGTGGAGTCACCATCACTGGAGGTGTTTAGGAAGAGACTGGATGGGGTGCTTGGTGCCATGGTTTAGTTGATTAGATGGTGTTGGGTGATAGGTTGGACACAATGATCTAAAAGGTCTCTTCCAACCTGGTCTGGTCTGTTCTACTGATGGGCTCATATAGAAAAAGAAATATTCCTATCAACTTGTCACAGCCTTAGGGCTCTACTTTTATTTAGTGTCTCATCCTTAGGAAGGTCTTTTCCATACTGATGATTTGCTGTATTTTGCTGAAATTAGAGAGCTTAGGGCCAAATTGTGCCTCTTTTTTGTCAGTTGGCAAATTTTAGAGGAGATGATCACAAAGCCCATGTTTTATCATGTACTTAAGGATATGTACAGAATTCTGGGCAGTGCTGGTGGGGAACTGTGGCTCAGGTATGTTCCTGATTCCCACCCCAAACATGCACAGTGAATTGGAGTGTGAGGCTGATATGGAGTCTTTGTGCTTGTGTTACCCATCAATGCAACCCTTGTGTGTATGAGCAGCAAGGGAGAAGAGGTGCTTCTGTAACCTTATATTTAGCAGTATTTGTCAGTTATCTCATTAAGAAAGAAACTGAAGAGGAGGGTTGGTTGTTTTCCTTTGTGTGGTTTCTTTTCGTGTTGTTTGCAAACATGACACTAGCCTTGCTCTTCAGAATCTACTTAGAATTGTTTCCCTTGACTTTAAAACCCCAGAAGATCAGTTAGTATCAGGTGAGTCTTGTTTTCATGCCACAGAGTGGAAGGGAACTTTGCTGTAGAATTCAGGGTGTTCATATTTAAGTCTGTCATGGGCCTCCATTGAAACTGTTTTTGAAGCATCTTACATGAATCTTCTGCAGCTTGCTAGGCCTAGTATGCCCAAAGCACATTTGCTAAGGGAAGAGATAAACCTTAGTACATCAAGTGGAGACTGGGAAAGAATATTGGAATGTTCTTGATGCTTTGGGGCAACTTTTCATTCCATAAAGGATGTAAAACCCTTCAGGTGTGAATGTTTCTCCCAAGACATCTCAATATTTCTCTGCCTGAATAATTTAGGGTGTGTTTGCCACAGTGACTTAAAGAGCACACTGAACAATTCACTGTGTATTCAGAAAGATGAAGTAAGCACAGTCATCACAGCAAGAATAATGTGTGCTTCACTTCTTCCTGCCAGTGTGCTGGGGTCAAGCCTTGGGTTGATTCCTATAATAATTGTATATTGACAATCTTGTAGCTCAAATAAAAATGAGGTAATTCTGGAATGGAAACTCATTGCTTTGGGGAAGAAAGGCACAGTCCTGTAGCTACTATTACTTTTCCCCAAATTTTCCATTATTTTTTCCTGTGCCTAGTTGCAAACTCTCTTTTCAGTACAACTTTATGCCCTGTGTTTGATGTCAGTGGGAAAGAAAAGCAGTGACTGTCCTCTGATGCATTTTTCCAGGTGTAACCCCAGGTGTCTTGCTGGCTCAAGCAGAAAAAGAGGGGGAAATTTTATGAGCTATCCACTTGACTGTGGATAATTTCAATACTAGGTGGCCTGGGTTCATATTCCTTGACAGTGAGATGGTTCAAAAAACTTCTCCGCCTCAGATCCTCTCTCTACCTCTTCTCCATTCAGTGCAGCTAAAGCTGGGGCTTAACCAAACAGGACTCAAGTACCCTGTGTGCCTGCACTGGTGCTTGACATGACCTAAGATATTTCAGGCACAGCTTCAGGAGGGGAGTAATGTTTCTTCCTACCTGTCACACATCACTAGTGTTACCTGTTCCTGTCACCGAAAGATAACATTGCATCTGTAAACTTGTAGACTTGTAAAGTATAAAACACAAATAAACAGAACTTACTAAAATTTCCATTGATTTGCTTAGGTAGACCTACATTGTGGACTGCTACATCAATACTGTGCAGACTAGTGAATTTTGCAGGCTTATTTCAGATAAAGATGAATATTCTTTGCAAAGAGGAGCCTTAATCACTGAGCAGAGGTGTTCACCTCATTTGGACTGCTCTGGGAACTATCGTGTGTGTGTGCTGTGTGTGTCTTGGTGGATGTGGAAAATGTGAAATGAACTGTGAAAGAGGTTGTGAAACATGCATAATTTCAGTGGACTGTGGTGGTAATGCCCTTCTATTGAGTGTGTTGTGTTACTTTCCTTGGATTTATAAGAGGACATCTTCACTGGTCATTGGCCCATATTGCCATAGTGCAGAAGACAGAGCTATCATTCTGTTTCCTTTGGATCTGATTTAACCCTCACGGCAGCTGATGAAAAATCATAATGTGGTTTAAATGCCCTTTGTATATATGAGCCATGGGGGTTCTTTTCTTAAGGAAAATGTAGGGCTGCCTCAAGGAGCAGAGACTGTAGAATCATGTGAACACATTTAATTTGAGTCTAATAATTTCAAACAAAATATGTGACTCAAATTAATTGGAGGTTTCTGCTTCTAACTGTAACATTTCTTATCATGTAAAGCATTAAGGCAGCATAACATATACAAGACAAATATTAAACAAAGGTATTATGGATGGGAAATTCCTAATCTAGCTCTCTATGTTGGTACAGTGGAAGTTTCTTAATCCAATATCTGATGAAGGAACAAGGAGAGAATTAATTTACTGCACACTAATTACTGAGGATTGTGCACTGTATATACAGTGAAAGGCGCTGAAATGAATACTTGATAAACAATATCTGGCAAATTAAAAATCTGAAATGTTAAATGAAATGCAAATTAAAAATCTGGACCGTTAAATTAATTGAATGCAAAAAACCTCTGACACCAACTATCATCAAGGGTCGAAGTTATATCAGAAAAAGCAAAGCTATTCAGAGTTAAATCCTGCATCTCTCTGTGATTTACTTGTTGTGAATGGGTGGGTGCTAGAGAAGCCCCAAAGATATGGGTGAATTTGCATGCATGAGGAGCCATCCTTTTCTGTCTGCTGTGGAAAAAGGCTGTTCTAGGAAACCAAGGGGGTGGTTTGCACCTAAAAGATATCTACTGAAATGCAAGAATCCCTTGGGTATAGGCAAAACACAAGACTCGTGTTGCAGTGTCCATACCAGCCTCAGCTAAGCTAACAGTCTACAAGTTTTCCTCTAGAAGACACTTTATTTTTGTGTTTTGCATTATATTTTAAGCCTAGTTTTCTCATCTGGAAATGGAGACTGGAAACCACTACACTTTTGAGCTGTGAAATATTTCTAAGGATGTTAATATTTCATAGGATGTTAATTAAGGCTTAGTATATACTTGGAAACATTGGAAAAGAGATATTGTAAGCCACCCTCAAACACGCACTCTTGCATGTACATATGTGTACACTATCCCTTATAAAGCATAAGGGAGATAGTCCTGTAAAAGTGAAATGCTGAGCAGGTGGATCTGATGATACAGGTTCATTTTTTTGGAGAGGCAAAAGTTATCTCTAACAGCTTTGAGACAAGTGTTTTTAGGTCACAATTAAAGTGTGAGCCTTTTTGCAGGTGCTTGCTTGTATCATCTGGTTGCAAAGTCAGATGGGTTATTGCTGGGTGTTCAACTAACTTCAATGAGAATCTGAAGAAGTGGGCAGCATATATCCTGTCTTTATACATCAGTTTCTTCAAGTGTAGAGTGTACTTCCAGCTGAAGAGCCTGCTAGTGACAAGGGGGATTATTTCAGCGTTTGAACATATGGCTTTCAGAATAGTAGCTTTCATTGATTAAATGGGGGCATTTTCAGAGGGAAAGTGAGTGCAGAAAATTCCAGGTGAAATGATATTAACATTTAAATTCCCTAGCCATTATGATACTTGTCTATACCTCATAGTAAGATAAAATTGATCTGTGAGAGAGTACTCTGAGTGAAAAGACATGATCTATATATTACCCTTGTCGTGTAATGCCATGACCCAATTCCAGTGTACTACCATTTAAAGACTGGAGGGAATGCAATGCAATTAGTTTAACATTTAATAAACTTGAACTATAGCCTTGCACTATATTTCTATTAATCTTGGTTTGTTCCAATGTGTTTTATTAGATTTGGATATATAGTAGCAGGTCTGTTGCAATTAAAAATGAAAGTTCTTATGTACTACTAGCGTTTTCCTGGAGGTTTAGTCAGTCTCCCACAGTAATGAAGGTATAATTATACTGATGTAAATCACAGCACCATAACTAGGAGGGATTGGCCTTTCCCCTCCCTTAATTCATTGAAAGATTTTTATCTTTGACAGCTACTGTCAAACAGGGTGATGGGCTGGAAGGCAGGATGTGTTTTTTTGCTGGCAACAAATTTGCTTAGGGAGAAAATGTGTTTGGGTTTTTGGTTTATTATTTTGTTGTCATGTGTTGGGTGGTTGTTTTTTTTGTGTGTGTGCATGCTTATTTTCTTTATTTTTTTACTTTGGCATTTATTTTTCCCCAGATGGCTTGCATACTGACATGAATTTTAGGTCCTGCTTAAGCCTAAGAATAGGAAAATATGTTTGAAGGTAGCTTAAGGTCACCATTTGGGTTCCAGTATAGACAGCTCTGCAAAGAGCCTACCTGGCTCCTGTTGTAAAGAAAATAAAAAATAAAGCCTTAGAGCTGACTTTTGCTTTCTTCAGTTGTGATAGCCCCAGATGACAATTCTTTGCTGAGAAAACAGCAAAGCACAGCATGGTCAAACCATAGCCTTTTAATTCTTTTTAGGCTTCCAGATATGCTTCCTACCTGTCAGACCAAAAGGCTACTTTGCCAGCTTTAGTGTTACCTGAAAAAAAAACAAATATCATTTGACTAGGATGTTTCTTCAGGTTTGCTTCTGCTGCTCTGCTACCTGGCTACTATAAGCGAGCCACCACAGAGGAAGACTCCTGCCTGTTGGTTAATTTTTCTTGGCCATCAAATATGACTCATTCCAGGTTGTCAGCTTCTGAAGGAAAGATTAAAATTTAAAAATACTTACCTTCAAGTGAAACAACAAATTTATTTCTGCCAGCTCATACATTTTATGTTCCTTTTTTTAGGTATATGTCTATAAAAATATACACATATTTTAAAACTCCCAACTTCTAACCTAAAGCAAACTTGGTAATGTTATAGGAAATGTGTGCCTTCAGACTTACCATTTCCCACTCCCCCCCCCATCCTTCTGTTGTACTCCTGGAGTGAAACAGCATTTAGTTTTCCCCTAGTCCCTTATCTAGCAAAAACCTATCATTTTCTTTGCCTCAGTAATTTCCTTTCCTTAGATCTGTATACATCTCCTTCCATATTTTGTGTATACTGTTAAAGCTTGCAAATAAAATACTAAATTAAGCCTCACCAGAAGATTCGCTCCATGTTTGACTGCACGATGTCTGAGAAACAAGATGCCATCACTGCAGTAAGAGAAAGGGCTGTCTGAAGAACAGTCTGAGTGGTTGCACGTTTTGAATGCTGTCTCAGTGGTCTGATAGCAAGACAAGAGCTTTCCACCTCCATGTTAGTCATACCAAAAAATCTGGAGGGCCACCAGAGAAGCTGTTTAACATATATTGTCATGATCCTCTTTCCAGCCAGCTAATGGTTGTGATATGTTCTGCCTCACATTAATTACCAAAGATTTTGTAAGGACATGTCAAGGCTCCACTAACATCTGACTTTCTGGGCAACTTGGGTATCAAAGCAGATGTTTGAGGCAAGACATCTGTAACATCTCTCCTAGGACAATTGTTCTAGAACAGATTTTTTCTTACCCCCCCATCAATGATCACAGTTGTGAGTTAAGACTAAGGGAAAAGTGGGAGAAGACTGCTACATTTTTTTTCTTTCTTTCATCACATTTCTTGGACAGATATTCTGAGGTTTTGCATATCTGTTATCTCTGGCACTCAGCAGTTGACACCTTTTTTTTTTTTCCTTTTGGTGATGAAAATATATCTCAGGAACAACTCAGAAGCCACAGACTGCCTGGGCCTCTGGGTGATTCACTGCTGACCCATAAGGTTGTTGTCTAGGAGCAGACACAGCTGTTATGGCTGTGGCACCACTTCCTGAGCTGTACATGCTCTTGGAAGAGGGCTTCAGTGCTGAGAGTCCAGAGCCTTCCCCAGTTGCTGCAATTCACTAAGGAGGGCATAGAAAAATAAAATAAACATCTTTGGGTTTATTTTCCATTGAGCTGATGTTTCTTTACAATTGGTTGCTCCACATAGTACTCACCTTGCTGGCAAAAGCATTGGTGATCAATGGGGACAAAGTGATTCTGACTGTCAGCTTGGCACATACACCCAGAGCAAACGAACACATCAGAAGCTGATTTTGTGCAAGGCCTGCTTTTGATTTGTGCATTTTCCTGGCAGGCTTGGGCTATGCCCTATTACTTTCTTACAATAAAAGGGAACGTTTCTTCTACCAGAGCTTGCAGCATGCAGCTGTAATAATCATAGGGGAGCCCCAGGTGGTCTGATTTATGGTGTTTAATGTGAACCCCTGAGGTTCTGTGGGGAGAGATTTTGTAAGGTATAAAACATTTTGCAGAATTGTTTTGCCACACTTCAATTTGAACTTCAGTGGGCCTCTTTCATTTATCTCCCTGCCCCTAGACAGCTTATCTAAATGCATGGTTATTAATGAGCTCCTAAACCATGTTAAAGTTGCTTCTGAAAATATTCTGACTGATGGTGGTGTTGATGAGAGTGAATCATCACTGAGAACATTGTGCTCATCAGGATAGTTTCTCAGCTGATGGGATTTGGCAGAATGCCATGGAAGTTCACGGCACTTTTCTGTGGATTGATACTGAGCAAGGATTGATATGCTGGGGAGGTGGTGACTGAGGCTCTGATTGAACTATGTGGATTTGTACTGGCCCAGAGCCTGCAGTTCATAAAAGAAAACCCTGAACTTGAATGTACAATAAAAGTACTTGATTTTTTATCCAGAAAATACTATTTATTAAATGCTAATGTGTTTCAGTGAGGATGTATCAGCAAGTTATGCAAGGAGCAAGAGGCTATTTGTTTAACTTTGCTACCTTTATTAAAGTACAGGCTACAGGTTTCATTGCTGTCCTTCTCAAGAACAAGTTGGAGCAAGCTTGGTTAGTGCTACCCCTGCACTGGAAGTCTGCAGTGGGAGTGGTAGAGGAGGTGCACTGGCTGCACCCATCCATGCAACTGCACTGGCACCAGAGGCAAGGAGTGACTGGCTCAGCAAGCTAAAGGGATGCGCCTGGGGCTTTGGCTGAGTCTGTTCAAACAATAGTTTGTCCAGGCAAGGAGAAAGATTTCTGCTTTTGGTACAGCCCAAGATTTCTACCTCTGGTATGGTCCATGACTCAGAGTCCCTGCTGGAGCCCTTCTCCCCAGTGTGCTTTCAGTGAGCAGGGTTGCAAAACACTATGACAGATCCAGATCTCATCTTTCTTCTTCTAGCCAGGAGCAGTTAGACTCAAGGGTTAAACCCTAGTTCCTTTATAACTAGAAATGATGTAGTTGCGTAGCATTATAAGCACAAAATAGTCCCAAAATTGGAATTTGTGTCCTGAAGTGTTTTTAGTGAAACAAAGTAAGAAGAGTAGCTGGGAATGAAGGTATTTGCTATAAGTTGATGCTTGCTGGATGAGGAAGTGAACGAATGAAATCAGAATAAGCTCTGGATGGGTTCAGTGACTAAACTTGTACCGGATCAACTGCAGGGGTTTGGTTTTATTAACCCTGTTCATTCCTATGCTACTTACAACTGAAGCTTCCTCTTATATATTTTTTTTCTATTTTTTTTTTGGCAGAAAGTAGATGATGTTTTTTATAGCACTTAGTTTCAGCTAATGACAAGAAGACACAACCTGCAATCTTGTGTATTACCTGCCTGTATTACACCCTTTCATTTACTACATTAAAGTAGCAGTAAAAAGCATTTCAAGAGACACAATGGAGCAGCAGAGCAGCCTCAACACAGTTTAAGACTGTGTATTATATTACAAAACATCTCTTTTTTTGGGGGGAGGGGGGGTGAGGGGGGGAAAAGGGGAAAAATGTGCCAGCTTACAGGAATGTTGGGCAAAAGGTCAGGGAAAGTGCGTAATTATTATCGACTCTGCTGAGGCCACGCCTGTGTGAAATGTTTAATGCTGACACAAGAATGAACTTGAAGCATGTTTGGCACATACATGCAGCAAAGGTAGCCAGAGAATCTAAACTGGAAATAAACTAGAACTGCATGGAAAAAAAAAAATAATAAAAAATTCCACTCTAGGACACAGGGACCAAAACCAGCCCACAGAAACCTATAAAGGGTGGTCAAGACCACTCTCATCTTACTGAGGACTTGGAGGTTACATGTTTGTCATGAAAATGGTCTGCCAAGAGCAGTCATGGTAGAAGGTGGCTCTAAGTGGAACTTGTAAACTATCTGACTTTCATTTTTGCACACTTACTCTAACAGGAGGCTGCAAAGCTCCTTAGCTTTGCTGGCATCATTTGGTTTGTGACTGACCATCTGTATCAGTTCAGACTTAATGCAGGTTGCAACTTATTCATCACTGCCAGCTGATATAGAACCCAAACATGGCTCCTGTACTTATGCTTTATCACAACATCCTTCTTTATCTCCTCTGAAAATCTTGCTCTGTAGATGTTGAACCCTAAAGGAGAAGTGACTCTTGGCAGACATAATTTTGTATGAGTAATTCACTTTTAAAGCTTGGATATATTCCATCTTCCTTGTGACTAATGGTACCTGAACAGAACATAATTGTATAATCATTTTCCAATTGCTTAATAACTCATTTTCCTTGTTTGTAAGATGCTGTTTTTCAGTGTTTCAGATAGATGCAAGGACCTGCATGCAGCAATGAGTGTCAGACAATTATTTTTCTCAGCAATTGAAGAATAGAATTAACCAGGTTGGAAAAACCCTTTGAGATTGAGTCCAACCTATCATCCAACACTATCTAATCAACTAAACCATGGCACCAAATGCCCCATCCAGTCTCTTCTTAAACACCTCCAGTGATGGTGACTTCACCACCTCCTTGGGCAGCCTATTCCAATGGCCAATCAATCTTTCTGTGAAGAACTTCTTCCTAACATCCAGCCTAGGAAAAAGAACCTCTTTATGCCTAGAGCTCTTGCAGCTGGCTAGATTCTGACGTTCTTACTCCTATCTCAACCCACTGGAAGACCTGCTGGCGCTCAATTAGGCCAGTTTCACATCACATTGTCTTTGTGGCAATGATTGCTTGAGGCGTTCTGACCCCACCATTTCTGTCTACTCACCAAAACGTAAAAGCTAGCACATCACAACTGCAGGTGGCTGTGCTGTAGGCACAAACAAATGGCCACAAATATTTCTGTTGGTGTAGCTGGTGGAAATGGCAGGAAGGAAAAGGTGGGAGCTGAAATCTCTCAGGCTGGCTTTTCTGTTTGGTGAGACAGATGAATGTTTTCCTCAGACACGGAAAACTTGGGCACTTCTAGCACATAATGTTGTTTTCAACTGATGGATAAGCGAAGTTGAAGGAACTTAGGGAGAAAAGGGCAGGCAGATGAGGAGGTCAAGCAGAGTGGTAGGTGTGTATGGAAAAGCAATATATCTCTAGTTTGGCAGAAGAAATGTGGTAGAATGTACTAAGACCAGAAGTCTCCTAGGGGCTTTGATCTAGTTGCAGCAAATGCATTTGAAGAGTGGGGATCAGTGCAGGAAAATAGGTTGCACAGCTGTCATAGATGTCTTATGCTACTTTAAATGGAGCTGAGGTCAATGTGTGACTCCACTGTGCTGTATTCTTAAACAGATGAACAAAGAGTATTTATATTTTTTTGGGGGGGGGGGGGGGGGGGGGGGAAGAATGCATGCCCAAATCTTAGGGCTTGATGCTGATGTTCAGGGGTAGAAAGAGAAGACTTGCAGAGGGTCAATAAACCTCTGTTCTTTCAAAGAAGCAACAGGCAATCTGTGTCCAAGATATCTTGCTAGGGACAACAGCAAATGTTGCAAACTACTGGAATAAAAAGTAATTTAAATCACACAGGTCCGGATGGAATGGAACTGAAACAAAGCTTGAGGAATGGTCCAATTCTAGCAGGGTTGTGTTATTCCATGTAGGGTTAAGAAATTTATGCTAAACCTTGATGGCTCAATATCAAGTCTTGATTTGGTTTGTGAATTATGTTTTACTCCCATCATAGATTTCTGGAAAATTAATAGAGACTTTGCTTTAGAGTCTCGTGAGATCTGTTGGACCTGACAATAGAGCTCAGAGATGGGTGTTCATGAGAATTGTAATTGAGGAGAGGAAGTTATGTTACCTGACTATATATAAAAAAACTAATAGAAAAAGGCTCAGCTCTTAGAATCTCTCTGGAGGTTGCTTCCAATCCCTATCATTCTATGATTCTAAGAGCTATGATTCTATGATTCTAAGAGATTCTAAGAATGATAGGGATTGGAAGCAACCTCCAGAAATCACGGAGTCCAACTCTCCTACAAAGGAGGACCACTTAGGGCAGCTCATGCAGGAACTCATCCAGGCAGGTTTTGAAAACGTCTGGAGGAGGAGGCTAGTACATCTCTTGGCAGCCTGTTCACCCTCACACAGTAAAAATACTTTTTTCTAATGTTGAGATGAATTTCCTGTGATTGAGTTTACATCCGTTGTCCCTTGTCCTATCACTGAAAAGAGACTGGTTCCATCCTCCTAACACCCAGCCTTCAAATACTTGTGGACACTGATAGGTCCCCTCTCAGTCTTCTCTTGTCTAGACTGAACAGCTCCATGTCTCTGAGACATTCCTCATAAGAGAGGTGCTCCTGTACCCTGTGGGTGACATGGCAAATAAAGAGGGAGAGTGATAAGACCATTTGGGAAATCAGTATTCAGTCTTGTCTACCAGTATGAGTTTTCCTGTTCTGACATTTAGACCTGCCCTCAGAATTGCCAGACTTGTCTGCTACCTCTAGATAGGTGCCAAGATAAGGTTGGAAGTAGTTGAGCTGTCTGAATCTGGTTTCCCTCTCACAGAGAAGAGTAGCTTTGTTCAGACTAGGACTTATTTAGGGGAAGAACCTGTTTAGCTTCGCTTCTCTTCTCCCTGCAAGCCACCCCAACCCTACCAACCCTTCTGCTCAGCTTCAGTGGTTTTTATCATGACATTGAAATATATGGATCATCTCTTTAGGAAACTGCCCCCTCATGCATGGGAGCTTCTGCAGATTGCCCTAGCACAAGAGCAGTGCATTATATATTTTATTTCTGTTTGGTGCACATTTTTTAGACTCTCTTCCCCCGCCCCCCCCCCCGATATTGCCAAAACATGCTATAGCAGGCTGTGTTTTCTTACAACCCATTCCATGTTGAAATGTAAACCCATTGCAACACAGCCTGTCTGGCATATGTTGTCATAGCTTTTAAAAAGTTGTCCTGCTTTTCTGTTGGCGTTGAGAATTTTATTAAATAAGAGTATTTATTTTTCCAAATTACCCATGGGCAAAAGCAGGTAGAAAACAGATACCTATGTCTAATTATAACCTTATTTCACATTAGTCTCTCTTAATTTTCTTTCATTCCTCCTCCTAGCGTGCATTCTCTCACTTATAATTGCCACTGGGTAATTTAAAGTCATTTGCTTACTCAGGGCTTTATGCCATACACTCATGGATTGTGGCAGATGAATCCTTCACAAAAAATAAAATTAGAAGCTCCCTCTTGCTCTATAGGTAGCTCTCTCCCTCCCTGTCCCAAAGTTACTGAGCAAATTGTTGCTATTAATTTTTAAATTAGTGTACTTGTTGCTCAGGGAAAAGCTAAGTGTTCAGACATTTCACAACAGCCTCAAGACTGACTTTGCCTATTCAGAAAAGATGTTCCATGCCATGTGTTGGTTGCCAAAATACCTGGTGTGAGGTTACTTCTTGGCTGTTGTTGTGGGAAATTCATTGTTCCCAAGGAACTTTGTTGTGGAGGGAGAAAGGATTGCTCAGCTAGCTGAGTCTAGGTCCAGGAGAGATTTCAGACTTGTGGCACTGTTGACTCCCATATGGATGCTGTAACTGATCTTAGCAACAGGTACAAAGATGTTGCTTTTTCATTCTGCATCCCCTGCCCCCCAGTCAGTATTGCTTTGCTCTGCTTTGTTCTACACTATTTAAACATTGTCAGGATTTTAGGCTCATTTTTTGTATTTGCAAATATTACTGCCTTCTGATCCACAGACAAATAATTTTGTCCTAAACAGGAAACCCTAGGATCATTCAGAATGAATGGATGAAAAAAAACCCAAACCATTTTCAAAGCTTTCTGGTATGGTAAATATGCTCCAAGCTCTATTACACGAATGCATGACTTGATCATGGTGAGATTATTAGTGGCAGTTATCCTAAAAGGAGTTATAATTCCATTTCTAGCCAACTGTCCTGTTTCCAGCTCCCTTGGAGCTGTAGCTGTCTCTTTGCAGAGTTAAGTCACAGAAATCCTTTAGTTCATTAGATATAGACAAACAAAAGGGAAAACACACTTTCAGTTCTTAACTTAGCCATGTCTTGGGAAAGGCCTGCCCCAGTTTTCAAACAGACTGAAATCCTTGTATAATTTTCTTTCCTTCGGTTTTCTTTGGCTCTACAGCCCAAAGATTTGGGCAGAAAATTACTCTTGCCAAAGAAATGTGTTTTAAGCAAAGCAAGTCCTAGCAAGGCCTCTTGTGCCTCAAATAGGAATATTCCCATTGCCTCTTCTCCTACAGTTTGGTCACCAGTGGCTCAACTTTGGCTTCCCTTTTTTGTTGCATTATGGAGCAACATGTACAGGGTTTTACTTACCCCTGAGTGCTTAAGCCCAGTTACAAAATGTGTTTCAGTGACCCACGCTCTCCACCTGGTTTCAGTGAGAATTAAGACCCTTACTGCCATGAAGGGAATGGTCCTAAAGAGCATCATAGTCTGGCTTGGATGTTGTATCGTGTTTGCTCTATGAGGCAAATGTCATCCCACTGGGTTAACCTGTCGGATGCACATTGATCTCTTTGTATTCACTTCCTTTGGTCAAGAAGTATGCAAAACCTTGGCCTCCTACACTGGCTAATGTTTTCTGCTATTCATGTTCTATTCAATCCATTTTACACAGCCCTATTTTTTTGGTCAAAGTCTTTCATACTCCAAGTCATTTATCTTATAAAACAGCTACTTAGTTGCAACTTCAGTGTTAAGAATTTACAGTGTGATAGAGCTGGGGAGGAGGTGGCTGAAAATCAAACATTATCAAGTGAAAGCACATGCCACTTCTTGTGTATCTTATTCTGCAATTCTTTGAAGTTTAATCTTTTCAAAAGAAAAGCCTTTCAGCTACTTTGTGGCAACAACTCGGGCTTGTAACTTTTGACTGCACAGTGCTCCTAGTTCATAAACTGATCTCATCCTTTTTTGACAATTAATACTAAAGTGAATTTAAATTGGATCTCCTCCTGCCACTGCATCAGCTGTCTGGAACACTTTGCCTACCTTGGTCTCCCACACTAATTCTTTCTGTACCTTTTCAAAAATGCTGCTAAAAATCCTGACCTCCTTTAGGGCTCTACCAGCCAGCAAGCTATCAACCTGTTTCTTTTCACATGTGGATTTGGTTGCACATCCGCTTTGCAGAGCTGTAGAGAGCTACTTGAAGAGACAGGGTAACTGAGTGCTGGGCCCCACACACCGAGATCAAGATGTCGGCTTAGCAATCCCATAAGCCTTTGAAACCATCCTTCCCCTTATGCTTCAGCTGCATTAAGATGCAACCCAGAGCAGGGGGCAGTGCAGCTCGCACATACCCCGGGCAAAGCTTGGCATGGTCTTGTATTCTTTTCTGTGCTATGTAGGGCTGTGACCTCATCTCTTCCTCCCTCTCTAGCGCACTTGTGTGGACTGTGCACACCCACAAGCCAGCACATAGAGATGCCCTTGTAGCTACAGTTAGGGCTCTCCAAGGAAGAACTCTTTTTGCATCCTTTCTTCTTTTTGCAAGGAAGAAGCATTCACAGGCTGCCTGCCAAGGCTCCTGTTTATCTTGAAAGCGCTATCTTGATTACTGGGTTAAGAGTGGAAATATTTTTATACTGTGATAAGAACTTTATTTGTGTGTGTGTCTAAATGTGGGCTGGTAAACAACAAGTATAATCTCACATGGATTTGTCTTGTGATTTGTTCTGTGGTCAATGGAACAATTATGTGAATGTTTTAATTCCCCTCTCCTTTAACTCCTGTTGTATAGTATTTCTGCTAGCACTGGACTGGAAGAGCCCTTCAAGATCATCATGTCCAACCTATCATTCAACCCATCTAATAACTAAACCATGCAACCAAGCACCCTATCAAGTCTCTTCCTGAACACCTCCAATGATGGTGACTCTATCACCTCCCAGGGCAGCCCATTCCAACTGTATGTATACCAAGGCCTCCGGAATAGTCTGTGTATAGAAACTGAGCCATGACTAAGTGTGTTGTTTATGACATCATTCCCTATAGCTAACTTGCTACATTTCTGAGCATTTAGTATCCTGTTTTCAAAGGCTCAGCATTCATAGCTGGGACCAAATTTTCAGAAAGGAAACATTTTGATGTAGGGCTTGAAATGAAGGACTGTGGTGAACATATGGCCATTGCCTATCACTTTGGAAAACCTCTGAGTTTATTTTTGTTGCCTTAACGGTACCTTTGCTTAAACACCTATATTCATAAAGACATCTTGCCCTTTGTGAACTGACTGTAAATGTTTCCTGAGAACTAAACTCCTACATGTCAGTGGCATAATTGTTTCCATGGAAACTAACATACTTTTAAAGCAAAATAATAAAAAAAACCCCAACCAACAGAGGACATAGGAGAACATGAAACCAGCCATAGCAGGTTAGAGCAAAGGTCTGTCAAGATGTGTCTCCTGTATCCAACAGCAGCCAAGAGAAAGTGCTTGGAGAGGTGCGTCAGAACAATGCAAGCTTATGGCAATGCTTCTCCAGAAATACTTTCAGCTTTAGCATTTTTGGACTCAAATATTTCCTGAGCCAAAGGTGGCAGCCTTACAAGCAACATGAACTTTCCCCCTCCCCCCCTTCCCCCCCACTGTGAAAAGCCTCATAGAGCACAATGATGAATCTTTACAATCGGGCTCTTGCAACAATATCATTCTGCAGAGAGCACGGGGCAATTTGGCTGACTTTAGTTGTTAATTCCATCCTTCCTCAAGCAAAACGCCTGCTTGCTTTGCTTCCTTAAATGCTTCAAGATTAACTGTCTAGAATTCATCACAGAGATGCTTTAGGGAAAGAACTGGGGTCATAGGGTTTCACTCACAATGACAGTTGGAAGAGAGCAATCCTCTGTATATTATTACACTCTTTTATCCTAAGAGCTAATCATTTGTTCAATTTTTTTTTAATATCACATGTCTAACATAACCTTGTTCACTTCACCTGCCCTTTGTCCCTGCCCTTGTCCATCTCTATCAGGACACTCCTTTTAGAACAGGTGGTTAATACAATGTGCTTCCTGTCTTGTTTTTTTAAGGAGGATTGAACACCTTCACGTAAGTTGAAGCCAGACCTTAAAGAAATGTACATTCTTGCTGGGCAAGCGTGTAATTTTTTTTTTCTATATGCATTTCTCTGTGCTGAAACTTAGAGTGCCATCTCTGTGTGTGCTAAAGTGCATTAGTGAAAAGCCTTTACTATAGATGGGGAGAAAGCAAGAGAAGTCCCCATGCACTCCTATGCAAACTGCTTGACCCCAGGTGGCAGGCATAATCCTAACATTCCACAAATCTGATGAGTTCATCATGGTTTGACCGTGCTCTGCTGTGGATCTTCAGATGCCCAGAGCATGTACTGTGTGTCTACCTATGTGGGCTAGTGAAATATTACACTGGGAAAAGTCCTTGATTTATTAAGCTTTAAACAAAAAGTTCACCTTGGGTGTTAATTGGAATCTAAATTCAGGTGTTAACCTCTTTGATTGAAAATACATGCTGAGTAATTACAGGAAAGAGGCCAATTTCAGGCACAGTAGTAATTACTGAATTAGTAGAAAAGTTCAAGAAGAGCTTCAAATTTCATATCATTGCTAAGGTTTCTGAGGAACAGCTAATCCTGAACTGACTGGGCTCCTTGCACCTGTGTATGTTTTAGGAAACTCCACTTAAATTTCAAAGAAATCTCTGCATGAATAGTTCTAGAAGCAGATGTCAATGTTTCTGAAAATGTTGCTTTGCTTTCAAATACAGAAAACTGACCAGCACCCAGAAATTTCAGTGATGATGAAATCAGGGAGAAAAGCTTTTCTCTTGGGCTTGGTATTCTTTTTCTTGATTCATTTAAGTGGAATACCTCTAGTAATACCTCCTGCCTATTGCTTTTCAAGTTTGCTTTCCCAAAGAAAATCTTCACATTATCTGCCTGCATCAGTTGCTGCTAAAACAGTGTAAAAGAAATCCATATCCTCACTTTCAGTTCCACTGTCACAGTTAACTCACCAAAACCTTCAATGCTACCACTTCAATGGTTTCAGGCCATGAGCGTTTAAGGTATTACTTTGCTCTGAACAACAGCTCTGGATTGAAAGGTGTGCCTATTTTACAAGTTAAACAGTCTCCTGAGAAGAACTATTCAGTTGTCATCAAATATTGTGATGCAGCAAAACCGATAAGAGATACACAAAAATTTCAGTTACAATGATGAAAGCTTAGGAGAGGATACCTGGGATGAAACTTTGACATTGTTCAAGTACACTGCAGGAGACTCTTGGGGTTTACTGATGGGATAGTTGCATGATAAAGGAGTACACACAGATATAGTATGTGGCCAGAAGTTTAATTTGGAAAGTGCAGGATCTGTACCACGAGTGCTTGATAATGAGGCTATGTACTCACAAGAAGAATCTGATTCAAATCCTTAAATATAGAAGCTTCCTGTTTAAATTTCAATAGGTAGCAGGCTATTATTGAATAAGTCTTTCCATTAATACTTTTTGGACAACTTTTGAGAAAAATTCATTTACAGCCAAGCAGGTCAGATCCTTGAAGCAAGCTGGCCATCTATTTGTATCACTTAACTAGAGAATAAGCTACTCCCAGGTTCAAAGAACTTTCCTACTGAAAAGCCAGATTACGATTACTTGAGAGAGTATTTAAGGTCACCTTGATAAGGCAAATCCAGCCAGTAACATGGAACACTTTTGAACTCTTTCATCTAATTTATCATCTGTGCTGTTCAAAGGCAAAATATCTGATATACAAACTCTTTGATTTTGCCTGACATGACAAACCCTAGATCAGCTGGTTCCTCATTCCTGCCCTTTGCTGCGTCCAGTACCTTTGACTAAGACCAAATGTCAATGTCTATTGCATGCAATGCATATATTAACAGGTGTACTGGAAGAATAAATGTGTGATTCAGCAGGGTTCTAGTTTGTAATAAAAATACTATATTATAGACATTTTTTCTGCTACTCTTTTCATGTGTATCGACTCTGAGTGTGCTGCAATCAGCCAAAGTCACTGTAAGACATATTGGAAAGAAATCTCAGATCCTAAAATTGTTCTCATTCATTAATATCTTCAGGAATTTGAATTGAACATGACACAATTTACAGTGTTCCTCCCCCCCTCCATGTTTTTTTTCAGTATGTGGCTTTTTTGTTTGTTTTATTGTATCCATTGCATAAATTCAAGTTCTTCAGGGTATTTCTTTTGCACGTACCTGGCACACATTAATAATAAAGAGAAAGCTGCACAGCGATTAAAGGCTTTTCTTGGAATGGATGATCCAAACATTAGGTTGAATTGTTCTAAATGGATTTATTAGTTTCAGGTGCAGCCATTCAACTACTAGCATTTGCAATAGTGATGATAGGGGATGATGGCTTTGTGAAACATATTTAGCAATAAATATAAAAAATAGCTTTAAACTGTTTATGTTGTTCTTATACTATTGACGTAGTATGTATACAATTGAAATGGAATAATGGAACTTAGAAAGAAAGAAAGAATGGAGAGGTGATGAAATAGTGCCTGTGCACAGCACCCATGGATGTCTTTCTATGAAGTCCAGAAAGAAAAAGAGGGTTTTGGTACTTACTTTGCAGAACCTTGAAGTTTGAAATGAAATGTTCTGATTGTCTAGGAGGAGGAATACCCTTAATCATTTTTGTCTGTGCATTGGGAGACCTGATTAATGCTCTCACAATCATCATAGGCAGTACTCAGGCTCCACAGGGCCTGCTGTGGACATAGTGCTGTAGTTTGTGTCCTTTGGGGATGGCTGAACCATGTCTCCATAAACGACTAATGTAGAGAGATGATGATAATGTACAAGGCAGTCTGCCCAAGCTAGGCTCTGAAACAATTTCTTTTCATACTCTCCAGGGAGCCATGGGCTGTTCTAGTTTGCACTGGTGAGGTCTATAGGCATTAGTGGTGGGTGGTCTCTACGTAAGCCCTATTTGGCTCTGATGTGAGGCTTGCTGTGATGATTTTGTCCAACAGCACCAACTCTCCCTGTGATCCTAGACTTACTGATAGTTCATGTTTTTCCGGTTCTGTGTTTTAAAGAAAGAAAGAAAAAAAAAAAGGCAAGCCACAGGGGATGGAAAAAGGGAAAATCCATAGGATAATTAAGGAGAAAAACTCTGTACCTGTTTATTTTATCCCATCTTAAACCTTTCTGACATGTACTGATGTCTGTAATGTAAGTGCCCTAAAGGTGTGTGGGCCATCATGTTCTTTGGTGGTGTTTGCTTTGGGAACTTAGCTGTCTGAAAGTTTTGATATCTAAGAGGATCTCCATGTTCTGGCATGATGCAGCTTGCAGGCTTCAGGTAGAAAAACAAGTCCAGTAATGCAGGCAGTAGTTTCCTTTTAAGCTGCTGGAGGTAAAAGTATAGGAGTTCAGATACTTAGATGTCCAGACTGAATGTAAAGAGATAAGTGATTGTATTTGTAATACCTTGGTGTGCTGGGTGATTCATTCAACCAATTAATAAACCCCTGCCCTGAGCATAAAGTCACGTCTGTTTGGAAAGGTTAATGTCAGGCTCTCAGACAGTTCAGTTAATGTTATCTTTTTGCACTCTGCAGGAGATCACTGAGCATCTTGTCATAAAATCTGCTTAGTAAAGCAGAGCAAAGTAATGTAGTGACAACATTTAGTATCTTGTAAGAAGCCCTTGGAGGATCTCCAAGCACTTTGGCCAAATTAGTAAAGTCAGCTCAGCTCTCTCCTTTGCCATGTAGAGCAGGACCATGTTCTCTAGCAAGAGGAAGGTTTTGTCTAATGCCCCTCCCCATTTTAAAATGATTACTTGGCTTATTTGAAGAATAAATCTTTGATTGTATTAACTGGTCTCAAAGTAAAAATTTCTCAGGAGTCAATGTCAGGGAAAATAACAATGAAAGAGTTTAAACCAGGAATCTGTTTGGAGACATGCAGGAATTAAAGGCAAAAGTCCTATGGACTGAGTAGGACATAGACTGAGACTAAGGAAGTTCCTAAAGATCAAGTCCCACACAAGTCTGTTGTGACTGGAATTTTTCCATTTATTTTCAGTGAAGGCAATATTGACACCTTGAGAGGTTTTGCTCAGTGGAAGTAGTTCTTGAGGGTGAGGAAGATCCACTGAGCTTTTACTTTTGTCTGCCTGTTCTGTTTTTCATTAAGTGTTCTCAGTTTACTCCTTCCTGCTCTGTTGCTAAAGATGATTTTTTTGTTTTGAATTTTCACTTCAATAGAACTCTACTTTCAAGATCTCTCGCAGTTCTAAGCATAAGTTTGTGTCCTGTAGACAATTAATACTCTTGTTGTGAATGTAATTACTTAGTTTGAGCATGTCAGATGGAAAAAAAAAAGGTTAAAAATCCCCACTAAGTAGTTACGGAAACTCACTCCTACATCTTTACCCTCACTATATTTGTTTTCATGAGGCACAAAACAGAATGAAACCTGTTTTTCCATACCTCATAATAACTTTAATTTGTTTAACAGTTGGATAAAAAGCAAATTAATCACACAAATACCTTCAAAGGGAGAACTTGGATGTACTAAATATTCAGCTGTGAAACAGCCATCTGCCATCTCAGTTTAAGCAGCTAGTACCCCTGAGCAGAGATGTAGCCACATGTTCGAGCATTCTTAATCCTTTGCAGTGCAAAGTAAAAAGGACTTTTGTGTGTCACTGTTTCAGCTGAATTACTGTTAGTAAATCATGACTGTGGTAGCTGTTTGACCAGTGAACGTGCATCTATGCCTTATATATGGGAAAGCAAATTGCTTAGTAGCTGACCATAGCGAGATCTAATTTCTGGAAGTAGCAGCCAGAGAATGATAAAATATTACCAAGTGCAGGAACAGTACAGGTAATTAACCAAAAGGAATCATTTACCAAGAAGCAAGAACAATTTTACTATGTGCCTTGCCCAACTTGAAATCCAGTTAAATCAAGGAAAACACTGTAACAGGTAAGAGCTGTTGAATTTATGACTTTTCCTAGAAGATTTATTATCTGCCTGTTTTATCTGCTGTTTGATGTGGGGAAATTTTTCTAAGTATTTTTTTTTTTCTGAAACAGTTAACTGTGGGTTGTAAATGTTGAGAAGTGATTCAACTCCTCAGGAGCTGGTACCAGACTGATTTACACCAGCAAAGATGAGACTGTCTGTGCTTACTGTGGGAATCCAGAGCAGAAAGCTTTCAATATGAGCAATACTTTGCACTGAGTCTGGGCCTGGCTTACCTCTGCTATGACTCCATGTGTCTAAGAACATATGAGAAAAGGTGAACAATAAAAGTGTCTCTACGTTGAGAATAAGAGGCCTATTTTGAGCGTAACCACAAATACATGGAAAAAGATCACAGAATTCTCTTTCTGTCTATAAATCTGGCCCTGAGGCTTAAGGCTTATAGGTTTCACTCATTCTTTATGATCTGAAACAGATCCAATGTCAATCAAGGCTAGGAAGGGGGGAAGCCCTGCTCTGAGGAAATGACTAAACAAAAGCCCCTCTTCCCGAATCTCTGCTATTTAAGTAGTAAGCTAAAGTAAATTCAGTTCCTTGAGGATGCTAGGAGGAGGAAGTTATGGGGCTGGGATGGCACCTGTGGACCCAGGCATTGTAGGAAGGGGCACCCCTGGGCACTGCTGTGGGGTACCCCTGAGGTAGAAAGCAGTCCTCAGCATCCTGCTCTGATCCAGAGCAGCCCCTCCCTCTGACAGGAAACTTCCAGGGTGTGGTTTTGTCCTCAATAGTATTGCAGTAAAGGATTTATTGTGAGGAAACTTCCTAAGGACAGGGGTCCTCCCAGAAGTAAGGGAAAAGTCTGCCCTGAGCTGGGCCACCCTACTGCGCTGCCCTGCAGGCTATGGCTGAAGCCTGCTCTGCCTTGGGTCTGGTTTAGAAGCCTCAGTCCCCACCTAGCCTGCAGAATGACAAAATTAAATCCCCACACCTCTCATTCTGCTGTGAATTCCTTTCTGGTTAGTCCAGGTAGTTATTTTTTCCATATGTCTCTGTCTCTGATATGGCTAAACCTGCTGTGGCATGGCACTGATATGTCTGGTCACTTGGAAGAAGTTTCTTTTCATCATGCTTGTCCTTACAGGAATTATATGAGGTATGAGTCTCATTAAATTAATAGCCTTCATCTTTCTAGCATCGGATATTTTAAAAAACATCTGGTCCTAAATGCTGGGTGTCATCATCTATAAATGAAATGACAGGGTTGAGAACCTCCTTTCAGCCCTCAAGCAAGCAACAAAAACGTCACCCTCCGTGGTCCCCTCCATTTGAAAGTGCTGCTCCTTGGGATGTATGAAAAATTATCTTGTCCTGGGTACACAGCTGTTTCCCACAGCTGAACATGGTGAATTGCCAGTACAATTTGTTTCTGGCCAAAGCTCAAATACCCCTAGCCACAAAACCACCTAGCAGTCCTCCCCAGAAGGGTCCTATCAGTCCTAACTCAAAATTGCTTGCTGTTGGCGTCATATCTCATTGTCAACAAGGTTGGAAGAGACCTCAAAGATCATCAAGTCCAACCTGTCACCACAGACCTCACGACTACTAAACCATGGCACCAAGTGCCACATCCAGTCCCCTCTTGAACACCTCCAGGGATGGTGACTCCACCACCTCCCTGGGCAGCCCATTCCAATGGCCAACAACTCTCTCAGTGAAGAACTTTCCCCTCACCTTGAGCCTAAACTTCCCCTGGTGCAGCTTGAGACTGTGTCCTCTTTTTTGGGTTCTGGTTGCCTGAGAGAAGAGACCTTTCAGGTAGTTGTAGACAGCAATAAGGTCTCCCCTGAGCCTTCTCTTCTCCAGGCTAAACAATCGCAGCTCCCTCAGCTTCTCTTTGTAAGGCTTGTGCTCGAGGCCTCTCACCAGCCTCATTGATGTTCAAGAGTCTCAATGTCTTTCTTAAATTGAGGGGCCCAGAACTGGACATAGTGCTCAAGGTGTGGCCAAACCAGTGCTGAGTACAGAGGTACAATGACCTCCCTGCTCCTGCTGGCCACACTATTCTGGATGCAGACCAGGATGCCATTGGCCTTCTTAGCCACCTGGGCACACTGCTGGCTCATGTTCAGCCGGCTGTCAATCAGTACCCCGAGGTCCCTTTCTGTTTGGCAGCTCTCCAGCCACTCCGACCCCAGCTTGTGGGAGAATGACTTGTGCATGGACATATATATATATATATATATATTTTTTTTTTTTTTTTAAAAGCATCCTCATCTGAGGCATGAGGAGATCATGCCAAATAAGGTCCACAAGTGAGGATCTCATACTGCTCTGAGACCCAAGTTTAGAAGATTGCTTGAAAACAAGACATTTAAATGCACGTTAACATTCCATGTTTAACTGGAGCCAAACATGGTTAGATGAGCAGGTATTTGAAAAGGATTCCCCGCCCCCCCTGATACCAGTCAAGGAATAAAGATGGAAATCATAGAATCAACCAGGCTGGAAAAGACTTCAGAGATCATAAAGTCCGACATATAAAAAGTAAAGTAGTCTTGATCCCATAGGAGTGAAAGAAAATATTCCTGAACTTATTGCTCATTTGAATTACTTCCCAGTCTAGTTGCTTGAATGCTTTGTTTTGTTTCCATGCAACTTGAAGTAATGATTTATTGTTTAAAAAACTGTACTCAGAAGCTTTACCAAGGTTTCCTAATACTTTAGGATTCCAGGTTTCACGCAGACACTCGTACTGTTTGAATCCAAAGGAATTTAAATTACAGGAGCCGACGGTTAATTTTACCTCTGATGCTTGTGCTGCATGCAACACTCTGTGTGTGTGCACATGTGTATGTTTGAATGTGCTCTTGTAAATTCTGAAAATGATAGTAAATTCTTCACTACACTGAGCCTGGATGCTTTAGGCAAGTTGTTGGACTGTAGCCGTAGGGCACGCATTCAGCTGTATGATAGTGGACTGGAACTGGAAGGAAGAATTACAGAGCTCACAACATAATCATAGAATAGCCTAGGCTGGAAGAGACGTTAGAGATCATCTCATCCAACATAATCTTCTGTCTGAGGCTGCTAAGAGTTCATTCAGTTTCCTTCTCAAAGACTCATTTTCCCAAAAGCATTAGTCTAGAGTTCAGGTGAAGAGAGAAATCTGGATAATTTTCTGTGGGAAAGTTAGTGGAAGTTATCCTGAAAACAGATTAAACTGCTTCAACTTTGTATTATTTGTTCTATTAAGGTGTCTTCCTTGAAGTAAGCTTGGGTTTTGTACAGAAGAAGAAATGTATATAGATGTGTCTGAGATCATCTAAGATTCATCTGTGGCTGGAGTGGTCTTTGTGGAGAGCTTACATTCACATGCGCTTCTGTTTCAGCTCCTAAGTAATGCCTTTCTATGTGGCTGTGTAATCTGTGCCTATCATGTGCTGCATGCTACTGCAGGGTGTCCAAATTCATCTCCTATGAAAAGTTATCCTGTGATAGTGTACAATGGTAGCCAGAGAGGGGTTCTGCAACTTGCTTCCTTTGTGTGAACTACCTCTTTAGGGTTTTCCTTACTGTGTTGGAAATTCTAAAATGATCCACAAAACACAACCTCCCCCTTCTTCTGAATTTGCTTTTCATTTTTATCTCCATCTCCATCCTCTAACTAAACTGTAAAAGAAAAATAATTGATCATCCAGACCTGGACACTGACACTGCCTAAACACTCTTATCTACCTCTGTTATAGGGATTTACTTTTACCTACTTTTGTGCAAATGAAGCCTCTGACTTAGTTAACCATTACTGTATCATGTTCATGAATGTAGCCTATTAAAATAAAATTAAATAGATGGGATGGCCCTTTTACAATCTTCTTAACAAGGAAGAAACTGATGCCTAAGACACTGAGCACTGCCTACAAGATAGTGTGAGCCCTAAATCATTGCTTTCGAAGTGTATTTTGGGCTCTAACTCAATATCTTGCAAGGATGGGCCCCTAACAGAGCTGTTAAATGGGATCAGCTACAAGAGTCGTTGCAAGTGTGCACCTGTCTAGTGACAGCAAGTTAAAAGATAAGTGCTTGAATAAATCAGTCGACAGGTTTTATGAAAGACTTGGGAGGAGAGAGAGGACAGCAGAAAGTAGCTGTTTGTAATGCTAATCAAAAATGAAAGATGTTCTCAAAGCATGTGAGAGCAGGCGAATATTAGCAGGTGTTGTAAATGCCCAGGCTCGGAGCAGAGTTTGAGCCACAATGGGTAAACTTATTTTTCATGAGTAAAACTTCACTGATGATGCTAGCTCAGCCACAGAGTCAGGAAACTGCAGTTTAGGGATGGATGACATATCTTAAGCTCTGAAGTTTCTGTATCTTAGGCTCTGAAGTTTCTCTCTTCTTCTTTAATACAGATTCTTCTTTCTAGGCCTACCCTGGGCTTCCTAAACTACTTATGCTACTTAACACATTTGAGTGTTCCCTCTTCAGACAGTTAATTATTTTTTTTTTTCTGTGGCAAAACCCTGGGCTTTCATCACCTTTCCCAGCACTTCTACAAATCTAGGTTTTCTTAGTGACTGTTTTAATTGTGTTTCAGACCATCAGGAGCAGTTTCCAAGGAGACCACCTCCTTGTGGGTTGAATCTTCAGCAGGTGCATATTAGCTCATTTCCAGTGAAGTCTGCAGGATGAGTTGTTCCAGTTAATTTATGGTATTAAGTTTATTAATCAAACTGTTAGCTGTATTACAAATGAAAAAAACCCCATGGTTTAATCTCCCTTTCCTCTTATTGGGGCAAAATTGATGAGCAGTCTGTGATTTCAAAATAAATAAGCTCATTCTGGCTACACCCCATAAAGCCTGTTTGCAGTGTGTATCATGTTCCTCCATGGGCTTGAGACTTTGAAGAAAACAGCAAGTTCTGGAAAACAGTGAGTCCACATGTGATCTCTGGAAGTCTTAATTTTCAGAGCATTAGGAGACCAGCCTGCAGGTCTTTTGGCTGCTTTGTCTAAAAATCAGGAACATCAGGATTCTGATGAAATGTTGCAGCTTTTTTGCCTCCTTTGGCACTTCTGTCGCCGTGATACAGGTGACAGTTGTGAAGTGAAGCATACTCGTTTTTTCCACTGAAAGCATTTGGTACAGATTGTTCCTGTGTCTCCCTCAGCAGGTCCCATCCTGGAACTAATTGACTTCCTGTTTGGTGTGGGTGTTCTTGGGGGAGATGTCTGCAGTTTTTACTTTAATTATCAGTACACCAGGCTAGACTTGCCTGTGTATAACATTAGAAATGGAAGAAATGCTGTAGGCAGTTTATGTCACGTTAATTTATAGCTTGGATAGGATTTGGAGAACCATATGAATTACTTTACCAGTGGACGTGACCTTTACATGTGGTGGTAAATTGAGCGCGAGAGAGAACAGCAACAATGTATTTAAGGAGGGGTGGAATTTGAATCTGAATGGTCTTGATTTTGTAATAAATCAGCCACAGAATAAACATGTCTCTCTTCTCATCCCCCCTACATATGGAATGATGATTAGAACCAGGACATCAAAAAGGTCGCAGGAATAAACAAATCTATTTATGACACTTAAAAAAACCCAAACAAAACAAACCAGCAACAACAAAAAACCAACAACAACCACAAAAAAACACACAAATTTTGAGCATGTTTAAAACCCTAACCTTGTCATCTTTAATGCACATAAATCAAGTACAGGTTTTAATGGTAAAAATACGGGTATGTTCTAGCCTTACCCTTCATAAATACATTGTTGGCTATTTATTAAGTAGGTGTGACTTTTAATGAAATATATGCCTCTTAGGGTGTTGTATTTCTAAGGATATTGTGTATTTCTACCCTGGGAGGTCTCCTTGACCACACCATTTCTTCTCACAGTCACATGCAGCAATATGGTAGTTAGACATTATTACTATTATTGTTATTATGTTCTTGTTATTATTACTGCAAGGAGTTAGCAGCTCAACTGTCTCTGTGCCCCTCAATTTTTCCCTTCCATCTGACTCACTGACTCAGGAGGGCTCCAGCACAACGTGTACAGCTTCATTGGTTTGGGCTTGAAAAAATGTCTCTGCATCTAACCTAGACATGTCACTGCCATTGTTTTCACGAGAGAGAAAAGTAAAAACCTATGTCTAGAATTAAATAATTAAGCTTGTGGTAAGTTGACAGATGAAATCTTGTGAAGCTTGAATTTTGGGCTGAAATGATACAAAGACATCTATGGTATAGTGAGTTGCTTGTGTAAATTTCTAGTTCAGACTGAATTCATGGGAGCATATCTAATAACATTCAGAATACATTACTGAATGGGATAAATGAGCTAAGAGACAATGTGAATCATCCTCTAATTACTATCTTATATGTAGACTAGCATCTCAGAAGGATGACTGTTTCTTCTTAAAAGTCTGACCATGCAGTTAGAGATAAATGCTCTGAATTTTTTGTTCAAATCAGCACTAAAATCATGAAGGTTGGATCTTGTGAAATTTTTGAAGCAAGTTTAACTTTGTCACATGTAATTAAAATATTTCAAGCATCTAACCCACTCAGTACTCTGCTTTAGTTTGACTTGGTATGGAACTCTGTGCCTATCTGTATTCTTGTGTATTAGCATGGCTTTTTCTAACCCCCAAGCTATTAGTTAACTGTTGAGCATCATTGCAAATACATATTATGCTGTGACAATTTCCCACTGTATTCGGGTAAATGTTGCAGAAAACATAATGCTGTAACTCTGTTTAGCCAGGCTCTGTACAGATGTAAGGTTAGTCATGGATCAGACTTCGTTTTCATCTCTCCTTCTGCTTCATTGCTCACAATATGTGGTTTTGAGCATGAATTATTAATAATTGAATCATTTTAAATGCTAGAGATGCACCAATTGTTGTCAGATTTTAAATTTGTTCCTTTTAATTACATAGTTACCATTTAATGCACAACATGGATCTAAGGAGTTCTAATTGTTAAAGAACATTTTTCACCTCTTCTGATTGGTATGAGGTAGATTAAGGGTACAGAAAAAGCTCTTCATCAAACCCACTGAATTTTCCTATCAGTGCTAAATTAACACAATAGGAATGTGAGAAATGACCATGAATAAACATTTTAAAGGATGTATGATTTTTAATCTGTGCATTCTTGTACAGTTTAATACTGCAGGGGGGGCGGGGAGAAGGTAAAGCTTACAATTGGTAACTAACGATAGTATAGGAAAGAGAATAAACCAGAACCACATACACAAAGTGAGGATTAATTGCTTCATGTGGATGAAAATGTGAAGTCACCCTGGAGATTCTATTGCATCTGTCATCGCTTTGCTTTCAGTGGTTCGTGCTGATGTTCCATCGAGGGCACTGGAAAAATTTACATGCTAAATACTTGAGGTTTGGCTTAATGAAATGGGTTTTAGAATATGCTTGTTTTGATCTTGCTGTACTTAGCTTCTGATTTGGCCCACTTGTCACCTAGATCTTGGAGGCTCAGTTCCGAGAGGGATTCTACTACAACTTCATATGAAATTGATTAGGTGTTTAAGATTATCTGTAGAAAATGGTACTTACAAAGTACATCCCAAAACCTGGGAATACAGAGAAAGTTTTGGGGTGTTTTTCCTACTATTTTTCCTCAACAACCTTTGAACACTTTTTTCTGATCAGTCTGTGGGTACTTTCCATGGAATAGCCTGGAGATCAAAATGAGTAGGCTTTGCAGGACTTTGTTAAACCCAAAATCTAGGTTTGTAATGGGTAATGTTGTAAGGAGTTTTCCCCTATATTTCCCCACAGTGGGAATTGTCATCCCTGTCCCTCTATGTGACCCTCAACTAGCTCCTACTTGAGGCTACAAATAATAAATGGAGGAAAACCAGAATGTGGGAAATCCACTAAGTCTAATTGGTAAGAGGTAGCTTTCTGTGGAGAATTAGGCAGTTGAAAAAGTGATGGACTTATTTGGATTCACCCAAGGGTAAATAAGCAATTCTGGGTAGAGAATTAAAGTTGAAAAATTGCATTTGTGTCATCACCATTTTTTAAGGTCGGGTCCATGAGGAACTTGCTGACATATTTGTAGCCATGGAAAATTGTTTCTGTTCAGGTAACAGAAGTGTTGCAGAAATTCCTGTGCCAGAGAGATAATTCAATGTTTGCAACTAGAACAGTGAATGCACACTTGATTCTAGAAGTGGAATTCCAGTCTTTACAGCCAGGAATTGTTTGAACCATCACTGTTCCAAATGAGTGAACCTTTCTAGCACTAGCCTGTGCTTTCTTATCTACCTAGTATCTATGATAGCTCTTAGAAGTCCATTTGAGGAAGAATATACAGTCTGAATAGGGCAAGTGTTCACCTGTCAAGGAAAAAAAAATATAAAAAAATCCCAAATTCAATATCATACTCCTCTAAAACTCTTCTAGCTAGCAAACCATTAATAACTGTTGGTAGAACTTCATAGTGCTTCATGCAGCAGTCTAGTTTGAAGCATCCATGTGCAATCTGTTTTAATTGAGTTCAAATGAAAGTGCTGCACAGGGAAATGGCCTCTTGTACGTCTATTGTTATCATGTAACTTTGGGCCTGGAAGGCAATGTGTGCTGATGTGAGGTTAGAAATTTGGGCTGGCTTATCTGCGATTAGACTTGCTACTCTTCCATCCATGAACATTATAACTCTACAGATGTTTTAAAAATAGTTAGAATCAAAATATTTCAGTCCTCTGAGGTAAAGGGAGTGTGACAACAGAAGGTACTACTGATTGACTGCTGTTCACAGAGGAGACAGACCATTTGATTTATCTTGGACTTATGACTAGAGAGATAACCAAACAGAATCCAGGAAGAAAAATCCTTTCTAAGGTGAGAAATCCATGGGCTTACACAGGAATGTTTAGAGCAGTATCCTTTGGTCTGAACAGCCCTGCTCCAGTGCGCTGTGGCAAGCTCCACAGAATTGCATCAGTTTTTGCTCTTGGAACCAAGCTGATGATACCTCACAGAAATTTTTATCTGTTCCTCCTCCTTTATATATATATATATTTTTTTTTAAAAATTTTTCCCCCCGAATGATTTGTTGAAACTGGAGGAGTCATTTTAGCTTTACATAGTATGAATTCCAAATCTATTCTATTGGGACTTCTCGTGGGTATAAGATAATAATTAAACTATTTCAATACTGCAAATGATCTCACTTTTCTTTCACCTTGCCAGAGTACAATATTAACTACTCCTCATTTACATAGTTAAAATAAGAAGTTTCTGAATACCAAAGAAGTCAGAGTGTATTATGAAATCTCAAGTTGCTCTTGCATTTGCTTCTGGAGTTGGTTCTCAAAAGCTCTACATATGCACCTATCATTTTAACTTTATAGTTCAATTTATAATATAAAAATAACAATAATATAAAAAAAATCATGCTAGTGTAACATCTAGTCCTATAATTTCAGCTCCAATCTGAGCACTATTGCATCTAACAGAAGTCTCCAGGGTTACAGTACGTGGTTGGAATTGGGCCCTCTGGAATTAGTAAGGCTGGCCACAGGCAAAGGAACTGTTTGATTAGGCAAGGACTTCCAGACCAGGTTGGTGCTGAATCTTCCTGTCAAAACTTATCTGGAATTCCAGTATCACAACTTTTGATGCTTAACTGATTTAAACTTTCAGTGTGAAACCTGATAAATTTTGCAACCTGTTGCAGCTTTGAGATTTTATTGCTTCTTGCTGCTTTCATTCACCATATGGTCTGCTATTCACAAACTCTGCCCTAATGAGAATTACTCTTGCAGGTAATTTTCTAATGATTGTCTTGGGATAAACAAATTTTTCATACTTGTTTTGCTAATGTATTCAAGTAGGTTCACAGGGGAAATGATTAATCATCTAAAAAGCAAGACAGTGTCTTTCATTATGCTAAAGGATCCAAAGATGATCAGAGCAAAGCCACTCGTTGCTATGACAGCAGATACCTTTTTCTCCCTTTGTGAGGTAAATGGCAGCTCCCAAGCTGATTGGTTAAAATGAGCTTATCCTGGTGACCAACCATAGGGAGTTAATTTCATCAGAAAGAGAAAATGGTGGGAAATCCTGCCGTGATCATACAAAGGAATTTTCATTAGAAGCCAACAGAGTCAGGGGTTCTCTTTCATTATAATTAATATGTTCCATCTAATAAAATAATTTAGGAGAGGCAGACAATAGAATTAGGCTGTGTATTATTTTGTATATCCACATAAGCTTTAATCTGTTTTCTGCTAAGACCTACACTCAAAGTAAAGCAACCCCTATTTTCCCCATAATACCTCTATTACCAAAGACTGTCATCATGTACCTGTTTATATAATTGGAGATAAGCTAATTGCAGGCAATACAAAAGGGCTGGCATTCTTACAGGTATTTGCTGGAAACACTCATGCTCTGTGGGAATAATGGACACAATAAACTTTAAATAGGACTGTTTCCCTTTGGTTTATGCTGGTAATTGTCATTGTATTTCTCACTTTCTCCATGGACAAGACTTTTATTTTGGTCATATTCAAGGACAGAGGTTCCATGATGGTTCACAGGTGAAAGGAAGAGATTGTAATGAGGTATTAGGGTTTACTGTTTGGTTACAAGGAAAGGACCTGCACTATTTTACATGAGTTCTCACCTGTCATAGGATTCCAGCTGTGGCCCATCTCAGACAGGGCTTCCTTTGAAGAGGTTAGACTCAGTCACTTCTGTGCAGTCTGTAGCTTATCATACATTATTGGTCTAAAAAGAGGTGGTAAGGGGTGTATTAAGATTAAATACTACTTAAATATGTGTGTAAGTCACTGTAGAACAAAATTGAGCTGGTTTGCCAGCTAGAGAAGGCCTCTCATTCCTTTTTACACTGATTGCTTTTAACTGATTTTGGTCAAGAAGAGTTAAGTTTAACTAAGCAATTTTGTTTTGCGAGGGCCGAAGAAGGCGCACCACATCCCAGAGATGACTTCCAGTCCCTGAACCTAGCCTTCTATTTATGGTTGCATTAGATTTTGTTTTTAAGCTCATTTTGAGTGTGTGTGTGTTAATCGTTGTATATTGAGGTTGTAGACTGGCAGAGGTTGGTCACTTCTCCCAGGCAACCAGCACCAGAACAAGAGGACACAGTCTCAGGCTGTACCAGGGGAGGTTTAGGCTGGAGGTTAGGAGGAAGTTCTACACAGAGAGAGTGATTGCCCATTGGAATGGACTGCCCGAGGAGGTAGTAGAGTCACCATCACTGGAGGTGTTCAGGAGGAGACTTGATAGGGTGCTTGGTTGCATGGTTTAGTTGATTAGGTGGTGTTGGATGATAGGTTGGACAAGATGATCTTGAAGATTTTCTTCCAACTTGGTTTATTCTATTCTATATCTGTGGTATGAGAGAAGGAATTGAGTAACATAAAATTGCTGGTTTTGGCGCTTTAAAATGCAAAGGTTAGGCAGTAAAGTGTTAGCTATTATATGTGGGCTTTATTTACCCTCCTTAAACGTAAAGGAGAAAACAGTGGACTGTATCTAACACAACGAGAAAGCCAAGACAGTGGAAAGTTTAATTACTTGCCTAAAACCACAGTGAATCAGTTGCACAGATGAGATTACAAGTCAGGAGCTTCTGGCCCTTTGCCCAGGCTCTCAGTATCATGGAGCTCTTAGTTTACGTGTTATTCTACCAGGACACTTCCAAGACCTGATTTTCTGCACTGTCTGTGTGTACACACATGCAAAACCCACTTATGGGCTAAATGTATATGTAGCTATTTAACCCTGCTAATTACATATGCAAATCAACAGCTGACAGACTGTTTGCCTACATCATGCAGGTTGTGGTATCTTGGTGTTCAAATTGACCATGAACTGTAACCTACCTTTTTGCATCTGCAAACACCTGGGAATCCTACTCCTCTTTTTGCTTTTCATGTTGGTATAGTGGAGATAGGTCGCCCAATTTGTAAGTAGTGATGTAGTTCCTGAAGTAAGACCAGATCTTCTATCAGTCAAATACTGTCTTATACTGTATATGTTTACCTGTTGTAAGGAAAACAAACTCTATGCTCAACATTCAGTATCTTCATCTGAGATACTAGATCTTAAGTTCATATGAGGTGTGAAAGCATCTGCTTGGGTGCCCTAACATGGACACAGTTAACAGCTAAAGAAGGGAATTAGGGATGTGCAGCCTCACTTAGATTAAGACTTCATCCTTTGGGATGTAAATGTTGGGATCTGTAATCCTAATATTGGTCTGAATTGGATTGAGGGTGGTACTACATGGCAAGGTAAAGATAACAAAGATGTCTCTCAAGGAGTTAATGCAGCTACATCATTTACAAGGATCATTTCTAAAGCCAACATGAGGATATCTATTTAATGGTATCCTGGAACATAAATGTACATTTTTATACGTCTGTGTTGCAGGCTTCTAGGATTTGAATTTTATGGGGACTCTGCTAACATAAAAGCTAGGTAAGGTCCTTTGCAAGCAGTTTTGTGATCCCGCCCTACCTCTCCGCAGACTTCAATGCAGTTAACCTTGCAAAGAAGGCTGTTACATCAAAGCCAACTGCTTCTTTAAAATTAGCATGGCTTCTTGTACTATTCTGTAAAAGTTGGTGTTCTCAGGTGTGTTAAACCTTGCTAAAGCGGCAAGTTGAACCACCGCCCTTAACTTCCATTAGCAGTAAGCGAGTTAATCACTTGTTTTCACCCTAAACAAAGGCAAATGCCCAGGAATTCCAGTCTTTTCCTAAAGAGGCCCCGGTGGGGTGTTGCTTTGGGAAGGATTGGTGTGTGAAGTGGGAGAAGCGCTGAAGCAGCTCACAGGCTCGTGATACAGGGTTTGGTGGGGAAATCAGATTGAATTTCCACACAATATGTTACTGCCTAACATGGCAAACAGGGTGACAAACTGAAACGCAGGGGCAGGACTGGGAATGGTGGTTGGGAAATAGAGGGGAGAGGGTTTCCTTGATTAAGCTTTCTGGGGCTGTGGTCGCACGTTTATGTGCTATTCCTCCCAGCAGGAGGCTGACTTGTAGCCACTTGCTTAGAAAACTTTGGACTTTAGCTGTCTGTTCAAGTCTAAAAGAGTAAAAACCAATTTATTATTAAAATGGAGTGCAAGGAACGCAAAAGTGTTGGCTGTCTCCATGGTAGTTACCCACAGTTTTTATTGTAAATTGTTTCAGAATTTGCAGTTCTTAGGGACTGAGCTTTTGGTTCAAGCCATGGGATAAGTACCTAAGCACAAAGTGTGGCTCAGAATCTTGGATTAAGATGTCCTCAAAGGTAATAAATGCTTTATGTATTTACTTTAGAGTCTACTTTGATCCAGTACAGGTGAAAATTTATGTACTAAAAAAAAGCCACAGAATTTCTTGTATATCTTTGATATAGTATATTCAGACGCTTCAGTTAAAAAGATGCACCTCAAGGCCAGGCATTTTTAAACTGTATTTTCCAAAGTTGGTATTTTATTTCATTTCTATTTTCTTTGACAAAGGAAATAGTAATTTTTTTTTTTTTAAATAATAAAAGCAGTACAGGAAGGTTGGTTTTTTTGATTCAATTTTCCCCCTAGCCTGTTCTCAAATTTTCACCTGGAATTTGAAGTTAACCTCTCCTTAAAAGCAGATGAGCAGAATTATCTGAGAATGGAAGAGTAATGATTTCAGAATGAGCATTTGTTAACCTGAAAAGTTAAAAACATTATTTCTGAGAGCAGCAGCATTGTAACGTGTTCATTGATTTCAGAATTTTGTTAGAACTGTCCAGAAATACTTCCCATCTGAAATTTGCATAAAAGATCATCTATTTAAACACATGCTTGCAAATGAGGTGGCTATGAAAGTTTTCTCATAAAATGCATTAATGTGATGCAAAGGCTACAATGGCGCTGATACCGTTCTGCTCACATTACATCTGCTGATATTGGAATGGTCACATTAAAATACTGCATGATTGAAGTAATAAAACTTGGCTTGAAAACTGCAGCACCAGTCTCAACACTGCTTTTCAATGCATTTGAATTAGGTCAGAACATGAAGATAAAGCATACTATCGTGGAAAGAGAATCCATTTACAGCCTATGCTGTCAAAACCTGAGCAATGACTCCCCTCCTAAAGGTGGTGTTGATGATGTACTTCCTGACACCAAACAATTTCTGGTTTTGACTCTTTAATTCTATTGTTTCCTTTCTGTTCAGTGCCCTTCCATTTGTACTCAATCTCACTGTACTTTGGCAGCTGTAATTCTGTCACTAGGTACACTTGGAGCTTTCTTGCAACTGTTCTGACATACTCATAACAGGTACAGGGTTTTTTTTTGACAGTGCAGTATCTGTTTTTATCAGCGTGTGGGCTGCTGGGAGATTTACAATCAAATGTTAGTAAAAAATTGTCTGTTCCCTGTACTGTTTGTTTAAGTAGCTGCGTTAGGTCTTTTCATGACTTTCTCCAAATAAGATCAAAGAGTTGAGAAAAATCTTTGTCAGTCTGAGAAGTTACAGTGATGGCGTTCTTGTAAACTCAAAATCCTAAAAATTCATAGCTAGTAAAGTGCTCTGCACACATGATTAATGACTTAATGGCAGATGACAAGATAGAATACTCTTTGGTAAAGTTTCACTTTAAAAAACAAAGAGTAATCTGTTTCAAGCCTAGAGAGAGGGGGGGGGGGGGGGGGGGGGAAAGAAAGAAAAAAAGACAGTGTCAGGCTAGATTTCCCCTATAGATACCACCAGAGCTTCTGTCCCTGCCGTTGAACACAACAGCTGGTAAGCAGCAAGCAACTGGAGAAAAAGACCTGCCTTTAATCCAGTACAATGTTTTCTTGTGCCCATTTTACTGTAAGTCTCAGTGGCAAGGGGACAAAGGCTGTTGACTGATCTGTGCAATTACCTCCTCTAATATTGCTTTCAACTGTCTGCTCAGAGTGACAAGAGTGGATGAGGTTTAGTTAAAGTCTGGGAAAAATGCCCTTTTAATAAATAAATAAATAAATGTCCTTCTCTGTTATCAAGCGACTCTTTTAGACCTTTGTATCGGTTTTGGGGAAAAGTGCAGGTGATGTGATTGAAAGTTAGAGTGAGTCTGAACTCAGAGAGCAGCAATGCAATCCATGTTTCTACTGAAATACCCTTAGTGCTGTGTGCAGTTTGCACTGAGAAAGAAAAGGTGTGTGTCTGTCTCTTTTTTTTTCCACCCCCCTTTCTGGTGTGTGTGCATGTGGTATTTCTCTTTGGTGTCGTGTGGCTCAAAAGCAAACATATTTAAAAATAATTGTCCAGTGCCCTTTCCACTTGGAGGCTTTATCAGTCTTGATGGCAAAAATGTGATCCTTCAAAAGTAAATAAATAAGGGTAACCCGAGCTGCTATTTATTTCTAATGTGGAAGATGCAGAAGTAAAACTGTGTGTAATGAACTGTAGATGGAAGCCTTTTCCTTTTATCTGACGAGACAGCATGAGGAGACACTGCACATACCTCTATCCTCTGAATCTGTGCAATGGAGTGGAAGCCTAGTACTGAGGCCCTTTCTATGATACATGTAACTGTAACTGGTATCTTGGTCCCTGCTTGTATATAACACATACTACTGCTCAGACAAGAGAATGGGAGTGTGTGCTGTATGCAAGGGCTTGATGTGTGCTGTGGTTATGCAGTCATACTGATGAATACATCCTTGATTGAGGAATAGGCAGCATTTCAATAAGTACAGGTGTTCACATATCACAATAGTGAACATGATACAGGCATGTTGAGATGAGTGTTGCAAAGCCTACATCATATATGGCAGAGAATATAATTATTTGTGGTGTATGTGCCTTGGTCAGATTCTTTCATAGATGTATGATAGTTTGGGAAGCTAAGACTTTAACCACAATCATAGCTGCTAGGCAGCTTTCTGTTAATTTCATACCTTTAGCCAGGATCAGGCTGAATATAAGGGCACTATCTGGTCTTTCCCTTTTATGGATCCAGAAATCTCAGTTTAAAAAGTCCTCATCTGAATAGCTGTAGAATTGAGCTGGGTGGGCCTCCTGCTCTCTGAAAGCGAAGGTGCAGCATTTGGAAGACACCAGACTCAAGGCCATCAGGTGTTAATTGTCTCCTAAAATGCCTGAGAGTGAGAAGCTAATTTCATTTATGACACTTCTGAATATGGCAGCAGAGTAGGAATGGGAAATCAGACCACCAAATCCTTTCACATATGGCATCAACTGTTCAAGTTCATGCCAGCATCTGTTGAATAATGTTCATCTATTTTGTGATGAACCCATTCATTTACTAATAGTTAAGTTCCTGCTCAGTTTGTTCCAACCATGGCTGTCTATTAACAAGAAAAAGTGTGCTCCAGTAGATTTAATGGTAGTGATTGTCAAGCTAGGTAAACTCCACTCCCAATCTCAATTTTTTTCCAGTTAAATGTATCTGCTCCCTAAAAATATCCAACCCCCCCCAAATGCCCCCAAACCAAACCCCCAAAAAACAACAACAAAAAAAACCACCCTTAACAAACAAATGAAAAACAAGAAAAAACCCCAAAACCTCAAATCAAAACACTAAACCCCACTCTCCAAAAACCCCAACCAACCAACCAAATTTTCTTTACATTTAGTCTGCTGTCTGAAAAACCTCTGAGATCCTTAAGAGGAAATTGCTAGATTAAAGGCTATGTTTTGTTCTAGTGGCTTAATAGGTTACTAAAAATTGGCAGTGATTACCTATCTGGGCAAGATTTGGAAAGATGGCTTTGGTATGAGCAATTGCTGTGCAGCCATCTCTGTCCCTGGACTGGAAATATGCCGTTTTTCTAGAATCATAGAACTGTTGAGGTTGGAAGAGAACTTTGAGATCAAGTCTATTATACTGCTTAGAAAGTGTTGCCCAGGTTAGGACTAATGTTTGCAGAATGTCTTAAACTACTCTTGTGTCCTGCACTGAACAGAAAACCATGCCTAATGTCCTTCCCCATTTCAAAATCCCTGAGTTCTAATTTATTAATCACCGCAGCTTTAGTACCTTTCTAATTCTGTCAGGTGCATAGTTGACTACTGCGGTAGTCAACCGCAAGGACATACAGAGCTTGCCAGGCTCAACCCACACTTCAGTACTTGTACCAGTTGAAATGACTGCAGAACACTAATATAACTCTGGACTGCAAGATGCTTGTGTAGAACAGTGGGAACAAAATGAACCTACTTGTGATGACTTCATATTCCTTTATCTTTTCGGTCTGCTTTTTCTGTAAAGCCACAATAAGAGAAGAAGTAACAGCCAGCACTACTCCTTCCTATCAGCTATTTTTTTTTTTTCCTTTTTAATATGTAACTATATCTTAATGCTAATTTTAAAACTTGACTGAAAAAGACCTCAAATCCTTTTGCTTTAAAAAAAGGAAAGGAAGTAGCATTTATATATTTTTGTCTTCCCCTTTTCTATTTCCCTAGCAGTGATTCAAGAGAATTAACCTATGTGGAAATAAACCAAGAAAAAGTTAATTCAGAAATCTACCCGGGGTGCTTCCTGCCTCCCTTATTTTGACCCAGACTCTGTAATTTACCAGATTAGGAGAGATTTGGAACTGATTTGCTCTGGACTCTTGACAAAATGTTGCAATGGTGTGTCATTACTGTGAAGAGGCTCAAGTAATGGCAACATGTTTCATTTCAGCATTGCAATGTATCATCAAGTATGTTACTGCTATCTCAAGAACTATTTGGGTATAAATCTCATTTATAAGTCTGATTCCACCTTTTTTAGTCACTTAGGATTTTACCTTCTACTTTTCCTCTTGTAATACTGCTCCAAAACATCTCTTCTATTGGCCTTTGAAAGCCCAGCCACTCTCTTTGTCTGCCTTGTGTCACACAGCTTTCTTTTGATGCCTGTCCTGCTCTGTTTACCTGCATCCTTCTCCACCCCAGAGGTGTGTCTTGCCAGACTAGAAATGAGCTACCAGGCTTCTATGTGACTTCTCTGCTAGGATTGTGGAAAAACTATTTTGGGTGAATTTCTGTGATTTACGGAGTAGGAGAAAGTTTGTTTACCAAAACACACCCTCCTCTTCCTTCTCTGATCAGTTACTTTCTAGTTGTAGTTGTTCTGGAAATGTTTTCTCTAAAAATAAGATGCTTGAATCACAAGTCTGAATAGTGTATTCCAAGAGGGTAATTCCTAGGGTGTGGTGAATTTTTACAAGACTCAGACTTTTAATAGGAGAGAAGCATTCCTTTGAAGTGCTCAATGAGGAGAGGAGGAGCCAGAAATCTCAGAAGGCCCAACTCAACCGATGCATCTGTTTTAGCTTAAAGGTTCATTATTTGTGCAATTACAATTTTTATACTAGGAAGTTATTAGAGGGTGTGTAGGGTTATTCTTTATATTCTCACCATTCCCTGCTTTGTGCAAAATAAATAATAAAGACAACTTAGTGTGGTCTAAAACTGGCAGGTGGGCTCTGCTAATGCTTCAGTACTTTCTCATATCTGATCTTTTCTGAGAACAGGAATCTCTGCTGTCACTGCTTAAGCACCTCATGTAGCATAGGTGTGGTGTAATTAAGCCTCTTAATCTTATTGTTCTCTGTTCTTTTTTAAAAGTATTTGGTGGTTATTTTAAGTTTCTGCTAAAATTGGACGAAGCATTTGTATAAAACACATTCTTCTCAGATTCAGAAAGATGATGGTGAACAGCTGCACTAAAAGGGGGGGGGGGTATCAATTAAAGAAATTATAAGCTCTAAGCAGGGCTACAGACACAATTGTATCTAATAGTTTAAAAAACAACATACCCACTCCTAATTTCCTTTCTAAGTCAGTATTTCCTTGTTATTGAGTAAAAAGAAAGTTAGCTGCTTCCGTTTCCATTGTTACTACCCAGGAAATGCATGATTGGAATTGATATTGATCCTGTTGCAATATGGTTGGGTCACTTCAAGGACTGGGAATGCTGAAAGAAGACTCACTTGTGGTATTTCATGTTTCATTGATTTGGAACATCAGGAATGCTAATAGATCAGAAAATAACACTTTCAAAATTTGACAGCATTAAGTAGACTAAAATGGAATCTGGGGCTGCTTACAACTATTTGGTTATTTTCAAAGGAAAATTCAAACAAACAAGTCTAAGCTGAAAACCAAGCTGAATTCTGGAGTCTCCAAAGAGAGGTCATGTGAAGCTGTATGGACTCGTGCTTCCACAGAAGCTTTGGTCAAAACATCTTGCACATAGTTATCGCAGTTGCCATGGGCCTGGCCTCAATACCCTTTCCTGTCCTTCCAGTGACCTAATAATGTTTTACATCAGTTTTCCACTTATGTGAATGCATTTGATACTTATAAGGCAGAAGTGCATGGAAACCTATTGCTTTTGGTCTGTTTCTCCTATAAAACATTATGCTCCCCAATTAAAACTCAATACTTGTCAACAGAAGCTATATGCTCAGTAGAAATGATCTCTCTAAGGCACAAGCAGCTAATCCAATCTTCTCTGAGTGTTTGATGAAAGCCTTCATGAAGTTCACTACTTAAGTTCACTCCTTATTCCTGGTTCTAAAATTAAATAAAACCCAAAAAATTTCCATTCTGCGTTAATTTGTAAATGAATGTTGACTGTATTGGGACTTACTTTAAGAGTAAATAGAGAATTTTTGGTAGTGCTTTTTCTTTTCTTTCTTTTTATTTCCCCCCCCCCCCCCCCCCCCCAAAAGGACCAGTCAGGCTTGTTTGACCTTGATGTATCAGATCCATTCATTATTCTTTTGCAAGGTGTTGGTTCATTTCCTACGTGACGGGTATAAGTAGAAAGGGACTAGATAGCAGAAGGCTACTGCTCGCTTCCTGTTAGCTGAAGTCAGATGTCAGGCTAGGCTTTCTGTTCTCTAGTTTGATTGATAAGCTTGAAGGAGTCCATGGCAGGTATGCAGGTCAGAGGGATAACAGCTGGAAAATATGCAACCAGCAGAGAGACCACACAGAGAGAGACCAAATTCTTTCTCACTTATCACTGAACAATTTCAGGATAACTTGGTGGTTAACACGACGTGATTTGACATTTGATGCAGTGTGTAATCTCTGGATATAGCCATATAATTATGTTCCACATTCTACTTGACTGATAAAATACTCTGTTACAAAGTGGGATGATGCTAATTGTTTCTTACTTTAATTTTAGCTACAAAATAATATCCAAGGCTCAGCAACAATTGTCAGTATGCTGTTGGGTATTTCAAGAGTTTAAGCATATTTGCGAGCCAGCTACATCCAAAGGGTTTCATGATTCCTGTTCCTCAGTGATCATAGAAAGAAAAGCCCTTATGCACAGGGAAAGTTTGGAGAAACTTTATAACTGCTCAGAGACATGGAAGTGTCAACAAGTTTGTACTTGAATGGGAACCATGCCAATCTGGCATCACTGGTAACATGGTGTTCCCAGTAAGAGCAGAAATTCCTCTTGGCACATTAGTGAGGGATGTGCAATACAGTTTGTCCAAAGGAATCATAGTGTTCAGTTATTTTTGACCTCCTTCTTAGCTATTGCTGTTGTACATCACATGGGTACCCTGCCCAGACTGTGGGAGTTCTTGGCTGGGTGCATGGGTTGTTGCCTCTTGCTTCCCACTGTATGCATCCTCACCTCTTCACATTCTTTCTGTCCCTCTGATAAATAATTGTTTGATGCTCTTCCATCAAAGATTTTGGGTGCTTTGACCATGTTAATATTGCTACAAGGTAAATGCTGTGCCCCATAAGGAATGTGCCTCACAGTAGCTCAAGGTCACTATTCTTCGTTGGCTGTCCCTCTATAAAGCAAGGAGAGAATATTTTTCTCTTTGTGTCAGCATTGGGTCTCTAAACTCTCTGCAGTAGTTGGAGACAAGGAATGACATTAGAGAAGAAGATCTCAGATCTCAATGCTGCCTGAAGAGGCACAGGATACCTCCATCCCCAAGACCTGCTTTGAAACCCCAGTTGAAAAGTTAGAGCTGGTTTGAGGTCACATCCTTAGCTTTGGGGAATGGATGGGCCAGAACTAAATAACATCAGCTGAGGCCTAAGCTTAGTTGATTTCCAGAACAAGTTTTAAAATAATATTAGTAATGAGATCAGCTCCCCTTCCTACAGTGAATTAACCTGAAATGAATTTTAAGGCAGGAAATAGGCAGAGGTGGACAGCTGCTTCTGACAAAGACATTCTCTTGCATGTGTGTTTTATACAGTTCTGTTCTTGTCAAACAATGAATTGCTGGTGGGCCTTGTGCAGTGATGCTTGTGTAAGAGTTATGAATACCCTCTCAGGAGCACTGCTGTTATCACATACATAGCTAGGACAGCGATAATCAATGCATAATTTGGGTTTTGTGTGCTCTTCACAATACTCACTGAAGCATAAATACACTCTACTGATCACATTTAGTTATGGACATATGGGTATACTGGAGTGCTCTCCATGTTCTGTAAGAGGCTGTTGTCTGTTAGAGGTATAATCCAGCCACAGAAGAATGACACTGTTTCATGTTCCCATTTCACAGATACAGCTGAAACAAAGGAAAATCAATTGGCTTGATTTATTCAGGGTGCATCTAGTAGTAAGGTGGTATTTCACTAGTCTCTCTCCACATCTTAGTAATGGAGATTTGATGGCAAATATCTACTGCTTAGGGAATCTAAATTTAATAAGTAGCTCTAACCTCCTGTTTTGAAACAAATGTATTTCTACCAATGGGACCCACTCTGCTGGGTATTAAATGGGCAAACAATTTCTATGGGAGTTTTATAGGAGTGCTGGTTTCGCAGTCAGGTGTTTGTAATGTACCTACAGGTAGCAGGTAATACTCTGCCATCAAAAAATCAACCAGATCTTTTAATTGTGTAATTCCACCTCTTCTCTTCCTCCCTCTCCCCTCTCCTTCCTGCTCCAGCCCCTTTGCAGGTGTCTGGTCTGACCCATCAGGTGGGTCTCTGTTTGCCTGTCAGCTTGGGAGCTGATGGCCTTATGGGAGGTACGGCTGATTGCACAGAGCGGAACGGGGTTTGTCTGAATTGCAGGTGTGAGCAATCGACAGAGATCTCTGCTAATCCTGGGGATAGTGGAGCACCCTGGGCTGGAGCAGGCATAGTCAGAAAGGGCTAAATGAAGTGCAAGAGGGAAAGAAACAAAAAGTTAAGTGTCTTGGTTTCTTTCTCCCAGGTGGCTTGGGTTATTCAGGACTTGTAAAGTGAGTTGCTTTTTTTTTTTTTTTTTTTTTTTTTTTTTTTGGCAGTCCATGAGGATGGAGTTTTGCAGTGTGGCTGAGAATTTGTTTGTATGCATGTATCTGTATGTATTTATACAAGTATCTTTGCAGAATGTAATTTTCCAAAGACTTCAAGTCAATGCCCGCTGTATGAATTTCAGGGTTGAAGCAAAAATGAAGCTCATGTATACTTTGTTTTCCTTGGCATCTGTGGAAACCATATGTCTAATGGCACAATTAAGTTTTGGGCTTTATCATATGTGGTGCACTAGAACTCTGCTGAGCACAAAATGCATTTGAGAGACTTGGAGCAAAGGGAAATAGATCCACCTGAGAGATTGCTTTGGGCATCTGTAGCATTGTGCAGGTCCAATGCAGAAGAGAATGCTAGATGATAGCTGGATGCACAGAAGAGAGCATTACAGTAGGCAGGGCACATGAGAGGGGGGAAATCGTAAGGGTGAAGAAGGGATGTTGCTGAAGAAACAAAAATGGGGTTACTGGAGCAGAGAGAGAGAGAGGGCAGTAGAAAAATGTAAAGGTGACATATCCTGTGTGAACTGGATGCCTTTGATCTGCTGAGTACATATTGCTCTGCTTTATGAGTTTTAAAGTTTCACTCAGGCTTTATCTTCAGGGCTTTCCTGGAACTGTATGCCTTACAATTTAAAAGCTTTTAATTTGTATGTTAAACTTTCTGTATAATCACAAGATTGCAGATGCTAAGATTCAGAATAAAATACCATCTGGTGTATCTAGGCTATATCATAATAGTATCTACTATATCCATAACATTTATCTGCTGATCTTTAATATTAATCACCAGTAAACCTAACATTTTGCTGAAGTCACTGAAGATGAGGCTTTCTTATGGTGGGGATGAATTCAGTGTAGAAATGGCATTGCTGCTTAAGGTCCAAATTCTACCATTCAGGCAAAGGACTGAAGGATATAGCCTTTTATTTGCAAACAGGGAAGGGCACTTACACTAAGAAAAGCATGCCTTAAAAAACCAACAAGAAATTGGAGAGGTACAGAGAAGATTAAAGTATTCCTCAACAAAGGAGGTTAATCCAACTTCTCGGCACCAATTTTTCTGCACTTAGGGGGAGATTGTATTTTGCATTCCTGATCCATCAGGTGTGAGCTAGTTCAATGCAACAATCACCTGTGTTTGCTTGATATTTATTTATCTCTAAGCATATATTTTACAGAGAGTAGTGTGATACAGTGGTATGACTTCTGTTCTTCCCCTCCTTCTCCACACATAAAGACAAACTTTGTTTTCTCTGAGACCCATGAGACCTCTCTTCAACCTTTATTCCCCTCCTTGCTGGCCTGGTATAATGTCACTTTGTCACACTTAGTCTGCTTGCAGTATAACCTCTCCTTTGCATTGTGGAAACACTCCAAAAACACAGGAGATGCATACACAGGTCCCTACCTCTACAAGTGTAAACTGAGAGGACAAAAACAGACACAGAATAAAATAAAGGACTGTAACATGTGAGTAAAGTGACCAGAACAATGGCTGGATTGTAGCTTATTGTTTGGTTTTCAAGTTAAAATCCCCAAGAAAATCCCTCCTGTCAATTAAACTGGAAGGAGTGTGTGTGGCTCACTTGCTTTCCTCTTTCTTGCAGCTTCCATCCTCCAGTCTGCATATGAGATGGTGCTGAACTCAACAGAAACTTATGTATTCACCCCAGGATGCCTGGGTTGGACCTGTCAGTCATGGTTTTTAAAGGGTTCTGCTGAAGTAGGTCTTTGGGAGAGGTAAAGTGCTGAGGACAGAGCCAGCCAAGGAGTAGAATTAGTGCTCAGATATCTTTAAAAGAGGCTTGTTTCCAGTCTCCCCCCCCACCCCCCACATGCCTCTTAATGTAGTTCCTCAATGTGAAATAGACGCAGATGCATGGAATGAATTAATCCAGGATTTAGAAACACCAATTTGTATGTGTACCCACCTACATAATTGCTTTCCTTTCACATACTGCTCTCCTGTGCACACCTGTGGGATGTTGGCAAGACATCCTGGATATTAGATCTACTGAACATGTTACCCATACAGCTCTCACAGTATAGTAAAGTTACAGAATTACACCTGGGTAGCCTCGATGCGCAATGTGTTGCATTCCTGCTTTTATCTTCTGGATCCTTTGGCTTGTGTTGGAGCAGTGTGATAGAAATCAGGACTAGTGTGACCCTTGTGACTTTGCATTTTCATTTATTAATACTTTAAGCTTCATGAATAACCAGACTATTCCAGTTGCTGAGATCCACTTACTTCTACAAGAAGGTCTAGGATGTTATTCATTCTATGGCTAAGTGTACTGTGAATGAAGCATGGACAACACTTATCTGCTTGCTGATTTTCCTGTAAAGATCAAGTACTGTTGAGAGGCTCTAGGACAGGGCCAGCAGATCTCATGCAGACCATTGCAAAGACTTTCATCTTCCTGGAACAGGTGGAGGCCAGGCAGGATAGCACAAGACATACTGATCTCACGCTGCCTGCTGTGGCCTGGCTTTAGGCAGTGGAAGCAAGCTTTAAATAAGGGAGATTATAGCTGTCTTTTAGTTTTATGTTCTCAGCTTTCTAGACTGTATTCTCCTACTTTCATGCTTTTGATTCCTTCTTATCCCAAGTAACTGTGTTTCTTCATCCCAAACAGCGTATCTTTTGGTACTGCAGTCCTTAAGTGATTAGCAGTTACAGGGCTTGTGCTATCCCTTGCCTCCTCTGTTTCTGTTCAAGGATAGAAATTCTGGCAAACTGGCTCATGCAGAAAAATGATGCATAAAAAGTACATTTTGAACAGATCGCTCAGAGAACTGGAGTTAATCTGGTAAACTGGGGTTAATCAAGAACTTCAGCTGTAGTACTCTGTTTTTGTAGCCTAATAATAACCTTGTGGCTGTGTGAGAAACAGGAATTGTGTCTTCAAAGACACATAGCTACCAAAACTTGTGGCTGAATGGTGTAGGGGACTTGCAGAGTTCCTGAAAGTTGGGAGTGCACTCAGTTGAGTGACTCAGGATGCATGCATGGGTCCTAAAACTTTAATCTATTATTACTGCTTTACACATCTGGACTCTTCGTGGACTAAACTTAGTTCAGCTATTGTGTTTAATGTTCTTCAAGGGTTCTTGGCATCATGGAATGGTACAGGGTGTGTCATGGGGTGCAGGTAAGAAAAATGATCTAATGTTGCTGAGAGGCAGAAACTGAAACTCTGGATTGTAGCTGTGGATCTTTTTGTGTATGTGCTAGTGAAACATTCTTCTAGAGCAGCACCATGCACAGCAAATATCCTAGATATACAGAACAATAAAATACTTACTTTTCTTGTTTTAGTCAATTTAATTTATTCATCTGAATGTTTCTTCATAAACTAGTGCACAGTTCTTTAGTTTTCAGCATTAGTTTCTGAAAAGAGTTGTTCCTCTTTCTCTGACAGTTGGCACAAGTACTGAAGTGGGCTTTATATTAGAGGATGTATTCTTGCTCTTCTAAGCTGTTTTGGAATAGTTGGTGGCATCATTGATTAGAATAGGAGTAACAATCATTCAAAAGCAAAGAATGGAGAGGAGTCAGTTCCTGCACCTCAACCAAAAGGGTAGGAGAAAAGGAAAACAGAGGTGATGTATGTAGCTGAAATTACAGATGAATGAAATTACCCATTGCCCTCACTGTGCACCCTCTGCACGGAGGGTGAAGAGGATGAAAACACTGACTTGCAGCAGTTTTAAGTGCAGCCCTTTTTTTCATCACCCCCAATTAACAACAACTCCTCTTCCTGCATCAGCCTTGTAAGTTGCTCACCTTAGTGCTTGTTTCTGTTCCTCAGAGGGAGAACTGTGCCAGGAAAAAAGGCACTGTAGGATCTTTTAGAGGTTAGCAAGTGTGTAGGAACTCAGACCTGTATTTTGTTTGGTTGTAAGAATGGCAGCACTGCAGAATAGTGATACAGCAGGGGAGAGGGTGTCAGCTTCCTGACTTACAGGAAGAAGGTCACTTACTGATTTACTAGCACCATTTCTTACAGTACTTAAGATTTTCCTTGGCAAGTCCTTCATTCAAATTCTGATAACTTCTAACCTTGCTTAGCTTTCATGGGATCTAGTGGAGCCACAGCCCAAAGTATGTTTTGGCTGCATGTTTTCAATATGCTGTACAGTTATGTTACAGAAAACCCCCTAATTTTTCCACTCCAGTGGTGGGCTGGGGTTTGTTTTGTTTATCTTGATTTTTTTTTTTTGTTTAATTTACTTTAGTTACAGATTACTTTTCTTCATTTTAACTTCCTCAAAGATTCCTTCTGAGGGAGGAGACAGATTTTACTGTGCAAGTGTGTTTTAGAGATTTGGGATATTGGAAAGATCAATCAAAACAGATAGCTAATTTCCCACTACTGTGCAATTCACAATCTGTAAAGCACTTTCACACCAATCTGCAAGGCTAGAAAGTGTTACTAACCCCACAGCATGGGGTTCCTGAGACAGGCTACAATGCTAACTATTCTTCTTCGGGTTCTCTCTTCATTTGGAAGCACAGAGCTTGATTTTTCTTCCCAAAGTCAATATATATAAAAAATAATAAAAAAAAATAAATAGACCTCCCCGGGAGCATACAGAAGGAAATAAAACAATTTGCTTGCAAATGGGAGGTAATTGGTATGTTAATTAAAGTTGACTTTACCTCTCTTAATGTTAACCTCCTGATTTTCTCTGATGTTTCAGGTAGGGGAAAAGAATTTATTCTTTAGTATTCTCAAGAATGAGATTGGATAATAGGCACAAATGAAGTCCAAACCTAGTACAAAAAAACCCATGAGAAGATATGTCTCCCGGCTGCTTTCCTAACGCAGCACAAGGAGGACGAGATAGTTATCTGAGCAGTCACTCTGCAGCTCAGACTTCAAATTATAGTAATTATGACAATTTGTGCCAATAGCCATGAGGTGGGTTTTTTGATGTGGTTAAAAATAACATCTGTAAAAATCCAATAAAAAAAAATATTACATTTTGCTAATTTTCTGATAAGATAATGTTTAACCGTACTGTGTGCCTTCTACTGCTGTTTTCAATTAGAGCATTTCCTTCTGGGCTTTTACCATCTCGTCTCATGGATCCGATTCCATCCTGAAGAGTTCATTTGTTTTAACTTTCTTAATTAATTGTTTTGTGTAGGTTTTGCCTTTCAAGCTGATATCAATCTTCCAGACTTATTAACGTGCTGATTGCTAATGTGTGATACAAAGCACGAGTCAGTTAAATTGTTCTTTCTGTCATATTAAACAGAGTTCCCGTATTAGCCTGCTAAACAAAATAATTGTAGATAATTTAGAGGGTAACAAATGACAAGAGTGCTGCACCTAGGAGAGTAGGAGAAAAGTTCTCTTTGCAGCTTCTCTGTGTTGGCTTTGTATATAATTCTGAGCCCACATACACAGGCAGAGTAAGACAAAATAATTAGTTGGCACGAAATTGTAGGAGAGCTGGTGGGGAAAACTGCTTTTCCCACTCAGTGAGGTTTCTTACCTCATTTGAGGAATATGAGCAAAATAAAGTAGGGTATCAGACACTGCTGCAGGCTTCCCTCCTTTATTTTCAGGGACTTTTCTTCTGTGTGAATTAATTCAATTTTATATTCTTGAGTTGAACAAGGCAGCTGCAGTTTTCAGGAGGCATGGCATTATGTGCTTTACACCATCCTCACATACATATACTCCATGTAGCTTGACTGACAGGACACATCATTTGGAGTCATGGCTGCGAGTTCTGATGCAGTTGGTGTATGACAAGGACCATACTTCTGTGGGGATAAGGACTGTTCTTGAAGCTGTTATGTAGATGACCTTGTACAAGTTCAGTGTGTGGCAATTCAGAAGAATTGTGTCTCAGAAAAGACACTAATCCATGGACTACTTAAATTCACTTGAGATTAGGACCAAAGCACATGCAGCTGAGAATGTGTTGTTTACTTCTTGACCAAACTGACGTCTCATTATGCTCCATACTGTACGAATGATTTCTGAAGATGTTCAGTGATCACTAACTGCTCCTGCAGATTTTTACCTCTGGCAATGGCAAGGACACGTGCTTGAGTCCTGAACAACCTTCCTTTCATAAACATCACAGTGAATGATGGTATAAAGAATGAAAGAGGCATGTAACTTCAGATATGTTCTCTTAAGGCTTTAAAAGACAGGTAAGGGCTAGGAGGACTCTTCTGACAATCATAGTCTTCAAGATATACTTTAGATAGGAGACTCTGAAGTGCATATTTGAGAATTTATTGAGAAATTTGTCTCAGTTCACAAGGGAAATAAAAAGTGTTTACATTGTAAGTTCAGTATACTCGGCGAAATTCAGACATACCTGGAATTTAGAGACTTGTTTTGATTTAAATCTCTGAGGTACCAGTCTCAATGCATGATAAAACTTGGGAGATATGAAACTGTAAATTCTGGGATTAATTAAAAGATTTTCTGGGGTTTGCTTGTTAAAGTGTTACAGAAGGTGTTTACCACTCTGCAATATATTCTTCCCTATACAGTGATGATTCCTAGTGTTTCTGACACATTTCTGATTTCTCCTTCAGGCCCTGCAGTGCTCTGTATGTGGTTTTCTGTTGGTGTGTTGTTTTTTTCTTTTCTTCCCCAACCAGGGAAGCTCAACCTGATCTACTATTTGTAGCCTCCCTTTCCCATATCTGAGCTGTTTTTTTCTCTAGATCATTATGATATATGCACACATTGTTGTGGGACAGCATTATGCCAGTATTGTCTTAAAAGTGTCACCTTTGAGCTTGTAATCCTAGAATGCATATTGCAAGATAGTGTGATGTACCCAAGACAATGTGTACTTTTCTGGAGTTTCAGTCTGAGCTGGTACAACCCCTGCCAGCCACTTCAGTGCAGCAGTAGTATTGAACCTTGATGTATATGGTGGCTGTGGAGGTGAATGATCTCTTTCTGTTGTAAACCTGGCCAACTTTTGTGCACACAACCTCCAGACTGCACTAGTCTTGGTTCTTAGGCTGCTGAAGGGAGCTCACAAGATGGTAGATTATGTCAGTTTGCCTACAACTGTGAAACCTGTAGTAGCTGTGAGGCTGCAAAGATTTTTCTGCTTTCAGGTAACTCCCATTCCTTGCAGTGAGGATTTTCTCTCTTTTGAAGCCATGCAAAAGTTGTAGAGTAGCCTCACTAGAAACTATAATTTCCTTGTTTCTTCTCAGAACAGATATTCCTTTGCAGTTTTCCTAGTACTACAGGCCTCTTCTCTTTGAGAAGGGTCAGATTTGCAAAGTAGGAGTAAGCATTAGAGCTGAATCTACTTTATGCACAAAGGTTGACCATTGCAAGGCTAGAGCTTCTCTGAACTTTCTGGGTTTTCATACACAAGCCCACATGTGCTGATACAGATTTCTCAGCTCTGGTACTAAATTGCTCATAGAGTAATAGAAAAATAAGCAATTTGCTTGACCTAATTTTTGCATAAAACCATACCAGAATGAACTTTGGCTCCTGTTCAGCTGCAATCTAGACACAAATTAACAGATGCTTTAAGATTAAATCAGAGGAATCAATCACTGAATGTAGTTCAGCAGGACACCAAAATAAATCCAGATGATGTTTATGACATATTTCATTGTTCCTATAATCTAAGTATCATAAAACATGTAAGCACAACACTTTATTGCGTTTCTTTTTGAAACTCTCTTCATGAATAAATTTAGACTGGAAGCTGGAAGATTTGTTACTATCAAATTGAGAAACAAATAATGTTCTTGCTATGATGGCACTGGACTGCAGCTGACCATACTAAACATAACAGAATTCCACTCCAGGCTAATGTTCCCTGGTATACAAGGCTGGGTTATTTACAACAAATGTCAACACCAAATGTTTCTGACTTCCTCATGTACCATATTTTTTTTCTGGAAACATCAGAGTGCATAAAAAGAATAGAAACTTTAATGAAGTATTTAGAACCTACTTTATAAATTCAATTTGTGGTCCAAAGAAAATGTGACTGCTGATGATAGTCTCCTTTAATTTGAATATCCTTTCTCTATCAAGTATATTTAAAACCCCAGATATGCCTTGCTCAAAAAAATAAATAAATAATAAAGAAGAATAGAGAGATATGTGTATGGAGAAGGAATGGAGGAATTGGGATATTCCCCAGTGCAGACATCCAGCTGAAAGACGTGAGATGTGTGACACACTTACTAATTAGACTGCAGATTTTCTCTACCCTCTCAACTGAAAGTATGAATGATGTATTAATTCCTGTAGTGCCCATGACTGATCTAGCAAAATATCTGTGCCATGCTGCCATAGTGAGAACTACTTCCTAATGCTGCTGCCCTCTTCAGTTCAGTGCTGTTTGAGAATTCAGAGGTTAAGTGAACAGGTAACTTATTGGTGACACAGGACTGGGCCATAAGCTGCCCTTACAGGCAGAATGCCTCTGTTCCTCATGGAAAGGTCTCTCGCACAGTTGACGCTTTCAAGATTCCAGTAGTGCTAGATATATGCAATGTCACTGGCCCAGCAGTGACAGTAAAAAGAGGCAAACTTCAAAGAATCATCTAGATTAAAAAAAAAAAAAAAAAAGAAAATAAAAAGAAAGTCAAGCTAAAACCACATGAAAAATAGTGTATTTAAATATGGTGGACTACAAGAAGCATGTATGCAATAGGTAACCCAAGATCGCAATGACTGATGGTTTTACAGAATAATTTTAAGGATGAATTGTTCCTAAACAATTTTTCCAGGGTATTAAGCACTAACAGCATCAGGCATGCATGTCTTGTTCCACTCTTTCTTTTTTTTCCTTCTTTTTCTTTTTCTTGAACAAACAAGTTGAATGTGGCCAATACAAGAAAAGAGCCCACTCTCCACTTATGTGTGCACGTTCCTTTGTCCTCTTTCCAATATCCCCCAGTAATGACGGAGCACAGGATCGTGTTCTGCTCTAATGTCTTTCTTGTAAGATTCGGAGGGTAGTGCCGTTGTGACCTTCGGGAGCAGGTTTTTTTTTCCATTTGGAAGGAGGTGGGGGAGAGAGCATTGAATTTGAGATTGATTTTCCTCCTTTTAGCATGTGGAAATTCAAAGCAAGCTCCTTGATTCATCAACAATGACTGCATCTCCAGCCTTAGAGAATGCAAAGGCATCAGCAGGAGCAGACTGATGAAGTTAATACCCTCAGACTGCATTGTGAATGTGACCAGAGTCCAGTATTCTGTATGTTATTGAGAACTGGTGATGTTGTTCCTTGCAGTGACTGGTCACAGTTTTAACCAGATAATTTTTATCTAAGGATTAAAGAAATGAGGAGCTAGAGCAGTTTTAAATATAACATTATGTCCATGGGGGTTTTGTTTTGGGGGACACTTGTGGACTCAGCATATTTGGTGTGTGTTTTGGAGGCTTTCAAGAAATGTACTCAGCTAAAGGCCATAAATTCAAATTCAAAATACCTAAGGAGATTTTAAAGGTGGTTTTCCCCATTTCCCTTCTCTGCAAAGGGCTGATCTACTCAGCTGAAACTCTAGGAAGTGTTGGAGGTGAACAGCTATTCCATGCAAAGCGTAAGCTTTATATTCTGTAAAGAACAGATTGGATAGAGGAGTAGAATGTCTTTTGGAGAGCTTTAGTTCTTCAGTGTACTAGGAAATCACATTGGATCCACACCATAGGGTCCTCTGAATCCTTGGATGTTTCTTACTGGCCATTTTTGTGTTTGAGGTGGTCAATCTTTTGTGTTCAAATTTTACCAAGATGATCCAGGGGAAAAAATTGCACGACTAAAATTCCAGCAAGAATTTACAATACCTGGCTTTCTCAGGTTTTGGAAAAACAACAACTGAATGCACCACTCATTTCTTAGAGGTGGCATTTTTACACCGATGTGGAGTTGCCTGTGCACCATGAAGGGAGGAAGAGGTGATGTTTCAGTGCATACTCTTTCTTGATAAAATGGTACTTTCAGCATTTAATTTTTATGGAGGGAAATGTTTCTCTATGGTACACCTGAACTCTTGTATATTGCGTGTAAACCACTAGCAGGAGATGAAATCTGAAGATGAACGTTTCTTGTGAAACAGGCATACACAACTGAAGAGATGCTCTACTGCATTGTGAGATGGTTTAGCCTTTGAGGATATTAATTGTCGAAGGTTGTACCTGGGAATAAATATACAGCCAGGTTGCCATGCACATCTTTTGTGAGACTGCTGCAGCACTGTGCATAGAAAACTGATAACTTCCAGTTGTTTTTCCCATTACTTTTGGGCTATTGCTGCCTGGTTTGAGCTAGTTGTTTGTACTGTAGGTACAAACCCACATACATTAGTGTGGGCACGAGCGGATAGTACTTTGAGCCAGTGGACATTTGAAGGTATTAATTTACTTCCTCTAATGGTCTTTATGAACTTTAAGAAAATAAACATGTGCTACCGGATATAAGGTAAGGAAATGTCAGGTTTAAGTGTGGTTTGTGCAGCTTGGTTTTTTGTTTGATGGGTTTTTGTTTTGGTTTTTCAGTTGACTATGCCTCTACCTGCCTAGTGATGATGTCATGTTTTGCAAGTGTAGTGAAGATTCATCTTACAGTGCATGCTGAAATGTCACAGTAAAATATTGCACACACTTGTTCATTATGTAGAGATTTGTTTGTATACAGTTTAGTTCTGAAAGAGAACTAAAAGAGAACTAAAAACTAAAAAGAGAACTAAACTAACAGGAAAAAAATCTACGAGGTTAAAATTTGTGTTAGGCTTTAATTTAGGTGTATTTGAGACTTGATTAATACATTCAACAATATATTAATCCAATTCCTACTGCTTTGTAGCTCACCTTTGATACCTGCTGTGATGCTTTAAGCTGAAAGTGGAGCATGTTTCAGTACTTTTGAAGTACAATTTTGAAGTCATCTCCTATTGTCCAGTTAATATTGTATGTAAGAGGTGAAAATAGAAGGTTTGCAGAAGACTTTCCAGATGCTTGGGACTGTCATCATAAAAAGCAGATCGTGAGTTTCTTCAAGACTTCAAGTGATTTTTAACTCAAATTGAAATAACTGCTTTCCTTAGAATAATCTTCTGGTATGATGATAAAATAATAAGTAGTTCATATAGAAAATAACTGGCTTTACTTGAAAGCCATATGCAAGGGTAGTTAAACTGGAAAGAATTCAAACAATACACTGATGCAGTGTTTTCAGTATTTGTGGAACTGCATTTGATTTTGTGTTACTCGAGCTATTAACTGGCTTTGTGATTTTCATCTATAATCTGTGCTGACAAACCTTTTATAGTGTAACAGCCTACATTGCTCTCTGCATGTTGAAGGAGGATGTGTTTTAGAATGTTGAAGAACTTTGAAAAAATATGAGTATGCTTGTGAAATTCCTCCGTCTGTAGAGTCATGTGTCTTGCTTGTTGTAGCCTAAGTGAGGAAGTCTCAAGGTTTGATTAAACTACATGTAAGCAGCTTAGAATAGCTATTGTAGAGGTGAAAATATCAGAGCTTTAAACACTTTAAACCTTAACATCCCACAATCTGCCAAATCTAAAAGCCAAGTCTGTAGTCCCACTGAAAGAAGGAATCTCCCATTCCTGGCAGCATATTGTTCCAATTTCTTGCCTTTTAGTGATATTCTTTTAAAAGAAGAAATTGTTTGTCAAATGGAGACCGAGGATTGCCAGAAGGATGTTATAGGCAAATTTAATTTCTTGTAGAAAATGTGATGCTTGGAAGGTATTCCTCTCTCCCACCACTACCACGTCTGAAGCAATTTTTTCTTGTGGTGCTTTTTAACATTGTTCTGTTGGGGAAAATGTTCACTTGACGTGCTAATAGTAGCCTTAAAGGACCTAAATGAGTGAACAGAGGGCAGGTTAGGCAGCCAAAGATGTATAATAATGTTTCCACAAAGTGTCACATACATCTGTACCTTAACTAAGATGTATTACCTTATTTGCAGCAGGTATTTATTGAAGGTACTGAGTGCTGATATATAGTGGATTCCTGCTGTTAAGTTTGTTATTTATTCCTGTTATGCTTATCACACTTAATGCCACATGTCAAACACTGCACATCTTAAAATCAAATGCTAAGTCATTGTGTACAAATCACCTAGAAAAGTGTCTCTGTTTTGGGCAACATAGTCATGAAGTATCCATGAACTTAGATTCTTACCCACAAGTGCCAATAAGCCTTGTTCTCCCTTTAGCACAGTAAGGTTTGACTAACTGCTTCTATGTAAGTTTTTTATTTTTTTGTTCTTTGCAAGTTCAAAATTTTAGAAAATTAAACTTGTTTGGCTTTTTAGGCCCAGGTGTCCAAACTCAGGCTCAAAGGGTCATGAATCTTCTGACTCATGGATATTTAGATCTGAACTACGGTGATCTTATTTTTTTCTTCATTTAGAAACCTTTTTCTGTACTGGGTGAAGATCTAGCTAGTATTTAAAAAAAATCACACTGGATAATGTATTGTTTTCAAATGTGAGCTTTATTAAAGCTAAGTTATATGATTACTATTAAAAAATGGATCGATCTTTTAGTCACCCACATCCAAGCTCAAATGCTCCACTGTGGTCAACATTAGCTAAGTTCTGCTCTAATTCAACTCAGTGATTGCTTGCTTTGGGAGAAATGTTAGATCAGTACTAGGTGTTGTTAAAAATCTTATCCTTTAATCTTGTTCTTTCCTTAGGTTTTAATATGCGCTTTTAGTTCTTATAAAAGCTTGTTTCTAAGGTCAAATGTCAGGTAGTGTGAGGATTACCTCATTTTTCTTTGCTGGAATGTACTCAGAAAGCCATAGCTATCAGATTAGTGGTTGTAGCTGCAATTAATATTGTGTAGTGCATCTATCATCAGCCTATAGAAAGACTGATGCTGTGGACAGGGATCCTTTTCCAGATCTGGCCCTGTGAGAAAGAGCTTTTCATCTGCAACTGCTCCTCCCTCTGGCAGTTATGGGTGATTCCGTACATCATCCCCAAGACACTTCCTCCAGACTAAGCTGTCTTGGTGGAGACAGGTACAGCATATCTCAGCTTGCCTGAAGTTAACCCTGAGTTGAAGTGCTCCAATGTGCTGAAGCACTGGTTGGTCTGCAAGGATGGAAGTCCTGTCAGAGACCAGAGGGAAACTGGTCACTGGAGATCTTCCCAATAGTTAGCACTCTTTGCACGGTCTTTGCTTGCTCCTACCCAGAGGTGTTTACTTTCCATGCAGCCTAATGAAAATTTAACACCAGCATTTCTGAAGTATGCTGAAAATGCTCACTGGGGAGTCCAGAATGTATCCATGTGTCACCAGAGCTGAATTCACTTCTTTAGCACCAGCTGTGATATGTTGGGTCTTTTTCACCTTTAAGAAAAACATTCCTCCATGGAACGATTTCCTCCTCTTTCATCTGCACTCTTCTCCACATAGCACAAAAAGCAAGTCATCAGTCCCCCCACAGCAGTAGTTACCACATAACTGGTATGGTTATGTCACGCAAACACTGAAGAGGTATGGAACTAAATCAACAAAATGTGATTTGTTGGTTCAACTGAGTACAAACCAGCTAAGGAAAAACCAAGTTGGAAATGGAGAGCAAATATATGTGAGAGGCAAGACACAGCTTGCCGTAAAGAAAATGTTTGCAGAAAACGCCAGCATTACAGGTTTATCTAAGGTGTGGTCTAGCTTAAGCTGCAGTAATTACCCAAGGTACCATACCTGTGGCTGGAAAATGAAGTGCTTTATAAACTTAACCCTTTCATGTCTCCTGAGACCAACCACAGCGTTATGCCCAGGCCAAGCCATGGCTTTTCCAATGCAGCTGAGAATTCCTAAGTAAGATTGCATCCTCCTTTGTTTACCTGCCAAGAGAATTTTGAGGCTCTGCATTCTCTGTGGGTTCACAGTGTTACAAACTAGCAAACAGAAGAACCAGCTCGTTTCTTTTGCTGTTTATAGGTGTTAGTGATTCTGCCAACTTTAGGCAAAGCAGTAGAATGACAGGAAAACTGAAAATGCTGAAGACTGAAAACTGAAATGCAAAGAAAAATATTTACTTGATAGTTACATATGGGGTTGGGAATATCTGTGAAGAAATAACAATGGGAGACAAATTTAGACTTGTTAAATGTTGGATGGCAATGTCTGTTCATCCAATTATCAGTGGGTAGAAACACTGCTGTAGTCAAGAGAGGTGCAGAAATCTTGCCTGGTTTATTCTGTTCTGAAAAAACAGAAGGTTACCCAGGAGGAGGACAAAATATTTATGGAAATTTTGGAACAGTCCCTCAAAATATGACAAGGATCTGAAGAGATGGGCAAAACACTCAGCCCCCTGACTAGGTGAATTTTAGTCAAAAAGCACTTTTAAGCATTTGAAGATTTAAAGTCGGAGTATAATAGATTCTGCTATGGATGAATCCCCAGGAACTGGTTGAAAAAGAGGACACTAAAATTTACGTTCCCAAGTATTTCGTTCACAGATGTACAAGAAATGGCTTTCAAAGAAGGCATCAGACATTCACCTAATTTAAAATACTTAATAAATGCTTGCCAGTGATCTGATTTGGGACCAGTAACTTTTTTTTCCCCCTTAAAATCAATACATTGTACATGATGCTTTGCCCTGTAAAGTCAGAGATGAGTCTACCACTTCCCATGCTGACTTGTTCCAATGTTTAATCTTCTCCAGTAGCTCTTGAGGTTGGCTACTGTGACCATGGTTCATAATCTTCCCTGGCTAGAACTGCTATCTTTAGTCTAATTCAGATTTGTTTGGTTTTGATTTCCAGAGAATTAATCAGGAGCTATTAGTTGAGGTTAGGGAGGGGAATAATTTTTTCTTGGCTTGTTAAATGCTATAATTTTTTAGTAGGCTTTCTGGTTTGCCAGAATGAAACCCAGCTACCCATCAGCCCTTGCATCTTCTCAGCAAAGATTCTCCAAGAACAGAAGGAGGCTGTTCTGGCATGTACTACATTTATTTCTAAAATGTTTTCCAAAGAGGCTTGGCAACAAGAGCTGAGGCTGTCATTACTATGAAGAGCTGAAAAATAAAAGAACAGCTGGTGTGTTTGGTGTCCTGGGAGCTGTCACTCTCAGGATTCCCTCTCCAAAAATAAAATCAAACTATGTATTTGTTTGTCTTTCATCACGTATAATAAATTATAAGAAGCTGAGAAAAAAAGCCAAGCCAAATTCTGCAAAACAATCAGCTGAAAGCTGACAAATGCCCATTGGCTAAGTACATTCCTGACGATATGGGAAAGAGTGATGGGGCAATCTTCATTAAGTTAATTAACCTAAGTTACTTAGGCCCCCTGTTCTTAGTATGCATGGGCAGCTCTTGGTGCCCTCACTGAACGGTACACAACAACCACTCAGAAGCACTGTGGCAGCCCAAGATGGAGACTTGATGGAGACTTGATAGGGTGCTTGGTGCCATGGTTTAGTTGTTTAGGTGGGTTGGATTGGTTGATAGGTTGGACATGATGATCTTGAAGGTCTCTTCCAACCTGGTTTATTCTATTCTATTCAAGCTCTATGGCATGCAGCAGTATCAAAAATAAACATTAAAGCTATAAGTACTAGAAGTTGGTCTGGCACTCCAGCTGTGTTAATTAGACCTGAGGAGGAGAAGAGTATAAAGATCTAAGATTCATGTGTAACACAGTCTTACCTTTCCTCCTCTGCCAAAGGGAGGGCACTGTGTCTTATCTAGCTTTCCTGGTTCACTCCCCCAGGCTGTGTCACTTGGTCCTCATAGGCTTTTCTCTGAATCCTATTCATTTATCTATTTATTTACTTTAAGGATCTGCTCTATATTTGCTTATTTTTTTTTTTTTTTATCTTGATTAAATATCTTTCTAGGTTTGGTTTTCACAGCCCCATGTTTTCCTATGCAGAAAGCTATGGAGGGAGAGATTTGTGCAAGAAAGGAGTACAGAACTACAATGTTCACGCTAAACCCGGTCAGGGTAAATCTCTCCCTGGGATTGGTGTTCTTGAGATCACCCATGTGTCTAATTTTCCCAATATTCCCTGTGCATAGTTATGACTTCTGCTTCATTTGAGTCCTCTTTCTATCTGATAATATCCCTGTCATTCCTGATGGCACTTCACAGACAAAAAATTTTTTGCTGGTGTTATAAAAAAGTTCCTCAGAAGTATTTCCTTGCATTAATTTGTTTGTTCTAACTTATTACAAGGAATGTTTGAAGGCAATTTGATAATCCTGCACTTAAGAGAAATGCATTATGAACTAGTATTTTGCGGGGATGATCAATTTTCACTTATGTTGGCATGGCTTTTCTTGGTAGAACTGGTATAATTTTTCCAAAAATTATCTCATCCACTTGCACTCATTTCTCTTGTCTCTTTGTGCCCCTCACTGCCTCTGTGTCCGTCCTGAACTTTTTTTTTTCCTTAAACATTTTTATTTGTTATTCAAATATTTGCAGTCCTTAGAGGAGCAGAAAAACGTCAAGCATTTTGAAAACATAGAAGGGCTCCTTAAACTCAATGAAAATTACTGAGATATTGCTTTAAAGTGCCCTGCTTAAATAAATTAGAGAGTTCTACAACTCTTAAATGCCCAATAGAGTTGCAAGAGGCAGCTAGAATAATAGACTTGGTCGCACTTAAATGAATCTCTCTTGAGGAACATAACAGTAATAAGATAAACGAACTCTACACTAAACCGCAAAAGCACAGATAATAATACAATACAGCTCCCCTAAATGAATCTCTCTTAGAGGAAGTGACCAGGTGAGAGACTGGAGCATGAAAACAGAAAAAAAAAATAAAATTAAAGTTGCCTAACTTGTTGAAAGAATCAATTTTTCTGAGTATCAGACAAAAATGTTGCCAGCCTTACACATCGCTCTTCAGAAGCAGAAAGGTTTTATAAAGCCTTTCATATAGAAGCAATTTCTGGACTAGATACACAGAGTAATATGAATTTAGTTGCTGCAGGTAGGAACTAATAAAGTGCTGGTTTAAAGTGCCGGGCTTTTCTTTTCCTGTAACCTCTAAATCCAGGATTTAACCCCAGAGAGCGTCAGAATATTGTTGGGATCAGATTTTTGTCAACAGGCCCTGCGCAAATTGAGTTTGGTGGGTTCGTCAAGGTTATGTAACAGCAAACATTTGGAAAAATTGGGCACAATGGTCAGCCTTTGCTCTGAAAGGGCACAGGATTAAATGAGCATAAAAATTTAATTGTCCTCTCACCCTGAATAAGGCTGGAGCTTTCCATATTAGGGTCGGGCTGGCTAGTTGAGCAGCGATTTTTATCTAGCCCCTGGATAAATAGATGCATTCAGCCTTCTTGAGCCTTCAGCCTTCATTAACACGGAAATTAATCACATAAATTAAACATATATATTTTGCTGGAAAAAAGTCTTAACAAGCTGCATCGTCTACTGGATGAGAGAAAAGAATCAGGCATGTGTACATATTTAGCCTGACAATGCCAAGATTTCCAGAATATGTTTGGGTTTCTGTCCTTAATTTTCAAGGAGCAAATCGGCAGCTGGTGTAAATTGTCTACACTAATCACAGTGGAGTTAGGCCAACATATACCATACAGGAGTTGATTTGCAGTTTGCTTGAGGCTCTCAAATTCTCCTTCTCAACATGTTGGGTTGTTTTGTTTGGTGGCTGTTGGTTGTGTGGGGTTTTTGGTTTGTTTGTGTGTTTGGTATGGTGTGGTTTATTTGGTTGGTTTTTTTTCCTTTTAGACTTCATTGGTACTTTGTTGTAATTCAGTTGCTTTCGCTGGAGGTATATGAGTGGGTAATTGGAATGACCAAGCAAGGAACTGATCCTTTAGATCTGATGAGGACAAGTGTAGTCATGTGTCTCAGCAGTGAAATGTAATGTGTGTAAGATACCATATTTGAAACATATAATGACATTGTGCGTGTATATGTTCTGTTTCATTCCACATAATCCCATGGAGATTTACAAGCAGCTTAATGGCAGCAAACTGCGTCTGATTTCTGGAATTAATTATTTCTGCCACTGGAGCAGTTGGTCAGTAACATAAGTGATGCTAAATAGCAGAATAATCACTGATAACTGGGATGCTTACTGGAGTTGCAGGGGTAGTTGGTCTTCAAAACCTCCCCCCAAAAGTGGCAGTGTGTTATATGATAATGTTGACCAGAAGCCATTAAAATAAGGTAGAATTTGCTTAAAAGCAAATGCTTTGTATGTAAGGTTTATTTTTCTCATGTTTAAAATATGAAATTACAGAGTAAAAGGAAGTGGTAAAATCTCCATCATTCAGAGTCATGGGAATGTATCCACTTGTTCACACATGCTCCATAGTTACTGAAAGTGTGAGTCTTGTTTTACCAACTAATCCAACACTTGGATGCGTTTAGAGGACAGCTTAGTCCTAGTCCCAATGTTTTGATTTCCAAGTAATTAGAAGGAAGAATGTGCCGCAACATACCTGTCTTTTATTTGTGTGTCAATGGCAAGTAAAATATTCAAAGTGCAATAGCACATAGGCCAAGTTGTGTGTGAGACACAGAGCTCCTTTGAACAGCTTAAGTGCTTCTTGTGAAAGATGTATGTGGAATTTGGTGGGTCTGTATTATGCATCTAGGTCCACTGGGATGCACTGATGCACAAGCTAACTTTAGTCAGTGAAAGGTAATTGTTTAATTTTATGGCTACCAGATCCTGGCAGCTCTTCCTCAACCAGCTCCTTGCTCCAGTCCTGCTTGTTTGCTCTGTGATGCAGTCTGCCAGCTGCTGATGAGCTGGGGAGAAAAGGGGAATTGGGGAGCTCTGGTGCTGTGGATCTCCCACTGTTTTACAGAGCAGAAGATGCTGGACAGTCCTCTGAAATGCCTCCAGCTCTGGGGTGAATTTCACACACTGTCTGCATTTCCTAAATCTGGCATTTAACTTCAGAAGAGCTGGCAGCTTTCTGCCTTAAACTGACTGGGAATTGGACATCTTTTCCTATGGAAAAATAGTCAAGGTTTTAAAATAGCTTACACGATGAATCAGAATGAAATGTTTGGAGGGAAAAAAAGGAAAAAGCTTCAGTTTTACATGTGCAGTTGTGTATGTGAGTGGGTGGCTGGGAGTTTCTTGGAGAACCCAGTTTTCAGGAGCACAAACAAAAGGGCATGTTTTTGGCATCTTAGCTGACTTTCTGGAAACCCCTGTTCCATTTTGAATTTTGCAAAGCTGGAGAGGGGAGAGAGGCAAGGAAGCAGAAAGATAAGGGGCACTGGAAACCCAGGGAAATTATTTCTGGCACTCTGCACTTCTTCCTTCTTCCTGTTTCTCCTCTCCTCTCCTCTCCTCTGGAAGACTTCTGTCATTTTAATAAAGAGGGAGATTAGCAGAAGCATTGTACCTAGGGAATTTTTTTTTTTCCTGTTAAATTTAAATATTTCCCCCAGAATTTTTCAATTGTGCAAGCACAGCACTTCTGATGGGAAAATTATAATGGAGACAATTTCTCAGCACTGATTTGATTATCCGCCAGTGAATTCCGTGTAGTTCACACCGGCCATTATGGTTACTTTTAATAAGATTAAGTCTCTTTCTCTGAGGTGTTTTGGTTAAAATGCAAGGGGTTTTGAGCAGTCAAAAAGCATGTGCAGGTGGCTGGAGTTATTGCACCAAATATGCCTTCATTTCCATTAGAAAGTCTGATTCTCCATGACTAGTCCTGCAAAATACTTGCCCCGGGTTCACAGAAGCGTTACCATGTCTCTTGTTGCGTGAGCTTCATTATCGTATGGTCACTCTGTGTCATTCCAGGTCTCATCTTTAATGACATGCTGCATCTGCGGTGCAATGTGGTTTGAGTGAATTAAAGCATCTGAAAAAAATAATATTAAAAAAGGACCACAGATTTGAGACGCTTCTTAAAAGAAAGGGGGGAAAAAAAAGGAAAACCAGTTTCTGAATATTAAAAATATTATAGGATAAAAATCTGCACTCCAAGAAATACTAGCACTGGTCTACAACTTAAAGTACACAGAAGCATTTCATTGCTCCTGTGTTGGCAAAAAAAACTCAACCCAGACCTACAAGAGACTTTGAGAAAGTAATTTCAAAATTAATATGCTGCTGTTGATATTATTATTGTCAGCCTAATTTATCACAACTAGGAGATTATTAAGTGTTATCACCGTAGATTATATTTCATTACCTCAGAATACTAATAATAGCATTAGTAATTTCTCGTTGTTAGTTTGAGTTTTGTTACTGGACTACAACATATGAGCAGAGAATAGAAACTGTAAAAATTGGTATTGGAAAATGTTTGATAAAATATTTAATTACCAGATTGAGACTTTTAAAATGAAAATATTTGGTGGTGGTTTTGTTTCCCCCTTTTCTTTTTCCCCCCTTTTCTTTCTTTTGTTTGCACTGTACTGGCATCTCCATCTATCTTTTCTGTTTAAGCTGTAGTGGTAGCACACATCATTTGAATTTAACTGTAAGACTCTTAAACAGTAACTACTTTGATTAAATTTAATTACAGAGAGTTTGTTGTCAAGTGTTAATTTTGCTTCTTGCCTAAATCCAGTTGCCAAGTGAGTTGGTTCAGAAGGCTGCCTCTCTCCCTTGAGAATGGCAGGATAAAGGGAGTGTTTTCAGTGCAGTAATATATTGTGGCTTAGAAGCATGAGTTGGGGAAGTGAAGAAAGTTGCCATCTCTCAGACCTGAAGGATTTCAAAAGCTGCAAGCTTAACAGAAACTCTTTTAATTTCATGCCACCCATCTTGTTTTCATGGTGACCCATGAAAATTGACACAAGACAGTGGCATGCCAGTGTTTCTTAAAGGAAAATCCGTTTATTACTAGAGCTTTCAGAACTGTGAAAAAGCTGTGGTAGCAAGCTTTATTTCTCCCTTTCAGCCAGCAACAGTTTCCAAGGTTTGTGATCTAGTTTAAAGTGGAGAAAGATCTGTGCAGTGCAGAATGTACTGAAAGATGGCTGGACCCAAGACATTCATTGCCCCATTTTGGGCTAGTTCATGCTCTGGCCAGGATCAATACCAGTAGAAATGTGTTGCCCTCATATTGTCTGTGCTTTTTGCTTGGCTGCTGTAGTCCCACCCCTAGGTTTATCCACTCAAAGTGAGACAAGCAATATGTGATGACAGGTAGAGAGCATTGTGGAGCTGGGCTGTTTTTTTGATAGCTTGCTAATGTTTAAGTACATAGGTGAGAGCAGGCAAGCTAGCCCAGGACTAGAGATGTTTGAAACCAAGCAACCTCAAATCCCTTCCTCCCCATGCCAGCGCTGGGTCATTGTCTTGTGTTGTGCCCTCTTTGTGTCAGGCTTTTTTTGGGAAAAGAAAACTCTGCCTTCTGGCTGATGGGAAATTGGGATAGGTGGAAGAAAACTGTAATAATTTTCCCACCATACCCACACATCATGCCTCCTTTTTTGGGACTTTCACCCTCGTCATTTCATGTTGTTTCTCGTGTCTGCTACTGCAAAGACATTAGAGTAGGCACTTCAACCAGGCATGCTGTTGAGACTTTGCACTGGCTAGAATGCAGCTCATCCTGGATGGGAAACAACATGGGCTGCACTTTTGTCAACAGTCTGCAGATCCATGGGTTGCCAGGCTGATGTTACTAGGCAAGTACAGAAATCTCCAGTGGAAACAAATTCATGGGTCTTTATCCTGGAGGCAGCGGCAATCTGAACTGAAGGACAGATTTTGCTGTATGAGGATTGTAAGATTTTTGTAACAGGTTATACAACGTTGTAAGGTGATAAGCAGTTCTCATAGTGCTGAATGCCCCCACTTCCTCCATCACACCTGCAGTAATAGAGGGTGCTTGGGAGCACTCTGTGCTGCAAAGGATCAAGTCTGTCATCTCTTCTGGTGTCTTCAGAAAGAAAAAATCACCACTGAGAGTCTCCGAAAGCCTCCAGTTTTTAATGATCTATCTGTACATTTCCATTGTGTTCTGCTGGAAAAGACATTTAATTTATTTTAAAGGATCTGGGGTTTTCAGTGAGCCCAGTTTGCACATTTCTTGTGACATATCCAGCATTCCCAGCAAGGGCAACTTCTTAGCATGGCAGGCTACAGAACAATGCAGCTTTTTTTCTTTGCCCCTCTTTTTCCCAAGGAATACAAGTCTTCCAGAGAAGAGATCATCTCTCATTATATGAAAAATGTGTGTGCCTGGTTGTGTGTATCATATAGGTGGGAAAAAATGAGCTGCTCTGGACCTGGGTGTTGTAAGTCTGATGACAGAACTGATTGTCCTCATAGCTGAAAATGCATGAAGGAAACAAGTGTTTTAAGAGGAAAATGACAGTGTTCAATTTAAATGGTGAAGAAATTGGAGCTTTAACTCTTTAGAGGCAGGAGATGGCTTGTGGTGAGGTGTGTGAACCATGCTTTTATGCAATGGAGCCCTACTCCCTGTCACAAGCTTGTTAGTGCTGCTGCAGTAGAAGTCATAACAAAATCTTCTTTGTCTCAAGTTGCTATCTACAAATTCTCATAGGAAGAAACAAAACAGACCAACACAAAACCTCCAACATGTCAACCTCCCCCCACTCTTTTTGCATGTGAAAATCCCCTGGGAGAAATATTGTGCATCGCTACTGTAGATAGAGTACATGTACTCAAGAACAAAGAGGGCTTAAGAAGAAGACATGGTGAATATATAATAACTCTGAATAAATATGGTAAGTCCTCTCTTGTTTCTTTGCAAGTGCTTTTCAAGAAGTGAATAATAGTAAAGCTCTCCAAGTCACTTAGGGTCTGAGCCTGCAAATATCTACTCATATGAGTACTTCTTACTCATGTAAGTAGTCCCATTGAAGTCTGTAAACCTGCTCATGTGAGTAAGGCTAAACAAGTTCAGGGTCTAAAACACTATGGGGGAGACAAAAGCATATACAAGTACAGCCCTAAGACTCTTCAGACATGGAGCAGCAAAAGATTTATCTGAGGCTTCCAATGTAAAGCCTTGTAAATTAGTAGGAAGATCTAAAAAATCAAGCCGCCACTGCATTGGGAAGCAATGGAGCTCTCTTAATATGGGGATATAGGGGTAATGTGATGGAAATACTTAGATGCAGCATGTAGTCTTGCAGTTGTATTCTGTACTGCTCACAATCAGAGCAGTAGCTGGAAGTCTAGCAAGCAAATAATTATAGTAATCAAGTCATGATGAAACAAAGGAGAGGCTATTACTCCAGCAACTGGCCAAGGGAACAAAAAGTTTGACTGGCTGGACTCCTGAAGGAGAACAGGATTTACTACATAATGCAGGATATAAACTTTGATGCATCTAATTTTTTTTATAGACTTGCTTGTTTTTACTTTTTAACTAACCTTTGACTAAAAATAAACTAATAGTTGACTATTAATTTAGCAGATTACATTTTGGACACTGATAAACAGAAGACTTCTGGAAGTCAGGGCTTGCATATTTTCCATACTTGTCAATACAAAAATTATCTACAGTGAAATACTTTTGTCCTGTGTTCAGTCTGATGAAGCAAGGAATACAATTATTCCCATTCTAAAGCCAGATCTGTAGGACTAGCAAAGTCTCTGCTCAGGGGCTTTTTGGGGAGGCACAATTGTAGTCTGGAGCTGAGAGCACTATAAAGTGTGACTGTGTATTTTGCAGTTGTGTGGACAGCAGACTGGCTGGATGTATCTCTTGTAGTTCCTTCCAGTAAGTGAGGCTTTACCCTTCAATATAAAGGCTTGGCCAGCCTTGTCTGATTTATGCTGAATATGTGATGCAGACTCAAAATATTTTGGTATAAGTAATACAGGAATCTGCCTGGTTGGCTACTTTGCACCTTGGGTAGGTTTTGACATGAATATAGGGTGGGCATGTGGGTGGACCAAGGGTCAGTTTTCTTTCAGTTGATAAACCTGTGTCCTACTCTGTATTTTGCAGGAAGGAGAACTGAAGCTTAGATAAAAATTAGGGCCTAGTGTCACAAAAATCAATGGGAAATAAATGGAAGATAGTTTTTTGGGGGATCTACCCCTGGTGATTTCCTCAGGGTGAAACAGGAAGTTTCTCTGAAAAGAGGAAGCCCATGACACTTCCTGATGGAGATCCAGGTCTTGCCTTGTGCTTTACTTATGATATTGCTTATCTTGCAGGTGGACTTGCCTCCTGATTACTGGGCTGATCTTGAACAAAGATTTCCTAATTGAATGTGGGTGGCAATGTTGGGAATTATTACTGGACCATTGCCATCAGTACTTTCTTCTTTTGTAACTTGCATAATTTTTAGTAATTCATAAGCAAGGCTGAGGGAAGCTTCCCCCTTTTGCTGAAAGTGTCAAACTTCTGCTTTGTTGCTTCCAGTATGGCTGTGCTGTCTATGCTCAAGGTCACTTGTTCCTGGTCAAATTGTCCTGAATTTTCCTTCCCAAAGGCAGATGTTCATTCAATAACCTGGAAGTTTATGTGCATTTTGACTGGACTAGAAATCTCTTGATTTTGTGGGGATCAGATCTTGTACCTTGAATAGCAGAGGCACATAGGAAAATTAGGGGTGATAAAACGATTGTACCTCTGCTGTTCCAAGGGACCCAGTGAAGTTTTCCTGCTTGATTCAGAATGTTGTATATTGGACCATTTGGACTTTGATCTTGCCATTTTAAAGCCAGTGGTATTCATATGACGTTAACAGAGTTTCTACCAGTGCAAAATCTGTTCTCTACTTTTTCAACTTTTCTTTGTGCCTTTTTTCACCCAAAGGGGGGGAAAAAAAAAAAAAGAAAAAGAAACATTTAAGGGAGGAGGAAAATAGAGATAAGAAAGCCCATGAAGAAATACTATTTCTAAGTAATGTACTTTTTTCAATGACAGCTTAGTATTTTTGTTAAACGGCACCACTTTCAGCTTTCAAAAAGGTTTAGCCAACAGTGCTCACACTGCTTTCGACAAGGTAAACCTTGCCCACCCGTTATAACCTTTAGGTCATTCCAATCATGTTATTTCTCCCATAATGCCAGAAGTAATGGAGTAGGCAGGAAGTGAAAGTAGAAGTTATACAGCACTGCTCTCCTGCCTTTTGTTTGCTTGTCTATAACTACCTTAAACTACTTCCTTCTCATCATTATAACAATGGGATGAAATGGTTCTTTATAAATGGCCATGAAGTAAAGGCAGGCTGCAAAGGCTTCTGTAACCTATTATTATGACCTTTCTCTCATCAGTAATTGTTTAGCAATTTGTACCTGAAAAATCCAAGCTGTCTGTAATGTGCCACACAAGGTGTGGTGAAAGGGCTTTGGAGACAGCTGGAATAATTATTAAATACCAATGTGGTATAAGGCAGCAAGTCTAAGCAGCATGAAAAGGCACCAGAAGATTGAATCATGAACTCCTCTTCAAATGTATTAGGCCCTAGCTTGTTTTGGTGAAATAAATTCACTTGATTTATTAAAAGAGACTGTTGATACTGTGTCTAGATTCACTTCATTGTGAAAAAAACAAAAAGCAACAAAACAGACCTGGTGTCATTCTGCCACAGATTTCTGTAGGCAGAAACCATACTCCATAAAAATCTGTGTGTTTCACAGAAGTAGCAGGAGGACAGAAACCTGAAATGCCCCTCATACTTTACTCAGAAGTTACAGGGTCTCTTGTAAGCATAATTTCAGAGCCCACCTTTTTGTTTAGCTTAAAGCTGTAAGCAGCCTGACCTTTTCTAAACTCCTTCAACTGATCTCTGGGGGCAGAAGCTTTATAAGTATTTTTTTCACTAACTTTCGAGCATGACAACTAATAGAGTTGTCCTTGTGACTAGTGATGACTCAGAGCCAGACACAGTAGGCATGGATAAGTGTAATGCAAGATGAATGTCAGTAAGTGTTTGTGGGCTGTGAACACTGCTCTGTCTCCAGTAGTGCAGTGATTGCTGTAAGGTCTTTTACTGATGTTTTGGAATTGAAAAGTAAAACTTTTGAAATGTCCACTGTTTGCCTTGAGTTGGATCATTTGAGGTATTTTGTCCAACTATTCCTTGTCCTAAATCTGGCCACCCACCTTTTTGTATGGTTTGTCTTTTGCTGGCCCTTTCCCCAAACCCGTTAGTGTTTGCCTGGCAAGTGCCAAAGCTTTCATTCTTCCTTCCCTGAATGGCTTCAAATTTGCATCTCATGCAAGCAGCCCAGCTGCTAGAGTCACACTCACAGTAAATGGCTGACACACTATTTATACACACTTCTTGGGTACCAACTTGCTTCTTGGCTATGTAGAGAAAATATTGCTTGACTTTATTTTTCACACTCTAGGTTTGAAAAAATTTGTCCTTCTAAAATATTTTGACAATTTTCTCTTGTTTTGTGGTTTTTGGCAGCAACTGTTATTGGCTTATCTCTTTAATTAAGCTATTTTTCATTATGATTTTGAACACAGCCAGTTTGGGTGGTAAACAAGGGACTTCAGTGCAAAGAAACAGCCATGAGGATGGGAAGAGTACGTGGTAGCAAAGCAGACGTCTTGAAGCGACCTGACTTGTGTGCCCTCTCCTGGCTGGAAGCAGCCAGCTCAGGCCAACACGCCATGCTCCCAGTGCCGCTGGCTGTCCCGGCAGGTCAAGTAGCAAGAGATAATACAGAGATTTATGCAGCAAACAAGACTAGGCTCTTCTTCTAAAACCTCAGCTATTGTCACTGCATGTTCCTTAATAATGCTTCACACTTCCTGCCCTCCGGGCACGTCTTTTCCAATCTGCTTCCTTCAGCTCTGGCCCTCTGAGTTTGCGGGAAGTTGCCAGGGCAGCTAATAGGATGGACTGGTTCTCCTCAGCATTAGCCTGATTATGCCTCCGTGTGGATGCTGACGTTCTCCCTTCAGAGCAGAGCTCTACCATTGCAGCTGACAGTGAAGATCTGGGAATAGGATGTTCTGAGATCCAGCCTGTCCCTATGACGTCGGTATCACTGCAGTTTGCAGAGTTGTAGACTTGCCACCTACTCCACAAGCCTCATTTCCAGGAGCTTTCTAGAAGAACTTATCCAAGTACTTGTGTGGCTTTCCCACCTTGCTTCATCTTCCTTCCCTGAAATGAAAATGTGAGGAGGAAGTTCTTCACCGTGAGAGTGATGAAGCCCTGGAATGGGTTGCCCAGGGAGGTGGTTGGGGCGCCGTCTCTGGAGGTGTTTAAGACCAGGCTGGCTGAGGCTCTGGCCAGCCTGATCTAGTGTGGGGTGTCCCTGCCCATGGCAGTGGGGTTGGAACTAGATGATCCTTGTGGTCCCTTCCAACCCTGACTGATGCTATGATACTATGAAAAGACTTCCAGGTCTTCTTGTTCAAATACTGGCTGCAGTATGGTCACATGTACCAGCAAAAGGGACACTCTTTTAGTATTCATATTTGTAGTAATCACCAAGTCTCAGGGTTCTGGATGTAGTAGAAGAACAAAACTCTTTGAGGCAAGGTTGGTCCTTGCCTCAAAACTCAATGTTGCCATGTGTGGCTGGGCAGATTTGACACTTGCCCTGCAGTTAGTTTGTCTTAATATATGACTGCAAATTATCAAAGAGTCAGCCTGTGTGTTTTGTTGTACCCTGAGGAAGGAGGGGTAGCTTCTCGATTGCACTTGTTTGGCGTTATCAGATTTCAAGGAGAGCATTCAAACCTAGAGTGTGCCAGCTTGGTCCTTCTGCAATGCACAGCTGATGTGAAGTGTGTGCTGGAGTTTTATTGTGCCTTGAGATGAGATTGCGGACCTGTTCTTGCATGTCCCTATGTAAGGGCTTGGTGGCCTTAACGCTCTAGGGATGGCTGCATTTTACTATCACAGTTTCTGTGACGTTTGTGTAATACTTCTTTAATTCTTTGGAGGAAAAAAAAAGCTGCATTCTGTAAACTATTGTACTCACTGTTCTTTAACCTAATCTGCCTAATGTTGCATTATGTTTGGCAAGGGGAGAGTTAGATAAATGTGTAAGCTAAGCAGATGTGCGAGTAAAGCAAAGGACAGTTTTCTCTCTTCCCCTAGTACTTTATTGATTAACCTTTTCTGTTTTCAAACAGATGCAATTGTGGAGAAGGATTTTCCTATCTGGTGCTAAAGAGAAACTGAGGCCCTATCGCAAATATTTATTCCTGGTCTTAAAGTTAAGAATATTCCTTGATCTTGGCAAGGAAAGTAGACAATCTGCCTTTTAGATGAGGGAATCAAACCACTTCTCAATTAGACTGCTCTCTTCTTTTCTGCATAGATGCAGTAACCACTGTCTGTTTAACATGGCTGCTGTTTGAACCTGTTTTAGTTTGTTTCCAGTTAATAAAAAGTGGTGGAAAAGCCCTCTCCATCAAGTTTTAAATTTGTATAGGAATTTTGGTGACTTCCTTGAAATTCAGTTGAAAGCTTAGTTTTTAAGTTAGGCACGATGAGTATCAAATTAAGCTGTCAGCATGTGAAGTGATAGGGAGGAAGATGTGTACAAGTACAAGCAGACTCACATGAACACACACACACAGAGGCATCTCTTTCCTCTCTGGGCTGACTGGTAAGTCTTAACAGCAGAACTAGGGGCTGGGAATTACATTTTAGTAATTCTTTTCTAGTTATGTCAGATTTCTAGCATGCTATTAGAGACATATGTGTCATCCTCACCATCACCCAACATATCATTGCTGTTTCAAACTGTTACCAGAGCTGTTGACACAGAATATTGTGTCTGTCGACAGCTCCAATTAGTTGGCGTGTCTGACTACTGACAGCACAGTCTACTTTTGTTTATGAAGATGGTGTGAGCTGTATCTCACTCTCACAACCTCCAGTGGCAGACAGATGGATAGAACTATATAATCATCAACGGAAGCGGGTGATATTCTGTCTTCACAAATCATCATGTGGAGCAGAACCAACGGCCTTTTGTCTGCTTTCAGAAATGACTGCAAAATTCCTCCCATCTGTCAAGTTATGAGGATGAATATGTATAAAATACATCAGATATATATGCGGGGTTTTGTATTGTGGTGGGGGTTTTTTGTTTGATTGGGGGGCGCGGGGGAAGGGGGGAGAAAAACTGCTTCTTAATTTTCACCAGATGTTAGCTATGAGACGTGGAACAGTAGAGGGAGAAGCACAATCATTTTCTCTCCAATTGAACTTTGTTGAATTTTATTTTTATTTTTAAATTATTTTTTTTTAAAAGGAAGGGACCAACCCCTCATCATTTGCAAATGTGGAACCCCATTGATTTCCCAAGGTCATACAATTGCAACTGAGTACAGAATTTAGTCTAATGCACTCTTTACATGTATTTAATCCTCTCTATTGTGTGATTATAAAATCTTAGCAGCTGCCCAACCAGCGTTGTTCTGCTTTTCATTTAATAGCAGTTACAGATACAAACTATTTTCAAATATGCAGTTCCAAGTTGCTGGGTGGTTCCTCAAGCACAGTGTACACTGAGTTGAGGGAGTGCTTATTCTGAGAACAGACCTCCCCCCCTCCCCAGGTAGGTAAGTAGTATAGATTTGGCTCATTCATTCCAGCAACATACTATTTAGTATTCCATTAAAAGAGCTAAAATTTAAGTGTGACATTGGCTTTCTTAAGAATATTAAGATTGATATACACAGATTCATCTACTTTATTTTTTTAAGAAATCTGACTTTATTTTCATTAACATATCAGATTTTCAATAGAATTTTTGTCATAGCTAGCAAATTTATATAAAGTGGGCAAATACCCACTTGAAAGTGAAGGGGAGATCAGAATATGGATTGCATTTGTGCTAGTTCTCTGTCTGTTTCTCCTGCTCTGTACTGTGTAATATTTGTCGACTTTCCTCCGCTGTAACACGTGTTATAGCATTTCAGTGCTGATCCTGACTGCTAAAAGTTAACAAAAATGTTTATTACTGACTGAAGTGAATGCAAGATTTGAGTTTTACCAAGGAATCAGAGAGTACAGGTTCACTTATTTGCTGTATTTCATATAACAAATGAATAAATGCCATTTCCTTACCCTTGTGAGAGATGATCTCAAAGTTTGGAAGAGTGTCCTAAGTCAGTAGAAACTAGTGTATCAACTATAAGCATCAGAGAAGAGCGCTAGTTGGATAGCATTTTGAGTTTTGTATTTTACTTCAGGATCAGATTCCTCCAAAGACAATTGGAACAAACCCCATGATATCCAGCACAGTTTTGTTAATTCCTCACCCCCCCTCCTCTGCCTTTCTTTTTTTTTTTTTTTTTTTTTTATCTCCCTCTGTGTCTTTTGTAAAACTAGCATCCTTCTCTTCCCACATTTTACTCATGGGGATACAACTACCTATTAGACTGTGAAACTCCAGAATAACCGCTACTGGAGTTTTAAGGAAAAGCAAAGTTTCATCCTGACTGATTTCATGTTCCTATTAATGCCATAGGCCTTTTCTCCATTAGTGAAAAGAATCTGTATCAGGGGAGGAAGGTTGCTGCTTTGGATATAGGCCAGTACTCAGTGTGTGCTTGATTCAATGACAGTTAAATCAGTATTACAAATTCACTGGATTTTGTTCAGAATGTATCAGTTTCCAAGCAGCGTGTGGTTTTGATTTTCGCAGATCCTTGAGCAGTTGGACTGTATGGGGTAAATACTTTTGACTTGGAACCTTTTAGTGATTGGTTTTAAAATTTATGTGAATTTGAAGCTACACTGTAGTAGGTTTCAGCTGTGGATGAGCATCACATGAGCAATGTGTCTTGCTGTACACTCAGATGAAATTTTGAAAATTCCTGATCCAGGCCATGGAGCAAAAGTATTAAAAGACGTTTGCTGAATGTGCATGAAGTCCAAGAAAATTCATTGTGAGCACAGGCTAATCTAAGAACAAAGGAGCAGCTAACTTAAGTAAATAATTAAATTTTGATTATGCACTCAGCTGTACTAATTACTGTGACCCAGTTCTTAATCAGTCAGAGATCTCAGTGAAATACTTTGGGCTAGTCAGGCATTGGTTCAAATGAAAACTCTGATATTTAGATTGTAGAAAGCATGTGGGTTAGAGTGAGAGAAACAGAGGCTATTGACTGATCCCTTGAGAGTTGCTGAGCATGTGTGTTTGAGAGCAACTACTGTGTATCCTGGGCTGTGACGTGTAACAGTAAACACAGGACTTGCACTAGGTTTCCTTATGTGGCTGGTCACTGAGCCGTTTTTGTTTCTAGGCCAGGAGGAGGACAGAATTATTACGAGCAACGATGGGCTGGAATAGCATCAAAGGTGTAGTCACTGACTCTCTGACTTCAGAGACTCTGAAAGATGCTGCAGAGCAGAAGTGGTTTAATGGGGAAGTTCTTTACTTCTGTCAGAACCTTCAAGCTCTCTCCTCTTTCCCTGACTTGCACAGTAGAAATGAGTTGCGTCTGACTTCAGTGAGCCCCTCCATGGGATTCAGATGCTCTAGATGTTAATGGGTGGCCTTTGTCGGGTCCCAAAGGTGACTTTTCTTTCAAACGTTGTCTTTACAAGAGCATCTCTAGGAGAGCTGGTCAAGCATATGGGACACTTTCTCATCTCCAAACACAACTCCTTTTGCCATTGTTTTTCCACCCTGTGCGATGTTACGTAGTCTGTGGGACTGCCAGCACCAGTGTTACTGCTATGTTTGTTTCAGTAAGTTATTTTTAAATTGATGTGAAGATTTTACCTTTTAAAAAACTTTTCATTAGTGCCATGTTAGGCTCTGAGAAACCAGAGATGCCTCTGTTTACTGAAGCAGGTCGTATTACCTGCATAGTGACTATTATTTGTGTCCTTGAACAGAGCTGATATTTGTCTGGTAGCTGAGGACCTGGGCTGTGATTGCACAGAGAAAGCACAGAGTCAGATATAGCCCCCTGTTGCTGAAGAGAACAGGAAAACCAGGCAAAAGATGGGTTTATCCCTGTTTTACATAAAGGAATTGAGGCACTCAGAGATTGGGTTACTTATGCAAGTCTATGGTATGAGATAAATTTGTATCTCTTGTGTGCCTGTGTGTGCTCTAACCACAAATCATCCTTCAGGCAAATTTACCTGTCACTCTGGCAGTTAAATGAGGTTTTCTCCTGTGGTAGCTTCTGCAAGTTTAAACTTGTTCTGAGCATGTTGCAGGAAGAACAAGTCGTCACAGAGCCATACTTAAAGTAGGGGGTACGCAGGACCACCACTTCCTGGATTTTCATCAAGAAAGCATGAGCGTTTCCATTATTTAGACCAATGTGACTACACTGAAAATACTTATTATAGAAGAAAATTCTGTAGCCCATTAACTATTTACATTAGGAAAATGCCTTGGTTTGAATAAGCTGGAAATAGAATTTTACTTCAACTTTAAAAATGTGGTACCAAATCCTAGCAACTGTGGTTGGCTTGAAAAGAGAGCACTTTCACCAAGGAAGACTTATTGCTCATCACCAATAGAAAATATCACTTGTAGTTAGAGGGGTGAAAAGGAATATCCCCATTTTGTAGGAGGAAACAGAGATAAGATTTTAAAATGTTGGACCCAATACTCTGCAGGTTCAGAGTGCTAAACTCAGTTTGAGTTAAAAGTCAGTTCTGTGCTGAGATGACCAGGCTGTGCCACCGTTTATTGGTAGTGCTCTATCAGCAAGTGGGTGTTTTGTCTTATTTTGCCCAGCTCGCTGTGTTGCCAGGTGCTAATCCTGTGACCTACCTTAATTCTCAGAGTTCTTTTTCTATTTTTCTTTGCAGGATAACAAGTATCTTGACTGTAATCTATTAATTGAATTGAATAAACTTGTTTCCCTAGCAGTGAGAGCATATTGTTTGCACACAGTGTCATCCCAGGCCCTCCAGCTATCGAAAGATTGCCAGATATGTTTATTAAACCCCCTGAGCTTGGAAAGAACACAGAAAACTGTCATCTAGAGCAATACGAAAGTGCCTATCTCAGCTGGGGATCTGGCTGTTATGAATAAAGGAAGAGTTTGTGGTAGAGTTTTGAGATGTAAAGAGAAAAGGCTTCCCTATGGTGCAAATGTGTTGGAACCCTCGGGCGAGAAAAAAAAAATATTGAATTGTTGCTGGCAGTACAATGTAATTATTGAGTTAGCTACAGCAAGGTCTGCAAGCTTCCAAGATAAAAGCCTGGTGACTTTGTTTTTTCTTCTCTCTTTTTTGTGCCCCTTTGGAGGAAAAATGTGAATTGGGAATTTAACATTTCCCCCCCCACCCCAAGTTGTTCTTACTAGTAAATATTTACCAAATTTCTTATGATTTTGTGGAATGGTAGGTTTCAAAGTTCTCTTTCTGCATCTGCTTCCTTTCCCTGTTCTGTTATAAATTAAATGCAAAGTAACCAGTAATGAAAGAGAAGATGGAAGAAATAGTAAAACCTTATTCCAGATCTGAAGTATTCCTTACTGCAGCTGTAATCTCAGACCTGAAGATATTAGATTGTTATACTGTGTCCTGACTTTACCAAGCTTTGCTTTATTGAACTTTTTATTACTGCTGTCGTGACTTTACCAATATGCAACAGAACCACAGCTGAATCATCTAGATTACAATTGTCTCTGCAAAGGACATTTGTTTCTGTTAGCCTGAAATTCCATGTACCTGAAGGTGTATTAGATAAAGATATGTCCACATCAGCAATTGCTTTTTTTTCTTATTGTCATCATCCCACTGAGAGTCTAATAATTTCCTGCAAGCTAGAAATGCAAACTCGAATCATATTATTAAGAAGAAAGATAATTAATTTCTTTTGGTCAGATGACTGCACTTGAAGTTGTGATGTTTCTTAAGAGACCTGCTGGTCTAGATGCTGCAAGGTACCAGAGTGTTCCCCATGTTTCTGTTCCACAGTTCACTTAATGATTAGGAAGTTCTTGCTGGATAGGTTGGAAAAGAGACTTCTACTTCATATAATGAAATTGATACTCTTTCTTATTCATATGTGGTATAGCCTAGTTTTAGGGCTATATGATATTTTTTAATGAACATTATCCTCATTCATTTGTTTTTAAATGAACCAAAAATCTTGTAGGTGCTGATTTTAGTAGCCTGTGCTGTACAGAGTGTACTGGACTATGCACTCTTAATATTTAATGGTGAGAAGACGTGGAAAATATGTTGCGTAGTAAATTACAAGTGGAGAGGTAGAGATCTAACAAGGCTTGATACTTATTTCTAGTTTCCATAAATTGCCCAATACAATGGGGATCTTTCCTTTGACTTTTGTAAGCTGTGGCCTAGTTCCTATGTGTTTATAGCCAAAATATGTTGTTGTCATCGATTACTTGTGTTGTCATGTCTCAAGGCTCCAGTCCAGATCTCTGGATCCTGTTGTGCTGGATCATTATGGAAGCACACAGCTAATGCTGTTCTTAAAATTCTTCCAATCTAAACAGAATAGCTGTTTCCTAAAACTGTCCTTTTCTAGAAACAGTAATTTGATTCACATGGTGACACATAAGAGTGGCCTGCTTGTTTTTGGCTGTCATGGTTCTGTGTTACAATCCATGGTGCTGTTCTCAGTGAGCCAAAACTAGTTACAGCTGGTTTTATTTTATTTTTTTTATTCCTTAAGTTTGAGGAAATACTTTGCTTACAGACACATGCTTCTTTACTCTCTGTTGCAGTGTGGTCAGGTTTTCCTTGCTTTTCCAAGTGAAATGCAGTTCATGTGAGGTTGCAGTTGCATTTGACCTGTTCTGTGAGATTTTGGTAAAATATTTTTGTGTTTACTTGATAATTTTCTGAGGAGGTATATTAAAAAGATTCTGTGGTCTTTTCTCTTCCTTGCATCTTTTAGCAGTGGTGACCTTATCTCTTCAGGTCACAAACTGATAACTTGAAGACATGAGCTTTTCAGAATTGGGTTTTTACTCTTAACCCTGTAGATGGAAGGAGAAGAGAAGACATTCTGAAGTGTATGGTTTGACTAGAAACTGAGGAGTATGGCTTTAGTCACATTTGGTCATGCAGAACTCAGAGAACTTGCACTGACTTTAGCAAGGCAAGAAGTCCATTTGCAAGGTCTTGCATGCTGAAGGGAATATGCACATCAGTATTGACTGATGCAAAATGATTATGCAGGAAGAAAAGTATTGAAAATGTTTGTATAGTCGTTATTCAGCTGAAGCTGGTGACAAAAATCCCACAGATTTTAATGGAGCAGAACCTTTCTTGGTTCCCCTTACTTAGAGGGGATTTTGAGTTTTTACAGTTGACTTTTGAGGAATACTTGGCCTGAACTGCCCAGTTTAAAACTCTTGATGAAGGAGCTTTGTAGGAAAAGAATTTTTGTTGCTGTTGTTTAATGTTTTATTGTGAACAGAATAGATTTAAGGATAAAAGGTGTTTGGTGTTGGTTTTATTTTTTTTTCAAATGTGAAATTTTCATGCTGCCAAGAAGGAAAAATCTGCAGTAATGAAGTTGCTATGAAATTGATCCTTTCTTTTCTTTTTTTCTTTTCTTTTCTTTCCTTTTTTTATTTGTTGGTTTTTTTTTTTTTAAGGTTCTCTTCCAGAATAAAAATGTAGGTCTGTCAAAATATTTGTTATCTGCTCTAGATTTTGTTCCACAAATTATATCAGCTTTGCTTCAAAAGATTGTTCAGTTTTGATTTCAGATCTTGGAAAATACCACAGTATGTCTTTGTTAATGGAAAGGCACCTGCATAATACCTGCAAAATATTCCAGTATTTTAGGTTACAGTAAATAAATGGTCACATGCATTTCTCTAAATACTCATTATTCCTTTCAAAAATTCCTACACTGTTTTAGGTTTTAATATTTTAATTTATTTTTTTTTTAATTAGGACACACTTTTGTCACAGGGTTGGGCAAGCAAGCCCAGATTTTATTTGCCCCAGAGAGATAAGTACAAAACAACGGAGCTTGGATGACTTAACTGTAAAGTAATTTTTTCTTCACAGGTCTTTTACCCACAATGACAGTCTGCATTCCCTATTACCCCTTTACACAATATTCAGTTGTTATGATATTGTATATATGCATTAACAAATAAAGGAATGCATCCACAACAATTATGTTCCTCTTCTGCTTGATTTAGTTGTCAGCATGCATTCACGAGCCTGTAAAGTATCTCCTTCACAGCCTTGTCAGAAATACCTTTTTCTCCCCACAATGTCAACTTAGTACAGCAGGCAGGCCAGGTGAGCTTGGCTCACTTTCAGGTTTTGTCTGTCTCTTTATCTGAAATTTTTAAAGGGGGACGTCAGAAGAGGTAATTGCCATAAATTACACACTGTCTGTTGTAAATTGTGATGAGAACATAATTGAAAATTGAGCTGAGAGGCACTTCCTGGATTCAAGCCGTACGAGAGCCAGAGGACAGCCTAGGCAATTTGTGGTGGGCCTGCAAAGTCATTTCCCCCCACCCCCTCCAAAAGTGTAATTGATTCTGGTACTGCACGATTACACTTCTGTGTCAAGGGTTGGCCCTGAGGGTCCTGGAGAGGGTTATGGAGATGATTCTGTGGGGCTCACACAAATAATTGACTTGTTTCATGTGAGTACTGTGTGAGGGGAGTATCAGCTTTTTCTGACAGGAGAAGTGGAGCTTGACTGTTTGTGCAGAGATGTCACTGTTCAGAATGGGACATTGTTCAAGGTTCCCAGTCATTGTGTGTGTAGTGTGAGCCCTGGTATATTTGTGCCTCTCTCGGGCATTGCTGGGGGTGGAGATAAGAATTAGGGCTGGGGGAGGAGGAAGAGTTAATTTTGCTCTCTCTGCCTTCTACTTTTCTCTCCTCTTTGCCACTCAGCTAAATAAAAATGCGAAGTGCTAATGAAAAATCAACTGAAGTAGGTATTATTATTCATAGCAGAGACTCATACCTAGAAGAGTTAAGTGACAGGATAGGTACAGGAATCCTTATAAGGAGAGGACTAATGTAGACATTTTTCTTGGCCACATGCTAATGTTGACCCAGTTCAGCATCCTTTCCGTGCGGTCCAGGATCACATCAGCTGGCAGGAGAGGAGCTTGTGAATCTGAAGGCTGTTTTAAGAGCAATTCAGTGTAGCAACTTTGGCAGAGCACTGACCCATCCAGGATTCACTTAGAAAATACAACTGCTTTGTTCACAATTTTCTGAACAAATCCAAGCTCAGGCCCAATTTGAAGGTTTGGCCTCATTTGTTGGCAACACTTCAGTCTCGCCTACATTTACACTTTTAAGTCCATTTGCAGTACTTTAGATCTGTGCTTATATACAGTATCACTCCAGAACAACTGAATCTGTGAGAAAAGAACCACCTTCCTATGAGGAAGCATTAGTTGTCATATTGCTTAAAAGACCTGTGATAAAATGGATTTACTACACTGTCTCAACAGCTGGAATTATGAAAAAGCTAAGGGTACTTCTTTCATGCTCAGGGCTCATGCAAAAATAAAAGTGTGTGTTCATGCACCTGTGTATTTGCTTATAGTCAGTGACTTTCAGACTTTAAGTAGATTTAAATAAACATTTTCATTGCTATGGGGAACTAGTTTTCAAGCTTCTGAATCCAATTCATTTTTTGAGCACTTCTCACCCCATTGTAATGTTTATACTGCTACACCAGCCTTTTGTAGGTATGATTCTTTGATGGTATTTCCCAAGAGGGGTGACTTTTCTGCAAAGCCTCAGTAACTCCTGGATAGAGAATAAGCAGTAGCAAAGCAGGCAGTCATCTGTGTCTGACATCCTTGGCCCCACACCCCTTGGCTGGTCTTCACCTTAGTGGCTCTTAGAGAATTTCTCTGGATTGCTGACTTGGGAGAAGCCTGAAGTGCAAAGGTATGGCTCAACATGAGGACAGAATTTTTTGACCTACTCCTTTCTGCCTCTTCCTACACAACTAGAACTTAAGAGGCATAATGTGTTGTACGAAATCAGGAACACCAGGAAACTTGCATATTAGGCCTTTATGGGAATAATTTAATGAGCTAAATTGCATATTTAGAAACAGATGTTGTTTAAAGCATTTCATTGAATGGCAAAGTTCAGTTTATGATGGAAAAGAACCAGCCCTGCTCCTCAGGCTAACACAGGCACAGGGTCCTGCTGGACTAGCTTAGGAACAGGTATGCTTAGTGAAGATGGTGGGATTTCAGGTAGCTATTCCTGGTGGTGCTCAAGCTCTTTGCTGGCTACTGGAAGGTGGCAGGAAGCTGTGCAGGTGGGTTGTGTTACAGACGTGGCGAAATGCTTGTCTTGGCTGAAATGTGCTACGCTTATGCTAGGGTTATATTAGTCAAAGCTGGGGAACTGAATAGATAAAATCCCCAAGCAATTTTCATGACATTGTTCTTTTGTTGTTGTTTAGTTTTTTTGTTTGTTTCAAAGATGGAATTTTTCTCAGTTCTAGCCTTTATGACCCTCTCTAAAACTCACAAAAAGCACTTGGCGTGTACGTCAGAGACTTTATGTGGGTTGTTGCAGAGAAGGTATGGCCTTGACATGGTGTGAGTGGAGTCCCATGCTTGTCAGACCTGATGATACCAGGATCTGTTAATCCTGCCTATTTGATGGTTGTTTGTAGTTGTTAGATTTTGTGTTGAATTGAAATATATCCCTCCAGGACAAGTACTGAAATGTTGGAGAACTGTTGAGGTGCCAGGGGGTGAGCCTCTGGTTCTCCAGGTGCATCACTGGGTTCCCTAGTCCTTTTCTCTAGGTACTTTGATGAAGGAAACAAAAATTGTTTGTTGTGATTTTTGGACATAGGCCATAATACCAGTGTTTCAAGTCTTGTAGAAACAACTAACACAAATATGGTACATCCTCAACTCTGGATTGGAGCCTGGAAATAGCAGGCAAATAGTTGATACCAAGGTATTTACAGGAAAGCAGCACTGAGAGTGTTATCCTCAGAATATTAAAATCTTGGGGAAAGTGTTGCACTGATGGGTGAGTGGTGATGTAATTTTGAGTCAAAGTTATGGTTAAAGTACTGGTTAGTACAGTATCTTTTCTGCTAAGTGTCTCTGGGGTTGAGCACTGGAGACATAACTGTCTTGTTCTGTATTTTATGTCACAGCGGGTCTGACTAGTTGTTTCATTTAATTTGATTGGACTCGTATTGCTTAATAGACAAAAGAGGGCTTAAACTGTCTTACTGGAAAATGTGGAAATTACAGTCTTTTGTTTCAGTAAACCAATTGGTTTTCTGAACACAAAATCCTAGTCGTCATGTCTTGAAAGCAATACAAAGCAGTCTGGATTGTGAAGAAACCTTCCTGTCAACCTGCAAGGGGAAAAAAAAAAAAGTCTTCCAAGGGCAACCAGCTAATACTCAAAAGGTTTCTTTTGCTTTAGATAAGAGTCAAAACCAAGGTGTGGAGAAAAAATAGTGGGTTGTTTTTTTTTTTTTTCTGAATGAACATTGGTTTTAAGTCAAATTCAGACAAAAATCTTCTAAGATGCTGAGGATACACAAGGTGCTTCTTTATTCACAAGCAAAAAGAACTTTTGCTGAGGTTGGAATGTTGAGTAACAATCTTTTCAATATGGAATATCAAAATAAAACATACACAGCTCAAAAAAATAAATAAATAGTGGAACTAAAAGGAAGCCTGCAGTTCCCCTCCAATCAGTTATTCATAAAGGAATAGTGGAAACCACAATATGGAAGACGAATCATCAAAGTAGCCAAGAGAAATATGTTGCAATACATGACATTTTGGAGATACTGTAATATGACAACTAGTTTTAGTGCCCGAGCTCTTGAAACTTGAGAGAGCAGAAAGCAAGTTGTGAAAATGTTCCAGGCCTCAGGATACTGTTGATTTAGTTCATTAGGAAGAAGATTAAGTTGCAGTTGGATGTGTACTCACCTTCAGGGAGAAAACTTGGTTATTACAGCGAGACTGAAAGAATCTTTCTGCCAAACCTTCACTGAAGTGCAGCAGTTTGAGACCTGACAGCAGGCAGATCACACACAAAGTGTTTCAGGATAGCTACAAGCAGCAGACTTTTGTTTGTCTCCATGTAGTGTTTAATGTTCTAGGAATGCTTCAGGGTTGGACTATTTAGCAAGAAAAACTGTTATATGAATCAAACCAGAAAAGTGACAGAGGCACAAATAGATACCCCGAAAGAAGGTTTGCCGTTTATAGCGGCATGGAGAATTAACCATTGGTATAAGCTCTCAAGAGCAAGTGTGGATTTTCCATCTAGGGAAGATGTGTGATCCAGGTAATATCTGTTGGCCTCCATATAGGATTAACTGGATAAAATTTTAGTCTGTGTTATACAGACTTTATCCCACAAAACTATATTTTTTGGCTTTTGGGGGTTTGCTTCTTCTCAAAACTGGTCTTAAAAGCTAAGTTAGCGTCGTACATACACTAGATTGCTATCAATTGTTCTAGCTGTGACAGCAAAACCCAGGTATAAAACCAGCTGTAGGAAGAATTGGTCTGTCTGGCCTTTCTCTCAACAAGTTAGTTTTACAGATGGCTTGGATAGCATTTTGTCTTTCAGATCATGTGTAGTGATCTGCCCAAACTCAGGAGCCCCAAGTGTAGCCAAAGCATCATTAGATCATGTAGTACATATGTTTGTAGGGGTTTTGTCTGTTGTTGTTTTTTTTTTGATACTTTTGCTCCAAACCCAAGAGGCTTTACTTGCCTTTTGGAGCTAGAAACGTTACTAACTATTAATTGTCTAGAGGTAAGAGATCCTGATTTTTGACAGAGTTCTGTGGTTGCATGTCTCTTGGATCAGTCTCTGTTGCTGTTCTCTGTGATCACTACTTCATGGTGCATTTTCCCATAACACTCTTTTCAAGCCTTTGCAGTATTTGGCTATGCTTGTGACATACAGTCTTCACCCTCTTGTCTTTTCCAATTCAGAGCATGGAAATCCTTCTCATTTATTCAGGGAGTTTTCCTCTTTAATGATGGGAAAAGTAGTAATGGATTACAGGTGAAAATAAGCACACAATTAACGCAGTCAGACTCATGGGGTTGTTGGTGCTTACTACTCCTTAATCAGTTGCAATTAACACTAGATGAGTGTTTACTCTCAGTTCTCTTAATACTTGCGTAATTGACCACAATAGCAAATTTACATTTATGTATGTGATGAGGTTCTTTTGCTATCCAGAAGTGCATTGAGACCTAGAAAACATTTTTTTGATGTGTAGATATTTCAAACAAGAAAACATGAAATAAAATGCAGTAACTTCACTGTAGCAAGAGAATAGGCATTTAAAAATCAATGCATTTGGTGTGTAAACAGCTTGGGAGTTAAATATCTAGGGGCTGTGGCAGAAATTAAGCCTGAAACCACAAATTATGTAGAATAGAATGCTTGTTAATCGCAGATATTTGGACTGAATTCCTGCTTTGTCACCAGATTTTGCATGAACTTTTGTCAGGTGAATTTGTCTGTTGTCTGCTTCCTTTCAGGGGGGTGGGGAGAATAGAAGTGGAGGGACAAATAATGTTCTATCCTGTTTCACATGATGTCTACCAAATACAGCAGAAAGGTGAGACTCTGTGGTAATGGGGCCACAACAGTACTGAAGATAGGTAGTACAGAGTGAAAAGATGGATTAAAGATACAGACATGGGATTCAGACTTGACCCTACCTCAATTTAAGTGTAGTGGTTTACTTGCAATGTTCCTATTTGAGTTAACTGATTTTAAAGGTTTATGCTTTGTAGGTATGTTTGCAAATAGAGAATTTAGAAATAAGATTAAAAAAAAAGTTAAAAGTTCAAGGTTTCCTTCATAATGATGAAGAAGCCTTTATCATATTTGCTTTCCTCTCTCTATGTTTAGAGGCAATAGTAGCTCATTACTTCATAGAGGATTCACAAGTACCTGGAAGCACTTTTGGGACTGTAGAATGCAGAAGCTGTAGGGTATGTCTACCATAAAATGAAAGGGGTTGATGGTGGGAACCTGACTTCCACACAGTATATTTTGAGTAGCTGGAAACTGCCTCTAGTGTTTAGGTCCTCATGGACCTACATGGCCAGGAATGGTGGGATAAATTGAAATGAAATTAGAAGTGTGATCACAAATCACCTCTTCCAATTCAGTTTCATGCGAAAGAAATCTAGTTTGTGTGCTCTAAGATCAAGGTGTTGGCAACTAAAGCAGAGTAAATGAGGGCATCAGCAGTTTTGCTTCAGAAGCATGTTCTTGAATTTAAATGCTAGACACTGACACAGAAGTATTTAAACTGGAAAGAAGTAATAATACACCCAAAGTAAAGGTGAATGAGTTCAATATAATCACTGAAAAGAGTATGTTTAATTATTTTACAATAGCACCAAGAATTGCCTAAGAAATATCAGACTATGTGCTGGACGCTAAAAAAGTAGGGAGTGCCTGCCCCAAAGACAGTTTAAGTTGGAGAAGCTGAAGAGGCTGATTTAATGGAACAATGTAAGGATTTACAATTCCTAGCCTTGAAGATTACCTTCCCTGCAGCTTTGGGACTTTTAGTTCAGGTCCGTGCTAGTGAGTTTAAATGAAACATGAATAAGAGTTCAACAGCAGAGCTCTACCCTCAAGTCTCTTAGCTTCTAGTCTTGTGAACTAGCTACAGCACTGCAGTGAGCAAATTTACTTGTTTCTGTCTTTGTGCTCTATTCTTACTTTCTAAGTCTCTCCCTTTTTATTTTATGCCAATAAATATATGCATAAAATTGGTGTGCAGCAATGCTTGGCATGATTATTAACAAGTAATGGGTGTACTTTGAATCTTGTCACTTTATGTGTGTGTGTAAACGCCTACATCACCATGTGCATGCACTACAACTGCATTAAAAAAGGGTTTCAGCAAAGCAAACAGCAGCAATTCAGAGGGGAAGTAGCAAACAAACACTACCCCTAAGAATTGCCAAGTGTAATGCTGTTAGTTTTAAGTGCTGCATGTGAGGCCCAGGGGTCAGAAACCAACTTCTTTTTGTGCACATTGTTGGCAGAGGTGACCACCAACTGTCGAGGTTCAGGTGGAAGTTGCAAATTTTGTTATCTGAAGAGGGAGCTTCAAGCTTTTCTTGATCCTCCTGTGCAAAAATTCTGCTTGGTAATTTGAAAAGGGACCTTTTTCTGAGTTCTGCAAAGATGGCTTATGTCCTTAAAACACAGACAGGAGCCTAGAAGTTCACTTCAGCAGAAAATTCTTATTATTTCTTGTGTCCTCCAGACACTCCAATCCTTTTAAACCAGCTGTTTCTATGTAGAGAAAGGGGATGGTCACAGTGTACTTGGAGGGGAAAATGGCTTTTTAAATGGTGATAATTAAGCTGCAGGGGTTTTTATATCTGATTTTCTTCTCTGTGCACACTGAAGAACTCTAACCTAAATAATTCTGCTGTCATTACTCAGAAAGTACCACTATCCTACCTGGGTTATTGGATATTTTGGCCATTCACTAGCACAAAGAGCAATGCTATTGGGTGAGAACTGATAGGCACAGCCCTCCAGAACAGCTGTAGCACAGGGCTATCATGCTGGCTCTACATAAGGTAGCAGATTTTTCCATTTACTCTTAAAATTAAAATTATTTTTAATTTGTTTGCAACCAAATGCAGAAGCAGATTCACATTTTCTAATTACCCTTCTCTTTAAAGTCAGCAGAGCAATGAAAACAACAGAAGCTGTTTTACCTTCTGTACCAAAACATAAACCAAATATAGATCTATTTTTCAAATTAGTTAAATGCTCAGTTTTAATAGGCCCTTTAGTACCTCTTCCTGAAAGGCACTTGCTCCATGCAGCCTGGAGTGTGCTCTGCAGAGCTCTATAATTTGTGAAAGTATGCATTAGTGGAAAATAATAGTGAAAGGCTGCCAGAAGACCTTTTGTCTGAACATATTGCCTTGTTTCTCATAGGAAGGGTTCTCCCCACATTATTTTTTTGAACGTATCCTTTGCAATAGGAATACATTCTTGTTTTGTTTGGGTTGAGAAATTAAGTAGTACAAACTGTTTCTGGTTACTTATGTTTACGTAGAAAGCTTAGGACCTCCTACAAACTGTCAGGAAAACACTGAAGTTAGAGTGAGGTGAGGGGAAAGAGGGAGTTAGGGATTCTAGGTAACTCCCATGATTGGTGGTGTGGGGTGGTTTTTTTTTTTTGTTCAGTTGGGGTTTGGTGGGGTTTTTTTTGAGTCTGTGTTGTTATCCTTTTAAACATTCACTCCTGATCATTCTTCCATGTGCACCCAGCTTTTCCTGTGCCTGTCAGATGCAGCTCTGGGACTGGTAGAAACCTATGGAGATTTCTTTCAGCAGATGCTTTAGGGACAATAGTTGGCTGCTGCGTGTGCCTACCCTGCAAACAGAAACCACCCTGGATGCAAGTCATACCTGCCTTCAGGACTGCCAAGTCCAAGTGTTACAATCCTTCAGTGGGACTCTATCATGGCTTAAAATATTATATAGCTTATGTTTAGGGGATTTTTCTTCTCTGGTTATAGCTTGCGGCATCTTCTGTCCTTCAAAGGTATTCCTGGAAAACTGGGTAACTAGGCCCTCTTTTTAAAAGAAGGTTGAAATTGGTCTTTTCACTAGTTGTGGCTGTAGGAGAATGTTAGCCATTCAGAAACTGTGGTAAAATTGGCTTCCTGTAACTCGGCAGATTAGATAAGGCTTTGGTGTAAACAAATTTTTATTTAGGGTTGAGCTATTATGGGAAAATATAATAAATGGTATAATTGTGTGGGTTTCTTCTCTCTCAATTTGAGCATTCTTCAGGCTATAAAGTGTTGCAAGATATAATCTGTGATCAGCAAAGTCAGCTCATAGGTACATTGGAATTCTCACCCTCTATCAACCCAAACCAAACCCAAAGATCCTTCAAAGTCTGTAATCATCTTTGTCACTTCATAATGCTGAGAGACATGGGAAATCAGATCCTATAGAGGATCCTTCACTGGTAGTGTTTCCTACTGTGTGCCCATTGGCACTGAAGGTATTTCCTCAGACATGGAAGACATCCTAGAACTTTGAATAATACAAATTGTTTATATTACTGTAGTACCTAGAAATCCTAGCTGTGAATCAGAATGCTATTGTGCTAAGTACTTTGTAATCGTGAAACAAAGAAGTTGTCCTCATTGTTATTTCAAGTCTATCGAGCTCACCATAAGATATAATTTGCATAGTTAGAGAGAAGCAGATACAGAATTAGATTGTGATTTTGCAAGCCACGACCTGTATGTTTAACTGTCTTCAGGGGATTAGCACTGCAGCTTTCACAGTTGCTCTCAGATGACTGCACTTAGAAGTCCCTAGAATCATGGGCAGAAGCAATGTGGGTTCATCCAGTGGTCTGATCCTGCAGCAGAGGTATAAGGACCATTGGCAGTGTGTCCTCAAATTGACTAATTCTAAGTGTAAAATCAGTAAGTTTATGTGGGTACACCTTTGTAGCGTGGGAAGCAGATTCACATGAAAGCTTTCAGGCATACTTGCGAAAGCAGATAAGGAGAAGGTACTCTCCAGTATTTTTCTGTAGGAGGACTAGGGTTTCCCTTTCAAAATGTCCTGAAGTTATTTCTGAAAATGAAAACATTCCCATTTTAGAAATCTATTGGCTGAAGTGTTATAAAAAGTAATCGGTGAAACAATGGACAAATATTTTTTTCTGTATTTCTATCACTTAGGATACTATTTAAAAGCAGTAATTAAAAATAGTGGTAAGTATTGCCACAATAGAAATATTTTCTTATGTGAATGTTTCCTTGCACTTGAATTGTGTTGATTGAACTAGAACTCTTTCCCCCCTCCAACCTCTTCAGTAGAAAGACAACTTTTCTTTCAAGAGATGTTTCTTGCCACCCGCTTCCTGATTTCTTCTTTCATAGATGTGACTTTTACTGCAAGAAAAAGATAGGAAATATATTTTTTTGAACAGCAGGTTTCCATTGTAAAATGCCACAAAAAAACAACAACCAACCTGCCTACTTGATGTGGTTTTTGAAGGAATAATCTCAAAGGTGCATTGTTTAAATAGATAATAAAAAAAGACCATTCTATTTCCCTCTTATTTATTTAATTTTTAATTTAGTCACTAAATGGGAGAGAGCTATTACGAGTCTTACCCTTTCAAGTAAACTATTTCTGCTGTGAAAAAACTATACTATATTAGATATGTTTTTATACTGAGTCAGGGAAAAGGCAGTAAGAGAAGAAAATCTTTGGCATTACTCACCTTGCAATCACTTAAATAGGAGTTGTATCGTTCTCACGATGCTTGCTGGCTGTACCAGCAAAAGTAGTAATACAAGGTTTACACAATGCTGAAAATTATTAAAGTGCATCAGTATCTATTAAAAATCATCTGCATGATTTTCACTGAATGAGGTCTTTTGTAAGAGATGAAGACAGCAGCATTTACGGCATGATGTGATTATTCAAACTGCTCGGACCATAATGCTATGGAGATGGCAGTGACCTTTTCACCTTGAAAAACCAACAACAATCTTTCTTAGCTTCAAATCATCTGTTGTTTAGTTTATACATGTGCAGAATAAGTCTACAAAAATTCTGTAGGTTTTTGTACCAAAATGCACTTTGAGCATTGATTAACACTGGACATTTGCAGTTTAAGAAGGGAACGTATTACACTTGGAAAAGATGTAGGCTTGTGCTCTGCAGTGAGTTTCTTTCCTCAAAACAACTCCCCCTGACGGAAGTGTTTGAATTTCTTCAAAAGGTTCATAGTTCTCTGTGTTTCATTTTCTCCTGTTTCCCTTATCTTTTGTTTCCACAATGCTTTCTTATGTGTAGAGGCTTTGTAAACAAAACTAGAATAGGTACAGGGACCTTAAATGAATTGTATCTTGGAAAATAATTATTTTCCTTTAAATCAAAAAACCCTCTTTTGATCATCTTAATCATAACTACTCCCTTTTTGTGTAACCTTGCAAAGATGTAAGTGAATGCTTAATTTCATTCATGCATCCAGCCCATGGGAGTCCTTACAACCATTGACATGTAGAGACTGGGACACTGGCTAACAGGAGAGAGGTTATATCATTTAAGATTAGGGTATAGATGCTGGGTTTTGATATCAGAGATGGTTTTATCTGTCATGTTGTCAGTTGTATCTGTGTGGCCCTTGTGCAGATCGGCACTGATGAAAGTCTGCAGAATGAATAGGAAACAGCTGAGATTTAATTTATATATTGGCACTTTTGAACATTTCTCCCTTGCTCACTTTTATAATCTGAGATGTCAGCTGAACAAAATGATATAATAGGGGAAATTCAGCTATTTTGTTTAAAGGGAAAAGAAAGGAAAAACAGCAATAAAGCACTGAGAGGAAAAAAAATGTTTCTACGAATGCAACAGACATAAAAGAAAGTGAAGGAAAGTTAAAAATTACCATAGGGCAGGCAGGACACCTGCTAAAGAACCTTCTGCTGCTTCTCACAGCTGGAAAGAAAAATGAAAGAGATGCAAACAACTGTTCTGGAAGCATGAAATCAGCCTTTTGTCTTTTCACCCCTCCCTTTCTGAACAGTTACAGTATGCAAAATTTAGGGGAATCTCAAAGTATGCAGAGGAAAAAAAAAAAATTCAGCAGGCTCTGCATATAAAAAGCTGAGCCATGGAAGTGTGCCTCTTTGAAAACAGGAGCATGTTTGGGAGCTTCCCGGTGCATTGAAGAAAGTGGTAATTAATGCATAGTGAATGACTTCGAATGAAGGTTGAATAGGGGCATAACAATGGGAAGTTTTTTTCTTTTTTTTTTTTTTTTTCCTTTTTTTTTTTTTTTAGGTTAAAGTGTTGAAAAAGGAAAGCTGTTAAAAGATGGCTACTGTGAAGCTACAACTTCAATCCTTATCTTCTCTGACTTTCCTTTATAGGCTGTGGTGGGTTTTGTTTCATACGAGCCTTCAAACACAATGAAGTTAATTTGCACCAATTTCATTTTGTGTATGCTTTGGAATTTTTTTTTTGTGCAATTTTTTTTTCTTTCCACTTTTTTTTTTTTTTTTTTTTTTTTTTTGCAGGGCTAGATTCTTTGATGGTGCTTTTGAGCAAATGGTTTGCCCAAAGTTCAGATGATGTTAGCTCCATCCTCTTTTTCATTTACGACATCAAGGGGATTACAGAGAATAACTTTGTTGCCCAACATCAAGGCTATATCTTCAGGCTACTAGAAAGGTAGTTCTCAGAAAGTGTGTCTTCTAATATTTTAGAACCTCCACAGGCTTCAGATAAAACAAGTATTAAATACAAAAAGCTCAGAAGGATCCCAAGGAAGGTTAAACTCACACAACCTCCTTCATGTTGAACACCTGAAATGTATTTTTCAGACTGTTGGAGTGTTATCATAGTGAAGACAGCAGCGAAGTCTTATATAACTGAAGACAGAAAGAATAAAAAACAGCCCCTTGTTTAAAGACAGGCAATTTTTAATGGAACATGAGCTAAATATAATCTATTCTTGCCATCGAAAAGGGAATTTAGAGAGCGAGCAAGTAATTTTGGAGGGGTCTTGGGGGGTTGATTCTTTTATTGGATCATAAGCTAGTAGATCTGCCGTTCTGCTGTGTTTCATCCAAACTTGGAATTTGTAAGGCCTGAGTGTGGAAGAAATAAGGTGTTCTGGAGAAAAGAAATTAGGGAAGCTACCATGCTCAAAATGGTTTCAAATACTTTTCTGTTGTTGGTAGTTCTTAACAGGACTCCTGGCCTGGAATACATTAGATTTGGCACCTTAGTCCCGTATCACATAAATCTGGGTTATTCCTAAAGAAGCAATTAAAATAAAAACAGCCTACAGAACTCTTCAAGTATATTTAGCTTTTTGTTTTTCCAGAGGTAGACAAATAAAATGCAGTAAACACTGCATATAGTCTAGCAGAAGCCATGCACTTTCTCCCCAGAACATCCTATTAGTACAGGGAAGGTGGGTCATGCTGATTAGAGTGTGAGAATGTAATTGAAAAGTTCTCTGCTTCCTCTATAGAGCTGTTTTCTGCTCTGGTCAAGGTGCATCATCTCTCCCAGTACTTAACTCCAGCAAGTGCACGATTATTCTCTACTCCTTAATATTTGCAAATGGACTGTGAATTCTCAGATTCTGGAATAGTGCTCTAAAATGACATCAATATTGTGATAAGAATGATGTTGGCTTAGGTGCATTTTTGTACTCTTTTCCTTCTGTATATGTGTAAAACAGAGTTTCTGACACCCAAAAGATACTTAGCGTTCTTACTACTGTTAAATTGAAAATGCTAATATTCAATTAATAATAATCTGTAGGCAACTGGACACATCTGAACTACACAAAACTCAATGTCTGCATTTCAACATAGCTTTTGCTGCATTTAATATGTTCAGGTGTGATACAGACACATGACAGAAAACCTAAACACCCAATTTCAGTGACTCCATTTCTCATAGCAGATATTCGAGAGGTAAATTAGAGCTCTTTAACTTGACCTGTGAAATTCTGCTTAATTTAGGCTGAGTTCCTGATTTCTGAACATTCCCACTTCACTCTCTCAGGGAGCCCTTAGAGGCCTGTCAAAGCAATGCATAAATTCTAATGATCCAAAAAGACATTACCATCTGTCCTAGAGCAGAGCAATGTATACAGGGATCTGTGTGAGCTGCAGGGGAAGGACTGAAACTTGAATACTCTTTCCCATTTTATTTGATGCTCTCCATGTTCTCACAGGGGTCTGTTGGTCCATTAGAGACCAACACTGGCACCGTGTGGGATGAAACCTGAGTTGAACTCATCATCTTTCCTGTGCCTGTTTGGTAGGTAGCCTTGTTGAAATGTGGGTATACCAAGGCAGATTTGATGGCAGAGGAGCAGGTGTCAGGAACCAGAAGTAACTGATGCTCTGTGCTATGTCATGAGGGGGTGGCTGTGCTCCTGCAGGTGTCATCACACCCAGTGTCTTAACAGCTTGTAGTCTTGCTATTCAGCTATGAAATTTGAAGTTTGAGCAATGATAATGTGCTTGAGCTGATGCCATCCAAAACAAGGTAATAAAATGAAGTTATTGAGGTCAGTAAGTCCAAGGTGAATGGTACAGAATACTTGACTGCTGAACACTGGTCGCTTTGTGAGTTCTGAGCAGGCTTTAGTGATGTGATTCAATACTAAATTTGTTGTTCCTCTTCTTTATTAAGTGCTCATGATGGATGTACTAAGAGGAACACAAGTAGTGAGCAGGCATCTGTAAACTTGGTACTTTCTAAGTTGAAAAATCAATAAAGTTAGCCCACATTTCCAGGCTGGTTCACGTGTGTATGCTACACGTACTCTTCTGTAGGGGGAGAAAAAAAATCAGTGTCAGAAAATGTCAGGAAAAGCTGCAATGTAAGAACTCCCTCTTCTGTAAAAACTCCCAGCATATAAAATGTGCTCTAGCAATAGCCATTGTGACCCAGAAATAAAATGCTTCCTGTGAATTAGAAGGATACAGAGTTGGATTAACGGGATGACATTTCCCCATCTGGTTTTTATTTATTGTTGCCCTTTTCCATTCACTGTAATTAGTGCATAGAAGTGACAATAGGCATATACTGCACTCTGAGCTACAAGGATGTCTCAACATTTTGAGCACTTTCCATTATTTTTTTTTCCCAGTGACACTTCTAAAACTCCTAGCATCTTAACTCTGCTGAAACCTATTATTTCTGTGAACTGAAGAGGCAATTTAAGGCACCTTTTCTGTTTGCAAACAATTTTCAAATACAACCTCACACTTTCTGAACTTTTCCCGAGGGCCTCATAAAATCAATAATTGTCCATTTTCCTCTAAGTGACTCAAAAAATTGAAGGTCTTAGGATTCGAAATTCAGATCTGGATTTCAGGGTGCTCTCCATCAGCACTTCTGCTCAAAGGTGATCAAAACCTGAATCTACCTTCTCTCAGAGACAGCTGTTTGGAAGCAGAACCCATCCTGAGCTCCAGAGAACCCAGTCTTCCTTTGGCCTTTTCTTTACCTTGAACTTAGGGATACTATTGCTCTATATCTCTTAAATACAAAAGATGCAGAAAGAGCCTACTTACTATCAGTGATTCATGTTGACATTAACATTACTTAGTTTTATTTTAAGGGTGGGACATTGGCAGGATATTGACACACATAAATGTGTTTAAAGAGTCTGTTCCTGGGTAATTGGCAGGGTTTTGTGACAGCTTGACAGTCAATCAAATAGTTCAGATGGTGATGCAGACACTCCTCCAGTGGCCCTTCTAGCACTGCTGGTAGAAAACAGCATCTAGTGGTACTAGTTAGGTGACTCTGAGAACTTAAAGTATCTGTAGAGCAACAGCTCCAAGTCTGAAGTTATTTATCTGTAAGAAAGGACCCTACAAGGAAAACCACTAAAACCTGGAGCAAACTTTATGTATGGCAAAAAGGGGATGACTGTGATATCATCTCCAGAAAAAACACAAGAGCACAAGTGTGGCTGGAAACTGAGGGTTCTTATAAAGTTACATTAGATAGTCCAAAATCCATGACTCTACAGCTAAGAAAAAAGCCTAAAAGCCTTTTCTGACTCAGTGTTGAAGTGAAAGCAGAGATTAGAAATGAAAAAGCAATTTATAATGAATAGGAAAAAGGACACTAACAGCAACTGATATAGTTCAGAAGTTATGAAGTACTGAAAGTGGGTAACAGCCACTAAAGCAGCCAGGATAAAGCTATATGAAAGGACAATAAGAAAGTTAATTTTTTTAATAATTTTTTTTCTTTTTTTCATGGAGAGCAACACAGTGACCTAGCCCAGTTACTGGACAGAGATGAGAAAAACATCTGTTGTTCAGTACACACAAAAGCAATGAATTTGTGCTCTTCATTCAACAGAAAAAGTGATCTCCACAATGGGAATTGCATAATATACTGGAATACTGATGGAGTACCAGAAGTCAGGAATGGTGCTAATGTTTTGCCAGTGCTCAGGATTACAGTGGTAAAAACAGGCTGATACATCTTTTATGCATCCTGGGCAAACAGTGAAAGATTGGTGCTGTAACTAATAGGTTGTATCGTTCTGTTTCTCTCTGAAGATGGCACAAAAATGATTAGGTATGACTTCTGCTGTTTCTTCATCATTAAGACTGTTCTATTCCATTCTAGCTGTGAATCCTACACTTTAGTCAAAAAGCATGAGCACTTAAATATATGCTCCAGTGCAATGTGGTAGAAAGAGGAATGTGTAATTTATAAAAAGGCATATAATGAATAGAAGTTGAGTTTTGCTCTAGGTACTAAATGTTGGTTGAGCTGATGATTGACTGGTTCTTAGAGTTCAGAGTTCTGCATCCCCAAAACATATAAAAAACTGGCTAGAGGATCTACAGTATTGAAGGCTGAACAAAATGCCATGCTGTGAATACCTTAAAGACCTCAATCAGTAAAGTAAAAGGAGAACCAATCAGATTTTTAAAAATGCTGGTTCAGTTTTATTTCTGCGTGGTATGTCCAGTTCTGTAGGGACTATATGAAATGTGGTGATTGGGAAGCTATTCTTGGAGGCTATTATTTGAGTGCTGGTATATGATCTTCTGTACGGTGTTAAAATAACATGCCTGTGGCTCATCCAACAGGTCTGGAGGGTGGCACAGGCTGGGAACCATTTCCAGTAAGCAGATTGGTCATGGCCCTCCTGATTCAGAGGGTAAGATAATTAGTGTACATGTGGGCTGCTCTTTCTCGGTTGGCCTGAGTGTTAAAGAATTTACTAACTCAGACATAGCCAATGGTTTAAGGTTCCCTTTAAGCCTCAAGCTTTAGGAAATAGAAGTGATCAAATGATGTGTCCCAGTTGGTGTGCTCTGATCCTAGCAGTCATGCTTCTCCAAAAAAAAGGGGATGAAATGATTAAGATCTGATTTATGCTCTGTCATAGTACTGCTCTAGCTGTTGGACTAACTGTGCCAAGGCAGTAGGATTTGTTCACAAGTGAACTGCAGTTCATTTTTCTATTGCATGTATTGGTGCTAAGTGTACTGCAGCTGAAGAAATTTGTCTGATTTCTTTACTGTCTCTTCAGAATAAGACTGATCTGTGTTTTGGTTTTGACTTCATCTTTACCCAGGAAGCATAAGACATTGAAATGTAATGCTACGAGGCCAGTCTAGTAGCCACATTCAGTTATATCTAGAACACACAGAGGAAAGTTTGGATGTGCCCAACAGCAAATAAATGCCTTTACTCAGGCTCTAGTACTCCCACTCACTTGCCATATTGCAGGAATCTTACAATAAATTATAATGATGAAGACATTATAGGTCTGATAGAGACCCAACAAGACTCTTAGAAACAGCTGTCAAGTACTTTTGCAGTTTATATAATCAATAGCTGAGAGAGTACTGCATGCCTTTTAGACCTCATTTTCCAATACAAAGAAGATGATGGCTAGGAAATGATTGAGCACCACTGGGTATTCTAGGATGTGTATAAGTATTTGTGACCACAGCTCAGTGAGGGATCTGTAAGATTTGTCTGGACAAATCAACACAATCTTGAGTATATGGAACATGTTGTAGGGAGCAGTGCCAGAGTGAGTAGCATATACATCCAAGAATTCCAAGAACAACAGTTCTTTCCCATCTTTATTTTTCATAATATTCTTGTGAGTGTTCAAAAGCTTGGAGTTTAGAGGAAGGACAGTGCAAGAAGATTTCCAAAATCAACCCAAGGCTTCTGTTCAGCTCTACATTCAGGACTTTCTGTAAGAGGGATGTCTCATTAGGTTTTGGAGGGGAATTGTGATATTTTTCTCAGCTGGGAATTGTGATATTTCGCTCAGTTTAAACTCTGTGATGCTTGTCCAAGTGTCTTTAGTATGTAATTAATGAACTGTGAATCTCAGAAAGCTGATTTTCTGCCTTTGTGAGATTACAAATTTCAAGTCATTTCTGGTCCCACTTACAACTGTCCATGAGACCGAACAGGGGTCTTGTCGTTTCCAAGCCTGAATGGAAATGCAAGTAGAATGAAAGGAACTAGTCAAGACCAAATATTTAATGCTAAGTAGTACAGATATGCTGTTTGTTCTAGGAACATGTGAAAGTGAGAACATCTCTACAGTAAATAAACCATACTTTACCCATCCCGTTTGGCAATGGGATAAAATGCAGGCTGATTGTCAGCAGGAATGCCTTTCAGGACATACAATAGGTCATTTGATACCCACTGAGTACTTTAACAATTGTGTCAACTGGCATCAAGTGGTCAAGCATAAGTCCATATCCTGGGATGCAGTAATTTGTTTGGTGTGGTGCTGATACTATAGAAGTTGGAGTTTGTGATAGAAATAAACAGTCTTCCAAAGTATCTTTCATATACTTGCAAAGAAATTAACCATCAAAATATGCTGGCTGGTACGAATTAGGAAAATAACTCATCTAGAAGTGATGTTTTGTCCAAAGGCAAAAGTGAGTGTAGCCACAGTTAGGGCAGCCAACTGATTTAATGATGCCTTTTTGTTTGTTTAGCAGATTTTCTTGAGAGTTTGTCCTTCAGTCTCTGCTCAAACAGTTCTTTTGAGCCACTGCCTTATACTCCTTGTTTCTTGCCACATAGTTAAATGGCATTTTGACTAACTAACTTTTGAACATCTGGGGACAGTTATTTTTGTTCCAACGCAGTGACCTTGTGTTGTCCTTGTTTTTCAATCTCTTTTGCTACCTTTGAAAATCTTAGCCAAAGATTTGGAGCTAAATTCAGCCCTAATGTAAAACAGCACAGTTTTTCTGAAGCTTTTACTGGGTTCTACTTTGATCCTGGGAAACTCACTTTTAAAAGGTGGGCATGACACAGTTTCTCCTCTTTAAGGAGCTGATTTTTTTTTTCCTCCCCTGATGCTTATCATAGCTGTAAGTCAAGCACAAAATTGCCCTGGGAAGATGTTTCAATAATCAAAAATTTTTCTTTTGTAAAATTATCACAAGTGATATTTATACCCAACTTTAGCGTCGAGAAAAGTCAGTTGGAGAAAACTTGTTTTACAGTTTGGACCATTCTCTCAGAATATAGAAGAATCCTAGTTTTAAACACACTGGACTGATAATGCCCTTGTACAAGATGTCTACATAATATCCTCAACTCTTCTCTAAAGATGAAGCAGTATATTTCAAGAAGTTGCTGAATTTTGCCTAGGCTGATATTTCAGAACTGACTGCCCCAACAGAAAAGCCACACCACCCCCCCAAGAGCTCTCCCCCACCTAATTCCCTTGACTTAAGCTGGTCCTTTCTTTTTACTGTAACTTGTTAAACTGGTGTTGTATCATAAGGCAGATGAGGATAGCATCTTTTTCTTCCATACAAGTCAGTTTTGACCTGAGTATAGATTCAAGAATCCTGTTGAGTTCCCAGAGAGATTCCGTGAGAAACAGTAACTGGTTACAAGTCACAGCTTTTCAGATGCTGCAGGAGGGGAGGAGGCTGCACAAATGTAAGAATTGTTAATATGCTCTTTAGATCTCATGTCACTGGCAAATGTTTAACCCTTTGTCTCATAAAGTTAGCATGAAGGTAGCTTGTGGTATTAATTGCTCCACTTGTTAATTGGATTACACCCAAATCTGTATGTCATTCAGCAAAGACAGCCAGAATTGGAATGACAAACCAGTTTGAGTAGAAAGATATTTGGCAGTACTGCTTTCAGTCAAAATATCCCTTTAATGAAATGCCGTGGGGAGTAGTTGGTTAAGAGAACAAAGTCAGGTTTGTGGCAGGGCTGTCAGTAATTTGAGAGGCTGCGCATCTCTGGAGCAGAATCTTGCAGAAAGGGTAATTGCAGCAAGTGTCAATCTTAAATATCAAAAAAAGACATTGTGACCAAATGCCAGTATCATGTTCTGGGAGGTATCACAGTTCAATAAATAGCCCTGAAGCATTATACTGTGTCAGTTATCTGGACCCTTTGATTGGGAAGTGCTAAAATTCCCAAGAGATCCAAAAGATGTTGCCAAGAGTTCAACTTATAATACTGTTTGATAAGATCTAGTAAAGATGGGGACCCTGCCAGACCAAAGACTGGCATTTCTGCATTATGGATTATATTGCCTGTAGTGTAATAGTGGCATAAAACAGCAAAACAGAAATCTCAGAGCTTGAATTAGCAGTTAGCCACATTCCTGAACAAAGTGGGGTGCATTGCATAAATTATGGGTGGATTATGGGAATTGGGAACTGGCTTCTGCTGCTGACAGCGATTAATGGAAACTTTTAACTTAGCTGATGTGAAGTATTTTCAGGCTTATAGACAAACTATCACACTAATGGCCTTCAGCACCCTACAAAAGCTGTTCTTTGTCAGAGTGATCTTTCAGCATTTCTGGCATTACTTGGCTTAACAATACCAAATCTGGGGCTCTTTTAGTACATGGTAATATATTGGGAAAGAATCAAGTAGAAAGAATCAATATTTGTAATAGCCATATTGTGACTGATGCTAAGTTTTATTTTCCACTTCAAAATGAGAATAGTACCACATATAATTTAGTTAGCATACAGAAGATACCAATATAATTTTTATGAAATAAGCATACATTCTTAACCTGAATAACAACAAATATGCCTTGAGTTAAAGATGAAGGAGCATTACATATTCAAGTACTAAGTGTACCTCTTTGCCTGTTGAAATATCTTCGGAGTAGGAAGAAAGTAAAACGCTGAAAATAGACAGCATTAATGTTGTTGACAAGTAAACAAAAAGGAAGATTATATCCATGCAGCTCAGAAAATTGTGGTGAATGCAGCTCTGAAGTTACAGTGCAGATACAGTAGAAATGAATGTTTTCTACAGGGAAAGCTTAGAAAATGAGCGTGACCTTTTAATGCCCAGTGCCTATGTTTTTAATAGTGGCACAGTACTGAGGTCCACTGCTAAATTTGTTACAAACGATGAAGGTTCACCATCCACAGGAATTTCTCTTCTCTGATACAGGAAGTCTTGAAATGAGCATTTCTGTCAAGGTAGCTTAATCAGCCACAGAGAGGGTGTTTTAAAGATGCGGTGTAGCAGAAGTAATATAATTTTGACTATGTCTCTAAACATTCCCTATTCATTCTGAGAGAAAATGGTTTTTTGGTGTTTAATTCTTTCATTTTTTTCTCCCACACTTCATTTTGTCTGTGTAAGTGGGTTTTGGTGGAGAGGGGAGGGTTTTTTTTTTTTTAAATCTATTGCGTTTCTCAGAATTCTGGGATTTTTAGAGATCACTGTAGAATCATGGAAGGTTAGGGGTTGGAAATGACCTCTGGAGATTGTGTTCCAACCTCCCTGCCAAAGCAGGATCACCTCTAGAGCATGACACTTTGTAGGGGTGCAGGTTGCTGTATGGGCAAGGGGGATGCTGTGCCTGCCACCCCCTCAGTGGGACCACCATAGTGGCTTAGCAGAAACAACAAGTAACTACAGGCACCAAGATCTTAGGTTTGGGCCCATTCTCCCAGGAGGGGTTGGGGGTTGCAAGCCCATTTTGACCCCAAACCCCACAGTACCTTAACATAGAATCCTTTCAGCTGAAAAAGACCTTGAGCTGCTGAGGGAACTGGACTGTTTAGTTTGAGGAAAAGGAGGCTGAGGGGAGACCTTTTCACCCTCTACAGCTACCTGAAAGGACAATATAGACAGGTAGGTGCCGGTCTCTTCTCAAAGGTAATTTGTGATAGAACAAGAGGGAATGGCCTCAAGCTGCACCAGCGTAGGTTTAGTCTAAACATTAGGAAACACTTTTGTTACTGAAAGAGTAGTCAAGCATTGGAAGAGGTTACCCATGGAGGTGGTTGAGTTACCATCCCTGGATGTGGTAAAAGGTCATTTAGATGTGATGCTTAACAATATGATTTAGTGGTGAACTTGGTAGAGTAAGCTTAATGGTTGGACCTGATGATCCTAAGGGTCTTTTCCAACCTGAATAATTCTGTGATCAGCAAGTCCAGCCTGTAGCTCTGCCACAGCTGGTGTTAAACCACAGAATCATAGAATACATAGAAAAAAATCCCAGTCCCCTCCAACTATGTTTTACTTTACAAAATGCAAGTTAAAAGTATTACTCCTATGCTTAGTTAATGTTAATTCTTAGTCCAGACAACAAGCACTGTCTGTACTGAAATCAAAGGAAGTGTTTACTTGAAATGGAAATTAATTTGTATTTTTTTCCTTCTAAAAGGAAATAGGTAAATATTAAAATAACTTATCAGAATTTTTGTTCACCTGTGAATTATTCTGTCTAGATGGACTGAGGTAAAGGGAAGGTAGTGCCCTCCTTGGTCAAGATAGTTCTGAAATCTGTGGAACTTTAAAAACTGGTGGTTCTGTAGCTGAAGTGTCATCATTTCTGCCACATAAATAGGGTATTTAATATCTCCCTTTTCTTAGAGGATGAAAATGTGCATGCAAATTTTATTTTAGCACCCACATGTTAATTCAATTTTCAACTAAAATTGGATAAACCAAACCACATTTCCTGAATTCTCATGTGCCGACATTGGTGGAGGAGAAAAATTCCTTGGACCTTATTTGGAGTTTGAACAATTACAGTTTATAGTTACTTATGGGAGGAGGCAAACTGGTAAGGAGAAACCCTGCTCTCAGATGCCAAATTACATTTTTCTGCTGGAAAAAATGCCAACCCAAAAAGCTCTCAGCCAAAGCCTTCTGTTAATAAAACCCTATTTCCCCTTCAGTCCCTCTCTGCAAAAACAACACACACCCTTCCCCCCCCTAGTCTGTTCTTACTGTGATGCCCCTGAAGAAGCAGCATGATTGCTCTGTAACCAGCAAGTGAACTTTAAAAAGTCTTTGTGGATTCATGAGAGATCTGACAGAACTGAGGAATGTGCCAAAAATTTCAACAGACTCTTAAGGCCTCAGAAGAACTTTTAGGACTCTACCATCACAAGATTAGGCTCTTCCTGATGAAAATGTTTCATTTTATATCAGGCCTATGTCAGACTCCAGGATTAAAAAAAACCCAACCACACAACTTTACAATGAGGATATAGATGTTTTAGCCATGTGAAATGTGTTTAAACATGGGATACATAGGCAGTTTCCAGTCTTTTCTGGTTTTGATGCCACTTTAGAATTTCACCCTTTTTTTTCCTGCTCTCATGTGGTTACATTTTCATGTTGCCCTATTTGAACTGTGATGCTTAATTTCAGAACTATTCTAGTAGGTGTTTGCGGTTTTTTTTTCTCTTCTTTATATTGAGCAAACCTCAAATGGTTAAAAACCCAGATTGAGTAATTAATACCTTGCTTACAGGACGTTTAGAAAATGGATATTACTTGTAGACAGTACCAGCTGAGGGAAAAAAAAAGTAGGGCAAATTATTGGGCAAGAAAGAGCTTGCCAGGGACAGTAAAGAATTGGGAGATGGATAAACATGTAGTGCGTGATGAAAACGGTGACTGGTAGGAGTCTTGGCAAGAAACAACCAATACATCACAGAAAGTGTTTCACACAACAGGATGGACTGATTGCTCAAGATTCTATGACTCTGTACCCTGTCACCTTACGTATCCTCCAACAAGCCCAGGAAGGCCACAGAAAATAGAATATAGGATTTTTGTTTGTTTGTTTCCTATGCATTTTAAAAGGAACAGAAGTGATTTATTTATTTATGAGAATGCTTAAATGTTAAGGAAATGTTACTTGATAATCATCTGTCACTTCATCTGAAGAATTAAAACTGCTTCATGCTTGAGCTGGTGGTGTCATCACTTTTTCAAATTATATCAAGTATAAATAAATTATATTACTTACAATAAGATGCAGTTTTTGTTTTGCTGCAAAAGATGAAAGTGAAAATTCAAGTGCTATTGCTTGAAGACTCAAAATGTGGGATGTATCTTATCCTAGAGCAGGCACTGGGCACATTAACACAGAAAATGAGTGTGAAGCAGGAGGCAACTGTATTTATGCCATTCTTAGCTGTTGTTTATCCGTACTCTTTTTGAAGCTCTGTTGTAGTGGAGGCTCTGCAACACCCAGACAATCTGGGTCAGTACTTTGGTGGTCTCACCAGTGGAGGTTTTTCCCCAAGGTTTAACTTGGCTCTTTCCTTACTGCTGTTGCTATTACTACCTTGTCTGTCTGCTCTGACATGGAGAACACACTGTCCTTTCTTGGGCTGCAGCAACTGCAACAGCATTTGAGCATGTATCTGTATTCTTTCTCGAAAAGGAGCATAAGTTCCCATGTGTTTTCCAGTTTTCTATATGACTTTGAAATCAACAATCATCACCTTCTTGTGTCCATGCACTGAATTTCAGGGTTAAGGAAAACTATATACTCATTTTTGCATTCATGTCCAGGGTGATGCAGTCTCCTGGAATGTTTTTTTTGGAAACCACAGCTACTGCAGAGTTGTGTAATAGAGCTGAGTGACAAATGATCTGTAGGGAAAAGCAATAGAAGAATGTCCTGTTGGTGTATCCCTGAGAAAATCCTCTTTTATGTATGGGCAGCTGCAGTGTCTTCCCTCCTGCTTTTCGGTTTGTAAGCAGCAGAACAAAAGAAGTCTGTCAGTGGCTCTAAGCACAGTAGCTCAGATACTTTGATAAGCATATATCTGCCTCGGCTAAGTAACAGCTACATCCTTAGCATTAAAATCCTAGTGACATCGACAGGAGGTGACTTCAGTGCAGTGGAGTAGAGGGATGAGGCTCTTAATGCTATGGTTATAATTATAGAGCTATTGTATTGTAGCTGCAATGGAGTACTCCAGCTGAGCCCTCTCCAGGACATGTGAAAGTACAGGATGATGAGCAGCCTGACCTGAGTGGCTTACGGTCGAAGGAGTGAGCAACAGACCACAGTATAGAGGAGAAAGGGAAGAAGAGTGAGGCTAAGTTGTGTGCCTTGTCCTGATTGTTGAGGAAGCAGATAAAAACTTACTGCTCTTTGCAACCTCAGCTGCCTGTGTAGCATCCTGCTCAGATCATCAGCCTCCCTCTGTGCGTGATTTCTCTCAGTTCCACTTCTGTCCGCATGAAACTGGTTAATATAAATGTTTTTAGTTAATAGCTTTCTCTAAACCAGACTCTTTCGCTGAAAATTGGCGCAGAGGAACTGAGAGAGGAGCAGAGTGCTGGGGCCCAGGGCTGCAGGCTGCCCACACCACCAAACTGGCTCTCCTGAAGAAGCTAATCTGACCCACCCAAGTGGAGAGCAAAGCCCAGCTTGCCTGTCCCAATGTTCTTTTACTGATTACTGTTATATTAACATGAAGGCAGAACTCTTTCCTGTACATTAAAAAAACACCCCAAAACCAAGAACAAAACAAACCCTTCCCCTACTTGCCTCTCTTCTGTTACTTTCTTTCTCTAAAAAAACTCTGCAGTAAAACCAACACAGCAGACTGTTCTGCAAAAAGATTATGCTTTGAAGCCACACAGTACCCTCACTTTTTATGGCATTAATGATGTGGACTAAGCTTTGGCAATTACATTTAAAAAAATACTCCAACTAGAAGAAGCACACCCATGTTTTTAACAGCTCTGTGGGCAGAGCAGGGCGCTGTCTGGTGGATCCTCTCATCAGTCATGAGGTGCTGAGTGGCAGCCTAGTGTCAACAACGTTTCATGTGTAGGATTTATGAAGACAGATTATTCTCCAAGCAGTTGTTTTCACAGGATTTCAGCCTTAGATGGTAAAAATCTGATATTTCCAAGAACCATTTGGAAAGCAAACACTTTCCAAGCAAATGATAGTGATGAATTTAATCAGAACATCTTCAATGCTTGGTCTCAGCTTGCAGGATTCCTCTAACTTCTGCTTATCTGTATTTGACAAATGTGTTTTCTTACTGTGATCCAGAGGGCCCTATGCAGTTCTTTATTTGACTCTTATAGAAGCTGGCGGTTTTTTATGCTGATGAGATGATGAGCTTCAGAGGTGGGTGATGTAATCTCTTAAGTCAGCTACTGTATTCTTTTTGAAGATGTTTTGGGCTCCCTGAGGTTGGGAGCAACTCAAGACACCTGGATAAACAGGGTCTGCTAAAGTGAATGGCAAGAACTTTTTTTGACTTCTATTTAGAGAAAGAAAAAGGAAAACATAAATCCCAAACTGAAAATTTTGCAGTTGAAAAGCCACCTTAAAATTTAGCTTCAAGTAGGATAAAATGTAAAAAAACCCAACAACTTTGAGAGATTCTTCTATTAACCAAGAATCTTGTGATATGCATCTGTGTGCTTCAGGAGTGGTGGTTTCTCTGTACCTGTCCTTGCTAAGAGCAGGAGGAGAGAGATTTTGTCAGTTTGTGTTTGATGCAAACATGTCCTGTGAAAGGAAAAAAATGAATGTAACAAGAACAGAACAAGAGGACACAGTCTCAAGCTGCACCAGAGGAGGTTCAGACTGGATGTTAGGAGGAAATTCTACACAGAGAGAGTGATTGCCTATTGGAATGCGCTGCCCGGGGAGGTGGTGGAGTCACCATCATTAGAGGTGTTTAGGAGGAGACTTGATGGGGTGCTTGGTGCCATGGTTTAGTTGCTTAGGTGGTGTTGGATGATAGGTTGGACGTGATGATCTTGAAGGTCTCTTCCAACCTGGTTTATTCCATGCTATTGTCAATAATAAACTTGCAATTTGTCTGCAATGAATATTTTAATGTCCAATAAAACAGCTTTGTCCGAATGGCGGTTTAGTATTTACAAATGCTCTGTATTCTGTTTTTTATTTTTTTGCCTTTTATTTTAAACCTGACTTAGGCAGGAGGTTAGATGGCCCTAAAATGTAGATCTTACACGGTGAAGCTATTCTGTATTATAGACTTATTACATCATCTCATGTCAGTAATAATAATAATGAAGTTAAAAACCCTCCCAAAGTTTATTAAATCAACTAAACCAAAAGAGCCACCAAGCTGAGCACATTTTAAAGCTTTTGGTGTGTTGTACCGTTCTACTATGAACAGTTTACATAAAATCACATAGTTTATTATCTTTTATTTTTGGAAGCAGCAATTCATCAAAGTAACCACCCTTCTTTAATGCAGACTGAAATGATTCCAGGAAAACACTAATCAATAACATCACTGAACAATAGTATCAATGATATTTTTAAAGCACTTGTGGTATTTTGGTATTTTGTAGAATGCAGTGCTCTGCAAGTATTCAATAGCATGTTGATGTAGGATTGGAGATTATCATCCCACATGCCAATACAGCTAAAGCCACATAGCACTGCTAGAAGATAACATTAATAGTTTGTAGGGCTTTTTTTCAATAAAGTCCTAGGATTTTTCATCAAATTTCAGTTGCAGAAAATTTCAGTACCATTTTTCCCTGGACTGAACATTTACAGAGACATCAGAGAAATCAGAAAGACATTTTGAACATTTGAGTAAAGTTAATTGCATCTAATTGGTCAGCTGTATGGGGTATATCACAGCATCACAGTACATTAGATGTTGGAAGAGACCTCCAGAGGCCATCAGGTCCAACCCCCCTGCCAAAGCAGGATCACCTAGCGTAGTCTGCACAGGAATGCATCCAGATGGATTTTGTGTCCAGAGGAGACTCCACAACCTCTGTGGGCAGCCTGTTCCAGTGTTCCATCACCCTCATTTTAAAGAAGTTTCTCCTCACATTGAGGTAAAATCTATGTTCAAACTTGTACCTATTGTTCCTTGTCTTATTATTGTGCACCACCGAAGAGAGATTGGCCCCCTCCACTTGACACCCACCCCTCAGCTATTTATAGGCATTGATGAGATTCCCCTCTCAGCCTTCTCTTTTCAAGACTAAACAGCTCCAGGTCTCTCACTCTTTCTTCATAGGGGAGGTGCTCAAGTCCCCTATTCATCCTTGTGGCTCTCCATTGGATTCTCTTCAGCACATCCCTGTCTCTCTTGAACTGTGGTAGGGCTTTCTGTTTTATTAGAATTTTTACATACTGGGTTGCTGATCTGCAGCAAACTGGCTGCTTTACTGCTAGTTCTGTTGGTCAGTCCATTTTAATAGCAGAGAGTGACCTGATAGCTTTTTAGAAATGTTTATTTATGGAAGTAATTTTTTCACCTCACCAGTGCCAAATAATCTGAAGTGCTTTTATGATGCAAAATTTGGTATGCCAGCTCCATTTGGAGAACTAGTTTTCAGTGGACTCTAATAACTGTTAAGGGAAGTAGTTAGCATTTGCATGCACAGTATACCATTGTCTCCATTTGAAAGAGATGAATTTCTTTGTAAGAGCTGCTGCACGCAGTTCTGCCGAGCTGAGTTCTAGGTAACTCAGGGAGACTTCCCAAAAAGTTGAGAATGTGTTTCTTTCTTCCATGGTATTACGAAAGGGCCTCAGGCTAAAAAGTGTAAGCTGACCTGCAGTATGCGAGTGCAGGAGGTCAGCCATTTGATGTGGGATATATCTTCAGGCCATCAAAAAACTTCATAGCTGGGTCTCGAAATGTGACTTCCTGTGGTTGTGACCCATGGACCTTTCAAGTACAGTGGAAGTCTTCATAGATCAGTCTTACAGTTTCCAGGACTCTCAAGCATCATTTGCTTCTCAGCAGGTTTTCTGGTGGTTGAAACATTAAGACAATCATCCAACATTTTTCTCCTCTTGTGAAATGCATTTTTAGAACATATATTTTGTCAAAATTTAATAAAGCAGCTCAAACTTTTTCAAGGCTAGACAATACTTTGAAACCTGGTTCCAAATCTCTGTCCTCAATATATGAATGCTAATTGTATCTTATCTACTGTAGGTTATTGAAATCCCAACCAGTAGGAAAGCTAATCTGACATCTCCATTCACACACGCCTTCTTTTGAGCCTCTTTACAATTCAGTCAGTGTTATCAATGATTAAATATCCCTGTCCCCACAGTTTTAACCCTTTTTTTTTTTTATAAATCCCTCAACTTTTCTTTCTGATTGTTACTTTCAGTTAATGAACAGCTCATTTTGGAGTAAAGACATTGTGAAATTCACTTAAAATGGCTGTTTGAAGATTTTATATATATATATATAAAAAATAAATCTCTATGGACAGACCCTGTCCTTCGTTACAACAATAGACACAGTCATTGTCTTCGGTGCTATCACTCCAAATTTGCAGGGAGGTTAGACTCTGAACTAAAAGATGTGAAATACATTTGAATGCATGAGCCATCAATCGAGAGCAGTGCAGGTGTTTGTTTTCACAGTGACTCATTTTGTTCACAGCTAACATATAATTATTGAGGCCCCTCTTAGGTAGATGCATGCAACTGTTGTAGAGATCAAAAATGATGGACCTAGGTCATTGAAATTAGAATTTGACCCTATATTAATACAATAATGGTTAAAACTGTATACAGTTTGCATTTTCCAGAGCTTGTCTTTTAATGGTTTTGTGCAAGTTATTTCTAAATTGAACAGTTCCCTAATTTCACTCTGGGTGTTCAGCTTTAAATAAGTGTTAAAGCTTAAGTGCGGAGCCAAATTGTCCAAGGCACTCTATTTTATACTCAGCTCATGGATTTATCCATAAAAGAGAATCAGAGCATATGCTTGTATGACTGAAAAATATTACCACACTCCTCAGACCTTGGACCAACTGGTATTGTTTTTGCAAGGACAAATGCAACCAGCCATGTATTTTCTGTTTATGCCGCTTCTGTTGGATTTTTTGTGTGTGTGTACAACCTAGATTTATTTACTTATTTTAAAGTACCCCTATTTTTCTATCGTGGCAGCAAAGAAAGGAATTAAGTTGAACAGAGACCTTTTTTTTTTGCTGAGACCTTACAAAGGAGCAGATACTTGACTCCTGCATAGGAAAGCAAGGTTTTCTGTTTCTTTGTGATGACTCACTGTGTGTCAGATAATGGAATCCTATTAGTGCCACCACAGGAGTATTAAGGTTAGACTGTTTTAGGGGAGAGAGAAAAAAATGAGGGCAAAGATAATATTTTCTGAATGTTGGATTTATTTTTTCCCCCCTCTAATATACTAGGTGAGGCCTTTATTTCATTAATTAAAGTTAACAGTGAAGATCAAGGTTGGCAAATGCTTGCATCTAGACTCTGTCCACTGTGTGCATACAGTCTGCTCGGAACATAGAAGATCCTCATTGCTTACAAGCAATTTGAAATGGGTTAACTTACAGCAGTCCTGCTAATCTATAGGGGTTTTGTTTGGGCTTGTTTTTAGTATCTTCACTTCTTAGCCAGAAAGCATCAAAATCTGGGCTTCAGCCCAGTGTTTTAGGAGCCAACCTGAAAGAGTTTGCTTTGTCTTTCATCAGTTACAACCCTGCTCTGTTTCTGCAGGATTTCTTTCGTATGCCTGTGTGACACTTGAGTCAGAATTTTGCTTGTATGAGGCCTGCAATGGGTGCACAGTCAGTATCCTCAGCTATGGGTATTTTTCTTCCTCAATTTATAGAAATAATTAATCTTCCTTTTCAAATCATAACTTCTGGAGTCATATCTTAACATAACAATCTGAGTTTTCATTTAATGAAAACGGCTAATTTTTTGCCTTTGTAGTTTCCAAACAGATATTAACCTTAAAGAATCAGTCATGAAGGTGCCTCAGGACTCTGTGTTTTCTAGATCTTGTGAGTAGAGACAAACTCTTTATTGGTTTGGGTAATATTTAAGTATCAAGACAAATGGTTCTGTATAAAGTGAGCTAGCAACCTAGAATCAAAAGCTTTGCCTGCATAAAGTGCTGCAGATCTGTGTAGCCATGGCAATTGGGTGTACAGAATCTCAATTTAGGATACTGAGAACAGGGTATAGATTTGCATTTCAGTATCTGACACATGAGTATACTGTTAAATTGCAGTGTACCATATATTTACATTTTACATATCTTTTTCTCTTCATCTGCGTCTGTGTGTTTTGCTCTTTGTTTAAATATAACAATTACTGCCACAGATTACAGAGCCAGGGCTCAGGAAAATGTTTTCAAGCATCCCAAGATAATATGGAAAAAATATATCTTTTTTTGGAACAATTTACAATGTTTTGTGGAAACTGGTGATTTGAAAAAGGCTGATCTTTTCAAAATATGAAAATTAGGATTATTCTCCCTTCCTTCCCCCCCAAGTATAGGAATTTTGCATTTAGTTGTGACTTGACAGATGTTAAAAAGTGTGCAATTCAGACACTGGCTTGAGACATCACTGGAAGCAGATCTGGGTTGTCATGTTTCATTATAGCTATTGAACTATTGCAAGCGTGCTATTATGCTGTAATGAAAGGGGTCTTTTCCTTCTTTTTTCAACTTGCAAATCTAGGAGAGATACCATATGTCATTAGTCCTTGGCACAGATCCTGGGGAATGGAGTGCTCCAAAGTGCTAAAATATATGTTGAGACCTTTTCCCTTAATAAATATGAAGGAAATACATTTTCATCCAGCTGAACCTCAGTCTTTGACTTGAGTATATAATGGTTACAGATCACTTAAAATATCATTTCAACCACAATTCACTATTTGGAAGATGATCCAGGTTCCGTTTATGTCGACCTATGGGGATATGATCTGGCACTATCTGAGCACCTTTTGGTCAGGGGTACCTAGCTGTGTCAAATACCTGGGCTGTATCTTAGGCAGAAACTAGGCTCTCTGGATCTGCAGATCTGCTGGTGCTTCATTCATCATTGTTGTATGTGGAGGCTAATTCTTCTTTCCCCTGTGAAAATAACGAGTGAATCAAAGTGGTGCTATATTGGACATCTGAGACTGAGATCTGAACTGTCCACCTTCATTTAGCCTTGCTGGCATTTCTACGTGTGAATCAGCTTGCCAGGGTCATGTCTTTAATAATATCTGTGAAACAAGCATGAAAATCCTGGTCATCATCTTGAGAAATCAATCATACAGCCTTAATATAGCATTTATTGTAATTGGTAAAATGTGCCTGAAGTGGATCAAAAGTCCTGACATTCAGTGCACAGGACATTCAAAAAAGAGGATATCTGATCAGGGGTATGGATGCATTTATTTCTTATCTTTTCTGTCAGTTCTTTGCTGCAAAAATGACTTCTATGTCCTTTGACCATATTTTCTTTATGCTATAGCAATACTTTTCCATTGATGAGGGTCTAACAATATGTCAATCTCTGAGATTTTGGGTGGAATTTGTCAGTACCTATCCAAGTCTCCTGAAGCCTTCTCTCTCCTGCAGTTGCCCACAAAAAGTCTACCTACCCAACCACAGAGTGAGTAACCTCTGCAAGTTCATTGGACAGGTTCAGTTAATTGGGGATGCATCATGATGAAGATGCACATCATATGGTTTTAGCCACTTGGAACCCAGCCAATCCAGGTGGAACTTGGAAAAATACCATTAAAAACTACATTGAAATCTGGTGATGAGAGGAGTTTGTGGCCATAGCTTGCTAGAAATATTGCTTTTATTGCTGATGAGCTGCAATTTGAGAGATAGGCAAGGCCATGTTCTTTATGCAGACTCTTAAAAAAAACCTAGAACTGGGAGCCAGGATAGGTTGGGTGTTTGTTTGGTGGTTTTGTGTGGTTGGGTTTGGGGGTTTTTTGGTGGGTTCTTTTGTTTGTTTTATTTTGTGAGGTTTTGGGGGTTTTGTTTGTTTTTTTTTTTTTTTCTTTAATTATTATTTATATATTTTTTTTTCTTCAAAGCCCCTGCAGGGATCAGCAGCATGCTGAGTGCTCTGTGTGAAATCACAAAATCATGGAATGCATCAGGTTGGAAGGGACCCTAGATGGTCATCTAGTCTAACCCCTTGGCTGTGAGTAAGGACATGTCCAACAAGAGAAGGTTGCTCAGGGCTCCAGTAAGTTTGAATTTGAATTGCTCCAGGGATGGGGCCTCCACCACTTCTCTGGGCAACCTTCTCCGGTGTTCCACACCCTCATAGTAAAGAACTTCCTAATGTCCAGTGTCAGTCTATCTTTCTCTACTTTAAAACCATTGTCCCTCATCCTATTGCTACATGCCTTTGTAAAAAGTCCATCCCCAGCTTTCTTTGAGCCCTCCTTCAGGTACTAAGAAGGCAGCTGTAATGTCTCCTTAGAGTGCTGTCTTCTCCAGGCTCAAAAGTCTGGTTTCAAGTTCTTTAGGATCAGTAGAAGAGTTCCTATTAATTTCAATAGACTTTAGAATGAGATCCTGAATAAACCCTGCTCTTGTGAGCCAGACAAAAAGCCCATCTTTACTGGTATTGCATTCAGGTGGGCTAGTAGTGGATTCTTATGGAAACCACATTCTAAAAGCCAAAGGTTTAAAGAATTCATAACATGCAGGTTGCCACTGATCCAGCATGTGATTAATACTTGGTAAGCCTTTCCTCACATTAATTTGTTTAATAACTGTTGGAGCCAACTATTGTTTTGGTGTCAAGATCATACTACAATGCTGCTGTGCACAACCGAGTTCTGCATATCAATATATTGTAGGCATGGATCTGCCTTAGAGAGATCTGCATGTGTTCTGAAATCATAGGAAAAGATAAGGCCAGTTCATGGGCCAGATGAAGAAATGTGGGTGCAATTAAGAGGAATAAACACTGAAAGAATGGCAAATTTCTCATGGCCTGGATCACAAATCACCACCTGAAAGAATACTAAAAAGCAAGTTAAAGTATCTGCAGAACAAAGACAGAATTAATTACTTGGTTGTGATAGCTCAGAAGGTGTCCAGGACTACTGTGCATCCTCATGTTTCATTAGGGACTGACTACTTGGTCAATTTAAGAGAAAGAGGTAGAAACAAAAGAGGGGAAAAAGAAAAAGAAGAGAAAAGGGTGAGCGGCAAGAAATTCATCCTTCATAGTAACGTTTTTGGTTAACAATGTGTCATTATTTAGGTGTCTGTTTTCTGATTCTCAGTTTCAGAAGCATTGGAGAATTAAATTCTGTAGTGCTATATCATGGGGATTTGTTTGACTCATGTGTTAGGATAAGAGGGTGTGCCTTTATTTGTATTACCTGGAGGAGGATTGTGAACTACTATCTTACTTTGTTATCTCAGCTAGGAGTGTACAAGGAAGTTTCTTCTACTAATGGTTGAGCCGCTCTTCAGATAAAGCCCTCCACAGGATCCCTGTAGCCCTAATTAATCAGCTGTTAAAACAGTAGTTGATAGACAGGCTTGCTTTAAGTTCAAATTGCCTGCAATCAGAGATAACAGGTGAGTCCCATTTGGCAGCATGATATGAAAGTAGAAGAGTGATCTGTTATCAAAATGAGTATGGAACTCAAATCCAAATTGAAGTTTGCAGAAGAAACCAGCAAAGTAAAACAAAGGGAAAATTTTTTATACTTTGAGCGATCAAAATACCTTCACTTTGTTTTAGACAGGTCTGAATCCATTTTGTGAAGCTTTGTGCTAAGAACATGCATTATGAAGGTAAATTTAGGCTTCTGGAGAACAGTTGCTACTCCAGTAACTTTGCTAAGATTATTGGCAAGTAACACTAATAGGGTGTGATACCAATTACTGCTCCCACAGGGCAGACTGGTGGGCAGCACACCCAGCATGCAGGAGCTGCAGGTTAAAAGGCTTTGTTTCGAGTGAGGAACTTAACATGTGTCATTCTCTTTCTGTGCTACTGCACTAATAATCAGACTGTGAATAGCACAGCATCTGTGGTGCAGGCAGAATATTATATTGCAGCAGCTGGGTCACTTTCCACTAGGTGTTACAGCAGGTCGAGGCTTGAGGGCTTCTCTGCTAGGTTTAGAGCTGCAAACAACCACCTTGTCATTCCTCACATTCAGCATCCAAAAAAGGGATTAGAGGTGCAAGGGCAAAGTTTTTGGGCAGTAGGTACCTGATTTCTTTTCAAACATTATCTTAGTATTGACTCATTTGTATCACACCAATCATCAGAGGCATCTTTCAGAACTGATGCACCTGCTAGCTGCTGCACAAATAGTGATAAAAACATTCTCTCAGTCTATATTCAATTTACATTTCTGGATGTAACAAGAGAATGCCTGCTTCAGAGAGGCATGAAGAGAGCCTGAGAGAGATGGACCTCTCTATATATGATCAAACATCTTCTATGTCTGTCAGCCTGGCCATTACTTGACAGTCCCAAGTTCACAGGTGTGACAGAAGTCCCTCTAAAATAGAGAAACTATTAATTTTCTTTGAAATCTCTGTGTGCAAGTGAATATTATTCTGCTGACTTATTGTTTAGTTTCAAGACTGATGCTTGTCAGTGCTTCAGGAATTAAATGGCCACTGGCTTCCTACAGGTGAAAGCAAATTGATCACTGATCACATAATAGTCACAAACAGGGCAGCAGCACGGGAATTAACATTTTCTTGAGATAACATATACTATTTTTTTTCCCCCAAAATATGCCACAGACCTCAGTAGATGTCTTCTCATCTGAAGTCTTTGTAACAATAATCAGTACACGTACATTTACTTTTTCTTCTTGGGATTCATCTGTTTTTGGGACCCAGAGTTCTGTTTTCCACACTAACTACAAGCGGCCATTGCTTGTCTTTTCCTTTCCATAGTCTATGTCTTCAGTCACGGGCCTTGTATTTCTCGGTCCTTACCTCTGCTAGAAATGCCTGCCTTCCTGTGCTATAGTATTCGTAATTGCTTTGCATTTCAGGGAGCCTCTTCAGCTGTCCTTGTCTGGAGGAATGTTTCTGTAGGCTAATGCTTCTTTCCCCTGTGATTCTTTGTTGTAAACTCAAAAGATGTAACCTGCTCTTAAAGCAGTCACTGTGTAGGAGATCACAGGGATCTCCAAGCTGACAGGTGCACACCACTGCTTTCAACTCTGAGTGTAAATTTTGTGCTTTAATTATTTATTTAAAATTAGTCATTCCTATCCCCTCTGTAAATCTCTTTTTGTTTTGGCTGAGGGTTCTCATTAAATACCTCTATCTGGTGTGCCAGTGTCTTAGATGTTATTTTTGACACCTGAGTTTTACTTACTCCTAATTCTTTTTCACTGATAAAATGGTAAGAAAAAAAAAATAATATTTTAACTTTCTGTTTTTCTTTTCATCCCTCAATGTTCAGCCCTCTGTACTGATTCAAGTTTCAGTTCCACTGTGCCTTCAGATATACTTCTGAAAATCCAGCATCCTGGTGGTCACTCCTTTTGATGCATTCTGTTTGCTGTGTTTCAAGGTGCTGTTTGGCCCTGCAGATAAGCATGTTTCTTTCCTTGTGGTGTCTCTTGTAGATTGGCTGCTTCCTGTGTGTGTTGCCTATTACCTGGCAGGTAATAATAGGAGAGTACTTTGTATTTTTAAAATGAAACCCTCTTTTATTCAGAACACTCTTTATGGAGCTGCTGCAATTCATTGCTGCTGCTACAGTAGCCATGTACACGTATACCAGATCTCCAGTGTACTGGCCAAGTTTTCTCCCAGTAGCAATCCAGCTTTCACATAGATAGTTACTAGTGGAGTCTGTGGTTGCTCAGCACCAGATCAGAGATGCATACAGCCATTTAGCAGATTTTCTGTCCAGTTCAACACACCTTGTAGCAGGTACCACTGACCAAGTTTTCAATGGCTCTCCTTTACCAAGGATTCTATTGGAAGCAAGGCAGTGACTGTACAAAAGGGCATAAGGGACGCAGACCTCACTCCTGTGAACCCACAGGTATGCAACTGATGTGATATTTCCATTCCTGCCAGCCTTCAGAGCAGAATTACTCATTGCTGTCAAAAAACCCCCACTCTTCCAGGAGTCATATATTACTTCCATTTTTTGTCATATATCACAGAATGAAACAGTAGCACTTGGAAGTGTAATGTTCTTACCTATGCATTTAACCATTAGCTAGACACACACACACATGCATGTGCATACACACACAGAGGCTATATTAAAGACACATTAGAAGAAACATTTCCAGCACAGGGATGTAGCTGTGTGAATCCCATTAACATTAATGGGAATTCTTTCCTAAATCCCCATGTATCTTGTTAAAATATACCTATTAGTGACAGGCTGAACAGCAGTTTCCAAGTTAAAATTGAAACTTCATCATTAACTTATCCTATTGCCTAGGTAATGCAACACCCTTTAACTTCTCAAATTCAAAGGTATGTCTTCTCCATTGAACTTAAATCTTGCCTTGTTAATATGATAAGTTCTGCTATAGTTAACCCTGTCTGTAACTTTATGTTGGACGTGTTTTCTCTCTCAACCAAATACCATTTATGAAGGGACAGTGTTACCAAAATATCATTGGAATCCTTATGAGAAATGGCATACAAAATATAAGTGGATTACAGCATTCTCTAGTAGTAGATCTTAACATTGTCAGGTACCAGATTGTATTTTGCTCTAGAGGAAGGAATACCTGAAGAAACCAGATACATGGAGGAAACTTTATTTACAGTGAACTCATTTGAAAATGTCAGTATGACAGAAAGAGACCTTAAAGTAGGCACTCCAAATTTTCATCACTGCAGTTATAACCAGTTGAGACATGATGAGGTTTTATTTCTGTGTAAGATGATAAAGGCCTTTATTGTAGATGGTTTAGTGTAGCTTGGAGATGACAGAGCTAAGAGGAAATGAACTGGCTTGACTGTTGGCTGCAGAGCTGCCTTTCTTGAGAGTGTGAATTTAAGGGTAGATCAGCATGTGTAGAGGTCTGTACCAATGCTGTCATGCTGTCTCTAACACATGAGACTCAAGCTCACTTCCTGTTAGTTTAGGTAAACCTGAAAAGAGAAAAAAGTGCTTTCTCACCTCTTCAGCTTTTGGTAGAAGCTGAAATAACGAGTGCCAGCAAAAGCAGGAGCCACAGTGATATACTAATAAAATATTTGGAACACAGACCTACATCAGATATAATTTCCTCCCAGTTTAACAGCAGGGATAAAAGGGTTACAGTGAGAGTGAATATTAGATCCAGTAAATCCTGCTCTTTTTGAGTAGAGCACAGCACAAAAAGAAACATCTGTGCAACCCTACTGCTGTTGCTTTCATTTTCACTGCACTGGAAACAGCCCTTCACCTTTGGGCTGGAACCAATGGGTGAAAATATCCTCCCATGCAAGAAGAAATGACTGTAATTACACTCTGTGTGTGTGTTTATTTCCCCCTTCTGTCTCCTAGTGTAAGACCTCTGTTTTAATATATTGCAAATAATTATTCTGCCTATAGGTCCCTAAATGGTCCTTGTTAACCCGTGACCAGTAGACCTGCTCTCAACAAAACGTGCTCCCTGCTAGACATAGCACATGAGTTTGTTTGGTCAGGAGGAGCTCTGGTAGGGCTTCTTCCAGTAGCTTAACCATTAACAATAAACAGTGAAATGAGTCATTTGCACTTTATTTTTAATTAGAGCTGCAGTGAGCTCAGGCTTGAGATTTTATTTTTTTTGGCCTGCAGAGCTCAGGAGCTGAAACCAGCAGCACTCTGCTGGTACTGGCTGTGCAAGGATTTCTGTAAAGCAACATCAATAGGTTGTTGTGGATACAAACAGTGGAGCAAACCAAATGCAATGCACAGATTCACAGTGGCAAGTTAGTATAAGGCTTGTTGGCTTAGTCCAGCTGGAGATATTTTGCTTGCTCTGTTTCTCATTTCCCTTCCACACCCCTGCTCCCCCCACCTCTGAAACAGAAGCCCAAATAGTGAGATAGCATCAGATAAAGCAGAGATTAATGTTTAGATATAAGGGTTATTTATTTTAAATGTATTTGATTGTATTTTAGATATGACTAACAAGCTCACTATGAAGTTTTCGTGTCACAAACCAGTTGGAAAAATATATCAACTAACTCTTGAAGTCAAAGGACACTTTTTGTGTTTTAAACACATTTTGAATTCATTTTACATCCAGCCCATGAGTAAGTCCAGAACTTTCATGAATGAAACAAACTTCTGATGAATTATCCCTGAGAGTGCTTGTGACCCATTCAAAAGTTGTTAATGCCTTTAAAATGAGGCAGAGCTGAATCCACAGCTCACCTAAGCTAAGCGCCAGCCCTTGCCAAAATGACACCGCAGTGAATGTGCTATGCTAATACAGATGGTAGCTTTAAAGGAAGATAGTTCATGTATTCAAAAGCAGGAGGAAAATATGTTATGTTTGGCATTTTGTTACATCCTGGTGCACTATAATCCTCAAGAGATGGTTAGTTGCTTTTTATTTTTTCTTGTCTGAGTGGCTGTTATCTGTAGAGGAAAATACAACTTGTTAAGCCTGTGTGCTTTGCAATGTTGGCGCCAAGCAATTGGACTGGTTAGGCTGTACCTTGATTATTGTGTCCAGTTCTGGACTCCTCAATTTAAGACAGACATTGAGATACTTGAACATCTCCAGAGAAGGGCAACGAGGCTGGGGAGAGGTCTCAAGGCTGTGAGAGCTGGGGTTGTTTAGCCTGGAGAAGAGGAAGCTCAGGGGAGACCTTATTGCTGTCTACAACTACCTGAAAGGAGGTTGTAGACAGGTGGGGGTTGGTATCCTCTCCCAGGCAAACAGCACCAGAACATGAAGACACAGTCTCAAGCTGCACCAGGGGAAGTTTAGGCTTGAGGTGAGGAGAAAGTTCTTCACAGAAAGGGTAATTGGCTATTGGAATGGGTTGCCCAGGGAGGTGGGGGAGCCACTGTCCCTGGAGACATTCCAAAAAGGATTGGTCGTGGCACTTGAAGCCATGGTTTAGTTAGTCATGAGATGTTAGGTAATAGGCTGGACTTCATGATCTCTGAGGTGTCTTCCAACCTGGTTGGTTCTGTGATTCTATGAAGTTGGCTTGTTAAAGCTTTGGACTCGGCTCTGGTGGCTGCTATCATCTCGGGACAGAAAAAGTGAGATTTCTGAAACAGCATCCTTAATTTCAGAAAGCAGGAACATAGTGAAGGTCATGATCCTCATTATATATTCATGGTATTTATTTCTCAGGCACTGTAACTGTTCCTTACCACAAGTGCATTAGGCAGGTAATGATTTGAGCTTCATCTTATGATAAGTGTGTTCATTTTTAGCCTGGTTTGCAGTGGGATTTCTTTTGCATCCTTAGTTAATGGGTGGGAGGACAGGTTGTGATGGAACAACTAGTGTGGTAATCTTGAAAGGGTAGGAAGCAAGCTGTGCTGGGCCAAGGACCTAAGCTTTGCACAAAATATTACAGTCAGGTTGTTCTTTCTGCACAGCCTAAATGCTGAATGCCTTGTTCTGGGGTGTAGAGACAGTCATACTTGTCACGATATTTCTGTGGCTCAGGTCTAGGTGGCTAAAGCGCTACTTTTGCTCAGAGGGCAAAGACAGTCTTTGGTGAGAGTAGCAGCAGAGAGGAGCAGGAAGACAGTCCTCAATTCAGGCTGTCTGCCTTGCTCATTCTCGTTGCTGTATCTATGCTGTGTGGCCTGGGAGAGAAGCAGGAGTGGCATACAGATTGTGTGTGGCTGCCAATGGTTATATTCAGGCAGGAGAAGTGGTGTGCAAACCAGCAGCAGTGAATCATAGAACCATGGAATGGTCCAGGATGGAAGGAACTCTAAAGTTTATCTAGTCCCACCTCCCTGCCATCAGCAAGGACATCCTCAACTAGACCAGGCTGCAGCAGTGAGAAGAAGCAAGCTTAAAAATCCAACAGTAATTTAGAGTTTTAAAGCATATATGTGAACAGTTCAGTCTTTGTGTAGGAACCAGACAATATCTAGTTCTGACCTGAGATGACATCTTTCTCAATTTCTCTCCCTTTGCATCTCACTGTGATTATTACATGTTTTGTTGGTAGTAAAATAAAAATTTTTAAGTGGTAGAAAAATGATATTCAAGAGTATTGTGCTAGTTTAACATCGTTCATGTAGTGATTTCTTATTGCTGTAGACTTTTACATCTTCATGTAGTTAATGCAACCTTTTTTGGATAAAGTTGGAAGGCAGCATTCAAAAAATCAGTTGATTTCCTTGCTTCATCACTGGTTTGAATTGCTCTAATTGAAACCAATATAATTTCATTTGATCTTGTAATTAAACAATGTAATTTATATTAATCCATTAAATAATTTGCCTAATTGGTTCTACACTGATTGTATCTCAGCCTTTTTTTTTTTTCCTTTTAAATTATTATTGGAACCAAGTGGTTATCTACTGAAAACCAGCAAGCCACAAGTGAAGAAAAGATATTTCTCACTTGGGGGGATTTTAATTTTTTTAGGTTCTTTGATAAAATACTATGTTAAAACATAATCACAGAGGCCTGTATTCAGCCACATGTTTAAGCCTATCATTCCACTGCTGCTCGGTAAACTTTGGGGCTTTCTTGAATCAGTCTAAATGATGAAAAGCTCATCTTTCACTGGAAATTAAAGCTTTGCATCCCAGGGGTGGAAGATGGTCTCATACTAGCAAAAGAAATTGGCTTTATTCCTGTTTCCATATCACTGACCTCCAGAAAGTAACCTTCCTGAGTTACTCATCCTAAGCCTTGTCTGCTCGCTGTGTAGGGCTGTTCTGGGGCATGGTGTGAGGTGCTAGCAGCTGTAAACTATGTTCAAATGCACTGGGTTAGGTGGCTAATGGAGTACAGCAAATAATATACAGCAAACAGTCAGCTTTACAATCTCTCTTTAAGTTGAAATCTGTTTATATGCATTCAGATAACATTCATTCATAGGAATACATTTGCAGAGGTCAGGTTGTGAACTATTTGAGAGCCTGAAAGGTTTTCTGGTACTGTGAAAAATCTGTTCACAGTTCACACACTTGAGTATAATTGGACTTGCTGAAGTTAAGATCATTGTGTAGGAATGCCCAGGATGCATTTCCCCCAGTGAGAAATTCAAAAAGGACTCACCTATTGCAGTGAATTCTTGTTTCTGTACTCATGGTGCCTAATTATTGCCTTGCCATTTGCAATTCAAACTGAGAACCTGCCTGACTGTACAGGAAAGTGCAGATGTCAAAATAAGCAATGGCATGAGAAATTAGAATGGATTCAAATGCCTCAAATAATTCTTCAGGATAAAATAATTTCCCTGTAGGTCTGCCAGGGTTCAGATTTTTTAGGATGCTCACCTCTACCACTTGTCAGCAGCATTTCTGTCAGCTTAGAAGAGCAAAAAAGAGACAAGGTGCAGCAGGATGTTTAACAAAGATAGAAGCAAACATCAAGAGACAGCAGATATGCTTTGGTGCATCACACTTATTTTGAGCTCTCTCTGTTGTTTATTTTCTGTGTCATTGTGGATAGTTGTAGCTATGAATGCAGTTTTTATATATAATCTGTGGCCCTATTCCTGACATCTGTTTCTGTGGTATAGTTGGGCTTTGCCATGAGTAAAATTCTCCAGCACGTTCATTGTTTAGAGTGAGTAGGATAGCTTAGTGTTGGTGGAATAGGCAATAGCTTTGCATCTGAACGAGATCCCCCAAAATTATATTCTCCAGATGCCCAAACTGCAGCTTCTGGGCATAAAACTTACTGCTTTACATCTGCCTCACTGATGACTGGTCCTGGGTCCTTGTGGATCTGTTTAGTGCTTTGCTCTGTTATTGATCTTGTTATTACTAAGACTCATAACCTAAGGACTACATGAGTTAGATAAAAATTCACTGTGTATTTCATGGATGTATATTGCTGGTTTATACACTGCCTTCCAATACCTATATGTTGGTGTTGTAGCATTTTTGAATTGCACATACTGCAATTTTGCTCTTTTGTTCAAGCATTCTTAGTCTGTTGAGATGCCAGGTTTTCCCCCTCTGCCCTTCTATCCATTAAAAAAAATTAATAAATGGTGTGGTTTCAAGCCCATTTTCACAGTATTTCTTGTAAATTGCAGTTGGATTAAACATTTGGTTTTGTCTTTTTCATTTCTATATTCTAGCACTAATTACTAGTGATGTGATTAATGTTCCACATACCTAGTAGCTTTGTTCTTTCTGGTTTTGAGATAATGTTAATTAATCCAGTGCTGAAAAAAAATATTTGCAGTCCTGATCATGTGTCACATTTCCAATTCTTTCTGGAAACCCAAGGCTATATAAAAGCTGAGTAATTAGAGATACATTTATGTAGCTGTACTTGCAGAAACTTTCAGTCTAGCTATCGCTGTCAGAAGGACCAACTGCATTTAAGAGGATGACTATAAGCAATACTTTGTTATGTCTACTTTATATAGGGTTAAAGCAAAGGCTATAATGTGATTCTAGTGCCTTATCACAGAACAGGAGGTTCCACCTCAGCACAAGGTGGAACATCTTTACTGTAAGGGTCACAGACCACTGGAACAGGCTCCCCAGAGAAGTTGTAGGGTCTCCTTCTCTGGAGACTTTCAAGCCCATCTGGATGTGTTCCTCTGTGACCTGAGCTAGATTGTATGGTCCTGCTCTGGCACACGGGTTGGACTTGATGATCTCTTTGGATCCCTTCCAACCCCTGACATCCTGTGATCCTGTGAACTATAGTGAGGGGTTGTTCTGTCTGAAGGAAAACTACTCTACACCATAAACTTCAAAAAACTCTACTCTTTAAAAGAGTCTAACTTGTTCAGACACAGTTTTTAAATCTCTAGTAAATACTGGAAGTAGTTTTGGGGATTTCGATGTTGATACCCCTTTGCTTGTGAATATTAAATGGCATTAAACTGCTTTTGTTGTAAAAGCATTAAACATGATTTTGTTGACTCTGTACAGGGTGAGATCAGAGCATAACAATGTTCTGGAGAAAATAAAGCAGCAAGTATACTTGAGGCAATGCATGCTAGTCACATCCCTTATTATGCTACTGGAAGGTGATCAGATACGACAGAGATGAGGGTAGTTCCGGAACATAGAGAAGAGAGAATAGCAGTTACTTTCAAAGCACTTTGGTTTATCTTGCAATGTCTGTTTTCTTTGCAAAATCACTAATGGTCACTATTACTGGAATTGTTAAAGTGACCTTTAAATCGCTTTACAAATATCGAGTTGTGGATGCAATCTACCTTTGCACAATAGTCAATTGTCCATCCCAACTTAAACAAAACAAAAAACCCAGAGTGCATTTCAAAGTATTTCAAACAACCTTCTTTAAGTATTTTCAAGAGTGTCACCTATAGTCCTTAGCTTTACAATAATGTCACCTTTTATACAATGTTAGGTGTGAGTTTTGCCCTGGAGAACGGTTAAAAACTTAGGAGATTATAAAAGCTTCCCTTCAACCCCACTCCCTCCTAAATTTTTGTGCCATACGACTGAGAGAGCATGCAATTTTCACTGGACTTCATGTGCATCTATATACATAGTATGTGTGTGTGTATATATATGTAGTTTGGGTTGGAAAATACTTTTAAGATCTCTGAGTCCAACCATTACCGAACTCTGCCAAGCCTGGAGTTAAACCATGTCCATCAGCACCACATCTCTGTGTCTTTTAAAGTCCTCCGGGGTGGCGATTTGATCACCTCCTTCAGCAGCCTGTTCCAGTGTTTGAGAACCCTTTCTTCTAATATCCAGCCATAGCTTGGTGAAGACATAAGGACAGTGTTAGCTGCAATCTTTTTAGTATTTCATGAATGGTAAACAATATTTACAATGTCCTCTGTACACTGGAAATCTGCAATCTCAAAGGCAAAGCAGAATTGAGACGGTGTAAGTGCACTGAATTCTATTGAAATCTCTGCCTTCATGGTTGTGTTCACTCAGGCCTGATTTTGACCCCAAATTAATTATAAGTGACTAAATTTAACCTGGCATAAATGTACTCATGTATGCATATATACATAAAAAGGCAGAAAAAGGTGCAGTTAGCATGGAAAATAAAATGCAGCTAATTATTGCAGATCTTTTTAAAGTGTGTTTGCAAGTGATGTGTTTTCAAAACAAGCTAAACAATAATTCATCAGCTTGTGTACCACATGCTGGCTAATGAATAAAGTCAGGAATCAGGAAGCAAATGTAAATACGGGGTCTGATTCCCAACTGCCGAATTAGAAGTACTTCGTGCCCACTTTGCACAGGTGCAAGTGACAACATAAGTTACAAAACAGCTGGGAATCTGGTCTCACAGTCTGTTGTACTGTTCAAATAATTGAATTTAAAGTGTGGTTACTGACTAACTAAACCCTCTCCAAATGTATTGGTCCTCATTTCCCAACCCTAGGCCTGAGAGAAGACCAGGCCATTTGAGAAGATTGTCACTCAAGATTGTCATTCAAGCTTATCCTTTCAATCACAGTCTGCAGGGAAAAAAAAAAAAGCCAGCTTCTTTTATGGTGGCAGTTAAGCTGTCAGGAGCAGATTCAAGTTTTGGCAAAGATCTATGGTGAGAAAAAATGAAAAAGCTGCCAAACAGCATTGTTAAGCATGGGGAGGAGGAAGGGAGGGGAGCTGACACGACTTCCCCAAGTTAAATGCCAAGCACACCTACATCGTTTTCAATCAGGCCACGTGAAAACCTGGATATTTATAGATATAGTAAGCTTTAGTGCTCATTTACCCTAGGGGCAGAGTGTTCATTGCAGGAATGGATTCATAATAGCTAATGCTCATTTCTAAAAGATTTTTATAGTTTACTTGGGTAAATATAGCATAACATGTTAATAGTTTTCAAATAAAGCACATCTAAACAACTGTTTTACAGTGCCATGTGATTTGCTGCTCAACACAGTCTTGTTCTCATTATTTTCATGCTTTGGCTGCTTTCAAATGCATTTCTTTCCTCTCTTGCCATTGTCATCTGCATTTAGGACCTCGAAAGAATCTGGTGTCAGTTTTAGGATGGTTAACTTGATTAAGCGACTATTATTTTCTAGTGGGATTTAAAAATCTGTCCTCAAGTGTTTTTAGATAGTTACTGCTGAGTGAAAATGGGTATTTATGCAGTCATTGCTTTGGTAGGATGCTGTTTTTTCTGCTAAGTCAGAAAAAAAAAAAAAAAAGATAGTTTTAAGGGGAGCTGTTAATAAATAATGCTCACTGTGAGCCTGCATTGAATGACCTGCCTCACCTGCCACATTTTTTTTTTTTTATGGGCTCTGGATTTGAACATAAGTTGCCAAAAGAATAGATTTAAAATTAAACACCTGGTAAAAATTAATAATTAAAGATCAGGTAAATGTACAGTTTCTGCGTTGCATGATGTCCTTAGACCACTACACACCTGTAACAGAGGTTCCCTGGGGCAACTTTCTCCTGTGCTTTCCTTGCTGCTGGGGCAGAGGAGCTCACAGACACCTACATTAGCTGTGACAGTGCTGGTTTCTCCTGAGGAGGAGTGCAGGGGTTTTTCCTTCCCCTGGGTACCCTCTTGGTAACTTGAACACTGCTCTTATATTTCAGTCCAGAAAACTTTGTGCTACTCAGAGCACAATCTGGCTGGTGCTGCAGAGCCCAGTGGTGCCTGGTGAGGAGTACTGAGCCTCCTGCTGCAAGATCCTGCCACTGGGTAGTCTCCATCTGTCTGTGCCAACTGTTGTCTCTGCTTTTTGCTGGTTACCCAGTGATTTAGGATACAGCTTGTTCTTTTGGGAACCATTGGGGTTACCAAGACTGCTCTGTTGTAACTGCAAGTGTCTCTGAACTTCATTTCATGTGTAGATGACACCTGGGTGGGATCCTTGGCCAGATTAATCCAGCTAGTTTTATTAATAAAGACTACATGGCCATTTTCATCTTGAAACACTTTGACTTCACAGAGACTACAGTTTTCCTGAATATCATTTGCAATTTCAATGTGAGCATGCAGAACAGCATATTGGGTCACAGAGATGCTCTTAGAACATATGCTTTAAGTGTCTGTTTTCTCACAAGCTTCCATTGTTATCCTCCATTATTTTCTAAAGTTCATAGTTTAGGTAGAAAAGTGTTTCCTTAAGTACATCCTTAAGGAAGCTTGCTGTTGATATAATAATGCACTGGGTGCATAGCTGGCACGGTACTCTGCTCTCTGGTTGGGTAGCTTCTAATGAGCTCTTTTGAACATGTCAGCTGTTTGCATATAATGTGGAGGAAATCTGGGATAAACAGAGCTTTCAGCTTTTGTAGATCTCTTAACTCCATTTTCTCTTCATAGCCTTTCAATCTTTAGCCAGCATTTTAGTCCCTTAAGAGCTGGTCAGGCTTGTTTGAGTGAAAATTAGCTGTTAGTGTCTTTATATCCATTGAGTATTAGATAGCTTGATCAATTTTAATTACAGGAGTGAGCTGACTTGGTTGCAATATGCTTTTGTACTGGAGAGAAAATCTGGCCAGGATTTCCAGAATATGTTTGGTATGGTAACTACGTATAACATAATCTGCAAGATAGAATAATGGAAAGGTAAGGAGAGACTTTTCCTTGACCATGGTAAACAACAAGTTTCTGTGTCTACGGCAAACAGCTCATGTAAGTGGAATCACTTGGGAGTTCATGCTGGTTGGAGGTGACTTATAGTACAACACAGGTCAAGGATCCATCCTCAGAGGCCTGATTTTGTTTACTTTATATGTTAATAGCTTTAAAGGAGGAACATGAAGTAAAGCAATAGCATTTGCTGATGACATAATCTTGTGGGAAAGAAGTTAATGTGAGGTCTAATGACTGTAAAATTCAATATAACTTCACTAGGAAAGTGGGTAGATAAGTGGCTTATGGAATCTAGTTTAGATAATTGTAAGGCAGAGAGGCTTTTGCAGCTACTTGGTGTCCTGCACACAGGAATTTCCTCCTACCCATGGCAGCTGGAGCACTTGCAAACTTGAAATGTAAGGTGATGTAGCTAAAGGCGTTTTATGTTCCCAGCCATACCAGCAGTGGTGAGCAGGAGAAGCCATCCTAAATCCTGCCTACTCTTACACATGCAAAAGCTTATTGTAAAACATCTGGAGACTTCAAAGAAGCTGTTGAAATAGTTTCTAAGCAAAGACATCACTGCAAGTTTTCTTATGACAAATGCATTTTCAGTGGATGGTGATAACTATGGCTCAGAGACCATTCCCTTTGCATGGTGTATTGCTGTGGAAAAGGATATAGTAAGTATAACCTTTACTCTTACAGGAGAGAGTATAATAGACCTAACACTAGACTGAAATACTTCATAATGTGTGTTTAATGACAGCTACATATAAATCCATTCACATTTCAGCCTTGCTGAGGTTTTCTAATTACAAACTGATGGTTGGGTTTGTGTTTTTAATTTCAAAGCTACTCTTTTTTTTTTTTTCTTTCCTTTTCCTCTTTTTTTTCTTTTTTTTTTTTTTTTTTCCCCCGAACTGCCATACTGTAAGGTTGAGAAATTGAGTTGGCCAGGACTGCTGAGTAACCCCATGAACTAATGAAGTAAACATTTGCAACCACTGTGACATGGAAATCATCCAACTCTCCCTGCTGTACACCTGCAGAAACCTGTGATTCACCTCTGAGTCACTCTGCAAATGTTAGCAGGGAAAAGCTGACAGCCGTGTAGAGGGCTCACTCTGCTGCCAGTTCTCTCCTCTCCCATGGAATAATGACATTAATGATGATTCCAAATGGCTCACGGGATTGCAAAATGAGAGATCTAAAAATCCATGCTGCAGCTTAATTTCCTAATAGAATGCATTAAGTAGGACATTGCATGTTTTACAGGCTGAAGTTGATTAGACAATAAGACTTAAAAGATGTAGCTAAAGTGGTTAGAAAAATAGATTTTGGAAGCTCAGATCAAAGCTTTACAGGGGGGTGATTAGATAAATAAAAAGTTTAAGCCTAACTGAGCAAATAATTGCACATCCTCTGAAAAGAACAGTTCATAGGGATTGATCAAATGTGAGTCACCCCAGGCACAGATGTCTTTCTAAGAATATTCCATTTAATTTTCTTAATGTATACCAAAAGCAAAAAGATACTGGTACTGATCAGTGAATGCTCTTGTTTGCAAAAGGGAAGGCTCTGTAAAAATAATGGAGAATGAAACAAGCCCCGCACAACCCAACCAAGTAACTGTCTAAAAAGATTCAGTTCTTGCTGGATAATTTCTTCTTTAGCAGGAACACTATTACAAGGTGTGTGTTTTCTGTTCTGTAGTGCATACAAGAACCACACAGCACATGCTTATATCTGAAGAGAAATGCAAGTCTCACTTCAGTATTTGTTCTGGTGTCAGTTTGTACTTTTGTTTGAAAACATCAGCCCTGGGAAGCTGGTAGCAACCTTAAAAGCATGAAATAAATGGATCCTAATAGTCTGTGAGATTCTCACTGCACAGGATTGTCTCCTTCGGTAAAGAGCAGAGTTTGATTTACAAAGCAGGAGAGGCTGGAGGTGAAGGGGGAGTCTCTGTAGAGGGGAATCCTGTTCCCTGAAGACAGACGTTTTTGGAAGAACTTTCCCCTTCCTGCCCTTGGCATTGTTTGTTTCTTTGGTTTTCTTGTGTGCATTCACCTGCAAACCCCTGTCACCTGAAGGGTACGTATGCAGGGAGGCTGCATTAGCATTACAGAAAACAGCCTGGCAAGGTGAGATTCTACCCTTCAAGATTTTGGCATGTGTTCCATTTGTTGCAACAAAGCCAGAATTTCACCTTTGCTGTTTCTGAAGAAGAATGAGTAATAGCGGGGAGCTTGGCTTCTTCCAGCCTGTTCCTCAGACCTCCCTCTGACACAGGGAGTGCTGATGGAGCAGAGCTGGGGAAAGAGTAACAAGAAAAAAGATTACGCAAAAAACATCCCAAGATCCTTCGGAATAAGCTCTGTGCACAACCCTGAGACACGCAGCAGTGTCTTATTAAAAGTACCATACAGATGGTGAGTACCTCACTGACTGGAATATATTCCTTATTCAAACACTGATGTTGTGCTTTACTTGTGGTTTTTTTTTTTTTTAACATCAAGCTGTTAAACAAGTGATACACAAAGTGAAAGAAAAGGCAGTGTACTACTCTATCATATCTCATGTCTCTGCAGACTGCAGTAGGCTTTTTCTGGTGCTTCCCACAAGCTGACAGTGGTAAGACTGGCATATACATTGGAAGGTTAGAGCTGGCAATAAAATAATGGCTATTGAATTTCAATTTAATGAATGGCTTGAAACCATGAGTAAATCTGCTTGTTCTTAGTAACAGAGGATACCTGACCTTCTGTCCTGAGCTCTTTTATTTCATGTAATAACTAATTTCTGAAGGCAGCTGATCTTGTCTTGCTGCTCTCTAACTTCTCTCTCCCTCCTCCACCTTCATGGCAAGCATATGTATATTTGAATTTAGCACAAACTGAAATCTAATATGAGAGAAGTAGTTCAGAAATTGTTTTGCCAAGGTGCTGCGCAGGTTTTAGTATGCCTCTGTCATCGCTAGTAGGATTGCCAGTTTTAGGATCACTGTCCAGGCCATGTGACATGTTTTGCAAGCACTTTTCATACACTTCGAAGCTGATCTATTCTATTCTATTCTATTCTATTCTATTCTATTCTATTCTATTCTATTCTATTCTATTCTATTCTATTCTATTCTATTCTATTCTATTCTATTCTATTCTATTCTATCCTATTCTATTCTAGCCTATTCTAGCCTATTCTAGCCTATTCTAGCCTATTCTAGCCTATTCTAGCCTATTCTAGCCTAGCCTATTCTAGCCTAGCCTATTCTAGCCTAGCCTATTCTAGCCTAGCCTATTCTAGCCTAGCCTATTCTAGCCTAGCCTAGACATATTCCAGATGCATTTTTAATTCTGATTTTGAAAACAATTTCTGATATCTGGTAGTGTGGAGAGGAGATAAATAGTGAAAAGATGAGAGTGAAGTTCCCACATGGATGGTTTCTGTTCAACTTACTTTCTCTGCGGTTTGGCTCTTATGTTCACATTTAATGTCTACCTCTTTTCTCCTGCAACTTCTGTTGTCTGTTTAAGTTCAATAAGAGCCTTGGCCTGGAGAACCGAAGCTTCTGTAGAAAGTTTTCTCTGTGTGGTGAAAACAATTTGCTCTGCAGTTCAGACCAAGGGGTACATTCTCCTCCATCAAGTGGAGAAACTTTCCTTTATCTAACAGCAATTTGCTTTTATCGATGATTAACAATACCATTTGTGATGTGTTTTTAAAACTGTAACCTTCTTAGTCTCACCTCTTGAATCCTCTTTTACTTGGATGGTGTAAACATTTGATGTGTGTTCATATAGAAAAGGGCTTGGTCTTATGTACAGAGGGGGTTAAGGGTGTGCAGCACCTCAAGGTAGCTGCCTAGTACTTTGGAAAATTAGATACATTAGGTATCAGCAATCTCTCCTTGCAGCTGGGAAATACATTTATAGCTTTGTATTCTAAAAGCAAAAATCACTAGTTCTGATTGAAATGCCTACTAATGTAGACAGTTAAAGTAAACATTGTTCCTGTCTCATTTTTTTCATAGCCATACACTTCCTTAATTTTCTTCTGCTATCTTTTGAACTTCAAGAAAATTATATTTCTAAATAATGTAGAAGGATGAAAATGTTTCCTTTATTTACTGCAATCAGCACCTAGAAAACATATTCTATTCATTTTTTTTTCAAATGCATTAAAATAATAATCTGATGTTCAGGAAATTGAAAAGAGCTAAATTCAGGTCATGTAGTGTTTACATGCCTGGAGACAAGGCAGCTATTGGAAATGTCTGAAGAAGATGATTGCTTCTGGAGAGGAATTTCCCAGCACCCTCTTTTTGGTCTAAACTTGCTTCTGTGAAAGGATTGAGTAGTTCTGATTGCCTTGAATCTGGTCTAAACTATATGTTTATGCAAAACAGATGAATTCAAACATGAATAAACCTATTTCTTTTCTCTGCCCTACCTCCACTCTGTACCTCATGTCTTATTCCCGCTTGCTCTAGATTTAATCCAGTGCTCCTGAGTTGATGAAACAAGTAGTATATAGATTTTCAATTTAGTTATTAAAGAATTCAGGGAAAGACACCATATTGAAGATAATCTTGGGGGATTGTTGTTTTAATATTACATTTTTGATTCATACTTAGGAGTGAGGATTCAAGCACGGTTGACTCGTTTTCAAGAGGATGCAACATACTAACCTGCTGCTGTGACTTACTGATATAACAACTTTTGTTCAGAAGAGGTTTATTTCATGACTACTCTTGATAACAATTTTTGCTTTTTTTCCCTACTATATGAGAACTATTTTTTGTGTGTGCGTGTGTGGGGTGTGGATAAAATGCAAAGGAAATGGGGATTTAGCAAGGCCCAATCAGCAGTTAATTAGCTATTTATGTGACAGACAGCCTCAGTGTAGCCCTACTAATCCCCTCTTTTGTGACTTCAGTCTAGAGTAAGGCTCAGACCTGGGTAAAAGTCAGTAATGCTGGCAGAGTTCTGTGAAATGTACACAAAGCTGCATTTGCTAAGTATCTCTTCATGGGAATGTTCCACAAAGCTCAAAAAAGCCACATGTGCTCTTAACAGCCACTGTCATTAGGTCACAGTATGTTGAAATTCTTTTCAATTTCAGAATTTAGCAATGGCACTTTCTGTTAAAATAGGAACTGGTCTTTAAAAATAAATTCACATCCATTCAACATACTGTGAGGAAAAGAGCTACTTGGTGGGGTTTTTTTGGGGTTTGTTTTTTGCCTTTTTTTTTTTTTTTTTTGGCTTTTTTTGCAAAACCAGCAGTTGCCTCATGAGAAAGTATGATTGTTGAGACGAAAGATACCCTGTCCTCAGGATGCTTACTTGAAGTCAAGAAAGGCACCACCTTAATGATGGACTTTAGGCAAGTCGCTTATTCTCTTTAAGTTTTGGTTCTCTTTCTATAAGATAAAAATTGCATTTCCTTTCTCCCCAGGGGTGCTGCGATGTGCTCAAATATTTGGCAGTGTCTATAAAAGCTAGACAGGCAGTGCTGAAGTTCCTAAAATCTGAGATGGAAGTACCCTCTTGTGCAATATTTGCTAAGCTTTCTGCTTTAGTATAAGTCAGAAATTTAATTTGGTGATCTAAAGGCAGACAAAAGTAATGCTGAAGTTGAGCAAGCTGTCTAGGAGACTGCTTTAGAGGTTTTCTTTTGTTTATTTCCATCATCTTCATATACCCCTTGGCCAGGCAGTTCTTCATTTATTCTTTCTTCCCAGCCTCTCTTCTTCCCAGGATGGGTGTGCAAGGCTCAGGCTCTTATAGAGGACTGTGACGGGGCATGACAACCTTGGTGTGAAACGCTTTCATCCCACTGCAGGAGCAGCAATACTTTCTGGTCAGCCAAACTCAAGCCTGTAATGTTTGGACTTGGTCCAGTGAACTGAAGCAAGTTGGTTTCAAGCAGCTTCATGTATTTTCCCAAAAGAGTTTTCCCAAGTGTATTATCTACTTCTGCATTGTGTTTAGTGGTTAGCCTCAAAGAAATGGGTTACTAATGTATTCATGTCATTCTTTTCTTTACAATGAGCCCTGTGTCATTAAGTAGGTTCATATGACCTTCAAATGAGACAATAAAGACCTGAACCAAGTTACTAACCATTACTTCAAGCACACCTTTTATGCCGCAGTGCAGGCTATGCTGGGGGCCTAGGCAAAATGGTTGAGTTTTCCAGCTCTGCACTTGATCTCTTCGGCTATTTTTGTGTGAACAGGGGTCTATACTGACAAATCATCACTTGATCAGGCATGTTATTGTTAGAGGCTGTAGAAAAGTGATCAAGACCTGCAGACAACTTGATAGTCCCCTCACACCCAGAGCTGGCCTGTGGTGAGCCTTGTACGAGGCTTCTTTGGCCAGCAGTGGGGTTATTTATTTTCCCTCTAATAGCTGGAAGGCTGAGTTTTAGAGTTGGGGGAAAATGCGTGCTGTATAAGTTTCTTCTGTGCCTGGTTTACTGACTTCTGCAAAATAAATACTGAAGAATGATCTGTGTAAAAAGCAGAATATGACATCCCTTTTTCCTGGAGTATCTGAGAACTGAAACTTGTTGCAAGCATAACTCAGTCTTAGCTAATTAATTTTAAATTCTGCCTGTGCTGGAAAAATTGGGGGGTGGGGGGGGAAGAGGGGAGGAAGGTGTGAGTTTTTGCAATCTTATTCATTCCATCGATGTAAAAGCTTTTAATTTGGCTTCAAAGTGAGTCTACTACTTCACAACAAAATTTCATTATATCTTGGCTGAGTTCTGTTTAATGGAGTTAAATTTCACCCTTTCTAATTATCTTTTGGAACAGACAATCTTTACAGAATAATTAGTAATAGAAGTACACAATGGATCATTGTCTTTATTACTTGTAAAGAAATTCTAGATGCAGTACTAAATCTTGAGGTATGATCTCACAAAATGTAAAATATTTCCCTCTCTTCTTCCTAAATTATACAACGGTCAACATAGTCAACATAATTTAGACACAAAGGGTGGTAATTTTTCTTCTTTCAGATGGCCAGCTTTAAGTTGGTTTTGTAGAATAACTTTCACAATCCCATTCTAATTAAGCAAGACCAGAGATAGGCAATCTCTTTCTCTGCAATTAATTTTCAAGATTTCTAAATGAAGGACTTAACGTCCTTTTATTAAGGAGATAAAAACAACTGTATAGTTCCTTATCAGGGCTCTGGTTTTCCTTCAATGGCCATTTATACTGTGGTATTGTTTTAAAATGCCTTCTTCCAAGTCTGCTAAAATTAAGTTAGGAACCACACAAGTACAGGACAGGAGAAAAAAAAAAAAAGGTACACACCCCTGCACTGAATGAACACATGCAATCATAAATGAAAAGAAGTAGTTCTGGCACAGATGATAATCATTTGAAGTGTATGGCCTCTTTCTCCCTGGCTTTTCCAAATGTTATAAAATCATTAAATCTTCCTGAGAATACTCCAACATGTAGCTTTCCTTGTCAAAACCAGGGAGAAATAACTTAGTGGAGAGAAAATTAATTTTGTATCAAAACAGGCTGTTTCCCTAAGAATTAAGATTGAAACTAACCTTTCCTTGATTTAAAATTTGCCACAAAGCTGGGAGGAAAAAAAGAAAATGTGCAAGAAAAATGGGTAGGGTCCTCCTTGGACTGCTAGTCTTTATAATTTAATTTGTTGGGAATTTAAAATTACATTAATTGTGCTTAAATAACTGACATTATTTGACACTGCAACAACAGAGCAACGGAAATGAGTGACAAACACACAAAAGACTTTTGTTATCTTTGTTTGTCTGCCTGAATAAATCTCAACAAGTAGTTCAAAGATTTAAATTTATAGCATACTTAATCGTCATTAGATGGCCAATCCTATTGACTCTAAACTGCATTTCACTGATATTCAATAGTTTTGGCATCCACTTCAGTTTGACTCATCAGGAATCTTAATTTTCAAATCACTGAAATTGTATAAAGAGAGGTCGTAAAGGAGGATTGTACACAGTGTTATGCTATACATGTCTTTTAAAGATGTGTATTTTCCTTTCTCTTCCTAGAGCTGTTTGTTTGTATTATTTCAACATCACAGTGCTATTCAGAAATGCAGCCTGTATTGGGGACAGCTAATAGGGGCTTTCAATTTAGAAAAGAATTAATTATTTTGAGACCAACCTTTCTTGCACAAATTGGTGTAATTTAATTTCTTAATGCCACTCATCTGAGAAAAGCAAGGTTCTTCTTCCTGTTTCCCCAAAAAGGCAGTACATTCTGACCCAAAAATGCCATGGACTGCAGTGTGAACAACTGCTTTAAACCAAAATAAGTTGGCTAAAACCAGCCAGTCATATAATTCAGTGCAGTGAGATATACAGACACACTGTTGCATCTTCCTATCGGAGTGCCCTGTTAATGCTCTTTGTATATCCATTTACTGTGATTGTTCAGGGAAAAATGCACACTATACTGTCTGGCAGCAAAAGCCTCTTATACTCGGTGTCTGTGATGGGGGGGTGTGTGGAAAAACCTAAACTCAAGATCTCTTGTTAACTGCTTCCTTTTATGAAAATCTCAAGAAATATACATAAGCGCTGCAAACGCTATAGTGAAGTGAAAGATGCATTCTGTTTGCTAAGAACAGATAATTTATAATAGAAATTAATTACAAATTGATATTGAATTTCCCCAGCATTTTACATTGAAAACAATTAATAACATTTGATTGCTGCCTTTTTCATTTTCACAATATTAAACAGTTTAAAGGGGTTTGGGGTTAGTTTTGATTTTTGTATTTGATGTTAGAAAACCTTTTATCTAGCACTGATTCAAATTTGGTGTGAAATAGCTGTGAGTTTGTGGGAAAATGGGGAAAAAAAATTAAAGTAATTGGTTTCTTCCCCACCCCTTCAGTTAGTCTGCTAACCAGTTATTTATTGAAACAGCACTATGTAATATATGCCAAGTATTACTGAATACCACAAATATTGTATCCATTAATACCAAATAAAAATAAGTTAGATAGCATTGCAGCTGCTTTTGAGAAGAGCATCTCTCTAGCAAACCTAAGCATTCCATTGAATCAGTGTCTCTTCACATGCTTTCAGTTATACTGTAGGCTTAAAATTAAGCAGGCACTTTATACTGGGACAGAGTTATGTAATTACTAGTTAGCTCCAGAAGCCCTAAGTCGGGGAATTATGCAGACTTGTCTTTCTTTCCATACCTAGAGGTATGGAAATGATGGAGTCAGTGCAGCATTGTAACAGAAGTAAGTAATTCAGGATCTCTCAGACAAAGAGATTTGCTTCCATTAAAATGTTCTGCACTTTGCTATATAATATTAATAGCCAGGTTTCTTATTTCCCCTTTTTCTAGAGCAGAAAGAGGCTGTAATCAAAACCAGCCTGAGAAGCTGAGGGACATGTAGGCATTCAAATGTGTAAGAGACTTATGTTCTTAACCTTCATTAGTGACATTTAATGTAACTTTATGTGTACTTTAATAACAGACATCTGTATGGTCTGCCTCTGAGTCTATTTGTAACAGTAGCTGTATAAACTCAATTAGAAGATCAAGTTTACTGGAGCCTTCCAGTAGAAATGAAATCAGAATTTGGCCCATCTGGTCTGCACACTGATATTTTGTGGGGTTATAGTTTCCCTTAGGTGCTGGCTGTTTAATTAATCATCTGGATGACATTATTTCACACCATTGCCTGTTTCTGATATACTTAAAAATATCAGGATCTTATCCTTTATGCTAAGCAATACCATCCTTTACTGATGCAGATGAAGAACCATTTTGTCTTGCTTGAAAAAAGATGCTCCACAAAGTCTTGGCGTGAGCTTGTGGCTAATGAACATACCAGCCTCAGTGTGAGGGACACACCTATTCGTTCTTATGGTAACAAATATCTTTTCAGTTTTCTCCACATAACAGCAAATATGAAGGGTTGAATACCTGTCTTTCTGAAGCTTCCATGTAGCAGTAGAAGTTCATCTAACCCTTATAATAGGATTTAGGCAGGAAGGCATAATGCAAGGCCAGTAGTATTCACCCTAAAATTCTGGAGAGAAAGGTCACAAATGTCATACTTTTGCTATTAGCAGTTTTGCTTCTTCCTTCAATAAATGCAGACAAGCCATTAATTGCCATTTGTGGGAGAAAAGCAGGTTCTGTTATTCATAGTGAACCCAAAATGCAGGGGCTGGACCTTTCATTTCCTAAGGAGACTGAGAGGTTTTGGTATGATGTGCTTACTCTTGAAGGACCAAAATCTCCTGAAATAAGCAACTTCCAGCATCTGTGAGTGGAGCAGAACTGGGACCTTAACCCTTGATCTTTGTATTGGCATTTGAAAGGATTTTCCTTTGAACAGCACAACTGAAGGCTCAGCTGGATGCTCAACAATCATTTCCTTCTGATGATGTAAATAAGTAAAATGTAACACTGCACTGAAAAAAATACTCGCTGATCCCAGTAATTCCTGGCTATCTTGTTATTTAATTTGTCATATGCTACTAAGGATGTGCTAGAGTGCCTGATGTCTTTGCCATGCTTCAAAAAAGGACATAATAGTCAAGAGCACTAGTGCCTTCTTTTGAGTGTAGCAGTGTGCTATTAAGCCGATAGGATCAGTAAACTTCCTAAAGCCAGCAGGATGAATTGATGTTTTTCAAAGACTTGTTTAGGAAAACAAGGGAAGCAAATGTTCGTAGTCTTTTAAGCAGGGGGGAAAAAGAGAGTGAGAAAGAGAGAAAACTCTCAACAAGGGATTATTCCTTTGTCAATTCTATTCTGACAAGAAAAGAGAATGTGTGCTGATGATGTTTTGCTTTTGTTTAAGTACTTATTTCTGCTACTCCATGTGAGTGGAGGGAAGAAAATTTGTCATGTCAGTAGGATGCAACAAGCAATAGGAGATTTATAAACAGATCAGTATAAACAGCTTCAGCTTCGTATACTGAAAGGTAGGAATGAACAGTGATAGATGGTTGCTGATGAGTTATAGTGATGAAAAAGTCATTGTCACTGGTAGGCTGAGATTTTTCTCTTTTTTTTTTTGCTTAATATAAGGCATTCCTAATCCAGTAATGCTAGCTTGGTGGTGATGCATATAACCAGCTGCTAAGAAGGACTTTTTCTGTCCTGTTTTGTCTTGACAGCTCTTGCGTATATTCCTTTTAGCTAGAGATAAAAGGATCCCGTGGACCTTTTATTTTCCTCTGAGGAGAGTCAAGACCAGTACTTTATTTTGATGCACACCCAAAACCAGATGAAAATTTTAATACACAGGGTGAAATCCTTGGCATAGTAGTCTGTATTAATTTCCAAAGGCTTTTCTATTAGCATAGTTTGGTAAAAATCCTAGTGCAAAATTAATCTCTACCATTTTATAACTTTTTGATTCTTTTCCTCTCTTGGGAAGGGATATTTTCAGTCTTATCAGCAAGAGTAGCAAAATGCAGGGGTAGTGAAGAACATGAATAGAAAGGAGAAGGAATTGACCAGATTTTGCTGTAATACCAGGAAACTGGACTTGAAGACCTAGAGTGGCATTTCCAGGTCATTTGGCTCCCACTTTATTTTCAGTTGGGCTTTGGATTTCATCCACTGTGAGAGTTTCTGCATAATCAAAGGAATTTACAGACTTTGCCCACACCCTCCAGGAGCAATATCAGCTCACAAAACTGTTGGCCATATATTCCTGACCCAGACTTGCCTCTCCTTTGTGATAGCAGGACAGTTTATGAGAATGTGTGTTGGGGGATAAACCTGCACACTTGGATACAAACCTTGCTAGATTAAAAATAACTCTCCTAAAAGAGAGAAGAGACATTTTAATTGGAGATCCATCACTGAGTTGATTTGCTGTTTTAGTGTCCCAGCAAAAAGTTAGCACAGGGCTGGGAGGAGATGCTGGTAGCAGGGTCTATGGGAGCACAATAAACAATGCAGAGACATTTTGTTTGCAATTTATTAATTTTAATCACTTGAGTTTACAACAGAAGTGCTTTGAGGGCTCAGTCTGCGCTGTGTTAGTACCTTTGAGCTCATGTTAATCTCTACTGAAACCTTTAGGACTCTTTGCCCATTTGTGCCACACGTAGAAATATTTGTTGCTGGCTTGATTCAGCACTCTTGCGGATATGTGGGAAGACTTGTAGCAGCATTTATGTTTTGGAGACTCTTTCTTTGTGGGACTACAGTGTTCATTGACCGATTCTCTACTGCCTTATGTCTTTTGTTGCTATTTGTTTGTTCTGGTGCTAGTGTATAAAACTCTGCTGTTCTGATTAAGGAAAGTTTTATATGCACTCAGCACAGGTGCAAGTGTCCACATGAAGAGCAATAGAGAAGTGCATTTAACTAATGTGAGGACATTTGTACAAGTTAGGATGCTTAAAAGCAGAGAAAAATCCTGTAACAATCTTAACTGAAAAGACATCCATTCTGTTAAAGTAAGTAATGTAGATATTATTGTTTACAGATGTTTAGTCTTTCTCTTGAAGGAAAGTGTTCCTAACCATGTGTTTACTCACATAAGCAAAGGTAAAAAGGAAATAACTCTCTGTGCATTGGTGTTAGTTTTTACCTTGCCCTACACATACTGCCAGTAGGAAACTGGCATGATCACAGAGTTGATTTAAAGTTGAGGCTGTGCAGCAGAAGAGTTAAGATTGAGGGCTAGATTCTGACAAAATTTGTCTAGTCAAATAAAATGTCATTGACTCTGTAAGTAAACAAAAAAGCAGGACCTAAGAAAAAAAGTGCAACTTCAGAAATCTCTGGAAATTGCTGATGTTTATACTTCTGCAGTCATCTCTGTGTGTAACTCGAATTCCTCTCTTTTTAGTTTTATTTGAAAGGATAATTTCACAGAATTGTGACTGCATCTGAATCCAAGAGATTTTTTTTCTCTCTGTAATACTCTGGAGAAGCTATTATTCTACTGCCCTGTCTAAAGCAATGTAAAGTGAAGCTGTTCCAGTATGAGTAATGATGTGTCAGACTAATTGTTTTGACTAGCTGGGCATCCTCTGAGCTCACTGGATCATGAATGCAGCAGCTACATTAGGTTTCATGCCACTGTGCTCTGAATGTGGTGGTTGCTTCCTAATGTTGGTTTTATGCTATTTTATTTTGCACCTATTCTGCTACATTTCTGCTGCTCATTGGTTGTCAGCATCATATTTCAAAATACCATGAAAGTGCTGAGTGCCATACAATCATTACCTAACGTTTAAAGAGCACTGTTTTGTATGGGACAACCTGCTGTTAGTTTGAATATCAAGTATCCCATTTACATTTTGGTGGATAGTTCAGAAATTTGATGTTTGCCAAATATGAAGTGTTGAAGAACACTTCATGTGCTGGATTAGTTCACTGTTGTGATCTCCTTCACAATGAGCAGTCATCTAATAAAATTTTGTGTGCACAAATTTACATGACTGCATTACGCTATCTTGTAGAGGACGGTTCAAACATGCAGTAAATGTATCATTAGTTTCCTTTATTGTTTTTATCAGATGGGCAGAAGATCTTTCAGAAAAGGAAACCAAAAGAAAATATTTGCCTCCAGCTCTTAAAAAAATATTCATAAATCAGCTGTAGCAAATAGACTGGAAAAATAGTTGGCTGAAGCATGTGTGTGTTAAACTATTTTGTGACAGTTCATAGAAAACGATTTTAAAAACTCACTTGGCACATGCCCCAAATAAAACTTTACAATATCGTGCACAGTAGTAAAAAATAATACAGTAAATCTTCTTAAGAAGCTGTTGCCAGAAAGTTTGCCTTGCCTTGCAGGGTAACATGTGGATTCCATCAGAGGAGTCCCGTAATCTGAGCGAAAACTATGACTTGTGGAAACACCATCCACATCCTGTTTTCCCTGCAATATCCCCTTATCCATGAGCTGTGGCATCACAGCCCAGAAAACCTTGCTGACTGGAACCCCCCACCCTGCATAAAACGTAATAAACAGAGTTGGTAGCGGCGAGATTTGGTACAAAATAAGGAGCTTTAATTAATTTTAAATGGTGCTTTTCAGAGTGTCAAAAGCTCAGCCCACTGAAGTGGAAAAGGGGGTTAGAGTGGCTAGAGCCTGGCAACACAGCTAATCTAGGCGCTCCTGAGCAAGCTCATTTCAAATGCTTACATCAGTACATAGGCATTTTGAGGTAGAGCTGCCTGGGGACAGCCAAGGGAACAAGCCACATTACAGAGAGACCTGCTAGTGCAGGGCTGCAAAGTTAAGGCTCTGTGGCAGCTTCTGTGACAAGAGTGCGTCGTCACAGCGCGGGGCCTGAGCTGCCAGGATGGTGCAGTGTTGTTTGCACTTTCAGCATTTGGAAGTAACCCAGGCAAGCTGGGCAACTGCTGCTTGATGCACACAAAACCCTCTGAGATGGAGGCTATAGAAATACTTACGTGGATTAGATGCAACACTGTGGACCACACTTTTAAGTCATTCTAAATCAGGTCAGCCCCACTGCAGCAAACTGTTGCTTTGCTGGCCCAGGGTGTTTAGATATCATTTTTGAAATTGGTGATTACACACTTATTCTGAGAGGGACTGTACCCATACAAGTATTCAGCTATTAATATACCAGCGCATAAAGAAAAATGTGGTTTGAGTTTCTTCTTTTGGATCAGTTAAAAGACAAACCTTTTCCCTAACTTAGTGCATAAAAATATTGATCTCCTGTAGGTCATTCTGGGGTGTGTTTTCTAAAGGATAAGAGTTATAAACACAACTAGTGTTAACAGCTATGAAATATTTCAAGGGTTTTTTGTTTATATTTTGTAACATCACTTTAACAGTAGCCAAGATATGCTTGTCCACCCAGGCTTGTTTCTCTTTAAATCAGTGGCAGACCTCCCATTGACTTCTACCACAACACACACGGTGAATCGGTGGTTAATATAAATTAGACCAAAAAAGTCTAGATCAGGAGCCTGGTGCTGAAATGGGTGTACGAGACTTCAGGTGAAAAACCCCTCTCAGACTTCTAAGGCTTCTGGTAATGCCCATTAAAATTAAGCTGGCACTTCATAGCAAGTTCTTATTTATTCATTAATTGGGAAAAAGAAAACCTCAGTACTATTTGCTGAGTAGCAGTCAGATGACCCACAGACAAGGGAAACTTGCAAAGTTTTAATAAGCTTGATAATTCCTTTTTATAAGTGCAATTGCTCCTCTCAGCCACTGGAGTATAGCTTCAAACTCCTGTCTTCCTAACTTCTGCACAAAGTGTCTTTCCATGGTTTTTGACTGCAACCTCAGCTATATTCATGTCCCATTCTGTGTTTCAAGTTCGATACATTGAAGAGGCTTAATGTTTTTGTCTTGTTTCTACAGAGCACAAAGCCAGAAAAGGGACTGCTTACATTCCTAACAAGTCCAGAACTTGGTGCTACCCTGAGTGGATCCTCCGTCTGTACTCTGCTTTCTGAGGTATGAAGCTCTCTTGTTAAATTTGCCCTCTACATCTGTGTTGCTGCAGCACTTAACCATTTGGTTCAGACCACTCTCATGATGAGTTTGTCTACCTTTAAAGGCACTTCCTTGCTTTGCCTCATTAATAAGGAACATGTTTTGAATTCAAAGCCTGTTTGCTGTACTAAGGAGCTATAGCAAGCTCTCCAGAGCTGCTTTTCATGTATCCCACAACCACCCACAGACTAAACCCCCCCAAACCCTCAGAATTTCCATTCACCATTTCACTGACAAGGATGCTCCTGAGTGTGTACCTCCTACACGCATCAAGCTGAGCCTGGGCAATCCTTTTGAAACTGCCACGACTTCTCAAGTCCTTCCCACAAAGGTTGTTAGGAGGATCCACAACCTAGCCTCTCCGCTGGCTCTGTGCCCTGGCTTCACCAAATCCCGCATTGTCTGTGCAGCTCAGCTTTCTGAACACTGACCTGAGGCCACCTACATAACACCTTACTCTTGTTTCCTCTCCACGTTTTCCTACAGAAACACTTCTCCCAGCAAATGTGCAGGAGCTCTCTCTCTTCTATCTGTAGCAATCTCTGCTTATTTAGGGATTTTTTTCTGGCTGATGTATTGCCATCTCTGTGCCCATATACATATTGTGAGAGAGATGACAGCAAATTTAGTTACATGTAATAAAAAGAACATGCATGGTTTTTCTGCTTATCTCTTCCAGACTAAATTGTTTCCCAAATAATAGACAGAATCTTAAATTCTGTTTTTAACCAAATTGGTTAAAAATTTTGGTTTTAACCAGAAGATGTCAAGGGAACCAGATATCTGGGGAGACAAATTTTGGTATAAAGAACAAACATTCCTGAGAAATACATTTGCTTAAGTTTTTGTTTATTTACAGTCTATCATGAAAATTTAACAGATAAGATACTTTTACTGGGAAAATTCATCTCTTCATGGCTATATTCTGGCACTGCACCATAGCTTGTCTTCCTTTTGTAGTGATATTGGGCCTATTCCTAAATGTGTCAGAGGAAATGTCATTGAATCAGTTAACTCTTTGTCTGAGGAGATCAAGACTAGGCTGGTATTAAATGCATTTAATCTGCATTCCAGATCCATACTACAAGAAATAGAACACTGTTACAGTTTCTCTGAGTGTCAGTGCTGAGAAGGCATAACAGGGTTTTATACACAAACCCAAGCTTGAATGAAATTTGCACTGAGTAGCCACAGCATAGAATGTATATTATTTTTAGCATTCATTCACATTGTATAGTAACAGAGTAGTCACTGGGAACTACAGCAGGCTTTGGAAACATTTTGCTTGCATGAAAACTTGCTAAATCAGAAAACATCCACAGACCTATTACAGAAATTCAGCATTTCCTGGTAATGTACATTGCCTCTCACCTTCTTTTCCTTATCTATCTTTAGTTTCTCTGACGTACCTAATATAACAACGTTAAAAACAAAACATTGCTTCTATGTGTATTTGCCCTGGATTAGGAAGTTTCTGACTACAAGCACATTCCAGTCTTTGAATAAGTGTCAGGGAAAGGGGTAGTCCCATGGTCAAAACGTAGGACTGGAGATAAACAGCCAGAAGCCTGCTACTGGCCAGGCCCTGGTACAAAGTTGGGGTTAGTAATTGTCTATGCAATAAAACCAAACCAAACCATGTTAAACATGTTTTCAGATTTTCTGTGCATTATAGAGTTTATTTTCTTTTGGAAACCTTTCAGAAAAGAGCAGAGGCGGTGAGGAGGCTTCCTGTATACTTGGAAATTAATTCAAAATTTTCCCAGGCGCTTCAAACCATTTTTGCAACTGGCAGTTAGGAAGCAATGCTTTTTCTGTGGGATTTCTATTACAGTTAGGTTGTGCTTTAAATATACATGCATTATTTAGGACAGAACTTCAGGGTTTTGCCAAGGTAAGATATTTTCTTTTCCGAGTCTAGAAGATGAAAGTGAAAGTGGGGAAGTGAGGGACAGGAAATTAAAGTGTCCTTTATCCTTGGTATTAGTTTCTTTTCCAATTTTATGCAGTGATTTGACTTGCTATTTATTATCCGGAGTACCTCGTTCTACATCAGGGCAGTCAGTGCACTATTCCACTCAGATAATTGAGATAATTAAACCACAGTGAGATAATTTTATCTTCATTTTAATTCTGTGCATCACTCACAGATCTTAATTTAACAACACATGCAGAGGAAAGATTCCTGAGTTGAGATATCTGCAGTAGCATAAGGCATGGGAACCATTTCAGGACTTATTCTTCATCTGCTTGCATAACACGGATGTTCTGCTGAAGGTTGGCAATAGCATAGCTCATGCTTGGGAGCACTATGCTATAGATATGAAAGTCCCTCAATGATCTAAACTGAAAGGTTAAACTCTGTTTGCTCAGGAATGCAGCTGATTCTGTCACAGCTGCTTCTGCCCCATGAGGTTGATAAAATTGTTCTGAGTTGATGTGAGTAACTCTTCTTTTGCATTTTGAAGTGATGTGAATGCAATTGGTTTGTGTGTGCGTTACTTTTGGTAGTATTTAGATGTGCAATCCTGTTCTAAACGGGTGAAAGAAGAGTGGAGAAGAGAAATGGGGGTGTTCAGACAGCAACACATTAGCATCTCTGGATGTTTTATAATTTCAATCTATACCTTAATGATAAGTGTGATAATTTTATGCACTACTGCAAATCTTATGCAATAGAATGTATTTTGTCATGAACTGAATGGAGAATTTTGTCACACTATGAGCAATTTTTGCTAAAAATAAATAAATCCGTTTTGTAACTAAATGCATTTATTTAGAAACAAGGGACGTCTGTCTGATTGGGAGGGAGTGGGTGTTTTGAGAAAGAGGTGGCTTGTGAGTCAGAACTCCTTAAATCTATTCTTGGTTCTGCTTCTGATTCATTAGTGGTTGGATTCCAAATCAGGGGAAATTGGGTCAAACTTTCTGTGACCTGAACCGAATCACATCGAAGTCAAAGTCACGTTTTAGCTAAAGACTTTCTTAACTTATCTTCCTTATGAAAACACAAGGATTCGGATGTAAGAATTCCCATGTGGGAATTCTGATGTGCTACTTTTTCAGTCCCTTGCCTTTGAATGCTGGGCATGCTCTTTCCCTTCTGTAGTCGGTCGATTATTATTTCCTATCATTCAGTCAACACTGAATTTTTTTCCTAAAATCTGGAACTTTAAATATACCACGAATAGCAAAACATACTTATATGAAATAGTATACCCAGAACTACATTTCTTTTTTTCATTTTTTGAGGGAGCATCTCTGAAGCTGATGATGCCCATTTTGATACTAAAATTCTGATTACATTTTTGTAAAAAGTAAAATAAATAAATTATATATTTTTTTTAATAGCTAAGAGGTTTTTTGGGCAATGAAAAGATTCCACAGATAGTGACTGTAAGTAGTAATTCTGTATACTCATTCAGTCTCTTACCCACTTTGACTGTAGCTATGTTTGCTGTCTTTCATTTAGGATCACGGGGAAGAGAAGAGCTTCCCTAGGCTATCAAACCCAGTCCCCAGTGTTCACTGAAAACCATACAATTAAATAACAGACAAGAAAAATCCAGAGTCTATTATTACAGTTCCCAATATGCTTTCCACACCAAACTTTTGACCTGTAGTGAAAACTCAAAGGCAAAACTATACAGTCGCACAGCAAAAGAACAACAAAAAACCCAACAACAACAAAAAGTGAATGGTGTTAATGTCTTAGCTCCTTGGAACAGGAGAGAAGAAAGCTTTCAGATAAAGCACTTATTTGTCAAATTTACCTTTTTGGGTGCTCTGCCCAGAGCTGGAAGGGTGTGTGATAACTACAGGGCAATCCTATTTTGCAGAGTGCACCAAGAGCCTGCCTTCTAGCAGTAAGGCAGTATTGAACATTTACCTTTCTTTCTTGAAAGTGATTCCAGTGGGTAGAGGAGGGTAATTCAATGTGGTATACATCCCATTATTGCAGATGGGATTTGGTGTGCGTGTTTTTCAATTTAGACTCAAAAATATGGAAGCAGTTCTCAAAGGGCACCATGTTCTTGTTGCACGTATAGTATAATGCTACTAAACATTAGAATAACTCAATCAATAGAATGTATAAATAGATATCTCCTTTACCCTTCTGCACAGTTACAATGTGTTTAATGTATTAATTAAAACTTTCAGCAAGAAGAAAAATGAAGCTTGAACACTAATCTGAAAACATCCTTTTTTAACTTGTCATGAGTGTACTGTACAAAGCGGCTTCCTTAACAACTTAATAAGTAAGTGAGAAACATTGCAGCAGGTAGTGGATCTTCAGTGATAACAGCTCTTGCAAATGATTGATTTAAAAAGAAGTAACAAAAAAAAAATTACTTAGTTTAAATCTGTTAACTTGTGAAGACTTAGTTGTTGATGAGTAAAGAATAAGGATCTGGTACCCACTCTAGATTAAGGGGGAGAGAGGGGTTTGAAGTTCTGCTTTTAGGTCTATCACGAAATCAGTTTTCTGTTCTTCCAAAAAGGAAATCTGCCGATAGTAATAGGTACTACAGATATAAATACTTTCTATGTGCCTGTGAGTGTGCATTTCATAAGCTGCATTTGAGCTACGTTGAGTTAGAGCTAGGGTAGCTTAAATGTATTTTGAGGTGACATTTTTTTAATTGCATTCCCATGAAATGATATGCAGTGGGCAAAATTCTCCTGCCTAGCAGTGTGAAAATGAGGTCACTTCTCTGATACTGTTGTTATTGATGTAAGTGAGCAGAATTTATCTCAGCATAAATCTGCAAAACAATTTACTCCTGCACCAGAACCTACTTTCTGTCTTGTAGGAGTTAGTATTCAGAGATGATAGCTCACATCAGCAGGATTATCTGCCATGAATTATTCTCCTTGTTTCATATGCCTACAATTCCTTGCAAAATTAATTTGATGCACAGAGTAGAAATGTATTACTAGATTTTGAGTCTTTTCTGCATGGCTGAGGATCTCTAGGAACATATACTCTGCATTTCTGAGCTGCCAATCTTTTTTTTTATTTATTTTTTTCCTCCTTTCAGCAGATTTTTCTAACATGTGACTATTTCCAATTGCAAGTCCCATTTCTGGAACTGAATTTCTGCTCATCTGAGAACCTCAAATGGGGATGCATCAAGCAATGAAAGGCATTGTGTACTATTGTAACAGGTAGTGCAGAACATATATTGGCCATTGGAATGGGCTGCCCAAGGAGGTGGTGGAGTCACCAGCACTGGAGGTGTTTAGGAATAGACTTGATGGGGTACTTGGTGCCATGGTTTAGTTGATTAGATAGTGTTGGATGATAGACTGGACTCAACGATCTCAAAGGTCTCTTCCAACCTGGTCTGTGCTGTTCTGTCCTATCCTAACCCATATAAGGTGTCAGGTAACCCTAATGTTATTAGTTAGAACACAGGCTTGGCTGTAGGAGACACAGCTCCATATTACATGGGGAAAGCCAAGGTTAGGGTGAATAAGAATGAAGTGCTTCTACTGATACAGTGCAGAGAAGGTTTTGCTCAATAGTCTGCTCTGCTCTCCATCCTGGACCACAGAGTCATGATCGCTTGTGAGATAATCATTTGAAAGGTTGTCCATATGTCATAGTGTGATGACATTACTACAGCAGAAGACCAGCTGAGGACAGAGGAAGAGAGAGAAACCACAGTGAAATCCCACTGCACCATCCCACTGTAAACTAACATGGTTTCATACTGTCATTCTACTATTTTCTTTTATTTCACCATGTGATACTCAAATGGTACTGTGCATGAGGTAGTCATTGTCTTGACAGTTCGTGCCCAATGCATTTTTATACTAGGTTGTGATAGTAATGAGTTAAAGGGATGATCAAGACTGCCAGGCAATATAAAAGGGAACTGTGTGTCCCTCCTTGCAATGTGGAAGCTTTATGAAAAATCAGGAAATCTTAAACCCAAAATCTCTAAGCAGAAGGAACTATCAATTGCCTGGGTGTTTTTGAACAACAATTCATGTTTTCTTCAAACACAAGGGTTATGACCTTCTTGAAAAAGATAATGAGCTAAGGTTCTCTTGTAACTAAATAACTTGAGCAGTTAGGGATTTTTAAGGATCTCTAAGCAACACATGACTGCAATCAGTACAAGAGATGTATAAGCTAACAATGTTTGATCTGCTCCTGCAGTCGATGCATTTCCATTAACTTTAGTGAGGTGGTGCTCAGTGCTGGTAGACATTTAAGTAGTAGTTTGACAAATAGCTATGAATTTTCATATCCATCAACAGACTGTAAAGGGAATTATTTGAAATCCACGCAAAAAACAAGCAGGACATTGTATTTAAACTATTTCTGGGGTGTTCATATTGAATGTTTACTAAGTTATTGAGCGAGTTCCATTTTCCTCAATGGTAATCTTTGGTAATCATTTTTGTTATATATTAAATACATACCTGGCATTATTTCTTCTTTCCCCATCTGATTTACACTATTTTAGTGTAATAATTTTTTAGTTACAGAAATAATTCTGTATTTTGTTCACAGAACCCATTACAAAACATTTGTTATGGGCAACAACATTTCTTTCTTTTTACCACAGCACATTAAAGATTCAGGACTAAACCTTAAGCTGGTGTAAGCTGATCTGACTTCTAGTGAAGTCAGTCCTTTAACTTTGTGAAGACTTTCAGTCTTAGCCAAAAGAAGAATAAGAAAGTCTATGTACCCCTTGTACACATCTTATTGACCAGACCTATAATTGCACCAGGAAAGAGAGTGTTTCAAAAATTCTTTTGTCTGGGCTGCAGCAGCTTATGAAAAATGTATTTATGGCTATGCTCTACATTGTAGAGTTTCTATATATACATAAATACATGAAAAATGCATTAATGGCCATGCTCTACATTGTAGAGCGAGTTTCTATACATGTCTGGGGGGGAGAGTGCAGAGTTAAGCAACAACATTCATTTTAAAAGAGCACCTTAATTGAAACTAAGCAAAGTAAAGTGGGAAATTATTTACCCAAACAAACTTTGTATCCTATAAAGATGTGGGTACATAAAGCATGCAAGCCCGTTGCTTATTAGATTATTTCAGGCCTTCACAAGCTGTTTGCTTACTCCAATAGCAACTTGTTGATAATAGGAAGCCTTTTGTGAGAAACAGCCTGAAAAACAATGGAAAGCGTCAGATTTAGTAAAGTGTCTGAGGAAAGTCTTAAAATGACACCCACGCTATGAAGGGAAGACCAAATTTGCTTTTTCTGAAGGGAATTTGTGTTTGTCAGGAAGGGCTCCTGGCGGCTTTGTTTCCACGCCTTGATGTGTGACCAGGAGCCTTCAGGCCTCCCGTCACCCCTGGCCTTGTTCTGCCACCGTGCTGCCCACCCATACCGACACCGCAGGGGGAAGGGTTTCAGAGGAGCCAGAATCAAAAGCGGAGGGAGGAAAAAAAGTGCTTTTCAGGGTCTGATGTGTGGGAATCAAATGAGAGGCCTAGCTCAAATCCGGTCGCCAGGCAACCATAGTGATATGCTGAGGGAATATCATTAAAGTTGGAAACTAAGCAGTGGCTCTGAATTAGCAAAACCTGACCGCCGTGTGCATGATGCACCAGAGCCACCTCAACCCCCGAGCTCCATTTCTGCACGTAGAGGAGGGAAAAAGCAGCTGATTTGTGGAGTTTTTCATAAAAAAGACAATGGCTGTCCAGACATGGAGTTGGTGGTGAAATATGGTAACTGCCAGGCTTGCAGCTGGCCCTCTGACACAAGATTAATAAGTTGCCGTTTCCTAGCCGACCACAACCTAATGGGAACTATCCGGCATTTTTCCATGAATTGTGGGTAACAGCCTTCCCACAAGCTGGCCTACTTTACTGCTCTGCTTTTCGCAGATCGCCAAAAGTGCAGTAAACATCTGTGGCTGCAATGAGGTCAGAGGAGATGGTGTCCGGCAGCCGCCACCTGAGCTGGCCTAGCCCGTCCCCATGCACAAAACCCCAGGCTGGTTTTAAACCACAGCACCATCCACTGGGGTCGTGGCCGTGGCCATGGGTTAAGCGCTTCAGAAAGTTTTGCTGCAACTGGAGTGAGGAGGGGGCAGTGGGGGACTGGGTTCGGAAATGACAATGTGACAAGGGAGCGGGAGCGAAACTATTGAATTAGATTTAGGCTGTGCTGAATATTATCGTTGACATGAACAAGCACAGCTTATCTGCTCTTTCCTTCTTGAAAGGTTGAATGAAATTGAATTGCCAACCTCTGTATTTTACCACCGTTTGGCTGAAATGGCTCAGAGGCATACATGATCGCTTAAAAGGAAGCTAGGTTGACTCAAACTGCAAAGCGTATGTATGTGTTTCTGACAGCAACATCTCAAACACAGTGTGACATGGCATAACATTTAGAGGTAATTTGATTACAGACACTGTGTAATGCAAATTAGACTTTCCCAAACATGTTAATTTTTCATTACAATAGCTCACCAACACAGTCAAGTTTGGTTTATTTTAAGGTATCTTTGAGCTACGTTTCTATTATACGAAAGCATTGTAATATAATTGTGTGCATTTGCCCACAAGTTCTAAAGAGCTAGAAGATCAGTGAATCCTCTGGTTTCTGTCTTGCTAGGTTTAATTTTAAATGATGATATGATGAAAATCTTTCTTTATGATGCATAGACATTAGAAGGGAATAATCTGAATGTTTCCTCAGGCATAGAGATTTGGAAATAGTAAATTACAACTCAAATTCATAGACTATTCTGGTTAGGAAAAAAGAAGTGAATACATTTGTAAATGTCTTTTAACTTCTCTATGGTCAGTTCATTCATTTAGGGCCACATGCTGCTGAGCTGCTATTAATTTTAGATATTAATTTTGTTGGTATTTAGGTAGGACCTGTCCCAGTAACTCTGAATGTGAAAGTGCAAGATTTCTGCTTTCTATTTCTGGATTTTCTTCTGTCCTTCTGTGCAACATTGGTGAAATGGATTCTTTCTTTCTTGTCTCAGTTTCCCCAGTTTTACACAGTATGTTCAGATTAACAAATGAAGAAGATGACAAGCTAAATTTGAATGATAAATGTCAGCCTGGGGAGAATATTCTTAAGTTTTGAGCTTCTGTTTTTAGAAATTGCTTTGTGGAGCAATATTATTCTGATGATTCAGAGATAATGAAACTTTAAGTACTGACAGAGTCCTGCTGATAGGATCTATCTCCCAAGCTAGAGCACAGCATAGCCCCTCACATCCAATGTCTGTCAGATACCAAGCAAAAGACAGTATTGGCAGGTGGTTGCCATCAATGTGCTATATAATTGGCACGGGAAATCAGTCTGATTTAAGGCAGCATTAAAGTGTCTTACTGGCTGAAATAGGAGAAGCTGATGAGCAGTGGAAAGATGGTCTGGCACAGTTACCTGAAGTTTGATCAACCCAGTGAGTGCAGGATGCAAACCCAGATTTGAAGTGAATCAGAACTGAGTGCAAGCAGAGAGAAGCCCAGATGATGAGAGAGAGCACCCTACAGGTGAGAGCACAGTCTGAATATTTAGCCTTTGCTAAAAAGACAAAGTCTGGGGGAGAGGTGATGTCTTGCATCTGTGCTCTATCTGGAAAGAAAATTTCTATCATCAACCATCCATGATTATTTTTCCCAGTACATGTGCCAAGGACTCTTTTTTAACATGTGTAGAGATGTAAATAAAAGAAACATCCCTGAGTAAGTATTAGAGAGGAACCCAAAACATAAATAAAAGTGAAAGCTTATATATGGTAAACATTTCCTACACATCAGGTAATCTACCACAGTCTTACGTGCATGCTTTAAACTCCTGAAAAATGTGAAGTAATTCATGATGGCTTAGCCCTCTGCTCTGAATGAAAGAGAAGAATTAGCTAATTCCAGTTACCTGAGCTGCAAGCTTAGAGCACATGCACAGACAGTTACCATGAATCAGAGGTCATGCAATAACCTCTTTGTATGTGAACATCCCAAGTTTATATGAACCGATCCCACTCAGTCATAATGAGAGAGGACAAGTTGCCTTCGGCTCTGCAGCCACAGAAACATTAGTGCTGTTTGCTGCCTCTGCATCTTTTTGGGTCAGTACAGCTTTTGCTTTTTCTCTGGTTCTTCATATAATCTCCAGTACTTTCAGAGCACACACATTTCTCTTTTGAGATTTACCTGTCCTGGAGTGAGGAGAGAAGCTTAACAACATGAGTCCCTTTTATTTATAAGAGCATTCCTCTTGATGATGTCTGCCTGTCACAGACATAAGGATTAAATATGGCTCTGTTTTGTACATATTTCTCTCATATGTCCCAGTGATTCTGGACCCTATGGATACTTAAAAAAATAGGGTTTTCAACAGCCTGAATATTGTAGCCTTTCAGTCACTAGTACCTGTCATATCTTTATGGCTACAGAAACACTGCTAATCTGACAATGATGATTTATTTTGTATTCTTTGGGCTGAATTATTTGTGACTACCAGGATTTAGGTATTTTAATGTTGAAATCAAGTAAAGGGACATTAATTTCCAGTTACAGTAACAGTACTTCATATTTGCTCTGCTGTGCATCTACTTTTAAACAAAACAAAAAAAAGAATATGTTTTCCTGAACTGGTTTAATATTACTATGTGTTTCCTTTCAACCAAACTCCCTCCAAACCTTTCTTCTTGGCCCTATAGGATCAGTTCACTCTTACCACTCCTTGACATAGTTGGCCATTACTACAGCAGAAGCATTGCAGTGTTTTCCACTGGCCACTTCAGCTTTTCTGGTTTCACTGGTTCCTGCAATCAACTGCAGGAACCTTTTTGTGCAAGGAAGGTGTTGTCTGACAGACTATGGTCCATTGCAAGAAATGCCTCTCTTTGAATTGGGCTAAGAAGAAAACAGCCTTCAGGTGTGAAAGCTGAGCTGGCTGTGAAGAGGAAGAAGCAACTTGCCTCACTTATGAGTTTTCCAATTATCGTAGTGTTATCTCAGGCCCATTTCCTAGCCACATGGCAGCAACTTGCTGCTCAGCTTTAAAAATCAACTATCAGTTTGCATCTATGTCTATCTGCTTGCTGTATGGCAGAGGGAGAAGAAAAGTTGAGGTACAGAGAGCTCAGGGGTTCTTGATGTTAGCAAGAAGCCAATGTGATCTCCTGTGAGTGTTCTTCAATAAGTGATGAATGGGACACGTAAGCACTAGAGCACATCTCCTTGTTACCCATGTGTACCTTGATATCAGATGTCTGTATTACTACTCCTTCCATTGTTACCTGGGACTGTGATTGTGAACTGAATGTTCTTTATCTATTTAATAGTCTTATATAATTGAGTATCTGGAAAAGTAGAGTCAAGAAACATCATTCTACTGTAATCCTGAGCCACTGTGTTTCATTTAGGGGTTAGAATTTTTATATATATTTTTTTTTCACATAAAGAATCATAGCAGCAATTTGGGTACTGTTCTGAATCTGCAGCGAGTGCTAGTTTAGGTACTGTATAAAATAGTGTGTACAGGAAGAGATTTTCTCTGATCAGATGCTTGCTGATAGAAGGTAAGAACTCATTTTTTTATTAGTTCTGAAGGTTTTCTGCATACAGTCTAGGACATCAGTTGCAAAGTGGCTCAATTCTTTTGCCTCTATGAATATTTCCATGGTTTTCTATGCCAGGAAAGTTCATAACTATTTAGTCTAGTGCTGAAAAGCTCTTCAGATGATCTTTGTCCCTTTGAAGTATTTTGTTCAGATTTTGAAGTGCCACATAAAAAGTGTTTGCTTGTATTTTAAATTATTTGATTGCTAAATCACCTATACAGAAAGTAAGATGTGTGTATGTGTGTTATCCATAGCTCAAGTTCTATCTTTGTCAAAAGTGTGCTAACTTTGAAAAAGCAAATCTTTTGAGACAAAGAGAGAGGGTATTAGGCAAAAGAGAATCTGTCGAACTGACTGACTGATTTTTATCTGTGCAGCACATATTTTTAACAACTGCTTTAGCATGCACATAGCCAGATCAAGCAGATGACAAGAATTTGGTTCTGCTGAACTATTCTGGGTTTCATGATCAATTTATTGGACACCTACTTAAGAGGAATTACCTCATGATCAGCTTGCCATTTTCCTACTGCAAGGGTTACAGCAAAAGGTTAATTCCCTTCCTCTTGCTCTTCTTGGCCATCACTGTAGTATGCCTTGGGCTAGTAAATTTGGTCTATAAGTAGATGTGATTTAACCCTTATGGTTCATTTTATGCTTGGCTGTCAGTTGGTGGCAAAAGGCCAAACACTAACAACCACAATGGTTGAACAGCTGGGTCTGCAGGCATGACATCTCAAAAATGACTTACATACTGGCCCTTTCATTGCAGTTGATCTCTTCCTATTTGACTGGTATAGTGGCAGAACTGAGATTAGCATCCTCAGGGAATAGCCAGGGCTGAGCTTTTCTCCTTTGCTGGAGAAAGTATTTTAAGATTTTAATGTTACTGTATAGGCAACCACTGAAGTAAATGTTCTGTCTAATTCATAAATAGTTGAGCACTTATTGTCTTTAATTGTAGTTATGAAAATTTGAAAGGATTTTTTCTGGTTGTAGTTCTCATCTGTGATTTTCCTTTAAGAAATGCTAGACTGCTCACACTCATCTATGTCCTGAACACGATGGGACTGAATTCTGTATGTTGGATTCCTGTAGACTATTATCAAAGAGAAAAAAGACAAATTTGCCTTTGATATAGAACTTAGCCATCAGTAACAAACAGGACAAAGGACTGTGCACTAACATGAACATTAAAAGTGTTGTATGCAAAAATACTGTACATTTGCTGCAGAGTTGATAGAAATTAAATGAAATTTGAGGTAGGGAGATTATTTGTGTGAAACTAATAAATGAAATAAGGTAGCCTGAACAACTTCTATATGCAAGAAAAGAAATCCTTTATGTTTCATTTTATTTTAGGCAAGCAAGTGGTTTTGCTGTCAGCACCACTTGTAGCAGTATAATGAAACTGAATAATTTTAAACAAACCCTCAAATACTCTTTACTTTGTGTTAGGATTATGCAACTGAGAGAGAATAGTAACTTCTTAACAAAAAAAAAAGAAAGAAATATGTGACATTTTGTCTGTCAGCACTGATGAAGTGGAATACACAAGCTAATTTAAAATTATTATCAAGTTTTACTTCACAATATTAATGAAGGAAAAAGAAATGGCTTGAAATGCAATGAACCCAAATCATCCACAGAAAGGACTATTATAGAATCAGTAAGGAAGTATATACGTAAACAGACTGCAATGAATATCACATCTTGGTATGCAACTCCTAAATTTTAAGTGGATACTGAGGAATAATCCCACCAAGACTGGCAAGCATATGGCATTACTCATGTAAACTGAAAAGGATCAGGCTCTGTATAGTGTTGTGTAGTCTTTTCCCAGTGCTGAAGAATTAATCTGGCTAAATTTAAGCAGCATGGAGGAATTTTACAAGCCACTTAGTATTAGGACTTCTGCCGACCTAAATGAGAGGAGAGCTTGGACAGCATTGAAAACCACTGGTTTCTGTGTACATGTTCTCAAATCCTTCACTATGTGTTAAATCAGGCTTTCCAATTTTAAAAATGATTGACTCACTTAACAGACCAGACTGAAACACCTTTGAAACCAGTGAAAAGAGTCTTGATGGGTTTGTAAAGCTTTGCATCAGTTTTGGAATTAATTTAGTTTTGGCAGAACTTCTTGTGCAAAAACTGTCAGGCAAAGGGGCAGTAAATTGGATGCATTGATTGGTACCAGTTCTGGTTTTATCTTTGGGCCATTCAGATTGGAATGTGTGTTGCCCTGAAATTTAACAGTAGAGGCTTTCCTGAGATACAGGTACAGCTGAAATTCAGTGTTTGTTCACTCTACTCAGACTTCATAATTTGTTTCACTATTGCTGATGTTGAGAGACATGCAGTCTTAGAGAGGCATTCCTTCAGGTAGGTAGATATGATTGAGGATGAACTAGGAGTTCTACTTGTCCTTGTCCTCATGGGAGGCTTCCAAAATAATACAAACCAACCTGTTGTTATTCTTGGGTTTGCTACCTGTGAAATTCAATATCAGGCTGGAACAGATCCGGTTTCATCTAAACCGACAGGTACACTATGATGCTACTTAGGTGAACTGTGCAAAACAGTGTGAATAGAACCAGAGACTGCCAAAAATTCTCCCCACTCCAATCTCTACAGGTAAAGAACATACCAAGGACAAATGCTTAATATTGAGTAGATGCATTTGTTTGTACTGGAATTACATTACTGTGTATTTGTGCAACTTTCCCCAAAGAGAGACATTTTCGTCCTTGTGTTGTGTTTAAATATTTTCCAGTTAGTAATCTCATAATACTCTTGACAAAAGGAAGTAATTTCATAGCAGAATAGGCACATACTGGAGGTATCATGTCTTACATGAGGACTGGTTCTTCATTAGTGCCACAGTGGAATTAAGTATTGCTAACAAAGCAGAATGTGCCCACGATATTAATGTAGTGTGATCGGCCACTGGATGAGGGGATAATTCATAGGCATGCACTAACAAGGCTTTGACTGAGCTTTGCTTACCCTTCTAAAGGGATGCTGTTGTTTTGGGGTTCAGTCCTGACCCCTCTGAAGGCATGAGGATTATATTGTCTCTTTGAGGTGTATAACAATGAGAGCACTGCCTCTTCCTGACAGGCCCTGTGCTATGCCTCTGTTAGAAAACAGAGCTCAGAGGTCTACCAAAAAGCCCACTGAGCCTGGAAATATCAGACAATGAAAAACTGAATTAATAGAATCTGACACAGTTTTACTGTAGCAGCATGTTTTCTGTTTTCTTTGCTTAAATAGATTTCTCCTTCTCTCATCAACAGATTACTTGGTGTTATTTTCAGAAACAGGAAAGTTCCAAAACAAAACCCAAAACCTTAAAGATATTTGGTTAAGGTGCCTCCACCCCCCCTCTTTAATTCTGTGTTTAACAAAACCCACGATGCTACACAAAACATCAGACAGTCTGAAGCGCTGCTGGCAGAGTTAAGAAAGTGGTTCTCTGACAAAAGAAGGCAGGTTGTTTTTGACTATCCATTTGAACATGCAGACCTGCTTGCAAGCCCAAACTCGAATTCTTGTCCAAATTTTGGGAGTGTTTGGATTCTACTTTTTGGGATGACCTGGAATTGATGCATGAATCGGCAGTTAAATGCGTACCTACATCTGTCTTTCCACATAAAATACTTGGGTTGCTTGAAGCTAGAGTTTTCACCTTGGATTGCAAAGTATCTTACTTCTACATAAACAATTGAGTTTCTTGTTCCAGAAACATATTTGCCCCAGATGAAATCTTAGTTGCATTCAGCCTGTGGGCTTGTGACCTCCACTTTGAGATGCAGGTCCAGGAAAAGGGAATTTACTCAGTTTTCATCACTCAGCAGGTACTGTCTCAGGTGAAACTCCAAATCCTCTGACATCTAGTGATGTTTTGCTATTGACTTCAGTCTGGCTAGTTTCATTCCTGTCTCACATTCTTGCACTGCTCAAACTGCTGCTCACCTGGAAAGGGAGAGGGCAAAGGCTCCTTTTCTTGTTTTGGATTCTGTGTGTTTCTAAGGTGTGTTCTCAGCCTGGATTAAGTGAGTTATGAACACTTGTAGGATGTGGAATGTCTGTGGCACCGTGTATGGAAGATCTGTCCTTAAATATCCTCCTTTTCGTCTCCTGCAACCCCCTGCAAACAGAGCCTGCAAGCCAAGCAACATCCACCAGTCAGATGAGACAGGGAATCCTGTAGCAATGGTAGTAGAGTAATTATGGTAAGCCTTTAACTAGCTGCAGTGAGCATTTTACATTCCTAAATCTGCCATAATACAAAATAATCTGTTTATATTAGGAAAGACATTGCATTCTGCTCACTCATTGCTTACCAAGCTTGTCTGCACAGGGCTAGGTTTCCATAACCCAGAATAGGTTGACATTCATTTGCTACAATCTTGGGACCCAACTTCTTTTTTAAATATTACCCCAGATGCACTTTCTTCATAGCCAAAGGGTCTGTTATTGCTCCTATAATGAAGAGTCATGGTGAGATATTATGGAGCTTGGTGCTCATTGTACGGGTCACAGGATCCCCTCTCAGCTGCTGGGCTCTCTTCCCAATTAACACATCTAGCCTTGAAGCTGTTTTCCTGAGCAGCGCTTGGTAGAGTTCAGACATTCCGGCCTCATAGGCAACCCCCTAACCCTGCTTTGCTGCCGTTTTGTCTACAGCTGATAAGTGACTTTTGTTGATGTCCGTTGCTATCTGACATAGGAGGCCTCCTAGTCAGGAACACCTCTGCTTTTCTCCCAGCCCTCTTTAAATGAGACCATTTTAGTAGGCTACTGTTCCATCTGATGGATAGAATCCAGTGTAGCAGGACAGTTTTAGTAATTTCAATAAATTTATTTTGAAGTTAAATATAGCAGTACTGTTTCACTAATGAAGTGCTTGCATAGTTCCAAGCACAGTGCAGGAATTTAGTGGGGCTCTACAATCACGAGCTTGCCTCTAACTGCAATTACAAATTGCTGAATTCTTCTCTGGCGAAAGGGAGTTGGATTGCACCCTAAATGAGATGACAAGTTTCAAGAGCTTTCAGAAATTAGATTAAAATCAGAGGAAGGCTCAAGAAACTATATATTAGTATGTACCACATAGTTTCAAAAACACCCAAACCACTTCAATGTATTTTTTTTTCCCTTACAATTTTTTAATATTACAAATGTGTTTCTTGCTGTCTCCTGCATGTAACAGGGTAATAAATGCGTGAACAGCTTTAAGCTCGTGACTAGCTCCACTGAAGGGTTAAATTTTTGTGCATTCTTAAGTTCTCTGTATGCGATTGCCATTCCAGAGCCCAATCCCGCATTCCTCGGCAGCCAAATTTGCCCTGGAAGTCAGTAGGAAGTTTTCAGGTGCACAGCAATGGGCTACAAAGCGAAGAGTTTCTTAAGAAACAGGAGATCCATGATTTTTCAAACTGAAAACTAGACAACTTTGAAGTGACCTTAGTGCTCTCTCTCAGCCAGAAGCATTGAAAGAAAGCCTTCATTTGTATTTATCCTCTAACACTGAACGGAACAAGCATTGCATACCCATCAAAGCAAACACTTTAAACACCCCAAATATGAAATGTTTAAATCTTTTTTGCATCTTCCTTTCAGCAAGGCACATTTATTTTAATAAATGCAGTTAGGCAATCATCACAGGTTGGTTGCAAGCAACATTTCTTTAGGAGAAAAGCATAGTTCCCTTATATTTCTCTCCGTTTTCCCTCTGTGATTCTCGATTTTGTCTCTTCCTCTAACCTCATTTGGGCAGGGTGCCTGTGAGCAGCACTGAATACAAAGAAAGGAAGCAGTCCAAGTGTAAGTTTCCTTTGCCTTATGCCCCATATTATTCCTTATTTGTTGTGCTAATTCAGAAGTGTAATTCCCAAATACAGCCTCCTTGAATTGTTTTGATGAGAACTGCTAACTTGGTGCAGACTATTTTTAATGAGCTCTACAAGCTAGAGTCAGAACTTTATGGTGTGAAGGCTCCATGTACTAGCTGTTTAATAACATGGCAGATTATAGAAGTCCCACTACTATTAAAAAAAAAAAAATTCTACGATGCCATTAAAATTCGCTTCTCAAACCATAAAACAGCCTGTGCAGAGTGTGAAAGTTAAACCAGGCCACTCTTGTCCTTTGTCCTTGGTGCCTTTTGGTGATGATGTGGCAGTGCCCTCTAGTGAAAAATCTCGACAAGTATTTCGTAGAGCACAATGCAGGACTTTGTTCCAGTTTCTGACGAGTCTTTCTTTTGGACTCTATTTTGGGACAAAATTGATTTATGTCTAAATATTTCCAAAGCTAACAGCTAGTGGAGGCATTACAGTCCACAAAAATAACACCTGTTTCCATACCTTTCAGAATCAGTGGGCGTTTCTTCACCTTTCAACTACTGTATTAACAAATGAGCTGTGGTTAAGCATTTCAAAGAGGCAGAATTTTTATTTTTGCTCTTATGCATTACTTGTGCCAGCAGGGTTTTGCATGGCTGAAGCCTCACAAAGTCAGTAGTTGGAGGCTCCATCAGTTCCCAGGGAATGCAGTACTGAAGCTCTCATTAGACTTCCACGGGAGCAGGACTGGGTTCACTGAATAGTCATACAGAATTAAAAGATAAACAGTCAGTCTGAAATGTTACCAAAACTTTTAGCTTCCTCTGCTCAGGAAAATGGAGCATTCAGAAATATTCAGAAAAGGGGGAAAAAAAAATTAAAAAAAGAGAGAGAAAAATATATATTAGCTGTAGAAAATGTCAAAAAGTGCACAAAATATACACACTTTTATTGCTATAGAAAAATATTTTCCCTCTGCCTCCTCCTACAGGCATTTTATTGCCTTCTTCTGCCCATAACTATAACTGTGACCAAACCAATGACCCACCATGTTCAGACATGGACTTGCTACAGTTTACCTGCACTGTGCAGGGAGCTTGTGCATTCTGTAGTACACATATTTTCCCCTTGTATTCTGTATTAGAAGTAGAACTGCCATGGTTATTCCTGTAGCTGGTGGTCGAAGTGCTCCTGCTGTTACTGTTATTTATATCGAAACAGCACTAAGGAGCCAAACTCGGAGCCAGATGTGCTCGATGCTGTACCAAAAACCCCTCTGAAGCAGAGAATATAAAGTCAGTCTCTCTCCTGAATAATTTTACTTTTAAATATCAAACTTCCTGTGCCATAAACAAACAAAAAAGGTGTCCTGTTAACTAATGCATTAAAGAGATTAGATGCTGTATTTCTTCTGTGATGGGGAGGAGGGTGAAAGGGGAAGTGATGCTATTGACCTATATAAGTGCTATTCAAAGTGAGCAAAAGTTAGCCTAAGAAAAGCTGAAATGTTCTGCGTGATCCTCTTCATGGAAAGGTCAGGAGGTGGGGAGAGAAAATCAGGAGAAAAAGATGTGATTAAAATGAGGTTTTATTTTTGTTTCAGGTTAGGGGAGTGGGAGCTGATTGAACATTTTAGACATGAGAGCAGAGCGAGAGACATATCCCTCAGTGCCAGGGTTATCCATGTAACCCAAAGACCCTTTTTATTTAAAAAGCTATTGCTTGTGATCTTTTCCAAAGATGGAATCAATAAATGCCCACCAAAGTTGCTCTTTTGGTCAAAATGATAAATGAACAATGAAGTGATATAAATTGGTAGCAACCAGCATAGTGATCCTGAAAGTCAACAAGAAAACCAGTAAGAGGAAAGCAACACTGATACCTTATGGGCTCTGTAGCTGCTGCTACTGCTCTCAGAAATTACCCAAATATTTGGCATGGAATTAAAAAAGTTAACTGTTATTCATTGTCTTCCATGCCCTGTCTCCTCCCCTTCCCCGCCCCCCCCCCCCCCCCCCCCCCCCCCCCCCCCCCCCCCCCCCCAAATTAAAAACTACATGTCCTCTGTTTCTCCATCAATATCTGTAGTTAATATCTCTAGTAAGCCTTTGACAGAATTACCAATGTCTACACTATGCAGCATCTAGAGTCAGCCCTGCAGTACCTGCCTGCCTACACTGGATACTGGGCAACACAGGAGGCTGGAGCAGGCACCAGCATCCTCTGCTCAGGGAGCACTGTTGAGGCTCATACACACCTTCAGAGTTAGGAATGGTCCTGGTACTCCACAGAGTCTGTACCACTACCAAATCCAGCAGAGGTAAGGCAAGGCACATCAATTTCCTGTGCACCACTACCCTCTGTAGTAAATGCAAGCTCTGTGTTTCTCATGGGTTTTAATACCTTAGCTAACTTCTGGTAAGAACATGCTGATTTTCATGCTGTAGATGTAAACCCCAAGTTTATATAAGTTGCTTTATTCCTTTGCTCTTTCAACTTTTAAAAAAGTAATCTGAATTTCCAGCCAGGCTTTCATTTAAAATAACCGTCTCATTCAAAACCTCACCTGTAACTTTATCACAGTGGTAACTCTTACCTGCCATACTAGCCCTAGGCCCTTGTAGCACTTGACATCATCTTTTGGACAGGTTACAGAGCCTATTGAGGCAGTTGTTAGAAGCAGATTTACTCTGCAATGTGGAGCCAACCACAGAAGAAAATTAGTGCATTTATCTGTCAGCATTAGGCTAGATTATCAATCCAGTGCACTAGTCACAGGATCTGGTTTTTCTTTCTCTGGGGAAGTGAAACTGATACAGTGGTAGGCAGTAAAGGTGTCAATTATAAACAGGACATTAGCATGAGAAAGTAGACAAATGGCTAGTTTTAGGCAACTGTACTTTTTCATCTTTAAATATAGACTTGAAAGGTAGATTTTGCTTCCTCAGAAACAGTCTTTTAAAAAAAGAACATGAAAACTTCTTCCTCCAAACCTGTTAGATTTGTTTTCCATTCAGAGGAAATGATTGATTGGGGGGGGAGAAAAAAAAAAAAAAAGGAAAACACACTCTTTCCCTCTTTAAACATAAATAAATAAATAATTGTGGCAGTAAATTTGAAGATTCTACAAAGACCACAGAGGATTGCCAACTTGTAAGGTTGGAGCAGGCAAGATCCTGTATGACACTGAGCAAATAATTTGCGCTCAATTATTTACTGTGCAAATTAGGTTATTTTCCTGGTCAGTTAATCCATGAGCAGACTGGAACCCTTTTAACCAGTGAGACTGCAGTAGCACCCAGATGTCTGCATCCCAAGTCACTGCCCTGTTGGATAGATGCTGAATAAATATCCTTCGTGAAGTAGTCGCTCCACTGCATCCTCACACAAGTGCCAAACACTGTCGGCTGCTTCTCAGTCCTCTGGAGGAGGGCTTCAAAGACTTTGTCCTGCAGAACAGCAGGCTGACCTTGGTAATTGCTGTGTTTTAGGTTTTTTTTTTTGCCATACCTGCAAAATATTCTATTACCATGTCCAACCAACCCATTGCTCTTCCCATTATCCACCCCCACACAAACATGCCTCATGAAAAAATAGCAAAGTTGCTCCCTGCAACTATGTTGCATTCTTTATGGATGAGTATGAACTGTGAGAGCTTGGATTTTATATATAGTAAGTAAAGGATAGTGATCCTTTTCCCCCCAGCCCCATCTTGTCCCTAAAAAGGATGCCCAACCCTTTTAGGGTTTTGAACAGTTGCATATGGGAAGCATTTAGGTTTACTTTTTTGTGAGTTCTGGTAGAGTGGCTACTGACAAATGCCGCCAAAAGGTTGCCTTGAGTCAGCTGGTGTCAGAGGTTGGGATCAGTCCTTTGCCCAAGTCTGCTGTCTCTAGTGCTATGGTATAATCTCTCCTGAGTGCAAACGTATTTTTGTCTCAGGCAGCCCCCTGCCAGCAGGGTTTGCAGACAAGGCTGCTGTTTTCCAAAATACACTAAAAATAAATAAAACACAAAGAAGCTGAAAAGAAAATGAAGACAGATATTTCAGAGCACAGTGCTGGGTGCCCAGTTCCCATGGAGTTTCAAAGGGAGCTGAAGTCTTTACTCCTTTTGTCCTTCTTCCTTACCTAATGTTTTAGGAAAGCTAAAAATTGCCCATGCATTTCTATGTCCTTTCTGTTTTTAAAGGCTTGCTCTAATATTGGTGCTAAAATGGTGTCCACAGTAAAATGTGAACCTCAAGAAATACCACTTAATCTCAACAGGCAATATATGTTGGGAAAGACTTTTCTACTGCTGGCTTAAGTACTTAAGGACTTTCCTGTACAGAATATATATTATTTATTCTGGTTTAACGTTTACCACACAAGAGTACCAGAGTATGAGGTTTAAATTCACCTCCCAGGAACGACTGGGACACTTAAACCTGGTAGCTTGCAGTTACTAGAAAGCAGAAGCAAATTCATGTTTAAATTTCTGCCATAATTGTGCATGAAAAATCATTAATCCTTGCTTTGCCTTTTTCACTATTGGTACAGGTGCCCTAGTTAACATTAGTCACATGTAACACAATGGCAGAGCCAGGCCCCAGCTTCTGCAGGGCTCTGGAAAGATGTTTGTCTTTAAATCTGCCTTTGCCTCAAATGATGCTATGAGAATATCTTTTCATGGTTAATTTTCCTACCATAGTTCTGGTTGCAGAGAGGACAGAACATAAGTGTTTTCATGAGGGAAATGCTTGCTCTGCACAAGGTAGCAATGCTGTGGCACATACTGCTCATGCTCCTGGTGCTTAGGCTGTTGCCTGCTCACCACCTGCCCTCTGCCTTCCCAGCAATTAAATTGGAAACTGCTGGTAAATTGCCTCTGGTGCAAATTCAGAGCTTTCCACCCTGTTCCTGTATGTTGCATGCAAGTATTGTTTCACAGGCTGATCATCCTTTTCCTTCTCTCACAAGAGGCAAATTGGGCTGTGATGTGCAGACAAGTACAGGTCAGTGCTGCTCTGTCTGTAGCTGTAATTTCTGGTTTGTGTGACTGTTCAGAGGTGCACATGCCCTAAAATTACTGCTCCTAAAGAGTTAGTGGGAAGACTGAATTGTCTCAGCATCTGAGGCTGATTGCATGGACTGCAACAAGAGCTAAGAGCAAAAAGCTGTGGATCAGGGAGGGAGAAAGGACCTTTGGCATGAGAACAGGGATGCTGCTTACAGCAGAAGAGGGGCAGGAAGCCTGAAGAACTCGAAATAATGAATTTAATTTCCATCAAGCTGGGGTGCTTGGGTTAAATTGCAGAAGAGCAAGCAAGTTATCAGTGTGCAGGCAGGCAATGAGCCTCTTAAGTAGGTAGCTCAAACTAGGCTTTGGAGGACCAGCAGGTCAGTGGGCCACAAATGAGTGCATCCATGGGACGTGTTGGCTCTCTGTGAACATCCCACTTCAGTGCAGGATTCCTGTGCCTCATTGTTATGTTCTTGTTATGAAGTCTCCCTCAATTTAGATACATGTCCCTACAGATGCAGCTTGCTGATGCTGGAAAATAGCCTGAGGCAAACTGTGGATTTTTACCTGTCTCTGCTGTAACTTCTTATTTCTATGGGAAATTCCCTATCTACTAGGCCACTCCTGAGCTCATGAGCCATGTACAAGTTTGGGCAGAGGTAGAGACTCAAACTTTTACTTTCAGGGCCTTAGGAAACCTTCTGGACATCAACAGACTCTGACAGTTTATGGAGGATCTCTTAGTGTTCATTTTTCTGCCAGAGGAATAGCATTCAGTGTTACCAAGCTCTTCATAGTTTTTCAAATAGGAAAGATTGATGCTTTGAAGGAAGGAGTTGTCTCTACTTTTAAAAACAGCATAGACAAATTAGTTTGATGCAAGACTTTGTTAGGCAAAAGACTACCAAGCTGGTAAAGGGTAATGAGATCCCTGCCTGTTACCCAATACTGCTGTGGTAAAACATAAGAAAGGGAACCAGCCTTGATAAGACACAATGGACCCTATCCTCATGGAGCTTCAGAGGAAGTGGGGAAATACTTCCATCTTGCTGCCCAAGGTGTTTCAGATGGCTTGATCTTGGTTTGCATGTAAGAAACAAAGCCTTGTAGAACAACTAAAGATGATCCAGTGCACATTTTTTAGTTCCCCTCCCTCACCTGCTGTATCTGCCCAGTATCTCTCACTGTCCCAGTAACAAAACAACAGCTAGAAAGCAAAGCAAGAGGCCTGACAGCTGTACCCTCAACAAGCTGCTAGCAGAGTTGGTACAAACTCTTCATATACAATTACTGCATTTTCATTTGCCTGCGTTGTGCATTTTATAGGTAATTAATATATGTATTTGGCAGCATAATTAGATAGGGAGCTAAGCTGGAGTGGTTTTGCACTTCTCCCTAGTGGGCAAATCAGGATCACTTTGATGAAACCAGGGGCCTGGGGACTTCTTGCTGTTCTACAGAACTGCAATTCAGTGAGTCACTGTTTTCCACTGATTTGTGTCCCTCAATCTCTTAAAATTCTAGAAGTGTTCCTTAACTTGTTTTCACTTGTTTTTCTTCATCAGCAAGCAAGATCTGCACCAGGAATAGATTCAGGGAATTCTCATCCAATTCGGCAAATTCTTTGCTCACTCCCTCTTAAATGAAGCTATTTCCATTAGAAAAGACTATTTGTGTGAGTAAGCTTTGCCCAAATGTAATACCAGCATTCAGCATTTCAATCTATAAATCTGAGAAGCAAAAATTTCATGTATTCCATCTGCTGAAGCACTGTCTGGTAGCACTGTTTCTAGGTAGCTGGAAAATCAGGCTGAAAAACTTCATCAGAAATTCTCCATTGACTGTAAAGCATAAATATAAGAGACTGCAATATGATTGCAATGGGCAGATCGGATGACTTAGAATTTTAAGACATGAATAAATTACTGAGAACAGTAATTGACAAAGGAAGTAAGCAGAATTCCAAGATACTGAAACATCTTTACTGAGGATGCTGCAGACTTCTGTTTTGCTCGCTGACAGTTCATTTGTGTTCCAGTTTTCTCACAGTCCTGTTGCTTGGACTTTACAGACCTGACTGCTAAAGATATCTGAAAATTGGTTTAGGGAGTTGGCAACAGTGTCCATGTTTGCTGGGTCTAAAGGGGCAGCAGGCTACAGAAAAACTGAAATCTTTTTCCTTTATCCAACTTTCAAGTTGGGCAAAAGCCATCAAATAAGGCATCCTTATTAACATGTTTCTTTCTCACTGTCTCTCAACCTGAATTTTGCACCTGCCGACAATTTGTCTGCAGGTGCAGTGGAGAAAGGGGAGAAATGTGGCATTGCAGTGGAGACCCGAGGGATGATAGGAGTAGGGGATATCATCTGTCTCTCCATCCCCAAAGGAAGGAATCCTCCACTATAAATTGACATACAGGTGGTTGTGCTAATGATAGAGTCAAGAGCTAGGATGATTTTACTGTATAATATTACATGCCAAATGCCTATAGATCTATAAATAGGATGATGTTTACTCAGTGAGTGGCTAAAATGTCAGTAGTTTCCCTAGTTTTTGCAAAGCTAGTAGCTCCACTCTGGTGATGGATTTTGATTAGATTTATTTTACTAGGGGAACCTATGAGAATTATATCACAGACAAAATGTTGTAAACAGGCTGTTGACTGTAAAGATGATAAGAGCAAATTCAAGGAGGAAGGAAGGAAACTGCTTCTTCTGCTTGCCTTTCTCTCCCCCCCCCCCCCCCCCCCCCATTTTTCTTTGGTATAGACGACAGGCAATCATTTACATGAATCTCTCCATTATAGACCAAAATAACAGTGCAGTTTTCATTAACAAAAAGACTACCTTTTTCTTCTTCGTTTGTGTTGTCAAGATACTTTAGCTGAAACATGCAGTGATTTCCAACACTTACCCTAGTTGTCACACTGAGAGTGAAATAATGGCTGACATTAGGAAGATTATTTCTCAGCAATAAAATTACCTTTCACAACATATTTCTATCTAAGTGGAAATGATGGAAAATCATAGATTCTATTTTCAAATTGAGGGAGAGAAAGATGAAAATGAAATCAACAGGATTTCCTTTCAGTTGCACAAGTAGTGAATGCAGGCAAGCCAAAGATGCTGCCAAAGAAATCTAGTGGGAGCATCTTCCCAGACCTGTATCTATTTGTTGAGCCACTTGTTCAAGATGAGGAGAACTGTGAAATGTTTTCTGCCCACAATTTAAAAGTGGAGGCTAATTAACTGGGATCATAATCCCACTGTCACTTCTGTCATCAGTTCTTGTATATCAAGAGCCAAGACTGAGTTCTTAGGTTTGGTGAGGAGTTTGTGAACGTTTTTTGGTGCAGCTCTAGCCAGATATGACAGAAACGGTGTCAATTAAGACTTTTTTCTGTAGAAACTGGTGTTCCCAGAAAGGTACAATATCAGTCATAGTCCTGGTGAAACTTGGCTGCTCTGTGTGTGGAGCTGCATTTGAATGGAGTTCAGAGCACCTGAAACTATTTGATTCAAAAGAAAAAATGTTCCTATGATCTCTGCTTAAATTTAACTGCTAGATTAAGGCTGCCTATAAAACTGAGTTTCTAAAGAAAAAGTGAAAGGGAATGTAAGATAGCTTCATAAACACAATTGCATCTTCTGTCATCAGGCAGGCATCCAGCAAACCACTGGATCATGACTTTGCTAATGTGTTGCTTAACTTTAAATGTCAGCAAGTAAAAGGAATGGATTGGTGACGCCCCATCTGCCTTTGGGGGAAACTAAAATCAGGCCTTCGGGAGTGTCCATGCAGTTCAAGGCAATAAACATGGTGACTTTTGGCTTTTTCAGAAAATAAACCTGTTGCTAAAATAAAATCAACTCATGCTTTCCCAAGATCTTGCCCCCTCTGATTTTAGCTTTCCAAAGATCTATTTTTAGATCTCTCTTTTCTGCCAGTGTTGCTCCTGAGCTATTGTTCCCCTGACTCAGGGATGGCGAAGCAGCTGGCAGAGAATTCCAGCTAGGTTGGAAATGCACACAAACATGCTCATCTACAAAGAGATTTTAGTTCTCATAGTGTTAACTGCCCCTTCCCTGCACTCCTCTCCCCCCACTCCACCCCCGCCTGCCACAGGCTCGACCCAGATCACATTAGAGTCCCAGAGCACAGGGAACGGTTCTCATCTATCCGTCACCAAGGAGGCAGACAGGACGGGGAAACAAGAAGTCATTTGTACCTGATGAGGAGGACACTCCTGGGAAACAAACAGATGAGCCACCACATGAATCTGAGCTATTCTCTGAGGTAAACAGAACTGCATGAGAAACACACAAATTATCAGGGGCATCATGCTTAACTCCCTCGTTTCAAGCTGCTGGGCAGACTGTGGGCCTGAAACTCTAGATTGTCCCAATATCTGATTGTGAGAAAGTTAACCCTCTAAAAGCATCAAGGGAGGGGGAGGAAATCCCAGACCCCAGGCTTCTGGAGCAGTGTTGTTCAGCCTGCAGCCCTTGCTCATGTTCAGTTTTCTGTGCCACCACAAACTGTCCTGGGAGGCAGCCCTGTGTCAGTCACGAGGGCACAGGCTGCAGGAGCAGCTCTGGGCTCGCAGTGTGGTTTGTAGGGGATAGAGATTTTCCCTTTGGGGCCACTTCTGGTGAGATTTATTTCAAGCCTGAGCCAACTTTTGCTGCTGTAACACTCTAATACTAATGGGCCATATTAAATAGTGAGACCCCTTGCTTAAAACAAAGCATTTGTGACATGGTGCAATTGCTATCTCTGACAGTGATGCAGAGCAGCGGTTGCAATAGGTTGTGTGTAGAGCAGCTCTTGTTCTGCCTGCTCCAATGGGTTTGAGGGTCTTACTCCAGGTCCTGTTTTGTAAATGTTATCACATTCTAGTTGGAGGGAATCATACAAACTTGTATTGTAGTAGGCCTAAACTTTCCAGTAAAGGATGTGGAACAACTTGCAGGAAGGGAATCCAAGTCATCACTGCAGCCTGCCACTGCCTTTGCGATATCATTGCACTGGGCAGCTAGAGGCTGTGCAAAGCTTTGTGGCATGTTCACATGTATAATATAATAAATTATATCTGTTTTATGAGAAGAAATTGAATTGGATAGAGATTTGGTGAGTGATTTATCTGAAGTCATACTAGGATCCCATGTTGAACTGAGGAATTAAACCCAGAGTTCAACCTTTTTAATCACAAGGTCATTCTTCCATTCTGCTAGGTAGCAAAACAAGAGTTTTAATTTGGTGCTTAATATTTAAAAAGAGATGGCTGTGAATCCCAGACAAAGAGGCAAATAAGTGTAGTGGTTAAAACAAATTAGAGAAAGAAAAGATATCCTGCTGGAGCTGAGTTCAGAAGTCTGGCAAGAAGAAGGGTCTTGTGATAAAGCATGACTTTGAATGTAGGTCACTTTGGAGAGCCAGGTGATTTCTGAACATAACACTTAGCAAAAGTCCTTCTGCTTTTGGTGGATTTACAGTAATGTAACTCAGAGGAGATAAAGGCTCCAATTTTGACATTTTCTTTCTTATTTTTTTCTCCAGTGACAAGTATTGTTCTCTTCCTTTTCTTTCTATTCCTTCTCCTTGTTCTTCCATTGGAAAGTGATTACCCTCTGTTGTGAAGCGATTACTGACAACAAGTGATGCGCTTTGAGTGAAATGTTAGGAATACCTTTTCACACTTGTGAATTATAAAATGGGAGGGTTCTAGTATGTTGTCATTTTACCCTAACATATAAAGTGCCAGTGAATGCTCCATATTATTTCATTAATTTTTTTTTCTAAACATTGGAACAATATGGAAACCTGTAGTTCTATTCAAACATGCAATAATATATATTAAATATGTATTTTAAATTGCTGATTCAAGAGCTAAAAATTCCATTGAAGTCAGATCAACAGTTTTGCACTATGACACCCACTTGTGATGTTTCTGAGATAGTGAACTGACTAAGGACAGTTTGTCTGGTTGGGTAGAGAGCCATGAACAACCAGTTCCTTTTGGAATCTGCAGGTATCATTCCACTGCCTTCATTAGAGTTGGCTCATGAACATCAGTGGGAAAAAATGTCTTTTACTACCTAAAAAAAGGTATTTGTAACATAAGGTTCTCTGTGAAATGTGTTAAGCTCCTCTTTTTTACATACTGTGTTGTTAAATTGTTTATGTTTACCTCTCTGACATATGAACAAATAATCATCTTTTATGAAAGCTGTTTCCGTTCATTCTTTCCTTACTCTAAGTAGTAAAACTCTTGAACACAACCCTATGTCACCTTTTTATCATCAATGCCACTTTTCTCTAGGACACAAACTGACATTCTGTGTACAGGGCAGCAGCTATAAATTAGGGTGTATCCATAGTGGAAGTGTTAGCATTGTGGTAAACAGAAACACATATCAGCTCATTATCAGATTAGAAGGTAATTGAATGAAAGAGTGTTAATTATATGTGCTTTCTTACTATTTTTGAGAAAATGGGATAGAAGAAGGAAAAGCAGTTTCTCTGATTGTAGTTTGAAGATGTTATCACAGCCATAGGGAATAAGAAATCACAGTCAAAATGGCAGTGGAAAATTTTAGACAGAAACTTAACCCCATACAAAAGCCAATTGCATAAACTTCTCCATTCTTGCGTCATTGAGAACAAATGCTCCAGAATCTGTTTCTGCTCATCTGTTCTGGGCATTCACTGTACCTCCTAGTCATGCTATTCCGCTTTTGATCTACTTAGTGGTATGATTTCTGTGTTTTTTTTCCTTTATGAATGTTTTAGTAAACATGCTCTCAGTGAATTGGAGGTGTGTTTCTAATAGGATGGAGTATTAGTCAATGCACACATGATAGAAACTCTGCATAATAGGTGAAAAGGATAAGTTTGTTTAGTCCTCTTTGAGAGTTGTGCATCTCTCTAATACCACCTTTCCTGTCTGAGTCAGCGTATTGTCTCTTTTGCCTGTAAACTCAAGGGTCAAGTTGAGGTAAAACTCTGATGGGATGTGAAAGAGGGCAGTTCAACTATCTGATGGGAACTTTTGTGTACAGTATCATTTAGAGGTCATCTTTTCACCCCATCAGATTTTCATAGGTTGGTTCATTAAAAATTGAGATTCAACCACATTACAAAACAGAGTGGCAGGCTGCTTGAAACTTCTATCAATAATGTATCAGCTCATCTATTCTGATTTCTTCCAAACACTCCCTTTGTTATTTTTAGCACAAAAGAGTGTGCATCTAAATACCAGGCTCTGTAAAGGGGAAGAAAACTTCACTCGTTGCCACGCTTAGCTAAACAGTGTCAAACACGAAAGAACCTTTCGCTTACATAGAGCTTTTCAGCTGAAGGGGGAAGGTTTCCATTCCGTGAATGCTTGGTTTTGTACCAGGCAAGATGAGCAATTTTTTTAAAGCCCTCATTAACCAACAAGAGACATAGCTGTATTCAAGGATCCCTCCAAAGCACTGGTCATGTCAGTAGCATGACTAACTCTTTTTAGGTGTTAGCTTATGCGCAAAGAGCTGAGTAGTGGTCATGCTCACCGTGCTTGAGAAATTGCCAATCGAGTGTGCTGTTTAGAAGGCACACTAATCCCCTGGACTCCTTGGAGTCCATGGAGAAATATTTTCTTTTTAATTTATTTTAACTTTGTTACAGCCAGCTTGGAGGCAGGCCCAACACATGGTGTCTCCTAGCTGCTTTCAGGGTAATTTGCTCTGCAGAGAATGCAAAGGCCCTAAGGTCTGCCTTATGCAGGTTGGTTTAATGTGTGCCATCGAATCTGGCTGTGTAAGGGCAGAGGGAGATCCAGGAAAATTCAGGAGAGGAATAATGATGCGGTACTTAGAACATGGCTGTCAGTCTCCAAGGTGTAGCACTGCCTGTACTGGAGCAAGTTTTATTTAATCCTGGGCTTTTCACTTGGCTTTTTGTCTGTAATGTGGGATAACAGCATTTCTTACCTTCCACTTCCTGCTCCCTGAAATTTAATGACCTGAATGGAAACAGGCAGAGGAGAAACTGCTCTTTTCTTATGGATTTTCTCTGAGATGTCTCTGCTGCAGTGCATGTTGGTGAACCTGTGTATTACAACCGAGATTTCTCTGTTCTTCAGTCTGCATCACTCGAGATCTCTCTCTGAGAAGGTTTTCTTCGGTACTGGTCGGTGCGAGATGTAAATTTCTTTCTTTGAAAACTGTGGCTTTCAACCTCCATCCAAGGTGACTTTCTACAGCCAGAGAATTCTTCATCTTGAATTTGTAAGAAAAGTGAGGCAGAAAGAGAAAATTCTTGTCCACAGAAAAAAAAGCAATCTCCACTAAATCCTGGGATGAAAGGAGAGCCATCCTATATATTAAATAGCAAGTAATAAGAAGAATTGTGACACTGTCATTTTCAGAATTAATAGTTCTAGCAACCCATTTGTAAAAGTACCTGACCTAGAGGAGATATTTATACCCCAGTTTTAGGCACCTCTCTCAGCTGGCTAAGTTAGCCTGTCACTTTATATCTCCTCTGCAGTCAGAGGAGAGAAGTTTCTGGCTGGCCCTATGGAGCAAGACTGCAGTTCCCTGATTTATTCTGTGGAGAAACCTATGGCTGTAAAGGGATAGCTCAGATTATCAGACTGAATTATGGTCTTAAAGTCAAGTGATGTGACTCTACTGCTAGTGTCTCTGCAAGCTCATTAGGTAACTCAGTGTGCTAGAATTTCATAGTTATTTGCCAAGTCCTGTTTCTGAAGCTTCCTGCGAAATGCCCTTTTCACAATGTGATAGTTCAGAAGGCTTGATGTGAGAGATGTCTTGTGGTCACTTGCTCAATTTCTTGCTGAAATACCTGTTGTCTTTATAGCCGTTTGTTTTTACTTAGTGTGCAGTGTCAACCAAAGGAAGGCCAAACGGCCCATGGAGACTGAACCACCCCTCTCCATCTCTCGAGGTCTCTTCTCTGATAACAGCAGGAAAACTTGCATTGCTGTTGTCTGTAATGTGAACGATCTCTTTGTTTTATGTAAAAGTTCAGCTCTTTCTACAAACAAAATGTGAACTGCAAACATAGCTGATAAATCTCTATGGTGCTACCTGTTCTTCAGCATTGATATCTGCATGATTGGTATTAGTTGCATGGATGTTTGGGGGGAAACCTGTCATTTTGCTATCAAGAGAGTGGTTCAGAAATGAATATAATGAATAAACTTGGTAATAGCACCAATAAGCAACTTTACATCTAGGAATAGAACACGTGCATATAACTTGAGATGAGACTATGACAAGAGATGATTCACCATGTAATATGTTTTGTTAATAAGTTTCACACATATCTTATCCCACTAGTCAAAAATAACCACCTATTTTTATGTACAGGATAAAGGCCTGTAGTCCAGCCTTTTCTTTCACTGCAAGAATATATCCCTTACCTCATTTGGCTTTTCTCATCTGCAATTCCATTGTCTGATTTCATGCTTCTGAATGTGTCTCTGGGGCTGTTTGCAATCACTCAGGGAACCTCAACATGCACCTAAAAAGATTTTTATTATTTTTGTTTTAAAGATGAGATGCCTGATGCTTCTGAACCTAGTTTAGAGATCAGGCAGGTGGGTGCCAGGTGAACTCTCAAAGGATGAGTAGGGCAGTAACATGCATCCTTTATTTAATTCTTTGCTGATTTTTCTTGTCTGTTTGGTTTGTTTTTTTCCAGTTGCATTTCCTGTCTTGCCCCTGAGACACTTAGTTTTCTTCTGTATTTGTTCTGTCCCTCTTTGCTTCTGCTCATTCCTTGACAGTGGGTATCAGAAAGCTATTCGTGATGTATAGCCTTGCAACTCTAATTTCATCAGATTTACTGTGTTAATACAAAGTTAGAATTCCAACAAGCAAGTTGGTAAAATAAACTAGAACTATTTTGCAAATAACATTCTTCTAATGTTCTTCTTGAAATAATGCTCTTCTGTGGAGGGATGTGTGTGAGCTATTCTATTGCACCATTAGGAGCTATTTGAGTCGGCATTTTGAAAGTGAAATTGTCTGCAGGGTTGCATCTGTGGTCTACTGTTAGTCTCAGGGCACCAGAGCAGCAAGGTGTTTAGGATGGGGGTAATGGCTTTGATCAGACCAGTTAATGCAGTTGGGAAAAAAAGGAGATAATTCCAAGCATGCAGGACCTGTATGCCGTCAAAATGATTACCTAAAATCACTCTCGCTAGTCTCGAATATGCTATCAGTAGAATAACAGTATCAATGAGGATAAATAATGGTACCTTAAATTCTGAAGAGTTGGACATACTGAAATGACACTCAGCTTCTTGGCACCTGATAGGTGAGTACAGGCACACAAAACAACAGAAAAGAACACAAACTTGTTTCAGAGATTTTAGATCTTTCATTACAGGGTTAAGTCAGATACTTAATGTGTTATGTCACTCTCTAGGTAAGTGTGGGGAGCAGGATTTGAACTATCCTGTGCAGTTTAAATAGCAGTGAATGGTATCTTGATGCTCTGCAGAATTGAAAGCCTAATTACAGCTAGCATGAGAGCACAGAAAGCAGTGTGAAGATGAACAGGGCTCTTGTAAACTACGTGATCATGATGAATTTCTTATTGCCACTCTAGGGAAAGTGTTTACTTATTTTTTTTTCCAGTACAGAGGAATGTTTCATCCTTCACTTGACAGTACAGAGAGAAAAGTATTGTGCACTTTCACTTCTCTGTCATCAAAAAACGTGTCACCTAACAAGTTCACTTTTCTTAAACAGACAGCAAATGCTTCTTTCCTTCAAAGAGAGATTAACAATGTAATTTACAAATGTCTTCCAGCAAAACCAATATTAAACACAGTGTTTATCTGCAATGAGCCTGATAGCTTTGCAAATGAGTTTCAAAAGCCATTCAGGAGCACTGTGAATACAGATCCTGCAGACGAATCAACAGTTTGTTCCTAATGAAACATCAGCACATTAATCAATCTAATCACAGGGAGAAATCATTCACTAAAGTAGCTCTGGAACTTCATTTGGCTGCCTTGTGTCTGGCTGGTGCATGCCTTTGTTACAGCTTCACAGCTATCCACCCAGTATTTTAGTTGGTTAATCAAGGAAATCAATGTGAAAATTGGATATGATTGGTTCCCCCAGGAGGAGGTGATGGAATAACTCTGCAGCTTTAGTCTTCTGGAGCGTTGGGCTTCACCCTTCCCCCAGGGAAAGGTTTCAGAGCTGGGGAGAGATGAGTCCTCTGAAATTTGCAGAAGTGTGATTCCTCTCTCTCAGCTTTGAGATTTATAAAGGCAAGTGTCCTCAGCACCTCCTTTATGCATCAGTCTTTGGCCTGGCAAGGAAGGCTGTGAGCAGATTGTGATGTTTGTTCACAGGAGGTTTAACAAGTATATAATGTAACTAACTCTGGAGTGATTACTTACAGGATCAGGCAAGCCTGACATATACCATCCATGGTTTAACATCTCAATAAGTTTTACTGATGTCAGCAGAAGGGAGGTGTGTTCCTGCTTTTGGATCGTTATCTGATTAGTAATTCTTGCTGTCGTACTGCCGGCTAGGATATGAAGCTGTCCAGATCTTCACAGGGAGCTCACACTGATCTCGGATATGAACCTTTGGTGATCAAAAAGATGGGTTAACCTTTTTTTTTAAAAAGAATTATTTTGGTCTTCCTAAGTGGAAAGTCAGGTGTGCTTCAGGGCATGTGAAGTGTGATTCTCCTTTAGTTCTAGTGCCTGGGGTTCTTTTTGAAGTAGTGGGGTCTGAGCTCTCTCCAGCACGTCTCCAAAATCTTGTGCAGTCCCAGTGTGTGGTATAGTGAGGGCTGTGAAGTTCTTGGAGGCTGTGGAGCTGTTATAGCCTGTCTGAGACAACAACTTTGCCCCAGAAAGCTGGTTGAGGGAGGGGGCTGTCCTCTGGAAAGGATAAGATACATGAAGTCAGTCTCTGAGGGGCAGTTAAACCCAGTCAAGTCACAGCTGCTTTCCCCGCTGAGAATCTGAGTGACTATACAGATGCGTACTTGTTTCACCAGGACAGCTGGAAACTTTAGTACATTTTGTATTGCTAAACCTATATCAAAAAATATACAGCAGGAAAGTTGAACATGAATGATGGTGAAAAATGTCTGCTGTAAAATAAGCTGCCTGTGAAGTTGGTGGTTCATCTGCTGATCACCATCAACATCTCTGTTCGGAGAAATCTGCACTTGTAAATAGCATCAGTTTACTTCAAGTCAGTTTAGGTAAAATAATGCAGCTTTTGTGAATATACAGTCCTATACCAGTTTAATGTTAACTACATGCTTTCTGCCAGGGTGATGTGGACATACAGTACCAAAGATCTGCTTTGTGTGATCAGGGAGCTGGGTGGGGTGGCTGACAGGCTCTGCTGAAGAGCTGAAAGGCTCTGCTGCTATCTGGACAGGCTGGAGAGTTAGGTGAAGAGGAACCTCATGAAGTTCAATAAGGGCAAGTGCAGAGTCCTGCACGTGGGTAGGAATAACCCCAGGCACCAGTACATACTAGGGTTCATCCTGCCGGAAAGCAGTTCCATGGAGAAGGACTTTGGAGCCCTAGTGGACAGCAAATTCTCAATGGGACAGCAATGTGTCCTTGTGGCCAAGAGAACCAATGGCATCCTGGGGTGCATTAAGCAACGTGTGTACAACAGGTCTAGGGAGGTTCTCCTTTCCCCCTGCTCTGCCCTAGTGAGACCACACCTGGAATACTCTATCCAGTTTTGGATTTCCTAATTCAAGGGAGACAGGGATCTGCTGGAGAGAGTCTAATGGAGAGCTATGAGGATGAGTGCAAGACTTAAATGTCTCTCCTATGAAGAAATACTGAGAGAACTGGGGCTGTTTGGTCTTGAGAAGAGAAGGCTGAGAGGGGATCTTATCAACATCTATAAATATCTGAGGGGTGGGTGTCAAGATGAAGGTGCCAGTCTCTTTTTGGTGGTTCCCAGTAATAGGACAAGGAACAAAACATATAAGCTGGAACACAGGAAGTTCCACCTTAACACAGTGAAACTTCTTTATGGTGAGAGTGATGGAGCACAGGAACAGGCTGCCCACAGAGGTGGTGGAGTCTTCTCTGGAGACTTTCAAAACCCACTGAATGTGTTCCTGTGTGGCCTGCCCTAGGTGATCCTGCTTTGGTGGGGGGGGGTTGGACTTGGTGATTTCTGGAGGTTCTTTCCAGCCCCTAACATTCTGTAATTCTGTGATTGTGTGAATTTGTGATGTAATTATACAATTATTCAAGTTGGTATGAAATTGATAGAATATGGAGTCTGTGCATGTAATAGGAGATTCAGGAAGTCACTGTAATCCTAGTTATGGGTTGAATATGTCACCAGTACAGGGGTGTGCTCTGGTGTATTTTGGTGGAAGCAAGCACACATCTGTGTAGGTAGGTCTGGATACAGAGGGACATCTATATACCAGCACTTGTAATTATCTTGTCTGGCCACTTGTGCAGTGTTCTATTGTTCACCAGAAAGAACCTGGTAATAGTCTCAGCCATCACCTGAACACATAATTTAAAACAAGCACTAGATGCAAGTGCAGACATTTGTATTTAAGACATTGTATCAGTTCCTGATTCAGCAGTACATGTAGTCAACATGACTATGGGTACAGGGATAGTTCTACTGACCTCAAAGAGATTAATTTCTTCAGGGCAGCAGGATGATTACATAGCACATGCTTAAAGCTTTCTGAATTAAGACCTAAGGAAGGGCTTTTTTTCATTTGAACAAAAGCTGGAATGTTGAAGATGATGCTACAAAAAGATGAGAATTTTATCTGTAAGTTGTTTCTGGATTTCTCTGATCCAGAGGATAATTTCATATATTATTTGAATTTATTAATTTTATTTTTTTTTTTTAGTTAAGGAAAAAGTGTTCTTAACCATTCCTCAAATATGGGCATGAAAAGTATGAATAATTATTGAAAAAGGAACCAGGAGTTTAAGAAACTTATAGAGTATTTAAAGTAGTGATTGTAATACTACTCCTTCCTTTGAAAGCAGAAATATTACAATCAAACATAGTAATTTAACAGATTTCTTTATCTTATTTCTACTAGTTTCTTGTATTGGAAGGAGATACTGTAAAGATGCTGAAATGCGAGGAGGGAAGTTATTTTGTTTCTGATCCTGGCTGAAAGCTGAAAATATAGTTGTAATCAGTAGTATTATTTGCTACAGTAAAAAAACCCTTGAGGAATCAGATACTGTCTTTGTAAAATGGTAGTAGAAATTATGTTCTTTCATGACAATACTGGGTCTGTATAGAAGTCTGTTGAGGTGACTGCACAAAAAGAATAATCTTTACAGACTGGACATCACAGATATATTTGAGATGTGTAGAAGGAGGTGGCAGTGGTGGGCCACTCCTGATGCTGTGTGTGGAAATGGTTGCACAAAGAATGGGAATATTTCACCTGCAGAGAGATATCTGGCTCTTGAGGCACCTGTGAATGCACTGCAGCATTGCTGAGTTATTAGATGTGGCAGGTGAAACAAGTGGTTTTTTTCTCATTTGCATAAATTTGTCTGTTAACATTGTGTTGATAAGAACAGTAAATAAGTGCAGAAGTTTTGCATTTCCCTGTCATACCCCAGCTGCTGTCACCAAGGAGTCACTTGGGTAAAGTGTTCATTCTCAGTGGGAAACAGTCCAGCCCCATCAAAGCTTTGTATGCTGCTCAAGACGGCCTACACAATTAGTATGGGGAACCACTAAATGGCTGAATGTTTAACCTATCTGCAGATGAAACTAAGTGGACAAACTCAGAAGGATTCAGTCTAAACAATTCTCCTGAACTGAGCATAAATCCTAGGGTGACAGATTTTAGAAGAATATGCACTATAATTTAAAAAGGTGCAGAGAAGAGAAGCTTTTTTTCCATTTGTACTCACAAATGTTGTGATAGTCAAGCACATTAAACTGCTCAGGGCTAATTTGAAGAAACCTTTGCACCACCCTTGCAGATACACACAAATGTCCCATATAGTTTATATAGTTTGGAGCCTACCAAAAGCGACAGACAAGTAACTCAGTCTTCATCCTCTGTTCAGATTTGACTGACACTATGTTACATGTCCACAGTCAAGTGAGGATGGACGGAGCAGCAGAACGCCCCTTCCTCTTCCACTCACTGGGGATTGAGTGACTCAGGATTTACAACCTGTGGTAAAGAAATAATGGGAGAATCTGCCACAAATCAACAGCTGTGTATGGAAGTCTTGTTCTTAAACTTCTGCAGAGGAGAAATATTAGGGAATCCAGAGCAGGTCCAGAAAAGAGCTGTAATACAGAAGTTCAATTTTGTCTCCCCTTTTTGGGTTGCCATCTGCTTTATCACTTACAGAATGTTAACATTCTTTAAAAATGGGCAGATGGACCTCATTCAAGTTCTGACAGTAACTCTTTGTTATTGGTACAAATAGCTGCAGAGGTATTTAATTACCATTAGTAGTCATCAGTTTGCTGTGAGCTGGTGACATTCAGAATAGTGAGCAGGCTGCATTCTTTGTGTCCAGTGAGTTCATAGAAAGTTAAACCTACTTTTGACAACAGCCTCAAGCTTAGCTACCATTAACCCCTCTTCAGTTACTGGATGATGTGTTTGAACAGTATGAATGATTAATGAAGGTTAAATAGTCCAGTTTCTATCTTAAAACCTTTTGTTATTGGCAAAGGGCAGGGCAACTGGCAAGGTGAGCAGAAATTCAAGTGTTTGGTTTTCACCAAATAGTTCTTGGCAAATTTAAATCATTATGAGATGGTAAATTCAGAAGGAAATTAAGGGCTGGAGCCAAAGAACATAATTCTTGCATGTTTGGCAAAATGAAACCAATCTTATGAAAGCAAACTTCTCTGCTTATCTTTTTCTCACCAAACACTGCAAAGTATGGAAAAATAAGTAGCCCAGCACAAGAACAACATTTGGGGTTATTCTTTGTCCCTCTATTAGATGATATAAAAATAAAACTCTTGCTATGTGCTTTATTGCCTGTTCTACCCTAATTCCTGCTCAGAATTTGGCCATGTGCAGCTTTGCAGAAGTTTGACACCACATTTGCTTGTGAATCCCTGGTAAAATGCTTGCCAGTTCTGTGTGAGACAACAATCCTGGAAGTCTCAGAAGTTACAGGGTAAAGGTGGGTCCAGGCTTTAGGGTTTTCTTTGACCTCAGACAGTCCAGGATTGCCTTTATACCTGTGAATAAAAAGTCAAAGGCAGAGACCAAGTGAAGGCAAAGCTATTCAGCCAGTGCTCTGAGAGTCAAACTGTGGTGGGCTGATTTTTTTTTCTTCCTTCTTGCACATTATCATTGAGAAGAAAGCTAACACAGGCCACTGGCTTCTTTCACAAATGCCCTTTACTGACATCTTTGCAGCTTTATTGACTACTGGAGCTTTTCAAAGCAGTAACTGACTGGTGAGCAATTCCAACAATTCATAGGAAAGAAGTATCCTCTTCATGCTCCTTGTTTGGAGTAGGAATGGCTACAGAGAAAGTGCATCTGCAATCAAGTTTTGCTTCTTATATTTTCACTCTTCAGGGAGAATTGTCCTTTGACAGGTCCAGAACTTGTTTCTTACTATTCCTTTAAATCTGCTTAAGACACTGTGTGAACACTGACAGTGCTCCAGAGATCCTTATTCCCTATCCTTGAGCAATCTTTATGAGTCTTATTTAGAACTGGCTCTGTGCAGCTTTTAGCCCAGTGGGCTTTTTAATTATTGTTTTCATCAGACTTTACAGGGCTTTAAACCCAGATTAGCACTTGTATACTTGGGGACTAGGGGGGAACCTGGAGCTCCCCTTTTATTTGAGCTGTGGTTGTCACTGCAGTGGTGCTGCTAAGAGGCACAGAGAGTCCCAGAAGGAAGAGTTGTAATGTGAACGTGCATGAAAGAAAATGTGCTAACAGGACGCTAGTACAGAAAACAGGTTTGTGTAATATGCCTTTATGTATTGTATAGGAAGAAAGGGAGAAATCATCTTAAATATCTGTGTGGACCCCAGTCAAAGGTAGATGCTCCTACAGCAGTGGGGCAGCTGCATTTTTGTGCATGGCCAAAGCTACATCTTCCAACTAGGAACTAACTCATCCTAGCTCCCAGCATGTCAGTGGCCATAAGAAAATAAGCCTCATCTGCATATCTCAAAGCAAAGGATCAGACCTCATTTATTCAAAATAACTACTCAGCCTTTGATGAAATGTAAACTGCCCTAAGAGCTTCCATTCTAATATAATGTAATGTAAACAGCCTCTGGGATCAGTATGGGATCTAAAAAACATTAAAAGTGTATCTGATGTCGTTGTGACTACATCTACATCCAGTCTCATTTCAGTGACATCTGTTACCTAGGGGCAAGAAAGCATATTTTCCACAGGTGATTAAACATTGATTCTTGTCTCATTTTCTGTCCAGTATCAGAACTCCAAACCACTAAGTAAAATTGCCAGTGACAAGACTGTGTTGACATTGAAGGAAAATGATAGTTAATTGACCACTACCCTTGTGGAGACATCCTTGAGACGGGTCACAAATGACTGCTGGGTTGCAGTCATTAGGAGCTGAGGGGACATATATTCAAACTGTGCCTTCCCATAAATGGAAGAATACTACCATCAATTTTATTTTATGGTTTTTTTTAGTAACTTTGGTGTGTTTGGGAAACAATTTTGTGAAAATATCTCTCATGCATGCACACCCTCCAGATACTGATGGTAACATCTGGACTTGCCTGAGTAATGCTTCTCACGTTGTTTCCTCTTTTCCAAAGCAATCCAGTGCCTACCCCAGGTAGAACACTAATTATGAATTAGGAGAGGATTAGAAAGGCACAGCTGTGCCTGATGTGCCTCCCATACTCCTGCTGTAGCAGTGCATACAGGTCTAACACAGCCTTTCTGCCTTAATGAAATGTCCATCCTCAGGGTATATGCCTCAAAGTCAAACAAGACCTGAATTAACTTCTGCCAGAGTGAGGGCTGATATGCAGTCACTCCACTTGACTTCTGGAGACCTTCCTCTGCAGGCTGTTCTGCTTTGTCACGTAACTCTTGTGCTTCTTGTTTCCGAGGATACATGCTGCGTGGGAGCAGAGACAGTGAGTCAGACCGGCCCTGCATTAGATAAATACCTTGTCTGTCTAATGGTTGCAGAACTCGGAGTGTTTAGATGCAAATGGGCATCTGAGCCTTCTGGACTCCTGAGCTCTTGCTGTATAAGGCGTGTCAAAGTGCCAAGACATGCAATGGAGTGTGTGTGTGTGTGTATGACCTGCTGGTCAATCCAGAGGATGAGATCTGGGTCTGGAGTGAGTGAGATATTTCATAGTAGACTTCTTTCACTCTGGTGCTTCTTTGTGAGGACACATCTGAGGTGCAGTTTCACGTGATGAGGAGAGCCTGCTCTGATATCCAGGGCCCTGCAAAGGCAGTGACTACCTTGCTGTATCTTGCTGAGATATGGCTGCTATGAAATGAAGGTCAGTGTCACCATGAGCATAAAATATGGTAAGCTTGTTGGTAATGGCACTCATGCACTAAGACGTGCAACCTAACTTTTTTTTAACCTTAAATAAGCCCTTCCAGAACAGTGCAGGGTAGATTACCAGTCTTGTAATCAAACAGATTTTTCTAACAGAGGCAAAGTTTAGCTTACTCAGCAGCAAGTGGAGGAATTTACCTGAATTCACCTAATGCCTACCTATACTTCAGTAGTTGTCACATGCTGAAGCCTCCATAAAGCCATTGGATTAGAGAAATGTCATACAAACGTCAACATCCCAGGCAGTTTCTACTATTTTCTTATTCCCCTGTGAGGAGCAAGGAGTTTGACTTGGCAAACCTTATGGGTCTCTTCCAGCTTGACATATTCTGTGAATCTCTCCTCTTCTGTCACCATTCTAGAGTTAGGGTGTTTTTAACAACATACTTCTATAAATTTCTAGGTTGCCATTTATGCTTTTGTTTTCTTCAATGTATGCTGTTAACAGCTGGGCTGTGAGACACTTCTGGGGCAGTGAGGTGGATTGAGAACTGCTTGAATGACAGAGCACAGAGGGTTGTGATCAATGGTGCAGGTCTAGTTGGAGGGCTGTGGCTAGAGGTGATCAATGACTTGGATGAAGGGATAGGGTGTATCCTCACTAAGTTTGCTGAAGATACAAAACTGGGAGGATTGGCTGATGCACTGGAAGGCTGTGCCACAATGCAGCAAGATCTGGACAGGCTGGGTAGTTGGGCACAGGCAAACCTCATGAAGTTCAAGAAAGACAAGTGTAGAGTCCTGTACCTGGGAGTACTGGAGGACAAGGGGTTTAACATGAGCCAACAATGAGCCCTCATGGCTGAGAAGGCCCATGGTATTCTGGGATGCGTTCAGAAGAGTGTGGCCAGCAGGTCAAGTGAGGTTCTTCTCCTTGTCTACTCTACCCTTGTGAGGCCATACTTGGAGTATTGTGTCCAGTTCTGGGCTCCCCAGTTCAAGGGCACAGAAGTATCTGTAATCCAGTGTTGGGCCATGAAGATGATTAGGGGCTGGAGCACCTCTCTTATGAGAAGAGGCTGAGAGACCTAGGCCTGGAAAAAAAGAATATTGTGTATAAATATTTGAAGGATGGAGGTCATGAGAATAGGGCTGGTCTCTTTTCAGTGGTGGCCAGTGACAGGAAAAGGGGCATCAGGTATAAACTAGAACACAGGAGGTTTCCCTTGAGCCTAATGAGAAGCTTCTTCACTCTGAGGGTGACAGAGCACTGGAACAGGCTGCACAGAGAGATTGTAGAGTTTTCTCTGAGACTTTCAAAACCCACCTGGATGCATTCCTGTGCAACCTGATGTAGGTGTACATGCGTTAGCAGAGGGATTGGACTAGATGATCTCCAGAAGTCCCTTCTAACCCCTAGCATTTTGTGAGCCTATGATCCTTCCAAGTTCACAAAGGATATTTTTGGCAGAGTGTGCCCAGCAAGGAGGCACCTTCACCTCTGTGTTTTCATACCTGTCTGGGAAATTTTTCAGAGTTACATGATATGACCTGTACTTCCAGGTTTAACAGTCATCAAGACTTTCAAAGAGAAAATGATGCAAAATTCTATCCAATAAATTGTTGGCTCAAAATTACTTGCCCAATCACTTTTTTATTTTGCCAAGCCCAGGTAATTCTGTCTTATTGGCAATATGAGAAGGAGAAAAGGTTAGCAGATATTCAGAAATAAGTCTTTAGAGTCCTGTTGACTATCCTCACTGTCAAATTATGGCTGGCTTTTAGAAATAGGGCAAAATGTCCCTAACTTTGGAAAGATGGAAATGTATTCCATTATACAAAGTAGGTAATGAGCCGCCTAAGGATTTATTTGTATGTACAATGTATAATATTTTAAAGAATGATTAGGAGGGCTGAATCACACTTCAGCAGCCATTTTTTGTGGGGAGTAGTAGAATTTTAATTAGCTTCATATTCATTACTCACCTGATACATAGTCTCTAATTGCACCTTCAGTGTATTTTGCTGTCACTGGAGCTCACTTTTATTAACTATAATCATTGAAGGTTTTATGAAGCCTATCTGTGCTGTATGAATACCACAGTGCAAATGAATCACTCAGCCTTACAAAACTGTCATGAGCATTTGCCAATAGGTAAGAAAATTTTGTACTTGCATTGGCATGAAAATTATGAGAGATTGAAGAAAAAAAACAATTAAAAAGTGAGTTATTTGACCACGAAGGAAAAACTGGGTAATTGAATAGGTGTATTTTGCAAGCATAAAGTAATTTACTCCCATTTTTTAGAAGATTATTTTTTTTAAAGCCAAATGCACATTTTTTTTTTAAATTTCCCTTTTCTGTTTTTTGATAATTAAAAAGGCTTCCTTTCACCAATACAGAACAAAAATGCCCCGTGCTTCTCTGTCCATGCAGTCCCTGGATGGAAACTGTACATGCAAAAGTAAGATATAAAATTTTATTTTATTAGGGGAAGGTGTGCATCACCCCCCTGTTTAGAGTATAAACTTCAGCAACAGCACTGAGGCCCAAAGACTTCTAATCAGTTTGGGACACAAATTCACCACCATGAGAACAGATCCCTGCTACAGATGGATGTCTGTTTATGCTTTGTCTGTAAGTTTCTCTGTGACCTCCTATTCCCCTGTGCTCTTTCCTTCTGTGTTTGGATTGCAAATTGAAATCCATAAAGTTATATAATTGAAATTACTTCCCTCCACCCACCCCTGCATCCTGAGAGCAGAAATAGGGTTTTTCACATGTGATTCTGAGAAGCTTGAAGTTGTATCTGGGCAAAAGTCAGAGTGGTCCTCACCTGGGTGGGTGCATCTTGCTGCTGAGGTGCAAACTCTCCCATCTCTGAGAGTAGAAATACTTCACCAGTAGAGAGATACCTGATTATTGAGACACCTCTGAATGCACTGTAGGCTTGTTGAGGTATTAGAAGTGGTAGATGAAACAAACGTCTTTCTCTGGTTTTCATTAATGTTTGTTAAGATAATAGTGTGTTGGTAAGAACAGCAGAAAAAAAATTACCCATGACAAGCACCAGTATCACACCCAGGGAGTTCCATTCAAATGTCTGTTCTTTGTAAGCTTTTTTTTCCCCCCTTTCAGTAATGTAAGTATTTGATACACAAACATAAAATAAGTGAAAAATTAGTTATCTAGAGACTATGCTGGAAGTGCTGACCTTGCCTTTTTACAGTCAAATTCCCAGTAATAAGAATGTAAGATTTTCCTAGACTAGGTTTGAACTGGGATTAATGATGGCAGCTGTCAGTGATTTTTGCCTACAAAATAATGTCACTAGATGCTTCTGTCATACAGAAATTATAATAAGGAAGTAATTAGTGTTTGCAGTATTAATCTTACTGGGGCAGCAATTCTTTCAGAGATCATGATTTTTCTTTAATTTCTCAATTGGCCATTAAAGACTTGTGAACTAGTACTGTATGTCATTCTCCCACTCAGAAAATGTCAATCAGATAGAAAGATTAAAATAAGTAAGTTCTGCTTAAATGCCTGCAAAAGAGAGAAGCAGATGGAAGAGTGATTTGGTCTGAATTTTTTTCTGTTAGTATGCCATCTGCAAAAATGAAGTAGAAAGTAATATCAGACAACAAGCTGTTTCCCAGTGCTTCTAACCAAGTTGCATTGAAATTAGTAAAACATTTCTAATGGGAATTGGCTTGGCTCTTAGATTACTAAATTGAATTTCAGGAGCTTGCATTAAATACCTGATTAAGAAAAGTACGTTGCTCTTTTGCAGTTGCCCAAAAACTTCAGGCTTTTAAAACTTTTTTGACTCTCAAGAATGGCATTTAAGTGAAATGGTATGAATAAATAAATGAAGAAGCGTTGCAATTTCAAAATATAGTAAGGCAAATTTTAGTTTAACACCAGATCTGAATCTGTATGCTGAGGTCATATGCCAGAAGATGACTCTACCACAATGCCAAAGGGCCTTCGCTTTGGCATTAACCTACCAATAAGAATGGAAAATCCATCAGTCTTCTCCTCTGACTTCTGGAAGACTCTGTCCTTATCTTCACTCTTTTAGCACTGCTGCATTAAGACCCTATCCTTGTTGAAATTAGTGCCACAATTGCCAGTGATCAGGGTTAGGATGGGGCAAGGATGTACGAAAACTGTTCTGACAAGATTGCTGTAGTAGGATCACAAGTGTTACTAATAGTATGGTAAACAGATCTGGATGCTATCACCAGGACTCTCACCTCTCTGTTAATGTAGGATCTGATTTTATGCATAAATGTACCAAGAATATATATTTCTGGAAAAAAGAATATACCTCTTCTCATAGTGAGTAAATGACAGTCAGTCATCCTTGCAATGTTCCCAGATAATTAGCCACTGGGCCTGTCTAATTACTTCCATGAAACATGAGTTGTCTTTCTTAAATTTCTGAAATATGGTCTGGGAAGGCTCAAGTAACACAGTCAACCACTGGCTGGTCAACAGGAATGATTAATAAAGTTTATTAGTTGTAGCTGAATGAGGGATGGTAAAATATGGATATGCTCCTTACTTTCAAATTATTTATTAATTATTTTATACTACTTCTTTCCACAGTAGTGATTAACTTGTTTTAATAATATATCAATGTGATCATGTATACATGAAAAAAATATACAGGCTCATTTTGCATGGGAGTAGGAATTCAAACCAGACAAGTCTGTAGCAAAAGATGCTATATAGAGCTCAGAGAATTTAACAGCTGCACATTCTTTATAGTTTGTATTTCATGACTGAAGCATCTTTTCTTGGTACAATGAGCCTTCCTTTAAGAACAGAGTGTAAGGTATACATTATGATGAGATTTCTCCATTTATATTACCTAATGCTCAGCTGGGCCTGCTTTCTCTTTCTACACATCTGCCTCTTGCCAGTGTCCTATAGAACCTAAAGAAATTAACAAAACAATTAGTTTTGTTCTAATCCAATGAGACCATTGGTTGGGATGATAATCTTCATGAAAGTTGCAAAGGTAGAAAAGAGTCTGCTTATGAGGTCTGTGTAGGTTATCAACACCCAATGACAGGGTGTTCTGTTGTGCTGTGTTGGCTCAGCTGGTTGTCTTCAGATCCCAAGGTGTGGCACAGCTAATCCTCTTTGTATTTTAATTAAATTATTCTTCTGATTCATTTGTTGAGAAAATATTTTCTTGTACTTGGATCTGAGACCTTGGAGTAGACAATGCTTTCTTCAGCCTGGAGAAGAGAAGGCCAAGGGGAGATTTAATTGCACTCTACATCTAGGTGAAAGGAGGTTGTAGTGAGAATGGTGTTGGTCTCTTCTCCCAAGTAACTAGCAATAGGATGAGAGGAAATGAGCTTAAGTTGTGCCAGGGGAGGTTTAGATTGGATATAATGAAAAATTTCTTTACTGAAAGAGTGGTGAGGCACTGGAGCAGGCTGCCCAGGAAGGTGGTGGAGTTGCAATCCATGGAGATGTTCAAGAAATGTGTAGATGTGTCGTTTCAGGACACAGTGTAGTGTTCATGGTAGTTGGATTAAGGTTGGACTTGATGATCTTAAAGGTCTTTTCCAACATTAATAATTCTATGATTCTATGATTCCTTGACTTTTGCTGCACCGTATCAGCTGTACAGTCAGTCTGGTCTGACTTTGGGCTTCGTATTTCCTCTGCAGATTTCCATGTCTGAGCACAGCCTTAGGATTCTGTGCTCTATAGGAGCCTGCTCCACTTTGAAAGCATCTGCAGAGGTATAGAGCAATGATAATTTTTCTGAAACTACTACATGTGGCCAGTTCTGCCATATTCTTCTGTTGACTGTTACATTTCAGGGCTGATCTGGAATGTTAAATGTTTCAGCCACAAGTACGGTTTCAGAGCCAACAGTAGTATCACAAAGAGAAATGCAGAGAAATGCAGAGAAAATGAGACTGGCGTTAGCAGGTAGAGAGATTGCAAACAGCTATGTCCCTTCACAGTCTCTCAGAAATTGCTTTTAAATGCACAGGTCTATGGAAAATTAAGGAAAATCAATAGAAAATCAGAATTCTCTCAAATACTCTCTGCATACTTCAACAGCATTATCTGTCTGGTTCCAAGACACCATTCCCTTGCTGTTACTTGAAGTAATTCTGCTAATTTGTTGTCAGGCACTATTGCAAGATAAATCTTTGCTTGAGGACATTGTCAGTTCTTGGAAATCAGGGAGCAATCGTGACATCATTAGGATTTTGCAATTTATTTCAAAGGAACAAACATTTTGGCCCACATTTTTTCTTGCTCTGTTATAGATGAAAAGGTTTGCATGAAAAGAACAAAGAATCCCAGAAGAAATTCATTTGTCCATGAATGCTCTGCAACTTTTATTCTGTTGTGCCCCTGGAGAATCACTCTCTGTGGGTAAAGGCAGACCCTTGTAAGAATTGCAAGGATGCTGTCTCACCATCCCTGATATCAAGGAAAGGGATTAGCCAAAAGAATTCATGTCTGTATACAATACATATATTTAAATCCACTATGGCACTCAGCTGCAACTGTGTGCTGGGATCAGGCCAAAAATACACCTTTCCCATGGCAGCTCCATAGGTAAAGTAGGTCACTGACTGCGTTAGAGGGAAATTGAAGACAACAGATAACATATTTCGTATGAAGTAATTGTTATTTGCAGACAATAATTACTTTCTATTACAGTTGGTAAGAGTTACTAGTCAGGTTTTCCTGGTATACTGTGAAGTTGAGAGGTTCACAGGGAAATGGATTGTTCTAAGTTCATTTTAAAGAAAATAAGACAGCATTTTTCACTTTGGTACCATAGCAAGTTGTTAGGCTTTAGCATGGACCTATTTCTAAATTTGGGGAGTTTGAACCTATAGATCTGGACAGTCTCTATTTTTAATCTCTTTTTTAAAAGATACCCTCTGATGTAAAATGCTAGTTGTGTGTGCCATTTGTGTCCTGTGTATGCCCAAGGTGGTTTGTCTTCATGACTGTCATTGTTTTGTTTGAGCTTTGAATGCAATGACATGGTAAGGAAATACAAAAGGTCAACCTGTACTGATCTTTGGAGTGGGAGCATCACCATCTCAGCCATGCAGTTTGGTTTAATTGTATATTAATTTCTGATGTACTGGAAGGAACTGGACAGCCATGTCCCCTGAATTGTCACTTCAACCTTTTGCCTTCACCTCCTAGATCAGCGACATACATAAGCAGAAATGCAGTATTTGGTTTAATTTCTTGGCACAGGCAGGTCGGGCACTCCCACTGTGTTAAGTACTAATGCACTTGGCATTACTGCTTAGTGTCAGGAAATCCCCCGATTCCTGGAGCCAAGGATAGCATGTTTAGATGTGTGAATATATTTATACATTGCTGGAAAATAGGCATTTTTAAAGGAAGCAGTTCAAATTGCACTTCACGTGCTTTTGATTCAGTTTTTGAATGATAAACACAGAAGAACAGCTCTTCGATTTTGCACTGTAATGGCTCTGTGGGGCTAGGTAACCCTGGGATGAAAGCAGGCAAAAATCATCTGCCATTGGGGAAAGCATAAGAGAAAACTTCATAAATAAAACAGAATAGCTGTGATGCTCATCTGATAAAACTGACAGGGTGAATTGGTAATTTTAGCTGAGAAATTCAAATACCAGTTATTTTGTGGTGTGAAATCCTTTTGTGTAAACTGTGTAGTATTCATGCAGAGTACAGACTGGAGAAAGCACTCTTTGGACCTCTGGATGTTCAGGTGATAGCTGACTGAAAGCGCTGGGCAGATTACTATTGCTATCCCTTCTGTGTTTTTTAGCTACTGTGTTTCAACATTTCTGCTCCTGCAACTATCTGCCCTGCTATCTCATAACTGGCCAACCTCAGCCTTAGGAGGTTCTGGCTTTCCCAACCCTCTGGGCAAGCAAACTGCTCGTTATTCTCTTCTGCATTTGTGCTCCTGCAATCAGCTGCTCTTACTTGAGAATACCCTGAGAATTTTGGAAGGTGAAAATGATGATGCTTTTAATGGGTTGTTATCAATGTGGATTGGTGTCAAGGATGATGGTCTAGGAGTCAGGACTGGTAACGATCTCATCTCTGCTATTGCCTCTTGCATTACTTAGGTTGATTCACTTAATTTCTCCATTGCTTTCAGTTACTAACATAGGTAATTCTAGAGATCTGGTTTTGTATTAAAAGCACTGATACATGTGGATGCAAATTCCAAAACAAACAGTGCTTTTTTTTTCAATGCAATCAGAATCTTTCCCCTTCTGAATCACCTCATACCCAGAGCGCCAGGGCTGAAAAGGAAATCAAGAATGTTTTTATCTGCTATTGAAGTAGCATAAATATTACTGCCGTCCTTGAAAATATAAAGAATAATTGGAAATACTTCCTAGCTCTGGGCAGGAATTGGGCAAATGCACAGATGCCTCTGGAAATCAAATCCCGGCAGAAGGGAAAATACTCCCTTGTTGTACAGAAAGGAACTGATGTTCATATGTTTGGGAATTTACACAGATCCTCATTCAGTAAGGCACAGCAGCAGTAGCCACCTGCGGATACGGCTGGGGGCACACAAGAGAACGGGTATATCCTCCACATACCAGCTGTCCCTTGCAAGAACCAGTCTCCTCTTCACCCTCCTCTGAATGCCACAAGCTATCTTTTTAGTTTAATGATCTTTTTCTTTTTTTTTTTTTAAAAAAAAAAAGGTTTATTTAAAAGAGAAAAACTTCCTGCAAATAATTAACTGCCAAAAATGACCACTTGGGAGTTTTATATTGATTTATTCCTCTCTCCACCAAACGCTTCTGTATCTCCCACTCAGTACATTATCACTTGCCTATTTTGCATATTGGGGTTATGAATTTGCCTTTTCAGCTGTCTTAGGCTATTTGCATATCTCAATTGTTGATAAAAATATGACAAATTGTTCTTGGCAATGGGAGGGGAAGGATTTTGATGATAAATGGGCTTTGCACTGCAAGTGTATATTCCACACTTCCTCTGAATGCCATCTCCTGAAAAGCTCATTGCAGTCTGACAAAACATTTTTCTGGATTTAGCCTTAAATAAAAATTTAATAGCCATATTAAATAGCAGAGCCTTCCTTTCTTTTTTTTTTTGTTTCCTATTTTTTTTTCCCCTCATCAGTTTTCCTCACCACTTCTTTTTCTTTAAGAGCTTTCTTTGACAACAGGACAGTGCCCCAGATTTCCCAAATCTTAGAAAGCCTGGAAAAGGTTAATTGGAAAAGTCAGGGTTGCAGTTGGATAGTTAGTGCAGCTGTATTCTCTCTACTGCTTGTTAACATTTTCTCAGTGCCTCAAGGCCCCACAACCCAGTGTCACTGCTGTCGCCAGTGCCCTGGCTGTGAGTCCACTCCCCAGCCTCACCGGCTCCTCATTTCTATACGCTTCACTTTGCTGAGCCACTCCGAGCTGGCGTCATCCATCTAGTCACAGCTCTCTAAGTTTGCCATGTGCACTGACCCTGTGCTGACCCTGAACCATGATACAAACTATGGGATTGTAATTAATCTCTAATTACCCACAATACTTCGCTGGGTATTCAGCCTGCTGTTCAGTTGTATTCCTAACCAATTCAGTCATCAGTGGAGCATTCAAATTCAGTGCAGCTCAGTGTTTAGAAACCAAGCGCTTCACTAATGTTGAGTGGCTGGGCTACTTAGAGGGCTGCATCCACCTTTGCTCAGGCAGACCTCTCCACTTAGGCAGGGCAAGCCAAGCTTCAGCTCTAGCTCAGTCAATTGACGGTGTAATGCTTGTGTTCATGTTTCACCGTTCAAAAGACAACTGGACAAGCTGCACATGACACCAGTCATTTATCTCTATTAGTTCTTTCTTTTGCAACTACCATATTTCTCCTATCAGAAGACAGGAGAATGTCACTGAGGCTTAGCAGATCATGCAAACATGAATCACTCCCAAGACTTATTCCTGCTTCAGTCCAAGTGATGGGGTCTAGGAAGAGAAATACCTTGGAAAGATGCTCTGAGGATGCTGAACTGAGATAGAGACCTAGTACTGGGATTGTGAAGTGGTGCTGCTCTTGAGCTTCCAGCTAAATCTAATGCTTAAGAGGAGGGATTTGGTTTAGACATGACTATAGTGGCTGCTATGGTCTATAAATTCACTGGGACAGGATATTCCACTCCTTTAGTGCACAGCAAATGCAAAGCCATCATGCTGCTGCCCTTAAGAATCAAAGCACCATGTAAGAGGAAAAGCCTTCCCTCCCTAATCCCCATTACTTCAGCTTCCCCAAGTGTAACTCTCTTACTATTGCCTTATGTCTCCCTTTCCATATTTGCATTTTCCCAGCTTCCCCTGTCCTCAAGTGCCTCACTGGCCAGTCCCTCACATCTTTTCACCCACCCAAAATCGTTTCAAAGTTTCGGAGAGCCTTTCTTGGAGATGGGAGGGAATATTTTGATAGGACATGATTTGAATAGAATATGCATATTTGTCAAAACATGGAGAAGTCCCAGTTCCAATGACATGCTTGCCAAAACAGAACAAGATCCTGTGCAAACTGATGTGGCTGCCCAGTAGCCAGCCAGCAGAAGGTGCCAACTTTAGCATCCACGGGCAGACCCTGGACTTTCAGAACTGCTCTTGCTCCCTCTTGTGCAACTGGTCTCTGCTTCTACAGAGTTTCACTGTGCACATGAGAAAGAAAATATTGTCACAGGAAGAAAAAGTTATTGGAAAATTCCTGATTTTAAATTGCCAACAAGTAAAAGTATAAATCTGCATGTTAAACAACTTAAGCTCATTCGTTCCAGTATTTGCACCAGTAAGTTATTTCAAAAGCATACTGACTTTCAGTCCAAAGTTTTTAATATTTCACTTGTTTTGTACCTGATAAATGTGATATATATACATTCCAACACAAAACTTTAAATGTTTATTATGGGAAAACATAGCAGGGCTAAAACTATTGCCATTTTTATTTATTTGAGGCCTGATACCAGCTCTGCCTGATATCTAGCATTGGATCATCAGAAGCTGTGTCTATCTGTGCAACAACTCTTCTGTGCTCAGTATCTAGCAGCTGGCTCAACTCTCTGATGTAACAGTTGCTGTGGTGACTGCTTTGCTCTTAAGTTGTCATGACATATGAAAGAATCACGTTAAAACCTGCCTAACTTGTTTGAATATTATATCGGGTAAACCTGTTCCTTACCAGCGATAACTTGCACTCCTTGCCTTTGCTGGCTCTCACATGGGAGAAATGTGAGTATCAGAGAAATCTTTGTAGCAGACTTACACCATGTGTGCCACTTGGCTTTGTTTTAACTTGAGGGCTTATTCCTTGTGTGTTTAACACAGCATTTGAGAGAAGGAGAAAGGGCTTGTCAGCAATCCCACAAAGCCTTCAGCTTGGTTGTGTGACACACACTCCCAGGGCGAGATGCTGTCACCCAGTCAATCAGCCATTAGGCATGTAATTATGGCATCCAGTCATGAGAGTTCCTAATTAACACTTATTTTTCCCAGCAAACTAATATTTCCAATGTCTGAACTGAAATGGGTAATTAAGACATTGCTTTCTTGTACCTGGTGCATCCATCAGTTGTCTGCTGTCCTACACACAGCACCCAGCTCTAAGAAATAGCCTGGTGTGTCTGTCTGCAGTTTGTCTAGATACTGTTTGCCTCTTACTTATAGGCCTTTGCTTCCCACACCACATGCTGGCAGCATGCCCACCTGCAAGACATGGCAAATGTTTATGAAAACACCTTGAAAATTTTCACTGAGTATCTTTTAGACTTCCTCTCTTTATTCACAACTTCCCTTAAAGCCTTAGTGTTTTTCTTTAGAGGCTGCTGATCAGTAAAATTGTTGCATTAATGAAAAAATTATCTGCCTACATTTGCTTTGGTAATTCATGGAGTGAAATGACTGCACCTACAGCTGTCATCCAGGGAGCAGTCATGTCCCAACAATAATTGTGGGTTGTTTTTTTCAGTGACCTTCAAATACCTCAAATAGATGAGATTTACTCATGACCAGTGTGGATGCATGTTCTATGTAAACCTTGGCTGCTTTTAAGGAACATTTCTCTATTTCCAAGCCAAACCTTAAAAGAATGTGGGTAGCACTATTAAATAATCCATCAATTTATTATGTACAAATAAATGTTTCTTTCTTTCATCATTTAAAATGACAACTGAGTCAGTTTATGGTATTGATGTGCTAGAGACTCCAAAAGAAAAGAAAATTTACAAAAAAACCAACACCCAGTGTTTTTCACCACCTGGTAATGCAGGCATCTGATAAAAACTCAGAGACCTCTGATTCATATATGGCCTGCTTTTGACCCCTGAACTTTGTAAAGTGATGAAACTGGAACAGCAGTACTTGCATATTTAAACAGTTGTGTTTGAAAAGCCACATGAGGCACACTTAGCACCACTTTTTTTTCCCCCCAGAAAATCAGCTTTTTCTTTTCTCTTTCTTGTTCACACTTATTTCTTTATTTTTTATTTTCTGTTCTTGTAAATTTCTGTTCTTACACATTGAGGGGTTACTGAGCAGCACGAAGAGTCATATGCTCTTCTTGAATCATTCACCAGATGTATGACCTTGGGCAGTAAGTGGAAAGTTACTTCACCTGTGTTAGAAATGGACATATAACTGAGGTAAGACACAGTGTGGAGGCTGTGTGATGAGGTAATTGCCTGTAGGCATAAGCAGGGGGTTGTGGATCTGTGGTGTTCTGGTGTTATCAAATAGATAGGAATTATTCCATTGATACACAACAGACCTTATTGTAAATCTGTTTATTTTGTATATAAATCCCTCATGAACAGGTACAATGGTAGATTATTGATGAGAAGCAATACTGTGAACTCTTATTCTCTGTTTGAAAACAAGTCTTCTCTCTGATTAGAGCTTCTCGTACACTTTCCCCCCCTCTAAACGATAAACAGAGATAGTTCCAGGTCCTATGTTTTTGAGTAACTTCTATCTCAGTTTTCTTTGCCCAGAGGTACCAGTTCCTTCTTTGAATGGAATCTTTTTCTTCAATGTATTAATCAATTCTCAGCCCAGAAAGTAGAGTTCGTTCTCTAGATTTTAAGGACCCATGCCTTCGTTCTGGCAGCCATTCTTAAATATTCATGTACATGTTTAGTCTTTCTAAAGTTAGTTGTCTTGTTAGACTTGCATTTCTTGGTCTTCAGCAGTGTTTTGGCAGGCAGGAGGAAGTGGAAGGTAATTTTATGACTGTATTTTATGACTGAACCATTGGCACTTTTGTTTGCAGGCTTAAAAATGATCAGTCTTAGAAAGGGTTGCCTTTCCTGAAGTTGTAAGCAGGAATGCGAGGTGGGAACACATGGGTGTGCTGGTGTGTTTATTTTGATTACTGTAGTAGTAACCATTGTGGTGAACCTCAGACCTTCTAGGTTTTCCTCATATGCCTTGAGTTTGGAAAGGGACTGTGATCGCCCAGCAGACAACAAATGCCGAATTCCTACTGATTAAGAAAAAACTGTTCTCCATGTTTAATGAAAGATATAGCACGTTTAAGGCAGCTGGTGGGGAAAAGGTTAAGGTAAATCTGGAGGGAAAAGCGAAATACTCTAGCTGGTAGCAGACAGCAGGTATACAAAGCCTTGTCTCAGAAGAGAGGTGCTCTATTTAGGGGCTACAGATTTATAGCAAGAGCCTGAACAGCAGGGTTCAGTGCAGCTCAAACCAAAGGAACCTACAAAGGTTTATTAGAGGGTGACCGTTAGATGCTCAGAGAGCAGGACTTGTCTATTAAAGATAAAACTGAACACAGGAAAGGGTGGTTGGAGTAAACCTTTTCACTGACCTTTATTGTTTGACAAGGCTACAAGGAACCAGATGTTATCCTTTGGACATTTTCACTGGAGTTTGGGCTAAATATTGTCTGTCCCAACTGATAAACTGGGGTAATACTCAAGATCCTAAAGGAGGAACATACAGTTTACTTATGAGCCAGAAGCATCAGTGAAAATCCCACTGTGACCTAATAAGTCATCTCTAGTGATGCAATAGAGAGAGTCTCACTGACAAACCTAGTTCAAAACAAAGGAGAAAAGATCCTCTTTTGTTTGTTTGTTTGTATAAGTTATTTCTTTTACAGGCATGAAAATTTAGGGCTGCTCCCCATGATCATTTGAGTGACATTTTATACAGCCATCAAAAGGCTCTCTATATTTTGCTTCCTTCCTCCCCCCCACCCCCCTTTATTGATTTTTCTCTTTAAGACTTTAATTCACTTTTCTTCAGTTGCTGCAGTTAAGAGAGAAATTCTGTAGATCACATAGAGATAACATTCCAGCCCACACTAGGTCACTCACACCTCACATAAGAATACAAGCTTCCTGCAGACAGTTAGTCCTTTCCTGCTTTTCAGGCTTTTTTCCCCCATCTTTCCTTTCTTTTTTCTTTTTCTCCCTTAGCATTTGGGTCTTAATCTTTCTGTCGAGTTATCCTTCACACTGTGCTTATCTAAAATGTACCAATAATTGCTGCTGCTTATATGTGTGCATTCCTTGTCGAAACTATCAGTGAAACAAGACATCTAAAATATGATTCTGTTGAGCTAAAGTAATATTTTGGGTGTCTGAAATCTCTTATAAATTGGCCTGTAGAGAGTCAGTTTTTAAAAAGAAAAAAAATGACAGCAACAACCCAACCCTAATGACATATTTCAGTGTAATGCTGTAATTTTAGTTCCTGCCATGAACTATTGCCGTTGTGCAGGAAAGTATTTTGCTAGTAAATGGTGAAGTGATTTCCAGTAAGGTCCTTTTCCTTTATTCCATCTTTCCAGTGACAAAATTCCCATCTCACCAGTTCCAATGTATTAAAAAGAAAATACTCATCCAAAGCACCTTAGATATCATGTGAGTGCCCTACAAAGAGTAAATAGTAAAGATGAGCTGTTGTAATTTCACCTTGCTTATCTTCAGGTGTTTTTGCAAAGGCAGAAGATGAAGGTACTTCTTGCTTTGAAATGGATGAAGTGTACCAAATCCATGATGTGTTTATTGGTGTCAGCATTTTTACCTTCTTCCTGGATGCTTGCACAGCAACGTGCAAACAAGTTTAACAGCCTCTGCACTATGCACCTTTTCCCAGGAGGCCAAATATCTGTAATAAGCCTTTTTCCCCCCGCTTCCTTTTCTCTGCTACACTGCTTCTTTCTTGCTAGAATTCTCCTCCTCATCTGTTCTTTCAGTTCTCTATTGCCTATTGCCATTAATTTTATAGCAATTTTATTCTTAACTGGTGGCTGCATTTCTGTGGCACTTACAGGGCTGACCAGCTTCAAGAGCTATTTCTGCAGTCAGCTGCCATGTAAGAATTTGTTACTGGATGGATCAACAAGGAAAAGGTGGTCAGCAGCTACATTAATGATTGGGTCAATACTTGGGAAGCAGAACCTCAAACCCCTGCACCCTTGCAGACTGAGGGCACTGTCAGGGAGGACAAGGACTGCTACACCAATTACCAGGTCTTATGGGGCTGTCATTTCTGAACTTGGGAGTCATGAATCAGAATTGGGTTCTGGAGCACTAAGTCACAGAACATTCATTGCTGGCAAGTGTAGGGATGCAAACAGCTGAATAAAGCCCTAAATGTTTTTTGTTTGATGCTCCCACTTAGCACAAAATGACGAATCCATTAGCAAGTCCTGCTGCCAAAAGAAACAGACTTGCACTTGTAGATTGCTTTCATTCTGTGCTATCAAGCCACTGCATGGTCAGCTTTTGCAAAGCCAACAGTCATCTATCACTTAAAAATGTTTGTTTTTTTTCAGAGGTTCAATTGTCTTTGTCTTAAGTGCGTGTGTGTGTCTGCCTGAAAGAGTCTTACTAAAATATGCTGACATTGTCAAGCACCTCAAACAAAATCTATAGTAAAAAATGTCTTATTTTCTGTTTGTTTTGAATTATTTCAAAGTTTGTCACTAGTTTCACATGACAGTGATGCTTTTGGAGTGGATTTTTGTCTGTGTTGATCTGTCAGACAGCCTAGACAGCTCTTACTACACATGATACAAAAAATGTGTCATTGGAGAGTGGACCAGGGCAGTTCTGAATTAGTAAGGGAGCAAGAACATTTCTGAGTCTGATCAGGCTTGCTGAGGCAAAACTTCCTGCAGTCCGAAGTACCCCACTGAAAGCATCAAGACCCCTGAATATGTGAAAGATCCAGGATCAGATGAGTAACGTCTCCAGAAATACAAAAGTCCTTAACTAAAGATTTTCTTTTTTCTTCTTCATGAGATACTTTATCCGGCGTAGTAAAAAATGTATATTTATAGCCTAGATTATGCTTTGTTTTGTGGGATGAAAAAAACACATTTTAGAGTTGGCCCTTTTCCTGAACAGATGTTACTGGCCTGGGTGAATAACTTATTCAAACATACGATTTAGCAGAATTGGATGAGAATTTTTGCCAAACTCAATTCTCACTAAAATTGAAATCTTCCACCACTTTTCTTCCCTCTGTTAAGCAGGCTCTGCTGTTCACTTCATCCTAGTCTCTGTCTTCCAGCTGTAGCTGTTTAGGGGTTGCATCAACCCATTTGGCTTCAGATTTGTATTATTCTCATGTAAGTAAACCTCCCTCTCTCTCTTTCCCTCCACCCCCTCTCCCCCTTCCCCCAGCCCCCCCCAATTCCATTTAAATGCAATTCTCCCTTGGAAAAAGGACTGTCATGGTAACACCAGTGGCTTCAATGTTTGTCTCTCACTGATTTCTCACATCAAATATGTTCATTTTACTAGTGCAAAGATGTTTCATTATAATTGCTATTGCTTCTGGATCCAGTTGGCTTCTTTCCTTCTTGTACATTATCACCAATATTTAAAGTTTTTCAGGTCAAATTAGAGTCACAGTGCCATTTGTGCCAGGCATTGCTTTCAGAGAGACTACCCAGGTGTGGCTGAATGCAGTCAGATAAACAGTCCTCTCTATGCAAAAAGAGACAGATTGGATCTTCTTCACTTGTCTTTGATGGATCTGTGGTCTGAAAGGTTTACAAATAACTCATTTTGTTGTCCAAGTCTGCACTGAATTAGGGGCATGAAACTTTTTTTTTAAAGGTTTCGAAGGTGACAGTTTTTTGTGGAGGTATCACTGAGTTTGAGCAATAGTACCAAAACAGCTTGGTGTGGAACAGGACTCTGGCTGTGATTTTTATTTTTTCACTCACCTGAGTTATTATAACTACCTCCCAACATTGTTCCAACACACTGTCCTGGTTTGAGGCCAAGCAGATCCTCACTTGCCCCAAGAAAGGGGCAAAGGATTGCAAAAGTGATGGAAAGTTTAAATGGATAAGCAGCAGGTGTTTTACAGAAGCCACAAGCACAGTGACAAAAGAATTCCAAAGCATACAGCATCCCCCATAGCACACCCAAAAGCCTCCCAACAAATTCTTTCCTGCACAAGGAAAGAATTTTAGTAGAAGTCTACAACTGTCTACAACTACCTGAAGGGAGGTTGTAGCCAGGTGGGGGCTGGTCTCTTCTCCCAGGCAACTAGCACCAAAACACGAGGACACAGTCTCAAGCTGCACCAGGGGAGGTTTAGGATAGATGTCAGGAAGAAGTTCTTCATAGAAAGAGTGATTGGCCTTTGGAATGGGCTGCCTGAGGAGGTGGTGGAGTCACCATCACTGGAGGTGTTTAGGAAGAGACTTGATGGGGTGCTTGGTGCCATGGTTTAGTTGATTAGATAGTGTTGGATGATATGTTGGACTTGATGATCTCAAAGGTCTCTTCCAACCTGGTCTGGTCTGGTCTATTCTATTCCGTTCTATTCTATGTCACTACCTAACAGCACTTAAAAGATTATCAAAATACCTCTTCCAGTGATACTGAAGTCTTCAATCCAATGTGATGAGCTCCATCATTGTGCTAAGAAAGAAGCTGTTTGGAAGAGGCTGTTTTACAGGTGACACAATTTCCATTTCCACTGCAATAGTTTCACATTTTCACCTGAAACATCTGAGTCTTTCCTGAAGTGGAAGGGGTTTACATCCAGATATGGCAGTCAAGAAACAGAAAAACCAAGCATAAGTTACTAAACAGCAAAGCCACAATTAGGATCAACCTCAGCTCATTTTACATCTGTGGGCATTTTGTTAGACTCCACTGGAAACTTGAGGGCAAAGCATTTAGTTTTTGCCCTGGGTGAAACATACCCTCCCAGCAGAGTAACTGCTCAAAGGAGAAGTTGTAAAGCACAAAGTCTCCAGTCATCCAGGAAACAGAAGGTTAGAGCATGTCTTAAAGTAGCCTGATTCTATATCCTTCTAGTATCTGTAATACTGAGAAGTTAGAAATCCTACTTGTCTCTCAGTCATTTTTCCCCCCCTACATTTTGCAGTCCTTTGGATGAGAAAGGCAGGGAGGTTGATTTGTTTGGTTTGGCTTTTTTTGTTGTTAATTCGTTCCCCTGTCACACATGGCTGCAAATTTCAAGCTGCCACAACATTTTAAAAAGTTTCTTTTTAAAGTAAGAATTTCAACAAGTATTTTCAGAGACAAAATAGCTTGGCAAATTATTTCCTAGGGCTATATATTTGAGTAGATGGCTAAACTTTTGGTCAAAGTAAAGTTAAACATTTCCTGTTAGCATTTTAGCTCGATAATAACAGGACTGCCTTTAGGAAATTGTTTTCTTAGATGTGCCACTCCTGGAACAAAATGAGTATAAAATCATAGAATATTATGGAGGATATTTCTTCATACTCTGAGGCAAAGTATCAACTTCTGCTGTCTGTTGATTCAAAAATTAGAGGTGTGCAGTAGTTGCTCTGGCAACAGAGTCTCATTTTACCCCTTTTCTCATTTCCTGTTACTAAATTACTGAGCACTGGAGAGATGCACCGAAGAGCACCTAGAGACACTGTTAATGTAATGAAACAGAGTCTTCATCTACTTAAAACATGTTGTGTCAACTTGGAAATAAGACAGGTGATGTCTTTACCCTCAGAAGTTGGCACCGTGTCAACTAAAAGTTTGAAAGTTATGAAAATAAGGTCTACAGACAAAAAAAAAAAAAGAAAAAAAAAAGAAAAAAAAGAAGTACTTTCTCTGGAATTGACTGATGTGTTGTACCTGGCAAAATGGAATTGGTTTGTTAGCAAATTAGAAAATCACATCCTTTTTACTTTAGTTATCGTGACATCTGTCAGGTGATTTTAGTGTTTTTAAGTGGTTCAGATGATATTTCCTGTGCGTATGTCATACAATAAACGCATAGATTTATAGCTACTATTGCAAACCCTTAAAAGTAATATCAATCCTTCAGATGGGGAAAAAAAAAACAAGGCCAGGAATCTGTGTAATTGAAGACACTACTGCACACTTTTAACATTTTCTCACACGGTTAGGGGTTTTTTTTTGGCTCTTCCTAAAAAGACTGAGAAGTTTATGGGCAAATAGAGCGTTTACCTCTGTGTGGCACAAGAAAATTTGTTTAAGTGTTTTTAAATATAGCAACAATTACAGCACTACAGTAACCATCTAAAGCCTTTTGGGGCTCGATATCAGAGGAGTGAGGGGATTGAAGTTTATGAGTCTTGCTTAGGGTGCTGCACTACACATAATGGTGCAGCTGTGGCTGCTGGCAAACTCCAGTTCCCAGAGGCCCCCAGGAGTGCTGTCAGCTCCAGGAACAACAGAAATTATTGAAAGAAGCATAATCCCAAGAGATGTCTCCTTTGAAGCCTCACACTCTATCATACAAATGCTCATTATACACTGTGGTTTTAGCTAGTGTTTCAGTGTCAAGAACTTTCACTGTGTTTTGACACTCTGATAAAATTAAGAAAGAAACGTGTTCTTCAAGAAAAAGTATCACACACCATGAAATCTGCTTGGCTCCCTGTTTTTCAAGCACAAGAATGGGGGCTGAACTCTTGTGTCCTCTTCTCTAGGATAAAATGTGGAAGGATGAAAACTGTAAGGTTCAGTGCTACTATTTTACTGGCATGACACTTATGTCAGGCACCATGCTTGCAAGGCACCATCAGCGCATCTCCTGTGCCAGCACTGTCAGACCTTTTACTTGGTACAAAGGGGCAATGTGTGATGAGCATCTCATCTGGATACCTCTCTGTATTGTACTCCTGGTTTATAAATACTTCTGCCATATGTAGCAAAAGCTCCTGAATTTATTGCTTGTGTGAAGTAACATTTGGCTGTGATTTGAGAGGTTATATGTGGAATAAAATTGCCTTTTGATAATGTTTTTCCATGCATCTGTAGAATATTATCAAGGAGTAGGAGACTAACTAGTAAGACCTTCCATAATGTCAGCAAAATTTCAACTCCTTAATACAGTGGTTTTATACTGTTTCCCAGCTTGAAAACTCAGTATTAAGCCTTTAAAATTACACTGTAAGCTACAGGCCTTTGTTTAAAAGCAAGGTTCCAGATAATGCCTATAAATGTAGGTATTTGTTTCTAGCCTTACATTGCAACCTTTTCATATGTAATTCTGGCATATTTGCACCAGCTTCTTTTGACTGTCATTCTTAATGTATAATGTTTTTACCAGGTGGGCTATAGAACTGTGTTATCACTACAGTAAAAAAGTCCACATGTACCACGTTACAAAGAGCAGAACATACCAGATATACTTTCCATACTGGGTTTAGGGATCAGACTTTTGCATAACTTTGCTCCAGATGCAAGGTGTGGACAACAGAGACATGTTTTGTTACAGGTTTTGCTAATGCAGATTTAAAATAACACGACTGAAGTTCTAAATTGATATGACAGTTGCACCTTTTCTCGATAAAAGAACCGGCTGCAATGTTATGCCTGGTTTTAAAACCAATGCACGTGATCTGAAACAGATTTTTCCATCATGGTTTTGAAAATTTCCCTTAAGACAGAGGGATTGTTTGGGAACATTTCAAAGAAATGTAAACATGTGCTTACACCAAATAACTTGTGTCTGGGCCAAATTTCAGATGGTGTCTTTGTTGCTTTCTACCTTTCAAAGTTCCAGTGGCACTTTTCTTTACTTGTATTATCCTTAAATTTCCACACTGGTTCAGTGTACCTGCATGCAGTTAGATTACTAAAGAAATACCTCAGCCCAGGGAAAGTTGAGGCTTGTGAAAGACTTTCCCAGCACTTAATGCTTCTGGTCCCTGACACTGGGCAAAAAAAGTGAACTGGTGCAGCTATGTGAAAAATGACACCGGGGAGCTGGTCAAGTAGACAGGAGCAGCACATGGTTTTGCTGGAGAGCCAAGTTTATTTCTTGCAATACCTGAGGATGTTTCTTCTGAATACAGCACTAACAAAGGAACAGAAACTGAGGCTGTCCTTGGAAATTCTTTGCAGTTGACATGTTAGAAAAGGATCCATGGAAGATCAAAATCTAACAGGGAGGTATGGATGTCATTGCTGATAAATGAAAGCTCGTAGATGTCATAAGCATCACATATTACAGGATGCTCTTTAGTCTGTATGCTGTACTACACAAACTTTCCTGTATGCTTTTTGGCAGAACTTTGCTCCCGTGTAAACATTTTGCAAACTGGCATGAAGCAGCTTGTTTTGCCTACAGCATCAAAGTCTTGGTGTCTCACAGCTTACAGTGACTCATGCTTTTCTTTACTGCTTGGTTGCCTCCCCATAAGACAGCATAGTATGGCCTGTAGCTGGTTAGTAAGTTTACTGAGTGCATTGATGTCCTTTTGGTTGAAAGGATCATATGAACACACAGTAAAATGAGAAGCCATGGATAAATAGATGATGTTTAGGATAATGATAATTGCAGTTAAGTGGAGGAGATCAGTAGATTAAAAAAGAAAGAAAGAAAAAAAAAAGAAAAAAGAAAAAAATTAGTGACAAACATTGTTGTCTCTTCCTTATTCTAACTCTCCTTGTACAAACAATCTTTGCTGAAGAAGTGAGAACAAATGAATTTGGTACTGCTTTGATTACTTTTAGACTGGGATGACCCTTTCTTCCCCACATAACACTAGATGTAGAGGTCAATGCTCTACCTTTTTTTTTTTTTTTAATTGAAATACCACCAGCTTAATTTGGAAACAGACTTTTCCAATGAACAACATAATTTAGAGAGCATAAAAGCAAATAAGGGCAATACAGTTGACCTCACACCAGTTCCTGAATGTTTTCTGAAAACCTGTCTGTTTCTTGGAATGGTGTTGCAGAGCGTATGTAAAAACACTGCTTTGCCTGGCAGTGCTAAGTAGAGAAAATAATATACCTGCTCTGAGACACACACAATCACCCTCCTGACCAGCAAAAAGCATCTTACTGGAAACAGGAAATACTTACAAACACCATATATATCACAATATACAGTCACAACCTCATAGATAAATCAAACCCGTGGGATGCAGCTATGAGGCTGTTACATCTTACAGCAGTGTAGCTGCTAGGTATGACTTAGAATTATAGAATAATTTTGGTTAGAAGGGATCTTTAAGATCGTCAATTAAAATCTTTAACCCAGCACTGCTAGGACTTTGCACATAAAATTATTGTGAACCAAAACTTTACAGAAATGGAAATGGTCTTATGAATCTTTTCCTCTAAAATCAGAAGTTCTTAAGGCTTTAGTTGAAGAACTCTTCAGGAATTATCAGGATAAGGCATGTGCTCCTCTGTTAAAACTTGCTGAGTCTGCCTATTACGGGCCTGCCTTACAGGGACTTAAACAGTGTTATGCATCAAGGGCAAAGTTACTCTTATACCTCAGTCATGGCTCTGTATCTCCCAGAAACTGAGAGGCAGCAAATGTCAAGACAACTATATGAAAACCATTGAAGAGCACTCATATAGGAAGCCATGGAAAACTACTAATTATGAGCTAAGTACTAAATGAGGACTGGGTCACCATTTGAAAGGTCTGGAAAGAACCTCCAAGGAATAGCTGATATTTTTCTCCCAGTGGAATTTGAAATCTTGCCCATGCAGAACTACTCCTTTTCAGATATTTTGAAAGTCTTTTTGCAGGAGGTCCCATGTAGGTTGGGGGTGATGGAGATGCCAAAAAAAGGCCACAGTTCATGACAGCAGTCCCAACATAAACAGCAAGAAGGAAAAAGGTGTAGATCTAGAGACAGTTAAATTTGTTCTGTTCTTTAGCACTGTGTATGTTCTGTTTACGTAGTTACTAGATATCAGTGTATTGCTGAGTTAGTGTATTACTGGGAATGGGTCTGTTGACCCATTCAATTTATTCAGTTGCTCAAATGAAGCAAAGTGAAAACGTAAAATGGCAACCTTGGCTCAGCCTAAAATCTGGATATTTTTCAATTTCCACAGAGACTAGATCTTTAATCACTAGACCTAACTTTGTGTTGTGGATTCTTGCTGCGACCCCTGCTCTTTGTTGTCTTATGTACAACAAAATCATTGAACCAGCAGCATGGACATCTTTTGAGAATAGTCCTCAAACATTTTCAGAATTGTGGGGAGCAACTTCACACACAGCACTCAACCATGAACTCCAAATATGAGTGCAGACCTCCTGCATATCTCATAAAATATCAGATTAATCCTAACTCAAATCTGAACAAAATCTTCTTTACTCATCCTTTCTTCGCAAAATCCTTTGCAGATTCGCTGAGCAACCCAACCCTCTGACATCAGTGACTGCAGCAAGAGGAGAGACTGAGGTACAAGAATTTGAAATGACATTATTTGTGACTTTCTTGTTCTTCCTCTTCTACTAATGACAATACAGGAGAATGATTATTCTTAGTAGGTGAAAAGCAAACACTAAAGTGTCTTTCAGCTATTTTTCCTGTAAATTGTGCAGAGCACATTAAAGTACCTCTCACACTTATCATGTGCCACATATGAAGAGGTCAGAGCTGGTCTTCTGTTTTTTTTTTTCTCTACATATGAATCATAGACAACAAATAAAACTTAACATTTGCATCTGCACCATGATTTATGAGGGGTATCAAAATACTTATAACCCTCAGAAAATATTCTCGCGTAGGCTGGTGTTATTACCTGCTCGTGTTGCAAATGAGACATGAAGATGGCACAGCTGAAATCTTCCAAAGTAAAAACTGGCTGTGGCAGAGAAAGGGCACCTCAGTTTCTGAGTATCCAGCCTGAGCAGTACAGGGCTCTATTATCAGACATTCTCTCACATATCAGTGAGAGGTTCCAATGTTCTGCATCTCTGATAAACACACACACAATTTGGATAGCTCAGGTTTTGTGCAGCAAATAAGCCAAAGCTCCAGAAAATAGAACTTTTGACTGCACTGAAGCCCATCTGATGTAATAAAACCAGTGGGACAGCTTTCATTTTCACACTCAGGCTTTCAACCACAGATGAGTGCCTGGTTGGTTAATCAGGCTGCTGAGCAATTCTGTACAACTTCTTCCCTTTAAATAACTTTGTCAAAGTCAGACTCATATATATGCTGTGCTCTCTACCCTAGAGTCACTCAGGAACATTCTACAAAAGGCATTTTTGTGTCTTTATAATTGAATTGATTCTTAAGTTGTGCCATGGGTGTACACCTTATCAAAGAAGAGCTGGCACTCCATTTCTTCATAATGCCCTCTAGGAGGAGGTTTAACATGCAATGTTTGTTGTTTCTAGCAGGTCTCTCTGCAGAGAGAGAGGTCGCTACTCAGGGAGGCACTTTCCTCCTTGGAAACAAGAAAAGAAATCACCGGGAAGGAGAGGAAAATGCATCTGGGTAACAGGAGGGGATCTTCAAGCCACTAGAAAATGATCATGAAAGTATTTTGTTAGAGAAGCCTATAATGGTACTATTGCTTGTCTATTGTGGCCACTAACAGCAAACAGCCTGCAAGGGCAGGGGAGATGTAGGATTAGAGAAATTGTGAAGAGGGGCTCTGGATGCTTGAAAAGTGCATTCCTGCTCATCAGGGTCAGAAGGGTTGAAATAGTGTCATCATTCATCCTCAATGGAAGTATTTCTATAAACAAATTGACCTTTAAAAACATCCATGGCATATATGGAATAATGCTAATGATGTACTATTGGATTTCTTCCACAAGTGGAAACAGAAAAGCAATTGTAATTCACTTATGCTAAGCTGGAGACTATGTTGTACAGTACTTCTACTGCTAGAAACTGCAGCCATCCTGATTTATTATTTTTTTAAATTGTTGTTGTTTGTTTTTTTTAAGCAAGCTTAATTAGTATCATAATTTTTGGTGCATTTTAAGAATAAGCCTAGTTAGTAAATCTGTTTTTCAGAAGGCTCACTGTTATCTGCATACATATTTCTGGGAATAGCATTTGGTTGAAGCTATATTTATCCATTGAAAGTAGGAAAAAGGGTGGGTTGGATATTTCCTGAAGGAAGGAGAACTAAGTAGCAGCTCTCTCTGTCCAGCCTAGTGATTTCACTTGTCCTCAGTCGTGCTTTTGAGCAGGGATCCTTGCCCAGTTCATCATCTGACTTTGATTCTTAGTGGGCCTACTGCTTAAGTAATTTAATCAAGTTTGCTGGTTAATAAGGAAATTGCTCTTCCATAATGTGCTTGAAGTGCATGAAAAGAGCTTCCAGAAGACAATGATAGACATAGGTGTTATACTGAATGGCAGTTGCTAAATATGGGTGGTGATAAATGTCTGTGAAGTAACTTCATATGGTAAGACAAGTTAAACGTTTATTTCAAGCTTTAATTAAAAGTTCCCTCGCTAAAATTTTCAGAAGCATTAAAGCTGCCAACTGTTTTGAATTATTCTCCCTCTGTGTGCAGTCAGGGGCATGTTTTCCTCACCATCTTGCACCATGCACATTATTAGTTCACAAACTCACAGTACATAACAGAGGAGAAAACTGCCCTTGACAGTAGCTGTCTACTCTGCAAGGTAATATTGTTTCCAAATGCCTGAATAAAAGCACATTAGCAGCAGGAGTCAACAAAGGCAGTTTTATGATTTTTATTTTTAAAGAAAGACTTTAAAAGTGCCCCTGATACTTTTTTAGAATCTTTTTCAACTGGATTTTTCTTGAACAATACTTACAACATCCTGATCTTTGGGGTCAAATCATTCTCTCAGTTGCATGCTGAGCAGTTCTGAAAATTTGGAACGAGTTTAAAAGTTTGAAGAACTGACTTAGACTGCCAAGCTTAAGCATAGAGAGATTCAGGCATTCCCTGGGTCCTCCAAAGCATAGCTCATTTTGCAGATTTCCATCTCTTTTTGGAGGTATATTATGGTTTCTACAAAATGAGGAAAAAATAATGAAACCCAAATCTTTCAGTTTAACAGCTACCAAATAAATCAATCAAAAAATGTGTACCAAGCACAGAGTACAGCTGATTCTGGAAGAAAGGCCTTATCATTTCAAACTATTTAAGACCTTCATGCAATGAAGGCACTGGGATGAGGCTCAGAAACCTGATATTAGGGTTTTTATTTTACATCTAATATGTGTATATGTAAGCTTGGGAAAGTCACTTACAGGTTCTCTGACCCTTTTGTATAAGGGAAACAACTACACCTCTCTTGCTCCTCCTCCTGTGTGCTTAGAGTGAAGACCTCTCAGACCACGATCTGTCTCTCATGTGGGAATGGACACAAGAGTTCAATATAATCTGGTAATTAGAAACAAAAGGAGGATGATCCAAATCTGTCCCTTCTTAATCCTTCCATAGACAATTAAGCACAGAGAATGCAAAATACAGCCCAAAGAGAGTATTACATGAACTTGAGCACTTACAGGAAGATTTCTAGGTGAGAAATCAGTGAGTGAGTTACCAGTTACTTTTCCTTGGGTACCTAAACTACAGTTACACAGAAATATATATTTTACTGGGTAGAATCCAAGTATTCTGAAAAACCCTTTAGATTTTAGTTTCATTTGCTTATTTTTTACAGCAGTTTATCTTATATATAGGTCAACAAATCCTAGGCCTCACCCTAAAAAAATAGCATAATATAGAACAGAATAGAATAGAATTGACCAGGTTGGAAGAGACCTTTGAGATCATTGAGTCCAAAAATAAGAACTACAGCAAGAACTGGAGAGAGATTTTTGCTCAAAATGTTTATGGTTGAGCTAAAAGCACTCTAGTGGCTGTGGAGGATCTCAGAAGTCATTACATATTTGTGTCATTTATAGGGAAAAGTGGAACAGGGCAAGTAGGAAATTCAATGTTGAATCTGCCCTTTAGCACTGGTTAGGAGTTACTGAGAAAGGTGTACTCTGGAGTAGAGTATCATCCAGTTCTCCTCCTGTAAGGTTCATATACCTGCTATTGTGTTACCAGTTGAAAGAGAAAAATTCTTGAAAGAGAACATGATTTTAAAAAGTAATTACAAAATAAAGCTAGCAATTCTGGACAGCAATCCGGAAAGCAAATAATACAGAGCAACTGAAAGTTAAGTCTTTCCATTGACTTTTGTAAGTTTTTGAGAGCTCAAAGCTGCATTTAGCTGGCAGGGGACCACCTTTGAAGGTGCCTGGAAGAAGTGAGTGAAGAGAGATTTGAAGAGGGAACATTGAACTGAAGAGGTGATTTCAGGAACTTCATATCAGGAAATGAAGCATAATCTGGTGTCACTTCTAGTCAAAATCTACCAGCAAAATAGGGCCACTCTTTTCAACTAGGTCTTGTGTAAAGGGTTAGTACCTCAATACAAGTACATGCACACAAGCCAGTGACTTGATTTAGATGCAAACTGTTGAAAATTCTAACCTCTGAATGTGGGTGTCCTCTTAAAAGTCTGTTTTCACTGATATACAGATCATCCAGAGTTAAAAATTCTGACAGTAAACTCTCCTTTGAAGACAGAGTTCAGTTCACTAGATGTTTAAAGTAGCTAGAAGCAAGACTCTTCCAGTTTGCAGCATCCCAGGCACTATGGGAAACACTGCATTCTCAATTTACAGTTCTTGTTGCAAGGCCTTGAGCGACGCAGTGGAGTGGAGGGCTATGGGAGAGAAGCACAGGACTGGGGCTCCCAGTCCAGCTCTGTCCCTAAAGTGCTTTGTGTTGCTGGTCACAACGTTTGAAGGTGATTAACTAAGAGCAATAGTGACAGGCACTGTTCAGAGAGGATGGCTTGTAACGAGGCATTGTCAGGGCACAAGCCAAGACGTCCATTTGCTAGCTGTGCCCCTCCACCAAAGCACTTTAGACCAGGTGCAACACTGCAAATGTGCCTGAATGCCACCTTTAAAGGTGACCTAAGTGTGAACCTGCAGTTAGAGAGACTTATCCACACAACCTTGCCTGTGAGTTCAGAAGAAACTGTTTCCTTTCAGTCATTTAGTGTTATTGTTATTATTTCTTTAGCTTTTATGCAACAATAAAGAGGAGGCTTCAGTTCCTAGCTGCAGCAGCCCTTCCCACAAGTGAAAAGAATATGACTTTGATTTTGAAAAAAACAAAACCTGAATAAATATGCCCTGAATACAGAGGGAAACAGATTTTAAACACCTCAGATTCTTGGAAGAAACAATTGTTCTTTCTTTCATTTGATTCATCCCCAAAGGTTCAATATATGTATCTCACTCACGGAACCTGGGTGGTTTCTAGAGTCAGGGCTTTGTTTCAGGTGAAGGCGCTGAAAGAAGCCATAGGAACAATAAGACAGAAAGTGCAACCAAGGGATTTGGTTTTCAGGAAGAGCTGGTGATTTGGGAGATCTAAGTTTTCTTTAAATTACCTGATTTTTGTTGTGTTGGATCCCTTGCACTTTCTGAATGTCAAATCCTGTGTGAAGGGGTCTTGAGTCATTTAGCAGAAATCACTAAGCTACTTCAAGTAATGAAGATGTGAGAAGACTATCCCTGTCAGGGAGACCCATGGGTGGAGCACAGCAACCAAACCCTTGCTCACCACTCTGACAAAAAGCCTATTTTAACTTCCCTCAAGAGAAAGGGAAAACAACTCTTCTTAGCCCCTTCAGCTGCAGAAGGACTTCCTGCATGTTTAATTTGTCCCCAAAATGTACCAGAGCTTTTTTCAGGTTTCCAGTTTGCTAGCCAGGGCAGTGCACCTTGACGAAGGGGACAAGGCTTTTGCTGTCACTGGGAGGTCTGACCCAGTGCTGTAGCCAAGTTCGTGTTCTCACAGCATCATATTTAAGGGCAAGGAGCTCCCCACCCAGTTGTGCAACCTGAACAGCCCTGTTCACCCCCTCTCGCCTTTGTCATAGAAGCCCCCAGGCACCTGACACACTTCAGGGCTTCAGACCTGCAGAAGCATGGCTCAGCTTAGCACTCTCAGTCAGCTTCCTAATGCAGTACCTTCTGCAAGGCAGACAGTACTTCCTTGTTTTTAATTTTGACTGAATAGGTGTAAGATGAGAAACTGGGGGAAGGTGTTGTGAGTCTGCCTGGGGTTCAGTGATTTTTGACCATCTAGAAAGAACGAATGGCCATTTCCATAACATACTTTGTCAGTTTGGGGAATTTGCAACAAAACAAATCTCTTCCTTGCTACAGTCCTGGTGGGGTTGGGGGGGAAGGATTTTATGAACCTCTGTGGTGTCTCTAATTGCCTTTGACCAATGTGTTGATTAGAGCTAACAGTCCCTCAAAAACTTGTTTGAATAATTACATTTGTCCATTCAGTTGAGATCTTGATTTTGCATTGGAGGTTTTCAGTCTTGGTAGGTAACCTAGAGTTAATGAAAAGAATTCTTGGGTAGCCAAAGCTCCCAGTTTGTCAGTAGCCAAAATATTGACTGTGTTGCTTTATCTGTGTTACTTTTTTTTTCCAATGGGCCAGTCTTAGAGCAGTAGAACAAAAGCCAATTCCTATTCTCCAGCTTTTTTGACTTCAATTGTTTAAAAAAAGAGAGAATAGATCTGAGTCTTTGTACCCTGTTTGAAGTACAAATCTCTCAGAGTCTAGGAAGGAACAGGTTAATATTTTGTCTCTGAGCTCCTAGGGCTGTTTGCCCTCTTCCAGGGATTACAAGAGAGCCCAGGTATGGCAGGACTCAGCTGGAGGGAATTACTCCATCAGGAAGGTCTATGAAAGGAAGGAGAGACCAAGTATTGGGTCAGGCACCCAGGGCTAATGCAACTGCTTACTGCAAGGAGCTTATTTATTTATGTAATTCCCTTTTTAGCCCAGTTATGTGAAATCTTTGTACCCCCTTCCCATCCTTCCACTGCCTAACCTGAAAGGGCGTTTTTCAGCATCCTTCATTGACTCCCCTGACCTTTCACACTTCTCAGACTCATTTTATCTCATCATTTCCACTCGGTTTTACATGTTTTAGTATGTCCCATTATTTTCATATTGAAAGCTTTTTAAAGATAACAGACCTAGCAGGCTTGCAAAGACTATCTTCTCTGCGGCTCTTTACATGTAAAATCTAAGTCCATTTCAAGGAAAGACAGTTAAAAATTGACCTACATTTCTGTTGGGCTATGTCTCATGTTACACAGTGCTCAACTTTCTGGAAAGATAGGGCTTTGCAGGATGTCTCAAATTAGTTTGAGAAGGAAAAAGCATAAAGAATATGCAGTCAAAAATGTAACAGGCACTTGCTCACCACTGAATACAGAATGTCTTGTTCCTTAGCTTAGGTGAGATTACAATTAGGGGTAGATAACACTTTAAGAGTTCTATTGTTCTTTTAGTTTTTTTCTTTTTTTTTACAAGATAATTACAACTATTATACACTGTTACACTTTGATTCATAGAAAAGACAAATAAATTACATCAGTAAGAACCTTATGCTCACAATATTAAGATATGTTTCTGCTTAGGAAGTTAACTGACTATTTTACAGTAATATCATAAATTATAACATCTGATGGTTTAAAGAGTGGGTCTAACTACCAGGAATTTTAGTGTAGATAATGAGTCTGGATATTTCTCAGTGTACAGTCACTGTTGTGTCTTGGCAAGATACTCTCAGTATGCTCTAATCTGGTTTATAGAAACACAGGTCAGCAGTTATTCAGAATTTTGAAATGTTTGGTAACTAATTCTTGGGTTCAAGCTGGCCTGCTAAATAAATTGTAACAAATAGACCCTTTGTGTCATAGGCTGGCATTGCCTTACTTCACACTCTATAAAATATGTTGCAGAGTCAAGTAGGACCAACGGGAAGTGGTAATGTATGAATAAGCACCTGCTTTAAGGACTACATATGTGTAAAATTTTGTTTGCTATCAATTCTTGACTGTAGCTGTCAGTGTCTAACTTTGGCGGTGTTTTGGGTAGGGAGATTCTGCCAGAAGTCTGGCAACTTAAAGATCATGAGTATGATGCACAAGGAACCTGTCAGTCTCCTGCCTCCATGAACAAGCAAGTTTCACAGTGCTGCAACAGCTGATCTTCAGCATGTTTTCACCAAGCCCGACTGCATGACTGCAAACCTTTTCACTCATTCAATTCTTTCTCCTCAGTGCTATTTACAGTGGATTATTTCCTTTATATTTTCAATGGGTTCCAGTTGGAAATTCCTCTCTGAGCATTTGCTATGATGAGAGTCATATAAATCTGGTGGGGGGAAGATGATGTGCCAGAATGGGTAACTTAATCCTGCCCAATGACAAAATAAGGTGCTTGCCTCTGTGAGTTTTATGAATGTGTATAGTATTTGTCTGTGCTGACAAAAGCTTTTTTTGTTGTTGTTTTGGGGTTTGGTTTGGGTTTTTTTTTGTTAAAGGTGAGATTTTGGAAGTGGGGAGGTCTAAGGCTGGTGCAATCTTAGCTTTCCTAAAAGACATTGATCCCATGAAGAAATTCACTAAAGTGCTCAGAAATATTTTACTTGTTAATGGCATTTGAAGATGTTGCTTAATTAGAACTGAAGTTCTCTAATCCTGGTGTTGATTCAAAGGACAGCAGTATGGTCTTCAACTGGCTGAACACTTCTAAGAGTTGGCTGGGACATATCTGATTAGGAAAGGGGCGAGATGCCAGTTTTCTGTGAGGCTGTCAAGAAGAATTCTGGGTTTGAGGGTCTCTTTTGGGCAACCCCTCATCATCTTCTGGAGTTGGATGGCTGATAAACTAATTCTGTACACCTGTCAAAAAAGAATGTTTTTCTGTTTCTGCTAAGACAGGCCAGTGAGTAACCAGTAATCAGTAAGATTCTGTATCCCATCAGCAATCTTCTGTGCATTTCTTCTATTGTTAAGTTTTAGTCACCTCAAGAATGCATACTGCAGAATTTAACTGGCACCAGTCGATCATAATATAAAACCTAAGTTTAAGTGCATCTATTTTGAGGGCTAGACAGATTCTTTCAGTCTGATACTGCTTCTTCATTCTCAGATGTGCTGCATGATTTTTCTTGCCTGTTTACAGAAATGGGTGATACATCATGGCCTTCTCAGAGTTTGTTAGATGTTGTAAAGGACACAATCCAAGAAGCTAGAATCTAATTATGGATTTTTGCATCTCCTGTATGACCTGTCAGAAGTCTGCTATCTCTTCTAAAGCCATTCCAGCATATACTTAATGTCAGTTTGATAGAAGAAACACTTTCATAGGTTCTTTTTTGATTGACACCTTCAAAATGACATCAGTTACTCGTTTTAAAACCTATTGTTATTAAGTCTCTGTTGCTATTTATGTTAGAAGTATGTGCATGTATGTCAAAACAATGCATCAACTTTGCTGATTGGCTGCACCTAGATTGTGTTGCCAAGGTAACAGAAAAATTGCTTTTAATCTTTCCTAAGTTGTCTTATTTGTTTGTTTCACACTCCAAGTTTCATATTTATTTTGCCAAAAGCAGAAGTGGACGATTATTTCTTTTTAGATATTTTTTTTTGGCCATTGATGCACTCTGCATATTTTATGAAATGTGCACAGACAGAAACTTTCTGTCAAGATTAAAGAGTAAATAATTAAACAGATTATTTGAGATAAATATCTGTTACTGTGTTACTGGGTACACAACCAGCTTTTCAGTGTGCTTTTTGGTATTTATTGGTTACTTCTGAAGCAGTACATGTTGGCGTCATCTTCTTCATAACTTGGTTATCTTCTTAGATGGTAAGATCTTCATGTATACCATGTGTCATTTCTTGTATTGTCACCTGCGTCGTTGGCACTATCAAAATATGAGTAATTACCTTTTTGTGGTACTTCCATATTTGGTCTTGGAAAGGTACCTCTCCACATTGTTGTAATTATTTGTGTGAGAGATTCTAAATCCCCATTACAGACAGCCCGCTATTTTTACCAAAACCACTTGCTGCTCATGCCTGGAGGTGAATTTTGGTTCTTCAGGAAGTTACTTAGATTGGAATTATTGAAGTTTGTGATTTGCAATCCTGTTTAACTACCGAGCAAACCCCAGGCAACTTCTCATACCTGATAGTGTCAGGCTAAATCTCTGAGAAACTTGATAGAGGTTCATCTATTCAAATGCCTATCATCCCAAGTGGTGATGAGTACAGTAAACTCTAAAGGTTTAGTTGTCACTATTTGGTTTAGACACAGTCTTGGTTCATGACATGTTGGTAAGGATCACCTTGGTGTTTCTTGGTTACTGAATTTTGGTTGTAAGTATTCATTTAGGTAGGTGCTCATTTTTTGAGTAAGGTCTTGTCTGTACTTACATACATTTACAGTGGAATTTAGGAACAAAATGTATCCAAAAGATAATGATGGTTTTCCATCATCCTCCAAAATAACACCTGGAAGGCACACCCCTGACAATTAGTTCAGGCTTAAGTGGGTCTGGGTAAGAGGTGATTTCCCCACACATGATTTTGCAAAGTAATTCTCATGCTGGGAAAGCATTAAGTGAAAACAGACTGAATGTATAGCTTTGGAACAAGCTTTTAAGACTTTAATTTTTTTTGTCCAGAAAATGGGGAACTCATGTTGAATCCATCCTCTACAATCTTGTCTAGTGTCTTATTAAATCAAAAGTCATGTTTATGAAGACTGGTGTCCAAAGCTTTGATGATGGTTTGTCCAATAAATTAGAGTATCCATCAGAGGAGAGGAGTGGCTGTGTATCCAGGTATAATTCTCACAAAATAGTAGATTATGTCTGCTAGTTAATTACTTCAAAGAGGTTAAAAAAGCAGTGTGTGTCTTCTTCTGTTGATACCTGCTTATTAGGACATTTTCCAATAATCTTCATATTCTTTTTAATAGATGGCAGAAGAAGATCAGAGAGATCTTACACCTGTGCAAGGTTTCATTGTCCTTTGCCATATTATACTGAAATGTCCTGTAACTCTAACCTCAATAACTTGATAAATACTGCATGCAGAGTCTAAAAGAGCATACATTGCAAGAAATTTTATTACTAAAGTAAAGAAAACATATTGTTGATATGACTACAATGAAGAGATTTATGTTGGGAAAGATCAACAAATGCAAATACAGACTTGCCAGGTTCTACCTGAAGAATGAGAACAAACATTATATTTCAGCAAAAGGAAGAACTGCACTTAGAACTCTCTTGGCCAGTTCTTCAGGAATCAGTTTTCACAAGGATCATGGTTTGTGTTCCCAACCCACTCTTTGATGTTATCTAACCATTGTATCAACTGTTTTCCTGTTATATTATTTTGAAATGCTTTCCATGGGCTTGTGTAAATGTAAATAGTTAGCCTTTTTCTGAGTTCAAGTTACACCTAAAATACATAAAACAATAGTCTTGATTTTAGTGAACAAATTGTACTGTAACAGCACTGGCAAAGAAGTAGATTTAAAAAGTAGCATGTGAAAAAGATGAAGTTCTGCAATGATTAATTTTACAAATAGTATCACCTCTCTGGAAACTTACAGGAGTATCGTAAGTTATGGCTGTGGAATGGAGCATTGCTTCATGTTAATAAGGTGGTGTGCTCAAGGAGCATCTGTAACTAAAAGGAAATACCATCTAGGTTCATTAAAGGTGTAGTGAAATTTCATAACAAAATCTACATTATGTGGCAATGATGGTCCTGGAAATATACAGAGGTGAATATAGGCTTGAGTGGAACATAACATTCTCAGGGGGGATTTTTGGCAGGGCACGAACTCATGGGCCATGCCCTGTTAAAGAAAAAGAGGTGTCAGTATAGAGAACATGCCACAATCTTCTAAAGTAACCTGAAGGTTATTTCACAGCCTGAAAGAAAGTTTTAGATACTTCGGCACTCACGCTATTCGATGCCAAGGGGCAGGTGCTATATCCACCTAGGACTGTGAAGTATTTGTGTTCTATTAATCCTGGCCATACACCAAAAAGTGGCTCAGGTAGAATATAACTCGATTCCCACATCAATGAATCTAACAAACATGGAAAATGATACAAACCTAGCCCTTTCATGTTATAATATTAATCTGAACTGGCACAACATGAGTCCACTTCTACAACAAAGATTGGACAGAGAATGGGAAAGGAACACATGTCAAGTATTCTCACAACAAATCTAAATAATCTAATCTGGTGTGTGGTCCTTCTCAGAAGCTTGTCCAAGTCTGGTTACAAAATTACAGGTTGGTTTTGGTGGTTTTTTTATTATTGTAACAAGAAGAGACCCAGTATGCTCTCCATCTAACAAAAGGCTCAAGTTTGCAATAGTTTCAGTTGCTATTAAGGACTTTAGTCAGAAGACCACTTAACATTTTTGGATGTCAAAAACTCCTTAATTGAAAAAAGTCACAGCTATGTTCTGTACTTGAGCAGTGTAACTTTTTCTGCATCTTTTAAATGTACCTAGCACCGATCCTTAATGTACTATGGGTTGGAAGAACTACTTCTGAACCACTGAGTACATGTTCTGTACTTTAAAAAGCAGACAATTTCACCCCATTGCTGTCTGGCTTCTTACACTGAATAGAATATTCATGAGAAAGACCAGATCAACAGCCTCAGAGAACAACGTCCTGTCGGCACACAGCAGCTGCTCAGTGGTTTGCCCATCCACCTTCTACAGGCTTGTGCTTCAAACCTGTTCTGAGGGCACCACTTTAGAGAGCATGGCAGCAACAGAACTATCACATCCCTCTGATTCCCCATGTCTCCTCTGACACTATCGATTTGTGGTAACTCTGAAGGTGAGTTTATAGATACTGTCTTCCTATTGGGAACTGGTCAGTGAACACTTTGCCACACGTCACAGAGGCCACTCAATGCATATGGTGCCGTCTCCTCAGCATGGTTTCATTGTGTTCAAACTGGTATCTAGAACTGCTTTTAACTGTTTTAAACTTGCTGAGTCACCCTTGTGACATGCTGACTTCACTTCTTCCTGAGAAGGTTCTTTGTGACTTTTCAACTCACCACGTCCAGACCTACTGTGTCATCTCTGTATGCCTTGTGACTTGTGTGGTGACAGCATGACTTGCTGAATTGATGCTTGCTCAGGTACCCCTTGCATGATCACAAATTTGCCAAGTTGTGACTTTGTGACCCATCCACCACTTTGCCCCTTGCAGTGTGTCCGGCTGATTGCAGCTACTGGGAGCTACTGGAAATCTGGTGCAAAAACAGGAGCTACTGTAGGACACATCCTGTGTCCTGTTCACAGGGGGAGAAATATCTTTGAATTGTGTATAGACTAACTCAGTGTCACTATGGAGCATAATGTCTCACCTTTTGTACCATACAGATATGTGCATATAGTCCATTCACTCCTCAAGACAATGACCCTCAAAAATTGGCTGGTCTTGAGCAGTCCAGCTGGCCACACTAAAACAAAATTCACTTTCTGTATTCTAGCTACAGAGTTAAAGGATTCCCTAGAGTTAGCAGGCTGAAAAGTAAGGTAAAACAGCAAAGCACCAGGATGGCTTTTGTGGCTTATAATATGTCAATTTGTACAGTAAATAGGGTCTGTGTTTAAAGCTCCCCTGCAGCGATGACTATTAATAATAAAAGGCCTTGAAAGGAACAGAACTTTCATGATAAAGTATTTCTGACAGCTAGCTCCTCAGCACAACAACTGTTGTCCCCAGAGACTCATTCAACATTCATTTGAATCATGGAGAAAGAAGACCAGCTTGGAAGATGTTTTTCTGGAGTGCAGAGGGGCACTTTGATCCTAGCTCAGATAACAGCTGCTCTACCTGAGCGGATTTTCAGGTAGATGTATCCTTCAGCCCAGGTAAGCCTCAGGGGAGGTGTCTGGTTGACCTCAAAGCTCAGGCAAGGCACCTGATACCTGAGGGAGGGTCTTTGAATGGGCAAGAGGACCTGGCATCACATTTTATCATTCTGTCAGTCTCACTTTTCTGGCGAGAGACAGCACACACAGGAAGGGAACTCCTGAAGGCATTCAAGTCGCACCTTGATTTTTTTTTCCCCATTGTAAAATAAAAAGGAGGCAGAAAGCCAAAATACTTTGATTAGATTTTGTCTGTACTATTGTGTTTTCTCACTGCCCTTGGAGAGTACAAAGCACTTCATTTGAAATCCGTGACCCTGATTTCCCAAAGCTGGGGCAAAAGCATCTACCTGATACTTGATAAACTCAGAGGCAAGTGAAACAGTTCATATAGTGCCTATAAGAGCTACAGTGATGGGCATTATGTCTATCCCTACAGTAAGGATACAATGCCAGGTACTGCAAAACCTGCCAAATTCTTTGGCACTTATGCAGACAAAATCTATATCAAAGTAATTTTAGCTTTGTCCTGGTATGATATGATAAAGATCACTGCATTTATTTGCTGTTCTATCAATGGCATCTATGCTGATTTGTGTAAATGAATGTGTAGAATACTTGAGATCTCCTGTCAGCAGAAGTGACAAGGCACTGATTTTTCAAAACGTATTTTGTTTTAACAAAGCTTTCTTTCCCCCCCCCATGCCTGCCCATGTGAGATTGAGGTAAATCCACCTATAACCCAGACAAAGATTGCACCAATTCACTGTTTAATTTTAGTTCCTTTTTGCTGCAAGACCATTTGAAAACAGCCCTCCTAAAAACTGTTCCTCCATTTATGAATACTGTTAAGTTTTTTACTTGTCAAGGACAATTTATCTTTCTCCCCATGTGGGGAAGGCCTCAAGATACCCCTTGATCTGGAATCTCATATTATGCCCTTTATAGCATGACTTTTAAAAGTAATACTTCTTTCAGTGATAAAGACATTTGCCAACGCTAATGTCTTGCAAGATGACATCGTCTCCTTGCATAGATTGCCTACTAAACAGCTTCAGGAGCTTTTAAATGAGATGGCAGAACTGCTGATGGTAGACTTTTTGAGTTTAATTAAAAGGGTAAGTCCAGTGGTGTCTTTGTGGGGAAAAAAATGGAAGAAGTGCCACTCACAGCCAATACAGCCAAGTAGTCAAACTTGCACCCAAAATTAGTACTGGGTTTTCAGTCTGTTAGAAAATTGCTTGCTTTGTGATATCCAAGGCAGAGACCTTGTACAGCCCCTTTCTGCTGGGGTATGGCAGCTCTCCATCCTGTTGTGAGCCGGGTCAGAGAAGAGTTACCTCATAATTGTAGAGTTCATGAGATAAAGACAGTGGATTATGGAGCATGGATGTGAGCTCTGCACGGGTGGTTTTTGGTGTTTCTGAACAAAAACTTGCTTGTGAAGAGAACAGATGTGCACAATAGTCCAGCTTCATAGTCAGTTTTCAGTGGCTTTAAGGGGAACTTGCATAAAGACTAGGGACAAGCCAGCTGCAGTGCACACACACCAAGGCATCCTGTAGCTTCCCATGGGACTGAGAGGCAACAAGGTAAAACAACCTGCTTTGGATAGGTACAACTGCTGAGAGCCTTTGGAGGAGATGTTTGAGGATGAAGGATTTCCGTGGTGCTTTTGTACGTAGTTTACACAGCCAACCTTTTAAACTGCTAACAGATTACAGAGCCTGGAAACGTTCACAGTTGCTCCAAAGTTAAGGGTTTTGTCATGTTGAGTCATTACATTATCTGAGTATAAACCAAAGAGTTTTCAGCTCTGAATAATTTAGGTGAAAGAGTTAGCCCTAGGCCAGGTGCTCTACTTAGAGAGATGGTGAAATAAATTATTCAGAAGAGGAGACAGGTAAAACAGATGGGAAAGGCCGCCAAAACAAGACACCCAGAGGGCAGCTGTTTTACAGGTCCCCTGTGAAGCACCTCACATACAGGAGGGCTGTAGTAATGAGTCAGGCAGTGGCGCTGAAAATGAACTTTTCCTTGTTAATTCGTATGATGGTCACAGGGAATACAGGTATTGATGCCTAGAAGCAATTACTACAGTGTTTAAGCCTATGCAACCTATGTTTTAGTGTTAGAGAATGTTCCGTTCTCAAAGGGCTTAGGAAAGAGGTTCCTGTATTGTAGATTTTTGAAAATGAAACTTAATGGGGAAGGGGGAAAGGTACTCCTCAAAATATTGACTCAATTTAAACAATGACATTTTTCAAGCAACTTGTGCTGCCACATCAGCCAGGTGCATTCTGCCTTTCCACATATGTTTAGATTTTTAATTTTTACTTAACTCATGCAATTTGGAGTACATTTTTCAAGGAAATTTGAGATTCTTACCACTTCTGTTTATGGTCATATCTGTCCATTTTTATCGAATCCATTGTTTCAACTACGATAAGTAAAAGCCATTTGATGTTAGATGTGCTCAAATAGTCCAGGAACTTATGCCAAAGCAATGAGAAGTTCTAAATTATCTTGCCGTCTTTACTGACAAGTGAATATTTTACTGGCTTTTACTGTCAGTCAGTGTTTGATTCTTTTGCTAATGACAATCACTAACTTTACTGATGGCTGGCAATGTAAGAGAAGTGTCATGAATGTATGTGAAAGCTGACACAATTGGTTTTTTTAGAAGAGTAAATAAACAAATTACTGTAGTTCTGATTTTAACTCCTACAATAGAGCACCTACTTCATACAAAAAAAAATCAATGTGGTTATGAGGGAATAAATTGCCTCTGCAAGTGTCAGATAAGGTGTGTATTACTCCATGTTTGCATATACAGCTACAAGTTTCTGTAAGCGGGGGTTTGGTGCTGGAGACATTGTCTCACTAGTGATAAACTTTTACCAAGAACAGAATACATCTATTTTGCTCTCCTGCTTCCCTCCTCCAGGAGTGGTGAATGGTACAACAGAGAAACTTAAATCAGTGATGGAGGGAAAGAAGGAAGAAACATGAACAAGAGAAAGAGGGAAACATATGACAGATCTGGCTAAAGGAAAGCATTGTGAGGAAAGAATATTGGTGTGTCAAACACTAGGGGATCCTCCTTTAATTTCATCAGCCTAGATGCTGGCAGTCTGTTAGAAAGTGGTACCAAAGTTGCCACTTCATTGCTGTCTTCCTGGAGCATCTGATTCAATGCAGAACCTAGAAAATGCCATTTAATGTCTATTTTCTTTATCTCTTCTTTGTAGTGCAACCCAGATTGAGTAAGCACAGACATAATTCTTGCAGAAAGCACACCTGTATGCAGATCTGGTACAGCAAAACCTTCTCTATGACGTTTAGGTTTTATTTCCATGCAGAAGAGTTTTAATGAAGAAAGCACATTTATGTTGCTGAGATTGAGGTTGTCATAATAACAATTTCTCAGTCAATGAAGTCTCTAAATCTACCAGAGACCTTTTCAGGTGTAGCTTGTCTTTTTGTTGAAGTCCTGTGTTTATGATGTTGCTATAAACTGTGTGAAAATGAATTAGCAGCAAGACATAGGATTGTGACTTCACTGAATTTACAGACAGAACTGCTGCAAAAGTGAAACCCATTATTTGATCGCAAACATCTGTAAAATTTGCACAGAAGGGCTCAAACTTACCCATATTAGAATAGAAGTAGAAATAGAAGTAGGAATAGAATAGAATAGAATAGAATAGAATAGAATAGAACAGAATAGAATAGAATAGAATAGAATAGACCAGGTTGGAAGAGACCTTTGATATCATTGTGTCCAACCTATCACCCAACACTATTGGATGTGGCACTTAGAGCCATGGTTTAGTTAGTCATGAGGTGTTGGGTGACAGGTTGGACTTGATGATCTTTGAGGTCTTTTCCAACCTTATTGGTTCTATGATTCTATGATTCTAATCAACTAAACAATGGCACCAAGTGCCCCATCCAGTCTCTTCCTAAACACCTCCAGTGATGGTGACTCCACCACCTCCCCGGGCAGCCCATTCCAATGGCCAATCACTCTTTCGATGAAGAACTTCTTCCTGACATCTATCCTAAACCTCCCCTGGCACAGCTTGAGACTGTGTCCTCTTGTTCTGGTGCCAGATGCCTGGGAAAAGAGACCAACCTCAAACCTTTTCTTTTTCAAATTTGCTTCAATCTAAAGGTTCTCAAATAAGAATTTAAGAAATTATTTTGTGAAGTATGTGCAAAATTACCTACTTCGGTGTCCTTAGGAAGTTTCTTTTGTTGTTTTATCAGAGTTTTAAGAAATAAATTGTTAGATATTCTTGCCATCTACAGGCTCTTCTCTGAGCTGATATTCTACTTGTACTTGTGAGATATTATGTAAGACCAAGAATCTCACTTTTTTTTCCAGTTAGACAAGCGTGTATGTGAGCTAAGGATGATACTCAGTCAATAAATCTTTTCACTTCCTTTGTAAGTCATTTGATCTCCAGAAGGATTTTGCCATCCTCTTCAAAGAAAACCGTATCTGCTGACGTCCATCTTTTCTGATTCCCTCTTGATATCTTCCCTTCTTTGTGACCATCATTGCAGCTTCTTGACTTCTTTCATTTGGTAGCTAACTCAGGTATACTTCAAGTATTTGCTCTCTTTTATGTCTATTTTCTTGCCCCTGTTCTCATCCCACAACTGTTTTAATTAGCCTTCTTTTCTGGCTCTTTCTCCTAAAAATGCAGACTTTTTTGGTGACAGCAGTCCTCAGACAGCTGCCCTCAGACAGCTGCCCCTTCATTTTATGTATCTTCAGCACTGCAACATCTTTCTTCCCTTGACAGTCCTTGACTATGTCCTCTACTGTTATTAGCAGAGTTCCTCTATTCTCTTGTCATTTTGGACCTGCTTTGTTCACTCCTTTGCTGATCTACCTCATTATCTTCCTGGACAAAACTCTGTCTTTCCTATCTTGTGTCTTTGGTTGGCTTTTGCCATTGTTGTTCATACTGATCTCTTAATTTGATACTCCTTTCCTAAGTGATATCTTTTGCTAATTTAATGATTATCTCTAATCTGCATGTCTGCCTATTTGCTATGCCACTTTTTTTCTTCTGAATGTTTGTTACATAGTAAGGATATCCTGTAAACACTACTGAGAAATTCTTTTCAAATTGTGCAATCATTCTGCCATTCTGTCTTATTTAGTCTAGTTGGTGTTTATTTTGAATTCCCATTCTAAATAAAAAAAATTAAAAGAAGTTGTACATACCTGGTTGCATTAGCAATGAGCGTTAAATTACCCAGTAGCTCAAGAAGGGATTGTGGTTTCACCTCATTAAAAGCTTTTTCTCTTTTCTTATCGTGCTTTATAATCAGTAAATGACAAAGATCACAAGTGTCATCTCCCCAGTCCTGGGGCAGTATGAGGCAAAACAAGAAACCTATTCTCTTAGCAATTGCTTGCTATGTCAATGCAGATAAAGGAGTTTTCATTTAGTTTGCTGAAAAACAGCATCATCTGCATAGGAAAATAATTAATGTAGCTAGCAGTTTTGGTTTGGTAGACATTATGGCAGAAATAGGGTATACCAGCAAACAATCACATAGTTATTAGTGAGATAGAAACCTCTACATTTCTTCTCTGCCATTTGAAATGTGTATGTCCAGATATTAAAATATTTATTAAAGTAAATATTACAAATATATTTTTTAAAGTGATATGAAAACAACTAATTTGGCTGGAGTATTTGCACAATTCAATGACTTTGCAGGCAGACACAGCTTTACTAACAACCACCAATGCATGGTATTTCATATTGAGTGGTTACAGTCAACACTGACTGGGTCATTTCTTTTGAGATTTTTAAATGCCCATCATTAAATCAGGTTTTACTCTTTAGCCTATTCACTTAGTAACATTGAGTAAAATGCTTTGCTTTTGAGGTAAATAGATGCAGTATTTCTCTCACCAAATGCCACAAAATCATCTTTTGAATGGGTGAGGAATATCTGTCTGAATTGAGCTATTGGAAGTTTTTTTTCACAGTTGATTTGGTATCACTGTGGTACTGTACAGATGCCTGAGAAAATAATTTGAATCTTATTTGGTTGATTTCATTGCAAATAGTGGCTTGATTAAACAGGGGGGAAAAATTATTCTAAAGGGTCTATTAAAATTAATAAAAGGTTCTATTAAAATTAATTAAACTGAGAAAGTAGTGATATTCCTAATGTGATTGGAAAGAATGATGTATATTACTTTCAACTCAGTGCACCATCAAACATGGGAAAACCATTTATGCTCAGCTGAGCTGGTTTGTAAATAATACTAGAATTGAGGAAGGTGTACTTTGAGAAATTTGACCAGTATCCTGGGAGCTTTTCTGGAAAAGAAAATAAGGAATGTCACTCAGGAATGATCTCTCTGCATTACAGGGTAAAGATATCACCTGCTTTTGTGGACATAAGCTGACCTTCTTAGATATCTTCATGTAGATAAATTCCTATCTGTAGTCAAACTTTCTTTAGTGTCTGATGATTTTTTTCCAGTAATATTTGTGGTAAAAAAGTGACTTATATATCACCTAGGGGCTAGATCTATTAATCTAAGATGTTTTAGCCTTGGACTGTGAAAGAGAACTTTTTCATTATTCCATGCATGGCTTGATGTCTTTTTTTCAGATGTCAGGGAATTAAGAGGGGCTAGTTCATTATAAGTCATTAAAGCAGAAATTTTTGTAGTTTGCTCCTGTTGAAGTGAGTAAGATTCATAAAGCTGAGATAAGGTTTAGGTTGACAAGACTGGGGTTGTTCAGTGGTAAACTATACAGTGAATCTTGTGCACAAGCCCTATAAGGAGAGGCTGAGAGAGCTGGGATTGTTTAGCCTGCAGAAGAGGAGGCTCAGGTGTGAACTCATTGCCCTCTACTACTAACTGAAAGGTGTTTGTAGTCAGGATGGAATTGGTCTCTTCTCTCTAGCAACCAGCACCAGAACAAGGGGACACAGTCTCAAGCTGCACCAGGGAAAGTTTAGGCTTGAGGTGAGGAGAAAGTTCTTCACTGAGAGAGTCATTTGTCATTGGAATGGGCTGCCCAGGGAGGTGGTGGAGTCACCATCCCTGGAGGTGTTCAAGAGGAGACTGGACGTGGCACTTGGTGCCATGGTCTAGTCATGAGGTCTGTGGTGACAGGTTGGACTTGATGATCTTTGAGGTCTCTCCCAACCTTGGTGATACTGTGATACTGTGTAATCTTTAATAATAAATATCATCCACAGTACTACTGATTATGTAATGACTTTGATTCAGATTTATCCCAAAAAACATATTTATTATATGTGCTCGCTGCACAGCAGTGAGCTTAAAATAATGTATTATAAACACACTATATACACAAGGAGTAATTACTGAAAGTCTGAACTTACATGTTGAAATCTGAACCAAGTCCTGTTTCACAGGAAGGTTTTTATTGCTTTAAACCTATTTTTGTGGTTTTGGTTGGTTCTTTTGAGAAACATAAATACACAAGAGGTTGGATTTGTCAATTACTTTCCCTGACATGGTGTGAAATATTTCACACTTGGTAAGTGGTTATGTATGGGAATTAAAATAAACTGTATATATCCACCTTTAGGGTGGATATATTTCTTTTGGCCAAGTTCTATGATTAAAGTATCATAGAATCATTAAGACTGGAAAAGACCTACAAGGCCTACATCTTTCCTGAAGCCTCTTTGTGTGGACAAAACCCTTTGTATTATGCAAGCACCAGCTGTTAGTTATCTAATGTTCCTGTGAGTTATTCACTAATATATTCTAACATAATTGGTAATAAATATATGGTTTTCTACTAGCAAAAATTTCAGTCTCTGCTGTCAGTAGTGGGCAAGATTTGCAAAATAAACTCCAATGGACAGGCAAAACTCCTCAGGTTGTGAGAGTTTATCTGCACTAAACCATCAAAGAAAATCCTATCCTACATAACTTCATAGATGAAATTCCTTTCACTTACTTGGTCAGTATCCTGAAGCATATCTTTCTGGAGTTAAAGATTTGAGATCTTTTAAAATATGATCTCTGTTTTAAGTAGTTCTATATCAAAATCTGTGTGGGTAGGGTACCATACCAGCTACTGACTGACTTTCAGGAATGAAATGCTGAATTTCCAGAGGAAAATACTTATGAGACAGCATGTCTTGGTCAAACTAGAAATAACATGTGAGACATCCATTACTCTCTGTGCAATGATACTGAGGTGAGAGGCAGGCATAGCAGTGAGAATGCACAGTACATGTGTGCTCTCCTCATGTTCACACACATTTACACTATGCACCTCTTCATTTTTTCAGTCACAATTCTCCTCTCTCTTTTGCACCCTGCTATTCAAGATTGTAGCAATGTCAAACTAATTCTTCAAGCCAAATAAAAAGAAAATGAGACAGTGACAAAAATCATGGAGAGAGATGTTTACAATCTGGGGAAACAGGGTTGTGGAAGGGTTGTGTAAGAGTGTATGATTCCTATGTAGTCTGCTGACAAGGGCCAATTTGTGCAATTTTTATGGCAAAGAGCCAGCAAAGAGGCCATAAACACTGACATGAAGTGAAGACACAGTATTAACAGAGCTTTACAATTTTTAGCTCATGATACAGTAGAGAGGAAGGAATAAATCATGGTTCCTTCATATCAGTTTCCATGCAAAGCCTGGCAAACCAAAATCTGACTGGTCTGTTGCAGAATAAAATGTTTGTGTTTCACCAGCCACAAGGGAGGAACAGATATATCGACATGGGGTTCAGCTTTTGACTGGGGAATCTGTGGAAGAAAAAAGATATGGAACTAGTGAAGGAGAGTAAAGATTGCAGATCATTTGGATGGATTTGTGCAATGTTCTCTCCGGACACAGCCACCTTCTGTCCCTAGTGTCCCATGGTTTTGAAGGGGACAGAGACTGGGTGTAGGAAAGTTGCTGGTAGACAGTCCATACATATACTGTGTGGGCAAAGAGACAGCTTGGTCTGTTGCCTCACAAGATTTTAAATGAGTCTGGTGATTAGCTGTTTTCAAGATCTATTCCTGTTCTCAAGAGCTTTCCTTACTGATATCAGAAGGGAACTTGAAAATGTGGCCTTTCTATCACATGAAGTTTTAACAGCCAGGAGGCCCATGATTTTCAAACCATGTGACAAAAGCTGATATCACATGAGGTGAGATATAAGCGAGTAGGAAAATCACATATGATACATGAAATATTTTCAAGGTGATTTACTTCAGTGGAAAAATACAGTGACACTTTAAATCTACTGAAATAAAAGGCAGCAAATATTTTAGCTTTTATATATATAAATGTATATGTGGAAGCTATTATTAACATGCACCTTACTATAATGATTCATGCAGACGTTAAGCAGGATTATGAGGCAAATAAAGGCATAACCATACCCTTAAATCATGCTATACTGATCAAACAGTTCTGTGCAATACCCTAGCTCTTTACCTACAACAAGATAAAACATGATTAGTGCACATTAACAGTGTGGTAAAATGGAAATAATCTCAAAGTACACATTACCCAAGCAATGAGTACTGAAATAAAGCCAAGTAATAAATTTACACTCGTCAAAGTTATTAAAAAAATATTAAGAATTTCATCAAATAACTAATGTATGCCTGTATTTGCTGATTCAACAAACCTCCAAATGCCGCTTAATTTTAAGCATGTAAGTTAATAGATTTTGACCTGCGGCCTGTAGATGCATGGAAGTTCATGGTCTGCTCCGAAGAGGACCAACAGAAGTAAGGAGAAACAGTCAGTCTTTATATTCAGTATTCTGCTGGTAAACTTACAAAAACAGAGTATCAAAAAAGGATGAAGGCTGTTAATATAAGTAATCCTTTTCCTTGTCCATACAAAATCACAGGCATGTGAGCTTATGGAAATAAAGCACTGTATGCAAACTGTACAGTCATTGAAATTGCCATTAGTACCCATACTAATTTGACTGTTACAATAGTTATTATAATCATTTAAATGCTGGCTATGTAAATCTCTTTATTGCATACATATTATACAGAGTAAAAGCAGAAAACACCATGGAATACGGATTCAACAATGAGTTGGAGATGATGGAAAATACACCATGGACATTCCCAGAGATATCATGACAGAGGTTAGTGCAAATGTATGTCTCTGTTTTGAACCTTTAAGATATTACACGGTAGCAGCTACTCCTTCCAGTACAATTCTCTGCGCCTTATGCCCCTATGTCCTTACCAATTGTTGTGTCCAATGACCCATTTTGTTAATAGGAAAACTCATGAAAAGGCTCAGCAAGTTATGTTGAACTCTTTTATACGGCAACAACATGTGTGACAGTATTTGTATGACAGGTCCTCGTAACTTGCACAGAGATATGGAGAGTATCTTTGCCATAGCACCATTGTGTATTCATACCATGGTAGATATGTAGGAGAACATTAGGAAATAAGAATTATATGAAACACAAGAATGATGATCTAGCTGATTGGATATTAACCAGTAGTTGGAAGACCAGAGTTAGAAATAGATATGGATAAAGTTTCCTGCCTAAATTCTTCCCTGTTCTGCTACATAATCATCCTGTGGCCTCCAGAGAGTGACACAGACCTAGAAAATCTGAAGGTATTCAAGCTCCTAATTTCCTATTGAAAGCAATTGGGTTATAAGAACCTAAATACCTTGGAGATAAAGCCTTTAATCTGTGTGTTAACTTCAACTCCCCTTGTGTTAAATGGAGATAAATAGTTCCTCTCTGAGAATGTGATTATTTGGAAGGTGAGGGTTTGAGACATTATGCTAGAGAGGATACAGAAGCACCTAAAGTGGATGTTTTTCACCAGGCAGAGTCTTCAAGACAGCTTAAAGCTTTTGCCATTGCAATATTTGTATTTCTTAGCAACAGCTTTGATTCTTGTTCTGCTTCTGTAAGTGCTCCATGGAGACTATCTCTGGTGTCCATTGTTACTATAGGTTTTGCTTATTTTGTAGTGTCATGGAAAGCCCTAGTACCTTAGCCTGAATCTGTTTGGTGTTCAAGATAGTGGGTGAAAATAAAAAGAAAAGGATTCATGATGACCCAAAATACAAACCAGATGAACAGTTGTTTTCAACAGGAGTTTATTATCTTCTTTCTTTTTTCTTTTTTTTTTTTTTTTTTAACCCCTCCTTGAAGAGCTCTGTTTCTTGGAGCACTTTTCCCAAGTGCATGGCCAGAAAAGTAAAGGTTCACATCTGTTTTCATTGTCCACATATTTTTGGCACAGAGATTTAAATTTTTTTTTTTTCCCCAAAGGGAAAAAAGAAAAAAAAAAAAAAGCAACTGTGCATAACAGATTCTGATCTCTATTAGATACTTTTATGGAACCAATGGTAAGTCACTGTGCTCACAACTGGGCACGTTAGGTTTCCATCTTGAGTGCAGTTGTACACTACTGGCATAGATATGATCATTACATATAGAGGTGCAGAACTGAGTCTATAGTCTTGATTACTAATTTTGCCAGAAGCAAAGGACAACTGGTCCAGAGAATTTGTAGAATAACTGCCAAATATAGCCATAGAAAAAGTGCAAGATGAAGGAACTGAAGTGCTTGGCAGCTTTTAAGGCAGTTGAGAACTTCTGTCTTTGCAGTACAGTGTCTACCTCAAGTCTGTAAGGGTCATATTTAGCACTCTCTACCTAACTTAAAGAGACCTCTCAGAGTATCTGCTGTGGAGATGTATAGAACCTTGGCTTCCTAAACAATTGATAGAGATATTTTACCATAGTGTCTGACAGATGACCTGGCTGAATCTCGATGAACTTTAAATACCCACTGAGATGCTGATGTTGAGAGTGCACTTGCCCTGTGTTGACTGGTCAGTTTTTCTAATGCAGCAAGTATAAATCCTCTCTCCTGACTGCATGGTGCACAATGGCTCAGCAGACAGCACACTTGACTTTAGGTGTCAGTATTCACACAATGAACACACACCTCTCGGTGTGGTTATCTTCCCCAGCACCTAGTAGGAAAGGCTTATGTCTTCATGCTGCATGCAGGACATGGGTAGAATGATTCTCATATTTAAATTCACATTTGGTGCTTTTGAAATAGCAGGAATTGTACCCCAACCCAAGTCTTCTGTGTTGTAAGGAAGCCAGTAGTCTTTACCATGTTCATCCTCACAGTGAATGAGACCAGTATCTTCAGCAACCTCCTGGAAAGACAGGAAGTGATCATTTTGTGGACAGTACCACAGTGTTGGTACTTCCAGGGTGACACTGGTGATTATCCACAAAATCTATCTTGGTCCCCTGCCCAAAACAGTGCCATGTGGCAACTGTGAAACTCAGTCATCTTGACTGATTTCTATTTTGTATAATGTTACCGGGGTTTCATCATACTGCCTGAAGCAAACTCCTGTCAAACTAAACTAAATTACACATGATCACATAGATGCAGATTACATACTGTCTACTGCCTAATGCTCATTATAGAGGTGTTAATATTGAGGTTGGTCTAGAAAAGCTCGGATCTGGACTCTTCAGCTTGACTGTATCTTCATTTAGAAGGATGTCTGACTACTTGCCGAGTCAATGAAGTGTCTGCATCCAGAAATGTGGATGTTTTGCTTCTATAATCAATTAGATTTTTCAGCACACCACACATTTTGTAAGGGTAGAAAAGAGAACTGAGAAAAGAATTACAAATTGTCTCAGGGACATAGAGACAGAGACACATTGTTCTGTAAAAGTAGCAAGGGACTGTGCTGTGGTACTGTTCTAAAAATCACATGGCAGCACCTGAATTGAGAACCTCCTTTTATTTTAAGACTTGGAAGTTCAGGCCAATTAGGACTAGTCCATGACAACATAGCAAACATCTACCCTCACATACAGGCCACTGCTCCTGTGGGCATGTTCTGTGATACAACGAAGACTAAGAAATGCTCAGCAGCCTCTATCCTGTTGAAGGCCCTTGGAAGGGAGGATACTCAACATGTTAGTAACATGGACTCTGAATTGCATGTAAAATGTGTACCTAACAGGCTTAGTGGAGGCATTTTTCAACTCTCAGAAGTCAGTCAAACAAAGCCAGTTTCCTCCACAGCAAAACTAAATGCTGCTTCCTCAGCTAAGAATATTTCCATGCTAACATGGAACAGATCTGTTCCATGTTGGCCACAGAGTTTTTCTAAGAATTAAGGTGAAAATCTGGTTTTATAGTTTGGAAACTGTACTTTTGTCATTCACTCCTGAGTGTCTAAAATTTTCATGTTTGAATTTTTCACAACAATAATATTAGTACTGCTTTTGAATGGGAATTCAGTTTAGCAATTATCAGCTCAGAGAAAATGAATGTTTCAAAATAAAATCCAAACTTAAGGGTTTATAATGTAAGATGCTTTATACTCTGAGAAGAAATCCTCATATTCTAATAAAATAAAGTAACTGGAGACAGAGTGAAATTAATAGTCGGCAGCAATAACAATACCCCTTGTAATTAAATATTTCACATTTCAAGGATGGCTGTTCACAAAACCCTTAAACCCTTAAACAGCTCATCAGTTTGGCCAGTTTCCCTCAATTGTAGGGCAGGAATGCATTCAGTGAGTGGACATCCTCATTGTACGTCTGCTTCAGGGAGACAGTTTCTCTCCAAGCTTTTGCAATTAGACTGTCCCATGTCTATAAAGTGCAAAGAAATCAGTCATATCCAGTACACACTTTGGCTATATAAAGTCACTTGGAGGCTCAGGTTCACCTTAGGTCAAAGGGCAAGACAGTCCACAGATGAGGTCAACTGAATGGGGAGACCAGGGTTACAGGAGAAGCTTCCTAAATGACTAGCAGGCAAATTGCTCTGAGGGGTGTCAATCATGTTTTGCTTCCTTTGATATAAATACATGTTTATTTTTAGTCTCTTTAGGCCTTTCTAGTGCTAGGCAGCAGGGACAACGCACAGCAGTGCAGAGCTTCCAGCTGCCATGGGATCAGGTGGAAATTGTGAGAACTCAGCACTTCTCATAATTAGTCTCTAGACTGGGACAGGATGATGGCCATCCTGAAAAATGAGCCAGAAAATAAGATGGCACCTGACTTTCCAGGAAAATGCTTCTGGAAGTGACTTAGTATTTAATAAAGTGTGGCTGATGTGCTCAGTTGCCCACATAGACACATATAAGTAGGCTTTTTCTAGGTTTGACTCTACCCTTACCCAAAGTAAACTAGCTTAATTGATGTCTGTAGTGTTTCTCCTGGTTTCTAGAAGTGTTGAATGAGGTTTTCACTTCAGATTCAGGAAATACTCTCTAATACATTTGTGATGTAAACCCCACAAAGTGTTCTATGTTGATATAATGTCTCTCTTTCCTTTTGTGATAAACTAATACAAAGAAAGTCTCCTATGTTGTTATTGTTATATTTTACCAATCTAAAGAAAAAAATGGCTCACAGCAGTCTTTACAAACAAGCTGCATCTGTTTAATATTAAGGTGCAAAAACATGATAATAAAACCATTTCTTTAGTATATCCAAATAACCTGAGGAAAAATAGCATCCATCTGGCCCTTGGTATAACTGTTTTTTACATCAGCTGAATGGTTCTGGGATTGCAAGATTCAACACTTATCTTTAAGTAGACTAAGGTTCTAAAGACGTAGCATCCAGAAACATGTGAGTAATCTGTCTGCTTAGAAGTACAATATTGCGTTACCAGATCTGCTGAGCAAATGCACAATAAAGTTAATCCTTTGGTTCTGGAAAAGCAGTAGGTATTACAAGGGCAGATGTGCTGAAACAGAAGTGTTTACGTTTGCTGGAGCTTGCGAAGCAGCAGCTCCGCCAGCTCACAAGTATTTGAATTTCCTGCAAACATTTACCTGAGGGCTATCATGGGGAAGGAAAAGAGCTCAGGAGTCATCTCTGGACCCTGTTGGCAGGCTGGCAAACCTCTTCTGGTAAACTGGTTGGCATGTGCCTGCATTTTCTCATTGAACTTGTTCTCTGTAAGCATAATCATTCCAACAGCTTTGAGATGGAGCTGTCTTCTAGGCCTTCTCTTATAGTGAGCTCCCCAGAATAGACTGGGAGGTTTTGAACTCAGAAAGCTAGGTTGTGTAGAGCACAAATGAGAAGCATAGCTTTTTGAAGAGGGGAAATACAAATTAGCTAGGTAAGAACAGAAATAAAAATGAGTCATATAGAGCTCTGTTCTTGCCTATAGAATTCTTGCAGACGTGTCCTCATTTCGTGCCCAGTTACAGCTGACTTGACTTTGAGCTGCAGTTAATTCTGGCCAGACCCCAGAAAGTCCTGCTGACTGCTCTTTCCCACCATCTCTATGGGAGCTGCTAGCTCTCAGATCTGTGATACATCTACTTTTCCCAAATAAAGGCACAATTTCCCCCCTAGCAAGGGGCAAGTTTTAACTGGTCACTTTTTAGGGTCTAATTGTGTTTGTTGGGTTATATCAAAGAGGGTGGTACAAGACTTTGTACTAGAACTTAAAAGTGTTTGTGCTGGGGATTTCAAAACATGATATTACTGTTTCTCCCTTGGAAGCTTTTAGTTGTAATCTGAAAGGCAATCAAAACACAAATGGAAATGGACTCCCAAAAGGGTGAAGAGGTTTGCCCTCATCAGCAAAGTAGACACACAAGGACAAAAGACCTGGGAAGAGACCATAGCTCCATGGTTTTCTTTCTATTTTGCTACAAGCTGAGTAGGCCATATTTTGTTTGCTCTATGGATGACCTGAACTCACCTCTGTGGTCTTCTCACTAAAAATATCCTAGCCCTTTATCCAATTCAATGATACCTCTCCTCTTCTAGAGAAAAAAAAAAAAATCATTATGAGCTGTGTCAGCAAACAGAGGGAGTCCCAGAGGGCCAGTTTCACTAACAGCATGGAAATACTAAGTGGAACAGAAGAAAGAACAGTGTTTCTGCCATAACTGTTATTTTTTTCTTTTGTTTACAGGTGAGCATCATCCTAGGCCTTTGTCAAGAGTCAGAAGACCACTGAACTAAGTCCTGTATAAATAGAGATTAAGAGGCTGGTAATTTCTTTGGACTACTTGCAAAGCATATGTGCAACAAGATAGGGGTAAGTACAAAGAAACAGCTGAACCCCGTTGATCATGATAATAAACAATAATCATAGAACTACAACTTAGCAATTTTTTGTAGGTATTGCAGCAAAAGTGTTTACATCTGATGTTGTCAGAGCACTGCTCCCAGGAGATGATAGCTTGAACAGGTCATAAAAGGAACTGAAAGTCAGGTGGGGATAGGGGATTATTGCATGGGTGGATTGCAAGAGGGTGGTCATATCTAAGGGCTGAACAAGATGCAGTGAGTGAGTTTAAGAGTATCTTTGAAACTAAAGAGAAAATCATATTTCAGCTGGTAAAAAATGGGAAATGCAGTTGAGGGACTCCTAAGAAGGGTGATGTGGTCAGGCAGTTGGCTAAGAAGATGTTTCTTGCAGCAGCATTCTGATTGGATGGATGGATAGACAGATGGATGGCAACAGATTAAAACTGCACTCAAGCAGAAAAACAAACAAAAAAAAGACATTTCAGAATTTGGCATAGAATGTAAGAAGTTCAGGATCTTCAGCTTTGTGGAATGGGAGTTTAAACAGAGCTGAAGCACATGAACCTAATGTGAGGCCTGGGTTAGAAACAGGAAGATCGTGCCAGGTTGGTTGAGCCTAGTTCAGAAAAACTAGTTGTCAGCACCATAAGCAATTAATGAAATAGACTTTAGTGCTCTTATTTACCATACTCTTTAGCATGCTAGGCAATAGGTAGTTGTCCTTCGTAAAGACTGAACACATATGGAGGCAGTTTGAAATAGAATGATGACTATGATGTGTCTGTGAAGGGGTAAAAGACACAAGAGATGAATCATAATGGAATTCTGTGGGACCACTAGAGGGGCAAAAGGCAGATTAAGAAAAATCTTTCATTGACAATCAGAGAAGTTGAGGAGGATAAGCCATAGGGTTCATCATCCTCAGGCAGTAGATATCTGGCAAATCAGAATGGAAAATTATTAGGAGTTGGTTCAAAAATTTGACCAACAAGAACCTATAGGAGATTTTGCAAGTTCAACCTTAGTTGACAGTATGAAAGTCAGATTATTCCAAAAGGCTTAGACTAAAAATAAAACAGAAGACTAATATAAAATCCAGGCAATGATTTGGATTTGTGTTCACTACTTGCATGGGAGTGGAAGGGATCTATTGCATTAGCAAGTACATTCCTCTGCTGTTGTAAGCAACTGTATCTCATAGTTAATATACTTATTAAGCTTCACATGAAAATTCTATTATTTTCCTCTTAGTTTTAATGGAAAGGTGTTTCAGAACTTCAGCCTTCTGATAATCAGAAACTTTAATTTATGGCTTGATTCTATTCATTGCTCATTAGTAATCGTTTGTCCTTGTGTCATCATTGTCCATTTGCTTAAGTATCGTTTCTCTCGCTTTAGTGCCTAACCTGAATGTATTTATAGAGAGCAATTATATCCGCTCTCAGCATGAATGAGCTTAGAGATGAAAGGGAGAAGGAAGCAAACATGTTGCTTCAGCCTGGACCAGCTGGAATCTCTTTGTTCAGACTCATGTAAAATGTTTTGCAGCAGCCGAATCTGGAAGCAGCATTTGCACAGCTCTTAGCAATGTGATACAGATCTAGCCACCTCGCAGCCAGATGAGATGGAAATTGACATATCAAGCCATGGTTGCTATCTGAATATCCATGTGCACTGCGGAACTGAAAACAGTAAAATTAGTGTTCAGCTTAGATGGAGAATGACAATATGCATTTGTTTGTGAGAAACACCCATGGAAAGCCATACAAACATTTCTCACCATTATCACTTGTATTTTCTAGTGTTGGGAGTTGGGTACCTGTCTGTATTAGGCTGCCGCTGGCTGTGTGGCTTATTTTGCAGAGAGGATTCTACATTCTGTGGTCTGCATGCTGTAGAATCTGGAGTCAGAGATTTCTTCTGTTCTTTCCTAGAATTGTACATCTGTCTTCCAAATTTCTTCACACTCAAGATAATCAGAGAGGGGCTTGCCCATCACAACGTGCAGACTGTGTACAAATTTCTAACTGCAGACCAGATTAAATCATTCAATTGTAACACTCTCCACATGTATTCAGGGAAGTAAGAGCATGTATTCTGGTAAGTGGTTTGAAAGAGAGACCCTTAAGGGAAAGACAATTGCAATAAACTTCTTTTCCTTGGTGGTATCTCATTGCCAGAAGCAGCAAACATACCTGAGCAACTACACAAAATGTTTGATACTTGAAATGTCTGTTTTTACCTAATGCCTTTGGATATAAATCTTAGTTGCTTGAGAGCAGTTTGCTATGAATCAGGGGGTTTAAACACATTTTAGTCTTTATACAGAAAGAGATGTTTATATCTGAAAATGCTTATTCCTCTCATGTATGTGTTTGTACTTGCCATCATTCATGCTGCAAAGTATGGGCTTTTTCCAGTCAAAATCTTCTTGGCATCCCATGGACTGCAAAAGCAATGGAAAATTAAAAGCCTCTAACTCTGAAGAACATGTAACAAAAACTCAGAAATAGAATATGATGGTGGTCATTGTACCTGTAATAGATTAGTGAAGTAATACCTGTAATAGATTAGTGAAATAATGCATCTCATCAGCTCTTTTCTTCTGGAAAGTGGCATTTTAATTTGGCTTAAAACAAAACGTGTCCCTCTCCTTGTAACTGGCATTTGTACATCCTTAGGTAAGGGAAGAGTCTGTACAAATTTTGTTCTTCTCACAGTTCAGTACAAACCATGCTGTCTTTCCTGAGGGAGATAGAAATACAAGAACACTGCAGGCCAAGGTAGTGGTGCATTGACAGAGCTACATAAGGAAGCTTGTCCAATACCTGATTTAAGTGTCAGTTTCTTACAGGGTTTTCAGAGAGGAAGAAAAACAGTGTGGTTGTCTGCAGTGTTTCTCAAAGGATCTCTGAATTAGGATTCTGGAGGCAGGTTTGAGTTCACCTGGTCCTTTGCCCTGCACTTGCCTGATCATGCCAGGGAAGACCCATGGCACTCAAGAAAGAAACTGCCCATTGCAGTAGCTAATAAAAAAATCAATTTTGGCAGCCTACTCAGGGAAAAGGAATGAAAAAGTGGAGGTGGCAGGAGGATTTTTTCTGAGGCTTGCAGGAAGGGTGGTGGTTTTCTCCTGTAATTCAAAGAAACAGCAGCAAAACAAAAAGAGACCTAAAACAACAAGGACAGATACAGTGTGTGGAAAAGGCCTGTTGAATACTTGTCTTTGCACAACAACTCTCTTCATCAACAAAAGAGTGAGTGCAATAGTACAGTGAGTTGTGCAATAGTACTGCAGTTTGCTGGTAGCGCCCTCATCTGTCCTCAAAATACTCTTCACTGGTTCAAGTACAAACAAAAAAGTGAAAAAGCAATAATCAGCAAACTGAAATCAGAAACATGTTGCCCATACAATTATGTTGATAGGACGGTAATACCTGCTCTGTGCCAGCTCCATGCACACAAACCTACAGAAGAAGGTGAGCCCTTTTGCATGAAGGTGGGGTGGTTGGTCTCTTCCAGGCAACCAGCACCAGAACAAGAGGACACAGTCTCAAGCTGTGCCAGGGGAAGTTTAGGCTGGAGGTGAGGAGAAAGTTCTTCACAGAAAGAGTTGTTGGCCATTGGAATGTGCTGCCCAGGGAGGTGGTGGAGTCACTGTCCCTGGAGATGTTCAAGAGGGGATTGGACGTGGCTCTTGAAGCCATGGTTTAGTTAGTCACCAGGTGACGGGTAACAGGTTGGACTTGATGATCTCTGAGGTCTGTTCCAACCTTACTGATTCTCTGATTCTATGATCAGATATCCAGGGTGGCTGAGGTGACCAGGCATAGGATGTCCTCACATGTTTTCGAAGCCTGTACTATAGTAAAGCTGAGTGTGACTCCCATGGGGAAAAAGATCTGGACCATAAAGGACCATTTGCCCGAGTCATAGCTGACTCACAAGACCACCAGATGGATCAAGCAGCTAAATAAGTATCTTTGTAGAACACATTGAAATCTTGAAATGAAAAATTTAAATGTTTGTTTTCAAGCTAGCCAAGGGGTTTTGGGAAGGACCGAAGCAGACACAAAACTGTACATTTGTAGTATCATAACTAAATATCTTTTTAGCAAGGAAGGTTTTTGTTTGGTTGGTTTTGTTTTTTTTTTAAATCCCCACAAAACAACAAACAAAAATATACATTGAAAAACTCTTACTGAAACTATATGAACCAGCATCAACTTTACTTCTCACGAAGACCTTTCTTTCCAATAAGCAAAACCCTTCTGCTATGGGAAGACTCACCATGCTGTTCTTCTGTTCTAAACCTAGGAGATACCCAAGAAATCCAAGAAAAGACACAATCTCTCAGGAGTTACAAATCCAGAAAGACAGAAGGTAAAACCTCCACAAAGTGCCTAAGTAGTTCTCTAAAGTCACTATAGAATATCCCCAACTCAATAGTGATGATTGGCAGTATCAAACTCTTACTGATGTGAAGCTATATCTCCTTGAGACCTGCTATAGTCTGGATAGAATAGAATAGAACAGAATAGAATAGACCAGACCAGGCTGGAAGACACCTTTGAAACCATCAAATCCAGCCTATCATCCAACATTATCCAATCAACTAAACCATGGCACCGAGGACCCCATCCAGTCTCTTCCTAAACACCTCCAGTAATGGTGACTCTACCACCTCCCTGGGCAGCCCATTCCATTGGCCAACAACTCCTTCTGTGAAAAACTTTCTCCTCACCTCGAGACTAAACTTCCCCTGGTGCAGCTTGAGACTGTGTTGTTCTGGTGCTGCTTGCCTGAGAGAGGAGACCAGCCCCCACCTGGCTACAACTTCTCTTCAGGTAAGATGTTGTTATCTGGGTGCTAGCATATAGAAGCCATGGTCCAGATCAGGAGCTACTGTGCTAGACTCTGTATAAAGCTATCATGAAATGAAGATTGCTGCCACATTGCAGTAATACCACATTGCTGTGAGATTTCTTGTGTTTTAATTGGAAAAAAACCTGCAGTTATCCGATGCTCTAGGCATGGGTACAAAGCATGTTTAAAAATACAATAGCCATTCAAATGGGAACATTATTAATTAAGAGCCTCCACATACTGTACAAATGAAACGTTCTTCTCTCTACCTACTCAAGTCATTCATTCAGAAAAATTCTGGGAAAATAGTTAGGCTTTGCAATGTGCCCCACGGGTCAATGTATTCAGGCTCCAGCGGACCAAGTGGGTGGAGTGAGCTCCAGAACGGCAAAATCTTCTCCCTCTCAAAGGCAGTGCATTCAAAAATGTGCACAGCATGCTCACATAAAATGACTCTAGCCCCTTGCCCAGCTCAAATTTTAAATGAGTCTGTTAGTATGTGTATTTCCAGGCAAGGAAAAGATGCTCTTCTCTGAAGCATGGCAGTGGGAAGAACTTTGAAACCCTGTAGGACTTTCAGACCCACAGTTTGTCAGCCTTTTTTGTTTTCTGTATATATCCTTATAGTATAGAATTTGTGCTGCAACAACCCCCTTCCTGTATGCTCAGCTACCACATGTCCCCTTTATTTAGTAACAGTGGCATTCTTGAGAGACAAACCATCCTTGGGCTGCTCACTCATATCCATATCCATGAGAGGTGCCTCACAGCTACTCGCTTTTCCTACAGTCCCAGATCCTAAGTCACAGAATCACCAAGGTTGGAAGAGACCTCAAAGATCATCAAGTCCAACCCATTACCAAAAGTCCCCTTTTAGTATAGGGATGGGTCAAAGCCTGGCTGTAAAACCCAGAGCCAAACTTCCCTCACACTTTAAATTTGGTATTATATTTTAGATCCAGCCCCTAAATAAGTCAAACCAGCTTTCAGTGTTTAGATCAGAACAATCCCTACCTTATTTGCTTGCTGGCTGCAAAACAGTAGGAAGATTGTCAATACCCTGCTCAGGCCCTAATTAAAAATCCAAAGTCAAATTTAATATTTCAAACATTATTTAAAATATATTAAGATAGTCAGTCTATTGCTGTTGCTCATTACTCTGTTGAAACCTAATATTAGTAACAGCATGTACAGAGGACCTGGAGCATGAATTAATAATGAGGTGCTTGTGCTGGAAAACATGCAAGAGCCTGGTTCCCCAAGTTGGCAGACATCCGTCCGGCAGAGACTAGTTTGCTCTTCTCTGCACAGTGATCAAATCATCTGCTCAGCAAAATCATTGGGAAGGAAAGTATTTCTGATTATTTTACTTCCTCTGATGATCATTTTCCAAAAACAACAAAGACAACAGGCCATGAGAAATCAAGGGGGACATAGTGAGGGAAAAAAGCCTTTAAACCAATGTCATTGTTCTACTGATCACATGGTAGTAGTGCTGGTTGCTGAGTATGATTTCAGATGGGTGAGAGCCCCTCATACACTCAGCCTACCCTCAGCCTGCCCTCACCTTGTAGGTGAATTCCCTTCTTGAGACCCCTGAGATGGTGTTTTAATCAACTCCTTTCCCTTTTCTCATTGACCTAACAGAAAACTAATCTGAGTGAGAATGTAGAGAAAGAGCGTGTGACTTGTTAATGCTCTTGATGTGGAGCTAAGGTATTGGAGATATTTGCAGGTTTTCTAGAGATATGAGCAAGGACTTAGCAAATAAGTGAGCCCTCCAGGTGATACCAGAGTACGGAAAGGCATGCAAGCTAGAAAATATCTGTATCATTTGTTGTATGCAATGCATATACCTTTATGTATCATGTGCATGTGTCTACAATACATGCATACAAAAATGTATTACAGCCATGTAAGCTGTGTTTTTCCTATGTGTAATGATATCATGACTAGATCAATGATGTAGTAGAGAGACTAGGTGTATTTATTTATATATACATGCATATGCCCCTCTCACAAATGCTTTACAGGAGCTGGCTCTCACCTGTCCTCATGGTGCCTCCTCCATGCTTTCCTCCTGAGCATGAGCCCAGCTACCTTTGTGTTCCTCTGTGCATGGAGAAATGTCTTCAACATTTGCAGAAAACAAACAGTTGCTGTTGAAGCTGTTTATGCTCTGAAAGATTAGCTGTACCCTATTCTTAAACACTTGTTTCCTTTAAGATGAGCATACTCTTAGCTACAGTGCAGCAGTCAGCTCTGCAGCTAGTGCCTTGTTCTCGCCCTGTAAATTAAAAGGTGTGAAGGAGAAGGAAATTTTCCAGAGTTAAATGGTAGAAATTATTATATAATTTTGTGTAATTTTTGATGCAGGAAACAATTTTCTCAGTGCACCTGTTGGGGGGAGAAACAAGGCTGCTTCAACCATCAATCTGTGGGACCTCAGAGCTCAGCCTGAAAGCAAAGGTGAAACAAAATACGAAAATTGCAGTGCAGCAGAAGAGGAGTCAGCTATCTGAGGGCCTCTGCTGAAATCCCATCTTTCGGGTAGGGTTTCTTTGCATTTTCGTGTTTTGGTCACCTGACAGCAGCTCTCTGGCCTAATTGGTTTCCTAGTTAACAGACTAAGTAATGATGTAACCAGAGTGTGTGGGAACCAGACCTGTGTGACAGATACAAATTTTCCCAGCCATACTAATTTTGCCTGCTTACCTGGTTCTGCTGCTGGTTATCTGGAAATTTGAACTACCTAAAGGATATAATGAGCTGGGCAAAGGTTGAGACAGAGCTTAATCATTTAACATAAAATTATCCCCTGTCACACAATATATCAACTTGTGAAGTTTTGTTACTAAACATTGCTATATTTTCATAGATATGGCAGTGTCTACAGATTGTATTTACTTTTTCTGTGGTTGGCTAAAGTAAGAATCAGCTGTTTGTCACCTGAAGGAACAGAACTCTTCAATTACAAGCCTGTCTCTATAACCACTTTCTGCTCTTGACTGTCTGCAGGTCCCCAAACCTCTCACACAGTGTTGCTCCCTTCTAATGGTGATTTTTATGGTTGAATGTTGTTGCTACTGCTAGCACGACAATATGAGGGCTTCAGAAAGGCTCCAGCTAAGATCAGGGTCCTGCTGAACTGGGCGCTACGTAAACATACAATGAGAAACAGTCCTCAAAATGCAAAGTAGTTGCATCCAAACACATAGTGGTTTGGTGGAGAGGAAAGCTTTGCAGGCTCAGACCTGAGCTCCTAAGGCAGGAATTTTAAAAATAAGAAACAGTTTCGTGTAAAATAATCAAAATAACTGGGGAAGAGAGGTGAGAGTGAAAGGGAATGCCTGGCATAGAGGAGGCCTGACCATCTTCCTTCTCCATGTGATGGACAAAGAATAAACATGTCAAGATTTCTCTCTACTGCAACATAAAATCACAATAAGTACATATAGCTCATAATGGGGAAAGCTAATCTCAGGAGCAGCTTGAGCTGGGGATGTGCATGGCACTTGGCATTTCTGGAGTGCTCAGGTACTCATTTGTCCTTGCAGAAGGGACCATATCTCTAAGCATAGCAGTTAAATATTTTTTAATAAGTTGGGCTCCCTAGGTTGCTGCTTGGTGGGCTACAGAACCTGAAGCAAACCTTGCCCTAACCCTGGTTCTTATTATTCTGTAGCAAAACACAGCTAGTATGGCCTGTGTCTGATATTCTTTAATAGAGAGGAAGAAGGTTTTGTTTGTTTGTGTGCATCTGGCTCTTCTTTCATTTTGCACTCACAGATATGTTTGATAAATGGAAGAGACTGAGAGCAGAAGCAGGAAGCTGGACCCTGGAGGTGATGTGAAACTGTTTTATGTTTCCTTGAAAAACAAGACTCTCTTAAATGTGATGACAGAACTCATGAAAGTAGCAGGGCTTTGCATACACTTGATGTGGTTAATCCAGTCCGTAAACATGACGGTAAAAAAATGACACCCCACAACGTTTCGGTGCCTTTCTATTTGAAGTTTATACGATGCCTAATGTGTATGCAATGGATCTGAGGCCTGACATCTATTTAAACCCTTTGGAAGCAATATCAAACATTAATGGGGATTAGTGTTAGAACTGGTGTAAACATAGCAAACAATCTGCTGTAAGTGTATGCTCACATTTCCATATGTTATGTAGGTAAGCAGAGCCACTGAAGAGGAAAGAAACCCTGAGAGGTAGTTCTCAGCTAACTACTTCTAGGACGGGTAAAGGCCGACACTGGTAGGGCACAACTGTCTCATGATACCAGTATCTACATGCTCATAAAGTGCTCTATCTAGAGCTGCAATTTAGTTTTGCAAAAGGTAAGAAAGATTTAAAGAGATGTAATTCCATTGTACAAAACCACTAAAACCAGATAAAAATGATTTAGTACTTCCAGGTGCACTGTAATTCTTGGCAGAAAAAGCTAATTCCAGGTGTGTAACTTTAAAAGAAAAAAAAAAATCCAACAAAAATCCAACCCTGTTGTCAAACCTGGATAAAACCATCAAGTTAGAAAAATAGAGGCTAAACTAGCAAAAAAGTCCAAAGTACAACTGCAGAAAGACAGCCTCTCCATTGAAGAAATTATTGCATCTAAGTGAATCTCCCTATTACTTAAGTAAATATAGCTTGAGTCTGGGCAACATTTCAAAAGAGATAAAGCTTTGGCATGCATGAGCACATAGAAAGATGACATATTCACAGTGGGAGGTATGAGGTGGGGTTTACAGTAGTGCCAAAATTTCTCTTACATACACATGCTCAAGGCCAGATCCAAGTTGCTGAAGCAAAGAGCAAATCTTTCCACTGGCAACTGGCTTTGTATTCAGCATTCCCTCACGCTAGGAGAAAGGGGGGAAATATACATTTGTTTCCTTATTTGTGGCCAAATCATTTACATGTTTTCCCTTCTTTTAAGCCTGGGGAACTCTGGTCATTGACTTCCTCAGGGGCAGGTCCTTAATCAACAGATCAAAATATAAGCTGTACCACAAAATGGAAAATACTATTATACCAGCTGAAGTTACTTGCTTCAGCAACACATGTGGTATAGGATATTATTATCCCTCAATAGAATACACATTGAGTCATTTGACACTTCTTTTTTTTTTAAAGAGCTTTTATTTATATGATGTGTTTATGGACAAATATGCATTGAATGCTTTTAAAGTCCTATTATGGTTTCTTTTTATTTCCACATGCTCAGATGAAATGCCTAATACTGAAACTAGAAACCTGCAACACTAATGGAAGCTCTTATAGCTGGTGCCAGTTTTATATCCTGCAGGGGCAGTTGCCACGAGATTAATATCCTGCAGGTCCAGTTAATGATTTATTTTTTAAAAGCCCACCATATTTTGCAATTTGATAAAGTGTCACACTTTAGTACACGCCAGATTTGTGTGCAAATTAAGAGCCAGGGAATCGAACCAGATCAGACCTCCGAGTAAGCAAGTTTTGCCGAAATCCACGGCCACACAGAAGAAAAATAGTCGTGGCAAACTAACTTGTCTCCCAAAGGTACATGTGAAAACTCTTTAGGAATCAGAGCACTGGCTACAAAGGAGACAGACTTTTTGGGCAAGTGTGGTTTTCCCTAACGGCTGGGCCTTCTGCTGCCACGAGCGGTGGCTGGGTGTGCAACAGTGCGTTCGGTTTGATTTGCCTCTGTGAACCAACCTGCTTTCCCTTGCTGTAAATTTGGTTTAACAGAAAGAGGTCTGACATTCTCAATCCTTTCACAGTCACATGGTTACTCCCCAACTTTCAGTACTGCTGTTCTCCACAGGAGCCTTGTCAGTGTTGTGCTGTCAGTGTGGGCCTTTCAGTGATATGAAAATAACACAGGTGTATATGAAAACCTTTTTGCCCTTGCCTTTTGACTGCTGGACTGGGTGGCCAATTCTTACTTCAGAGGAGCAACAAGGTGTGACTCTATGCACAGGGGAAAGCAATTAACATCTCAGCTGTGATTGCACAGGGTTTTCTATAGCCCCTCTCTCTTTTTCCCACACATAACTAAGTATATGCGCATAGGGGAGGGGAAAGCGGATTTTCATTTCCTTTCTCTGCTCACTGCTGCTATTGCACTAAGTTGGTACAGAGATCCTTATCTCAAAGCAGAAAGAAAAGTGAAATCTCCAGTTTTGTCACTGTTTAAGTGCTTGCTAATATCTAGGGAGTTCAGAAGGCACTGATTTTTCTTTCGTAGTATCACTGTGAAATAGAGGTGTTTGTACTGGCCAGTCCTCAGCATTAGTGCAGACAAAGTCTCAGTGGAGTAAAGGTGTATCAGACCTTGCATGAAGTGATACTGCCTCAGATTTCTGATAAATCTGTTTTCTGCTGAAAAACACTGAGCAGACATTTTAATTTTTACCTATCATTTCAGACTCTCCAGAGTATTAAAGCTGCATAAATATTAAAGGCTTGTTATTTACATTAGAATCATTATCTTTGTAGATATCAGTGCTTGTTAAATGATTCATAATGCATAATTCATTCAACCAATTCTGCCCCTTCCTCTGTTTGTTATTCACCTGCAAAGAGACTGATTTTTACATATTTTTTTTTCATTATTAAGTCATTCCAGGCTCTCTTCACAAACATATTTTAATGATCTCCTTTGCTCAGAACCTATTGTCTTGTACCATATTTTATCAATTTGCTTCTGTTCTTGCTTACATAGTGTAATTGAACATATAACTAGAGACGTGAAACTCCCCCTGACTTTAATCAGGAGTCACAGGATAGCTGTGAGGATTCATGATAATGCTTCTGAAGCAGCTACTGATGAGGTATGTTCTCTGAGTTGTTCATACAGCAATTCTGCCTCTTATTCCCAGTTGTTGGAAACATAATAATTGTTAGAGTTCTGTGCCACATGACCAGGTTGTAAGGTTTGGGAAATGTCATGGCTTAGTACAAAGCAAGAGAGTTTTCCCTACACCACAGCACAGTGAGGTTCAATGTGAGTGCACCAGAATGGGATTTCAGAGATTTGGTTCAGGTCTCCAGCCAACCATTTCATGCAAGCTTGCTTCCCTCTGTGCCTCAGTTTTCTTGTCTGTAAATCACTGGTAGTGTCGGTTGAGGAAGGTCTTGCTCTGCAGAGACAACAGAGAGTAACAAGCACTCCTGGCATCTAACTTTAGGCACATGTATTAAGTTGCTTCCCCTGAGCTGCCTGGAAAAATGTTGTGAGACATTTCTCCACTGATTTCTAGCCCTGAGGCTGCTGTTGTGAAACATCTCCAGGCTGATGCCTCACTCCCTGTTAGAGGAGTCTGGAGAGACTCACCATCTCATAGTTTGGATAAAGCACCTGAAGAAACACTGTTAGGCTTCTATAAAGAAAAAAATAGTTGAGCAAATAAAGTATAGTGTGTTTGTCTCCAATCCAAATGCTTTGATCTTTAAGATAAGAATAGGGGGAAAGTTCTTTTTATTTTCAATTCAGTTTGTTTCCAATTCATCATTAGTTTATTTTGGATGTACTTCTGAGAAGTTGCTACCTACATAATGAGGCTACAGAATTCAAAACCATATAGGAAAACATTAAGTTGGTAGTAAGGAAGTAATTTATTATCTGAGCCTACAAATAATTGGTTGTAACAGATCAGGATAATTAAAACTGTTGAAAATGTTGTGAGGGGGGAAAAAAAATCCTGTAGATTTTAGAAAAAAATAAATCAAAAGTATAGACTTCAAATCTGACTCTTGTGAAATTTCAAGAGAAAAGAGTCAAAATTAAGCCATTTTCCTTGAAGTTTAGTTTGAAACACAATTCATAGTTTAGCTAGGAAGAAATAATTTTACATTTTGCCTGGTGATTGCTCTCTATGTTGTAGACTGTCATCAGTATCTTTTAGCTGTTTTCTTCTCACTGGAGCTGAAGGAGAAGAGTTGATTTTTATAAGTATTGAAAACTTAGAAATGTAAAAACTGGAGAATGTAAAATTGGAGTCAGAATCTCTTCCTCTTTTCTAGATTTCCACTAGAAAAATATGACAAATAGCCCTGAATAAAGTTGTCCTCTTAATCTGTAATGTTTTGCCATTTAAAAATTTTGAAAGTGGATGTTTTTCCCCCTCCTGCTCTCAGTATTCTTTCTTGTTTTTCTTTCCCACTGATCTTAGCAATATCTTTTCAGCCTACAACCAAGGTTTGGTAGGAACTTGTGTGGCAGTTATTCAGCTATTTAACACACACAGTCATAGTCCATACGGACATAAGCATCCTTAATAGCTACTAACCACAATGCTCACTTTTAGCAGTAAAAATATAGTTGGCTTCTACACCAGGAGGTTTACTTTTACATTGTTTACAAGAAAGAATGACTTAAGCTTTATCATTCCTGCAGTGGTTTTGGACTGAATATATGGAGATAAAGAACAGATAGAAATTTCTCAGTGTTTCTCAGGTCACTTCTGCACCCAGGCTCACAACAGGTAAAATGTTCAGGCATGCCTCGTCCAGTAAGTTGGATTGGTATATTAAGGAGATAAAGAGTAGCTTGGACTTTTTTACTGGAGTTCAGAAGTCAAACTCCACCCAAGCACAGGGGTTTGGAGAAGCAGCAGCATTTCAGTGCTTGGTTTTGCAGTTCTGATCCAGGTTTGGACCTGCCATAATCTCAGTCTGCTGTGCTGCAGAAAATACTACTTTCTTCATACCTGTCTCAAATTCAACTAATAGGAAGTTATGAGGAGAGCCAGAGTCCACAGAATATAACAGGCTCTTAAAGTAATCTCTTGATAAGCAATGGAAGCATCAAAAGTGTGAAAATGCAGTAAGTTTTCTCTAGTCCTCATTTACCTTTCTGCTGCCTATGCTCCCTTACACCACAAGTCATCCAGCATCTGATGCTTGGGGACACCATGCATTATTTTGTCTCCCAGTCACTTTTATCTCTTCCTCATGCAATGCATTCACATGAACCCTGTGATCACAGTGGAGACCCAGCCAAAATGGCTCCGCTTCCTTCCCAGGGTGTCAGGGAGCCAGGAAGAAAGGTTTGTTCAAGGTCTTGGCTCCCTCTCCTGGCTGGCTTTGCAGCAACTTGAAGAGTGTAGCCCTTCAAAAATTAGTCTTTGCTTACTGCCAATGCACACTTGAAACAAGAGACAAGAGCACTCTGATGATGAGACTCTGTTTGTTTAAAAAAATAAATAAATTAGAAAGTTGGAAGCTAATCTCAATAAAAATACAGTTATGTAAAATAAAATCTTCACAGTTTTGATATAGACTATTGGAAAATGTTTTCCTTCTGCCAAGCCTACTTGGATGCAGCATACATAGGAGAAAGGGTCTTTTTAAAAACGTGTGTGTGTGTGTGTTTGTTTTTTTCTGGGATACCTGTATTTTCACTCTAACCTGCAGGCTCTAGGCTTCCACTTAGTAAATGTCCTAATAAAAGCTGTGCGTTGTCCTTAAACAGTAGTAGCATTCCCCCTACCTGCTAATTGCTTTATTTGTCCTTACTGCTTCCGTCCCCTCATCAACAAAGGCTTTAGCATAAAGGGCAATGAGGTAGAACATGACAAGGAGAGTGGGAGCCAGAAGAGTGAATACTTCTGTAATTACACAGTAGCTTGCAGTAGCTCTTCTCAGATCAATTATGTAGCCTGGACTGCCCAAAAATCTGAGGACAGAGCCCTTTATTTAATTTGCCTATGGAGCTATGTGTTCCAATAATGGGCTAAATTCTTGCCTTGTTACCAGTTCCCTTTTATCAGAATCTACATAATTCCTTCCTTATTTATTTTGATCTAATTACTTTATTAATAATACTTTGTGCTTAGCACAACTACAAACCAATCACTGCAATTTGCTTTGCGAACATTAACAAAGGAAGTTTCACCTTCTTTTGGCGAAAAGCTAGTGATGTGTCCATTTTTCAATGAGGAAAACTGAGGCAGAGGGCCATAACAGAAAGTGCTTAGAAAAAAACAACTGGAAAAACACCCATAAAATCTGAATAAACTGTAGTTACAAAGTAAATTGTTGGGTAGACCAAAAATTTAACAAAGTAATCAAAACATTCAGCCCAAGCTCTGTATTTGCTCTGCGCTCCTTAGCATTTTATTTTGGGGAGTTTACACTGAGCAGAAATCTAGATGTTATGAAAGTGAAGTATTGTCCGTGTCAAGAAGTTTCTGAGACTGACTTTTGTTGCTGAATAGTTTACTAAATAGTATACTGTAACGTGTACCTTACAGGATTAAGGAGAATGAGCAAGTTTATTGTTTTCACAACTCTATGAAAGGTGTCTCATCTTCCAAAAGTGTTTTGCTCCTTTGTGACAGAAGTCAGTGTCCCCAGCGTCAGTGTCTGGGATTTAGCCCACTTGGTGGTCACTCTTCTCATGTGTTTCTCATGTCTTGCATCCCTGTGGGACACTGGACAGAAGCTGTGTCCAGATACCTGGGAAAATTAAAGTCAGGCAAAAATTTGCTTTTGATCCCTATTCTCTTCATAAATGAACCACCAGCAGTTCTGAGCTTCTGCAACACTGGTTGGTTTATTTAGTCAGTGACTTCTGCAATGCTGTAGAGAAGGGGAGAAAATATTCTTGAAGACAGATTTAATAGTTCTTACAGCCACTGTTTGAAAGAAGTTTACAGCAGGTGGAAGGGTGCCTACTGAAGCCATTTAGGTAACTGGTTGTTCAATAATAGATGTCTGTATGCAATAACAGAGGTGAAGGCCTGAAGTGATTTATTTTTTCCAAATATTTGGTGGACCAAAACACTGGAAAACTGCATTTCATAGTTCACTGAAAAGTAGTTTCAAGCTTCCTAGATATTTTCAATCAACTGCAAGTAAATTTAGAAGGAAAATGTTTTCAGACCCTTAGTTTAAAAAAAAAAAAAAAATCACCTCAACATCCATTCATTAAAAGTTTGGGATCAGAATGTGTATTTCTCAGCCAAAAAAAAAATAGTCTGGCTCTAGCTGTAACCTTATCTGCATAACCTGTAATAGAATAGGAAGAATAACCTGTAATAGAATAGGAAGAATCTTTAGGAAGAAGTTCTTCACCATGAGGATGGTGAGACACTGGAACTGGTTGCCCAGGGAGGTGGTAGAAGCCACATCCCTGGAGGTTTTTAAGGCCAGGCTGGTTGTGGCTCTGAGCAACCTGATCTGGTGTGAGGCATCCCTGCCCATGGCAGAGGGGTTGGAACTAGGTGATCCTTGAGGTCCCTTCCAATCCTAACAATGCTATGATTCTATAATAACCATAGCTCTTTTTGGCATAGCTGATCAATTAGATGCGTAGGGTGGAGTTACAAAAGCTCTTACAGTTTGCAGGAGTTGCTTTGCTGTTCATGGCTTTGTGAACAGCAGCACAGTTGTAGAAATGATGTTACAAGTAGTGAATGGTATTCTGAAAACTGAGTTGTTGTGGATTTTTATGTCACATAGCTAAAAACCTGAATTGCCAATGGGTTTCCCATAGGATTTTGATACCACAGAAATATGCATGAAGGGTTGGTCCTTGCTTCAGTCTGCCTCAGTGGGGGCAAATAAAGGCAGTGGTGTTATGCCTGTTTTATACACAGAGAGCTGAGGCACAGTGGTGCAGGCTTATTTTTATTCTGTTCTTGTTTTGAGATGTTTGGCTTCAATTTTAATGCCTGGCATTTTTTTCAATAAGTTTTTAATATTTATTTCAAATTTCATTGCTGGAACCATTACTGTATCATCTTTTCATCATCAGCCCTCACTGGCCGTAAGTAACTTGCCCAAAATCACTGGGAACGTCACTGGGAGAACTGGGAACTGAGCCTTTATCTGTAATGCCAGTCAGTGCACACCTCTAGATAGAGAACAGATATAAAACTTCATCCAAAATCCATGTTATGTTCAAAAACACCTTTTAAAAGACAGCTGACCTATTGCAGGATTACAGTTTTAGGTGAAGCAAGCCAGAACCAGAGCAAGTCCTTACTGAATAACCTGCTGTGTGTAAGGTGAAAGCAGCACAATTTCAAGGCTGCGTATCCTTAGAAAGTCCAATGATCCCATGGAGAGCGACTAATCGACTGGGAATGAACCAGTACGTCTTGCAAGACTCTTTCCAAGGCAAGTTGAATGCCAGTAAAAGAATCCAAACAGGCAAAAGTAAAAAGTTTAGTAATTTATTTATGCACAGAAGTCGAGTAGCTGGGCTTCCAGTCACCTCAAAAGGCAACACCTTTTTGGTTATCTTCTCTTTCTTTTTTTTTTTTTTATAAAGAATTAAATTTCACTAAGAAAATACAAATGCATTATCATCCTGATATTGATTTGCCATGTTAGCCACTGCTGCAATGCTCAGACAGTCAAGAGAGCAAAGGAATAGTAGTCATTGGGGAGGAGACAGTATTGCGTGGTTAGATAGAAATCACCACTTTAAGGATTTATAGGAAAAACAATTGGTATAGTATGGTGTCCAGCTACCTCCCCAGCTGCTAGTAATGCATTAGTGAAGGCACTAACACATTAAAGTTCGAGCTAGGCTCCCCCTTATCTTAGAACAGCCACCAAATGGCATTCTTGCAGTATTAACTTTCTGTCACTTCCAGCTCAAGATGTGACCTGAAGTAAAAAGCTTCCTATCTCCCCATCAGCTCCCTTAACTACTCCCCCTCAACCCATGTTAGTTTTGTGCCTTCTTTTCTCAGTGCATGACTGGAAAAAATTATGAACTTGTAGTAACATTCTACCAGTTAAAAGAAAACATTCATATTGTCAGTGTTAAGGCTAATAAAGCCAACTTACAGGTTCCAGAAACTCCAAGTATTAAGGAAGCCTTACCACACAGGTTGCAGGCAGGCTCATTACAGGTTTTTTTTCCTCACTCATATATCACTACTTTTCCTAAGTTAACAAAGCAAAACTAAAACAGTTCTCTGCTTCTTTAAACATTTGTCTCTTTTTGTAACCATGTGCTGCACATACACTGATAAAACATTGTCCCAGTCTTGAAAAGCCCCCTCCTGCTAAAATCTGAGGCTGGTTTCTGAAACTCACAACTCTTTTGGTTGCCTGCAGCCCATACTGACAGACAGGGCTCTGTATCATGACGATCAGAGGCTCAGGCAGCAGCTGGCAGCCTGGGCAGTTCTGCCTGTGCCAGGGCCACAGCTGGATGGGGCAAACTCCCCTTTCTGCTTTCCCAAAACCCAGAAGCAGAAAGCATGATCACCTCTGCTGGAGGAAGGGAGTTACAAACTGCAGTCAAATGCACAGCCCAAAGCAGTATATTATACTTATTGCTTATGCCAAATGTCACTTTTTACACACCTGAAATTAAGAATAATAAATACAACTAAAGTGTGGATGAGGACTTAGATGTAAATACATTTGCCAGTCTGATTTGTGGAGATGTGCTTTTGGCTTTTTAACTGATATATTTGACATTTTTTTTGCTTTGTCCGTGCAAGCCTCACTCCAGCTCCATAATCTTCCCTTCCTTCTCACTCTGGGATGAAGTAGGTAGGGTTTGTGGGGAGCCACTGCTGCAGCTGCTGGAGGTATCCCTCATAGCTGGCTCAGTAGGACTCAAAATCCAAGGGGGAGGAAGGAGCCACGAACAGCCCGGACTGGGAAAAAGCATCTTTATCGCTGGGAAAGCAGAGAAAGCTGAAAACGCTAAGCCTCCCTTCGTCCAAATCTTTTACCTCTGAGGCCTGGTATTTTTCAATTTTTAATTTTTGTTTAAGGGGGAAAAGGCTGAGGGAGGTGGGGGGAGCAAAAATGCTGACCTTAATTAATGGAAGGCCCACTAGACCCGAAGGAAAAGGTTTGGCTCTCAAGGCCCAGGCCTCCCCCTGAGCCTCTCCTGGGTGTAATGAGAGAGCTCAGCTTCATTACTGGCAGCTGAGGGGAAGGGTCACTGGGGCTGGATTTGCAGGGCCCTCATTGAGGGATCACTCCATGCTGAGAGAAGCTGGCCATGCTCTTGGACACCTGGTCATTAACATTGCTAATTAGCGGCCATTAATCAGGGCCCTGGGTTTTTTGTTGTGTGTCACCGGCTCAGAGGAACCAAGTGAATAAGAAGATTGTTTCATTACCTCCACAAGAGGTGGAATGAAAGCAGTTCCCATCAGCTCAAGATGAGCTGAATTAAGGGAAAGGTTAGACAACAATTTAAGATGAGCTGCAAAGGGGGAGCTGGGGGACCTGAGCTGTCCTCTGAGAGGAAAACCAGTCACCTATAATTAATGAAATCTTCCACAACCTCACTCTAATCACCGTGTGAGCTTCTCACCAAAATACCCTATCTATCGCATCGGAAGGACCCTAATTTATCATCTTATGAACTTCTAATCTTGGCAAACTTTAACTCCTTGGGATTTTAGCAACATATATAGAGATATTTATATTAATGCAAGTGTGTGTATAAGTAAATGCTCACAGAGTGTGTGCTTGTACATTTCTTCAACATATTTACCTGAGTCAGCAAGGATCTTTTTTACACAGCTGACTCCACTGAGAGGGCTAAAGGAAGGGGGGGCACACATAGAAATTGGTATTAAAAAGCATCTTGATTGTATTTAAAAGATCTTAGTTTCTTTTACTTCATATAAAATACTTACCTATATATTTTTATTTTCTAATCTATGCTGTGAAAGCACAGCAGCAACACAGTGGTTTTTCACAGGCAGAATAATTAAAAACCAGTTTTGTTTTGGTAGTTTAAAAATGGCATGGGAAAAATGATAGTTATTGGTGTACAGAGGAAAAAGTAAAGAATTTAATTAGCAACCAGATTGTTAAAATGCAGTGTTCTCCTCCCATGCCCTATTGTCTAACTTTTGTGGAACAGGTGCCTAATTTTCCTAATGGGATACATTTTAATTGACAAAGTAGTTTGCTTTACACCAATTTTCAGTTTCTTGCTTACTTTTGATATAATAAACTCTTTATTTCTGCAAACTCTGATGCCCTCAAGAAAAGTAATTAGCAGCAGGTTTTATCTGCCTGTCTTTTTTTTACAAACCACTTTTTGATTTCTAAAACCAACTAACCAAAAGCTTGATTTGTTCTGCTGATGTGTGAGAGCCAGTAACTTTTAGTCATATGCACTGAGCATTTCAATCAAGTTGTTTGCATATCCATTCATTTCAGAAAGACTCTCAAAATGGATTACAAACATTTAATTGTAAGAGGAATAAAATAATTAAGGAAGGACAAGTGGAAGTTAAAAATATGCCTAAGGATTCACAACAGTTATTGGATCATTCTCATCGTGGGGCATAAATTCCTTCTTGTAGTTTCAAAGGACTTTATTCATCTGAGCCACATTGCCTCTCATAACAACAGAAAGCAAACCCGTGTTTCTTATGTATGTGATTATCTTTGTAAAGCTGTGAGGTTGGTTAAAAATGTCCATAAAATTAATCTTTGGAGCATTTCAGCTGGTGTGGTGTTCTATAATATGATTTCTGGGACTTCATGGGAAAGTTGAAGGCTCAAGGGGAAATTACACAATGAACAGCTGAGAAAAAGTTGCATTCTGGCACAGAATCATGCAAATAGGGCACATTCTTCAGTTTTCTCATGACGGATTGTCTCTGAAACTACTGAGCCAAGTTGCTGAAATGCTAATGAAGGAGAAGCATCAATGAGCAGTGTCATCCTGGGGGCTTCTGAAGGGGACAGGGTAGGAGACAGGAGGAGGGGGCAAGGGGGAAGGAAGGAAGGAAGAAAGAGAGAATGAAAAGAAATGGAGCAGGAGGAGTTTCAAATATTGGGCCTGGCCCACTCTTGCAATTAAATGGATGGAAAAAAATAGAGCTGTGATGAACTCTGATGAACAAGTCCCTCTTGGCTTATAAAGACAAATATAAGAATTTACAAGTCAAAGAATTTGGCTCTGGGCTGGGGAAAAGTGACTGTGGGCACTTCTCATTGATACATGGGAGAGACAGGTGTAGTGCCCTGAAGCATGCTAAAGATAAGCTTGGGGGCAGAACACCAGGGATAGTGTGCTAGCGAGGTCCTTCAGTCTGCCATCTCAGTGGAAGTAAGGGATGGAGATCCATGTGGCATTAAAGACACAAGGATTATCAATGTGTTAGAAACCATGGAAGTACCATTGCACAGCAGGAAAAGTATGATGTAGTTGCCATCACAGAAATATGGTGAGATGACTTGCACAACTGGAGTGCTGCAATGGATGGCCATAAAACCTTCAGAGGGATAGGCAAGGAAGGAGTGGCAAGGATAGTCAGTGGGGTAGGTCAGTGTTAGGGAGTACTTTGATCATCTAGAGCTTAATGATGGTGATGATAGGGTTGTGTGTTTATGGGTAAAAATCAGGAAGGCAAATAAGGCAGATATCATGGTGGAATTCTGTTACAGATCACTCAATCAGACAAAATATTCTGTAAGCAGCTGGAAGAAGTCTCACCATCTCTGGCCCTTGTTCTTGTAGGGGACTTCAACTTACCAGATATCTGCTGGAAATACAACACAGCAGAGATGAAACAGTCTAGGAGGTTTCTGGGGTGTGTGGAAGATAATTTCCTGACTCAGCTGGTGAGGGAGCCAACTAGGGAAGGTGCCTTGCTGGACCTGCTGTTTGTGAATAGAACAACTTGTGGGTGATGTGATAGTTGGAGGCCATCTTAGGCGCAGCGATCATGAAATGATAGGTTTTGATTCTTGGAGAGGTAAAGAAGGGTGCCAGCATAAGTGATACCTTGGACTTCTGGAGGGCAAACTTTGTCATTTTTAGGAGCCTGGTTGACAGAGTCTCTTGGGGGGCAGTGTTGAAGGACAAAGGAGTATAGGAAAGCTGGACATTCTTCAAGAAGAAAATCTTAAAACCACAGGAGCAGGTCATCCTCATGTGTTGCAAGGTGAGCTGATGGGCCTGGCTGAACAGAGAGCTTTGGCTTGAGTTCATGAAGAAAATGGTGGTTTATGACCCGTGGAAGAAGGGGCAGGCAACTCTGGAGGGCTACGACGATGTTGTGAGGTTACACAGGGAGAAAATCAGAAGGGCCAAGGAATGATAAAAAGGCTGAGGAACTTAATGCCTCAGTCTTTAATAGTAAAACCAGTTGTTCTCTGGGTAGCCAACCCCCTGGGCTGGGAGACAGGGAGGAGAAGCAGAGTGAAGTTCACATCATCCAAGAGGAATCAGTTAGTGAACTGCTATATGATTTAGACACACACAAGTTTGTGGGGCCACATGAGATTCACCCAAGGGTACAGAAGGAGCTGGCAGAATCACTCACCATGTTACTTTCCATTATTTACCAACACTCCTGGCTAACCCATGAAATCCTAGTTGACTGGAAATTAACAAATATGGTGCTCATGTACAAGAAGGGCTGGAAGGAGCTACAGTCCTGACAGCCTGACCTCAGTGCCAGGAAAGGTTGTGGAGTGGATCATCTTGAGTGCCATCATATGGCGTGTACATGACAACCAGGTGATCAGGCCCAGTCAGCATGGGTTTATGAAGGTTAGGTCATGCTTGACTAACCTATTCTCCTTCTATGAGAAGGTGACCTGCTTAGTAGATGTAGGAAAAGGTTGTGGCTGACAGCTACAGAGGAACAAAATCTGCCCTTTGTCCTCATTGCTGGTGTGAATAGAGCATAAACATGTATTGAAAGTGTGTGTGTAACAGAGGAGGAAACTAAACTCTTGAATTTTTGGGAAGGCACGCTGTGCAGTGGATGCACCCTGGACCAGTGGTCTAAAGCTGTTGGCATTGACCTCATTTGGCAAATTTCTTCACCTGTTTTTCTTCCCTCTCCTACTTCTCAAAATGCCCCAGGGCAAGTTTAGGCTGAAGGTGAGGAGAAAGTTCTTCACAGAAAGAGTTATTAGCCATTGGAATGTGCTGCCCAGGCAGGTGGTGCAGTTACCATCCCTGGAGGTGTTCAAAAAAAAGCCATGGTTTAGTTAGTCATAAGGTGTTGGGTGATAGGTTGGACTTGATGATCTCTGAGGTCTTTTCTATGATTCTGTGATTCTTGCCTCAATGTGTCTGCTTAAATTGGTTGAAATGAAGATAAACACCTCTTTCTATGGCTCTCTATCATACTACCAGGCTGGATTCCCAGCTTTACCTGGGGCTTTCTGATACAGCTCTGTTACAGGTGGTGGAACACTGGAACAGATTATCCAGGGAGGTGGTGGAGGCCTCATCGCTGGAGACATTCAAGGTCAGGCATTCCACTGCCCCCCCATCCCCTGTCCCAAGAGAGGAGAGGAGCAGAGAGAAAGCAGGGGTTAGACTTAACTAAAACAGGTATGATGTGGCCCAAAGCAACCTGATCTGGCTGGGGATGTCCCTGCTTGCTTACTGCAGGAGCGTTGAACTAGGTGACCTGTAGGGGTCCCTTCCAACCCTGTGTGTTCTATGATTCTAGAAGCAGAGATAAAAACAGTATGGCACCAGTATGCACCAAGCCTGAACTCTTTCAGGACAGTTTGGGGATGGATGGGCTGTATTGGGCCCACAGAAGTTACGTGTGTTATTGTTGTATGTAATTGTGCTTTAATGGACTGCTTTAATGGTGGCCTTATGCTGCTTTCAAACCTCAGCAATACGTACAGCCTTAGTTTCACAAGCAGATTTTCAACATGGTACCTGTATTTGCTCATGCAAATCACTGGGTGGTGTTTGCCTGCCCACATACTGCTTTTTGTGAAGTTTATATTGCGTCTTGTAGCATTATTACAGCATCTAAGAGCTCAAGGCACAGAGGACTTGAGCAAGCACCACTTGCTCCAATGCTACAGTAATAGTAGGGGACAGAGAGATGCAGGCAGATGGTGGAAGACCAGAACCTTCCTGCCCACAGTCCTGTGGGCAGCAGGTTGAGGTTGATGTTGCCACACTGGTGACCTAAGTTACTACCTACTCTTTTGGTTGTTTGGGATAGGAGGTTTTGCAGATGGCATCCTCTCAAGTGAAATGTGTAGCCCCAAAGTACTTTTGTTTGAAATCATCATGCCTGCACCACAAGGATCAGACTTGAACTGGATTGGACATTTAATACTTAATGAGAGAAAGGTATGGAGAGAAGGGATCAGCTATGGAAGAAACACTTAAAGCACAAATGGCAGATGAGGAAACCTCCTTGGGTAGCTGGTTCTGACCCCACAGGGTAGGAGTTAAAGGAGGGCAGCAGGAAGCAACTTCTTTCTCATATAGTCCATATAAACATACTGCCCACCCTGCTGTTAACCTGCAGGGAAAGGGAGGGTCAGCAGTGACTGAAGAAGCATACACATTGGAATATACAGCCTTATGCCTTCCGGGACTTGTGCCTGAATCCAGCCTCTCTGTATGAAGCCCTGTCCTTCTATGCAGCGATGTCCCAAAATGAGACAGAGTGTACTCTCATTCCCAGGGACCTCTACATGATTCCCAATGCAGCAGACATTTCCCAGCAGTTAGTACATCTCACCCTGTTCCCTGCTGGAGCATACTGCCTCTCACAGACTCTTGCTTGGAAGCTGGGACTGTACCAAACTAGACATTTACTCCTCCTTCATTACTGGCTATTCTAAAATATTTTCTGCACCCTTGTAAATTATGGGGGGGGGGTGGGGGGGTGTGGTGGTGTGTGTCTCAACTTCTGAAAATCCTGCTGGTGTTGCTTGCTTGCTTCACTGGTTCCCCAAGTTAGTGCTATAACTTCTTGATTTGCTGTGGAATTATTGCTCTCTTGGCCCATCTGTGCTGGCAAGTGCTGAGATGAAAATATGAGCTCTTTTCTGCAGGGTGGTTATAGAGTTCTGTAACTACTGGGAAGTATGTGTGCATTAGGAGGGAGAAGAGAAAGAAAAGCTGTTTGGATTTCATTGCTTTACATATATTTAAAAAAGGAGATTAGATTCTTCTCTAAGAGCTGCAGGTTCTTTGGTACTTCGGAATGTTTTGCAGCACCACTGAAACAGTAAATGAATGAATTACAGCAAAGTAACCAGAATGCAGGATAGGTGATCATGGCACAAAGTGGCCAGTATAAAAAAAGAAAAAGAAAAATCCATCCAAAAAATAAATATGGATGAACAAGAGGAGCCTGAAAGCACAGCTAAGGCCACAGTCTGTGTCCAATGAGGAAGGACATATATTGGCACCCAAAGTTTTGATTGTATCTAATAAAAAAAATTAAACAACATTATTTCTCCCTCAAACTGGATTTTTCCAAAGGCTGTCTGGGGATGTTTGATAGCAAAATTTTTGCTCAAAGGCTCATCTCTAATGCTATATTGTACACAGCCCTATGATTACAGTGAACAAGAGCTAGGAGATCCTAAAACACGCTGACAGCCCCTAACATGCCTTGTTGTGCTCCAGTGCTCCAGTTCGTATGGCACAGTCAGGAGGACCACCCACAGTTCATAACAGCCATAATGGAAAATTGTACTGGCTAGTCTAGCTAGGCATAATTGGATGGGCAAGAAATTGAGTTTTCCAGCCTTCAGAGCTGTTTACTTGACCTGCTTTAATTTTAGTTGAGATGGAATAACACATTTCTCAAGGAAATATTCAGGCGTTGTCACTTTTTAGCCTAATAAATCTCATCTTCAGGAGTGTCCCTAAGATGTTCACATTTCTAATGGCAAAGAGTACAAACACTTTTGACATTATAGCTTACATTCACAGTAGTTGTACAGCTAACAGCACTTACACTGTACCAACTGAACTGCTTCAAAGTTTTATAAGAAGCAGTGTGGATTTTTTCACCACATCATTTGATCTGCTCTCCACCACTTTGCTGGCCTACGGTTTACTTCTTCTGACATATCCTTAATGCAAGTCCTGGTGTGCCAGTGTCACCTTGAATTATGTTTATTTTGAAAGCTTATGGACATCCCTGTTAGCCCCCCCAGGGAAAAGCACTTTTGGATTGACTGCTGAGAATTGGTATTGGAGTGTGTTTACTTTGCTCCAAGTCCAGCAGTTCTTCGAGCTGAAACTTGAGAAGAGACTACCAAGACTTTTTTAAAAACAAATGGGTCTTGAGCCATGCAACTTCCTAGGCAACGTAGCAGAGGCTACAGAGCTCAGAGCTGTTATGTTCTTAGGCAAGTATCCATTTATGGGACAATGTAATTACAAGAAAAGTTTACACCAGCACAGTCTGGTTTGGATGAATGATCATCCACAATTCTGACAACATTCTATCACTGCAATTTGCTTGCATGTTTCAGATGAAAGTTTGAGGAATGTCAATTTTGGAGTGATTGAAAAAGCCATAATAAGGTGTGAAACTCAGTGTCCTGGCATATGGTTTGTGGCCCATGAGAAGCAAGTGTCCAGAATGCACCACTACTTTGGGTGCTCCTTATTGCTAGAATGAGCTTTTGACATCCTAGATTTCCTGGCACAGATTAAATCAGACTTGGACTGTTCTCATTTACACCTCAGTCACTATTTACTCATCCAGTCCCCAAAATGGGAAATTCTTTGGCCTTTTTAGTTCTGTGTCAGTCTGGCTTGAAGATCTTTAAAGCCACTGGAGCTAAGCACCATTTTCCTAGCAGCACTCTTACAATAAGGTTATTTGAGCTGTTGAGGTTTTTAAAACTGTTTTTTCCCCACAGTGATCAGTGTAGTTTTATTTCTCAAAACATGGGACTGCAGCATAAAAGGAAGATCTCAGTAACAGAGCTTTGCAAAAATCACACAGTTATCATTTTGCCTTGTTTTCCTGTTTTATGACAACATTTCTGGAAACTGAATCATGATTAGAATCTCCACTTAACTCACCTCTACAAGCTACACTTGTCTCTTTGAACCTGAGGTGTGTTACCACGACACTCTGGAAGAAACTTGTCTGGTCTTCCAGACTGATGGGAACTTCTTTGACTCAGTGGGAAATTTGCCTTGACTTCATGGCAGCTGGATCAAGCTTTCTGCAGCTAAATAAAGGATCCCATTTTCCAGGCTTTTTCATACTGTCTTTCAGCACTGCAAAATCTGTTCAGGTTATTAATAATGTCACCAAACTGACATTTATTCCTTTATGTTCTGGCTTGAAAAATCAAACTGAGAAAAAGGCATAAACTCATTAAGCCTTAATCTAAAACAAAAGTTTGGAGCCAAATGTCCATGTTCAGTCTTTTCATTCTGTTAACAACAGTGTCTTATTAGACAGAGATAATACATGAGGGGTACAGATAACAAACACCATGTTCATAGGATCTGTATTGACTCTGAACAGGAGGGGAAAAAGAAGGTGTATTTACCAGTAATTAACATTTTAACTAGTGTTTGGTGAAATCCATAATGTGATTAAAAAAAATAAGAATTGCTGGATTACAGGGAAGAGCAATTACCTAAATAAAAGCTACTGAAAAGTTGTTCAGAGGTTAAATAATAATAATTATTATTATTATTATTAATAATAATAATAGGGAAAAAAACCCTCCCCAGTGGGAAATGATTACACAGTAATCCATGCCACTTAGTCAAATATCAGAAAAGGACCCCATAGACCCATGATTAACGACATAGCAAGCAGAGCCTTGAGAAAACAAGCTGGTCCTCAAGACAATAATCTTCATTGCTAGCACCCATCCAACAGACTTCATCACAAGGAGTGAATGAGGCAGGCAAGATAATAAAAGGACCTACAGAGCCAGCAGGAAAGTTCCCCATGTGCTACTTTGAGTGGCCTTCAAGGGGGTAAAAGGAGAGGTAGGAGGGGGCAAAGCAGTTGTGCCGCCCCTCCCCATGCCCAAAAGAGAATGAAAAAGAAAGGAAAAGAATCCAACTTGCTTCTGCAGAAGCTGCCTAGTGACACACAACTAATTACTATGACTGGTCCCCTGTTTGCAGATCTTGTTATCAGTAAAAATACTAATAAAATGAGCCCTAGCAGTCTGGATATCTGCAATTACAGTGTGAATTGCATGAGAGGATTATATGAAGTGCTCTTGGCGTGGAGGGTGGGGGACCAAGGCGCTTCAACTTGAGAGCAGTAAGCAGCTGCTTTGGGGCTTTGCACCTGCTGCTCACCAGGCTGTTTTCACCTCTAGACGAAAACAGGCTTCTCTCTCTTCCTCTGTCTCATTTCTTTTCACACAGTGCACAAATGTAAAAACAGAGAAGGATTTTTATTGTTAAAAAAAAAAAAAAAGAAAGAAAAGAAAAAGGAGAGAAAATGAAATCATCTTCTTAAAGAAGTTTCACTGAAGGAACATGAGAGGCGTCTTATGGCAGCGAAGGGGAATCTGAAGATGGAGCATGGGGCCAAAGAAACAGGCGAGCCGGCTCCATTTTAATGCAGAGGCAGCAGACAGAGTGCGATCTGAGATTGGCAAAGTTTCAATGTAAATCCAGGGGGGCAAGGGGGATGGGGCTGGGATGAGAAGAAAGGACTCTTTTACTGTTTCATGCTTCTAAGTCCTGCCGATCAGCATAAGCTCAGCTCGACATTCTGGGAATAGCAATGAGGCACACACAACAATCAAAACAACCTAAATCTGTTTGATGATTCAGACACTTCGTGCATCTGCACCGACAAAATGGGACTTCAATTAAATAACTTGCAGATTTCCACAGAGGGGGGAAAAAGTCGGGGGAACATGAGGATTTTTAATTAGTAACTCCGAATACAAGCCGTTTTTTTAATTAGGTGTTTGCACTACCACTTTATTCTTAAAGGGAGATTTGTAAGCGCGTGGGATTGCTGTGAAAGAGGATCCTGGACAGTTTGTTCCTAACATTTTGTTGCAACCTGCATTTGCTCCTAAACAGCTTTTCTTTAGGAAATGGAACTCAACTACAATTCCAAGCAAGTTGTTCGAGTTCAGGCCATGATTTTTTGCAAGCTTTTAGTGCATATATGCGTCTATAAATATACAGACACATACGTAGTGTCCAGGATATGTTTCAAGGCCCTGCAACAGTTTTCCTCTGTTCTTATGGTTCAGATTACTGTCTGTGGCTAGCCTAGTTATAAAAATATAATATTATACTGTAGACATTATATACATAACTGTACCATACACAGGGTTTAAACAGAGATAGTAGAAGTTTGTTACAGAGTTGGATGCAATTTCCATATAGCTACACTACACCACAGCAACCACTTTTAGGGCAAACCACTAATGATTGCAAGCTTGAGAGTCTGAAAAACGATGGGTGAAATCCCAGACCCTTTGAAGTCATTGAGTGCTTTTCATTGACTACTGGGGTCAGGATTCATGCTCAAAATCTCTCGAGTGTGCTCTGGCATGGCACGGTGATGTACATGTCTCACACACACATGCACTGTGAACCTGCAGAATCTCCCTGTGAAAAAATATCCTCTCTGCAATAAGCCATGAATTTGGAGCCTTAGAAAACACATCTGGTCTTCTTAGTAGACTAACCGCCTAGTGACAGGAGAATGAGGACACTTCTGTGTTGATTTAAAAAATATAACCAAAGAGGAAGTTGTGGCATTCATGTATTATTTTATTCTTTATTTTTTGGTTCTTGGACAATTTCTGCTTTGACAAAATATTTGCAATGATGCGGAAGAGATTCTGAATTGGATTTCTTTCCCCCACCTTCTTTTCCTAACAGAGGTACAGCAAGGAGATCATATAAAGAGGGACTACGATCATTTATCCAGATGCAAACAAACCTAAGTATGAGGATTTACCACAGACTGACTTTCTTTTTTAAAAATTTATTTCATGTGTTAATACAAAGACTATTTAGCAAAAGCAGAATGCCAGGATTTGCATATGAATAGGTACCTAAAGATCAACGAGATCAACTCATTAGGGCCTGAACATCTAAACATAGGAAAGTCAAAGAGGCCAGAGCTCAAGAGCCCGGCTGCTGAGATTCCCAGTGACTAATCCCAGCAAAGCTGGTAGTTTTAAACTTATTACTAATTTTCCTGCCTTAACACAATTTTTAAAAAAGGAAAAAAAAAAAGCCTTTACCTGAAATCAAACCTCAGTCTAAGGGAAACATCTCAGTGATTGTGTCTGGGGCTCAATTTCTTCCTTTGCCACAGCCTTTCTCCATGGCATTGAGAAAGTCATTTAGGAGGGAATTTGTCTTACCTAGCAGCAGCTGTCTCAAAGGGAGTGGTTTTAACTACCTTGTCATGCAGGCTCCCTTTGCAGTCGACATGAAAAAAGCACTTTCCAAAGGGCCTTTCGTTCTCACTGTAGCATCCTCTCCTAAGACAGTGTCTAAATCTCTGGCTGCAGGTGCTTATCTCATCCTCTTGCCTACGCCAAGAGTGTCTCAGAGTAGCTCAGACTGAAATGAGTATGGAGTCTGATGTGCCTCAGTTCATCATCTGTAAAATGGGATTAAGTGATTAATGCTACCCCTGTATCTCATGGGTGAGTTGGGAAGTGGAATATATTATAAACCATGAGATGTTCAGATATTAAAATAGTTGGAGTGATATGGATGCCATAAAAAGATAAGGTCCTGATCCAGTATCTGTGGCAACCAAGGGAATCTCTCCTCTGGCCTTTTGTGGGTATTAGATCAATCAATCCCCAGTGACACTATCCATTCACTGCAGAGTAAGTGAAGGTATGGCCAGAATTTTTCCACCGGCAGAGAAGGGAGAGGGTATGGGAAAGCCCTGACCTTACTCTATGCTTGAATAGTAGGAAGAGGGAAAGCACAAACAGGCTTTCAAAGCTGCCTACAGGATTTGGACACATCAGCTTATTAATGTTAGCGGAAATTGGGCATCCACATCTCTGGAAATTTCAGCCTCTGCATTTACAACACAAAAAGAGCCCAACCACAGAGGAGATATTTCCCTAATCTTGGCACCGCTGCAGATTTTTGTTTGAGCTTCCTTGGATTAGACCTTTAGCAAACGGCACTGCTTGGATGTTACGGGAAGGACACATTTATTCCTCATCCATCCTGAGGTGTAGCAGCCCAGCGTCAGGGCAGCATATTCTCATGGCTAGATCCTGAGCCTGTCATTAAATCCGTCTTCTGACCTTGGGCAAGTCACTTAACCTCGGTTTCCTCTGACTGTAAAATGTAGATAAAATATTCCCTGCCTCACGGCAGTGTTGGAAAGATTAACAGTTAGATATTGTTCTGAGAGCCTTGAATAAGAACTGTGAGTGCATGCAGAGTACTGTTTCTATTGGATACTGCTTTCTCTTTCTACATACAGAAGGACTGACTTTTAAACTGGCAAGAAGCCCAGGCCCGTGACTAGTGGTGTGCCCCATTTGAATGCACAATAACTACAGTTGCATGCACAAATTGGGTATCCGTGCATGGAAACTGGACACACAGTTGTTTACAGAACAGAAGAGTTTCTCTCTTGCGCTCACTTGGAAAACTCAAGGACTCCATTTATTAAGTAGAAAAAGCCATGCCACCACCTGTGCAATATCAGGCAGTTTCCAGGCAGCTTTTTTAACAGGTTAATAAAGTATAATATCATTCTCTCCAGAGACTGTAAGGTGGGTACCTTATGTTGACCTGAGTTAAAACTTCACGCTCATTTTACAACTCATGCAGGTTGTCTTGATTGAAATGTGCCAGGCAAGATCCTTTTGGGCAAGTTGAGAAGGGAAAAGACCTGCAGGTATTTTGTTTGATGTGTGTAAATCAGGACTGAAATAAATGGCGTAAGTGCAGTTTACCCTGAGATAAACTGGACTTGGCTGAGAATTTGGCAGTCTTTACATACGAGCCCGTAAACAAACCACAAGCAGAAGAACAGCATACACATTGTGAGAAGCCTCAGGAGGGCTGCTTTGCCAGGGGCTGGGTTCTGCTACCCTCACTGAAGAGCCCTGAGAGAGTTCGGTGGACAGAGAGAGCACTCCAGTCTGGGCTGCTTGGGTGCTGATGTGCTGGTTAGCTTGGGATCCCACCAACAGCTAGCTGTGGTGGGAGGAAGGGAGGTTGCATACTCACTCTGTGCACAGTTTGGTCTCCAGGCATTTTCCAGGATCATAACTCTGGAAGGAAAAAAATATAAATCTCATTAATAATATGGGGCTGAGAGGAGAAGGAAAAGGGAGTAAGGGTAGAGAGCTGCTGGCTAGGACATTACTTTTCACACTACAGAAGATTAAACTTTTAATCACTAATATCTTGTACCTCTCTATTTCCTCCTCCTGCCTGGCTCTTGCTGGAGATACATAGAAGAGGTGGCAGCAAACTTCCCCATCTGTTTTCCTCTGCCATACAGCTTCAGGGCCAACCTTGCTGTGAAAGCATCTTGCTTACAGGTGCCTTCTCATGGCCCAGGCTTGGTCTTTGCCACAGCCCCATTACCAGGTGGACTCAATGTTACTCTCACATCTCAGTACAAAAAAAAAAAAAAAAAAAGAAAGAAAAGGAGATGATATTCTGGGATGTCACTAGGCCTTGTCGTCTTATTTATGGGGAAGAAACAGGCTGCATAGGTCTCTCTTCAGGGTGGGTGAGCAGCATCAGCTTAGGATGTCCCCATTGCTGCGGCTTATCTGCTTTAAGCAGTAATACACTAATTTACTACTGTGGTAGGAATGATTGAAATCTTTAGACATAATGGAGGAAGTTTAATAGGGTCTACTGAGAAACCCAGGTGTTTAGATCAGCTTAAAAATAATAACCTTCTCTCCTGCTGAGCACTTTCTTTTCACAATAAGCTCAGCTTTTATTCTTAACCATAAAGACTACCTCAGACAGGAAATTATTCACGTGATTGGTCTTTACAAGTAGCGGAGGGTTTAAACTCTGGGCTGGAGAGGTCATTAGTGGACAGCCATGTGATTAACCTTTGCTTGCCCGTTTCTTTTCACACTTTGTTAACAGCTCCCATTATTGCCCTTCTGTGTCTCAAGGAAGTAGTTTATTGACAGTATTAAAAATACATAGCTACAAACTCCAAAGAACACATCTCTATGTAAAACATCCAGTAATTTCTAGCCAGATGATATACATGGGCCAAAGCCCTTCTTTTTCTGGTAAAAGGGAATCCAGAAATAAACTTGCCCAGTAATGCTGGATTTGAGTTAACATCTGTTTGTTTTACCCACCACAGGACCTGCTCCTCAGACTGTGTCAGAAAGTTTTATACCACAAAGCTAAAGTGTAGTTACACAGTAGTGCTGGTGCTTGTCTTAACATACCACAGCTTAATAGGAGTGTGATGGGTCACAAGGAGTCACACCAGATGCAGAAAAGCCACACTCAGTATCCTCCTGAGTAGAGGTGGTCATCCAAAGTGCTTTGAAATCTTGATCAAAATGATGCAATCTGTACTTTTAATGCTGTCTGGTTTGATTTTGAGGTAGTTCCCATGCTACTTGCTTTCAAACTGAGAGAGAAGCTTGTGTTTCTGTTCTGAACTCTGCTGACTGTGGCCCTGGAGCTCATAGTGTGTGGGGCAAGGGATGACTGGAGGGCGGCACAGGTTACTCTGTCCTCATACCCACATGTGACACCATCCCCTCCCTCTAATGCACACAGACCCAAGAAGGTCTCATGCACAGTAGGATCCCTTCCCACAGCCAGAGAAACCAAGCCCCAGAAAAGGCAGCATCAAGGCAAATGTGAATTGTCACGGAAGCAAAAGAGAAGTTCTGTGAATATAGCATCAAGTAGCAGCATTTTGCACTTGTCTGGACTTTGCAAGTGTCTCCCATAAAATTAATAGTGAAGATTGCAGCAACGACAACAACAAAAACCTGCAGCAAAGGCTCGGGGCAAGGGAGAGGGGTGCCTCTTTTAGTTATTTATTTTGCATTGTTGTTGCAGGGTAAGTTCAAGAGGGAGGTGAAAGCGGGGGGGGGGGGGGGGGGGGGGGGGGGGGGTGGTGTTCAATGAGGGCCCTTCCAAAGCAAAAGGACAGAAAGAAGAGTGTCAAGGCATTTTGACAGAAAGTGGCTGAATGTGTCTTTTCTAGTTAACTTCTGTGAACTGTTGGGCATTTCTGCACACAAAGGGGCACTTTCTTGGCAGCTGAGGAAGGAGGGCAGAAGTCAGGGAGGGCAAAAGAGGAAGGCAAAGGGGAACATCAGTTTATGAATGCAAAACTTACAGTAGATTTATTTTTTTTTAAGTAGAACATGCACACTGAAGAAAGCCCTTGGGCAGCCAGAATTTCCTCATCTGGCATTTATTTGGCAGCGAAGCTGAGCCTCAGTGAATTTACTTCAGGAAGCATCCACCCACAACATCAGTCAGCTTGAACTCAGCCCAGCAGAGTGCTGAGCCCCCTCACTTCCTCTTGAAGTTGCTCAGTGTTGTGGTGCTCAACAGCTTGTAGGGATGGTTATGGTGACTTGCGGATCCCAGCGCCTGTTGTTGAACAAGGTGAAGATGTGAAACACAGAGATGAAAATTCAGAGATGTGTTATGTGATCTTAGAGATAGTTCAGGAAGCATCATTTATGATAACCAGGCCAGACCGCTTAATGCTAGCTCAGAAATCTCTCTACTACATCACAGGTCAGATACATCCTAAGAATTCAGCATTCCCCTTCTGCATCAGTTACTCTATTTAGACTTTTGGCTTTTAAATAAAATATAATTAAAATGCTTGGCACTAGTGAAAACAAAAGACATCTTTAGAGATCATGAAGAATTCCATAAACAACAAAGAAAACACTTTGTTGCTGTTAGTTTTACCTACATTTGACTATTTCTTAATCTATTACTCAAGACAGACTAGGCCTTCATTTATGATGCCTTTAGATCAGAAGTGAGGCAAGATTTAGACTCTACTATGAAAGAATTAAATGAAAAGCTATTCCAGGGGGTGAGATCAACCAGCTAGGCTCTAGAAACAGCTGAGATGAAGTAGAAGAGTTATGCAAAAGCAGCAATGACAGAAACACTTGAAATGGATCCGCAGCAGCAGCTTCTAATTGTAGAGTACATCATTTTATTTATTCAGAGGGAAAAACTCAAGGTAAGGCTCCAAGGCAAAGGACAGCTTGCAGTTCAGATGGGCTCTGCAGACCTTTCTGGTGTTGGCCACTTATGTATAAACTGGTGGAGAAGTAGTTTTGTGAGGAGAGTCACAACTGCATTTTGTGTTTTGGCTTTTCCCTCAGAAGGAAGAACTATGATTTAACCAAGCCATTGTCATTTAAGAGCAAAGGGGAATCGAGGCACAAAAGCCACATAAGGACGCATTAGCATTAGTTTTTACTTTTGAGCTCTGTGTTTAGGAATATGTATTTGTTCAGCAGAATAAAAGCATTTTATCCACAACATGGCAGAGGTGTTAGTGATGTTTTAACAGTGAAGAGCCTCCAACCAACATATTTCAGTAATTTACCTGAACTTGGTAACAACCCTCTCATTAAAGTTGTCTCAGAGCTTCTATGTATTCTTAGCTTTCTAGAGTTTATCACTTGACTTTAAAAATTAGCTGCTGGCTAAAATGTGTCATACAAGGACTTACATAGGAGTATGTTTTAAATAATAATAAACCACTCTGACAGCTTTATAAGTTATTAGAGTGTTTCAAAAAAGAAATCTGTCAGTTTAGGTTTTCTTAGGACCCCCTGGAAATGGTGCTGTCTGTTAAACAGCAGTCCTTGACATTTGAGGATTGTTTATAAGTGTTGGGAGTGAAGCCAGGTACCTCAGCTGAGGCATGTTTCCAAGAGAAGTTATTGCAGGTGTGTTTTATTAACTCACCTCCCTGTGTATTTCTGCTGCATTTTAGGTCCAAAACTTCAAGGGCTAGGTCTCCCTGATCTACTTTTGTTGTTTTATTCTGACTGCAGTACAAAGGCAGGGTCACATTTTGACTAGGTCTTGTTGTGCTCTTGTTTTGTTTGGGTTTGGGGGAGTAGTGTAGGTGTTTACAGCATAAAAACCTGAAACTTGACTGAACTTGAGATTCTTGAGAGCTCTCAGCTGGAGCTGTTCTGCTGTGTGCTGCTCCTTTCTCTTCCACAACAGAGGTGTCCAGGTAAGAACATAGGCTCTATTTTCTTCCCTCGTGCTGTGCCAAAACTGGAGGTTAGAACCATCCTGAGTTTGATCTACCTGAAAAGATTTGAGAAGATGCAAGGCATCCTAATTTTTGCCTGTCCCTGTGTGCTGGGTGCAAGTCACCCTCTGGTAATTAGTCAATTGCAGCAGCAAAGTAAGAATTCACTCTCTTCACTGTCCTTTGAGCATCACTTTTATACGTGTCTCAATACAGGAGTCTTTGGTGAGTCTTGTGATAACTCTGAGCTGTACTCTTTGCTTGGATAACCCTAGAGAGCTTGCTGGGAATTGAGTGTGTTTTGGAGAAGCCTTGAGCATAGTGTGAATTAATAGATTTGGCATTAGGTGAGACAAATAAGGTTTTTTTTTCAGTCACACAATTGTTTCTGGCCAAAAGCTACTGTTCTTAAAACACTCTTTACCCTGCTGCTCCATATCCTCTTACTATGGCTGTCACCTGTTCACTTAGCAAGGAGATATCCACATGCTGTTAGCAACAGAGATTGGTTGCTCACAGTCCTGAGACTATGGGCTTATTTTAACTCTAACACCCTGGAGGCAGCAACACCTCTTATTCTGAGCCCTGAGGCTGCTCAGTGTCTCTGGCAGGTTTGATGTTCACTTATGTGTTTGGTTTTTCCCTGTACTTTCACAGGCAGAAATCAACAGGGGTTTCAGTTACTGACAACATTCATTTTTTGAACGAGTCTCAGTTTAGCTACATAGCCAGGGCATGTCTAAGTAGGTGTAGAAGGTGGTTCTTTTTCCTCACTGTCCTGGGTTAATACAGCTTGTTCTCATGAGCCCCTTTCCCCCTACACAGAAGGCAGGCAAAGTAACACAAAAATACTCCTGGACTGAGATAACAAATTTACTGAGATAACATGTGATTACCTTAGCCTGTTTGCAGAAGTAGCAGCAGAAGTCAGCAATAAAACCTTTTCCCCCCCTCAAGCATGCAGAAGCCAGCCCAGCAGAAAAGACCAACATCCCAAATCCCCAGAAACTGGAAGCAGTACCTGAAACAGGAAGCCTCTTATGTTACAGTCTGAACTTCTAGCCCCATGATACTGTGCTCCAGCCAGCACTTTTCATTTTGATGCTGGCATGATGGCAACATGGTGTTAGATATTCAACTCAATGTGTGACATATTGGCTAATGTAACTTCAAATATCCTGGTCTGAGTGGGATTTTGGGAGTGCACTAAGGTTTTACAGAAGGGAAAGTCTTTTGAGACCCAAATTAGGGTACATATCAGTGTTTTAAATACACAGAGCCCTCCTTTAATACCTTAACAGTAGGCTGAGAGCTGTATAAATCTGACCAGAGCAATTGCAAATTCAGACACAATCTTGTGACCCAGCTTTCCCATTGTATGGTTGGCTTGGTTGGGTTTTATTGTTTGGAAGTTCTGGTTTCTGTTACATTTGATACATTTGTTATGAATTGAAAAGGTGACTCAGGCTTGGGGGGTCCCACCTGGGGTGTGAGCTTAGCCACAAGCTGGTATGATAGAGAAAGTGCCTTCAGCCACCTGTGTCTCCCTTATTTTTGCTGTAAAAGTGGATTGACAATACTTTCCCCCTCCCCTTTTAGTTGAAAGATTTTAGAAGGGTGCCTTCCTTACTGCTTCAGAGGAGTGTTTTGCTTGTTTAGTTGGTGGTTTTTAACTGATAGCTTTAGGTTTTGCTAAAATGCCAACACTAAGTGATGAGAAACAAGTGAGACAAGACTTATTCCCACCCTGTGCCGGGCACACTATATCACAGTGCCAAATGGTTTTGGTGAGGAGATAAATAAGCCCCTATGTTTCTGCAGGGGAAATGGCCACAGAGAAGGGAGGAAAGACAAGATTAATTTTTCTGGCAATGTTTTACTTTGAAATCCCAAGTGTAATGGTTTGCGCTAGTAAAGGGAAGAAGTGCCTATAAAGTTTTGATATCACAGTGTTAACAGGTGGTGGGGGGGGGGGGTGTTAATGTTTTTTTCTCTATATCCATTTCTGGAAGTCAAGTCCACGTCCTGGAAGTCATATTTACACACATGCTCTGTAGCATCACTGTCTGATATGTACACAAGATCTTTGTGTGTTTCTACCTAATGCTGACTTTGAATTGCAATTTTAAGAGCTTCAGAAAAAAACCCCACAACCTTTCCTGTAATTGAAATGTCAAAATAACAAATCAAGCTGGGTAGGACCTCAGTGTTTCATCCTGGGTATCACATGCTTTGGATTCACTGGGGCATCTCCTCTCCAAGTGCCACCTACACCAACTGGCACTGCCAGATGTTTGGCTTTCTTTTCCACAGTGCTTTCTTAGGGTGCTTGGTACTCAGACTGTCAGGACAAAAGCTGATTCAGACCAGCTTGATGCTCAGGTATACTGAGAACTAAACCACAAGCAGATACCATCAGAACACATTTCACTTGTGACCTTTCACAGCCAATGAATTGGAGGGATTTTCCTTTGCTGTGGATCAAATTTAAAACTACTTCCCAGGAGCGAAAGGTCATTGCATGGAGTCATGATATCCAGTTAAATACAGCTAAATAGAACTCGTTAGCATCACAATGAATGGAGTTATATATTACCTGGCCTGGAGGATGACTGAGTAGAGTAGGAGTTGGTGAGCAAAGGAATAGATCCCTCATCACCCTTAATAAAGCACCGTAATAGCAGAGGGAAAGTGCTAAGAGCAGCATCTGACTAAATCTGTCCTTTAATCAGTTTCCTTTGGCCAGCAGTGTGAGTGGTCAGGAAAACATGGGAAATGCCGCATAAAGGATGCATTCTCTTCTTGTCATGTTTGCATTCATAGCAGTTACAGATTCATCAAAGTGAGAATATACTATTTGCCAGCTCCTGGCAGGGCTTTGATCTCCAGATAGTCTGCACTGAGGAAGAAGGAAATCCAGCAATCTCATGTCTGAAATCAGATTCTCCCAGAAGGGCAAACTGCAGCTCTAAACACTATCTGATTGGCAGAAGGACCTCATATATATGTAGATCCATGATATATTTCATTCCTCCAAGCCTTGTCCCACCTGAGAAGTATTTCTTGCTCTCAAGACCCTTCCTAGTGATTTTTATTTCAGCCTTTCTGTTTCTGACCATACTTTAGCAAGGTTGTTTTCTTCAGACCAAGTGTGAAGCTGCATGGCTCTTTCCTCAGCACTGGCTGCAGGTCAGGGAATGTGAAATGAATGGGATGGGTGAATGGGAATGGGAATGGGTGAAGAGGCTGTCTACAAATAGGGAGGAGCATCACTGTCCTGTGAAGAGAATAGCTCATAGTCAATTATTTACCTGGTGATCTCCCCTTCTTGGAGTGGTTGGGTTTTTGTATTCTGTTTCTCTGTTTTCTCAGGCAGGGTAGGGTAGGTCAGATCAAAGAGAGATCAGTTCCTTTGTTTTGTTGTGGTTTTTTGTGGGGTTGGTTTATTTGTTTGTTTATATGAAGCACCATTTGAATTCTCTCAGCCTTTTTCATTAGTGGTTCCTTTGCTTACACATATTGCTTTGACTTCCCTGTACTTACTCAAAGTTTCATTTTTATAATAGCCAAGCAAGGGATCTGTTGTACTCAACAAATGTACCTCAGCTAGCATGTCCCTGAGGACAGGCATCACTTCTTGATGATCAGCCTTCAAGCGATGCATGAGGGTTCATTTTGCTACTGTAGGTAGTATTGGATTTCTTCTCTGGCTGGTTAACCAGGACCCAAGCTACAGAGAATGTTAAAGAAATAAATCAGATTTGGGGTATCTCATGGCCACAGTGCCCTGTTCCCCATCTGCCCCCAGTCCTGCTTCAGGCCATGCTTTCCTGCTCTCTCTTAACACCATATCCAGCAATTTGCTGCAATTCAGGAACTGGGGCCGACATTGCTCTGAACAAAACCAATTTTTTTCTAAGTCAGCTGAATGTGTCAGTAAGTTAGCAAGAGTTTTCCCCACTGCTGAAGCTACTGGAAGTGCCATGGATGTGATCCAGCATGCAGCAGCGCTTCTGCTGTCTGTTCAGGCAGTGTGGCTGCATTTGGAACACCAGACCAAATCCGTGCAGTTCCCAAGCTATAAAGCTGAAAAAAGCTGGGGACTCTCACTCCCTTCTAAGGGAAACTTTTTCATTCCTTGCCCTATGTATGATATGCCAGCTGCCAGCAGTATGTTCTGGTAGCCAAAAGCAAGCATGTGGAATAAATGGGAAGGAGGAATACAGAGAGAGGATCAGTAATGGTAATTCACATTTATACATGCTAAAACAGGAACTAGCCATCGTGGGTGTAAATTAACTTGTTAATGTACACAAATAAACAAACACTCAGTGCTAGCAGTCCTTATCTAAGCTTTTACAGTGATTCACTGAAGAAATCTTAGTGGAGGATGGGCCTGGGAGAAGTCTGGAATATTTATCTTTTCCTTTTTTTCAGAGTACTACTTGTATTTTAATGACTTCCCATAAACTTGTTGTCCATGTACCAGAAATACCTCACAATTTCCACCCCTGCCTGAGGCAAGCTCCACTAGAGTTAGGCAGTGCTGATTTACACCAGCTGAGATGCCTTATTTTATTCTATTTTTATTGGGGTTTTTTGTCCTCAGTTATAAAACTTTTACTAGCTGTAGGAGATCACATTCCATTCAGGAGCTTGCTTTATGGTCTTCAGATAGGAAATCATCACCTTGGTGCAGACAAGTTTCAGCATTTCGGTATTGAGAAGAGAGGCAGCAGGGAAGGGCAGCAGATTTATACTTCCTAAATGAAGTGCTTCACATGGATGGGGAAATGCCTCCAGCAGAAACAGGCAGAAGGAGTCTGTTCTGTAAGGAACATCTGGAAACAGAGACATACATGTTGCTTTTCTTCATCCTTCCAGAGCTGCAGGGAAATTCTGGCCCAGAAAAGCACTGCCAGCTCTGGCTGAGCTCTTGCCGTCATCTACAGCCTCGTCCTTTCCCACAGGCTTAACCTGTTAAACATGGGCATTTCCCAGGCAAAGGCTACCTGAATGTGTAACACAATACAGTGATCTGTCATCTTCCATATGGTAACCAGCCACCTCTCTACCCTCACTTTTTTATGAGGAAATGATCTTCCTCCCCTGGTTTTAATGCAATGTATCTTTTTTTTTTTTTTTCCTTTTTTTCCTCTTTTTTTAAAAAATTTATAGAAATGCTGTGTACATCTGAGCCACTGCTGAGTGATTCTAACAGTCAGGTTTATCTTGGAATTATTCTGCACTTTTGTGGTTTCTAAGCAACCACACTTTTTGAATGAACCACGGAGTAAATGAAGGTATCCAAAATATGTGACAGTCCAACTTGCATGATGTGCCTCTGATATGCTCAGCACATGCATGTAGCAGCTCAGCCCTTACAGCATTGAAGGCCAAATGGTATCTTCAGCTCTTGCAGAACCTGATTTACATTAGTGACATGTCTGATTCTTGCTGATCTGGAACACAGTGCTTGGTATGGCCAGGAAAGTGAGGATTGTGAAACACAAAGAAGAGCCCTGAGGACAGCAAACTTGTCCTTAAAGAGTTCAGGAAGTTCAGGCAGCTTCAGCAGAAGAGAAGTAATAGGAGAGATCTTGAGACTTTTATCATAAGTATGATTAAAGGAATGGGAATGCTTATGTCTCGTTTTCTAAATATTTAACCCCATCAGAATCAAAGTACTGGAATTCTGAACTTTTCAGTCTCCTTTTCTCTGTTTTCGAAGGATTTCATGCCTCTGCAGAAGCAGGACTTCCTCTGTGTTTCAAAGATAAATGATTTTTCCAGTGCAGAGTAGTTTGGAACTGCAGAAATGTTATTCTGAGGATAATATCACCACTAATAAAACTGAAAGTAATGTGGCAACAAGATTTCCTCTACATCTGGCAAAATGTGAACATGAAATAGCAGCCTGTGGTCTTGGAGAGGGATTGTTCTGGGTGTCAAGGTGCAACTCAAGCCACCTCACTTGTACTCAGACTTCTCTCTTGCACAATTTACTTGAAAGCCTGGGTAGATTTGAAGACTTCTGAAATTACTCCTCTGAAAGCCCTACCCATTGCACACTTTAGTCATATATAGGTGGAGGAAAAGGCTAAGCCTTCTAGGAAGGGGCAGCTGAGAGCGATTGACAGCTTACATGACAAGTGGTAGGAAATAAATGGAGTGAAATACAGCTTACTGTTTTCTTTTTGTTTATTTTTTTTTCCTCAGCCTCTCATTGGCTTTAGACAATCTCTATGGGTATCCTGACATTTGCATATTATCCCAAACCTGAACCACTTTCATCTTCTTGCAGACCAAGTAGTTAAAGGAGTCTTTTTATAACACCAAATCTACAGTGCAACAACAAAGCAGAACGTGGACTTTCAACTATTGTGTACACCTCTCTGGAAAGGCAAACTTGTGGTGTGGGCTTTCATATGGCTTCATTTTTATTTTGTTTAGCCCTGGTGTTTCTAGAATCCTGCTTCCCCTCCCCCCACCAAAAAAAATATGGAGAAATATTCATTTAATAGATTTTGACATTGCTCTTGTATTTCTATTTTTAGCACATGCAGATGTGCTCGCTCTGATGGAACCTTTCGTCTCGCTAAATGGGGAGAAGGATTTTTGCACACACCAACTGAGCTGCAATTAGTATTATTACAAGAAATAGATTCAGGGAAGGTTCCTGTGCAGGCTAGGTCCAAACACCTTGGCAACGGGGGGGTGGGGGTGGGGATGAAGAAAGAAAAACAATAAATTTGAAGGTAAATTTTCCATAATATTCTCTTTTCCTTAAATGTAATCTTGTGCTTTTCTTCTTCAGCACCTCCTCCACCCCTCGTTTCTCCTCCCAGTAAAGCAGATAGGTATAACTGTAAGCATCCTCTAGAGCCTTTTCTTAATGCCCTAGTAACAGAAGAGAGCTCTTCCAAGATGTGCTTGAAGTCACCAGTTCTCCTCAGAGCAGTCAAAAATTATTCTGCAATTGTCCTTAAATTCAGGTAAACAAAAGCTGATGCTGTGCCCACCACAACTTTGTCCTTTAAGCTGCCTTCATTCTGCCTTTGCCACTGAGACTTAAAACATAGAAAAGTATTTCAGTTTCCAAAGCCAGGTGTGTAAAATATTCCCTTTCTCTAACCCGAAGAAGTGAGTTCAACAGCAATTTGTGAACATATTCTGTGACATCCTTGCAGTGTTTCTATCAAAAGCCAGGCAACTCCTGCTGAATGAGCCAGATGAAAAATTGCAGCCATTTCCCAAAGCACCAGCATGGCGTAGAGTCACCAGACTGAGCACAGCTCCAAGCCTTTAATTGATGTAATTTTCAGGTATCCAAAATGGCACAGTCTTGGAAATGGAAGTGTAGAGAGAGATGTGCTGAATTCTGTCACCCAGTCGTGAGAGTGGGCCTGGACCTCAAGTCCAGACTAGAAAAACCTGTACATTGGGGATCCTGGGAGGATTTGCTCCAAGCCATCGTCGCTGTATCTCATGCAAGCTATGGAAATAATCCTTAATGAGTGGGCAGGAAGGGATCCCTTCATTTAACCCCTTGAACTTCAGGGAAAACACTTTTAGGTAGGGAGTTTATTTTAAAAGCTTCTGACCTCTTTTTCTAAGGCAGCAGTCACCAGCTTTCCAGAAATGTCCAAATAGCTTAAGGACTTAAAATTCTGAACAGCTTCTCTCTACCTAGCAAGCTCAAGAGATGGCACTTTTTTTCACACAAGTTTAACAGTGGGTGGTAAACATGGAAAAATGTCTCTTCCCTCACATTGTAACATGATGTGTCATGTACAGCTTCTCAGGAAACAATGTCTGGTTTATGTTTGCTGCCAGGTATTACTGCAGGAGGAACACATGACCTGGGATTTTATTTCTTTTTCCAGGTAATTAGTGGGTGGGGTTATCCATACCAGTGCAAGTATTTGGGGATTAGCTGCAAATCATTCCACAAAATTGGGAGCATCACTTAGCAGAAACTCAAAATAGTTCTCTGCAGTATGTGCTTCTGTGGCTTTGTTTTGAGGCAGTCATGCAAACTACCCCAAACCTACCCTGAACCACTCTGATCTCTGGAAATTAAAGGAGATCTTTGCATAGAGATTTAGAAGATAGAGTTAACTCAGTATCTGCTTATAAACCAGACTAGGTTCTGGATTTTAAGCTCAAGATGTCTATTCCTTGAGGTAGTTGAGAGGGGGAGGAAACTAGATAGAAGCAGAGTGTTCACAACCTCTTTTCATGGTGGTACACCGATGGAATATCATAGAGTCACAGAATCTGCACCATTAAAATAATTTCCCAGACAAAATCCCCTTCAGCTGATATATGTTACACATGTAACTAAAGACAAACTGGATCAGCTGGGATAAATTGAATGACAATACTAAAATTAAATATAAAATTAATGATAACATTAAAAAGCCTTCATTCCTCTGAGTTTTGTAAGGACTCAATATTTTGCCCACCTGGACTCCTTAATAGGCAGCACAAGGTAAAAGTTTGAGCATGACAATGACAATGTGGTAGTCTCCTAAAATTCTCTCTCTGCAACAAAATAAAATAATCCTGCTGTCATATAGAGCCCAGGTATAACCAATAGCATGTGACAGTGCCTGGTTTTGTCAGATGTAATGCCTTCTCGGGAGCTGCTGGTAGCACTACCTTCCCTGTTAATCCAGAAGGCTCTGCTGCACTTGTGTGACCACAAATATTGATAAAATGAATTCTGGGAGCAGAAATTGCCTGTTCCCTCTGAGAACCTTTTCATTCAATATTTGTAATACCAGGTCTCCTCCTAAACTCTTCCTCAAACCTCTAAATATACCGAGCTCCTTAGATTTCCCCCCATGAAATCTAGTTCTGCAGCTCCTGTATTATTTGTGTGGTTCCCACCTGAACTCTTTCCACTCTTTCCAGATTCACAAGCAGACCTCCAAACTAGGCATAGTTTTGCTGTCATGATCTCGGTGTAGCTCCCTACTGAGACAGGATCACTTCCCCACCTCTAACTTGATACCTCCCTTTTCAATGGCTAAGAAGACACACTTGCCCTTTTAGCTACAGCTTTGCATTGAGAGCTCATGTTGAAGCTGTTATCTCCACTGACTTTTTCAGTCTCGCTCAGGGTTACTTTTTTCCAAGACAGAATCTTCCATCTTATAGCTGTAATCTGCCCTCCAGGTTCCCAGATGTATCACCTTGCATTTGGCTGTATTAAATGCAGCCAAACTGAATCACAATCATTTGACCAGGAGATTCAGCTCACTGTAATAGTAACCAATCTTGGTGATGTCTGCTGAAACTTTATCAGCAAGAATTGTATATCATCACCCAGGCTGTTGGCAAAAATCTTTAAATACTGCTAGACCATAGTGGAATACTTTCTCATTATTTTTTTTTTCCATGCATTTCTCTAAAGATGTCCTGCTAAGTAATATTTCTCCCTTATAAATTGCACCCAGCACAAAGACAGCTTCAAGATGTCTAAAGTACACACTGTTTGACTCCTTTTTACAGAAGGTTTAACTCAGAATTTCACTTGTGGTAGAAAAGTTCAAGAATCCTTTATTAACAAACTGCCTTCAAGAGCCTGCCCCATAATCCTTCTACTCTACCTACCCACCCCCAGAAATATCTCCCAGACAGGTTTGCTAATTCCTACCTTGTGTCAAAAACACACTAATTCAGCAGTATGAATTATGTCCTTGGCACTAATTGTCTGTTATTAAAATACTGAACAAACCGTTCCATAGTTTTCCTGGGCTTACTCTGCATCAGCAGAAGTATGGCCATCAGGTCAAGGGAGGTGACTCTTTCCCTCTAGTCCGCTCTCATGAGACCCCACCTGAAGCACTATGTCCACTCCTGGAGCTCCCAACACAAGGACAGGGAACCGTTAGAACAGGAGGCCCACAAAGACAATCAGAACGCTGGAGCTCCTCTCCTGTGAAGACATGCTGAGAGTTGGAATTGTTTAGCCTGGAGAAGACAAGACTGTAAGGTGACCTTATAGCAGCCTTCCAGTTTCTGCAGCTGGTGAGAGCCTTTTTACAAAGGCATGTAGTGACAGGACAAGGAGTAGTGGCATAAAACTGCAAGAAGCTCAATTTAGATTAAACATAAGGAAGAAATTCTTCCCCAGGAGGGTGCTGAAGCAATGAAAGAGGTCACCCAGAGATTCTGTGGAGGCTCCAGCCACAGAAGTGTTCAAAGCCAGGTTGGATGGGGCCTTGAGAAACCTGGTCTAGTAGGAGGTGCCCCTGGGGGGATTAGAACTAGATGATATTCAAGGTCCTTTCCAACCCAAACCATTCTATGATAATGTGGACTGCATTAGTAAGCTGCTGACCTGTGATCTTAAGCTGATATTAAGTAGAAAGCATAGAAATTGCAGGTGTATATGCAATGTTTGTCATGTTTGTTGTCTTCTCTACAATCTGGTAGTGCTGAGACTGTCAGTAGTATAACTCATTCAGCCATGACTGACAGCAGTATGTATGCCACAGAAATGTTGATTTTATTTTTTTTTGAGAGTCCCATCTTCCCATCTCAGCCTAACAACCACTGTCCACCTGGTGACAGTTTGGAAGAAAAATGAGCACAAGAATCAGAGCAAGAGGAACAGAGAAGGGTAAGGCTGAAGATGATTCGGGAGGGGAAAGCAACCCCTCCATAGACTGGATTTGCCCTCTCGAGCCTTATGAATGGTGACTAAGTCAAGGTTACGCAGAGATGTTAAAAAGATGAGACACAACACATGAGGAAGCAGTGACAGGATGAAAGGTTTGCTGAGATCAAATGAGAGAAATGAGGACTCGAAGGGTCAGTCCTCCCTCTTGTGCTTGCAAGTTCAGGCATTGGCTGTGCAAGAAGCGACAGTTGACAAAGCAGGATCTGCTGAATGATATAGGGATGAAGGGCCTGATTCTTCTGTCTCGTACACCAGCTTTGCGTGCATGATACCCCCAGTGACTTCAGTACGTAAAGCTGGGAGCAAAGAAGCAGCAACTCTTCTGAACAAACTGTATAGGAGCACTTAACACCTCCTACTGGGTGGGTCACAAACTTGTGATTACATTAATGCTTCCCAAGGTCTAGGAATACTTTGGGAAGATTTTAAGAGCTCGGGTTTAACCATTTATTTGGCTGCAAAGAAAAGAAAGAAAAGTCTGTCTTTGCAAACATTTCCCAATGAAATGGGAACACTCATGAGTAAGTTTTTGTTCACTGCAGGCCCCGTGGAATTTCAAATGTTTTTTCACTACCTGATGAAAGCTAGAAAATGTAGCAAAGCACTAATAGCCAGAAGTATCCCAGGAAATATTTGGAAGCTGTGTGAAACTCCCTTGGCGATAAGGGGTGGACCAAATTCTGCAAGACAACTGTATGCAGAGCTGTGTAGTGATTACATACAGCCAATGTGGGATCAAATCCCTATCATCAAGTAAACGCTTCTTCTTCCTACAGACCCTGGTCTAAATGATTATGAACAACAATTAATGCCTCTCAAAAGTGTCTCCACATCTTGGACTGGGAAGATTTTTGAGGTTAAAGTAATACTAAATTTAATGTGACTATTCCATTCATCTCTGTGCTCCATACAGGTATTAGCCACAGAGATGGCCCTTTAGCAGTATTACAACCATTTAAGCATTAAGGGGACATGAATGTCTAAACATAAGGACTTATGTAACTTCAGTACTAACTGGTTTTGGTTTTTTTTCTGGCCCAATATATATGGGAAAATAAATTCGTAATTTGCTTACACTGTGCAGTGCAACATGGTACAGAAACTCCAGAGGTGGTGCTAAGGAAAGCCATAAGCAAAAGCCAGCACAGTGATGCAACTGGACTGATTAGCCTTACCAAGACCCTGGGCTCATTCACACAACATAACACTGTATTGACATAGTCATATTGTTTCTGGGCTCTGAACTGGTGTCTCTGCATGCTGAGAGGAAATGCTTGTTGATGGTGCTCTGAGCAAACTGGAGGATGTCTAAGAAAGCATGAGTGTGCACTGTGTGGGCAGACCCTTTGTAAGAGATTTCTGTACGGTCTTGATCCCATTGGTCGTGACAGCTATAGACCTCAGTGGTCATGAAAACTCCTGTGTTCAGTGGGAAGGGAAGGGGAGGAATCTTACAAGAAAAATTATCATTTGGCAAATCTCTCTCTTTTTTACTTCTTCCTTTTCTTTTTAATGTAAATGTACTCTTGCAAATTATTTAGTTACACAAAAATTTATGGTGTGTTAAGCCAGTCTGTTCACCGTGATTTCAAACAGATCTAGCAAAGTGATCTGCTGAAGAGAGGGTTTTTCTCATCAATGTTATTTTCATGTTAAATTAAATGCTCCAAGGAACAGAATTTGAGATTAAATATTGATCCTGTTATCCAGCATGTAGAAAGCACATGTAAACACAATCTGGAACATGGAATGATATACTGGAGGAGAAGAAATAGTTTTAATTTGTTTTCGCACGGTTTTCAGTTGAAACCACATCCCTGTGGGCCAAAAACTGTGTCTGAGAACACCTCCAAAGCAACACTTAATGTGTGTGCATGTGCATTAATGAATTTCTGTTCTCAGTGAAAGAGGACTGCACGTCTCAGCACTCTGAATAAGAACAGAGCATTCAATCCCTCTCCATAGCAAATTCAGCCTTCAACAAGTTAGTTCTTCCAGGGATGGCAGTGATGCAAAACTGCTTTGCAAATGTTTTTCTGGGTTTTGTTGCTAGGTGATGACTTGGAAAACTTTGCTATTCCTGCTGAGAGGTTTAAAAAAACAGGCCTCACATTAAAGAGTATAAAAAATAGGCCATCTTGCTCCGTAACTCCCATTTCCTAACTCCTGGAGTCTGCACCCTCTGCGCCTTCCACACTCTCACATGTCCCTCTCTCCCCCCTGCCTTGGATCTCCTGGCCAGAGATTGAAGGCCCAAAAAACCACTATTACAGTGTAAGAAAGGGAGAGAACGTTAATCTTTCTATCTCTGACCAAAATAAGCAATTCTGCAAGCGTGCATTGATTTATACTGGCCCTTTCTTTCTACTTAAATTTTACTGTGGTTTAATTTTATTAATCCAAACCTGAGTTAACAGGTTAATTACTGATGAACCAATTGCAGCCACTTTCATGTAACAAGGAACAAGAAAGCTTTGGGGATGACCCCACTGTGATTTAGTGAATAATGTACCTGGGCTGCATGTTGGAAATTGCTGAGGAAAAGATCTAGAGGTGGTACTGTGAAATCAACAAAATAAGGTGTATTTATTCAATCCATTGTTGAATTTTGTGTTTGTTGGGCCATTTTTGATGTCTTATTATCCAAGTTTCCAGACATGTAACCTTGAGTTAGTAAAGGTCCAAACACATCACACTCGGAAGCAATTAGCCACTGCTGCTCTCCTAGGAAGCTATTTCTAAAATCAGGGATTAAATTCTTGCCCTATAAACTGAATATAGGATCAAACATTTGTTATATATTAGGTCTGGACCAAAATATCAATAACAGTTAAAAATTACCATGGTCGGAAGCTGAAGTCGGAGGAGCAAACCCCTCTTTTCACCAGCCAGAAAATAAGCATCCCTGGCCTTTGTAGCCTTAATTTACAGTCTGGTTCATTTGAAGCTTAATCCTGTTTCATTATGTTGGCCAAGTAGGAAGACCCTAAATCTCACCTCCAGTGAAGTTCTTGGCATTTGGCAATAGTCGGTCTCTTAAAATGATAGCATTTCTTGAGTGTAACTGGCACTGTACAACTCTAGTGAATGACATAAAGCCAAGAATTTCAGATCCTAATCCTGTAAATCTGTGCATTCTCTTTTAAAGTCTATTCACATGAAAAGCCCCCTTGGCTTCAGAAACACCATTTATATTCATGACTCTACATGCATGAGAGTTTCTGTCTGATCAGGGTCTAAAATCAGGAGAACCAGCAAGCCTCTGTATTTGACTGGAGATTCCACCACCCAGATCTAGAAGGCTTTTGGAGGTTGTGGGTTTGGCTCTACCACAGGACAGAGTTTTCTCTCCCTGCACAGCCTCCACAGCAGACGCACAAGAGTGTTAGCAGTCACTTTAACACTTCATTACTTATGGTGCAATGGCAGGAGTCATATCCTCTCATGTCAGTAAGCAGTAACTTGGAAGAGGGGTGGGAAAGCGATGCTTGTGGGTGGATCTCAGGATGGGCAGTCCTTTCACAGAAACAAGTAGAACAAGCATTGTCCTAAAAGACTGATGAATTGCTGCCTGCTTTGTAATTTTTTTCACAAACTTCAGTGAGAATGCATTCAGTGACAGGTGAATTAGCTGCTCTTCATCCTTCATTATGCAGGGTGGATAGCAACCTTACTCTCACAGATTCAGAGATCCATTTCTTATCTGTATTCATCACTATAAGAAAAATTACACATTGCACCACTGCTGTTCTGTGCAGAATGCTCCAAGATAAGGGAGAGAGTTGGATTCTATACAGAAAGGGGACTTCTTGTGGTTGGTGGTGTTTATAACTACTCACTAGTGAGCTTTCAGCTAAAGCTAAAGTTCTTCAAAGGTACTAGCTCAAAACTAGCTGTTTATTGTCAGAACAGTTTAGAGTGAATTTACCCCACTTTGTAAGTTTTCTGGTTCTTGTGTTGAATGATGTCAAGGAAGATTCTCAACAGAGTTTGAACTTTTGCTTTCCTTTGCCACTTGTCTGCAAGCAATGCTGTGAATCGGTCAATGTTGCTGTGATAACACTTCCTTAGAAGGTTGCTTCAGTCTACCCCACACATACAAACATGCTTTGAATGTGGGTTTGGGTCTTTTTTAATAATATCTGTCTGTTTAATAGTCTGGAGTCATTTACAAAGAGTAATGTTCTTCTTTGGGGTGCAAAAATTATGCAGTAGTTTAAAAGAAAGGAAAAGTTGAGCAAGAAGCTCTTTGTCGATATCATTCAGTCTCCAGTACCACTGTGGAAGATCACTGCCAAGAACACAAGTCAATGTCTTGAGTATGTGAGAAGGAAAAAAAAAGGATTTTAATTTGCTTTTAATCTGATTTTAGAACAATAGTGAAAACAATTTGCAATAGTGCAATACCTAGTGGGAGTAGTTTGCTTACACACCAGCACTGTGAGAGATGCTGTATAAAGGATTGTTAGAGCTGGGTCAGAGAGGACTAGCACAAATGTCTACAGGAGGGGAATGTCTCTCCCAGTCTGGTGGCTGAACTCTGACAGGGTGAGGTGACAGGGGGAGTTGTTGTGCTCAGCATAGCAGTCTCTATTTTTCTCTTTTCCTGTGGGACCAACGGCTTACAGAGGTGCATTGACCACATCCATTTGTGTGTCGCCTGCTAATGAATTTTGAACTGATTTGTTCATTTCATCTGAAATGGACAAGAATGTAAGTTCTCAAAGATCAGTAAGTTCCTACAGGTTTCAAGAGGTTTCCAATTAGTCTGGAGGAAGAGGCCCAAACTGTAGAAAATCGATATAGGAGAAGGGAAAAAAAATCAACAAAACCCACATATAAATGACCAATTACATCAAATACTTCTAGTGGAACTTCATCCTCGGACACCAAAGACAATGACAAGGTGTAGGAAACCAGGCTTCATTAGCTTCATTAGCTTGCAGAACTGCTTGTTCCATTTTGGGTAGTTAAACAACCTAAGACAAATTTGTTGCTGAAAGGACAGTAAGATCTGAGAAATGTGTGGGGACAGTGGGTGATGGCTCCAGCAGAACTGTTACTAGACCAGACACATTCGGTAATCTATGTAATGAGATGTCCAAATCCAAATGACCTAATTGCCTTCCAATGATGAGAGTTTGGAGGAAGTACAACTGTCTAAATATTTGGAAATTTAGACCCTTGAAGCAAAAACTAAGTCTGGATAGCTGAGATAGAAGATGAGCTAATGACTGGTATGGATTTCATTATGACTGGTAACTTTGTATAGAATGCCAGGAACAGTCTGGAAATTCCCTTTAAAGATGTGTCTTTGATCAAACAAATGATCTGCAGGCAATTAGTTTGCTGTGAACAAATTGTCTAGGGACTGATAGTGTAATAATGGCTCCATGCTTCAGGAGTTTTCCAGGGGTGGGGGGGGAGGAAGAAACAAGAAATTACTGAAACCTTTTTCAAGACTGAGTGCTTTGCAGAGGGTTTTAGCTGGGCGAGCTCATATTTGTCTATAGCAGGAACAGAACCTGTCCGTTTTCCAAATCCACATTTCTGACAAAGAGCCAGCAGCAGAGAGGAGCCCTGCAGTGGCATGAGTGAACCAGAGAATCAAGGAAACACCAGTAGGGGTAGAGGAGAGAGAGATTTGCCAGAAGGCCCTGGTACAGAGCTGTACCCATAGGTAGGAAATGGCAAAATCATCTTGGGAAGCCTGAAGCTTGGCGGCGGCAGTGATTCAGCTACACTGTGTGCCAGCCAACTCAAACAAGCTTCATTACTGCGTCAGAAAGTAACAAGCCGTGGTGGGGAAGAAGATGCATTAGTTCAGGCCCTAAGAGGGATGAGTAAGTAGATGCTGGCTCTGCTCGGGACAGACTGGAACAGGGACGGAGCAGGGACAGATCAGGACCCAAAATTAAAACATCAGAGAAATCAGCCCTGTAGTAAAATGCCTCTCAGTGCTACTGAGGAAGGCAATACACAAATATTGTACAGTCTCTTGAAAGGGTAATGCCTGACTACAGAAAAGGCTCCATGTCCTTTAAAGGAATTAGATCACTGCTGAGGAGGTGCCACTGGAAGTGATCTCTGAGCAGTGCCACTCACTCATACGGGAGAGCATTGCTAATACTTGTATTTGCAATCAGGATGCACCCTGGACCTATTTTGTTCAGTAAATAGTTTTCTCACTCCAAAAAAAAGATGAGGTTTCTGTCACACTGAAGGTAATCACAGGTGGAAATCAAATTTTTCAAGTAATTCTCTTTTTTTTCCAAATAGTTTCAGCAGAGGAAGGAATTGGAGTGAAAATCAGTGATGCCTTTGGTTCAGGCTCTGTCACTGGGCTGGTAATTGAAGGAAGAGACCATTGATATGGTATTTCAAAGCTTAGCCTCCATCCTTTGTTTTTCTTACAACTACTTAAATGGAATTTTATTTTCTTTTATTTCATTTCAGGGCAAATTTATACTGTGATACTGTGAAACCAGTCATATCCCTCTGCATAAAGCAAAAGTGTGGCGTTTTGGTTTTTGTGTGGTTTATGTTTGTTTGTTTGTTTTTCCTTTTCCTACATTGTCAGAAAAGGAGGAATACACAGGTTTTGTTCTGCTGTTTTCTGAGCAGGCTTTGGTTTGGCAGCCTAAATATTTAATGCTTGCTCAGCCCTAGCCATGATAAAGCATGTCTTCATCCCTTGGCTCTCTAGACTTCTGTATGCAGAGAGGGAGCTCACTGAGGGGCTGGGGTAAGCGTGATGCTTCCACCCGTGGGACCAGGCAGGCCTGAGCATGTACATGCCAGTGGCATGGCCCTGTGCAGACTGGTTCACTGGGAGACTAATTGCAAACCTGCCCTAACCGACTAAGCAAAGAATTAGTTGCTCAAGGGAATGTAAGTGTCCAAAGGACATGGGGGGTTCCTATTGTCTTGAGTTGTTAGATGTGCCAGCATGCCTAGGTTTGCTGCTCAAGGACTGGGTGTGCTGTCACTGAAATGTCCTTCAAAGCTGCTTAGGGTTTCCCAAAGGGGAGGCCCTGACCACTTCATATGGTGTGGCTGGAAATGGTTTGGTCATAGTAGAGAAAAATGTGAATGTAAAGGTGATCTCTGCTTAGGTGAGAGAGACATAGTGAAAGGAGTCCCTGTCATGCAGCTGAGAGGAGATGGGTTAGAAAATCTGGAGAGATTTACCTGGCACTCAAATTACTTTGCATTTTCATGTGACTGGCTAGCCTGTGCTGCAGATCGTGGCAGCACCTTAAGCTCCACAGAGGCGATGAGTAAAGCCAGGATGGGAATGTTGTGAGGGGTTGATGTCCACAGCTCTAAGTTCATTTTCCCATGATGCCATGAGCCCAAACAGTTCCCACCCAGGGGTTCATCCTGGCTGCTTCCTCCTGTCCCCTCTCTGACTGGCAAAACCACCGTCCATGGGACCCTGTTGTGAGCTGGCTAAGGCAGCTGATCTTCCCGGAAAATAACCTGGCACAAATGGGAATTTTCTTTCAGCTGCCTCAGCTCTGCGATCCGCTGCACAGTGTTGTGGCAACATATCCAAGACGAGGGGGTGGAGGTTGGAACAAGCAGCAGGGCATGTGAATATATTAGTTTGATATTGCCTTCAAAGGCAGAAGTCTGCCCTCAAAGGTTACTGAAATTTGGAGAAAATGAGCACCATTTTTCTTACAGGCTGACTGTGAGAAACAGTTTAAACCTCCTTCAATCAGAAGGGTAAAACAATTGTGGCTTCCAATTCAAACATATCAGCATCAAAAATGTAGTATCTGCAAAGCCTATGGGAAAGGGGTGTGGTGGGTGTCATTTGGTGGCAGCTGGGATGCTGCAGGCAGCACTGAAACACAAGTTCAAAATGGAAGTAATTTGTCTGTTTTTCTCCTGTGTTCTGACTCATTAGGAATCACATTTTTCTACCTAAACAAGAAGCTTTTTTGAAATGCAATCAAAATGACTCCATAAGTTAGGGCCTAAAGCAAAACAGAAGCGTATTGAGACTGACACCAGGAGTGTGGGAGCTGATAACTCAAACACATTTGCTTGTAACTACTGTCAGGATTTTGAAATTCAGTTGAGCTGAGAGGTTTCATGAGGCAGCTAGTTTAGAAACATTTGAAGTTGAGTAGTTGTGCCTCAGTCCTAATTGCAAGTGGAAAGAAAAGCATGTTTAAAATGACAATCTCCTCTTTTCTCTGGGTCGCAGCGAGCAAAAGGGAGGCTTTAAAGAAGACTTTGTTGCAGAATTTCCACTCCCAGTACAGCAAAGATTATAGTCCTACCTTTTTTTATCTTTTTTTTTTTCCTTTTTTTTTTTCATGATGAGAGGAAGGCAAGTTCACTCTAAGTTGAAAAGCAAACAACAAGGTTAGGAATTTCTATGTGTAAAGCAGATGGGTGCACATGGCCCTTTTTGGGATACTTGTGTAGGTCTCTTTAACCACAGCTTGTTTTGCACTGCGTATCATTCAACACAGGCCATTGTTGACATGCACCTGTCTGTAATTTTGGAGATTCATCTACCTCCAGCAAACTATATTTAAAAACTTGGTGCTGATTAGAGGAAAAAATAAAAGTTCAGGGGAAGGGATTTCCTAGTTCACAAATAAGAATGTGCAGTGGAGCACTCACTAAGTAAACAGAAAACATGGGCAGCTGAGAGAAATCAATTTAGCTGAACAAACAATGTTCCATGTAATGAACTACTAATTATCCTTTTATGCCATGTCAGTCTGAGTGATTACAGAGCTGTGCAGTTTAATTTGACGTTTGAGCATTGCCTTGCTCCATTAGCCTCATATAAAGCTACGACACGTTGAGAAGAATTAAAAAAAAACAAAACATGGTGGTGGCTTGGGGGGGAAGGGGGCTGTATTTATCCAGAACTAAGTAAGCACCTGTAGCAGCTATGGGGAAAAGAGCTTCTTCATTTTTTTTTTTCTCCTTTTGGCTTTTTAAATTCTTCATTGTGGTGAAAGGGGCAGCACTTGGGAGACATGAAGGAACATGTCTGCTGCTCATAGAAACCTCCTTCAGCATGCTGATAGTGTCTCAGATCTTTAAACCCCGCATTAAACTATCATCAAGGACTAGAATAAATAAATAGCATGATTCAGACACACATACAGACCAAGGGGAAAGTGGATGGTAAACAATACAGTGTGGGAGCAAATATGTTTTCCTGGATACTTTCTTTTTACTGGTGGTTTGCACACAGTAGGTAAACCAAATCCCTAGGTGCTTGGGAAATCTCTTGGCTAATCTGGGACTGAAGGACATGTATTATAAATACTGCTTTAGTATCATACTGTTGTCCAACTACCTGTACTGATAACAGGATTAGAGGGAATTAACATATGGAGAAAGCTAAAGACAGTTTGTTGGGGTATATACTGTGGCTATTAACACTAAGAGTACCGGTGGAGTACCTGTAGTCTGATACCGAGCTACATACCTTGGACTAGACTTTTGTTTCACAAGAGTTAAGTCAGCCCCAATGTCACTGAAGTTCCAGGGCAAATTTCCATGGGAAAGATGGAGATGCAGGGAGAAGGATGCCCTGTGTCTACATAATGTACCAGTATGTGAAACATTACCATAAAGGATAAATATGACCCCAAGTGTCCAGTGATAATATTTATGGGGTTGCATTAATTTGAACACAAACTGAAAAGCAAATGGTTAAAAACCATTTGGGGTAACTACCTGACGTTTCTGATATGCAAACCACTGAAATATGTGCCCTGACACCCTCCAGACTCACTCTTCTCACAGTGTGAACATAGATGAGACCTCCCAAGCTGGGATAATATTTAAAGAAATACTTTTCAAAATATTTCTTTAAAACTTATTTTAAATCTCAAGAAGCATGAATAACAACTTGCATGGAAAAAGAAAGGAGGAAGAAGAAAGTTAAAAGCCTGTGAAACCCAAAGATCCAGTCAACTATTTTGCCTCAGATGTAACTCATATGAGACCAGATCCTTGGCAGGGGCAAGCTGATTTTCATGAAGAATCCTTCTTTTGTCGGCTATGAATGAGGCCTGAGCACACGCATAGAGGATGTGGTGGTCCCTCTCACACGCACTGTTGACACATAGCCTTCTCATCTGGGCTGTTCCTTAGACTATCCTCAGGGCCTCCATCCTAGCCCACTTCATTATTTTTTTTTTAATATTTTTTTTTTAGTGCTGTTAAGAAATGTCCCTTTGACAACACTAAAGACTGTTTCTGGTTTTGTTATTGTTTTCATCAGAGTACTGCAAACGTGGACGTTTTCCTGGTGCTCTCCTGCCAAGCGGCTGCGGCCCCGATGCCATTCAATGGAGGTATCAACAGTGGGAGCTTGCTAGTGTCTGGACACCTGTCTGCTGTACATGCCATGGCCCTCAGTCTGCTTGTTTGGAGTTTTTACGCAGGACTCAGCTACCTACCAGGTGATAATGGTTTCTTGTTTGGTTTTGTTGTTGTTGTTGTTTCGGTGATTATCCCATTGGGCTGGATTGAAGCCAGAGTTGAATTTCAGCTCTGCTGCAAGACATGACCGAGCTGCAGGCTCTTACCCCAGGGCTGAACTGGCCCCTCTGTTCCTTCCTAATGTGCGTTAGACACATTGGGGCCTTTCTCCACTGTGCATTTGTAGCTCCCATTGACGCTAATGGGTGTGACATGTGTCTATCCAGCGGAGAATAGACCCCATTGACTACAGCATTTCCCTGGCCTTGAGCGATGCTCGTCACTTGATTAAGCCAAACTAATGAGGCACGACTGGGGCCAATGGGAATGTGTGGGACTCAGGCGTTGCAGAAGCTGATGGAAACCTGCAGCTTTTTGGGGGGCTGGGTTTTGTTTTGCCAGGCAAAGACACAGGATGCCATGGGCCGGGCAGTGCAGTAACAGGTGCTGTCATGGAAATGAGCAGAGCAGAAAGGGTTCACCGTCGCTGATGGCAGCACCCTGAATTGCCCTCTTCTTGTGGTAATTACATGTGAGAGTGTCTTGTGTGCTCAGCAGGGTTTTAAAACTAGGTTTGGTCTTGGCTCTTGTTCAGTGTCTTTCTGCACTGGATCCTGAAGTTGTCCCTCTGGCTCTTTCTCTGGGGCATAGGTATGGGTTCATTTTTGACTCTTTAGCAGACAGCCTACAGGTGGCCAAGGCAGGCAGCATTGTTTATACCAACATTAAACAGCATCAGTTAGGACAATAGGAAAGCTGAGGGAGAACAGAGATCTTGCAGGTTGCCCACCTCTCAAGAGCCATCAGCAGCTCAGCTACTCCACTGTGTGCTCACCTTCCAGTGCATTGCTGATCACTGCTCCAAAGTGCAGAGCACCTGTGGTAGTCAGGAGAAGCTGAAGGCGCGTGCTGGAGCTGCTTTTGTTTTGCTTGGGCCAGATGCCATGATGCAAACTTAAGGTACAACCTTGGGAGCTCAACTGAAATCAGCATGAGTATGCTGAAAGAGAAACAGGCTGGGAGGAAAATCAGGATTTAGGAAGAGACTGACACCTAACCAACAGAGCATGGACAAGGCCTCTGTGAGCAGGCACATATATATACCCTGTATGGACACAAGATGCTGTTTGCTGAATTAAGGCAGGAACCCTGGTGTTCCTGCAGAACACAGCATCATCCAGAGCCACTGTGTTAATGTGAGGGCACAACCTAGTAGTCCAGGGCCAGACTACAAAGGCAGGTAGGTCAGATGTAGATCTTGAGATAAAACATAAGTTCTATTTTAAGACTTGCTGTTTTGGAAAGCCTGGTTGAGAAGTTGCCTGTACTTTCCCCTGTACTTTACCTGCTGGTACATTCCAGGTCAGAGGAGGTTTGTATTTTTGTCATATTGCAATACTTGCCTTTATGTAAGTGCTGCTAAGAATAAAATTAGCAGTGGGAGAAAAACATCAGTTTGATGTCTAAATTTGGAAAACCTGATGAATAAATCTGTTAACTTCGTTGTGGGGAGAGAAGAGAATAGCAACCCTTTGTTTAAAGAAAAGATAAAATAAATATAAAATAAGAGCTGATTGCCCCCTTTGGTTTTCTGAGCCAGACTTTTTCATGTTCTCTTGACTGTTCAGAGGATAAATATTAATTGACTCTGATTTGTAGGACTCTGGCATGAGAAGATATGGTCAGCTGGATCTGAGGGGCTTTTTCATATGATCAAATGTTTTCACCATGTTTGAAGGGACAGAGCAAAGAAGGAAGGAGAGTTTGTCTGCTTGAATAGGTGTCCTCCCAGAAAGCAGGCTCCTGATACCATGGCTATCCTCACTGGCATGGTCAGACAGGGCAGTGCCCTGCTCCAGAACAATAATCAATTAGCAGAGAGTCTGTGACAGGAAGCAGCACAGGGCTCTCCAAAGTTTGCCAGACTCTGAGCTTAAAACTGTTCCAAGCACCCCCATTCTCTTCGCCCCAGACTTTGTGGAACTGTGTGCTCCAGTCAAACCCCATGGTGATCATGGTACACATGGGAGTCTTCCAGGCTTGTCCAGAGCTGTTGAGGACAATACCATTGTCACCTTGCAAGGCAGATGCCTTCTCCTGCCTGTCCTAAAGTTAGGCATAAGGTACTAAAGTCATAGCCCCCATGACAGGATGGAGCATTTCACAGGAAGCACTGTCTTTGTTTGCCCAGCACCCCTGGCAGCTGTGCCCACCACTTTTGTTAGCATTCCACAGCAGGTCACTTTTACCTTTATGGTAAGTTAAAGATTATTTATTAAGCAATTTAGGGTGAAAGCAAGAGGTTAGAAAGTTCTAAATTTCTTAGTCAGATATTAGACCAGTACAGTCCTGATCTGTCTTAAGAGGTCAGTGACTTCCTAGTCATCTCATCTGTTTTTCTCTTGAGATCCCTTATTTTTGTTCCAGCATTTAGAGCTGCAAGTTCAGCATTCAAGTTCTGCAGAAATGCTACCTTAAACCTATGACTTCTTTTCTCTTATCCTAATTCTCCCCTCTAAATTATTTTGGAGTAAGGAGCTGGCATATGAATGTGAGTGTCCTGTTTCTTCTTCCAAAGTGACAGCCTTAGGTGCTTAATGACCATTTCCCTCCTCTGTTTCATACTAAATTGGCTGGACATGGAGGAGAAGCAGTGCATAAATGAAGCAAATACTGTTTATGTTCTTCCTGTAGCTGATCTTTGGACACCTACGGGTCATTAATTCCTTTGTTCCTGGCCAACCCACCAGCTGGTGGCTCTCCTGGCCAGTTTGAGACATTCCCTTTGTGTGGGCTGCTGACCCATTCCCACTGAGGCACACTACAGGATGTGTTCAGAAGGGATCAGGACTCTTGGGACATTGCTAGCTTTCTGCTGAGACTAGAAGTGATATAAATGATACAGACATAATACAGATTAGCAGGAGCTCTAGTTTCTCACTTTACCCTCTACATATTGGCAGCAATAAATGAGAGAGTAATATTACTGCTTTGGTGGAGGTATCTGTCCGTGTTATCAGCTGGATGCCACTGCTGAAGAGGGACTAAGAGCTATGTTATGTCCATAGATCCATCACGCAAAAGCCTGAAGTGTTTACTGCAACCTCCAAGAACCAATCTCTGATGACAGACAGAAAATCGACATCATCTCATGACACTGCTGTTCCTGTAGGTTGTGAATTTAGAGGAAGGCAGGCTGAGGAACAGAGCATGGAAATCCCTGCTGATCTGGAGCAAGACTATTTTTCTCCTTTAGGAATATTTGCTCTGCTTTCTGATTTCCAGTGTTTCCAGTTGCCATATCAACCTGAGAAATCTGCCTGGCGATTAACAGCATTATTTTTCAACAGAAAAATTTAGTTTGATCAGCTCCAACATCTGATTGCTGGGGTTTCACTTTACCTCATTTTATTTTGCTCCTCGTGTTTGCTTTCCAAGCCACATTAGCAGATGGCCAAGGATCTCTACTGTCCCTTTGACCAGGTGATCTGAGGCTCAGCCATCCATGTGTAGAATTTAGGTGTTGGATCATGCAGCAGACATCAGTAGCAGACATAAATTCTGTGGGACACGTCCTTCTGTGGCAGTTTAGGCCAGGACACCTTCTTAGGTGACAGGCTTGGAAAGGCCATGAGCATCAATAGAAACACTCTGTCTGAAGCTAAGTGGCAATTTTTAGCTTTTGTGTTGCTCTGAAGAGCTGGTGCAGTAGGCACAGTGGAGGGCAGGGAATTTGCTCCTGGCTTTATCTTTGGACAATGAGTTGGTAATTTTAGAGCCTGCATCCCTCCCAGCATCACTGGGGTAGAGAGGGAGCTGCCACTTACTTCCAATAGTAGCCCAGAACCTTCATGTCCCCCCATCCATGTCCTCTCTCCACCCTATCACTGGCCATTCATGTGTCACTGGTGTAAATGTGGACTGATTCTGCCCCAGTGCAGATGAATCTGCAGGGAATTTTCTGTGGTTGAGGTTTCTGTTGTTTGGTTTGTTGTGGATTTATGGGGTTTGGTTTGGGGTTTTTTAGGGGGGAGGAAGGATTTGTTGGCTTTGGTTTGGCTTGGGTTTTGGTTGGGAGTTTTTTTGGGGAGTGGGTTTGGTTTGGTTTTGTTTGGGGTTTTGTTGTTGGGGTTTTTTTTTCCCTTAAAAGTAATAAGAATGGAAAACAAGAAAGTCAAGAAACTCTGAATCTTTACCTTTTTGAAGTGGAGACACTGCCACAGTAGGACGTAATGGCTTGCTGTGGTGGTGGTGGTTTGCCTGAGAGCCTGGAGATTTATGTAATGAGAAACACAATTCCTGTAAAGAGCATTGTTAAAGCTTTTCAAAATTTCAGCTATAAGCCATTTTATTGCTAATAATATGGCTAGATTCTCCTTTTGAAGAATCTGGGAATGTTTGACAAGAAGGGAAAATGGAGAGGACTTGAGGCACCATAATCTGTATTTTCCATTTACCTTGCTTGAAGCTTGAACAACACATGTGCCACAAATGATTTGTTTATTCCTAAGAGCCCCCTAAGGAGTCCAGTCTCCATTCTCAGGCATATAATGGCTATTTAAATGAAAGCTTTAATATATTGTTGCAGATATGGTATCAATGCAGTGAGAGAAAGAGATATGCAAATATTCTAAATTAAACAAACTAGCTCCTGCCCTTTGCCTTCAGAGGTGCAATCTCAAATCTGGATGGTGTCACCAATGCAATGAGCTTTATGGAAAACTAGTTCCTTTTCCTTTCTCCCTCTACCCTGCTATCCCCACCTTTTGTCTGACAAAACTTTCTGTCTGAAGCACTCGCAAGTCAGGAGAGCCCCCGCCAGAGCAAAAACATACCATGTGGTCTGATTTGAGACTGAGGAACATTGCTGAGAGAAGGTCCTTCTAAACTGCTTTTCCCATTTTTTCTTAAACCAAGGCCTTTGCTTTGGCCTTTCCTCATACTGTAGAAATAATTTTGGAAGAGTGACACAGAGCAGTCCAGTTTGGGGTTACAGTCTAAACCACATTTGTTTCTGCCCGCACTGCAAGTCAAATCAGGGCTTCGCTGGTTCTTAACACAGCCCCTGGTCCTCTTTCTCTCTCTGTATTGTGTGTGGGAGCTGGCCCCAAATACCACTTCAAAAATGTAAAAATAACATGTCATCCACCTAACCACTGAAACGGTGCCAGCAGCTACTGTGTGCATTGAACAGCAGGGAAAAATAATAATTTGACATCAAAAACACCATAAAAGTTTTCAATGTCTTCTAGGCTCTTGTAAAACTGCTATTATCTTGTCCAACCCCCCAAGGCTTTTCACACAATTATCAATTATGCTGTGTGGATTTAAAAAAAAAAGACAATGTCTGGAACGTGGGCCTCGTGGTGGATCACACAAACAGCAGTGGTAGCATGGCTGCGCTAGGCCAGCAGGAGGTCCACATGCACGGCAGCTCTGCTGCAGGCTTCCAGCTCAGGGCCATCAGCATCCATGTATCTCTGTTTCCCTCCTGTCCCTCTGGTTACAAGAGCTTTGAAGCAAAGCTAGCCTCTTAGTCCACCATTACTGATGGTGAACTAAATGTTCTCATCAATGATGAGTGAGCCTCAATCTGATATATCCCCAGATAATCTGCAAGCATCTAGAAAACCCCTGAGCTACAGTATGAGAAATTAGAAATGAAGAGAATGCTCAGCAGGAAGCTGAGGAAGGTCCTCATGGCCCTTTCTTTGGTTGGGGTATGTGGATGCTGTTCTGGCTACAATGGGGCCCAGCCAGCTGGAAGTAGTGTTGGAAGGTGGGTTGGCGTCTTAGAGACTTGATGCTCTGCTTCCTTAATGTTAGCCAAGGCTGGGCACCTTAGGATTTAGGGGGTGGACTGAGGAATTGGGGGCTGTTCAGTCTAGAGAAGAGAAGGCTCCAAGGAGTCCTTATTGTGGCCTTCCAGTATCTTAAGGGGATCTACAAGAAAGCAGGGGGGTTACTATTTAGGGTGTCAGGTAATGGTAGGACTAGGGGGAACGGAAAAAAAATAGAAATGGATAGATTCAGATTGGATGTTAGGAAGAAGTTCTTCACCAAGAGGGTGGTGAGACACTGGAACAGGTTGCCCAAGGAGGTGGTGGAAGCCTCATCCCTGGAGGTTTTTAAGGCCAGGCTGGATGTGGCTCTGAGCAACCTGATGTAGTTTGAGGTGTCCCTGCCCATGGCAGGGGGTTGGAACTGGATGATCCTTGAGGTCCCTTCCAACCCTAACAATTCTATGATGAGGGTAGATGCGGAAGAGGGGTTGAGGGAATAAGCTCTCAACTTTAATTTAGCTAGTCATTTATTTCAGAACCGAGGAGGGAGGGAATGTCCAACAGCCTAAAAGATTGGGAAGAGATCTCCCTATACAAGTGTGAACAACATCATACAGAAATGTTCCTCAAAACTGTATTTTGTATGAGTACTTGGAGCCATAGCCAAATCCCATATTTTAATGTGGCTAGACAGTTGGTTTTTACTTGGAATTAAAGGCAATCTCTGCAAACTCTGGCCATGTTTAAACACGAACTGGGCCATAAGCTTCTTATGGGCTGTGGTTACCGGAAAAAAAAAAAAAAGGGCTGACTCACAGTGGGAGAGGATCATGTTGGAATGTTCCCATGCAGTTCTCCCCACTCTCCAGAGGTGCCCAGCGTGTTCCTAGAGATCCTGGATGCCCAGCACTCCCATATACTCCCCCTGACACTTGAGGATCGCTAGCATTTCTGGACGACCAATTTAAGAGCCTCAGAGGAGAGAGATTTATGTTGGCCTGTCAGTAGAACAACCAAGAAGAAAGAAAATTACTTCTTCAGTTTTTCCAAATTGCATGCCCAGTTCAAACAGATTCAACCAGTTTCCTTGCAAGTGTGAGTCCCAGACCACAGCTAAGTCTAGCACAGGCTTCCCTACTACCACTGCCAACTGCCTCATTTCTGCACTGAACTAAGCAGTGTGGAGAAGCAGGTTGGTATAGGAATTTTCCAATAAAGCATTTGTATAATTCAAAAACCACTAATTATAAACTGGTCCATCTTGGCTTTGGCATATCTCATTTTCAGTTTAAAGTATTTTAACCTGGTCAGCATTTTATAATGAAGGATATTATTTTCCAAACAGAAACACATGACTCTATAAGAAAAAGACATTAAGGGGGGTAGGGAGGGGGGGAAATGATCTCCAAGCAGGAAGCAATGCTAAAATGTTTCACTAAGATCCAAGTAGCATCTAACCAGGTTTTGTTTCTTTCAGCCTACAAGTTTTCAGGAATTAAGGTTATCATATCTGGTCCTACCTAAGACTGGGGAGAAAATGTGAAACTCTGCAATCTTTGCAGTGTTGGAAAACTGGTTTCCAACCTGTTTTCCACCAAGCTCTTCTCAGATGAAATTGCAGAAATTTTTCTGTTTTCTCCTTCTTCCTTGGCTCTGTTACCAAGCAATTCTGTTCCTGCTGTTCTCTGAGACAAAATATGAGACAGGCTGAGATATTTTTGGTTTTGTTTTCCCCTTGCCTTACATAAAACAATTTCCTAAGTCATTGAAATCGGGTTGATAAAAAGCAGCTTTTAAAATTCGTTTTAGCAAATAGTTTGAAACCAGATCACAAAGCCTCATAACTGTAGATTTGCCCTTAATTGCACCTCAGTGACAGCCCATTTTCCTTCTCCTCTGCAACTGGTCTCCTTTTTCTTTAAAAGCGAAACATATTGCAAGCGACTCTTGAAAGATTTGTGGGGTTTTGCACGAATTCGACAAGATCCGTAGGTAAACAGTGTCACCTAGTGGATAAGCGGCATCAGTTGTCCCACACTGCGGAAGGAGTTCCACTCTCCGGGGTTTTTCCATTTTGTCCTAGAAAAATATTTCCAATTTGGAAAAAGCCCTGTACTGGGAAGAGGGATTGTTGCCAAACTGCCGCAAAACCGAAGGTGCATAACGTGGTGGCCAGCACTGAGCTTGGAATATGTAAGTCATGTGCACGGGCACAGATCCAATCACATCAGCAGATAGAAAAGAGGAGAACCGATTCTCCAGCTTGGTGCCTGAATAGCGAAAGGTTAAAGCAGCACAACGCGAAGTACTTATTTCCTGGATGCATAAAGGTGGACCTCAGTGCACCATCAGCTGCCCCTCTCCAAGCACAGAAAACAAGAGAACATCAGGAGCTGCCTTTGCCCTGTGATCAGTTGAGCTTCCTGAGCAGTAAAATGTATTTAAAAAAATCAAGAAGTATTTGGAGTGAGAGATTTGGCAGAGGGCATCTGAATGCTGGAGAAGGAGTATAAATTCCATGGAAAAAAAAATCTCTCATCCTGAGAAGGTGGGATAATGACTTTGGGAATGCTATGGTAGACATCTATGAGAAAAGCTGCCTAGAGAGAGCAGGAGATACACTAAGGCTGAAAGAGCCTTCTGACTTGGAAATAACAGGTTGGACATTAAGGGTAGGATAGCCTCACTCAAGGGTGAAATGCTCCAGAAGGAAGGATATTCTTCTAAACAGAGACCAGATAGCCTAATGATGACTTGTACTACATAGGTTTCTGCTTTCTAGTCAGGATTCCTTGGAGTCAAGCTGAATTTGAACCAAACCACTGAAGGAAAAAAATAATACAAACAGAATTGAGCCAAGAATCATCCACAAAACAGTTCTCCAGGCTCCCAGAAAAGGCAGGGGGGAAGGGGTGGGGTGTTGTGGGGGTGGGGAATAAATAAAAATTGAAGCAACAAAAGTGAGAATTTGGGTAACTCGGTTTCAAAACAAAACAAATGCAGGGATTCAGCTGACTTTGTGCAGGGTGGGTGGGGGAAAAGTGGAGGTTTTGTGATCTTCTCTCATTGCCCATCCTTCCTCCTCCTGTAAGGTCATCAGTGCAGTTTGTGAACGGATCCTGGCAGCAGAGTTGGACATCTCAACTCTGTAGTTACAGCTGTTTTTTGGCCTTTTGTTGTTGTTTTGGGGGTTTTGGGGTGGGTTGGTTGGTTTTGTTTCTGAAAATTTCTATTGTATCTCCACTCCTTTCCTCACATCTTAAGGTAGCTGCTTTCCCCTACAGCTCCTCTTGATGGGGCAGGAAGGGCACAGATATGAGGGACAGGGATGGCAAGAAGGACCCTATCAGTGGTAGCAGAGAGCTAATCCTGCTTCATGTATTGGGGCAGGATAGTTCTCTGCTGTTGTCTTCCAGTTCAGGCAGATATGGTTGTCTGGCTGCTGCTATGTGAAAGGATCATAAGATAATTCAGGTGGGAAAGGATCTCGGGGGGGGGGGTTCAATTCAACCTCCTGCTCAGAGTAGGGTCACCTGAGACCAGGACAGGCTCTTCAGTGCTAACCTCAGACAATAAAGAAACAGCACAATCTCTTTGGGCAACCTGTTCCAAAGGCTGACTGTCCTTATGGTGATATAGTTTTTCCTTATATCTAGTCAGAACCACTTTTCTTCCAGTTTCTGTCTAGGGCATCCTATCTATGCCCACTACATTTATGTCTACCATGTACTCCTGTGCTGCTTTCTCTTACTGCAGTCTGTGGGTTTGCTGTCTTGGTCAGCTGCTCTGCCTATAATTAAAGCAAGCCCTGCCAAGAGCTCTGTCACAGGATACATGTCCCTGACACAGGAAAAGACATGACTTTAGAGGTTTCTTGTGTAAGAGTGGCTGACAGCAGAATGGGGACACTGCATGTTCCCTATAGAAAATTCTTTCCAGCATGCTGGATCTAATTGGAAAGTGCACCTGTGCAGTGGTGGAGCACAGAGGCTTCAATCACAGTCCTGCTATGCTCTGCAAAGCCAAGCCCTGCTGTGCTGCTTCTTCAGGAGCTGAGTGGAGAAAACACAGGATACAAAAAGGAGCAGAAGCACGATCCACTAAGGTCTTAGAGTAAAGGAGAGCAAAGGCATGGTTCTTCCCTGTCCAAGAGGCAGCAGGCAGGAAAATGTAAAAGTCAGTGTCTGAAAGCTAAGTGTTTGGCCCACAGGATATCAGCTTCTTCTTAGCATAGAGACCAGTCATGAAGAAGAGAAGAATTGTGTGAGGTGGTGAGAAAGATGAAAAGGGATATGACTCTGCTGACCTGAAGGCCCTGTATGGTCAACCTCCAGAGTGCTGCCACAGCCAGCACTCTCAGACTGAATATTTGGGCCCAAGTCTTACATTGACATAGATCTGGACAAAGCAATAAGCCAGAACATTTTGAAGAATGTATGAATGAATGTTAGAACTGTAGTCAACATGATAAATATCTGCTTTATGGTAGGTTGTTCTGCCAAGTTGGTGTTTGGCTTCTGTTCTCTTCATTCTTGTCATCCGCCAAATGGATGATGTGTCATTCTTCTCCAAAAGGGTGAAAGTGTTTATCATGAGAAGCCCAAGGACCTCTGTGTACAGCAAGCCAAAATATGCTGCAAGTTGGGACACTTTCTCACCTGAGTACACACTGTTGGCAAAACAAACACTGGCACAACTGTATTTGCTCTGCTCGGTGCAGCTTCCCTCAAGCTATTTCATTTTTTCTTTTTTTTTAATACTGGTCTAGTTCCCACTGATCAGATCAGTGGAAGGTACTTTCTTCAACTGGTCCTCACTGGAGATATTGACTGGCATGGCTATAGTCGCATCACTTTGATTACCCTGTGCATCAGTTTACTCCATTAATGTAAGTTCTACACTCACTTTCCACTGTGCTTTTAATCGTAGGATCTCAGAACTCTTTTCTTAGCTACCCTCTCTCCTATAGCCTAAACTAAACTAGATGCTTTTCATGGTTTTTTTCTTTTTCCTTCTCAAAGTGATACTAATTCTTTTGCTCATTAAAATGTAAATGGAGAGGAATCTTGCTGAGTTCAGTGATACTATGAGATGTAAAAGCAGTATATGAGGTCAGAATCTTCCCATGTGAGTTCCAAGTGCAAAAACCTGTGAACAGATCAAGGATTCCAACCCTGGGAGTGACAGGATGAAGAAATAGAATTATCACCTGGAAAATGCTGCTCTCACGAGAGGTGCTCTCCTCTGAAAATATCTAATTCTAATATTAAACAAACAGAAATTTGCCTGTTCTGTGAACTTCTCTTTTGCTTCTTTATGGAGACACTCATAGCAAAGCCTGCACTTGAATTTTAACAATAATGGGGAAAAGAACACCTAACTGTTGCTCCACCAGGAAGTCATAAATTCTTCTGCCAAGACTATCTAGTCTGAAGTCTGAGAAGGGCTGGCATATCTCTGTATCTGTGTGTGCTGACAGCTGAAACATCTTAACATTCCTAGCCTGGATTTGTCCCTGCTGTCAGTAAACCCATTGGATGCTCTTGCTTGGCCTCCTGGATGTTCCTATATTCTTGTACTCTAATGGCAGCATGCCGAACCCAGGGTGGGCTGCCAGGTCTCTTGGAGATGCAGGTACTCTGTAAAGAGGGGTTTTGCCAGGCAGCCTGCCCAAAGTACAGAATGCTGCTCCCTGTGTGCAAAATTCCCTTCTCTCTGTGACAGCAGCACACACAAGTGCTCCTAAGCTCCATTTGGACCCATTTATGCTCATATATGCCAAATGGTGGGAGGAGAAGTTGCATGGGCAAGCACTGTTGCCAAAAAGGCAAATTGCATCGTTCAGGTAGATGGGGAACCTCTGGCAGCTGGGAAAGGAAATAAAAATATAATCACATTAACATCCATCCCTCAGGCTCTCTGGGCAAACAAAGATCCAGGGCAAGCAACACACTGAGGAAATGGGCTGGTCCTGGAACACTCTCTGTGTGTCTCTTGGTGTGTGTCCACACATACATGCATGTGCACAAACGTAATTGCTGCTTTGGAAACTTTCCATTCCTGTTCTCTTTTAACATGAAATCAGGCTTCAGAGTTTACAAAAGTATTGTGTGGAATGGTCTATTTTTTATTTATGAAGCTGTATTTCATGGCAACATATTCTTTTTCTGAGTTGTAAAGTTAGAAAATCTTCATTTCACTTGCTTCTTCCATGCACATCCTTGTTTTAAAAGGTTAAACTCTCCTGCTTTGAAGGCTACTTTTTCAATATCCATCAGCTGTCACCAGTAGTTCTGATCTGATATTCTGAGGGAAAAATAAGCCTTTTCTAACCATCTCTATCAATGTGGTCCCTGGAGGATGCCTATGAACTTCAGCTCTAGTTAGATGATCCGTGATACAGTGGGAAGGTAAAGCCACAACAGAGCAATAGCTTTAGTAAGGGAGGATATCTTCTGTCTATTTAAATGATCAGCATGCCAGAAAAGAAACATCCAAGGCTTACAAGCTGCCTGAATCTCATCCTTCAAGGTGGCCTCATTCCTGAGTACTGGGAAATCTGAGGAGTTAATAATTTCCTCTGACTCAAAAGCATAACAGCACAGCAAAATCAAAACCCACTCAGTGTGTTTCTGAAGCTCCCTGTTCAAATCTGCTTTCCAGTGTGCATTATTTTATATTATAATTTGTTTCTCAGGCTGACTCAGCTTAGGACATCAGGTAATGTGAAGCTTGAGGACTTCATCAAATTTGAAGGGAGATCTTGGAAGATCCAAATGTGTTTTGCTTCCCTGCCAGCTGCCCACTCAGATTTTCCAGGAATGTTATGAAATAAGCTTTTTCTCTCCACCACCAGTTCATGTCCAGTCCTGAAGCAGGTTCCACAGGAAAATACCTGGGAACTTTGGGAACTGGCTCTGAAACAAGGGCAGAGCTCAGGTCATTTTTACACCAGTCATGTGAAATCCCATTACTGTTACTGGCATTACTGGCTTAAGGCTGGCTGGGTATAGATCAACTTACCCTCATGTTTCTTGGGGGTGCATTAACAAGGTAGGACATTATGAAGCAAACAGGAGGCGATGACACAAGTTCTGTACATATAGGGCTTCAGTCCCCAGTAGTTTAGTTCCAGCAGCTTTCCCCACAGTAAATGCAGTGGAGATTCTTTGTGCTCTAAAGGCAACATTAAATGAGATGTTTTAAGCTGACAACACTTTCCCAGCTCCTGAGGTGGGCCATGTGTCTGCCATCAAACTAAGCAGTCATGTTCAGCTTGTCTTGGATTTCTTTAGATGAGACAGAGGATGATTCATAAAAAGAAATGTTAAGGCCACACAGATTGTCAAGGCTCTAGTCTAACCAGGTGTAATGATTGAGGTTTTGCAGGCAAGCTGCAGTTAAGGGGGAAAAATAACAGATCATGGGTCAAATCTGTCCCTGATGCTACTCCACCATCTTCAGCAAGTTACCCCTGTGTGAATCTGGTCTGATGTTCCTCACTTATAAATAAAGCAAGATCCCTCCTGTAGAAAAATCAATTGGAAAAGGGACAAGGGGGGAAAAATGCTCCTTTCTAACCCACATTAAAAATAATCACTTTTGTTACACAATGGGACAGGCAAAACCAGTCCTACTAGACTCCAGAATGTAATTTCCTTAGCATGTCAGTAGGGGGGAAAAAATTGGCAGAACCAAGAGGTTCCTTTCATCTCTGCTCAGTTCTAAATGATACAGGGAAGAGGAGAAAGAACAGCTAGCTATATAGATAGACATCTGGATGTGCTATCCCTTCTTCCCTCTCTATAGAGATATCAATATAGATAACTATCTACCTATATAGATAGATATATTTGTTCTTCCTAGGTTGATTATGTCACCAGTGTGAGAGCTGGAGTTATTTAAGAGGAATATTCCATCTGTTGATTAGACTTGTTATTTAAAAATAGCCAAATATATCTGCTTTAAATACCTGCTAGGGTTTTCACTGCTGTGTGGTGTTTTCTGTCTCAGCTTTCTCCTTGCATTTGGCAGGTCTGTTGTGTACGTGAGCTCTACGGGAATGCAGAAAAGCCACCTGAGGGAGAAAATTGCTAATCACTAAAAATTACTAATCATTCTTTCACACTAAACAAATCCCACTGAGAGGTTTTTAGTTACACAAAGGTGGATATTTTTTTTTTCCTTTTCCCTCTTTCCTCCAGCTAATGATATAGAGGTGCAAAATGCAGGAGATCACATCCTACTATGCATTTGCTGTGGCATTTTCACATGGTTGAGATCTAGGTCTGAGTCCAAAATAAAAGCACAATAGCCTGAAAATCTTCCAAGGCACACCACTAGCACTTCACAACCAAAACATCAGGAAAAGCAATTCAGACAGTCACAGAATAATCTTCCCAAGGTTATTTGTATTCCAGCAGCGGTGAGGTCCTTTTGATGAGACTGTACTCCCCATGCAGTTGCCCCCTAAAATGTCTACAACCAAACAAAAGAAGCAGATGGTTGGAAGAAAAAGATATAATTTAAACTGCAATTCTTACAGCTAGGAAAATCAAAGTGCTTTTCTCAAGGTCTCTTGGGACCTCCCTAGGGAAAGTTGAGGCTAGATGCACTTCCAAGATCCAGAGTCTTAACCAGAGAAGTCTGTTGCCTCCCACCTTCCCTCTCCCAACACCACTTCCTTACTCTTAGAAAGGTCTTTTCTTACACATCCTGGGAATGCAGAGCTGTTCTTCTTCCCATTATACTTCTTCCTATTATATAAATCCATTCACACTTAAACCTGCTCGTTTGTCTTTGCTAGAAATCCTCAGAACAAAGCATTTCACTGGCTGAAGTTCCTCCTGTGTTGGCATGAGGGCAGGCAGCAGGGGGTTCATGACAGGCAAGGAGCTCAAGCGCTGGTGTAGGGCTCTTTCTGCACAGGGGCATCCTGCTCCTGAAGCCCTGTGCTGTGGCCTCCCTCCTGTGACATTTCCCACCGGGTGAGCTATACAGAGCTGTGACAGCTGCCAGCAGCATTTCCTGGGGAGTTTCCAGAGAAACATGCATTCCTGGGCTAAGAGCTGGGTAACTCTCTGGAACTGAAGGGCAAGGAATTCACCACAAAGAGAAAAAATCCTCGGCAGCCCTGCCTGTATTTATTTATGTCATTAATGTATATTTTATGAAATGTGAAAACCGGGCTGTATACCTTTGCTCTTCCTGTTCTACTTTGGGACTCACAGCACAGCGAAGCACCTTCTGCTGAAGAGAATGTAGCTTATTTTGTCATTCTTTCTGCCTCTTTGAATGCTTCAAGGTTTGGATTTTCTGGCCCATGCAAGGCAGCTGCTGTTACACTGTGGCCCCACAGGTGCCGTCTCCCAGCACTGCAGCATTCCCATTTCTCACTGGAACAGGAAGAAAAAGAAGGTGACAGAATTACCTTGTTTTCAGGCCCTCATCAACAATTTCAATACTGTTATAGAAGCTCCACCACTTAAAGCCTGTATAATTTACATTGACACATTGTGGTTTGATTCTTTGGATCAAATTTAAGAGTCCTGTAAGCAAGCTGATCCCAGGTACTTGGAATAGAATTTTATTTCTGTTACATTCCCCTCTGTTTTTTTCCTGTATCTGTGAACACAGCAGACATCATCTAAATCAAACCAAACAGGACTGCAATATGTTTTCTATCACTGCTGTAAACTAGTCTGAAATTCACTGTTTTGTGCCAGCTGTGCCTATTCAGGTTGCAAAACACAAGACCCTCAACAGAGCATTTTTACTACACTCATAAAGAGATAATGGAAAACCAAGAACAGCTCCTAGAGAAAGGATGCCCTGAGGCATGAGCAACGTCTAGCTATAGGTCCACTCTTAATCTCTTCTCTGTACAGAACAAAGTAGGACAGGGCACTTAAAATACATCTATTTTATAACCAGACTAGCTGCTGCTCTGCTGCAGTGATGAGCAGTGATGCTAAAACATTGCTGCCGAGCTTTAGGATTAACTCCTTTGGGAAGCACCTGCAAGGAGCTGGCACCACTGACTGTCGCCCACACAGGGACCACAGTATCAGGCATTGCAACTCCTTGTTCCTGCAGGTTGTCTTGGTTTGCGAGTTCTAAATGACTAAGCATTTTGCCCTGAAAGAGTTTGTCCCTAAAGAAGACACATTGGTATTTTCATGGCATTACATACATTTGATGTTTTGACACGCTGAGTTTTTTAAGTCTGCTTAATTCACTGAATTCCACCCAAGTTTGTCATTTCAATAGCTCAGAAACATCCTTTGTTGGTCAGTTTTAGTCTTCCTCAGTAAGAGATATATTTTCCATTGCTCCATTCCTCAGGGGTCCCAATGATCTCCAATGAAGCCTCCATGGAGCATCCTTTGTGTGAGAGGCCACTGAAGACAACTGAGCTTTCTCAAAAGTGAATGTAAGGACTGTGCTGTAAAGCTTCTGTTTTGTGGTGAAAACATTTCCCTGCCATTATCAACCAGCAACAGCTGCTGGCATTTGTAGGAGACCACAGTGTTGCAGTAAGGTAGGTAATTACAATATGTTTATTCAGTTGAAGCACACAAAATGAGACATTTAACTGGAGTGATGTATTGATACAAATAGGGGATTGCAGCTAACAAGGTGCCCTAACTGTCTGCAGCTAATTTATAGGTAACTAAGGTGCTTGTTTACCCTGGTAAGAATATACATCCACAGACAGCTCTATGAGAGAAGGATTTCCTCACACTTTAGAGTTCTCGTGTTATCTGATCTTATTGGCATCAATAGCTTTGCAATGGGAAAAGACACATTTCCTTTGCCCACGTTAAGTTAAAATGGTCTTTCTTGACTCAGCTTTTCTTCAGCTGATCATTTAATAGCTAAAGCACAGTAAAAATATGGGCTGTTTTCTCACATCTTGTATTTGCTGAATCGTTTCTCTGTCCATAATCATAACTGATCCTCAACTAGTTTGTAAGAGATTTATTATCAGGTTGTAAGGTGGTTTCACAAGAAACACACAGAAGTCTATACAAGCACTTTTATGAATGATAAAGCTTAAAATTCTTTGGCAACAGCCTCAGCTCAACCCAAAACAGCTATTATAAAAATATTTTCTCAGTGGTTTGTGCTGACATATGCACTCATGTCCTGACTTTTTGCTGCACATTTCACCATGCCACCTGAATATCAGGTGGAGAATACCTTGAGCTGGTTGAGCCTTTTAATTGTGCCATTGAAAATGACAGAGGAAGAAAACCAATAGAAAAAGAGGGTGTTGAGCTTGTTAACCCACAGGTGAGGCAACTTTCTGACTATCAGGATGGTGGAGAGGCTATAAAAGGAGAAAAAGAGGTAGAAGGGAGTCTCGTCACAAGTGAGCATGTAGGAGTAATTTTAGACTGAAGAAGTAACAGGTAAGAGTTATGATGGTTTTGTTCTCTTGGGTTTGCCATTTGAAAAAAAAACAATATGTGATTGTTGGTTTCTTTTTTAACAATGGTTCTAATTCTCTTGGTCTGAGGCATGTTTCTGGAGTGAACCTTGATTTCTAGGGAGCTCTGGAGCTTTGGTTTGTTCTTTATTGTGTAGGAGACAGTGCTGTTCTGGTGGGATAATCTTGGCTGCCTTCTAGATGCCCACGAAGCTGCTTTCTTGCTTTCTCCCCTCAGTAGGGCAGGGAAGAAAATGATGTGTAAAAAAGCTTATGGGTCAAGACAAAGACAGGGGAAATGCCTATTAGCATTGCTAGCAAACCAAAAAGAATTAAATTAATTTGGGGAAAATTAGCTTTATGTATTTCCATTTTTCAAAAAGAGAAGGATATTGAGAAACAAAACCACCTTCCCCTCTCCATCCCTTCTTCCCAGATTCAAGTTCACTCCTTAACCCTGTTCATTTCTGTTTCCTTCTCTGAAATGGCACAGCGGGGGTGGGGCTTGCGGTCAGTTCATAGCACCTGGTCTCTGCTACTCTTTCCTTGCTCTTTTCACCTGCTCCAGCATGGGATCCCTCACACAGGATACAGACCTTCAGAAAGGTGATCCTTTCCCACAGGCTGCAGTTATTCCAGAATGGCTTCAGCACTGTCCCTTTCCATGGGGTGCAGCCAGTCCTTTAGGAGTGGATTGCTCCAGCATGGGTTCCCTATGGGTCACACTTACTGCTGGAAAACTTGCTCCTGTGAGGAGCTGTAGCTCCTCATGGGCTACAGCCTCCCCCATTCCCCACTACTGAAACATTACCATGTAAAGCCAATACAGCTGTCTGAATTGATATGCTTTGGTTTTGTGAATGGGGGGGGAATCCTGAAATTATGTACATACATGTTCAGTATTTCTGCTTGGCTTTGTTTATTGCTTGCTTTCTTGTAAGCTCATTTTATCAGGTCTTTTTTTTCTTATTAGATGTTCATATGAACAGGTAATGCTATGCACTGAAATCTCATCTCAGTGTTCTGGGCTTTTTATATCACTGGTCAGTCTGCCCTAACCCTAGATGTATGCACTGAATAACCACATTGTTCGTTTATAATGTCCTTGGCTTTTCTATAGCCTTGTCCCTGTGATATTACTTGTGGACACAGTAGGCTGGATTGAAGACAGTGAAGTTAAAAGTGGTGATGTATGCAGCTATGTAACTGTGAGAAGGAATGTATTGATTCCACATACTTCCTTTTCTAACCTGCTGTAAGGTGTTTCATCATGTAGGACATCATGGAGATCTTATATTTGTTACTTAACATACATTGAAAGGTCTGACTTCTCTTTCTTGCTGGCTTTCTGAATGGAAAAAGCTGTTGTTAACATGTCTTGCGTGTCAGAGATCAGGCTGTTCATGATAGCTTATGAAGCTTTGAACGTATATAGTAATAGAGAGGAATGGCAAACTGTTATATTGATGTAGCTGAAGCAGAAAAAGTCAAACTATTGACCTTACTAGCTCTGCATTTGGGGCAAATGTTACTACAGTGAATAGAGTAACTTCACCATTAAACAGGAGTTGTTTTGAATTTTGTTTTGTATGTTTTGCTCTCACATAGATAAATGTGAATGCCTGAGAAGGGCTGGGCAAAATGCAAAAGACAGCTGCAATTTTGTAAATGTCAGGAATATTATTTTTTTTGGTGAAAACTTTACTTCTGGGCAAAGAGGCCAATAATGAAATGAAAGCAAAACTTACTTCTGTGGGTTCTTAAGTCACTTTAAAAGCCTCTGTTAATCAACTTCCTTTTCTGAAATAATGCTCTTTTAAATCACCCAAGCCAACCAAAAGCCTTTATTTTGGCTCTTGGCTGGCATGGTGGTGGTATTCCCTGAATGGAACCAGCAAGTATCCAATAGGTGACTCAGCACAGCACTGCTCTTGACCTCCCTCAGACTGAAGGTTCCATGACTTATGCTGGCTTGTTGCTAGAGTACATAAAAGGCACTGCAAAAACATATGGCAAGGGATATTAATAAAATTGCATTGAGAGGTAGGTATGAGCCATGGGAAGAAGCAAAGTGCTTAGCTGCTTTCCATCTATCCATATCCAATATCAAAATGGGCCAGGCAGGGTATGGAAAGATACATCTAATCCATGGGCTGCTCCCAGGCTCAGTGATGTTATGTGCTTGCCCAGCATCCTTACTTCATGGAAGCGATTCCAGCCTTGTAGCTGATGTACACAGTCATTCCACTGTGTGCAGCATCACATTTGCTTACACAGCTGCCACCTCAGCAGAGGATAAAGTAAGGGGCAAAATTGCCAGCGTACCACACTCAGCCAGCCAGCCATGGGTCTGCAGGGCTTGAATGGCTCAGTGCAGCCCAGAAAAACTGCCCTCTGCCTTTTCCACACAGAAAAGCCCTTGGACTCAAGCCTGGTACTGTTTCCCAGCACCATGCTGAGTCCCTTTTCACCCCCATGGCATGTGTTGTCCTCGGGGTGCTGCAGCGCAGGGAGTGCTCCGGGGAAGCCCAGGCCATGGCCATTAGCGCTGTGCTGACAGCGGTCTCTGTGGATAACGAGAAGCCCTTCTGCCTCACTGCTATTAAACTGCTGCCTTTTCACGAGAGGAATCCTGAATTCTTCCTCAAACCTAAACAAAAAAGTCAGCCTTTTATTCGTTTCATCATTATCTAGGGCTGCCACATTCAAATGATTCTCCAGCAGTCCCTTCATTTCCAAGTGCACACGTTGAGAAGGGATTGGAAGCCTTTTGATTAAGAATAAGAGGTGATGACACTACAACCAGTGCAGGGCTGTCATCATTACCGTGTATCTGCACTTCCACAGAGCTCTCGCTCTGGGTTGCCTCTGATATAAAGCTGCTGTACTCTGTGCCCTAATTGAATGGAACTATTTTATAAACACGCATTCCCTGAATCCCAGAAAAGATCCTTTTAGAGGGGAAGATATAGAGAGGGTGGTGGGGAGGTGAGGAGCTAGATGTGCTCAGTTCCTGGCAGACCAATTTTGTCTGAGAGAAATCTCTTTGTTCCCTGCAAAACTGCTTGTCGTCTACAAGCAGATAGCATGGGGATTTTTCCCCCTACAAGTCAAATGAATGCTCTGACCACCCACTTTTAATCCTGTGATTTTCTGCTTTTGGCCTGGATTACAAGTCACCTATGACCACCTTTAGTGTGTAGCAGGCTGCAAGTTTACACAAGGTACCTAAGGGAAAACATCTGTTCCTTCCTGGCCCTGTTTGTCAGCTGTTCATGCCTGATAATTTAACTGTCTGACTTGGTCACAATAATGACCTTTCTGGTAGCAAGAGAAGGAATAAACCTGCCATCTACCCACCAGGATGCTCTCATCTGCCTTATGAGATTGTATTCATCTGTACATCCTAAACCCACACCGTTTGTCATGGGAATGACATTCTGCAGATGACTTATTAAGCAGCATCCTTCATTTCAAGCGCTCTGTGCCCAAGTTCTGGAATCTCCACTTGTGATTTACTGCTTTCCAGGTTAACTTTTAAGTGCTGATTTTGACCCATATTCCTGTCCTGACTATTTCTCTGTTCCAGTGGAATATAACTACAGCTGTAGAAAAGTGCTGTGCCTGAGCCTTGAGGGATGCGTGATGTGTGCTGGGCCAGTGCCTTCTTGGAAACTGGTCCCCCAGTTGCAGTTCAGCAGTTAAACTAATCCTCTGCTATCTGTGTGTTTAAAGGTGGAAAGCTTTTATTGTCAAATAAGCTTTCCCTGTAGCCTACATTTCAGTAAGAATACTCTACAACCACTATATAAAATTGTATTAAAAGACAACAACATTGCAGCTGCTTCTTGATACTATTTCAATAGCTATGTATGAAATTTACTGCATAAGGGATGTTGAGTTGAAAGTGGTCAGAGGAGTTACTTTTATCTTGGCTTACATATAGCATTACATTTACACCTGAACACAGGGTGAATTATCATCCAGAGGAGTTGAGAAGGAATCTCTTTTCTCCAGGAATGGCAATTATATTTGATTAGGTACATGGGAGCTTTTTCCTCTCCTGGCCAAGGAGCCGAGGGCAGTGCTTTGAAGATACCCAGCCTCATGATCAAGGTGTAAAGCATAATGACAAATGTGAAGTTCCTGCAGGGTCAGAGTCGGCTACAATAGTTCAGGGGAGAGGGCATCGGACTGGGACTTAAGAGGCTTGACTTGACTGCCCGGTTCTTCCACTGGGCTGCAGGACAAATCACTTCCTTTCTGTGCCAGTTTCCTTATCTATGAAATGCTGGTAATGAGCCTTTTTTCTTCACTTCTCTTTGTAATTGCTCCAAGAGCTGCAGGTAAAACACGCTGTACAAGCACTTGGTATTACTGTGTTTGATTTGTGGGATTTTTCTGTGTGATATTCTAAAGTTGTTTCAGATTTGCACTCATAAGCTCAAGGACTGTGGTGTTTGTCATCCTGCTGTTAACAGCTCTTCCCTGGGATCATTTGGATGTACAGGCAGTGCTCTGGCTTTGTTTTTGTTAGGATATCTGCAGCCTGTAATCTTAGTGCAACAGGATTTGTTAGTCAAGCATAGCCCTTAAACAAAAGCACCCAGAGGATGTGCTTTTTTAGGTGCTCTCCTGTGCACAATGGATCCCCTATCCTTTTGCCTCTGGTCTCTTCTGGTCCCCTGTTGAGAGGCCTCCACGCCTGTGGTCATCAACAGTTTGCCAACATAAGGAGCAGGAGGGAAAAAATACCCTTGACATGTAGCAACTCAAGTCTCATTCCAAATGTGTTTGCTTAAGCATTGCTAAGGGTTCCCCCCTTTCTGTCCTCATCACTTTTCCTCGCAACCTGCCTTTGTTTCAAGATGGGGGCTGCTGGTGGGGTGGGGGTTTTCTCTGGCTGTGCCTGTTGTCATCTGGGCACTTTGTTTGACACCATGTACAGAGTCCTGGCCATCATCTCACCTTGCTAATGAAATACATTGGGAGGAAGAGTCCTAATTGTGAGGTGATAACCCACCAAGTGTCAGAGCAGATGGGTGTGCATGATGCTCTTTAGTTTGGGTCACTGGAAGTGACAGATGCTGGGAGGATGCTAGATTAGTTCCTGCAGAAACCTGAGAAGCTGCCTGTGTTGGGGGATGTCACCCAGTGCTTGGCAAATGCATTCAGATGAAATTACTGAAATCTTTGGTTTCAGCCCTAAGTGACCACTGCAGGCTCTTGCAGTTCCTGCCAGTGGAATAAACATTTGCTGAGCACACTTCAGCATAATAACACTTTGTGCAGCAGGCAATCGCTCACCACCCTCTGCCTCTTCTCACTGTTGTGACAATCCAAATGCCCCTAGACCACAACCATGTCAATCTCTCCTAGAATCAATTTACTAATAAGTTCCTTAACTTCTCTTGACCAGAAGTCAGGGTGCAATATTTGCTTGTTGAATACATTTGAGTGTGCTGTTTTCCCCCATCTAAGCTGGGGAGTGGGGCACTAATAGCAGATACGGTATGTGTAGCCTTTCCATGAGTGTAATATGCAGATAGTGCTTGGTGCTCTCAGTGACCTGAAATATAAAATGACTTCTCCAAGTCCATACCTTTCCTTCCATTCACCTCTCTAGCTCATCTGCTGAATGCCATTGGCATTTTGGGGGAGGAGTTGTACAATGTTGATCATTCATCCAGTGCTGGGAGGTATGAGTTCTCACCCTAATACAGCAGTATTTTTAGTGATAAATTAAACCTCCTGAAAATCAATAGGCCTAACTTTTTTTCTGACAGAAAACATCCCTTTCAGGGTGGGGACTAGAGCCAAGTCTCTTGGCTCCTGGTCTAGTATATCATCTACAGTGGGATCTTGTTCTAGGGTTGGAGCTCCACTATGCTACTACGCATTTATGCAAGTGGACTCTTCACAGTACAAGATGAAGGGATCTGCAACTCTACCTGTAAAATCTTATAGCAAAGTGTAGACAATGGACAATATTATGACTTCAAGATTATAAAGGTTACAGAAACAGAAGTGCTTCTCTGGCATTTCATCAGGCCTTTCTGCAGTATTTAACTCTGGAATCAAATTTCTCCTCCTGCTTTCAAAATTTATAGAGCCAGCCATGAAATTAGGGATGTGTCAACTGGAAATAACGAAGCATTTGACTTCAACACTAAAATTAATTAAACTGTTATTGCATTGATCTCTATAGCATCTGTTCCCCTTGTATGCAGGAATGCTGGTGTGCGCTATGGGGCCATTTCATACTGGTGGAATTGGATGCTGTGATCAGCCATATGCTGATAAAATTATTCTTTTGTCAGCATGTCTGCCTGGAATTGCTTCAGGAGCTGGAAACATTCAAAGCAACAATGCTCAGTGCTAAGTGCTTGAGATTGCTGATGTGAATAGAACTTTTGGTCTAGTTCCATACTCTACATACACTTCATACTTCGCATAAAGGTTGGCAAGCTTGTTCCTGTTCAGGGATCTAATAATGGGCTTTCAGAGCCCTTGAGTTTTGAGGCTGAACTTATTTTTGAGTGGAGTATCACTTGTTTGCAAAGCTCTATCCAACTCTAGTCCTGTTAAATCTGATAGTTCAAGCTGCTGCTTCAGGGGGATTGGATTAGACACCAAAGAAGTCAGGGCAGAAGAGATTAAAAACCCTGCTGACTGAGTGGGTTGGGTGGAAGCTACAGGTAATCAGGTTCATTGCTGGATGGTCTTTGACATCTGTCTTATGGTCACATGGCTTATAGATAGATCAGTCACAGGCACCAAATTCCATCAGAGTAAAAAGAATAAAGGTTTGTGGCAAACAGACACATATTCATACTTTGCTTTCCTCTGTCATTTGCAGTGAGTCTGTATTTTCCTGTGCACAGACAGTGTGACATTTGTCAGGTTCTGGGATGCAAACTGCAAAGAAGAAAAATGAACCAGCTATTGCAGTGGTTTGTAGAGAGGAACTCTCAGTCCTAAGGTTAGCATTGCATGTGAAGCCCTGTAGGGATTAAGAAAAAAAAGAAGAAAACAAAAGATTATGTCATATGCCAAGTCCATCCTTGAGTGGAACTACCCTGATGATGAGCAGAGCCTCAGCTGATTGCCTGGGTACTCTCCTTATCTGTAATTAGTCCTGAAATATGCACCTGAAACACAGCTGTTACAAGATTGATTTATTTATAAGGAAAAGTGGCCATTTAAAGATGGGTACTTTGAAGAAATTTCTTTGTAGTTTGCTCAGAGTTGAAAGCAGTTCTCTTCAAGCCTTGGAAGGGGTGCAATTATTTGCTTTGACTATCATGGCCATAAGAGTGGCCATCAATTGTTGCATGCTCCTTGGAAACATGTTGTCACTTTTGATGACTGTGGTATTATTAATCAGTTAATTATCATCACTGGATAAAAATTAAAGTGCCCAAGTAAGCACAGAAGCCTTCTCTTTAAAGAATCCCTGTGAACACTTCTAGGTGTGTGTGTGTGTGGTGTTGAGCACTTGTCCTGGCTGTGCTGGACGTCTGTGCACCGGCACAACCTGCACTTCTGAAAGCCTGCAAGCCCCTGAAAGGTTGGTGCTTTGTAACAGCTCCATCAGATGTCATCACAAGATATTTGTCTGTCAGCAATGGCCAGCTAAGTGATTAGCTGACACAGCTACTTACTGTATGGGTCACTGGCAAAACAGACAGGTTCAAAAATTTAAGACATTTGTTCCAGCTCCTCCCAAAAGCCTTGCCTGCTTTGTCCGGCTATCAGCTCGGTCGTCTCGTGCAAGCAAAATAACACATGTTGGCACTTAAAACAAGCTGATTAAGTATAGCCAGGCAGCCCATGGTGGAGAGAAATACTGAGCTTTGTTTGTCTGGAGGGAAATTTTTTTGGACTTCCTAGGGCTTATTGCTGCTGGTGGTAGAGGAGAATGGAAAGGCAACCCCATCTTCCATGATGAGGACTGTGTGTGTCCACAATTCCACCAGTGCTACCTGATAACTATATTATATCTATGGTGTAGCTGATGGCTTAAATGGATGGCCCATTTTGTTACAGTCCAAGGAAAAAGGTTCTGTTTATCTTAATTAAAGCTGCATTTTGCACATAAGGTTAAAATTTGCTTTCCATTTCACATTTTGTTTTTATTTTGACAATTATCCTGATGATACACTACATCAAAGCTTCATAAGCAACTGGTTTCTTGAATCATCTCCCATGTACTCAAGGCATGTGACTCTCTTGAAGTGGTAAAGGCTGGTGATGAAAGATAAGGGATGGGTGCAAGGTGATCCTGCTGGCCAAGTTGTGTAGATGGAGGAAGCTAAAGAGCATTTTCCATGAAATACAAAAGAGAGAAGCATGATTGAAAGTTGGGGGATATATTTAGATAGAACAGGATTGTGTCCTCTCTCTAGTTTCCATGGTGTCAAAGACTTAGCTAAATCCTTGTATCGTAAAAATAAAAGCAGACAGAAATGTACTGTTTTAAATTTTGGTTGTCAGAGTGACAGTAGGGTTGGAAGATTTTTGTCAACAGACAAAACAGAAGTATTTTTCTTTTGTAGGATTCAGTGCACAAAAGATAATAGTTGACCACAAAAATGAATCTTGAGAGGTACAAGCCAAAGAAGATTTTTGTGCCGTGTGTAAACGACTTCATGTAATTTACACTGGCCTTACAGCACCCCAGAAAAGGCCCGCTTTCTCCTAATATTAAACACTTGACTTCAGGCTGAGAGAGCAAAGCTATTCAGATCCTGAAAGCAAAATATTCTCCTGTGTTGGTTATATGAAAAAGACATGCAGCATCCCACTCAGAGGCATGGCAGAGGAAAATATATCTGCCTATCCCCCATGCAGCCCTCAGTTTAACATCCTTTTTCACAAACTAAAAATCAGTGGCTGTATTTCAATGTACCTAGCTAGGAGGGAAATCTTTGAAGGGTAATCTATGAACCCATTAATAGTCTCCCCATTATTTTAAAAACCTGAAGAGGAGAAAGCACCCAGTGGCACATCACTGCTTACTTCCAGATGTCTGAGTATGGCTGAAGGTAAAGGTGGCCTTATTTTGATGAAGCTCATATATGCTCCACTGCAGTATTTTAACAGTCCTCTCTCAGGACTAGTGAGACTCCCTGAAGTTAAACAAGCCTATGGATGCCAGGAATTCTGCAGTAACAAGTCATGGCTCTGTACTCAGGCTAATTACTGTTGAAGTCAAAGGGAGTTGGATTATTTCCTGCCCAAAAGTGCTCGAGCTGCAGCAAAATGAATTCTGTGTGCAAAATCATTTGCATGAATTTTGCTGTTTTCATTCCTCAATGCTGAAACTGAGGCAGAGCAGAAATTCAGTGATTTGCCAGAGGCTGAACAGAGAGGCACAAACTGCAAGGGGAAAGAGGTGGAACTAGTGACTCCTGAGATATATGCATCATTTGGCAGCTTGTGCGGTCCTACCAGCATGCACTGCAAGGAAAATTACCTACCTAAATGAGATGATTTTGAAAGGACTTTTTTTAGCTTCTCCCTCAGCTGTTTGGTTGGGGTTTTTTTGGGTAGAGGAAAATACAGGATGTTAGCCAAAACTATGCATTCCTGTAAAGGCCAAATATTATTCAAGCACCATTACTAATAAGAGCAGCATTTGTCCCTGTGTGTTTGTCCCATGATCTTTGCACAGGTGTTAGTCCTGTTTAGAAAACAGGAGAAGCACATTCACATGAGGAGCTCTAAAACTCACTAATTTCATTTTTAAGTAGGAAGTAGTAGAGAAAGGAGCCCTATATCTAACCTTTTTGCTACATTCTTGCAAGAAAAACTCCAACCTCAATATATTTAATTTTTTTTTACTGCCAAGTTTAAACCCTTGCACAAAAAAGGAAACCTTACAATGGAAATGCTGACAGGTCCTTAACTGTAGTAGCAGTAACAGTCTGTGCCATAATAAAGATGTTGCATGTTATCAATAATCCTCTTTTTGCCTGAATCCCTGTCTTTCTAAAGAGAAAGGGCTTACTGACTGGGCAAATCTATTTATAAATTTTGTCTTGGCACAAGAGGAATGTATTGACAGTGTAGTGGAGATCTAGGGAGGCACCTGGCCGGCCTGCCTGCAGGCAAGCAGCAAGCTGACTGTCAAAGCAGGGTGCTTAAATTTTCTCTCATTCCTCTAAGAGAGGGAGTGGGGGCAGTTAGGAAGAAGGAAAAGGTGGGGGTGGCGGGGGGGGAAGCTTTCCTTTGAATAAGGTAGGGCCAAAAGAGTCACAAAAGAGTGAGCAAGTTTTCATACTTGGCTTGCTGAAGAGCTTCCACCTATTACTCACCACTAGATGCAGTCTTCTCAATTGAGAACCAGGGGGTATGTGTATGGAGACACATGCACCACGACAGCCCCAGCTGATAAGGATAGATCTTCCTGGGGTTTCTTTGAATAAAAGGATGGAAGGGTAAAGCTGGAAGGAAAAAGGACAAGATCTCAAGGAGGATACTCACTTCTCTCCCTTCTGTGTCATTTAAAGGGATAACTTTCTTTGAATATGTTGTGGTGGATTTCACATCACTTCTAAGCAAAGTCTTGCAAAGAAGATGATGGATTTATTTAATTGATAGCATAAACTGGCAAAAAAAGTTGAATTCCTGCCACTTACCATCTTTTCACATTAGTGATATTCCAGTAGAAATACAACATCTTCCTTGCAAATGATAAGAAAGAGATGACAGTGCTGCTTAACATCCTTGTACACCTGCAGCTGAGCCAGTGCCAAATTGTTGTCGTATTTCCCCAGGTCCTTGGCCCATTTCTAAGTAGTGTGATAGAGAATAAAACTACCCAGACATTTATTAAGTGACCAAGTTCCTATGAGAACTGGAGCTTTCTAAAGTTTCTTTCTCCTCTCTGCAGCTACTTTTCACCATTCATTGCTTGCATAGCATCAATATTGGACATGTAGCACACTGCAGCTCAGTGTTGGCATGGGTTACCACCTTAACGCTGTCTGCAGACTTTCATTACAATTCTTCATAACCCTTTCTGTACCTAGTCTCCTTCTGGAAACACTGAGCAGTTGATAGAAAAACATTTCACTCTTCATGATAGGGTTCATGAACTGATATGGTGATGGAGTGTGTGCAGAACAGAAAATAGGAGCACTGACATGGTGTGCAGTCTGAGTGGCACAGCTCTGGTGATGATAAGATGGGTATTTGAGTGGAGGTGAGGATGCGTACACTTAGCTTTGCTTCTCTCTTTCTGTCAGCTATGTTGTTTTGCAAATCCCATTGAGTGCTTCACAACAAAGTACTTTATGCATGAATATACCTTGAGCAGATTTATATATATATATATACTTTTTTTTTTTTTTTTTTTTTTGTAAAGAGCTCACTGTTGTCCTAGCAATGTTTGATTTCAGGCCAGGGATGAATGGTTTTGAAAATCCCACTCAGAATACATATGCCTGTTCTCTATTACATGGATGTCAAATTTTCCTCCTCTTATACCTAAAGGCTAAAATTTACTCAAAGCAGAACAGCAAGGATCACATAGCTCTTGTCAAAATAGCTTACAACGTGCAACCAATAAGTAGGTCACTTATCTGAATGGGATACTGTATAAGTAGCATGTTTGCCACAAGAGACTTATGAGCAAGTCCCCTATGGTGTATATATAATAGTCTGTCGGTCTGATTCAATTCCCACTGATGTTTAAACTAGACCTCAGTTTAAATGGAGGTGGATCAAGGGGTATGCATCATGTATGAACTATGGATGTGTCTTTTTCCACAAGGGCTTACTGAAGTAACTGGGGATGTCACAAAAGGCCAAAATTGATTGTATAAGTTCACTTTCAATCTTCACAAGCCATTTGAATGATCCAGACATATTCCTCCAGAAAATGCAGGGTATGCAGGGGAGGAGAATAATGCATGTGGCAGCGTTAGCTCAGGACATCGATGAACTGTTCAAATCTTGCAGGTGACCTTACTCTGACCCTTTTAGTGACTAAAGAGACATGAGTGTTTCTTTTACATTTCTGTCTTCATTCTTGGCTAGCTTTGGCAGAATATCTCAAAGTTATGGGGAAGATGATAAAGACAAAATTCCCAACTAAAGCAAAGAAATACTGAAAATTTTGTTGGAGAGGCTGCAATTTGGGCAGTTGTCTGCTGGGTGCTTTTGCTAATGGAGCACATTACAGCCTTAGATTGGGAAAGGAGTCACAATTTGGGGCCCAGGAGGTGTTCAGCTTCTCTTACAATATCAGGGAATATTTCCCTTCCTCTGCCATGAAATTCCATCTGAGGAAGTGCATTATAGAATGTGTGTAAGTTTAAACTTTGGTATGGCTTATGTGAAAGATAACCTTTGACTACAAGGACCCAGGAAAGCATTCGCTGCAGGAGTCATCCAGCCAAAATCCCAGCAACGAGTTTGCGTCCCTCTGAATTTTGAAGACTCTGACCACAATTAAGAGGTGCCTTTGATGGATTCCACCAACACCTTCTCCCAGAGGATATAAGTCAGGCTAGTGGGAGATGAATACTGAAAGCAGAGACTCAAGCTGTATTGCACTGTGAAACTATAAAGTGGATAGTTTCATCATTGATTTAAAACTATTTACAGTGCTGATAACGCAACTCAGAGAAAGGATTGGTACTGAGAGGAGGATTATTCTGCAGGGATAAGTTAGTTCTTCTACAGTTGTTATTACAGGAATTACCTTATTCTGGAAAACTGTTATTCAGTGGTTAACAAGGAAAAAACTCAAACACCATTACAAAACCACCCTCTTTACCCTTTGTATAACTGTACATGTTCAAAGTCTGGTCAGAGTAGAGTAGAGGAGTTGAGTACTGAACCGAACTGAACAAGACCATGCTGCTTGTCTGTACACACTCTGTAGCTGCGTGGTTGTTTTTTAAGGGACAGGACCCCTGGGTATCCAGGATTTATCTGATTTTGACCAACTTAACAAAGAGGAATTATGTGTCTTATTAGATGCTCTGTATATACCTCCTTGACTGGGTTCTACACTCCTCACTTTGTTGCTCTTGCTACTTAGCACTACGGGTTTTATACAGGTCTACCTTTTGCCCTTGGTCTTAGCACAATTTCAGTGCTGGAAAATATGTTTAAACCAACTCTTCTCACTAAAATGTAAAATTAATTGTGGTTTTCTTTGTTTTGCCTGGACTAAAGTACCTCACTTCAAGAGCACTCTTTAAATTTGTGTACAGGAACCCTGGCTGCTATCAACACAAACACTGTGTATGAAGTCTGTCACAGAACACAAACAGCTGACCAGGACCTTCATTAGATGGCAGACTTCCACAATGAAATGGACATTATCAATTTCAGCCTCAAAAACACCTCTGAAAACAGCTAAAAGGCACTGAAAGCAATGAAATATTAATCATTGGCAGTTTTAAGAAGGTAAAAGCATTTCCCAAGGGGCATCTTGCGGTGCTACTGCCTCGCCTTATGCACGGTTTCCTACCTCTCACTTCCTTCCTCATTAGGTTGGCATTGGGATAAAAGAGCAGAATGGGTCAGGAGGTCCCGTTCCAAGTAATTAGAGAGTTGCTTCTTTTATCTAAGTGCACCTTGTTAAAGTGTATCAGTGTCAGCCAGGTTAATTGGAACTTTAATACATAATTGATGCTAATTTATGGCCCTTTTTGTTCCAGGATGCTCATGCAGACCCCAAAGTCAGGATACAGTTTTCTTGTTATTAATTATATGCTGAAAGCAAATATCCCATGGGAGGAGACCCACAACTTATTACAGTTGCATAGCTGCCCCAAACCCCTTCATTCACAAGTGTTTCATGTTTTTTTAAAAAGCTCCTGCTTAGCCTCAGCATAAAATAAATGTAAATGTTTATTTCTACTTCCACCACTTCACTTGCTCAAAGGAAACGCCCCTCAGTTGTGCTACTGCGAGCAGGGTGGGACTCTACTCTAGCTGACACTTTTCCTCCTCAAATTAACAAAATATCTGTGAAGAGATAAGTGAATTCTATCACTGACTTAAAAGCAATACACAGCCCCAACTTCACCCTTTTGTAGGTGGGTACTCCTGAGGAGGAAATACCTAGAAAAAGCAAATGAGAGCTGTGCAACAGTAAGGAACGTTATTTTCACTGTCTGTGGGGTAGCATCTTTCCCCAGACAGCAGTATTTAGTGTAGCTGGAGAACTGAGCCTCTCATGGTGAATTTTCATCTGAGGCACCTGGGAGCCTGAAACTTTTTCCTTCAATCTAACTGTCCCAAATGTCCACAGCAAAATGAGCTTTCAAGTGACCAAGGTAGATCGTATACAGGGTCTGCAGTTGATGCCCATGAATGTGTGCTATTTAGTCCATTTTCAACTCCTCTGCCTAAGTGTGTAAAGGAGAGTCACTCCAGAGAAATCCTCACAATCCTTTCTTTATTGCATTTATAGCTCCTCTGTGGCCTTTTTTGTCCACATGAGCTCACAAATGTATATAAACGTGCATTGTTATTCAGACTACTGCTCCTACTGAACAAAATGATGCTTCTCACAGGGACACACTTAGGGATTTGCAGGGATGGAACTAGACATTCCAGGTGCTTGCAGTGTTAATTGGCTTGAGTTGTGATAAGTACTTAAAATATTTTAAGTTCTTTACAGTGAGAGTGGTAAAAAAATGGAAGAGGTTGCCCAGATATGTGGTTGAGGCCCCATCCCTGGAGACATTCAAGATTAGTCTTGATGTGGCCCTGGGCAACATGATGTAGTTGGAGGTGTCCCTGCTGACTGCAGGGGAATAGAACAAGATAACCTTTGAGGGTCTCTTCCAACCCAATGCAATCTGTGAATCTATGGTGAGCAGAAAGGGCAGCAGAGGAGGTGTGGATCAGTCTCCAGTTCTCCTGTGAGATCGGGAGTTGCTTAAGAAAATCACAGGAGGCACAGAATGGCAAATTCATTCCTTTTCCTTATGGTCTGCACATCTCAGGCTCAATGTCTATGGGCTTTCAGTGCTTGTACAGGCGAAATATGAGGAATGCTTTTCCCTCTTGTCAGTTAGACTGAGATTTTCAATCAGGTTTTCCCTTAAAAGGATTCTTCTAGCACCTCAGTATAGCACAGGTTGCACAAATACTACTGTGTTCTCAGATGTCTCTGTTTAGATGTATTCAAACTCATGCCATTTCTGGACTTGATGGTCCTACAAGTATGCTAGAAGTTCACCTGCTCCCACATATTGCCAGATATTTGAACTGCTTAGATCCAATGCCTGTGCAACTGCTTCACCCTTTAATTTGGTCCTCAGTTCATTTTGTTCTGTGGAAACCAGATGTGGCACAACATGATAACATACCTGTAGTGGGATATGCTGGAACATGAAACAACATGTGTCAAGTTTCCTCCGAACCTTTTGGAGATCAGGTATCAGTCAAAATGAGGTCATGTTAATTATCAATGATTAATTAATTAGATGATTGTTGGACAGATGAATTCCAAGATTAAATATCACTCTTGATCAGTGCCTGTAATGTAGAAGAAAAATAAAGATTTTTAAGTCAAATGAATGGAAAGATTCCATTTCAAATTTCCAAGGTTCCAGATTCCAAATTTCAACTACTCATGTGACATTTGTGTGGCATTTCAGAGAGCTGACAGTGATGGGGTGAAGTAGCATCTCAGCTCAACCTCGAGAAAAGTGGCAAATAAATAAGGATCATTCTGCATCTTAGAAATTACCTTTTTTATTAATTATATATGTTCCTACCCATGTTTTGGTTTCTAGATGTCCAAACTGAACTATTTTTTATCAGGGATAAAGCTATTCAGAGATTTGAGTGTTGTATGAAACGAGTCTGTGCCAGCAGTACATGCCCAGTTATCCCATGTGGACTCTCCTGCTGATGCTGCCAGCTGATTTGGCAGGGGACTTGCAGAACAGAGTGATGCTGATCAAATTGAAAACAGCATTGATCACAGAAGGCAAGGCACAGATGTTGGAATGGGGATGTTTCGGCAGCAGAAAAATCCTTGTGGTCAGATCTGCTGTTCTTAATGGTGTCTCATGTTCTGCAGCTCTGTATATGCTGGTCCCTGAGGGCACTAGTGGTCCTTGCTGGTTCTGAGCAGGCCAGTCAACTCTTTTCAGCCCAATATCACACACATAATTAAGTGCTCATGTGCCAAATATTGTACACAACACGAAGTGTGGTCAAACTTTGAGATAGAATCAATGCCTTTGATAGGACAGCCTTTTGGAGACAAGTTTACCTTGCAGGGCGTTAAGATGTTCATTCTTTGCTTCCTTCAGTATCTCAGCTGATGTGGTATTTTGTTTTTGCAGCAAGTGAAGTGCTAATGTTAGACAAAAGTCTACCACAGCCCCAGGTGTGGAGCAGGTCATGGTGAGAGAGTGTGTTAGGAAAGCCTGGAGGTCAATCCATGACTTCCATCAGGAACAGAGAAATGCAGAGGTGTCAGTAAGCTCCAGCTGCTGCAAAATGATGAAGAGTTTGTCTTTCAGTTACAAAATTGCATTTGTGAGCACCCACTTAACATAAATTGTGTTGGCAACTGTGGAAAAGAGGAAAGAGGGCTTGGCAAGTTGATTAGGCTTGTGTTTGCCTGGATGGCATCATGTCAACCTCCATGTGACTACAGACACTTGAACTAGCTTCCTTGCACCTGATGTTTTTGGATGCTGGGCTACACAGGGTAAATCTCTTTACAAAGTTTGGGAAGGTCTAGGTGGGAGAGCATCTCTAACAGTTCTGATGGCACAATGTTGCACCGTACCTTGCTACACAGTGTTTCAAATGTGGCATAGACTGCATGTTTTTGGCAAATTAAAGGTGCCACTTGGTATTCTGGGTGTTCTAATTAAGGACTCATCTGAGTATCTAGCAGCATATTTTCCAAGGAGGATGAGACTGAGACAAATACCACTGAAAAGTGAAGCAATCTGGAAGCTATAAGGCTTGTATGAAAATCCTCCCTTGGCTTTTTCTCTCATTCTTTCCTGTCTGAGGATTTCACAACAGAGGATTGAGTGGAATCGAATAACCTCACAGAAACTCCAGTAAGACTTAATATTCTCAAAGGAAGGTCACCAGGTTTCATTTTGTGCCAGCACTCACTGTCCTGAGGTATTGAAGGCTGGGGAGCTGGAAGTGAACCTTGGTCTGCAGCAAAGGAGCTGGAGAAATCTGCCAAGCGATTTGAATAGAAATTGATGTGGCAGTAATTTTTTCCTTTTTTTGGAAGTTGCTCCTGTTTTCAGAACCCTGCTCACCTCAGAAAGGAGACTGGGGTATAATGCTTCACACAGCTGATTGTCACTGCTTTGGTGGCACAAAATAAACAGAATGGGGAAGGCAGCAAGTGCATTAGGGCAGGGGAAATAAAGAAACATTTCTAACCTCTCGCAGCAATAGACAGCAGGGCACATAATGAGCTCTGCTGCACTAGCGTGAACTAAGGGAGTTTTATTTCTTTTCCCACCTCCCTCCTGATGCTGCATCTACCTGTGCCCAGTGGAGAGCAGTCAGCCAGGGTCAGCAGCAGATAACCCTGTCTTATTGTGTGCAGGGTGTGACTTGGGGAGTTCTTGTTGGCATGTGATTGGATGACTTTATTCTCAGTGAAAGGGGGCTGAGAAACCTGCAGGCCACTAACTTGGATAGAGTTGGGTGGGATTTTTTTCAGAACTGGGCCAGAAACTGTCCCTTAGCTCCACTGTAGCTGCAGCATGGCTCCTGAAGTAAGGAGTAAATTGCCCTTAAGGAAAACAAAGCCCCTGTTTTCCTGCAAATATCCACAGTAATTAAAAACATGTGAATCACAAATTGCATGGCATACCCACAGCTTTGCATCTATGGAGACACAGACTTGGCATGACAGACAGGCTGGTGGTAGGACTTTCCTTCCTCTCAGACATTTCTTAGCTGTGGCTGAGTCTGCCTGCTTGTCTGTTGCTTTCTGCACTGTATGCACTGCTTTGCTTTGAATAGAGTAGAATAAACTGGGTTGGAAGAGACCTTTGAGATCGTCGTGCCCAACCCATCATCCAGCTCCACCTAATCAACTAAACCATGGCACCAAGCACCCCGTCAAGTCTCCTCCTAAACACCTCCAGTGACGGCAACTCCACCACCTTCCTGGGCAGCCCATTCCAATGGGCAATCACTCTCTCTGAAGAATTTCTTCCTAACATCCAGTCTAAACCTCCCCTGGCACAGCTTGAGACTGTGTCCTCTTGTTCTGGTGCTGGTTGCCTGGGAGAAGAGACCAACCTCTGCCTGACTACAACCTCCCTTCAGGCAGTTGTAGAGAGAAATAAGGTCTGCCCTGAGCCTCCTCTTCTCCAGGCTAAGCAAGTCCAGCTCCCTCAGCCTCTCCTCATAAGGCTTGTGCTCCAAACCCCTCCCCAGCTTTGTTGCCCTTCTCTGGACATATTCCAGTAAGGAATGAATAATGATAATGCAAAATACCATCCACTCTTGAGTTTCTTTAAGGCAAAGAACATGCAAAAGGTACCTCAAAGTCACCTGTTCCTAACCAGCCCCTAAGAGAAGCCCAAGGAGTTTTTTTGTGTGTGTTTTTTGGTGGTTTTTCTTTTTTTAAGAAACAGAATGTAGAAACCTGAGAATTTCATTTGTTAATAAACAGCTGATGCCAGCAGTGACTGAACAAAACTGGCTAATCACAGCTCCCTCAGGAGGGCTGACAAAATTGGGAAGAAACACTTAAAATAAGAAATACTTTCCTGCCTGGTCCCCAGGACTGGGAGCAGTCCTTCCTGGCTGTTAGATGTTTTGATTACTTCTTTTTTTTTTTTTTTTTTTTTTTTGCCTCAGGGACACTTAATTTATGAGCCTGTGCTTGCCACATATAGCAGCTGCTGCTCCCGGGGGGTTTTAGCTGCTTGGGTTTTAAACCAAGCTGCTGTTGCAAACCAATTAATCCATCTTTTGGTGGTGTTTTCCTGGTCACAAGAGTTCCATGGTTGTCTCTGCTTGAACTGTTCTGCTTACCTGTTGCACCAACAATGCTAACAGGCATCTGAAACTGCCTGTTAGCAGTGCCTTAGTGTGAACATTTAATGTGCAACTCAGTAGAAACTGGCTTTGTAATTCTAAAATAATCCAGGGTTATATGTTCCCCCTTCAAAGGTGTTCACATTAAATCACTAAAGATGTGCTTTACTTCAGCCTCACACGTTTCTGTTATAAATACTGTGGTATGTGTTGCATAGCTTTTTATCTCTTTCTTTTCTTTTTTTATCTTAGCCTTCAAAAAGAGATTAATGGGATGGGGGGTTTTATTTAGTCTGCATTGACAAGCTTAAGTATTTTCTAACACCTTATGACTGTTTGGCTTCAAAATGAAAGCATTCCCAGGAAATGCCTAGTGAAACTCTGTGTAAGCCTCCGGCTTCAAGGTGTGTTAAGTTCCCCAGAGAGCTTGTAGCTGCTCTGTTGCAAACCCAAAGTTAAGGACCAGGTTTTACATTTCTCAAATGTCCCTGTAAACGCACCATTGATTCTCTGTACCTAGTTACTGCAAGGGGAAAGAAAACGGGTTTGGTGGCGCTTGCTTAAAAGGGAGCCAGTGCTGAGCTCTGAGCCTGGAGCTCCCTTTAGCGGACCGCATTGTGTAGTGCACTGCACCTTGTGGTTTGGCTCCTGGGGACTTCAAATCGCTGCAGCCTGGAGAATAGGAAAGGCGACTCTGCCCCGTTTCCCTATCAGTGTAGAACTGCCGATGTAAATCCTGTTTTTCAGCAGCGTTGCCATGAATCTTACTTAACATGCAGTCTCTGAAGATGGGAACAGATGCCAGCTCTGCCAACTCCCACTTGGTACCCAAATGACCAACCTTTCCTTCATTTGCGACAGTCTGCTGAACAAAAGGCTGGACTCCTTTGCTGGTTCTAAGTCTAGATATGAACCCCTAGCTGAGCTGCTTCTCCTGCTTGATTTGGAAAGCAAGTGTCTCTTTAATGCTAAGCTTGCATGGTCAGGACTTCTGTGACTTGAAACAGATCTTTTTCTTCCTTGGTCAAGTGGGTTACAAAAACAAATGTGCTCTGTTACTGTGTGCCTCCAGCCCAGGAAAATGGAAGACTTCAAGACCCAAGTATTAATCTGTAGAGAGTAAAAGAGGCCACCCAAGGAGGCGATGAGTGGAAGAGAAGGAATTGCCTCCTCTCTGCACTGGGTGTGAATTACCCTGTCACTACAAGGACACACTGTAGGCCTCTGCAGCTCATGTGTTGAGAGTGTGACTTGCTTTTTTCACCTTCCCTCTCCCCTCTTACTGCAGTGGCTGTATCTTGGACATCTGGAGCACTGTAACAGAGGGTTTCTCTTTCCCTTGTCAACCCCATCAGCAGACTGTGCTGAGTTCTCTGGAAAAGTAGGATAGGATGTGGGGCAGTAATGTCAGTGATGAGCCCTTGGAAATCAATGGGCCATCTCTGGCATGTGACCTCTGCTTACCTGAGCCCATGTTTAGGGGGTGGATTGTTACTCAAGCTTCTGTACACCACAACTGTCTGTGTTGTGAGATGGCACAGACAGCCACTTTGTACTCCAGCGTATTCCCAACAACTTTGTCATCGTCAACTCCTTGAGCTGATGATGTGGAGTGCTTTAGTTTATACATCTAAATACAGGGGAGAAGGGAAAGTGTTACAAGCCTGATTCTTTATAAGTTACCCTCCCTACTGAGGGCACTTAGAACTTCCAAAAGTTTGTTGCTGCAAAACCTTGGCATAGAACTTACAAGCCATTACAAAATTCTGGGATCAAAAGTGCTCATTAAGAGCTATGTGAATGACCAGAGCAACTGTAAATGGAAACACTAACAAGGAAAAACTGACTGAGTTATGCTTCTGCAGATTAAAAAGCTTGGATTTCAAAATCTTGTATTGACTTTTTCAGGTTATGAGAAGAAATACCTTTCTCTGATCTCTTACCACCAGCACCACCCCTGTCTCCCCCCACTAGGTCCCATATAATTTTAGATTGGCATCCACTGTTTGTAGGAACTGTTTTGTTTGGTATTTGCTATGCAAGTGAAGTTATCTTTATGCAAAAGCTAGTATTTGGCCTGAACTGCTGGGTGATGAGTATTACTGACCTGTCTGTCTTGCTTTTGCTTCTTTGAGGAATAGCTTATTCTTATTTTTACACTCTCCTTTCCAATCTCTTGAGTCATGTGTGCCAAAAGCATTTGGCCCTTGACAAAGTTTAGATTTCCCATTAACCATTGAAATTCACACTGCAATGTATGGAGTCCCAGATTTTTAAGGAAGTAATCTCTATCACTGATAGTAAATATTCAGAGGTGACTGATAAGACTGTCTTCCCTGAAAGTATATTTTGCTAAAGAGAATGTAAGTCGATTCTCCATCTCCATTCAGTACAGACAAACAAAAACCAATGGTTTGTGTAGCTGGCAGCCTATGCTGACTTTGGACTGATGGCCTGTATGCAAGATTTTCCATTTCAGTATCAACTGCTTCAACTGACTGAGCCCTGAAAGTTTTTCACTGTGACATGACAGAAAAATACTGATTACATGCAGGCATAGTGAAGTAAACATACAAAACTGAACCCTTCATGTTATAGAATTTGTAGTGATAAAGAATGAAAGGCCTTTCTTGGGAGCAAGAGCCAGTATGTGGCTTTAGAGGAGAATCTGTCTCCAGGTCTCGTGTCGGAGCTCTCTGCTTCCAGTGCACTTTGAGGAAGAAAAGTTGAGTTACCGTGGTAGCACATTGGCTAAATGTGCAGAAATCCAGTGGCAACTCTAATTGGTGACTTTCAAGAACAGGAGAGCTGGCAGGAGAGAGCAGGGGATAAGATCTTGACAACGCTGCAACTTTTCATAAACTTGTTTTGTTTAATTCCCCGGGTTTGAGCATGTGGTCTACCAACTCCTCTTGAACACTTAAATTACATTTCCTAGTGACATTGAGGGGTAGGTTATTAATGCAGGATGGTGGGAGGTGTGTTCACAAATCCATTTATCAGATAATGGGATTAAGAGGCATACCTCCTGAGCTCTGCTTTAAAAAAACACACCTTACTTCTAAATCTACATATTCAGCGACTACAGCAGCCACATTACAGCACAACAAATGAAAGTGCTGGACAAGCATTTTGAAGGCCTTCTCTCACAGTTCCAATAATATGCCAGTGGCACGAAAGGGAGGACAAGCTCCCTTGTTACTGAGTTAGTTGGAGGAGGCAAGTTTCTGAGCTACTGATGAATCTGAGCTACTGATGAAGTGAAACAAAGGCAGAGGAGATTGCAGCTGCATCTGAAATAGAAAAGACCACCAGCTAGACACTGGAGGACACTGTCCTGGCTGTACAATCATCTCTGGTGCTGGTTATCTCAGCAGTAGACAGAATGGGCCCAGGCAGACATGAGGAAAGATACAGATGATTTAAAGATATGATCAGATCTAAACTTCACAGTTAACTTCTGCCATGCTCTGCATAGATCTGGCCATGCCACAGCTTATGTCTGTTTGCTTGCAGCTGCTAGTGTGTGTTGTACAGTGCAGTGGTGTATTATGATATTTTTGTGGGTTTATTACTTATCCCACCCAAATTCTATATTTATATTCTGTATTCTTTATAGTTAACTGCCTTTTTAAATATGTACATTGTGGCTTGATGTGTTTTTTTTTTTTTCCAAAAAGTTTCATATCTAGAACCATTTCTTTGAGTTTAGAATATGATCAACCACTACATTTTTACTGTTACAAACATTTGACTTATGACTTAAATGAATGTATAGGAAAATGCATCATAGAGAGGTTCTCTATGCAACTTATCAGAACAGTGTTCTGGTTCTACAGGGTCATATATGTTATTTAGCACAAACTTCTGTTTTGTATGGGGCCAATCACAAAGCTTATAGAAAATATGTTTCCATAGGCAAATACAGTTTAATTTCAACTCCTCAAGAAATCCTTGAAGAGGGCAGATGTAAGGGTTATTTTCAGGAAATAAGTGCAGGTTTCTGTTTATCTTTGCTGGTAGAGTCATGACCAAAACCCCAAGCTCACACTGCTGAATACGCAAGTGTTGTAAACACCACCTGAGGCTTTCTTACACTAGCCTTGCTAGCTCATTTTCCTTGTTTCATTCATGCAAAGCAAAGGACCACTTTCAGTATGCAAAGAACATCCCACCTTTTGCAGAATGAGCTGGTTTCCAAGAGCTGCTGCTTTCTGCATCTGGAACACCTTGGCTTTGGCGGAAAAGCCCTGCTAAAAATTCCCCTTCCCTACAAAACCTGTTGCATCTTCTTACTCCCCATGATGCTGACAGTGCTAGTGGGGTAGGCATGGGTGAAGGAGATTCGTCTCACCCTGACTTTGCTGAAGCCAACACATCCAGCATGCTCTAAGTGTAATGCTCTCACAGTGCACATGTTAATGTCCACCTACTGAAGAACATGCAGAAATGTGAAGATTAGCAATAACACAGCAAAGTATATTGTGAGGCAGGATATGGAGTTTTATGGAGGAAAAGGATTAGTAGATATTGCAAAAAGCCACTGCAGTAAAAGAAGTGCTGAGATTTTAATAATCTAAGGTATTAAGTTTTTATCTGCTTTTTTTCCTAAAGCTCTGTGCCAAGGTTTTTTGGAGTCTCACAGAGGATTTACACACACATTTCATCTATTAATGGAATCTGGAAGCCATGCAGAAACTCCAGGCATCTTGAGACAAGCCAGGCCCAAACTTAGTGGGGGTTCTTATTATACAAGTGCAGGGCATAGGCTAGGCTGTGCCCCTATTAGAAGTCATTGTTCTGTTTTGGCTCCTAACTTCCAAATGTCAAGGTAGACTGGACCCGTGCGAGTCTAGCACACACATTTCTCCCTTTTGACTGAGTAGAACATAGAAAAGCAGGCAATTCTCTCTTCTTTTGTTGCTACAGGGTCAAAATTGGGGGGGGGGGGGGGGGAAATCAGCCTGGCGTCAGTATAAGATCCAGAAGAAAAGGTCTTTCTCTCAAAAACTCACCTTAGCTGTGGCACTTGCAGTGTGTGTTTCTTTCTCCTCCACAACTCTTCAGGGATCATTACCTTTTAAAAAAACTCTGGCAATAGCACTGAAAAGGTATAACTACTTGAGTACACTGTTCTCCATGTTCATGTTAAGACTACTCCTCTGACTTGTCTTCAGGAAAAACTGCAGGCAGAATCAGAGAAATGTGTTAGAAGACTCTGGTTTCGTGACCCAACGCTGAAGACAACTGCTCTGACTTCATGAGTTCAAGATATATAGTACCTTTATGAAGCTCAAATACAATATCCTACAGGTTAATCTTGTATTAATTGTTGGGTTATAGCCTGGTACATAGGCATTCTCTGTACAAAGGAACAAAGGAAAATTTCTGGGGAGAAATCCTTGTTTGGCAGAAGATTTTTTTTTTTTAATTATGACATGTAATTGAGTCTCTTAGCTAAGAGCCTGAGCCCCACAAGATAAATAGCACAGCAGTAAGTAAAGGTGGCACTAGACCAATAAAAAGGGATGGGAATGTTGGCTGTAACTGTGCTGGGTTGGCTCTCCACATCCCCCCAGTACAGCTTAGATGGGTGCTCACAATACCACCTGGTAGCAGCCTCAGAGGTCTCCATCTAAGATTTCTCTGCTGTGCCAGCCAAGCAAGATGCTAGCTGCCATCATGACTGTGTCTGCTTGAAAACCCAGCCCTTGCTTACAGATCTTTGCATGAGCCGAGGAGGAGGACTGCTTGATTGATGTTGTCCTTGCTGGGAGAATCCTGGCTGTAAAGGGAGACAGTTAAAAAATCAGACTCCTGTGCTGTTGGACCCTACCTGTGTCAGCAGAACCAGGTGTGCAGAAATGGATACTGCATGTGAAAAGGGTGGTTTACCAGCCAGTTCTAGTAGAGGTAGTGTGCAGCAAAATTATCAGAAGCTTTTCCTTAAAGCCCCTTGGTCCTGCTTGCATGGTCAGCTTGTGCCAGCCAGCACATGGCCTCTGAAGGGGACAGACCATAAACAGCAGTGAAAGCACATGAGAAGCTCAAGGTGAATATGGCAGGAACAATGTAGAGTATATAGATATGTGCAGAGAGTTTAAATCCCAGTAGGTAGTCACCTTTCCTCTTTATTTCTTGTCCCAACTTGTTTTCTCGGTTCTGTTTACACCCTGACTCCCTCCCGAAGAGAAAAGGGAACGCTTACTCCCAGGGAATTAAGCCCATCGCCAGGTTTGTTAGGCTTTTCCCTTAGTGCCCAATAATCCGTGGGTCCCTCAGACGTAACACAGATAGTTTTTTCCACTAGATGGTGCTGGAACATCTCCTCACCACACCCTTTCAGCCGCAGCTCTGCCCTGCCAGCCCCCCTGCCCAGGGAGCTCAGCTCAGGGCTTTGGAAGCAGAAACATCCAGCAGTGCCGGCTTGGCTTTTGGCCTGCACCGTTGGCATGCTGCTTGCCAGGCCATATCATTCATAATACATTTCTTTTCCTCCTGAAAACAGCAGTGGCAACAAATTATTGCTTAGTGGAAAGCCAGAGACTCTGTCAGCTAATCCCTTGTGAGAGGATTCCTGAAGTCACATGCTTATTTGCAGAGCACCATGATGTCATATATATAATGAAGCAATTTGCATGTCTTTGAGTGTTTTTATTTAGGATGTCTGCAGTGTTACTCTGTTCTAGCATAAGCTCTGGGCTCAATGGCTTGGGAAACTAACTTCCAAAATATGGCTGGATTCCATTCTGGTCCAATGCCATGTGACAACAGACTGTCTGAATCCACAGACCTCTAGCAGTGACAGCACTGGGAGATGGAGCTGTGCCTGCTGGTCAGGCTGTGGTGTATGTTAGCCCTGAAGCTCAGTTACAGGGTAGTTCACGTTAGTATTAAAAGTCACTGCAACTTATTTTAGACAGATATGAAAACTGCTCTGTGAGGAGCTCTGTGAAGATCAAACGGAGTCATTGGTATCTTGCTGGAGCCTGATGGGAATGAGAAATTTAACTGCTTCTTGGGGAGAGGGGGAAACAAACCCAGAAACAAATACAAAACAAACAAACAACAACAAAACCCCCCTGATTTTTATTGCCCACAAAGGGAAAAATAAAACCCATCCCTTTCCTAGTACCTTCTGAAAATCAACAATAAACCTTCTGGGTATTTTTCTGAGTTTTTCATCCTATATATATGCCCTTCTCAACCTTGGCATATGTTAATTTCAGTTGCTTTTATGCTGTGTATTTGGACTTCCATAACTGAAATCTTACATCTCTCTGAAGGGGAAAGGAGTTTCTGTTAGCAAGGAAGGAGGGAATTACTATCTGCAGGAGGAATTCAGTGCTCAGGGAAGTAAAGCTTAAAGCTCCTCATTTCTCCAGACCTGAGCCTCTCTACATTGCTGAGGGAATAATAAATCGATCTTTGAAACAAGCTCACACAGGTGAAAAAATGTGACTGCTTCCTTTCAATACAGGTAATAGCTGAGAACTTGTTTAACTGAACTGGTCCTCTCCTAAGCATTGTTTCCCCTATATATAGTTAGGAAAAACTGTGTTACTTACCTGTATTAAATCTGGAACGGAATATTGAGGAGAAGTGACTCTTCTGTACTTTTCCATGATTCAAACCATAGGATTGAACACCCACAGCAAGACTGAGCCCACCTGGGTGGCTCCTGTGAGTCTGCACAGCATCTAGCTCAGCCTGAAGAGATTGAAACATCTTGTAAATTGCAATAATACCAATGGGAGGTGTGCATATCTGTGGGGTACATTCCTAAAGGAAATACCAGGTAGTAGATATTATTTGCAAACTATTCTGGTCTAGGCTGAAGCTTTAGCTGCCAGAAAATTTATCAGTTTTAAAACTCAAGCTGAAATTTACTGGCCATCATTGAAGTCTGTGGAAGAGGTCTTTTTTCCTAAACGGGAGATTTAGAAACTTGCTCTTGACATAGCAGTCATTCTGCTGCAAGTGAAGATTTCTGCCAAGCTGCAGTAGACATCCTTGAAAGCTCTGGTGTGTCTGTGAGATTGACAAGCTGCTCACCTCTTTAGCCTTCCGCTGACACTTGCATAGCTTGATGTGGGTGTCAGTTTTCTGACTCCACTTGCAAAGTGCTTAACTGTGAGCCCAGAAGGGATCAGCCTATTGTGCACTGTCCTCCCCAGCAAAGGGTGTCCTCCTGAATGGCTCCTGTTACATTACCTCCCCCCATTCACTGATTGCCGGGGTAAATAATGTGTGGTGGCTACTCACCCAAAGTGACGGGTGAGCTTTTTAGAGCCTGCCTCTGTTGCAGGTTTCAGTCACAAAAGGCATTGCCTTTTTTTAATCCTCTTGTTCTCTGGTTATTTTGAAAGTGCGTTTGGTTTCCAAAGCTAATGGTGGCATTGTTTGCTTGCCAGTCAGCTGATTGCCCATTGTTCTTTCAAGCCACAGGGACTTAAACTAATTCTCTTCAACTCTTCTGGAAAAAATGTAACTTTACAACGGGAGGTAAATAGATAAGGGCAGTGAGAAATGTCATTCGGTGTTGCAGGAGGGTTGCTTTTAAAATGGTCTGTGGCTGCAGCCGGAAAATTGCCTGGCACCCTGCATCATCATAATCCACCTGATGTTGTGATTTATGCTGCTATGGCTGGTTTGTCAAGAGCACCTGAACAGTCAGCTGTTGCACTGGAAAATCAAGGGAAACATTATCCTACAAATGGCTGCAAACAAGCATATCACCTTTTCAGAGTCACCATTCTGAAGGGAAAAGTACTTAGGTAATATTACTCATCTTCGGTGTTTCCAAAGGCATTTCATTGGTTTCCATGCCATATCAACAAGACCACAGCTAGCCACGAGTTAAGCATCTGTAAGTCCTGTTTGAAAGTTGGGGAGACATTTAGGACAGAAGTCAGAAAAAATCCAAGGTTTGCTCAAAGAGAGGTAAGAAGTCTATCACATACCCAGAACACATCCGCTCCTCGAAGCACAAGAGCTGTCAGACAGGCATCTCCAGTCTATTTAAAGCATTCTCCTATTCCTGGTTTGGTTTGTTTGTTTCCTATTTGTATGCATGGAGAGGGACAGAGGAGGGTGCTTCTGTTTTCAAATGAGACTGGAGCATGTCTGCGGCTGCCAAACCCTTTTTACCTCCCATCTTTACATCTGCCTACCAGGAGTAATGATAATACCCACAGGGTTTTGCACATCTCAGACCTCTGAGCATGGGGAGTGGGGGGGAGGCATGCCATTTCAGAAAATACCACAAATGCAACTGCCAAGCTTAGAGAAGCACAGGCTGATGGCATTTATTTGAAGAGTTACAGGTGGGAAGCAATTTGCTCTTGGGGATAAGAGTCCATCTACAGGAAACAGCAGTGCAAAGGATGAACGTGGGGGTCAGAGAAAGTCAGTGCAAAGCTCATACCCAAAGCTATGTAGAAGGTTCTTGGGCACTGAGCTGTGTTTCTTCAAAGACTTCCATCTCCTCTGAGGGAAGTGTGTTAGTTTGTCATCTGCCTTCACACCCTGCCCTTCCACACTCAGCAGCGACTTTCTGAATCCTCTGATGCTCCTGTTCTCAAGTGTATTTCCTTATTATTTCCCCCAGAGATGAATTTCTCTTGTCACTTCACTTCAGGATACACCACAAGTTGGTTTTTTGTTCTGTTATTCTCTGTAAGTGCTGGTGTGTAACTAAGCTGTCACGAGAGCAAATCAGCAAAACAGTTGTCTCTGACGGGTTATTCACATCATGTAACATCCAGTGGCTGGCACAGGTGTTTCAACTAGCCAGAAAAAAAATATGCTCTGAACCTCAGTAAGGCTTTGATTTTTGAGTGTGTTGTAGGTCTTAGTGTTACCTCCCCATCTTGGCTTGCCCTGAAGTTTCCACTCCTACCTCCAGATTTGGAGGCAGCCTTTGCATTGCCACCACGTCCAACCTGGAATATTAATTGAATCTGTGAAAAATGGAGAAGAAATCATGACAGCTGTCTCAAAATAAGCCTCCCTCAGCTCACTACCCATATCCCTGCTTAGTGGCTCAAATTTGCCTCCAGAGGTGGAGCTAAAGATCTGATTTAAAGGTAGAACTGGCTTAATCCAGGACAGCTGGTGGGGTTACCAACTGTCTACCTGCCTGCCTGTCCATGCTGCTTGGAAGCTGGGATGGGTTGTGGGTGAGCTCCTATCCAGCTGAGCCTTGAATTAAAGACTGTGAAGCTAGGCAGTACTGGTAATTCTGGGGAAGATAGGAGAAACTGCACTTCTCCCATAGACAATTTAAGGCACACAAAACTAAGCTGTCTGATTACATGCTGGCTTGTAATTTGTCCTGCTCTTCCTTTCACTTTGATCTTAGAAGGCATAAAGACTAAACTTTATGAAGTGTATTCAAGTATTTAGCTATGCAATTAGAAAATGCAATTTGAAAGTCCCACTAATTGCCTGTCTGCACCATTAGCCATTTAAATAGTTTCAAAATCTATCCCCCCAGTACTTGACCCTGTTTCATAAAGCAACTTCCTTCCACTTGGGCATCCAGCCAGTACTCTGGGTGTGAAGGCAAGTGAATAACATGGTGCAGGGGATTCTGCCCTGGAGCCATGGGGTTTATTTCTCCTCCCACTCCATCTGCAGCCACTGCATTTTCGCTCTTCCCACTCTAGCCACAAGCAAAGGAAATATGTGTCAGTAATGCAGGGTGTGTATCTGTACTGGAAGGGATGGTTACGAGGCAGAAAGATTCCTTTCACTCCTACCTAGCCAAGATCAGCTTCAAAAGCAGTGCCCAGCAGAATACCCAAGATTGACAGCTACAATGTCCAAATATGCTGACTAAAACTGACACCAGATTACAAGGAGGGCTCCCTGATCTTAGGCTCTTTCTGTAATCTGCTGCTGACTATTTTGGAAGACTGAGTCAGGCCAGCTGTTCATATGTCTGTATTTATGTACATACATATTTTCCTAAGCTTTATGGCTTTATGGCTAGCTCAGATAAATTCAAGAAAGTCACTAACTTCAGTAAAGGTTTATTGAAGGTTTTAAATGAGCAATTTGGTTTAGATAGCATAATTGTTGTTAATAGTATATATCGATGAGGAGAGAATTGTACCTAAGATTCATTTAGGGAGGCATGTAATTTCAGAGTGGCTCAAAATTTGTGGTTGATGTAATGTATAGAGAAGTAAAGATTTGTGATGTTCTTAGGATTTAGTACTAGAAAACTGCAAGCTACTAGCTAATTATCATTCTCATTAAATGTCTGTCTTAGTGCAGAATACAGCTTATGAGCTTTAAAGCTTACACTAATCAAGAAGCAAGATCAATTACTGATGTAGGTCACTTATAGCTCAGCTGATACGTAGCTGCTCCTCATTGATGTTACCACTTAATCAGTTATATTGATGAAATAAAAAGTTACAGTTCTACAGTCTGAAGTAGGGGAATAAGGGAATAATTACATTTTGATTATTAGGAAGTCAGTTACTGGTCTCATTTGCACAAAGACTCACACAGATGAAAGAACAAGAAACTAAATGGATTCAATTATACGTAAACTGAATTGTGATATGTATTAAAAGTATAGCTTCCATGCAAAAGTCTTAATTGCTGTAATATTGTTACTTTAACCCAAATTATTGTTTTATACTGCAGAAGTACTTAGAGGCATGTAAGCACTGGGCTGTGGGCTATGTAGAGGGAATCTTTCTAAACCTCCCTTTTGTTTAGGGAATGAAGAGATAGTCCAACACTTTTATGGAACAAGGATCTGGATACACATCCCAAGTGAGTGTCCTAACCACTAGGCAATATAAACCAGCCTCTATTTCTGTCCTAGTGATTATTTTTTCACTCACTGAAGAACTATTTCAGTAGGCAGGCTGCTTCTGACAGGACACTGTTGCTTGACAGTCAGAGCTTTCTCCTAATATAGAAGTGATGCATTTAATTCCTGACTCAGGTTGCTTTCTTCTGCTTAGAAGAGAGACCTTGGATTGAGGCATGGAAATGAGTAAGAAAGAAATGAGTATGTCAAGCATCTTTATAGTAACTCAGTCTTCTTCTGTGAGCTACCAAGCTATTTTCTATTTATATTTGTTGCCAGGGAATGCAACTGCATTATTTTTGTGTTGTTCTTATTACAAAAGCTGTTGCCTTAAAAGTTTACAAACATTTGTGCATGCTAATCATCATTAGTAGATGATATTTATACCTTGGTTCTCCTTTCACTTGTGTTGATGTAACTGAAGAATAAGTTAGTGAAAGCAGATCCAGAGTGGATGCAGATCAGCACAGCACCACTGACTTACAGCAGTAGTTCATACTTACTGTGCTCCTTCCCTAGTAGAGTTTTACCAAAGCGTTGCAATTCAGTTCTTGAATTCAGTACCATAACTGACATCTAAATGCTTTAAAATGGAGGCAAGTACTCCACAGCTATGAGGGCTAGAGCTGTTTAACACAAGTACAGAAGGAAAATGTTGCAGGAAGAGTATAAAAGGATTTAGAGTTTATTAAAGCTCAGGAAGTCGAATTCACACTCTTTCCTTGCATTACTTGGACATGTATTTCACTGTTCTCTCCTTTCCAGCTTAAGTAATGTTAAGGTTATGAACCAAAGCAGCAAAAGCAAGAAAGTTCACAGAAAATGTTGACATTGTCCTTAACTTGCCCTGAGCTGGAAAGATGCCTTCATGACACAGCAGAGTACTCTAAGGGCACAGCAGCAAACTTAACTCACGTTTCGCCTCTGGCAGTGTACAGCACAAGTGTAAAATAAATAACTTGGTTTTGCTCAAGAAGCAGGAGCAGTGAACAAATGTCTGAAATGACCTGCTGAAGACAGATCCAGTCTCTGATCCTCTGCTCTTTACTTAGAGGTGCTCTCCTGGATCTGCATTTATGTAATATTTTGGCCAGGCTTAAAGAATCATGTAAATGGTTGGTCAGCCATTCCTGATGCTTACCAGTGATGGTTTTCCATGGAGTGCAGTGAGTACTGGGTTAGACCCAAAACTAATTAATTTTCCAATAGCTTGTTCTAGAAGTTATTTTTAGTTTATCCTGACCTAGCTGCATTGTCATTTTGTTAAGAGCACTTTGATAGAGTAACTCAATAGGATGTGCAACTACACATCAGAATCTATAAAGCAACATCTTGTGTAACAAGAGAGACATAACAAGAGTTCAGGTGGGAGCTAGCATTTTCATCTGCAGTATTCAGTTTACCATATGAAACTCTGGGTAACATCACATGATCATGTGGGTTTTTTGTGTTGAAACAGTTGATGTGAAACTCAGTGCTAACCAAGATCATAGTTTTTGCCTTTAGTTGTCTCTGGTGTAAGCGCACATCTCTGTCTGGGAGAACCATTTTCCAAGCCCTCTGCACCAGAAGGTTTGCAAAGCTGTGGCTGCCTGAAGTTCTTACCATGTGACAAATAGCCTTTTCTTTCTCCCAGCTTCACTCTTGGAACTGGCTGCAGTTTTTTCCTTCACTGAACTTGCCCTGTTGCTGGTCCCAACATGGACAGCCACAGCACAAGATTTAAGGTGGAAAACTTGACCTTACTCCTTTAAACAATTTGTTTAGGCCACAGTTTTCAAATCAGACTGCCTAGATGTAACTGTCTAACACGTGCTTTGAATCCATCTGCAATGATTTAAGATGCAATTGCCTGCATGTTCTTGTGGCCTTCCAGACAGAAGATACCATACATGTCAAGTAGGGCATGAGGCTCTCATTCAGAGGCTCCAGTTCACACTGCAGTACTAATGTAGGCAATCTAAGTGGATGATTTCTGTTGGATCAGCAGTGGGAATAACACAGCTTGAAGTTAAGCATCTACTTGAAGCTATGCATGATACCAAATTGGCACCTTAAATCTGCACTGAGGCCTCTTAACATAAAGCTGAGTGTCTTGGCAAGCTTATGTCCACATTCATAATAAATCCTGGTGACACAACCCCTTTAAGAAAAGCAGTAAGAGCTGAAGCCTCCTTAGTGGAAGCAATCTGCTTTGTTTCATTTCAGTGCAAGTGGAATACTTGGAAAACCTTTCTATTTTATTCTGTGCTCTCTCACATTATCAGAGTTTCTAAAAACAGTATGGTTCAGTCAATGTTCTTTTAACTAGCCTGTTACTTTATCTCATTAGTCATTTTAAGAGCTATCCACTTGCTGTGGGAAGTCTGTGTGTTTGATTTTATTTTTATTCTGAATGACTGCAGTCATCTGGTTGTTTATGTGAATGATTAAAGTCTTTAAAAGCCCTGATGGTTTTATTATTTTTTTTTTTTTTACTCCCTCACTCCCATTACCTCCTAGACTTCTGCAAACACAGACAAATACATGGCACTTGCTTAAAACAAACCCTATTAATAACCAGTAAATTAAATTCAACTGGACTTCTCTTATGATGGCAGACTAATGAGCCAAGTAATGAGAGATATAAATAAGGAATGGTCAAAGCAAAGGAGACTATAAAAAAGCCCAGTGTAATAAGAGACTGAGTTCACTGAAGCCATTCAGCAGAATGATTCTTTTATAGAAGAGCCTTATAAGTAAAGGCTTGAGCCTTCTTGTACCTCTGTGTTGCTCGTAACAAGAGAACCCTGTAAGTTTTAGTGGGATCTAGTTCTCTTGAGTTCCAGTATAACCAGAGGGGAATCTAGTCTCATGGCTAATGTCACTCATTGGTGGTGCCTTTTGACCTGCAGTGCAAAACCATTTCATGTGAAAGAACCATTCATATTAAGTTCTCCAGCTCGGGAATGGGCCCAGCAAGAGAGGTAGCATGGGAAAGGGCCCCCCAGCCTGAAGCTGCACAGCAGGACAAAGCACCATGTGCATGGGAGAGGGTAGTACAGGAATCAAGGGAATGGCAAAATGTGATTTGAAGTGGGAGACTTAGTGGAAAGACCATATTAAACTACCTTACCTCTGAGATGATGAAATATGACACATTTATGAGATAGACATACATATGGTTATGGTACATAAATTGATGTATGCCTATCAGTTTCACAGAGCTTGCCAACAGATTTTGGAGTATAGAATATAGGAAACAAATGAGCCTAGGCACTGGAAGTGACACTGAGGGCAGAGTAACAGATGAGAGGACTCTTCAGAAACTATCATTTATTATTTGAAGAAAGGAGTAGATCTCTTTTCACAGTGCCCAAACCCTTTAAAAGGTATTCCCAGACAGACAAATGTTTCTATTACATTAACTTTTGTGACAAACAGCTAGGACTGATTTACAGATATCTTTAAGACAGAGTCTTCCTTGCAGAATTGAGAGAGGTGGTGTGAGACACAAGACCAGACCCGGAAAAGGAAATCCTGCCACAGTGTAGATATACCAAAGATTTCTGTTCCTGTAGGCTGAGCTGAAGATGTACTGATAAAGTAGTTCCTGCTGTCCCTGCATGAGCTCTTCCTTAGCTGATGTTAAATATTTTCCCTAGTGTAGTGGCTGCCAAAAAGCAGCACTGGATATTGTAACTAATTTTCACTCGTCTCGCACTTCCCTGATATGGGTTTTGACTATGCTTACCTGGGTCTGGGTTGAAAAAATATGGTGCAAATCAGAGTTTTAGCTGCTTCATTGTTCAGTTCAGTATTCAGGTTGTAAATTACTATAAGCTTATGCCTATAAAACTGTCCTGTGTCCAACACCTGTGTTTGGCTTCCAAGCTACATACCAACACTGAAATTTATAAATATTCTGTGGCTTACTGAGTCTTTGTGGAGATTCTTCAGGAACTGTGCTCTCCAGAAGCTTTGAAGCTGAGACTGTGTTTGAGTGGAAATGGTTGTCCAGGGACCAGAAACAAAGAACAGGCAGAGTAAAAGCAGTTTCTTGTGACCATAATGGCTGGAAGTTTAAAGCCATCTATAAACAGCTGGAAGAGTCTCCTGAATTATTTCAGGCATTGCAGAGAAAATCATTATGCCCCACTTGTATGGTTTATTACCTGATAAGAACAGAGATTCATCACTTGAGTCCTGAGGTGTCCTTGGGCAGGTTGATGCCATTAAGATTCATATTCACTTCTCTGTGTGCCACTGAGTGCCATGAATCACACAGTGCTAGTGAGAATGCTCCACAAAGGAGGACCAGTGACTGTCAAATTTAGAGCCAATGTCTCTTTAGGTTTTGCTTTCCCCCAAAGGCAAATATTGCATCATCCTGTTTCAATGCTGAATGCCACCAAGCAGCAGTCTCTGCTGCACACAGGAAGTGGTCTGTCCTCCCATGATATTTCTGGGTTCCCAGAAATGACCTGGGGGCTCCTGAGACCTTGCTGGGGCAAACAAACAGGAATCAATGCTTTTACAAAAATATACAGAACTGGCTTTTTTCTTGCCCTTTTTTCCCCCCGATTCTTCACTGCGTTTTAACCTGGGGAGGGAGGTGGGAGGAAGTCTCCTTTTAATATGCTTCAGGTATTTGTAGCAAGCATCTGAAAATGTAGCTTAAGAAATACCAAGTATGATGTTTAGTCCATCTTATAGCACAGGAATATTTGTGCTTTACAAATATTGGCCACAACTCTCTGGAATAGTTCAGCTTGCTTCTGTTTCTATTTTCCCTCCACCTTTAATTTTCTCCCCATAGCCGGTGCAGATGTGTACAAGAACTGAAACAGAGAGCAGCAGTGTGCTTCTTGGGGAAATGGCAAGTGACTATATAATTTACTCAATGATGGATTTCTACTAATAATTGTTGTTAATTAAAATTTTAAAAGATCAGCACTAATTGCATGACAGCACCGTGTAAGATGGGTGTAGAGGTAAAACACGAATCCAACCTGTACTTCATAAGCTGACAAATGAAGTGTAAAATGCTATTGTTTGTTTACTGACTGCCTAAGCATGTGATGAATGATTATCTCTGCCTCAAGAGGTAGCCAAGGTTTCCAGTGGTATCAGTCTTCCTGTCTGTGATTCATTTGTGCAAACAGCGGAAAGCTGAGCATGTAACTATGAAAGCAATTACCTGATTACTTCTCTGCCCCTTAAAAATTGTGCTGCTTATCCATTCCCTTTCAAAACTCTGGGCTGAACTGGAACAAGCCTGGGAGCATGAACCCCCCTCCAGCGTGAACATGATGGAGCAGGTCCAGAGTAACAGTCGTGCCCATAAACCTCTCCACTCTGAATTGCTGCTTCCTGGCAGCAATATTTTTCTAATGAGCTCACAGGGAGTGGGAGGGAGAAGCCCAATTCACCACTGTGCATCCAGAGCTGCTGAGGCTGCATTTCTATCTGTGTCAGGAGACTGCTGAATGGGGTTGGGTTTAGGGTATGACAGCCTTTTTCTGCTTCCTGTAAGAAAGCTGTGCGGGGTGAGGCTTTGCCCCAGCTCAGCTGCAGTGGTGGGCTGCAGCTCTGAACAAAGTGAAGTCCCAGACCTGCTCGAAGTTCTCAGTACTGGCCCAGCTAATGGCAAACTCCATGGAAAACTGGGAGTTAATAAGAGTCAGGTGTGAGCCTAATGAGTGTCTCAGTCCTCACTTGGTGTAAGGTGTGAGCAGAGCAGCTCCTGCCATCTTAACTCAGCTGCAAAAGCACCACATTGCATTCATCCCCTAGGGGTTCAGCTCACAGTACCTCAGCTAGACGTTTTGGGAGGAGCCTCTCCCCCTATACCATGTAGCACCCTGAAGAGTATTTCACCTCTGAAGTGTTGTGGTGTGAAATCTTTGCAAACCCCCTCAACAGCATGCACCACACTTGAGCTGAGTCTTGGTAGCATGAATCCCTGTTTTTGCTTGAATGTATCAGGTAGCAATACCATCATCTCACACCAAGCAATTATGCTCAAATGTTGTTTTCCCTTTGCTTCTTTCTTCCTGGTTTTGATCTGTAATATTTTATTCATTCTGCTTCTGGCCATCTGATTTCTCACGAAGCGCTGCCTGTCTGCAAACCAAGCTGGAGGAGTAAACTGAGCTCTGGAAAATAAACAATGCTCCCACTGAAAGTTATGACAAGCTTAATCCGTTTAGTGGATTAACAAGAAGGTGGAGTGGTGACTAGACAGTAGCTTGTAAATATTTACATAAATATGATATCAAATAGTATTGGTCTCACTACAATTTAAAGTACAAGGGACTCCTAAATTAGACTAACTTCAATCAGATTCAAGGTAAAGTCTTGCCTCTTTTTTAACAGAGGTGATTGGACACTGCAACAGATTCAGGAGGGAGGCTGGGCTCTTCCTCGTCTCAAGTTAAGTAAATGTTGTTGAGGCTGTATTAAAACAGGAAATGGGAATCTCTTGTGGGACTTATTCTATGTCTTAGTTTTAACCTGGTAGCATCGTTACACTGCTACCAGAGTGTAAACGTATACAGTACAGGCTGTAGCCTTAGCTATCTGATCTTATATAGCACAATCTATCCATGTACCAATTTGTAACGTGTCCAAAGCCTTGTGAAAGCATCCCCACGTGTAGAATTACATTTGTGTCATATTTATTTAATGATAGATTTGCTAATACAGCACCTGCTAAACAGAATTGCAGACTACATTGAAATCAATCACCGTATGCAAACGGCTTCTCGCAAATGGGATAAGATATCTGCCCAGCTTATTCTTAGTCAGACAGTTGAGTACAGTTTTAACTAAACCTATCAGTGCATGTTCATTTATCTATTTTTTTTTTTTAACATAGCTAACAATCTTGACTGTAAGACTTTTTGGATGCATGTTAAATGTCTTTCTGTTTCTACTGTGTTTAGTTAAATGAAAACTGGTGCCCTCTCCGAACCTCGAACCAAACTGCTGGGAAATCAATGGGTCAGGAGCCAGGGCTGCTACATAATTAGGGAGAAAATTTCGTTTCCACATAGAGCTCTAGCTAAAGGTAAAGTTTCTTCTAAGTCCCTGCATGTATGTCCTTGGAGATGGATTTAGAGAGGTTCGAGCTTGAAAAGGCCATGTTGGGGTCGCCACTTTTTGGCGATGGCTTTCTGGGATGCTTATGGCTGCAATGAGGTATCTTGGGCTCTGACCTACTGTCTGAAGGGTGCAATCTGCTCACCCTCCACATCACACATGCCTTTGGGCACAAGTCTAGGAGAGAGAAAATCTCTTTCCTCAATGGTGTGTTGTCCCTGGGGGAGGAAAGCGTGTCTGGGAACACAAGTGTCTCATTCTTGTCCCATTTACACCCGTGTTGTAACTCCCCTGGCTTACTTAGACTTCTTCCTGGATGACTACCACTCCTAAATACCTCCAAAATACATAGATAAATGTTTGTCTCTATAAACTTACATAGTTTCCTTGCTTTGGAAAACTGTTGTTTTTAATTCCTGTATTTAATACTCACTTGGAAGCTGGAAGCCTGATCTTTAAAAGGAGCTTTGGGCACTTGATGCAGCTGACATGTTTTCTATCATGAAAAATATATTTATCATCAGTTGCAGGAACATGTCTTGGTGTTTCTGATTAAAATGTCCCCCCAAAAGATGTTCTAAAAGATGAGGTAACCATAATAAATCCTTGGGGTGGTTTTTTAGGTAGTGGCAGGAATTATAAATAGTGTTATATTCAATAAAAATAGTGATAGTGATAATTAATTGGTCATTAATTATTGATTCAGTAAATAAATTAATGACTCCAGATAATATCACACTGACATGGGGTTAAATCACTGGAGGGAGAGCCAGAATCCTCTCCTGACTAGTATTAATCTCTTCTTCATCGTGCTGGATGAAAGATAAAGTGGGTATAGAAACTGACAGTGGATTTTTAGCTTTAAAGGTTGCTTCAATGTTGGTGTAACAGGCCCTTGCCATCATAAATCAAGATGGTACATCAGCTCCTTTCTGTGTGCACTTAATTGCCTTTTGGTTAAGAGACTATTCTTCAAACCTGCCAAGACAGAAAGCTTTAGCTCCTCAAATATTGGAGAGGTTTTCTATAACAAAAAACAACAACAGAAAAGCTGTTACTCGGCTGTATGCCATCATTGTCACAATAAAGGCCACTGGCAACTGAAAAATATCTGAAAAATTGACAGCTTGACAAGGACAAGAGATGGTGAATTAATCTACCTTGGCAGAAGGCTGTTGGTGAATATTTAAATAGGTTAATAGTCAACATTAGAACCCTGAAACGAAATACAGGCTGGCAGCAGAAGAGAACGCGTAAATCCGATATCTAAATTATACTGTTAACAGTGTGCTTCAATCTCAGAATGAAAATCAGATTCTCAAATCTGAAATAAGACAGTTAACAATATTTTCTTACAGATTCTTTTCTGAGCAACAGACTTTCTATCAAAAGGAGGATTTTTTTTCATTAATTTATGTGCTTTTACACAGGCAAATCCCCAGTTCCTTATTCAGCTCCAAGATACTTGCAATCAAATAGGAGGATAGGCAAGTTCAAGAAAGAAAAGTCTATTAAGAATAAGTAAACCTTATTTGAACTGGTTTTGATAATTTTGAACATGTCCATGAGTCCTTGAATTTCCCTGGTCTTCTCCCAAAACATTATGAGAAATGCCTGCTGGTATGACCATGTACAGGAGCACATCTCTTCGGGTTGTCTTTCATGGTGGTTTTACAGCCAGGATTTGGATTCCCAAGGGCAGCTTCAACCCAATGCCACAGCTGGAAAGGCAAGAAGGAGAGAAGTGAAAAAGGAACATAAGGAAGCTTAGTGATTGTGCAGATGATCTAACCTCAGCTGTTAAGTGCAGTACTTTTTGGGTCACCTGCAGTATCTTTTTGGCAATATGCAGAAGGGCTAACTCAGCTGGCACTGCAGACTTTTACCTTGCAGAATATCATTAAAAATGTACAGGTTGGCCAATGCACTTTTGTCTGTATCACTTTCAGGTACTTTCAGGTGGCATTTTTCCAGAGGGCTAACACAGTTCAGTAACAATTGTTTTAGCCATCTGTGTGCTCTGTAATGAATTCTTTGACCAACACAGAATCTTGTTTATCCCAAGAAAGGCTCCAGGGTAGCCATGCAAATTGAATACACTGGAAACTATCTGTTTTCTTACATCCAGGTTAATAATAAGAGCTAATGCTGATCAAACCCATTTTCATTGTGGAAATGGAAGGGTGATTCTTGTGGAAATCTCTCCTGAGTCCAATGCTAATCAGCATTTTCATTAAGCATTTAGACTACGGAGCTCTCTGCTGTTAACTTTGCAGGTGATACCAAGCTGGGAGGCACTTGGCAGGGGAAGAGTCACATTTGAAGCAATCTTGGTAAACTTAGATAAATACTGTGGATGGTGCTAGGAAGAAAAAAAAAAAATCACTTAAAAAATAGAAGTTACTTACAAATAACAAATTGCAGGGACACTATATATGAAGTGACTGGTTTAGCCTGCAGGACAAAAGCTTCAAATGTCATAGCAAAGCATACAATGACCAGTAGTCAACAGTATAATAGCTATGGAAGAAAGAACACCATATCTCTTTATAGGTCATACAAACATGTGCATGATAAGTGAAATTTTTTCCACTCTGTAGCCCAGATAAGGCCTCATCTAAAGTACTGGCCCTGTTTGGTACTTGTCAATTTGGAAAGAAGGTGGCACACTGATAAAAGTCCAGATAAGAGCAACAAAATTAACCATAGATTTTATGAGCAAAACTTGAATAAACTGGGTGTTCTTCAGGTTGAGGAAGAAGCTATTGCTCAGTATTGTTCCTCATATTTGGGCCAATACACCAAGTAAAAAAAAAAATACCTTCTGGTGAAGAAGATCTAGGTTAGAGGTTGAGAAGAACTAAATGTTTTGGGAGATGTTGAGCCTTTATAATAGATTTCTAGAAGCAGCTGGATTACCAGGACTGGCTCATGCAGCAGGTCCTGTCTTGGACAGGACTGTGGGGCTGGAAAATCACTGCCCATCTTCTTTTCTAGAAAGCAGTTGCTTAACTCACAGCTAGTGTCAGTGATACTTAACTATTTAAATATGTTTTTGTGGAATGAGCAAAACTGAGGATGTGCAAAGCAGAAGGAAGTTACTTAAAACACGCGAATCACTGCTATTTTGTTAGCTTTTGTTTGTCGTCTAATCACATATGTTTGAGTACTATATACTGAGGCCACAGCCTTATATTTTAGCACAGGACTGTAATACTTGCCATGAAATCTGTAAATTATCAAGTGAACAGTAAATCCATCATTCAAGCAGCTTTATTGTTAATTATAATCTCATACAAAGACTTCAAATCTAATATAATTAATATGAGTGATCATGTCACCATCAACACCGCTGTGATGCCAAAGTCCTAGCTGTAAAAGAAGCCTGACTTGTGTGGAAGTGCAATAGAAACAATTGATATAACTAGAGAAAAAAGACAGACACCTGAGCTCTTATTCCATTGACAGGCACTCGTTTTTTGACTGCATGTGTTCTTTTAGCCTCTGAGCAGATATTATATGTCACATCACCAAAGGTTAGTTATGCAAGGCAAACCTTAATCTGCATGGATTCCATGGAAATAATTATTGTAAATATGTTTCAGTTTGTAAATACACTTACAGAGATTATTGTGCTGGGTTTCTTCCCTATGTATTTTAGCAAACAGTCTAATGGGCAGTCATGATGTTAAAAAAAGAACATTTGCAGGATTTAGCAATTTATAAATATGAATATTCTCTGTTTGAGAATTACTTTTCTTTTAGCAAGCAAGAAATAGAAGGAATAATATGCTACATGTGAAACAGCTCATCCTTTCAGCACTCTTAAAGAATAACTTGGGTAAAATTTACAGAGTAGGGATAAACTTCCAGTGGCCTAGCATTGTTCTCAGTCAAATCAATACAAAAACCTGCTATTTATTTCAGATGGATGATCACAGCTATTTTAGCAATCCAGTCCATGTCATGAATTAATTACACAAAATTATAAGCAATTTGTAGGCAAATACAAAGAAATGAAGTTAACTGGTTAAATGCTATACTGTGAACCACTCAGCTGTAATGCTTATCTTTTATTATTGTGAACCCTTGCAAATATTCCAAATAAAAGACACAGCTTGATAGAAAGGGGCTTTTTCATAAAAATTATCAGTATTGATTGTGATAAATGTATTTAATTGATACATGGGTTATTTTGTAAAGGATTTGAGAACCATATGAAGCTGATACATTTCCAGGATATGTTTTAGAATTTATCACAAAACACACTGGTGCACTCCCTCTTGTTGTTCTGAGCCCAGCATTTATACCTTCACAGGATCCTGTCCCTCCTGGACATTTTTCATTGGGCTAGTGAAATAATTACTTATTAGACAAGTGGCATAAATCCTAGGGTAAAATCAGAAATGGGATATTGTTGCCCACAGAGACTTGAGTGGAACTGATTTATTACTAACTAGTTTGTTCATGGCCATCTCTGGTATCTTCTGGCTACTTCAAACTAAGCATTGTTGACGTATCCTCAGCCAGCCTCTACTGATGTTAATAAAACATTGACAACAATAGATATTCATCTAAGGCCAGAGTAAAAATTGTTTAAACACCTCCAGATTTGTTCCAATAGGTGCTTCCACAGGGTGATGCTTAACACTTTGTGGGATTGTGCACCAGTGTAGCAATAGCATCAGGAAAGTAACTTTGCAGTGATCAAACATACAGTACAAGAAAGAAGCTGGTAGGAAGCTAAACCCCTGACCTCTCATTGCATTTGAACTATTATCAACCAAAAATGTATGCTTTTGGAAAAAGACAGGAGGTTGTGAAATAAAAATATGTCAGGAAATCGCAAAATATGGGAGATTTATAGATTTACAGCTGCAGCAGGCCTAGATGGAGAAAGTGAGACAGCAGAAAAGGGATTAGGATTAGGATTGCTTATACACTTATATAACATTTGTTCTAAATTTGATTACAGTACTCAGTAAAATGAGAACTCGGTATTTGTCATGCACAGCAAAATACTTCACATGTCAGCATCATCATTTACATTCGCAAAAATAATTAGGAGTCATTTGTAAATGCCTTAATTATGTTAATCAGCCAATGTTTTGCTACACTTTGAAGACATAAAGTATCGTAGGAACTTCAGATGGAGCAGCCATATGTTTCTTTGTCTGATATGGCTGCAGCAACATCATCTGTCATGTTCACAGCTATGTTTTTTTCATCTGCAGAGACTCCAGACATTTCTGCATGGCAGACTATTGCACCCTACTTCTAGAATACTGGGCCACAATTGGATAGTTTTTAAAAATAAATAAATACATATTTAAATAAACAAACACATCTATCCACCCTCACATTTGGGGGAATCTACTTTTACATTTGTAAAGCCTGAATTTAAGAAGTGCAGGATGGAAGGAGGGTATAAGCAAGGCTGCTGAGGTCCACAAACATCCATTAGCATCCTCAGAGCCCTGACAGGGTGAGGGAGGTGAGCAGCTGTTTGGAAACAGCATGGCATTGCTGGTGGACACACCTGCACTTCTTTGGAAATGTGCCTGGAGACACAGTGTGTTGCCAGCACACTTTAGCATTTGGCTTAGGTAGGAAGGACAGCGGTAAGCGACTGAAGATATTCATGCTAAGATTCTGATAAGTCCCATAGCAAATGTCAGCTGGAGATGTGGCTAATTTCCAATTTCTGAAGTGACAAAAACTTTACTGTAAACACTACCTGGGAAGGGAGAAGTTTTTGCCACCTTATTCTGTTTGGCAAATACATTTGCTAACAATTTTTGCTGTATAAAATGCACCCCCTACTAGAAAATAATTGCTTTTACAGCTATACTAATGGACAGCCTCCAGTGTTGGTAAGTACAAGCTAGTGATTTTGTCTAGATCCGTGAGATGTTTTTGCACCCGCTGATGTATCTGAAACCTGTGTTCATGGCCAATGTTGGCAAAGCTCTTCTATTTTGTCCTTTCTAGGCCAAGGTGACTGTATCAGTTTTAGATGAGACACTGAAATTTACTTTACCTCTCCAAGGTGTCTGTCTTGCCTCTCCAAGCTGTCTCTGTCTTGTTTGCTGAGGCATTTGCATAACCCAGACACACTGGAGCCGTGTGCTTTGTCATGGCCATGCCTGAGCAAGAGAGTGACCATTACCCTTCAAGATGCCTTTATCAGGGGTGTTACAAAGCAGGTACGGAGATAAAGTCACAGCCCACGAGTTTAATCTCTCACACTCTCAGGAAAGGGATTAAATCACTGATACTGGGTAATATCCTGTCAGTTGTAATTGATGCACACGCTGAAATGGTGGGGAGTTGAGGGAATGCACTGAATTAAGACACTCCTAAATTGTTTTGCTTTTATCCTTGGATGAGTTGAGAGAAGAGCCTTGAATAGGAGCCTGTGTAATCACGTCTTATTGCTACTTGGAGTGGTAAGATCCATAGGCACCCAAGTTAGGTTCTCAGCATTCAAGTTGGCTACAACCCAGCCAACTGCACAGCAGGGAATACCTTGAGGAATATCCACTTTGTAGTGTGAGTCCATTACAGGGACATCTAAGCTAACTTTATATGAACTAGATCAAATATTAGAAAAGCTGAGCCCTGGAATCATAAAACTTAAATAACAGAGCATCATAGAATGGTTTAGGTTGGAAGATCATCTACTCTAACCTCCCTGCCCATGGGCAGGGATGCCTCTCAACTTGACTCTACTGCTCAAGGCTTCATCAGCCTGGCCTTGAACACTCCCAGGGAGGAAGTATGAAGCATCCACAATCTCCCTGGGCAAGCTATTCCAGAGTACCACCACTCATACTGAAGAACATCTTCCTAAGATCCAGTCTAAATTTATTCCCTCCCAGTTTCAAACTATTCCCTCTTGTCTGTCACTAGACACCCTTACAAAAAGTCCCTCTCCAACCTTCCTGTAGGATCCCCTCAGGGTACTGGTCAATGGTAGGCTGACCATGAGCTTGCAGTGTGCCCAGGCAGCCAGGAGGGCCAATGGCATCCTGGCCTGCATCAGGAACAGTGTGGCCAGCAGGAGCAGGGAGGTCATTCTGCCCCTGTACACTGCACTGGTTAGGCTGCACCTCGAGTACTGTGTCCAGTTCTCGGCCCCTCAGTTTAGGAAGGATGTTGGCTTGCTGGAACATGTCCAGAGAAGGGCAACGAAGCCCTATGAGGAGAGGCTGAGGGAGCTGGGCTTGCTTAGCCTGGAGAGGAGACTCAGGGGTGACCTTATTGCTCTTTACAACTACCTGTAGGGAGGTTGTAGACAGATGGATGTTGGTCTCTTCTCCCAGGCAGCCAGTACCAGAACAAGAGGACACAGTCTCAGGCTGTGCCAGGGGAGGTTTAGGCTGGATGTTAGGAAGAAGTTCTATACAGAGAGAGTGATTGCTCATTGGAATAGGCTGCCCATGGAGGTGGTGGAATCACCACCATTGGAGGTGTTCAGGAGGAGACTTGATGGGGTGCTTGGTGCCATGGTTTAGTTGTTTAGGTGGGTTGGATTGGTTGATGGGTTGGACACGACGATCTTGAAGGTCTCTTCCAACCTGGTTTATTCTATTCTGTTGGTTATGACAACCTTTACTTAACATCTAAATCCCATGGTGACTTAGAAACAAAGCTTTTTTCCTGCTTAGATGACTTGTAAGTTCTGCACCAGAAGGTGCTCTCAGAAAACTTCTATCAAGTTCAGTAATTTGTCCTCCAAGATATGGGAAACAGATGTTCTGTGTGAGCGTGTTTGAAATCCTACCTCCCACTACTTGGAGAAGGTATACCTAAGGTAGGTGTTATGCAATTTTAAAGTAAGCTATTAAGACAAGAGAGAGTGTGTACAGCCATGAACAGATTTACTATGTTCCTTTCCCACAAAGCAAACTTCTCTCCAAAGAAACATACCTAGATGTGTGTTTGCATTACAGTTGTCATGGTAGTGTCCTAGGAGACTGGTGTCAAGAGATCTAGGTACTAGTCCCTGTGTTTATTCTTCAGAGAGCAATCTTTCATTATCCACTCAGTGGCCTTAACTGAGACGCTACAAAGCAGAAAAATCTCCCTGTAGAATATATTATGAGATGAGTGTTTATAAAGAAATCCCAATACTCAGATGCTGTTCTGCCTGGCAGGTTTTTTTTCCCCCACAAAGGCTAGCCACGAGGTGATTTGTGAATGTGCCAAATAATCACTTCAGTATATAAATAAAAAAAAAAGTAAATATTTGTAACCAGGCAAGTAAAAGAAAAATAGTTGGAAGAGTGTAATTTTTATGAATCCTTAAGTAGAGTCTGGAGAAGAATTTGCATTTTACAAGGATATCCATATCTATAACATAAACCAGCAAAATTATGTCAATGTTCAGGATAGAATAGCAATATCTCACTCATGTTTACACATTTCCTCATAAGCCCCTGTTTTGCAAGATAATTAGTCCTTCAGTTTTCATCAAGACAAAGCCACTGGAGATGTTCCAGACCTTAGAGTTCTGGGTTTAAAATTTAGCTCCCCTTTAAATAAAAAAGAGAGTTGTAAAAAACCAACCAGAGTATTATTCTTTACTCTGGGCCTACACAGCTTTATGAAGATAAGGGATGGCTTTTAAATATTTCCTGTTTTCTCTAATGAAATAAGCAGCTCTAGAGAAAGCCATAAGCCAAACGCTACAGGTTACAGGCAACGTATAATTAAAAAGTTAACAGTGAGGCTGAAGGGGAAAAGAAACTCTAACATTTTCCACAGCTCACTGGTATCCTGGGGCCATGCAAACTGCTGAGTCTTGGCCCTAAACTCTTTGACTTGCATTTAGCTGGCCAGGCTCTTCCACACAGCCAGAAGATGACATAAGTGCCGAGCATTGTTTTGTGGAGTATGGTGCAGTGCAAAGTGCTCTCTGTATGTGCAGGGGACCTGACAGTTTTGATCTTCTGCATGTCACATGGAATCTTTAACCTGGTACTCTAGGATCTAGCTCTGTTGAGGTTAATATGTTGGGTAGAAGTCAAAGCTCTCACTGTAAAGAAAGCTTTCAAGTGAAAAAAACAAAACAAAACAAAACAAAAAACCAACCCCAAACCAAAACAAAACCCACAGTAATATCAAGATAAAGTTTTAAGTCAGGATCCAAGTTTTAGCAGTTGAGAGAATGGGTCAGAAGAAATAACAAAATAATGCACCTTTGTGTAGTTCCAGATGTCGTCTTGTGCATCCTGTAGTTTAATCTGATCTTACTTCTTTCTGGACACACAAAAAAATCCCCAAAACCCACCACCGACAAAAAAATCCACACAAGGCTTTCCTTTAAAAAGCTCAGTTAATTTTCTAGCTCTTATTTTTTCCCTGAAGTGGGGTTGCTCTAGGCAAGAATCCACATGTGTACTTAGATGAAGGGCCTTGTGACTGAAAATCAACCACTGATTATCTATATATAATTGGTGCTTCAGCCAGTAATTGAATGCCTGTGGAATAAAGATGCCTTGAAGAAATCCTGTGTCTCTCTGGCAGCTCTTTCCCTCTGTGGATTAGGAACAAAACGAGCATTTTTGTAGATAGTGTACAATTTTAATTAGCACCATAGTTACCTAAGTAAATAATGCATCGATTAAAATACTCGCTTAAAGAAATTACAGACTATTTAATTACAAACAAAACAATGAGTGAGAGCAGTTCTCCACCAGGAAAACAGTGTACCAGAAGGATCTTAGTCCTTTGCTACATGAGCGTGTACACACACATCCCCACACGCACCTCTCCTCTTAGGCTTGGCTGTTTTCCTTTTTGGCCCCCAAGGACAGAGGTGCTCATTAGTTGCAGCACAAGACCTGGGCTGCCCTGCTGCCAGAGCACCAGAGTGCACCAGCCCCTTTGCTGTCCCGTGCCTAGTTGGCACTGCAGCAGCAACCTGGAATGTGGCAGGTGAGAGGGTATAGCCCCCAAGCATTTCAAAGTTTTCAAAGGCAGGAGTGCTGAGACAGCCCATCCTCTGGCACTAGTGCTGCCCTTGCACCTTGTCTCATCATACACCAGAAGTGGCCACAGCCATACAGCATGCCAACATTTCAGCAGCTGCCACCAAAGAATGGCCCCAAAAGACCAGTCAGGAATACTGGAAATGCATCAGTATCTTGCACAAGAACAAGCTCAGGGAGTAATACTGGTGTCCCCAGTGTCTGATGGCTGCATGTTCAGGCAACGATTCTGTGGTTAGCAATGTTTAATTTTATAAACCTTAAAGTAGTGCCATTGATTACATAAAAACTACTCATGCATATATAATTAAAAGCTTGCTGGACCTAACATTTGTGTGCTTTTATGTTTGTGGATGCATTTTTATGTCAGACATTTGTGTCCTTGTCTTGCTAAACAAGCATCTAAAATTATTGCTTTCATAGATACTTAACTGGAAAGCTTGGAGTCTGATCAAGAAAGCCTGGGTGACAGGTTAAATCTAACCCTTATAGCAGAAGGTGAATTTTTTTTTCTTCAGCAGTTGCGTTTTTTTTCTGTATGACAGCTGTGTGAGTTCAGGTGAGGCTTCAGGGCACAATCTTAAAGTGGAATCTCTGATGTGGGAATCTTCATTCTTAATACAATTGACCTTTAATTTCTGAAGTGTTGCAGTGCTACTGGCTAATCAATATCTGACTTGGCTTCTCTGCTTCAGTTTTTATCTTCTGAAAACGATTTACCTCTCAAGGGTGAAATGAAACTTTATAAATGTCTAGTGTTGGGGTTTTGAGCAATTTTAAAGGTTCAAAGTTTTACTAGCCTGGACACTGGTTAAGGATGTTATTCTGGTAGCATTCTGGTGGATATTGGAAGAGGAATGCAGCCAGAGCCTTCTGTTATCAGAGTGGTCAGAGCATTCTGAAAATAATTTCATCCTATCAATATACTTTTATCCACCAAAATGCATACTTTTAAAAGTGAAAAACATGAACAGCAGGGTTCAAATCACTTGTGAATTGCTACCAAGTTTTATCTGGCGACATAGTATCATTACAGCAATGTGGAACAGGAAGCACAAAGTAGCTTTATGTAACCACTGCAAGCCATGGAAATAAAGGCTTGCAAAAAGTGCAACTCAGTACTTGAATTTAGCAAGGACGCAGTGACCAAACATCCTTACACTTCAGAGAAATGGCATATGATTTTTATCATGGAGTGGTCAGGACCCTGTTCTGTATCTGAGGATAAAGGAGGAGCATAAGAATATTGAATGTATTAGTTAAGCTTCTGGCTTAAGGCCACTCTCCAGGCAACGAGCCATAGCTATGAAATCACTCTGTTATTTTAGACTTCACATTAGATGAATAGGGTAGTGCAAGCTGTTTGAAACTCAGCTTAGATGTATTTAAATGTTTTGAAATAATGCCTAGCATTGAATACAGAGTTTTGCTAACATTAGCTTTCCTAAGTGCCTGATTAATATATTATTCCCTGCTGTTTCAAGGTTATTTTTCTAATTAAATGCAATTGCTTAAACCATCAGCATTTACCACAAGATTCAGTTGTTCAGACATGATATCATCTATCTTAAATCTTGAGTTCTGTTCCAAATTTTTAACTGAACATTCAAGACTGTTAGCTTTATGGCAGACATGCTTTGTTGCTATATATCACAATTACCTAGGAACAAATGGGAATGCCAGGAACAATATGCTGATCTTCACATGCAAAAAAAGACTTATTTTATAAGTCAGTGTCAAAGTTGTCATCGACTCCACTTACAACAGTATTTGGTCACAAATACCTAGGTCTTTACTGCTTAAAATAATCTCCTTTAGTTCTTAGCCACACAGACCCAGAAGCTGCAGCCTTGTATCAGTGTGACGTTTGAAGCTGAACACTGTTTTGGCTTCATAAGTAGCAGCTGTTTTCAGAGCAAAACAGAAGATGTCAAAGGTACTACTGCCTGACACTGACACGTTTCAATCCTCCATTTTAAACAAACAGCAGTTCCGCACAACACTGCCAGCAGCAGGTGAAAAGAAAGGTGCTAGATCCTCCCACCACTTGCACATTGGGATACCTACAGCCTGCGCTTGCTTTTTAAGTTTAAATCCACGGTTACTGGGCCTCTTTCCAAAATCTTTATGCCAACACGTGCGAGCGTGCGATTTTTTGCATGAAAATGAAGATTAAAACAGTGAAGTTAGGATGTAGCTTTACTAGACAAGGGGAGTCTCAGCGATGCCGAGGACCTGGCAGGCTGTGAGCCGCAGCTCTCGTAAAGCGCGGGTGGGCTTTTTTCCAGGCCACTCCTGCCCAACTGCCTGTAGGAGGCCGCTTGGGCTCAGGTCACTCGGGCCCACGTGTGGCCCTTATGATGCAGGAGCGGCACTTCGGTCCGGTGAAGAAATCCGCACCAGGGACTGAACCCTCGCAGACATGGTCTGGGGTGTATCAGGCTTTTGACTCTCCCATCCCTTCATCCCTCCATCCATCCTCCGCGCCCAACGCCCCCTCCCACCTCCCCTCGCCGTCGCACGTCACTTCCAGGGGGCGGGCGGCAGTGCTGCGAGCCGCGGGGTGTCAGCGGCGGCCCTGTGATGGCGGCGGCGGGGCGCCGGCAGCCGCGCAGGCTGGGAGCGCCGAGGGGGCTGTGCCGCTCCTAACTCGGCTTCGGGCCCCTGAGCCATGGGGAAGAATCGCGGCGGACGCCTCGCCTGAGGTGGCGGCGACAGCGGAGGGCACGGCACAGCCGAGGGGGCCCCGCCGCGGGGGCCGCGACCCGCGCCGCCGGGGATGTTGCGGTGGGTCCGGCAGCAGCTGGTAGGTACTTCTCGCCGGCGCGGACCGGGGAGGGCGCGGAGTCGGGACGGGGGCTTCCCATTGCACCCCATGCACCCGCGGGCCGGGTGGTCCATCGCCTCTGTCCCGTCCTCCAGGGGAACCCCATCCTGACGCCTCTGCCCGGCCCGTTCCCCAGCGGCGTCCGCGGGGGCTGCGGGCGAGCGGGCAGAGGGTGAGCAGGGCCAGAGTGAAGGAGGGGAGTCCTGCCCCGCGCCGGGAGCGGGGAGGTGCAGGGGCTGAACGGCAGGCTTCACTTGGATTTTTGTTGTTGTTGTTTGTTTGTTTTTAAGGTGAGCCGGAGGGTTTGGGGTGTTCCGGGTTTCCTTGTGGGGAGTTGGCTTGTTCGGTTGTTTTGTTTTCTTTTGCTTTTTTTGAAACCGCGTTGACACAGGGCAGCACTTTCCCTTACCCGTGCCCCTCTTTGGGAAGGGCTCCCCAACTTTTCACGGAGAAATGACGATGCCTTTCCTGTGCACCAACACATCAGAGCTTTGTTGGCCTCTCTTCCTCCTTCACGTTGCGAAATCTTCGAGGGCTGTTTCCTTCGGTGTGCGTCCGGCTCATTGGTTTCCCTGTACCTGAGAGCTTTGAGGCCCTTGGTGCTGCGTGTGTTAAGGTTGTAGAAGTGAGGAGAAATGGAAGAATTAGATCTGTGAAAGGCTTTTCGTGGGGCAAACCATGTGAAAAAGGCTGTAGTTAGAGCTTTTCTCCCCCCAAATAGGTGCTGCTGGGCTGTGCTTCTGTTGCAGCCCGCAAAGGAAGTAAGGTGGCTGTGACTGTAGTGTCTGTGGTACTGTAGCAGGGAAGTGCATTGTCTGACTATTTTGATTTGAAGGGATGGCTGCCTCCTCCAGCATTACTTCTCTTGGAATTTCTCAAAGGGAGAAATTCCTTCTCAACTATGTATTTACAAACTTTTTCCATTCTTTGGAGTTAGCTTGTATCACACATGGTGCCCAGTTTAGTACAAGCACTTCAGTTAGTTATGTTTTTGTATTTTAATGGTTAAATCTTCTGTCGCACTAATGATTTGTCTAACTTGTTACACCACTTTACAAAAAAAGCATAAAAAGATTAAGTTTTGGGTTGGATTTTTTATTTTCTCTATCTCTTTTCCTGTGGCACATAGATTTTTCCCAGATCAGTGTCTGTGTATCACTGATCTTGTGATGTTCTCAATGCCAGCTTGACAGCGCTCACTAGTTTGGTTTGACAGCAAGAGTTACTGACCTGGAAATTGATTGCTGTGTCTGAGCTCTGACTGCACTCTTCTGTTCCATTACAGCCATACACATGTTTTTTAGAATAAATCCTGTTTGATGTAACATAGCTTGCAATTTTTTTCTTCTTGAAGATGGCTTGAGATTCGTGGTGGTTTTTAAAGCAGTATTGTGTTGTCTTCTGTGTAGCTGAGATTAGGATTTTATTAGTGCCAGGAATTCATGTACGAAACCTATGGTTGCTTTTCTCCCTGGGAGTGCACTGACCAGCTTTCCAGAAATATGTTCCTCCTTAATGGAAAGTAAAAGCTTAGTCTAACAAGATGAGCAATAACCCTAGCAATAGGAGACTTTTGTTCTCCTTGTTGTTCTTATTTTGATGAGAAAATAACTGTTTAAAACTTGTAGTAGTTTTGACAGGGAAGGAATAGTATAGCGGAACAGGATGATGAAAAATCAGGATGAATAAGGAAAACAATTATTGCAATGATACACATTTTGTGTTTTCTTTTCTATAGACCCTGCTGTTTGACATTAAGGACTTGGTTGTTTCAGAGCTCATAAAGATGAAAAAGAAGCCTAACATAGGTATCACAGTGCCGTTTCTTCTGAGGGACATTTGAGCAGCTCAAACTGTCTGTAGTCTTTGGTTTTACACAGCTTCCAGCATATGTTTGCTCCTTCATGTGTGATGTTTGGGTTTTGAAAGAATGTCAAAGGGCTGAGAATCTGGGAAAAGGTGATGAGAAAATAATCAGAGTGAGTGGGAAGAGTGGGGTGGCAGAAGTACTTGAACAAAGGGTGGCAAAATCTGTGTCTGATTTATTTCTGATAGGAGAAGAGAAGAATGTGTGGGTTTGGATGCCTTTAGAGCATGTATTTGTACCTGTGCTTGAGGTGGCAATAGGTTTTGAAAAAAAGTGTTCTCTTCCATACAAAGGGGTTGGAACCAGGAAAATACGTGGGAGTGATTTAAGTGGGATGTTGTAGTAGTACAAAAGAAAAATGTTGGTGTGCAGAAATGATGGAAAGTAGTAAGGGGCTGGGGAAAGGGGGAGGGACTGGTGCTTTGCTGAAGGTGCTTTTAGGTAGTCATTAAGTACTCTCTGTACAAAAGCAACAAATGTTTTGCAACTTGTTTAAGAGGACAGTGTTTCATATACTAATTAATGAGATCATTTGGAGTGTATACAATCTTTAGAGCTTGTGTTCTCAAGAGTCATAAAAGAGGCAGGGTAAATGAAGCAGTTGGTCTTAGAAGTAATGAGAGGACCTGGTATGGAATTAAACCAGCTCAGTACTTTAAGGGGCGACTTCTCTGTGATTTTAGTCTGTGAAGATCTATGTATGCCTGTATAGCTACCTAAAGGGATGACTGCTCCTCTGAGAACAGGAGACAGGCTGAGAATATAAGACTTTCTTCATCTTTACTACGGTCTTACAAGTCCAAATCCAGTTTTCTAACTGTTATTATTTGTCTTTTCAGTAATTTGTTATATAGCAGATTGGTGACAGTAATACTGTTGCTCAGTCTTTAGTGTCTGTGTGGGACTCTTCCAAATAAATTTGATATCTTGGCCTGCAGTCCTGCTTTGTTTGCTCAGAAACAATTTGCACCACCATTATCAGTTTTTCTTAACCTAGTGCTGTCCCATACTAAATAAACTGCACAGGAAGTCATTAACAGTGTACAACTTTCTAGCTGATATTATTATATTATAGTATTATCTAGTTAGTAGTTGGAAGTACCTTAAGCTTTACTAATAAAAAAGTGTAGAGACAAATGGAGTTACAATTCCTTGCTTTGGGTAAAATGTCTAGATGTATTTCAAAGACAAGCTTTGAGCAGGAAAGATTCTTGAGTTCCAGCTCTGTTACCTTGAGATTTCAGAAAGACAGTAGGCATGTGGATTTGCTGAGGGTTGCATAACACCACAGGCACAGCCAACTCTGCTTGAAAAAAAGTGACTGGGTAAACAAGAGTTGATAGGAAGCATCCTTAATATTGTAAGGAAAATGGATATGCAGGAATAACACAGTACATTTTATTTACATTTCCAAATAGAATGGGTTAGACTACAGAGCTAATCTGTGTACAGCAGAGCACTACTGTGGCTTTCCTGGTCAAGTTTGTGCAGTACCAACCCAAACAAGAGCACAAAGTGGCATTTGTAATGCTTGGTGACTTTCTGTACCACTTCCAGTTTTGATAGATTTATGACAGAAGGTAATGACTTCAATTGTCTGGCAAGGAGGTCCCCCAAAGTTGTGACAGAATACCCTTATAATGTATGATCTTAGGTGCACAATTTTGAACTATTACTCCTGTCAAGCAGAGTGTTGTTGTTATGGGATATTTGAGCTTTTTGAGCTGTTGGCTAACAGATACTGCATGGAGAAAACCCAAGAGCTATCTGCCTGGTCCCTTACATGTAACAGATCAAGAGAAGCAGAATTATCCTCTGTTTGGTAGTGTCTTCTTCCAACAATTTAAGGACCTGGATGCTGTTGTGCCCTGACAACCACTACAGCATGCAGAGAAAAGCATTCAGGCGAATGCAGCTTCAATACTTACATTTTGTCTTTGACTTACAGTCGTAGATTAATTCTTTGGATCAGTGTCTTTTAACTGGAAAACCTAGTTACCAGGTTATTTTATTTCATGATTATAGGGAGGTTCAAATTGGGAGGGACAGTGGGAGTTCATCTAGCCAAAAAGTTCTACATAACTTTCATTGAGAGGTGATCACAGGGAATGTTTTTGACTTCAATGTGTTGGACTGTCAGATGCCATGTTCCCACTTCCCTATGGACAATAACTTTAGGAGGTTCTTGCTCATCTTTTGGAGGAGTTTTAATAAAAACTGTCTTCTACAAATAAGGAAAAAGTCCCCAGTTAGATTAGCACTAGAGGACTGCATGTTTGGTATATTCCAGGTGCTGGAATCTATTAAGTTGTTCTGAGAAGACAGATGGTATTCTGTGAGAACCTGTGGTTATTGACATTCAAAACAAAGTGAAGAGAATTTGATCTCATTGTTTGCACAGACACGTATATTATTTTCACTTAATTGGTTTATAGAATTGATCCAGTGCAGTTATTTCTCTCTCACTCTTTCCCCTCCTCCACCCCTCCCCAAAGAATTTTCTGTCTTTTCTGAATGCTGACAGTCCTTTGAACTTATCCTAGCTTCTGAAATCTCATTGCTTTTCTGGGGCACAAATACACCCTCTTTTCTTAGTTGTCATTGAAGCCTGTTCCCCTTTTTGGCTAAAATTAATTGGGTGTTTGTTTTTGTATACTAGCAAAATAAGTGAGTATTTGCTCAAAAGAGTTGCTCTGTTCAGAATGCCCAGCTAATACCTTCTGTGTTGCCACTGTGCACAGAGGATCAGCGGGATGTGCAGTGGAACTGCCCAAAGGTTCCACTGCTATGGTTAGACTAGTTTCAGAAGTGGGGGTTAATGACTCCTCTCCTGTATCTTCACACAGAAGTAAATGTGGCCCTGTTTTCATTGTTGGAGGTCTTCTATGGTCAGCTGGAATAACCCTTCCATTGTGTTTGGATCTTTTAACCTTACTTTCTTTTTATATTTTGAGACTGCTGAGGGCTAATGCATTTGCAGCACAGTGTGTTCCAAAGTGTGCAGAACCTGGCCCTGTCTTCAGACAGCTGTCTGTTCCGAATGGAGGCTTCCGTTGTGTCCTGTGTGTAATTTTTGAATCTTGTCTCAGGGAAATGAAACTCTAAAAATTACCTACCCAAACCTAAGCAAGACAGGCTTTGCACTTTTTTCTTCAGACAGTTTTAAACATTGAAAATCAGAGTTTTTCTGATGTGCTGCTTTGCTGTGAGACTCAAATGTTTGACCTGTATCTTGTCTTGTCCCTTCTGCTTTCTTTTCTAGCCATGAGCCTTTTAAGCAGCAAATTTTTATTGTGGCAAAATTTCTACTTGTCACACGGTAATATGACTATTTAATTGACTGTGTGATATTCCTCCACTAACAGGGTCCTGCTCCCTTAATAGCTACTGTCTATTTATGTTTTGTGTGACTGAGAAAGGAAAGTGATTTTGTTGACAAAGAGCAAAAGCTTTGTGTGTTCTGGTCAGTAGATGGTATCTGGTGGGATGAGAGAATGCTAAGAGTGGATGCCTCTTGTATGTTGCTAAGACTTTGCCTCTGAACTTGTATTAGAAGGTAAAATTCATAATCTAAGGGAAGTAAATGCACTGAACTTAATAACCTTCAACATGAGTTTTGAATATCATTGGTATTTGTTTTTCTAGCTTGGGATGGATTGGCTGAATTAATTAAAACTGGAGATATAGGTGGAGTTAGAAGAGAACAATAAAATAATATGTTTAAATTTCATTAAATATGTCATGATGTGTGCATTTCACTAGTGATCTGCCATCTGTTTTTCTTCTTATGCTATGGTGTCCTCAGTAGTTATAAACAGGATGCCCAGGGGTGTTGTGGAGTCTCCCTCTCTGAAGATATTCAAAACCCACCTAGATACATTCCTGTGTGATCTCGTATAGGGGATCCTCTGGCAGGAGGGTTGGACTAGATCTTTTGTGGTCCCTTCCAGCCCCTAGCATTCTGTGCTGTGATGTCTGTTTTTGTAACTATTTCGCTGGGAAGAATGTATCTACAGTATACCTCTCAAGAAATCCTTTAATTTCTAGCACAAAGTCTGTTTGTATGCCAGCAGATAAGAAATGCAGTGAAATAGGTCTGACAAAGTCTGTAAATGCAAGGTCATATCTTCCAGCAAAACACAGGTGACATGTTTGCAGCTAGATTTTCTTGTTGAATACAAACCTCTTTTGAGCTGCTCTTGAAAAAATAAAAAAGGCCACTTAGCAACAGTACAGACCATGGCAGAAAAGACTGAAAGTAGGACCAGCAGTTACACTGTGATTTAAGATACAAAACCCTGTAATTCCTTGCCCTCCCACATGCTGTGGCTTAAAAGGTTTGGGTTTTTTCCTTGTTTACTGTGAGTAAAAATAAGCATGGGGAATTTTTCTGTAAATGTGAAGGAGAGATATTGATGTAAACAAAAGGCAAGCCGTTTGTTTTCATCCTGAAATATTTTACTAGGGAAAGACATTTTATGTAGTTTATACAAAAAAAAAGTGTTATTTTGTTTAATATTGTCACATTTTATTATTCCTTTACTATCCCCTTTCCACATGTGGGTTTTTTTTGCTAGTTTTATGGGTGACTGTGATAACTTCTGCAGATATTTACATGTCTGCTTGGAAAAAAAAAAGAATTACAACAACATAGGAAGGGAGCTTAAGATTTAACAAGCTTTAAGGATAAACTAGTTTGCAAACATGCTTGAAGGCAGGACATCAACTGATAACTTAGGTCATAAATCACATTTGGACTGGAATTAAAACCTAAATTGGTGTTCAATGAATGGAGCAGACTCAAAACTCCTAATGTTAACTTTAACAGAACAAGCTTTATCTAGGATGGTTAGTAGGAAGAGCTAGACAGTTCCAGCTATGAACTGAATTCTCTTCCTCTGAAATTTCTTGAGGAACAACTGTCAAAGCAATTGTCAGTATAATTTGAGCACACATTTTCCAAAAGCCTTCAGATACATTATCTAGGGGAATTTTTTGAAAACTGGTGGGTTTTTTACATACTGAAGGAACATGAATTAATCTTGCAGTGCAGGAGCTGATTGGCATAGTAGCTGTTGCCTACTAGAACCAATTAAATAGTGGAAATGGTTGCTTTCAGTATTTATGTGGGATAATGGTCATAGGAGTAGCTCAGAAGAGGAGCCTTCATGCTTGTGTGAAGTAGTTTTATAAATGACTCTTTAAAGCAGCAGGTAAACAGCATTTCATTTTAAGATAATAGTGCACACAGTATGAAGCATGTGAACAAATGTTTGATTCTTCTGTGTTTGTCCTGTCATGGACTTGAGAAATTGTTGTGAGATGTGGAGTTGCTAGCTACAAAGTTGGAACTGCTTTCTAATTCTAAATGAAAGTTCAGAACCTGTCACAGGCTTCAATGCTTTATTTAGTACTGAAAATCAAAGAAAAATATTTCTACTCTAAAATGACTTAAAATCAGGGACTATGCAGAAAGGATGCAATCAGATTTTGTTTGTCTGAGCTACTATTCAAGGTATATGAAGGATTTTGAGTGTTTCATTTATGTACTGGTTCTGTGTTTCTTAGTATGACTTTGTTTAGTAACTGCCTTTGTGTTGATTATTGCAAAATTGTAGCACTTTCCATATTCAAAGTACTTTATTTTGAGCAGTGTTTTTAAAAGTGGCTATTGGTTTAATTAATTATTTTTTCTGAGATATCAGTTCCTATTTTATAAAATATGATGCCCTATAGTTGCCTCCTGGTGGGTGTCTAAAGCCACACTTCAGCTTTGAAAAATCTTGCCTATTCTGTGTTTGTACCTGTCTGAGAGGGAGATGGTATTGCAGATAAGGGCAACTGGCTGCTGAGGCTCACAGAGGAAAAGTGTTCTGAGATTAAAACTATGTAGTTGGAACTTCAAAGGCATCCTCTTTCCCACTTCTTTAGAGCAAGGGCCTGCTTTGTGAATCATGGCAAAAGAGCAAACATTTTGGACTACAGATACTGTCAAGCCTCAACTTCTCTTAGACCCCTTGGACTTTATCATAATACATTTTTTTAAAGGGAAAAAAAATTTAGAAGCACTGAATGGCCTCCCAAAAGTATTTTGGGAGCCACTATCCATTTCCTTTAGATAGAGGCTTTCTTCTTAGAGTCTGAATGTTAACTGAATTGCTTTCTTTGTTAGAGTTGAAGACAAATTTACTGTAAAGTCTGTTTTCCATCAAAAAGAATGTGATCAAAAGTATTACTGGATCTGTTCATGATTCATAATTTTCATAATCTGTGTGTCTGAGGATGAAACAGAACATCCTAAAATAAAGCAATGAATGAGGAATGTTTTATAGGCATTTGGTTAAATACATTGGATGCAAGAGGCTAAGAATTCTAATAATCCTTCAGAAAGAAAGACAAAGTTTAGAATTCGTGAAGAGGGTCCCAAAAGAGGACCTGTTACAAGGAGTTAGTTTTGTTCTATCCTAGGAAGCCCAAAATGGGCTGGATTATTGGAGAGGATAAGAAAGCCAATTCCTTAACTGAGGCAGTATCCCTAAATATCTGTTGAAATTCTTTACTAGCAGCAGAAACTGGACACGTCATGGCAGTCTTTGAGAACACTAGGTTAGAAAGCCTAGCTTGCCTGCTCAGCTTGCTTCACCTTTTGCGATTTTATTGATGTTACAAGACCAGTATGTTTGGCATCAGTCACCTGAGTAGAAAAAACTGGCATGGGGAAGTATGCGAGCAGCAAATGAGGCCAGTTCAGCTTGCTTTTTGTTTCTGCAGATAAAGAAAAAGAAGATATGTACATTTTTAAATTTTAGGCAGGGATTTTTCCAAGTTATTTCTGTGGCCATTTGGACAAAATAACGTAAAATAAGAATAACTTGAGCTGTATGCAACCAGGACTTTGTTCCCAGCACCAGTAGAACATTTCTAAGTACAGCACTAGGGCTTTTTTGAACTCTGTGAAAGGAAAGATCATTGCTTCTTGATTTCTCGGGCCTTGTTTCCCAGAGTGTTTTCACAAAGGAGTGTAGCCTGCTTATAGGCCATTTAGAAGGTTACAACATGATTTGTTATCAGATATTTTAAAACAACTGCAGATACAGTAAGCAGGAAGAGGAAGTTGCATGAATAGTGCATGACTTTTAATACCTTTTTATTTCTTTACTGCAGTGATATTTAAAAGAGGAGGAACAAATTACACGACACTCTGTAAACCCCAGCGTGCTTCAGCTGATTCACTACTGGAGTTGTTAGAGCAGTGTTTAAAATTGCTGTGAGAGGCTGTTTCTTTCTTCATGCTAACCTTTGATACTGCAAATTCAGTTTGACTACTGCCCAGTTATATGACTGAAAGAATTATTGGCTGACTGGTTTGAGTGCAGATTTACACAGACTTCTGCAAATGTGCATGGAGTGTGAATAGATCATCTTCTCTGACAAGGAGAAAAATATTCCTTGTATGTTCAGAGGGGGAAAAAAAATAAATCCAAAGCAAGAAAATCCATTTCCTCAAAACACCTTTAATCAAAATGTCTTGGCATCAGGCTTTGGGCTATCTGCCAGCAAATGTGGTGTTCTGTTTCTGCAGCATGGCCAGTCAGTCACCTCCCTAGGAAAAAAAGCTTTCTGATACTGAGTTTTCTACTGTTTATTAGTTTAGTTAACTAGTACATGATGTCCAGAGGGCTTGTGGGGGGGAGGTACTACTTCTGTTAGCCGTTTTCAGTGTGGTTTTTGAAAGGAGGAAGAGGCTTTAATTGAAACTTCCTTCTTTCAAACCCCTTTCACTAAAGCTCAGTCACATAGCAGAAGTTCTAGCAATATCATTTTGTTTTCCTGTAAGATCTGTGAATTATGAGTAAGAAACACTAGATGGTCATCCTAAAGTATGCTAACTTTATGCAAATCATAAGCAGAAATTACTTGTCAAATGGTTTGTAGTTATCAGTGCATGTGTTGCAAAGCTTGAAACAGCGATTGATTTGTTGCGGGCTGGTCTCGTGTTGCTAATCCTAGCTGAAAGATCTGTGGGTTTCTGCTGCCTCGCTTGACAGTGCTGTAGCCTCTATGGGGAGGGCATAGTGCATACTGCCATAAATTAACAGATTATTTCCAAAAAGAAACTTGTCAGGTTTATCTGGGTGCCTCTGGGAAAGTGTATATCAAGGATTTAATATGAGACCTGCATTCCAGGGGCAGATAATGCCTGGCTTATGCTTATGAATGGTTGAACTTTAGCTTTTTATTTATTTCAGTCACTTAATCATACGGTCAAATTTTATTGTGTTTAGAGTTTATGCATGTAATACCACCTGATTAAGAAGCCTTGAACACCAGATTTTGTAATAAACTTAGTCAATGATCTGTGCAGTTATCTAGAAACCACTTCACTGGATAACTGCAGAACTAACTTTTGTTGAAAGATGCTGATGACAATTGAATCTTTTTGCAAGACTCAAAATGGAATTTAGGGATTCTCTGCTCATGCTCTTTAGCTGCAGAAATCCTTTGACAAGGTCATGTTACCCTAGTTTTACCCTGAGTTTGATAATGACATTAGAAAGAGAACTGTCTAATAAGTGGAATTAGGGAACAATGTGCTTTCTGTACCTCTTTGCTGGCTTGCTTGTAGATACAATGCAAAATCTGCTTGCTGGGCAGAAATTTGGACTGCAAATCAGTTTTGTGTCAGGAGCAGGATCTGTGACCAGCCCCATAGTTACAGAAAAGTTAAAGACATTTCAGTTCTTGAACAATTAAGTTCATTCTGTGAACATCTGTGCAGAATTTTCCTTGGAGAGATGTGCAATTAAAATTTCACTGGAAGATCTGCCTGGTTGTGGTCTCACCAGCTAATTATGTGATGATCGGGTTGTTAGGAAATTTCAAATGATCTTTCGTAGCTGCAGACATGAAACTTGGGAAATCTCAGTTCTGTTTCCAGCTTTGGCACTTGCTTCCTGTTGTGGCTACAGTCAAGCAGCTCAGGTTGTCAAGGATGTGTCCTTTCCCAACCATAGCTCCAACAGCAGGAGAGATTCTCATCCCCAGCCTGCCCCCAGCCTGCCTTGCTTGTGCATTGCCATCTCTGTGTTAAATGTCAACAGAACAGAGCTGTGTGTGTACAGACTGCAATTTTAAGCTGTTTTAGCTGAGATTTTGATTTGGATGATAGATTACCCACTTTTAATCAGCTGAAGCTGCTTCAGTGGTGGTGGTGTGCTCTGAGGGAAGTGCTTGTGCAGTTAGGCTTGACTTGTATGGAGGTCTTTGCTTTTCATAATGAAAGTACCAGTAAGCTTCTTAACTTTTGGGTGCTCAGGTGATGGACTGAAAAAGGCTTACAAATATTTTTTAAAAAAAATTTAGTAATACTCTAGTCTCCCTGAAATTTTTCATGTGTCTTTTAATAACTTTTAGCAAGTGGCATGGAGATTAACATTTGTCATCATCAGAAAGTTGCCATTTGCTTTCTTACATTTCCCTCCGTGCCACCCCCCCCACCCCCCACCCCCCCACCCCTTTTTTTTTCCTGCTTTGCATCTGTTTGGTTTAGAGTGGAATTTTTTCACGCTGTAGAATATCACTTTTCAAAGTGAGGATGCCTGGCATTTTCTGAGTGCCAGACATTTTCTGAGATGGAGAACTATGTACTTAGTCTATGTACTAATTAAGCACTTTTTTCTTGCTTGCAAAACACTGTCAATGTAGCGTCTTATGGATTGTTTTACAGATAACGTGTCACTAATGACAGATATCAAAAGTGCTTTTGCTACAAACATTGTTCTCCTTTTAAATTTTCTGGGGTTTTTTCATCTTCTTTTCATACTTATATTTCATTTTTTGAAGTTGTGAATAGTTCCCTTCTTTTTGCTCTTGGCATCCTGTATGTTTTCTCCTGTCCTTTCCCCTAACTACTTTTTGTCTCACTGCTCCACTCTTATCTTTAAACAAGCTTTTACACTGAAGCATGTGACTAGAGCAGCCTTCCACTTCTTGTCGTCTAAAGTTTATTCTCCTTCAAATGTCTTTGAAATCAAATTCCCCTTTCCATCCTTGCTTGCTTGCTTCTGGGCTGCTTGCTTGCTTGCTTCTGGGCTGCTTGCTTGCTTGCTTCTGGGCTGCTTGCTTGCTTGCTTCTGGGCTGCTTGCTTGCTTGCTTCTGGGCTGCTTGCTTGCTTGCTTCTGGGCTGCTTGCTTGCTTGCTTCTGGGCTGCTTGCTTGCTTGCTTCTGGGCTGCTTGCTTGCTTGCTTCTGGGCTGCTTGCTTCCCAAAGCAGAATGTTGCAGTAGCAATAGTGTCAAGTACAAATATTTGTCATTTTGAGGGGATTTTTAAATTATTCCTTTACTTTAAAATGTGAACATGCATGATGCCCTATGTCAGAGAGAGATTAAATAAAATTTTTGATTGGTTATACCAAGCATTTTTAATGTAGCTATCATGCTCACTGTTCATCACCCTCTGTAGTTCGATGTTGGAGAAGTATCTTCTGTTCATGTGCTGTGAAATTTCAGTTTTTATTTGACACAAGTCATGGTCTGAGCATGGTTTCACAAGTGACGCAACACAGCAGCAGCAGTAGTTCCCTCACCTCCAGTAATGGAATTGCTAATGCCCTTTCTAGCTGTTTAATCAGTTGTCTTTTCACTTGGCATCAAAGAACAAGGAGGCCAAATAGAGTGTAAAGTTGGTTCTATCTAAGATTAGGGATGTGATGCTGAAATTCACCACCTCCCAAGAAATCATTGATTCCATATTAATTGGCTTGACAGTTCCAGTTTAATTTCACTATTACTTTTTATTGTGTGTCATAAAACTTTTGTTTGTTTTATTTTGGTAATTTTCTTGACCTGTTATCTGAATTATTACAGGTTTGCAGTCTTGTTTGTTGTCTTTTGCCATCACCTGCTTCTGCAGGTCAGAACCTTAAAGCTAGGAAAGTTTCTGGTGAGTCATGTAGCCCCAGGAAAGGCTCAATTAAAGATAGACTTGAATGACCTAGATATAAGCCCTTGTGTTACAGAGACATTGCAACCTTCCCATGTGACTTACTTTGATATTTTAAAATAATTTTTATTATTATTTCTTTCTATAAAAAGATTTTTTGTTTGTTTGGTTTTTTTTTTTCCAATATCCAAACTATGTTTTCCTAGCTGCAGTTTAAACCTACTTCTGTTTCTTGTCCTTCAGATTACCCCTTTCCTCAGTGGAATAGTCTTCTATGTATCAGAAGATGTACTAGTATATCACAAGCTTCCTCTCCTCTAGGCTAAATTGCTCTAATTTCTTTACTTTTTGCTTTCTAGATTGTTCAGCCTTGCATTATGTCATGTTTTCAGGATCTCTGGTGGCTCATGTTCCACTCCTCTGGATGTTGTCCAGCTGGTTCGCAGTGCTTCGACTGTGGCTCCCACTCCTCCTCTAGTCTCCTTAATACTGAAGCCCTTTTACTTGGTGACATTACTGACTCATATTCAGCCTTTGGTCAGCCACAGCCTTTTGATCCTTTTCTACAGCTCTCCTATAACAGGCTTTTATTCTCTTTTTGTAGATGCAGTTAATCATGTCTCAACTTCTCTATCTTTCAGTCTTAGGTGTGTAGGGTTAGTTGAGATGATTTTGAGTTATCCTTGTTTTTTGGTGTTGCACTCCTGAGGTGGGTTCGTCTGCACATTCAACACCTTTATCCCCTTTGCCCTGGCAGTGGCAGTTGATGATAGTATCAACCATTAGACCTGAAGCAGTTGTGTGAATTGGTGTTAGTGGCAGGAAGTCTCATCTGAGGTTAGGCAAACAGTAAGTTCTTGGAGATAGAACTTGTTTGGAGAAACAGTGTTCTTTAGTCAAATGCATATGCTCTTTTATTTAAGCCAGTGAGAATTCTTTTCAAAGCCCATTTTTTTCACAGCATATTATCATGCCTTGTTTGTTCAGACCTTTTATTTTTCTCATAATCTATTTTATTAGGGTTTTCTAGAGTGTGGCTCTGAGGTTTTGGGATTTATATATGTTTTCATCTCCTTTTCTCTTTCTTATTCACATTTCATAGGACGTCAGGCTGGCATGATAGCAAGTATTCTCTAGCCTTTTTGAGACTTAAAATTTGGTGGGTTTTTCTCATCTTCCAGAAGAAGTTCACAACCTCAAAACTGAGGAGTTTTCCCCCAGTGTTTGGAAATTCTCTGGACACAGCAGACTTTAATTTACATGTTAATTTTGTTTCCCATTCAAATGCTGCCATCCTGAAACTGCTGCTTGGTATCTGGATATCACTTTTCAGCCCAAAGATCACCCTTTTACAAAACTAATGTTAATAAACCAGTCTTTCTTGATAGTCTTTGGTTTGTGTTTTAGGGTTTTGACCCGCCGCATCAAAGCGATACGAGAACTATTTATATAGCAAACCGTTTTCCCCAGCATGGCCATTATGTTCCTCAGAAGTTTGCAGACAACAGAATCATATCATCCAAGGTAAGGAATCAATTTGTCATGGGAAAACCACTTGATGTGTTACTTAAGAATTCATGTAGCGAATGTGCCTGTGTTAGTTATGTCAAATGGTGCATATACAATACTGAAAATGAAGCAAACTCTCAGCTTTTTAGAGGAAAAAGATAGGTTGCTGCCTATGTAGTTTTCCCCCTTCTCATCCATTTTCTTCAGAACCTAAGCACAGAACAATTAAGCATGTTGGTCAGAATTGCTGGAGAAAAGTAGGTTTAAAACCGGTGTTGCCTGTGCTTGGGTATGATGCGTGGAACCACTTCAAAGGAAGGCTGAAGCTGGTTGTGATGATTTATAAAATAGCCAGGCCGTAAGCTAGTGCTCTGCATAAAATAAATCAGCAATCAACTGCAATTGCAGATTCCCTCCTGGTGTGACCTTGGATGGGAATCAATAGAACTGATGGTGGGGATGTGTCTTGTTGCTGTAGTGTAGAAGAGAAAGTTACAGCTGCAGGAATGAATTTCTTCTCTGCTACCTAGGATGCAAGCAGCCAAATGACTCCAGCTGCTCCTGTCCCAGTTGGTAGGAGAACATTTAAAAAGAACATCTGAAACTTTGACTGTAGAGGCAAGAGGTTGCTACCTCAGATTCCCTGCTAGCTGTACTTAAAATAAAAGCAAAACAACAACAGCAAAACCCCCAAAACACAAACAACCAAACGCACAAAACCAACCAAACAATAAAACCAACTCCAAACAAAAACTCAGCAAAGTGAATGCAGCAGTTCTGTGTGGAAGTAGGACAACACCAGAAGAAGGTTTGGGGGAAGGGAGATAGAAAATGAAAAGATGTAGGTTAAGAGAGTTTAATGGGAGTGGAACTGAATTTCACTGAAAAATTCTTCAGTATGTCATAACTGTTCTCTCACTGTCTCTCTTTTTTTTCTCCCCTTCAGTATACAGTGTGGAATTTTGTTCCAAAAAACCTATTTGAGCAGTTCAGAAGAGTAGCCAACTTTTATTTTCTGATTATTTTTTTGGTTCAGGTAAGTTGAGTAATATTCAGGACATTGCAGTTTACGTTGTAAATTCTGCCACTGATTTGTGTTCTATGAACTTAACTTCTTTGCCTATGTATTCTGTCTAGAAAACCAACACAGTTGAGTTTCTCTGGGAAACTAACATAACCTTAAAGTGTTGTGTCCAAATTTTAAGTACTATCCATTAGGTTTTTGTCTTCATGCTTCATAGTATATTTAAGTGTGCAGCTTCAAAGTCCATTGCACTGCCAGCCCGGGGACTCAGTTGTCTGTTTCAGAATACAACCTTAAATCTCTTAGGTTAGTAATAAAATTCCAGAGACTCTTTTTTTTTTTGTTTTTTAAAGTTGTTATTTTTGTGGACATTTTCATGTTTAAATAGACCAAGAGTTTTAATCTGTGTGTTTTGAAGTGCTTCTTGGCCATGAGTGTGTCAAAATGCAGAAGTTCAAATCAAATGTGTCAGACTGCGCAAGATGCTCGCTCTTGAGCTGAGGACAGATCAGTGCTATGTTCTCATTGTAGGTGGAATCTGGACTTTCTAAGTCAACAAATTATTGTCACACAGTTCTAAGACCCTCAAATTCAATTTTCCAGATAAAATGCACCCAGAAAATATTTGAGCTAGGACTGATCTTTTTATCAGCTTTGAAGACATCAGTTAGTCCTGATTTTGATACACTGTAGGTCACAAATATTCCTGTGGCTTTTGTGACAGAGTATATTCTAATTAAGAACAGCCACAAATGTTATGGCAGCTCACGCTTTGCACCACTGACTCTAGTTCCACTTGAATTTTGTTGAGCTATTGCAAACTGAGTAGATGAAGTGGGAGAAAGACTGTGAGGAGAGATACTGTATTTTGAAATACCAATTAATATCTGAGACAAAGACAATATTTTGGGGGTATACAAGCTTTTCTTTCATTGTAAAATAGAATGCTTTGAACATGTACAGCCTTCAACAGTGATTAACCAACATTTACAGTATGCATCCATAACAGATGGTTGCCTCATCTGACAAAAACAGGAACAGTGAAGAGTCCATAAGATTTGCCTGTGAGATGTCAATAGCTGAGCCAGTTCTGTAATTTTTAATCCATTGCATCCTGTGTCCCTTGCTCTTGTTCTTTCAAGTTTGGAAAGAGTGAATATCCTACTAGGCTGGAAAATCCTGTGTTGAGAGATACTGAAGTCATATAGGTCTAATGTAGACTAACAACGTGGTACCCATCCTGTCTTCCTAGTGAAAAATACTGACTTTGTCATTCCTGTTATGATGTTTCATGCTATTTAACATATTGTAGCATGAAGAAGATGAGGATATGTTGGAGATGGAACATAAATGTGGCTTAAAGTGGCCATTATACTGTATTTTTAAAGCTTTTGTTGTAGTTTTTTTTATTGTGTTTTTTTTTTGTAATGCAAATTTACTTCTTTAGTTACATTTTGAGTCACATTCCTTTCCAACTGCTAGACTTCAGTAACAGTTAAATGTGATGTCCATGAACAAATGTGGATCTAAAGACAGAAGTTCTATTCAGAGTGTAACTCTGTTCTTCTCTCACTTTGTGACTCGAGGGTGTCCCAGTTTGTATGGGAAATATCTTGTCTGTGTGTGTGTGTATTCTTGGAGACTGAGCAGGACAAATGCTGCAGACATTTTGGTTCATTTGTTAGAGTGGAATCTGGTTTTATTCAAATCCCACTTGGAAATCCATTAATTTTATTTTTGTTTTCATTTTATAAGGCAAAGATGCCTTTTAAATTTGATCACCATGGTATCTTCTTTGTCATATGAATCTCATGTGACCAAGATGCAGTGTCTATCATTGCCACCTTATTCCACTGGGGATGACAGAGCCGGGGCAAGTTCTCGTTGTGTGATTTAAACACGCGGCACAGTCCAGTCCACGTTGTTCACTGCACATATGCATGCCAGCAACATGGTGACTGACTGCATTTCATTCACATGAGACTCCAAAACAGTTGTGTGAAGGGCATGTGGCCAGCTGTGTAAAAGGCAAAGGGCCATGGTGTTCTGGTCAAAGAGGCAAAAGGAGCAGGCTGCCATGATCATTCCATCAGTACAAAACTTGCTTCCTTTCCACATGAGAGCCTCTCCTGAGAAAGAAGGAGAGAGTGTAGATGGCAGAAATGTCATGGTTAACCCTATACAGACAAAAGTCAGATCCTTTTGGCATGGGTTTTCTTGAACAGCATCCTGCCAAGCTGAAGGTGCAATGCTACAGGTGAAGAAAAGGTGATACTGCAGGCTAGATTTGATTTCTGTGTTTCAGTGGGGGGAAAAAAAGCGTTTATGCACATTTTGTAAGGTGGCATAGTCAGTTTTCTCTGTGAGGCTCTTGGCTCTCAACAGCTTAAACTTCATATATGATTACTTTTATTTTTTTCTTCTTTAATGGTTCCCAAAGCAATGCCATAAGTCTCAGGTAAAGTGGATCAAATTGATATCTGTGGTTTTGAATAGCTTTTGTGTATATTTTCTTTACAGCACTTGTCTGTGTGGTTTTTTCCCTGCAGCAGAGGAGAACCACAAATGTCCCCCTCCACATCCAGAAGTTTGGTGTATACACTGCACTTGTGGCATGCCAATAACAATAGCACAAACTGTAAAATCTGCATGTTAACTTGGGGGAGACAGAAAGGAGCAGTCTAAGAAAGAGTGTGCTCTAATATCTGTATGGTCAGGAATTATGATTTTTGGCTTTATTTCCCCTTCTAAAGTGGATGTTGTTGTATTCTACATTGCTGTTAAGCAGTAGATTGTGCAGGGTGTTGAAACAGCTTCACAAAATGTAGATTTCCTTTTTTTTTTTTTTATGGACTTGTGTATTCATCTTTCTAAGTTGAAAACATATATATTCCTTTTACTGTGGACTCTTTAAATTAGCACATGCATCATAAATGCTATTAAGTCTGTTCCATGCCCTAGAACCTTTGTTTGCATCGTTAGTCATATGGATTATTCAGGTGTCAGGATTATTACTATTTAGACTCCAGAAATACTGCAGTAAAAATACTCATAAGTTATAATGGCAAGTTTGGAAAATAGGTGTCATCCTGCTTCATGGGTTGTTTTGTTGTGTTATTTTTTTTGCAAGTACAAATGTGAAAATAAAATTTGTGCTAATTTTCATCTTTTCCTCTCTTTTAGCTTATGATAGACACCCCTACTAGTCCTATTACCAGTGGATTGCCATTATTTTTTGTCATAACTGTGACAGCCATAAAACAGGTAAAGGGGAAAAATCTTACAGTATGAAGTCCTTCTAAGGTAAAGTTACTTAATAAAGTGGGACCACAACAATCTGTAGATACTAAAAATATCTTTTAAGAGTCATCTTTGTAGAAAGGATTTTGTGTTTCCTGTTTCTTGTTAGATAGAGGCTTGAACTTGAGCTTTTTGGTTCGTTGTCAAGAGCTCAGTGACTCACTGTGACGCTTAAATGGACAGTGAATGACTGTCAGACAGCATTTTTGTCCAAGCATTGCATGTCACTTGTTATAAGACCTTTTCTGAAAGCTTCTCACTTATTCCTTTGGCACACCTCGCTGCATATTAAAACCAATCCTCCCACATGACACACTGAGAAAGGAGCTTGGGTAGATGAAGCTATGGTGCAATCCATGTTTGTCAGTAGTTAAAAGGCAAACTTTGCCCCAAGGAGGATGTTTCATGCTGTAAAATATATATTAACTGTATAATCCTGTACCAGGTAAAAGGTCCAGTTTAGAAGGCTTCTGGTTTCTTTTTCCTTTGGTGGCATAAAATATTTAGAAGTGCTTTACTGCACTTGAAATAAGAAGAATGTTCTGAGTTTGATAGGAATCTTGTTCAAGCATCATACTACAGACTGCTAAGACCTAGAGCTCCTGGAAGGAAAATATTAAAAAGAAATGAGAAAAAGAAAAATAAGAGATAAAGAAGAAACAATCTTCTGTTTTCTTTAAATCCTTCAAGTAAGAGGAGTGAAAACCAAACATATAAGGAGCTGATGTGGATAGAAACAGTAATCTCTTTTGCGGGGATGTAATTTTCAGGAACTGTCCCCTTCAAAGGGTTTGGCAGTGCTGTCTGGGGAAGAGATGCAGTCATAGCAACTGGAAAGTAATCAGGAGACTGTTATGAAGCTACAGTTGGAATTTCAATTTGCCTTCTGTGGCAGTAAGACCCAGAGCCACCCAGAAACAGGGCAAAAGTAAAAATAGCTCTGGCTTTCAAGTGGATAGAATGGTGTTTGAGGCAGAAGGAGGTTAAATGATGGAGTAATATCTCAACTAATGTGTCAGTTTAGTTGTCAGGTGGTGTTAGGTATTAGGTAATAGGTTGGACTTGGTCTCTGAGGCCTTTTCCAACCTGGTTGATTCTCTGATTCTGTGATCTTGTTGCTGTGCAGTTTGTGTATGTAGAGTGCCCCGGTCCTATTCAATTACAGTAAATATCATCACCCCTCAAAAATCATGGGTTCAAAAGATCTAAGCAAGCAATGGAAAATAGCCCTTAAAGCTGTGTGACCTGAAAGAGACATAGTTATTAGGTGTTTGGTTTTTTTTCCTGAAAGAGGTTGGACTTGTATAAGTCTTAAGTCTGAAAGAATCTATTACCAATTTGTTTTGACATGTCCAATCTTATATTGGGAAATAGAAATGTCTTGCCACCAATTGCAAAGAACAACAATCTTGGCATTCATTTTGGAAGTTTCAAATCATTCATGACTTGTTAAGCATCAGAAGGTTTTCTCTCAGTATCTGCAAAGACTATTGGAACCACCTGAACTGTTCTAATGGATTCTCTGTTTATCCTACCTACTGCAAAGTAGGCAAAAAGTATTCACAAGATGTCTTGGAAAGACAATTCTGTGTGCTGCCCTTGGACAAGGAAGAAAGTGTTGGAATGCAGAGGGGAAGATGGAAGATGCCCAGTGTGGTCTCAAAACCAGCTCCTGTTTTCTGTCAAACCAGAAGTGGAATGGGGAGCAAATTTAGAGGAAGAAACCCCTTTTGAAGGCTGCAGGGCACCAGTTTATATAAAGTTACATCAGGATCTTTCAAGGGATGAAGGGGCAAAATGGATCCAGTAACAGTATGTGGGTTTGAGAAGTTTGACTGTGGGTGGATAAACTCTGAACACTCTCCCCTACTTCCAGAAGGCCAGTTAACATGGCACCTCTAGCAGACCTCAAACTCATCTTTATTTTCATCTCAGCCAAGGAGACAGAACTTTTTTCTTCTTAGAAGTGTCATTGCACCTAGGACAGAAGAAGGACAAACAAGACTGCAAAGTGATGCAACTCATGCTGTGTCATTTTGTCTGTCTTGTTAGCCAGAGCACTTTCCTCCTTCTGCCTGGGAAGATGTGTACACAGTCCTTGGAGGAGTCCAAAACCAGAAAATAGATAAAACCAAAAATCAAAAAAGACCCCAAACCAAAATACAACTAAATAAAGATATTTCCTAAGGAGCTTAGTGCATTTCAGTAAGTTCATAGCTGTTTAGCAAACAAGCTGATTTGACACATGTTTACATGACTGCCAGGTAAATCAGAAGCAACTGCTTTGCAGGTTTTGATTAAATATAACCTTAAACTGAGGATGAAAAAACATAGTAATCTAATATACAAGCCTGTTTTAATTTTGTCCTTTCCTCAAGTACACTGATGCAGTTATTTAAGCTGGACTTAAGAGTATTTGAAGGATTTTAATCTTTGTTTTCTACTCTTGCAGTTAAGCAGCATTCCCTGTATTTCTACTGCATCTTTTTAAGGCTGTTTTAGCAGCATTTACAAGTGAGGCTAAGGAGCTCTCTCAAAAATGCTGCATTGGGTAGATTTTGGGGGGAATTTAAACTGACCACAGTGAGTTGGCTCTTTATAATTCCCTGGTGTAAGGTGTTGCCCTTGTGTTAGAGGCAATAGGTGTCAGATGGAGAAAGCGCTGAAATCTGTACTTTCTAAAGAAGGTAAATTTCAGTTCTTTGCCAAATGCCCATATTGCTCAGCTGCTCAGGTTTATGAGACAAATGCCCCAAGGTTACTGGGTGTTAGTTAAATCCTTGTGTTCTTCTGTCAGTCACCTTTAACAAGGAGCTGTACTCATTGACTTTTTCATTTTCCCTTTTCATGCTGATTAGGAGGGATTCATAAAGACTCTTACTTAGGAATCTGATTTCACAGTATTTGTGTGGCTAGTTTTACCACACACTTCTTAATCATTTATTTTTAAGCAGTTGGCATATAAAGCTTCCATCTTTTCTTTTTTTAAACCTAAGTGCAGTTGTGCTGTCTTTATATATTTGTGCTAGTAACAGTGGAGGTTCATGAAGGTAGACCTGCAAAACTATACTTCTAAAATGCTACATTCAGCACAGAACTTTCCTCCAAAATTCAGTCCACTTCAGAACTTGCCAAACTCCATCTGCAGTACTACTCTTTGTATTATGACATTCATCTAATGTTTGTAGCATTCTAGGATGAATTGAGATTATGCCTGCTGTTTCAGAGGGCCCTCTTCTTCAGTCTTCAAACTTCCAAGGAAGTGGTTTTAACCCTTTCATGTTTTGTAAATCTACAGAAAAATATTTTGGGGAATGTCTCTATTGAAATCAGTTGTGTGAGTCTTGCCAGGATGTAAGAGGCAATGAAACTTTGTGCAAGGACTAATCCATTTCTTATGCTTGCTTATGGGGCTTTCTAAAGAGTAGCTGGACTTGGAGATCAGAGATCATACTATTGACAAACATGAACATGCTATGAGATTAAGCAGTGTATGAATAGTTGAGGAAAAACAGGAGGGGGATAACACACCTGGATTCACTCTCATGAATATTTGCACAGATAAAGGGTGTTTAAAGAGGTGCTGAATATCAGGCTAAGGAAAGCTGCTTTATTTTATCCTTTTAAAAACTCAGTTGCTGTGAACTGTTGCATACATAAACTAAAATCTTCTCAGTCATCTCTTGCTGTACCGAGCTGATGTGTAAAGAGCATGTCATGCACAATTAAGAAATCTTAAGATTTCATGCATAGGCTATGGCAGTAACTATAGGAAGTGTTATAGGGCATGACATGAGGAAGTAATTTCAGTCTACTTCTCTTAGAGGAGTCTGTAAGAGAGACTGGGAGTGACTATTCTGAGTTTCATGGTATATTAACCCATGAAAACCCAAAAGACTGAGTGTTCATCTTGTTTGCAGAAAATGTCCCTGCCTGTTTAACAGAACACAGGACTATTAATTTTCTTCTCAACTTTTGCTACTTTGTGTAAAGTGAAGGAAAATTAGTTTCCCAAGTTTTTGTGTAACCACTGCAGTAGAAACTCAGGAGAAGTTTGTAACTGCGTTCAGGCTATGCAGCGAGTAATTTGCAGTGCACTGGCTTAGCAGAGATTTGTTATGCTCTATGAGTTTCTTACTTAAAAAGTAAATTTGTGTGTGTTTTCCACAGGGTTATGAAGACTGGCTACGACATAAAGCAGACAATGAAGTAAATGGTGCTCCAGTTTATGTTGTTCGAAGTGGTGGCCTTGTGAAAACTAGATCTAAAAACATCCGGGTATGTGCTGAAGGGCAAATGGACAATTGTGCTTCTGTCCATTGCTAAAGCTTTTGTTTCATTACCAAACATCGTGGCCTGTTTCATCATGATCTGGTAACAATGCTGAAATGATTTAGTCTCTTTTCAAACTCTATTTGTACACTTCTCATTTGTCCTCACTTCATTAGGTGGGAGACATTGTCAGAGTAGCCAAAGATGAGACTTTTCCTGTTGATCTGGTTCTTCTGTCATCTGATCGAGTTGACGGTTCATGCCATGTTACTACCGCAAGTTTGGATGGAGAGACCAATCTTAAGGTCTGTGTTACTGCTGTGAAATTAAGTGTTGCTATTTTGCCATGCCTTTTTTATTTCAGTCCACTGAAATACAGCCCCCTCCTCCCCACCCCCCCACCGCAACCCAGGAGCCCTGTATCGTTAACCTAACAGACGCTGTTTTACAGACACACGTTGCGGTCCCAGAAACAGCAGTGTTACAGTCCGTTGCCAACCTGGACAAACTTGTGGCTGTTATAGAATGTCAGCAGCCAGAGGCAGATCTATACAGGTATCACTTTATTAGTAAATATTTTGAAATTAAATCCAAATGCAGTGTTCAGTTTGTAGAGAACATTGAGTTAAGGTACACTATCTATAGTAGTTTGTTTCCCCAGTTGGTAGCAGGGTTTGTGCCAAATATGCAAGTGTCAGGTTTTAAAAGCAGAAAAATTACTAGTTCTTATGGATCATATGCTGAATTTTGTTGAGGAATTATTTCTTGCTGAAACACCAAGAAGTGACTATCCATTTTAACAGAGCAAAGAATACAATCTTTTGTGGTTTTGTAAGTGAACTCTAACAGGCTTTCTCTAATGGCTGTTCTTTTGAAGGAGAAATATTTCTCTTGTGAAATATTTCTTGTAAAATTGTTGCCAGTGTTCCCACAGTATTTTAGTTTGATTGACAATAAAAGTTGGTTATTTTGTACTTGTAAGCCATTCATGACTCTTCTTTTTTTTGGCCATCTTTTATAGATTTGTTGGAAGAATAACTATAAGTCAACAAGCTGAAGAAATTGTACGGTAAGTAAAATTTTATGAGATTGAAGTTTAGAACCGATGGAAGTGGTTAAAATCATCACCATCACAAAAGAGTTACTGTCGACTATATGAAAGGGAGAGGTATTTCTACTGAAAGTGTCAGTTGTAGCTGCATAGTTCAGATGGAGATGAGAGAAAACTAGAGGAAAAAAGCTCATTGCTACCCGGTTTTCCAAATTTGATATGATGGTTCTGGAAAGCTTAACCGTTCTGGAAGGGCAGATTTTCTGGCACGGGTCATTAGCTGGGAACTTGGTTTTTGTTGTTTAAAGCATTTATTGACCTTAAACATTTGCCAGTGGCATATTATGGAGACTACATAATATGTACATGACAGATCCCTTGTCATCTGTTTATCAGAGGCAGGTGTTTTTGCAGATGAAATTCCTGTATACTATTGGTCTGTTTTAATAAAGCCTCTGCTAAAAAGTTTGCAGCATATACTAAGTATTTCAAACTGTTGTACTGCCTGGACTGTAAAGATAAGTGTCTACATCTATAATAGTCAACACATGATTTTGTGTACATAATGGTGTACTTGCAACCATTTCCTGTGTAGTCATAGCGAGTAGGATATGCCTAAACATATGTGAAAGTAAAGTGGTGAAGACACCTACAGACCTGTATGTGAACTTCATCAAAAGATTGCAAATTGCAGTGAGTTAGCCCCAGCTAACAGCCACAGCTGCTCATTCACTTACCACCACCACAAGACAGGAAAAACAATGTGAGAAGGGCCATTGTTTGGGAAAAAAGACAGGGAAATTACTCACAAGAAAGGGCTAGATTTTAAGGAATATTTAGCATGCAAGTTATTTGATTGTTTTCTTTTAAGTTGTTGATAATCAAACTTTCAAAATACTTGATCACCTCTTCTCAAGATGTGCTGTATTATGATGTATAAATGTAGGTAAATCTGTGATTCTTTCAGTGCTAGAATGTCAAAAATGTTATCCTTTTACACTTTTTTGCCAAGTGATGTTTCTGGTTGAATCAAGTATTAAAGTAGTAGTACTTTCTGTGTAATGTGTGCCTTCAGCCTGAAGAGCTTCAAGTCTTGAATCTGACAGCCTCCTATGAGGCTCACAGACATCTGTCAAGTTTAGATAGGAGAGACACAGAGTTCAGGGTGAATCAGTGGCATGTCAATGGTTTTGCAAGAAATATGGGAATGTAGAGGACCCCAACTCCAATGCCTTATCTGCCCCCAGAATAAGCCCCCTATTCAACCTTCCCCAGAAACCCACTCCTCTGTTTTCTAAGGTTGCTACTTCGCTTAGACCTTTTCAGAATTCATTACTGCCAAGCTTTACAGGCTCAGTTTTGAGATAATATATTAAAGTAATTTAATTGACAGCCTATAACAGAGCCAGTTTAAATGGAGCATGAAAAGTAACTAAGTTCTGACTGCTGGTGGACCTGTATCTTCTGAATGCCAAAGATAAACTTGTCTGGTCTATGTTGCACAGATTTGGATTCTCTACTTCCAATATCTGCCAAAATCTGGTTTTACAAACTGCAAAACCCACTTGAATCCAGAAATATCCAATAGATTTATCAAGAGAGGAGGTTAAATGCTTGACCACTTAGTCACTTTTAGTTCAGAGTTTCAGTTAGAGTCTGACCTAAAATTTTAAACACATGTATGTGTCGTTTGGAGAACCTGTCATAATCTGTGTGTGTAGTCAGTTCACATGGTATTTGGGATGGGAACAGCCACATTTGGAGTAACATTTAAGTTAAATGTTACGCTGTGGGAGGTTGGGGATGGGCTTGGCCATGGTTTTCTTGAGTAACTCCAGGTTATGCTTTCAAAGGAACTTCAAATAGAAGAGCTTTGTTTATATAATAGTCAGCATGGACTGCTTGTGGTTCAGCTAATGGAAAAATAAGACAAACCCAAGGGCTTGTACCTAAGTAGCTCTTGGTATATGATCGTCAGTTCTTTTGCTTACACCCAGTATGCCAATTAGGCCCCTGCAGTTGTTCAGTTTTTGCTTTCCTTTGAAACATGGACAGAAGTAGTGAATGTACCCCTTTGGGTTTGTTTTAAATTCTATTTCAAACCAAGCAACTCTGCTGGTAGTTTCTAAAGATGATACAGCTGCTGGAGTAGAATATATAGCCCTAACCTTATATGAACCTTGATTCTAGCCGAGCCTTTACTTTCACAGCACTGTTCACAGTTAACTTAGCCAGTGAAGGTGTGAAGGGGAAAAAAACCCTCTAAATTTTACTCTGGTGTTAGGAAGCAAAACTTGCACTGTTGTGTTGATGGTGTGTCCCTGCAGTTGTTTGTTCCTCTGATGTGAGTAGCTTTTAAACTTGATAGATCATTTCAGTTTGGTAGAGGGATAGAAGTAACAGGTAAACTAGCTAAACCTAAACCAGCACTACCATTGCACTGTGAGCTTGACAGGCTTTTTAGCCTGCTGGCTTCTCAAGTGACGTGCTAGTGTCTCTGAACGAGCTATTTGGTATGCTTAGCTCAATTGCTAATCATGGGAAATTGAACAGTGGCAGGAGAGTATGGAGGTGACCAAAGGAAACCGAGAGCTTTGTGGAGATGTGTGGGTGAGGTATGGTAAAAGAGGTAAGAGGACTGAAGACAACTGAAATGAGAGTGGTGTTGGAGTTGTGGTGGGAATTCATAGGGGATCTGGGACAGCTTTGCATAGGAAACTGGATTTCATTAGTCCTACAGAATACAGAAGTAATTTTTAAATGCTGATATGTCTGTTTCTTTTTAGACCTCTTGGGCCTGAAAGTCTCTTACTTCGTGGAGCAAGATTAAAAAACACTAAAGAAATATTTGGTTTGTAGACACCTAAATATTTAAAGAGTATTCTCTCCTTAAAACATGCTGATGAACTGTGGTTTAATTCTACTTACACTGAAGAAATTGTAATAATCATGCTGGCTGTAACCTAAGGGGATATGATTATAGATGAAAGCAATGATATTATGCTGAAGAATCTCTAAGGATATAAAGTTCCAGCTCTGTTCTGTGAACATATTTGAAGTGGTTTGATAAAGGAATAAGTTAACTTCAATGGGTAAATGACTGTTTTTACTGTTACACATTATTCAAGATTTTCTCCTGAGATTTACCAATCTGATTTCCATAAAATACATATTGAAGAGCAGTAGAGTCATAATAATGAAGAGCATTTTAGTAGATGTTAAAATTGCTTCAGTAGTACTGTTTTGCTGTAGCAGAATATTGCACATACTTAAAAAGTACTATCATTGCACTGAAGTAAACACAAAAGTAATATCTCCTCCTGATTTTAGCCCATGTCTCTTAAAATGAAAAATGCTACGCATGCAGAAAATACAGTGTAATTTTTTCCTCCCCCTCCCCTTCCTTCCCAGGTGTTGCAGTGTATACAGGTATGGAGACAAAGATGGCATTAAATTACAAGAGTAAATCTCAGAAACGGTCAGCAGTAGAAAAGTATGTTTATTTTCTACTATCTTTCTTATTTGTAGAGTTTTGACTTAGTTTTTTCCTCTGACTTAAAAACCCTGATGCTCTCGTCATTGGGTTGTAAGCAAGGGAAGAGAGTGTGTTTGCTTTGCTTTCAGTAAGAAGATATACATATAAAATCTGTTTCTTGATGTTTCATCCTTTATTGATTCTTGCAGTAGTGTGCAAAGCTGGAATACCCAAGCTTTAAAAGATCTAAAGCAGAAAAGGTTCCTTCGGGACGTTTGTTTTCAAGCTGTGGAAATCATTTAATGATAGGTGAAATGCTGCTTGAACCAGATGCTCAGACATAGTTTTCAGAACAGTCCCAGCTTGTTTTCTGCATCCTTTGCTGTAAGACTGCATCATGCCTGTAAAGAGGATGGATTGAAATGTAGTTGTAAGCTCTTACAAGTCTTGCTTCTGAATCATAGTGTTTAGTATAATGGAGAATAGCTTTGTTTTATATAGTCTAAAGAATACAGCTGATGCAGATAGGTTTTTTGCAATGAACCTGGCTTCCAGCACAAGTTGCAAGGCACTTTAAAAAAAAACCAACACAACACCTTTGCTCACAGTTTACAGGATAGGTGCTACTATAATAGAGATTTATAAGTAGAACCTTGTGAATTATTTAAAAAGTAAAAGAAGTTCTGATATGGTGACTTTATTCCAGCTATTAAAAATGTGGCTCCTGGTATTTGTTTGCAAAAGTAGGGTTGATTGGTCTTCTACAGCCAAATACAAACAGAACCCTAGAGTGAACAAGAGAAGTTCAGCCATCAAAGTAAGGAGGGCAAAGGTGGTCTGGCTAGGATTAGAAAATATAGAGGCAAGAGCATGGCCTGGGTTAAACAATCATTGCACATGGTTGTGCAATCCAAGGTGCAGCCTTGGATTTCTTGTGGTTGTTTGTACTGCCTTCACCACCTTGGTAGCTACTTGGGGAAGAGAAGAACAGGTGAGTCCCTAAAATCTTGGACAGCAGGTGTGGCACAAGTCAGATATTGGGGTATTCCTGCACCTTAAGCTAGCCTTCATATTGCTATATGTAGAGTATATGTGTTAGTCAGATGTAGGATTTATTTGACTTCTGTTGCCTGCTTGTCACATAGAAACTTTATACCCATAACACAGTATACATTAAAAACAAAGTCCAATAAGTTTTTGAATGATTCATCTAACCTCAGTGTGCTAAAAGAGAAAATTAACAGAAGTTGCTGCTTTTCTTTTTTTGTTTGTTTGTTGTTTTGGTTTGTTTTTTTTTACCTCTATAGGTCCATGAATTCCTTTTTGATTATTTATCTAATAATCCTCCTCTTTGAAGCCATTCTGAGCACTATTTTAAAGTATGCATGGCAAGCTGAAGAAAAATGGGATGAGCCTTGGTATAATGGAAAAACAGAGCATGAAAGAAACAGCAGTAAGGTAATGTAGTTCTGCCTGATTTACCTATCTGGGGAACCCTCAACCACTATACACTGAATGTGTACACTGTCTCTGTTCTTGGATACAGGTGTAAATGCCACATGATCCACTTGCAAGTCTGTGTGCTATTGTCCCAGTGTTTTTGAGAGAGTTAGTCCTATGTAGCCTCACCCTTGGGTAGAAACACTTTACCCCTGTTACCAGTTGGACTTTTTCTTCCTTTATGAAGACTAAGCTTTTTGAAAAGGTTGGGGTTTGTTAGGACTTTTACCTGATGTTCTCTGTTCTTATCGCAGTTCCAGATCTTTTGGGTGTCTTTTGTCATTCCTGAAATGAAAAGGGGAGGAAGGGGAGGAGGGCAGAGCAGCTTGTTCTTGTGCACGTTCCGTTGCAGTGATTTCACAGTTCAGGCATTTTGGATGCTCTGTGATGCTGAGATTGTTCAGACAATTTCATAAGGCGGTAATTTTGCTCAAGCTCCTGCTTGCCTTCTCACCTTTCTGTAGAGATTGGAGGGATGCTTTGAAGTGTTCCTGAAGTCTGTGGTTCTGAGAAGTGTCCTTTTTTCAATCATTTTGTACTTTTCTGGTTTAGTTTTTGATTTCTATGTGAGTCTGCCTTCTTCCAAAACAGTTCAGGATCTGGCTGAAGCTGACACTAAGTATAGAGGATTTTCAAAAGACAGAGGAACTGGAAATCCACTTGCCACATGTGGTGTCAGATGCTTAACACCCACACCCTCCCCACCTCCCAGAGAGTTGAAAATTGAATGTGCTCACTAGGTGCCATGTGTGCAGGAAGGTCCAAATCCAGGTCAGGAGAGTTCTGTTCTGCTTCAGCAATAGAGTGAAATTTACGATTAGTACATGGAGGTTCAGGAAGAAAACCAGAAGTAATTTGAGAACATCTTCAATTCAAAGAGAATTAAACATTTACTGGCATTCCAGTAGAACATGCAGCTTTCTCAGAAGCTTGTCATACAAAGTGGGGTTTTGTGGTTTAAGTGGAAAAACACCTGTGTCTCAGTGCTGTGTTTTGTTTACAAATATTAGTTGAGGTTATCGCTACAGTTCCAAAACTTTTCAGTGTATTCTAAAATACTCTTGCCGCAAAGTGCCACTGTTGAAAAGTGCTAAATTAATGTAAAAGTTTTCCAGTTGTTTAGTGACTTCTCTTTAGTGCTTGCACCTACTTTATGCACTTTCCACTGTCCACTGTTTGAAGTGGTCAGTTAAATTCTTGGCTCTTCCTAATCTGAAGTAGCTGCTATGTAAGTTAGACCAGCCTGTGGAGCCCGCTCAGTTCCAAGTAGAATCAGGTTAAATATTTACTCAATCTTTCCCTTCCTTGACTTCTGCCTTCAGGAGCATACAGAGCCATCTGTTTCTGCAGTGACATTCTCCTTCTATCATGCCTTTATTTTCCTCTTCTTTTGTTAACTTCCACAGTCTACTTTTGGGTTTCTCAGTATGCTGACATCCTTACTTGGAGTGCTTTCTCTGGTCATCAGTCCTGAGTTGTGCAGATTGTTATTTAACAGACAGTGCTTGAAGAAACTCCCTAACCTTAGTTATTGTCACTTCATTATATGTTCTCTTACATGAATTACTGCTCTCAGGTTATAACTGTCTCTTCTGGTTTTGCTTGAAAGATCTCTTAAGGCACAGAGCTTCCTGAGTTTTTGTCAGACACCTTAATTATTGGCACAGACTTTCATTAAGTAATTATAGCAACACTCCATAATTGGGAAGAACAGATATTAGAGAGCTTTGCAAACTGTTGTCTACTTTCATACTCTTATTCTTCAAAATGTTCATCTACACAGCATCTGGTAGAGCTGAAAGATCCCAGTTTTTCTCATCTCTAATCTGCCTTGCTTGGTATTCATGTATTGATAGGAGTCTTCCCAAAGTACCATGTCAATATTGAGTTTCTTGTGCAAATGGAGACTTGAAAGAGACTGTAACATAGCATTTCAGAGTTTGTTCAAATTTGTTCTACCTCATAAAGAGAATTCTCTATCCTGTTACACAGGTGTTTATCTGAAATGTATGTGCCTAAACACAGTGATTGGAAGACGCACCAATGAAGTCTCCACCTTGAAATCCATGTGTTCTGTTTCTTGTCATGTAGTTTGGATGACTGAGGAATGCTAGTAGATAAGAGACCTCTTGTCAATCTGCTGTCCTAAACCAGGACAGAATACTTGCAGATCGCTCTGACAACATGGAATGTCAGTTGTTTGCCTCCACTATTTGTGGTTCCTTAGAAACACCTGTGAATGGTGCTGCTTGATGAAGTGGGGAACAGGTTAGCTTTTTCAGACCCAACTCTTTCAAGAGACTGGTTTAAAAACAGAATCACCACCACAGTTAATACTAATTGGCAGCCCTCCAGACAGACAGGAGAAAGGATAAAAATGAATGAGCTCGACAACTGAAACATGCAGCTTAAGGTAGTCTTTTTTCATCACTCTGAAGGTGCATCAGTGAGGCAATTAAGAGATGCCTACATTGCCACTGTGTGTGGTTTCTCTCTCGTATCTAGGTGGGAGGTGGTTTCCTCTGGCTCTGTCAATTTGTCTTTTTTTTCATATATATTGAAGCAACTAAGTGACCATGCTTCACCTGATCACTGCATTAACCTTTACATTGTTCTCTCTCTCATAGATTCTGAGATTTATTTCAGATTTTCTTGCTTTTCTGGTCCTTTACAACTTTATCATACCTATCTCACTTTATGTGACTGTTGAGATGCAGAAGTTTCTTGGATCTTTTTTTATTGGCTGGGATCTTGACCTCTATCACAAGGAAACAAACCAGAGAGCACAAGTAAATACTTCAGACCTCAATGAGGAGCTGGGCCAGGTAGAGTAAAATATATGTTGTTTGTTCCTTTCTCTTTCTTTTTTTTTTTTTTTTTAAACTATCAATTTTCTACTTCTTTTTCCAAATTGAAATTCATTACTGCAAACAGTTGGGTGTTGTTTTTTCTCTTGTGCTTTGATTTCTGAGTAATTTTAAAATAAAGCAGAAGTATTTGATAGCAGAAATGAAAATGTTTGACATGACCAAACAAAGGTGTGTAAGAGAGTGTGAGTTTGTTTATTTTAACTTTGATTCTAACAAATGCATGTAACTCCAAGTCTGGTTTTTTGCTTTCTTTTATGAAAGGTAGAGTATGTGTTTACAGACAAAACTGGCACATTAACTGAAAATGAGATGCAGTTTCGGGAGTGCTCCATTAATGGCATAAAGTACCAAGAGGTCAATGGTAAACTAACACCAGAGGGTTTTTCTGAAGATTCTCCAGATGGAAATAGGCATGGTTTGGTAAGACCTTTCCCCCCACCCTAATCCCCTTGTTCAAACATCAGCATCCTGCAGGTCAAATTGCTCTTGGCTACTTCTGTTAGAGGCTCTACCATTTTACCTGGACATGAGGAGGAAGTTCTTCACCATGAGAGTGGTGAAGCCCTGGAATGGTTTGTCCAGGGAGGTAGTTGAGGCCCTGTCCCTGGAGGTGCTTAAGACCAGGCTGGATGAGGCTCTGGCCAGCCTGATCTAGTGTGGGGTGTCCCTGCCCATGGCAATGGGGTTGGAACTCGATGATCCTTGTGGTCCCTTCCAACCCTGACTAATTCTATGATACTATGATATGCATCTTAGATAGAAAATGTTTTACATCAGAGAAATAATCTTCTAGTATTTCTTTTCTTTAAATCAGAATTTCTGAGTAGTTTGAAACTATTAAGTGCTACTGAAAAATATCATTTATTAAAGATGTTGATATGTGATTAGCATGGAGTATTTGACAGATTTTTAAATAAAAGCTTTTTCTCATTATGTTCAAAAGTTGGGTTGAAATCTAAATGTTACAAATAAAGTTTTTTCTGTATTACAGATGAAAGAGGAAGAACTCTTCTTGAAAGCAGTTTGTCTTTGTCATACAGTGCAGATCAATGCAGATCAAACAGATGGTGCTGATGGCCCCTGGCATGCTAATGGAATAGCACCCCAGTTGGAATATTATGCTTCCTCACCAGATGAGAAAGCTTTAGTTGAAGCTGCAAGCCGGTGAGTTGTACCCCCAAAGCCATCTAATGTAGAAATTGCCTCATAGGGCAGGCAATTAATGGTAAAAATAGCCTTATAAATTACACAGACTTGTGCCAGGCCCTCAGCTGTACTGTTAGTGTGCTATGAAAGCCTCCTTCCCTCTCTGCTCCTTCCCTCATAATCAACAGCATTGTCTAAAGTGATTAAATGTATATTTTTCTTTTCCTCTTAGGGTTGGAGTAGTATTTACTGGAATTAGTGGGGACAGTATGGAAGTAAAAAGTCTTGGAAAACCAGAGAGGTATTTGTTCTTATTCCTTGTTTCTTTTGAAGGACAAAGCAGTAATGAAGATTGATATAAATTAATCCTCTCTGTTCCCATGCAAACCTTGCCTTTACACAGCATGCCCTTTTTAATGCTTTCAAGGCTGCTTGCATCTTATTCCTTACTTATTGAAACTGAGATGCAAGAATTTTGTTTGAGCTACTCTGTGCAGATGTATATTATGACAGGTTGCATCTTTGCCCGTTCCTCAAAGGGTGTGGCTGTAGCAGAGTTGGAAAACTGGATAGCTCTTAGGGTTGTCACTTTCAGGTCTAGAAGTATCCAGAATCAGTCTCATGTATGCATAACCTAAAAACACATTTTAAACTTTCCCAAAATGACTAGAAATATTATCAATAATTGTATATCTGTGCTATGTCATAACACCTTCAATCCTCTTGATCTTTGTCACTTAGAGACCAACCCCCAGCTGGCTACAACCTTCCTCCAGCTACCTGAAGGGAGGTTGTAGCCAGCTGGGGTTTGGTCTCTTCTCCCAGGCAACCGGTACCAGAATAAGAGGACACAGTCTCAAGCTGCACCAGGGGAGGCTTAGTCTGGATGTTAGGAAGAAGTTCTTCATAGAAAGAGTGATTGGCCATTGGAATGGGCTGCCCAGGGAGATGGTGGAGTCACCATCACTGGAGGTGTTTAAGAAGAGACTGGATGGGGTGCTTGGTGCCATGGTTTAGTTGATTAGATGGTGTTGGGTGATAGGTTGGACTCAATGATCCCAAAGGTCTTTTCCAACCTGTTTAATTCTATGTGGCAGTACTTTAGAAAATTAATGTTAGACATTTAAATTTGAAGTAGTGGTAACATATCAACAGATAACCAGTTATCAGGGAACATTACACTCTTGACCGTGTAGGTTGTTTACAAATGTGAGAAACAAAATGTATTTGTCAAAGTTCCACTTGAAGTAGTGACAGAAGGATAAAAGAGTAGGTAGGAGCTGATTGTAATCTTCAAATGTCAACCTAATGTTCAGAATACAGAATTAACCAGGTTGGAAAAGACCTTTGAGAAACTATTCAGGAAACTTTTTCTATACATAGAAAAAATATTTTAGTCTTATAAAATTGAGTTAAATGCAGTCTCAAGCTGTGCCAGGGGAGGGTTAGGCTGGATGTTAGCAAGACATTCTTCACAGACAAAGAGATTGGCCATTGGAATGTGCTGCCCAGGGAGGTGGTGGAGTCACCATCCCTGGAAGTGTTTAAAAAGAGACTGGATGAGGCACTTAGTGCCATGGTTTAGTTGTTTAGATGGTCCTGGGTGATAGGTTAGCCTTGATGATATCAAAGGACTTTTCCAACCTGGTTTATTCTGTAAATATACATAAAATTATGGAAAGAAATCTGTTGCACAACCACTGATAACAGTTATTGTTGCCTGATAGTGGTAGAGTTACTTTTAGAGTTTCTATATAAAACCAACAACTTTGGGAAAAGCTCTGTGGTGTAAGAGTAATTGTCTTTGGAGATTTATTTCTAAAAAATGTTTTCTGCCCTTTCCCTCCTCCATTAAACTACAAAATACAGGTATAAATTGCTTCATGTTTTGGAGTTTGATCCAAACCGCAGACGCATGAGTGTCATCGTAGAGAGTCCCTCAGGTAAGTGATGAAAGCTAACAAGCCACAGCTGAGAATTTCTGAAGTAGTGTGTATTCTTAACTGCTGTTCTATTTGCCTTTTCAGGGGAAAAGCTTTTATTCACAAAGGGAGCAGAATCCTCCATTCTTCCTCGTAGTAACAGTGGAGAAATAGACAAAACAAGGATACATGTGGATGAATTTGCTTTGGTAAGCATATATGCTTGCTCGGCTGATTGGGAGAAAATTGTTCTGATAGAAAAGTCTGTGACTGGTGACATCATCTTGTTAGATTAGAATTATGTCTGCTCTGAATGTAGTCTTTTATTTTCTCACAGAAAGGACTGAGAACTTTGTGCATAGCCTACAGAAGATTCACACCTGAGGAGTATCAAGAAATTGGCAAACGCCTTCATGAGGCCAGGACTGCCTTACAGCAACGGGAGGAAAGATTAGCAGATGTATTCAACTTCATAGAAAGGGATCTGGAGTTACTTGGGGCTACAGGAGTAGAAGACAAGTATGCATGGAGTTTCTGCTAACTACCCTCAAAACCACTATGAGTTTAGGATTTGTAACTGAAATATGATACGTGCCATGGAAAAATGTCCTGCCACAGCCAAAAGTTCTGTCTTGTTTGGATTGAGGAGAGGAGCATTCAAAACACATGTTGTACCAACTGATTTTGGCTTAACAATGACACACATTGTGCTTCATCAGGAGAGAGTTAATATATGTAGAATGGAGTAATTGCAGTCAGTATTTAGGGCAATGGCTACTTGACAAAACATTCTATTTGTGTGATGTCTGTTCTGTATATCAGAGAGTGTATTGTACACTGGAGGGCACAGATGGATCACTTAGAAACTTTTCATGCACCATAACAGATAATAATTGTTGTGGACTGTTTTAAAGGTTCTCAAGGGCAGCAGTGATGGCTAATTTAAATTAAGATATGTTTATTACAAATTTTTGATCACTTTCCAGGATTGAAGTTCAAGTTTTGTTTCATCAAGACCATAGTTTTATTGCTGGTAAAATAATGTCACCTGACAGTCTGTGATTCTCTGAAAATACACATAACATTGGACATGCAGTCCTACATCATGATGATGTGGGGTCACAGGAATAAAATGGAGTTACAGTGTGAGCTCTTTTTATTTTTTTTGTGAAGTGTTTGACTGGTTGTTTAAGATTTTTCTTGTTTCTAGACTGCAGGAGAAAGTCCAAGAAACTATAGAAGCACTCAGGTTGGCTGGCATCAAAGTGTGGGTACTCACTGGAGATAAGCACGAAACAGCTGTTAGTGTCAGTTTATCATGTGGACACTTTCACAGAACCATGAACATCCTTGAGCTTGTGCAACACAAGTCAGACAGCACATGTGCAGAACAACTGAGGCAGCTAGCCAAGAGGTAAACCACCTGAGACCTCATTATCTCAGGGGAGATCTTTCTTTTATATTCAAATGCTATGCTGATTTCTTTGATGTATGTGCCAAATACATGAAGTTGCCTTAGAATAGAATTAACCAGGTTGGAAAAGACCTTTGAGATCATCAAGTCCAACCTATCACCCCACACCATCTAATCAACTAAACCATGGCACCAAGTGCCTCATCCAGTCCCCTCTTAAACACTTCCAGGGATGGTGACTCCACCACCTCCCTGGGCGTCTCTCTCCCAATGGCCAATCACTCTTTCTGTGAAGAACTTTTTCCTAACATCCAGCCCAAACCTTCCCTGGCACAGCTGGGGATTGTAGCCTCTTGTTCTGGTGCTGCTTGCCTGAGAGAAGAGACCAACCCCCACCTGGCTACAACCTCCCCTCAGGTAGTTGTAAACAGCAATAAGGTCTCCCCTGAGCCTCCTCTTCTCCAGGCTAAGCAACCCCAGCTCCCTCAGCCACTCCTCATAGGGCTTGTTTTCCAAACCCCTCCCCAGCTTTGTTGCCCTTCTCTGAACACATTCAAGCAACTCAACATCGTTCCTAAACAGAGGGGCCCAGAACTGGACACAGTACTCAAGGTGTCGCCTAACCAGTGCTGAGTACAGGGGCAGTGTTACTTCCCTGCTCCCACTGGCCACACTATTCCTGATGCAGGCCAGGATGCCATTGGCCTTCTTGGCCACCTGGGCACACTGCTGGCTCATGGTCAGCCTACTATCAATCAGCACCCCCAGGTCCCTTTCTTCCTGGCCACTCTCCACCCACTCTGACCCCAGCCTGTAGCACTGCATGGGGTTGTTGTGGCCTTTAAAAAAACCACAAAATACCACCAAAAATAGGCTTGCAGAAGTAGCCTGTCTACCAGGCTAACTTCTCAATTTCTTGTATGGACAAGTGCATAGCTCATAACAAAATTAAAGTTTGTGCATTGCACTGATACATAGCCAACTGCTTTGTCCCTGAATAGAATAAAGGAAGACCATGTTATCCAGCACGGACTGGTTGTGGACGGCACCAGCCTTTCTCTCGCACTCAGGGAACATGAAAAACTGTTCATGGAAGTTTGCAAAAACTGCTCTGCAGTGTTGTGCTGTCGCATGGCACCCCTTCAGAAAGCAAAGGTAAGGAAGAATATTAACCAGCTTTGTCATTTAAGTGTTTTTTATCCTGCTTTGAGGAGGCAAGGATTTCTGGGACTGCTTTGTTTGCTTGCCTGACCTTATTTATGGCTGACTTTTCAACCCTTGTTAAATTCAGGTGGTTTGCTCAGAAGTTTCTACATGTGTTAGTAGAAATTTGCAAGTGTGTGTAGGAGGGAGGCAAAACACTGGCACTGTGCAAGAAAAGGCTAATCTTTAGTCAGCCTTTTGAATGTTCTGTAAGGCACACCTGCATGCTTTTTCACTGTCAGTTCCATCACTTCTCCAAGCCAAAAAAGCTTCATAATAATTCATGCAACTGTGGGGGAAAAAAAGTGTGTGTCTAAAAGAGTTTTAAAACCACCTCATCAAAAAGAAAAGGGAATAAACCCCTATCTTTTTACCTTGAGGCACTAGGAAACCCTCATGTGAGGTACTGGGTGTGCAAAAGTGGGCAGGCTGGTTTACTATAGCATGAGTGACTTGTTTGCATGCTTCCAAAGTGTAGCCAGACTTCTAGTTTGTTATAAAACTGTTCACCTGTGAATAAAATGTGATGTAGTATTAGTTTCAATAAAATGTTAAAAGCAAGTTGTTTGTAACTGAGAAAAACAACTTTTTGGATGTGTCCACTTGATGTACACTTTTTTAGCTGAAATTTTTGCCATCCCCTCTCTTTAAAATGTAGTTATTTGCTTGGGTTCTTATTTTGTCCTTATTTGTTCTTATTGTGTTATTTGACTTGATTTATACTGTGCTTTTTGTACTGCCAAATTTGGCAGATAGCAGCCAATAATGCTTTGCTTAATTCGGATCCTGTCCAGCTGATAATCTCCTTTTTATTTCCTGTGTCTTGTCATGAAGTACAGCAAAGCCTAATTTTGATGGCAGTGACTCTTTAATTTGAAACATTGAAGTACAGAAAAGCCTGAGACAAATGCCATTAACATGGGAGGGCAGGCAGGAAGGAAGTGTATGGCCTTGCATTTGGTTTTCTTCTCTAGGCACCCTTTCTGTGAGGTTTATTCCAAGGTTAACTGTAGCTCATCTTGCTATTTTCTGCCTCTTTTCTGTTAATTGTATTGCTTGTTAATATGTGGTTAGTGGTATCACTGCTTCTTGTTGTGTATTTTATAGCTTGGAAGCCTTTTTAAACATCTTTCATGTCAGCCATTCAGAGCTGCTGCTGACTACTCTTGTTAAAATTTGCCAGAGGATTTGTCTTGACCTTTTCACATAGATGTTTGCCTGTCTAAGTTACCACAGTCTTCAGTATCTCATGAGGACTGATCTGGGTGACATACTGCAGCCTTGTTTCCTGTTTAAGGCTTCTTGTTAAGATCTAATGCTAAGTGTACTTGGAAGTAATTACCCTTTAGGAATGGAAAACTCCCCAGCTTCAATGTTAATACCTGCAATTAGGGAATATACCCCCATAATCAGGTGAATTTCTCTGAACTATGGGCTGTATTTAATCACCGTTGTGTTTCTCGTGTGAATTACTGCTCCTATGAATCAATGCTCTGCTGCTGCCAGCTAGAACTCAATTTTTTGAATGTAATTCATTGTATCAACTACCTCATGTAGTTCATATTTCCACTTTGGGTTTTCTAGAACTTCAGGGAGAGAAGTGCAATGTTTCTTCTTAGATAATTATCTTTTGGTTTTAGAAAGCCTTTTGGATCTGCATTCACACCTTTACCTCTTCAGCCTGAGGCTTCTACTTTTAGTTAGAGCTGTCTGGAAGGTTAATGAATTACTAATTCTCCTTCACAAAAAAAGCCTCTTCTAACTAATTCTTCTGTGTTTAGGTATTGTGGATACTTAAATTAATGGTCTGTTTATTTTCTGTCAAGAGCTGGATATCACTGTTCTTCTTTCAAGGACTTTGGAGCATTGTATCTAAACAAATTTTTTCCCCTCTATCATATCTTCTTCAGTGTCTTTTCCAACTGAGAATACCTATTGGTGATAATGAAATTGCTTGAAATATAAACTGCTTTCAGTAATAACAGCAGGTATTGATCTTTGAGGTAATACATTGGATTTTGGGATTCCTGTTTAACACAGACTAGTTCCAGTAATTGAAAATGTGAAGAATCTGGGCATGTCCAATAAAGAGCATTATGTCTGGATTACTCCCTAAGTAAATTTTTAGTCCTAATTTGTACTTGACTGTTCTGTATGAAAGCACCAAATTAGGAGTTGCAAAAGATCATCTAAGTAAAGCCAGCCAAATAAGCTCAAAGCAGGCATATTTAAAGAAGACTCATGGCCCAAAGCAAACAGCTTTTCTAAAGGAACAACGAATTTGCACATGTGGTATGCCAGAAATATTTTTCACTCAAGCATGCACATTCATAAAGCATACTAATTATATTTACAAGCAGGTAACTAACTAAGGTGCTTGGGAATTAGTGGCATGGTTTCTAGGCAGACTGTATGTCTAATCTGAACAGATTCTACCTTACTTTTTTTCCTTTTCCAGGTAGTGCGACTGTTAAAAACATCTCCAGAGAAACCTATAACATTAGCAATTGGTGATGGTGCTAATGATGTGAGCATGATACAAGAAGCACATGTTGGCATAGGTAACTTTCTTTTGGCAGAGAGATAAATAAAATGCAAATTTTACTAGAGGGTAGTATTGATAAACACCCAAACTTGTATAAAATCTTTTCACCTGTGAATGACAGGATGTTAATATGAATCATCTGTTGTAGCAGTTTTAGTGAAATGTAAAATTTAAGGCTATTTGCCTTCAGAAATCTTAGGTTTGTTGTGTAGCTTAACAATAATCAGAAGTTCTACTCAATGCTGCCATAACAGCAAAGATTTCTATGTAACTACAATCTCAGAAGTACACCGCTTCAGATACTGGAAGTGGATATCTGTAGCTTTAGACGTTGTAGATTCTAAGTTCCTGTGTAAATTTGACCTTTAAACCTTTCTTTGCACTAAACTGCCACTATTTGCACCACATCTGCATCAACCTAGAAATGCCATTTGTGTCTGGTTTCTCTTCAAGAAGGCATTCATTGTATCTGTTGAGAGACTGTTACTGATTCTCAGCTAAGCTTGGCAGTATTCTATTTATTATCTGGCCAGGACCTTTAAACTTTTTCTGGTGTGTAATGCAATTGGGTGCAAAAGAGAATATACAACTGAATTGGTACCCATCACATAGTGTTCTGGTATTCCTTTTACTAACTTTGAATGGTTTTTGGTATAATAGTAAATGCTGGAGGTTCTTACAAAAGGTGTTGTACATCAGAATATTCAGTCTGTCTCCCTCTGTGAGTAAAAAGATATGTGTAATGTTTATCATGTAAGTATGTGGCCATGATTTTTAAGACAGTGAGCATAGACTGCTTGACAAGGTTACAAGCCAAAGGCAAATGATGTTTTATTCTACATCTGGTTTATCAATTAACTGAAGTTTATTAAAAAACTGTCCACCTTTTTTTTTGCATTTTGTATTAGACATTACATATGCACTGCCCAGAACTGGCAAGTCTTTGCAATCAAGGGTGATGAGACCTTTAGACTATCTTTGTCAATTCTTTTTCTCAAAGCAATCAGCACTTCTAAGTACCTGGTTTTTAGATATCTGGGCCAGTTCTCTTCTGTAAAAGAGCATTTTGTATCCTCCATGTATGCTTATCCTAATATTAATAATGGTTTTTAGGAATGTGACAGGAATCATGGGCAAGGAAGGAAGACAAGCTGTAAGAAACAGTGACTATGCAATAGCAAGGTTTAAATTCCTCTCCAAATTGCTTTTTGTTCATGGACACTTTTACTATATTAGAATAGCAACCCTTGTACAGTACTTTTTTTCTAAGGTGGTACTATTGTAAGAGCAGCATTGCTTTTATTCTACCATTCAGTATAGGCCATGTGTTATTCCCAGGAAGTACCATAAGAAAAACCTTTCTGAAGTGAATCATACTAAGTAAATTAATCATGGATTGATGATGGTTTGCTTGGGTTTGGTTTTGTACAAATCTTACTGTTTCTATGTCCTTGTAAAAATCTTTTCTAAAGCATGCCTTATGGAAATGGTCTTTTATTATTAATTTTTAATTGAATCAGCACCAAATGAGTAGTTTCCTTTAGCTGTTAGTGTCAGGAATAACATCTTTTAGAACTGAAGGTTGATGAAGTCTTTATAATGTTGAAGTGCAGGAAAACAGAACATGTAGCTGCAGGTCTCTTTTGTGGTTTGGTTTGTGTTTGTTTGGTTTTAAACTTCAATTTTTATAAGGTTTAACCTGTTTTCTGTTTTGTTTCCCAAATGTGACAGGAATCATGGGCAAGGAAGGAAGACAAGCTGTAAGAAACAGTGACTATGCAATAGCACGGTTCAAATTCCTCTCCAAGTTGCTTTTTGTTCATGGACACTTTTACTATATTAGAATAGCAACCCTTGTACAGTACTTTTTTTATAAGGTAAGTCTTCAAAGAGTACCAGTGAAGTTCACATTAAATAGGTAACTTTTTCCCAGCAAGAAGTTTATTCCAGTTCTAAGTTTTTGGTTGCTATATATCTATATGCAAAACATTTTCTGCTTTGTTTTATATTTTTTAATATATTTTACAACCAAATGCAGCAGTTTGTGACATTTAGTCCTTCCACCTAGAAATAGGTGTTAAATACCAAAATGAGTGTGCCCAGGCTGAGAGCAGACGTGCTTGCTCTCTCAAAGCAGTATTACTAGCATGAAATTGAATCCATTCTGTAGCAAGATGCAGAAGTATAACATTTTGTGTTCATTGCTTTAATGTGAACCAAATCCATTCATCTGTCTTATAAGAAAAAAGGAGCACAGGAAGTTGAGGAAGGGAAGGGTCTGCAGGAAGGGTGTGAGGAGAGAGCATGCTCTTTACCGGCAGACTGACCTTAAGAAAACTTAACAGTCTGTCAAGGATTAGATCTGGGCCAGCTATTAAACAAGTGACAGAAGCTCTCCACCAGCCCCTCTCTCTTCCTAAAAGGAAAAGGAATAAGGGAGAGAGACCTGTGTATTAGAAATGAAAACCAAAACTAATGAAAATAATAAGTATATACAAAGCAAATATTAAACTCAACCTCCCTGGTGGAAGTTACTCACCATCACCACTGATGCTGTGGCAGAAGTCCCAGACAGGATTTGGGGGCAGATAGGAACTAGGTTCAGGAACTCATGGATCAGGATCAAAGGCAGAACAGAGTGAAGAAGAGGAGGAAGAACTTGACCCTAGTGGTCCCTCAGCTCATATACCAAAGATGACGTAGAGGGAATGGAATACCTTGTTGGTCAGTTTAGAGCCATCTGTTCAGTCTGCTTCTCCCTACAGGTGCAGCCCTTTACACCCTTGAGTATTTTCACTGCTAGAAGCAGACACTGTCTGTCAAAATATGTCATTAACTTCAGAAAGTGCAGTTGGTTATAAGAGGCTGAGCTGAAAAATAAAATCCCTGAGCAGAATTCATTCTCTTCTAACTCAAACCAGAACATGGTCGCAGCTTTGATTCAAAAAATTGTGAGGTGAAACACTGCAAGGGAAGTAAGCACCAGGGACTGAGTTATATCTGGGCACCCATCAGGAAGCTATGGGCATGGAACAGCAGCTAGGAGGAGTGAGAGCACGGGCCAGCGACCTCAATCCTAGGTTGGGTGTTGAATGTTGAAATGTCTGGGGTTTGTTCTGGCTTGGTTTGTTTGTTTACTTGATAAGAAGCCAACTTGAAATGTATCTGACGTATATCACTGGCCACCAATACACTTTTTATCTTCTTTTGTTTGCTTCCATTTAAAGATGGCATTAGATGTTAGTTTTTGTCTACTTCCATGCAAAAATCTGACATGAGCAGGGCATAGGAGGTCTGGAGTGTGATGTGGAAACTATTTTGCACATCAATTCCTGAAATAAAACCTGAGTGGAAAATGGATGGATTTCTCTCATTTAACACTGCTTATACTGCCATAATGAGATCTGTTCATCAAACACATATAATTATGCTTATATTTTTCAGGTCTGTTGTCCCAAAGGACAGGCAAAATACACTCTCAAGCAAAGCATATTGCTTCGCTTTGCCGAATTTAGTGCTGAAGTGCTTTATGCTCTCTGTGTGTATTCTTACCAGCTTGCCAGAGTTAGTAATTTCTTTTGAGGGCTGTGAGCCCTATACTGAGGATTAACTGTTTCCTTCACTTTTCTGTTTTTTTGTTTTTTTTTTCCAGAATGTGTGCTTTATTACACCACAATTTTTATATCAGTTCTTCTGTTTGTTTTCACAACAAGTGAGTACTTGATGCCTTGTTAAATGTATATGAAACATACAGGGTAAATAACTGGAAAAAAGGGTAAAGAACTCTGGGCTAAAGGCTCTGGGGACACCTTACAGTGGCCTTCCAGTACCTGAAGCGGGCCTGTGAGAAAACCAGGAAGGGACTTCTTACAAGGGCTTGTTGTGATAGGACGAGAGGGAATGGATTGAAGCTTGAGGAGGGCAGGTTTAGACTAGATACAAGAAAGAAAATCTTTTACTGTAAGGGTGGTAAGACACTGGAACATGTTGCCCAGGGAGGTCATGGGTGCCTCTTCCTTGGATGTGTTCAAGGCCAGGTTGGATGAGGCCATGAGCAACCTGGTCTAGTGGACAGTGTCCCTGCCCATAACAGGGGGGTTGGAACTAGATGGTCTAATTTAAGGTCCCTTCTAACCCAAACCATTCTATGAAGCTACACAGGAGCAGCACAGATTTGGTACATACCCTGCTTCATTTTCTCTGATACCTTGATGTTGCTAGCTGGTTATGTGAGGATAGTTTTTTAATAACTAGCAAATTCACCCAATTAAGAGGTGTTTTGTTGCCGCTGTTAGTGTGCTAAATAATTTTTCATACAAAACACAAAGGACTTTTATTTTTTGCAAGACTCAACAAATTGCTTTTTGTTTCCCTTTTCAGACGCTCTATGACAGTGTATACCTGACTTTGTACAATATTTGTTTCACTTCCTTGCCTGTCCTCATCTACAGTCTTTTTGAACAGCATGTGCATCCGCATGTACTGCAGAGCAAACCTGTGCTCTATCGGTACGTATCTCTTACCTGTGGCCACAGTGCTACATCCTTTACAACAATCACAGCACCTACACAAGTCTGAACTTGCTACTATGCATTCCTGCCATTTATTTATTTTTTTTCAATCTATAATTGTGGTGGGTTGGGTTAGACACCCACACCCCCTTCCCCACAACAATTTGGAAGTTTACCCTGAGGAGCACATTTACCACACTCAGAATTTTAGAAGCAAAATGAAACTGTATTTACAAACAGCAGACTAAATAGAAAAGTATGAAAGGCAATAAACATAGACCAAAAAACAACAACAACCCCCCCTCCCCCCCATGAATTTACAGATTAACAGCAGCACCATACCCTCTCTTATCCAAAATTCAGCTCTCTCACCCCACTCTGGACACAGCTAGCCCCGGTTATCTCTACCCGCAATACCTTATAGCCCAAATAGCAGATTGCTCAGGCAGGATGCAAGCAGAGCGAGCCCAGAAGAGAGAGAAAAACAAGCTTGTGCTCAAAATATAAGATGATCAGCAGGCCCATGGAATGGCCTTCTTATGCACTTCTCTTGCACGATTCTGTGTCCAGTCTCCAAGAGCTGCCCATCCCTGGCAATCAAACTCTCTGGAAAGCTTCATTTCCAATTAAGACATCAGTCTTAAAACTGTAACAGTAATTTCTGCAATTGCTCATAACATTTGATGAGAAGGAACTGCAGCTCCATACTATTCATCCTATAAATTAACATGAGTATTTTCAGGGAAACATCATCTTATATCAGTCATGTTAAGACTAGAGCCCTAAGCATGTGGTCAGCTTCCATGATTGGAAGCCTTCTCTTCTATTACATGTAGGAGGTGAAAATCATTCAGACATGCAGGTGAAGAACTAGGGCGCTGTGATTAGGGGAGTCATCACAAACAATGCTTTACTAAGAAGGGAAGTAATTTCCTGTAGTGTTAAATGTCTTTCCAGTGGTAGTGCATTGCACTGCTTACTGCTTTTTTTTTGGAAAACATAAATATTTTTGTTAAAAGGAGATGTTTCTCTTTCCCTAAAGGCCTTTTAAACAGAGCAAGAGGCAAGTATCAGATCCGGCTCTTCCATCCTCTTGCAATTCCACCTCAAGGGAGAAGATTTCTAGTTTGTGCTATTCCCAATTTGACTCAGTAGAGACCTTTGCCGTTGGTGATGCCTGCATAAAGCAGAGGCAAATCATGAGAGCTCTCTGAGGTTTTTCCTATTTTCTTTTCATGATTTATGTTTTTGAGGAGTTTTTTTAATACATGTCAGCATTTGTTAAGTGTATCTTGGTGCAGCTGAAAGTTATATTTATTCAAAGCAGTAGCAGGCATGCAATGTGAACAGCTGATGGCTTATGTAAAGACAATCTGAAATCCCAAATCTGTTTTATTTCTGCAGAGACATCAGTAAAAATGCCCATCTGGGGTTTAAACCATTTCTTTACTGGACCATCTTGGGCTTTTTTCATGCATTTGTTTTCTTTTATGGCTCTTATCTTCTAATGGGAGAAGACACCTCTCTGCTGGGAAATGGCCAGGTACATCATAAACATTATTCTACCACTGTATTTTTGGGGGTTATTTCTTAATTTTATTTAAAAAAAAAAAAAAATCCTCTTATGTAAGAAAAAAATCTTAAGGTTTGGGTGTTTGGTTTTTGGTTTTGTTTGGTTTTTGTTAATGAATCACATAAATTACCAAAGATGCTTTGCCGGTATTCATGTGTATATTCAAAGTAACATTTCTTAGTCTGGAAACTGCAAGACATATTCTTTATGGACATACACTTCCTCACAATATGTGTTTCAAGACAATGCATGTACTATGGTTACTTAAATGTGGCTTTATTTTGTATACCATTTTTGTCAAAATCCCGTGTCATTGCTTCAGTAAATGAGAATTTATTCATTCATTCAAAACTCATTGTGAGTTTGACTTAGTTGCAGTGTCAAACAATGGCTTCTCTTTAGCATCAGTTACAAAATCAGGCTCAACTCTGAAAGTTGCCAAAATTCTTGAAGCTTTGTCCAAAACTGTATTGTTTCAATTACTCAGAATTTTTTTAAATGAAGTGGCACAAGATGCTTCTATTCAATAAATGATTTTAGGACAATAACTTTAATGAAACACTAATTTGACTATTTTAAAGCTCTTAAAACCATATACAAAAAAACCTCTGAAGCTTGGATAAAGCCAATGCAAGTTTTCTCCCTTATTTTCCCTGGTTCAGAGTTAGTCAACCCAGTTTAGAACAATTAGCTACTGATTTTTCTCTCCTAGAACTGCTACATGTGCCAATGCAAAAATACATTTGCTTCTCTCATGCCGTTCTCACTGCTGACATGAAGTGGTTGCTGATTCTTGTGTAGCGCTTGGCAGAGTTGCAAGTTTTGGCACAAAGTGCAAAAAGCAGCATCATGCAGTATTCAGTGGTCACCTGGTGATGGGGAGTAGACATGAGCTCAGGAACTTTAGCCAAAGAAAGCTTATAATGATGTACAATGATTAGAATTGTCTTGAATGACTAAAATCAGAGAGCATGTGAGCGAGTGGTCAGCATCCCTGCAGAGAAAAGAGTAATAAAGGGAGAATGGTGCAACTAGGTGAGGTACCTATTTCATCGTGACATTAAGACATAATAACTTGAAAATAGTTGTGTTTCTCTTACAACTGAGTATGAGCTGTAAGAGTGTCCTCTTGTCATTTGTTACAAGCTGTGTGACTTTGGTAAAGGACCTTCAGTGCTCTTCTAAATGTAATTCCACACTATGAAGCAGTGCATTTATGTGCATCTGTCTTATTTATCAAAGCACCTCACTTCAGTATTGCTTAGTTAAAGCCCACAAGGCAGTAACAGGCTTTAGAAAATATTAAGTAATGAATGCTTACTTGGAGGAACAGATCATCTACTATAAGTCTAGAACAGTATGTTAATGTAGACTTTGTGGATGAACATACTGCAAATAAAGCTTTCAGATTTCCTTTGGCTTCTCATGTTTTCTGTGATGTGACTTAAAAGTCTTGGGCTTTATTTGGAATTACTCTTCATCTATCTGTGTTTGCTAAAAATAGTTATCAGAAGTGGTAGAATTTTGTTTTGCAGTCAAGTATCAGTGGTGCATAATTGCAAATATAATATGTGCCTGGAAAAGCCAAAGTTATGGGCAAGAGAAGTCTGTGTACTATTGAAGTGCCTTTGCGTATGAAGTCCTTAACCACAGGGTAGTGTTAGTGCAAGGCCTCGCATTCGAATTCCAAGCTCTCAGTTTGGAACAAAACAGAATGGAAAGGATTGTAAATGATTTGTTAATGCTGGTGGTTTGTTAGGCTTACCTCAATGCATTGTGCAACAACTTGATCTTTTAGTTCTTTCTTTCTCCCCACCTTTTTCATGCTGTGCATGTCATCAGATATTGAAACCTAACAGACAAATGGTAAGAGTTTAGAAGAGGAGGAGATACAAACTATTGTATCTGTTACTTCACAGGATTAAAGGATGCAGCATCCCTAGTGTCCATGTATTCAAAAATAAAATGGTGGCAAGAACCTCTTCATGTTTTGCATTCTAACTCTGTGACCATTGAGAGCAGCGTTAGCAAAGACACTTTCTTTCACAGGTTGCTCAGGAGCAGTTAGTCTGCTAATTTTATTGTAAGGCTATTACTGCAGCAGTTAACAGCAAGCATGTGGCTTGTTAAAGATTACCATCAGTATGAAAAGTAAATAGAAGGCTTCAGAAGCTGTGTTATAAGAGATACTTGAACAGTAAATGGCTGATGGCTGCCTCAGTTTTACACCTTGTGTAAAGATGAGAAAAGCAGTTCTGAGATCTCCCACCTGGCCACTGGGGTTTTTAATTTATCAAGACTTTTTTTTGTCAGAGCTCTGTAACAAGGACTACAACTGTGTGAATCCCAGTTCCATGACCCTGTGCTGTACTAATAAACCAGCTCTAGGATGACTGTGCCTGTCTGCATGTAGTACCTTTCTCCTTGCTTGCTTAGTTTGCTACCGTTAAACAGAGAGTTGAGGGTTTCATCGTTGTTCAGTATGTCCGTGGCAAAAATAGCTACAAACCAGCAATGCCTTCAGTTTCAGCACCCAGACTGCTTACAAGAGCAGAGCAGTCAGACCTATTGTAGAATGGCAGTGTCTGTTTGAGTAGCACGTGTGTAGATAGATTACAAACTCAGCAACCCTGCTTGGTTGTCAGAGCTGAGATTTTGTTGTTGTAGAACTTGTTCAGAGTTTTGATAGCCTCATTTACATAAACAACAGAATACAAAAGTGACCAGAGAGAGCTTTTTTTTTTTTTTTTTTAAATTGAAGTTTAATTTTATGTTTCTCAGCCTTGAAACAAAGTGTCTTTTCCTTAGAGTTTTATTGGAAAAAAAATGCAATGGCACCATTATTTTTGAATTGTGAAATTGTGCTTGGGGTAAAAAGTGAACTTTCAGATGATGCTGCATGTTGAAAATTATCTGGAAATATTTAAATTCAAAGTGGGGTGTTTTTTTTGCACTTAACGTTACAGTGAATACATTCTACTCAATATTTGCTTTCGATTGGATGCTTATACTTAATTGATATCTTCATTTTCCTATCATTTTTGTGTTACTATTCTGGACTTGACTTCATGCTTCGTGTAGCTTTTATGGCAATTTGTTTTAAACCAAGAAGAAAGATGACTTGTGGGTTGTGAATTTTGCTATTACATAAGCTGTGTTGTTTTGTTTTTTTCTAGTAGTTCGTGTTGTATTCTTCTTGCTTTTTGACAACAATTAGTTGTCACAAGCTTATGTCCACAGACTTGTTTCATTAGTGTAGCTGACTTGAGAAGGATGTAGCTTACTGTGAATGCTCTTAACAGATGTTTATTTTTTTTTCCTGCTGTGATCTTTGCCTTGCCATTTTCTTAGATGTTTGGGAACTGGACATTTGGTACTTTGGTCTTCACTGTTATGGTTATCACCGTTACAATGAAGGTATGAAATTGTACTAATTAATCCTGTGTTTGGTTGTGTAAGCAAATATAGTTATACCTTAAAATCAATTCAAAACTTATACAGAAATAGTTGATTCTTGAGGACTCCAGATTAGTGATTTTTTTATTTAGTTTCAGTGGTGCTTGCAATTTTTATTCACACTTTTTGCATGTTGCAATGATGTTTAGTGTTTGAGCTGAAAGTTCCTAAGTACATTCAGACCAGTATGTATAATTTTCTGTTGAAGAAGGAGTAAAAAGGAAGTTAACTGAAGTTATCTTTGTTTTAGATGGCACTAGAAACTCACTTCTGGACATGGATAAACCATTTTGTTACTTGGGGATCCATTGTATTTTATTTCATATTCTCCTTGTTTTATGGGGGAATTATCTGGTGAGTGGTTTATTTTATTAACTGTTTTTTCCCCCACTCCTTTCTGCTGCTCCTATGAAAAAATAGTAGAGTATTATGTTCTACCATCTTGCTCTTAATTTTGTGACAGGCATCAGAAAATAAATTTTTTTAACCTAAATTGGCCATGCATTTTTGGTGGTTCTTTTAGCAACTTTGAGCAAAGCTGCTAAGCTGTCCTCTGCTCAAGGCTAAATGTTGCTTGTTTCCAGCAGCCTGTGTCTATAAAAGCATTTTTGCTTTTAAGTAGATAGGTTCCTAGATGTGCTGGAGATAGGTAAATGTTTGCCACATAAATGAAGATGCTGTGGTTTGAATCAGTGAAGTGATGTATTTTTTCAGTATATTTGGGGTTCTTGGTGGGATAGGATGATTTCCTGCAAAACAATTTAAAACTAAACCAGGATGCTTCCCTCCAAAGTTTGGTAATCTTCTTCCCCAGAGATTCTTTGCAGGTCAGGTCCTACAAATTGTTAGACTTCCTCATGGACAGATGCAGTTTTAACTATGTCCTGAGAGATTTGCTGCTTGATGAAAATAGCATGCACTTGAGCCTGCTGTACTTTTGTGTCTGGAAGATCCTTTTAATAATTGTCACTTCTTTTAAAATTTCAGGCCATTTTTACATACCCAGGACATGTACTTTGTATTTGTTCAACTGTTGTCAAGTGGTTCTGCTTGGTTTGCCATAATCCTCATAGTAGTTGCTTGTTTGTTTGTTGATGTTGTGAAGAAAGTGCTGTACAGACATCTACAACCAACAAGTACTGAAAAAGCTCAGGTAATGTTGTGCTTTTGTATCTGACTTGATCAATAGCTACAAGAACAGGCTTGTGAAAATGTATCTCGTAAACTAATCATTTTCCTGTGATTTTTAATTACCCTCTTCCATTACTGTCATGTTTAATGCATTAAAGTGTTGCCATTTCAAAAGATAATTGTTCATTTAAATTAAAAAAAAAAAAAGAGAAAAAAAAAGACACCATTTTACAAGGAAATAACATTTATGTTTAAGTAATTGATGTTGGCAATAGTGGCATTAATTATAAAGGGGCCACTTAGTCTTTTGCATTTCAACTTGCAACTGTATGAGTGGATCATGCTCCCTGTTTTTGTGCCACTGTTCAGGTTCTATAAAGAATCTCAGTTTTGTCTGGATGCTAGGAGCTCTCTTTTCAACTGCAGTTGCCACTGAATAGTTCTTAAAAGGCAATGAAAACAATAATTTAAGAAATTGCTTTAGTGGGACATGTTTTAATTAGTATCTCTTCAATCTTGATTGTGTCATACGCTGTGTCTTTGGTGGCTGATTATGTACTGAAAGATAATTACCCATGTGGCATTTTGGTAAATTCATAGAAGAGGTCTGAAGATACACTGTGAGAACAGAAACTCCCTTTTGCCTGACAAAGGCTGAAAAAACCCTGTGCAACCATCCTGTTGATGTTGATATTTACATCTTTTAGGTAAATATCTCATCTGTGTTGGAGAAGTTTTCTTTCTCTTTAGTGACAATTACAAAGGCATCATCCTGACCCACTGGTCTAATAGTTGCTGCTCCTGGTTTCACTTTACAGCATTTTTTTTCTTCATACTTTTTCTGCCAAACTGAAAAGCCTTCATTTAACAGTTGCTGGTTTAATTCACAGTTAGGTTTGATCAAGTTAATTTTGTCACTGATGGGTAGTAGAATGGACTTAAACTTTCTGTCAAAAAGGTTATTTTCCAGTCTTTTTTGTAATTCTTGTGGTTCTCTACTAATCTTCACCGTTCCTCAACCTCATCTTAAGTTCTGGATTTCAGCAGTGGACACAATATTCAAGCACAGCATATGTCAGTTCCAAGCATGGAAATATAAAACCCCCAAGCTGCATTCAGTGTGCAGAATATTACACATCAATAAGTTCTTCTCTTCTGCATCTTTTTCTCATCTGAAAGTGATTGTATTGGTTTCTTCTAGGTCCTTGATGTGAGGTCATATAGCTTAGGGCTAAAACCAACGTGACGGTGAATGAAGAACCCAGTTGACAAAGATACCCTCATAGACAGCTGTGTTCTAAAATGTGTTAGTGATTTTTAGGCCATTTGTGTGCCACATGGATTTTGTGCTGGCCTAGTTGCTTAATCCAAATTGCACTGAGCTGTGTGCTGTACTCCTAACTCCATTACGTCAATACTGGTACTTTTAGCATCTCCCCTTGTAATTATTTTCCATGTAAGTGAATGCTGACTTAAATTATATTACCCTTCTAAGTTGTGTATTTAAAAAAAAAAAAAAAGAAGAAGAAGAAGAAAAAATCCATGTGACATGTTCTCTTAATTTTGCTAGGATCGACATCATGCTGACAAATCTATTGCAACCTAAAAGAATCCCTTACTCCCTTTTCAAAACGGGAACATTAGCTGCTTTTTCCAGCCTTGGAATTTGATAGCTAAAACCCAAGTCAAATAGCTACTAGCTTTCAGAAAGCTATTCACCTAGACCTGATAAGACTCTTAAGTGCATGTTACTGCACTTTTTGAATTAAAGAGTCTCAGTACAGGAAGAATTCTATAGGTAATGATACTTATATGGGTTTTAATTTGAAAACTAGAAGCAATATTTATCAAACACTTCCCTTTCCTTCCTTCCCTTACATCAGCTGTTCCTGTTTGGCAGTCTGTTGATGTGGTTGTTGGTTTCTCATGTTCCTAAAATACATGAATTAAAAACCAAAAAGCCCACATCATTTCCCCCTAGCTTTATCTATATACTACTTCTTGCATTCTTGTGTTTCCTGAGACTTTCTGGGTTCAGTTTGGTTCCATTAGTTGTGTTGCCAAGGTCACAGTTGGACTTCTTATTTTTCAGAAGGAATCTTGATGAATGTCTGACACCTTTTCTGTGGCTGCAGCTTGGTTCATAGCCGTGGGGGTTTTGCTTTGTGTGTTTCTAGCAGTCATCTTTTTCTCCTGTTCACATTCTGTTTTGCCCTTTGCAAGTGTCAGCATTAGGATCTGTGTTTACCACAATGTAAAGGTCTGGGATTTTTCTTTTGAAAACAGCTCTATTCCTGATACTGCAAAGTTGAGGTATCTAAAACCTCATTTGACCAGAAATGCCTCAGTGATTTCTCTGTGTGTGTCTGACAGTGAAATCAGAGTTAAAAATGTATTTGTGAGAAGGAAGCATGAGTTTGTTCCCTTCTTGAGGTTTGATCTGTTGAGATTTCCCCACTCTTATTTTTAATGGGACAATTAGCCCAAGGGAATTTCATTGGCTATTCTTCTTGTGGGGAGGTAGACTTAAGTGAAGATGAACATGTGACCAGTTCAGAACATTTGTTGCCAAGAAGTGACAGACTGCTTATTTTGTGATTATACCTTGTTAGATTTGTTTAACATTTCTAGTAAATCTATCTTGTTATGTTTGACTTAGGGCTGTTGCCCTGAAGTGGCTTCTAGGCAATTTCTGACTATAGATCTGTTCCAGAAATATATAGGAGGAAGTGGACAATAAGGTAAAGCTGAGTCAAAATATAAATCTTTGGGTAAATATAAACCACAGCACTATTGAAGGGAGGAAGGTAATACTGAATAAAGGTGTCTGTTACAGTTTAGGTGTAGAAGTGTACAGGCTTTTTTTCTCAGTCTGAAATCTAAGGTGTACTTAAGAATGGTCCTGCCAAACAATAACCGGCTGTGATGATCCCAGGAGCTGTCCTGATGGTACCAGACTTACATTCTGTATATGATGTGTATTCCACTTAAATAACAATGTCTTGTCCTGTGTCTTTCTCTCAGAAAATTACTGCTGCTACTTACTGACATGTATGTTCCATCCCTTCTCTGTCCAATTGTAGATGTACTCCAACAGAGTTGCTTTAAGTGACGAATTCATCGCACTGCAGCCATTGTCCAGGGCAAGGAATCAGCTGAGCAAAATTAGGTAGAGTAGGAGGGGACAGTTCCTCGTCAACTCTTTGCATGCTGAAGGTGAACTAACCAGTGCTGAGAGAGATGGGAAGAGGCATGAATATTAGTGGGTTGAGAGGGCAATACCTGCAGTGCAGATATATTCAGTTTGGTTATTTCTTGGCTTTGCTCTGTGTTTTTGAGCCAAATGCTTCTCCTAAGTAGCATGTGTTGGATGTGCTGCTTTTAGGACAAAAACATCCCTGGCATGATGCTCAACTTTCAGAACAGAGATCTAGCTCTCCTTGCATCCATTTCTTAATTAATCACTGTTTCTAGCATGGTTATGATGCTTTTCATTTCTTTATGATCCAAATTAACAGTGCTTTTTGCATGCTGGATAATTTCAGCTTCATAAGACCATGACAGGAAGGTCCATGTATTTCAGGCAGCAAGTCCTTGCAAGTTCTTTGCCCGTTTTAATTTGCTTTACTTGTGGTGAAAGAGCAGAGAACGTTTTAAGTTTGGGCACGCACATACACTTGTGCAGCTAAAGCTTTTTGTGTTTGTGTTGTGCATCTCTAAAGTGAGTGTTGTTTGTTTTCAATGTGTTATAGATACATATTCCTACAGGCATTTGGCTACAAAGTCCTAGAAAATTGTTAAAAAAAAAAAAAAGATCAAAGCTTCCATGTGTCTGTGTAGGAGAACCGTTATGATTCTGAAACTCTTCAAATGCATCGAGTTCAGTACATGAAATGCTATCAAATGCTGACTCTCTTTTGTAACACGAAAACATTCACATGCATCGATGACGTCTCAACTTGTTTGATGTTTTATCCCACTCCTAATCTACTTCTATACTCTACAGCAAGAATAAATGCAAAGAACTGATTCCTTTTAGATATTTATTTTTAAGGTGACTGTTGTTCAAAAAACCCCATGCAAATAGGTGCGAGGAGTATAAACCAACCTGCATTTTGGGGTCTTCATTGTTCTTTAACTAGGAGAAAATGGGTGATGGGAAGCTGACATGGTAAAGGACTAGCAGAGAATGTTTAGAGGTTAATTGGAACAGATGATCCAAGTGCTTTTAAAGTAGGGGGAGAAAAGCTTTGTATTGCCAGGGAGAGTGCCCAGCTAGGGGAAACTTGAAACGACTGTTGTGTTTAGCTGTTAGTTGTCCCACTGTGAAACATATCAGCTTAGATTTCCAGACACCCCAGGGTGGGATGTTCTTGATTTGCTCTGATTTAAATTCAGCACTTGCTAGCTGCAAGCTGCAGTATGCCCCTTGAATTTCAGTAAAGGTAGCAACATATTGAGGAGATTCCAGTGCAAAAGCTCTTACAAAGTAGCTTTTAAAATACTTGGTTTACCAAGTTCATGTAAATAAGTCACCTTTTGAAAACTTTGGGTGAATGCATTTTGGTAAACCTTTGTTTTCCCACTGAATTATTGTAGTAAACTAGTTGGTGCATCATCATTGTCTACACCAAAAGTTTTATAACAAACTGTTTCTTTCCAGAAGTTTTAAGGGTTATGCAACTGGATGGTGAAAGAAAAATCAAGCAGTCTAGCAATGCAGCACTGCAGTTATCAAACCCAGGGAAATGCCTGCTAACTTGAGGGGGTTGTCTTCATATTACACTTAGAGAAGAAGTTGACAAAACCAAGAAATTTGTTTTTCCTATGACTAACAAATGATTATGCAAATCCAATTCTCTGGTATGTCAGGATTGTTACACTTTGAGTGTCAAATAGTGAGGTACCTGAAGCACTGAATGCCTTATGCTGTGCATTGAAGTTATAAAGAAGAAACAAATGTTCGAATTTCTCTTCTTTATTTATAGTCTTCCAATAAAGTTCAGAGGCTATCCTCTGGATCCCTGACCTAAAGGGTAAAAAGGAAAATCAGTAGTAGATGGAAACCACTCACTTCACTGTACTAAATAGAAATTAATTTGGAATGAAGACTATGGGGTGGTTTCTGTGGTGTCCAGGGCAGCTATTTTCTGACAGCAGGGAAAACTATAGAAACGTGAAACAAAACAGCTGCACCTGTAGGCAGCCAATTCTGCCTGATTTGTACATGCCCACCCAGCAACTGCATCCTTTGTGACTGCAGAATGCATGTAGATTGACAAAAAGACTTTGGCAGACTTTTGTTGGTTGTTAAATATCTATTAAGAAAACTCAAGGTGAGTGTAGCACCAGCTTAAGCTGATTGTGCTTCCTTCTATACATGGTGATATACAAAAGGAGAACACCTTTATGAATGCAAATTAAAAGACAAGGTTGATGTTATAATGAACTTTTATGTCCATAGCCTTCACAGTGTGCAAAATGTGTTCAAGTTTGTATTAAGTACATTTGTGATGTACAGTTCAGGACTTTGAGGGTTGGGTTAGGGTTTGTTTTTCTTAATGTCCATGTCATTCCTGTGAGTCAGAAATGTAGTGTGTGTGTGTGTGTGTGCCTGTTAAACTCATGCCTCTGAACTTGTCTGTTGCCTCTGTCGCTTGGGATGAAGAGGAAATCAGCACAGGTCAGGCACAGGCTTCATGCTTAACTGGAGACTGACTGAGTGCTACTTCTTTCCTCTCTAGCTGTCTCTCCTGCTCTTGGAACATGTGTCTTAGGCTACTAACTGGGCCCCATTGTATCTCATTTCAGTTTTGCCTTTGTAAACAATGTTGTATGTGGTTGTGTGTGTATACATGTCTGTGCTTCATAAGAACTGTTAGAAATCCTAAGCCATATGTCAGACGTGTTGCTTGAACAGATGTTTTAACTCTGATGGCATTAACAATTATGTTTTTACCTTTGGACAGTGTGTTACAACTGTGCACGGTACTAGGGAAGTGTAAACACAGAAAGGGGACCCTGAAACGGTTAACATTTGCTTTAGCATAGCCAAGACCCTGTTCTTTCCCCATCTACAGGCCCAGGAGTCTGTTGCTGCCTTGTTTTCCCTTCACCTCTCTACAGATTTGCCTCCTTTAGCGGTGTATAGAACTCCAGGCCCTGGTGTTACGGCCTTCATTACTTGTTTGTATATTTTGCTGTCATTACTGTTTCACAGGAGTCCCCTGCTGATAACTGCCATATCTGACCCAGCCCAGCTGTGTAGAAGTCCAGAACAGACAGACTGCTGTGTCTTTTACAGCATAAGCAACCAATAGTGAAGAGAGAAGACTCTGCAAATGCAAACATGCATTTGCACTAGTGAAGTACACTAGAACATCTTAGTGTGCTAGGGTCCAAGGGTAATCTCTTATTTTACAACCTTGTGTGTTGTTAGCAGAGTGGTGCTGGTCTGTTAGCTAATCCATAGAATCTAGCACCAAAAGGGGGAATAAATACTGTTTTCTGTTTCTCTTCAGGTACAAAAGTGCACATGCTTACTTACCTGAAGGTACTCTTGTCTGATGACTTTGGAATAACAAAGTAATCTGACATTTGTAAGTCTCTTTGATTCAAAGAGATGAAGAGTAGAAAAACTAGCAAAGTGTTGAAAACATAAGTGCCAGTGAAGTTGTTCCATGTCAGCCTTTTTGTATTTTCTTGTAAAATTTTGAATTTAATTGTTTGCAATTTTGGTATGCAGTCTACTAAGGGTTAAAGAAAGTCAGCCTCACAGTAGGGAGCAAGTTTAATTGTGGAATAGTAATAACCATCTCATAGATATTTTCTGAAACATCTGTGTGGCATCAGACATGTTGGCAGCTAGGCCCTGGGCTCAGGGAAATCTGCTGCAGTGCTCTTAACTTCATGTACAGGCTTAGATAAGTTTCCTGTCCAGCAAAGTCCCAACTGTAGACTGCAGTGTGATTTAAATGTTTAGTTGAAATGTCTGTCTTGTGGCATATAGCATACCCTGTAGCAAGGCAAACAGACTGAAATGGTCCTTTCTGTGAGAAGGGGAGAAAACAAATAAACCTCCAAAATCTGAAAACTTGGCATAGATTTCAAATTTGATGGGGTGTCCCCTTTTGTAGTCTAAGCTGTGCAAAAAGCCCAAACACTTCCAGTGCACTGACAAACTGTGTTTGATCCACCAATTAAGTTTTCAAGGTTGCCTCTTTGCCATGGAAATATGCCCTGCTCTCTCAGGAACAGATCTGTAAAGTCAAAGTTCATATAAAAATGGTAACTGTTTTAAAGCAATGCAAGCATGGTGCTTTATAAGATTTGTTGCTTTTCTGTCCTTCTAGATGGAAGAAGATAAGGGTTCAGTCAGCTCAGCATGTGACTTTGCTGAAAGCAGGCACAGAGGGGAGGACAATAGGCAACTCCTAGACCCATCTAGCCTACCCGACAGTTCTTACGTTCACTAGGTAGTACTCCCACTCTACCCTAATGTGTGTTTTCTATATATCATATTTTTATATATATATATATATATAATATTTAGACATGGAGCCATCTCCAAAACACCCATACTTTTGCTGTTTACCAGAAAATTTGCATCATAGTATGTGGGTTTGATTATTTCTTATGTTTTTTTTTTCCTTCTCAAGCTGAATCACACTTTAATTCTGCACTTCAGTTGCTTTTTGCTTTATTACATGAAGTGGGCCATTATCATATCAAGTATTGCATTTATTGTGATCCCAGGTCTTACCTCATGAAAAAACTGTATTTGCAGGCCAAATATGAATAGTTTCAGATATTTCTCCATACAGTTGGGTTTTTTGTTTTTTTTTTTTTATTTTAAAACATTATCTCTCCTGCTTTTTGTTTCCTGAGGGTTTGTTTCAGGTCTTCAGAGATCTTTATGCTCTGTCAGGTTTTACTTTGATATCTAACTATGCTCATAATTGCTGCCACAGAGAGAAAAGTGAGAACAGGGGCTCTTTAGCATAATACAAGTATCTTTCTTCCAGCTGGTGGATATAAATATAAAAATCCATGCTCACTAGGCAGTGATGCACAATATGTCTGCACATAAAATGGAATTTATTTCTATGTTGTCCTTCAATGCTTTCCCAGTATTACTTTACACTTAACTGTTGAATTTTATATAACATCAATGTTGTTTCCAGGCTTATGTAAGCTCACATTTGCAGTTCTTTTTTAAAAAGGGTAGTATTAACCTTCCCTAAACTGTGGTTCAAGTATGACTCCAGCTTTTTGTTAGTATGTAACTTGAAAAGGACAAAGGAGAGTCTATTGAAGAAGAGAAACCAGCCCTCCAAAACCCAGAGCTGAAGATTCACTCCTTGGAAACTAGTTTGGGTTACTCCTACTTGCTCTTTTTCCAATCTTTGGGTAATGTCCAGGACTGCTAGCAGATTCTAGGTTAAGAAAATGTCTGGTCCATCTGATCCTACATACAACCTCTGTAACAGGAACTTTTACAGTAACTTTAAAGATATTATGTGCTCTGCTTCAAGGTAATGGATGGGCTAAATATTCTTTCTGAAATCCTAAGTGTTGAGAATTTGTTTTATATTGCTGTGGACACAATGGTGAAGATCACTGCAGGCAGCTTGCTCTCTGACCTCCTAGCAGGAATTTGCTGCTTCTTTTCTGATACCTTAAGCCTTGTGTGAAGTGACTGTGAAGGTCATATTTGCTAGCACTGCACCAAACTGTGCTGTTACAGATTATGATATATTCTGTAATGGCACAGTTGTGCCCAGATGTGATGGTCATCAAGTAAGGTCCTTCAGGGATTCAAGCTCTCTTAAGGTGTGTTTTGTTTTGGTTTTACCAAACTCCTTCACCAAAGCAATGCTTCTGTTCCTGTCTCCTAAGTATTTACAGAAGTTCATTGCCATAGCAAATGTTCATTTTGTGTCCAAAAGACCTACCAAATGAGCGCAAGCTAGTCAGGAGCGTGTCTGCTTGGTGCACTCATTCATGGCCTCCAAGGGTTTCAGTCTGTGATGCTTTCTGTAAGGTCATACAGTTGGGAGCTGACAATCCACATTAAGTGATCTGATGGGAAGATCTGGAGGCACCATGGGGAATGCATAACCAAACTGAGGAAGGAGCAGGCATAGGAAAAGATGCATGGAAGCTCCTATTCTGCCTGTGTGCTGCTTCCTCCTTGTCCTATCCATTGTCATTTTTCTCTTGGATTTCCAAATGCCCTCATTTGTGTTACCTACTTCTTTGTACTACAGATATTGTTCTGTTATGAAGCTGTATCTGTCCAGCTGCCTGTTTTGAGGGATTAGGAAGGAATGCACCCACTCATAGTAATACATTCCCATGGGAAACTCAGGGTCTTTGCTTTCCTTGCAGCACTGGGCAAGTGTGGGTAGCATGGAAGAAACTGGGGTTGGAAACTAAAATCTTTAAAAACAGTCAGTGACCTTTGGTCACACGGTGAAAAGCTGGGGGATTCTCTTAAGTGAGCTGTGTCCTGTCCTAGATTAAGATGCCTCCTCCCAGATTTCTTCATTCACTGGTTTCTGAGAGTGAGATGAGGATAATGGATGTTTAAATTTACCCACTGTATTTGGCATTTGTTTGACAGGAAGCTCTTGTGGAGAGCTGAAAATTAAAATAGAGTCCCAGCATTCCACATTCTTGTTTCCTTTCGGAAAGGATACTGAAGTCAGTTTTGGATATTCTCTCTCCATCAGTACTAGATTTCAGTCAGATTTTAGTTATGCTGTGATTGACTAGTGTGCAAAAACAAAACAGTGATAAATGGCACTTAACACAAATCCATACATCTCTGTATTATTGCTTTAATTTTCTTTGGGTCTTTTTCTCACCTAGAGAGTGAACAGTATAGGAAGTTGATTATGCTGATGTTGAATTATTCTTCATGCTGGCATGAATGTGACTGAACCTTTCTAACATCAGCCTTGTTTGCTTTCAGATAAAAGATATTCATAAAATCAGGAATGTGCTTTTGTTCCTTACCAAGCTAAGGGTATCTATGGTCATGATATAATGTGAATTATTATAGGTGATTGCTTTCACATTTCTTGAGGAAAAAAAATGTTACTTAAAATCAGGTTGCTGCATTGTATTCTGCAGCCCCGGTCTGAAGCTTTCTCGTGATGGATTTCCCTTAATACAAAACAGACCTGTACCTCCACTGAGGTTAATCAAGGCATCACAGCTTAAACTGCATGACAGTCTGCTCCAGAGATTCATTACAGCTGTAAGGCAGAGAACTGCTAACCAGTTTATTTCCAACATTAAGCAGAGGTGATGCTAAAGGAGTTCCCTACATTCACCGAGGCTGCATTCAATACTTGGGCAGATCAAATTTCAGTGTGTATAGACTTTAGGAAGGAATCTGGTAACATTATTCATCATTGTCATTCTTCTGTAAAATTGAAAAATATTCAACACTCTAACTTTAAGAAAACCTGCTTTTCCTAAGTGTTCTCTGATGGCATCTTCAGTGCTGGAATCTGAGAGTTCTGACTTGTATTTCTTTGTCTGTTTTTTTTTTTTTTTATCTCCTCCTTCCAGCTTACTGAGGCAGGTTCAGGTATCAACTGCTTGGACTCCATGTGCTGCTTCTCAGGTGGGGAAACAGCATGCACATCTGTTAGAAGAATGCTGGAACGACTAATGGGAAGATGTAGTCCCAGCCGGGTCAACAGGTGTGGCATTTCTCTCAATAGCCTTTGCTGCAGACGAGTCTCCTATAAACTGGAACCTGACGAACCTGCAGCAATAGATGTGTAGCAAACCGGCTGCAGGTTTTGCTTCTTTTTAAGTAGGAAATGCAACTCTTTATTGTACTTTTATTTTTTTATTTTTTTATTTTTTTTTTTTCCCATCCTGAAAGATTAGTTTCTTGTTTCTTTTTTTGGGTGCTTTTCTTTTGGGATGCAGAGGGCGGGTGGGGGGCAGGGAAACAGTTTGCAAAAGGTTTCTGTTTCAATGTTCCGTTTGGCTCACTACAAGTTCTTGTGTTGTATCTTCCGTAATTTCTCTTGATTTGTACAGTCTCCTCCTTAGAGAAATCAAGCCTTGCTGCTGGTTTTGTTCTCCTTTTGATGATTAATTTTTTTCTTTTTTAACCTTCACAAATCAGGAGTTGTTTGTAAAGTCAAAAGACTTTTCCCTTTGGTTCTTGATGTACAACCTCCAAATATTTACCTTGGAGCTTGCATTACTCCTGAAGACATACAAAAGGCTTACACTCCCCCCACCCTACCCCCACCCCCCTGCTTAAATATAACTTCATTGTTGGAAGGAGAGTCTTTAAATCTTTCAGCCATTGATTGATATGAAGATGAAATATTTTTGTAGTATAACTTTTATAAACCTATTTCTAAAAAAACCAGAGTAATTGACAGAGCAGAGCCTCGAGGTTCTAAGAATTTTAAACGTGTTTTTGGTTCTGGAAGGTATATTGTCCAAATCGTGTGTGCCATTCCAAAGTGTGTGCTAAATAAATCGTCTTCTTTCACAAACCAGGTGTGAAACAACCCTCAGTGGGAGGGTAATCAAATATGTCTAAGGAGCAGCACTGCTCTTGCAGACAACGTAACTGTGAGAAAAGCTCTTACTAAACCTGCTAATGTGCCATCTCCCCATTGCCAGATAAAGAGGGATAGCTAACAAACAGGGAAATATTTGGGGGTAGAAGTAAAAGGAGTCTTTTGTACATCTCAGTCTCTCAGTCCCCAGATGATATCATGGTCCTACATTGGTCGAAAGGCAAACCTGAAAAAGTTGTGCTTCACACATTTGCAAGGAAACTCCTTTTGTATTTGAAGAACTTTCTCTCTTTTGGTTAAAGGCTGTGATATCATTCATTCAGTATACATCTCCTCTGGGTACTTTTCACTGACAAGTTCTGTCACTTCTGATTCTGCCCTTAGGTATTGACTTGGTGTGTAGTACATCTCTGGTCTGAACTCTTGTGTCGAATGCTGTCTGTGTCTCAGTTTCTCTTTTCTGGCTTTGCTTATGAAATTATTCAACGTTTCTACAAACCTAGAGTATAATTATGCAAAAATGTTTCATTCCATATGAAAAATGAACTGTTACAATCATTAAGTACCTTTTTAATTCCAACTCTTGCTGTATAGAAAGCGGGCATGGTGTATAAAATAAACAGTTGAATAGACTTTTTAATCTACAAGGTGAGCATTTAATTGGTCTAAAAAAATCAGCATTTTGGTAGCAGTTACTCTTAAGGGTTTTTTTTTGGTGGGGTTTTTTTTCCACTTCTCTGTAAAACTGTGCTTTCCAATTGAGAGAGTCTCATTTTACTTTTTTCATTTAGTGTTACCTTAATAAGGCAGGTTTTTAGATAACATTTGCCTTAGCAAAGTGTAGTCTTGTAAGGTAGGTATTCTGTCTTTATGCATTTACATTTTTACAATTTCCTCTTTATTTTTTTTCCCACTCAATTTTCTTTCTTTTGCAACTTACAAATACTTATTGAAGATAACTTGTATTTGACAGAATATTAAACTGAAGACTGCTTTTTTTCCCCCCCCACCCCCCCACCCCAGGTTTCTTTTCTGCTTACCTCATGTAATTTTCAGACAAAGTTCCATCTAGCTGAGCAATTCTAGAGCTGTTAGAATGCAGAAGTTAGTATTATGTTTAATGAATATGCAAAACTGTTGGTGCTACAATAAGGGCTTGAGGTTTTGTAGATTTTGCTTCTGCCTCTGGTTGATATTACTCTGAACCATCTTCTGGTTTCACAACTAGAAAAGATTCTCATTTTTTGATGTTGAATTTTAGTCTTGCATGGTTTCTTCAATACCTTCAGTTCCTCCCACTCAGCACTGACATTTAAAACCTTGCCTAAAAGTCAAGGTATGAGACTACTTTCCTCCTTCCACTTTCCTGGCAATATGTGGAAGTCAGTGTTTGTTTTTAATGTACTGATCATGAGGCAGTCACAAGTTGTGAAATGCTGAAGGTACAGTTAAGAAATCCATCTGGTACAGTTGTTTAGCATTGGTTCACAAGCTTGAGCTGCTCTGATTTTTTAACCTAAAGCTGGTACCATCAAAAGATTGCTCAGTCCCAAACAGGATGGTCTTTTGAGTATTTGTGCTTTATAAACTAGCTTCTTATTCAACCAGGAGGTAGCTGCGAATGATTTTTGTTGAATGAAGTGATGCTGTTAAGCGTTCTCTTTGAGTGCTGCAGAATGACGAGCACTGCTTGAAATAACGTCGCTGTCGCTAGCTTGTGTTTCATTCAGTGCTCCTGATATTCTGTCAAATATGATATTCTGTCAAATACAGTAATGGAACATGAAGTCAAATATAGTATCAAATTTCAGTGGAAACTTTGAATCAAAGTTGTATAAATGCTTGGAGTAACGGGACGCAGGAATAGAGTCTCTTGTACTTCATTTACTGCTTGTCAAATGTGTTTGTGAAGTATTTTCTCTAGCTTCGTTCAGCAGTTAGGATATAAAATGTGTGGTGTGGTATAGTAAAATGCATTTTTGTCTGTCTGTTCCATTAAATTGTCTTGTCAACTTGTCAGTCACTAAAATATTAAGAATGCTGGATCACATCCATTTCTTGTACAGTAGGATTCATTACTGATTTGTTTGGATCTCCCATTAGTGGTACTCGTGTCAAGGCACCGCATGTAAAAGTTCTAAAGAAACAGCAGATTTCTGACAGAGGCAAATTCAGAGGATAACTTTGTTATGTTTTGATTTCCTTCCAACATTCTGTTTTTCAGCTTTGCACATGCACTCCTGTAGTATTGTTCAACCCAGAACAATATTCATCCTCATTAGTAACATCCTTAAGAGAAAGGCATTGTGAGATCCCCTCTGAATTAAAAGCTGTGACATGTTAGGTAGTTTTCCTGACATCTTAAATTTTACCTTGCATTTAACAGTAAATGGTGAAATAATTGATTTCCTGGCAGTGTGGGTGTTTAACATTAGAGCAGCAGAATCCTGCATTACCAGGTTAGCTGTGCGTACCACAAGGCTTTTACTAGAATGACCTTGGGCTGTATCAAATCTCAGCACTCGGCAGTGCCTCAGCTTGCCCCTGCAACAGATTCTCCTTGAGGCACAGCTTTGGTTGTAAAGCTGGCATATGGTCATTTCAGTGATGAAAATACCTGGAGCTGTGAATAGACTTTGCCAGAAAGGAAGACATAGAATCGTTAGTTGACATGATTAATTGCAGTCTGTTTTGAAAGGTTTGAATGAATTGCAGGTGCCTCCATAAAATGAACAGATTAGTCTTTTGAAGAGTAATATTTGCCTAATCTCCTAACACTTTTAAATCTTTTGCTTTCATAGACTTTATTCCTCACCTCTAGATGGTAAATTCCCAGTCAGCCAAACTTTTCTTTTATTGTTACTTTAGATCATGGAGTTCCTCGGATCCCTTCTATGCCAACGACAGAAGCATCTTGACTCTCTCCACAATGGACTCAGCCACTTGTTAACAGGGACATTTGTAAATGCCTTGTGGAAGCCATGTGGTGCTCACACCTATAGCAGGTTCTGAAGCGAGTTCAGTGCTGCATCCCTGCCCTAGAAAAGGACTAGCATGGCTTGCAGATACAAACTGTGGCTTGTCTTGTGGCCTAGTGTAAGCCATCTGGACAGTAATTGCTTCCCCTATTTTTTTCCCTAACTATATCCACAAATGGCTACATAGTTTTTCTTTCCTTTTGTTTTTTGGGGGGGGTTTGTTTTGTTTTTGATAAGGAACACTTTTATCTCTGATCATTTAATCTTTTGTGTTACCTTTGTGAGCTTTGTACGCTCAGAGCGGAGATTGGAACGCTGCATTTGGTACTTGAGACATCCCTGCAGCACAGTGACAAAATCTTCCTCCTCCCAAATTTGAGTGCTCCAACAGAACCGAAATTGCACAAGGAAACTTTCCAGAGTTGCATTTTTCACGCTGACCTTTCACTTCAGACACACACACATTCTCTTTTTTTTTTGTTTGCTCCTACAGATGATGTCTTAGCAGTTTGCAAATCACTTGTCCTCTCTGTGGACGGTTACTGCGTTCTATAAGCAATCACTTCAGTAATTTTTGAGAGTTAAGTAAAATTCAACTATTTATGCTGGTGTATGATTGGCAATGTAGTAGTCATTGCTTAGAAAAGCATTGTGAACTCTGACAAATCAGCAGTTTGGAACAAGAAGGGATATAGCAGTTCGCAGTCATCTTTTGGTTGTGCCCTGTGTGTTTTGTTAACAGCTTCTTCATCCTGAGGTGGAAAAATGTGTCCAAATCAGTGGATTGTGCAGAAGCCTCACTAGCATAATATTATTTTTTTTAATTAATTATTAAAGTTGAGGAATTTTTGCATGTTTTATTCTTTTTTTTTTTCCTCATGTATTTATATTTGGTTATGTTGTGCTTTGAAGATACAGTTATGCTTAATTCTCTTCGTATATCTGAAGGACCCGAGACATTGATGGCAATGTTTTGATACCCAAGTATGCCAATAAAAACCAATTGCACAGATGGAGCCTCGATTGGTGCATCTTGCAGGTACAGCCATTGCTCCAAAAGTAACGTGGCTGAGCGTTTGGGGGTTGGGTAGCAACGTTTGTCTCTTCACTCAGGTGGGATGCATAAACCTGTTGTTGGTTGTCTTTAGATGTAGGAGATAAAACAGAGGAGCAGCCATAGATCGTTGGCTTAAGCACGGAAGGTTTTATGGTAAAAATGTTGCTTTTTATGAACCCTCATTTGGATATCAAATTTTAGGTCAATCTCTGACACTGAAGTCCCATCAACAGTTGGAAGACTCTTCCTGTCAGACACTAAAAGATGTAAAGCTGCATATTAAAATTATCTCTAATGGAATAAACTGTAAATTGAGCACAGACTGTAAATAAGTCCTACAAGAACTCCTGTAATAAGGATGTGGCTAAGCACAGGATTTGGAGAAACCCAACAGTAGCTGCATTCACTGCTTGCATGAGTTTCCAGTGAAGTGCTGTGTCCTGAGCCAATTACAGGGCAGATGCTTTTATTTTATGATTCAGGCAGATAAATTTTGCCCTCCTGGTAAGGCACCTCCGTGGGGCCTGGACTGCTGACAGAGGAGTGTATCCTTCTTGTTATGGTCATCTCCGATTGTCCCAAATTCAAGAGCTGCAGGAGAAGTGTTCAAGGGGTCCAACTTTCCTTCTATCAAATGATTTGGATGTTCCTTGCCTCCCTGTGAACAGCTTTGCCGTTCATAATTCTTGCTAATGACTATAACCAGTATTATTTCAGTCCTCCTTGTGGAACTTTACATTAATGCCTGGAAGCTTCACTCTTAATCAAAGGCTGCAGATGCTGCTGTATTTGCAAGATCTCATTGTTCAAGGCAGTGTAGTGAAGAAACTGTCATTTTAACCCTGTTTGGAACCTCGTAGTGACTTGAATTTGCAGTATATGAGGTTTTTATCTTGCCAGTGTAGATGAAGACCAATTAACCTTATTAAGAAGCTCTAAAAATGAATTAGGAAACAGAAGAAACCAAGCAAATTTTCCTTTTAAATGTGTTTAATTCAGCATTTGTAGGTCATATCTGAACGATGCCTTCAAATGCCTAAGTGCAGTGAAGCCTAAGCTTGAGGATTTCAATTGTACACCTAGATCCCCCCACTGAGTGTCTAGATCACAGAATGCTAGGGGTTGGAAGGGACCTCCAGAGATCATCGAGTCCAACCCCTCTGCCAGAGCAGGCTGACCAAGGGCAGGTCACACAGGAACACATCCAGGCAGGTTTTGAAAGCCTCCAGAGGAGGAGACTCCACAACATTTCTGGGCTGCCTGTTCCAGTGCCCCATCATCCTCACCATACAGCAGGGGCTCCTTATGATGATTAAGATGATCAAGAATTACTGAAAATCAAGTTCTGCCTGTGCCCTGGGTATTAATGTGTGTAACTTGTCTGACTGCACAGGGCTTGAGATTGCAGAGGTCAGTAAACCGATTGTCAGCTCTCTAGGCCCCAGGAAAACTATTTTTTCCCAGGTATGTGGTACTAACAAAATACACTTGGATTTCACCTACTCCCGTAGCTTCCTCTATGTAGCATATATACATACACACACATATAATATGAAGTCTATTTTTACAAGAATTGTTTTCTTTTTAGTAGTTTGTCATCCTAAAAGCTTTCCTACTGCCAGAGCTACCTAGCAAAGACTTTTTGAAGTACTCTAATCAGACATCTGCTGTTTAGCTATATCCTTGGTGTCTAAATCGGTGTTTTCACGTTCCAGAAGTTCTCGTTTGTCCGTCAACCATGGCACTGTAATCATCCAGTCAGTTTGTGTGACCTCATTATTCTGTGTGGTTGGTGCATCATGTAGTGAAGTATAATAGGTGTGCTTAACTTTGGTACAGTAGGAGGCAGAAGCTTTGATACGCAGCCCCACTCCAAGCATTTAGGATGGTTCAGCTCCACACGTCTGTTTTGGCTTTTACCACCCAACTCTGTTACTTATATTTGCACAAAAGCAGCACAGTCCTATGCTTGAAGAATAATTTTACCTTCATTATGTGTTTCTTTAAAACCTTCCATCTCCTCTTCTCCTTTTCCCCCCTGCTTTCCCTTTTCTCAGTGTTTGTAAGGTTACCGAAGAAACATGCATTTAAACAATTCAGGAAGAACTTAAGAGTCCATCTGTCTGCCAAGGTATATTTTTCTATTTGCAGTAACTCTAAATCAGTAATTTCTCATGTAGTAAGAATGTAGAATTGCTTTGCCTAAGACCAGATTTTTTTGGTCCGCCAAGCATTCTGGATGGAAGGAGTGACTGTGTTTTTGAGTACTGATCTCACAAAGTCTTTGAGAATTGCTTCTGTTCGAGGATGAAAGATTTTTTGTGTATTTCTTTGACAGCTAAAGTGTGTGAAACCATTCACTGTGCGTTGGGTGCAGTGCAGAATTCTTCACGAAGAAGACTGAACAGAATACAGCCAATTCCATCTTAACGCCAGCATTCATCTCTCTGTTTAGAGTATGAATGGGTTGAGGGAGGATTTCCCACAGAGAGGAAATGCTTTAGAATTACCTCTTAAGCCTTGAAATCCGTAACATATGGCAGAAGAGCCTATAGTGGATGTTTGCAGTTAAAAGCAAGAGTGGTGTGTGGTCACTCTACTATGCAGTGTCTGAAGAAGCAGCACCTTCTCTGTAGCCACTTTCAAAGGCAGGATTGAGTTCTCAGCAGATTTTTAGTTCTTGTTCTGTGAAAAATAGGGTGGGTTTTTTTCTTCTTGTTACTTAAAATAACATAGTTTTAGTTGCCAAACTTGGGCTTTTTAAAGGGTGCAGTGGAAAAAATGAAGTGGGAAGACCCTCTGAATGGTTTTGCAAACTCAAATGTAAATATTCTGCTCAAAACAAATATTCTGTATATTTTTGAAGGTTCTGGGGGAGGGCGAACAAAAACAAAAGTTGCAAAGGAAGGAACGCTGAAACCTTTGGCTTGACATTCTCAGAGTGATTTCTAGGGCAAAAGATGATGTGAGAAAAGATTTATGCAATTTAGAGTGCATAGTAGACAACTATAATTTCATACTGGAAACCTTTGGTAATACTTTCAAACAGGTTTTTTATGACAGTATAACTTCTATATTGGGAAGGGGGGGGGGGGGGAAATCTCATTTTTCTAGTGCTAGAAATGACTCAAAGCTGTAGTCCACTTTATTTTTAACAGTTTTACCTGGTACTTCTAAATGTTAGTGATTTTTGGTGAAATGCAGTGTTCAAAAGTGTTCAGCCACCAGTGTGCATCTGGACCATCTGAGCTTCTGGTTTTGTTGGTGTAGAACACTCAGTAACTCTCACACTGCCAGCACTGACTTGTTACAGGGACAGCGCTGGGTTAAGAGTTACTCCTAGAGCTGGGCGAACCCTTTCTTATGGACTCACTTTGGCCTTTTTTCTGTACCTGAATTAGTTTCCAGCTAGACTTTTCCTCTTTGCAGATCTGGGAGTGGTTTTATTGTTGGTTGTTTTGTATGTTCTTTGCTTCTGTTGTTTGCTTCCAGTGGCCTGATTTTTGTCTGGTTTCTGCTCTCTATTGGAATGACTTAATTTATACCAGGAGGAGGAAAGATGGGATGCTCACGGCTGTGTCAGCTCTTGCCGTCAGTCGTCTTAGGAGCACATTCGCATCAGTATTTGCAAGGCTTCTGCTTTCCATAGATTTATTTCCTTCAGCTAAATTCTGCTTGTAGAGACATCTGAAATAATACAATAGAGAGACCTTGTCTGCTGCCCAAGCTTCCGTGGCTTTCGTTAAGAGGAATGTTCTCATCACTCTGAAGTATTCGCCTTGCTCTCGCTGTTGCCACGCTCCGATGTTGTATTGCAATCGGTATATACAATTGTCAGCACTGTAGCTCCAACTTTGTGGTGTTTCCAGTTTGTATAAATGCAGGTGTGAATAAAACCTGAGGGCTGTGGGCTAAAGACTGCTGTGTGTAACGTGAAGTGGGAAGAAATGAAATAGACAAAGCTACAAGGTGGGCCTTGGCTGAAAGAAAGAAACCCTGAGGAGCACCTAAGTGGCCTGTGGTGTATATTAAATTTTTCCTCAGCAGTTTTAGAGGAAATTATTTCATACAGCAGCAGGTTCAAACCCTTTTTACATGGGAGCAGTGGGACAAAAGTTAACCCATGGGGCACAGAGGTTAGGAAGGGGAAGATTGTTAAGCACAAGACTTAGTTTCAGGTATAAGATCTCAGTGCTGCAGCAAAGGTGGAGTTTTTTATAATTCCTAGTTCTGGTCCCATGAGAGATTTCAGGTCCTATGCACACAAAAATAACTCCTCTCTAGAGTCTTGCGTTTCCACTTAAGTTCTGCTGCTTTTTGTGAAGAAAACCACCCCCCCACCCCCCCCAAACTTGAATGGTATCCTCGATACAAGATGTTGAGCCCTAATTTTAGGCAAATAAGGGGCACTGACAACTGGAAACTAGCAATAATTAGTACAAAGAATTTTGGACCTCTGACACTGTGGCTGCCTCATGTTCTTTTTGATTCTCTGACAGCGAGTCTGTGTGCTTGCTTCTTGTACAGCTTGGTCAGTAGAAGTTGTTTTAAAAATGGTTTATGAAAACTATATTTATTAAATAAATCTTTCACTTCTAGCTGAGTCATTGTTTCAATTATGTATTAGAGGAAAATATGCCAGAGTAAAGCAAGGTTTGTTGCTCCGCGTCTCCAGCCTCACGCAGCAGCAAGGCTAGGGCTCCATTGCCTGCAGGCATACATACAGTACCTACATCCCTATGTGCAGAGCCCCCTACACCCCTGATGAGCATGACAAGTACCTGTGGCCTCACCCTGCTGCCCTCTGGGACTGGAGATAATCCCCCCCATAAGGGCTGAGAAAAGGAATAAAAACAAAAAACCAACCCCAACCCATCAACTTTACACACACACACACACACACACACACATATATGCATGTGTAAGGGGGAGGAGCTGTCCCTCCCGCAGCTGAGCTCAACTAGGTGCTCCAGTAACTCCAGCTCACCAGGGGATTTACTTACTGCTGAATGCCAGCATGGGTTTCATTCCAGTTCCTTAAACAGCAGAAGTACCTGAGCTTGCACTTGGTTACCCAGTCACAGCCATCCCTCACCCACCTCTCAGGCTTCCTTCCAAGTTCCCAACATGATTAACAGGGTTATCCTGACTCCCACCAGTTGTCCTTTCAGCTCTTCAAGGAAGGAGGGCTTACATTTTATACTCTGCAGACACAGCATAGTGTTTGGAAGCAGCATTAATGTCATGTAAACATGCACACTGCAGTTACACAGCTTTTGCTGAATTGGGCCCTTTAAAGATAATGGCGAAACTTCCAGAAGCAGGGTATTGATCTCTGCCCCAGTTTAAATATCCCAGCTGGAGTTTGAGTTACAGGTGTTTTAACAGCCAGGAGCAAACCTCTCTGCTTAACTCCTGTAGCTACCGCTACATGCAGTATTAAAGCCGTCTGCTAAGCACTTAGGAAGCCAAGGACTTTTCTGATGCATAAGCTTATAATTTAATTGAGTATTTGCCTGTGGTCTGCTCTTGGGAGAGCTCAGAGGACTGACTGGCACCGTGGGTTTAAAAACCAAGTACTCAAACAAAATCTACAGAGACTTCTGGCAACATGGTTTAAATAAAGTGTGAGTGACAAAAGTTTATTAAATGCATTCTTTAAAAAAATTTTTCTCTTTCTTAAATAAGGATTTCCCAGTATGGATTTCATTGTCAAACAGTTCTGAAGCAAGTCATAAGTTATTTATTAACAGTTTGAGCAACAAAAAAAAAAAGTCACGTTACTGATGTAGGTCTACAACCATCTTGACACAACGCAGTGTGTGTGGTATCTTCCTTCACATGCTAGGTCATGGCAATGCAGCATGGCTGGGAAAGATCAGCTCCCTTTGGGGTTTGTAAACAAATTGGGTTTGTAGGCAAGGTGGTGGAGCAGTTCTGACACCTTTTGCCTCCCCCAAAAACTACTCACTACTGCAAAGAGAAGCATTCCATACAGCTTCGTCCCCCCTTGCTTTTATAAAAGCGCATTCTAGAGCCATCTGCCAAAGAATAGACTGAAACAATGCATGAGAAGACTTAGTCATGGCAATTTCACTGGAGCTTTATTGCCTCTGTTGGTAATGAGAGGGATTGTAAGAAGTTACATTTGAACTTACAGAGATATGTAAATGATGGTTTTTTACTAAATATAATCTCAAGATTAAGTGTTTTATAATCAGGGCACTTCTAATTTTGTACACGTTTCATGTATAAAAACAGGTTACAAACTTGGTGTTCTTCGCCGCCTCGCTCTTGACGTTTGGCAAAAATCAAACCGATCCGTTTAAGGGGAGCTCACCAAATTGAAGACATAAGCACTTAACGACTTAAAGCAATCCAAGGAAGCAGCTGTCTGCATTCTTAGGGGAAAAAAAAAAACAAAAGGGGTGGGGGGAAGAAAAACCACACAAATATATAAAGGAGAAAAAAAAACCCCACATGGCCACATCTGAGCACGTCTCAATACAAAATAGTTCCTGTAACCAGGCATTCTGTCCTTAGAACAACACCCTGTTAATCAATGCTTCTTTCAACTTCAGTCACTTGTTCAGACAAACTCTTCAGATGCCATCATAGCACAAATAACCCTTTTCTGCAACATAATGACTCAAAGGTTTATGTATTTCTTTATAATTACACAGTAATTATAAGCATGTAGTACCAAACTGATGACAACACTTAAGTCTGTTGAAAAGATCTTGCATTCAAAAGGAATAGTCTTTAAAACACCACGGCCTTAGGCTGCTACCCAATCTCAGGCTTTTTGGAGGGCCAAGTCTGTAGTGGGACAAAAAGCAAGTCAGCTCTCCTCTCCAAAAGCACCCCACCCTTGAAACTGGACCAAAACCCTCAAGACAGAAAACAGCAGGCAGAGATAGTGTGTAGACCTTCTGTCCACATCCCCTTCCCCCATAATTTCAAGTCCCTATTTCTATTTACACAAAATTGAGAAAAGGAAATACTGAAAGCAGCAAAACACACTCTTTTGTTTTTGGCATAGCCAATTCCAGTAGCTGGAGGAAGTCTGCAATGTTTCTACGGAACGGTGTCCTTGAAAATGAATGCACACGGGGCTTTTCTCTCAAGGGCTCTGATCTGAGGGGTGCTGGCCTTGGGGACAACCTCAGAGAGCACAGATTACAATTTTTTGCAGTTTCAATAGTCAATAATTCTAAAATGCCTTTTGCATCTGCATAAAAGTGTTCTGCTGTTTAGTGCAAGTACCAATTACACTGCAAGAAGAACTCTGACTTTATCATGGGATTATTTAGAGCATGGACTTAAGCCTCTATCCTTACTTGTAACTATGGTCTGTCTTTGCTCCTGGAGCTTGGCATTTTCCAGCTTGTTTACAGAGCAGTTATTTATCAGAGCTCTTCACAAGTAACTGAGGAGCAAAAGACCATGTTTAGCACAAAAGCAGCTCAAGAGCTCTTGTAATATTAAAAATAATGGAAAACTGTATCTGATAAAACTTGAACAAATGAACCTGATTGAGTTAAATGCAGCTATTGAGTTAAGAAGTAGTGATGATCCACAACATAATTTAAGCAGACAAAGCCAGCGCACTATTTCCTATCTGATCTGTGCTGGCTAGGGAAGGCTTTACTCTTCATTTCTGTATTTGGCAACCACAGTGATATGTCCATGTAAGGGAAGCTCATGAAAACCATTTAAAAAACGTGTGTCATCCATGATGGCAGTACCTGTGTGTTACAAAGATTCAGCTTTCTTCTCAGGATAACGGTTTCAAAACCTAGATTCACATCAAACTCCCCAGCTTCGGGTACAACAGGGCCATTTGCTTCATCACACCTCACCCATAAACATTTACATGTCTTGATTTAAAATACTGTACTGTGTAGCAAACATTTACGACAAATTCATTATACTCAAGTCTGAGATTTCCACAGAAATGAAAAAACCTTTCTTGGGCAGACGTAAGCATTTCAAAACTGTAATGAGATCTGCATTCTTAGAGAATAACCTAGAGAGCATTAGAGTCTATCATGACACACACAGCTTATCTCAACGAGGCTCACTGACGGCCAGCTGGAACATCACGCGCGGGTGCTGGAAGTGCACAGTAGTTGCGTCGTGCTTCGCCCACTCTCGCAGCCAGCCGATGTACAATCAAACCATTCAGATAGGCACCTAGATATCCCAGGATCAACCACCTCGGGTTTGCTTGGTTATTTCTGCAATTGTTTTGAACCAGATACTCCAACTCACTGAGACATTACCTGTACTTCTCCAGAAAGGAAAAAAAGAAGAGCGGACCCAGCACACTTAAATATATCACTCTGACAGGAAGTGCTATCGATGCAGTCTTTGCAACTAGCCCCAAGTGTATATTTAAGGATTCTTTTAAAAACTGGTGTTGATGTTGAGCTATGCAATTCATATGCCACACAACGGTTGTCTGATGATGACCAGCATTGTGCTTTATGTAAAACCAGAAACCTCCAAATAATTATTAAGCTTCTAGGACTTATGGGAGATGGAACTAAGGGTGGTCCACCAAAGAAAAAAACAAAACAAAACAAACCCCCAGAAAACCAAAATCCATGATGAAATCCACAATGGCGGAATTTGAACGGGCAAGAGCGGTCCAGACTAGAAGAAAAGCCCGAACCACCCGTAGAAGAATGAAATATGATATGGTCCAAGATGTATCCTTAAAGGTTTGTCTCAACCCTCAGCCATAATTGTGAGGATTGATCTTCAGTTCAGTCCAGCCAGCAGAAATTGACTGTGCAATTTTCCATTTCAGGTATTTGTACAGACTATGTACACTCTAGAAAGGTCCTTTAGTGCTACACTGTCGTACTTTTTGTCCCAGCAATTTGAGGGCGTGCAAATTCCACAAAGTCATCAATAAGAACTGGCCATGCTCCTAAAAGGGAAAAAACCCAAAACGACAAGAACGTAAGAACTCAGTTCAACACAGCATTTCTGTTAGAGCTTCAGATCTAAACAAGGAATTTGCTTTCCACTCTTAACTAGGCACGGTTTCATATTCATATTCATTTGCTTTCCTTGCTTGAAATTTAAGAGCTGGTGACAAATCTCTACTTCCTTTAACCCCAGTTAATACACATCCCTTTCAGGGGTCATACTGCCTTCAACCTTCTGTTAAAAAAGAAAAGGGGGGATGGGAAAAGCACTGACAAATGAGGGGGGGTGGGGGAAGGAAAAAAGCTGACATAAATTCTAACTTAAATCCATCCTGTTTGTAATACCAGAACTTGACTGAACCTTGGATGTAGCCTTCTATGCTGTGAGCAGCAGCACATCGAAACACAGCAGAGCATTTACTGCTGGTCCTCTGAGTTCACACGAATGCAGTGCTAGCATCCTTGGTGCTACCCAAACAGCACCGTGTGCTCTGCTTGCCAGCAACGCAGCAGAAGGCCCTAGCAGGCTGGATCTGCAACACTAGATAAGAATCCTTTGTAATCCTCACCAAGAGGTAGTCAAAATGTACATCAGTGATTTTACATATTACAGGCAGACAAACCCAAAGAAGTCCCCAGTCAGGTGCGTGACGGTACGTGAAGGTTAAAAACAATTGTGGGCCAAGCTGGTTTTTTCCTCCCCCCTTAAATTATCATTAAATCCTGTTTTCTGCCTTTAATCTTTCTAAACTGCATTTATTTCTTGTGGGCAGCTCGATGATAAGGGAATGAGAACTGTCCTTAATTACTAAAGTTGTAGAAGTTTGCTCCCCTCTGCTCTGGAAGTATCAGAAGTTTACAGTTTCCTCCACTCACTGAACTGATCTGCTGCCAACGACTGAAGATAATTAGCTGTTCTTGGCTACAGATGGACTGGAAGAGGAAAGATCAATACAGAAGTTTACAAGAAACACATTGGATAAATTATTGCTTATGCCTAGCAATTCCTCTACGCTGCCAGCTTCATTTTCGTATTATTACATGTCCACCCTTCACAAACTGAAGCAACCAAAACCATTCTCAGCTAATAAATGCAACAACCAAGGGACCCTGCAAAGAATTGCACAGGCCATGAAATCAATTACTTAGTTGAAGATATCAAGAACTGCACTGATTTAAATGGACAAATACCAGGGTTTGTCCAATAAAGAATTAGCCCTTGAACTCAGACAGATGAAAAAAAATGGAAATGGATTTAAGAAAGTTTCAGCATTCCTCTTTTTAAGGTGCAGTAACAAGCAGATGTTAACAACATGCACTAGAGCAGCTCTCCCTGAGCTTTCGATCACCAGTGACATTCTAATTAGGCTGCCATTAGCCAGCTGTGCCAAAGCAGATACACAGTAATAAATGTAGCATAAAACACAGAAGTTAATGAAAGAAAATGGAAATGTTTACCTTCCTCATCATAGTTAGACATATCATCTGCTATCATTGTACTAAAGTCTAGAAGAAGGTTCCAGGTATCCTTAGGAATAGATCTTTTATGATGTTCCTGTTTGGAGGGTGGAAAATTGGTATTTTAATACAATAAATAAAAGGCTCTTACAGACATTTCTTTTCACTGTCTTGGACAAGTCCACAGCCCCAAAATATATTTCTCTTATCCACATTATGAAATGTAGTATCTGGGATTTGGGTCACTTAATCTATTCCATAAATTTAAACACATTTATCTTCCATGGTTTGAAAATGCTGCAGTCCAGTTTATGTAAAGATTTTAACTTACCAACAAAAATTTGTTCCACAAGTCTAGAAATTTAAATCTTCCATTAAGTACTAAATTCCAGTAGGCAATGGCCATTTCTAAATCTGTAATATTAAAATATATTACTTTTAGAGATTACAGTTCAAATACAGCATCTCCACAGGTATCTAACACTAGGTGAACCATACAGTGAATAAAGGTGAAAAGATTCATCTAATGTAAACATACTCATGGATCCATGAAGGCAACCACAAACCAAGTTTCACACAAGTGTTTTGTAGCTTTTTGGTATCATCACTCAAATATATAGAAGTGAACATTGCCCATCTTAGTATCTACCAATATCCAAGACACATAAGACATACTTCATATGTCTTTTGCTACCTAACAACCCTTTAGTTAAAATTCACTGACAGGCTTCTTAGAATCCTATCGACCTGAAAGTCTGCAGAATTCTGTACTAAGATCTGCTGTATTATTGGGTTTTTATATATAAAATACAATTTATACCAAGCTAGCATTTCAGGATTTCATTTTTAAAGCAACCATGTCACAGGTGCTGGCTTTGTAATGATTTTGGCAAGTGCTCATCTTATCAATAAGGTTTCCTTTTGAAAAGCTCTTTTTAAGGACTGCGCAAGCAGATGGTTGATGGTTGGTTTGGGAGTTTTGGGTCTTTCTTCAGAGGGGTGCAGTTTTGAGGGTTTGGGGTTTTTTTTTATTTAGTGTGCATTTCTAGCTGTTGTTTCAGGTTTTATTTTTCTTCCAAAGACTCCTGTTAAGTTCTTGCTTGGTTTGAATCTGTTTGTCAGGGAAAGACCCTTGAGGAAGGAGGACAGTTTACTGCCTTGTCAGGCAACTGTGTGCTGCTGTCGTCAGCAGGTGCTGTTACTGTGCTGCAGTTAGAACAGACTGGTTAGTCCAGCATGGAGGGAGAGAGAGCAACTGGCCCCCTGCTATCTGCCAAAGGCTAAACTGACATGCACTGACTCTTTATTAGTGGCATATGGCAATGTGTTAGCTGCCCTAAGAAAGCTACGTATCCAAGTTCTAAACCTCTACCTAGCGTGATCTCAATGAACTACCAAGGACCTCTGTACCATACTGCAAAATGCTACCAACGGTGACCTTAGAGAGTTCATTATCCAGCATGGAGTACACACAGTGACCCCAAAATGCTTAATTAAGTGACCTCCTCTCATGTTCTGCAGCCTAGCAATACTTCTTCCACCAACAAACGCCTTGTGAGAGCAGAGAGAAGCAGTGCATAACTGCACCTCAGAAGAAAGGAAAAAACCCACAACCCAAGAAAGCCACTCCCTTCCCCCAGACACCAGAATCTTAGAGGTGCAATCAACTGCAAACAAAACAAGGCAAGAACTCTGCATTGCTGGAGGGAAAACAGACAGTGATGGGACCAAAGCACAAAATCTGTGGAAGGATTTTCCAGCAGTTGCAAAGGGGTGTGACTTCAGACAAAAGAGCAAATTTGAGCTTTGAGCAGCAGAGACGTTTTAAAGTTCTGTCACCACTCCTCAGTAAATAAGCTGTACGTGAAAGTAACAACTTGTTTAAGAGTGTTAATCTTAGGTATCGCTCTTCAACAGAAGATTCAGACACACAAATTATGCACTTCAGCTTTCAACTACAAGTATGGTCTTCTAAACCTGAGCAGATACAAACTTCAGATTAAGCTGATCAGTTCCTCAAGGGAAGAGATTAGAACAGTAAGTTTTGTTTACTTGTAATGTGTTAATAGCAGGCATACACAAAAATGCACAGTTACCAAGTTGCTGCATATTTACAGTGGTTTATACACAAACCGTGCGCTTCTGACATGCTTGTAGGACCTGGGGACTGTTCTAGTGGGTGATCAAACCCTTGGAAAAACAGGTCTCAGGAAGCTGCAACTTCAAACTCATTGTGTTAAGTCCCAAAATGTAAAAGCATGAAGGCCTTAGGACACACTGCATGTTTTAAAAGAAGTTTCATCAAATCACACAAGTGGAAAGTACAGATATCATTTTAGATTTTCATAAGTGAAACTACCTGAGCTCTCTACAACTACCTGAAAGGAGGTTGTAGAGAGGTGGGGGTTGGTCTCTTCTTCCAGGCAAGCAGCACCAGAACAAGAGGACACAGTCTCAAGCCGCACCAGGGGAAGTTTAGGCTCAAGGTGAGGAGAAAGTTCTTCACAGAAAGAGTGATTGGCCATTGGAATGTGCTGCCCAGGGAGGTGGTGGAATCACCATCCCTGGAGGTGTTCAAAAAAGGATTGGACGTGGCACTTGAAGCCGTGGTTTAGTTAGTCATGAGGTGTTGGGTGACAGGTTGGACTGGATGATCTCTGAGGTCTTTTCCAACCTTACCGATTCTATGAAAGGTCCTCATGGATCAAATATGAAAGTCAGAAAATATATGCTCTGAGTTTTGTCCAGAGAGATGCAAGAGAAGCAAAGAGTGTTTGAGATGAACATCAGCTGAAAGGTATTCTCAAATGGTATGTAAAGATCACAAAAACTTTCAAGACATCCATAGAATTAACACAGTAGTAAGGAATTATGCAGAGGAAATGTTTCCAGAGCTGTGCCTGAACTACTACACAGTGTTTGTATGATTAGGCCAATATACATTAAAATCAATTTGCAAGTTCTTACAAGCAGCTACTTAGAAACTCCAAAATTAATTGCCTAACTGGAAGCACTTACTTTTCTGCACTGAACTTCTCCCAATATTCTTTTGCTTCAGGGTTTACCAGAATTATTCTGCCCTACTGTAAATTCATGCCTAGAACTGTGTATTTACTGGCATCAAAAGGGCTGGTAAGCATCCAGAAGCTAAGACCAGTTCTACATAATTTCCAGACCCAAAGTTAAAAACACAAACAAAAATCTAACCAATTCTTATACTATATATATGCTATATGGAACTGAGAAAACTGTATTTGTCTTTGTTAGAGCATAACCTGGATAAAGCAGCTTCTAGATGAATGAGGAATAAAGCAAGTGACTTGGTTTTTCCTGTAAATAATTTTTAACTGAAGTCTATCTGGGATACCCAGGAAGATTTGGGGCTCTTTTTTTTTTGGTGGGGGGGAGGGCAGGAAGGGGAGATACTCAGAAAAATAATGCAACCTTTCCTGATACCTTAGAAGTATGGAGAAGAAAACAAGGAGGCAAGTACTCCATCAAACAGTTCTGCTGTTGTGAAACTTTGAGAAAATGAATTAAAAAAGATCATGTACCTATGCTATCACTGTAAGTTGTCATTTCACTTTTACCACCTTACAGATATTCTGCAAAATATTCCTTGTGTAAAACTGTTAAGATTGTTGTCAAATGCTACAATGTCACAATGGAAACCATAAAAGAACCTCCAAACTAAATCCTGCAACCATTCACACTGCAGAACTGATTCCACACTGACATTCTCCATAACCTAACTTCTACCTTCTCACCATTCAGTAACTGCTGACATTTTCTTTATTGTAATAACCTAAAAAAGAAAATGAATTAATAAGTTCTTATTTGTTTTTAAATGTTTTAAGTCAGAGGTTGATGCACCTATAAAAGACAATAAAGCCAGAGCAGAATGCTCATCTTTTCACAGCACAAGAATACAAAGCTGGTCTGTGGCAGCCTGTTTAAGGTATTTCCATTGCTGAGAAAAATAAATGCAGAAGTTGCCATGGAAGAACTTACTGGCCATTCAGTATTTTATTTCTTCTTAAGCTAACTGCTCTGAGAAGTTAACAGTCAGAGAGTCATAACATACTGGTTATGGCTAACGTCTCAACTACACTGTATATCAATGAACATGCATTCTGGTTAGCCAATGCAATTTCTTGCAAGAAATTTTTGTTCCATTATTTTTGCTGTTTTGACTAAAGATATCTACAGTTTCTTCAGCATGTTCACAGAATCACAGAATGTTAGGGGCTGGAAGGGACCTTGAGAGATCATCTAGTCCAACCCCCCCAGCAGAGCAGGATCAGCTATACCAGATCACACTGCAAAGCATCCAGATGGGTCTTGAATATCTCTGGAGGGAGACTCCACAACCCCCCTGGGCAGCCAGTTTCATCAGAACTGTGGTGTTCTGTCATTATTTTCAATAACTGATTCTTGTATTTCACCTGCTGCACTATCAAAGCACAATCAACCCAAGTGCTCTGACATAATGAAAAAAAGCAACAAAACATTCAGTGAGCTGTGGAAAAACCAATAAAGGCTGCAGATGGGCACCTAGGCACCTATTACCAATGGCACAACAAGAGGCATCCGGACTGCGATACAGAAAGCCATTTGTACTCTTCCAACTCTATTTTGCCAAGACATTTACAAGCATTTTAGATGTTATAACAGATTGTACAAGTGTGCTTACAGGGAAATCAGTTTTACAGCTTAAGTTCATCCTAAAAGTGAAAATTCAATTAAGCTGCTCAGTGCTGCAAATTCTAAGTGGTATCACCGTGCCTTTAACCTAAGACCATAATCCACTGTGCTTTCTTAGAGTTGCACACAATTAATGAAGGAATAAACCCCCTCTCATTCAGTTTTGTAGTCTGTATTAACGATGCAGACTTTTCTCTCAGTTTGAACACCTTAAATTGACATCTGTCCTTCACAACAGAAAGCTGCTTCTGTTCCCAAGGGTGGTTGTCCTTCAGATTCATTGGATCACAATAATACTCTTACTGCTTTAATCAGTCACTTCCCACATCCACAAACAAATGATTAAGAATACATACCTAAACCTTTCTGTCCTGGATTCTTTGCAAAGTTGAAGGTAAACTGATAAAAATCCTTAAATCTTCCTGGCTCTTTCAATTCTTGTTCCATTTTAGGAATCTGGGCCTTCAGTTTTTCTATGCTGTCACATCTGCATTTTAAAAAATAGCATGTTCATTTGTGTATCATCCATTTTGCTATAAAATATGCATTAGAACTTAAACAAGAATTTATACAATTTGGTGGAATGCAGTACAACTATCAAAACAAAATTCAGGAAGCTTTTAATTAATGAGCACCTACACAACGGTTTCATTTCTTTGCTGTTACCTCTTTTACATTGCTACTTGCACAAACTAGCTGATACAGCAAGTTCTATAATCCATGAGATTTTAGACAAATGTGAAGACCACCACTGCATTCTCACCAGGCAGAGAAAAGTCCAGGTATCACAGTGTCACAGTATCACTAAGGTTGGAAGAGACCTCGAGGATCATCGAGTCCAACCTGTCGCCACACTGCATCTGGACATCCTTGCCTTACCTACCCAAGTAGCTCTGCAGGAACTAACTGAAATCAGCCACAGCAAGTGGTGCTCAAATTTGCCTCCCACTTCTTAGTCACTAAGCATCTGGCACATAGACAGGTGGGGTTTAGAAACAGACAAGCACACTAGGCTCTGAAAAGTCTCTGAAGTGTAAAAGGACAAAGTGATGGTGAACGCCCCATAACAGGGCTGTTTCAACAGACATTCCAGTTTCTGGCACCGGATTACACTGTCAGTGTCTAATACTTACTGCACACTTACCCCAGCTCAGTCATTCCATCCATAAATTCCAGCTTTGAAAATTCACACTGTGTTGCAGCTCGGAATTTCCATGCAATGATGAGCACAGTAATGCTGGCTGGGTCAAGAGCTAAATCATCACAAAACTGCTGTATGCCATCTATACCAATTTTATTTTCATCTTGAGGATCTTTAAGATATAAAAGTAAGTATCAAGAAAAGCAGATTGCTGGAAGAGCTCAGTTATTTAACAAGTGTATTTAAGATAGGCAAACATTTTCACATAGCCATTTTGGGGATCAGCCCTTTTAAGTGGCTATTTTGAAAACAAAATTAAATTAGTATTTTCAATGGTTAGGCTTTAACAATCGAGGCAGTTACTACAATAAAGCCTCCCACACAATGAAGCTTATGTTATTTTCATTGAGAGACAAAAGCACCACAAACATTTGTTTTCTGCCTAATAATACACATGATATTCTGACTCATTCTACACAGAGAACAGTGGTCCTTTTCCCACCAACACAATTATTGGCATCTTTGGTAAGGCTGTGATCTGTGTACCATTATAAACAATTCTGCAAAGTCCATTTGCAAGCTGGACTGATAAAATATTCAAATCTGCCCATGATCAGCATGAGTTTTATGCATTTTCTGGCATCACCAGCATGCATGAGATTGGACCTGGTAACCTCCAAGAGGAAAGTTACATTGCCCCATTACCGATTCCAAGTCAGCCAGGCACACTCCTCTTTCCATGAAGGAATCAACATCTGGTCTGGAAGTGAGATGCTCACATTTCAAGTGCACTAACAAAGATCTACTAACATAAGCCAACAAAAACTTCAGGAAAATGGTATTTGGATTACATACACATGTGAAAACTGACAGAAACTCATTCATTTCTAAGTGCTAAACCTCAATTTGTTGTACAGTACTGAATCCACTTTACTATTTGTGGTAGGATATCATCAGTTCAACACTGACTCTGTAACAGATGAAGAGACTTTTTCTTTTCTGTTTTGTTTGTAACAACCTGATAATGAACAGAAGGTGAATAAAAATAAGGTAGACTCCATCCTTAGAATGCAGCCTTCCAGTTTGTCAGGAGCAAATCCTGATATGCTTTCTCCAAAGCAATCCCCTAAACCCCATGTTAACCATTACAGCTACTGACTGTACCCCCAACTCCAGTTCCAGACCCTGCTCTTGTAGAAATGTGCATATATTTAGAGCACACAAAGAAACTACATATAATCCTTGTGAAGTAGAAACCTACTACCTTGTTTTATTAGTAAACAGAAAAACAAATCTGAAAGACTAGGTTAAGATTTGCCAGCAGAGGAGCAGAGTTGCAGTGATACACTGTAATTAAGAACACACACACGAGACTAGGAAATAAGCCTTAAAATTCAGGGTACTCACCTTTGTATCTGTTATATAACTGTTCTAACTTCTTTCTGTCCAATGAGCCTTTAACACTCTCTCGTATATAAAGTTCAGGGTTTTGGAAAAAGTTGTCTGTTGCAACATCTAACTTCCAGTCATTTTGAGACAGACAGCTCACTGCTGTCTTTTCACTAGATTGTGTGAAGACCATAAACTGACGCACTTTATCCTTCTGTGATGATTTCAACTTGTTCTAGTGAAGAAAAAAAAAAAATCCAGACAATACTGTAACTAGATATGTTAAACTGGAAGAAAGAAAAAAATGGCACCAAACCATCAGTATTAATTAGATATTTTCAAACCAACAACTTAAAAATTATTTAAAACATTTTAACTACCTTCATCCTACACACTAAACCTTTTAGCAAAGTTGAGTTTATCACAACAATCATGCTATCAAAGCAATAGAAAACAGGTGTTCTTATTGCACCTTTGGAAAGAGAGCTGAAGATCATAGCAAACTCATACACAGCTCCAAGCTGGGACATCATCTTATTTAAACCAATTATTGTTTTTAAAAATGAACACAACCCCCACATTCTCCTATTAATAAAGGAGATGTAATGCTACACCTACCAAAAAAAGAACAGTTGAGATGCCTAAATAAAGCCCGTGGCTATCAAAATATTTGATAGATTGATTCAACAGATGCAGCAGGACAGCTGGTTTAATCACCATCCCTGAAGGAGAGGCTGGCAGTCATTTAGCCCCAGCTGACCAAACTAACAGACATGCCAGCTAGTGCAGGGGAGACCATGCTGCCAGGAACAGGATCTCTCCACGTGCCTCCTGATGGCAGCAAGGCACCAGGGCTGGGTCATCCATTTCAGGGAGATAAGCTCAAAAATAGCTTAAAAGGCTTTTTCTTATTTCTTTTTTTTTTTTTTTTTTTCCTTTTCCCTCTCTTTTAGAGATTTTTTTCATTTTGAAGGTCCTCAACTCCACCTACACAATTTGCAAAACATTCCTGTGAGGAGGCATTGTCTCTATTTCACAGGTGCAGCAACTGAAGGTAAAAAAAAAAGTAATTTTGCCTGAGGCAGGCAGGGGAGTGAATAGCCAAGGTGAGAGCTTGGAATTTCAGGCCTCTTGCCCAGACTGAGAGACAGCCCTCTCTGCTCTAGTGCAAAACTGAATGGAGAACTTGCTGCCAGTAATTTGTCAGGTAGAGGGATATCCAAGGAGATTTTTGATGAGAAGCATGCTCATTATTTCAAGGGTATTAAGTTATACAGAACTGATGATGAGAAGAAAGTAACCACACGTACAGCTCCTACACTAAAACCAAATCCAGTTCTAAACTTCACTCAATACATTCAAAGCAAAAAGACTCCTAATGCTACAACATGGTTCTGACTTTAAAGTCAGGATTGGATTTCCTACATGGTGCATATTTCATTTGTAGATCACTTTGCATTCTAATCAAAACTTCTATATTCTATTAATTATTCTAATTTCCAAGTGCAGGGCACCTTCTCTGGGAGCATGGAGGGAAAAAGGCCAGAAAAGTCTCTAAACCTAATAAACTATCTTCAGCCAAAACCCAAACTGTTTAGGAGCAGCATGGGCTCAAGCTCTTCATTCCAAAGGATAATTACTGTCCAATCACATTATCATTAGAAAAAAAAGTAACAGATGCTTCAGAACACAAACTCCTCTGCCCTAAAAGTCAAAATCAGTTTTCTGCTGCTTGTGGCAGTGAACATGAACACGGTTATCTGTAACGGTAGTTAAACTGTCAGCTTCAGCTACACATTTAAAAAAATATATATGAGGGCATCATGTGTGACTTAAACTGATATTAGCCCACATAATATATTAGACAGATGAATATCCTTTAAGATTCTTTAAATAAATAAAACTTCAAGCCAGAACAACGCTCTAGATACACCACTTAGCAGAAGCCAAAACTTCAGCACAAGCTGCAGACTTAAACACTGTGATGTTAGTTGGGCTACCCTACAGTTAAAGTTACAAGTCTGTCTTTTGAACATTGGATCTTCTGCTACAAACATGTTTCTGAAAGTCAGATTTTTGTAAGTGGTTCCAGGTAAAAGTCAAGCCATTAGGGCAGGTCCTGCAAAGCCCTGCTGCTGACAATCTGTGCGTGCTTTGAGTTCACCAGCACCCCACAACACTGAGCTCAAATTTCCACAAAAATCACTGACAAAGCCAGGTGGAAAAAACTTCCAGAAATTACTAATGGATTTTCACTCACTTTTACTGCTGCATCACCACAGACTCAGGGGCACTATAGGGCAGTCACACTTGTGACCTTAGCTTTGCCTTTTTTTTTTCCCCTGACAAAGCTGATGCCTTTAATCATTAGGGGCTTTGTTTGGTTTGTTTAAACAAGTACACATAAGTATGCACAGCCCTTTCTTAGGGTGTATTCTATAAAACCTTAAGTGGCTTTGGTCTGCCCTACTCCTAACAAGAGTAAACTCTAAAAGCAATGGCATACAACAAAAAGTCAAGGAACAGGTTTACTTCATGGTGGATGCCCAACCCCACAAACGATAGTGTTTTGTGTGTTAGCACATAAAAGGAGAAGACAGTTTATTAGATTTAAAAATAAATAAATAAATCAGAACTTAAATAACTTTTATGATAAAATTTAAATCCTACATATTCACATGAAAACTTCTGTGCTTGGGGCTAAGTGACAGTAACAATGTAAAGCCTTTTTAAACAGTACAATGAATTTGCCAAGAGTCAAGCAGCTAATGACACTCATCAATATAGCACTTGGTAATACACAAGATGCAGTAAATCACACTGTTCAGACAATCTTTTTCTGCAATAACTCCATTTTTACTGGGCAAATATGAGTTTATTTTTAGTGAAGAAATGCCAAAGCCCTTTCTTTATACTTGATGAATGTTTCCACAGAACCTTGCCAATACATGGGAGACACCCCACATCCTAAGTGACTGGACGACTCTTTGAAGGCCTACTACAGGACAGCAAGAGATGAAATTACTGCTGAGTTTTTATTATCCTATTATAGCTCTTCTTTCATCACATTAAAAACCCACACTTCAAGCACTAACAGGTTCCAAGCCTTCTGCACTTTCAAGAGCTATTTCTAGAAGTCAAGCTCTAACAGTCTATTATTGTTTTAAGTGTGCAATACAGAAGCCAGAGCACCCTACAACCTTTAATCCTCTACTCATCAGGCAACAAATACCTTACACTGCAATTGTATGAACTGTAATGCAATGCAATCCATTTAAAATATCTCAACTTCAACACCAGTTAAAAGGGAAGATAGAATTTTATTTAACAGATACTTGTCTGGATAAAATACCAAGTGAAAACCAATGGAAACCAAATTGAAAACAAATGCAACAGAGTTTCTAGTAAGTCTTACCCCTTGGATAAGAGGAAAAAAAAACTTACTTTTACAACAGAGAATAATTCTCCAAATTAAAAGCTATATTATGTAGATTCATAAAACTACAATAATTACATCACTGCCATGAGCATCTGATGCTATAACATTGATTTTAAATGAAAATTTGCATCTCCCTGTGAAGTACCAAATTCGACATTAGCCCATCTTTGATGAGAAAGCTTAAAAATTTAATTCAAACACACAGACACCACCACACACACAAACACCCAACAAGCAAACAAAACAAACCAAAAAAGGCAACATGAGCTTTTTTCCCCATTTTTTTTTCAGACTGAAATTTTCCCTGTCTAGGGGGGTAAGCTTTCACAACATAGGGATAAAAAGTGCTAAAAATTATCTCCCAACTCTTACTTCATAGTGGTTTTTCCTTATCTTCCACATTCAATTTTTAGTCACTTCAGATTCAAAGATCAGCCCTGCACACTAATCATCAACATTTTCTGGAGAGCTGATGGCCATATGAGGGTTCCAGTCTCCTGAATAATGCCCATGAGAAACAGTAACAACCTTCATCCTTCACTGCCTGGAGCAGAGAGCTGAGGATTCCAATCAAAATCCTGTTCTTGGACTTTTCTCAAAGGTTATATGCAGCTGCCAGATAGACAAGAGGCACAAAGAGTTGGAAGTATCACTGCCCAAAACTCCTACAGCTCCCAAAGAACTAGTTCCACTTTCTTTTCTACTCATCACTGCAGAGTAATGAATAACTGCTTTTTACCTTTCCCTTCCCAGCAATTGATTAGGGATGATCTGGTTCCTGCTAGTTCCCCTGCTAACTAAAAGAATTTGAACGCTGTGACATCTGGGCTTTTCTATCAGGACTCAAAGGAAAGCATGCAGGTGACAGGTAAAAGCCTTTCCTAAAACAGTATCAACCTCCACAATACCAAGGCTTTTACACTAACTGCACTTAAAGCAAGAGATCTGGCTGCAGGAAGCATCCTCACACTTTCGAAGGACCCCAGTGACATCAGTTCATACAGAGTAACTTCAGCCTGCACACAGAAGGAGTTTCTCGTGCAATAACCTCAGAGATCATAACTGTCCATTTCATTGTGCCTTTACATGACACTAATGGTCAAGAGAATGTGGCTGTCGTACGATGTCTGAATCGTTCCACACTAGGCTGACACTAGGCTGTATCCATTAAAGGAACGAACACGACACCTGCACATAATCTTGTTTACTGCTTGCATGCAAAAAATACACAGCTAAAGCTTAGAAGGCAAAATTGTGACCATTTTTCTTTGAGAGGAAAACAGAAGTTAGTAAAAACAATGGAAGTCCATGAACACCCCGAATTACATCCACTAACTGTGATGGCATGCATATATATACTACCCAAAAAACCCCACATAAAATTCAAGGTAAAGACAAAACCAATCAAAGAGCCACTGTTTCTGTGTAATGTCAATGAACATGCTCTGCAGCTACATTTTATTTTCTACAACAGTTTCTTGAAAAGAGGGCACACTAAGTACACTTGCCAGGATGCTCTTAAACTTCGATTTTGAACTGATGTGAATCCACTCGTCTGCAGTGGAACAGAATACAACTCTGAAATGTAAAAGGCCTGTTGAGAGATAAAATCCAAAAAGGGGGAAAAAAAATAATCTAGGCAACATAAAACTGAAGTTGCTTTTTACACCTCTGATGTTCTTTTAGTGGATAAAATCATTTTAGTACTTGCACATGGGCTGAAGGTCCTTCGCAGAAGATCAATATATAGGTAGTCAGAAGAATGAAGCAGTTGCAGTAGATTTTTAAGGTAATTCATGTTACTCTTAGAGGTGAAGGAAGCACCAAAATTACACTTTTTCAATTAAAAAAGGACAAAATAAAGCTGTCAGTTGTTTATAATTCCTAGTTCTGGTCTGGAGCAGAAGCTCTATTCAGCTATTAGAAGCTGCATTCATACTTTGTGTTTGCATTGGCACCATGAAACAGGAGTAAAATATCAAGAGCTACATAATAAATTTCGCACCTTGTTCTCGAAGTAGTTCATATTCCTGAATATTTTTTTCATGGCCCTAGTTAAAAGTGATTGTACAGTGTAAGTTCAAAGGGTTCTCTAGCACACTAGGAAAGGAAACAAGATCATGCACCATCTTGTCTAGCACTCAGACTACTCTGTCCTAATGCCAAGAATCTGCAAGATTTACTACAGGAGAACCAAACCCCGAAACATTTAATATCAACAAACTGCTACAAGCATGAATACCCACCATACCAAACAGCCTTGCACAACAGCTTGTTGAGTTAAACACCACATAACAATGTCATGAAGTACAATAACATTACAAAAGACAGCGTCAGACGTGAAATTCTTGTAATACTGATTTTTTACGACTTCCTGTCACCTGAGGTTTGCAGTAATAAATTTATCACCATAGAAATATTCCTCAGAGAACTCAAATTGGATAATGTAATAGTGTAAGTAGAGATCTAGTTAGCAATTGGTCCTGGATAAAGATATGGCCACTCACACAAAGCCCTAACTTCATTAAATCATTCAGAATAATACAGGTAGTAGCTCTTCTCCTCAGAGAAGATGGATTAGGGTGTAACGGATTGGTCTGCTGCTCTGTCTTGATTTGCAGGCACATTACTTGTCCTTGTGATGAGATGAAGCAATAACATACTAACAGATAAGGTGAAGGAGACCACTTCCATAGCTGCTGCTCAGCTCAAATGAAAACGTAAGAAAGGCAGATTGCTATCAGCAATCCAAGGAACAGTGCCAGGGTGGTGTACCTGAGCACTGGATAGAAAACACTTTTCGAGCTAGCTAAATGGCCACTGAGCATAACAGGCTGCTGTAATGGCCTCCCTTCCAGGTACTAGACATAGACAGTTCAAAGCCAGGAAACCTTTGTCCTTAAACCACGGCCTGTAGGAACACTGGTGAGAGTCAATGCCAGAAATGCTCTTACTGGCAGTGCAATGAGCAGGAGCCAGGCCTCAGCTGCAGAAGCCTCTGCTGCAGCATATGCTGTGATGGACAACCAACCCGGCCCCAGAACCTGACATAGCCACTTGAAGTACTTGCCAGAGCAGGAGTGCACACAAGCAGGAAAACAAGATGTTGAATCCCATGTTTCTGGATCGCCATCTTCAGATCTCTATGAAGAAGTCTCCCTATTCTTTCCCCTATCTAAAAAGGGGATCATATATCGTATATAATCACATAACCATTTCAGTTGGAAAGGACCTCTAAGATAATCAAACCCAACCATCAACCTAACACCACCATGACCATAAAGTGTCTACACATTTTTTGAACCCTTCCAGAGATGGCCACTGTGTCATTTCCTTGGACCGTCCACTCCGATGCTTGACCACTCTTTCAGCAATGAAACTCTAATATCCAATCTAAACCTCCCCTAGATTATGACATGCCATAGGTATAGGTACAGAGTCCTATACCTGGGCGCCAGAAACAATTCATACCTGTATTTACTTCTTACAAAGGCTGCAGCCTGTCATTTAGTCCCACTTCAGTGTCTATATCATCCTTTCACCTGAGTGCTAGAGCCAAGAAGCACAACCTGGAAAACAGCTGCTTGCATGGAGCCTAACAACTGCGCTTGGGGCCATGACTATACAGTATTCAGATGCTCTCCAATCTGATAACTCCCAATCTATCAGTAGATTTTTGTTCACAGGCTACTATCTGCTACTTCTTAAGTATTTCCAAGAAAACTAAGCAAGGAAGATTCTGCTGTTTCTCACAAAAAGATATTCTCACAATAATGTGCCTCATTATTTCTGTTCTACTGACACTTACTACAGCATTGTTCCATTTAAATTTCTAACCACACAGCCAGCCAAGAACATATGTATGTACATATATGCATGTGCATTTATTCTGCATGCCTACACTACATATACTGCGAGGCAGCTCTAGGTGAATTTTATGGAAAAAAGTCTGTATAAGGAGTTGTGTAACATTACTGCCAAAGTGCTCTTTCAAACAGTCCCTGAACTGCAGATTACAGCAAGACACCTCTACAGTCTGAACTTCACCCAGAGTTTAGTTTCAACCTCCCATTAAAAAAAAATGAAGTGAAGATCTACTTAAAGGTATTCAAATAAAAATTATATACCAGTAACATAGTGATAAGTTTATGAAAGGTCTGCATAAAGCACCACTAATTTAAATCCTGAATACATTTTTAAGCCAATATAACACCATCAGTTAAAGGTGACTTTTTTTTTTTCAATATGCATCTGACATTGCTTTCCAGAATAATATTAACCATGGGTATGATATATCTTTACACCAACAAGCGTACACCAGTAGATCTTAGACTCCCTCTCACACCCTTCCTAAGACAATAGAGCTGCTACGTAAAAGTACTACTTCAAATTGTACAGCTGTACAACTGTTGTATAGAGAAGTATGACTATAAACATGTTGCCCTGGGTGCTTAAAACACTGTGCAAGATACCTAAGTACTCTCCTTATTTAAGGCTAAAGAATGCCTTTTTCATTTGTTCAGGTGCACAAAAAATCCAGATTTTGTTCCAACCAGTGCAGCTTCCCTCTAGAAGGAAGAATGTCGGTTGAACTCAGTGCACAGCAAATCCTCAGATACAAGGAAAAAAGCATCATGGAGAAAATGCCAGAGAGATAGGTCCTGCTTTTCACCACTTATATGAATAGCAGCCTTACCAAAACCAGATTTGCTCCAACATAATCCTAATTCATGAAGGATCAACATATCTAAGTTTCCCAGTGAACTGACAGCACTTAATTGGCCCTGAGCCGCCTGAAATCCCGACTAAAACTTCAAGTAGCCCCTGGTTTCTGGCAGTCCCCTGCACCCTCTCTAGTTACGGTTGTTACTGACCCCGCACAGGGCGCAAACCAAGCCGCCCACAGAACACCTCTGTTATGCCTGTCCCGTACAAAGGTGCCTGTCCACTCATACAAAGTGCAAGACAGCACCTCCTCGCCGTGAGAAGGCCAGACAGATCCCCTCGGGCCGAAGGCCTCCGTGGGATCCCAGCGCCCCCCACCTAGGCCCCGGCGCTCGCCCCTGCACAAGAACAGCCTCCTTGCCTGTCTGCCCCGCGGCCGGCGGCCCCGGCCAGCCGCACCACCCTTCACGGGCCCCACACGCTCTTCCCACCACGCTCGGTAGGAGAACCGAGGAGCCCGTGGCCCCAGGACATCACGCCTCGTCTGGGGGGTCCCCGGGGCTGGCCCTTTCGCCCCTCCCGGACACCCCAGCCTGCCACGACTAGGCCCCAGCTGCCCCTGCGGCGTCGCCGCGCCGGGCCGGCCCCGAGACGCCGAGCAGGGCCAAAAGGCGACCCGAGAGGGAGCTCACCATGTTGAGGGCTGTGCAGGCCTCTTCCCTCCCGGCTCAGGCGGAGACTGAGGGCGGCGGCGACGGCGGCGGCAACGGCTTCCTCCGGCGGCGGCAGCTCCCGGCTCCTCACGGGCCCTTCCGCCGCCTCCCGCTCATGCGCAGTGCGGCTCATCCCCCGCGCGGGGAGCCGGCTCTGCGCGGTAGAGGCGCAACGGGCGGGAGCCTGCACCGGGGGGCGGCCCCTGGCCCGACCGGGTTTCCCCGGGTGCGGCCGGCGACCGCAACGCGGTGCTTGGGGCTGAGGCGCGAATGTCGTCCCACGCAGCCCAAGTGGGGGGAGCCGCATCGGGGTGGCTCGGCCCGAGGGAGGGGAATGGTGCCCTGCTGTCCTCCGTGTTATTACGGGTTGGGGCGAGGAGAGGCGCTGCTGTGGCAGCAGCCAGGTTCGGTGGGGTCTTGCCGCCCTCCGAGGGGCGTGGGCCGCCCGCGTTGCTGCCCGATTTCTTACATACTCCTCTCCTTCACCCCATCTCCTTACCCCGGGACCTGTGGTCGCTGCGCGCCCGCTTTTCTGTCGGAAAAACTCTGAACGTTCTTAAATACCCCAAATGGGAACTCTTAGCGAGGGCTCGGTGTGAACACGTGCGGTGGAGCAACCGTTCCCTGCTACGCCAGGCTCGCAGGGGCTCCGCGGTGCTTGTCGAGGGCAGGCAAGCCTACAGAGAGGCGAGATGGGAAAAGCCCTTGGGCTTTTCAGGGTGGATTCGCAAAGGAGGTGGAAGATTTTCGCTGAGCAGCCACAGAGACCTGGGGAAGGTGAAGGCTCACGGGAGCACTTTTACAGGCATTTCCGTACCGGGCCGCTTCCACGCTTGTTTTCTGCCAGACGTTGTGATCCCCTTTGGGAGCTTTTGCTTCCCAGCAGGTGTCGACAAATCTGGCCTTTTCTGCAATAGCGTAGACGTGCTAGCAAAAGAAGTTGTAAGGGTTAAATCACAGTTTGCACCAGTATCCCAGGCAGTTGTTTTTTTCCCATGAAAGCTTACTCTACCTACTGCAGGCTTTGGCAGCTGAGGTTTAGGAAAGCAGAACATTTTCTGGTAAAACTCAAAGTGGTAGCAAACTACTGGTTTGAAGGACAAAGGTTCAAGATCCGATTTTTGTTCTCTTATCTCCTGCTGAGCTGGGAGCTATTAAGAAAGCTTCTGTATTTGTGCTACATGACTGGTGTGACTGCACACACCACAAGGAAATTAAGACTTCAGAAAGTCATTCTTCGTGATGGATGTCCATAGAGAAAGGGTTCTGGATTGTATCCCACGTTTCATTGAAAATCAAAGCTAAGCTTAGATGCAGTTTGAGGAGTTACAGTGCTATTTGGAGAGGAGAATCAGGCTTGTCCCATCAAGTGTCCAGTTGTGCTGGTGTTCTGAAACAGTAAAATTAAGAATTGTCTTGGTATGTATAATTAAGTATATCTAAGTCCTGAGACACTAAATGCCTTGAATCCTGCTGAAAAGTACGGGTTTGAAATAAAGGATGGCTTCAGAGTGGCCAGTACAGAAAGTCATGACCACTGCACCAAGCCTAGTCTGTGTGAACCGTGGCAGGAGAGACAAAGCCAAATCTGAAAAATCTCTTACATAGAGTTAGCTAACTGCCATGACTGTAACATGCTGTCACAGCCCTTCTGCAACATGGAGACACAGTTTAGACCTCATTGAGAAGTACTGCAACACGTAACAATAACCTGAGAGATTACCTTAAATTGAGTGGATTCCTCAGGACAGAGATGAGATTTTTCATGGGGCTTGCTCTTCCCTAATGTCTGAATCTTGCTGCTTTTCTGTAATGTAGGGTCTGTTGGGGCATGTGTTTGTGGGGCACATTGTGTTTAGCTTTACCTAGTCTTTTTGAATGTTCTTCATAATTTATTTTTTTTTAACTTAATGTTGGGAAAGTATTTTATTTAACTTTGCTGCTTTTGTTCACTGAATAAAGCACTAAACAAAAATTAGTTTTTAACTTGTTTAGGTCCTTATGAAAAAGGTACTGAAATCAGCATGGCCCTCTATCCCATCAAGAGGACACAGTCTCAAGATGCACCAGGGGAGTTTTAGGCTGGATGTTAGGAAGTTCTTCACAGAAAGAGTGATTGGCCAGTGGAATGGGCTGTCCAGGGAGGTGGTGGAGTCACCATCACTGGAGATGTTTAAGAGGAGACTGGATGAGGCACTTGATGCCATGGTTTAGTTGATAAGATGGTGTTGGGTGATAGGTTGGACTTGATGATCTCAAAGGTCTTTGCCAACTTGGTTTATTCTATTCAAATGAGCATTATATTAGATTAAATTAATAATAAATTAAGGCCTGGTGTTACAAATATTTAGGAGCACAAAGAACTTAACATGCAAGAGTGTTCCTAAGCTTTAATAAGGTGCTGCTTACATTACTTGACTCACAGGTGTTATCTAGAAGACCAAATTTTCATGCATTCCAATGATGTTTACTTTAAAAACATTACTTGAAAAATTCACTGTTGCTACAGCTTTTAGTTCAATCCATTATTTTGATATCCTACCTGGGTTACAAATTAGCTGCAGGTCTAGTGGAAATTCTTCTTAGTACATTAACATTCAGAAATTTTTCCTGCTGTACCCAGGACCTTTAGACTCTGCTTCCAACTTTGACTGGCTTGTGATTTGATCTAACTGACTAAATTGCTCTGTATTATGAACTCTCACTTTGTAAGGTATACAGGGGCTTCTTAGCAGGGTAGATAAAAAGATTCAGTGATGTGCAAGTGAAATATAAAAATGTATGAAATGCAGATGAATGCTGTTCCCAGTGTGCATGCTACTGGTTTGTGGTTGGTTTGTTTTTCAATTTAAGTTCAGTTACAAAGTGAAACATGAGAAAAGTCAGATAACAGGAGTGGATTCCTAGAGCCATTAAAGTTGTAAGGCTAGTGCTGCTGATTTTAGTGGGATGTTCTCCATCTTGATTTCCAGAGTGCTTCCACAGGTATGTCTGAACTGCCAGAGCTCCTGGCTACCGTGGCCAGGCTATGTGGTGCCTCAGCCTGAGCCAGTTTGATTAGACAGTCCAAGTTATCTTCACTGTACATGGCACACTGCAGTAAGCAGATCCTGCACAGCACACACTTCAGGACGCAGTCAGATTGCCCCAATTCCACTCGTGCCCATATGCCTACAGGCTGGCTGTACATCTGCAGATGCAGATCTGCCTTTAGTGACATATGTGCCATCTGAATCTCACACCATTTCTAAGCAAAAATAGATGCTTTGTAAAGAAAGATGCACCATGAAGCTGCCAAGATGTATAACTAGATAGAGTAAGCTGACTAAGCTTGTTCCATGTTGAGTCTTGTTGAGCTCCATCAAGGACGGCACACCAAGTCAGAGCAGCCATAAACAGTTCTGCTATTTGTAAACGTGAGGCAGGCAGGCAGCAATTAGGGCTAGAAGGAAATGCCCATTGTGCAATCTGCATGCAGCATAATCACTGTGACCACAGTAACATGATGACTTACATAATTTATGTTAAGTATGACACACTTGCCTTGTTTTGTTGTGTGAGCCAGTGCTGTCTTATTATCTCATGTGGCAAACCCTAAGAGAACCAGTCTGAGATTTTTTTTTTTAAACCAAGTGTGTCAAATCTATAGTTCTGAATGTAACATTGCTCTGGTTTACACTGACTTGAGTTCTTTTGTGAGCAGAGAGAGAAGAAAGTCTCACATTAAGTCAGTGCAGAATCCGTTCAGTGTAATCCTCTTGGTGAGAACTTCCACTTAGAGCACTTTCTGAAGAAGAGGCCCAAAGCTTTATGAAGGATAGCAATAACCTGGAACAGCTCAGCCCAGAAATGTCTGTGACCCCTACATTTTTTGTTACCTATTTTATGCTCTTGAAGATGAAACCATCAATTCATCTTACACTGACAGAATAGCCATAAAGTGGCTATGACTACAGTCCTTTGCCTGCAAACACTAACTACATTTAACAGAGAACCAAGTCCTAGGAATTGTCATACACAAGAAGATTTAATTCCACTCTAAAGGCATGAAATTCCTTAGCATCCACAGCAAACCCAGTGGCCTACTCCTATCCCATTGTTCAGCTGAGGTGGCTGGAATGTTTGTATCAGCTCATACCAGGTTTTTTTCCTGCACAGAAAAGAGGAAGTAAGTAGTCTCAGTCTTCCTGTAGGTGCCTAAGCAATTGAACCTGCAAAGTGACATATCACCAACATCTGAAAATGGCTGTTAATAGGTTGCAGGGAAGGGTGTTCACCTTCTATTAAGTTATAAATCCTTCCTGCATTAGACAAGAGATTAACACACTACTACACCCAGTCTATGGCACTGTTAGAAGCTGGGTTCTGCATGACAGTATCTCTGGAAGGGAGCACAACAGGTTTACATGACAAAAGAGAGTCAGGTCAGTGAGTTTAAGAAAGTCTGAACATTTGTCATGTCCTTAACTACACAGTGGCAGGCCTGAATAAACTGAGACTTTCCAGGACAACTAATGGTGTTTTTTGAACTCAGAAGTACTGTGATACATACACTAAAATCATGGCACTTTAAGTAATATGAATGAAGAAATGAGAGAGCAGTAAGAACTGAGATATCTAGTTAATATTTATGAGCTATGGTTTAGTTCAGAACTCCTGTAAACAAGGTATGATCTCTGTGGACAGAATGACTGGAAATTTCCCAAGCTATGAAGCAGACAGTGCAATCATAGCTGTGACTTCATGATTAAAACCTACACCTTTGAACTGTAAGCAGCTTTCCATCTGCATTACAAAGAATGATGGGTGATTTCAAGAACCTAGGCACACAATTATTTCCCTATCCCAGCATTTTTTTTCTGTATGGGCCACTTTTAACTTGTTCACTGTAACAAGAAGCCATTCCAATTCAGAGCACATAATTTTCTATTTGTAAAATAGTAATTTACCATACATGTAGGGGAGGCAGAACCTTTTGCCCTGGGGTAAAGCAGTCTGTAAAAGCAACACAGCAAGAGTAATAAGGTGACTCTCACCTCCCATCATACATGTCACACATCTAGCCTTTTCCACTCCTCACACTGTCATAACAGCAAACTGTGTTTGGGAACACGTTCACACAACCCAGCCAATATTAATTTTCTGATACTGAAGTGGCAAAGTGTAACCTCTGTGGCTACCTATCAGCATCAATACAATGGGGCAGACTTCAAGGAAAACATGCATTAGCCACATCTATTTGTAACAGTTCTGGTTTTAAATTGGGTTATTCTAGTTACTTACCCCTCCTAGTTTTAAGACTCTGCAGAGCTATGTCTTATGTTTATGGGATGCTTACCACAGGACACTGAACATGTGGAGTCTTTGGCTGAAGTTGTCACATCAGAGTTTGTGCGTGCCAATGCACACCGAGTGAGTAAACCAGTACAGCCCAGAATAAGATGTGTTTTTCCTTTTCAGGGAAGCAAAAGAGGGATGCAGCCCTCAGCAGCATTCTTTTAAGCCAGACACTTTGGAGCTTTGTTGGCTCTAGTACCTCAACATCTGCTGGTTTCCCTGCTTTTTAAGGGAGTAGATTAGCTGCCATTCACAGGGACCAATTACCATTTCGAGAGCACCTTCTTTGCACTGGAACTGTATATAAGGAAATCAGATTAAAGCTAAAACCAGCTACCATTATAATTTCAAAACTCAGTAGGGCTTTGGACATGTATTTTACCTTCTTATTACTGCTGTAATAAAAACAAAAAAACTAAAAAGGGGCATTCAACCAGAATACCCATGTTTACTTTGATACAATCAACAGGTTTAAGCTAACAAATGTCTCACATATTGCATTGCTTTTAGATCCCAGACTCTCTTCTCTCAAGAAACACCATCAGTCCTCATAAAAATAAATGCCAAAGCTTCAATTATTAATTTCTGTACTACTGATTTTTAGTATGACATTCAGTAGTGTATTACTTTTCAAATGGAATTCCAACACAGAAGGCTATGCCCCACTATCAAAGACAAAAAGTGGTATTTTACCTGTGAAACATTCTTGTGTGAGAAGCTATCATTTTGAACATAACTGTACAAGCAGTTAGAAATACTGTTAAAAACATACCTTGTGTGAAAGCAGTAACTTCAGACCTCAATCCATTGCTACTGACTGTTCCTTAAACACATTCTACACAGCATTACTGAGCTTTTTACAAACAGAACAGATAGAACAGAGCCGAATAATTCCTCAGCTGACTGAACAGAAGAATCATCATCCACAGAAATGAATATACTGGTGATAAGTGCACTGGTTGACATGCCCTTTAAAATAAGTACAACTTGCTGTAATAACAGCACTGTGCTCATTGACTAAGTTTTAAAGGTCCTGCCAAAACACTGGAGTGTTCATTTTTCAGTCATGAATACAAAAGCTAGGACTTGCTGGTAACTAGGTAGTACAACCATTACAACGAAGGATTCAATACTTGTTGGAAACTTTAGTTCACTAGTAGAGTTACTGTATAAAGAGTAAAAAAGTAACCTTGCAAATAAAAATAGTCTACATCTGAAACTAAAATTTTACCAGCCAGCATGAAAAATAATTATTTATAAACCAGTGTCCACCAATTTGACAGTATTTTGATTACCATCAGCCTCATTAAGTAGGAGGAAACACAGCCAAGTATCTACTAAGTGACTTGCCCGAAGTCACAATGGGTGAGTCAGCAGCTGAATTAAGAATACAGTCCTGCTCTCCTGCTTTCCACTTCCCTTGTCCTAATAGCTGATTCAGCATGAATTCAGGCTCCACACCACAGTTCTTCACTGTCTGTGTAAGGGTGCAAGAGAGACAGAGTTCCCCAGAAGTGGATCATTAATGAAGGGCTGTCACTTTGGTATGGTAACACCCACACTACCAAGCAGAACGTTAGATACTGATATAACAAGCTGACCAGAAAGATCACCAAGAGTGTCTGATCCTGTCTCAGAGAAGCCATAGTCTGGGACACTAACATCCTTTTCTTTCCTGTAGACTATCAACTGTGGCTGAACTACCTATCCTGTGACCCAGTCCCTTCTCTCCTCTGGCAGCAAGAGTAGATCATTACAATTAGAATCAGTTGAGATTCCCTATTTCTGTAGTATCTATGACTCTTGTATCAGAACTACAGCACTATTTGAAAAGGTGTATTGATAATGAGAAACTGGCAGAGATTATCCTTCCAGCTAGAATATAAAATAGTCCATTTTAAGCAATTACAGTATTTTTTTCTTTCTTACCACTACCACCTCCATCAAAAGTTTAATTACAGCTGTGTTGCTATCATAGGGGTCTTATCAATTCCCATTTATAATGCCAGGATTTGTAATAAACAGGACATTGCTGAATATTTTGTAAATGAAAATGCTGGGTTACAGGAACAACCTATCTTCAACAATCCTTTGTGCATCTCTAAGTTCAATTAAATCACACTGCAGCAAAACATTTCAAGCATGAAGATTCTCAGGGACTTCTACAGGAGATTTTATTCTGAAATAAAGACCACCATGGTTATTTGAAAAATCAATCTCAGTAGAAACCTACAGAGAAAAGACCTCACAGCTAATTTTCAGAAGTGAGGGGAAAACTGAAGCTGGTAAAATTATTTGTCTCCCTTCATTCCTAAGGGAGGAAGACATTTTGTCAGCTTCCAAGGAACATGTTTTGCTGGCTGGCTGAAGCAAGCAGCGCAGACTGAGCGGCCAGAGAAACTCACGCTGTGAGTTTTCAGGTTTTCCTGCCGATTCAGTGTAGCAAAGTCGGTCTAGAAACACATCACAGCCATGCAGAAAGGGGAAAAAAACCCAAACAAATGCCAAGCTGCAGTGTCTCTTCAGGACTGAGTTTATGTTTCTGTGTGCAGAATCCATTTTTAGATAAAGCGAGTCACTGAACTTACCTGCAGTGAAACCCATTATGACTGTCTGGATTACTGCCTCCTAAATGGGATCTGCGGATTGCATTCTGTCAGCTATCAGATGATGATACATGAACAGCTGGTTAAAACCCTCTAATGCATAAACATAAGCAACCAAGAAAGGAATGAAATGGAGAAAATTGAAAGCAAACATTCAAAATTACATATAGGTTTTATTTGGCAGTAAATAAAAATCGCCATGGCAACATTCTACAAGAGGATCACTGGAGTGTAATTTTTTTGGTTAGGTGGCCATTGGATAACAAGGAAAACTCAAGATTATTACTGTGTGCTTTCAATGTAGAGACCATTCAGAGCCATTCCTTTTACAGTTTTTGTCTGCATTGCAGGCAAGGCTGCACAGTTACAGAACCAGAGCAGAGAATTCCCCATCACATTGTACAAGATTTCAGCTAAGTGTAAGAATCTGTTTACACAGATGCAGCTGCAAGTTTGGGATCACTGTAGCATCTCTGTACTACAAACCATACTTTTGTCTTAAATAACTAGATCAAAAGTTCATATGACAAGCAGAACTTCACCAAAATGTGAAAAGAATCTGCAAGTTTGGAACAATTAAAATGGTGGTGGTTGGTTGGGTTTTTTTCCTTCTTTTCCTGTCTGAGATGCTTTTTAAAACACATAAAAATACAATTATGGCAAAAGATGAGTATGCTGCATCTGAGAAAAAAAACCTACCAATTTTCCCTTCTGTGCAACACTGCAGATACAAAAAAAAAGAAGAAAAAAAAAACCCAAACCATTATTTGTAGTAATATTTTCTGTTGTTATAAAGACTTTGGTATACTTCATTCCAGCCAATAAATAACACACCAGCAGAAGAACAATGGGGAAAGGTAATGAGGGCTTTGAAGTTCATATTTTATTTTGGCACACTTCTTAAGCATTCAATTAAGCTTGTCATCTTTCAGTGCTACTACTTCATGTTTCAAGATCAAATGGTATTTTTGGAAAGCAGCTACGTTCCAACTTTGATTAGTGTAGCAAATGCTAATATGCATTTGAGAAATGCTTTGTACCCAATATTTCAAGGTATATTAAAATAATTTTTGAAATGCAAATTTTCACTACTCACTGAGGTAAATGGGGGGGGAGGGGGTGGGGTGGTGGAAATGCACCAAAAAAAGGATTTTGCAGTCTTAACCCAGGGGATCCTGGGTTAAGAAAAAACACCGAATTCCTTGTTCAGGCAAAAAAAAATAAGCCATACACAGGAATTCTGCTGGAGAAATGAGCTCAAGAAAACAATTGCCATCCCTCAGATTTCCTTCAAATTCTTGTTTTCACATCTCAGGGGAAGAAAGGCAGCTGTGAGCGCAAAAGTAGACAGGAGAACCCCAGCTGTGGATAACTTAGAGTCCTTCTGAACCTCTCCCATCCAGTCTAATGCCTTTTCACAGGCAAACATAGCCACTGAACGACAATCACATAGGTCCACAAGCTATATATATGATCACAGTACAGTGATATCCAAATTTCAGTAAAGTCAGCACAATTTTCAGTCAGACTAGGCAAGAAGTGCAAAGGAAACCAATCCCCCCATCTATTATACAAAACAATTCGCTGAAAACGTGAAGAAATCTTCTCCTGAGAGAAAAATCAGTAAAGTAGAAAAAATAAATTGTCTCTTCCATGAATTTTACTTTGACTCTGCCTCTTCATCCACAAATTCAACCAGCGGAGCATGTCTATTGGCCTGGGCACCTTCTTGGAAATTCACCTTTTTTATCACTCCTGCCTTTGGAGCCCTTATGGTATGCTGCATAGAAACAGGTTAAGAGTGAACCAGCAGAGCACTTCTTTTATTCTCCTTCCTTCTCTCCAGCAAATGCTAATACTATTCTTTGGTGCAGCTAGAACAGAATACACTTCCTCTAACACATGCATTTCTTTTAAACCTACTCTTAAAATGCTACCCTTTGCCAAGTTTTATTTTCTCAGCAATATTTATTTTGACAGGTATGCTAGGGATGAAAATGCTGTATGATGTTCTGTTTTGAAGCATGAACAGCTGACTGTTGTTTTACTTCACTAATATTTTTTGTTATCCTAAAAAATGCCATGCAGAAATAATAGAGTTTTAGTCCAAAATGTTAATTGTATGGCAGATCTGTTCCCTTGAGAGGAATCTGCAGATTCACTAAAGATATTTCTGGTTGCTAGCCAGGAGGGGTCTTTATTGAGCAGATATTTGGCAAAATATTCCAGGCACAAACACAGGCTGGGAAAATGAGTGGATTGAGAGCAGCCCTGTGGAAAAGGACTTGGGGGTATTAGTGGATGGAAAACTGAATATGAGCCAGCAATGTGCACTCACAGCCCAGAAAACCAATCACATCCTGGCCTGCAGCAAGAGAAGTGTGGTCAGGAGGCGATTCTGCCCCTGTTACACTCTCCTGAGACCCCACCTGGATTACTGTGTTCAGCTCTGGGACTCCCAGCATAAGCAAGATATGGATCTGCTTGAGTGGAAGCAGAGGAAGGCTATGGGGAGCCAGGAGACTGGAGCAGCTCCCCCAAGACAGGCTGAGAGAGTTGGAGCTGTTCAGCCTGGAAAAGAGAAGGCTCCAAGGAGACCTTATAGGGGCCTTCCAGTACTTAAAGGGGGCCTATAGGAAAGATGAGGAGGGGCACTTTATCAGGGAGTGTAGTGACAGGACAAGCGGTAACAAACAAGGATGACAGGAGAAGGGTTTCAAACTGAAAGAAGGGAGATTTAGGTTAGATTTAAGGGAGAAATTTGTTACTGTGAGGCTAGTGAAACTCTGGAACAGGTTGCTCAGAGGAATTGTAGATGTCCCCTCCCTGGAGGTGTTCAAGAACAGGTTGGATGGGGCTTTGAGCAGCCTGGTCTAGTGGAAGGTGTCCATGTCCATTGCAGGTGGGTTGGAACTAGATGATCTTTAAGATGCCTTCCAACCCAAACCATTCATCAATTCTACAAAAATCTAGATGAAATACAAGCACAGCTACTACTGGCAGGAAAGGAACAGCATCTTTTTATAATACCAACCCCCAAACTGGTCTACTTGTATCAGGTTAGTTTTCCATTAAAGTTTTGTTTCTTAGTGGTTTTCTACATAAAGTTACTTTTAGTATCAGATATTAAATCCTCACTTCTCAGCAAGAGTTCATTTAAAGAATAATTTCCTTTTTAAATGTTACATTTTGTATTTCAATAGCACTGCAAAATAAAGAGGACAAATATGATAATGTCAGTGAGGTATCAGTTGGGGAAGCAAAAACATCTAGTATCCAACTGCAAAGAATTTTGGGTTCAACTTTTTAGTGCCCAATTGTATTTAATGTGACATTTATAAAAGGGTGTGATAAAGGAAAAGCAAATTTGCTCCACCACCTTAATTCTGCTAGCACAAACTGAAGTTTAAAATAAACTAATGGCCAAACCAAACCAGTTCAGGCTACAGGAACTGTAGTTCAAGCAGTGTGAGCCATAATATGACAAGATAAAATGGCCACAATGCTGAATGCCGCATGGACAGTTACAGAAAAAAAGAAATCTTTAGTGTAACCCTGGCAAACATTTAAGTAAAAATAAAAAGATTATATAAAAAGACAATAAACCTGGGTATATTTACAAGATTACCATCGGCTATATTTCAGCATGAAGTGCGTGCAGATATTACACATGCTGATGTCACAGGGGGAAAGAGATCTATCTAGATAGATCTAGAGAAGTGAAAGGAGGGGCAAGGGGGAGAGAAGGCTTGACAAAGCCAACCAAGTGAATGCTCAAACATCTGCAGAACACCACAGCTTATATAACCATAATTTGTTAATAACAGCAAATATAATCCTCTAAAATCTAGTCAGACACTTGTTTTACAGCATCTGCAAGCTGCACTCTGCACCATACTTCAATAATGCAAATAAAAATATTCAATTCTGAGCAGATTTTCATTTTCCCAGTAAATAAAACCTTATATATGTCACTTACCTCCATTTTCATTGCTATCATAACCATTAAAGGGTCTCCAGTCTGAACCTTATCTCCTGCTTTCACAAACACCTACAATTCAAGAGACAATTGGGAAAAAAAGTCATTCATGTCTCTACCAATGAAAATCACCAGCTGGGTGTTGAGTAGCACAATCCACTGAGTGACTGTGGTTTTGCAAAACAGCCTCATACTATCTTTACTATTGTTGAATTTGGTATCTGAGTTCTCTAGATAATACTAAAGGGAAGTCAGAGGTTATTGAAAGAGGTTCAGTAACAGCTAAGGGGATGGCCAGGAAACCATCTAGGTATCAGAGAAGAATTGCTAGAAGAGACAATGTGTATTCTACAGTCTCTGAGCCCTAAGAACTTCTATTTTGAAAGAGAAAGTGGCGATCCTCCTCCTGGATACAGTCCCTAAGCAGTGTTTAAAACAAAATCCAGGAAGAAGCTTGCAGGAACCCCCATTTTTTTCTCCAATAACTGATTTAGATTGTTCCTTCAGTATGTAAGAGATCCATGTTCAAAGTACCTCACCCTCTGAAAGGGTTCATGCCTTTTTATTGCTGGCAGAGTCCTTCAACTACTAAACTGTCCTAGAAAGCTTTTCTGTTGAAACTTAGTTACCATACAGAGAAATATACAAGAGTTGCTGAGCTAAAGAAACAAAGAACAGCAAAACACAGAGCTTAAACAAACCCCCAAACACGCCAAAATACCCCAAAAAACCCAAGAGGCATTTCTGAATATCTCTTTTTTTGTCAAGTGCATATAGCATCTTTTTTTTTGGTTAGATGAAATGGATCAGTCTGTGCCACTTCAGAGAACTTTGACTCAGAAAGTAATGGAAAGTTATTTCATAGTAGGATTAGTTAAATATTCAGATCTTCCAGAGAGAGAGGGGGAAAAAAAAAAGAAAACACTATGAGCCTGAAAAACTCTTGGGTGGTTGATGAACTCAGAGTAAACCAATCCTGAGAGAAGTCACACAGCACTGACATTTCTGGCCCAGATTCCTTCCTGGCAGCACAGAAGCAAGCACCATTTCTGTAAGAGTGAACTTGGATGTATGTTGGAGTGTTCATTTCCCACCCCAGTTACCTTTTCAATTGTGCCTGTCATGGGCGCCACAGCACCACTTTGTGTTCCCACTGAACTCAGTGCAGACAAGTACTTGGGTACAGGAAGGCCAATCTGAGCACTACCTTCCTACAGAAATAAAATAGATGACATGAGTTAACAGCACCAAATGAGTCTGCCAGCAGGCATGCTGATGTACAGGTTAAGAACAGACCCAGCTTCAGTCAAACTGGCCAGCTGGTTAGGCTGGTAAACTGCTGGACTCAGGACAGCAAAGGGACTATCAGCATGCTTGACTACTTTGCCAGTGTCTGAGTCCTTAAAAGCCACACCTGCTTGCTGCCAAGGATCAGCAAAGAAGGAACTACCCCTGCGAAAAAGAGGCTCCACACAGACCATTGTCTGTGAGCAAGGGCTGTTTGCACAAGGGGTAGGCAGGTGGCTGCAACAAGTAAGGCAGACATGACAGCGTCACTGCCAAGCATCATCACGGTGAGCATTTCACAATTCACAATAAAATGGATTCAGTCCTAAGCTTAGCAAAATATTCTCACCATTATATATAATCCCCTGATTCAGACCTGCTACCCAGAGCTTCCCAAGGACCCATTCTCCCTCACACCCTAAACTCCTGTGATTTCTTCTAGCTCCCCCACCTCAGACTCCACTCTGATACCAGCTTTGCCATTCCAGCATGAGTTATTTTGTCCTCATCAGTGATGCAGCAAAGTTTTCACTGCAATCTGCTGGAAGTCTTAAGGGGCTCAGAGCTAGAGGTTAATTATTGAAACTAATACATAATAATTTACGTATTTCGATTACATTTTGAGTTATTTTAAGGCCCTTTATCTTTTCAACTGCAAGCAAAAAATTTCCAGCCTAATCATGCAAATTAGGGTACCTCCTCTTTCAAATGCCATTATTCATGCATTGCAGATAATGCCATGGTAACACATAATTCCATTTTTTTTTAACATTACCTGAAGTTACCCTTCCTGAGACCAATATCAGTTTCTTTCTTACCATTTAACATTTAAATACAGTGAAATAGAAATATCAGTTACAAGCCCCTTCAAATAATTATGTGTCTGAAGTAATGGCTACTGTTCCATGACAAACTTAGATATACTTGACCATTTTAGTGTTTTGGGTTCCCCCTCCCAAACCATATTTTCAACTCTGATTCACCTAATTGTATTTTATCTTTCCAAAAGCAATTCATTTTCTCACTCACCAGAAGCCAACTAACTTCTCAGTTGAGGAAAGTTGTTGAGTTACTGGAACGTGTCCAGAGCAGGGCAACAAAGCTGGGGAGGGGTTTGGAGCACAAGCCCTATGAGGAGTGGCTGAGGGAGCTGGGGTTGCTTAGCCTGGAGAAGAGGAGGCTCACGGGAGACCTTATTGCTGTCTACAACTACCTGAAGGGAGGCTGTAGAAAGGTGGGGGTTGGTCTCTTCTCCCAGGCAAGCAGCACCAGAACAAGAGGACACAGTCTCAAGCTGTGCCAGGAGAGGTTTAGGCTGGACATCAGGAAGAAGTTCTTCACAGAAAGAGTGATTGGCCATTGGAGTAGGCTGCCCAGGGAGGTGGTGGAATCACCATCACTGGAGGTGTTTTTAGGAAGAGACTGGATGGGGAGCTTGGTGCCATGGTTTAGTTGATTAGATAGTGCTGGGTGATAGGTTGGACTCGATGATCTCAAAGGTCTTTTCCAACCTGGTTTATTCTATTCTATTCTAATCATAGCTATAAATCTAACAGGTATCAAAACATTACGGGCCAATGTAAGAACTCAAAATCATTATCCTTTTTCACATTCTCCTGCAGTTTCTACTGTTTATTTACATGGATAAAAGTTTGAAATGTTATGCTTTTGGTAACAAAGAAAGGAACTTTACCGGAAAGAAGAGATAAATGGTGTTGTCCAAAATGACCACTTTGGACTTACACACTGTTCCATCTACTGAAGACCTCAAGTAAAAGGAATCGCCCTCCTTGACGATCTCTCCAGAAACCAGGAACATTTTGTCTTGAATCTGAAAGTTAAATGCTGTTAGAAGCACAAAGCCTAACCCTGCATGGATTCTGATAGGACAAAACAAAAGTAAGTATTTGGGGTGAACACTCATAGCCTGTGAGTTTTCATAGATAATTCTGGAATTGACAAAAAAATCATTTCTAATGTTATGTATCCTTTATTTCTCAATTAACAGAAGGTATTTTGTACCCAATGCAATCAGCACAAAAGACTAGTTTATATCACATCCAAGGACAATTTTTATCACAATCTAGGCAACAGCACTCAGCAAAATACAAAGCCATACTACTCAGGAACAGCAAACCCAGAATATTCTGTTTAGTGGTGCCAGTATTTTTAATTTGCCCTAGCATCTTGACTTTCCTCAAACTGAAAAATCCATACTATTCACCTCACACCACAAGTTTCCACAAGGCTTTCCAAAAGCCAAGTAACTTCTTCACTCTCGGAAGCTTGTGATACAAAAAATACAATATATTCAATTCAACCTACAAAGGAGCAGAATAGAGCAGTAATCAAGTCAATTAGATGCCAAAACTGCAAAAGAAAGGTCATTTATTTGTAGGTAGGCCTGTCATCTTTGTCAATGGAAACTGCACCTCTGCCACAACTTCAGAGTGTAAAGACAAGAAAAGCATGCAAACAAAAGCATGCTACATTTCACTATCTTTTTAGCTGTAAGTCTATCAGCAGTGAGCAAAGAATCAGAGACTTGCTCATCTTTCAGGATGTTATGAGCAGAGATAAAATTCAGTCTTCACTTACGCAGCTGTATACTATTTTTCCACAGAATTAATTTCTTACAACATGCATTGAAGAGATACTGCTGATCTGATGTCAATCCCTGACTGAAAAAAAACACAAAATCCTTTGCTTGATCAGTATCCTGAGCATGGGAGCACCTTGGGCAGCACTGTGAGCGCTTGCCATTTCCATGGCCCAGCAACCTGCTCTAGCTCTCTGGCCCCTGGACAGATTTTTTAGCACTACAGGGGCACTGTCCTCCTCATGATCAGCTACCCATTCTGCTTTGCCATCATTTATCTCCAGCTTCTGTCAATTTCCATCTCAACCTCCATTCTTCCTTCTTCCCTGGTAGTCTATATTTTCCCCAGTTGCACTTCCCTTCCTGACTATTTTTTACTGACATTACTTATATAAGCCTGAAGCATAAAAGCTGTCCTACATTACAATGCACTCAGAATAACCTGGGTATTACTTGGGGGATGTGGGTTATCTCAATGTTGCTATCAGTAGAACTAAGGGTTTATGAGTTTGAGACATGGTTACATACATGAAAGCACAACCATTTTCTCACCATTTTTCTGCTACAGTCATCTCTATCGAGTACACTGTTCATAAACACTGATTTATTCTCATAACTCTCCTCTTCTGAGTATTTGGAACAAGAAGCTGGACTACAGAGAGACTGCATTCTTGAGCATGCAGTCATTTCGGGTGCCGAACTTGAGGTTAAACCCATTCAGCTCCAGGTGACTCAAGATGGATATTCAACACTCAGCAAAACACAACCCCCATAAACCATACAATTAAGAGACTATCAACACACACACAAATCCAGCTTTAAAGCATCTTGAGTTGTATCCTTTAGGATCTCTCTAGATTAGACAGCGAATTCAATTCTATCATTGTTCAGTTATTTAACCAGACGATTTACTACACTAATCATTCCTCATCTCATTTAGCAATCACTTCCCAATTTCCATCTTAAAAGAACTCCCAAGTATCATATTACAGATAATGATCTAGAAAGCTTTTCTTTATCCCACAGGAGATCCATCTCATGCACAGAATACAGCAGGAGTCCCATGGAAGAAATGTCTTTTTAAACACCAATTTAAATCTAACTCCCAGTGTTTTAAAAAGACAAAATTGAGCAAGGAAAATACAAAAAGTAAGACAAATACTAAAAAAAAAAAACACAAATGCTTTTCTTAGCCATATTTTTAGAAGCATTTTAGTAGTTCTTCTACACCAAGCCAGCATCCAGCGAAGATAATTTCAGGCCAAAATAAGAGTCTACAGCAATTGCTGCAAGCAAACAAAAAATGGAATCCTGCATTGGTAATTACCAAGCAGCTTTAGTAAGAGTTAAAAGCAAGAGAAGTCTACAGGAAATTGATTCTTCTTTTACTGAATTAAATATATGAAAAATATGGACTTGTACCTGCATGCCGTAGGACCCTTCTTGATTGTAACTTACAGCCACATCCACGACTGTTCAATGAAACAAAAGATGTGTATGTCAGTAGATTTAACTATAGGATCTAGAGACAGGTGACATACAAGCAATATTTAGTCTGTCTTTTTTGATTAAAAAAAGAAACCCACCAACACTATGAAAAGGACAAGTATTTTCAGATCAGCTTGGTACATACTGAAGACTTCATACTGAATTCTAGACAGTTTGTTTTTCAGAGATGAACATCTAAAGTTAGGAACTGAAATCTCTACTAAGCTACCTGGACAGAGAACAAGTTTTTGAGGGGGAAAAAGCAATGGAACACTTTTGCACCAAAGGGAAATTTAAAAAGCCAGCCAATAACACTCAGCTGTGCTAAAAATCTCAACCCTGTTAATTTTAAATTATGAACATCACTAGTGTCATTTGAATTTGGTTTCTATCTCCTCAAAAAAATCAATCAGTATGGATTAATCATGTGAATTCCCTGCTTAAACTGCATAAAACTCATACTGCTTCTATTTGCTGTTTCTTAGCCTCAATTTTCAAGCACCAGTTGAATTTTATTCATCAAGTACTTCCTCTCTTTCCACACACACACACACATATTTTATTAACTTAACTGTTTTCCCCATCCAGCAGAGACAATTTTCTAGTGTAAGACATATTTATTCTTCTACCAGTGCTGGATGCAAATGGTGAGAATTTATCTAAAACACAAAATACACAGAAATGTTACTTTCATTCTACTTTGGCAAAACACAACACTGGGAACTACATCATAAAATCATTGTCCTACTATTACTACTGTCATACATTAGCACTACACATAAAAGGCTGGGAAACTACCATAACAGACAGGGATGATCCCTCACTCAAGCTTCAACACTGAATAAATTGATGCTATGCAGCCTACAGAAAACATGACACTAACAACAGCACTTACTAAGAAGGATATTAACTGTTCTCCATGAACACATCCTTGAACAGGACAAGAAAGCATGGGAATTCAATTGCAACACAGCACATTCAGATTAGCCTTTAGGTAGCAGTTCCAATTGCAAGAGTAGTCAAACATGGCAGCAAATTGCTAGGGAAGACTGAGGGGTTTTCTGTTTGCTGGTTTTAAGAAAAGATCAGTTACACAGATATTGCCTGATTAGTTCATCTCTTGAGGCAAGGGAATAGTGTATGAGATCCTTGCCATGTTTTCAGGATAGTTAAAGTGGAGAAGGAAAGCAAATTAACAAGGTTGTTGGGAGCATATTAGATTTCTATGAAGTTAACAGTAATCCAAGTGACAGACTCATTAACCATGCAAGAACTCAAGACTGTTCAGTTCCCAGAGTCCTGTTTATTCCATTAAACCCTATTGCCTCTCCCAATCCCAGCAGTCAATTTTATCTCTGAAGACCCTGGGACAACTGTAGGAATATTAGTAACAGACATTCACTCTTTATGCATGTACAAAACAGAGTAAACAGTGACACAGATCATGAATCCCAAGGTCTTTCAGACAGTGCCTATGTGACTTGCTGTGGAAGTAGTCTGTACATTACAGTGGTGATCTATTCATTATCTGTCCCTTAACAAAGGTTACAGTCTGCTCTGTGTGTAAATATCTGACATATGCCAGAAAGCAGAACCCTGAGCAGGCACAAAGTAAGGCAAAAACCATGCAAATTAAATAATTGTACATGAGGTCATAGCACTGTCTCATCTAGTCACAAGTAAAACAAAACAAAAGAATGATCCTTACCATCTGACTGATCTCTAAAAGCATCTGTTAGCATTTTCTCTTTCAGTATGAGTCCTAGAGCTGCCTGACACATAACTTCATGTGGGGTTGCCTTTTTCGTTGGAAATAGGTCATTGTGGTGTTGAGGAATGAAATTAGTGTGCACATTTCCAGCCTGAAACTGCGGGTGTCCTGACAGGCTCAGCAAGAAATCGATATTAGTGCTTAGTCCTACGATCTGTAAAGACAAAGAAGCAGATTGCCAAATTGAAATGAAGTTATGAATGGACGTACAGCTTTTGTGTTCAACTCATACACAGATGAATCTTTCTTCAGACAGCACCATCAAAACATGAAGTTTATCAATAGTATGCCATTAATTCAGCTGGTCTGTTTCATAATCAATGAAACCACTGCCTTTAAAAACAAAACACAACCAAACATAGTATCTTTCTGAGAAGCAATCTGGTTTCAAAAAGCTACCTTTGTTCACTGGGGAGCCAAATAAAGTTTCCCAGCAATAGTAATGGGAGGTTAATTTAGGAAAAAAAATCTACTGTTTAAAAAAAGAATAATCATGTTCTGAATACTTAAAAGAACATTTCTAATATGAGAAGTGCCTCATTAAAAATTAGCTGCAACAGTTTGGATATTACATATTTGATCTTTTAATTGTAGCAAATGGGAACACTGACTTTCACAAATTTACTAGAGACCATCCATGCTTTTACTATAAATACCTAAGCAAACAACATGAAAATAGAAATAATCAGAGAATTCAGTGAAACTGTGTAATGTGGTGGGTTGAAGTTTCCCCCCCAACATTAACTTTGCCAGACCAACTGAGTTGGAAGCAAATGGACGCTGTATTGACAAGCAAAACTACAATCTACAATGGAATGCAATGAATATGTACAAAATAGACAGTATTTACAATATTTTACAGATATTTACAATTAACAAACAACATGAAACCCCTCCCTGGTCAAGAAGACCAGGAGAGCTATCCCTCTGCCTCCCACCCCTGTCCAAAAGGAAAGGAGGAGAGAAAAAAGTAGCAATTAGACTTAACCAAAATAATTCAGCCAAGGTCAGCAGAAGCAGGTTAATCACTCCCAAGTGAAGTGAGCAGAGAAGCACTCAGAAGAAGAAAGGTTGTTTTGGTACAGCCAGTCTTATAGCTGACATTTCTCCAATGAAATTGTTTAGAATCATCTTTAGTTTTCCTTTTTATACCCAATAGTGATTTATTTGCATTTTTCTACTTTTCTGCTCAAAATCTGTAACAAAATTTTAAAGGCATAGCCTAAAACTACCACAAACTGGGAACTATATCGTGCTGTCAACATTTACTAACAGACTGCTAAGAAAACTCTGATAAATCCAAAGGGGATTCTTTTATGTCTTTCACTTACAATAATCTTCATTTCAGCTAAACAACAGTGGGCCAAACATTTTCAGTACCTCAATCAGGTTTAGGTTGTTGATTTAAAAGTGTAAATTAATTCTGCATAAAATTCTTTGTTATTCTGTTAAGTCAAACTCAGTGAATTCTGGTTTTGATAATAGATACAATACCTGTAGTTTTTATAAGGGAAAAAAAAGAGACCACTTCATAAAAAGAATCAGTAGCACCTTGAGTACTGTGTCCAGTTCTGGGCCCCTCAGTTTAGGAAAGATGTTGACTTGCTGGAATGTGTCCAGAGAAGGGCAACAAAGTTGGTGAGGGGTTTGGAACACAAGCCCTGTGAGGAGAGGCTGAGGGAGCTGGGCTTACTTAGCCTGGAGGAGGGTCAGGGGAGACCTTATTGCTCTCTACAACTACCTGAAGGGAGGCTGTAGCCAGGTGGGGGTTGGTTTCTTCTCCCAGGCAATGAGCACCAGAACAAGAGGACACAGTCTCAAGCTGTGCCAGGGGAGGTTTAGACTGGATGTTAAGAAGAAGTTCTACACAGAGGGTGATTGCTCATTGGAATGGGCTGCCCGGGGAGGTGGTGGAGTCACCATCATTGGAGGTGTTTAGGAGGAGACTTGACGGAGTGCTTGGTGCCATGGTTTAGTTGATTAGATGGTGTTGGATGATGGGCTGGACACGATGATCTTGAAAGCCTCTTCCAACCTGGTCTATTCTATTCTACTCTTTACCATGTGTATGGTCTAAAAATACAATTGTTTTTTATAAATTAGAAATTACAAGCAAACACCACTGGACACAAAATTCTACCTACAAATTCCTTTAAGTTTGAGAAAGCTTAAACTACAATTAAAAACATTGTTTAGCCTTACTCTTCTACAAAGTCCCAGCTGTAGTCATTAAACTGAAGACATTGCAAACTGAATTTATGTGTAAAACCAGACTTCACACATCTCTCTACTCATTCTACCAATTAAAGTAGTATGCAAATCATGAAAAAAGTACAGCTTCTGCAAACAAATAATGAATCTGAAATGATAGCAGCAATACAGCTCCCCCTTAGAGAGCATTTTTGTATTCCTGTAGTACCTCATCTACATTTTGTCAGCTTAAGATATTCATAAAATTACCTGAAGATCCTAGACCATACTGGGTTCCATCTACTTACATTATATTGATGCAAACTGTATCTCAACTTTCTCAATGCTGCTTGACGGTCCTCAGCCCAAACAACAAGCTTTGCAATCATTGGATCATAATGAACAGACACCTCATCACCTAAAATAGATTAAAAACATGCTGTAAGACTAAACCAAGTATTTCTGAAAGCTGGTTATGCAGAGTGCTGCCAGAGAAGGAAATGCTTACAAAGAAAAGCTTTTGATGTTAAATATTTCTGACTACACCACTGCCTTCAGTTTTACCTTGCCTGACTCCAGTTTCTATCCTGGTGAAACTGTCAGGTGGTGGGGTGGATAAGTGCAGCAATGGCCCAGCTCCTGGCATAAAGTTATTATTAGGGTCTTCAGCGTAGATTCTAGCTTCAAATGCATGGCCCCGGAGCAGAATCTCTTCCTGCATTAGAGGAAGCTTCTCTCCTGCTGCAACCTGAAAGCAATAGGGTTTGGGTTTTTTTTAATGTTAGATCAATATTGTGGAGTGCCATCATATGAAATATTAAATGTCTTTCTGCTATACATGAACAGCCAATAACCACATTTTAAAAAAGCACAAGGAGAAAACAGTGATAGGTCACAGAAGGCTACTTGTGAGGTTACTCCTTCCCTTTCACTGGGAGTGACCAGTCAGAGGATTTTGAATTATTATTGTGTAAACTGACCTCCTAGTATTTCACACAGCTAAACCAATGTGGAAGCAGCCCAACTCTTTTCTACTGGTTATGTCAAAAAATAATTAAATGTTTAAGTTAAAACCCAGCCAACTAAGCCAAGATTTTATCAGAGAAAAATTGCTCCAAATGCAGGTGATAAAAATGGATTACAGGAAGCCTGCACTACTGGCAGATGCTGTTAATTCTATGTACTATGAGATCTGTGTATTTAATGGACTCTTTCCCATAGGAGATTTCTAACAATTTAAGAACCTTTAATGGGGAAGGAAGCATTGTTTTGTTACTCAAAGGAAATCACACTACAAATACAGAAATGCCAACAAACACCAGTAACACACCAGTCTGAGACTAAAAAAACCCACAGCTTTTAAGAGCAAAATAACAAGCAGCTACAGTTATGCAGAGGAGACTCTTCAGCAGGAAGCTAAGTAATTTCCTATGTAATTCCTATGTAATCTATATGAGAAAATGTGAGTTCCTGTTAAAAAATTTGTAGCAACATTTCATCTTCTTTTGAAGTACCAGGGGTTTCCTATGCTCTGCTTTCTGCCACCAAACTATGGATTTTCAGCAGAGCCAGCAGAATATAACTGAGTCTTCAAAGAAAGAGTAGCACCATACAGCTTCACAAAAATAATGTCTCCAAGAACTGATAAGCCACATGCCAAGACCACTAGACCTTTCCACAATTTTCTCCTTCTCCTGGTACTGTTTGATCCCTGCTCCCACTCCACACTCAATGTTCAATTTCTGCTCCCAGATCAGGAAGTCAAGTTTGTCCTTTTTGCGTCAGAATTCGCCTTTCCATTTTCTTTCTGGTCACACTAAACACTCCCCTACCCTACCAACTGAAGCAAAATGCTGTCCACACTTCTGGATTTATCCAACCAGAACTGTTTTTCACTTCCAGTTTCCCTAAGGTCCAAAACTTCCTGTTATCATTCAAATGTATGAGTAATCTCTCTGCAAATTGGGTGTGTGAGGAAATAGCCTGTTTCCAGCCCACACAACTATACATTTATTTTAGAGTGTGACTATACTTGTTTTAACACCAGGCACGTTTTTGTGAAGAGTCTTCCTCCTACAGTCTGATCCAAGAATGACTTTTAGCCCAGAGATACTTTAGAACTAGAATTATAAACATTTTCAGCATAGAAAGGGAAAGATCAGGACCTTACTCCTCCCATTTTCCACATTCTCTGAAACTTCTCCAAATATACTTTAAAAAAAGAGTTTTTATCAACACAACTGGAAGAAGACTTTGTTGGAATTCAGAGCATCTACACAATGCTCTACAATCATGTGGTAGTTTAGGTTGGGTGCCTTCTGCTGCTACCACACAAGATACACCTTTGGTGCCCTGGGTGGCCAGCCCAGTGGGTGGACACAGGAAGTTACATATTTCATTCCCATAATGTCCTGCTTTCTATAAAACCACCTGCAAGGTCCTACACTTCCTCTTTCTTCCCTTGCTGCCCTTGTGGGAGATGCTCCCTGTCTGGTAATGGAGGGGGAGTTATCTCAAGGCCTTTTAGGCCTGGCTAGGCTTAATGCCAAGAGGGGAAAAAAGGAAGGGCAATCTCAGATCTGGCCAGCTGAGATTAGCCTAACAGTGGAGGGGGGGAAGAAAGAGCCCTGGGGGTTTTGGGTGTACCCACAGGTGGGGAGAGGGGAGTGTTGGGATGCTTCTGGGTATGCTTTGGGATGTCCCTTTGCACTGTGCTTGTGGTTCTCTGTAAAATATTCACTGCTTTTCCATTTAAACTTTCCATCACTTCTGCAATCTGTTTATGTGAGTCTCGGTTTTTTTGCCCTGGTGGAAGGCAAGGGAGCATCTGCCTTCTAACCCACCACAATAATATATTTCTTCAGAGCAAAGGAAACTCTACCCTATTAGCTGAACAGAGATGAGGATCTGAATACCCAGCCTGGCCACTCTTAGGTAATATCAAAGAGCACTACCCACCAGACAAGAGGAATTCCACACATGAAATCAATGCACACTTACCCTAAGCTGCCACTCCACCAAGTCTGTTCCAGTGATCATCTCTGTAACTGGGTGCTCTACCTGGAGTCTGGTATTCATCTCCATGAAGTAAAAATTATGTTGGGAGTCCATAATAAATTCCACTGTTCCTGAAGAATTTAATAAAAGGGCACTTCACCAAAACAAGGTTTTTCCAGCATAGACACCTAGAACAATTAACTAATTTATGCCAAGCCAAGATCATTATCTCTAAATCAGATACACTGAATCTCATTACATTATACCCCAAAAGAAAAAAAATTAAAGGGTCAGTGGATTGAGATCTGAAAACAGGTTTGTTTCCTTGCACATTTACACATCCTACACTGTTCAGCAGCCATTCTCCACTACAGCATGAGCTGCACTTCAGCTTACTTCAGACTTACTGAAGTATTGTCAGTAGAATAGAATGGAATCGAATTAACCAGGTTGGAAAAGACCTTCGAGATCATCAAGTCCAACCCAGACATATGGGAGTGCAATTATGTTTTAAAAGAAACCAGCAAGGAAAGAAATTCAGACATCATTTCAGCAGGTTATTTTTCACCTGGGCAACAGTGTGGACTTGACAGAGAATGAGTTGTGTTTTCCTTTTAAAAGCTTTACTGTTTGAATGTATATCTCTTTGCACGCTGAAAAAAACTCCTATTTTCCCCTTGCTCCACTTAAACTGAGTAACACTCACAATGCTCACTTTCCTGTAACAATCCAGTTGATTGAATGATCTCTGCTCTGATGTTTTTTTGTTATTCAGCTGTCATTCATTCTGCCCTCAGACCAGGTATACTAATTTGAATTTGTAATTACATCAGAACTAACTCAAATTGCTAGCTTAAACCTCAAAAAAAAAAACCCCCAACCCTGAAGGATGTGTGTCATACTCTAAAAACAACCAGATGTCATTTGCCTCGTGACTTAAGGAGTCTCATTAAGCTAAAAGCATACTTCTGGAACAGCCCTACTTCCACAGGCCTACCTGCTCCCACATAATTCACTGCTTTAGCTGCTTTGACAGCTGCTTCTCCAAGCCTCTTTCGAACCTCAGGATTAATTCCTGGCTGTAAGTAATAACAACAGAAAAGATTAAAAGTTATTGTGAATTTTGTGATATCAAACTCTGAATTTTTTTGCAGTATTTAGCAACAGCAGTGAAATCCTTATCAATGTTACACTTGAAGTCTAAATAATTTCTCCCTTAGAATCAATTTCCTAAAGCAACTGTTTGTTTTTGGTTTTTTTATAATTAGAACATTTTCTGCAGCAAAAATATATCAGGTACTGAGAATTACAAATAAATTACTACCCACTAAACAAATTCAAGAGAGTTTAGTAATTACTTTTAAAATATGTCAGTTCATTTAAAAAATATATATTTTAAGAACCTTCTGCTCACCCCTGGTGCCTCTTCAATGATCTTCTGATGTCTCCTTTGCACACTGCAGTCTCTTTCAAACAAATACACTGCATTGCCATGCTGGTCACCAAATACTTGGACCTCAACATGCCTGTTCCATAATAAATGTTTTAATATATTTCAATAAAGCCACAATCTTGCAACTGAATTCCCCCCAGACTTTGAACATCTACACAGTCCTGTACACTTCAGTAGGATTTCTTATATATTTACGTGTCTGCCCTCAAATCATCAGATATTTTAAAGTTAGGCTGCTGCTATTATGTAGCATTTCAACTGGTTTACACTTCCTGAATCTCCTAAATGAAAGCGGATTCTAAACACCAGCTACAATCAGATCCTGGGCTGCATCAAGAGAAGTGTAGCCAGCAGGTCAAGGGAGGTGATTCTCCCCCCTCTACTCAGCTCTGGTTGAGACCCCACCTGGTGTACAGCGTCCAGTTCTGGAGCCCCTATTACAAGAGGGATATGGATTTGCTGAAATGTGTTCAGAGAAGGGCCACGAGGATGATCAGAGGGCTGGAGCACCTCTCCTATGAGGACAGGCTGAAAGAGTTAGGGCTGCTCAGTCTGGAGAAAAGAAGGCTCCAAGGTGACCTAATTGTGGCCTTCCAGTATCTGAAGGGGGCCTACAAGAAGGCTGGGGAGGGACTTCTTAGGATATCAGGTAGGATAGGACTAGGGGGAATGGAGTGAAGCTGGAGGTGGGGAGATTCAGACTGGACATGAGGAAGAAGTACCACCATGAGAGTGGTGAAGCCCTGGAATGGGTTGTCCAGGAAGGTGGTTGAGGCCCCATCCCTGGAGCCCAGGCTGGATGAGGCTCTGGCCAGCCTGATCTAGTGTGAGGTGTCCCTACCCATGGCAGGGGAGCTGGAACAAGATGATCATTGTGGTCCCTTCCAACCATGACTGATTCTATGATTCTACTTTAGTGAAACCTTGTGTATGAAGCAGCATAAAGACATCTAAAGGCTGATACCTCCTTTACTATTTGATAACAATGACTTCCCTCACAATTTACCAACTCCCAAGAGGCAGCAGCCCTGGCAAAGAAATAACTGCTTGGACTAAATTAACACCTGCCATTGTGCAAATAAAACACACAAACCCAATTTTCACCCCACTACTTAGAAGAGTCATGTTTAATAAGCATGAACAAACATTAGAGTGTTTATATTAACACATTTCTCTCTCACCTTGGATTATCTACAAATTTCTCAATCAGCATTGCATCATCATTGAAAGACTTCTTTGCTTCTCTCCTAGCTGATTCTAGTTGGTCCAGAAACTCCTTTTCTGAGTGAGCAATTCTCATGCCCTATAATAAAGGGAAAAAGTAAATCTAAATGTCTGGAAACAAGGTACACAATAAAAATCCTTATTGCAGGCAAACAGCAAAAAATTAAGGACAGCAGTCTTCCCTTCTTTCTTAAACTTCGGCAAAACTGTGTATTGGCTTTCAGCAAGATAATCCTCCTAAGTCCCAAGTAAAGTGCCATAAGAAGTCTAAAAAACAGATATTGCCATTCCATTGATATGAGTAAGTACAACGTTCAATTTTCTTCTTAAGTATCATAGAAACTTCCCAAGGTTGGCAGAGAAAACCTGATTTAATTACAAAATAAATGTACCTAATTTAGCTAATTTGAATTCTCTGCTGTGTCATTTTAAGAGACATTTATTTCAGTGTAAACTCAAATTTAGATGGGGAATTCACCATAGATTAAAAAATGTCTAGACACCAAATACTTACATGGTATTTCCAATCACTTCTTATGCAATACTTAGAACTATTAGCAAAATAGTAAATGAAACCTTCAAAGTAATAGTGTCATTTATTTTCACACAAGCAAATTCATAAGACAAATCTCTGCTTATGCCAGTTGCTAGACACAAACAAAACTCTTCCAATTAGTACCAGCTACTTGTCTTGTGTCTGGCTGCACAACAAAAGGAAATGAGATTTCCAAGTGCTAGAATGGACATTAGTAACAATTTTTAACAGAAAGTAGTTTTCCATTTCCTTTGTTCTCAGATTTGTTTTAGAATACTCAGTTACAGACAGTGAGACCTAAGAACCATGCAACCATTTACCTTTCCTCCACCTCCTCGAACAGCTTTAATCATTACTGGATATCCTATTCTCTTGGCATGTTCCTTCAGACACTCATCTGATTGATCTTCTCCATGATAACCTTCAACAACAGGAACGCCAGCAGCAGACATTATAGCTTTGGAAGTGCTTTGACAGAATAGTTTTATGTTTAGAATAATAAAATGTATTTGTTTTTCTTACTTTAAGCTCCCAAACTTGTACAGGTTCCCAATGTTAATTCTCCTCACAAAAGTAGTTCCACTGACCTCAACAGCACAGCTTACAGAAGCGGGTTACATACAATTGGATTGGTGCTACCTAACAGATTATATCCAACACTGTATCCTGCCTAAACAGTACTCTGCTGTGCAGAGGCAAATTTCTTTTCATGACACAGGCTGGATTCACACCACACATAAAAACACTTGAGCATAACAACTGTAACTTCAAACATTCATGCAAAACTAGTTAAATTACAAAGGTAATTTACTCTTGCACTTTTAAGTGATAAAAAAATTCATTCTCTCCAATTCATATTACACAGTTCATGTGTCAGTAATAACTTGATTTCCATAGCCTGGAACCATTCCTTTGATCTAAGTAACTAAGAATAAGATCCTTTGTGAGGAATAAAACTTATCGCACCCTTTTCTATGGGCTATCATAACCCCTGATGATATGGTGTTCCTTTTCTACTGTTCTTTTGACCAAGATATGAGACATTCAGTCTGACAGCTGAATTCTTTTAACTACATGACACTGCAATGTCCCAACTCTGGAAAAGTAGAATCAGTTAGGCATTTAGCAACCACAATCCTAATAACTGAACAATCTTGACTGTTTGTGTGTCTGTAAGAATCCCACCAACTATAAACCTGAAGCTTATTTCTTTGAAGAAAGCCATAAAAGACAACAAAAACTGACAGAATAAAACAACTGCAGAGCAAGTAATCATTTGTTAACAAAAACAGCTTTGCCAAACTGTAAATTGCATAACCAAGAAATAAATTAGAAACAGATACCTCTTAATACCCATATCTCTGATAGCAGATGAAGGTGGACCTATGAAGATGATTCCCTCTTGCTTGCACAGCTCTGCAAACTCTGTGTTTTCTGAGAGGAAACCATAACCTGGATGAATAGCCTAAAACAGAATAATGTTACCAGCCTATTTTTATAGCATTTTAGCTTACAAAACCCTGAAACTTCAGTAGAGTGCTAAGGAAACACAAGATGGAAACACCATGGATAAAAATAAAGAACTAAAGAGTATGCAAACAAAGTAAGATTTAAGATCATGATCTACTTACCTGTGCTGCTGAGACCTTTGCCACCTGTAGTATTTTCTCCATGGCCAAGTAGCTCTGCTGTGAGGGTGCTGGACCAATGCAGTATGCTTCATCTGCCTGTTATAGCAAAAATATATAACACAGACTGTTTATGAGATAATAAATAGGTAATTATATTGTTCGTTGGACTGCTAGCACGCAATAGTTTATCACTGTCTTTCTTCAGTTGAGAGATTCAAGTGGGTGAAACAAGTTCTGACTTTGCTCCCAAAATCAGTCCATTCTCTGACCCCCAGTTGTTACTCTGGAGTCCGAGCACCAAACTTTAAGTTGTCAGGTGCTGAGTCAGAGACAAGGCAAACTTGGAAGTAACTCCAAAGAGGGGAAAATCAACTGTATTAGCATATGCATCAATAATCACTCTAATTACATCAATAATACATCAATTAATAATAAATCCGAATTCAGTTAACAAATACTGGTGTGAAAGAATGTTAATCACAAAGTTAATGAATATACTTCACCATTGCTACATGCATGGAATTCCTGTCTGCTTCACTGTAGACTGCTACAGACTTCACGCCCATTTTCTTTGCCGTTCGCATCACTCTGCACGCAATTTCCCCTCGGTTTGCAATAAGAACCTTCCCTATGCTGTGACCTCCTGTTTAAAAGGATGCAGACCAATAAGCAACTTTAGAAAGAAATATATCCTGGAAAACATGCCTGGAAGTAAAGCAATTCTCAAATTCAGGTCTCTTTTTCATCATTTAGAGTGGTTATGCATTTCTTCCAATAACGAATCAAACCATATTTCATCCAACAGTATTTTCATTTAGTCTTGGAATGTCTTCCTGAGAATCCTTATCCAGAAGTCTTTTAAAGTGACTTAAGGGTCTTTTTTTTTTTTTCAACAGTGTCATACAAGCTTCTATTAAGCCTCATGACAGCTGTTATGACAGAAATATAAGGTCAGCATGGCTAAAGACCTCCCAGGCAGTACTAAATAGCTTAAAAGTAATTAACAAAACAAAAACGTATCTCTGAATTCTGAAATGCATCTTTTTAGACATCATGACAACAGGGCCAGTTTAGATCCTCTTGCTAAGTATTTTTTACTTTCCTTCACATAATGCCAAATACCATTATGCCTAACCAAAAAAAACAAACCTCTCACAGGCTTTGCAGTGTCTGTATCAGAGAAGAGCTTAGAGGAAGACACTGCAACAATAAGTAGTTTTCATTGGGTATACAGACAAGATTATTCAAAATGCCGTTTGAGCATTTAATAATGAATTGTTACATAAACCACAGAGTGCCATGATCAAAACCTATACAAATATTCAGCATGTTTAACAACTAAGCTCTTCAACAACTAACCACAGAATCACAGAATGTTAGGGCTTGGAAGGGACCTTGAAAGATCATCAAGTCCAATCCCCTGCCAGAGCAGGATCACCTAGAGGGTGCAAAGCTACTCAAATTACACAATTAAATGTAATATCTAGAGAAGTTAAATCCCATACCTACTGTTGAGGCCTGTTTCACAAAACTTTGTACTTGGTTCCATTGCCTGTACAATTATAAACACACAGAGAACTGTTACAAAAGTATGTGAGTATGTGGCAACTGAGCTAGTTTTAATTTTGGGGTGAGAGGACAGACCAACACAATTTGAAGTTTATGATGCAACTATTTACACACACCATATTCAATTATAACAAGGAAGGTTGTATAAACTTCACCAGGTCTCTTTTCATGTAGACACAACAGAAATTACCTCCTTGCTTTTTTTTATCAGCATTCAAATGGAAATATCAACTTCTTTTAAAGCAAAGAACCCAACACACACACCCCACCCCTCCCCGTGTAGAGGACAGATCAGCCAGCATCTAGCGCTTATTACAGAGAAGGCAACTCAAAGTATTTGAGAAAGAAGGCATTAATCATCACAAAACAGAAAAGCTTGAAAAGAAAATACAAGTTGTTTGTACAGGAAAAAGAATGTGAAAAAAAAAGAAGAGGTATGAAGAATCTCAGAAATCAAAACTTAAATCTCAAACACCTAATACTAAAGCAATCAGTGAAGGCTAAGTGGCCGGAAGAAACTGTAAACTCTGGGACTGTTTGAATCACACATAAACGAAGTCTGGAGCCTTGGATCAAGTCCAGATGCTATCAGACAAAAAGACATCAGATATCCTTGACTTCACCCAACCAGAGGTTCGGTTCCAAGAACGCGAGGGGAAATGAGCGCATTTGCTAAACTTCTCATGAACAGCTGTCACGGTCACCAGCTCCGATTGCACAGCATCACAGACAGCCGAGAGGTGGCTACAGCGGGTGGCCAGTGATAGTTGTCACCCCGCAAGCACTCGGCACACTTCCACAGAATTTGTACCAAATGCCAGAACTATGCCTGAACCTGGGTGTTGCTTTTTCGCTCTCTCCGTAGAGCAGCCCGGGGTACCTGCATCCCCACACGTCCCACCCTACGTACAGAGCAGCGGCCCAGGCCAGCTCACTCACTCCTCCCGAGGCGCAGAGCCCCTTCTCCTTTCCCCCTTCCTCTCTCGGGCAGCCTGGTTCCAGGCTCGGCTTTGGGAAGCCTCCCTTCGCGCCAGGCCCGACAGCCGCTGCCGGCTCCCCCTCGGGCACGGTCACTGCACCCCCGCCCCTATCAGGCCCCATTAGGACCGCCACAGAGCGCACCGCGACAGCAGGCAGAGGGGAAGAAGACGAGGAGTGCGTCGGCCTCCCCCCCGGGCAAGGCGCAGAGGCAGCGCCCGTCGTGCCCGAAGGGCCGGGGGCCCGGCGCGCCTTGTCCCTCCTCCCCGCTCCCGGCACTCACTGACGCCTCAGCGCCCAGAGGCAACACCGGCCCCGCTCGACCGCCAGCACCAGCGCCATGTTAGCGAGCGCGGGGGCCGGCGGGACGGAGGGTGTGTGCGCCACGCCGGCTGCCAGTGGCTGCCGCGGCAGGGACGTGTGAGGCGAGGAGGAGCCGCCGGGTGCGGAGCGGCTGGGGATAGAGTTCAGGGAGGCGGGAGGTCGTAGAGGAGGATGCCCGTGGGTGGTGGTGTGCTCGCTCCCCAGAGAGCTGGGAGAGGGAGTGAAGTGGCCGGCTGGTAGGAGCAGAGCCGGGAGAAAGCGGCAATAAAACAGCAAATCAAATACAATTCGTGAAAATGTGACGTGCACTTTAGAAGGATGCCTGGCTGCGTCTGTGGAAGCTCTGCCTCTGAGCCCACCATGTTCCTTCGGGAATGACATTCAGGGTTTTAACTGAGCAAAGACACGAAGCATGAGGGTGGCTGGGAAGGGCATAGGGACCCTCAAATACCATAACATACCTGTGTCCCGGCCGGACTTCTCGGGCCAAAACTCCATCGCATAAATGGAGGAGGCTCATCATTGTGGGATCAGCAAGCCCCAGGCTCTCATGAGCAGAAAGCAGGCACCGCTCAGGCATCACGGGTTTGCTGGTCCCCGTATAGGACCTTGCTACCTCCTTGCACAGTTCCTGCTCCGTGCCTGAGCTGCTGAAGTGACAGCTCAGAGGGGCTGGAGCTGGACCTGGCCTCATGTCCTAACTGGCCATTATTTCCATGTAGAGCTGGACCTCATAATGCAGCGAGAAAAGGAATCCTCAAGTTTATCACATTTGCCTCAGTCACACTGATTTACTGAACCCAAGTGAACAGTAATGAGGTTCAGATAAACTGTCACACCTGCAGACTACAATAAAGCATTTCCAAAGTAGTATTTCACATGACTGTGACTTTAATATTTAATTAAAAGTAAAAATAAAGGTTAAAAGTAGATCATTAAGTGAAGCCTGCACTTTTCCATTTTCCATGAGGAGCTTTCCACTTTTGTCATTCACTCAATTCATAGAATCATAGAATCAATAAGGTTGGAAAAGACCTCAAGGATCATCAAGTCCAACCTGTCACCCAAGACCTCATGGCTACTAAGCCATGGCACCACGTCCGATCCCCTCTTGAACAGCTCCAGGGACGGTAACTCCACCACCTGCCTGGGCAGCACATACCAATCTCTGTGAGGAACTTTCTCCTCATCTCGAGCCTAAACCTCCCCTGGTGCATCTTGAGACTGTGTCTTCAGCTGACAGAGTAGCTCCTGCTTTTGTCGTTTGAAATCCAGATTTAAAAGCAAATCAGTGTGTTTGGTTTTTCTCTAAGCACAAGAGGGCAGCATTTTCTATAGTTTACCATTGACCGCTGGGAAGAGCTGCAGATGTTGTACCACATACTAATCAGAAGCAGAGGGGGAGTTCACGCTTTGAATGGTACAACTAATGGAAGTTGCAAACTCATTTATATTGCGGATCTCTTCTTGGTGAAGGCATCCTGCAAGCACGGCTTTTAAGGCTTGCAAAGTCAAGTGAGATCTCCAGAGTGTGCACACAGATGCATGAAATACAGAAAATAATAACTTTCTCTCCTGCACCTGTAGTATGCTTAATGTGCATGTACAGAAGCAAGGCACATCAATGTGCTGCATAGTTTTGAGCTGCTAACATTTTAAATGCCATTGTAGAAGCCTAGCATTTTGAAAGCTGCTTTAGATTAATAATTTGAGTACTTTTCTCATTTTTATTTTCCATGAGCCGATTGTGACCGTTAAGTGATTTGAACATTATGGCAACATGAGTGAGGCTGGATGCAAGAATCATATTCTTCAGAAATTTGTGGTTTATAGGAAAGCCCCAGGAAAGCTGAGGTCCAAAGCCAAGATCTGGGCCTAATATGCACTGATTTTCTGACTCAGATTGAACACTTCCCTTTTTATTAACAGATATTTATATTTGTCTTGCATGTAGGAAATACAACCTACTCCTTTTTAAGTGTTTGAAGGACACAGTCTCAAGCTGCTGGATGTTAGGAAGAAATTCTTCATAGGGAGAGTGATTGCCCATTGGAATGGGCTGCCTGGGGAGGTGCTGGGAGTGTTCAGGAGGAGACTTGATGGGGTGCTTGGTGCCATGGTTTAGTTGATTAGATGGTGTTGGATGATGGGTTGGACACGATGATCTTGAAGGTCTCTTCCAACCTGGTCTATTCTATTCTATTCTATTCTATTCTATTCTATTCTATTCCATTCCATTCCATTCCATTCCATTCCATTCCATTCTGAAATCAAGCCAATTAAATTATAATTTAATAAAGTACTTGGAAGCTACGGACTTCATATGCAATAGGACTTGCAAAAAAAGGGAAATGCAAGTTGTGTGGCATTTTGTGGCTAGCTGGGGAAGCCCAGGAGTGTCAGTGTTGCTGTGGCTGCTAAAACTCAGATATGCATAACCTTTTATGGCTGGCATGCAGTGGCATGGATGTGAGAGAGACGCAATCTCCTAGTGTCCTATCACTGGCAAACTCACCACAAAATCATGATGGCATAGAATCATAGTCTGGCATGGGTTGGAAAGCCTTTGAAAATGATGTAGTCCAATTCCCCATCCTCTGGGTAATTCTTTTGACCAACATAGATGCTGTTGAGTTCTAATGTTCTTGTATGGCATTTCCCAAGCTGTTTATTTCCTCTAGTTCCCATAACCACACACCAAAAGGGTACATTCTCCTCAAAAGATTCTTGTCATAATTCATAAGACTGTTATCTGTGAAAGCAGTTTAAACATGAAGTAACAAGCATCCATCACAAATCCTGTGAGTTTTGATCTGTGTTTCTTGGACCAATAGGAAACACAAAGAGAACTTGTGAAAAAGAGAAGCACTGAATTCAGATATTCTGGAAGCTGTGGGAGATTAACAGAAAACTTTACAATATTTGCAAATTGGTTTTATTTTTAATTCTTTTTATATCATGCTGATGAAACAAAGATAGCAATGGCAGATGATATGCCCAAGCCACAGAAGAAATAGTCATCAAGGTTGTGGTTAGGATATAAGCACATCAGTATCTGTGGCTTGTGTCTGGAGCCAGTAGGGCCCTGCCTATTTATTTCATTTGCACTATAAACAGTTTAGGGTGAATAGCACTTGAGAGATAAAATAAATGCACACCAATGCACACTTTAATGACTAAATACAGCCTTTATTGTAGAAACACCAATAATAGAAAAATAATATCTTATTTGTCATAGCAGATTATTTTTAGCAGCCATATATTATAGCAAGCTAGAAGTGATCAACCAAATCATTTTCATACACTCCACCTGCTAATCTACCTCTCCCTTCTTCAACCAGAATTAACAACTGGGTTTTAACTGGGGGAAAAAAAGGAACTGAAAAAAAATGAAATCTTGATTTACAAACTCCTTGAATATTTGGCTAAGTACGACTTCATCAGGCTCATGGGATGCTCTTGTGTCTATGCTGGGTGTGCAAGAGAACATAGTGAATAGTGTGGGGTGAGAAATGCAGCAGAGCACAGCGTCAGGGAGCTATTAGGAAGTGCTCACCTCATAACTTCTATGAGTGACCCCATTGTATCTGGAGCAGCACATGTTTGCATGCAAGTATAACATCCCTGATGAGCTGAATCATGACATCACAATCAATATCTTCTGGTTCAGAGATGGATTGATCAGAGTCCACAGCGGGGGGGGAAAGTGAGCTGAGGCTGCTGGGACTGACATTCCTGATCACTCTGGGATCCAGCTGCAGCCTTGTCCTTTCCCATAGAAGACTCTGCTCTTAGAATCATACAATTAATCATTTAGGTTGGAAAAGACCTTTAAGGTCTTTAACTTAGTACTGTCAAGTCCACTACTAAATCATATCTTCCCTCAGCTCTCTGAATACATAGAATCATCAGTCAGTAAGAACAGTTTTCTTTCTTTATGTTGATATCAAATTTAAAAGACTAAATATTAACACAAAGAGATTTTTCAGTACAGAATATAACATGAAAATGCTCTGTCCATACCAGTAGAAGTAATAATACACTGTATAGATCATGCAACACACTGATCCAAAGAACATGTGAAAAAGGACTCAGTTTTGAGTGGGACAGCTGCCTATTGATCAGTGGTCAGAATGGTTTAGGGTCAGATCACAGATCATGTGTGGTGTTTGTTGTTAAAATATCCACGTTAGGCTTTGGGACAGTAATATCACTATTACACTAAGCTCATTTTCATGGAAACTCATCTAAATATTTCCCTTTCCTGCATCAATTCTCTTGATTAAATAAATAAAAAGGAAAAAGAAATAAAAACTTAGTAGTAAATGTTTTGAGTATCAAAGATCTGCTTTCTAAAGAGCATTAATAGTATTATCGAACCCTGAGCTCTAAAGGAACCCTATTAAGCCAATGAACAATGCCACTGACCTCAGTAGGCTGCTTGTCCAGTAAGCAGGGAAAGAAGGAAGAAGGGTGAGAATAAACTAGATAATGTTGAAATACTCAGGTTTCAATCTGAGTATTCAGCCAAATGCAGTTCAACTCACTGTCTCTGCACTAGAAGTTTGGAACTTTGGTGTTCTTTTTCCTGTGCCACTTTGCCTTGTAGTTGTATTCAGCTGCCTCCCTTTCCCTCAGCTGGTTCTGACTTCTGACATGTTTCTTCATGTGGAAAAGTGCTTCAAAATTGTCTTTACCTTTCTTATTTATTGTTACATTTAGACTCAAAGGAGACATTTCTGGAGACTGTTAATTACTTCCACAGTTATGTTAATTAGGGAACAGCATGATTGTACTTTGTTCTTGACACAGACCAGCATCTTCTGGTAATTCATGGAATGGAAGGCTCTATTTTTCTTTATTAATTTAACTAAGTAAACTCTCAATGGTTAAATACTAGTAAAATATCAAAATTACTTCAAAACTACTTAAGGACTTAAAGAATACTTAAACTCACGTGATGTTATCATCAGTTTCACCCAGTGAAAAATCCAGTGAGGTTCCATCACCATTGCTTGATTCTCCACAGAGAGAGTGATTGCCCATTGGAATGGGCTGCCTGGGGAGGTGGTGGAGTCACCATCATTGGGGTGTTTAGGAGTAGACTGGATGGGGTGCTTAGTTGCATGGTTTAGTTGATTAGGTGGTGTTGGATGATAGGTTGGATGCAATGATCTTGGAAGGTCTCTTCCAACCTGGTTTATTCTATTCTATTAATGGAAATTAAACTATCTCCCAGCATTTCTATTTTGTTTCAATCCAGATTGAGCTAACAAGGAAATTTTTGCAGATTACTTCAGTCTTTCTTTTGTTTAGTGGATGCCATTTCACAAACCTTTTCCAGGCAAAACTTTTGTGGTAAAATGTCAGCCATTACCATAACTCCTAAGGGGGTTCTCTTTTGCAAGTGTATTTATATATAATTTTCTATCATTTTGATATCGTTTGCAGCAGTAGACAGTGTGTGATGTGTGCATCTGTACATCTCTGCATCTGTTTAGCTTTTCCAGTCTTTTGTGACAAGGAGATTTTCCTTGTTACAACACAGAACATTAGCTGAACTTGATCTCGAAACCAATTACTACTTTCCTGCCTTCATCATTGGTTTAGCAGGAAATAGACTATGGAGTGTATCAGTTAGTGTGCTTTAAAGCCATTCCAAATCATTACCATGTGAAAATCCAGCTGCTCAGCTGTAAACTCACTGCAGAGCATTTACTTTTGGGCAGAGAGCATCCAAGGCCTGTGCAAACTTTTGTTTCTCAACAAGCCTGGAACATACAGGATCGGTGGATTTCCATTTGCTTATGGGCCTTGCACAGGTCTGCCACATTTGTGCCTATTTAATCTCTGGCATTTTCAGTGAGTGTGGTGTCTTCTCAGATGAAGAGATCACAGTGATGCCATCTCAGTGGAGGTGCAGTTACTAAGGTCAGTGGTGGTCACTGTAACAGGTCTGTGTCTGAATAGGAAGTGGGTGATTCATGAGCTCTCACAAGATCACGAAATAGTGAGGTCCTTGAATTTATCAAGCAAATTCATCTATTTTCCCATCTATTATACTGCTGCCCTTAGCATCAGCCCACGTGTGACAGTGCTTTCAGACCTTCATGTCAGGTTTCTCCACACTGTATTGTAAATGTCTGCCAAAGGGATTCTGTGCCATTGACAAGTGTGAGTGGGTGGCTTGTCCTGGTGTGGCACATGGATGGAGTTACCATCCCTAAACATCTGCCCAGATCTGCTGCACAGACATCTGAGCTGTTTGTCAAGCAGCTCTTCAGTTGGGCAGTTCGCAGCACTTACCAATGTCAGATCTCTACAGCGTGCTGTGTTTTATGAGGCTGCAGTTCAAGCATTATTGGCAAGAAGCTCAGACATCTTTAGCAGCAGGGCTGAAACAGGCAATGACAGGCGACCATTTTGGCACACACTGGCCAGGCAGACCCTGTATGACCTCAGTTGGGTAATCTTCTCTTATTTGCATACGCAGTCACTGAAGACAAGAACGTGTTCTACAAATACTGCCTCCAGAGTGAGAGTCACATATTACTCCTGTCTCCTTGTGAAGAGCTTAGTGGGGGGGGAAAAAAGAACAAACCAAAAATGAATCCACCAGGACTGGTGAGAACTTCCTTGTGAATGGCAGTGACCCTTAGACTTGCTCTGAGATTTCAGCATACACAGTGTTCCCACAGGACTTTCACTGAGCTCAGATTTAACAGGGTTGTCAACTAGCTGTGGGCCTCTGGTTTATTTACTTGAAGGTCCTACTACTGAGTTCATCTATTTTCATAAATCTAAATGCTATCTTTAAAAACTTGATGGATGTTCTGGAGGATGCTGATACTGCTTGCTTTAAGCTGTTTTTAGGCATCTGACTTTAGTGGTCTGAATTGCCTCCTTTGTTAATAACACAAAGAATTTAGGCTCCTCACTTTGGTCCTCCAGACTACATCTAAATTAGGTGCTAAGAATAGCCAAAAGTAGATAGTGTGAGGTCTCTTCTTCCCACCTTAAAGAAATCCCTTCTAAAAATATCGATTAGCTTTTAAAGCATGGTGTCATCACACTTAAAAAGGTGGCCTCAGGGCCTTGAGATTACCAAGTAGAAGCTAAAACTCCTGTAACTTCTCTACTTGCCGCGCACAGTTGAAAGTTCAAGGGCACCTCAGATACGTTCGTATCCTCTGTGTGGCTTTCTTCGGGAAATCAGGAAAGTGGCAAACACAATGACAAACAATCCCAGGATGCTCAGGCCCACTGCTATGGGAGCTGCTCTGCTGTTTTTATCAAGAAAACATTCTTCTTCTGAAAGTAAAAGGAGATCAGAGAATGTGTTATAGCAGATCACCATACTCGTAGACTCTACATCTGTATTCCAGGAAAGTTAGCAAATACAAGCCAGAAGTTCTCAAGACATTGGTTTCTTCTTCCCTTTTCCTGTTATTCCATTTTTATCTGTGGTGAATCTCATGTCAAGGAAACAATATTTGCCCCTTTTAAAATAGCTGCACGCTTCACTGGAGAATGTCTCTGCTCTTTCATGTCCACAGTAATTGTTTTACCATCAAGACCAGTACATACACAGCAGGAGGCTTTCTTACTGATAGCAGATGTGGAACATCCCACTACGAAGTGCAAGTCTGAAAACAAAGAGTGATACACGCCCTGCATGAACAAAACCTGCTCCTGTGTGGCATCTAATTGCTTCTGCCCAGTAAAAAGGATGAGGCTAGTGAAGGGAGCCCACAGTGCAGCACATCACTAGTGGAGAAAAGGTCTTATTTAACTTAGTATTTCCTAAGAAGAATAAAATCCTAATTGTTCTCTATGTTTAATTCAGAATATTTGTCGATAATTGTGGCTTACTCAGAACATCAAGAGACTGGACTTAGTCCAGGAAGTTGCTTAGCAGTATCATTGTAGTTTTATTGTACATATGATGATATCAGAAAAGGTTTTGACACAAGTAATACCTTTTAAGCATCATCCAAAAATATATTTGCCCCAAACATACCTCTTAAGTACAGAGGGGGCAAATCCTGACTTCCTCTGTCCTTACCCAAATAAATATTCAAGTCATCCTCTGATTATCTGCAAAGTCATGACTTAGAAATTAACTTCCAGGCTGGGGCAAATTGGCAGCTTTCCTATGGATAATGTGGACTAGCTGGGTCACTGACATAAATGGAATATTTACCTAAATAACAATGGCAGGATCAGTCTCAAATTCACAATACAACAAGTGCAGTCCTAGGAGTGAAGGCAAGGTCTGAGAATGGTCAGTAATATGTTATCCAAGAACTGGATCAGACCTACATCTTCTATTCAGCCTTTAGGAATGGTCCTTCCTTGGGTTCCAGAGAAAGACAGACCTCTAGCACAATGCTTTGAGTGGCACCAAGTAGCAAACTATCTTTTAAGTAGGTTCAGCTTAACCCCAAAATATATCCCAGCTTAGCAAATCCGGTTTATACCTAGGGTAGGAGGGAGATCCAACACCCTCCATCTCTTTCACTTCCTGTGACTTTTCCAAGGGAGATTTTGTCAGCACTCTAGATAAAAGCCTCTGTTATTATCTAATTCTGATGACTGTGCTGGCACAGACTGTAGCTTAGCTTGGGTTTTTCCTCAGTGGGAATCTTTACACCACCCGTGGGCAGTTAGCCCAGGGAGCATGTGGAGTGCATGACATCATGTCACAGTTCCAGAGCCTCCACGCAGCTCTCTCCAAAGTCTAATCCTCTTCTCTGATCCAAATGGTGATTTCATGTGGTGCAGTACCACAAAGCCAAAGCCATCAGCATTCTACTAGACACTGCCTTTTAAAGGCTTTGTCTGGCTAATGCAGCCTGCTTTTAGGGAAGTGAGCTGAAAAGTATTTACATTTGGGTATTGTAGAAACCTGAGACATTTGAGCTGGCCATTTTGCTCTGACAAAACCTTGGACTATGGACTCTAGAAATTGTTTCTGATATACTGAAGTGCAGTTCAGAAGACGCTTTTACAGCTTTCCAGACTTAAACAGGCCAAGCTATTGATGTAACTGCTGCAGTCTATAGGGAACTCCAAAGCAACAATGGTTAATGTTTCCTTTTTCTTCCCTTTTTAAAGATAAGCAAATCGAGAGCAACAGAAGTGAAACCACCAGCCCCGAGACATGCAAGGGGAGGAGGTTGGTGGTGTGTATAGAGCCATTGCTTCACTGGGGATTTTGTCTTTCAAAATCTGCATACAGAGCAGGGATACATAGCAGTTTCATAACTGTTTCATGCCCACTGGGGAATTATTGTAGAGGTGGTGGCTGCTTTCTCAGCCCCTTGATTAAGAGCAAACTTAATTTTGTATATGGTATTGATTATCAGAGATTTGCCTGACCTATATGGGGGTGGGAGGGCAAGGAAATTGGTTTTTTTAACTGTCTCTGCTAGAGGTGAGGCCATACCAAAAAACCATAATTGAACTCACTCATTGCACATATTTGAATTGGAATGTGGGAACCAGATGGGATCCCATGAGCTATTCCAGTTCAGAGCACAGATTGGATTCCCAGTGTGGCTTTTAAGAACTTAAAGAAAAGTATGGGGGGAAAAGAAGTCCATGTGTTAAAAAAGCCTGAAATGTTGTTTCCCATTAAAGTCCTTTTACAATAAGAAAGGCAGCCAAAATGGCAAACTAACAAAGGAAGACTCAAACAGATCTAAACTGAATAAACAATTAGATCTAAAGTGAAAAGAAAAGTGGCAATATTTTGTAAGCACACAGAAAGTCAAATGGCAGAAGAAGGGAATGATTTATTAGTGCATCTGAAGGGCTGAAGAGTTAAGAAGCTTATCTGTCCACCTGAGTTCTTGCATGGAAACTACAGAAATATGAAGTTGTACAATTTGAAAGAGACCACAAGTTCTCATCTAGTCCAGCTCTCTGCTTTTTGTAGGATCTTTCATACATCTCATAAGAAGCAGGACAGTAGACTGTGAGGGTGCCAATACTATGGAACACAGGAGTTTCCTAGTACACCCAGCAGTACCGGGTCCCACAGCCTGGCCAGGTCCAGGCTGCATCACTGGACACTAAACCAAGGATGACAACATCTCATTTCCCTGTGGAAGGAACTCCAGGGGGTGAGTGTAGGGAAGAAGTTATGATGAACCCAAATACATTCTGTCAGTGTGGGCAGTCTAGAGACCAAGGGAATCAGTACTGGCCTGTCTCTGACTTTTACTAAATGATGTGGTTGCCTCTTTGTGGCTGCACTCAAGACAAATTGCAGAGCAGAGCATCATATTTAATTCTGAATCTGGGAGCATGCCAGTTATGCTTCTCCTCAGGAGCACGTTTCATCATGTCTAGACACAGCTGCTCTGACAGTATCATCCTGCATTGACAAATATCCCTTATTAGTTGGCAGTTTTGCTGCTGCAGCTGTGAGACATTGTGAGAGTTGAGAGTCTTTCAAAACAGCTAAAATCTGACTGTATTGAGAACAGTGACCTTGAACTGAGTTGTACATACTGGGGGGAGTTGGGCAATGCGACGGTGGTGAACAGACCTCTGCTTGCTCTGAGAGGAAATGGGTGAAGAGCAAAATTGTGGCTGTAAAGATGAACATTTTTAACGAGAAAGTGAAACAAAGTACTGAATGCAGATGGGAAAGATACTTTTCTACCTTCCATAGGTGTGTTGAAGATGACTTGGGAAAGGGTGAGAATACAGCAGTGGGCAGGTTACTTTAATCTCGGAAATATTACAAAGTTGTGATTGTGCCATAGGTGTAACAGGATCACTGCATGTGTAGAGTTGTCATCTAGCAGATTTTTATCTATCACCCTAGCAGAGATCTCAGAAGGGTGGAAAAGATATGCTTCTACTTACCTTTTCCAAACTGGTTGCTGACCATGTCAAATGCCTGCAGCTGCATATTAACAAAGAGCAGCTGGAAGTTCTTCTCCAAGCTGAAGAATTGCTTGCTGGTACACTTAAAGGAATTCCCCAGCTTTGTTGTAAACAGCTTTTTCTCTATGGCTGCGTAGTAAAGCATACCTGGAGGCCATAAAGAGAGAGAGAAATGAGAATCCACACTAACTTTTGGAACTGACATCTTTCTGAGGATTGCTGCTGTTTTGGCAGAGCAGCAGTCACAGATGTGACTAAAGTATGGGCATTTTCCCCAGAATGCATCAGTTCCACTTTTCCCATGTTTTAATTATCAATGGGCAACTCAGCTGAGCTTGGGTCTGAAAAAGTGGCTAAAATTTCAGATGCTCCTTCAAATCACATTTTAGCAACCTCAGTGTGCAAGAGGGGTTTAGGATTCTCACAAGAGCAGACTACTAGATCTCCATCACAGCTATTTCCATCCAAAACAGAGATGCCATCTCTAGCATAGGAACTGGACATACCTAGTCTATGTTGCTTTATGTATTTAATGTTTTTATTTTTAAACATGTCAGTGCCACAGTACCTTGCAGAAAATATGGCTGAAGTCCAAATCATGAAAACATCTTGAAAGCAGATAGAGCAGTATAAGACAAAATGCTCCACATCACCAAGTCTACATCACTGCATCTCGAACATCTGCAAGCATAACAGTGTGCAGCATGCTCTGGCAACAAGGCTGGTGAGAGGCCTCGAGCATAAGCCCTACAAGGAGAGGCTGAGGGAGCTGGGGTTGTTTAGCCTGGAGAAGACGAGGCTCAGGGGAGACCTTATTGCTCTCTACAACTACCTGAAAGGTGGTTGTAGCCAGGAGGGGGTTGGTCTCTTCTCCCAGGCAACCAGCACCAGAACAAGAAGACACAGTCTCAAGCTGCTCCAGGGGAGGTTTAGGCTTGAGGTGAGGAGAAAGTTCTTCACAGAGAGAGTTGTTGGCTGCTGGAATGTGCTGCCCAGGGAGGTGGTGGAGTCACCATCCCTGGAGGTGTTCAAGAGGGGATTGGACGTGGACTTGGTAGCCATGAGGTCTTGGGTGACAGGTTGGACTTGATGATCTTTGACGTCTCTTCCAACCTTATTGATTCTATGATTCTTTGTCCTCCTCAGTCAAAACCACTGAGCTTCCAAAAAGGTCAGTGCTGTTAGCACACACCTGGTCAAGCTCCTGATTTGTTTTTCTTCTTTCAAGGATAGAATTCAATCTAAATATTTATGAGTAACAAATGGAGAAGTGACATAATGTGGTCACTGACCTGTCAGTGATTTGATACAGTGGGAAGAATTTGCATAAAATTAATGGCTCAGAATTTTTCTCTGTGACTTAAATAATGTTCTCTTAGCATTTCTTGGGAGGTAGCTTCCAGGGCAGCTCCTGAAGGTTCAAATGGCAAGAAGCAGAATACACAAGACAAAGAAAATCTGATCACCTAAGAAGAGCATGGCCAAGGTCTAGGATTCCAGGATGATTTGAAGAACTTCAGCCTGGATCCAGTTATTACTTTTGCCAACCCAAAATGTTAGGCATGTCTTCTATCTGTATTGGTGTATTTGAAATCTAGATCCAACTCTGCATTTCTCTGATCCAGATACTGGATTCATTTAGTTTGCTTAATCAGACCACAAAGGTACATGCAACTGAGTCACAGCATTTCTGTGTGTTTGCAGGTAACACCATTGAGGACTGTTTTGTATCTTAAGTTTGGGATTGAAGTAATCTCTGTTCTGACAGAGGTGGGGCAGGAAATTTGAACAATTCTGATAAAACTGCAGTTCAGTCCCTTCTCCTGAATGCCCTTTTGAAAGCAGGATAAAACACAGACTTTGCAAAATCTAGCCTTTTAAAGATATGAAAGCCCAGAACAGTTTGATAGGAAAACAAGTGTAAAATTCACTGACCTTCAGAAGATAACTGCAATCTTGTCTCAATTTTACTGACATAGTATGATGGAGCTTGCTGAAAAATAAGATCTCTTTTTACTTGTAATACCTCCTCTTATTTGTGAAAAACAACACAGTTCACCACAGCAAAATGGTCACAAAGAATCTCCCAAAGAAACACATTTTAAAGCATCTTCTCCAAGATCCAAGAACCACCTTGCTTGCATGCTTAGTTTTTTCTTTGCCAAGTGATTGCACCTAATGGCCAAGAAGCTGGTGTAACACAGTAGTGGCAGCTACAGCACCAGTTCTGCTCAGGTCCATGAAGTTGGACCATGCAGGTGTCATTTCACATGCTGCTCAAGCTAGACATTTGTGTGACAGCTCCTTTAATCAAAAGTAGGAGGGAGTCAAGCAGACAGTATACACCACACAAATTAATAGGCACATAAGGATGTGTTATTTTTAATTTGCCCATTCTTCTTTCATTCAGTGTCCCTACAGTGCTCTCCTGAGTAATCCTTCACAGAACTAATCCATGCTGACCTCCAGCCTGATTGCTTGCAGGACCTAAGCCTACACCTTTCAAAGTATTCAGGAGTCTCAGTGCACTTTAGCTGTAGCTGCCCTTCAGGTGAGCAAACTGCAGAAAGCAGCAGTGCTGCTGTGTTCATCATTGGTTTGAACTGAGAAAGGACAGCAACAAGCTGAGCTGGGAGCTCCTCACATGCTAGCACCACTCATTTTGTATTTTGCCTGCCAACAGCAGGCTCTGCAAATGAGGAAACGGCAACCTGGCTGTGTAGGTGAGAAATAACTGTTCTTTCCACCCTGCTGACACTGTTGGCTCTTGGTGGCCTTTTCTTCATGTGCTTACAGACTGCTGACATGGAAAGCACCTGGTACAATTACAGAGAGCAAAATTTCCAGCTAAGTGTCCTGCCTGCGTGTGTCTTAAACTCCTGGTGCAACCTGAATGCTGTCCTCCCCTAGACACTCATAAGGTGACAGCTAACCCTAAGAGCTTTTCCCTGGTAGCAGTGTTGGAATATAATGCAAGTCTTTATGTAGCAGCCCCACCACTCATTTTAATTTCAGCTGTGAGCACACAGGGACTGGTGAATGCAACTGGTAGGTAAGTGGCAGGAGACATGAATGTCTTCTGTGGACCCAGTTTTAACATGCAATTTGAAACCTGACAGGATAGATTGGGAAAGTTTAAGGAAGAAATACACCACAGAAGAAGTTCTCAACATTATTTCTACTTAAAGACATAAATAGGTAAAATATTATCCTTTTTGTTTGTTTTGGCAGCAGCATTAAGCTCTGTTGGGCCACAGTTCCTAACTTTGCTTGGGGAAAACACCTGCTCCTGCTTCACATCTTGTGGGCTGGTTACAAAACTTCCTTTTTTCTAGTTCTTTGTAAAAGGCAGCTAGCAGCAGTGAGCTCTGAACCAGCTGCTCACCTCTTGTTAACCCACACCAGCACCACAGCCCTGGGGCCTGATCCAGCTCCTCATTCACCCATGAAAATCAGAAGTGCCACCGCTGGAGCACTCTGGGTTCAAAGCAGTTAGAGAGGCCGTGGGGGCCAAACATGAAAACCAGCAGCAAAAGGATTTTTTATTAACTTGAATTTCAAAGACGTCTAAGCCAAGCCCTGCTACGCTCTTGAGGCTTATCTTTAAGTGGAGGGTGGGTTGTCTAATGCTGTGCCAATAACCACCTTTTTCAGGGCAAGACAGGTCAAGTACCTCCTGCAGATTCATGTCCCTCTCCTTAGCGCTGTTGCAAGCTGGGGCTTTCATGGGTACTTGAATCACCAGACTTTTTCCAAGGATCCTTGTAACACAGAAAATGCTCCCTTTGTTGCAGGAAGCATAGGTTTAAAGCAAACACTCACCATCTGAAGCGATCCTTTGTTTTGCAACAGCTCCTGCATTTTTAACCTCACTTTCCTTCTGTAGGGTTTAAAAAGCTCTGCAGAAGTACAGAATGGTAGGGGGTGAAAGGGACCTTGGAATGTCATCAAGTTCAACTAAAAATCCAGGTGATTTTTAAACTGAAATCCTTTCTCTGCTCAAGCATGAATGAGTCAGGTATGGTATAAGATTCCACCTCAACACGAGGAGAAACTTTTTTACAGGGAGGGTGACAGAGCCCTGGAACAGGCTGCCCAAAGAGGCTGTGGAGTCTCCTTCTCTGGAGACTTTCCAAACCCACCTGGATGCATTCCTGTGCAGACTACTCTGGGTGATCCTGCTTTGGCAGGGGGGTTGGACTCAAAGATCTCTGGAGGTCCCTTCCAACCTCTAATGTACTGTGTACTGTACTGTGATACTGTGATAACTTGCTGTTGCCTCTTGGACTGTCTATGGAAATGACTGATTTACCATTTGTGCTTTTCTTAATGGTCCCTAATTTGAGCTTGGAACCAGGTAGTAAGATTGACATGTTGGCTTGGCTAATCGAAGGACACAGAGTAGCAGCAATGGTCAGATGCAGCCCTGAGCTGCTGTGGAGCTCCAGGACATGCTTTAACGGGTGTTACACTCACCCAGAGTTTGATGGGATCCAAACCATGCTGTATTCCTCCCTGATCATTGATGACTTTATGCACAGTTATTATCTTCTGTCCATCACCAACCAGCTTTTATTAGGTCTCATATAAATAGTACTACATACTGCCTCCCAAAATGTGTCAGCTGTCTGGGAAGCAAGAGGGTGGCTGCACTCAGCACTTTTCTCCTGTGGCTAGAATACTCTTGGTGGTTTGTGGTAAAGCCTCATCCACATACAATGGGGGGCAACATGGTACAACAGACAAAAAGAAAGCTCATTTTCCCACCATGTAAGCAAGGCCCCTCTCTTCCCCAAGTTTCTGTGTGTACTTAGAAGTCTCTCTGATGTGGTACATTTTAAGGGTACTTATCTACAATTTTGTTGTAGTTTGCTTGTTTTCCACTGAGAAATTGGATGAAATTAGGCCCCTTCAGCTGTGAATGTGCTGCAGCTCCTGGGTACTTAAAACTGCACAGGTTGCCCTTGGCTGTAATGATCACAGCTGGCTGCTGGCTGGGCAGTTGTGATGCTTGGTGTTTATAGGAAGTAAATAGCTAACCTCACTGGCACTCAGGTGGTCTCTGAGACTCCATTTTGTAAGAGCAATTTGGTAGTGAGCCAGAGCTCCTGGCACAGTGATGTAGCACTGGAACAGACTGCCCAGAGAGGGTGTGGAGTCGTCTTCTCTGGAGACTTTCAAAATGCACCTGGACACATTCCTGTGTGGCCTGCCCTAGATGATCCTGCTTTATCAGGGAGGTTGGACTCAGTCTCTAGAGGTCCCTTCAAACCCCTAATATTCTAAGATTCTATGATTCTTGGGAAGGAGAAGAGTAATAGTGCCTTATGCACAAATGGAAAACTATGACAGAGGTAGATGAAATACCTTTTCCTACAGCACAAGCTGGATCAAAGGCAGCCTAAGTTCCAGTTCCCCAGTCCTAAACAGCCCTTTCCTCTAAATGCAACAATTACCTTTATGAAGGTGAAGTTTACATGTCCTCCACTGAAGGTTATGTTCAGCTCAGACTGCACCATCCCACAGCTTCCATATATCAGTGTTGCATTGGGGTTGACAACCACGTACTCCATCTGCTCCTGTGGAGAGAAGAGACATTGCAGGGCTGCTGATGAACAAGAGAGGGGAAACTTGTTAAGAAATACACAGAGATTGATAGCTGCTCTGTTGTTTGTACCACATGCCAGTGGTTGCAGCAGCCTAATTACTCTCTGCCAGGGTTGTTCCCCACTCATAAGCCATAAAGCACTTGTCTGACACATCACTGAGCTATTCTGGCTTATTAATTTGGCAGAAAATAATCATTTTATGCTCACTCAGTGAACTGATACAATTCAGATGAGGACCAGTGCTAATTTCATAAGCGGGAGCAGTGTGAACGAGTGCCTGAAGGCAGAGGAAAGATTAAGACCGAGGCAGGCAGGGATTGGATTGGCTTGGCGTCAATATGTATTGCTGTTTGTAACACCACAGCCTCCTCATGGTGTCCTGCATGGTTCATTTCTGGTGTCTACCAGCCCACACCGTAGTCTGAAGAGAGAATTCTGCAGCCCTGAATACAGTTTGGCTCCTTCTGTCTCATGGCAAACACAGTGCTCCCAGCCTGGCTTCCACCAGGATGAGGGAAGACAACTGCTTTTAGGAAAATTAGATACTCCTCCCATGTTTGAAATATTCAGATCTCAAACAGGGATTTGTAATGAAGATGGCTCGAGGCATATGAACTCCAGAGCCTGCAGATGTAACCCCACATACTGTATTAATGGAGGCTATGAAACCATAACCCTGAAGGACAAAACCATCATTTTGGGGTTTATAATGTCTTTTGCCTGATCATTCACAGTGGGTCACTGTGAGGAGAGGGTACCAGCTCCCCAGGTCCCCTGCTCTGATCCAGCCTGGCGGTTCCTGTGATCCTAAAATCTCCTTGAGTCAGAGCATCAAGACAACCCACTGCTGAATCCAAGTCTGTGGACTGACAATTTCTTGCTTTCATTGCATCTCTCAATGTCAATTCCTTCACTGAAGCCAGTTCTGATTTCTACTAGCCACCCATTCTGGGAAACACAAATAACACTGAAGGCTCATCTCCCCCTGCCAGTATGCTACCATACAGACATGACTGAAATGAGAAAGCACCACTATGTCCCACTGACATCATCATACAAGCCAGAGTAGAGCAGCTGAGATGCTGTGGCACAGAAAAGGCCTGAAACTGGTAGCACACCACTTACATTTATCATACAAGCCAGCTTCTGGAAGTCGCTTTGAAAGAAGAAGATTAAATTCCAGCTAACAAAGTCATCACAAAGCTCAGCCTTGTAGTACTTTCACCTCACCTGTGTATTTTGAGCCATCAGTTGCAAACCCATGACCACTTTGACGCAGGTCCTGGTTCCATTGGATACTGTGTATGTGCCAGTGGGGATGGGAGCAGGCTGGGGCTCAGGAGTGGGGCTCAGTGTCATTGCAGTCGATGGGACGGTGGTTTGAGTCGCAGGATGAATGGTGGTTGTGTTGGTCATGGCTGTAGTTGTTGGACTTCCAGGTGCTGTTGTTTGATTTTCTGACCTTGTGGTGGGCTTTAGAGTTTGCGTGGAGATGGCTGTAGTAGTTGTGGCAGCAGCTGTTGTTTGTGTGTCTGGTGTTGTATTGTTTGTGTTTGTGGCTGCTGCTGTCATTTCGGTGCTTAGGTGTGTCCTGCCTTGCTTGTTTGAGGACATGGGGTATATGGTTGTGTTCTTCACTGTAGGTGTAACTGTTTCCATTGCCTGGGTTGTAGCCTCACCATCGGCTGTGTTGTCTGCTGATGTGGATACCACTGTCGAGCTCTGTTCGGTCACTTGTGTGGTGGTTGCTCCTGCCTTGGATGTTGTGTGCTGGCCTGGTGCTGCTGTTACCTGGTGCTGGTCTGTTGTCTGCATGGTTGTTCTGTGGTTTATGGGGGTTGTTTCAAGAGAGCCTGTGCTGTTAAAATGAACTGTGGTGCCTTGATGGGATGAAGAATGATAAAAGGAAAGTGGCTGAGCAGAAGTAGCCCTATGGTGGAAGGGTGTGGTTTCTGGAGACACCTCAACCCCCAGGGCCACCTCAGCAAAGCAGGAGGAAAATGCTGCAGAGAAACAAATAAATCAGTATAAGCCTTTACTCTTAACATTTCTGTTGATAGCCACAATGTAACTGCAGTGAGTTTGTTACCAAATGGGTAATGTGATTTTATTTTTCATTTGGCCTCTGTCATTATGGGAGAGTGGAAGCAGGCATAGAATCACAGAACCATAGAAAGGTTTGGGCTGGAAGGGACCTTGAAGATCATCTGGTTCCAACCCCCTTGCCATGGGTTTGGGACACCTTCCACTAGACCAGGCTGCTCATGGCCTTATCCAGCCTGGCCTTGAACATCTCCAGGGAGGGGGCATCCACAGCCTGTCAGGGCACAGCAATGCACCTAAACCTGTTGGCTTGGGTTGTCTTCTCAAAAGGCATTTGGCTACATGAGCTCCCATGGAAGGGTAAGGATTACTCTCTGGCTTCAGCTAATGGTTTTGGCTCCTCTTGGATGGCTGTTGGAGGTAGTTTGGTAGCTCTGCTGTGCAAAGGGGAAGGTGGCTTGTGAGGTGTCAGGCCTACTCTCCAGCTAAGGCCCACAGGACTTCACCATGATGCCCCTGAGCATTGCCTCTTGGTGAGCCCAGCAAAGGAACTACCTGCACAGCTCCTGCCACCACAGCCCTTTTTGCAGCTCTGCCAGCAAAAGGTATCACAGAACAATGAAGAATTGCACTTCTGCATCCCTCTCCATAGTCTCCTTTGTTTTTCCCTATGCAACTAGCTCAAAACTTTATACAACCAACATTTTGCTGGAAGGATGCATGCTCCCTGGGGAGTACTTTCCTGGAGCAAGCAGCTGCAATCTCCTTGTTTCACTTCACCTTCAAAGTTGTGTGAATGCTGTGAGCCACATTTCTGCCCTGCAAGCCTCCATGCATGCAACACTCCAGAACAAACCTCTCAGAAAAGGGTCAGGGCTGCTCTCAGATAACTGCAGGTGCTGGGCTGGGCCTGGAGCCCCCATTGTCATGCTTCAGTGACAAGTTTCAGTCAATGCCAGGAAAGGAATGTCACTGCTCTGCTGCTGGAAATTACAGTGGGAAGCAGAGCACATAAGTGCCATGAATTGGCTGTGGTGCTTCTCAGTCTGCTGTCACCCCTGTAATGGGGTGAGTGAAAAAAAACTCTTGCTGTGAATCTTTCACCTTCTTGTCTAACCACACATTCATCCTGCTCACTCGCAGAGCAGGTTTGTTCTGCATTATTCTGCCCAGAAGAGATGCTTGTGTTTAGCTGACTGATTTTGTGCGGACACAAACACCTGACCCAGCTCCTACAATTACTGAAAAACCTCCCTATCCAGCTCTGGCATCTTTGGTTTGAGTCCATGAGGAACTGGGAAAGCACCAAGATTTTCTGAGAGGCTTCAGCAGTGTCATAGGTTCCCTCCAACACAGGAGCAGTTTCTTAAACCTCCAACCCATTAGACCTTTAAACCCTAAACTCTAATTACATTTAATTCCATATCTGCACAGAAAGACTTGACTTTGTGGCATGAATAAAACATCATAACATCATTCCTTATTAAAGGACTGATCAAAAACAGATAAGAAGCTGAGGAAATAAATTTTTTTCTGTTCAAAAAGCTCTGTTATTAGTGGGTTATTAGTGTTCCTTCTTTCAGTCTGATCTTGTCCTCCTTTTTGTATCTGGTTTGGGGCAACTCCAGCAGACTCTGGCTATGAAGTGAGTGTGAGAAAGCAGAGCAGCTACAGCAGAACATGGTTGTCAAGTCCCTGGGCTATCTCCCTGCTCATTGCACTGGAAGAGGGAGGGGGGTTGTTACCCCTGTGATTCCCCCTGTGTGCTTATGACAAAACATATTACAGCAATCAGCAGCCAGCTCAAAGCTTAAGCCATTACATTGGTTAAAACACATTCTGTCCTTCACCTGGAAGATTTTGTACTGCTGCAGGTGTTGAGGGATTACTTAACATGCTGGGACATATCCTTGACCAGGCTGGCTCCACAGATTTTTCACACAGCAGCACTGAAAATGGAACAGTGACTTTGTTGCTGAGATAAACCCTGGGCTGCCTTCTCCAAGCTTGCCCACATCACCCTGGCTTTCCTAATCATGCGATGCATCTCGCAATGCGGACAAATGACTCAAGTAATGCTTCCTTAGTTTTTCTTCTGCTTGTCTCACTTGGGACTTTCAGTCGGTTCTGCTGGTCTGAAAGTTATTTTTAATTAAGAAAACACACCCCCAAAAGTCTGCTTCTTGTACTATTTTGAGGAGACTCCATCATGCAGAGCTTGTCGCCACAGAGCGCAAGGGAAAATACACAGGAAAACATCAGGCTAAGTCTGTACCAACTGCAATTAAATGTAGTCATTTGGGAGCAGTGGGACCTCAGTAAAGCCACTCTTAATGTTAGCAACAAAACTGTTGAAAGTCTTCAGTATGTTAGGTCCTGTCCTGACAGAGAAGAAATACAACTAGCATGGTTTACCTCGTTTTTCTCATAGAAATGATGCAGGATGTTACTCACCACAGGTGAAGGTCAGCAAGATGAACTGCTGTGTGCTCCCCTCCATGGCCGGCACAGCTGCAGGTATGAGAGGTGTGTCTCACCGTGGAGCCAGCAGAAAGGAAATCAAAGGTTTCCTGGGGACTGAAAAGTTTGACTTGATGCAGGGTGTGCTCAGTCACATGGCTAGAAAGGAGGTGGAGAGAAGCGGGGAGACCGATGCTTCTTGTCAGTAAACTACTGCAGAAGGAAATAAATGATGATTAGAAAAGAAAGTGAAAACAGAAAGAACTGCTGGGCTAACTGGGGGGAGGACAGGCTCTCTGCAGCTGAGACCTGGGGCTCTAAAGGCTACATAAAGCTGCAGAAATCTCCGGTTTTGGTGAGCTGGTGCAGACTACAGCTGCACCACAGTGGAGGGTTAAAACCTGTAAAATCAGTACTTTGAAAAGTACTTTCTTTAGGCCTAAACTCCTCCTTTTATGTTAAGGAACAGAAGAAGAGATGTGATCTTGAGCTATCTCTGCAGAGCACCTGCTGAAAGTGAGACTGGGCTGAGCAAAGCCCCAGCTGGCTCTGGTCCCAGTTGGAGACTGTCAGCAGCCTTTGCTGTCTGATTCAGTTCTGCTTAAAGGACCAAGCTTGTAGGAGGTGGATCCTCTGGGCTGGCTCACTATTAGTGTTGAATCTAAACACACTCCTCAGCAAGCAGCAATGCCCCACCTATGTCACGTGAAATGCCTCTAGCAGACCACGCCAAGCTGGGACAGGAGCTGCACAGGCAAGTGCTGGCAAGTATAGCTGCACACTACTGCAACAGGAGAGCGTTACTGCTGCTCACATGTGGCTGGGTTTCCAACCCTGGGCCTTTGCCATGGAGCTTGCTTAGGGAACAATGCAAGCACCACGTTGGGATGTGGCGTGGTCCTAATAATCCTTCATTTTCTCATACCAATGTTGCACTGCAGGAACATGACTTGAAAACTCAGGTGAGGTGATAGCCTTTTCTTTGACAAAGCCTGGATACCAGCTGAAATGAGTTCAAATTCATTTTGCTCTCTCTTATTGCATTGTGTTTCTACAGTCTTATTTTTACCAGCTTGTCCTTCTGCACGATCCACAACATCCATTCGGGTCAGTCCCCAATAAACCACTGGAAGCCAAAGTGCAGATCTCTTGGGGCCAGCTATAATAAAGTTCTCCCACAACTCCCTTACCTTGCATATGCAAATCTGGGCTGGCTGTGTGAATCCTCACACTCTGCTAAGAGTCCCAGGGGTTCAGGAATATGACTGAGGGAGGCAGGTAAGGAAAAACCACTGTGCCTTTCGTGGTGTGTGATGATATTGGCCAGATGTGTGGATTTTCCCAGCTGTGCTGATGTGCCTTTATGGATACCCATTCACTGACTTGTCGCTTCGCAGAGAGACAACCACCACAGCATTTTGTGCTAGTTATAATCTTTATAAATTTCAAACAGTGTGGCTCTACACAGGTCAGAATGGCCTAATTACAGGAAGTTCATCTGCACACTTTTTTATTTTCTTGTAATAAATCCATACATTCTGTTTTGACTGGAAAAGCAGCACAGGTAATTCTGTGCTCTCCCCCAGCCTGATTATCTCTCATCAGTCACAATATACAAATACATCATTATCAACACCATGGAAAATATGTAAGAAAAACAAACTGTACCAATTCTCATCTGGGGAGAGGAAATCTTAGCAGCTATTTCAGCTCCAGCTGCAAGAAGAAATAAACAATTTGGCTCTTTTTTTTTTTTCTTATTCTTATATATTTCTAATCATATATATATATTTGAAGTCAGGCTTTGAGTATTTCTGGAAAGGAAGCCCATGGCTTCTCATACCTATTCCTGTTTGAAATCTCAAGAGTCTAAGAAAATTATGGATAATAAAATGGCTTTTCATCACATACACAACCAGAATGTAAGACACACACACAGCTTTGTTGTCACTGGCAAGAAAAGCCAGTGTTCAGACATGGTTTGGCTGCAGCCATTTGTGATCAAGACAATGACCACTGGTCTGATTCTCCACCCAGTGGGGTTAGACATGAGAGAAGGAGAGGACCAGGCCCAGATTACATTTTAGCCTGGCAAGACCTACGTATCCTGGCAGCTGCCTGTCTGTCTGTCATTGGTGCCAGTAAGGAAGGAGTCTGTCGCCCAGCTACACGCAGCTGAGCACAGTTCTGAGGACGTGAAGTTACTGCAGGTTTCACAGAGGGTGGCAGCAGAGCAGAGGGAGGAGACCCAAGTCAAAACGTCCTGCTGGAGGGCTGGTCTCATTAGTCTGGACCCGAGAGAACAGCCAGGGAACTGGCATGGATTTGCTGGTCAAGCAGCAGGGGCACAATGCTCAACCACGAGTGCTGCTACAGGACCTTTCTGTTCTATGACTGAAACTTAATGGCAATCATTACTTTTAAATTACTTTCTGGTCACTGCTTCATCTCCAAACAACACTGAAATTAAACCCCTATTTCAGAACTATGATTTTTAGGTCCATCTACCTGAAAATGATGGTGTCAAACACCCACATACAGAATAAGTTTACCTTAACATACACGCTAGTCTTGCTGAACATTACCAGATCATATCCTAGACTGTATATGGAGAGTCATGCCCTTAATTATCACCTTCTTTGACAGATATACACTAATTAAAAGACTATCCTGTCTACTATTAAAATTTTAAAAAACCCAAAACACCACAAACCAAAATCCAACAGAGTCATTGAACCCAAGTTTGTCTTGTCAGCAAAGACAGAAGGTTACTTCTGGTTGACTTCTCTCAGACTTGTCAGCAGCCTGTTCTGTCACTGAACTTCATTCTTCCAAAAAGCAAAGCCAGCAGTGCAGCACTGTCTCACTGACATCTGCACCACAGACATCAACCAAGCAAAGCACTGGAACAGGCTGCCCAGGGAGGTTGGGGTGTCTCCTCTTGAGACATTCAAAAACCTGCCTGGATGCAATCCTGTGCAACCTGCTATAGATGAACTTGCTTTACCAGGGGGGGTTGGACTAGATGATTTTCAAAGGTCACTTCCTACCCCTGCCATTCTGTGGACCTGTGAAAGGGCCCCAGTTACTCCCCAGCAGCAGCTGCAGTAGTCTGCTGCAGTACAGTCTGAGTTTGGGACATGGAGGCAGAAGCAGCCAGCTGCCTTTGGCTCACCAGCACTGCAGGAAGGTTGAAGACAATGGTTGTGGGCTCCCTGCTTAGGTTGTGTAGTGTCTGAGGATAGCTGTGATACAATCAGCTCCCAAAGACCACTCAGGCCAGAGTGCTGCACCACTGCTGCACACAGTGGTTTACATCCTCAAGATATTCATGGTGCAGGAGTAACTTAAACTTTGGTCCAACAGAATAAAACATGAGATTTTGCACACCAAAATAAACAATAAATTGTTTTCAAAAGTAAAGCAGGGAGGTGAATTGTTATTATCCAGACCATACCTTTGCACTTGTCATGACAAGGCAGTGAAAGGGAAGAGAGGAGACACTTCAGCGATCCTCTTCCCTGTTCCAGCTCTAGACCGTCCTACAGGATGCCATCACTGACACCCATGGAAGGCACAGCGGGACATAAGGGGTTGGATACTTCGCTCTCCCCTGGAGGGTCCCTGACTTGAGAAACTCAACAGCACCCATTTTACAGGATGATATGGCAGCAGCAGGGGATACAGGACTAGCACAGAGCCACCCTGCACACAGCAAAAGCAGGAAATGGGCAGAAATTAAAATACCTGTTTTCCCCATCTTCATTAAAACAGAGACTTCCCACAGCCATTTCACCACTAGAGTGAATGAGATTCCTCCAAAGAAACTTCAAAGTGAAAGTTTGCATCTTTCCATCTGTCAGCAATGTCACAAATCCTTGTTCAGGCAGTCTCATATGCCATGGGTAACTCTTTCCCATCTCTCTCTCAGGCACACACACACAAAGCTTACTAGATTTATTAATGTGCAATCAAAGCTTCCTACCCCTTTCCTCTCCTATGCTTAGGCCAGGAGTAGACAGAAGCACTGTTACCAGGCCGTGCAAAAATTACTGAAGGTGACAAAGAAAGAAAAATTAAATCATCTTAGGGAAAGGAGAAACTAATTGCACTACAGGAAAATGTCACTGCATATTTCCTTAGGGGACTGCAAGGAATCAGTTCTTCCCTCAAGATGCTCACAACTACAGCAGACTAACAGGATTCGTGCTCCTGAAAGCCTGCATGTCATTTTTAAGGTAAATGACCAGCATAAACCAGACAAGCTTTTATCTCTGTAGGACCAAATTATCTTCCAAAAAGGTACAGGCAATCAGGTCCTTTAATCAAGAATGGAAAATATTCAGAGAGAGTTTAGATATCGAGGGTTAGAAGAACCATGACACCACAGTGCAACTCAAAATTAACCAATAAGCCTCCAAAGGCAACCAAAATCTGAATAAGCCTTTACCTCCTCCAAGGCTTTTTCCTGAATCGGACTATCCATCTGCTTCACAGCTATCCTGACTCACACACTAAGTTATTTACAATGCCAGCCTCCACTGAGACATGACAGAAAAACATTCAGGTCCCTGCAAAGACGACAGCAGATATGATACAGACTCTTACTATTTTGCTCAGAGGCTCAATTACTAAAGAGTGGGTTTGGGGTTTGCTTCATCTCCGTTTTCAGTGCCTATGTCCCCTTGGTTATTTACATAGAGCACCACTAGTCTAAGGGTTAAACAGAAGAATCCCTAGCAGTGAAAGCCAAGCACTCACTCTTGAGATTCCAGGGTCATTTTTACTAGGCTGATCTTTGCCTCTCTGCAACCCTTAGTCAATACTTATCTTTACTAAAATATTAGCAGCTTTTGTGGGACCTGAGACCCCATTATTACTATCAAAATGCCTTCATGCCTTACCAGCTGCTCTAAACGAGCTAATGGCTTGTATAGCAATAACAACATCTGTAATCACTTTATCTTATACACTACATCCTTATGTGGCAGAGATTGGGTACAGACCTTTAATCAACAGTCCTGGAAAGAAGTATTTAACAACACTACTTTATCCACTCATGGGAACATCTAATGCTCACTGCCTATCTGCAATGTGTATTCCAAATGGGGGATGAAATGTACCTACTCCATAGCCTAGCACACAAAGAAAGCATGCAGTCTACTCCAACAAATGACATGAAATGGCATTCAATTGAATTCTCGGCACCAAATGCAAAGGATTGTGATCCAGCAGCCACAGACTGCAGGGGGGCAGGGGAATTACTTGTAAAAAGAGTTCAAAATGTTCTTTGTCACAGTAGCTGTCATATGTCTTTGCTTCCCTGCTAAGCCCTGCACCTCCATCTCATAACTAGGAGTTGCCACCTGCATCATTCCATCATAACACTGTATGCAGCAGGTCATTCACTGCACCATGGCAAAAAATAGTCACATCATTGCTGTGTGAAACCTCTCTGATAGTCCACATCAGAAGTTTCCTTTCCACAGCCACCCTAAAAGGAGATTTTTTGGTGTTGACCATCAGCAAAAAAACAAACAAAGAAAAGGACAAATTTGTGATGCATCAGCTGGAATTAAGGAGGATGGGGAAGGCACAGCCAGAGGCAAGCAAATGGAAAAAACCTCCAGGTGACCCCATAGTAGAGCAAGAACTTCTAACCATGCTTGTGTCCCTCTGCAGTAACTCAGTGTTCAAGCAAAGTTGTCAAAAGGTGCGTGCATAGTAACTCCAGCTCTGCTGTTGACCTAATTTAGGCCACATCTTCTGAAACAGTTTGATGATCAATATGAGAAGTATTTTCCTCCTCTAATACTGAAGGTGGATTTTAATGCTTTCTGGATGTTTTGATGCTTCTTTCAAGTTTGTTTTTCCCAGCTTGCCAGGTGGACAGCACAGTCCTCATCTGTTCATGATGACAAAGTTTTAGTGAATTATGAACCTCAGAGTGAGTGAAAAAGGCAACTTCGATCTAGTGTCCGCCCCAAATAAACAGAGATGGATGAGGTCTTGAGGAAGGCTGGTCCTGCTATTCATCTGCCAGCCTTCTGTTCTGCTGGGAAGCTTTTGGCCACCTCACTCTCCTTGGTGTCTGACTCTACTGAGGCTGTACTGCAGGAGTCGTTGTAGGTGTCTGAAAAGGAGGACATGGGCATGGTCACTACAACACATCTAAAGGATTTCCCATCTACAGTCTTCAAAGTTCATTGTCAAAAGCCTGAAATAAAAGAAAAAATAAGCAATCACCATTCTACTGCTCCCCTAATTCCTTCACCAAAGGCAAGGGAAACCCTTTTGGCATGTAACTAACTAATGTCTCTGTGTGGCTTTAGTTTTCATTTGAAGCATTAGGCATGCCAAAGAAACGAGAGCCACAGTTGGGTGCTGAGGGTGAAGACAGAACTGACCTGCTGTGGAGCTGAAGGAACAGCAATTACCAAACTCCCTTTAAGCCACAGAACAGAATCCTGGTTAACTTTCAGAAACGTTTTTCTCCTCTTGAAAAAAGCTGTCCAAAAATAAACTAAAGACAGAAGAAACCAGTATCTTGGGATAAAATGCTGGTAGCTCCCTACTGCTGCCCTCTAGGGAATGGCTGTGTCACATTTTACTTTCTTTTGTTACCAGAAGAAAAGCAGGACACACGTTAGTATATTATATTTAAGGATGAGTAAAAATTCATCTCAAGTTGTATACCTTTGATCTGTAGAGTTGCTGTGATTCATCTTTTCCAGTGCAGCCTGTTTGTGTGTTAGGTCAGAACCAAAGCTGAAGAAAGGATAACTTTTAGTGGTGATTTGGCTTAAATCTTGACAGAGCAGCCCTTTCTCCAGCTTTGGAGCCAGTGGTGAACGTTAAAGCAGCCAGCCTGGATCCTGGTAGCCACAGGAGTTTCATGGGAGGGAGATTCAAGTTCTCCCCTTGAAGGGGAAAACAATTAAACCATCCCAAGGTAAGCTGCTGAGCCTAAGTAGCTCTGACACTCATAGCACCGAATTTCAGGCTAGCTCAGCTGCCTCGACTGACCACAGCACAGACACTTAGGCTAAGTACTTGACTACAGAAAGTGCAGTGTTTGTCACGTCCTTTTTCAGTATAAATAAAACAATAACATTAAATTAAATGCCAGTCACACATTTTCTCTATTACCTGTATTGCTGTTCTTAATTATGTTGTTACTGTCCCCCTCTGCTGGCTGCAATATACTGGAAGGAACCCAGTCACTTTTCTCAGAGACCAGTTTCTTCACTAACCTGAAATTCAGAGAACAGTCAGTGAATTCCCTACGCGCCCCTTCCTTGAGCTGTGTTTCTTAGAAGTGTGCATTGGGCAGCTATTTCCTAAATGAAGGAAGAAGGCAGAGAACCCAGGGCAGTCCTACTTGTAGCTGGTAATAAAATTTCAGCAGTCTCAGATGGTGACCCAATATCCCAGATCAAGCTCACTTGGAAGTAAGAGACAAGGAATCAGTGGCCTCGGCCTGTGTTTGAGTCTCTGGGCCAAACTCAGAGCTGAAGAAAATGAATCTTTCATCCACCCAGCTGTAAATACCATCCAGAGTAAATGGTTTTAGCTCACTTTTCTACCTACTTCACACTATGGGACTTGCTGCTATCTCAGCTGCATGCCAGCTCTGAGTGAATGGTCTGACTGCACAGGCACTTCAAGGAGACCAGATCTTCTTCCTTTAAATTACCCATGGAAGGATAATTCAGATGTACAGGCAAGTCTGTTTCTAACACTCACTTGTCAGCAAGAGAATAAACACACTGAAATATATGTGAGCTCATGGGTGCCAGGTTCATTCCACTTTGACAATCATCCCTTACATCCATGTGAAGTCTCTGGGACTAAAAATGCTCTCTGGTTCTCTGCTGTAGCTTGGTGGGATGCATGGGGATTGTATTGATCCGTTCTGTGGGAAGGTGCTGCCTTTGATGTTGTCCTTCTGGCTAGAAGGTATCAAAAGCCCAAATATTCCCCTTCATTTCCTTTATGAAAACTTCAGTCCTTTTAAGCCTTGTGTCACTAGCATCTGGGATGAAAGTCAACCAGGTGGAATTAACCAAAGCTGCTTGTATGTTCATGCTTCCCACTGCCTCTTTCACTGGGGTCAGTGGAGTGAGGAGATTTGGATTGCTTTCGAAGAGCTTTGACATTCTTGACATCTTGCTCTGCTGCACTTACCATTGACCATTCTCTCCTTCCTGCACAAACTGCACTAAATCTCCATCCTCAAGTGTAAAAGAGTCTGGGAAACAGCTGTCGAAGCTGCCTTCTACCCGAAAAAGATTGGTGCCCTAAAATGAATGGAAAAATGCATCAGAATTAGAGTCACTATGGCTGAAAAGGACACTGTACAAGAGAGAAGGAGTTTAGTTAAACATTGAATTAGGTATTTCAAGACGTCAGAGATTTCTTCTGTGGAGAATTGTGTCACTCAATATTCCTTTTATCATGCCCATGTTTAATAGTATTCAAACTAAGGGCAGAACTGTGCTTTAGCATTAACTGGTCAGCCACTATTCTGAGAGGGGAATTGGGTTTGTGACACCAGGTTAGGTTATCTGGAAAAGTAGGAAATTACTTTTTTTTAAGCTCAGAGTTTTCCCTCACTTTTGTTACTGCTAAAGCTACAGCCTACAGGTAAGGGTGACCATTCATGGGCCTGATCCTGATCAACAAAATAGGCTTGGAATAATCTCCCAACACCCTAGATCAAATTCCCATCTTCTGTATTCCCACACTTCCATGGATGTAAGGCTGCTATGAGCCCAAACTTTGCAGGTGAAACTGTGACCTTTGGAGAAGAAGAGGTTGCACTGGGAAAGGACAATAGAATTACAGGAATTACATTGTTAGGGTTGGTTTCTTCCTCCAAGTCAGAAGAGTTGGAGAGTTCATCTGTGCTGGAGGGGATGGCTTCAAAATCTTCAAATGTGTCTAGAGATGGCATTTGCCTGCTGGGCCAACCTTTTCAAAGAAGATAAACCAAACAGAGTTAGCTAGCAGTCATTAGCCCCCTTCAGACTCTTGTACATCAGAATCGCTTGTACTTTTTTACAGCTCATTCCCCTATTTTGCCATAAGAAATGCATTGTCACAAAAAACCCTGCACCACTTGCTATCATTTGTAGGAGGGCAGCTTGTGTGGCCCCAGTGTACATGCCCACCAATACCTCGAGTGTTTAGCATTGCTAAATCTCTTCAGTTCAGGAGGTACAAGAAGCAAAGACCTGGAGTGTTTCTGCAGAGAGGGCTTTGTGGCAAATGGTAACTTTTGCTGATGTGATTTTCAGAAAGCCATGCTCATTTGGTTTCCGGCTTACCTCCACATCCTTATCTACAAACTGAAGTCCGAAGCCATTGAATTTTGGTTGACTTCTTATCTCCATCTCACCCCAAGGAGATATTACCACCTGAGCAATTTTCAAGACTACACCCTGGAGCAGGCTGGAAGTGCGGGGAAGGCACAGAGTAAACAACAAGGCACAAAGTGGTGGTGCTAGGTAGAGAAGATCTCGTAGAGTCACAGAATTGTTTCAGTTGGAAAAGACCTCAAAGACTATTGAGTCCAACCATCATCCTGAGACCACCATCTCATTGATATTTCTGCTGTTAGCAGTCTTATTGAATGGTTTGCACCCAAAACCACCCCAGCTCAGTGGAAGAGACTTAATGAGAGAATTCCAATCCAAGCACAACAACCAGTCTTTTTACCTACAAAAGCATGACCAGAGGATGTCTCCTAAGGAAATTCAGACTGAGTCCTACTAAGACCTGTCTGCCTGAGCCTCCCACGATGGAAAAATAACTCAGCCTTTTTGGTACAGACAGCAATCACGAGCTACACTTTCCTTCACGCTTGATGCCTGTCCTTTTTCTCACAGGGATGACTACAGTCCAGCTAGAAGGAAACAGATCTTAAATCTGCCAAGGGATTTTGCAGTCCTGACAGACCCAAGCTGAATGGAGTCAATCAAATCACCATATGCCTGCCTGTTCATGCAGTGTGGTTATGCATAACCCAGCATTCACAACCCACAACAGAACCTGGCCTGAGACAATATAAAATCCAAGCCTGGCAGTTCAGGGAATAAACAGGGAAAGGGACCTGATCTGAGAGAAATAGTTTGGGGTTTTTAACTGACTTATTTAATCCCTCCCTATGCAGATCCTCCTTGCTACAGGTTGGTGGTTGTGCAGGTCTGCAGCTTCTTCTCCTTCATTTTAGATGAGGACTGTGACTACTACAAGAGAGACAGCACCCTTTGTCCCACCAGAGCAGCGGCTCCAGCTGTAAGCCCACAGGAACAGTTAGGTCATCCATACTTTTCAAGGTGTAATCTAGCCTCTGAAGCAGCATTCATGTCCTGGGTTGTGAGTGTCCCTGCCAACGTCTACACTGAGTTCTGAGATGGAAGAGACCATATCAGTAACAGACCATGCAGCAGAGAGCTGAACCTTGTATTCTGAATCGCTTGAATCACACCAGGAGAGTTTTAGCAACTGTCTAAATGTAAAAGAAAACACCAATGCTAATTAGCCTCAAACTGCTACAGCAATTTTCATTCAGATTCACAGACTGGGCTACAAACACCAAAGGAGAAAAGATAGAAAAGTTATCACCCTTAGACAGTAAGCTTCAGTAACCTTTTGCTGCTGTTGTTTGTAGAAATCATCCAAGGAAGAAACCTAAACAGCAAAGATTCCTTACCAATACATGCACCAGCCTTCCTCTCCCATGCAAATTGCTCTTCTGATTCCAGAGACTAAAGGCATAGCCTAAGTTCTACATACTTAATTTTGAGCTATAAACTAACACAAATCACATTCTGAGTTCTCTGACATCAATTAAATGAATTATTTTCAGCTCTGCCTGACCTACAGGAAACCAGAATCTGGGGCATTGTTTCTATACCTGCTAGTGCCCCAAGCTTTTTTCTCTCGTTGCTTTCATGGGAAATAATATTCATTAAAAGAAAAACATCTCTTGGAGTTAAAGAGAGTAAATATAATCATAAAGTTATGTTACACTCTCAAACTGAGATGAGAAATGTTTGAATTTTGTTTACCTGTCTGTGAAGCAGATCTAGGTACAGGTCTCGTGGTGGAACTGGTATTACATTTAGTCTGGGCCAATATGGTGTTCTCAAAAGCATCTGTGACAGGAAGTACAATTTGTATCTTCAAGGTGCAATAGTGACCAGACAACCAGTACAAAGTGAATTGCTTATCACCTCTGCAACTGGCAGTCTCTTTAACAAATGGGTGGACTGGAGTCCAACCGTTATAAAACAGGAGACACACAACCAGCATGAATGAGTGAAAAGGCAGCAACACTACATAGTGCAAGACTGAGGACAGAGAACAGCCAAATTAATCCAACAGAAATATTGGTGTTAATTAAGGAAAATGAAAGCTGGGTGAACAGTGCAGTGTTCTATTTCACTACAGCTTCCTTACACATTTTTCATGTATTCTGCTTGCAGCATTTCAAGTCATTCCGGTTTTGATGCCTGTCCATATATCAGTGAGAGGAAACCAGGGAGACTGTTCTTCCCGCCCAGAACTGAATGAGTTCATTCTTGTCAAATGCAACATGCTTTTGTGCTGGAAGTTTTTCTTTAAGTACATCAAATCCTTTGTGTTTTTAACTCTATCACGACCCTGGCAACAGCAGCAAAATCTTCTGGTAGAGAAATAATAGTAAAAGTATCATAATAAAGGGATTTATTATAATATAATGAAGGGATGCTTATTGTTTCCTACTTAAAGAAGCTCAGTCTGGTGAAGGATGTTGTGCAGTAGGATCATGTTTATAACCAGCAAGGATCAGCTCTGCTCTAACCTACAGATACTTGCATTAAGTGCCTCTGCAGCCACATGTCCTGCTGGGATCAGGAATATCTGGGAAAGTGAGGTATAGAGACCAGAGTTTGGGAAACTCTGGTGCTGCATGCCAGGATGATTCTTAAACAAAGTGCCAAGGGTGACATGCAAAAGGAAATACTCTGCAAACAGCAAACCCAATATATTCCCTCTGTTAGCTCTTCATTGTTTCTTCCAACCTCTATTCCAGTCTCATCTTCCGGTGGGAGTGACATAGGAGATGTTTCTGATGTGTCGCTGATTCCATGACAGATATGGACACCTGCCCTTTCTATCGAGGTTTTGTCCTAAAGAGGAATCCTCAGCCACTATCTCTATTCTCTCTCTTTCAGGGGGAGTACCTGATCACTTGTGCCCTACAAGGCAACATGCTCTGGCAAATGCTGACGTAAAGGGAGAAGCTGCCAATGGAAGCTGCTGATCTTCCAGTAGCTGGGGAATAATTTACCGGTTTAACTCTTTGGGTTTGCTATTAAACCATAATTGATACACATGCTGCAACAAATAGGTAGGAATTCTGCTTGGCTGAAATGAAACACTGCACTTTAAATGGATACTAATGCACAGTCCAGCCTCTTCTGTACTCCTCATGCACATGGCTCCTGCTCCTCTTATTAGGCATAGACACTAACAAGGGAAAAAGGATGCAAGTAGCCAGACTGCAGGTGAAAGTGAACAGCAGCCCCTTGGCTCCCTGCTGCTGCACTCTATGGGTGGGGTAGAAGCCAGGCAGAAAATCCAGATCCAGGTCACAGTCTAGAGCATTTCTTCCCAAAACAGGCAGAGAATTTGAATTTTCATTTAGGCCAATCCTTAAGTGAAAGCTGGTAAATATAACATGGAAGGACAGGCAGGGGGGTGACAGGCTGTGTTTATTGCAGTTGAACAGATAAACTGACACCAAACCCTTAATGGACTCCAGCGTTGCCTGCCAGCAGTAATGAGATGTGAATTCAGTGAATATTGCCAAACAGGTTTTTATGCAAGATGAAAAGACTCATACCTTCAAACCCCAGGGGAGTTGGATCACTCTTTATTTCGTGTCTCTTGACTTTAACAGCAGGAACAAGGGGACCTGTGTGAAGTTGGCAGAGTCACAAGGGTGTAAGTACTGTTAAAAGCAAAACTAGCTTTCCAATTGCCTGAAAATACTGCCTGCCTAATACTTGCCCTTTCACCAGAAGAATGACCAAGCCCTACATTTTAAATGGTGAAGATAAACATTTCTGTGATGTGGATAGGAAAGGGACCTCTTTTTGCAATAGACATTAACACGTCGTAAATGTGTCTGCTTCGAATCAGGCTTCCCAGATCTTTACTCCCATTCTTGTCCAGGAGATGGCACTAAGGCAGGCAGACTCACAGTCTCACTGGTAGCCATCAGGCTGGCATGGAGGTGCCCACAAAAACCAACGCCTGTGCCCCACATAAGCAGAGGGTGTCTGTCACAGGTCCACATACAGTGCTTCTCCTGTGTTCTGCCTCCATATGTGGGGGACTGGTGATGTGACAGAGCCGAACTGTTAGCAGTGAGGATCAGCACACAGCAGCGTGCAGTAGCCATGGATGTGATGACCTAAACAACCTGCCAAGACCTGCATTTGGCTGATGCTGAGACACGACTCAGGCCTCAGTTCTTTTGTCATCTGAATTATTACCTTAAAGCAGATGCTGCAAATAAAACAAACTTGAAAGCACTGCTTTTGTTTCCTAGCTTTTAAAATCATTACAAAAATAGTATTTTCAGCATTCCAAGAAATTGCCAAGAGTCTTGTGGTGGACAGGACAATTTTGATATGAAACTGTAAAAATGCTTGAATGTCATTGTAATACACAGGTGCTTTCTTTGATAAGCCCCACTAAAGAACAGCCCTTGGTCAGCCATTCTCTTTCTACATGTGTGCTTCTCTGTTATCCAGCTTCAGAATTAAATATTAGGGGGGAAAAAAATAACTAGTCTTCTTATAACTTAGTAATTGATCATATATTTCTGAAGTTGTTGCCAAGGAAAGCTGTCAGAACTTCTTCTCCTGTGCTGTACCCATCATTTCCATATGGTGATGTTTTAATGTTATGGTCTAAAGAGGCTGGCAAAGAAACTTTTGTAAGTAGTGGTAATATTACACGCTTCCTCTGCCAATAAATCCCACCACACTCTCATTTCATGACAGCCTCATTGCAGTCAAGGATATGGTCCATATCCTTCACAACTATTTAGAGTGCAGTAAATGCAACCTTCTTCCTGACAAATATATAGAAAAGATTTTTGTACAAATGAATCCAGCCATATTTCCTTCTACTTTGGTCTGTGAATTGCCCTGCAAATCTTGAACTTGCTAATCAGTTGCTCCACTTTATTCCAGGAACTGCTAAAAGACAGTAAATTCAGATTTTGCTGTAAGCCCACACAGTCTGTTCTCAAAAGTAACTCTGACATGCAGGCATAGGTGCCTACAGTTCCTCTGATTGTCAACACAGTCAGCTTGCCCAAATGCATGAGCTGCTTTTCAGTTCAACTGTAGGCACTAGTGGAATAACTTACAGAATTTACTTTAAAAGTGCCTTTTCTCAGAATAATTACAGCTCAAAAACAAAACTTTGAGTTCCCACACAAAGTGCACAGAGTTCAGTGCATCCTCGGCACCTTGCTTCCATATACGCACCCAAAAATTTCCTTGCAAACAATTTCTAACCATAACTGTGATTATGTTTAAAACTGGCATCTATTGCTACTCCATTTCTGGCTTCATTTCGGGCTTTCTTGTAATCTGATGTCTGCTATGCAGTGAGAAGATTCTCTCCTTCTTGAAAGCAAAAATACTAAACAGCTTTAAGGAAATGGAGAAATAATTTCTACTGAATTTCCATCAGTTCAAACCAGGGAGAAGCTGGAAACCTAATCCCACTTCAGACAAAATTTAATCCAGTTTCCGTGGAAACCAGCACCAGTCTTTGAAGTCTATTATGGAGAAACTGAGAAAAGTCACTATATATGCTGGCAGCACACCTTGATATCCATTCAGAATGTCTCACCCTGCCTCCCTGAAGGTGGTGTTCTGCTGTAACTTGCTGCATTTACAAAAATTGAACCTGATGTACTCTCTGTGAACAGCATTTGGCAGTAAATGTGTCAGTCAGCAGGAAGGGAGAAGGGTTGCTAAGCAAGCAGCATGACAGTACCTTTGGTCACAGCAGAAGCATTAACTGTGGTGCTGATGGAGGAGGCTAGGGAAAAGCGGCGGGTAACTTCTCTGTCCTTAGATTCTGGATCTGGGAGAACAGATAGATGCAAAGCAGGGCAGGATTAGAGGTTATTAAGCACAGAGGGTAAAAGATGTCTAAAGCAAAGCAGCAGCTGGGAAAGGATAAATAAAAGGTAGGGTCCTCCTCTACCATAGCCAGGAAAAATACCCTCAATAAAGTGAAAAGCACAAAAATAATTTATATGAGCATATTGTCAAAGCAATTCCAATTGCACCAGGTTTTATACTTCACAGAGGTGATTTATGCCAATTAATACTTTAGCAACCAACTGGTGTCTAAGTACAGCTACAAAACACAGAGAGATGAGCATGATGGTCAGAATGGCGTGTATCTACAGATGAGGTTTGGACGGGTTTAGACACTGAACTGCTTGTTCTGTGATAACTGACCTGAAATACACTGAAAAAAATCCACAACACAAACAGGTTGGAGTTCACATTTGTCATTTCTAGAAGGTGTGAATGCCTGAAACCATTCTCTGAGACCTCATCCTTACCAGTGCAAATCAGCTTGGAGAAAATGAAGGCAACAGAGATTTTTTTCCCATCTTACTCTAATTAGGATCCTGCCTTTTCTCAAAGTCCACTCGGAGCAAGACACAGCTTCTCCAAATTTCATCATGAGATGTAAGCAGCCATTTTTACTCAAAGTGTTTAATGAACATGTCAGAGGTATAAATGGGCTAACTGTTGACTAGCTTCAGAGAGCACATAGAACCATAGAATTGTTAGGGTTGGAAGAGACATCAAGAATCATCTACTTCCAACCCTCTGCCATGGGCAGGGACACCTCACACTAGATCAGGTTGCTCAGAGCCACATCCAGCCTGGCCTTCAAAACACACCGAGGTCATTATGCAGCTCTTGAGAGACTGTGTCTACGCATCTGTAAGCTGCTCAGCACACTTTGTGCACCTACCAACTACAACAGCACCACTTGAGAGAAAAAAGTTGCTTGCTTACAAATATTTCAGGATTGGGGTTTTTTTGTCTCTCCTGCTGAAAACACTCTAAGCACTTGTGCTGAATTAAGCAAGTGAGTATTTCCATTGACACACGAGTAAAACCATTCCTATGCTTCATATCTCCATTTCAGTAAGATACTTAAATAGTTGTTTCTATTTTCACTGAAGATTTCCCCAGGATAAGTGAAGAGTTATTTCACATGTTGCACATGCTTGTATACATGGCTGGATCTTAGCTTAGATGCTACTAGAAGGTGCCTGTGATTAGGAGGGATTTTTCTCTTCCAATTGTCTCCTTTCTCTTATCATATCTATCTTCTTCTCTCTGTCTCTCTTAGTGTATTTTTCCCCCTGGTTAACTGGCATATAGTATTGAAGTACAATAAATTCCTGGTCATTTTATATTTCAAGTTTAAATACCCTGTGCAGGATTACACTGCTGAGAAGATTTCCTTGCCAGGGATATTAAAATTCTCTTTCCCCTTCCTCATCTTCACCTTTCCTTATTTTAATGCCCAGTCACACAACATCTATCTTCACTTTGTTTTATTCCATATTTCTGCCTAGTAAATGTCACATTCAGTAGATGTTTCCAGTGGAGCAGAAATTAGCATGACAGGTTGAACTACAATTCCCATAATGTTTAATTATGCCAAAACATCAGGAAATCTTATTATCTCCTTTAAAATCTCAGAGCAATTTTAACTGTAGATTTCCTACTACAAAAACCTCTAAATTCTGTATTTGCCTATCTTTGCCCATTCTTCATCAATTTACTCAGAAAAGCACATATATTCAAGTACCTCTTGAATGGCTAAAGCAAAATGAGAGATTAAACTCTGTTCTCAGTGATGATTACAATCGAACACTCCATGTTTAGGTTGCTGTAACTGCCCTTACTAAAATGTAAAGAAAAACTCAATAACATTAGAGTATTGGGCTGTAGTTACACCATACCATGCAGCTCTTAAAGACCCTGTGCCAAACCCAAAGAATATGAGCTGGGCTCTGTAAACCAGGGCAGCTAACACTGACCCAAGGGTTGGGGGAGATGCAGAGTGCTATGGGTATGGACATTCACATGCTGTGATGCCCATTCTTGTGTGGTTGCCATGGAGAACTCTGCACTGACAGAGTGAAGAATGGATAAGTTTCTCCAGCAGACATCAGCATTTCTTTGACCAGAACACCAAAGTGGCTATATACATTTTCTACCCCACCATATCCATCCTGGGCAGACAGCAATGCTTTGGGCATCCATGCTCCACTGCTAGTTGATATCCATTAGGCAATCTTGTTTTCCCCCCAGTTTGCATTATTTCATTATTTAAACCTTCCCTTTTATGTGTTCTGGACATGAACAGATACAGTGGGTCTGAACCAAAGCATGCTCAGCTCAGCATGCCTTCTCCTGCCACAGTCAATAATGAATCCTTAGACAATGGGGTGAAGAGCAGAACAAGCTTATTGCAGTAACTTCCCTGTTAACTTCCCACAGCTTCCAATCTTTCTTAACAGCCAGTCCACACAGTGCTAACATGGCTGTGAGTTGTCACTGCCTGGAGAAATGACCACACTCTGCCTGTTTGCCAGCTGGTTTCCGCCAGTCCAGGACCAGATTAGTAACTGAACAGCAAGACAAAGTGAAGTGAGACATTGTGTAACAGAGGTGTTTCACAGGAATCTCAAGTCTCCAAGCTGAATGCCTAGAGCTGGTGGTTATGAACTCCTCTGAACTGGTGAGCTTTGCTGTCCAGAACACTGAATACAACCTTAGACATTTCACATGACAAGAAAAATTTGGATAAGAGCAAAAGAGGCCCAAGCCCAAACTGCAGATCTAAACTTGCCTGAATTACAGCATTTCTGAAACCCGTGTTTTCTAACTGATTTCCCCAAGTCACAGGATGTGTCCACCTGGGATCTTACTACCAAGTGCAGCCTTAACCTTGCAGCCAGAACCTTACAGCTGTGTTGGCTCTTAGTGTATTCTCATATATTTTACAACATTGTAATTTGATGCTTTTGTATTTCTGCTTTTATTCTTTCATCTCACTTGTGCCTCCTTTGATGCTCCCGCCTCCCATCTGAGCCCCTTGTCTCAGAGAAGAAGTATCATTTATCAGAACAGGAGAAAAGCCATATAATAACAATAAAAAAAGAGTAATTACATCATCTTTTCAGAAACTGATTGTAAATAATAATCCTATTTAATTTCTCTGCATGTTTCTTTTTCTTTTAGCCTGTTCCTCGTAGAGCTATCACAGGAACACATGCTGCTTTCTACTCATGGATATTAGGTGTCACCTCAACATTTACACACACTCAGAACACACCATTTTGCAGCTTAATATAATTAAGTATAAATGTCAATAAACCCCAGATCTTCTGAATTCCAGTCTCCAGCATAATCACTAAGCCATAGCTGAGCAACAGTTGAAAACCCAAAGAGATTCAATTGATGAACAATTTACCACATGAAAACCTCATGGAGAACAGCACAGAGATGAAACTCTTCCCTTCAAGCCAGAAAATCACTGAAAGAAGTCGGGTTTGTTGTTTAAAATGAATTCACACTTTAGTCCTTGAAAGAACCTGGAAATAAATGTTATTTGCACTGTGCACCAGTAAAATACCTAACACCAGTCAACTCAAAGGTTGCCTTGCCAACCCTGCTGTGGGAGCAATTCTTGGTGTCTCTGAGAAGAGCCAGACTGCGTGTACCAGACAGGAGCATCTTGGTGAGATGCAGCAGCACTTTAGGAAATAGTGATGGATGGCACTATGGGATGGAGAGAACATTGTGGGGGTGCAGAAGACAGATGGCCAGAGACCAAATGCTGCATGGGGTGGTTTTACCTTTGGGTGGAGCTCTGCGGTTGGAAAGACCTTGCAATGTGAATCGCTTTCTAGCAAGCGCTGTGCGCTCAAGGTTAAGGCTGGTGGAAGCATCAACTAGGAGAGAGAGGGAGAGGGAAGAGAAATAAGGAAGGAAGGGTCAGCTGTTCAGCTTATGGGAAAGGCAAGGTTAGCACTGGATGACAACAAAAAATAAATAAAGTTTGATTCAGTTCAAGCCTGAGCAAGAGCTAATCAATCAGAAAGGTGACATGAGGTCAGGGTGATTAAACCAGCTGAGCCAAATACAGCCCCTGGGTTGAGTTTGGCTCGCTGAGTTTAATGGAGAACAATAACAAAAGGAAAACAAAGAAAAACATGTGAAGGGGTGTAGCTCTCAAAGGAAAATACAGTTTAGCAGCAAGCTCATTAAAAAAGATCCAGTGCCTTTTACTACATATCACTGTGGTTGGAACAGCAAGGTTGTAGCGAGAAATAAGAGAAGCAGCCTTGCAGTGCAGGGCATGTACAGAAAGCAAGTGCTGTGAGCAGTACCACTTCTGCTACCCAGTGCTAGCACTGAGAAGCCTGCCACCATCCCTCAGCACTGTAGCTCACACAGCCTTATCTGCTGAAGTTTTTCTAACAGCCTCCAAAGCTGGCATATAGTCATGCATTTGATCTCATGATTTGCTGGGGGTGTAAGGAGCGCCATGCCAGCAGAGCTTACATGCCAGGCTCCTACATGAATAGGCCAGCCATGCTGCCTGACAGTTGCCCTGAGAGAGATTAGTCACAGCCGGATCTAGGTCCTGAGACTGGGTTTGAAAGATACTCAATTACTTGCTTTGCAGGAAACAGGTGAAACCCTCAGATCCTCTGCCAAATTCTGCATCTGTACCCTTCTTTGTGTGGGCCAGTAACACGCAGAGGGTTTATAGCAGAGGAGCAGGAGAAAAGCCGTGTGTTGGCTGCCTGGTTCTGTGCTTTAGGATTTAACCAAAAGCTGTCTTATCCTCTATTTCATACACTGCCAAGTGAACATCATTAGAGGGACAAACAAAGACCAGAAGTACAAAGGGAACATGAAGAGACAGTGAATCCACACCGATGGACAAGCAACAGACAGACAAGCTGTGCTTCCAACGGAAAGCTCATCCCATCACTTCCTGATCTGCAGCCAAGATAATCCGGGATCCAAGGTGCTTGCATGCATAGGTGAGTGCAAGATGAACAGATTTAGACAATACAGAAGTATTTCCTGCTGTGCTTCAGCTCCTTCTATCCGACAGTTTGATGCCAGCTTTGGGCCAGGCAGGTGCGTCTTCTGCTGTCCACCATGCGAGGAACAGATACCAAGCAGTGGTTACAGCTGTGCCCTGGGAAGCAGTTGGCTTTCAGACTGCCTGTGCTAGCCTAAGATCCATTTTGCCAGGGCTGCTCCCATTGCGAGGCATTCTTTGTAATGATACTGTAGCTTATAAAGAATCCAGAAACAGGTACACAAAATGTATTTACTCTGTTTGCACAGAGCTAGGAAATCCACAGTATTTCATTACCAGAGAGTCATGCAGCAAGCACAGCAGTGCATGTCTGTGGTGGGTGGGTTTAAATGCTAGCTCTTCAGATAGGCAATTATAATCACTTCTCAACAGGACACCCCCCACAGCTTCTCAGCACCAGCCAGACATTAGACACTGGTCTCTAAGATGTGTTGTCTCCACCTGAGTTATATCAAATGTTTTCTGTCACTTTGCAGGTACACCAAATAACCCTGGAAACCATTTCCAAACATAATAAGGACAAGGTCCTGATGAAAGCAGGTTGAACATGAGCCTGCAATGCATACTTCTGGCAAAGAAGGCCAGCAGCATCTTGGGCTGCATTAGGCAGAGCGTTGCTAGGAGGTCCAGGGAGGTGATGCTTCCTCTCAGCACAAGTGAGACATCTGGAGTGCTGCGTCCTGGGTTCCCCAGTACAAGAAACATAGACATGATCAAGTGAATCCAGTGAAAGGCCACGAAGATGATTAAAGGATCACAGTACGTGACATGAGAAGAGAGTCAAAGAGCTGGGACTGATCACCCTGGAGATGAAAAGGCTCGGGGTGATCTTATCAAGTAGAGAAGATGGAGACAGAAGCTTCTCGATGGATCCTAGTAAGAGGTTGATAAGGGCAATGGGTGAAAATTGAAATAAGGGAAAATCCATTTAAAAATATGAAAAACCCCTTTTTTACTCTGAAGGTGGTTAAAAGCTGGGTCAGCATCACCAAAGCAGTTGTGGAGTCACCATCCTTGGAGATGAACGCAGCAGAACACAGCCCTGAGTAACTTGCTCCTACTGACCCTGCTCTGAGCAGAACAGTTGGACTGGGGTGGTCTTCAGAGGTTCCTGAGGACTTTGCTCTCATACAGTTTCAAGCCAGTGAAGCTACCAGTCAGGTCCACACAAAACCCTGGTTTGTCTGTAGAGAGCTCGATCAACAGGCACTTATCTGTGAGAACAAGGGAACTGAAATAGCTTACCAATAGTGCTCTCTCCCTCTGTACTACAGCAAGAAAACCGCCTTTTAAATGATCTGGGCTCAGATAAACCACACAGCTCCCAGGAGCACTGCAGTCGGTAGGTGGCACAAAAGACTCAGATTTGGCACAGCACCAGCCCCTTTGCTGCATGTCCTGCAGGCTGGCACTGCTCTGCCCAGAGGAAGGCAGCACCCTTTCCCTGCATCCTAGCAGGACTTAACTACATTTTCCAGGCGAGCTCAGCCCCTACAGAGGCCCAGCTAGAGGTGTCGCAAGAGAACACCAGTTAAAGTTCCGGTGAGACATCTAAAGCCGGACAGCTCTTGCGCTGGCTTCGAGACCGTGATTTGCAGCTCCGCGGGAGCAGTAGCCACAAGCCTGAAGATGAGGAGGCTCTGGGCTGAGCTAGCGGGAGTTACAGAGCGCGGAGGACCCGGGTAAGGGAAAAGCAGAGACAGAAGAATTAAAATCAGCATGTAGTGATCCCACTTCCCACACTTTTGCATAAGCTGCACCAGCCGAGAAGCATCCATCATTTTCCTGGAAATCTTTTTAAAAAGAGGATTTCTGAATGTCAGCTGAGAGATTGCTTTCCAAGTTATTTTTTAAATGATTAGTATTGGTGTTGTTATTAATAATTTATTAATGTTTATAATGTTTCTAACTTGGAAAAAAAAAAACACTACTGAAAGAGGTTTTTGAAACTGACTATTTTAATGAAGAATCCATAAAACTTTCTTCCCAGAAGGAAAATTTGTTGCAGTGAAAAAAAAAAATCTTTTGGTAAGCAGCCTGTTTGCCAAATTAATGAATATTCCTTTTTTATTTTTAAGCCATCTTTATTTACAAAGGAGCATGCCATGACTTCAAGCCTGAATTCTGAATGGGACATTAATCTCCAAAGACCTGACGATTTTCTTTCTTATAGTATTAGAAAAGTCTTTGTTCTAGCAGTTCAAAATACTTACCTGAAAGAGAAAGCAGTGTTGAAAGATTTTTTTTGTGTTCCTGCTACTGCCAGATGAGACCTGGATTTCTTTTTAGTGTTTATTTTAACCTACATTGTACAAAATATATCTATTGTATTTTTGCCCTCAAATAACAGAGGGACTTTGTGACCACACGTGTTTGTTTAACACATAGCAGAGGGAAGCCTATACACAGAGGAGGCAAAGAAATCTCTTTGACAGAAAAGAGGAAATTAGTTACTTCAGTCCATGGACAATCTTAAAATCAAATATGTCTAGAAACCAACTTACCCAGGATGTAGAAGGTTAAAAAATCCAAACAAACCATCCTATTGCCCCCCAAATTCTATGTTTAAAAAACACAGAGAGCACTGTAATGCATGAAAACTCAGACTTAAAACAATCCCAAAGTAGTAACAAATATTCAGGTTCAGGGAAGTTTTGTAGTAGAGTCTCAGAGCTTAGCAGCATTGGTTTGTTGATGTTAGGTTTAAACAACACACATTAAAAGTATCCTCAAACTCCAGGAGTGAGTGTGAAAAAACAAAAATCCTACCCTTTGGAAGCAACCACTCTGTCTCAGAGCTCCTACCTCTCTTTTGTCTGGCGCTGGGACTGGAATTCCTGTTTTTATTGTTAGATGCTTCCACGTTTGATGCCTCAGACTTGTTTTCATATATATTTGATGACTTCCTGCTATACCTTTGGACAAAAGAAAGACAAAAATATTTACATTCCTGGTTCATACCTTATGGAGCACAGAACACTAAGCATTCTTTTTTGCCCTCAGATGTGGTAACCTAAGGAATGAATGTCAGGCTTTAAAATTGTGCGTGCGCGCTATAGAAGTCTGCATCTGTGCAGGCACCTACGGTGGAGAAAAATTGGTGGAGAAAGTCATTCTAGCCCCAGACTCTCTTCCACACTACACAGTAAAAGATGTGTTTAATGACAGTTGAGAAGGGGGAAACGGTGGAATGAGCTGGTTGTCTGCACAAGCTCTTTTTACAGGTCCAACACATTTGAAAGGAGTGGGAAACAGATTAGAAAACAGGAGGCCTGTTCTCCTTTGCAGCATAAGTATATATGACTCCAGGAGAGAAAGAGTTACTAGGTGGTCAAAGGGAGGTCATATCATGTGTAGAGGAATATATGGATTCTCCTGGCTCCAGCATCCTCCAACTTCTGTTTCTCCTGCTCTTTGAAAACATGAATCCATGTGGGATATTTCTGTCTACAGCTGAACCACAGACACGGGGATCCATCTTGCCAGATTGGCACAGGTACTGGCTTTGTATCTGTAATAGGAACAACCTCCTTGCACCAGGTCTGTAGAGCATTCAGATCTGCAAGGCTTTCCCATGGTTCATATCTTCATTGTTTTGCAAATGTCTGGTGGTTTAGTTTGGGTGTTTGACTGTTATCTTTGGCAGACTGCTCCACACATTTCATTGTATCTACCCACTTGAAATACTCTTTCCTAAAAATGCTCTTTATTAACATGTATCAGCAATTACATTGCTGTTTACAGTTGATATATGAACTCTTACACTAAACATTCATAGGGTTTGTCTTGCTCTGAGGGAAGGTCCAACTTAAAAAATTGGAATACTAGAGATCTGTGAATACCTCTTTTATCAACTAGGAAGCCTGGGACTCTCAGCTTTGTATTTGAACCACTGACCTGGTTCTGATGGAACCTTAACAGAGGTCTCTGTTACCTCCTGTACTAAATCAAAATGTGATTTTGCAGCCTGATGTCAAGTACAAAATGGGGCTCAGAATAAATATGGGAACAAATCCAAAGCACACTCACATTTCCTTATTCTTTTTTTTTCTGTTCCTTCTCAGCTAGTCTGAGATAACTGAAACATACAGCTGACAGAGTTAAGATTTACAGCTGTGAGAAAGACATCAAGAAAACATACAAGCTTCTCTGAAAAAGAATCTGCAGTAAAACTCCAAGTTTGTGTATATCTGGGTACTCAAGGTATTTTTATATGCCTGTTTGACTGAAGCAGTCACTCCCAATAAAGCAAATAATTAAACAGTAAAAACAATAGTCTGTTTAAGTCTCATATATTTGAATAGATTAGAAAACAATAAAGGGGATGATTTCCTTGTCACTGAAATGCAGCAGCCATTCCTTGAATAGATACCACAGGGCGTCTCATTTTAGCTTTAAACCCTGAAACTTTGAGGAACACTTTACAGACTCAACAAAACTTAGGGACATTCAATAACCACCTGTATTAAGTGTACTGGCTCTGAGTGTCCCTTTTGCTGATACCTCAGCTCCAACTTGAAGTCAGCCCAGCCCTGCCTTATCTTGTGGAATTGCAGCCCTAAGTGTTACACTGGCATATAAACAAGTGAAGGGGGTAGTCTGTGTCACTGAACAGATATGGAGAGGGCAGCATGTCCTGCAATTTCCCCAATGTCACAGTACAGGTTTGACAATTCTCAATAAGCAGTAGAGTCACTGCACCACAGGGGCAATCCAGGAGAAGGTGTCTATCAGTTAGATAAATTCTCAATAATTAATTAGCCACCAACCACTGGTGGAGCACTGATGATCCTGCTTGCTCCTCAGCTAACACTGTCACTGGTTTATTTCTAGTGCCTTTCACAACTGCTTAGTCACACCAGTAACAACACAGACTATGCCCCAGTGAGTGGCTATCACAATGTCTAGCTTCTTCCTTCCTCTCCTTGCCTCCAACCAGCATGCCAAAGCAGGCTGCAGAAGGTGATCCACAGTCAGAGGAATCCTGGATTCACTCTCTTATCAGCTAGTGCAAAGCTACCTTGTGCTGCAATTCTCTTGTGCTAGCTTCTCTGAGACATATTACAGAGGATAAGGGTGGCCTCTGCTTACAACAGCCAATAGGACACTCTGAACTTTGTTTCATTCACAAAAACACAGAGCCTTGTTCTTTCATAAAGACTCACCCTGTTCTCCCTGTTCCTGCAATAAACCAGCATTTGAAGCAGAAGCATCTAACCTCTCTCTGACAACTAGCACTTCATTATTTTCCTTTGGTTTAATTCAGTCTAGGACAAATAACTAACCTAAGGAGGAGAGACCATGTGTTTAATCAATTTTCTGTTGATGCATTTGGTCTGCAAGTTCTGTTCTGAAAATCCTCACTTTAAAAGCCTTGTAAGAGGAATATACATCTGGACTGATTTGAAACATTTTTGTGATTGCATTTCTTAATTTTCTGGAACAATTCTCTCCTATCCCCAAGGTGTTTTGCTGAAAGAATTTTACCCTTAAACATTTTCAGCTTAAACCTCAAACAAAGCAAATGTAACAAAGCCTAGAGAAAAATGTGGTGCAGAATTCACTGCACTGCAGGTGTCTCAAACTTTTTGCATCAAGTTGTACAACTCTTGAGGGCTGGCTGTGTTACTTTGGGTCTCTTGGTTTGGTTAGCATCACTGAAGTTTTATACTGATATCTCATGCCAACTTAAATTGATCTGGCCCAGCAACTGAGTCATAACAAAAATCTGCTGACAGCTCCATTTAATAGGGAAATGTTCCCATACAATTTGTCTAAACTTGAGTTAATCCAGACCATATGGTTCTTTTGCAAAACCATATTATCATCTTCAAAACAAATCCTGCATTATGATTGTAGTTTCCCCGTGAGCAGAACCTTTATCTGCACTTACATGCCTTTAATATACTTGAAGACAATTGAGTAAGTTCATACTCTGGAAGTTAAACACACTAAATTAAGAATTTATCTGCTGCAAAAGCATAAAGGCAAGACAAAACATGGCCCTGATATGCTGTGATAGCTGTGGTTACCTGCTTGTGTTGGAGGACTCCATGGGTGCATGGTATACACTCTCAGTGATTCTTTGGTGCAGTTGACTGGCTTCTGTTAAACAAAAGAATAACAAGAAATTGTCATGAATCATGTAAGTTGCTTACTTGTTTGCACAGGATGTAGGAGAGAGAGAGAAACAGAAGAAGGTAACAGAGATTTTGAATGCTGGTGCAATCAAAAGGGAATAATTGTACTTGAAGAGAAAGGCACATGGTGATCTTAAAGCCTAAAAACTTATCTCACCCAAACAGCTTGCCTATCTGTATTTTTTCAGTGCAGATGAGATTTCTTCCCTTACCACTTTCTCTTTCCTCTGTACTTCTTCCTAGATCACTGCACAACATGGATCTAGAGACCATATTGGCATTTTTCCCAGAACAAGAGTTTTGTGGCTCACAGCTTTTTCTGCATTGAGCAACATGTACATAGAATCATAGAATGAATAAGGTTGGAAAAGACCTCAGAGATCATCAAGTCCAACCCATAACCCAACATCTCATGACTAACTAAACCATGGCTTCAAGTGCCACGTCCAATCCTTTTTTGGACACCTCTTGGGACAGTGACTCCACCACCTCCCTGCACAGCCTATTCCAATAACTCTTTCTGTGAAGAACTTTCTCCTTGCCTTGAGCCTAAACTTCCCCTGGTGCAGCTTGAGACTGTGTCCTCTTGTTCTGATGCTGGTTGCCTGGGAGAAGAGACCAACCCCCACCTGTCTACAACCTCCTTTCAGGTAGTTGTAGACAGCAATAAGGTCTCCCCTGAGCCTCCTCTTCTCCAGGCTAAACAACCCCAGCTCCCTCAGCCTCTCCTCACAGGGCTTGTGCTTGAGTCAAGCTGCACACACAGCCATCTGGTAGAATATATCTCTTTCCTTCTGAAGAATGCTTTTGCTCAGCATCCAGTACAAACAGCAATAATAAAGTGTTATTCAAATGCCATTTGTTCATTCTTTTTGCATAGCCACAAGGTAGCAACAGACTAATTTGTATTGATGTCCAGTAAATGGAGTGAGATAATGAAGATCTTGACAACCTGATTTTCAGGGCCAGGAGTGTCAGACACTGAGAAGTGAGGAAGCAATGGAAAGCACAGCTTTCATAGTCTCAGTCTGCTGAGATATTAGGACTGTTTCACTCTGGAAGAGGAAGCTCCTGTCAACGAAAAGAGAACAGACCAAGGAACAGGGGCATTGCTGAAAGAATGAAGTCCTTCATGGGTGGGAGTGCTGGGAGAAAGGAGCACTCTGGGTGGAGACTCAGAAGTAGCTCCATTCCTGGCAGCTGATTCAGTCTTACACAAGTCTCTCAATCTGCATCCATAATTCCTTTGCCTGCAAGAGACAATTATGCTCTTTGGGATTGATGGCTCATGGAGTTACCCAAAGCCTTGTTAGCATTCCAGGCTCACTACAGTATACCATAGGGGCTGTACATAGACTTAAGCCTTTAGACACCAATGACACACTATTTATCACATATCTTTGACCATTTTCTTTGCTCTTTACTCACTTGTTCATCTCAGATGGTTCCTTCCAAGATTGCAACCCCCTATGCAACTCCTAACAACAGCCCAAACTAGCAAATGTAACCCTCTTCGTTCTCTCATTACAACACAGAGATGAAGAAATGCCCAGTCTTGGATTAAGCATGAATTAAGATTTCTCCTTTCGTAAGTCACTAGAATTAGATACAACTATTCAAAACCATGGGACAGAGCATTTGCTTCCTGCCATCAGCATTGTAATAAGGGCTTTGATTCATGTAGTCACTTGGGAAAAGGCAATAGGAAGAGCTGCAATAGCATGTAAGATAGTTTCTGCTCTCTGACTGTGTTCTACTGGATTGACAACGAAGGGAAATTTGTCTTTGTTCACAGAGTAGGATGAAAATAGTCCTTGGATGGTCCCAAGACCAGACTGGATAAAGTCTTGAGTAACCTGGTTTGACCAGTAATTGACTTTACTTTGATCAGGACATTCAAGTATAATATCCTGAGGTCTCTTGAAACCTGTTCTAGGATTCAGTGATATGAAAACAAGCCAATAAAGAATACCCAAATATAAATGTTTTCAAAGTCTTGATTCCTGCATAACTATCCCTGGACAACGCACAGTTAACTCCAGCATATGGATCTTGTATGCTTCAAAGAGTTCACAAATGCTCATCTGGGTGACATACAAGCTGAATTTTCTTTACCTAGAAACACACATGGAAAATTAGCTCTCTATCCTATTAAACACACACACACTTTTCTATAAGCTACTCTTCTCTGCAGTCATAGCCTAAGTAAAGCATATTTACCCCAGAGGTATTACAAACCATGTCAAAGAGTCCCTGAATCTGTACTGATAAAAATCTTGAGAGTTTTAGCTCAGCAGTTTCTGCTGAACTGACTGTAGTGAAATTTGGAATAAAAAGAAGAAAGTAAAAGGATAAAAGTAGTAACACAAGACCTGGGTAGTAAACATTCTAAAGAAGTATAATGTTTTGGGTTGGATTAAGTTGCTGAGGCTAATGTGCATAATTGTTTCTCTCAACTAAGGAGGCTGTAAGAAGGCATTGTCTTTGTGAAACAGACTAAATAAATATGGCCTCTAAAGTTAAAGCACAGACACAGGTTTCCATCTTGGAAAAAATATACTTAGGAATCTGAAGGATGGGGGTACAAAGGCTTTGTTGGCATTACTTTAAAGTGAGATCTGTACATGTAAGAAGCAGAAAATGACAGGTTGAGGTGAGAAGCAATGCCAGGGCCCAGGAAAAGTTGGTATTGGACACCACTATGGGGGAAGTTGTCCTAGGAGAGCTTGAAAAATGTCTTTTAGGACTCTCCACATTCTTGTTGAATGTTATCTCAGATAGCTTTTATCACTATGGTCTCTTACTATCTGGAATAACCTACCCGAATTTTGTCTGACTTGGGTTCAACAACTTACATAAAAAGAGTGTTCAAGAGGAGATTGGACGTGGCACTTGGTGCCATGGTCTAGTCAAGAGGTCTGTGGAGATAGGTTGGACTCAATGATCCTTGAGGTCTCTTCCAACCTTGGTGATACTGTGATTTTAGGTACTTATGAGATTGTTGCATAGAAGATCTGTTCACGATGGTTCCAGCAGTGATACTGGACAGTACTGCAACTCACCCCAGTTCCATGTTGCCACACACAGCTAGAGGAGGAAGGCAACATTACCAGATCTTGTTTTATGTGTCCTACCTCTGCATGCTTCCAGTTGTCCTGTCAGGACTTTCCGAATCTCTGAAATCCAGGTGTTTTTCAGCTCAACAGAAGATGCCTGAGAAAACAAAAGGAAAAGGAAAAGGCCTAGTTAAAGCATGCTGTCAATCACTTGGCTGTCCTGACCCAATTTTCCCGAGCAATGGAACAATGTGGCCAGCTTTGAGCAAAACACAGGACACTCCTCAAGATGGAGAAGTTACCATGAGTCTAAGGTCTTGTCTTTGCTTTTCCGTCCAGTGTTCCAAGTAATTTTTCAGTGCTTTTTTTCCTCTTTTACCCAAAATCATGACCATTTTCACAATGATAAATTGGTAATTTAGAGCTAACACACACAAAAAAGAAGTTTCCAATGTCTGCTGTTTCTTGAGTGTACAGGACAGTGGGAGTCATGAAACTGAAAACTTTCTTTAACACAATTCAGTTGAAAGGAAGTTGTTACCTGAATGATATAGACCTCTTCTCTGCCGTTATACCAGATCTCAAACTTCTTGTTATCCCCTTTTACATTTTCTGTAATGCCCACAGTGCTCATCTGTTTCAAAACAGAGAAGAAGCAGCTGGAATCTGGAAAATGTCAATGGTCTTAAAATACTTTATCCTCTTAGAAGCATTTTAAACAGACTGCATTGACTCCTGCACCTTAGGTAGTAATTGAAAGTAAAATTCAGAACATGTTATTCCTCAACAGCTAATTTATCATTCATCTTTTTGATTGTTACAGAAAACAAGAATAATCTTAAAAAATAAGTAATTAAGTAACAGAAGCTAATCTCTTATCATGAGTTTATCCTCTTTGGGCTTTTTTTACTTGAACTGTGGGCCAGTTTTTAATCCTATCCTGGCTCTTGAAGAAGATGGTACTTTCAACTTGTCATCACTGGCCTTATGAGATGGGAGAGGACAGGGGATAGAACATGGCTTTGAGACTTAACAACTCATCTGCAAATCTAGACAACATGAACATTTGATATAGTTTCAGGGAGAACAAAAAAACTGTGCAAGCTGAGTGCCTAACAAGGCAAGACAAACAAGGAACCGAAGAAAATAATTCTAGATTTCTTAAATGATAGATTTTTAACCATCAATTTCAAGTCCAGTTGCTACTGTACTTACCAGCTTCCCATCTTCTTCCTGTATTTATTCCTCCCCCTTGTTCTGATTTGCCTCAGCATTAGACTTGAATGAGAGTTAGATTTTTGACTTAATCATCTTGGATTATGTCATCATTTCTGCTGTCATGTCCACATAAAGAAACTTCAAGTGTTTAAATTAATTGGTTCACTTCCTCCTTGAACCAGGGTCTATAACAATTCCTTTCTGGTTACCCTGTATAAAGTTTGCAGTGTTACACTCAGTGACCCATGTTAATTGTCTGAAGTCACAAATGTCACACCAAGGTGCTTAAAGGGAAAATTTGGCCTACTTGTGAATGCCATTTTATCAGAAAATGTCCTGACTCATATCTGGAAATGTCACTCTTGCAAATAAAAGGGCACTTCTACTGCACTCTGATTCATCTACAGCTATTATTGTTGCACAACATATCTGCTGAGCTGGTGATGTCAACAGCAGCACTTGCAATAGAACTGAACTTGGAGGATGCTTACAGGCAGAATAATGAGCATTCAGTCTTGCTTCCCATTATGAGACTCAAGGCAAGAAGACACAAGGTGTCTGTGTGTATTGAGTTGCAAAACCAAGGTTCACATCTGGAGTTGCAGGACATATGGCTGGGTCTGTTTCTAGATCAAAACTAATCAGAAGCTTTCATGTACTTGAGTGCAAGACAGCCCCAGATGTGTACCTTTTTCAAGTCTCCACATGGAAAGACCCCCTCCCCCTATTTTGTGAGAACATCAGAATGTTTCTCCCTCACCATTACCACATTCATTACCTTTAAGGAGTTTTTAAAGCTGTAAGAAGCTGTCTTCTCATGGCCATCAGTGTTTTCCTCCCGTTTCTTGCAGAAAAGTAGCATCTTCGTATAGAGGAAGAGGTGTCTCTGCATTGGTTTGAATCTAGCCAAGTCCTTCACCTTGTTGTGCCCCTTCTTGTGGTCAGTCCATACATTGAAGGAACCTTGCATCAACAGCTTCCCAAGCTCACTGACATCCCCCTAGCAAGCAAGAAGAGAGCCTATATCACTTTCAAAATAAGGTAATCCCAGGCACAGTTCTTTCCCCAGTGGTGTTTAACCTTCCAGGCAGAAGTCTAGGCATCCTTTGTGTTGGAGAGTGGATGTGTTACAGCTGGAATCCCATCTGCACAGGTCTTCTTGCTAAACCTGTGTGGTTTCTTCACATAACCATTAATCTATTGTTTCCCATGTCCATCATTTCCAGTTTGTCTCCCCATTCAATAGTTAGTATCTGCTGTCTGTCTCAGGACCTCTTCAGATCTGACACCCAAGCTGTTCTCCCTCTTGACCTTAGAGGAAGCATCTTCTGACAAGACCTGCATTTTAAGACTCCTGACTTTAAAGCAGTATGAAAGCCAGTGCAGATTGGATGTGCAAGCAAAGGCCTTGACTCTGAAAGATCCAGGTTCAATTTCTACTCTGCTACTAGCTTCTATCCCTGAGCAAAACCTTGAAAGAAGTTGTGAAGTCTGAAGACATGGATTGGTGCCTAGAGGTATGCTGGTGTGTCATTCCTTCCCATTGCAACACAGTTTTTAAAGGCATTTTCAATACTTTCTCAGTTTACTGTCTGCAGACTGCACAGTGCTGCACAGCCTCGGCAAAGAGGGAGTAAATGTACCAAGAAACTGTAAAGGTATCTGAGGGAGAGTGAAACTAGACAGGAACCAGGCCATTCTAAGCTAAAGCCTTTGTCTGAGGACCACAAGGTAAATACTTTCACTGATACAAATATTTGGCACAAATATTTACAGCAGAGTTCAGGACTAAAGAGTGTAGCAATGTGTGAATAGACGACACGGCAACATCCATATGGTAGTGGGCCTCAACAAATGATGTTAAACAGTGATGCTAGCAGCAGATTTTTTTTCCTAGGAGTGCTTTGTATAACAAGTTGAAGGAACAAGCTCAGTGCATTGTTAAAGTACTTATTTTCAACAGCTGTCTGTTCTGTTGATTATAAGGTGAAGATGTCTCCAGGTGGGCATGTGTGATTTCTGGAACTAGATTACAATCTACTCTCACTACCCATCCTCTACCCTACATCCAACTGCAAAACCAAGATCTGACTTTCCCACTTCAGTGGGCATTAGACTCTCCAAAGCATTAAATCAAACCCTCAGTAATTTCTAGAACAGTCTCTCATCTCTATAGTGATAGATTTTTTGATTTGTGCATACAGGACTGTGTGTCTTGTATATTTATATATGTGTGTATGTGTGATCTTTGATTTGCACTGTGATTCATAGAACCACAAAATGTTTGGGGTTGGAAAGGGCCTTTAAATGTCACCTAGCCCAACCCTCCTGCACTGAGTGGGTATATCTTTAACTAGATCAGGTTATGAATGTTTCCACAGATGAGACTTCTACCACGTCCCTGGGCAACCTGTACCTGGTTATTAATTCCCAGTCACTGGGATGGATTCTGTGCTTTAAGTGGAAGCCAAATTTTCCTGCCTAAGTGCAAAATATTTGGAAACACTCGAGTTGTATGTTGGTCACAAAGTTTCAGCAGATTTCTTTGGTTATGTCTGCTACACTTGCTACCTCTCACCTACAAATGAGTTTTGGGTGTGATTACTCAGAAGGATTGCATTTGTCCCACTTCCTCCCCACACTCATACCCCCACCTCCATGTGACATACGTTGACGTGTATTTTTGATCACCAAAACACGCCACTGAGTAGCATCCTTCAAGAATGTGGCACAGACTGCTGCAAAATATACCATCCATGGGCATAGAATGGCCAGTGACAAGAGGAACGTTGGATGGGTCAAGATCAGAGTAAAAGCACTGCAAATAATACCTCATATCCTGTAATTGCTATCTGGTGCATGGAGTCATTTACTGATTTGATAATATCAAGCACCGTGGCCAGAGCTTCTTCCAGTTCAGCAGTACCCTCTGAATTCTTGCTGCACTTCAGCATTTCCTAAAAAACAATATAAGACAACTGCATGAAAGTTTCTTATACCAGAGGCCACCATAAGACACCTCCCTGGGCTTTTGTGCTGCATAGGCAAAGCAGCAAACTGAGGGGAAAAAACCCCAAACCAACACCAAAAGCTAGCAAGACATTCACCAGGATTGTCATTAAGGACACACATTCTGATCTTTTGGGCATTTTCAAGTTTTAGAGGATCATTTAAGATGAGATAGGAAAATTCTGACATATGTACAATGACCTTCCTGCGTGCCACAGAACTGTCTCATCTTAACTCGTCTTAATTCAGTGATCAAGGTATTGAAGGGTTCACCATTTCCTTTTGCACATTACATAAATTAATGTCTAGTCTGAATTTGGCAGGTTTGACATTCCACTTCTCTATCTGACAAGAAATTGAAACCACAGTGTGCCAAATCATAGAATCATTTATAAGATCTGATAAATTCTATGTTTGGAAAGAAGTCGCTTCCTGTGTAGACTTGTGGTCAAATCACCTCACATCTCTCTTCCTTAAACTAGACTTCTTTTATCTATAAGAGAGGTTTTTAGACCACAACTTTTTTTTTTTTTTGGGGGGGGGGGGGGGGACATGACATTTAAAGAGGCCAGATGATTACTATGAATCTTCCCTACCTCTTAATTCTCCACCTCTTGGCTACAATCTACATTTGCTAATTTGAAAACCTTTTTTGGGATGCAGTAATTTTGAAGAACAATGCTAGCAAAAATTCATGAAACACTATATTGTGCTTAAAATAAGAGAAGGCACTCTACCCTCCAAATCTGGAACAAGGAACAAGAGACGAAGTTCTGGAGAAGTTAAGGAAGGTGTGCCCAACGCAAAGGAACAAACAAAACCTTCTGAGGGCTCAGTTTCTGTAATCACTTCTCATACAGAGATCTTATTTAGGGCCAGCTACTTGAGTAGCCCAATGCAGTTCCTCACAAAGACTACTTTTCTTATTCCTATAGATGTCTTCTACTTGAAAAGTTCTAGTCATAGCTCAGGAGTTAATTATTCTCTTGTAAATAATGGTTATAACCTTGTTTCAGAATAGAATAGAATAAACCAGGTTAGAAGAGACCTTCAAGATCATCGTGTCCAACCCATCAACCAATCCAACCCACCTAAACAACTAAACCATGGCACCAAGCACCCCATCAAGTCTCTTCCTGAACACCTCCAATGACAGTGACTCCTGAATTAGAATAGTGAATTTCCTTTTTAGCTCAGTCTTCTAAGTAACCGTACTTTCATAAGTTAACAGCATTTTTGCAGACAATGCTCTTATAACAACCATTTTATTAATCAATAGTGGCATGGCCCTGCCCTATATATCTACCATGAGCTAGCAGTGTGCCCAGGTAAGAAGGCAAATGGCATCCTGGCCTGTATCAGGAACAGTGTGGCCAACAGGAGCAGGGAGGTCATTCTGCTCCTGTATTCAGCACTGGTTAGGCGACACCTTGAGTACTGTGTCCAGTTCTGGGCCCCTCAGTTTAGGAAAGATGTTGACTTGCTGGAATGTGTCCAGAGGGCGGCATCAAAGCTGGTGAGGGGTTTGGAGCACAAGCCCAATGAGGAGAGGCTGAGGGAGCTGGGGTTGCTTAGCCTGGAGAAGAGGAGGCTCAGGGAAGACCTTATTGCTGTCTACATACTACCTGAAAGGACGTTGTAGCCAGTTGGGGGTTGGTCTCTTCTCCCAGGCAACCAGCACCAGAACAAGGGGACACAGTCTCAAGCTGCACCAGGGGAGGTTTAGGCTGGATGTTAGGAAGAAGTAAGAGTTATTGGCCATTGGAATGTGCTGCCCAGGGAGGTGGTGGAGTCACCATCACTGGAGGTGTTTAGGAAGAGACTTGATGGGGCGCTTGGTGCCGTGGTTTAGTTGATTAGATGGTGTTGGATGATAGGTTGGACACAATGATCTCGAAGGTCTCTTCCAACCTGGTTAATTCTATTCTATTCTACCAGTGGAATGAAAGAATGCTTGGCTGGATGTAATTTTCACTTCAGAAATGCAGAAATGAAGAAAGTAAGAAATAAATTGTTGTAATAACTAAGTGAGTTTAGTTTTGTTTCCTGTGCTGAGCAGAATGTCAGCAGAACGTGTGCTCCAGCAATACACCCAGAAATTAATCCAAACTTTACTAACATTAGCAGTCCTTGTTACAATAAGAATTAGACCACTTCAGCAGGGATGATCATTGACATGGTTTTCATTCAGGGATATCATTTTCAGTCACATTTCAAGTTTGGAAATCATTTAATTAAAAAAAAAAAAAAAGCTGAGACAATTGTGTTCCTGTAAAACAGGGCTGCAAAAGGTAGTTCCTAGCTAACTCCAAACAGCAGCAGTCTCTCCTCAAGTGCTTAGATGACCAGAGTTCAGAAAGTAAAAGCAGGACACATTCCTATAGTAGCTGTTGCATAATTTCTAGGATGAGGATGGATCCCTACTCTCTCTATAGTGGGTGTGGTGCTTTATAATGTTAGCTAAACTACTATGAAACAGGAGGGTCCCAATGATCGTGACCCAGAATTTAAAATAAGTCTGCCAATCACTCAAGGCACAGAAGTTCTTAGTCACTTCTTTGTTACCAAATTTTTCACTGACTCCCATTTTCCTACACTTTTAAATGCTCAAGCTGCCACGAAGAGAGTGCTTCCCACATCTCATAATCCCTGACAAAGTAAATGTCTGTGCCAGTGTGCTGCTGCTAAGTACAAAACTGGTCTGACCAGCTTCAGCTCCAATGGCTGCAACCTGTTTTGCCTGAGAATTTTACTCCTTGATCTAATCTTGGTTTTGTTTACAGTCATATTTCAAATTAAATGTAGAATCTGGTTTACTTTTGCTGTTCTGAAGATCTTGACATTTTCTCCCTTGTCACAGAATAGTTTCAAGAAATAGAATGAAATTTAGTTCTGGATTTTACACTGATGTAAGTCCACTGGAATCAATGAAGTTGCATCCTTGTTTTTGGATCAACATTTGGATTCATCAGTTCTGTTTAAAGTCAATAAACAGGTCACAGAAATACTGCACAAGTGAATGGCCAGCCAGATCCTCACCTGGCTTAAATTAACACAAATAGACCAGGGCCGTGCTAGCTATCAGCAAATAAAATTGCAGCCTAAAATCTTCATTGTGAATTTCATGACAGTACAAAACACTACATCAAGTCCAGAGGCTGGAGAACATCATGTAATTCACCTTCATGATCCTCCATAAGAAAAGTTAGCAAATACTGGTTTTAGGAACTGAGAAGATGAGGACAGAAATGAAGCTACCATCTTCAAAAAATGTAATTGGTTTGAGCATTTCCTGTGGCCCAGTTCAGACCAGAATTCAAGCATGGACCTCTCTCAGTTCCAGATCAAGAGGAAAAGTTCACATATTCATCCCACAGAAAAGTTACAGATAATTTGCTCCTAGCTGGATCTTTAAAATAGGATCACCAAAAGGGAGTGGCTCCTGAAAGATTTGACTCACAACCATGGGAAAATACCATGTTCAGAGAGCTGAAAAGAGTTATATTCAACAGGGACAGGTATCAGAGCTGAGATTTAAAGCATCAGCTCCTGTTTTCAAACTAAGGCCACTCAGGGATCCAATAAAACCAAATTCAATTTCTGTTTAAATCTAAATAAAATAAATACTTACTATACAAAATATTTTACTTTACACATATGTAGGAGTATATATATAATAATATACTGCTGTTGCTTAGTATACAAGTGCTGCTAAATAATGGCAGTACTTTATCTGAAATAGAAGTTCTTTCCTTGACTGCTACCATTTTGCAACTTAGCATTGCAAAGTATTTGTTGAAGAAGTGAGACAGGATTTCTGTACCAGGTAGTCCCTCAAAAAATAGGCTGATCTGCAATTCTGTAAATAAAACAAGCTATGCATTGCAATTCTTTGCATTTTGATGGAGAACCTACCTTCAACAGCAGCTGGTACTTGGTGATTCTCTGGACTGGCTTTAAGAGATATGCATCTAGGGAGAGCTTATGATCCAATTTACGCTGACATTCCTGTAAGGGATAACAGCGAAGAAAAACACAATAGTTTCTTGAAACACAAGCACTACACCAAGATCCTTATCATTTGGTAATCTGAAGGTTATATATATATCTGTGAATTAATTGAGAGAGAAATTTGTTCCATCTGCATAGGAGTTTCCAGGTTACTAAATAAAAGCTAACGTTTAGGTTCAACGTACTGTTGAAAGCTGGCATGCCCTGCTTGTGAGATTGCAGTGAAGCCAGCACTCCTTTGGTTTGGCTCCTGCCCAAGGAACCTACCTACTGCTCTATCTGCCTAGCTTCTTGTAGAGAACACCTCAACAAATACTGTGTACCTGCCATCAGCATAACAAGCATGCATATTGATCTAAGTTTGCTAAAGAGAAGGCACAGAAGGAAAACAATCTTTGATGATCTTGAACTGCTAGTCTGCAATTAAATTCCACCTGAAAAAAGATGCTGTCTCCACACTGTCTCCAGAGAGCTTCTGACCTTGGCTTGTTCTGACAGTATTTTTCATATATTTGGAGGTCCTCTTTCTGCAATAAAGAGAGAATTTAAGTAAGGTAAGGAAAAAAAAAATCATCTCTGCTTTGAGTCACTTTCCATCCTAATGCATGAATTACTACATGGCCATAACTCTATGTAAAAATACAGTGAAAGGACCAAACTTGCTTTTTACTCCTGTAAAGGTAGATACACCTGAAATCGAGGGAATTTCCCACACAGGCTTTTTGCACAAAGCAAGGAGATTGCAGACTGTAACACAGTCTAATTTCAAAACTGTTATCTTCAATAGAGGGCAATAGGTGGTTTGAAAACAAAACAAAAAAGCCATTAGAAATGTAAACGTTGCTAACAATACCGGCAGAGACTGGTATTTGCTAACAATGTTCACCACTTAGCTAAACACTCTGAAAATAGCCATGCTTTTCAATAGTACCGGGATGAATTAAAAAGTGGCAAGTTTGTCATGTTGATATTCCAGGCCAGGCAGGGGGAAGTACTTAAAGTCTCTTGTATCCAAATTAGAAGCTGCTGGATTGACTTGGCCTCTATTTACCTTTGACCACACTCTCACTGAAGTCCATGGCAAACAAATATCACTGATTTCAGTGATAACAAAGGTAGTCTCTAAAGGCACAGAGCATCACAGAATGTGTTAGGGTTTGGAAGGGACCTCGACAGATCACCTAGTCTGAGCCTCCTGCCAGAGCAGGATCACCTAGACTAGGTCACACAGGAACGCATCCAGGTGGATTTTGAATGACCCCAGAGAAGGAGGCTCAACAACCTCTCTGGACAGCCAGTTGCAGTGTTCTCTCACCCTCATGGTGAAAAAGTTGTTCCTTATTGTTTACATGAAACCTCCTATGCTCCAGCTTGCACCCACTGCCCCTTGTCCTGTCACTGGACATCACTCAAGAGCCTGACTCCATACTCCCAACACTAACCTTTTACACATTTATAAACACAAATGAGGTCAACCCTCAGTCTCCTCTCCAAGCTAAAGAGACCCAGCTCTCTCACCCTTTCCTCATAAGGGAAGTGGTCCACTCCTTTAATCGTGTTTGTGGCTCTGTGCTGGACTCTTTCAAGCAGTTCTCTGTCCTTGAAACTGAGGGGCCCAGAACTAGGCACAGTGTTCCAGATGTGGCCCCACCAGGGCAGAGAAGAGGGGGAGGAGAACCTCCCTAGACCTAGTAAGCACACCCAGGATGCCATTGGCCTTCTTGGCTACAAGGACACCGAGAAGTGTTTTTGAAGCTCTCTAGGCTGCATAGGTAGGCATTCCTCTGCTAGGTTCTGGGCTCACTATGCACAGAAGCCTTGCAGCTGTGCACCCACAAAGCACTGCCATACCCAAGCTGGGCTGGTTGTATCTGACTGGCTGGGAGCTTCTCATCTTTGCATCTATTCAGGTGGAGTCAACCTCAGTGAATCAAAGACAGCACCAAAAATGAACCTCAAAACTTCCTGGCTCTTGCCTGTCTGTTCTCAAGCCCACTGGACCATGCCTATACACTCCTGGTACAGTAAAAGCATTTTCTCTTGCACAGAGTTTCTATAACTTGTTATTATTGCTCTCTTCCTCTACAGACCTTCAGTGGTGTCACTCCTGATGGATCAGATGTGAAAGCAGAGCTATGCCATGTAAAACACCTTACTGCCTTAAGAATTATGCAATACACAAAGCTCCATTGCAACTCAAGAGTATTAATGGTGCTGTTTCAAAAGCAGCCCTGTGTTTTCCTCACACAAATAGAATTGTTTGATATGTTGCCTTGGAGGGAAGATAGCAGGGGGTAAAGCCCACAAACTGGAAGTAACAATGAAGCATAATCAAGCACTTACAATTTGTTCCTGGCCCACAGAATCCTAATTGGACTGGGCAAGAACAACAGAGACATTGAGAGTCACAAACAACATTAGGAAGGAGAGAAAAGCACCAATTTAAATTGAAGATACAATAATCCACAATTTACCAAGTAATTTGTCATAGTGGAAGGACTCTATGCCAATGCAATCTGCTGCCTAAATCAGCAACACCTGCTCAGGCAGGTACAGCTTTAAATACAGCTTTATGTTTTGAAATAGTGTAAGAAATAGGAAACTGCTGGTGAAACTACTAGGATCAGACTCTAAAATACCAAGAACTCATTTATTTCCTGATTACTCAAATCCCAGTCTTAAACATTCCACACATTTCTATCTTCATATCCAGAGATTTTGACTTCTTGCTAGTAGGTCTACACCATGCTCACCTCTCCTGTAATGCTTTTGCTTTCCACAGGGATTTGCACCCTGAGCTCTCCACATGCTTTCACACACGACTCTATTGGGTTTGCATGGCAGAGTTTGGGAAGTGGAAGGTTACAGAGGTGGCTTCTGTGAGAAGCTGCTAGAAGCTTCCCCCACATCTGATAGGGCCAAGGCCAGCTGCCTTCAAGTTGGACTCCCCAATGGCCAAGCCCATCAGTAATGGTGGTCCCTCTATGATAACATATTTAAGAAAGAGGGGACAAAATCTGTACAGTGCTGGAACAGGTTTTCTGGCAGGACTTTAACCCCCACAGGAGACCCACCCTGAAGAGTCTGTTCCTGAGTGACTACACCCCACAGAAAGGATTTGTGCTGGAGTAGTAGTTCATAAAGAACAGCAGCCCATGAGAGGGACAGGCTGGAGCAGGGTAACAGTGTGAGGACTCCTCCCACTACTGACAAAGTGTCAGCAGAGACAACATGTGACGACCTGACCACAACTCCCATTCCCCTGTGCCACTCAGGGAAATGAGGCAGAGAACTGAGAAATACCACCCTCATAGTGAAGAACTTCTTCCTAACATCCAATCTGAATCTACCCATTTCTATTTAGTTTCCATTCCCCCTAGTCCTATCATTACCTGACACTCTAAAAATTCCCTCCCCGGCTTTCTTGTAGGCTCCCTTCAGATGCTGGAAAGCCACAACAAGGTCTCCTCAGAGCCTTCTCTTCTCCAGACTGAATAGCCTCAACTCCCTTAGCCTGTCCTCATAGGAGAGGAGTTCCAGTCCTCTGATCATCCTCACAGCCCTTCTCTAGACACACTCCAGCATGTCCAGATCCTTCCTGTAATAGGGGCTCCAGAACTGGACACAGTACTCCAGGTGGGGTCTCACCTCCCTTGACCTGCTGCCCATGCTTCTTTTGATGCAGCCCAGGATGTGATTGGCTTTCTGGGCTGCAAGTGCATACTGGTGGCTCCTGTTGAGCTTCTCATCCACCAGCATCCCCAAATCCTTTTCTTCAGGGCTGCTCTCAAGCTAGTTGCTGCCCAGCTTATATCAGTGCTTGGGATTGCCCCGACCCAGATGTAGGACCTTGCACTTGGTCTTGTTGAACCTCATGAGGTTGTCATGGGCTCACCTCTCCAGCCTGTCAAGGTCTCTCTGGATGGCATCCCTTTCCTCCAGCGTGTCTGCTGCATCACAGAGTTGTGTCATCAGCAAACTTGCTGAAGGTGCACTCAATGCCACTGTCCATGTCACCAACATGAGCCCATATTGCACCAGCTTGGAGACCAGGGACCAGGATGTTCCTGTCCTTATGTCAGTCCACAAACTCTTCATTATATTTTCTCTCCCTTAACCAGCTGAGGAGGGGAGGGATAAGAGTGGCTTTGGTGGGCCCCTGGCAGCCAGCCCAGGTCAACCCAGGACAGGGTTATATGCAGAGTTTCAATTGTCTTTCACTGCTAATTTATGAATAAATTTTGTTTGGAATTAAAATTTAACCCTTTGAATCCAACTCACAGGTTTCTGGTCAGGACCTAGAGTCCTTTCACTGATAGAAGCATATAGAAAAAGAAGCTTTCTCCCTGGAATGACCAAATGCCCAAACTGCTGGCTCCTACTAAATGATTCTCCTTTTCCATCCTTAGGAATAGCAGTAAGTAAACAGTGGTAATCCACTGTGAGTCACTCCTGCCAGATGCCTCACCTGACACATGTTGGTAAGCAATCTGACACACCTATGTTTCTTCCTGAGCATTCTTGCCTTGGCAAGCTTTACTTCTTACCCCCTGCCCCACGCTTAGCAGATGAGCCCAGATTGTCCCTCTTATTGCTTATAAAGTACTGGAAGACCTATCCTGCCAGGCATTCAGGACACACATCCTCTTTGAGCATCTCTGCTGTCCTTGCAACAAAGAGCTTTAAGCAAGGTCAAGCATCTTGGTGAAGGTATAATAGCTCCATATGGGCAAAGTTGAGCTGGCTTCCTTGTAAATTACTTTAGATGAAGATCACCCCCTAACCAGGACAGGAAAACCGCAAGGTTGGACACGAGGGACGTTTCTGGCTGATGTTTCACCTTATTCTGCTACTGTGTTCCAGGAGAGAAACCAGAGAGGAGAAATAGTCTGGGTCTCCACAGATCATTTCTGACATCAGGTATGAAGAAGAGTTCACACCCATAGTGACAACTGACCAGGTAACATCAGTGAGGATTAGGAGAACGTGTGGGGAATGGCAGTGGAATGACTGTCAGGGGCTGGAGGAGCTCGGGCATCAGGATGTCCCACTGCAGCTCCCAGGATGCTTTCTAGCAGCTCTGGAATCAGGGCTGGAAAGTTCCAGTGTGATCAGAGAAGTATGAATCAAAAAACCAGTCAAAGCACAGGCCCACTGCTGCTGTGGCAGGATGATTGCACCCATACACAAGTGGAGAAATGGATCTGCAACAATGTGACTTTCCTCCCAGAACTCACAAGGGCTCCAACAGCAGCAGCTTCATTTTTCCCCCTGCCAAGGCAAGCATGGCTGTAACTCACAGGGTAAGCCAGAAGCCTCTGCTCAGCAGGAAGAGTCAAAAAAGCTGCCAGATCATGGGGAACACAAACACACAACCAGGCGTTTGTTTGTGCCTCCTAAAGGCAGTCCAACAGAAACAACAAACTTCTGGACTTTATGTGGCTTCTTCTAAAAACAGAGCCTGAGGGCAAGTTCTTGAATCAAAGGTGCTACTGTGTGAGCAGAGACACCTCGGGAAAGAGGCTTTTGCTTTCTTAGCGCGAAACTTGAACTAAGGGGAAGGCAAATGCATTATTCACAGTCCAAATACAAAATCATTCAAATTCCAAATTCAAATTATTCAAATTCCATTATGCAATAGATTCAGTGATGTTTCAGTAGCCTACAAAAGGTGACAGAGGGACTGATTCGGTTTCATTTCATACCTGAAGCATAGTTTTAGTGCTGCTGATTTCATACTGGTAGAACTACTGAGGAGAATTGTGCTCAGTAAGTGGTTTTGCTGAGAGAGACATAAGCTAAAAGATTTAAACATGGAATCTGAACTTTCTGAAGAATCACAGAATCAATTCTATACCAAGAATTTCTCTTTAGCTCCAAACCCAGGGACATTTGCAATATATACACTGTTTCATAGTCTTGGATTTCAAAGGTCTGCAGTCTTCAAAGCCTGTTTTTCCTTTTTTTTTGCATAATGATTTCACCACAATATTTTCCTGGTCAGAATCTGAGTCTTAGGATAACAACATATTCCTTAGTAGTGTCATGTACTACTACAAGCTCTAAATGCTGGCTGTTAAACAGAACATCATTCAGGGGCCTTGCAATCGCATTTACACTTGCAGGATGCTCTTCAGCCTGACCTAGTTGTAAATTGGGGGCCTACCCTTTTGAAGCATCACATGTTCATAATTCCCTTTCATATTTCAGAGATGTGGCAGTGCTCCACACTCTTGACAGCTGGGGTACACGCATTTCATCCATACCTGTCTGTGCCTCGTTAAATATTTAACATGTACCCTGGAAAAGCAGTCAATACTAGACATGGTACACAGTAAAAACAGGAGATACCTTTGGTGACAAGGAAGAGAACAGATTTTCCCATTTCTCATGCCTCTTCCATTTTCCATACAAACCACAAAGAGTTATCCGAGCAGTTTTGCCAGACTATGAAAAAAGCAGTAACCCACCAAAACAGTTTTTTCCTTAATAGTAGTGCCTCTAAATGTGTGTTATATAAACAAATACCTTTTGTTATGCTACAGGAAACAGAACTGACAGTCATGTTAGGGAGGTGGGCAAGGAGGTACACAGTTGGGAGGTCTCAGAGGAAAGAGTTGCAGGACTCGGGCACTAAAAAGTCACAGGAAGTGAAGACTCATGCATCTGACCAAAGCCACCACTGCCTATTGGCTTTGGCCCAAGCTTTCTCATAAACTGAGCTCACTCTGCTTCTGGACAAACAGCTAACTCTCACCACTCCATACAAGTGGGGAGAATCTCACTTGGTTGTAGAATTATATGAAGAAGTAAAGGACTCAACCTGGCAGAGTCTTATGGAGCTGTTGAGGTTTCACAACACAAGGAAAGTGCTAGACTAGTTCGAGGGCAGTAAGTTTCCTGAGCAGTGCAGAGAAAAGACAGAAATCATATGGACTGTCTGCACTCAGAGCAATCTGCTGTGGTACCATTTCTTGCCTATTGACAGTACAGTGGTGTCTGGGATACAGCAGACTGCTGATAGAGATTTGTTTAATATGAAAAGCATGTTAAACATTTGAATCACTGATTTTTATTTTCCTTTTAAGGAAGGCTTAAAATACAATGGTAAAATGCTGGTAATAGCTCTCTTCCTGTCAGTAAACCAAGGTTCAGATTTCAGAATACACACTTGTTAACTGTGGCTTTATTTGGCAGTATCTGCTTGCATGAATTCATTCACAAAATCAGAGGGAAAGGATAGGAATAACTCTGTAAGCACTTTAGAGTAAGACCATAGATCCTCATACAAACCTGTGAAAGGATTTACTTACTCTCTTCAAAAAGCAGCGGGCAAGAAGGTCAGGGTTTTCAATGCAATGTTCTATCTCCTTAAGGAAAATCCTGAGAGGGGAAAAAGGAAAGCAAACAGTAATGCAACATGCCACACACGCTATGTGCTAGCTTCTCTATATCCAGCTCAAGGCCCATGTTTTTGTAGTAAGAGGATTCAGTGGGGAAAGGCAATAATTATGAGAAACACACACACAACATTATTTTAGCAAATTGGGACGTGGTTCACAGTGAATTGCCTGGATCACCAATATTAGCATGTTTTCGTGTGCTCACAAGCATCTGATACATTTGGGCCCTCTGGCTGTTGAGATTTGTTTCCAATATGCAGTCCAAACACTTGCTTCCCATTTGGCTATAATGATTTTTCAGAACAGCTATAAAAGACAGAAAAGCTCTGTCAGATGCAGTTGCTTAATCAGCAAGCAATGAAAATATGGGTTGTAAAGGCTTCTGCAGCAGCAGTCAATGCTCTAAGCCTTCAAAGAAAGAAAGGTCATGCTTGCAAAGGTAGGGGATTGTGATTCCCCAAATGGAAAACACCTTCCAAAATAACACAGAAACTGGAACATAACTTTTCTACTACATATCAACTAATTTCTATTTTGTGTCAACTCTCTGCATAGTATTTAAACTTTTAAAGGAGGACTTTTGAAATTTATTTTGTTCAACTCTTTGTTGCATCTTACAGGCAATCATTGTCCAAAACAGTTCCTAAATTTTCGCATTGGCTACAACTAGTTTTACTTAATCGAGGCGAGGAAAAGAAGGAAATTTACAGAAGTAGTCCTAATCTTTGTGGTTTGAAAGAGAATCAAAAGAGGTTAATCCTGCTCAGAACTGGCACTTGTTCACAGCATGGACAAGGCTTCTGGAAAGTTTTATGATAGTGTGAAGGATAAAATTCCTTATGGAAAAGTGCTATCAAATATATCATGTCTTCTGATGTAATAGACATATAGGACAATCAAGGTGAACACGACAAAAACTTCCTCACAGAGGAATTTTGCCAGAGGTTTAGCCCTGTGACAGGTCTTTACCCTGAGAGAGGTGGTATAATGCTTGCCATGAGGGACAATTAAAAATGGATAATGCCAGAGAAAAATCAGTAGTAAATGCACAAAAGATTATACCCACTCATGAAAAGTGAAATATATGATCACAGAGGTGTTCTTCATACATGGGTTTTTAAGACACACACAGAAGCAAGGCGAGGATGACTTTGCCTGCCTGTGTATGTGCGAGTATGACAAAGCACTCCACATAAATGGAGCAGAAGTGACAGAAGCACCTGAGGCTGCAAGACAACTACCACTTCTCACGTGCCTGTTGTGGAATTCGTAGATTTCTGGAAGGTTCCCAAAAAGAATTTCCTTCTTGTTCTGGAGTGCCGATGGAATCAGATGTACTAAACTGGGATTGTCCATTTCTGAAGCATAGCCCTGCAGAGAAGAGTGGAAAATAAAGGCAGTCTGTTTTTACCAGGGGAGGACCGTATCTGAGTCACAGAAAAGCCCCAAAATCTATGTGCTTTTTGTTCAGCTTCTCCTGTGCCTGCTTCATTGTTGCTGAATTTCTGATGTTTCTAATTTTCCCCAGAGCTTTTAACCCTGACAGATGTGGAAATACACTTTAACCACACATGGATGGATTACTGATCAACAATAAAAAAAAAAAGCTGTTTTGGTCATGAAGGGATGGAAACTGCTACATTTGATAGACATCTTTCCACTACACTGCTTCATTGCAAGAGGGTAAGTTTGGATTTATTTGTTGAACTGCGGCATTTGGCTTGACTATTTGGTTGTTTCTTGTAGAAACTGGATTGTGTTTCTTCAATAAAAGCTGAGAGAAGATTCTGAGGGCAGATTTTAAACTCAAAAGTAATATATCAATTACCAGAGCTGACAGCTCCCACAGATCAAATCCAATAAAGAAGCAACCACACGTCTGGAAAAAGAAACTACCCGGTCCTTCAGTTGCCACCCAAGTACAAGCATGATTGAGCCTTATTCAGCCGCCACCCTCCCACACACTGGAGACCTCAGACTCCACACAGGCAGAGTTTGCTGCTATCCTCTGAGTTTCAAAAGCCCAAGGGTTATTTTTGCAGTGTGAGCTGCTCTTTTCTCTGTTCAAACACTACATGGGGCAAGACCAAAAAAAGGAGAAAGCGCTTGTTTTCTTGTAAAATTCTTTCATTTACATTCACAGAAACAGTGTCTGGCCCCATGGAAATCAAGGGTGCTGTTTCTGAAGCCTATGGAGGATATCTGAAAAGGCACATGATTAACTAGTCTTCTGTCCAGGACGTTGAGAACCAGACAGCTGCCTTTTTTCTTTCCACCCCCACCCTTTCTCCTGTGGGCTAGGGTTAGAAAAGGTGCCTCTTCCTTTAAGCCCTGAGGAAATATGTTCAAAACATCCTTCTCATTTTCCATCTCCGAGGCTGAGCTATCTTGCTAGCAGTGGCCGCGTACTCTAAACAGAAGTGGGAGGTGAGCATGGTCAGCCCATGATCGACTTGAAGGTTAAGCACCAGAAGAATTTCTTACCTCTATTATACTTTGAAGTTCTTCCACATAAACCCGTTCTGTTTCTATCAGCTCATTGATTATGTGGCTAAAAGAGAAGAGAGGGGGAAGGTTATAGCATACACCAACAGTTCAACAAAGCATACATGAAAGAAACTGCTTTTCCTTGTGTATTGCTGTTTATGACTGACTACAAAAAACAAACCCTCCTGTGACATCTCCAAAGGTCATTTCTCCATAGTTCAGTACTGTGACATGTTGATAGTCTTAAAAGTCCTAAATGTCCCCTGGACTATTATTCCTAAAGCTGATTTTCAATTTCATGTTAGCTGCTCCTGTCATTTTTTTACCTACAAATCTGAGCCAAGACATTAAAAATGTCCTAGAAGGTAACAAAGAAGTTTCCTTTTCTAATAACAACTAATAATAAAATGGGATTATATTTCCCAAGGCTATGTTGAGTTTCTGTTTGGCTAACTGGTGATGAGGCTTCCTTTCTTTAATACACTAAAACCAGACAGCAGGGTGGTGTTAGAAGTCTTTAAACATGAAAATAGAGTTAAACATTTACACCATATTCTGGATTCTTCATTTCTAACAGTAGCTCAATGCTTCTAAGTAACTTGGAGAGAGATGTCGGAAATATCTGACTTATTTCACAGAAATATGTAAGTAACCAATTCACTTCTGGACCAAAAAAAAAACCTAATTAGATTTTAAATGTATTAAAACCTTCAACATTTTTATGCATCTGTTGTCCCATATTCAAGAAAATATTCTCTTTCATACTCTTAAAGTTTTCAGGGTAACTCATCCAGAGATGTGAGCAGTTTCTCCAAGTAGAAAAGGACCAATGCTTAATATTCCTTTCCTGGTCCAAGCTTTACCAAAGTCCCTAACCACATAGCTAGATTAAGCAAAAGCATCACCAGAAGCTCACTAGGGAGTCGTGCCTAGAGGAAGACATTGTGGTGTGGTCACAGTAAATGGAAGGTTACAGAACTGGGGCAGTTTTGGAAAAAATACAGATTTCTAGTATTTTGTTAAAAGGCTGTCCAAAAGATAGGAGGAGATAGAAATCTGCTCCTCTGCTGCCTAGTGTCAGAAGCTTGAACCATCTCCAGGCTGCTTTCTAGACCAAAATATAAAGACAGGAAAGTGATTTCTATCACTCCTGCTGGAAAGTTTGCCTTGTCTATATCAGGTCACCAAGCTTTTATATACCACACAACAGCCATCACTGATTTCAAGTTCATCTTACTGTTGAAAGATGCATATTTATCTGCAAACAAGACATAAATTTTCTAGATTTATTTAACCTGTTACCCAAGAGATTACATGAGGACTGACTCTGAATCAAACCCAACACATGGAGTACAATTACACCTTGAAAGCAAATTATCAGTCCATAGATTTCCTAGTAATTCAGTAAGTAGAACAGAGGCCTTTAGAGTATTTTACTGTCCAGCTTCCTATGAAAGATGAAGCAAAAATGAATTTGTTTAATCTTTTCTAATCCTGGTTTAACATAGAGCACTGTCTCTTGAATCCCCACTGTAAGAAATCTGGGGGTTTAATTGGTGTAGTAATCTTCATTTTGTTTGGAAAACATCGTCTGTTCAGGGTGTTAAAAAAGGCGGGGGGGGGAAATCACATGAGGAATGTTTTATTAGAGGAAATTCTGTGGGACTCTCAGATCCTGCCATTGTAGTTAGGAGGTTGTCACTAAATCTAACATAAATCTTTAAGAAGGTTTTGTTTTATTGTTTAACTTAGTTCTGCATGTAAGTTTATACTAAGTAGATGCTTCAGCTTTAAGTGTTATAAGTCACTCCTTCTAAAGGTGGTGCTAGTCATTTTATCATGATGAAACAGAAACAAAAAACACCCCCTTGTTAGAGTTCTAGAACTTCTAAACCACAAGCCCATACATAAAAGGTAATCATTCTCCAGTACTTCTCCACAGTGAGATGGCAGGCCTTCCTGCCTAGATAGGACTTTTATTTGGTGGATATATTGTTGGAGCTTTTTGGTTTGAACTGGAGTCTCTTGCCAACCACAAATTGTGTCCACAGGGAGAAAAGAGGAACTTGACCAAACATCCAGCATTCTGTCAGACTCAGCACATGTGCTTTAGAGCTGTTTTCACACCTGCCTCTTAGTACCCATGGCCATGCAATTTCCTTCTTGAAACACAGCAGCTATATGCTTAAGACCCACACTGTTCCCAAAGCAGTACATCTCTACTGCTTCTGCAAAGAGGTGGTGGATGCAAATTCTATTCCCGATGCTGCCACTAGTTCAAAGTGTTTCTTGATTTAATCCATCCATCTATCTGTGCCCATCCCACAGTCTCCAGGTGTCACTTCATATTATTGCAACATTATTCTCCTGAAAGTGTTATTCTTTCTCTAGTAGGGTCGGTGCTACAGCAGTCACTGGCACAAACCTATCAGAAAGGAGCCTTATCGCCAGTGCTCCTGGAGTAATTTACCTGAATTGCTTCCCAAACAATAACCACAGCAGCAAAATCTCAAACATTAAAGATTGTTGCACATGAATCACTCTCCTCAAACTCTTAACAGAAAGCTGTGCACTTGGTTAAGGGACTTCCACAAGCCTTAAAGTTGCCCTGACAAAGGTGCCATTTAAGAACAGTAAATTCAAGAGCTACGTAAGTGTGTCATGCTGCTGGGGGAGGCAATCGTGGAGAGGGCATGAAGGAGATACTTTAACACTCTGTGTGAACATGCTAGGTTGTTACATGATGAAATAGAGAGCTCACTACATGGCACAAGGGATTTAATGGCATATGAGATAGCCTTATGCCTGGAAAACTGATTTACATTAGGCCATGAGGGGTAAAATATGAAATCTTCATGCCTTCCCAGATGCCTTGAGGCAGTGAGGGCAATTCAGCATGGGCCTGCTGCAAGCAGGAAATTTTATGTTTAAGGAATATATGATGCAGCAATTGACAAGACTATTGTTACAGGCAGTTCATTCAACTCTTCTTCCCCTTCTCAACAACCATGATGGTGTTAGATGTAATTTCTGCTACATCATAAGTCCCCTTTACAATGCCCAACATTTTAACCAAGTTAATATAGCAAATGAAAACATACATTGCTCCTAAAGAGAAAGGACAATGGACTGCAGATAAAAAATTAAGACAAATGTGGCTATTCCACTGTCTTTCTATCTGCTGAGAAGAAAATACAGGCACCAGGGTTCATCCTGATGTTTGTCAATAACAGAAACTAAACAAAAGGCAAAACAGTAAAGGAACGAAAAAGCCTGTCAGAAAAATGATGACTACAAGCTATTTAATGGCAGACCAGAAATATGGACCCTTACTGTATTTACAGTTTCAAACTTAACTCACAGTTCCTTCAGTCTGTCTTTCTTTCTGTGTCTATGTGCAAGCTACACAGCAAAGTTTGATGCAGATTTCTACCAGCTTCTGAGGGCTTTTCTCCAGCCTCCAATGCTGACACCCACAGTGCTTACTAGTCTAAACCAGCAGACTATTCCCATGGAAGTTAACAGCAGCACTAGTGTATCTGCTATCCCAGCTGCTCTTGCATTTGCTTTGCCTTTCACAGAGAAATATGAAAACAGGAGATGGAACCAGGAGGGACCCCTCATAATCTAGCCCTTGGTGCTGAGGGACTCCTCATGGTTTGGCCAGTAAGTATGAGAGCTTACATTCTGTAAACAGGCTCATTGTAGTTGGCTGTGTCTAAGAGAATTCAGAGGTTCTTTCAGATTAGAAGCAATTTGCAGCCTTTGGACTCAGTGTTGCAATTACTCTAACTCTTCCTGTGGTGATTGGAAAGAGGAGGGGAAAACAGGTGCAACTGGGATGTGTGAGGTAAAGAGACCAGGGGAGATTTTCTACATTCCACTATTCCTTCTTTTCAGAGACACGTTGCGAGAATGTGAGGTTGGATTGCAGCAGTCCAAAGACAACAGAATTCTGAGGTGAAGTTTATGGATGGCTCTCACAAGGATAGCTCCTCACTAGGATCACTCCCAAGCAGACCACCTCACCAAGGACAGTGAAGGATTAGGCTGAAAGACTTTCCATGGAGTCTGAGAAACTTTCAAGATCCTATCCATAGGCATTCTTGTTGTCACTAAACCTTCATTCCACTGGAGTATACTTGCTCTTTCCCCAACACAACAAACAAATAGACTTACTAAATTAGAAGAGTCCCAAAGGTTCAAATCATACCTGCCCCACTATCTTTTCTGGTGTGAAAAGAGCGGCATGAAACATTGCTCAGGAGAGCAAGGCCAACTTTGCTTCTGTGGAGGGAGTTTACTCTGTGTCCTAGCAGAGCGGGCTCAGCCAGCACTAACCTGCAACCCACTCTGTATGCTGCTACAACTTGCCAGAATCAGGACATAGCTGGAGGAGATCACACACCAGCCCACTGGGGTGATGTTATCAAATGTTCTTCCAACAAAGGAAACTTCTTGTTGTGTGAAACAATTAAAATGCGTGAACTAGCTTACAATTCTTTGAATTATTAATCTGGATTTCTAAGAAGACATCATGGCCTTGTTTATACTAAGACCAAATTTCCCACACGTGTGATTTCACCTCAGTTTGCTTTAGGCAGATTATTCTTGCTTTGGCAATCACGACTGCCCTGCAGCACTCCAAAGTTGAGCCAGTTTCCACCACTCCTAGCTTGAGAGGCGCTGCAGTGGCAGCACAATACAGATAAGAAAGGAGAAAGTATTGCCTTGTTGCAACAAAACTTTTGTTGGTAGTTATTTATATGACCTGGCCTCTTCTGGTAACTGAAAGCACACCACTAGGAAGATCCTCACCAAAATGACCATGAAGAAAAGATGTACCAGCCCATTACATATTCATAATGGTTTTCTTTCCTTTTTCCTTAAAAAAAAAAAAAGAAAAAAATGGAATATAATTGAATGTCTGGCCAAGCTCCCCAGGTGCATGAGGTTATGCAACCAGAGGAAAGGCTATAGGCTTGGGGAAGAGTGGCTGAAAAGCTTCCTGGTAGAAAAGAACCTGGGGGTGTTACTTGACAGCTGGCTGATTATGAGCCCGTGGTGTGATCCAGTGGCCAAGAAGGTATCCTGCCTTGTATAAAGAACAGTGTGGCCAGCAGGACTAGGGCAGTGATTTTCCCTCAGCACTGGTGAGGGCACACCTTGAATACTGTGCTCAGTTTGGGGCCACATGCAAGAGAGACAGAGGACCTTGAGCATATACAAAGAGGAGCAATGAAGCTGGTGAAGAGTCTAGAGCATAAGTCGTCTGAGGAGCAGCTGAAGGAACTGGGGTGGTTTAGCCTGGAGAAAAGGAGGCTGATGGCAGATACTGTAACTAACTACAACTCCCTGAAAGAAGGTTGAAACAAAGTAGGTGTTGGTCTCCTCTCCCAAGTAGCAATAGGACAAGAAAAGTCTGCCTCAAGTTGCACCGGAGGAGCATATTTGGAAAAATTTCTTCATTAAAAGGGTTTGTGAGCACTGAAACAGGCTACCCAGCAGCAGCACTGGAGGTGAAGTACCCTGGAAGTATTTAAAAGCTGCATAGATGTGGCAGTGTCAAGTTATCACTGGACTTGATGATCTTAAAGGTCTTTCATAACATAAGCAAGTCTGTGTGATTCTAATCTCAGGGCTGTATCACAAGACTTCCCCCTCTGCTGTGGCATGTGCTACCTTAACAAACAGTATCAAATACCATGAAACACTAGGTGTACCTAGAGACTATCACAACCTGTTAGTATCTCCTTTAGCCATCTCAATGGCTTTTTGCTTATACAGTTGCAATTTATGCATCCTGTTCAGATGGCATCATAAAACTAATTCAGGACTTTTGTTTCCATCACTGTGCTGCTTTTCTGACAAATTCATTGGCTCACTCCCATTCACAGATCTTCTTTCTATGCCAGGATTTGCTGTCACAGGCGCCTGTCCTGATAAGAAGTCTTAGCCCAAAGAGGAATTGGAGCTATCAAGCAGAATTACACCAGTAAGCTTTTCTGAACAACAAAAAAACCCATCACCAAAAAAAACAACAAACAAAACACCCTCCCCATAGATCATAACTGGTGCTCCAAATCTATTATGCTGCAGAAAACCTGCCTGCATGACTGATGGGGAGCCAGCAAAAGTGGCACTTGTGCATAGGCACTCCCTACCTGTCATGCAAAAATGCATGGTGCCTGCAAGATGAAAAGTCAAGCAGCAGAATACCAGTGTGCAAGAGCAAAATACTCAGTGAAATTTATTAAATTAAAGCAAATAAAATAAGCATCACTTTTATAAACACAAGTAACTTAGATATAGATCTGCTTGCATTGAAAATATTTGCTCTTTCAATAACTGAGGCTTCAAGCGCAAGGAAAAAGTTTAAACAGAACTGTGTGCAGTGCAACAGACAACATATACTTAGAATAAACATCAACATTGGACAGGGTTAGGCATAAGAGAAGCAAGAGTGCATGCCTCCTCCCTGGGGTGTTCAAGGCCAGGTTGGATGAGGCCTTGAGCAGCCGAGTCTAGTAGAGAGGCATGCCTGCCCTAGGAGGTTGGATCTCTAAGGTCCCTTCCAACCTAAGCCATTCTATGACTTTCTTGGCCCAGCACTTTGGCTAGTCTTAAGTATTGTCAAGTATCTATTTCTGAAAGTAAATAAATTATAACAATAAATAGCACATCTAATTTTGAATTAGAAATTGCTACAAGAAATTCTATGACTGGTCTTGCCTTAAAATCTCAACACTCACTATGGAATCAAAAGAAATGGCAGCATGTCAGGTGCTGTGTAGAGGAAACTTCCATTCCTCATACATAATTGCTTCTAAGAGGATTTTTAAATCTTTTCTCACAGTGCTAAAAGTGCCTTTTGCAGTTGAAAAGTATTTTCAGCTGAGATTGTGCAACAGCTCAAGTGAAATTTAATTAATGAGTCAGTTGCTGTACTTTACCTCCTAAAGTGGAATAAAAGATCATTCTGGACGTAAGAACATTTGTTTGAATGGGACTTCATATTTGTTAGTTGATACAGTAAACATTTCTGATTTCTCTGACATATTAATTTACCTCCCCCCCCCCCCCCCCCCCAATGAAAGAGCAATAACTTGAAAAAAACAATTATTGCTCTTAAAGTGCATTTCCTGGCTGCAAATAGACCTCAACTACATAACTTTGAGAAGCATAAAGAATTTAGGTAGCACACTCCAACTCATCTGAAAATTAGTGCCCCTTAGTGAAGATATCACAAATGCCTGCTTAGGTGGTGCTATTCTGCTGTGATGTTAAATAGATCTGCTCAAGTTATTATGGAAGTTCTTCAGAGCAGGAGGATTATATCTTTGTTAGAAATGCACTTCACCACTGCAGTCATCACTTGGAATATTTTGCTGCTTCTGAAATAATCTGTTCACATATAAGGAATTGTCCCACATTCATTGTTCCCAAAACAACTGACCTTGGGGAAATATTTTTATATATCTTAATTAGTTGACCTACATTATAGGAACCAGAACAGAGTTGTTAATGGAGAGGCAAACTAATTAAATCACCTACAGAGAGGAATAATATGAATTAGAGGACTGAAAGGCAAGGAAGAGTTGTCGCTCATCACAGCTGTGCATCTACACTAAAACGATGCAGCTCTGTACACAAATCTGAGCTAGCTTTAGACAACATGGATGCTGCAGACTGCTCCTTCCCACAGGCCAAAATAATTTGCTGAGTAAATATTTGTCAGCTACCCATATTTGTGATCTCCCCATCAGGCCCACTTTGGTCTTTCAACTTTGCAGCTGCACCATTTCAATTTGATGGTACAGATACACTGAGCTCTGTGATAGCTTAGCATTGAGTAATCAATTAGCTACCACAAGATGAACAATTTATAGATCAAATTTGCTACTAATGTAACTGCTAAGTTAGGCCATATTTTAGTAGATTGTATTAGGTTGCTAGTAGTAGATTGTTACCCATGCAAGCTACTACACACACGCTTGTGAAATATCTGCGTGTAACTGAGCTGCTGCAGGTTAGTCAATTGCTCCTTTGCTGTGGAGGACTTTCACACTATTTCTTAGCATTGTTCGCTTGCTTGAGATTATGAGTATTTACAAATATGCCACAGAATTAACTTAATGAGTCCTTAAAGGTGTTAACCAAAAGCAAGCTTTCTGATTTCTTAGGGCCAGGCATTTCTAGTAGAGCTGGATCTTTCCTTTACCGCAAGGAAGTATATTGCATAAAGTGAGGACAGGGGAGAAAAAGAATTCTTCAGAACATTTGCTTAAGAATAGATTTGGCCTGCTAAACTGAAGCCATTATGGGCACTCAAGTTTACAAGCAAAAAAAAAAAACAGGTCTCACTGCATTTTTTAAACAAAAATACAGATATATACCTGTATGTATAAAAATCAAAATAAGATTGTGAATATAGCAATGCTGAGATTCACGCTCTCATTTGTTTCTAGGTAGTATAGACTAAAACATACAATCACAGATTATGTTCAGAAGATAAAACCTCTAAAATTCACAGGGCCTCTGTATCCTGGAAACCATTTCCTTCCTGGATGGTTTTTTCCTCTTCTTAAAAGCTGGAAATGGAGCAGGTAAAATATCTCTAGATACATAATAATTTCTGACTTATGCAATAGCTATTTAATGGCTTTTTTACTATGCTCAGCCTGACTTTTAAGACAGAATTTACTTTCAGGTTACATGCAGTACATTTTTCCATTCCTTTGTAAGGGCAATGCAATGATATCCAAATACTAACTGACCTCACGGGACCTCTGAGACTGACAGTGCTGTGGATTTTCCCACATAGGGTGGTATGGCATGGTATTTGAAAAAGGGCTTTCTTCATAAACCCACAAGTTACAGTGGTAAACCCCCAAAGCTTTCAAACAGACAAGATCAGGAAAAAACCAACATTAAACCCCAAAAGTAGGTTAAAGGAAGCTGTATGAAAACTATTTATATTGAGAATTTATGTTGATTACCAAGTAGACCTAAAACACGGTCACAGCCTTTCACCAAAGTTCTGTGTAATCTCAGGTGGGTATCCTTACTACCTGGTGTGATAGAGAAGGGTTTAAGCATGTATGACTTCTCCCTACTAATTCCTACGCTACTGTAATCTCTTAATCCAGAGCATCCCTGTGAGGTGGTGCAGCTAACATCTCTCATGCCTGTGGTGCTCACTCATCCGGTTCCAGCAAGGGTCCTTTAGTGCCACGCAGAGCAGTTTTGGATTGGGTTACAGAAGCCAAACCCAAAACTATTGTTCACTTTATGCAGCTGGTAACACAAATACTATCCTGAAGAGTCCACTGCTGCAGGAAGAGATAAGCTCCAGTGTCTTTGATTCTCATGGCAGATGTGCTCGACAGCTTTGTTCGGTGAGATTTTGGAATGCCATTTGGGTAGAAGGTCAAATTAGTTTTATTATTAATTCTGAAATAATTGATTTGACAGACAGCCCTGAGTTTACATTGGAGGTGCCAGACCAGAGAAGTGTACATTGCACTAGGAAGGGATGGGATGCTTTTAATGAAGAGTCATAGTTTCTGTGTGGGTTTGTATTTTAGTCTGAGATGCAACCCTAAGGAGACTCCACCCTGCAAAATTTGCTTCTCCCTATAATAGGACACAGCACCGTGCCAGACTTAAAATCTATGGTCTTCTTGATCAAGCATCAATACATTTCTTGGCTATAACCTGCTTTTAAATGTCCTTAAGAATCAGTATGCTGTGAGGTTTGGGGGAAATAAATCAGGTGTCAGTTACAGGATGATAGGAATGGAATAGGTAGATAAAATCCTGAGAAGTTAAAATGGGATTTATGGGAGCAGCTGGAACACATATTCAACTGTAGTTACTGATGTAAATGTGCCAAGAAGAGAGTAAGTTGAGAACTGTCATGGCTGAGGAGCAGACATACTCTTGTGTGTGTGATGCATTCTCCACAGCAGTAATCTAGGGCAGAGAGGAAGGCAAGGATCATACCATCTGCAGCTTCCACACTCCACCCAGCAATGACTGGGAATCACAATTGCTAACAATATCCATGCCCTTTTACTAAGCTATAGTTTGGACAACCCTCTCTACCATACCTCTGGAATGCCACTTACAGAATTTAATGATAAACATAGAAAAAGAAGAAGAGACACCATCTGTTGGAAGATATTCTAAATTTAGAAAGCAGATTTAGAGAATGGTAGGACAGATTCCAACTGGAGAATATGCTCAAAGGGCCACTTCACAGAAAAATCTCACAACTGCAGACCGCTAGAACTGGGGAGGATATTACCCAAATTAACTTTAAGCAGCTGCTAATGGCCAATGCCCATGATAACACACACCACAGGACACTCTATGCAAGAATAGGAAGCTTGCTTTATCATAGCTGTCATAGGAAGTGCCTAGTTTGCCAGTTCAGGGTTTGTCTCCACTTAGCCTATACCCAGGGGTAAACTATAGCAATGTTCTATCACTCAACTATCCCTTCCCAACCAGGAAAGGGCAAACTGAGAAAAGAAGACAAGACCTGAAGGCTGAAATGAAAATTGATTTAACAAAACAGCAAAACTAATTCTAATACTAATGTTAAGTATACAAAGGTACACTCAGCCCCGTGACTACAATACTCACAATAAATGGGAAAGCAGTCATTAGGAGCAGAACAGCAAACAAGCCTCTCCAGAGGTGAGCAGGAACAATCCCCCACACTTAGAAAACTCCCCCCTTTATAATGAGTATGATGGTTAAGTTCTGGGATACACCTGTAGCCAGCTCAGGCCAGCTGCCCTGGCATTTGCCCCTCCCAGTTCAAGCTCCCAGCTGACTCAAAACTGCTAACGACCTGCATATTATGGATGGCTTAGGATTCTATCCCATCAAAACCAGGACAGTACCTGTGGTTAGAACTGGGGCTGTGTGCAGTTGCAATGGTGACTGAAAGAGGTATGAGCATGCCACACCAGGCAGACTTGTTACCCAGGCTGGAGCTCTTGGTATCCTCTGTCCATGCAGTTAAATCTGTCCTGAGAGTACTTGTTGGGGAACCAGCTCAGACAGTCAAAGCCTGTGCAATGATGTTACCAAGAACAGTCACTCATGGCCTTCCAGTATCTGAAGGGGGCCTACAAGAAAGCTGGGGAGGGAATTTTTAGGTGCCAGGTAATGATAGGACCAGGGGGAATGGAAAATAAATAGAAATGGGTAGATTCAGATTGGATGCTAGGAAGAAGTTCTTCACTATGAGAATGGTAAGACACTGGAACGGGTTGCCCAGGGAGGTGGTAGAAGCCCCATCCCTGGAGGTTTTTAAGGCCAGGCTGGATGTGGCTCTGAGCAACCTGATCTTGTGTGAGGTGTCCCTGCCCATGGCAGGGGGGTTGGAATTAGATGATCCTTGAGGTCCCTTCCAACCCTAACAATTCTATGATTCTATGTTATTTAACTCTAATTCAGAAAGGCAAGATTATCCACACTAGCTTGTCCAACATGACTATTAGCTGGGGAAGAGCATATGAAGACAAGTTTGCCATAACTGGAAATGCAAATAAAGCATCAGTGTCTTCAAACTACAGGCTACAGAGAAAGATCAGAAACGGTGTGTTGAATAACCTGGATACACACAGGAACTTTGCAGAGGATCTCTTGGCAGACAAGTGATGCTGTACAGAATACAATTCCTGTTTAGATCCATATGAGGAAAGGACATTGCTGCTGTGTGAAAAAATATGTAAATGAATTTCCAGGAGTAAATACAGCATTCAAAACATGAAAATGTCCCAAATCTTCCAAACCTGGTTATTATATTCCAAATTAATGAGCAGCTTGTTAAATGCAGGACATCAGTGGTGATTTACTGAACAGCTTGATCACTGGTCCATTTCATCACTGTGTACAGAGGACTGAATGATCTCCTATCTGCTATGTCCTGTCTGCTACTGTACTGCAAGCGATGCAGTTATTTAGGTCAGCCTTGTGTGGGTGTAAGTCACTCACATCCTGATCTAAGCAACAGGACATGTACCTTGTGCTGTTGTAAATGACAATGTGAAGTGCTCAGCACTCCTTCATGACCTAACTGACACACAGGAGATGCATGGTTTTCATTTCAGACGAATTTAAAACCAGATTTAATTGAAACTGGTGTGAACATGTATGGGAAAGACAGGTATACTTTGACAGCTACATCTGGGGAATTTTACACCCTGAGAGGCCTCATCGATCTGAGTAGCATTTCAATGGTTTCTTAGCCACTTAGCAGATTGCCGCTGCTGTAGCCTTTAAAAGAGAAAGTGTGACCATCTGAAAAGGTATGGTATAAAATCGTAGCTGAGACTCTCCTGCTCTTTCCCCATCCATCAGCTTGGCAGTGAAAATAGGGCAGAGTAATATCCTCTGCTCCTTAGTTTGTGCCTGTGTTACCTGGAATTTCCTGGGAGTCCTTCAGACACCTATTGAAAGGCCTTGAGTATCAGCTCCCTATGCCAGAGGTGTTTGTTAAGAGGTGATATAGCTATAGTTAGGGGAGAAACAGAAATGTGCATCCAGTCCTAAGCCCACACGAAGCAGCTTTTATTTGCATATGCTCTATAAACCCTGAGATGGATCAGACAATGGGAGAGAACAGAGCTTTAATAAAGTCCTAGACAGGCCTAGCAAGTCACCATCCAGTAGAGGATGCAAATGGCACCTCATTGACTGTGTTCTTCATGAAGTTTCTAAAGCTTTTCAAGTGAAGCACACACATTCCTGTGACACAGAGCAAGGCAGAGAAGATACCTCTGATCTTAATCGTCCCCATGTGCCTAAAACAAATCAGCCATCCAGTATGTGCATGTGGCCAGCTGCATTCCAGCAGCTTGCCCAGAGCCAGCAGGAGCAGAACAACTGCACAGAAAACAAGCTGAGGAATTCCTGGAATTTCTGAAGAGTATTAAAATAACCTTAGTATCCAATAGCAAGCAGGTATGAGAGATAATAGCAAAAGTGGCTGCTTACCCCTCTTTGATACTTGGTTAAGTGCAAATTTTGTAAGAGGGCATGTGAATGCTGAGAGCATTTATTTCAGCTTTTCTCAACCCCCCAGATTCTTTGGTAGCAAGGACACAAGGACTTCGGGAAGCCCCCTCCAGAGCACTCACTACAGCACTGTATTGTAGCATTAAGATTTTTTTCTACTCCTCACAATAATTTTCCCAGTTCTCAGAACTGGATCTATTATAGGAATATGTCTCCGTTTGCTATTCTACACACGTTTCTATCAGTAGCAAGATCTCTCTACATGGCAGCATTCACTTCACTTCAAAGATCTTCCCAACCCTTTAGGCTGTAATTAGAGTTGTAAGTGTTGGAGCCAATCTGCCCAATGGGGAAACTTCTCTGAAAACAAAGATTTTTGTAAAGGTTGAAAGAGATGGTGGCAAACAAGAAATGGCTAGTGGGTTCTTGAAATTTCTCCTGCTGACTGCTCTTTCATTAAGTCTGGTGAAAGAAAACAGTTCTCTGTGCTCATAACAATAAAGTCAAGAACACAGCTTCTCCTTTAAAAGGTAGGCTCCAAGTGCTTCCCCTCTACCAGCTGACAGTTTTCATGAGCTTGGAAATTAGACTGAAAAGACTTGCTGCTGGGCTTCTGCTGAAACACTTATGTCTCAACCACTGACCAAAATCATACTGTCTCAGTTGTAAAATAAGTCTATATTATATTATATTATATTATATTATATTATATTATATTATATTATATTATATTATATTATATTATATTATATTATATTATATATTAATATTATATTTATTATATCATATTTATTGCAATATGGCATTTGTTACCTCTTGCATTTGCACACTACAGGGAAACCTTTGTAATGAATCTCACTTATGCCATATAAAAGGGGAGGTTCATTCTCCTTTTTGGGGTTGTTCAGTCTTTCAAAAGAAAAGGCTCCAGGGAGACCTTATTATGGCCTTTCAAAATATAAAGGGAGCTTATAAGAAAGATACATTTACCATAGCCTGTAGTGGCAGAACAAGTGGCAATGGTTTTAAAATTAAAGAGGGTAGGTTTAGATTGGACATAAGGAAAAAAAGTTTTAGGGTGAAGATTGGGAGACACTTCAACAGATTGTCCAGAGAAGTTGGGGATGCCCTATCATCTGAAGTGTTAAAGGCCAGGTTGGTTGGGGCTTTCAACAATCATAGGGAAAGATGTCCCTGCCCATGGTAGGAGAGGTTGGACTAGCTGATCTTTGGGCCCATTCCATCCCATGACATTCTATGATTCTATGATTTATCTCTGACTCCACTAAAGGCTCTGTATCTTTGGCCAATAGCTAATAAAATCAGTGATCTTCGTGCCTTTCTCTTGCCATATGCAGCTCTGATGATTAAAATAAGCACTTGGACACCAAAGCTTTTAGCAGCACTCCCTGAGCTACTAGTATTTTTTACACCAGGCCACACCTAAATTTAGCAATTCCCAGACCAGTGCAACTTTGCTATTGCTGATTTAGATTAGGGCTCTGGCACAATATTCTCATGCTGAAAATAGCTTCTAATTCTTCACCCAGGGTAGAAGCACTATCCTGCTCTACCTGCACAATCTGATGATTCAGTGATATACTTATTTGTTCTTATGTTCAGAGTGATGCACAGACTGATTTCTGAAGCTCCCCAGTCCTTGTTAGATTGATAACACTGAGTGCAGGCTTGATCCTGATATTAAGATACACTGAATGTAAAGGACTCTTAAATCATATCCACCTCTGCAGTTGAAACCTGTTATTTAAGGCTACAACCACCTTCAGGCATAGACCTGCAAGTTGCATGTTCCAAGATGTGAGTTTGCAAAGTGACAGCTGGCTGCTGGTGTGCAGCAAAGTGATGTCAGGCACTCCACAGACATTTTCAGCATGTAAAGAAAAGATAAACAATGTGTTTGGACTGGGTATATATTTGGTGACTATTTTGCATGTATTCAGCAGCACTCTGCACATGTGATAGCTGGGACCATCCCATGTCCTTAAACTTGGCATAAATGATACCTCAGACTCCAAAACCTAGAGCAGGTCATTCATTATGTTAATTCTATCTGAATATAAGTTCTGGAAGAGCTTGCAGTCTCATGAGAATTTAATTCAGAAAGCAGAAATTATGCAGCCTATGTGACATGCCACATCTGATTACAAACCCACCCATTTTCCAGCTCATTATTCAACAGTAATAGACATAAATGAAAATCAGCCACAAATAACACTGCTGTAACTCCTGCCACTGCCACTGAACACCTATTGCTTCCATATACATTGGTCAGAAAGTCCAGGAACAGTTGTCATACTTTTGTGGTTTCAGTAAGAAGCACAAACATTGACTAACAAGACCTTCCAGCCCCTATTTGGATTAGAGAGGATAGAAAAATTATGAGTGGATCTGATCCAAAGACAATCAGCCAGAAAATATTCCAAATTTACTGGAAATTCAGTGGATGCAGTTTCATGATCAGTTTATCCACTCCATAACTGTGAAGGAATAAACATGTGCCTTTGCATGTTTCTAGTCACTCTACCTCGTCCTGCCCTGCCTTGCCCTTGACAGTGATTGTACACCAGTGTGGACACTCAAAGTGGTGAGCAAGACGAGTTGACCCAAATCAAGATTAACCTCACAAAAAATCATATTAGTAGTGCAGCTGTACAAGGGATACAAATGGACTACATGGAGTGCATGTGAGGAGAGAAAGAGGAAGAACGGGGCGCAGCAGACAGAAAAGAACTTTGATTGTGAAATTGTCATCAGAGTAGACCTATGAATCAGATTTCCTCTCATGAAATGATGCCACAGAACATCTGACCGAATCATCTCCCCATAATAATGTTTGAAAATGTATTGCAAAGTATCACATTAATATAGCATGTAAGATACTAGTGCATATAAGATACTAAGGAGTGCAGCAGTTGGAACTCCATGAACTCTCTGGTCAGTTTGCTACTATTGCATCTGTACAGGCTGCCTACAGCCACTTGTGTAAAAGAACTAGAAAGGGTACCCTCTGTATGGCTTTATCAAAAATGCCCAGCTATTTCAAACCGACAGACTAAGCTCAGAGTCATGTGATTATGAAAGAACATCAGATTTCTCATACAAGACACACCTCATGAATACACAGAAAAATCTGAAATCTCAAACTAAAAGGCCTAGTTAGGCTAAACACAACGAGAGAGCTATGAAGTCCACCTGGAAGTAAAGACAGTGGGAGTCCAAAATTACACGTTTTGAACAGAGGGTGCTGGTTTAGCTTATCAAACAGATAAGCTGGTTTTGTTTATCAAACAGAACTGCACTTAGGCTCGAGGTGAGGAGAAAGTTCTTCACTGAGAGAGTGGATAGCCATTGGAAGGGGCTGCCCAGGGAGGAGGTGGAGTCACCATCCCTGGAGGTGCTCAAGAGGGGATTGGACGTGGCACTTGGTGCCATGGTTTAGTCATGAGGTCTGTGGTGACAGCTTGGACTTGATGATCTTTGAGGTCTCTTCCAACCTTAGTGATTCTGTGATTCTGGATTTATAAATCCTCTTCACAGCAATTAAATACCTCCTCTTATGAATTTTAGCACCAGGCTCTGGATACTCCGTTGTGCTGGACAACACAACAGTTAGGGCACACAGATGCTGTTTGATCATGCTGTTGGAATGGGTCTATTTGATGAGGAAGGCAACATTTGGACCAGAGGCACCTATTATAACCCCTCTGAGAACACTCATCAGGTCTCTACATAGACTCAAAAAGGCTCAGAACCATCAAATGGCAGATGCCATTTTTCAGGAAAAGAAGTGGACCCAACTGTAAGACAAACTCAGCCACAATGGACTAAATCTATTTGTGTCGCTGGTTAGGAGCAGTCACTTTTGGTTTATGTCTGAATCCTCTTTTCCCATACACACATCTTAAATGTTAAAGGTATCTCCTGATTCTGAAAATGCAGCTCCTTGAAATTATATTTTCTAGGAACTGTGTTATCAAGGCACAGCTAACACAGAAATATTTTGGTTTTCATTTTTAAACATCTTTGGAATACTTGACTTTGGAAGACTCCAAGTTGAGACCTTTTTATGGTCGTGTTTGGCAAGCTGGCCTCCTAAATGTTAACAATATTAAATTCAAATTTCATGCTTATAGTCATATTTAACTGAAGCACAAATTAATAGATTCTTTTTTTCTTTTTTTTTCTCTCTCTTTCTGATTTACCAATTTCAGCTGAAAATAAAAACAGGGAAAATGGGAAATTGGGTATCACCAGCCAAGAAATCTGTGCTCCAGACTTTTAAAAATATCATATAACTGAGGATTTCTTGTTCTGAAAGGGTCAGTTTTATCACTGATGAAAGGCTCAAATGGAATAACACCTAAAAGAAAGAATGAAGAACAAACTTACAAAAAAAAGAAACCATTGTGAACTTGGGAAAGAATCAACCATTACCATTTTGGTTAAGAAAAATGAACGATGCTGTGTTTATAAGGTTATTTCAACTGCTATTTGAACACTGCTAAGATAACATGCCAAATCTACACAATGATCTAGAAACTTTTCCTGCTAGGGTGAACCGCCAGCTGTAAAAAAATTATACCTTTTGTCTCCCAGAGAGAAATCTGGGAAGGCTGCTATGAAGTATTTAGTCATATTAAGACATACAACAGGAGAAAGGAGAAATGAAGTGAAAAACTCCTCAGGCCTTGAAGTTTCCTCAAACAAAACTGGTATTAAAAAACAACACATCCTTCCATGGGACACTTAGCTGTTTGGGGTTTACCCTTCCTCTACTTTTGCTGGATGCCCTTGATAACAGTATTCCTATCTCTGATTTTCTCTCTTGTGTATGAAAAGGAAACCACTCCTCAATTCACAAAGATGTCAGAAAAGTTATGGTTGTGAAGTGACAGACACTAATTGTCGTGATGTACAATAGTTAAATTTCTATGAAGTCAGTGATGAGGTCAGGAATGATTCACATCAATCACAGTCATGTTGAAAGAATAGAAGATACACAATGGGATTATGCTTGATACTTATCTTCAGTAAGAAACCAATGATTTACAATAAACTCTGCCAGGCACAGCATTACAGTGGCTATTCAACTTTGTTTGAATGAGTCTAGTTTGGGTTTGGGTTTTTTTTTTTCAGATTGTTTTTCTCTTTATAGAAGTTTTGCAAGCCTTTTTTGCACTTAAGGAAGGCACATTCATAGCACTTGGCTTGTTTTTTGTATACTTCCATCTCAATCTACCAACCATGGAGACTGACTTATTACTGATGTACTTCAGCGAATCTGGCATTCTCCTTGAAACGATGCAAAGAAGTCATCAAGGTTTGTCAAGAAGGTAGAAGAGACAAACCCTTCAAACCCTTCCTCCTCTGAAGATTTCCAACAACAAGGTGAAAGAAGCACGTTTCACTGTGACCTACAAACTACTCACTCATCAGTGAGAAGTTATTTAGCACTTGGGAAACTTTCAGAGCAACAATTAGCTAAACTTCCATTGTGACCCCATATGATATTTTTAGGATATAAGTAATGTTGAACTTCTAAGAAACATTATTTTTAGAGCTTTGACTGTCGTTGCAAGACATTCATGGCATACTGCAGTTTCCCCACATGCCAGCAGTCCCTCGCTCACCTCCACGCCAGAGAGGAAGAGAGTAGGGGAAAAAAAACAACATTGCATCAATCTGGCACACCGGGAGTATGGATAATCCCAAAGGCAGCCACTGCCGCGGGCGGACAGGGTGTTTATCAACATCGGGACACCTGAGAAGAGCAGGAGATCCAGGGCCGGGCCCGGGGCCGGGCCGGGCGGGGCGGGAGGAGGGGCCGGGCGGGGCGGGGCGGGGCGGGGCGGTTGGCTCGGCGGGCCGCGGGAGCCCATATGCTGCGAGCCAGCGGGGCGGCCCTGCGCTAGGCGGGTGGCAGTGCCAGGCCAGTCCTCTTCCCTGAGGAAAGAAGGGAGGGAGGAAGTGGAGCAGAAGAAGGAGGCAGCTCGCCGTCCGCTTGTGCTGGTGAGGTACATGAATTCGTGCTGGGTGTTGTCTCCTCCCGTCTCCTCTCCCGCCTCCTAAGTTTGTTCGCTTGCAGCGAGTAGCGGGGTTATTCGTTCATTATTTATCTACTGAGTGAGTAGTTGGCTAATTAACATTTGCGAAATAAATCTGGCTTCCTAAATGTCCTTTTTTTTTTTTTTCCTTTGCCAGACTTAAGGGATTGTAAGAGCTGCTCTGTTCAGGGGAGGAGGGTGTCTCACTTCTCCGCCTTTCTGGGTCTGCGGTTCCATGCCTTGGACAAACAAGTTTTCCAACCGCTTTGTATAAAGCTGCTGTAGACCGCATCCATTAGTCCCGATCCCGGTTTCCATGTCCCTGTCTTAAGGAAGGGTTTGTTGGGGCTTGGGAGTTCAAATGTCTGTGGCAAACAGGACGCAAACTTCAGTGCTGTTTTACTGTCTGGTTTGACTAATCTTTCAGAAGATTGCCCCTAAATCTCATTGTCTGGAGGTTGAGTGCCTTTTTTTTTTTTTTTTTTTTAAATAAGCAGAAAAACTTTTTTCCCCTGTTTTGTTTGTTTGTTTTTTATCCCGATGGCCCTTTCAGGGTCTTTCTCGTCCCCTGCACCGTGGAGGGAAAACTCGCAGCCACTCGAGCATTGTGATGAAACAACCCATTCAAAGCAGTGCTGGTTTCTCCCGCCCCTTGTTCCTGCTGCCGCTCCCGGGTTCCTATTTCTCGAAACGATTCTTTTCTTACTACAGGAAAACTGTGTTGTCGTCTTCCCACTCCCCCACACCCCGTTTTTCCATCAACGGCACCCACCCAAGAAACTCGCAAATCTGGCATGGAGTTTCTCCGCTCAGCCGTGGGCTGCAACACGGGGACGCACCCCCGAGAGCGTCGGGGCAGCTCTGCCGCCCGGGCCTCGTTCGTTAGCGCCGGGAGGTCCATGCCGGCTGGGAGGCTGCCGCTGGGCGGGAGCCGCCGCTCGCAGAGCGTCTGGGGGTACTCCGTACGGACACTGTCTCGATAAAACGTATTAGACGAAAGGGGGAGATACGGAACGCTTTCATAAAGAACCTTTGCTCTAAGGAGAACTTTAAAAAGCTTTTTTTTGTTTCTGTTGGGGTTTGTTGATTGGTTGGTTGAGTTTTGCCTGTGCTCTTGGCCCGGCTGCGGCCGTTGACACTGCAGGCTGGCGGCGGCCGGAGGCTGTGCGAGGGGCAGGACCGGCCCGGCTACCTCCTTTGTTCCCGCAGGGGCGGCTGCAGCCGCGTGGCTGAACGCTCTTCTCTCCCCGCTCTCTCTCTGCCCATTTCTCCCTTCCTGGGCTGCTCCTGGAGCTCCGCAGACGCCCCGGGGGGAGGGGGTGGTGTGAAAGCTAACGATGGGTTTGCGCTAATTTCGGGTTTCGCGAGGGTGCCGGTCAGCGGCGACAGCAGTCGGCGGAAACACCGTGGAGGCGGCCGTGGGGGGTCTCCAGCCCGCACCAGTGTAAGTTTGCGGGTATTTTTGAGCCTCCTGGGTTTCAAACAATTTTGTGAGAGTTTAGGATGCTCCTAGCGCCGAGGTGAGGGTAGGTACTCTCAGGCACAGCCCCGGGGGCGGCGGCTCCAGGCTGGGCGGGAGAATGGAGCGGCGGGGCCTGGGAAAAGGGTGAGTCGCATCGTCTCACCCTAACAACAGGGAGCACGGGGAACACCTGAGATTTTTTAGGAGCAGCTTTAACTGCTTCTGAGCAAGACCTTGGAATATCTAGAGACGGGAGACTGGCTTTACTCCACCGTAAGCACCTAAGTGATGACAGAGGCCCCTAATTCCATTCTGCCTGTGCAGAGCTTGGTACATGCTGCTTTCTTGTGCTGCAGCATCCTCATCTAGTGACTGCCAAGGCTTACACCTGAGTGTTGAAACTACTAGTGCAACTGTTGAAATCTACTTTGTGTGCTGATGTCTTGTTCTCATTCCTCCTCCCCATTTCTCGACTTTCTCCTAGCACTTGGAAAGGGAAAAGGACAGGGTTAGGAAAAGGATAGATTATTTTGGAAGGGGAAAATAATTGCATTTGAAAAGAGGATAAACGCCAGTGCTTCCCGCCCCTCCTCCCCTTACTGAGGCTGGCAGGAGACATTAAATCACTGTTGATAACAACAGCCATGGAATATTCTAGCAGTATTCCAGAAGGCTGGACTGCCACAGAGCTGTGTGCTGCTCTGATATTTTGGAAGTTACTGGTTGCTCTGCAAAGATCTATTTTAGCCTGTTGCCTGTTACATGCAGAAAATGTAGTGTCTTGGTGAAAACACAGGTTTTGTCACTGCTAAAGTTTTGGGGTAGGTTGTTGTTTGGGCTTAGTTTTTGCTTAGAAATACAATAGTATCTGCTTACTAGTTTTCTTCCACTGAGTGAATCACTTTCTACCTTCTCTAAGATGCTATGTAATGGAGAAGCAAACTGGTTTCTCACATTGCCCAAAGCAGGAGTTGGGACAGTCTCTGACATCTGGCCAGACTGGAGTAGTGAGTATTGAAGCTGGAAATGGTAATTTACTTACAGATTAGGGAGAAGCATGTGGAAAACCCTGCAAGTCATCGCTTATCGTTTGAAATGCCAGTGGCTCGTGTTCTGTGTTACTCTGCACTTGATGTCCTGAGCATTGCCTCACCTCCTATGGTTATCAGCCTATGCCTGAAGAATTATCTGGGTAATCTTTTAACTTGGCAATGTTGCTTGCTGGAAGTACAGAAGTATTGAGGGTGTTTTTGTTAGGTTGAGTTCTGGAGTTGTTTGGGTTGTTTGTTTTGTTGTTTTTTTTTTTTTGTGAGGAAAACTTATGGTTTTACTGTTAATGCAGTAGGTTTGCTGGACCTTGCAACTGGTAGAAAGTGGTGGAGGGAACCAGAAAGTGTTGGATTAACATTGCACTACTAGGTCTTCCTTCCACATGATACTTGCAGAGCTCAGTACCTTTCTCAGTTTCCCAGGATGTGTACATCTCGGGTGAGGCTATCTGAATAGTCTTCTGACAATCAGTAATAACTAATTTCTCAGTTCCAGTGGAAAGCAGCTTATGGACCACCTATGTCAGGCTGGCTGGGAGTGAGCAGGATTTTCCACTTAACACAGGAGATACTGTGTATTTGGAATCTTTGCAACATTTGAGAAATTGTTCCAGGTCCTGAACTGAGGTCTGTGCATTCTTGAGTCTGACAAGACTAAAATCATAGGTATGGACACTTGGAAAGGTGTTTTTCCTCTTTTTTATAAGTTTCACAAATAGGACATTTGGCCCTGACAGTAACGTGGGGGATGCTATAGAAAGGTCTTTGAAAGATGACTCTTTACTTGAATTCTCTGGTCAGTGGGGAAATTGCCACAATATATGGAAATAGGATGATGAAACAGCTCCTTTGCTTTGGAACTGCAGCACTTTAGAACAAACCTGTACCAGTCCTAAAGTTTACCTGTTGCTGGGTGACTTATAGTTTGATCTTTGGCTTAGGTGGAGTTGTGGCTCGGAGATGATGCTGCCATGTGCAGCAACCCAGGAAAATTGACAGATTCTAAGGCTGCTTAATAACCCGTGGACAAATGGCCTTGAAAGGTGGGAATGTTCTAAGTGAAAGCAACTTAGTTTGAAGCATTATGACACAGCAAAAGTTTGCTTGCTGGAAGCCATTTTCACAAGCTCAAGCTTGTGTGTTTGGTAACATCTCCAGAATGCTGGATGTAATCTTGAAGTTTGGTCACTCAAAGCACACAGGAACATTGCTGTGTTCTAAAGGTAGACTATCACCTTTCAGGTGCAGCAACTTGGGAGTATAGAACTCCCTTTATCAGTGTGGACCATATTGTTGGAAGTGCTTGGGGACATAGTGACAGAGGAGGGGACTTTAACTAGTTGTCTCTGCTCAGAGTTGAGGCAAACTGCTGCTAAGTGAATGAACTTTTGGCACAAGAAATCACTTCCTGCTTACATTTCTTCTGCTGCATCCTGCAACTTTTGTTTATTCCAGTTTCACTTATGGAAACCTGAAGTGTTTTGTGCTGATAGACTTAAGTTGGCCTTTTGTCTTGGGACAGGAAACTTTACAACTTTTCTTAACTTTGAACTGCTGCTCATCATACATCACCACAGTGTGCCAAGTCATAGAATCAATAAGATTGGAAAAGACCTCAAAGATCATCAAGTCCAACCTGTCACCCAAGACCTCATGACTACTAAACCCCCAAATTAGTGGCATTCTCCCATGGAGTATGAAACAATCTGAGGATGGATGCATTTTCTTCTTGACTTGGCTTATTAAAGGAAGGTCTTTGACTTCACAGTGTACTCTGGGGTATTGTAATCTGTGTGTTAAGACTAGACAAAGTGGGGTTTGCAACTGTTCCTTATAACATTCCTGTTTTCCAGTAAAATACATATTCACTGGGTTATTAGTAGGCAACCCTTGAGTGGGTTATTGGGGGAGCATGGTGGGCAAAAGGACTGTACTTAGGAATAATTCTCTTCTGAGGTTCTGGTTGCTTTGACTGGGAGACCTGGGTGAAGTCTTGTGGTAACTACAAGTAGTGACTTTCTGTTTCATTGTTCTCAAAGCTCAATTTTCTAGAATGATCAGCCTGAATGGATGTCGTCATTTTTTGGGTTTTTAACTTCTGCCTCAAGTCATCTCTGTCTTGTAAGCTTCTGCTCCTGTCTTTGTAGCTTCCTTCTAGAGCCCACAGATTGTTTTGTGGTCTGTCTACCAGTGAATTTCATTTTTAGTTTCTACTTAGCTGTTGTTTCACTAAACTGCCCCTGTGGCAGTTCTGGTGCTGTGTGTATACTACTGCTGTATGTAGTTTTGTTGTGTTCTTGGCCTTACATTAGTCTGGCAGAGAAGTTTGTGTATATATAGGCATATGTGCAACAGACAAAGTGTTTTTCTATGTATATAAAAATGTTACTTTTACTGACTCTGGATGTTATTAAATAGTGTGACCTACTATCTATTTCTCTTAAGTACAGACAAGTACTTCTGGTTAAATGCAAATGCATAAGTTCGTTTAATTTAGAATGATTGTAGTCTTGGAGAAATCTCACTGCTTATTAAACATGTTGGGAGTGTTTTGCAGCTCTTTTGTTTGACTTTTCTTATCTGATTTGAATCTTGAAGCTGGAGAATTCTGTTTTGTGGCTTGTTATGGCCAGTGACATGTTGGCAGCTCTCAGTGAGGGTACTTAAAACTGTGGTAAGCTAGAAGCTGCAGGATGCTGTTCTTAAGTTGCTACAGCTTTTCCTGCGTTATGTTTCTCATGAGTGTATGTGGGGGGTTGGTTCTTTTTGCCCTTTTTTTTTTATCATGAGCCCATGTTTCATAACAAAAAGCAGATGAATGCTTCCTGTACAATCCCTGACTTTGTTGCAGTGCAGAAAGAGATGTATAAAAGGCCAAAATTCTCCTTGGTTCCCACAGAAGTAGGAGAGGATTAATGGGATTCATCCTACCAAGATTGTGGACAGGCTTAAACAAAGCCTTGCACTGCTAATACTCCAGCCAATCTGTGGCGCTTTTGTATACACTGAGGTGGTTCTTGATCCACTTTATCATAAAATCTGAGGTAGTTGTGTTTTCATGTTTGTTTCAAGCAAGCCAGAGACACCTCCAATATGCACATAGGGCCCCCTGTATTGGATCTGTTTTTAAATTCACAAAGAACCAACAGCTTTTGATGTGAAATATTTGGCTGTCTTGAAAGCCACTTAAAATGTGAAATCTACACTAAGCCTGGAAGCTTACATAGTCGTAAAATAATTGAAATAGACCATAGCTTACTGTTTCACTACTGAACGAAAGGAAGAGGTTAGCTAGCCAGATGAAGCCAGCTCTTGTGGAAATGCTAAAGGAGGGGTGACTTCTGTCAGCAGTTGTTGCAAATGCAGAAAACATTCTTTAGTCCTTTTTGGTGGCCAGCTTTCCCTGTACACTTACTTAAAATAATTTCCTTTGCTGTTTTCCTTAACCCTGTCCCCAAACTGATAGTCACTTACCGAGGAGACATGTCTTTTGATAGAGATGGGTAGAGATTGGAGGGCAGGAACCTCACAGATTTGGATGGTACCGGTTTGTTTGGTAGAACTTTGAGTTAAGAAGTATATATAGTTAGAGTAGTCAGTGATCCTAGCATGTTCGTTCAGTTTCAGCTTTAAAACTATTTGCCAGTGAAGACTCTAAATGCTTTCAGGATTGCAGTCTGGAAGTTAGGCCTTAAGAGAAATGGGCAGTCTGTGTTTGCTTTTTCTAGATGGGGATTTGCCTGAAGTTAAGGTGGCTCTTTACTTGAATTCCAAGTGCTGTTCATGTGACTTTAATTTTAAATCTATTAAAACTGTAAGTTAATTTCTGCTGGAGCACCTTGAGTGACTAGTACTTCATGCTTCTATAGAAGATGTGTGTGTATACAGATATACACACACTTCATTTTCACACTTTCTTTACATGTGTTGAAGCAGTTTTAGCAAATTGATGCTGAACTACCCCAAATGGAAATTAACTTCCTAAGACAAAACCCTGAAATACAGATGTTAAACAAGAAGTGAATACGTGGTCATAGGTTGCTTGCCTGATTTGAATAGATTAATTTTCTAGTCATAAAAGAAGACAACTCACTAGATGAGATTATCCAAGAAGCAGACAGGGTCATTAACTTTCCTTCTCTTCCCTCTGCCTCAAGCAGAATACATTTTTCTCTTCCAGCATAAGAGCTGCTGCCAGCTATGTACAGCAGTGAACAGGAGGGGGTGAGAATGAACAAGGCATGACTCTGTTAAGGACCAAGGGAACAGAGTGTGCAATGTCTGTAAGTGCTTGTAGATCTGTAAGGAAAGATAGTGGCTTAAGCAATATTTGCTCTTGGTGATCTCAAGAGGAGAGCTTTGAAGTGTTGAGGCAACAGCACCTCTGTTACATTTGTGGAAGTGATGAACTATTAGGGGGTTATCTTAAAGGGGTTCTCTTCCTTGTGATTTTTCACTCATCAAACAGCTCATCTTTTAATTATAGGCAGATGATTACTCTAGATATTCATAGAAGTATTGTTTTTCTCCAGAGCTGCTGCTTCTCTAGTCTGATCTTGTAGTTGTTTAAGAGGACCATCTTGGGTTTCTAGGAGAATTTTGTGTGTTGGTGTGTGCTTTTTGCTCGAGGTGCATCTCTGCATGGTGGCTTCAGTGTTAGACTTTTTGCTTCCTGGGTGTATATGTGCAATGGTAGAGGCATGGCCTTGAATCTGAAGACCTGGACACTTCCCCAGCAACAGAGAAAATTAGTTCTATAATGTCTAGTATCCCTGTGCACAGGATTGAGACCTGATTTGCTCCTTAATTTCTGCAATGGGTATAAAGACTTGAAAACCAGCTCTTTTCCTGATTACATGACTTGAGTCATCTAAGTGGAAGAGTTTAGCAAAAAATATTTTGATTCTTACTGCCCAGGTACCATTAGTATAGGAGCCAACATTAGGGTTCTGCAGCCCAGGATCCTCAAACTCATGTGTGCACAGTTTGCTGGTGGACAAACCTGCAGACTTGTCTGGCAGGGCTATACTTGTATGCTTGGGAACACAGACTACTGGAGGAAAAGATCTGCAGAAAGGGGTGATTCCAATATCTTAAGGGGGTCTACAAGAAAGCTGGTGAGGAACTTTTTAGGGTGTCAGGTAATGATAGGACTAGTGGGAATGGAACAAAAATAGAAATGGGTAGATTCATATTGGATGTTAGGAAGATGTTTTTCACCATGAGGGTGGTAAGACACTGGAACAGGTTGCCCAGGGAGGTGGTAGAAGCCCCATCCCTGGAAGTTTTGAAGGCCAGGCTGGATGTGGCTCTGAGCAACCTGATCTTGTGTGAGGTGTCTCTGCCCATGGCATGGGGGTTGGAATTAGATGATCCTTGAGGTCCCTTCCAACCCTAACAATTCTGTGATTCTGGGAGTTCTGTCATGCTCAGCTGCAAATAGAGTATAGAAGGTGTCTGGATGGTTAGTCAGCATGGTACTTGTCTAAGGTTAATGAGCCGTGCTTAAGAGAGAAGGTGAGTTTATGCATTTGAGCTGATTGAGAAATCCAGAGGGGAAGAAACTTTGCTATGGGAACTCAGGAACTTGCATATCTCAAAGCTGTGCGAACTTAAATCTGGAGAGAACTAGTCCAATAGGACACTAAAGAAATCCCACCAGTTCTTGTAGTCTGTAACTAGTATTTGACATTTTTAATTCCATGTTTTATCATCATTGGTCTAACTGAAAATAAAAACCACAACACAATGGCACATCCTTGCCCTTGCCCCGCATTCTAATCTACAAACTGAACTTCTCGTTTGTCTTGCTGCCTCAGTCCCCACATGCTAGTGACAGATGTAATGTTGCAAGTTTTACTGTAAACTCTTGCTGCAATATGGGAGGTCTGTCTAAACTTTGATGCTGAATTGGGGTCATATGCTAGACTGTAGTCTGAGGAGAAGGGATAGGCTGGAGAGCAAATGAGAGAATACTTGGAAGCAAAAAACTTATAACATGGAACTATGATTGTGATGTCTAGTACGGTTTAGAAATGGTCATGGTTACAACAGTGTTAGCCCTCTGTTTAAGTGAGTCCTTCATACACTTCCTAACTCACTGTATTTAATGTCTTTTTTCTTTTTTTGGGGGGGGGCGGGGGGGGGGGAAAGTAGTATTGGTAGGCAAGAAAAGTTTCAAAGTGATGCCCACATAAAGGCAGCTTAAGCTACCAGTCTTCTTGCATTTAGCTGTCAGTCCTAAATTTGTCTTCCTCTTTTAGTTTGGCAGCTAAGATGGAAAAAGTTTGCTTCAGGTAGTTGCTCAGCTTGATCTTCAGGTATGGCTTGTAGACTGCCATAGAAATCACCTTAGGTTTGTGGGCAAAAATAAACCAACAGGAAATAACACCTCTAGATCTAGTTGCAGATAAATATTTGAATGGACTTACTTAAAACAGGCAGCAAAAAGAGTTACTGATCAGCTGGGGCTGTGATGTTGTAGCTCTTTGGCATTAAGGTGGTGGGAAACGGGGATTCAGCATTAAGGTGTAACTGGAAGACTTGAATTCTTCCAGTGTTGAGCTTTGGACTGGATCCTTAGCTGCTTGATACTTCACAGTTGTGCTCTCTAGTATGTGGAAAACATTTCTTCAACCTTCAGTTAATCTTCATCTCAAAGCTTGCTGTGTGTCAATGGGATATCCTTGCAAGGTTGTCTGAAATAGACTAATGGGGGATTGACTGAAATAGAGTAATGGGAGATAGAAAATAGTGGCAAGCTGATCCTTTCTGTAATGGCTTTTGTGGTCCTCACCCACTTGTTCAGGCAAGGTGTATTTATCATATTGAGATGAAGTGATACATAGTCACTAGAAAATTCTTTATGCCACTCATACAGAAGCTTCCAGATAAAGTTCCAAATGCAAACAGAAATTATATACTATGAAATGGCAGGGGGAGGGAGCTGTCTAGAGGCTATAGGAAGTGCTGACTGAAGTCTCACTCTAAAGTAGAAAGACTGGTGCTGTGCAAATCGTTTTGATTCTTAAGCTCTGCCTTCCATGCCTCACAAGGTCATGTTAACAGCCATTAGAGTGTTAATATTTTTGCCCCTTTGTTCATTTTTGGCTTACCAAAACTTTGCCAGACTCTTAAACTTCAGAACATTATCCTTACTGTCAGCACAAATGGCTCTTCACACAATCTTCTGCACACATGGCAAAGATTTTCATGTTGATGCTTGTGTGTTTTGTGCAAAATCCCTTGAATGACTCATGATTTAGAGGCTTTCATTATGGAAAGGAATCCTCCCTTTGGCTTGTATTGGGAAGACCCTGCAGTGGATATAGCAGGTTAAAGCAACTGCAAACTGCAGTCCAAATGTAGGCTGGTTCTTGAAAGGTGTGGTCCTGCTCCTCTGTCTATATAGTAGATGTTTCAGGGAACTGATGCTGCTGAAAGGAACTTAAGACAAGTCTATCCATTCTGGCAGATGTCTCCATTTAGAATTGCATGAAGCAGCTGGGAAGCTCTCTGCTCATTTTAGGGCAAACAAGAAATCACTCATCCTTTCCACTCGATAGTTACAGCAAGTGCAAAATTTCTCTAGAAACTAATCTTGAGTGGCAGTTAGCTGTTTCCTGACAGTGTTAAGCATGTACAACCTGTTCCTGCCTCCAGCCCTGAAGGAGTAGAAATTGTTTGCTCAACTGCCATCTAACATTGCCTTCTTCAAATGTCTCTGCCATTGAACACTCTAGAGATTGCCCCAGCCCTTACAAGTGCTACACATCAATGAGAAGCTGCAAGTGGTCATAGCTTTCAACATCTTATTTTTTAGCATGCTGCTGTAGTTACTTCTGATGTAGAGCTCCCCTGGAGGAAGTGCTGTACATTGCTTTATTAAAAAGCAGGTTGCTCTTGACTGAGCAACTTCTGATCACTTTAAGGAGTTTTGCAAGGTGTTGAATGTTTACCTTCTGAAAAGCAGGTGTCTGTTCAAGTTGAAGTCCTCAACAGCTGCACAAAAAGCATCTAAGAATGCTGATTCTACCATTCCAGGAAACTGTATCCTAACTGTAAGTTGTAGGCAAACTAAGGAACTAGGAACTTGCAGGCTCTAGAGAGGTCCCAAGCTGTAGAAGTTCCATGTGGTGAGGATGACCCGGCCTGCCTTCTCATGGGGAAGAGTGGGTATAAGGTTGTCCCCAGCTGGCAGCAGTAGTAAGCTTTTGATTGAGCTTAATCATCCAGTGGAACTGCACTCTTAAACTAAGTGGCTCTTCGACACAGCCAAAGATAAGACATGGACCTAGAGATGAGCAGTTATTAAATGACTTCTCTTTGATGTTAGCTAAAGCCTGAGGTGTTCTTTCTTGTAGATCTTCTGACCATGCTTTATTCAAGAGTCATTGATGTGAAAGAGACACTTGCTACAAGCTGAGAGGAAAAAATGATTGTATTTAAAATAGTGTTTTCCAGAGTCTAGGATAACTACTTGTGGTCTAAACTTAGCTTCTGCCCTAGGCAGAAGGAGTGAAAAGTAGGCATTAAGATCTCTGTCCTAAGAGAGAAGCTGTGCAGGGATGTGGTATATCAAAACTATTACAGATTAATTGATGCCAAGCCTGTGTATTGTACCATATCACAATCAGCAGCTGGAAAGGAAGGCAGCTACTGTTTATGAGTACATGGTTCTCCTAGTCTGCCTCTCATCTCAGAGTGGATCTAAGAGCTTCCAATCCATAAATAAGAAAATGTACACTGAGAGGCAAAATACATTAATTATGGTCAGAAAAAGGACTGTCAAGCATGCTCCATGGTGTTTCCACTTGCCAGGGAGAACATGGTGGTGTGGTGTTTTGGTGTTTCTTTTCTCAAAATTATGAGAATCAGTTGGCAGTGAATAGCTCCTATAGTGACTCACCTGTTCTCTGCTTAAGGGAAGGAAAGCATGACTAAGCTGAAAGGATGGGTGTGCAAATGGCCTATAAAAAGTTTTGACCGTGAAAGAGACTCTATATGTGCGTGGGCACTTTCAATACAAGTATCCAGGGGTTTTGAGGGAGGTGGGGGGCTAGATAGAGGCCTTTTATCAGTGTTGCTAATCTAATTGCATTTTAAGGTTTTACCTGAGGGGTATGTTTCTGAGGAGGATTCTGAGCAACTTCTGCCTACTAAAGGCTGATCTAATTTCCCTGAACTAGATCAAGGAAATGACAGCTTAGACTGTTCCATCCTTTAATCTTGTGGCTTGCCTTTTCTTCAAGGAAAAGCCTCTCTCTAGCATCTCTGACTTTGAGGAGTGGGGTGATAGGGAGCAAGAAATTTAGTTTATGTGCATCTCCTGTGCCCTGCTACCTGCTCCATGGTGACTTCTGTATGGTTTTTCTCATCTTTGTAGATACTTTTGTTTTTCTGGGGGCTTTTATTCTTCCCAGTGGCAAACAGCTGTCCGGTATGTTAATTTCACTGCTAGTCTTAAGTGATCTCTGTCACTTTGTGGTTTTCACTGTCTCCTTTTAGCAGATGATGTGGGCAGCTGCAAATTGTTGGCAAAACACGTTATCCAAGCATAACCTAAAAACGCTGTATTTGGTGACTAGGATTCCTGTGTTTACCAAGTTAGACTTTACTTCAGGTGGTTAAACAGATGGCCTTGTGCTCCCTTTCAGAAAAGTCAGCTGCTTTTAAATTATGATAGAATAGAATTAACCAGGTTGGAAGAGACCTTTGAGATCATTGTCCAACCTATCCTCCAACACCATCTAATCTACTAAACCATGGCATCAAGCACCCCATCCAGTCTCTTCCTAAACACCTCCGGTGATGGTGACTCCACCACCTCCCTGGGCAGCCCATTCCAATGGCCAATCATTTTTTCTGTGAAGAACTTCTTCCTAACATCCAGCCTAAACTTCACCTGGCACAGCTGGAGATTGTGTCCTCTTGTTCTGGTGCTGGTTGCCTGGGAGAAGAGACCAACCCCTGCCTGGCTACAACCTCCCTTCAGGTAGTTGTAAACAGCAATAAGGTCTCCTCTGAGCATCCTCCTCTCCAGTCTAAGCAAGCCCAGCTCCCTCAGCCTCTCTTCATAAGGCTTGTGCTCCAAACCCCTCACCAGCTTTGTTGCCCTTCTCTGGACACATTCAAGCAAGTCAACATCTTTCCTAAACTGAGGGGCCCAGAACTGGACACAGTACTCAAGGTGTGGCCTAACCAGTGCTGAGTACAAGGGCAGAGTGACTTCCCTGCTCACACTATTCCTGGTCACACTATTCCTGATACAGGCCAGGATGCCATTTGCCTTCTTGGCCACCTGGGCACACTGCTGGCTCATGTTCAGCTTACTATCAACCAGTACCCACCCAGGTCCCTTTCTGCCTGGCTGCTTTCCAGCCACTCTGACCCCAGCCTGTAGCACTGCATGGGGTTGTTGTGGCCAATGTGCAGAACCCAGCACTCAGATGTGTTAAATCTCATGCTGTTGGACTCTGGCCATCTGTCCAGCCTATCAAGGTCCCTCTGCTGAGATTTCCTGCCCTGTAACAGATCAACACCTGCCCCCAGCTAGGTGTCATCTGCCAACTTACTGATGATGGTCATAGGCCAGTTGACTAACTAGGCCAATTCCCTTTGGGTGGTGTGGGATTTTGTTGTTGTTGTTTCCCTGGCTTTGTAAACTTAACTGGGGGGATGTGTTGCTGTGGCATGTGCGCTAACTGGCCAACTTCACGCCGAGTACAGCTTTTTGAAAAACAACACAAGTAAATGTGTCAGAGGAAAACTAGAACACATCCTTGCTCTTGGGAGGTAGTGGGCAGGTTCAGACCCACTCCTCCAAAAGAAGCTATCAAATGTCTGGATTTCTGTGACGCTCCAGCTTGTTTGCATCTGAAACAAGAGTAAGCTTTGCAGTAGCGTCTACTGTAAAGTTGCTGAGTTTATAACTCTGAGATGCATTGTTTAACTTCATGTTTCTAAAATAAAAAGGGTTTAAAATGATACTATAAAAAGTGCTGGCTGGCTTTTATTCACCAGACTGCCCATACAGCTTTTCTGTTATGCACTATGATCTGCAAGCCTCAACTGCACCAATGCAGAGTTTCCATTTTGGGCAGTTGCCTTCCTGTGGCAGATAACTACACCCCAGAATTGCACCAGGTTTTCTTCTCTCTGTGTAGTCTGTTGCATTCTCATCGTGCTGTCTAGTTGCGAGAACTCTAATGTGTAAAAATATGTGGCATGTAACTTCTAATGCAATAGTGATAGCTTGTGTTCTCTTTCTTTAGGAGTTACATCTCCATGCAAGAAGTGCTTACCTAGTGGGGTGCCATTCCTTATGATTCTGGTCCTACAGATCTTGCCTGATAGAGCTCACTCTTGAGTTTTTAGGGGATAAACAAATAACTGCTACTTCAGGCTGCTTGTTGGAGACAGCTTTGGCTACAAGAATTGAATTCTTCAACCCACAGGGTGATGAGGCTGGACCTGGATGGCTTGCTGTGCTTTGAATTCTTTCCTTCACTAAAACCCGAGATGGTATCACTGAATGCAAGCTGTTTGGTCTGCACAGGCATAGCTGTAACACCAGGGTGCCTAACTGAAGAGTGTGGTTCTGTCTGGTGTAGCTTGCTGCATAACCTGTAGTTTGGGTTGCAAGCAGCTAAAAAGTGGAGGTCCTGATACATGAGATGTTTGGTAATGGGTGCTGCTTGAGCGTGATTGTACTAGTGGTACTCTTTGGGTGATCTCAGGTTGTCTGTGGAAGTCCAATGGCCTCTTCCCATTGAGTGCCTGCCTGTGGGGAGAGGCAGGAGAGTAGTGCTGCCCTGCCTGAGGGCGGGAAGGTGCTAGGTGAAGAGGCAGCTGAGGTGCTACTAGGGCTGGGTAAGGAAGGAACAGTGGGCAGGGAGATGACATAGAGGTGGTGCCTCCACTCTGGGTGGGAGGTGGTGGCCCTGTGAGGAGCCAGGGTTGGAGGGGACTGTGCTGAGGCCTAACCTGTCCCCCTGCCACGGCCTGCAGCCAGACTGGGGTGTGAGGGCTGACTTGCTGGATTCCTTGCCAGTCAGGTTCAGGCCTTCCTGGCAGCGAGCCAGGCAGGGCAGTAGTGGGAGGGGTGGCAGTGCAGAGCAGCTGCTGTGGCTGCGAGGGAGGAGAGGCCTGTCAGGGGCTCTGGTGGGTGGCAGGCTGGTGGCACTCCCACATCCGGCAGCAGGGGTAGGCCTCTGCTGGGTCTGGCTCTTCACTGGCTGCCCAAAGACAACTTGTGAACTCAATCATCTGCAGGGTGTAGTGCATCCCTCCTAGCTTAAAGAGTTTAAACAAAACACTGTCATCTGTTGGTTAATGGCAGTGGGCTTTTCCAAGAAAGAGTTTCCAGTGTCAGAACTGAAGCCTCGTGTCAGGGTCCCCATCTCCTTCACTAGCCTCCCTCAGGGTTGCTGTGGGCCAACCTCTAACTTGCTGCCAGGCTTTGGGAGGTGTGTAGGTGGGCAGTGATGGGGAGTGTCTGAGTAGTCAACTGATTTCTATGACCAAACCTAAAACCAGCTCACTAAAACGCTTCTCTCTCCTCTTAAAATTGGTAGGTATTCATCTTCATGAAGGAAAGAGATGCATGAGAAGATCTGATTTACAACTGTAGTTTTCACTTCAAGATGCCACAAAAGGAAAAGACTCTTCTGCAAGTCTCATCTTTCAAAACTGTCTACATTCTTTCCATCAAAGAAAAACATTTTTTGAGAAAGATGACTTGTGAAATCTATGAACAAAGCTGAATGAAAGGATACTGAATGAAAAACAACATGCCTTACAACGGACACTTATCTTGAAGTGGTGACACTGCTCTAAAACTAAAACACAGGCACTGTAAAAACACAGATCCTGAGCAAGCGTAAGGATTATAGAAACTGTATCAGAATGTTTGTTAGTCCCAGAAGAGTCAGAAAACGCCATTTTTTGCAGATATGTGCCACTTGCTTCATACTGTCTCTCATGTTTTTTTGGGAATCATTTGATAATCACATTATGAGCCATATGAAGTCCTATTCATACAGATACCTCATAAATAGCTACCATTTTGTGAATGACAGTCTGTCTATCAACAGAGAGAACTTGGACAGAATATCAAGCTACCAGTACTTGATCAACCATAGAGAGAAATGTCAGCAGCAGGATGTCCTTCTCCTGTTGTTTGTGAAGACTTCTCCTGAGAACCGTCATCGGAGGGATGCTATTAGACAAACTTGGGGTAATGAGAAGTATGTTCGTTTGCAACTCAATGCCAACATTAAAACTCTCTTTGCTTTAGGACGACCAACAGATAATCTTCTGCAAAGAGAACTTCAGCTGGAAGACCAGAAGTACAATGATTTGATTCAGCAAGACTTCTTGGATACTTTTCACAATCTTACTCTGAAATTGCTTTTGCAGTTTAGCTGGGTGAATGCCTACTGTCCTCATGCCAAGTTCATTATGTCTGCAGATGATGATATATTTATCCATATGCCAAACCTTGTTGCTTATCTTCAAAGCTTAGCACAAATGGGTGTTCAAGATCTCTGGATTGGTCGTGTCCATCGTGGATCCCCTCCCATAAGAGACAAGAGTAGCAAATACTATGTTCCGTATGAAATGTACCAGTGGCCCTCTTATCCTGACTACACAGCAGGAGCTGCATATGTAATATCAAGTGATGTAGCAGCTAAAGTTTACGAGGCATCACTGACTCTCAATACAAGTCTTTATATAGATGATGTTTTCATGGGTCTCTGTGCCAATAAAGTGGGGATTGTACCACAATATCACATATTTTTTTCTGGGGAAGGAAAGGCTCCATATCATCCCTGCATTTATAACAAAATGATGACATCTCATGGACACGTAGATGATCTTCACCAGCTCTGGAAGCAGGCTACAGATCCCAAAGTTAAAAAGTTTTCTTCAGGGATTTGGGGTAGAATGTACTGCAGACTAGTCAATATTGTGCTTCTCTGTAAACTGTACTATGAGGACACATACCCTTGTTCTGCTGCATTTTCTTAATACTTGAATATCTGCATTGAAGATCCACTGAGCCAAAACAGAGCAACAACCTTTTAGCTGTTTAATCAAAATGATATATAAACATGGAAAGAGGTGAAACTTAAATGTGAATAGTTGAGAAGGGGGATGGGGGAGGTGAGGAAAGCTGGTCCCAAATACTGGTCAGAAACTCTTACTGGAATAGCTCTCCTATTATATTCTGACTTTTTACATTGTAGCCTGTTCTTTTTGGGTTTTGTGTTTTTTTTTTTTACTATACAAGGGATGCAATTCTGGATGAAATTAACTATAGTGGACCTGACTTCTAGGCTTTGAAATGCTTGGTTAAATATCTGTTACTTTGGACTTGTCAGTAAGACTTTGTTTTGGTTGGTTTGTTTTTCTAAAGCTATGTGAACTAAGGCACATGATAGAAAAACAAAATGCTATATTACAATGGAGTAGACCTTTCAAAACATGAGGGAAATGGAACTTCTGACTTCATGAATGAGACTATTGTAGTAGTTTAAGGCAATGTAAACTGATAACAAATATTCAGTATTTCTCAGTGCTTTGTAGAAAGTAAGTCTGGACCTGCACCATTGACAAACAGCAAGTGCTAGAAGTGAAGACCTGCTACAATCTTCTCACAGCTCCCTAAATCTTTGAAGGAGGGGAATCAGTACTTGAGTGCCTTCTGACTTGGTTGTTCTAAGTAACAAAGGAGCTCCCTTTAAATCTGGAATGAACTTGAAAGGATAAAAGGCAAATACTGCTCATGTGACTGGTTTTGCTAATCTTTCTCTGCCTTTTGAAAACGCAAGTGGTATATTCAAGCACTCCAATCTTTAATAAGCTAAACGAGTTTTCTTCTAACAGTGCTTCTGCTTTCCAATATTCATGGTTCTAAAGATGAAAAGCAAGGAAAGGTTCCCAAGAATGTAACAGCTTTAAATCAGCTATGAGTAAAAGACTTGAAAAACCCCAAATTTCGTGCTTGTAGTAACAAAGAGGGTACTTTCTGCACGAAATTTGACTTCACATTGAAGGGGCAGGGAGATGTTGGTCCACAGAAACTCAGTACACAAATCAAAGTCACTAAAATATTTCTCCTGAAGTCTTATGCACAAGATTTAAAAAAAAAAAAAAAAAAATCATCAGGGTACCTGTTTCTACAAAACCCTGTGCCTTGAATATAGTTAAATGTTAATATCACCTACAGGAGGAAATCACCTGTGTGGTGTAAATCAGAATAGAACTAAGTGATGCTCAAACTCCAGCTGTGATGAGCTGTACTATGGTGCCATGTAAGTATCACAGAGAACCAAAGTTCTGGCTGTCTACAGTCTTTTGTCTATAGTTCACTCATGGTGTTTCCACAGGCTCTCAGGACAGATATTTTAGTTACCAATTACCAAACCTGTGACAGCTCTTCCTGGAGTGGACACAGCTCACACAAGGTATGGTCAGATGCTGCTTGTGAGCTGATGTGATGCTGGAACAAGTTCTAGGTCTTTGATTGTGTGGAGCAGTGAGATGATGCTTGATCTGTCTTCTGCCTTTACTGTAGAACAACTATACAGGACTTGGCAGTTTTAAGCTGCAAGCAGTGAACTTTGTTTAAATAATTGCTACTGCTCTGGGAGCTGTGCTGCAGATTGTAATGGTATGTGTTAGCATAGACAGAATCCAGGAGCGAGCTTGCTGACTGCTCTCTAAGCTGCCATTTCAGGTGGATGGTAGGTAGCTACTGGAATTAAGTGAAACATGTAATGTTTTCTAATTGGTTTTCCAGAAGGAAAAAGATAAGACCTGGACCTAAATCTTTGGTGTATAAAGAGCCCACAACTAACTTATCAGCACCATAAGGAGTAAAGAATGTAAGTGCTATACTTGAAGGACAAATTCAGTTCCACTTCTTGCCTGAACATACTGATTACCATTCTGAGGATGTGTGTGCCTTTTCTGAAAGAAACTAAGCATGGAACAACCCTTGATCTGTATGGCCTGTTGGCTTAGAGAGGAATAAACGCACATACAGAGAAAGCAGTATTCCATACTGAAGGAAAGCTGCTTCATCAGGTCTCTGACCTGTCATGAGCCATTTTAAATCAACAAGCTGCACAGCAAAAAATGCACTGCTCGAACAAGCCACCCTGTTCACTGTAGGGAAAGAGGGTCTTTCTGAGCAGTATGCAACCAAACTGTGCTATTAAGGCTGCAGTTTTCCCAGCAGACCTATGCATTGGGGTATGTCTTCACTCATACAAGCAAAGGTAAAGCAAGTTTTAAGTAGATTAAACTTCTATAGGGTAATGACCTAGCCGACATCTAAAACACTGTTTAAATGTAGTTTGCCATTATCTGGAAGTCACTTCTGACCGTTGAAATGCTTTTACAGGTGGCTTGATTTTTTTCTGTTTGGATTGTTTCTTAATCTTAAAAGGGCCTTCATGTCTGTAGTATGGATTTCTTTTTGCTGCAGTGAAACGAAGTTGCTTGTTGAATAAAAAGGAAAGCATGAAGGCACTCCTTTGGGGAAAAAATGGAGACGCTAGAAAACTTATTTCCTGGTTCTAAACAATGACTTCAGATTCATACACCTTCATATGGAACCTTTTTTTAAGAACAGTCTTGGTGCTCCAATGCAGGGCTGTCAGGTTTTACTTCTGCAAATAAAACTTATCAGCCTGAATGGTCACTCCTCATTAAGAGTTTGACATTGTTGCACAACCTATTTAATGCTAACATTGTTTTTACCTGTTTGGTTTGCATCAGTTTCCCTTTGATATTACTGATTTTTATACGAAGTATTCAGTATTTATTCTTAAACTTTGCTCTGTACCACAAAGATAATTGTTTTGTAAAATTTGTTCTGAATAAACAGACTTATTTCTTTTAAGAAAAACCAACACAAAATAACAGCAAAAGTAAAGCTCTCTTGTTGCCTTTTTATAACTGACAGGCTTTTAAGTGCCACTCTGAGTTCCCTCTTAGGAGAAGACTTCAAACTGCTTCTCTCCCTGCCTCCCCTCATGTCTTCCTTCCTTTCTGTTCTATATTGAACAAAACATTTTCTGGAACAAAAGGAAAAATTGGTGTTTTCAAGAAAGGAGACAGCTCAAACTTGTTTACCAAGCTGCTAGCTCCAAAGTTACGTAAATCTCAGATATTAGAAGCACAACCAATTCTAAATTTGGAGTTAATATTAACATGTTCTCTTTAGGCAATCATTCCTCAAGAGATGTGTATCTATCTGAACAAGTTCTATTTCAGATCACACTTTGCACCTTTTGAAAACTAGCTGATGGTTTGGAGACCAGTCAGAAGTATTTTTTCTGGGGTTTAATTAAGTTCAGATAGTAGTAAGTTGCATTTTTGTATGCCTCCACTTTGACTAGCATAATGCAGTGAGCTAGTGCTTTTGGAAATGGAGTCTGAAGCCAGGAAATTCTCTGTATATTTCAGAGAGGTAGAGGCGTAATATAAGTAATTTTTCTGAATTATACTGAAGAAGAGAACAAACAAACTAAGCTGGTGAGGACTGCAGAGTTTGGCTTGTTGCTGTGGGGTTTGTTGTGGGTTTGGGTTTTAATTGTTCCCTTTGGCCTAGAAGCAGTGCAGTTCAACTACATTATACTGGGTTTGCATGGTACTTTCATTTAATTTAACAGACTATTTGGTGGTTTAGAATACATCATTAATGTCTTTCTCAAGACTTTGCAGAAAGGGAGAAGAGATTGTCTTGCATTTAAAAACTCAGATGCTTCTCAGAGGCATGTAGCCAAATATTCATATCCTGAACACAAAGAGATGATCTTTAATGCTGCTTTTTTTTTGTTAATACATGCTAAGGCTTATTCTAATGACTTAAGTTTCTCATGTTATGTAACTAATACTTCAAGAGCAAAAAAAAAAAAAGAGAGGCAAGCAATCCACCCCCAGGCCCCTATCCAAAACAAACAATAAATCTTGTTATTTCAGATGATGGACTGTGTATAAATGCATGGCTGTCAGTATTTTGGTAACTTGATTTTATATAATTATTTATTAATCTTAGTGAACCTCAAAGAAGTTGTAGAAAATACACCATAAATGCAGTTCTTTGCAAGCTAAGAGCAAAAAGGTAAGTGGATTGTATGTGCAGCCTTACCTCCTCCTTGTTGACAAATTCTCATCACTTTCACTCATCACCAGGACTCTGCTAGATCCTCCTTGACTAGCTTCATGCATCACTTCAATCTGAAAAGGACACATTGAAAGAGGAAATACTTCATGGATGATGCTTTTATTTAAGGGATTTTAACTCTCTCAAAGAATAAAAATTATCCTACCCATTCTAGTAAGTCATTGAACAAGTTATATTTACTGAGTGCTAGATGTGCAGGTGGTAAATCAAAAACACTTCCTCGCTTTCCTGCTGCTTTGCTCAGTATTGGCAGGGGAGGTGTTCTTGACTCCAGGTATGCCTTTAGATTCTTCTCCCATAGAATGTGAATTAGCTCCTGGGGTAGGTAATTACAGGGATAATAGTCCCTTCCTTAGGTGCTAAAATGCTTTAGATTGGTGGGGTTTTTCCTGACCTGAACTCAACCCAGAGCCTTCCCATTGTCCGAGTTCTTTGTACTGCACCAGGCAGAGAAGTCTTGGGACTCTGCCTTGTGCCTCGTGGAGGTGGTGGTATTACATAAGACAGTGACTACCCTCAGCTACTGAGCAGAGCATACGTGTGCAAGGGCTGTCCCCAGACTGAAATGGACTGGGGCTTTTTACGTAATATTTTTATAAACATTAACCTACTTCCTTGCCTAGTCTTGTAGAGTTGGATCACTTCAAGTGTGCTCCAGGCAAGTTTTAAGCAGGCTTTTCCTCCTTTTGCCTGCAGCTTTTGGACTTCCACAAAGGCAGTCTCTTAACATTCATTAAAACAGCTGCTGAATTTGCAGTTAATTCAAGCCAGTATCTGAACTCCAGGAGAGTCTTCATGAGCACTTTGGCTTAATTAAAGGACTGGTTCTGGGGCAGGGGAAGCAGTGGCCTAACAATCCAGATAGCTAAATTGTATAGCCAGTTGGTGGGGGTAAAGCAATTTAGAAACTCCTCACCTGAACTATTATCAGAACAAATAAAATACAAATTCATAGCAACAATGGGAAGAAAGGGTGTGTGTGTGTGTGTGTAATTTGTGCTGTCATCTTGTAGCTTGAAAAATGAGTTGATGTCTTAATAAATCCCAGACCATTTTGCTTATACCTAAATGTGTGGGAGGAACTGGTTACCTGCATTACTGATGAGATTAAGACTAATTTCAGAGTCACTTTCTCTGAGTTTAGACAAAGATGAGACCAGTTTTATGTTCCTGCTGACAATTTTATTCTGTGCCTTTGTACCAGTACTTCTTGCAGAAGCTGTGGGCTGTCTTGACCCTTTCAGGAAAGGGACTGAGTTTGATTTTTGGGTTTCAGCTTTAGAGGGATAAAGGTCAAATACATTACTATGTCAGGAGTATGGATAATAGAAGAGTTGGGTTGAAGTAGCTCATGTTACATCAAAAGTTTTAAAACCAGAATTGTGCCAGGTAGACACCTGATGCATTTTTAGCTTATTGGTGCTGCATTACAACATTCCTATCACCCCTGACCAAAAAAAACCAACCAACCCAAAGACACCAAAACCACAACCCAAAGCACCTACTTCTGATCTGTGATGAATTTCTGCACTAGCAGGATTAAACCATTTAGGCCAAAGCAGCACAGCCATGTGTCACACTTAGTGGTGTAAGAATTTCTAATGCACGAGTTGTTTTCTGTGAATTACCCATTAATGCTTATTTTAAGAATCCCTTCAATAATCATGGTCTAAACTGGAAAATGCCCTGAGAGGTTTTTATCATCAAATCTCTTGTTACTGGTTACAGGGTCTGCTAGAGCTACATTTTAAAAAATCACCTTTAAAATAACTGAAGAACCTATGAAAAGAAAACAACCAAACAGAAAGAAACACACAACCCAAGCCACACTTTCTAGAGCAGGAGCTGATACAGCATCTTTCCCTGGTATGTAGGCTACCTTCGGTTGGGATATTTATTTCCCCTAGGGATGTACTGACAAAGCTTAGTCCCCTTCTGCTCTTCTGCCCCACAACTGCTGAACAGTGTGGAAGAGTGTTACTTGCCCTTTTTATCGCTCATGAGGCAGCCAAATCATGATCAGACCTCAGTCCCACACTGCCCAACTTCTTTTGCTGTTCTTTTTGAGTATTAGTGACTGTGATAGATTCAGGGCCCTCTATTTCTCTTCCTCCAAACATAGGTTAAATTGCATTTTCTACCATTCTAGTGCCACGCTGCCCTGAAGAACTAATAACGTGAATCTTAATGCAGGGATGAGGAAAGAAAATTACAGCAAAGGGGGTTTATTATTCAAAGGGTGCTGAGTACACAGTACTGTGTATGGTTTGTTTTCCATTTTATTTTTGGTGAATTTAACTGAGGCAAAGTTACGTAACAGTTGTGCACAGATCTTTCAGAACACCCCTTCAGTGGAGCTCCTCCCACCTCTCCCAGGCATATTTACACACTCTAAATGCAAACATTTTAAATAAGGCAAAGGAGGCATTACTTGAGGTGGGCAGGAAAAAAATATTGAAGTGGGGTGTCTCAGAGTGGCTGTTTCAACTAGCTTGGCAAGTGAGAAGTTTCAGGATGCAGCTGCAGTTCATCTTAGGAGATGTGCAGATAAAAGAAGTTTCTGGACCCTTCTGTTTCCAGGCTTAAAACACTCAAGGAAGGCCAAAAAGCTGTTTTGGGAGCTTGTTATCCCAGACCATCCCTAGAACTCGAACAAAAGATCCTCTGCAGGACTATTCAATGCCGTCACGTTTGGGATTAGGGAGAAAAGGATAAGGGTGTCCAAAGAGGCCTAAAGAGAATCTTGCTGCAGAAAAAATAATGCAACAAAGCTCATCATAAAAATGCAACAATTAAAATACATTCCCCTGAACCTTATTTGCCCAGGCAGCAACAGCTAACAGTAGGATTTGGCTTAGTTTTGGGGTTTTGGTGTTCTTTTGTTTGTTTTTCTGTGGGTTAGTTTCGTTTTTTCCCCAAGTATTAAATGTACAGTCCTTTTCTCTTTTATGTAGTAACTATCCTAAGAAAATAACTAAATGAGGAAAATTACCTCACTCGGTAAAACTCTGACCATAACACATCCTAACTTCAGAGGAGCTGGAATCACACTCCAATTTTAGAAGCAAAATAGTTCATATACCGTAAGAAAGTACAGGCACTTTGGATGCACTTTAATGTATTGTTGAACATTCCCTCCACATTTCCCCTTTTGTCTTTCAGAAGTGATTTCTACTTCAGCATAACTCAGTTTTCCACATACACAAACATCTTTTTCAACACATATAATTTTCACATTGCAATGTAAGTGTAAAAAAACCAAACACCAACATAAGTTACTTGGTTGGTTTTTTTTCTAAATGCCAAGTGTAAATATGTAAACCTATGCTTCTATTGTTCTCTCACAATATGGGATGTCCCAAAATCACAGGTACTCCTACCTTAATTCCACCTTTAGTCTTCTTAATGTTTTTCTTTTTTGATAACTCTACTTCAGAATTTGTCTTTGGAGGACAGGACATTTCTGTGGATCTCCTGTTGGTAGCTGAAGGAGTCAGAAAGAAAGTAATGTTAGAAAACGTGTCTCATCAGTGGTAACTGAGACCTGGCTTAGAGAACTGAATTGTGGCTGGAGTGGTGAGGGCCCAGTTGGCACAAGGGATGGGCTACATGGCTTGGTGCTCTGCTGTGTCTCGCATTGGCACGCACAGCTCTGTGCTGTAATGACTGCTGTGGTTTGGCTTCCTCCCTGGAAACCTTCTTTAGCATGGCACAGGTAAAGATCAGCCAGCTGTGTCAACAATTATCAAATTGTCACCTGCTCAGGCATTGTTACTTGTGTGGAGAAAGAAAATTCAGGGTCTGCTAGTGGTTTGTTAATGTCAGTTATGAAGGGTTGTTCCCTGTAAAGTTTCCTCACATGAACAAATCTCAAGAGTAAGCATACAAATGTTCAACAAGGCACTGTGGCTGTGCATATAATGACAGTGAACCTGAGAAAATTGTTTCAGAGTATGCTCTGTCATGCCAGGTTTGTTGGGCTTTGCAAGGCTCTTGAAACCACAGCTGATGGTGAGTTGGCTATAGCTACTACAATACGATCCTTAGCAACTTAATCACTTCTCCTGAGACTGTTGTCCAAAGACAAGGTTTAGAATAAGCTGTGAGAAGGGGAGTCATCCATCTGGCTTGAGTAGAAAAATCAGTTTGGATGTCTGTTTTAAATTAATAATTAGTTCACAGTGCATGTTAGTTAAGTATAAGGGAAACAGCACTGTCCTTTTTCTTAGTTGCTGAATTGATGCAAGCAGCCATGCATGTCATGGTAAAAGCCAGTATGAATACTAGTTGAAATGATCAAAGAATACTGATAGCCTCTCATGTCAGGCAACAAATAAAATTATTGCAATTCTGAGACAGATCCTTTTCAGTTTTATTCTGGGAAAACTTTCTAACTGAACACAAACTCTCAACAAATAAAAAGCTTCAAGTGTTTTCAAATGCATGCTGTAATATTCTGCTTAAAATGGTTTCACCAAGTTCAATGTTCTGAGATAGATGGCACAGTCACAAAAGGCCCAAGTGCAGATACTCCTCACTACAGCAAATTATGCAGGTCGGTTTACTGGCTTAGTCTTGTCTTCATCAGTAGGACTTATTTCAGAAGCAATAAGGCAGATAGAAGATAATAAAGCAAATCCAACCCCTTATATTTTGGGGGGTGAATTTGATTCAGATTGACATAGCAAACTGTTCCCTTCCAATCTGACCCAGAATTGAAGCAATCTGTTTTCAGTTATGCTCCAGAATATTACTGAGTTATTGACAGGCCAGTATTCAGAGACTGCTGCATGTCACTACATTTAAGTAGCTTCTGGAGTAATTTAGAAAGAAACAGCCCAAATACCTGTCAATTATTATTGCACTAATTACTATGGAACTGCAAATCTCTTATAAAGGAAACTCCCTTCTAAAATTCAGTACAGGTGGCTGTTTCAAGGTCATTACTGTAGTGTACTGCTGAGGAAGCTGAAAGGTATAATGTTGAACTACCTCCTGACAGAACAAAGGCACAGTAAGAAAGGAAAATTAAAAACAAACTTGGGTCTCTATGGTTTCAAGGTTGTTTTCATCCTATTGTGGATAATGAGTAATGCAGATTTCATTTTGGGTTCATTAATATTTCAAATTGCTACCTTTAATGCAAACATTATTAAAGGGCATTGTATGCAGAACTAAGCTTTTTATTGCAAGGGTATTTGCAGTTAAGCGCAGTTTGGGTCTCTCACTTGCATTCACCACTGTGCTTTTCCTAGGGGGCTTTAGTACTGCTTAGTGGTTGCATGATACCTATGGGATTACCATTTTACTATCTAGCCTACAGCAAATGGTAATGTGGACTGTACTGTGCCTAAAGCTGCTAGGAGAAAACAGATTCATGTTCTCAGTGTTACTTTGCAGTCTCTCCACCACTCCAGGGCTGAAATGAATTCAGTGAGGACAACCTGCTGTGCTGCTTGTGGGAAAGGCTGTGGTTTCACCCATTTCCCCACCCTGCTTCTGCATGGTAGGGTCCAAGCACTCTCTCTGGTGTTCACCTCTCACAAGAGGCACAAACAAGGCACAAACAGACGTGTATACAGCTTCCCAGGTGCTTGGAGAATTGGTCCATCTGGGTAACTGACCTCAAGTGTGCCTCCAGTTGCTTGTGCTAGAGTAAATGTAACTCATTAGCTAGCAGGAGACACAGACTCTAGTCAAGGGTTGTGAGCACTTGTAAAACTCTCAAATTCCCTGTCACTTAAGCACCATTCTTTACATTCAAGTCTTTTGTGAATTTCCTAACCAAATGCTTCACCATATGTTTTTTGCAGGAGAGTTTGTGCATTCTCCCTAATCACCTGCAGCCGAGCCGAAGTCCTTTGGCAAGAGCAGGCATGGAAACAACTAGTCTGCTAAACTATTTACTGGGGCTTCCAGCTCATGCTGTCCCACAGAAACATGAGTTTGAAGATAATTAATGACATATTATTGTTTTTGAATGCTAGTGATGACAAAACACCATACTGAGGCAGTTAAAGAAACACCAGAACATCCAAGGTTTATCATTTAATGGCTTAATACAGAAAGTTTTTCCATTTGTAGACAATAGAATGTATACTTTGCTCTAGCAAAATTGCTGTCAACCCCCTTTGAAATCTCTCTCTGTAAGAAGTGCAGAGCAAGGCCCCTTGATGTAGAATATTATTCCACAAGGAGACACACTACTTGGTTTCCTCACACTTGCCAAAGTGTAAGAGCAGCCCTACAGCCACAAAACTGAAAGCATCTTTTCCTTTTTACTATTTCATTTATAGAAACATCTTGAACTACAGATACTAGTGGTCTTCCCAAGCCATTAATGAAAATCACATGCACCATCTTTTCTGAGTCAGCTAATCTCTGCAGCCTCACTATTCCTGCACACATCCCCAGACTCTTGCAAGACATTCTTCTTTTATCCTCTATCCAGATGTTATTGGTTAGTGAGTGTTATGCACAAGTGACTGAGAGGAATGCTGGAGTGGATCCAATGAGCAGTCATACACATTCAACTAAGATGGAACCAGTTTAAATTTTATTATTTAAAGAACTGAAAAGGCTGTGTTCCCTCATATGAATTTCATGTTCCAAGCTGGCCTTCTAAAATGCTTGTAGGGTGACTCATGGATTTTGTATGTGCGACGCGTTTAATGAGCTCACAGAAATCTTGTCATCTCCCCTCCTGTATTTCACATTTATGTTGCACACAAAGAAATCCCTAGGTGAATATTTCATAGCATTTGGAAGACAAGAGATGCCAGAAGCAAAGCTACACGTGCAACCCTAATTTTGCCCCTCTGCTGCTAAGGCACATTGGTCCACTCCCATCTAAGAATCTTTGCCTTGTTCGGTTCACAGACTCAAACCCACTTAATTAATGAGCAGTTATTTGTTATTTTGGTTTATCTGTATTTCTCAAGGGGGCTCAAAGCCTTCTGTGTAGGCTGTTTCAATCCCTGCTCTGAAAATAATTAGAGTAATATTTACAATTCGTGTGTTCCATAAATATTTACTGAGCTGTTTTCACAACGCTTCTCAGACCATCAGGCTGCTATCAACCACAATGAGATCTCTGAGTTCAACAGATAAAGATCAAAAAAGGAGATACAACTTAGGAAGACCAGCTTGACATTTCTAGAACTGACTTTTTAGGTCACCGAGTATGATGCATCACTTTGCATGTTCAAGACTTCATGCCCTGCCCAGTAATTCTGATTTCAGTCTTTCACTGCTCTTTCAATGTAGATTTCTTCATTTAGTTGCATAAGGTATTAAGAGCAACCCCCCAAAACTGCACTATGTTGAATCACATTGACACCCACATGGGTTTTTAACATGGTTGAACCTTTACGCCTGCAGCACCAGTTTCTCTTTCCCATGTTAGCCAAGAGTAAAAAGAGCAGTAAGTAGTCACAGATTCAAGGTTGACTCCAGAACAGTTGAAATCCATTTGAACTGGGTCTGGTGCTCCCTTTCCTCCCAACTCCTGGCCACATACTTCTGTCTCCTTTTTTGTCAGCACTGCTGTTGAAGGAACTGGAGGAGGAGGAGGAGGCTGAACTAGCCAAAACAAAACAAAAAATCCCACATAGGGACAGATTTCAGTTCCCTCCTCTGTTCCTATTAATTATTAATTATGTGACCATAAGTATTGAGAGAAAACAAAATCACTAACACACTGCTGTGACACACGAAAAAAAAGAGAGGAGAAAGGGAGCCTGTGCCATTAGAAGGGCTTAAGCTGCTGCAAGGTCATAATGTAAGGAAACAAGAAGTGTAGGGGATAAGAAACATTTTGTCTCCTGCTTCCAAAGATTTCTGCTGTCAGCAAAGGAATGAGACTATAGGAGCCAAACTGTGGCAAGTTCATAAATAATGAATATGTATGAAGTGAGATTCCCTTCCTCAAGTGCTTACAATTCTACAAAATGCAGACAGTTTAGGAAGGCACAAATCTGTTTTATACTGCTATGTTGCAGCTCTCACCACAGAGGTAACTAGAGCAAGATAATTTTCCTAGTCTTGTTCACTGAGAGGGCCAAATAATTTTTTACTGAAAATTTCCAAGGCTGTCAGGCTGAGGACAAGAGCCTTTCAGGACTTTAAATTTCAAAGTATTAAGAGTTTGGGAGAATTACAAGCAAATTAAGATAGATAATTGCTAACTAGAGTCATCCCTAATAGTTTATATTGCTTGACAATATTTTAAAGTCATTTATTATACAAGAGTCACCAGAGGGTTTTCTGCCTTTGCTGGGTGGATCTGAGAATAATATTTAAGCACACATCCACAGCTAAAACGTGCAGCAAGTCCATCTCCCATAGATTCTTGAGTATCACAATAATTCCAGTAGTAGCTTCTCAGTGTTGAACAGGCCTGCCCCTACAAAATGTGCAAGTTCATTTGTGAAACCAGAAACTTCAAAGCAAAAATGTGATGAATTAAGTATTTTGTTTCAGAATTTCCAAACCCACAGAAAAGTACTGGGTGAGAGAGCGAGAGCCCTGAGCTGCCTTTTTTATTTTTTTGGATTTTCACCAAGACTTTGCTAAGAGTCACCAGAGATTGTAAGGTCATTTACATAAGAAACAGTTGTTTCCCTGGTAGAAACCTGCCCTTTCTGTCAGCCATGGCATCAGCTCTGACAGCATGCACTTATGTATATAAGCCTCTGTAAAATGAAGAGTCTCACAGTTACAGTTATGAAATATTTCATGCTTGAGCCTTCAACATTTGTCAAGATCTTTCCATTAGCACCCTGAATGGGAACTGAATTTTCCCTACCAGTCCTTGTTAGGAAAATGGAGAGTCAGCAAGGGAAACAAAACAAAATCTGTTCTGGAACGAATGTAACTGTTTTTTCTGCTTTCACAGACAACCATTGCAGTGCTGCCATGGTATTGTTACATCTGCTGCCTGGGGACAAAAGCCTTTCTTTCTGGTCTTCTCTTTAACACGTTTTATTGCCTTTGCTTGCCTTTGTATTTACACAGCCTAGGAACATGATATTCTCCAGTTGCCATATTCTCTTTTGCAGGCATTTAGAAACGTTCTGGTATGTCCTAGCTAACAAATAACAAGTTGCAATAGCTGTTTCAAGAAGGTGCTCTTAGCCTCTCTCATTTTTCCAAGATGATACTCAGAAAATTCCTCCTATAAATAAATGTTGATGCTGCATTGATCCTGCAAATGTGAAGGAAGGGCACAGAGGAAAGTCCAAGTGAGGGTAGCTTCAAGAAGAGCAGAATTTCACAGCCTCATTTTCAAGGCTTAGAATAGGACTCAGTGTCCCTTTTTCTATTTTCAGCCACATTTGAGATTCAGACTGTGAAACCCCTTGGTGAATCATTGAGTCTATCTGTGCTTCTGTTTTCTTTCCGAAAAAAAAGAGGTTAAAATACTTACCAGTACTTGCCAAGTGCTTTGGCGTTCTGAGGGAAAGGACACTCAGGAAATTCGTAAGTACAACTCTTTGTAGTTGATAGTTACCCAAAGGGTGCCATTACACAGTGTATGTAATTATACAGGTCCTCTTCATGGCAGTTAAAGTAACTGGTTTTGAGTCTCAGGATAAACTACAGATAGGGACTTCTGCTTCTTTCTACAGAGGTACTCTAGTTCAGTCATCTCAGGCACAATGAATCTGAATGAGATGCTAAGTCTGCTTATCAATATCTGAACAGGACTGAGTTGCACTTTGCATGTCCTCAGAGAGCAGCTGGACTAACATTTTCAAATAAATTGAATCCACCTATTCATCTGCATCAGGACATCACACACTGGTCCCACACTTCTCCTCTGCTGTGTTGTATAACAATGATGTGCAATGCAAATGTCAGAGCAAGGAGGCAGCTCATGGTCTGCTATGAAGGAGCTGATAGTACTGTATTGGGTATATGAACAAGGATCAGAACTTAAAGCATTGACATTTATCTCATAGTGACTATTCCTTAAGCTTCTATTCTAGTTTAATTTAAAAAAATCTCCAAGTGCTCTAAAATGACAAGGAAGAAGTTCAAGAAACAGACTGCATGCATAAACACAAGTGCAGGTATCACTTTTAGCATGCAGTTTCACTATAGCTGAAAGTGATTCTGAAACTCTGCTACCACGAACAAGGACTAACTTGTTCTGACCTACTGACCCAATAATCCCATTTTTCTGCAACTTCCTTTGCTTCAGTACTAGTGAGCGTGCAGTGAACAGCTTGGTCACCCTTGAAGCTAGTGTTGCTTTGAGCAGATGACTGGGCTATATGATCTTCAGAGCTCCCTACATTTTTCTAACTTGTAACTACTACAATTTTGCATTGAGTTTTCAAGGTCAATCACAACTCATACAGCTAATTAACTGCAAACAAAAGTTCAAGAGCAGAATGCATTGCTTGAGGATGTGTGGGCAGCAGAGTAGGACCTCTTCAAAGGCATTGTGGTCTCAGCTTGCCTTAAGACTATAGTGAAGCTGAAACCTGAGGCACTAGCTCTATGTTAAGAACACAGCTGGTGTTTAGGGGAAAAAGTATGGTTTAAGGGAAGAAGTACAGATACCAAAGCAGCAAGATAACTGGAAGAAGACATTGGTAAGAAAAGTGTTCAAAAGGAGAACAGGGACATTTGTGTGACCTTGTGATATTATGCTTAGCAAAAAATGGTCAGGCTACTGGCTGTTCTAGTGTTTTTACTGAGAAAGCAAAAGTTTTTGTGTGCTCTTCATGCAAACTAGACTTTTCAAGGCTTTTTGCTAAAGGTTCCCCTTTTTGAAAGCTCTACATTTCAATTTTTAAATTTCTTATAACCATCTATGCTGAAAATTGGCTGTCTTGGTTAAAGGCACATGCTAACCTCAAATCAGGATCTTCCAGTAAATTCCAAACAGCAGACTAGGAAGAGAAGCCTGAACTGTTTGGATGCACCCTTGTTTGTGTGTTTGTTTTTAAAAGGTAGGCCTACAAGACTGACACTGAACACCAAATGCAATTCTTCATTCTGGTAACAAAAAATTAAACACAACCACATGCACAAAACATTGGTGTGTAACTGAAAACAGCTGTCCATGGCCTACCTACTCCTGCTGGTCTGGTAATCTTTGGTGATGCTCTCTTTGGAGAAGACTCGGGATGCGGGGCGACAGGTTGTACTGGCCGGGTCTGTTTGGCTGCCAGCTTCTTCAGGCTTACTTGCCTCTTGTCAAACATTTCTTGCACATCTTCTAGTTTTTGTAGGATTCTTTGGGCATTGGCCTAGGCAAAGAAAAGGCAAACAGCAAATGGTCATCACTGCTGGACTGAGCAAGTTAAGAAAGGACTTCTGAAACCCAGACTCCAGACTAGAGCTGAAGATCATGCTCTGCTACAGACCATGCTCTCCGCAAAGATCTCAGTTTCACTGAGTGGGACATGGTGACTCACGCAGTCTTTCTAGCACTACCCTGAAGAAACTCACATATGTGCTTCGTGGCTACTCATCTAAGTAAAATATATTGCCCCAAATACTTGCCTTTTTGCCCTTTTGGTGTAGGTCAATAGGTACATTTGAGCAGAGAGCTGGAGCACCTCTTCTATGAGGACAGACCGAGGGAGTTGGGGCTATTCAGTCTGGAGAAGAGAAGGCTCTGAGGAGACCTTATTGTGGCCTTCCAGTATCTGAAGGGGGCCTACAAGAAAGCTGGTAAGGGAATTTTTAGGGTGTCAGGTAATGATAGGACTAGGGGGAATGGAAGGAAAAATAGATTCAGATTGGATGTTAGGAAGAAGTTCTTCACTATGAGGATGGTGAGACACTGGAACAGGTTGCCCAGGGAGATGGTAGAAGCCCCATCCCTGGAGGTTTTTAAGGCCAGGCTGGATGTGTCTCTGAACAACCTGATCTAGTGTAAGGTGTCTCTACCCATGGCCAGGGGGTTGGAACTAGATGATCCTCAAGGTCCCTTCCAACCCTAATAATTCTATGATTCTATATACCAGTACATTTTCATGTACAAGGCAATTGGTAATTTTGGAATTCTAAGTGAGAGGATGCACATCTGAGTTCTACCTTTATTTCAGGGGTGAGGATCATGTCAAACTGATTGTAGAACTCCTTCAGGTTAGAGAGCTGATATTCCTTAGCTGTTACCAGGAACTTCTCAATTTCAACGAGTGCAGTTTCAGCTCCCTCTTGTGACTGGCACTTGTCCACAGCTTGGGAAGCTAAGAGGTAGATTCCAGCTTCACACCATTGGCTTGCCTTTAAAGAAAAGCAGAACAAGAAGGAACCCATCATCACTGACAGTCCATGTTGTGAAGTGTTGCTTCTACTCCATGAAATATGGATTGTCCCTAGAACATCACTAGAGGGAATGAATACTACTTCCTAGCACCCAACAGCTCCTGGCCACAAGTCACCCCACATACATAGCAATAGCAACAATAGCAAGTTCAGTTCAACTCTCATGAACTGGATAGTCCAGTCACATATAAAAACCTAATACACTGAGCAAAGAGGAGAGGTATTACTGTGGTTGCTGCAAACTGAATCTGTTAGCTGTACTGCCTCATTTCAGTTTTCAATTACACAATTAACCAAAAACTAAAACAAATATTTGAAGGATATCAGAACTCCCAAAAACTTCTTAGGTCTATAAAGCTCAGTTAAAAGTACTCCAAAGCAGTTTTCTCACAGTGAAATTTTGGTAATTCCTGTTTCAGATGTGGCTGGAACAGCAAGCAGACATTCTCAAAGCATTTAGCTTGCTACTCTAGCTGGACCAAGATCAGGGAAAGGGAAACCAACTGGGCAAGCAGTAAACTGTTTCTTTTTAAGCACTGGAATACATTTGGTTCTAATTTCAAAATTAGGCCTAGCTCAATTTTTTCTTTGTTTTATTTCCTACTTTTCATCTTTTTCAGACCACATTTATTGGAAGCTACTGTTCCAGGTTTTGTTTTAACAGTTTCTGTCACTGCAAACATACAAACAAGGGTGAATCAAAAAGTGCAAGCTTCTCTTCCTAGGTTTAACCTACAGAGTGGAACTTTCAGAGCTTTCATCTGAGAAGGTTCACTCACCTTATGTAACTGCTTATGCAGCTCAAGAGACTTGCCCAAAATATCATACTTTTTCTTGGTCTCATTGGTAAAGTCATCACAAATACGCCTGAGTTCAACACACTTTGGTCTAATGGAGTCAACTGCATAATGATTGTTTTGGATGAGCTGTTCTCCATGGAGAGCTAGAGACTGGGCCTTTTCCAAAGGTTCCTGTGAAACAGCAAAAATTAACAGCAAAAATGTTAGATCTTAAAATGACATTCATAATAAAAACAATCTGGCTCTGTGATACCTCCTGTAACCTGGGGGTAAAGGTTTAGGATATTAATCTGGCCAATAAATCTTACTGAAGACCAACCTCATTGTCAGTGAATATATTGAAACACTGTTCCATCTTAACATCAGGAAATGGGTTGCCTAAAGAGGTTGGAGAGTATCCTTCCTTGATGGTATTAAAAAGCCATCTGGATAAGCAGCCCACCTAGGCAACCTGATCTGGGTGGCTCTGTTTCAGCAGAGGTATTGAACAAGATAACCTCCAGATGCCTCTTCCATCCTTAGTCATTCTGTGCGTGTATGCTGCCACCTTCTTCAGATACTGAGGACATTGATTGCACAAGGGTTTTTTCCCTGTAGTTTCCAATAATAATAATAATAATAAAATGTATTATTTGTTTCACTCACTGTTTTTCAGGTTTATTATGTTTTACTTTATTCTTGATTCCAAGATCCTGCTGACTGAGTGCAATTCATAAGCTTAGTCACAATAAGGTGAAAGCAGAGGTGACTAACAGGAATATAGCACACATTGAATATGTGATGTGGACAATGGAAGTAAGATATTATGTTACTATAACTTTTATTCCTTTAGGCTTCTGGTAGAAGAGCTGCAAGGATCACAATATTTCTAAGTCCCAGTCTTATTGTTAATACAGATGAACATCAGTTTTTCCATCTGTTCCTGTGCTTTCTGATTCAACTTACTTATTTGTTCAATGCTTGCTAATACACAGTGATGTATACCACAGCTGATGGAATTCTAAAGTCCAAATGCCTGGAATATTGGAAGGCATGGGTGTTCTTCAACTGCTATGAGTTTGACTAGAATAGTCTTCAAATTTCTGGCTGAGGAAACCTCTTAAGTATTCTGAGATTTTCAGATTCCCGAGATGGACCTAACTAGTCCTGGTTCAAAACACCAATTTTTGAACTGGATTCTATCTTTCTAAGTAACAAACAGGAGCTACTGGGGCTGAACAACCTGGCTTTTTGAAAGTAGGATCTGAGTTTTGCAATTTAAAATAATGGCTCATGAGAAGAGAGTAAGTGTGATGTAAGGACACTGACAGAGAAGTGTCTAGAAGATCATGTCTGTAGCAGCTAGAATACTATATTGAGCGCAGACCTGTCCTTTTTCTTCCAGTTGTTTCTGTTCCCTCAGGAGCTGCTCCACTCGAGTCACGCTGTCTCCAATGTCAGCAAAAGCTGCTTGTGCTTCCATAAGATTATCCAATGCCAGTTTTACCTGATAAACAAACAAACAAATAAAGAACAACACCTCCCCCCCAAAAAATCCAAACCAAACTTCACCATCACAAGATAGTCATAAAATTATAACAAACCTATGTCTTCTAAACATTCAGCTACGTGTTTTAGAAGTGTTTGTAGCTCAAGTTTAGTTTTTCAGCTCACTCCAAAATGAAAAAGCCAAGGAATAAAGAAACAGATATTCTTCAAACACTTGCCCTGTTTCTCATTATTTAGGCCCACAGTTTTGAAGACCTATAACTCCAGAGTCTATACTGTTCCAGAGCCTATGTTACTCCAGCCGCTGGGCTGATAGCTGGGCTTCCTGAACTGCACTCCATTGACTCTGGTGGGATTGGCAATATATTATCACAGAAGAATGATATTTGATAACATCAGACGTAAATGCAAAATGATTTATCAAGAAGTTGTTGTTTCAGGTTTTGGCCTTGCAGGCTGGCACTCGTCTCTCCGTGCCTCATTCAAATGTTGTAAGATGTCTGACAAATGTCAAGAAGTTAATTTTTTTAATATCCATTTCCTAACAAAGGGCTTTTCTCTCAACCTCCTTTTTGAATTTCCAGTATACTCTAAGTATGGCTAAAATTTGATTTTATTTATCAGAGAAGGCTAGACAGAGCGAACAAATGAAATACCTCTCTAAAATCATGTTCAAAGTGTCGAAGCTGCAAGCATTGTTCTAGTTTTAGGTGATGCTTGGTCCAAAATTGATCAAATGCTTTTTCTGTTTCATCCAACTGAGCCAATAACCTGTTAAGAAATTAGAATGAAAGGAACTTACTTATTTCCTACAGTTAATTTCTTTTGAGTTACACCAACTGATGGCAGAAAGCAGAGGGGTGGTGGGGAGCCTATACCTATGTAAGAAGGCTCTGCAGCAACTTATGCAAAATAAGAATTAAATTTGCAGTGGGACAGGCAGGTGAATGACTTATGGCAACCACATGGATCCACTGTGGCAGCTGCAATACTGCCTCCTGACCTGCAACAGGAACACAGCTGTTCCATGTTCTGGCAGGCAAAGGCAGCTCTCTCTCCCTAGTTTCCACCCAGTTCTTCTAAGATAATTCACCAGAGGCTGACGTAGATTGAATGCGACGCAGTTATTATTGTAAAGACAGTTTAAACCAGAACTCTACAACTTGTGCACCCATCAGAAATATGCAAGGACTGAATTGTTTTTCCTAGTCCATTAAAACCAATAAATTAGGAGCTCATAACGCCTCCCATGGACATTGTTTCACTTGGTGTAAATGACTAAACATTTATTCACAAAGAAATTAGTTTCAAAGTGTCATACATCTTGACTAAAGTGTCTGACACAGTAGTGAGTCATCCTCTCAGTCCCTCAGTGATTTGTTAATTGCATTACAAAGTAGAACAGCATAAACGGGACAGGAGAGAGTGAGAGAGAGAGACAGACAGACAGATAGACAGACACCGGGACAGGAGAGAGAGAGAGAGAGAGAGAGAGAGACAGACAGATGGACAGGAGAGAGAGAGAGAGAGACCGGGACAGGAGAGAGAGAGAGAGAGAGAGACAGACAGACAGGAGAGAGAGAGAGAGAGAGAGAGACAGACAGACAGACGGACAGGAGAGAGAGAGAGAGAGAGAGAGAGAGAGAGAGAGAGAGAGAGAGAGACCGGGAAAGAGAAACCAAAACTCAGAAAATCTTTTCTGAATAGCCTATATTTCAGTCTTTGGGCAGGCACAAGTCCAGGCCTGATGTTTTACAAGCAAGTGCCCCATTTATTGGGGCAAACAGCAATATTCCCCTCCTGTTCCTCTCTCTCTCTCAAAAAAAAAAAAAAAAGGAGTTTTGTTTTCAATCTGTTCTTGAAAAATGTGTTTTCAATCAAAGCTAGCTGTTGAATTTAAGATGAATTTGCAAATTCCTTTGGGAATTGTTTAAAGGACTTTAAAGTGTTCAGTGAAAAATATCAGCTCAGCTTTGTTTTTGGCAGCTTTGTTCCCAGTGAATGCAAACATGCTGAAACACTAGCATGGCATTTCTCTTTCCACTGCATCACATGGCAGGGCAGAAACTTCTACATGGTGACTAATAACTAGCATTATAGGAAGGAGCAGGAGATTCTCTCTCTGCATCTGTGAAGGACATGTTTTGGAGCATCGTCATCAGCTGTTCCTCTCCAGGTGTTTCCACAGACACGCACAAGCACGTTCCCTCTTATATCACATGGATTCAGGTGCCACTTTCTAGCTGGGCATAGAAGTTTAAAGGACACATATGTTATGGGGGAAAGTTAAGTCCCACATTAAATCTTCAGCCAGGTAGTTAGTGGTCCCACCAAAAATTACCAAGAAATTCAGGACTTATTTGAACTTGCTGTAAGAGTTTAATCAAGTAACTTCCTCCATTCTCTGAGTTGCCTGCCCAATAAATCCTGAATAGATGAACCAGTAGGAATTATATAACTCGCATATTTAAATAATTTAAATGACACTTGCATTTCCTAGGACTGAATCAGCACCTTGCACAAGGTAATCTGGCTTCACTGACCTCTCTACTGTTGCCACATTTTCCAGTTCATCTGGACTGAGTTTGCTGTTGGCACTTCGAGTGACTGGCTCCCTGATGCATGTCAGGAGGGTGGCTCCCTGCTTCACAGCTAGTTTCAGCTCCTCCTGAGGGGAAAAAACAACACCACAGCAATGCTAAAGGAGGCTTCTTTCATACGTATTGAATACTTGGAATAAAATACAAATGTTTACCAATTTATTTTTTTTTCCCCCCCTAGAAATGCAGAAGCTTAATCCATTCCTCTTATATGGATTCTAGTTCTTAGAAGAGAAAAGAAATAGTGTCTAACATCTTACACTTACAGGTCCTGCCTCACCAACCTGATCTCCTTCCATGATCAGGTGACCGCCTGGTGGATGTGGGGAGGCCTGTGGATGTAGTGTACCTGGACTTCAGAAAGGCCTTTGACACCGTTCCCCATAGCAAACTCCTGACCAAGCTGTCAGCCCATGGCTTGGACAGGAGCACACTGCGTTGGGTTAGGAACTGGCTGGAGGACTGAGCCCAGAGAGTGGTGGTGAATGGTGCCACATCCAGCTGGCGGCCAGTCACTAGTGGTGTGCCCCAAGGATCGGTGCTGGGCTCCATGCTCTTTAACATCGTTATTGATGATCTGGATGAGGGCATTGAGTCCATCATCAGTAAATTTGCTGACAACACCAAGCTGGGCACAGGAGTTGATCTGCTGGAGGGTAGAGAGGCTCTGCAGAGGGACCTCGACAGGCTGGACAGATGGGCAGAATCCAACGGTATGAGATTTAACACATCCAAGTGCCGGGTTCTGCACATTGGCCACAGCAACCCCATGCAGTCTCAAGCTGCACCAGGGGAGGTTTAGGCTGGAGGTTAGGAAGAAGTTCTTCATAGAAAGAGTTATTGGCCATTGGAACGGGCTGCCCAGGGAGGTGGGGGTTCACCAGCACTGGAGGTGTTTAGGAAGATGGGGCGCTTGCTGCTGGTTTAGTTGATTAGGTGGTGTTGGATGATAGGTTGTACACGATGATCTTGAAGGTCTCTTCCAACCTGGTCTGGTCTATTCTATTCTATTCTATTCTATTCTATTCTATTCTATTCTATCTGAGCAGATTGCATTTCTGACCAGGCAACTTGCAGAATAAATTTTTCTACCACAAACTGAACTGTGCCACAGATCTGTCATTGAGCTGAGACCTTGCAATTCTTAGTGGAATTTCCTTAGAACGGTGACACACTGAGCCACAGTATGCCAGCTACTAAGGAGTCATCCACAGAATGACTCCCCAGAATGAAAGATGAGCAGTGAAAACAACAGCAAGGCTTAAATGTTACCATGTCAGCTGAGGAGCCTCCTCATCACTGCACACTCCTTGCTTGTAACATATTCTTGTGCTAATATAGCTAAAGCAGTTTTCTTCTGAGCCTTACTTTGCAAAGCTAAACTTGCCCCAACTGTTTTTAAAAAACCAAAATGACAGTCATCCTCTAGCTAGATCATTCTGCCTATTTCTGGATTATCTTCACAGATATTCTCTGCATCTGCTCCACTGTGAGTTCAACCTTTCTGATGAACTATTCATTGGGAGCCCATACTATTCCAAATTTTATAGAATAGAATTAACCAGGTTGGAAAAGACCTTCAAGATCATTGAGTCCAACTTATCACCCAACACCACCTAATCAGCTAAACCATGGCACCAAGTGCCTCATCCAGTCTCCTCTTAAACATCTCCAGTGACAGTGACTCCACCACCTCTCTGGGCAGCTCATTCCAATGGCCAATAACTCTTTCTGTGCAGAACTTCATCCTAACATCCAGCCTAAACTTCCCCTGATGCAGCTTCAGGCTGTGTCCTCTTGTTCCTTGTCCTCTTGTTGTGCTGGATGCCTGGGAGAAGAGATCAACCCCCACCTGGCTATAGCCTCCCTTCAGGTAGCTGTAGACAGCAATGAGGTCTCTTCTGAGTCACCTCCTCTCCAGGCTAAGCAACCCCAGCTCCCTCAGCCTCTCCTCATAGGGCTTGTGCTCAAGGCCTCTCCCCATCCTTGTTGCCCTTCTCTGGACACATTCAAGTGTGTCAATGTCCTTCTTATACTGAGGGGCCCAGAACTGGACACAGTACTCAAGGTGTGGCCTAACCAGTGCTGAGTACAGGGGCACAATGCCATCCCTGCTCCTGCTGGCCACACTGTGCCTGATACAGGCCAGGATGCCATTTGCCTTCTTGGCCACCTGGGCACACTGCTGGCTCATGTTCAGCCTACTATCAACCAGTACCCCCAGGTCCCTTTCTGCCTGGCCACTCTCCAGCCACTCTGACCCCAGCCTGTAGCTCTGCATGGGGTTGTTGTGGCCAATGTGCAGGACCCGGCACTTGGATGTGTTAAATCTCATGCCGTTAGACTCTGCCCATCTGTCCAGCCTGTCAAGGTTCCTCTGCAGATATCCCCTACTCTGTAACAGATCAACACCTGCCCCCAGCTTGGTGTCACCTACAAGTTTACTGATCCCATCACATGCTTTCACACAGTAGAAGTGACATTTCCCTGTCCTTATTTTCATAGTTGAATCAGATCAACCTCCTGAACCCAGGATTCTCTCCTCTTCAGTAGGTTCCAGAAAATGGACTCCTAAATAATGGCAGAAAATTTTGTTACATCAGAAATCATCTATTATGCTGCTGGAGCTGTCATGAGACAATGCTCACCTTCAGCTTGCTATGGTGGTCAGTGTGTGCAGAGAGGAGATCCTCTGTGCACTGCACATCGTTGGGAAGTTCAGTCTCTGCTAGGTCTGTTCCAAAGGTCTGTAGCATCTGTGCTGCTGTTTTCACTGTCATGGCAAAGTTTTCAATAGCCTAAAAAGCAAGAGCATAAAGTCACAGGCTGGTTACATACCCTTAGCCCTTTAAAAATGCTTCAGATACACTGTGCTGTATTACCTGCCTATAAAGCTGACCATGTTGCCCATTTTTGGGTGGACATGCTAAAAGTAACAAATTAAATGCTGTGTCACAAATGATCTTTTCACAGGCCTACAAGTATTGAAGTAATCTCCATGAACCAGCCAGGTAACTCCCAGAGCTTACAGGCATAATGAAACCACAGAGGACATCAGCTTCAAAGCCAGGACTGTAACTTCAGATCCTCTGCCCGTGCTTGCTGGGAAATTTTGCTGTGTTAATTAAGCCTTGGCTTAAGTTGAGGAGAGTCTGAAATATATAGGGCAAAGCCTTTTTTACATTTATATATATATATACACACAGCCATTGTTCACTCAGCAATCTTGTTTTCCTCTTGACTTCTGAAAATGTCCTGCCTGCCTAGATCCTGTACTAGATATATTCCTGGCATTCCCTCCCATCAGTTCCTATTAGCACACAAATATAAGAACAACCTAGTGCAAATACAGTTAAAATGCATAAATTAATTTGAGCATTGATGTTTCTGTATCATTTGGCTGCACCAACACAAAACTCTTCAGAAATCAGTGGGTTTACTGAAGAAAGAAGTGAGGAAGGCTTAAAAATAATGTGTCCTTTTCAGAGCAGGATATGTTGTTCAGACTTATGAGATGTGATTAAAACCTTCATGCCTAGTAGCAAGTTACTGCATGGGATGTTTTTTTCAGCATTGTGCCCCAATTTCTTTAGGGACTGTATAGCTCTTTCCTTTTTGTGCTTTTTGATCTAACCCACCCAATGGTTTGAGTCACTTAACAGCACTGGGGATGCTCCTACACACAAATACTACAAAGTTGCTGGAAGTTGCATTCCTTTCTCCAACAATGATGGGAATTGCTCATTGCACCCATGACAGCATGCTCAGTGAAAAACAAACTGGAGGTAGATCATCAGTCAAAAGGCAACTGGGGAAATTACATTCCTGAGAGGAAGGGATGCTAACAGAGCTCACAGCCTTCTTCCCTTTCCCCCTGCTTGCTTTCAACATAAGCAGTACAGACCCATGCTCAGTGCTCAGCAGCTGTCACCTCCTATTCTCAGCACTGAAACTACTGTATTAAAGTTGGCTGAAGTGTCACACTTATGAATGCAACACAGACAGCTACCCATTGCCAAAGGCTGTTTACTAAGAGCCAAATCTCTACTCAGTGGGTAAGAAAGCTCATAGGCTGCTAGGCAGTCAGGGTAAGAAGGGAGAAACAAAGAACAATGCAGTGAATTTGCTGTGTCCCTGCCATTTAGCAGCTTTAAAGCTGTTTCAGATGAAAGCACTGGCAGGACAAGATATGGGAGCAGTAGGAGAAACAAAGGAGATGAAGCCTGCAGTTCAGCAAGACTGAAAGTCAGGCTGTTTCAAGGTGCCAGGGAGGCTGACACTTCCCTGATGACAACCTCTTATCCAGCAAGAGATTGCATTGGCTGCCTGCACGAGGCTTATCAGCGTCTCACTTGATAGCATGCTTGCCCCCACCCTCTCCTGTGAGTATGAGTAATAAATTGTTTCATGTACCTAATTTACATCTGTGGGGGTTGATTTAGTTTTTCAAATCTCTGCACTTGGTAAAAAGTTTGTCAAACAAATGTAACCAAAAAGATCTGGGGGTCACATAGCCACAGTCACCTCAAATTTTGGCTTACTTTTTTTATTTGGGTGATTTAACAAACTGTATAGTCATGCTTTACGTAAACTCCTGTCATTACTGAACAGTACAGCCTTTCTTGTGGTTCTTTTGACTCCTCCTCTTCATTTTTTTCAAGCTTTTGTCTGTTGGAAAGCTTATATATGACTCTTTCATGCTCATGCCTCCTACAAGGACAGTTTCATATTTTTGGTACTTTTAACATAAACCCCATCTCAATCTTAACCTTACTGTGGTCAAAATAGCAAACCAGTGCTAGAGGAAAGTCAGAAGACTGAAACATTTGGTTCTTCACAAGAAGAAAATCCGATTTCATAAGGACAGTAAAGCATAGAAAATGATAGCAGGAAAATGACAAAAGTGATTTGACTTAAAGCAACCTCAGAAAAACTCTTTATCCAAGTCTTAGACCTAACCTTCAGGTCAGCAAGAACTGACTTATACCCAAAGCCGCTCAGAACACTGCAAAACATTGGGGCTACCTAGATGTGAGCTCTAACATACCAGTCTTGCAATCAGACCCATAAAGACAGATGCAAACATTGCATACAGTCTCCAGGAATTAATTCATTCTTCAGGACCAGGACCCAGTTTACATAGGATGAGACAGTATTTTAGCTGCTAACCTGCCAGAGTTTGGGGCCTGGTTTTTTTGTGAACTGTCACCTTTTCTAGGCATCATAATAAAATGTTTATGTTGTTGTGATGAAGCCACAGAAATTCATTAATTAAATGAAAAAGGTAACAATCAATCAAGCCAGGAACAAGTTCCCTCAAAGGCAATAGAATAAAAATCTTCTACAGTTATTCAGTGTTCTTCAGTAACTCAAAATAAGACCCAGCTGGAGTGCATATTTACATAGCACAAAAATTAAAACAAAGGAAAATAAAATCTAGTATCTGGAGTTGTGGTTTTTTTCTCTCTTAAAAACATGGACACAATCAATCATTAAAGTAGGAATTTTGACCTTTGCTTCAGTAAAGTGCTAATGCATATGTTCAACTTCCACCATGAGGTAAAGGCCTATGAAGCTAATTCATTATCCAAAAGCTAAGAATGTGCCCAAAATGTCTTGCTGAGTAAGAGCACTATAACACTGTGTCCAGGTCAACAGCAAGATACAGATTACTACTGTGACAAGGTTTTGGGGAACTCATGGATTTCCTTTTCCCACAAGTCCCCAGCAGAATTCCTAGGCTGAAATGCAGCTAAGAGTTGCTCTACATTCATCATCTGGGTGTAGACGTGTGTGAGAACACAAACACTCACAGTTCGGTGATGTATCCACTGACTGTGGCCATACTCCAAGGTTCCTCCCAGCTCCCGGGTCAGCTGACTTTTGTCAATATAGCCATGCAGATCAGAGACAGAATTTAGCATGATGATCTGAAATGAATCCAAACACAATGGACTGAGAGGAATAGTGAGCCCTTTCCATCATTGTGCCTAGGATCTGGGATTGCCTTTAAACGTGTAGGACCCAACTGCAGTTCCATCAAAGGTAGTAAGTTCTCATTATGTATTTCTTCATGCAATGGCTGGAATTTATTTCCAGTAGACCTTGCCTTCTTGATATGTACATGGCCATTCTGAACTGACTGGAATTCAGCACCATCTTGCTCCTTGCTAGGCTGAGGATGCAGTCATTTTAGATGTGCACTGAGAGCAAAAGTGTTTTATTTATAACATTCACACAAAGCTCCATCAAACAACTTCTCTGTTGTCTAGATAACTGTTATTTACAGAGAAATAGAGGAGAAGGCAGCTTCTTCAACACCAACAACTTAATCCAGGGAAGTGATGAAATGAGACCTTTGAGAAGATTTTCCTTGCAGTTGTGTCACTGTCATTATTCAATTTTAAACCATTTAATTATGCCTCCTTGTTCCAACAGCTAGAAAATACACCGTGATTTCAGCAACAGAAAAATAAGCCTAGACACTTTAAGCCTTAGACTTTAGCATGTGTCAAATGTGTTATTTCATTCTGCTGTTAGAGAAAGGATAACTGCCTATGCCTATTAGCAGGCTCAAGGGGAGCATGGTCAGTACACTTACAAGCACTGTGAACAAAGAGATGAGCACAGGTGCATGAAGGCAAGGGAATGTATATTCTAGGCTTATAGTTCTCTGTGAAAAGCACTGAGAACAAACATTAACAATTTTTTAGCTGATTTTTGTAACAGCATCCTTCTAGAATAATTCAGTTTGGCAGGAATCTCAGGTCTCTAGTCCAACTTCTTTCTCAAAGTTAAGTTGGCTATGAGATCAAAACAGGTTGCTCAGGGCTTTATCAACCTGGGTATTAAAAATCTCCAAAGACTGAGACTGTACAACTTCTTTGGGCAAGTCTGGCTCACTGCCTGGTTATCTTTGTAGTGGAAAATGTTTTCCTTGTATCAAGTCAGAACTCACAGAATCACAGAGTGGTAGGGGTTGGAAGGGACTTCTGAGGACCATGAGTGCAACCACCCTGCCAGAGCAGGATCACGTAAAGCAAATCACACAGGAACACATCCAGGTGGCCTTGAAAGTCTCCAGACAGAGAGCCTCCACCACCTCTCTGGGCAGACTGTTCCAGTGAAATTGCCCTTGTTTCACTCTGTCACTTATCTCTTGTCCTATTGTCATACACAACCTGGCTTCATGCTCTCTGTAACCTGCTTGGAGGTACTGTAAAGCTGGTGTTGTGTCATATTAATCCTCCCAAGTCATCCCTTCTCCAGGCTAGACAAGCCCAGTTCCCTCAGCATCTCCTCACAGAGCACATGCTCCAAGCCCTGACCTTGATGGCTCTATGTTGACTTCACACCAGATACTATTTTTCTTGTACTGGGGGAATCAAAACTAGACAGGATATTCTCAATGCTATCTAATGAGCTCCAAATAAAGGGTGATAATCTCTTGTCTCAATCTGCTGGCTAGGCTTCTCTACTGTTGTTGTCAATGCAGAATGCTGCCAGTGTACACTGCTGGCACCTGTCCAGCTTGCTGTCTACCAAATTTCCCAGGTCCTTTTTAGCAGAGTTGCTCTTCAGACAGTCAGGCTACAGCCCATATTGTTGCCAGCCATACAACATTGTTGCATTGTTGTGAGAGAAGAACATGGGTTCTTCCTTTTTGAGGAAGGAAATCCTTCTGGAAGGATGTCCTTCCCAGCTGCAGGGCTTTGCATTTGTCCCTTTTGTATTTCATAATATGCTGGTCAGTCCATTCCTTGAGCTTATGTTCCAGTGGTCCTGTCTTTGAGCATAGCAGCTGCTCCTCCCAGCTTGGTCTCATCTGCAGACTTGATGACAGCACACTTTGTTGCCTCTTCAAGGTCACTGGTAAAGGTGATAATAAACCAGATTCCAGCAGATACCACTGCACCACTTCATACGTTCCCCACCTCCAGGGAGAGTGTGACTCATTAACCACTACCCTCTGAGACAAGTGATGCAACTAGTTTTTAAATCAATCTAGTTGTCCACCCATCCAGACTTTAACATCCTAACTTGGATACAAGAATAGTATGGGAGACACATCTGTTCCCATGGGCTTGTATGGGTTGCACATTCTCAAGTCATCTCTGATTCTTTTTGCTTCCAGCAATTCATATTCTGGAATCCTGCTTCAAAATACAGAAGCCAGAATACTTTTTTTTTGTTTGTTTGTTTGGGGTTTTTTCTGTTAAGAAGCTGAGGCAAAGAAAGCACAGAGTACGTAATCCAAAGCTGAAGGGAAAACTATTCTCTGAATGTGTTATGAAATGCTGGGCATTTTTATGATCAAAGCCAGAAAACTCAAAAAGCTACATTGTCTTGGAGTAGCCTCAGACTGGAACGTGAAGTCTATGCTGTACTTCAGCATTGCAGATCACTTCTGAGAAAGTAAGTTCTAGCTGCTTTGTAGCTCTTCCTCATCAGAGATGTTGCTGACAAACTGGAAAACTTCTGATACTCCAAACTGCACTGAAACTATGGAGGAACACTGTTGTGCACTTATCTATTAATATTGCTAGCTACGGTGCTAGACAAGAGGTAGTTATCCTGCAGGCATCTCTGCAGGAGAAAGCCTAGGAGCAATCCAACACCCATTTAAGAAACCAAAATTAGAGAGCATTAGCATCTCCCATACTTCTTGCCAGACTGAAGACAGTCACATTCAGTGAGCTGGAGAATACAAGAGAGGAGGGCCTGCATGTCAGCAAGAAGCACAGAGCCATGGTGGGGGTTGCTTCATGAGCCGTCGTAAAGAAGTCACAAACTACAAAGGACGAAGAAGGGCCTTCTACAGACTGATTATTGAGCCTTTTCTGTATGCTATGAAGATGCTTTAATTCACCTTTCATCTTGGGAAGTTCCTTAAGTACATCTCTGGGTGTTCCTCTTGAATTCCCACATTTTATCTCAGATGAACCCTGGTATATCTCCTGGCTAATGATATTTAGCCAAATCACTATTACAACAGAGATTTAACTCAGGAAGATTTACTAACTACATTTGTGTGTCAGTGAGTTATATACATCCTGCATTTCCTTATTGTGTCTGGTTTATTATTTCAGCCCTTAGGTCCTGCTCCTGTTTGATTTTCTGGCTACTACTCAACCCAGTGTTGATTTAACCCAGCAAATCTATTTTACTAAACATATTTGCAGTCTGATAGCTCAGATAAACTCTTTAACAAATGTTTCCTTAACAAATCCACATCAGACTCCTGAAGCCCTTTTTGAATGCTCATGTGCTAACCCTGACTCACTTATATTTGTGATAGGAAATAGAACCCATCTGTGGCCCATTAATGCTGTCATAGTGCCAAATGTACAACATGAGCAAACAGGCTTCAAACAATTGAAAAGGTGATGGTAGTGTTGAAGAGAGGTACTGATACCTAATTCTTCAGTAAAGATACCTCCCATGGGACAAGAACTATCTGGCCCTGTTCTTATGCTTGGCACGTAGGATGCTATTCTCAAGGTGCTGGTAACTCCGCAAAGCTAGCACCCTTTTTTGTGCAGAACTGGAATAAAACAAATATTTGGACTCTGTATGTTTGGTTTTTTGTTCACTTGGTAAAGAACCCAGACTGGAACCACAAAAAGGGAGAAATAGATGTCTCTCCCAGTAACTTACCCTTTCTGAAACTGGGGTAGCATGCCCAGACGGTCTTTTAGGATGGGTTGCAAGCACGGGTAAAATGCCTTTCCAGAGAGTATGGTAGACCCCAAGAGCTTAGGACACCTTTAGCACAACCCTAAGCAATTTACAACAGTATCAGGCTTATGTGGACAGCCTGTACATAAATCTGACAAGCTGTCTACAAATACCCAGGCAGGAAGCAGGCAGATCTAGCAGCAAACACATGATCTTAGTGTTTGTAAGACTGCTCTCTAAGAGCTCTGTGGACATACCCAAGATGGCTCAAAATCTGAATGTCCAAGATGACCCCAAACTAAACTCCTATCTTGATTTTCCTGCCTGTAAGAAAGATAAGTTACTATTTAACACTAAATGAAGTGTTTGACCCCAGCCTAGAATTAACTTCCCTTCCAATTTTGACAGTTTCAAGTTGGATTTGAAATGCAACACTGTCACCAAATAAATAGCTAGAAGTACAGAAGATGTGGAATCATTAGAAAATGTCAGTCCTTGATGAAGTTGTCTCTTTCTGGGCTGCAGTCATTGGTACAACAGTTGCTGTGGTAACAGATTTGGGCTTATTAAATACAGGCACATCCATTTTCTTAAGGTGCTAGACAATGTGAAGATATTGTTTTGTAATCAAACATACATTTTAACAAAACATTTGCATTTTAATCAGCAAAAAGCCATTCTTGCCAAACTACAACAAATTTTACCGTTTAATCCACAATAACCAAATGAATATTCAGAGTTCCTTTTCCCTATGCATTGTAATCCATGGGCTACTGTCTCTTGCTTCAGAAAGAGCATAAACTATCTTAAACACCTCAGCTTCAAACTTAGGTATTGACATAGATAAAATTTGTTGGAGGAGAGCCACAGGTCTTCTGCCAAACGGTATCAAACCACAAGCAAAATCCAAACCAATCATATGAAATGGCTCGAGTAAAGCCTGGGCCAGGATGCAAATCCACCTATATATATATATATAAATGCTTCAAAGCCACATGCAAGCATGCAGCTGAGAACAGCTCCCAAAAGAGCTCTCACTGAATATCTAAAACTTAAAGTCTTTCAAGATTGGTAGCCTGCTACAAATTACATTCTCATCAAGCCCACATCATATGCCAAGTACATATAAAAAGAACTGAAAATAAACTTTCCGTCTTGAGGGCATGGGATCATAAAAGGCATTTAGAACAGGCAATGCTATGCAAGTATTTAACAGGAGCACTGTCAGCAGTCCTATGGATAATACATAAAATAGGGTGGAATTCAGCCCTAGTCTTTCTGCTCTGTAGTCCTAAACACTTATATGTATGCTCTGTGTTTGTCATTGGAGCAAGAAGCTCTGCTTCTAACAGGTGAACATCACTGAGTGAAGATGGCAATATTAAAAACCAAGTCACACTGTAGAGCTAGACTGACTTTTCACATGGGAACATGCCCACTGAGCACTGTGAGACATCCACTGGTAATGAGCTCTTGGGCACTACCATTACATGCCTCACATAGACCCAGATAAAAGTTCCCAACTGCCACTTGCAATTGAATTTCAGTTACTGGGTTATAAGAAATTGCTGACTTAGAAAAACTGCAGACATGGAGATAAAGAAAACACATGGGCAAAAAAATCCATGCTTACCGGTACCTTCATTTTAAAGTCATCTCGATAGAGTTTAATGCCAATGTCAGCGATTGTCCTCTGGATAAAGCGGGAAGGTCGCAGGACAAACACCAGCTGCAGGTTTCCAGGAAATGCTCCCTGCAATACACACAGAACTATTAGAAGGCACAATTCTGCTTTGCAGGAAGGCCAGGGAAATTTTCAACCAAGGCAAAGCAGCTAGAATTCACTGAACCTTGCTCAGTCCAGCTGCTAGTAGTATCAACCGGTCCGTTCAGCACACACCTATTGTCACAACCTCTACAGCTAGTGGAAAGACTGGACCATGGATTTTATTGCCCAGCCAGACACTGTTATGGATTTAGCACAGAGCTCTAAGGTTTCTGCACTAGTGCCTTCCTCCCCCATATGTGAATCACAGAAAGCTCCCTTTGTGCTATCACACCATAGGTTTTCCCTTTTTTGGAGGTCTGCAGCAAGGAGAGGGCACGCTGGCTACCCATGTTGGACTCGGTGAAAGAAGCTGGTGGCACAGATTAATTCCCCAGGCTGACCTACCTTGTCACTCTGGAAAGGGTCGTAAATCTTTTAACCACACATATTTTTTACACACAGACAGGTACTCAACACATTTCTCAGACACGGCCCTGTCTGCAACACCCAGCCCACAACTCTCACACTCCTCAAGCATAAAAAAGGAACAATTTCTAGAAGAGAGCAGACAAAAAGAACTTAGAATGAAAATGAAGGCTAAATTCCTTGAAAGAACTTAAAAGTTGCTTTGGTCATCCCTCTGTCCTATTCCTCCATGCATAATGCTTGCTCCACACACTGCAAAGGTTCTTTGTAACAGATGTATAAAACCAGCTGCTTTTATTAGCATTCAAAGTCAGTACTTAGCTCTGACTTTTGCAAATGAGATATAATAAGCTATTAAGAGTTTCTGACAGAGATCACTTACTACCATGCAAACACAAGTCCCTTGGGATCTGTTTCCTTCATAAACAGGCCACTTCACCACTCCTCAGTGCACAGAAGGGTACCTCTGTCACACTCTTCTAGGAACTCGCTTCCAATTACTGGAATTTATGTTGCAGTCAGCCCAGCAAAGTATTTGTCCCAATTCAGCAGCAAGCAAGGTTGTATAATTTGTTACTGCAGCTTCCTCCCTTTCTTATTCAAAACTGAGGAGCTTCAGGGCAGGGGAGAATCTGCATCCACAGCCAGAAGATGGGAGCTCAAAATCAGCACAGGAGACAGTATCTTGTGCTGAAGGCTCAGCAGACAATTTCAGTTTCTAGAAGATAAATAACAAAAGCAAGGACTTACTGCTATCCGTGTCAGGGATGCCTTGACTGCACTCCATTTGTCCCGTCGTCTGTCTATGATGATGATGAACCCGATGCTGGCAGCCTCCAGACTGCAAAACAGATGAAGCAAGTACGCTGGTTACACGGAGATGCTCCCGTTCCAAGGAAGGGTACTGCAGCAAAACTCAGCCTCCATCAGATCACTCTCTAAGCCCATTATGAAAATGCAACATCCAGTGGAAAGAATGAATATCTGGCAGAAACTCACAGGAAAACAAAAGCTGGCAAATTTTCTCTTTCCAGGGGGAGGCTCGCAGCTTACACAAAACACGAACATTTTATCTGCTAAATCTGAGCTGCTATGCTACTCTGCTGCCAATTCCAGGTGATACAAAGAATTCAGGTTCATGAATTACACTGTGCCATGTTGAAGACTAAGCCATCAGATCTTGATTTCTTTGCAAATTTAATTTATTAAAGCACTCCAGTCTTCATTCTCCAAGGATGCTGACATCTGGCAGGGACACTTAGCTCCAGGAAGTCAGTATCACCCTACTGTCACCACCTTGCCTGCGTACACAATACCCCTGGAATTCTGGTAGGCAAAGCAAGAATTGAAGTGTTCTATCTTGCCAACCACAAACTGGTTCTAGGATTGCAGGTCGTTTAACATATTGTCTAGAAGAACAGTTACTGCTCCTTCTCAGGACTTTTCAAGGAGGATCTGAGGCACTGATTTGGTTCTCCATCCCATCTGTTAGACCCCATAATAAATATCCTATCCTCTCTCAAAAAAAATACAATCTTACTTTGGTGTGCAGGGCTTCAGTGAGACTGCTCTACGCTCTGCCTTCCAAGAGTGCTCAGGGCTGGAGAGAAGCCCCTGGAAGCTAATAAGCACACTCAGAAAAATCTCCAGAAACTTTGTTATAGCAGTCTGGCTCCAGTCATCTCTGGACAGATCCAAGGCAGGTAGAAAGAGTATGAATGTCATGACTAAAGGACAAACTGCAATCAAATATCTCATTGCAGTTAAGATCAAAGGAAATTGTATAAAAGGCTCCCTTTGTCCTTTCTCCACTGTTCATACAGGAAGCAACCCAGGAACACCATTTTCATGGCTCATTTTGTGCAAACCCATGTCAATAATCCAACAAAAAGCACCAATGTTAGCAGATCTGCAGCTCTGCAGGATCAAGAACAGAAGCCTGAAAGCCAAAGCGTCATGCAAATCTGGAAAGGCTGGTGAGAGGCCTTGAGCACAGGCCCTATGAGAAGAGGCTGAGGGAGCTGGGATTGTTTAGCCTGGAGAAGAGGAGGCTCAGGGGTGACCTCATTGACCTCTACAACTACCTGAAAGGTGGTTGTGGCCAGGAAGGGGTTGGTCTCTTCTCCCAGGCAACCAGCACCAGAACAAGGGGACACAGTCTCAAGCTGTGCCAGGGGAGGTTTAGACTCGAAGTGAGGAGAAAGTTCTTCACCGAGCCAGTGATTTGTCATTGGAATGGGCTGCCCAGGGAGGTGGCGGAGTCACCATCCCTGGAGGTGTTCAGGAGGAGATTGGATGTGGCACTTGGTGCCATGGTGTAGTCATGAGGTCTGTGGAGACAGGTTGGACTCGATGATCCTCGAGGTCTCTTCCAACCTTAGTTATACTGTGAAATCCAGGATGTCATGCAAACGCCCTTAATAGAGTGAGTTTTCCTATTAGCCGTATGAACTATTTCACACTTTTTAATCTCTCTTTCTCTCTTTTTTTTTTTTTTTTAATACAGCATGCCTCTGAGAATTATAAAATGCAATGACAATAAAGGACTTTTCCTGTTAAGTAGTGAAACATGTAGTTCTGTATGCAGAGAGCAGAAAATGTGTTTGCAGCGGTGCCTCTCAAGCAGAGGGAAGATAAGTCTGCAGTTTCTCTGAAGTTGTTGTGACTATTCTGAGAGAACAATGTTACAATTCAACATCCACGTTGCTTACAGTATGCTATTGAAACTGGTCTGTTGTTTAGAGTAAAGCTGTAAGGGAAATAGTCAGATATGAAGTGGGAATTAAGTCAATGCAATTGTCCTTTCAACAGCATTTAGATGACCTTGGAAAAGGCTCTCTCTTTAATATGCTTTATATATGTTTGACAGCCGTGTTAAAGCAGCAAGAAAACAGGAATGTAAGATCTATTGAAATCAAATAGCTCTCAAAAATACGGCCTCTACTTAAAAAACAAAAACCCAAAGCACACCAAAAAAAAATAGAGAACAATGAGCATCTAATTTTGTTTTCAGCTCAGACTTACACAACCAGTTTGTAGCTGCTGTCTCTCAGACAGCAATTGAGCACACAGAATCAGGTTTAATTCTGATGCCGTTCCACTGCAACAAATGTGAAGTTAGCAAAATGCTGATGTTGGTCTAAAGAAACAAATCATTCAACCAATATTAGGCTAATAAAAATGAGGAAAATCTGTTATTCACAAAATGTATGATGGAGCTAAACCACAAGTAACTGTATCCACAAGCACAATATTCACATAAGCTGACTGCACATAGGAATTGCCTTGTTTTGCCCATCTGCTGGGTTTGAGACTAAAGGCTTTCTAACAGGAGTGCACATGGAAACAGACCCTTATAATCACACCTTGGTGAGCAAACTGCAAAGTAACTGACAAGACAGCATCTGCCAAAAGCAATGAATGCAACTGTGGTTTAAACAAACACAAAATGTGCCCCTGTGCCTCAGAACTAACTCTTAGGTCCCATTTTTAAAAGTTCCCCAAACATGTAGATCAGAAAACACTTTACAAAAGGACTTCTGCTGTGGGTTTTTCCAGTACACATAATGTGTAGCAGTTGAAGTTTTCAGATGTTCTTTCTGCATGGGGATTTGCAACAGCACAAAAGAATTCAGGTATCAGATGCAACAAGAAAAATTAAATACCAGGAACAAGTTCTTATGAAATACAGAGAGAGACAAGAAAATGCAAGAGAGAAGCAGCAAAGGAATTTTCTGGTGAAATTAGGCTTGGCAAGAGCAGCCGTGGGGGCTGGGAGAACTGGGAAGAGAGAACACGTGGGAATAGAAACATAGTTTATCACTTGCCCCTGCAAAGCACAGCGTTGCAGGGCAGTTAAGGAGACAGACTGAGGAAATGAAAGATGAAATAGATACTCATATAATGACTCCAAATTAAGTATGAGAAAAGAGCAAAGGCGAGCAAAATACTACTGAGTGTGCAGTCTAGCTACACCTCTCTCCCAAGACAAAATGTAGTAACTGCAGCCGGCTGGCAAAGACAAAACTTGCCAAACAGCTGTGCCTGACATATGTGGCTGAGGGGGAAGGCACAGGCCAGGACACTATTTCACAAACAGTGCAGGTACAATCCTAGCTGCAGATTATGAAAAACAAGCCAAGGCATGAGATCTGAGAGATATTTTTCAGGGTAAAAAGACAATGAGGCCATTAAGCAAAGAATTCGAGTACCTATTGCAGCACATATGATTTACAACACTAAACTTACTACATTGTCTGAGATCAAATAGATTTTAAAAAAGGCAAATAGACTTAAAAATTACACAGTCTGAAGGAGGAGGAAAACAGTGGGGAGAGAAAATGAGAAAGCCACAGGCTGCTAAAAGGCAAAGCAGCTGAGCAGAGCACAGAAGAAAATGTGGGAGAATATCTACACTCAAAACCTGTCTGGCGGACTGCACAATGACAAGCAGCAAAGAAACTACTCAGAGATGCACCTCTTGTAAATCTTGGCTGCCACAGGTTGATGGACACAACACAACAAGAATCTAGAGAAGAGAGGTACCTTTGGACAACAGAACCCCCAAAATGGGCCTGCAACATAGAATAGAACCAAACAGAACCGAACAAGGTTGGAAGAGACCTTCAAGATCATCCTGTCCAACCTGTCATCCAACACCACCTAATCAACTAAACCATGCAACCAAGCACCCAATCAAGTCTCCTCCTGAACACCTCCAGTGATGGTGACTCTACCACCTCCTCAGGCAGCCCATTCCAAACAAAGCTAGACCATGGCCTTCTGCAATGTTAGTCCTTGATTTTCACCTTAATATTCATGATATTATCAATTGTTCTTCACTAAGCCAATGGTATTTGTATATTTTTCTGTTGTTGTTTATTGGGGTTCTTTTTACTAGATAAAGCTGATTTAAATCTAAATTTAGCCAGGAAAACAGAAAGAGTGTCAGCAAGTGATCCTATTTCAGTCAGCATGCTGAAAGGCCATAGCAAGGTCTAAATGTCCTTTGGCACTGAAGGATACATGTAGGCAAACAGCCCTAGGAAGAATCCCAGCCAAGATGGCAACATCAGCACAAGTGGATGCAGAGCTGGGAAGCTCCATTCAGTGTAACCAGAGGAAGGGAGTTTGCTTTAAAGCAAACACACACAATTTAACAATGCTTACTCACTGTCAGGACTCCAACATCTCTACCTTCATTATAAAAATGCAGTGAGGTTTCTCCAGCTCTCTAAAAAAAGGATTTGAAGACAATCCTGCACAGCAGATAGACATCAAGCATACCTCCAAATTCTGGCATATTTACCTAACGCTACAGATGGCTGGCGGAGACATTCCCTTTCTCTGAATGAAAACTGTGCAGTCAGAAGTGTTCCATCCTCAGCTCTGAATTCAGTCCTTGAACACTGATTTGAGGAGGCTGGGAGATGTCAAATATCCTGATCTCTTTTCAAAGAACAGAAGGGCACATTTATCAAAACAGTTGATCCGTATCAATTGGAAAAGAAAGGAATTCTGGCTATAGAGTAATTTAGCAAGTGAAAAAAGGGCTTCCTGGGTCTATTGTAAGTGTGTATGCACGTGCATACACCACGTCACTTCATGATTGTGGAGACGTATGTAGGCAGATCCCCTTGGTGGAGCACTCTTATAAGCAGCTGTTGAATCAGATGGAAAATTAACCAGATTACAGAAGTCTCACTGGTCTGATCTTCCATCTTTGAGAGCAGTTAACATTTTAAATCCCAGAAGTGCAAGGTTTACTTCCAGTTCACCCCAAAATCCTGTGGTATACCACAGCTGATAAAGCAAATCTGCTCAGCAGCAGCAAAGACAAAGGTATGCATGTGCCTCTGAATAATATTTGCTGTTTCTCTTCATCTTTTCAATGTTTTGTCATATGAGCACATAAGAGCAATCATTCCAGAGGGACCTAGAAAGCTACTAACTTAATGATATCATCTGCAATCACAGATCTTACCTCCACAATTAGCATGAATGTTATCCTATAGGATATGCAGAAACAGATGCTACAAAAGACCAACAGTCTCTCTGCATTTGCCTAAAAAAAAAATGATGCTGTTTACTCTGGTTCACTGAGCTATGAAGAAGGAAGCATTTTCTATGACAAACAAAAGCAACAGATACAGTTCCTTTCCTGCTTGCTGAGATGTACGACAACAACTGCAGAGCCAGCTGCAGATCAGTGAGGCTCTGCTGCACCCAAACAGGTTCACTACTTATGTCACATTAAGACTGCAGTTCATATAATTATGTCATAAATCACACAACAAAAGCTTGCTGCACAGGTTCTTCCTCTTCCAAATGAATACCTTTGTCCCTCACCATCTACAGAAAGTGTGGCAAGTTTCAAACAGTGACTCAAGAAACATGGTCAACCTTGCTAAAAGCACTGTAACAGACGAGCAAAGTGCCTGGAAAACTCAGGTCCCTAAAGTGTGATCTGTCATTGAACCTAAGAGTCAAACCAACCTGCTGGCATGCAGAAAATGTCAATTCAAACCACTTGTCTGTAGTGTAAGATGCTGCTTACACATACCTCATTGTTTGTAAAATGGGCATATTGCAGCTCTCCTGACTTACAAAGTTTTGGAACTTAATTCATCATTCTTTGCACGTTGCTCTGGGATTCCTCAGGGAAAAGAATACACAAAACTGAGTCAAAGCAAAGTTTCACCTAGCCCAGTACCCTGTCTCCAATGTTGGTAGGTAGTGGATTCCGAGTCAAGAGTAGAAGGAAAGTGAAAAGAGGAATCTTTTTTCTTCAAGCCCCAGCATTAAGGAATGTGTGGGTTTCTTCAGCCAGAGTTTGCATCCAAGTCATTGTGTTCAGTTGCCACTGATGAAGATATCCTTCATGAACTGGGCTAATTTCTTTTGTACTCATCTGTACCTTTGGCTTGCACACAAGCTGAAGAAGCACAAAATATTTCTTTCTTCTATGGTGACAATGTACTGTGCTAATTCCCCAATGTGTGAAAATGCTAGAGAACCATCCACCAGCATATCAAATACAGAGAACTGCAAAACTTGTTTTCTTTTGGTTTTTTTTTCCCCTCAGCTACTATTGCTGTATTATTAACCCTGAGGCTGGTCATCCTCCCAGCTCTGAAGGTAGTGAAGAAATACATAAGACAGTTTCTCCTGGCAGAACAAAAGCCCTACAGAGAAGGCAGAAACAATGAAGCAGTTAAGTTCACAGTGTGTGGTTTCTCTCAGCTTGCTTTGGCAATTCAGCATGAGGAATACATGTAGGTGGAGCTGGAAAAAGTCTTACTCAAACTTGAAGGAGGCACGTTTTGCCCTCATCATCCTCTAAGCACCTTTATACACAAGGCCACAGGAAATAATAAATCTCTGCTGTGCTTCTAAGTGGCACAGAGGCAGGATCGGGGGACTGAAAAAATATTAAGCTCTCTTTTTTGGATAAACAAAAAATAATTCAGCAGCCATGTCTTAATGCTTATCCTCAGAGCAGTGCAAGTGACTTTTTGTTTCCCTATCCTTGCCCAGCTACAGACAAATAGCAAGGAAAGGATCCTAGCTGTGGAGCAATCTCCCAATAAAGGAACCACCAGAAAGAACATGGTGGTTGCCAGAACACTGTCAACAGGGCAGGATCTTTCAGAAAAGAGAAAGCTTGCACAGAGAGATGCACTCAGAGAATAAGCAGTAATACAAGCTGTGTCAGTTTGGATCCTTGCAGGTGCAGCCCTTCCCTTGATACATTGAGTACCCCTGAGAGTTTTCACAAATGGCCCCTCTTAGCTCCCTTTTGATCTGCTGTCTTTACTGCTGCTCTTCAGATCTACAACCCCTCACACCCAGTTCAAGCCCTGCACAAAAAAAACTGTCCATGTGAGGCTTTCTTTCCCATGTAAATGATGGAAGTGGTTCCTAGGCCCCCCTGTGCATCAAAAAGTTTGATACTGTCTGGATGGATACAGAGTTGCTCATACATTCTGGCAGCACCACTAAAAGCAGCAAGCTGCTGAGGAAAGAGAGCTCTCTAGGAAATCAACAGACATTTGTGCTTAGCCTCACCTGGGAATGCTGGTTAGATATGTGACCACATTCAGAAAATCTTCGTCAGGTATGTCACTGAATCCTGCAAACTCTGGAAAGGTTATAATGGGTGCCCCATCCTTCCCTCTTCCTCCTGCAAAGAAAGGGTGTAAAGATTAGAGGGTGCCTTTATGCCTTCAGACTGATTTGATCAGACTCAAGTGGCAAATACCTGCACATATCCCAATGGAAAGCATGCAGAACCAGTACACAATTGATCATCAGCTTTGCATTTAACATTATCACTCACTGTAGTTTCATTACTTTGGTTTACTCCAGCTGAGATTCCAGCCTTTGTTGCTTATTCTGTTTTTTTCATGAGCCTTTTAGAGAATTGGGATTAAGCACTTTCTCAGGTTATTTCCCATTTCCAACTAATTTCTTGCCAGCCCTGATTCTGCCTCTACCCAGCATGCCCAGACTCAGATGAAGTCCCTCCTGTGCTGTGCAGCCATGGAGAGGTGGGACACTGAGGAACACAATGTTTGCATAAAGGTAGAGCTCTAAAAAACAGACATTTTGAACAAAGAAACCCTTTTTCTTCTTGACATCTGGTGATGTGGTGGCTTTGTCAGGACACTACCTTGAGTCCCCATGTTCTTTTCTGAAAGTTGATTGTTGTTTTAAATTACATCTGAAAATGAGTCTGTTGTGTTAGATCACCCACTGAACCTACCCTGCTAGGGAGAAAAGAGGCTTACAGAGATTCAAAAGGCTTTCAGCTGAGATACAGAGAAGGAACGTGACCGTTCACACTGCGCAGAACGGGATTTCCAATGCTGAGCAGAGCTGCTGCCTCCACTTTGACCTCCACACTGCCCTCGGGACAAGGCCAAATGCTGATGCATGATCTCAGAGCACTCCAGCTGCACTATCTGCCGTCAGCAGTGACAAAGAATATGCTGTCATGCAAAGTCAGTCAGGATTTCCCCAGACTGTTCGCCGCACTCCAGAGACCAGGAGTTCCAACCAGCAGGCACCCAGCTGGGATGGTTTGTTACAGATTCTTAGCGACATCTGCTGGACACAAGCAGTAACGGCAGGAAAAGGAAACTGCTGTCTCCCCTTGCAGAGCTCAATGCATGCCAAGCAATTTCAAAAATGCCGTCTTCCACACACTCGCATAGCTTATGGGCACCACACTTTCCCAGTCACGTATTTCAGATATGCGAAGACACCCTGCATGGGGGAGATGGTGGTTACCTGGAACACCTGGGTTTAAAGCACCAATGTTTGCCACTGGTGCATAAGATAGTGATACCGCTGGATCTCCACCTCCAACAACTATTTTTGTTTAAACTACAAGTTTCTCACTGCACTTCTACTACTCCTGCTGACCAGGTCTCTGTCTTGTCTTTATCTTCTCTTGCATCCACATTTGCATATGTACTTTTCTTCTCTGGCCTCTTTGCAACCAGCTAGATGAGGCAGGCTGATGACACACTGTATGAAACTGTGTATTTTTGTCACAGAATCTTCTCCTATGAAAAGCTATCCAAGGAATGTATGAAAGGATGCTGAACACTGACTTCTTCCCTTCACCACAGGCAACAAAACTAGAAGACCACTTAGGAGCAACCTCAGACTGTGCATTCAACCAAGAGGCAAGAGCTCCTTGCCTCTGACTAGGGCATGCACCCTTAACAGGTCCTGGGCTCCATCTCATCCTCCAAGCTGAAGGTAGCACTTCCTGCTACAATCAGAACAGAAGAACACTCAAAAGTTTCTTCAATACAGCTGTGTTTCAGACATGGAGATAAACAAGGAAACTCTCAGTTCCTAGCATACCATGGATCAAGGAGGAAGTTTTGTGATCAGAAATTGTAAGTACTATGACAAGAAGAGAGTAGGGATGTTTGAAGTACTGGGTGACATGTCATAACACAAATATGAATGGATTGTTCCTGCCCACATCTGAACTTTGAATGGTAGTTGTGTGTCCTGACATCAGCTGGGATGGACTTCATTTTCTCCCTAGCAGCTGACACATTGCTGTGTTTTGGATGTAGTGTGAGAACGCTGACAACACACTAACATGTCAATTGTTTCTAAGTAATGCTTATCCTAAGTTAAGGATTTTTCAGTTTCCCATGCTCTGCCAGCAAGCAGATGCACAAGAAGCTGGGAGGGAGCATGGCCAGGACAGCTGACCTGAATTAGCCATCCCATATAACAATACCCCAGTACATAAACTGGGTTGAGTTGACTGGGAAGGGCAGACCACTGCTCAGGTCTGATGAGTCAGTGGGTGGTGAGCAATTGTATCGTGCCTCATTTGTCTGCCTTGGGGTTTAATTCTCTTTTTGTTATCTCCCTCTCCTTCTTTATCACCATCATCATTATTAATATTAATAATATCATCTTTTATTCCAATTATTAAACTGTTTTAATCTCAACCCACCAGTTTTATGTTATTTCTCCTGATCCAATGTGGGGTGGCAGAGGGGAAGGAGTCAGTGAGTCAGCGAGCAGCTGCTTGGTGCTTAGATGCTGGCTGGACTTAATCCACGACAGAGTTACAAAGGAAAACAATCCTTATCCATTTATCCACACATCTAGCAAGGTAATAAGAGTAGGTGTTAAGCCATATAAAGGTGTCTGGAAAACTCCTCTGGATGAGAAAGAAGTTCCATACATCTAAACATTAATGCCATTTTTTTCCCAAAGCTAAGCCAAGATTTGCTGCAGTATGCAAATTTCTGCAGAATGTGGACTGACAAGCTGAAGCTCTTTTTTCTTGCTGTGCCATCAACCTTGCTCTCTAGGCACTTGCCAGCAGGGACAGTCTTTGGTCAGTTGCACAGCCACAAGGACTAAGTGCATGGAATTTGGCCCCTAGCACTCTCCATGACCCTTGGCACTTGCTGGGACTGTGCATAATCCCCACAGCTCCTGGGTATCACTTATAGAAAGAGTCTAATTGATGACTAGAGAACAGAATATGGACTGAAGAACTTCCAGCACCTCCAAAAGAAAAGCCCTCAGTAATAATAATCATTAATTTTTAATTATTTTTTTTAAAAAGGACTTTCTAGGTAGAAAGTGAGGGCAGGAAGAAGGATATAGAAAAAAAATGCTGAACAGAGCAATCCACATGAACACAGCACATACCTGAGAGGATTATATTATGGCCACCTGAGGCACATCTGCTCTATTCAGCAGTGTCTGTACAGCAAGATAAAGGGTCCAAGGAGTACCAGGAGCAAAGGAGGTCAATGAAAAGCCAGAGCAACATGAGGCACAAGCTAAGATAAAGAGCCCCATGGGAGCAATAACTTAAGTTTAGTGCAGACAGAAAGGGAAACAAAGATACATGGAAAAAATAGGGATCAGGAGCATGGTCATGCCCTGCAGGTTCATACAATGCACACGCCTTGCAGCTCTTCTAGGCACCATTAGATGCCACTCTGCAGTACTCCTGAAGCAACCCAGCCATCTCCAGCACCTCCTGGCAGCTCCAAACACTGGTGCCATGCCAGGAAATGAGTAGCTAGTGGCAGTGGATGTTGCAAACAGCAGTCACAATAGTTGGTAGTTCAGCAGGCAGGAGAGGAGGTTCAGGGCTATCCCGTGACCAAACCAAGATAAGGCTCACTCCTGACCCTGCCTGAGAGGAAAGACACCATCCACTGTCAGTCTGCTGTGCGTCACTGCTCTTCAGTTAGACCCTAGGCTGCTCTGTCACAGCTAGCCCCAGTTCTTCCTGCAGAGGAAACTCAACCAGATTTTGTCTGCCACCTTCTGCTGCAGATCTGAGCTCCGCTCATAGACAGTACCCACAAACCCAACACATGCTGCCACACTGATGCAGTTCCATCAATTTCCTTTAAGAAGTCCATCTGGTTTCTGCTCTCTTCCTCTGCAGACACCAACTTGCCTTGCATCTAAATCAAATTCATTCAATGAAACACACCCACTACTGCTTAGGGAAGGGCATTCTGATCAAAGATCTTGATGTATGATCAGAGGAAAATTATCAGCAAGCAGTTAAACCATTTACATGCAGGGTCACACAGAGTTGTGTCAAACTCAACTTGGAACACAAATGAGGTAGATATCAAGAAGAGCAGAAGGCTTGACTGCCTGGGAAAAGGCAAGACTTTAGAGGAAAAGATTACAGTCAGTTTGACCTGATGCCTGGTTTGCTACACAAAATATCAGAATCCCTTTCCTACTTCTCCTGGGCACTTTATTTTCTTTGCCAGCTTTTTGTTCATCTTTCCTCTTCTCTTGTAGCTTAAGGGCAAACAGACAGGAATAAACTAGTAACAGGATAGAGTGAATGTAGAAGGGAAAGAAAAGCAGAAAAGGTGGCACACAAACTCCATCAGGGTAGTACAAAGCATGGTATGGGACCATCACTCACTCATATGTGCCACTTTCCCCAGGCCCAGGACAAAAAGCAGCATTCATAGCTGCTCCTATTAGATTTTCCAGCTGCCAATGAAGCCTGGCTAGCTGTTGCAGTGAAGATAGGGACTGAATTCAGTTGTGGAAACAAAATAGCTGAAGTATTTTAGGGGAGGAATATGCATGGGGGAGAATGGGATATGGCAGCAAAGAAAATCTAATTTTGCTTTGCAGTGTAAAGGGTGTGATTGACAAATGAGGTGCAAGTCTGAATTCTGAGGGCACGTTGATATGACTGATGTGAATGCAGTAAGCAACCACAACTGCAAGGCAAGTTCCTGGACACAATGGGGATCCTAGGAAATCTCCCACTCCACAGTTCTGCCCCACCTATGCCTCTTATCCAGGGAACATAAACATCCATGGGGGAACAATCAGGGACTACATTGAAGTCTTGTTCCACTGGCAGCTGCTCTTACAGCACCAGCAAGACTTACTTTACAAATTCTGTTAACTAGACCTTACCAAGGATGATGACTCCAAGAATGAGTGAAAGAAAGGGGGTAAAAAAACCCCTCCTCTCCCTCAAACCCCTCCCAAACCATCAAAAACAAAGCAAGCAAGCAACCAACACCCATCACCAAAATCTCCCAACTCAATAAACAGGCTGTGGACAGGAGAAGTTCCAAAAGCTTGTCTGCACATTTACAGTGTACACCTCCCCAGCCTGCCACAGACACCAACTCATCAGTTAGTACTGGAAAGTTTTCTTCCAGGTTCTGCTGACATGCAGAGTAACTGCTTGAGGCTGCCCACATGCAGAGAGCTCCCTTAGTCACAGCAGACCTGAGTACAATTTGTCTCTTGGGTCAGATTGCCAAAGAGTTGCTGGTAATGTCCCTGAACTTTCGCTGACTTGGCCAGGCTTTGCCTCTTCCATGCCTTGTTGTATTGGTTTTCCATGTTGATTAAGGGTGGTAAATGCTGAATTTCCCATGGAAGTTTAAACATGCTTCCTGGGTCTGGATTTTTACACAAGCTCCAAACTGTCCTTTTGGCAAGGTCAGGCCAGGTTTTCCAAAAGGCTGAGTTTAAACAGGAAGCAGATGGTCAAATACCCTCTAGGCCTGGAAATTAAATAAACGGGCTTTGGAGTCAGTTACCATTTCCAGACCTGTCTCCCATCCACTGAAGTCCATTGACTTAACAAGAGCAGAACACAAAGGAAATGAATCTCTGCTAATACACTTTGTGACAGTTTGTCCAATAAATTAATGATTTTGTAACAGGATCCATTATTGCTGCAAATGGCAGATTGGGCTCTGGCAGAGTAATTACAGATAAGAACAGGTTGCGAAGCTGCAGATAAAAGGGAGGGGGTAGTAGTAGTTCCAAGAGCAGATTGGTAGAGAGGGTTATTAGTTTGTCAGCAGGACAGGAACAATATTTCACCAGTGGTTCTCCATTCTTCAGTAAAAAATGGTGTGTGTTAGAATAGTCAGGTTTTCAGTACTACCCAACTTTGTGATCTAGTTCCCTAACAGCTACAGGAAACACATAAACATAGCTGTGCACTCCTGTGTTGTCACAGCTGTAAGCCTATAATTGGGAGTTCAGTTTTCAGGGAAAGGAAAGAGGCAGTAGTGGTTTCAAAACTAGTGTTTAACCAAAGAACTAGCACTCCCACCACATCTCATAAGCTAAGCAAGGTTAGATCAGCACATGGAAAAAGAGATGACTGAAGTAGAATTATGTGATTTAAGCATATTGTCACTTTATACTGCAGCCTTTTCCATGACCACAGTGGACAAGGGAAGGCTTTGGAGAGTTTCCCTGTTCTCAGAACAGACAGTATGGTCTTGGTTAGTCTGGTAGCTAGAGGGCCAGGACAAAAAAAATGCTGTTACTATCTAAGACATTCATTAGAACTAGACACTGACACAATCAAACACCAAACTCATTAGGTTTGTTTCTTAATTCCTACCATCTGCTGAGCCTGCAATACAGTCAGATCCTCTTCTAAGAGGCTTGTTCACATCAATAGTAGAGGAAAGTGTTTCTAATGAGTCAAGTCCAGAGAAAACAAAGAGGCTTTGACTTGAATCACTTTACTTTCTTCTCTGCTTTACTGCAAGTGAATCTCCCCCAGCCACCAGCTGTTAATAAAAAGTTGATATTAGCCAAGTATTAATTTAGAACAAACTCTGGAACAGTCAACCAGTCACATTCATTATCACCGGACAAATGGATTTGGGATCCACAGAACTGAACAAGAGAGCTCAACAAAGCTAGAGACTATGGAGTAGGACAGACCAGACTCACTGCTAAGCTCCTCTGAGCTTTGCATGTGCATGCATGGAATAGGTGGCTATCTGCCCTCTGGAGACTGCAGCCTACAAAATCAAAGCAATAACCCCAACCAGTACAAATCAGCATTTACCATTTCTATGAAGTTGTTCAGAAAAAACATATTTATATGCCCAAAATGCTCTACAAGCAAATGGGGGGTGTCTTTTACTGCCCACAGTGATGGACCCCAAGAGCAGATGGATATTTTTCAGACAGTGGCTACTGAGCTGGAATGTATCAGCATGAAAAACCAGGAAATAGGCTAAGTATCAGGAGATTTTCAGTCTCCATGTAGGCAAGCACTGAGGCACCAAAATATTTGTGGTTGCTTCTGCCTAATGAAAAGCAGCATGCTCTAAGGCAAAGACTGCAGATCTGTCTGAGGGGAAAAAAATAAAAGAAAAAAGTTCAAACCCAATGAGATCATTCATGTGTGAATTACTTTAATAAGTGAAATGAGACAGGAGAGTGCCCAGATCTGTTTTCATTGGATAAAAAACTCCAAAGCTTTTGGTAGAGGAAAAAAGATGACAGTTACCCTTATTTAGGAAAATGCATTTCTGAAAAGTAGAGTCATCCCTGACTCATACCTAAACCTCAGATTGCAGGAGGCAATAAAGGGACAGTAAGGAAGACTTCTGTTGTTATATTTTACCTCTGACCCACCAGTGGTTAGAATATGATACTGGGCTACAGGGATCTCCGAGAAGGCAATTTTATGTTCACGATTTTTTCACAGGCTGCCATGGCTGCAGAGTGAGGCACCCAGTTTTCCAAATGCAGCTGTAAACTTCAGACTGAAACCACCCCAGAAACCAAATGTGAAGAGCTGCATTTGCTAAAATAGCAGATGAGAATACAGGCATTGCTGAAATGTTGAGTCCATGAAGAAACACTTTGTATTTACCTTCAACATTTCTGTGCCACATTTAAAGTTCTAGCTGCAACTGGAAATGGTTTTTGTTTGTGGTTGGTCTGTTGTTTGTTGGTTTTTGGGGGTGGGGGTGGGGGTTTGGCCTTCCACCACTTTCCACAACTGTCAATTCTTTAAGTGAGAATTGTTTTCAAATTTGACTATAGCCCCCAAATTAACAGACTGAACTTCTACATATCAGTCATTTTTTTTTCCTGTTATAAACAGCTATCATGGCAAGGGAAAGCACTGTCCAGGTTTCTCTGACCACAAATCCTTCCAAGACCTTGCTGTGGCATCTGTGTACTGTCAGGCAATCAGATGTGGAGCCCTTAACAAGCTACTCACCATCTTCTCCAGTTTGGCATGGCACAACTCTAGTAAGCAAAGGGTGTGCAGGTGAACGCCTGGACAGCCAGAGGAGAATACTGCAGCCTTACCCCAAATTTGTCTTAGGCTGGGTACTACACTAGCATTTCCTAGTTCCCCTGCATTGAGCACAGTGGTGGGCTGAGAACTCTAGTACGATGTGACACTGAAATGTTTTACTGCAGATAAGAGGGCAGCTGTTTTCACCTCTGCTGTCAACGCTCTCCACTAAATGCAAAACAGTTACTGAATTTATTAAACTTTCACAAGATGTTACCTGGAAACCTTCAAAATCAAGTTTTAATACTCAGATCTCCATAAAGGATTCTGAGTAATTTAAGACTGGGATTTAATTTAGCAGCTTGGAGTGTGCTTAAAAATGTGAAAATGCAGCAAAGACTGGGCCTACAGAGTTGACCATTTGCAGAGCCTAGTTTGTGTACTCTCTGCTCCTCTCCACCATGCAGAGAGGGACAGGCTATCCCAACAGGGTACTTTTGTACCCTGATTTAACAGTCTCTCAGTATTTTGTGCAAATTCATGCTACTGTGTGAAGGAAAGCAAATTCTTAATTCCCTTATTTTGCAGAACAGGCAGAAACAGAGACAAAAGGAATTGCCAGAGGCCATACAGTCAACAGCAGAGGTCGTTCCAGGATCCAGATAAGGATTTCTCTCCTACAGTATCTACAGAAACCAGTGCATTAAATAATTTGGCAAATATTTCAATATCAGCTATTTTTTGGGGCAGGAACTGCGTCACTTTGTGTGATTGCAAAGTTCAGGCAAACAAAAGAATGTGCAATAATCAAATCTTTAGAAGATTAAAACCTTATACTTCAGAAATGAATCATTTCTAAAACAAAGGCAAATGAGGAAGAGGAGGAAGGTCATGAATAGCTCCCTGATAGACCAAAATCTTTTCCCATAAACAAGATGCTGGGACATTGTGCAAAGATCTGCATGGAAAGATTTAATTTCCTAGCCTCTAAAGCTGTTCCCCCACCATTCCACTGTGGACAGCATGGAAAATTAACTTGTCTTAATTAAAACAAGCACAGCAAGTTGGGATTTATCAGTTCCATACATTGTGAGTGTTTGTTTGTACAAGCACTTTTCATCAGCAATGTAAAAATACTGTTGTGACTGCTGTACAGAGCCAAAGGGAGACAGACAGCATGACAGATTCCAATACTTTCCAAGAGAATCCCAGAGTGTGATTACAGCAATTTCTTACCTGATAAGATAGCAAATTGCCTGTGGAGCTGCTCTATTATATCCACTGCAACCAGTGGTCGTATCTCCTGCTGCATGATTTCATCTGTGCAAGTGAAAATAGAAATCTTCAGTCAGTTAATGAAACCTTAATGACATTTTTTTCCATCCTTTGTGAACCCAGCAAAACAAAGATGACACTTGAAGGAAAAGAGCCTGGCTTGACTATTGGCTCAGATTTACGTGACTGTCACAGAGAAGCTTACGATACTTACAGAGTCTCATCTTCAATCCAGTTACTTTATCTATACACTCATGATTTCAGAGAGAGCTTTTCACAAGCCAGCTCCAGTAGATTTGCCAGGTTTGCTCAAGCTGACAGCCTGCTGCTTACTATTTCATGCTCCATATTAAGCCACTTCGTTTGGCCTCTCACATAAAGCAGTTTTTGAGTCTTTGAAATCATAAAGTCTATTTCAGATACTGTGCCATGTTCCACCCTGAACTCCCTGGTTTCTGCTTGAGGACTTTGTGTAACCAACCAATCCAGAACAGCTTCCTTTGCTGATGCTTTTTCCGCTACAAGCAAATACACAGTAAAAGGAGGAAATAAGAGGCTGTGAGGCTTTCTTCTCATGAAAACAAAGCCTGTTCTTTTCAAGTAAACACTGAAAAGGTGAAAAATAACTTGGCAAGCAGCCAGGGAAAAGTCACCACAATTTTTGTGTGTGATCTATTCAGTGACCAGCAACTGTAACCTTACGTTGAGCTGATTTGATCTCTCTGTAACAGGTGCACCCAGTTGTTCGCTCTTCATTCCAGTCTAGATCGTCAACATTTATAGAGGAATATTTGCCAGATCACTGGCAGGATGAAGGTTCTGTTATAATAGCACCTACTGTAATTAGGCCTTTAGCCACTGTACAGCTACAGAACAGGGATCAGTCCTGGCTTAGCACAGGTCACCTCTAACTACCCAGGCAGCAGGTAGAAAGAAGGAAGGTGGGTTCGGATAGACCTTACTTCTCAGCACAGGCAGATAATTGCCCTATTTAAGCATTAAGATCTTCACTGATGTCAATGCAATAAAATGCCTTGGTGCAGCCAATTATAAAAAAGCTGTCCAGAAATAGAGAGGGAGGTCAGAGAGGTTAGAAATTGGCTTCTTTCCCTTGCATCCTAGTGTGCTGCCCAAAATACCATCTGTGTCTTGCTTTCAGATATCTGCTCTGATCCTTTGCAGAACTAGAGATTCTAGGTTTTAAAAGACACAATGTCACTTGGAAACTTTTCTTTTCATTTTCAAACCCTTCACTAATGACTTGAGAAAAACTAACTAAAGAGCTGTGTACTTTCCCTCTCCTAGGCAGATGGTGACACACAATATGGAAAGGTGTTGCACAGTTTGGCTGATACACAAAACAAGGCAATAATAAAACAAACAAAAAAAAAATCAAGGAGGCTGATTTGGCAAACCCTCCTTTTAGACTAATAAGAGGAAAAGACAAACCATAATGAGTGATATTTTTGACTTGGGAACCTTCATTTCCACTCTGCATATGCAGCCTGTTATCAGCTTCTCTGATTCTTGACATTGCAAATGGCTAAGAGCAACATCACAGCTAGAGATCTTGGTTTCAGTGATGTTCACAGTACTTTGAATCTACTGCTTTGGTCATCTATATATACAGTTCCACATAGTCAGCAGAGATGAGGCTTAGATTTGGACACAGAGTAGTTTATTTTCACTCAGAGCAGACACTGCTCCAAGGAGCCAGGCTGGGTGTTTGCAGAACGCCTGTTGACATGGTTATAGACAGAGAGCACTGCATATCAATATGTGAATTATGCTCGTATCAGCATGTGAACTCTGCTCATGCATTGAATGTGTGATCCCCAGTCAGCAAATGTACATTTCTTATCATCTGAATGGAGCCCAAGAGTTGTCCAAGATCTGAGTCTGACTGGGTTAGGTACAGCACACCCACATAGGTATATAAAAGACCAGTGAGACTCAGGCTCTCCTGAACTCAGCAGGGCTGCAGGTAGGGAAAAGAACAATGTGTTTCAAAAGACTTAATGGGCCAACTTAGACTTCTGGCTTATTCTCTGTATCAAAACCTGAACATTCAATAGAGATCAGAACACAGAAGAAGGTAGATACAGGCTTTGTAGGACACAGACACACGCTTTATCTTCTCCCCACCCACTCCAATATACCAGATTGACAACAATAAAAGCTGCATCCCAGAACAGCTTCACAACAGTATCTTACATACACATTCATGACTTAACATCTAGATATGACCCTGCCAAAACCAAAAAGTCAGTGGAAAAGGTATAGGAAGCTGACAAGCCTCAGGAGCTTAACAACAAATGTCTTGCTTCATTGCACCTTGTTAATATCTGCAGAAGAGACTGGAGAACCCCTGATCACTTCAGAGCAGTCCTGTCCTCTGATATAAAGTTTGAACAGCTATGCAGATAAAGATCTTATCAAAACATATGGAACATGGTTATCTTGGCAACCTTGCCTCAGGCATTTCCTAGCTTCTGTGCCATTATTCTTGTAGTCTTATTTTTTTCCCTTTTATTTTTTTTTCCATTGAAGAGGCCATTACACATACATTCTCAAATTTAAAACATGAAAAAGCTTAATTGCTCAAACAGTCTCATGTGAAACACTGCCAAACCCCTACCTAAGTCACCAAAGTTGAATCTACACGTAGCATGCAGCTCTTCATTACTTGAGCTAACTGAAATTGCTAGGACTGTTAAAATGTAAATAAGGATGTGATATTAGAGGGGAAAAAAATTAAACAAGTCTGTTCATCTAGTCTGGGTTCTCTTCAGTTCCTAGTAGAGACCAGTTACACTGCAAAAGAATTAGGCCTTACAGTTTTGCTTCCCAAGGTTTTCCGCCAAGGGGGAGAAAAATGCAATTACTATAGCCATCTGTCTAACACAGCTTCTCCTCCCTCCCAGATCTCTAGGGAGGCTGGCTGCAACTGTGCTATATCTTTAAGGGAAAAGCCATTCAGTCACACTTCATAATTCCTCTCTCAAACATGAAGCATGTTTGGGTTTCTCACACATGTGCACACACACCCTCTGCTGCCTATTTTATCTCTTACCACAGCTATATTCCTGCAGCAGGCCAGGAGCACAGCTCACAGACTCCTGCCTTCAGACCTATGCTAACAGCAGCTGATGGAAAGCTACAATGAATAGGATCTTGTTCCTTCCTCTCTTCTCTGAGTAGAAGGAAAGTAGTTTACATGCTAATGACAACTAATGGTTTCCAATAGCGTTGGAAAAATGACATGCTGGAGTGAAAGACTGGGCTGCACTGAGCAGATTGACACAGCAGTGCCTGTTGCTCCATGAAAGACAACCAAAGGCAGCCAGCCATAGCAGGACGCTGGGGTGACCAAATGAGCCACAGCCTGGCTTTCTGCTGACTAGAGAAGGGGGGTGTCTCAATCCCCAATCTGAAGTCACTAATCTTTTAGTAATGGGTTACAAATTTCCAGAGCAAAGTTCATCTCTTCTTAATGACAGCCTAATATGTAATTCAAGGGAGAGGAAGAGAGCTGGCAGTGAAATTAAAAAACTTGGTAAAACTGCAAAATACATCAGCCTCCTCCTACTCTGTGCAAGGTCAGTCAAAAGTGACATTCAAAACAGAATTGTAGGTTTGTGGGGAAATCTGACTGCTGATATGGTGGAAAAGAGTCAGATAGGGTTAAGCGTAAGGCAATAGATTTCATACCAAGAGCAAGAATATAATATAATGCTGTATCATAGTATCAGTCAGGGTTGGAAGGGACCACAAGGATCATCTAGTTCCAACCCCCCTGCCATGGGCAGGGACACCCCACACTAGATCAGGCTGGCCAGAGCCTCATCCAGCCTGGGCTTAAACACCTCCAGGGACGGGGCCTCAACCACCTCCCTGGACAACCCATTCTAGGGCTTCACCACTCTCATGGTGAAGAACTTCCTCCTCACGTCTAGCCTGAATCTCCCCACCTCCAGCTTCATTCCATTCCCCCTAGTCCTATCACTACCTGATATCCTGAGAAGTCCTTACTCTTCTCAAAAAGTATCAAAAGGCAACACACAAGTGCTGAGTCTGAAAGTTGCAAAGTACTTACAGTTCAAAAGTTCTCCCAAGTCCTCTGCTTGCTGGGAGCAACAGCAGTTAGCTAGTTTAGCAGAGCTAAATTAGCTTTCAAGAATTAAACACACTAAGGAGACAAATTTGCACATCCTCACTGATAAGGTTTAAGCAGGCTAAAGGATTAGAAAAATATTCTGTCCCACCAGAATTCCCAGTGCAAATCCTTAAGGAAAATATTTCCCTTCCTGAAGGCCAAAAAGATCTTCAAAGTTATTGCATCAACAAAAGTTCTTGGTTTGAGTTTCTTTTTGTTAATTCTTTATTTATCTTTCTCACCATTTGTGCCCTTTGTTTACTTTTTGAAAAGATTTGTTTACTCTTTCAGCCCAGACAGAGAAATGGCAAGATCAAGATACAAGCGCACTGTGCTACAGCTTGTTTGCTGTAAAGAAGAACTAAAACTCCAGCTCCAAGCAGAAAAGAAATCTCATCCTTTCTCTTATTCTTCTGCACATTCCCATCACCTCCTTTTTTTTTTTTAAACCCATGTTGAGTCAACTGAAAGCAAATCTGGGAAAAAAACATTGTCAATAAAGCGAAGCAATCTTTCTTAGTGGATGGCTTCTCAGCTGGGTTAGTTCTCTGCACAGGAGCTTCAAGTGCTAGTATGGTGTGGGGTGGGAAATGGCAAGGCCAGGACTAGCTCTTCCAGCAGGGAAACCCTCTTAGATTGAAACACTCTTAAAGCAAAAGCCAAAATGCAGGTGAGTGGGGTCATCTTTTCTCTCACATCACTTGCCAAGCAAACACAATTGCAAAACCTACAGAGTGTATTTGTGTAAATGCAATTTCTGTTCTCCCTAAACCCAACTTTCATAGCAAAGTTTTCAAACTAATGTCCAAAGACAGAACAGTTCATATTTGGAGATATCCTTTAAAGTTTTGTTTTGGTTATTTTGGGGTTGGTTGGTTGGGTTTTTTTCTGCTGATATGCTCTGATCCTTTGAGAAGGGGACACATCTAGGCCATGGTGCAGATGGAACTGCCAAACAACATCCGTGAAAGAGAATAGGTAGAAAAGCACACCTTTCTCTGGAGAGCTTAAAGACACAGCCAAGAGCACTCGATTAGTAATCCCCATAAAAGCTAAATTGTACAAACTCCTATAAAATTCTTAAAGCACATACTCTCACCATTCAGTTCAGGTCACTTCATACCCCATTCTGTAATGAAGTCATAACATTTCTGTATAATCATAAGAGACAGATATGAAATTAACAACTCTTCACTATACACCATGAACTATCCATGAGCAGCAAAGAGCTAAAGAAGCACACCAAGCCACATCGTTTGCTCAGCAATATCAATTTAATTTGGTTTTCAGAGACAGACATTGCTTGATTTCACAGAGCACACTCTGGGATGTTACAGGAGGAATGTTACATTCTGCTTTCCACAAAACAGAAACTTCCCTAATAAAATTCATTCAAGACCATGGTCTAATCTTAGTGTCAGCTTCAAGAAATTAATCCAGATTTAGAGCAGCCTGACACAGTCCCTTGCCTAGTCCCTCAGTATTAAAAACTCCTTGATATTTTCTAACATTTTGCTAGAGGAAAATTAATTTCCCTTCTTCCTCAAACCTGTGCTTCACAACAATGCTGAATTCCTAGAACGCAAATTCCTGCTCAGGGAACAGAAGGCAGCTAAAGAAGGTTTCACATTTGCACCCTGTCATGTTAAAATCCATCATGAATAACACAAGCCACATGTGGTGAACTGTGAAGCTAAAATACATTCACTGCAACACTTGGACACCAAGGTAATCAAGAGATACGGCAAACTGTATGGCAGGCTTCATTCTCCCCTCCCCAGAGTTTGCCAGCAGACAGTCTCACAGGTTCTAAGACAGCATCTTAGAAAAATTCCAGCCACTGGCTCTGCTCCGAGCTATTGCACCCAGTAAAACCATTCCAGTGCATATTCGTAACATATTTTAGGGACCACTTGGCTCAAGAGCTGAAGAACAGTTTTCTTGCTCACTCCTGAGCAGAGGCCAGTTAGCTCAAAAATATTTCCCTGGTTACTGCCATTGGAGACAAACAGTGAGCCATAGCAGCCATCACTGCTGCCAGCAGCACTCTGAATACATCTCAGTATCGGGACAAACACTGCTCACAGCTGACCTCTCTGCTTGAGAGGATCCTTCCAGCCACCCCTCCAGCAGTCTTCTCCAAGCTGTCACCACTGTCTCAGATCAGATGCCCATTAGAAAAAGCCACAGAAACACACTGCGAAGAGTCATCCCTCCCTTTCAGACCCACACACACTCACAAGCATGTGTCCTCCCTTGTGTCACAGGCTGGCTTCTCTGCAGTCCCGCTGAATTCACATGAGGCAGAGGGGAGGGATGGAGAGAGGTAGCCTCCTGTGGAAGCAGTCCTGGATCTGGCTAATGGTGAACCAAAGAGCTGACACTCTTCTGGAGGCAGCTGCACAAATTGCTTAGTAACTGCTTAAATGCAAACCACAGCAGAGTCCTCTGACATGCACCATACCCAAGCATTAACCCTCCCCAAGGTACAGCCGGCTTATTCCCTGCCAGGGAGCTCTCAGCTCAGACTCTTAGACACTTCAGAGGCATTCAGAGCTTAACAATGAATAAAGGTACATTCCAACAAGAGACTAAACAGATTCACTTGCTCAGACTAAGGCATGGAAAGGGCTGTCATTAAAATAACTTTAAATAGCAGAGTATTCAGGGCCAAGGGAAACCAACAGTGGTGCTGTGAATAGCTGTTTTGGAGTACAATCCCAAAGGCACACCCACACACCAGAGCATGGTACTGTTATTTAAAGACAAAGGAGAAGACTGCATGAAGCCTATGAATTGGTTGGAAAGAGCTCTTGAAGAGGGGAGTAATCAGTTCTACATATCTAGTTCAACAGATAATTCAGGACAGATGTTTGCACAGTGCATGAAGAGAGCACGTGTGCTCACACTGGCATGCAACGGTAGCGTGGCTTCCACAGCTGTCTGAAGCAATACCAGGTCACCATTTTACCACTAGGTTATTGATAAAATTGTCCTTTTACCACCACAAATCTCAGCAACTTCAGATTCTGGTCATTCCTTACCTAAGGCAGAGGAGAGCAGCTGTCCCCTAGGACACAGGATGTAGTAGTAACATTATGTTTTTATTGAGTGTCCTACCATTGGTCAGGCTCAAAAAAAAAAAAAAAGACAAGCATCATTCATTTTATAGATAGGGAAACTGAGGCACAAGGAGAGGAATCCAGGTCACTGGCCAAGCTGAGTTTCCCTTGCCTGAGCAGATCAAAGATGAGTAGCTACACAGGCTACTGGAGTGGACCTTTCCTGGGGATAACATGCCCAGTGTTTCCACTCTTCCCCCATCAGCCAACCAACGCAAATTATCGTGACATTTACAGCACAGCATGAGAAAACTAACAGCATTTTATACATAATGACAGATAAACATCAAATCAAAGTAAATCATCACCATGCTAAGTAGAAGATATGAGAGCTTAAGACACCTGTAGTGTTATGGAGAGATGCTACTAGGTGGATAAGACTAGGAGAGCAGCAAGATGCACAGTACAGTTTTACTTTGCACTTTCTTTTCCCCAAGCCCTCCTGAAGTGCAAGCTAAGCAAACACATTTGCCAGCTGGAGCAAGCATGTGGCGTACTCTGCTGCCTGTACTGCTACAAATGTCCACATGTAACTAATTCACAATTGAAATGTCTCCCATTCCAGACAGGTTTTTGCTCTCGGGAGGAGAGGCTCACAGTGAATTGACAACAACCCAGCTACGCACCGAGGCTCGGCTCAAATCCAGCGGCACCCCCAGCAGGCAGCGGGGTCAGATCCCAGCAGAGGTCCCCAGTAAAGGTCTGGAGTCATGTACTGCCCTCTCCCGGGCAGCATTCGTAACCTTCCTGCAGGGGCTCTCAGAGCAGAGCGTGGGAGAAGCTCAAGAGCGTTAGGAACAAGTGCTACATGCATGTTAGGCAGCTGATAAACGTGCGAGATGATTGCACGCTGAAGATCATTTTCACCCTGTGTGTAGAGATGCTGTGCAAGTAGCAGGTCTAGCTGTACAAGAGTAAATGCTGCTCTGCAAGTGAACATAAATAACTAATCTTAGGCTGGATTCCTAAAATAAGAAGCAGAATTTACCATGGAGGAGTCACCAAGACATTCCTCCTGGTCCATTGCATGCTCAAAGGGAAGCTCATCCAGCAGCACTTTGTTTCATAAGTTGTATTTACAACATCTTTTTTTCCATCTGCATCATTAGTAAAGCTAATGATGCAGTGTGCATCTGTAGAATTTATTTCCCAAGATCAAAAGGTTTAGTTGTTCCTCTCTCAGTAGAGCAATATTTCATGTTATCCAACTATTGTCCCACCAGCGCACAGCATATGGAATAGAGTAATGCTGATGTTTCAGATTTTGTTAGTGGTAACCATCTGCAGTACAAATGGAAGTTTATCTTAAAAAAAATTAAGTAAATAAAAAAATCAAGGATCTGATCCTTAGTTGCTATAATCATACTCCACTTTCATTGAAATAACTGGTACATGACCCCACATGTTCATCTGTGGGTGTGAGTCTTCAAAAGCTTGACAAAGAATGGCTTGTACTCAATCTTTAACTCAGAGATCATCTTCTGATTCCTTCACTGCAAGACCAGGGGAGACCACTAGGTTCATTCTGTTTGACTTGCTGAACACACAAGAAGTTCATGGCAATTGGATTAAACTAGCGTTTTAGAAAGTGCTTTAATCTTATGTTAAAGGCTCCAGGCAAGTGCAAAGTCATGAGGTCTGTGGTGACAGGTTGGACTCGAGGATCTTTGAGGTCTCTTCCAACCTGAGTGGTACTCTGATAATATTTCCCCTTTCCACTCTGAAACTCCACTGCTTCCCCTGGAGCTGGCCTATCACAAAGAAACTGGCTTGTCTTTCAGAGCTCTCACTTTAATTTCCTGCTCATTGATTCTTACTGTGGTTTTGACTTTAATAGTTGCCTGCCCTCTATTTCATCCTTTCTCTGGAGGATCTCACTTCTTGAGTCCAGTGGTGAAAAGTCAGGGGAATATGGAAGACAGTATCCCATTGCTTTACCTTTTCCTATATAATCTCACTTTTTTCCTAATGCCAGCAGAGGATGACCTTACTAATTAACAGCATCCCAATCTCCAATCAGATCTTGAACCATGCAGACTCTTGCTCCACAGCAGCACAGTGTATCAAGGTGGTGATTCAAGAGTTTAGACAAACAGCTTGAACTCAGAAATCCCCAATTTAATGGCTCACAGGAACAGGCTCTGAACACAAATAACGTGTTGCATCTGTTGCAAAGCTGTTGAGGCATCCTGGCTTAGAAAAGGACTAGGAAAATAAATATTTGGTCAATAACTCTTGTCAGTTGTAAAAGCCTGGAAGAGTCTATTTTATTTTATTTTTTTCCCCCTGAGAAATGGAATGGCCTAATAGGATCAGAAATTTGTGCAATGAGACACCTGGCATAGTCCAAATATCCATATGCAGGAAGTTAGGCTACCACAATCAAGCTGCCTTTTTTTTTTTTTTTAAACCACACTTTTATACTTGAGCACCAGTAACTCTGCTAAATAACATCCAGGTGCTGAAGGAGGAAAGTTCATAACTTTGACTCTCACTGGCCAGGCTAATCCACAGCAAGATGCAGATGATAAAGCAGCGGTGTGGTTTGTATGCAGATCAACTTTTGAGCACGGTGGAACTGTGTCTTTCAGTGGGGCTTGAAGCAGTAGAACTGGCTGAAATTGGACAATGAACTCCATGGGCATGACCAGGAGGAGAGATCTGCAGAGATGCTCTCCAACCTCCCAGTACATTCTGCATCATTTTCCCTTGAAATCTTCTTCCCAGACAGTTTATACTACAATTTAAGCAATACAGGAAAAGCAAGCTGAGCCTATTATCTTGTGGTAATAAGTCCCACAAGTTAACAAAACATTACCAATCACAGCAATCTGTCTATGCATGTTTAATGTTTTCCAATTTCACTGAGTTGTTTCTTGTTCTGCTGTCGTGGGAGGAAGGAAAAAACCATAAATACCCAGAAGGCCTCTGCGATAACTTGCCCTCTGAGAATTTGTTCTCTTCATCTCCTCAGAACCACTTATCTCCCCAAACTCTCTTAAAATGGAAATCAATCCATGCCTTCCCTATTTTCCTCACCAATCCCTGGACTTTTTTTGATTAGGTAAACAGGGTTCAGTGCTGCCCAACAGCAGCAGAGCAGGCTGCGTATCAAAGTGGAAGAAGTGGAAAGAGGCAAGCATCTAAGACAAGACACCTCTGTGGAATCCAGAGTGTTTTATTTTAGCTACTTTGTTTGCAGTGAGAGTCAGCTGGAAAAAAAATTAGCACAAGTTCCCTAGGTAGCTTTTTACATTGAAGAGAATTGATGCTGAATGCAAATAAAACAAGAAGAAAAAAAAAAAAATCTGAGCCATGCCAGAGGAGGCACTGTGACTGAGTCTCAAGGTGGTTAGAAATACCTTCAACTTACACTTCAGATTTCAGCTTTCACATGAAAGACTCACTTTCCCCAGTAGCCAGCACCTTTGTGGAAAGGTCAGCCACAAGGAAAGCATTTCTTATTTATTTCACTATTGAAGGTAGAAATGCTCCAAAAAGCCCAGGAAATTTCATCTTGGAATCATTCAGATGGGATTTCCTTCTGGAGACAGCACCAGCAAAGCAGTTTTCCATCTTTATATCCTTCATTTCCAATACTTCAGTCCCTTTTCCTCCCTGAACAGTTAGATCTGAAGAACCACTTTTCATTTTTGTCAGCAAGAGAGACACAGCAGTAAGACAGAGAACAAGCACCCACGATTGCTGGGCAGACAGAACTGTTGCATTCCTCTGTCCTACTGAAAGACAAAATCAGAAATATTCTGTTAACACAAGAGACAGGTCCCCACCCTGGTGACAAAGATGATCTTGCCTGGTTTTGCAGCAGCAAAATCCCAACTAACCTCACTAATGAGCTGTGTACTCCTTAGTGTCTCCAGATTCATTACTCTTTTTATACAGCCACCAGCCTTGAGCATAGATGAAAGCCACACATTTGTTCACTTAAAATACATTATCTGCATGCAGCTTTAAGCTCCATAGCATGCAGAAACAGTCTAACCAGCCAATGTTCATTCATCCATGTTAAGCCCCAGTAAATGTGTGGTCCCATTGGAGGACTTGAGCATCACAGGGTAGGCTAATTAAGAGCACCTGGGGACAGAGAGGGTCGTTTTGGCAGGAGCTGTCCTCAAGCACTGAATAGGTTATGCAGCAGCTGAGTGACATGAATAGTCATGCCAGTGCTGAAAAGGCACATGAGCCACTGTCCAAGAGCGATGTGTTACGTGACAAGAGGCTAGCTTTGCTTTCAGCTTCAGTATCTCTTATGAGGAACTGAGAGCACTACAAGATGGATCAGCTCTGGCCTGGATTTCTGGCCACATTGTTTGCCTGGCTTTCTGGGTGCTCCTTCCCCTTGGTTGTCAGTTATAGCATCTTGCAGCTGCAGCTCCCAGCGAGTCTCAAGGTCACATACTAGTACTCAAAATAGCATCATATGTACATCAGATCCCAGAGGGGACTTCAGCACCCATAGGCCAGCTCATACAACAAGGTCCTTTTTCCACCTGTTGTGGAGCTCTGAGCAGTTATCACATGTCCATGGCCAAACTGCCCTTCAACTGCTCCTCACAGAGCACATTTTCTTTCATAAGCATTCACTATTTTAATCTCTTTACATAAACAGGAGTCTACAATGAGACTTTTAACCACTCATCAAAACAATGACATTGTTTCAAAGCAAGCCTTGAACTTGCAGGATCCAGGAACTGGATTTTCTTGGCACAGTGTTGCTTGCTATGGGGTACTGCTGCTGAAAGCTATGTTACCTGCAGGCCACCTCTGCGCCTTCCATCTTTCCTTGATACAATGTTTAGTACAAGAGATAAAATTGCCACAGAATATTCACAGGGCTCCACAGATGTGGCCTGTACATGAAAAATGCTTCATGCTTTGGAGTGCCTGAAGTACTGAGTAATCACCTGCTAGATCCTCCTCCTAGTTACCAACCTGACTGGATCTTTACGTTGCAGAAAGGGTACCCTTAAGTAAGGGTTGAGTCAGAACATGCCACAGAGATCCAGCATTGCCATTGTGTTCAGACAGAGCCAGCCTGGGAAAAAGACACATGTCCACCCTGAGAGTTTGTCAATGAGTCTCTACTAGTAGCAAAGGACTAGTAAGATGGGGCAGGCAGAGCTAGTATTCTGTAGGACAGATCGTCTTTCTGCCTCTGGGTTTATACAGCACCTACTACAAAGGGGAAATGGCTTTCAAAGGATATTTTGAAAGGTTAGTCATAGCTGCATCATCAGGATCCACTGTTTATGGAGGCACGTAACTGCCACTGCTCCTGCTTTAAAACTAAGGCCAAAACAAGAGATGAGTAGAGGGCCAGACAGTTCAGAGCAGAATGGCTAATGGTTGGACTCAATGATCTTAGAGGTCTTTTCCAAGCATAACAATTGAAATGAAAGAACTCAGGCAATCTGTGGTGGGTTGAAAGGAAAGGCCCAGCTTTCCCTCCCCCACTAAGAAGTCACACAATGTTATTAGGAATTCCTGTGCCACTTTGCCAGCTCCTTAGCTCCCTTCTAACCTTGGTACCACACGCAGAATTATCACTGCTGTATTCTCACAGCTCATGCAGCTTTAATGCATGTAGCCAAAAGCATCTTGTCCCTAGCAATAAGCTAAATTCCGCCCCTCCTGCAGCCTCATCAGCAGAATTTAAAAACAAAAGCAGCAAAGACACTTTCTGCCTCACAAAATGGCAACAGGCTCAGATTGAGTTGACACAGAATTTGCTCTCTAGCAGAAAATGATTTTCCAAGGGATTTCCACCTATAATAATATGCCAGGTCATCTCTCAACATGAGAGGCAGGGAAGGTGTTTCCCTGGGAACAGTAACCATGGCAAAGCTCTTACCAGTGCCTTCCTCTCACTACCTACAGGAAGAAAAAGAACAGCAGATGCCTGAGCTCTGTCTCCAGCAGGCCCACAAGCCCCCAAAGCAGTAAGCAACTTGGTAGCACCTGATCAGAGGCAGAGGGGAACTTCCAGTTCTATTGTGTCTCTCACTCAGATAGCAGACATTTCTGCCATGCTACAGTGGACTCAGAATGCCTCATTACTGAGAGTGCCACTGGACACATGGGTGTTACCGAGAGGTCAGCCAAATACAACAACGCATAGGCAGGCACCGAGCCCACAAATCAGCACAGCTTGATGGCTGTCAGAGGCAGAGATACAATGGACTGGCTTTGCAGTTTTCAAACTCTGGCATTGTGAGTTAGAGCCCTATTAGAGAAAAGCATCTGCAAACCCCAGTTTGTAAGCAGTAGCTGCCAGCAGATGACCTGCTTCTGGTCCATCTCTTTTTCTGCAGAATATTCTCGATTTACCAGCTTGAATGCAACTCTCTTAACTAAAGAGCTAATTAAATCATAACAAACAATTCAACTTGAAAGTACAATCATATTGCATGCTTCCGGAGCTCTTGTTCTCATGGGCTAGTCAACTTGCTACAGGCTTCTGGATTTGAGGTTTGCTAAATATTTATTCAAGTTGACAAAGAAAATGAATCCAAAGGGCTCCTTCGTTAATCTTTCTCCCAAATGACACAGAGTAAAAGTGTTCTATGATTCAGCAATCTTCATATGTGACTAAACAGCCAACAACCTAGATTTCAGCTACTTGAAGCTTGCATGTTAAATCCACTTCAGAGTTAACATGCAATTAGCCTGAATTGCCAGTACACCAGCATTTTATGCTAGCAAGGCACTAAGAATATTGCCCTGTAGCTAGACTGGCTCAGTTACCAAAAAGCTTGATAGTCCAAGTTTCTGCTAGGAGTACAGCAAACCAGAGCCTTTACAGAGAGAAAGATATTGATCTTCTACACGGTAATTTAGGACCACAGGGTGAGAGGGTCACCTGGGCCATGATATCCCCTGTCCCATCTCCTTAGATTAATTTCAAAAAGGTATTTCACATGCACAGCAAATACTTGCTTCAGACCCATAGAGAAACTTCAATGTCTAACACTCAAGTGAAACAAACATTTAATCAGAATGAGCCTAGCATTTTGTTTTAACCTCCTCTAGGTCAAAGCACTGCAAATATCCCCCAAAATATACATCCAAATCAAATGATGTGCTCTTACCCGAGTTAATATCCAAATCCAGGCAGCTGTCTTTATTTGCCACTGGATCCTCAGAGCAAGCATTAGAAAAATAATCTTTTTGCAAATATTCTAGGAATGCAATGCAGCCACCACTAAGGGAAGATGCTATTTCTTTTAAAGCTGCTGCACATACCTTTCTTTGTCAAGCGTTCCAGCCTAATGCATCCTCCTATAAAATCATGATAAGATTGCATTTCTCCTTCTGTTATCCGGACAGCAGTGAAAGGTGGATTCCTGGGCACCTGTTGTCCACATTTCTGACACCGGGAAGCCATTGCCACAGCTCAGGAGACTCTTCTCAGGAATCTGCTCCCTCAGTTTGCTGGAATCCAGCCTGATTCTTCAATCGTCAGTCCAGGCTGGTGACTTTATCCCACTTAGTTCATTCAAGGTCATCCTCGCTAGCAGGATGTTCACCATTGCAATTGGCTAAGACTTTTATAGGCTTACTGACTGTGTTTGTTTCTCCTCCTTGCTTTCAATATCAGTTTACTTTATTCTCTCATTCAGAATGAAAGCTGTGAACCTCTGCACAGCCCATGTCCTGAATGGCGTCCTTATCATTAATTTAAAGCGATCTTATTCACCACAATGAAAACAGAAGATCCCAGAAGCACAATGCAAGATCACAGAATGCCTCTTTAAAAGCGTGCCAGATATGTTCATAAAGAATTTTTCTTCAAGAAAAGGGTTTTCTTCATGATTTTTGATCCCTTTCAGGCTTATGGTTTTATGATTCTTCATCGCTGAGAATGGATTTTGTCACTTCTGCATTTCAGCTTGGACGGTGCAAGGAGACTGCTCTGCAGAGCTGCTCAACCGATTACTCATATGTCTGGCAGTGGTACTGGGAGGCTGCAACTGTACAGAAAAGCCCTCTGCTGCTGTGCACGGTCCTTGCTCATAAGATCTGATCATCTAAATGAACAGAGTAGCGAATGGAGGACAAAAGAGAATATTGCTGGCAGACATGCTCTGCTAGCTGTGCAACCCCTGACCCTTAAAAAAAAAGTTAGATCCATCAGTCTGACACCAAAATGAGAGATCTGAAACGTACATTCAGAAATCTCTTTGAAGGTGCTGAATATTTAAGCTGACTTTTTTGCCTTTTAACAGTTACTGTAATACAAATCACTGATCAGAGTGCCTTCTGAAGAAACTAGTACTTGGGGAACTGCATGCAGAGAGTACTCAATCCTGATGCAGTGAAAGAAAAAAGAAGCCTTCCTTGGGGCTGGGGGAACTGCACAGGAGATGCACAAACAGGCACAAGGCCAGCACCGGTGACAGTGCAAAGAGTACAAAGAGAAGCGAATGAATCAGGGCTGAGCTCAACTGCAGGGATTTGAGCACAGACCAAGCTTCCTGCAAGGATGTTACACACAGGCGAGGAGAGCCTTTGCCTTCCTATGACTCAAGCACTCCCCACTATTAGCACATTACATTGTTGCATCCAGTGCTGTTGAGCTCACGGCCCTCTCAAATCACAGCTTATCCCTAGTCATAAAGTGGGAAAGGAGAAGCCTAATTAGTACAAAGCAGTGAATGAACTAGAGGCAACAAGGTGATCAGAAGAAAAGTGCCTCACATGATGCCATTGCTAAGATGGTGAATAACTTGGTGGGCAGGAATGAAGGTCAGTAAGCTGAAGCATACAAAAATCAACTCAACCCTATTTCTTCCCCATTCCATAAACTTCAACTTCTGCCATGCCAGCTCCACTGCTCCTCAACCACACAATGAGTGCTTCAGCTCACTAATGCAGCACACACCAACTGACCATGCCATAAAAACAGCTACCACACCTGGGAAGTAGTGAGTCTCAAGATGTCTCCTTTTGATGAAAGGAAGCTGTAAAGGGAATCCCCACTCTTAAAGTAGAAGATTTATATGCCCTTCTCCTTCAACTTTGCTGCATGGCATGAAGCTGGTCACCCTCCTCTTCTTTGACTTTGACAAAACCCTGCCTGCAAAGTGATGACAAAGATGTACTGAGCTGTTGGGTGGCCTGATTCATTAGCATTTGTAAAATATTTATTAGTGCTTCCACAGAGAAATCCCCAGGAGACTGCAAAATTTTGCAGATAGGAAGAGCAGTGTTGCAGGAGGCAGAATTAATTTGTTGAAAACTGTCATCATGAGATAAGAAAACTAGAAACATAAGCCAGCAGTTTTATCTTAAAGCCCTTCTTCCATCCTCTTTTCTTCCTTTATAGGGGTGCAAGGTGTCCTTCTATGCACAGGCAAACATGAGGTACCTTGGGAAAGAAGCTTTTCTGACAATATGCTCATGTATATGTCTGACATACCCAGCATAACTGCACTCCAACCTTGCACTTTTTTAGAGAGGGAGAACCCAACATCTGTGACAATGTAGTTCTGTCTGCCATCCTCTATTGCGTATGCTGTTCCCATTGGTATCCACATGGCTTAGCACCAGGATGATCTCTGTTGCTGATCTCTCAGGAAGCACTCTGTTCCAAGGGGAAAGCCTGATGCTGGAAGGGGGATACAAGAAGAAATCTGCCCTAGGTGTGAGCTTCTGAAGCACAGGTAGCCAGACCACATGCCAGGAAAACTATCCAAAAATGATCTAAGCCTCAGTCTTTCCCCAAGAAATACTGATCCACAATAATGCTAAATATATATCTGACATCTGGGGTACCTCAGCTCCAGACAATGTTGCTTCGCATTTAGCAACAGGGCACTTAGTGCCCTGCTGCAAGGACTAGAAGGGATGGACAAAAGGATCTGTTTATTCTCCTGTAAGTTTCATTTCACTCACATTTCACAAGCAGCTGGGCTAGCTTAACCTGTGCCATGGAAGCACTATGAGACCTGCCCTGTTTCCTAACACACAAATTACCTCTTTTCCACTGCAGTGGATGTACCTGCACACACTGGGTGGATCCAAGGTCTGGCTTGCAGGAATGCTTCTATATAACACGTTACTAAAACATGCACTCAGCATGGATAATTGATTCTTCATAATTTTCCTTCATTAACTAAAAATTATCAGTCTGACTTCAAGTTACTGTTCATATGCATGCTGAAGAGTGTGGTGGAGGCAGCAGGTATAGCAAATGGCAAGCATGCTCCCTTGGGTCTTCTCCACAGATAACAGAGTGGAAGGGACATGCTTTGCTGCTGCTCCAGACAACCACAGCAAAATATTTGGGAAAGCTAAGGAAGAAGACATTTTCTGCTCATGAATTGCCAGCATTGCCTAGCAACATCATCTTGGCTGGCCTGTGAATGAATAAGCAAGTAAATAAATGTAAGCAAGTGTTGTCAAAAAAATGGAAAAGGAAAAACTACCAACCAGATATCCTCAGATGCCATTAAGCCATTATGGGGAATGACACTAGTCCCTAGTTTCATTAGAAATATCAGTTCACTTTGGCATTACAGCTTGCTGTCATTACTCTATGGCCAGAGAATTGCCACAAATTTAAGGACAGTTTAAGCCCCATGCCTCCTCTCATGAAAAATCATGCTTCTGCCCCAAAAAGCAGTATTTATTCATGACATCCAGCAGCTTCCCCACCTATGTATAACATTCTACAAGGCTTAGAAATAAGTAATTTAAATCCAATGCTGCTATATGATTGATATATATGGAAACTAAGAAAAAAAAAAAAATTAAAATAATATTTTTGTCCTGAAACATCAGCTTCATATTTTCCTATATTTTATGTGATGTTTTGTCTGAAGTTTGAACTGCTCTTTGATGGCTGTGCTGAAACACACCATTCCTTTTGGATATACATTTGTGACCTCCTTTCTACCTTCCATTCAGATCATGAATCTGATATGCCACAAGGCATTTCAGCTGCTTGACATGAAGGTCTACTTTCAGAGCACACTTAGTGCTGTTACAGGTAACATCCATTCCACTGTTCAGCTGGGGAACTGAAACTGGTCTTTCCCATTAGCTTCCATTTATTTCATTCCAAGTAATAAAAAGCAGATCAGGATTCCACACACACCCCCTCCTTTTTTAATAAAGGGCTGCATCCCAGGCATTGTTTTAAGCCCCAAGGAGTTAAACAAACGAGCAGAGGGGGACATATCTCTATTCTTGAAATGACTTTTAGCATACAGCGCTGTTGCAGTTATGGCATGCACTTAGTGCACTCAAAGGCACTAATTCCAGTGCCATATGGCTTCAGAATCCCATTACACTGATCTGCTTAAACTGATTTCCTAACTGACAAGAAAAACATTTTTGGTCACCTTCAGCAGTGGGAAATAAGAACTCTGGCACTGTTGGTGCGCATTTACTCCCACATGAGCTGCCAAAAGCAGGAGTGAGGATAGCAAAGATCAGAAGGCAACCTAGCCAAAGAAATTCTGTTGCCGTCTCAAGGCTGTGTAGATATCTATGGCTAATCAAAGACTGTTAGCATCACTGTTTAAAAAGATCAAACAAAACCAAAACAACAACCCCACCACAACAACAACAGCGAAAATCCACCAGTGCTGTTATTGCTGGATTAGAGAAGCTGTCCAGAAGATCAGGAGATGAGTGGAATCCTCATAGGTCAAGCAGTGGGCAGGACTTCTGTTGCACCTGCAGGGCTTATTTTATCTCTTTTGACTTCTGCAGATAAGCATACATTAGCAAGATCAGAAGGCATTTTGGTCCTGCTAGGCATCTGCTTGGAGAGATAAACAGAATCTCAAAGTTACCAATCCATAGCTTGCACAGGGACAAAAAGCAGCTAGAACCAAGGTTTAGGCTTGAATGCAAAGTTATTCCAGTCTTGATCATGAAAACATCTAAAGGACCTAAATGAGGCTAAGAGTCTTTCTGTGCAACACATACCTAAAACATAGCTTATAGAGACAGTGGAACAAAATGAAAGACAAGTAAATGCAAAGAGAATAGATTGAGAGATACTGGGTAGCCCAGAGAAGGTTGTGATCCATTAAACAGGGCGTGTCAAGCCACCATTCTCCCACACTCCTAAACACTATGATCACCCTACCACCAATGCAACATAGAATGAGAGGTAGATGCACAGGCACAGTCTTTGTGCCATTGCCCTCCAGAAGCAGCATGAGGGCTGGAAAAGAAAGTTTCTGGGCATTAAGAAGGAAATGTTTTTCTCCTCTCTGTACTCTGTCATTGCCACACTTGAGTCCCTTCCAGGTAACCCTGATTCTTGCTAAGATTCAGAGCCCTGTCCTGTTCTGCTTTCTTTCTGCCTTCACCTTTTTGTCTCTGCAATCAACCTCTGGAGCACTCAATACAGAACAGCTGCTGGATCCACGCAGCCAAGACCACCAGGACAGCTTCTTTTCCTGAGGAGCAGCTGCACACATTCCCTGACGGAAGCAGCTTCTTTTGTTGCTATTGCAATTCATAATTTAAAGCAGATAAAGGAGAACCAGAAAGACACAGAGATAAAAATAGGATCTGTAAGAAGCACAAGGGTTGTTGATACTCAAGGCTTTTGGGCATGTGCCAAATGTTAGCTGAAACAGGAAGAAACAGCCTCTCACATTACAAAGTACAGTAAAAGCATTTCCAATGTTTTATCACCATCTCTCAAACACTCAACGTCCCTTACTATGTAGGGTAGGATATGGGGCTTTAGGGACTATTGATTGATTTTTCCTCTTTGCATGTCTGTGCACCAAAGTTCACTCGGTTACTTACTCTGAGCAGCTCCTACCTAGACTTTCCTAAACACCAAGGCTTTGAGTGATTGGGCCACTCAGGTGGCAGACACACATCAATTGCACTCCTTTCACATTCCTGAGGGCAAGTCTTGCATTCTTTATGGAACTGAGGATAAAAATCAGAATGGAGTTGCTCCCTCTGGTCTGGTAACAGTGAAATACATATTCTTATTTTTTCCCCCCAAGGTAGAGCCACTGTCAGAAACCAGAGGTCTGCCCTGAAGGACTTGCCCACATGGTAGTTTCACAGCGCTGGGCACCTGCAGATGAGGGGCTGCAGCATTCACCTCTGTGTACACCCACAAGTGCAATCTCACAGGGCAGATGGACAGTTGCACTCACTTCTGCTCAGGCAGTAGGAATTTATCTTGCTTGATGCCTGATGCTGCAGAGCTGTTCCTTCATCACAGCCACCCACAGCCTGAATCCCAGAGCTGCTCCCAGTTTACTCTCCCCAGCTTTGTCTCCAAGCCATCAGCTCTAATAGAGTTAAGGGTCTAGAAAGACACAGTCTACAGGGTGATTTCCCAAGTTACACAAAACCTGGTGTGCAGTAGAAAATGAAGGAATGGATAACCTGCTAGCATGGCCATCAGTGTCCACAACGTGTACACTTCATTTACTTCTCACCCAGAACTCTGCATCACACACTAGGGCACAGCAAGATATTGCCTCACCACACACAAGCACACTCCCAGCCCTCTTCCTCTCCTCCCCAGCCAGCACAATTACTGTTTTTTATCGCCCTACTCTGTCCTGATTTGGTAGTGTCTAATAGTAGGGTAAACTAATCATCAGCTCACTCAACCTATTTACACAAGATTTACAGGAAGCAGAGTTTCAATCCTTTGTCACAACCAAGCAAGCTGCTAGAATTACATGGGAAAAGGCCAGCTTGACTACACAGACAAAGCAGGAACCCACTTGCAACAAGCCTCAACTTATGCAGCAACCACATACATTTTAACAGGTAAGTAGGTCCACACAGTAAACAAAGATGTAAGTCAGCTTCAGGTGCAGAAACGGCACAGAGCTGCATCTGATGTTAACTTGTCCTCAAGGGGCAGCACAAGGGTTTCTCTGAAGCACTACACCAACACAAAAAGACCTTCCCTGTCAACTCAAGTATCCTGCTATCAGGATATGCAGCACTCGTATGTTGTGATGTGCTAAGCACAGTCTGCACAAGGCTAGACCTTCATACAACGTAAAATAAGGACAGCACATTGATTTCAACAGCACTGTGGACTTGAATTGCTTAAAGCTGAATGGTGCAGTGTTCTGATGAGATAAGAAATTGCTCTTTAGTCTGCCAGGAAAACCCAATACAAATGCTTTCTGCTGACCAGCACAGATTAACTCAATAGAACATATCTAAATCCTACATCCATTTATGGACCTTAGCCTCAATAGGCACAAGTTCACTTCATAGAATACAGCATTAAATAATGCTTTGTGCTTCTCCAGTGGTTCACAGATGAGGACTTTGGCACCACAGAGAGACTGTTACTCCCATGAAACAGACAATTTCACATTCAATTGTCAATAAAAGGATGCAGTTTAAGAATAATGTTTTTGGTTTGTGTTATTTGAGTATGCATCTGAGAACCATTTGAAGAAGGCTTGGGTGAAGAGCAGGGACAATTTCACACAAAAAAATTTGCACTACATAAGCCAAAATTTGGGGCAGAGTGTGCTAAAAGCAGATATCCATACATCACCCACTAGCACAAGGGCCCTTTGGATTGTTTTATACTGAGAAGAGTCTTTAAATGTAAAGATGTTCTGCTTAAATAAGCAACAGTAAAATAGTTTGAAAGCAGCTAAAAGCAGTAGGTTCGCAGTTAGAGCTACTCTGTTGTCAAGATGAAACCATGTCAGACTTAACATAAGACACCATTTACATGACCTCAAAGCAGACAAGGGCATATTGACCAAGAAAATCATATCTTCCAAACTGCTTCCAAATGCAGGTCTGTCTACAATGGGCTTTTGATTCTCTGAGGTACCAAAGACCCATTCTTGTATTGATACAACCCAGAGTTAGAGGCATTCAGTTCTTATTTCAAAGATCTATAGCAACCCGATGCAGTTCAGTATGATCTCTGCTGGACCTGCACATTAGACGTTATCTGCCACCACCATCTCAGTAGCAGAGCACCCTTTTCAGGCAGCTATACTTAGAGCATGGCCCAAAAGATCCTAAGAGAGGCATGCGGCACACGGACAGCAAAGGAGGTTGAACCATGCGTTACCAACTCACATGCAGCACTGAAGGATGTGTGTTTGAGTAGGTGACATATCTGCATGAGTCTACATTAAGGATTCCAGCTCCCAGTGCATCTGCTGCTGTACCAGTGCCTGTTGCAAGGATTTGCCAAGCCTTCTGACCTCACACCTCAGCAGAGAGCAATGCCAGAGGCAGACTTCAAGCACCACCCTGCTCACCTATTCCATGCTTCTAGATAGCACTGAAAGCCAGAGCCAGCACCCAGGACAATATATATATATTAGCCTCCATCCAGCTTGTCACTCAACTTAATTCTTAAGTGATATCAAGACATTCAGAGTAATTAGCCTCTTTCTTCTCAAATGCTGTTTGCTCTTAAGATGCTGTAACATCTGAAAAGCCTCTACTTTTCCTTCCACCTCCTGTAGCTCTGAAGGCTCAAAAAGCTCTAGGTTAACAACTGACTCCACAAAATTACTATCTACAGTCATCCTGACTGAAAGAAAATCTAATTGTTTAATGCACTGGTAAATATACCATAATTATTGCTTACCTCCTTGTGCTCTTGAATATCCACAGGATCTCTTATAAGTAATTACACTTCTTGCTTTCTCAAGTCTGAGCCACACATATTGGTAACACAGTATTCAAATCAGGCTTCTGACCAGTCCATGCAACACAGGAACTTCCAGTCACCTACCTGGCCTCCAGGTCTCCAGCATCCCACTCATCATTTGTAGATATCCCCATCTTTTCAACATGGTATTTTAAATCAACGTCTTGCTCATTAAAGTTTTGCAGTTGTTGTTTGTGTCAGGCTAATTACTACAACTACATATACTTTCAGAGGGCTGTTGAACAGCAGCTGCTAAGGATGAGCTAACTGGTTGAAATAAAGCCAAAACACTAACAAGGACTTTTAAAATCAGGCTCAGTGACTGATCCCAAATACCATGACTGAAGTGGACATGGCAGGTATTTTAGAGCATGTGGGCTGGACTGAGAAAACATTTTGCATTCAGCAATATGTAGCCAGGGAGGCTGGGAGCACCAATCAGCCTTAATTGCCATAACATTCTCACCTGAGGACCCCAGCAACGCCCTCTCCACCCAATGCCCTAGCTACTCCATCTAAGAGAGCCTTCACCTGTTCCTTCCCTTTTGCTCTGCCTAATGCTGTTTTCAGAAGCTTTCTCACCTGCAGTTTAGATTTACTAGATTAACCTAGACCTGATATGGCATTTGAATCTGTCACAGTCTCTGCTCAGGTGTTGGGGGACTGCTCTCCAGAGAGTGAAGATGATCCTACTAATGCCAGCCTTGTTTTCCTGTAAGGTATATTCCTATTCTTCTAATTTCCTGGCAGATGTTTAAGACTTCTACAGACTTCCATAGTGTTCAATTAAGTTATCAAAATCATAACAGATTCTCACGTTTGTTGAAAGAAAAGCTGCCCTAAGATTAGGCTCTTGAATTTTCCAGAGATTAGAAGGAAATGATGTGCTTACTTCTAAACAGGAAAATTACTTTCATGTAAAACTTGGATTATGGTTACTAAAGTGTTCAAGAATTACACACACATAATAAAGTGTTGTCCTTCTGTAGAATATCCTAGTGTGGATGAAAAGCTTAAATAGAGAACTTGTGTAGCCTAGTCTTCAAAAGTTCAGCACACTTCTCGCAGGCTATTCATGTCTGGAGACCACGCCTATGTACCTGATGCCGTTGTAACGTGAACAGGGAGGTGGCTTTGCTCCTGTAAGGTCTGAGGGAGAAATGGTTACACCCTCTAGTGGTTCCTCAGCAAAAGATGCAGTGGTGGAAGCATCTGAATGTCGCTGGACGGGGCTCTCGACCATGAGAAAGTAATTCGTGGGTAACAGATCCTGCAGTGCCATAAAATCTCCTGGAGAAAGGGCATGAGGAAGTGGGGATTTCTGCCCAGCTCTGTAATACCCTGTCTTTCAGGTGATCTGAGAAAGGAAGATAAAATGCTTTGACTGTACCTCTGAGGGACTATGACAGTAGAAATTGCACTGAAGTGCCCTTGCCCTTGAAGTGGACAAAACTGCTCCAGCACAGCTGCCTTCCTGACACCAACAGACGCAGACCCCCTGCTCTGGTATCCTTCTGGACAAAGGAGGATGCGGGGGACGAGTGCCTGTGTTTCATTTCTCCTCCTTCCCACAGCTGGGCTGGGAAACCTTGCAAGGTGGTGGCACCTCAGCTCTGAAGGGGACATTGGGACAGGCAGAGTATGGCCTGTACAGAGATGCTATGGCAGATACTGGAGTACAATGGACACAGAATATCACTGACAAACACCTTTTTGCTTCTGCTCAAACAATACTGTTCTCAAAGTGCATTTGGCTGCTACCTTGCTTTTCCCATTCAAGGCAGAAGGATGCACAAGGCTCTGCTGTATAGCCAGAGCTCAGTTCAATGTGATTTAAAATGACAGTTGCACATTGCTGAAACTGCATTCTCCTCTAGCTCAAAACAAGCCCAGAAACTAGGACTTTTATGAGCTACAGAAAAAGGACCAGAAAGTTTAGCTTAAATTGAACTACAACTTCAAAGTCTGTTGTGAACCCTCTGTTGGCTTCTCCAGTGTGGGAGGGGGAAGATAGGAGACCAGGATTAATAGTGCAAATATCTGAGGCAGATGAAATATTGAGAGCAGCTTTGAATCTCTCTTTTAAAAAAATAAGGGATTCTGTTTTCATAAAATAAGCTGATCAGCTTATAAGGATTAATCAGAGTCTACCTGCAACAGCTACTGGATTGTATTCGCTGGGAGCTTTCTCATTCGTTGTGCATCTGATTACAGCTCAGGTCATGCTAAGGCCATAGCCATTTCAGTTTGAAATAACCTTTTCTCTGAATATATTGCAAAATCAATACTATGGCTCCTATGCATGTCATCAGCTTTGGCTTTTATGCTGCAAACACCAATACTGATCACTTCAGAAATGAAATCTTGGCTTCAGAGACCTTTGAACCGAAGTGTAATGGCTAACAGTGAACTTCAGACTCAAAAGGGGGAAATATTTATAATCACCCTTTGTTGTGTGAAGTGCTATTGATCCATAATAAGAGGCAGAACTTCCCTGATAGTAATTCCAGCCACAGAAATGCTATTAGAATATTAACTCCTTATCAGAAACCAATGCATTTGAAGTGTTAAGGTTGTAACATATAATTAATAGACAACACATCCAAACCTTGCACATCCAAATCACCGCATTTCTACTCTTCATTGTTACTAGAGCTGTCGTGCTTTCACCTAGTGCCTGTCAGTCCTTGCACATCCTTGGGAAGTCCTAACTAAGCCATAGACGCCACACTAATAGTAATTGGAGGTGCCAGTAGCTTTGGACTAATCCTCTACATATATACAATTAAAATATGGCTGCAACCTTAAAAGTCTCTCAGAATTCAAAGGCAACAATCACGCTCCTGGAATACTGAAAGACACCATCTCTGCTTTCAGATTTTACTCACCATCTTGAGATGGTTCTCTAAGTGTTAACTGGGAATGACTCCTATAAAATCTCTGGAACTCAAGGCATATGTTGAACAAGGGGAGTCAGATCCTGTCAGCAGCTGTTGCCAGACAGACCAAAACACTGTACATTAGCATTGTTTAGCTTGTATTTATGCCTTAGAACTGTAGATAACTGCTCTTATATCCGGAGCCAGCTGTAAAGAATACATTGCCCAAGGGAAACTGGAAATCATACAGCTCACAGTCATGCCGAGAAAGCAATCACTAAATGGTTTGCAGCCCCTCATATCTCGTTGCCCTAGGCAACAGCCTGCACTGCAGAAGTGGCAGATCCAGCCTTTCTCATATGGAGTGTGTAACATATGGTGTTAATATATGGGTTGATACTATGAAAGCCCTACTATAGTACCATTGGGGTGCTCACGTATTAGGTGATACAGGTGGATGCATAAGCAGCCTCAGGATAAGAGCTGCTGGTTTCTATCCAAGATCTTTGAGACACAGATGGAGGTAACGGGAAGCACAGAGATTACAGCCTCGCTCACGGGTGTGGGGCATCTGACTCAAGATCCTCTCAGCCTGGCTTTCCTTGAGCTCTTACAGGACTCTTGGGTCACCAAGATCCTCAAATGAACTCAGGACATTTCTGACAGTAGGTCATAAGTCTCGGCTCCCAAGGCAATGCCTGCACCATACTGCCTCTTAAACCTATTTGCAGCAGGGCCTACAGCTGGGTCATCTGCAGCTGAGTACACTCAGACAAAAATATCTGGTCCTGCAGAGTGCCAGCAGTTCCCCATTTATTCACACAGAAATAAAGAGCTTTTGGCACCTTTCTGGATCAGAGCCACTTTGTTGTAATATTGATGAGAGATCATTTCCCGTCTCCCCTTTGCAATGTTTCAAAGGATTTTGGCTTCTGCAACAACTTAACATTTACTCCCATGCTTGAGTAATCCAGGTCAGGAATCAGTGACTTTTAAAATAAAAAACTGGACTAACATCCCCAAAAGGACCTTTGTATCTCTTTTTAAAGCTTCCAGAGAGTCACCTTTGCATTCACTGTAACAGTCCTGCACTTACTGTGATGGAGTTTTCAGAGAACCTGGTCTCTGTTGCATTTATGTAACTCTGGAGTCAGGAAACCACTGCCAATACAAAGGAGGGCTGGGCTGGGTGCCTTCAGATGCCAAACAAGCCCATGTGCCCTCAAGTCAGGAGTGCTCTAAATAGTAGTACCTTGTAACAGACTCAACCCACGTGTGCAGTTCATCTTTGAGGCAGACAGGCTAACAACATTGAAATGAGGGGCAGTGCCTCTCCATGAGGCACGGAGAATCAGGGGTTTGGCTTTGCTTGCTTAGCTCTTGACTGCCTAAAGGACTCAGGACTCCCTTTTCACGACACCAATGGTTTTGGAATACTGTATTTTCAAGAACACTCCAAATACAATGCACAGGTGGTGCAAAGCTGATTCTGAGCTATTGTGTGCTTGTGGTTCTGGAAACAAAACAGACTATAATTTCATGAGAACATGGATTTTTGATCGTGGTAGCCTATCTTTCCTTTGGCCATATTGTCTGGGATATTGTTCTGTAGTGTCAGGGCCCTCCAATGGCTGGAAAAGATGGAGACAGAACACAGCAGTTTTGTGAACTAAATCCTAGAGTCTGCTGCAGTTTGACATTATCTTTCTCTGTTCAGTGCTTCATTCCCTACTACACTGCAAGGAATATTCTAGTAAAAACACAATAAAGGACTATCTATTAATGCTGGATTATTTGCAGGCTTCTGCTGAGAAGGCTTCAGCTTTCCATAATGCTGCATTGCAAACAAGAATGGGGTACATACAAATGCAACTCATTTCACCCTTGAATAAGTGCTGCTGCTTCAGACTTATACCAGCTGGACATGGCTCTCTTCCAGTACATGAGCTCAGTCATTCCTCAGGGCAGCTATGGCTTTGGACAGATGTTATCTATGTTGTGCTTACATGACATTGGAGCTTGAAGATACTGTGATCTCAACCCAGTTGTCCCCCAAACAGCTGTCCCTGTGCCTAAGTAGAGCCTGCTTTCCTTCCTCCACTAAACTCAGAAGCTTTTCTTTACAGTATTTCTGCTCTCAGAGCAGTGCCTCCCTCTGTGCCATGATTTACAGATCACTTAAGGTATTTACAAGTGATGTTTTTCCATCTGTGTATGTAAGAGTTGGCTCTTTCTTTACCCTGTCTCCCTCCTGTTCACCAGCTTCAATTCTGGCCATGTCTGCTGCACTGGTTAGTGTGAGTCACCAAAGCTGACTGACTAATAATGATCCATGTGCCATTTTAGCCCTTTCTCATCATTCTCCAGCATTTTCTCCTGTGAGCAGGAGCTTTGTAGAGGCTTCAGATTTCTCCCAGTCACTGACCCACTCACCACCTGGGAAAATCCAGATGCCACTCTGGTGAAGTCTCTAAAGTAAGCTACAAGAGGCTCAACTTAGTGAGCTACAGCACATCAGTATTAACACATCATTATTGTGTTCAAGCATTTGGGAGAAGATGCACCACATAACCAGCACTTAAAAACAGGAGAAAATACACAAATGAGGCTACTGTCATGTACCAGGCACTGTGCTGTTAAAATGCTTTTAGCAATCATGCAAGCTTCATCCAGGAAGGTTCTTCCTAGTCTGAATGCTGATTCAGTCCTCAGGGGCCAAGAGAGGCCTCAAACATGGTGCAGAAGAAGGGAAAAAGGAGTAACAGCAATGAAATTCAGCAGTGATTCATTGACATGGTCTGGTGCTGCAAGTATCTTCCCAAGTGTTGAACCTGTTTCCCTCAGGGATGTGTCCTCTCAGGGGATCTCTTGGGTTCAGGCACCATATGGAAGGCAAGGAAATGAATTAAATAAAAGATGAGGCAAGAGGTAGAAAAAGGCCTTCGTATTAAAAAAGCTGCCAGGAATTTTGATGGATGTCAGGTCAGTTTAATTTCCAGCCAGGCCATCTGAGCTTCCCTCTGCCACAGAGATGGGAATAGGCAGGGGCTCCTCTCCATCTCTTTTTGGCCCTATTTGTTTTTTTAATCTTGGGATTTAGCAGTGCAGAACGGTCACAACCACCCACCCTGTCAGCAAGGAATGACTTCTGTCAGCACCAGCAGCTTCCATTGTGCCTGACTCAGACCTCACACAGAAGGAAACTCCTGTGCTCTGGAAAGTTACCCCTTTCCTCCTTCCAGGTAGCCCTAGGCTTGCTGTGGAGTGTTTAAGAGTAAAAAGAGAGGTGCCACAGTGTGACTAACTCATTGAATGATGCTGCAAGAAGTCATTTTTCCCTTGCTTGTGCCTTGTTCCTTTTTTTTTAAGTTTTTATTTCATAATAAGCCTCACACACACACACACAAAAGAAAACAAACCAACCCACCAATAAAGAAAATAAATCAACCAAACAAATCTCCAAAACCCAACAGAAAGCTACCACATCATGTTTGCAAAAGCCTGTCCTGGAAGTCAGTAGTTCATGCTTTCTGCTGTAATTAAAATGCCACAGAGGCCTAACATTGCCTGAAATATATCCCTGAAAGAGAGGTGGGTGCAGGAGAGCTGACCCAAACAGCAGACAAAGACTTACTTGCAACGGAAACATGCACCTTAGAATAATTCATTTGAGTTCCACCAATTTTTCAGGCACCAAGAGCCAAACTAAAAAGCCCAGAAGAGCTTTCTAAGTATGCACAGGACCCAGTGCCTGGCATGCACAGCTGTGGAAGGGATCACAGGCACCACCAGTATGAACACCAAAACCTGGACCCTGCCACCTGACTTTCCTCTAATAATTTCCTTTAATAATTTCCTCACATGTTAAACACTCCTCCACACATTTTCTCCAAGAAACAAACACCTACAAACCATCACTTGGTAGGGTAGAAAATAAAGGACAGAGGGAAACTGCTGTAGCATTAGACTTAACAGCAGCAGTGGGGAGGATTTCAAAACAGACAGTGACCTACTATCTGACAGATTGGATCACACCTCAGTTCCATCCAGCCAAGTACTCCATCTCCAACAGTTGCCACCACAAAATGCATAAGTAGAATGTGTGAAAACCCTGAAGCAAGCAGATGGTGGATGGTAGCTACTCCTATTCCCTTTTCTCCCCAGCATTCTGGTCTCTTACTGGCCTGAGACTGAAAGCTCAACGTTTAACAGCCAGCTTTGGGGCAGGTATCAATAAATGAGAGAACAGCTACAGCTGTAAGCAACCTTTCAGCACTGTGGGGCTCTGTGGGACTCTGCTTATAGCATGCTGCTGGAAGAGAAATGACTAACGGTATCACACCTGAACATTGCAGGATTTTTCTAACTTTCTGTTGAATTTCCTTGGGGATGGTAGAGCCAGAGTCATAGCCCATAAGAAAAAGTTTTCAGCTAAAGTAAAAGATGCAGTGTAAAAGAGAAACAGCTCTGAGCTGTTCCTCCCTACACCAGAAGCAGCCTTACTGCAGGCTACTGTTTCTACTGGTTGTGGAAGCAATTTAGGCACCTCTGTCTCCCTAAGCACAAGGCCAAACTATCACAGAAATGCTTTGCCCTGAGACAAATATAAACTAGCACTCTGGCTCCCCAGCTCATAACAATTTCTTATGATCTTTATTTCTGATCAACAAACCAGGTTAGTATGTGGGCTTTAAAAGAGTACCATGTGCTGCTTCTAATATTCTACGTTTTGCAGAGTGCACTAGGCACATCTGTACATTTCTCAGGGATGTCTGTGAGAGCTTGAATTTCACTTTTTATAGACACAAACTTTGCAGCATTAGCAAAACACTTGTAAATAGCTCCTTAGTAAACAGTTCCCTGTGAAACAGCTGCACTGAATAAGCCATATAGAAAGGGAGAATATTAATAACCACAATCTAGGAACAAAAATGTAAACAAGTAACTTTTTTTAAGCTGCAAAACTAAGAAAGATAAATTGTTATTACATCTCATTTCCCCTGTTCCACTGTCCTGTGTGGATTCTCTGAGGTCTAATAAAGTAAGCTTTCTCACCTCTTCAGTCCCTATTTCATGAAGGTAATATTTAATGACCTTTGTCACATCACCAAGTTTGGTAACAATTGACCAACACTTTGAAAGCTTACTGGGGTACAGATAGAAAACTGAAGATAGCACGAGCATAGAAGGTCGACTTTTGAATAGAAGTAGGTTAATGGGGTAGGGAACTCAAACTATCACTTCTTGTTAGAATATTTCTGCAATTTTTTATTGTCCTGTTTCATCAGAGATGCAGCAATAGCTGCACATCACATACCTGTAGCTTAATTTTGGGTGAGGAAACCTGGTGTGCTCTGGCGGTAGAAAACATAAGCTGCCCTTAGCTGCTCACTAGAAAACTGAAAGTAGGACAGAACCATAGCATCAGTGATTTGAAAAGAGGTCCTGAAATGCTTGAATGCTCTAAAACAAAGGGGAAAAAATTCTATTGCAGGCAGGGGAATTTCCACTGCCTTGATTTAAACCTTTGCACAGAAGTAGGAGAAGGCCTATTTGATATGGTACCTTGAAAGCTAATTTCTTAACAAATCTCTTTTGAGTGTCCTTGCTGTGCATAGGCACAGATCAGAAACACTGCAGTTGTCAATCCAGCTGTGACAGATTATTTGTGGCTTTGCAGCACAGAGCATATTTTGTGGCTTGTGATGCTGAGCTATTGGCCTCGGACAAAAGCCAGCTTGGGTTATTCCATTTTGCTGACCTAAATTCCTCTCAAACAGTCAAGTGGATGCACTACCATCCTTCACTTCCTCTCCCAAATTGTATCACAGCTTCTTTTCACACGGAGAGATATTTTACACCACTGGTGGTTAGGACAAGAGTGGTAGGAAATGCCCTGCTATACTTAACCAATAGGAATTTAAGTCCTGAAATGTCCATCCTAACACAAGTTCTGCCTCTAAATTTCTTTTTGATCTCCATCAGGCTGCTTAAATTTATTTTTCTATCCCTAAAATGTGAGATTGTGTAAATAAGGGTGTGCAAAACCAGATGAAAGCTGACATGAGCATATGGTGGGTTTTTTTCTTGTATTTATTATTTGTGCAATGCACTGCTCTCTGCAATTTCACTTCGGTGCCTCCCCCACCAGGGACGCTGACAGGCAGCTCATCTGGATCCAGTTGTCATTTGAAGATGTGAGGAATTCTTACAATTTAACTGGAAGTTAAGAGGAGCCTCTAAGAAAACCCATCCTCTCACGTGCTGCGGAATTCTTTACTGGTAACAGAGAAAAGCCAGGCTCTGCTGCTTCCTTTTGAGACAGCTGACGTCAGTTCTGGCAGCTCCATCTTATTATAAAATTGGTTTAAGAACCACAATCTGCAGAAAATGGGGCACTGGGTGGACGTGCTTGTGTGTGTAACCGTGCCCAGAGCACTGCCCACACAGAGCAAAGCTGGCATCAGACCGCTGGGAACCAGCTGCCAAGTGTGGGTGGGTAGCAAGTGCACAAACCCATATTCTGGTGGGCTTCACAAGCTGTACCACTCCCCTGTGCAAACAATTCTGCTGTCAGCACCGGGCAAGTCACCCAGAAAAGCTTCTTCCCCTCCCCATCACATAAGAGCTGCCACTTGCCCACCTACACAAAGGACATGTTTTTTGTTGTTTGGTGGCTTTTTTTTTTCAGAAGAGATGAATGCTTCCCCAACACCTCCCAACCACCAAGTTTAACGAAAGTAGGTTAATTTTAAAAAGGACTCTTGACACAGTGTTGGTAACAAAACTGGGTAACATTTTGTGGTAAATCTGGGATAGTAAGCAGAAAGCCTGCATTCACAAACTACTCCTGTCCTAGACACCTGTGGTAGCCCACATACCTCACCCACACCAAGGCAATCAGGAATAATCTCAGAGAGTCTGAAGGCCATTTAAGAGCTCTTATTTGGTCCTCTCTTGTTAGCCGCTGTGTGACGATGTGCTACAGGGCAGGATGGACGGTACTAAAAAAGTGCTAAGCTAAGATAGGTACTGTGAAGTAGGTAAATAACTTCAGTGCTTTAATTTTAACCTAGGTGAAGCAGGTAGCTGTATGTATGAAGTTTGTAGCAGGATAAGAGGCTTTGTTTACAAGCACAGGAACTGTCTAACGCAACACAAGTCAGCTAATGAGGGATCAAGGCTTTTGCCCAGGATGGATAAGTGGAGCTCCAGGCAATTAACAATGCTTGCAACACTCTTATTGACACATTAAAAACAAACTGGTGTTATAATTTACTTTACACAGGCCAAAATTATCCCATAAAGCTTTTATTGCAAACATAAAAGAGTTTCTTTTTAATGCTCCCATAAATTTCTTGGTTGTTTTTTTTTTTTGCAAATGTTGTGAACAAGTTTCTTCTTTCCTGGTATTGGGTGAGCTGAGAGCTGTGCTCCCAATAAAGAGATGGCTCTGTTCTTAAGAAGTCCAAGTGGCAATATAAGGGTGATAGATGCTGTGAAATAGTAAACACTACAAAGTATGTTCATGGTGAGGGATCCCATCAGTTTGCTAATGATGAGAGCCCAGTAACTCCTGGGCAGATGCAGAAGTCTCTTGAAAGTTCAGTGGGAATTTTTACAGCTCAAACAAGTCACCCAGGAGTTACTGTTAAAAAAACTACTGCTGATTTAGCTAAGGCAACTAATAGAATAGAATTAACCAGGTTGGAAAAGACCTTCGAGATCATTGAGTCCAACTTATCACCCAACACCATCTAATCAACTAAACCGTGGCATCAAGTGCCTCATCCAGTCTCCTCTTAAACACCTCCAGTGATGGTGACTCCACCACCTTCCCGGGCAGCCCATTCCAATGGCAAATCACTCTTTCTGTGAAGAACTTCTTCCTAACATCCAGCCTAAACCGCCCCTGGTGCAGCTTGAGACTGTGTCCTCCTGTTCTGTTGGTGGCTGCCTGAGAGAAGAGACCAACCCCCACCTGGCTACAACCTCCCTTCAGGTAGTTGTAGACAGCAAATGATGTTACAAGGTGTGATTCATGCATATGATGTGTGATCAGAGGGGTCAGAAGAAATGTTCTTTCTTAGCCAACAATGATTTTTACTTTTCTAACATTGTTGGCTTCCATTTTTTACAGCTTCTTTTTCTAGTTACATCATTGATGAGAAAATGAGCACCATCTGAAAGAAGGCAGGCAGACTTCACAAGTAGGGGCTGATTTCTAGATCTATTGAATGGCTGGAAAAATGTTGGGATTATCCTTCCCTGCTGGAAGCTGCTGAACTAGGCTCTTGCCTCAGTGTGAAATGAAATAAAAAGGCCATCTGTGAGCTTCACTCCTCTCCTAGAACTGACCTTCACCAATGCCTCTTCCTAGGCTGACCTCCAGGAAACCAATGAGACTCTCTAGCTTCAGCCACATGACCCAGAAACCTCTCTATTTGTCAGAGACCAAGGGAATGGTTCATTAACATCTCCCTAGTGTCTAGAATTATTTCCTGCATTGCTAAATGCTAAAAAAGAATGCTATGTTACCTCTAACAAATCCCTCCTGACATCAAGGAGGGTCCTCAATATGTATGATAAGGCCCTGTACTAAGTGGAGATGCACAAATCTCCCTCCACTGAGATACTCTTCCTCCCCAAAGTTAAAATGTGCCTGATAGTGAATCCCAGGTCTTCATAACATTAATGTGAATTCATGTGACCTTGTGTCAGCCTGAATTTGTACAATTGCAAAACAACTCATGTTGGCATCACTGGGTCAAAGTGGCTGACTCTGCAAGCTCTCCTGACAATCATACTCTCTTTCCCATATTAAGCCCCTGCTAAGGTTAACAGGAACACCAAGACTGACTCCAGAAGAGCTTGGAGAGATGAGACCTGGTCTTCAGTGGCTTGTTCAGTTTCAATCTGGGTTTGTGCTATTTCTTTAGACACACTACAAATTGCATTTGCTTTCTTAAACTTAGTTCAGCTGCTACAGCTAATATCAAACGCAGAAACAATTTTGGTCTAAAATCTTCATTGCATGCTCCTCAAAAGCGTCCTTTTTGTCCAGTCCGTTTCATACACACGTTGAGCAAAGTCAGTGGCAAAGGCATTTCATGAACCTGTAGTACATCTTTGGAATTACTACACACAATCCATCACAGACACTGACAGCTATAAAATTTCTTCCTGTGAAATTCAACTATGTTCTCTTCACATGATGCAACACAGCCACAGTCTGCTTTACCTTAATTGCATGTAGCAAAAAACCCAGTCCCAACAGAGTTTATTAGTTGACATTTTAATCACCAGCATCTCCTATGAATTGCTAGTTTCAGGCTATTTGGTTCCTTGTAGTTTGGTCACCTGTGCCAGCAAGTGGGTAGCCAGTATAGCCTTATGAGGATGCCAGGGTATAGTATAGGGCCTTACCTGTATTCACTAGCATTTGAGGGTTAGTAAACAGTAAAATCAAGCCTAACATGGAGCAGAGCCTTTGGGATCCTGTCCTAGCACCTTCCAAAACCCTTGAAACAGCAATGGCAACTGAAAAAAAAAAATGCCTGAAAATAGGCTGCTCTTCCAGTGTCACAAGAGAATGCAAAGCACATTAGCACTGCTGTTGCTCCAGCATCCTCCCACCATCTCCTCTTCTGTGCCACCTCTCTGCAAGAAGGACCATGCTTGAGTATTTTACACAGATCAGTTCACAGGTAGGACACTCTAGTCTCATTGTTTCTGCTTTTTGAAGAACTGCATGCTTGGAAACCAAACCAAACCATCAATAAGAGGCTAATTGCCCAAAGCCACGGGCTTGCGGTCTGCTGCTGGCTCCTGTTTCACGCACAGGTGTGATATTGCCACACAAAGGCTTCCTGCCTGTGCAGAGCGTCAGCACCTCCTGGGGGAATAGGGCCCCCAAATCTACACAAATGTAGCGAGAAGAAAAATAAAGATGTCTTACCCACATGGGTGATAACTGTAGTCAGTCGCTGGGTGAGCTCCTGATGTGACATCTCTTCTTCTTTTAACCAAAAAAGCATTTCACACAGGGAACTGCACAGCATCCAAAAAAAGATGCACCCGGAGTGGGAGGCTGCACACTCACTGCCTCGCTTGCACACAAAGCGAGGACCACTCCCACGGCACGGCCCTTCCAGCTCTCACATCTTCTGCCGGCTGCTCACCTCTTCCAATTACTGCCGTTCATGCACAGACCTAGAAAAGCTCCTTCCAACAGGGGATTTTATCCCTCTGGACAAAAGGAAGGGAGCAGGAGGGTGGGGAGGAAAAAGGAAAAGGAAGGGGGGGGGGGGGATAAAGGGAAAAATCCCAGGCGTGTTGATTGCTTATGCCTTTTTTTCTCCCTTCTCCCGCGGATAAGGCAAAGGATAAAGAGACAAACCAGCAGGCAGATACCTTCCTCCAGGGAGACTTTTGGATGGTGATGCTGTGAGTCAGGGAAAAATCCTGGAGGTAGGAATGGCATCGAGAGGAGTGGAGCTGGCAGGAGAGCTGTAACAGCAGCAGCTGCTCTACAACGCTCTCCTCACCAGCGTGCCTGGGAGTGAACAACCCTCCGGCAGCCTCCGGTGCTCCCCCTCGGACACTGGGGCCCAGACGCCTTGCAGGTTGTCTCCAAGTGGAACCCTCACAACGTCCCTAGAGATCCTCCTCCCACCCCTTCTACAAGCCCCCTGCCTGCCAAACGGCGGCTGTTGCACGCATGAAGGAGGAGAGGGTCAGTGGGCTTTTTAGGGATGTTGTGGCTTTGTTGCCTGCCTGCACGAATGGGATCTCTGGGATCCTGGTGTGACTCCAGTTTCACGAGTACAAGAAGGGGGAATTTATTAATAAGCCCTGGGTGTGGGGCAGGACTCACTTGCAAACATGGCCACAGAGCTCACCTGTGCCTGTGGGCAGGCAGGTACTGGTGGACATCCGTGGGACAGAACAGGTCTGTGGGGAGCAGCTGTCTCTGGGTGCCAGTGGCACAGCTGAGCCCTGAACTGATGTGTGGCTGCCACAGGGCAACTGGCTGCTGAGCTATGGATGAGCTTCATCAGCCCTCCCAGCTACAGACCTCAGCTGGGATATGAGAAGAGGGAAACTGAGGCAGACAGGAAAGTGAGAAAGGGTAGGGCATGCCAGACACTGACATGTCTCCCTTCCTTCTTTGCACCTCTTTCTTTGAAGCCAATCTGAAGCGTCAAGACACTTCTGGAAACAGGGAAAATTTATTACACATCTGAAAATGAAGAAATAAAACAGAGAAGGGTGCAGCTGCCTGCAAGGTGTGCTCTGTTCCTGCAGAATGGAGTCAGCTCTGTTTCCGTATTTCCCTGTCCATCCATAGGATTTTGCCAGACACGCTAAAGAACATGACAACATGACAACAAGTATACACAAAGCTGGAGCTGTAAAATATCCCTGTGGGCTCATCAGTACTTACAGCACAATTAGTGCATCAGTCCTGGTGCTGCAGAAGGTTTTATCTGCCTCTGTGATAGGAAAATCCTATAATGAGCTGGCTGACCTACAAGCCAGTCTGAGTATCTGTGCTGTCGTACTCATTCCTGGATGATTGACAAACTGTGCTGAGAGGTTTCTTGCATGCTTCCGTTGAGTTAGTTGAACAGTGACTATGCCTAGAAACAAGTGAGGAGGATGACTTCAGAGCCACCCACCTGCCAACATTCTGAGATTCAAGTGAAAACCTTTTATTTTCTGAGATCCCCTTTTTACTGCCTATCTGGGCAATACAGTTCAAGCTGTAAGGACCTTGACTAACGCTGAAATAATTCCCTCAACCAGGGGAGAGATGCCATCATCACAGAAAAAAACATATGGGAAGCAGACTGACACCCAGACATAGTCTGTGGAGGGATCTGAAATATCTGGGATGCATAATTTTGCTCTTGGACAGTCACAGATTGCAGGTAGGAACACAGGACTAGGAAAGTTATCATGTTTCCAGACACTTGACAGATTTTTTTCTTTTTTTCTCTCTCTCTTATTTTTTTTCCCTCTGAAGGCAGAGACACTGTATAATCCCATTCATAAATGAAATAAACTCCACTGAAAAGCAATGTAGATGGTTTGCTCTCACTACTCCTACAGCAAGGCTGTTCAGGAACTTTAAGGATGGCTAAGAGCTTTTGTCTTATTTCTGGCTAAATTAATTCTCAGTTATTTTAAGACCATATGCTCCTACCCCAGCTCTGTGATTCAGCATCAGTAACTGCAGACACGTTGTACGTTTGCTGTCTTAAGATCCTTTTCCCTTATTATTTGTTCTATGTAAGTCTCCTTTCCAGGTTTCCACTATACCTTCAATAACTTTTGAACCTGTTGGTCAACTGCAACCCAGTTCAAGACAGAAAGAAGTTCTTACAGTCCGCTGAAAATTAGCAAGCTGTAGAAAGGTGAATGTATGCAGTAGGGACTGGATAATTATGTTTTGTGCCTGCTCCTCACCTAGCCTGTACTGTGGGGTGGGTTACACAGGATTCAGTCAGAGCCAAGGGTGCTGTCCTATGATGTGAGAAAAGGGGGACATTTGGGCTATTTTGCTGGGAAGGTTTGGACTGCAGAATGCAGCCATAGGATGGCAAACTCTGCTGCTTTTTCCAGTCACAGAATGACTTCTTTACACTGCCAAGATTCAGTGGTGCCTGCTGCCCACAGTGTGCATTGCCAATACAGATTCCCAAATGGAAGAGCCACAGGGACTCATCCAAGTGAGAAATATTGCAAAAGCACTGGTGATCCAGTGGAACTTGGACTAAAGGGATTTCTTAGAGACAGAGAAAAATGAAAGCCCTGAGCCTGTCACTTGAGGAATGGTTTGAAAAAGCTGAAGCAACTCAGTCCATCACTGTGATGGTAACAATTCCAGTGCTGCAAATATTTGTGAAATTGAGACAGCACTTTCACCACAAATACAGATTTCCCCTCTGAAGGATGAAAGCCACTGCTAATACACGTGCTAGAGGTACAGAGGATGATGACTTAAATTTCATGCATGAGCCAGGGTCTCAGCAGAAAGCAGGGCCAGGGGCTGTATGAACACCATGATTCACTATTAAAATGATGACCAACAAGCAAAAGAACTTGATTTCTCTATAGAGTGGCAGCCTGACAAATCATCAGCCATTTATTAGATCCTGAATCAAACAGCTGAGGCCAAAGCATTGTAAGAAAATGTTAATAAACATTAAACTGCACACTGCAAACAAAAAAATGTTGACAAGATCCTGTGGCCTGGATAGATGGAAGCAGAAACTCCCAGAGAATAAAATTCATATAATTAACCTAATCTTTCCTTCTTTTTCATCTTAGGTAGCTATACAGCTATTTTTTTATGTCACTAAAACCATTCAGCCAAATGAGACTGAAGGGCTCTTAAAGATCACAATGAGATGATCCATCCATGAAACTAGCCTGTCTTCTTCACTGTATTGACTATCACCATTTTCCCAGTCCTTCCTCTTAGTTTTTCAGGAAAACCTCCTTCCAGAACAAGATCAGAGCCTTGTGGTGTACAGATTGCATTTGAAGACACTTTCATATCAGAGAAATTTAGAATCTCTTTCCCAACTTCCTTCTTTTGCAAACAAGCTGCTTTGGTATCATACTTCTTCCTCCTTTAGCTTTTGTACATAGATTGTCTGATCCCCATATCAAAGGCTGGGGCTCTATTTCTTGCTAGGAAGATCTGTAACACTGTTGGGACGATCAGGAAAGGTAATTGCACTGGTACCACTTCTGACTGGTTATGGCAGTACTTTAGAGCTGCAACACACTTTCATTAGTAGAAGAAACTGGTAAGTGAATCAGACACTCCTTTGATGCATATCCACAAAGAAGGCACATAGAGTGCTGTTTCCTTTCTGTAACATCAGTCACATAATAAAGGAAAATACCACTCCAGTTTTCAAATCTTCTTAATTTTGGTGGTTGGTTGGTTGGTTTTGGTGTGTGTTTGTTGGTTGGTTGGTTTGTTTTTTGATTCGGGTTGGGGGTTTTTTTGTACACTTCAGTCAATAGTGCTCTTGCTTAGCTTTTAAGAAGGCCACAGGGCTAGTGCTTCTCTGGCTCTTGTTGGTTTTCCACTGTCCTTTCAGTCAGCTCTTGTGACAAATTTGGGCTTCCCTGCCAAAATATGCATGTACACTTTTTCTCCTACACACAGTTTCCCTCGGCAATGCTTAGGTCCCTGCCTTCACATTTACCTTCTTGCCTAAGCTTTGCAAAGCCTGACCTGCTTTGCCTCAGATGATGTTTCAGATACTTTATTTAGAATGAGAACAGCTGCTTCTGATATCCATTCTGAAGGAAAAGAGGTTGCTGAAGACACTAGTTTTAGCAAAGCTCTCTGCTCACTTATTCCTTCCCCATCATAAACCTTTTTGTCACTATCATTTACATGAATCATTCGCTCTCTGTGCTCCAGAACAGCTGTCCTGACACAGACTGGGGCTGTAGCCCATCTGTGAGCAGGACCATTAATATACCCTTAGGAAAGATTGTATGAAAAAGGCCACTTAAAGAGGGAGTCCCTCTCCAGTATTCCCTTTTCAGATTGCAGTGATCTGTAGTTTATGAACTTTCTGAGCTTAAGCTTGCATTTTCCTGATCATATTTAATATTCCATTTCTTAAGGAACCTGGTTAGTTATTTATAACTTTGATGGCCATAAAGTCTGGTGGCAATAAAATTTGCAATTTAAATATGTATTGTGTGAAAAAAATACCTTTTTGGTTTCAAATATAAAGCCTGACAGTCCAGTTTCAGGCCTCTGGTTCCTGCATCTTGAGAAGGAATTAATAGTTCCCTATTCACAATATCCATCTCAGCTATGACTTTCCATACAGTGATCGTATCCCTCAGTCACTCTTTCCTGAGCTGAGCCAAATGCTGTCCCAGTTACTCTCTCTTCATTAAAAAACAAACAAACAAGCAAACAACAAAACACTAAACCCAAGAAAAACGAAACAAAAGTTCATACCTTCCAACATTCTTGTCATCTTGCTTTGACCCTTCTTTTGTTTATGAAGCTCAGGCAGTAGAAACTACCAGTTTCAGTCTGCTCTTACAGAAGTCTTCCAATGCTGAAAATTATTAGATAAATGTTTGCTGTTAGGCTCCTATTTCCATTGTACTAATCTCTTCCAAGACTTTCTACCATCTTCCCTCCTCTAAAACAAAGCCAGAATTTTGGACAAAGCTGTTGGACAGTGATCTTTGTAAATTTTAGGGCCAGCTGACTTCCTAAACTCTATATGGTTTCTTTTAAGGAAGCCACTTGCCCACTTTCAGTACCAAAAAATAAAGAGGAGTCCATCTCCCAGGAAGCATTAGTTTCAACTGGGTGAAGAACTAGATTGATGGAGGCATGGGTAGGTTTCCAGAGCAGCAGGCAGAGTAACTTAAAATGACAGATGTCCTCCCCCTAATCAATTCCTATGCTCTGCTACTGCCCTAACCTCTGACATTGTTTTTCTGCCAGATGAGCTCTTGAAGCCTCATTCTATAGTTGTGCACCTGCAAATGATGGCATAAGAAGATTGGGAAGGAAGCAGCCCAGGCTTCCCATTTAGGTCAGTTCAAGTGGATAAAAAACTGCCCTGACACTGAAAGATGCAGTCTTCACCTCCTTACCCATCCCACCACACAATCCCACTTCTGTCTCCTGTCTGCTGTAGTAGTGCATCATTTCACTAAGCAGATGGATCTGTTTGTGAAACTGGATTGGAGATATGTGGAAGATACTGGGGTTCAAGTGTGGTTTGAGGACCTGGCTATGATGAGAATGAAGAAGGTTGCAATCTGCCACTGGGGTACTACATTTTTTAAATGACAGCATGTCATGGGTTGTTTAGCTTTATAAATTAAAATAAATAATCTAAATGGTCTTTCTTAATAATCTTATACAAGAACAAATCCAGCATACTCCAACTGATTCAAATTTTAAAGTTAAAATGGCCTTTCTATGCATTGGACTAGAAGTTTCTACAGGTCACATTTGAGAAAATGCTGGAGTTAAACAAATGAGAGAACATTGTAACCGAGTTTGATTTCCTGGACCTTAAGATGGTGAGTGAATGTAATTCAACAGAACAGAGCAAGTGTAATTTTCAGTCTTTGTGTATCTGATGAAGAGGGGGAGAAAAACAGGGAGCAAGAGCGAGGAGCTTGGGATTCATTACTTCTTTCTGGAATTTTTAACTTTTGTTAAAGTAATGAAACAAAAAAGTTGTGTTACAAAGTTAATGCGACAGACAGGAAGTTCCATTGGTGAACAGAACCTGAGACTGATACATAGTTGATAAAGGGCTCAAAAGCCAGCTGTGCTTCAAGTGGCCCCATTAAGGAGAGTGGATTGAATAGAGATCACCCAATAGAATAAAGCTTCAAAAACACAACAAAGCTTTATAGAGTTTCAGAAAGAGAGCTAATCAGTTCTAGCTGCTTATACATCCTTACAATTTCCAACTTAACATGGCTAGGAGGTACCAAATTTAATCAAGGGTGGGGTGGGGGGAGCACAGCCAAAAAAACGTTGCATTTCATCTAGAACAAGACAACTTCAGTAATTATATGTGTGGGCATTTCTTGCTGCTAAGGCTACAATCTGGGTTTCATTCTTCCATAGCAGAATGGCAGATGAGAGAAAACAGCTTACTTAAGATTGCCCAGACAAAGATTACAGGCTTGTCTCATTGATAGAATGATGTATTTTCAGTCTAAATTCTTTCCTGCATCCACTTTTCCAAAGGCTGCTCATCTGTTGCCATAGAGACCATTTGCAATCCACTCTTTTTCCTTTCCACAGGTTCTATTCTGGGTGATCTCCACATGGCTACCCAGGCCACTCCGGCAGCTCCTTGTGCCCAGGAGGGGCAGTACTAAAGCAGGGCATCTGCATCTGGGCAATAGTAAAGCAGGACATCTGCAGCCACACAACATACAGCTGCTGGTATCAGAATTACTTTACTGTTTTATTCACAAAGCTGGTAGATAATGAGTAGAAGTTGCAGCTACCCAGCACATAGAAACGTGGGCGTGCATCACGACTGCTAAATCTACTAGGATGCCTTTTTGTCCTCTAAAGGGGAACTGTCACATCAATCACACCACTCACTTTTTTTCCGCCTGGCATTGCTGTAATGGAGATTACCAGAAGTAACAGAAAAGAAAAAAGAATTCACTTTTGTTCCCTTGGCAGCTTTTGCATAGACAACCCCCGTTCACGTACACCTGGGGGAGCTGCTCCCATGGCGCCAGCAAAAGCCGGAGAAGGGCTGAGCGGTGGTGGCCGCATAACCGCAAACCAACACAGGCAGCTGGAACAGGGCAAGCCTGGGAGAGGCTCCGGCTTTCATGGATGTCACTTTCAGAGACCCCCCAATACACACCTCAGGCGAAGGGGAAGCGCCCCTGCGCCGGGACAGCAAGGGCCCCCGCCTCCTGACAGGAGAGACCCCTCCTCCGCTTGCCTTAGGCGCTGCTTTTATTTGTACAGAGCTTTTTTTTTTTTTTTTCTGTGGTTGTTTTTTTCTTTTTTAAACTATTTGTCCACTTGTTGGGGAAGGGGCATTCGGAAGCAAGGGCGAAGAGCGGGCTCCAGCCACTCGGCACCCACAGAGGCCACCCTAAGGGGAGGTGCCGCCACCACACCCTCAGCTACCGCCACCTCCCGGCCGGAGGGGGCGCCCCCCGCTCCCCGCCCATTAGCTCAGGCTCCGAAGCATGCGCAGAGCTGTCGACGGTCGCTGGCCCCAAGGCGTCCCGTCAAGCTCCCGCCCCTGTGGAGAGGCTGAGCGCTGTGATTGGCTTCCGGCAGGCGGAAGCGGCCTCTCTCGCGGCCTGTGGCGGTTTGGCGGGAAGGGCTGGCGGGGCCTGGAGTGTAGTGGGGGTGGTTTGGGTGTCGCGCCTGTTTGCGGGCCGTGCTCGGCTTAACGGCTGGGCTGAGGCGGGAGGTGAAGACGGCCGTCTTAGCCCAGCCGAGCCGGAGCCATGCAGGCCTTCCTCAAAGGCCCGTCTTCCATCAGCACCAAGCCTCCTGCTGCCAAAGAGAAGGGCCCGGCAGGCTCAGCTGGGAGCAGCGGGGAGAGCAAGAGGCTCAAACCCATCCCCTGGGTGGAAAAATAGTAAGGGGTAGTGGGGTCGCTGACCGGGGCGGCAGTGGCTGGTCTCTGGGGGGATTTGGCTGTGGAGGAGATCTGTGGAAGAGGGGATTGGTGTGTAGCAAAGGAGGTCGCAGCTGTAGGGAGCACGGGTCTAACTCTTTGTGTTGTGGAGGGAAAACCTGCGCTCTGAACTACTGTCAGAACTCTGTGTAGGTGTTAGCAGGATATGCTTCCATTACCCATGTCAAGTGGTGCAGCTTCAGCACTGTGCCTTCATGCAGAAGTGCATGAAATGCTTCATTTTTGGAAAGCCTTTATATGCTCACGAAGTTGCAGTCTGCGGTATAGTTCTGCTTCTAGAAACAGCTCAGGCAGGTGTTTACAATAGAAACAAACAACTTCCTGAGAAATTAGATCAATAATACAGACCAGAGGCATAAGATTTCCTGCTATGGTTTTTTACTTCAATTAGAAAAATTCCCTGCAGTTCTTCAGTACCTGGTGTATCAGAAAAGGAAACGTTTTTCTCAGTTTCATTTTTCTTGTGAAATTTTGTAGCTAACAAATGAAATTGTGTTTAATGTATTTTTATCTAGCCGCCCCAAAAACGTGGATGAAGTTGCTTTCCAGGATGAAGTTGTTGCTGTGCTGAAAAAGTCCTTGGAAGGTGCTGATGTGAGTGTAATGATAACATCTGTCAAATCAATTTAAGCAGAAACTTTAGCCAGTGGTAGTGAAAACTTCTTGCTTCTAACTCAACAATGATTACTTATATAGTGGTACTTGATGAACAAACTAAGTGGCTTCCTCATAGTAGGTTGTGATATATGCATAAAACTTGTGATGTTTCCAGCTCTCTAAACATTGTAAAATTGTCAGCTCTGTGATGCAGCTGGAATTTTTCAGGAAGAGCTCAACTGGTAAACTTCTTGTTAGTAATTTCAAATCTGGAAAGGCTTTTGTTATTTCCACACTACTATTCAGCTACTGCTTTTGGTATTCCTTTGAAGAGGAGGGGGGAAATTTTTCTTTCACAAAAAAAGTTTGGATTGCCAGTAGTTCCTAAACAGTTCTCATGATCTATCAGTGCTTCTGTGAAACTGCTAAGCTTTAAAACAGATATAATACTGACTAATCAGGGAGGTTTAAGTTATAGGTGTCAGGTCTCCTGCTTAGATTGTGATCCTCAAATTTTTTGGGTTAAAGTTTCCGTGTAAGCCTCTTCAGCTTTAAAATGTGACTTATGTGAATTGCACTGTGACCTAAGAATAAAAAATGGATGAGCAGAGCATTTTCAGCTGCTTTTGTTTACACTTGCGTTTGCTTTTGGATAAAAAATATAGTAAATATTCAGTATGAATGAACCAAGTGATAGGGAGATGAAGGGACTAGGGAGAGAAGTAGGTAGCCAAGAGGTGGATGAAAGTTTTTGCAAATCTGGACCATTTCTGCTTTCATACATACTGAAACTTTTTTGCCCCACATTTCACCTGGAAAGGTCATTCTTGTGCTCTGAAAGCTGTTTCTGTTTTCATAATGCCACCCAAAGTGAATGATAAGGATGTTCTGAAAGTGACATTTGTCCTATGGCTGTCTGCTCACCAATAGCCAAAAGAAACAATTTGGACCTTTCAAAGTTTTATGTAAGAATTCTTTCACTGGTAGTGCGCTTTCATGCATGGAATGCACAGCTAGTCTTTGGTGTTTGAAAATTTTCTCTTCAGACAATTTGCTCTGCAGTTCTGGTTTTGACTAATATGAATCTATTTCTATCTGAAAATACTAATTTAAATTTGCAAGAGCAGAAGTACCTTTTTCATTTGAGCCATAGGGAGCCAGAATGAAGCTGGTATGACAGAAGTTGGAAAGACTTGTATAATTTCTGTCTTTAGGTCATGCCTCCAAATTCCAGTTACTTGGAGAATGTTGTTGTTATGTGACCTTGCATATAATGCTGTACTAGTAGAAATCTGGGTTTCAAGAGCAGTGCTGTTACTATATTATAATGTTTGTACAGTTGGGGTTATTAGTAAGGAGCTATTAACAGCTAAGGAGAAATGAGGTGTTGCCACCTCTTCTGTCTGGACATATCAATCGTGTAACAGCGCTTAGGTGATGGGTTGTGAAGTTCTATTTTGAGCAACAGCTATTTAAAGCCCTACAGCTTCTGGATCAGCAGTGTTGTTTGGATTATGAGCCTAGTACACTTATGTTGACTGTCTGCCTCCTGAGCTGAAAAGATAAATTATAAATTCTGCTTTTTGCCATAGCTACCTAAACTCAGCAAGGCATTTGAGAACAAAGTCATGCAAGTACTTGAAAATATTTGACACTTTTGAAACTTGGACTTTTTTGTTAGTTCTTGAAAGAACTCATTCTGTCAAAAAGGCAAAAGTGTAATTTGAGGTGGCTGGCAATTTGGAGATCTGACAAGATCAAAGAAACAGCTGTGACAATGCTGTAGGTTTGCGTAATGTGCTTTATTTAAACCTTAGTGTTGAAAATGGGGATCCAGTCCTTTGTTGATTGGCCTGTATTTGTGGGCCTTGGTTTGGGACTAAATGGAGCAGGGCTTTAAAGTCCTTGATATGTCTCCATTTGTAATAGCAAGCATCTATCTTGTTATAAACTGGAGAGACCAGAGTCCATGTGGTTTTAAACTGGAGAGGTCAGTTTCTCTCTGTAGGACTGTTGATTTGTTGTGTTTTTGCAGAGAAACTGACAAGTGTCATAGTAGCCTTTAATTTTTGCTTACCTGATGGTGTCTCAGTGACTGAAAAGAGAGTTCAGTGTAGGATTATAATTGCAGTTTACATCTTTACTTGTACTGAAGCATCTAGGAAAGGAGTTGGGCTTTGCACTGTGTGGTAACTTTCCTGTAAGCAGGGTGATTCCTGCAGGTATCCTGCTTACCCCTAGCAAGCATGGAAGATGGGTAACCAGATCAGATTGCAGTCTGTTTAAAAATACTGCCACAGTTACATAAAGGCTCTGCATGGTGAAAAAGTAGTGTGAACCCTGGTGAGAACTTCAGTGAGAAACAAGGATAAATGAGGTTGAAACAGAAACAGTAGTAAATGTGGGTTTAATGGAATTAGGAAACAGATTCTTGTTAAAATTTTTAACCTTTATTAATGCTAATTTTGAGAACTTGTAGAGTGTGAATTAGCACAGAGGCATGAAATTATGAATCTCCATGAAAATGTCTGCCCTTGGAGTGTGCTAAGCTACCATGGTTGGTGAATTTTCAGCTGTCATTCAATAAGTATTTCCTCTCCTTGGAGCTTTCCTATAAGATACAGAGGAATAATAATGTTGTGGTCTAATTAAACTTGAAAAAACTTACAAGCACTGGGTGCTGTTTACTTTCTAGTAATTAGGGAAACAAGCAAGTGACGATTGGCAGAAAGAGCAGGCAAAACTGGAAGTGGATTTATTTACTGTGAGTTGACTGAAACACATAGATGAATCTGTTCTCTGTGTCTTATCTTAGTTGTTAAAATGGGATGCTTGTTACCAAACTGGTCTCTTTTCCATTTTCTGATTATGGATTTTGTACTCCTCTATTTTCCTCTGCTCTCTGGATTACTTCGTGTTTGCTGTTCCCATTCTGTCTGCAGTGCTTGCTATATTCAGCATAAAATTCTCTAATCTAAATTTAGTTGACTTTAAAAAACACCCATGTATTAAGGGCTGGAAATAAATCATATTGAGATGTTTGTCTTTTTGATATTGATCAGAGGGGGCCACTGCTTCAGTCACTTCACCCAGTCTGGATTCCTTGACGAAGGATGACTTGAACTGTGTAGCTTTCCAGATAGTCTTGTTAGCCCCCTGTTAGTAATTTTCCATCAGTATTGGAAGTATACATTCTAGGACTACTGTGTTACACAGCCTTATGCTGTTTCCTTGACTGTCAGACAAAACAAATAATTTTATTCCAGCTGATGAATCCTGGGCATCTGGCACATATTTAGTTATATTCTCAAATTGTGGGATTTTTTGCTTTGTGCTGCTAAGCATCAACCAATAATTATTGCTGCAGTCTTTTCTGTCCTGCTATGATCTTCCTGTGTCAGCATATTTCTTTAATGCATTCTTGTTGTTCATGATGAGGTTATTAATTAAGTTATTTGAAAGATCAGTTAACCCAGTCTTCTTAAGAAATGCCACTGGTCTCCTTTGCCAGCGCTGTGGATTCCAGTCAGCCCTTGCCAGCATCAATTTGATTAGTGTTAGGCAATGTCTGCAGTGCACTCACTGCAATATAGTGCAGGCATTTGCAGGCTGCCTTGGATTTATTGCAGTAGAGTTAATGGCAGCAGAGAATTCTCAGCACAGCTTGAAAAGGCTATCTGGGGAGCTGAGAAAGTAAGGAATAATTAACCTGTGACAGATGTTGTCACAGCTGCACTGCAAGAATTGTCCAGGCTGTTTGAAGGCATCCTTGGATAAATGTCACTGCAGTCATAATGTAAGTTCTGTAGGCTTTAGTGATCTCAGACATGACCTGTAGGGGCTATATAAAAATAAAATACTAACTGAAGTACCAGTTTTGATAGAACATGTGATTCCAACACAGTGTGAGGATTCCACTGTGTGAGGATTCTCTTCATGCTGAGTTATAAACAGCGTTTGTCCTTTTTTTCCAGCACTTTGTGCAATGACTTAGAAGTGAAAGACTTGGTATTATTTTCCGGGAGTAGATAATTTATGCTCCTGTAGGTGCTCTGATTTTCACTAGGTTTTCCTGTTTCAGGTTTGTTTTGTTTGTTTGCTTTTCTTTATAAAGGTGCCTTGTTGTTTCAGCTTCCCAATCTGTTGTTCTATGGCCCACCTGGAACTGGAAAAACTTCTACTATTTTAGCAGCTGCTAGAGAACTCTATGGGTAAGCAGGAATCGAGTTGCTTTGGTGTAATCAACTATCACACCTTCTAATCATGTGGCAGAGTGTCTTCTGGTCCTTGCTTGTTCTTGCTTAGCTTCTGTGTCTTTATCAGGAACATCTTCACATTCTGATTCAGCTCTGACATGAGATTTTTCTCATTTGTCCTGTCACAAGTTGTTGATTTTGTTACCAATATAGACTTTAACACTTGAGACTAGCAGCCATGTAGCCCTATAGCTAAGAGTATGAATAGAAATGGCTTGTGTATTCCTTACTGAACTTTGTAAGTTTTAATGGTTATTAGTTACACATGGATCTCAAAGTATTTCATAAAATGTCTGAATTGTAGCCTTTCTGTTATGGAAGTAATATTGGGAGTCAGACTATGTGTGCGTTCACCAACTCACTTGTAACACTTGGGAGTTTTTCGGTAGTGAATTCAGTGTCCCACAAGCAAAAAATAGATGAGAAAGTTGTCTGATGTTATGATCAAATCTAAAGTTGACTTTAATACCTTCCTTCCCCAATCTTTATTGTCATCTTCAATTTTTGGCTCATGTTAAACCATTTCTGGTTTAATAGCAGGAAGACAGCCTTGTTGTGTGTCCATTTGAATTCCCAGAACTTAAAACCCACTGTATTCATCTATTTTTTTTAATTATGTTTTTTTCTTAATCAGAGGCACTGCTGTGTAGTACTGCTGCTAAATACTGCCTGTATCATACTTTCTAGATATTTCTTTCTAGTAGTTTTGCACTGGCAGAGTGCTGCCAGTGACTGTATCTCGGCATTTCACTTGTTTTTCCACACTGCTCACAGCCTATAAGTAGAAATGCATATATTACAGTGCTCTGAATGTAGGAAGCCAACTTCCTACTCTTTTTTTTTTTTCCCCCCTCTTCCTGGATAACTGATGTAATTTTACACTTCATTGTTTTCTGCAGTCTGGGAGGCAATTGTGAAAATAGCTAATGGAAATTCTTACCTAGTGCTTAATGATCTCAGCTGTCTTTTAACCAAATCTGTTGTTTGGGAATGCTGGCACAAACACAACCTGCCATTCAAAAGGGCCAGAAGGGTTGTTGATAGACTTTGTAATGGAACAAGAGTTAGCAACTAATGCGTTGTTCATAAAAAATTTTGCAGGCCTGAATTATTCCGGCAAAGAGTCCTTGAATTAAATGCTTCTGATGAGCGTGGAATACAAGTGATTAGGGAAAAAGTGAAGGCTTTTGCTCAGCTAACTGCATCTGGAAGCCGCTCAGAGTAAGTGCTGGATCGAACCCATCTTGCTTGGGACAAAGCATCTGATTGTTTTTATTTAGATCAATTTGAGAATTCTAATCTAAATGATGGATCAGCACTGCACAGAAGTTTGCAACATGAACAGTGCTTTGGCTAAGCTTTGGCTTCATGTAATTTCACATTGAAAATCAGGTACTGGGTCATCCACAGTTGATAACTTGAATACCTGAGAGGAGCTTTTACTAATTCTGTTACAGAGACAGACAGGGAAAATCCCAATGGATCAAGCCTTCTGGATTTGGTGATGTGTTGTTGCTTTTGCAAGCATTGTCTGAGTACCACACAAAGAAAAGCTTCTTTGGGTAAATTGTGGTGGAGGTTATTTCTCTGGTACCTCTAATTTGCAACATCTCCTACCAGATGGGTGCTAGTTTATAAGACTCTAACAAGATTATGGTGATGAGAAACCCTGTGTAGGTGAAGCTGTGTGTGTGGAAAAAAAAAACAGATTGTGGAAAGTAGCAGGAAGAAACTGCATGCCAGGACCATCTGACAAGAAATGGTCTTCTGTACTGAAATTAATCTGTGGCAGAGTTCTTTGAGGTTCAAGGAATCAGGAAGCCTGTAATAAGAAGAGCTGCATGAGTTGTTGAAAGAAGAAACGTAAAGCAAGAGTGTGAATTTTAGAGGACTTTGTAGTATTCAAGTGTCCATTGTTGTATGGACCTCAGCCATGTCCCCCACTCCTTTATTACACATTAGTGCTTTATGTAAAAGTACTCAGAAAAGATTGAACCTCTGCATACGTTCAGTTTGTTGGGTATAAACACTTAAGTAAAATGCTGCTTACTGTTTGTAGTGAAGTTCTTTTCTTCACTTGGACTGCACGCTGCGTGTCTTGTGGATAACAGCTTTCCTATTTTTCAGCGGTAAAATGTGTCCTCCTTTTAAAATTGTGATACTGGATGAAGCAGACTCGATGACTTCAGCAGCCCAGGCAGCCTTAAGACGCACAATGGAAAAAGAATCTAAGACAACACGTTTCTGCCTTATTTGTAACTACATCAGCAGGTACGTGTGGAATCTGTTGTCAGTGTGGACTTGCTGCCCTATCTGTTCCAAAGTCTCTTCCCCTACCCCCTCACCCTGGAGGGGCTGATACCTGGCTTTCACCGTTTTCATTTAACACAGATGTAGCTATGTGATACAAGACTGAAGACAGTGTTCTCATTTCAACTTATTTTTTTCCTCTTAACTGTTGCAGTTTTGAGGCTTTGTTGTCCTTTTCTGACTTGATAGCTTTGTATGAACTTGACCCATGTGTTCATAACCAAACACCTTCCTTCCTTTAGAATAATTGAACCTTTAACATCTCGATGCTCCAAATTCCGCTTCAAGCCTTTGTCGGACAAAATCCAACAGCAGAGGCTATTGGACGTTGCTGAGAAGGAACATGTGAAGATTAGTAGTGAGGTAACTTCATGGTTGCCATGTAATTTTATTCCTTAATCCAGTGTGTGATTCCATTGCAATGAAAGGCAGTAAGTCAGTGTACTTTTCCAGACTGCTCAATTGTATTAAATGTAATATATTAACTCGGTTACATGTTATTGTCCTTCCATAGATGGAATGAAATGTAAGAGTCTTCCTAAAACCTGAGCAATTTTATGCACAACTGTAGGGCTTTTTGTTCTGTGCTGTGTATGCTTGCATTAAATCATGCTTTGTTCTGAAATTGCCAGCACACATTAATGTCAGTAGAGAGGCTGCTTTGTAACTTGCACATTGTGCCCATCTGTGCCAGTCTGCTTTGGGCACTACTTGAGGTTTTAAAATCAATGTGCTTAGAAAAAGTACTGAACTTCAATCAGCAGTGAATGTATAACTTGGCATTTTCTGACGTTGTTTTTCAGGCAGTGTCATACCTTGTTAAGGTGTCAGAGGGGGACTTAAGGAAAGCAATTACTTTTCTTCAAAGTGCCACTCGCCTAATGGGTGGGAAAGAGATCACAGAGAAAATAGTCACTGAAATTGCTGGGGTAAGCTATGCTTTATAGTTTTTCCTGCAATTACCCTGGAAAGCATTTGTCTAGTAAATCTACATGCTCCCTTATCTACCTCTGGTCAAAGTTTAATTAAAAATTTGGGTTGTACCCATTAGTATTGCAGTATGGTACCAATACACCATCCACTAGAACTGTATGTGTGTGTGTGTGTATAAATACAGATCAGTGCAAAGTACAGTTTGGAAACACCACAAGGGAATGACATTCAGTAGCAGCTTGCTTTCAACTTCATGTTCCCAGTGAAAATGCTTAGGTGTAGAATGGTGCAGAAAGCACTGGCTGATCTAATTGGTGAAGCAGGTCCTCCACTTAGTGTCCTGAATAAGCAATTGTGTGTTGGATTTTGGATTTACGAAGATGACTTTTGACAGATCACTGTCATACAGTTTTTATTTCAGGTAGGACAAATATTGCAGTCTGCTTCTTGCTCTCAAAATCTAGCTTGTCTGTCTTAATTACTTGCTTGAAAGTGGTTGGGTGGAATTCAATGATAAAATGGCCTCCTTCATAAACAGTTTTATCTGTTACTGTAACCATCAACCCCCATTTGAAGTTTACAAAGTGGAAATTAAGAAATGTAACTTCTTGTTACAGGTCATCCCTAAAGAAACAATTGATGAACTGCTGTCTGTCTGTGGGAGTGGTTCATTTGAGAAGCTGGAAACGCTAGCAAAGGTAGAGTCCTTTCAGTGGTCTAGCCTGGATATTTTTGTAAGCTTCCCTGCAAATCCTTTGTTGCTGGGCTGCAGCCGAAGAACACTTGGCCCCAGGTCAGTTAGGATGCACATTTTAGGAAACATGTCTTTTACCAGTTGGTCCTCTGATCTTCCCCTTCTGAGGAAGAGCTGTCAAAGCTGCAGGATTTTCTTCCAGTGTGATTCTGGCTTTCCCTTGAGTTAAGTGATGACATGTGGAGCTGTTGGTTGGAATTAGAGTAAGAATTTCTAGTGAGACACTTGGCTCAGGCCTTTAGAGCTGTGTTTTCAGTAGACTGGACTAGTCACCTTCTTCATTACATGGAAGCTGTGTCAGATGGGAAGTATCAGAATAATGCTGTAATAAGTCTTCAATTTTAAAGTATTTCTTGTCACTCTTAACCATACATTAGTGATTAAATTTGTCTTACAAACTGTAGTGACTTAAAACACATCTTGCTGGAGAAAGTCCAAGCTACTGTTTTCATACAGAAAAGATTCTTACTTTTGGAAGAACGGGAAATTCCTAATTTCATGAATTTAAAGGAGGCCTAGACACTCTTGAACTGGATTTTACATCAAGTTGTTGTCTCTGACATTATGACGTGCTCCTCTCTGTCAGACTCATTTCCAGTAAAGTGTTCCACATCTGTAAGGAAAAAGCCAGTATTAGTCAGCCTCCCACTTTTTACTTGGATGGGCCTCACTGGATAATTTTGGCAGGACCTCTGGTTTTGCATACGGATTTATTGTCCTGTAAACTCGCAGCTGACCTTAGAACTGATTGTGCAAGGATTTGTGCAGATTTGTTACACCTTCACATTTACCTGCCATGATGCCTGATTATGTGTTGATCTTAAGAGATGATAATGTAGATTTTCTAAATCCTTAGAGCTGCTGTAGTAGTTTGGAACTGGTCTCCAGTTTCTAGAGTAGGTGTTTCATGGCAGGGTTTTGTTTCAAGTGTTAGTGCTCAATATGCAGTTGATACAATTTGTCCACAGTATGTGAAGCATAGGTGGATGTTCTGCTGTACAGAAAAATAAGATTACACCAACTCTTTTTCTATTTATAATCTTCTCCCTGCCTAAATGGCTTCGTGGCTTCAATATTTGCTGGGTTTGTAACTGGGCATCACTGATTAATAACACAAAAAAAAAAAAGGTGTGGGGGTGCTCTATTTACTTGCTGTGTTTTCCATCTTATTAAAAGTTTTGGCCTTACAGACCCAGAGCTCCGCCTTTCTGAGGCTACCAAGTGCCAGTTGAAGAAAATAAATCAAAGGAGGTAGCACTTTAAAATGTGGTGGCTGTGAAACTGCCACATGATGCTGTGGATCCTAAGCTCTCCTAATTTTAGAATAAGATTGGACAGGTTCAGTGGAGGTTGTTAAATGCTTAATGTGTCTCTAGCTCATGAAATCCCTGAGATGTAAGCTGTCAGAACCTGGAAGAATGTTTGGGCAAAATGATGGCTATATTCCTGCCATGCTCTTGCAGTCTTTCCTGGGTGCTCGTGCAGGTCACTCTCAGGCGGGGTGTTGGACCTTACACAAACTACTGACTTATCAAAGTTCCAGGGTAACTTCTAGTACAGGCAGAAGTTTTCCAATTGGTTTTCCACTTTGTGGTGTTTCTGCTCCTAAATTATTTCCATTTTCCTCTTTCCCTGACACAGAATCTCATAAATGAAGGATATGCTGTTGCTCAGCTTGTGAACCAGCTGCATGATGCTGTTGTTGAGAGTGAAGATTACAGCGACAAGCAGAAATCCGTTATAGTCGAGAAGCTTGCAGTAAGTCTGTAGTTGAGTTGGAAAAAACCCACCCCAGTGATCTCCATTTTATCAATTTCTGGGTACATGCTCTCTCTCCCAAGTACAAAATGGTTGTTTTTTTGGTTCTGAATGCTTCTTGGTAGAACCTAAATTTTTGTCCTGAGATATTTCACAAGAAGAAATTGAAATCCACTGAAGAGAATTATTAGCCACATTAGATTGTTCTAATGGAACTCAAGCAAGAGGTTTGTGGTTGCTCAGGTTTTGTGTGTGCTTTTTTAATATATATATAACATGGGAGGGAAAATTAAGATGAGATTAAGTCAGCACTTAAAACTTGCATTTTACAGCTCCCAATTTTTTTACAGCCTTTTCAAATTTATTAATGAACTTGGTAAATGTTGACCATGAAGACAAGTTTTGGTCGTTTAGCTAAATTCTCTGAAGAAAGGCTGGGTAGTGTTGGTAATCTATAGTGATAGCTCATGCAGTCAGTTGAAGAGCAAATGGTGTCCCCCTTCTCTGTATGAACTGTTGTGTCTGTAGAAGTCATTTTCCCTTTTGGTGTGATGGGTGTGGGATGTGTCACTGCTGCAGTAGTCATTGCCAATTAAGTAGCTGGCAAACTTCATCTTGTTCTCCATTGTAACCTAAGAGACCACTGTTGCGAGCACCACCATTTTAAGAGTTGTACTGTCTCCATTCTGTTTGCAGGAAGTAGACAAATGCTTGGCAGATGGTGCTGATGAGTACTTGCAGTTGGTGAGTCTCTGTGCCCTTGTGATGCAGCAGCTAACACAAAACACTTAACTCCAGCAGTGCAGTGGCTAGCTTCAAGTGGAGCAGCTTCTGGTTTCATGGGTGGCCAAGTTTTCTGAGACCAGAGACTTTTGTACTGTATTTTGCAATAAAAGGACTGCTTAGCAGTTGGAAAAGCTCTTACTGTAATACTTGGTTCAATTATTTTTTTACACTAGGTTAGAGAGCACTGGTATTGCTGTGTGGTTCTTGTAAACTTACACATGGAAAGGTTAAATACACCAAAAAAAAGCAGCATAAACATCATAGTTATCATCAGCTGAATGCAGGGAAAGGAGTTGCTGCTCCCTTAAGCCCATGTTGGTTTGGAAGTACTGACTTAGCAAAATGACTTCAGAACTCCTGAGGGAGCAGGGCCTGTATCAAACCCTAACCCCTTAAATGATGCAAACCCCACTTTCTGCAAATGTTATTAAGCTACATAGGAAAAATGGGGGGGGAAAGGCAACTTGCATGTTCCAAAGAAGTTGCTTAGATTTTCCCCTTCTCCCTCACAAAGCCAAGTTTTTCAAGCTCTTTCCTGTTGAGCATGTTAGCATTGCCTTGAATTCATGGCTGCTTTAGTTTCCCTGTGCTGCCCCACTTTCCCACAGGCATTAATAAAAAACCTTAGACTGGTTAAAAAGCACAAATGATGCAGCTAGTCCTGCAGGTCCATATTGGTTATAAGGTCTGCTGTATTTCAGTGTTAAGGAGACATCCATCATCTATGCTGTGTCACAGTACAGACTGGCACTTCAACTCACTGTAAACTTATCCAAAATACTCCAAAACCTCTTCCTGCCCTTACTGACAAGACCCACCTAGAAGCCCACTGAAGCCCAAGTCAGGGGAGAGCATGAACATTCCCACTGCACCCTTGCAAGAGCTGGCACTTTTACCTTCCACACTTCAGACAGGTCAGAGAGCTGCCATCACCCTCCCCTCTAACCAAGAAGCAATTATTTACAATTTAAGTGAATATAGAAGTATTTTATTGAACATTCAAACTTCATTAAGACATGTGCAATATGGCAAATTTTACTGGGTTTAACCCTAACTAAGACAATAGTATGATTGCTTGCTGGGGCTTAGCAACAGGGTCCAGATCACACTTACCACTAATTAAATACTTTATTGAATAAATACATATGAAACAAATGCATTTTAATGCTCTTATAAAAGTTTAAGAGATTTTGAAAGGCCTTTCCAATTCAATCCGACATGTTAAGTACATACAATAAAGGAAGGTAGGCTAGTTTAACATAATTGGCTGACTTTATACAGCACTTATATCTTTTAGTCCATAAGTAAATTATTAAATGATAAAGAACATCTAATACAACCACTTCTACGGAACTAGGAAATAAATTTCTAATAAAGAAAAAATTTACAGACCCCATGACTTTCCACCCAACCCCAACAGTCTAACCCTAAAGTGGATAAAGCCAATGGCTTTCCCCACAAGAGCTCACGACAGGAAGTCGCTTCGCTTATCAAAAATCTGTTTTTCTGATCCGTTATGAGCATTGAGACAAGATTCGATGTATCCCCAAAGAAAGAAGCACAATGCGCGTTGTGAAGTGCCTATTCAGCAACAGCGAGCACTGCATTCACAACCACCTCATCCCAGGGATTAAATGAGATCAGCCACATTCATCGGCATCTCCTCCACTGTAGTATTGTAGAAAGTCTCAATGTCTCGCAGGATCCTCTTGTCCTCTTCAGTGACAAAATTGATAGCCACACCTTTTCTGCCAAAACGACCACCCCGGCCAATTCTACATGAAGAGAGAACACATTTACACAGAGGTTAACCACTCCAATCCATTTCCAATGTCTGCAAGATCCATTCATTAATTGCTGCTCTTTTATGTGCCACTGGCCAGTTTATGCTGCGTGTACAGGACCAGATGCTACCAAAGTCATGCCTGGTCCAGAGAGACTAGCAGTTAGTGCCAGCAGTACAGATGTGGTGTCCATCCTATGAAGGCTTGCAGAGCAGTAAAGGTTACTCTTTGGCTGCAAAGTAAGATCTTTATTTAATGGTTGGTTGTGTTACAAAGTCCCAGCTTGGTCTCCCTCCCCTCTGTTCAAACACCCAAACCACATGCATCCAGTCCCAAGCACATGGCATGGAGGATAGCTACTCTTCAAAAATCAACTGTTACTAAATTAATACACTTATATCCACTAACATGAAACAGCACTCAACTGGAAAATTTAATTCAACAGAACTGTTTCCAGTGGGAAAACTTAGCTTGTTTTCTTTTGAAAATTGCATAATCCAAGCTCCAACATTTTTGGTTAAGCCCAGGTCAGTCGCTAACACATCACGGTACAATTGCACCCACTGTAAGTTCTACCTCCCTGCAGACTGCACAATAAAGCACCTAATCAGCAAGAGCTAAACACACAGAAATGGCTCACAAAACTTAGGGGATAATCATGACAAAAGAAATAAATAAATACCAACTCGCTCTTTATTCAAACTGTGCCGCTTACGAATCCACGTCCTAAATTACGTCAACGCCGTTTCTGAGCACCATCTTGTGTCATCAACTGCTGCTATCGACTCCTGTATTTTTTTACATCAAGTAACAAAGCACAGTTTACTTCATTTAAGGACAGTCACTAGAAGCAGTTAACTAAACCTAGGGAAACAACTCAAAATTGCTACCAGAAGACACACACCACAGAGGAAAGAATCCCACTGTAAGAGGAGCCACCAAGAGCAAACAAGGCACACAAAACATGAACCCAGTTGGACCTCCAGAAGTGAAGGCTGTCCTGCACAACTAGTTTGCTAGGAATATTAAGGTCTGGTCACTGAGCAGCAGCAGCAAGATGAGCTAAGACCTAGACAGCTGACATTGCTGTCAAGATGCCACACCAGTAAGTCCTCTTGTACTGCACAACCTACATGACAAAAGTAGTTCAGTAGCTGGCAGTTTTCCCAAATCCCAAGGAATGATCAGCCAGTACTGAACTTGCACATCTAAGTTTTCCCACTGCTTTTATCATGTAAAAAGTTCTGCTCTTCCCTCATTTCAGAGTCACAGCTTTGCTAAAGTCAGGGCTTTTTTCAAACAAACCCAACTACTTTTACTTCCTGCTAGCTTTTTGGCAGTTACTGTATGAAAGGATGCACAACACCTCCAAGTCACTGGCAAGGACTAACGGAAAAAACAGGTGAGGCTCTGTGCTGATTTGTGTAGAGGATATGACATTCAGTGGAGCACACCAACTGAAGCAGAAAGAAAACCAACCTGTGAATGTAGTTCTCACGATTGGTCGGCAGGTCGTAATTTATAACCAGTGACACTTGCTGGACATCAATGCCACGAGCCTGAAAAGCAATACAGAGTCTTGAACGCAAGTTACAGGCCTTAGGTTCAGCTGCTTATCTAATGCTTTTGTTGGCCATATGGTTAGTTATGGACTACAACTGTGTAGTCCATAGTGGAACATAGTCTTTACTCTTCCAAAAGGCTTTAAACAGTTCAGGCTACAAGAACCTTCACTGAATCATGAAGCTTTTGGTACCAGATTTAAGCATTAACACGTTGAGGGTAAGCTGATACGCACCAGCAAGTCAGTAGTGATCAGAACACGGCTCGATCCTGATCTAAACTCTCTCATGATAACATCCCGCTCCTTCTGGTCCATGTCACCATGCTGTAGAGCACAAAATTTAAAATTAATACAGTTCCAATACTCCAGGACTGATACACCTTTCTAAAAGTGATGTATGAAACCCAGCGTCCCTACCTGCTGTGGGGACGAAGCAGGTAGAGATAGATGGAAACATTTTTCTTTAAGCAGGGGGAACGATAATACAGCACTGCACAGCTGTATTATAACTTTCCTGCTCCTCACTCAAATACAGCTGGGTTTGTTTTTCAGTTTGCACACTGTACTACACAACTTGTGGAAACATCAATTCTTACCAGAGCTGAGACTGTGAAGTCCCTGGCGTGCATTTTCTCTGTAAGCCAGTCTACTTTTCTCCTTGTGTTCAGGAAAATGACAGCCTGTGTAATGGTCAGTGTCTCGTACAGATCGCAGAGAGTATCCAGCTTCCACTCCTGAACAGAACAAAGATGATCAGGAAATGCCTCATGCCACTGACAGTTCAGCACAGAAAAAGACAATCTTCAACAAGGAATAAGCTTGTAACTAATTTACTAAGCAATTATGTTCAGCACGACCCTAGAAGTTGATACGAGACACTAAGTTTCTGCAGCGACTGTTGCACCAAATCTTCAGACACAGGACACTGGACATTAAGAAAGAGGTCCACCCTTGTCTTTGTGGATCCAGTGCATGGATGTTCTTCTTCTTGTCTATACTCTGCTAGCATTACTACAGAAACCAAAGCGCAGCCTTGGTTTCTGCAATTTTAGCACAGTGCTTTAACAAGAAGGTGGGAACTTAAATGTTTAACTCTTTCCAAGCAGAGAAAGTTCAGCCAATACCAACCTCTCTTTCCACATTAATGTAGAATTGCTTGATACCCTCCAGAGTCAGTTCTTCCTTCTTCACCAAAATACGTATGGGTTCTCTCATGAACTTTTTGGTCACTTCCAACACATCCATTGGCATTGTAGCCGACAGCAACACAACCTAGAATGCATTACTGGGCGTTAACATACTTAGGGTGCCAACTTTGATTCAAGCCATTAAACAGTTCTTAGCTACACCACAGCAAAGTCTGTACCAACCAGTTTTAACCCTATAGGTTTTTTACCTGGATGTTTGTGCTTAGTTTTTGAAAGATCTCATAAATTTGATCCTTGAATCCACGGCTCAACATCTCATCAGCTTCATCCAGAACGAACATCTTAATCCATTTAGGTGCTATTAAAAAAGCAAAAATAGCATTTCATGAAGCTTCAGAAGCACTAAATACGTTATTAAAATCACACTCCTTCAGGAGTAAGATTTCCAGCACAGCTCTTTCCAATTAATGCAATTGCATTATTTGAGCTCTTACTGGGTATGAAATTTGTATGAGCAGTTTATTATCAAGAGCAAAACTGAATTCATACTTACACAGGTAGCGTCTGTTTAACATATCAAACACACGCCCTGGAGTTCCCACCACAATGTGTGGAGCCTCAGCCTGAAGCTTTTGCATTTCATTGCGAACATTTGTGCCACCAATGCAAGCATGGCATGTTGCTCCCATGTAATCTCCAAGGGCCAGAATTACCTTTTGAATCTAAAATAAAAACCTTCCATTAGTAGCAGTTCCTGGAACATGTAAAGATTAAGCTCCATATCACTGGTGCTTATGGACAGCTTTGGCATCTAAGACAGCAAACAAGGACTGCGCAAGCTTATGGCTACAAAAGGCAAATTGATAAACATTTTGCCCAACTGCTTGTTATCAAAGCTGTTCCCTACAAAACTAAGTCATGAGGCACTGAAGTGAGGTTTTTGTCCTTCCTAGTTAAACTATCATCTGCTACATTAAAAGCAGGGCCTTCAAAAGCAAACTTAAGGAATCTTAAGCACTTGCAGGAAATTAATGAGAATTGTACAAGTGCACTGCTATGTGCCAGGCTTCCAAAAAAATCTCACCTCACTAGTGTCTTCAGAGTAGAACAAAGGCTAAACATTCTGACCACAAGTCCTTGTTCCACTGATGTGTTCTGGTTTCGTTTTTGTTGGTTTTGATTTGTTTGGGTTTCTTCCCCTCTTTCCTTCCCCTTCTTTAGTGCTTTCCTACCTGCTTTACTATGTTTAGCTTTACCTTCACTATAGCACTGGCACCTCAGTATATGCTAGCTGAAAAGGCAGTTTTAAATTTCACTTCACTGCTTCACCTTACTGATTCACTTTCATCCCAAAATACCCTGTAAGCTTTTCAAAATGCTCCCACTTAGTAGACCAGAATGCCAAGCCTTGAAGGTGAAGCAGACATGCAGCAAGAATCAGAAAAACATCACAAAAGTACAAGTACAATGAAGTGACCACACACTCACTGCAGTTTTCATGTTGCACAACTGCACTCAAGTTCAAATAGCCTCTGGAAAGTATGTTTGTTTCCACTCAGAACACTGGACTTCAGTAACATTTTTGGGTTTCTGCTGAAGGTGCTCCCTCAGAACTATACACAGCATAGCAGCTGTCTCCTACCTCCCTGCCCCAGCACATCCTCCAATGCATCAGCCAATGCATCAGCTCAACCTTTCAAGCAGGCAGAGAACTTGTGGGACAAAAGCCAGTTTACACCCCCCTTACTCAACACAAAAAGGGTTCTGAATGGATATAGGTTACAGCCCCTTAGTTTGTCTCACAGTTGTGAAACCTGAAACCTATGCAACACACAAGCAGCTTTTTTTAACTACACTATCAATACCTGTTGAGCCAGTTCTCTGGTAGGGGCCAATACTAGTGCTTGGGTCTCCTTGAGATCAATCTCCAACTGCTGCAGGATGGAAATAGCAAATGTGGCTGTCTTGCCAGTACCTGACTGAGCTTGAGCAATCACATCATACCCTAAAAAAAGTAGGATACACATTTACTGCTCCCACAGGTCATTCATGTTTTCAGTTTTATTTTATTCCATTTGAAGTAAGTGATCAGTATTAAGAGTTCTCTCCATTTCAGGTCAGTCCCGAAAGATGGTGTACCATCATATCACTTGTTCAGTAACCATTAAAATAGGCAGACTAGCAAAAAAACAGACTAGCAAAGCAGTATATGCATTTTACAACACTTTCCTAATTATCCAACATTGGTATCAACAAATGAATCACCTGCATACCTTTGATGCATGGAATAATAGCTCTCTGCTGAATAGCTGATGGCTTCTCAAAACCATACGCGTAAATACCCCTTAGAAGGGATTCTTTTAAATTCATATCATCAAAATTGTCAACAATCTCATTCCAATTGCTCTGTAGTAAAGAAAAAAAAAACACAGAAAAACGTTAAATCCAACATCCATCTCTATCAGCGATTAAATTCTCAAGTCCCTTCACACGTGCTCACCTCAATGACACCATCGGGGTCCATTCCCTCAGGGCCGCCATGGTCTCTGCCACCAAAAAGAACAAGCCGTTAATACAGGAACAACTAACGTGCAGAAGCGAGTTGACACCTTAGCTGCCAAATCTATCTGGAAGCCGTGACAGATCAATCCCAGCAGGTGCTTTGGTATTTTGCCAAAGCAAAAACTCCGACCTGCCTTGGGTGTCTTCGACCCAAGTCCTCAGGTCTCAACGTGACAGGAGCTCATCCAATCCTTCAAGCCACAGTGCGGGGCAGTGTTTTCAGACTACTGAAAGACCCACCATTAAAACCACGGCTCGACCGCGGGCGAACGGTCTGGCCATACACAGCTGCCACCACGTGCAGCGGAGGACAGTCGGCCCCAGGCGGGCTGGGCAGGCCAGGACGCGCTGCCGCTGCGCACTCCAAGCCATCTCCGCTGCCGCAGCCGGGGCCAGGGTGGAGGTGGGGGGGGGGAGCGGCCTCCCGGCGGCGCTGCGCTTCCCCCGCCCCGCCCCAGCGACTCTCGCGAGAGCTCCACCCCCAGCATTGCGCAAACCCGCGATGGCCGCCGGTGCCGCGCCCCGCACCCCTCCCCGGGAAAATGGTTTCATCCTCAGCCGGGCCCGCAAAGCCGGGGCGAGCCAACGGTGGGAGCCGGGTGGGGGCAAAGGGGCAGGGCGAGGAAGTTTAAAGAAAAAATTCTGAATAAGAACCTCGAACATTACAATTGAAGCGTAGCTCCATGGGTATGAGCAAGTTAAACGCAAACATTTTTCCAGGGGTAGAGGGGACAGGAAATCAACCACAGAGTATAGAGCCCCAAGGAAAACAGCTAAGGCTCCGCTGAACCGCGAGTAGGGGGAGATACGGGACCGAAACATCTAGAAGCGGGAGGGGTCGGGAGCTGCCTAACCGCAACGCCGAGCCGCCCTCGCATCGCGCCTGGAGTGTACAGGCAACCCCCCAAACACACAGCCTCGCTTTTTTTCCCTCCCACCGGCCGCCTCCGCCGTGCTCGGCGAGTCTCCCTACGAGAAAAGGACCCGCGGCCTCTGCACGCCCCGCCATACCTGCTATAATCCGCGGAGCCTCCTGACATGTTCCGAACACCAGCTCTGTCCTCAACTGAAAAGGCAAAGCCTCCGCCGCGCCTCCTTTATATACTCGCTCAGCTGCCGGACTCGTTTCGCTCTGCTCTGCGCATGGATATACATCTCACGACGCTGCGAAAAAAGAACAAATCCCCCAGGACTGAGCCTCTTTCCCAAGGGATTCCACTTATCTCACTGTTTGAGGTACTGTGGAGGGGGTTCCTGAGCTATCTTGAGGCCACAAAGTCAGGGGAACGTAGAACTACTTTCCTCCGAGCGCGGAAGGATATTGCACCACTAGCGGCGTGACAACGCCTCGCTCCTTCCTCCCGCTCTGCCCCCTCCCTGCTGGCTCCTGTGCACGGGGTTTCCTGCTCCGGCCCTGGTGCAGCGCGGGGGGAGGGGGAGCCTGGTGGGGCCCGGGGGGAGGGCGGCGGGAGCGGGCCGGGGTGGTCCGGGACTGTGGGGTTGCGGGCAGTCGCGCTCAGAGAGGCACCGCGGAGCATGCGGCAACAACGGAGAGATAGAATGGCGCCACGTTTCCCCCGCCATGCCGGTTATTGTTAAAGCCCTGGGGTGAGGGACGATAGGAGAGCGGCCTTCTGGGGCGGATGCAGGCGGCGCCTGGGCCTCAGGGCTCGGCCCCTTCGTCCTACACGCCGAAATGGCTTCCTGCTCCCTGCTAGGCAAAACACACACTGAATTCTCGTTTCTCAGCTTCTGGTGAGGGGATGGAAGGGGCTGAGGCCGGCTCGGTGAGCGAGGGGTGAGCGGTAGCCGAAGGGGCCGTGAGGTGAGGCGGGAAGATGGCGTGTGGGGGCTCCCTGCAGCTCCGACCTTTCTCGACCCGACCCGCGGCTATACTGTGTCCCGGACCTGTTTAGCCCCAGTCCCGCTGAGCCCAGAGCCCAAGCTCAGGAAGGGTTTGTGTGGAAACCGGCGCCGTGGTGAGGAGGCCGGGCAGGCCCGGGGGAGAGCCCGGGTGTGAGGCAGCAGCCAGCTGAATCATGCAGATTTGTCACGGGGTGTTAAAAGCCGGATCGTTTCTAAAGGGGATGACGGCGTATTTGGAGAGTGTCTGTAGGAGACAGGCAGGGTGGTCCTCAGGGTGCTGCTGGAAATGCGGTGCTGTGATGTGCTGCAGTTCCTCGTATAGCCATGTCCGCAAAAACAATCTGTCAGGACTGATTTAAAGGTTAGTGCACTACAAAATAAAGCAGAGGGGAAATGTTACTGTGCAGACTGATTTCAGTGAAATGAGCAGTGATCATGCCCATGCATTGTAGAAAAAAATTACAATTTTAATGCTCTTCTCGGGTTTTGAAATAATCTGTGTATTTCTTATGTGGGGAAACTATAAATTGTGAGCAATAATTTTTGCCCACTTTAATGGTTTTATGTGTGTCACTTCTCAAACTTGTTGCCATAGTGATTTCATATATATATATATGTGTGTGTGTAAACAAATGGAGGCAGTGCTTGAGAAACCCAAATGTTTACTTGTCTAGAATAATATAAGTTGTTTAGAACCATCTAGAATATCCAGATAGGGAACCTCTGAAAGACTGTACATTAGCTCTATCTATGGTGGCATCTGCTGGGGCAATATTACCTATAGAAATAGTGCAACACTTACCAGTGTTATCTTGGATAAATTGCATAACTGCAGCTCCTCTCTTGACCCACCCTAATGCTCTCAACTTGTGCCCATTTACGCTGGGGAGAAAATACTGAGGATGGTTCTTGTATCTGCAGTTGAGACAGCCATGCAACAGTAACCACAGGCCCTGTGAAATGAGTGACATCAGCTTGCGTGGACCCACAAATTTGTGGCTGTCAAAGAAATGGGGTGGGCTGAAGAAAGAACATGAACACAGCTTCATGCTGGCATGGTTAGATTGCCCATTAAAAATCACTTTAGGTTTAAATGGAAGAAATAACACTACTGAATATTTGTTTTTATTAAGGATCTTAATTAAGATCTTTATTAAGAAAGGTGCAGAATGTGTCTGGGTTCTTTTAAGTCTTGCAGTTAGGTTTTAAAAGTATTTGCAAACCTGAGTGAAAAATATTTTTTGATGTGGGAGTTTCAGGAAGACAAGCCATCATTTTCCACAGGCTTTAAATGTCTTTTTAAAAAAGCAACACTCCTCAGAAACAAGTACCTGGTTTATCTTCTCTTCTAAAGAAATGAGTATCACTTCAGATTGTCTGTGTACTCAAACCAGTTCAAAGGTTTGGTTTTTGACAAAAGTTGTTCTTAGCAAGGCTTTCCTAGGTTGCTTTATAGGAGATGCTTTCCCTTGCTCTGACTTGCTGCAAGTCTTGTTTCACTCCACTTGGCCAAACTTTATCCCATTAAAAAAAGAAAACAAAAAAAAAACCCCACCAGCCAAAAAACAGCCTTGGAAAATGGGAGGGGGGGGTGGGAAGGGGGAGGGCATTGGTGGGGGTTTTTTGGTTGTGTTTTTTTTTTTTACTTCAACTAAAGGATGATTTTAAAAATGGATTTTGTTATTCACTGTCTCCAGTAACAGCATCTGGGAGGCTCTCAGTCAGATGCCAAGATTTCTTTATGCAGGCGAGAGAGAACGATGAAGTAAAACAGCGTCACCTGCCCTAGAGCTGATCACTGGCATTTAGAGAGGAGCTTGAAACTTCTCAGGATTTTGTTCATCAGTGATTTACTTGGTGCTTGAATATTAACATCTGTGGGTGTATTGGTATCTCCTGTCATGTGGTCATGGCAGAGTTTGACAAATGTGATGAGTTGGCCTGTTTCTTGTTCTGGTTCATCATCATTTTAATCCACTGCTATAGATGCTCTCTATTTGCCTTAAGTACTGTATGACTGGAACTATGAAATTGTGTTTTAAGAGTTTCGTATGGATGTGACATCAAGGCATTTGAGGAAAGGAATCCAGTGTCTCATCCAGTGAAAATCACTGGCTTGTTTCAGCAAATGAAAAGGGGAGAGAGTTTTTTTTTTCATTAATTTTGGATAAGGGAAGGATTGGAAACACTTGAATCGGTTCTCTTTTTGTGAAACAAGATAGCAGAAATTCAGCACTGTTGGCCCAGCGATGACCCTAACTGTACTGGAGGGAAAGTTATAGACATTTTGTACTCTTTAAACCCTGAGTACTTGAATGCAGTGTTTGAGAAATATCTCTTTGGCTACAGGAGGGCAAACAGCCATTTCATGTGTGATCTCATATCTAATTTGTATACTTTTAGACTGGTGATAGCCATGTTATGCCTGAGATTCTTTGTGATCTGAACATGGAGAATCATAGTGAGAGGTATCGGAAGCTAAGATTTTGTCACTGACAAGAATTCTTGGATTGACACTGGCATTTGTTGTGGCTTTAAATCTTATTAAGCTTTCCAGAGCAGTATCAACTGAAGACTTGCTCCTTAAGGAACAGGTTGATGTTATCATCAGGCAGAAGAGATACCAAAAAGATACTAAATAATATGTCTGCACTGCTAAAGATAGGATCCATGGCCACATTTACATGCACACATATATACTTAGCTAGATGTCTCTCCCCAAAAGACAGTCCTGGTGAATCATGAGCTCTTTAGTGAGAGTGAACATAATTATACATTTATTAACGGGGGGTAACAGATGGACTAGCTGGTTTAGCAGCTGGGTTTCCAGTCATTAATCATGCAGATTGAAGTAGAGAATGAGGTATCTAAAGAAAGCAGTAGGAGCTGACACCTCCTGAAACTGAGCTCGAGTTGAGCAATCCTTGCTCATCAATATTCTGGCAAAGGCAATGTCACAGTTTGCACTAGGAAATTGCAGAAATCTCCTTTTAGAAATTTCTTACCATGATTTGAATTTACCACGAAGCTGTCATGTATTTCATGAGAAACCTGGGAGATCACAAGTTCCTCTCCTGCATTGGCACGTCTGGTGCTGGAGCACATCCTGGACATTTTCTTTGCCCTGTTAATTGTGGCAATCAAATAGTAATTGTAAATAGTTTATTCAGAGTAGGTCACGTTAAGAATCGAGATGATTTGTTAGGGTGTTGTTAGTGAGAAGTAATGTTTTTCAATTCAGCATTCCCAAAGGATCTTGCCTAAACAAAAGCATGCTTCCTCAGATGTAGGAGTGGATAGGAAAGATTCTGGAAAATTTCCAGGGGAGAGAAAGTCCAAATTCCAGGACTCCCATGCTTGTAATTTAGGTGCGGTCACAGGGTTTCATTAATGCTAGGATACATTTTTTGTAATTCCACTGAAATTGTACTATAAAACACACTAAATAACAAGAATTTATAAGATGCTGTGGGTTTAGTGCTTAGAGAGAGCTCACTTTGTATTCTTCATTGTCCCAGGGTAATCTGAAATCCACATTATGATGACACTAGTGCATTAGTCTTCTGCTGAGCTTGCTTTGTCATGCTTTTAAAAGTCATTTTACAACTTTGTTATGCTTTGACAGATATTTCTCCTCTTTGTAACTATAATCAAACTTGTGTTGTGAAATCTTAATGATGTCTTGATTGAGTGAATTGAAAGTACTTCCAGACATGGAATTTTCTCTCCCTGTGGAAGTTTTGTCTCACTGAATAGTTGTGTGCTAGGCCAATAAGGAACTCTTTGGAAAACGCTTAAATGACTTAGGAGCCAAGCACTACACCAAGCCAGCGGGATTTAGGCTAGTTGAGTTAGTTCACTTGTCCCACATGCTGAAGTCTATTCAAGATGCTCAGACCTATACAGGGTGGACAGGACCTTTTCCTGACCAGCTGACTCATCTGAAAGGTCTGTGTGGTAGTTCCTGGCAGTATACTCCCTAATAGGTTTGAACACCAGTCTCCAAGGAGTGTTCTGCTTCAGTGTGGTGTAGTTTTGTTTCTCAGCCTAAATTCTCTCATTCCAAGTAAGATCCTTTTTTTCTTGATAATGATCATTTGTCAAACTGTTTTAGACTAATTTACTTGTTTTTTTTAAGAAACAGCAAAGTTGTGTGAATTCCATAATGGATGTTGTTCATCTATTATCTCAGAGATTTGAGTTTAAAGTCGAACTTGTAGTAAGCCTAGTGCCTTCAGAGGCCTGAAGTTACCTGTTGCATATTTCTTATTCTGGAATAATGAAGTTCTCTATAATTTTTTAAGAAAGATGGTTTCATTTTTGTACAGGGAGAAAGTGCTTGTGACCTGCTGCTGAAAGGAAGTGGTGGAAATGTTCTGGGGCCTCAGAGGAACTTGGAATTCTCAATCCTGTCTTAGAGGATCAAAAATCTAAAGAACAATGGGAAGTTAAATACTTCTTATTTTTATAATGGTACATATTATCCAAGGTAGGGCAACAAAGCTAATGAAGGGTCTAGAGCACAAGTCTTATGAGGAGTGGTTGAGGGAACTGGGGGACACTTTTTCATGCTCTACACCTCCCTGGAAGGAGGTTGTAGTGACGTGGGGGTCAGTCTCTTCACCCAAGCAACAGGATGAGAAGAAATGGCCTCAGGTTACCCCAAGGAAAGTTCAGATTGGATATTAGTACAATTTCCTCTCTGAAAGAGAGGTTCAGTATTAGAACAGCCTGCCCAGGGAAGTGATGGAGTTGCCATCCCTGGAAGTGTTCAAAAAATGTGTAGATGTGGCACTTAGGGACATGGTTTAGTGGTGGACTTGGCGCTGTTAGGTTAACATTTGGACTCAATCTTTTCTAACATTAATTATTCTATGATTCTACATGTTTGCATCTAGTGGCCTTTGAACTTGTGAAGAATTTCCCACTTCAGTTAGCATGATATTTGGCTTCTAATTGAAAACTAGTGTTAATTTTAGAAAATTAGTATTTCCTTTCTTAGAAGTAGTATGTAAATTACTGTTAATTTTAAAAGTGAGTATAAAGTAAGAAAATATCATATGGGATCACTTATGGTGGTCCTGTGATTTTAGTAACTATTCTGGTAGTAAGAAGAATATTGGCACGATAAAATCCCAACCCAAATGCTTGGAAAGGGAATACAGTTTTTTTCCTACAATTTAGTCATTTAGTCCTCTGCATGCCGTACAACTTGATAATCATAGTTTTAGGTCTTGGATATTCTCCTTGATTGAGCAGTTGGATTCTTTCTTGCAGTTTTTGAGGTGTGTAGTCAGGCCCAGGATGTGGAGTCAGCTTAGTTCTGATGTGTTATAAACTCCCTGTGTGTCCACAGGCAAGTAATTTTAGCACTAAAATTGAACAGATGATATTTATTAGAGACTTACTCACTTTTATTGGACTGAGAGCTCTTTCTGCATTTCAGTTCACTCCTCTGTAATGTGGCTATGATGGCGTTTGCCTCAGAGGTGATGTGTGGGCATATGTTTGAAAAAAGTGGAGATAAGTCATGGTGGGAGGCTTAGAAATCTTTAATAGCAGTTACATGCATACTTTCAGAGTAGAGCTTGTTCTTTCTATTACAAAAATAAGGAAAGCTAGAGAGATTAGGCAGGTGGCAGCTGTTGCTGACATCCTGACAGAGTTATATTTGTGTTTTTGCTTTTCTGTACTACCATGAAATAATGCATGTCATGTATTTCTGTGCGACACTGCAGAGTACTTTTTTCCCAATTCTGAGGAAAAGGTAAATAATGAGTCTCTGTGTTATTTTGAAGAAAACATTTTTCCCTTATGATACTGGTTACCTGTCTATGTAAGTTACTTAGTCCTATGGTTGTTCAATTTGGAATCCAATGAAGCTGCTTGAGGTTTTTCATTGCTGAGCTGATTTCAGTTATTTAATTTTTTGAATAGCCAGTACAGATAGACACATGCCCTGTATTTTGACTGCCCTTCCTTACTGATCAAAAAGTTGAGTGTTACACCAAAAAAAGTTGAGTGAAAACACCAAAAAGGCCAAGTAGTTCTTTGATTTTACAGGGAGACGTTCTCACAACCCGAGTTTGTGGTAAGAAACCTAACAATCTCTAATATGTGTTGTAGATACACTTACCTTGATAGATGCTTCATGTCCCGACTGATGGAACCAAGTCATGCAACTCAGTTTTTCCCCATCCAAACTGCACTTTCAGACATTAAAACAAACACACTGTGCTTTTCAGAGTTAATGTACAGCACTGTGAGTTATGAGGGCCCATCTCAAAAAAGTGATAACAAAATGGCTATGTTTTGTCAACTCATACAGCATTGCACAAAAAGCTTTGGTAGGAATGTCTTGCAGGCCTTTGTTCTCAGAATATTTAACATGTCTATGTCCCTGAACAGCAAGAGTAAGATATCATAGAAATTACTACGTTGTTTTTTAACAGAAGCTCTTTCTGTCCATGTCCAGCTTTGTGTGTTAACTGAAGTCTCTTCTTCCTCTAGTGGAGCATTTTAACATCCAGAAGACTGTTCTGCTATAGAGTTTGTTACAACATGGAAATGTTAACAATAAATACTTTGTCGTTAATAAAATGAGCTGCATTGTCAGAATTTTTCTTCTGAGCTATGCTTTTTGAAAGAAAATTGATACTATTCACTTCTGCAGGTATCTGTAGCTCTGATTCCACAACTTTTGTTTCTGCCACTGATACTGGCTTAATAGGAAATTATAGATGAGTAGTTTCAGATTTGTGCCCTTGTTTCACCTGGCAGTAAAATGAAATTTACATCTCCTGTCTTTGAAGGACCTCTTTGATTGTAAACTACTTAAGGTTGGGACTGATTGCTTTAGGTGCTCTGCTTGAGCCTGCAGAGCAATCAGTTCTGGGTGGAAGTTGAGATTCTACCTGGGTAAAGTTAAAAAAGATCAAGATAAACATTGTGACTTGTTTAACAATTTTGTTTGTTTTGTTAAGGTGTTTGAGGGGTTTTGGATGAAAAATATTAATGTTGCAAAACTTTTCTCTATAACAGTGTGACAGATGCATTCTGTTGTTGTAGTTGGGTCTGAAAGGTGTGCCCATGAAGCTGAAACTGCCAAGCAGGCTGCTGAAAAACTGTCTTGTCACTGCCCTGCTCTGTTATTTGGGGTTTTTTTTTAGTGTCAAAAAGCCTGTGTAGGCCAGGCTTTAACAGATTCCAAAATACTATTCTGTATCATTTTGCATACTGCCTGATGAAGCAAAAATGAAGATATAAGGTGGAGGATGGTAGAGAATTTATTCTTTTTCTCTCAGCTTGCGTCTAGGAACACCTGCCTGTTTTCCTGGGGTCCACTGAGAGAAGCAAGCATAGACATTCACTGATGCAAGCAGAGACAGAATGCAGGTGATCACCTTATTTTACTCAGGCAAAGCTGTGGCATTGCTGGTGCTGATCCAGGGCATGTACTTTAACATGCCATGTCACAGCAGCTGGCAGCAACCAGTAGCCTTTGTTCTTTACACAGCAAAAGACAGAAATGAGAGTTCATGTTGAATTGCAGAAATACATCGATTCATCTATTTCATGCATGGATTTAAAGTGATTAGGTTATCACTTGCTGGGAGGTTTTTTGCAATAAATAAAATGCATATGCCTCTCTTCAAAGTAGTTTTCTGTTGTGCTAGGTACTTTAACTTAAGAGCTTCTGGTAATAATTATTTCTCAGTCTTAGAGGAGCTGTTAATTTGTTACTGTACTCAACCTTTCTTTGTAGCTCAGTCTTCTGATTAATTTAAAGGTAGCAAAGTCAGTAAGATACTGATTTTTAAGCAGGCAGATACTGTAGTGCTCAGTAACCACCCGGTTACTGGCATATTTTCTTTGCTCTTTTGTTCTCTGTAGCTTGTGTTACCATTTCTAGATCTATTCTGATAAACACTTTTCCATGGATTACAAGACTGCAAGATCTTGTATGTCATTATTCCTGCTATTTCAGCAGGAATTTTAACAAACAACCCACTGATTGTTTGCCCGAGTCTTTATTTGTTATTAATGACAAGATACTGTCATGGTTAACCCCAACTGGCAACTAAGCACCACACAGCTGCTTGCATACTCCCCACCACTGGGCTCAGGGAGAGAATCTTCAGAGTTTCAGGACTTCATTTAGGTGATGTATTTTAGTTATCTTAGACATTTCTATTAACAACAACCAAAAAAAAGCTCAGTTATGACAAAGATGATTTTATAGTTTATTACCCAAAAGGAGTTCCCTGATTTCCATTATTATTACTCCTTTGCATTGCTAACATTCAGCAACTCTGGGAATACAACTTTGTACCCCTTGGGTAGCACACTTTTTTTCTGAAATCAGATTGGAATTGTGTTTATTAATTTACATCACATCAGAACTGTTGTTGCTAATTTACTGGCTTAACAGTGTATCTTTATGCAGAAGGAAAGAGAGAAAGTGAGAACTGTAAAGGACTGCTGCCTCAAAGCTGCTGTTGCCATAGAGCTGCGAAGGAGGAAAAAAAACTGCAGCATGGATTTCTTATGCTGTTGAAGGTAAGATGAGGGCACAGCGAAGACTGTAGAAGGGGGAGGGGAGGAAGAGGGAGGGAGAAGAGGAAGAAAGTCTGCGTCCTTGCTGTCTAAAAAAGGAAATTCAGTTTCATGAGCAGAACTGCTGGTGCAGAAGAACAAAGCTATCTCAGTTGTTTAGGGTAGCAAGGGTGATGAGCAAGCAAGTGCACTCCAATGCTTTCGGGAAGAAATACTGCAAAGAAAGGAGAGAGAAGAGTGGCTTTGTCATTTAGAAAATACTGCTGCTTTAAGATAGCTGCTTTTTGATACCATTTTGGCATTAATATTGTTCCCCTGGGTAAAGACAGCTTTGAAAAAAACCTCAGGAGGTAGATAAGCAAGAAGAAAAAGTGCTAAAAATTTCATCATAATCCTGAGCTGATGGAATCTCTCTGTATTAAAATGTATCAGTTGTTGCATTCATCTTTGAAACCTTTGAAAATGCAAGTGAAATTATGACTTTTTGTGGTAATCCTGTTACAATAAATTGATCTGTTACAACCTTTTGTCAACGATCCTTAATTTTTTATTTATCTAAGTAGATGTCTTTTGAGTGAAAATGTATAATAAATAATTGAAGATTAAATATTAGATACTTAAGAGTACTGACTACAGAACTGTCATCAGACATGTTTTCTGCAGAATCTCTTTAATGGGGTGAGCTTTGTAGACTAAAACTCTCATGATCACTGCAAAATTATCTTCAAAACACTCATCTAAAACTACTGCTGCTATTTATACATCTGTCTAGCAGGTTACATACTGCAGCTTTTTATTATCCTTCCCCTGTGCCTTCTCTCAGTCTTCTGTCTCTCTCTGAGGTGACTGAACCACATGCCCTGCATAGCAAACCCAGCACAGCTGCTATGTTTGCAAAGTGGGGCCTTGAAGAGAATGAAACAACGCTTCGTTGTGTTGGTACTAGGGTGCAGATACTGCTTAACCAGCTGATTGCTGCATTGTTGAGTGTGCTTGTGTAGAACAACCCTTCCTCACAAAATCTTGTTTTGCATGGTCACCGGTTTGGCTATTTCTCCTGAAGTCTGAAGACTGCGTCAGGGGAATTTCTCCTACAGCAGCCTGTTAGCTTGATTGAGAATCAGCAATCCAGGCTGCAAATAAATAAAAGTATTGTAGGGGTTCAGATCTTGTTTAACGTTATGGACTCTCACTGTGAAGTTGTTACTCTTTGAGATTATAGCACTTAGCTCACACATGCTATTTCCCAGACATGAATGGCACTGGGATGATCATGGATACATCAGTGGCCATTTCAAAGGTATGTCATGCAGAATTAGATGTGAAAGTGTATATTTACTAGTCAGACACATTTTGTGACTCAGACTCATTTTGTCAGATTCATTAGCTGCAGGTTGTTATATGGTCTTGAGAACTGTTCTTTTAGTCCCCAAAGTAGTCAGTGGTTGATGACATCCTGGTAAGATTTGCATGGGTTTCTTAAGCCAGGGCATGTTAAGATCAAGTCTTAACCCATGACTGAGGCAATCCTTGGCAATACAAATGATTGTGATTTTGTTCAATGTCAGCAAGGGTTTTAGTTATTTTCTGCTCTGAGCAATGTTAATGTCTTGCTGGAGTGAATAATTGTGTCAGGATGATCTTCTGCAAGAGCATTAGGTGCTGCATTTCATAAGAGTTCACTCAACTTGCAGATCAAAGCAGTTTGGGTTCTTCAGACATCCGAGGTGATTAATCAAACAAGTATGACTATAATAAATGCCTCCATGTAGAGTAGCAGTTCAAGAAGGAAAGGATGGTCCTTCTGCAAACTAAATCTTGGTTGCCTTAGGTAAATATTAGTGGAAGGTTGGTGTTAGTCTTAGATCAATTTAATGTTGTTCTTTACTGACAGCAACAGGTAGCCAATAGCACAATGTTGCTAATTGGCAGGTTATTCTCACAAATTTGCAAACAGAATGTGTATTCATTGGTTCCACCATTGAGGATGGGTAATACATATTTACAGTGAAAAAGAAAAGAGGTGCAGTAGTGCTAATACAGAAGTGTCTTGGAGGATTAACTGTGCATTGTGTGAAGTGCAGATGCATTCTAACACTCATATTGACTCTATCCATGTGCTAGACAGTCAGCTACAGCTAACAGGTCTATCAACTTCAGTGAAAATTTCAGAGATATTTTTGTCGGTTTATGTTAGAAAAGTAACTTAATCTGAAGCTAAACAAAGAGGAGGAATTGTTTGTAAAATGTATAATCTTTCCGTACGCTTGTATAGAACTCTGCAGAAAGAGACAACCTTGCAGTTTATGCTTGTTTTTCCTGCTTCTTCCATGTTGTCATGGTAGGGCCAAACAGACTCTGAAGTGTCTAGACGTGGTCTGCCTCACCCCCGCTTCCTGCAGAAATCAGGGTAACATGGGAAGAGGAACAAAAGAGAGGCCCCAACATTTCTGGGTAAACAAGTCTGTTTCTGGGGTAAGAGCACTTGTACTGGCCACTGCTCCCTGACCAGGCCTATGTTTCTGCTTTTTATGGCCACCACCTGGCTGAGCCCCTTTTCATTGGGTAACTATGTGCTGGCTTCAGTTGCCCTATTGGCCTAATTGAATCTCGAGCGAAATATATATACAGGCTGATGCCTTGGACCTGCCTTGCTTGAAGCTGCCTCGAGTTGCCCGGTCCGGAGCCTGGGATAAAAGCCATGAGCCTACTCACTGCAATCTAGAGAAGCCACAAACCTTGGAGCTGGAGCCAAGCCTTGCTTCCCCTTGTGAGTAGAATTTTGCTGCACCTCAGTTTACCCAGGAAAATGAAGAGCCCTTTGTGATAGCGTCATACAGCCTGCTGTCCTGCTGAAGCCCGATGAGCCCTGAGACCACGTGGTGTTTCTTGCCAGCAGCCAGTCGTGCCAGCAGCACACGAGAGTGTCCAAAGCCTCAGCAGCTGATACACAGCAGCAGCACTCCCTGCTTGGGTGGAATCAGCTATGAGTAGTTAATTCATTGCCTCTTTGGCTTAACAGTTGTTATCAATTCTCCCCCTGCTGTGGCTGAGCACCATTTTGCTCATGGGGGTTCTTTTTCTATTATTCCTTCTGGTTTACTTAAAATGGTTATATTTGCCTTAATACTGTACTTTCCCATTGTAATTAAGTATTCTAACTGTACATTGAACTTCTTCAATGTTTTGGCAATTTTTCACATGAATAAAAAGTTATTAATATTTTTATTCATTTGCCATATGGTTTATAAATTCAATATATATTCCATAACACATGTGGCTTGTATTACGGTCTAGAAAATAAGGAAGTATGGCAACATGTTGCCCAGAACACTCTAATCACTGTATTTGGGCCATGAAAAAAGCTATTAAGCCACCAGTGCTGCTGTGGTTAATGCCAGGACCTGCACCAATTCCCCAAATGTCTCTAAATATAAGAGCTATTTTGAGGGTTAATGCCACCCATAATTACCTTTTTCTGCTTGCAAGGAGGTGTTTGACTACTGTGACCGTTTGAGCCTGCGCCTTTAAGGAGCAAACAGTGCTGGGACACACTGGCTAAATGTTTTCGGTACTAGAACAAAAACGTTCTGATATTCTAAACAAATTTCATTGGTGGATAGATCAAATGCAACTTTAAATTGTAGAGCAGTAGGAATTTTTTTTTTTCCTCATTCAGTTTGGTTTGGGAGTTGGGGAGTTTGGGTTTCAGCCTGTTCTCCCTGCCTTCTTCTTCGCGAACTGCTGGAGTTGGCCTTGAGATAAGCAAAAACTAATCCTGCATGGGCTTTTGAAGCTTACTAACAACTCTTTTCCTTAATAACTTGCCTTTCTTTCTCTCTAACCCCTTTTTGGGAAAAAGGGAGGTAGGGGGGGAGAGAGGGGGTTACAGGGAGGGAATCCCTCCTTGGGGAGGGATTTTTGTTGCGTTATTTCTCTCTGCTGTATATTTCTGTGTATATATTGTAAATACCTGTATATATTGTGTTATATATAACCTGCTTTCCATATATGCTTGTAAATATATAGCTTTGCTCCTCCGACTGGGTTAGCTGTGGTTTCTTACTCTGTGGAGGAGAGAGAGAGCTAGGCCCTCTCTCAACCTACCACAACTACTCAATGTCCATCTCAGCCTCTTCTAAGAAGTATCCCATTTTCTACACCATAGGCTTTGGCTGAGTGCTCTAAGGCCTGATTTTTAGAAATGGCTGAGTACCCACAACACTATTTAAAGTTAATGGGAGCACAGGCTTCTCAGCACAATTTCAAATCAGGCCTCTGTGCTCAAACAAGAGATTTGAGTTTGGCAGTCACAAGACTGCTTAAATGATCAGTCTGAATTCTAGATTACTTCCTGGAACTTTTTTGTTTTGTTTTTTCTTTTTTTCCAAAGCATATTGTCAGTACTGGATTGATTCCTGGGAAATCAAGATATGCCCCATTATATCCCTTGATTTTATTATTAACTTTGTTAGCATTTGTACTCTTTTAGTTAATACACAGCTATTAGACCAGCTGGCACATATGAATTAAGATAATTCATTTCTCTATGGTGTTAATCTTTTTTGTACTGGTTTGTACTGTGGCAAGGAATTAACATCTGACATGCTTCAGGATTAGAATAAGAAACAAAACAATGTTCTTTTATTGTTTAAATTCCTTTATGTGTGTCCAGTGAGTTTTTCAAGGTACTGAACTGTAGTGTTGGGGGCCTGTAGGTTAAACATGCTGTAACATTCTTTAAACATGATGACGATGAGCATTATGTTCCTCCACTGAAATCAATAATCCTCCATTCTTGTCTACTCCAAGTAGTTTGATTATTTTTAAATTTTTTTTTATAGTAATCTTAATTTCAGCTAAAAACATGTTCTCCCTGGATAAAAGGTCCGTCCTCATTCATTCCCTAACTTTCCAGTTTTGTTTGTTCATTCTCATGTTTTTTGCTCACACAATTATTTTCTCATTTCAAATCAAGAGGTCTCTTAGTGCTCCTGTAACAGGTACAGCTAGTGGAAGATGGAGAATCATCCACTGAATTTGTACTGTGAACTCTCAAAGATATTTTGGGTTCAGGATCTTCAGTTTATGAGAAATACGCTGCTTTGGCATAACTCTGCATTCTGAGGGGAGTTCTGATTTTCTGTGACTCACTTTGAGCTGAAACAGCAAGGTTTACTCTGCAGTTTAATGCCTCAGCTTGCAGAACAGTGCTATCAGTGTTCATGGCAGAAGAGAAAAGAATTGCTCTCAGGTTTATAATCCCTGTTACTCCTTTGGACCATAGATTTGAGTCTTCACTGAGCAGCTGATTGAAACCAGTTCAAACAACAGTAATATTAGTATTCATTGTAGCAAGATGCCTTACCCAATTAGGAAAACCTTCACTCTTTCCTCCTTAAAGCAGCCTTCCTCTTATTTTAGAACACAGTAGAAACATTGTGTTATTAATCACATTTTACCAAATGAACTTTGCTTAAAGCTTAATTAAAACTCTGGAGGCTGAATTATGCTAATGTAGTCTTGTAAACACAGCAGGAGTTCTGTGTGAGTAGCTGGTCACAGAATTGAAAATATCTATACCCATTGGTTTTTTTAAGAGTATTTGAGGAATGTGTATGTTGTACAGCTCAGTTTGTATGACAATGGCCATGCAGTGTTGGCATTCCTAAATCTGTAGCCACCTAGACCCCTATTATCCACGGAGCTGATATTCCTAAACTGGCAACAGTTCTCTTTCTGGCTTAGAGACCTGAGAAACCAGGGAAAGAAATGGGTTCTTGCATCTTATCAAATGTCAGTATTCATTGTTAATTATCCCCATTTTGTGGTGTTGGGTGCCTGCACATCTTTCTCCCATGGCTAGATACACTATTTGAACTTAGCATTAGAAAGTGATTGGAATTGCTGAGTGTGATTAAAAGGTCATATCTGAATTAAAACAAAAATGCAATAGACCATCCATAGGAATGTTTTGTTTAAAATGTGTTGTTCATTCCATCTGTGGCAAGAAAAAATAAGAGCACATTAAATCCAGACATCTGCAGAATGGCCATCAGGTGGCTCTAGATCTCAGCAGTATCATAAGCAGTGGTTTAATTCAGACATGTTTTCATGCCCCTGACTCCTAGTTTCGATTATCTAGATCAGTAAGAATGGAATTTCTCTGGTGCAGGACTAGCTATTATTTTTTATATTCATAAAATCACACTTGGAGCATTATTTAGGCACCTTGCTTACAGTAAGTAACTGGCAAACTGCATATGCTTTGTTGATAGAGCTTAATATTTAAAACAAATTGCACAGATGTGATGTTTTTATCTGCAGTATTCCTAACCCAGAAGAAACGCTGACTGCTAAGCTACACAACCTTTGCCTGTCAATCACAACCGCCTCGTTTGGAGACCGTAGAATCCCTGCGGCCAAAAAATTCTGCCATCTGCTGGTTCAGGAGGAAAGCACACTGCGGTGCCCTGACTATCCTGCAATAGGAGAAACTGGTCGTTTTGCAGAGCTTTCCAGGAGCAGATCTGTAACATCCCGGTCAGTAATTTTCTGGCAGCTTATTTTTCCATCAGAAAGTGTTGTTTTGTTATAATTAAAACTTCTGTGGGAACCCATCAATGAGAAACTGAAATGTGCGGTTCTAAAAACACCAGAACATCCTGTTTCAAAATTTGTAGACTGAAACACTTTGATTTTTATTCCAGAATTTTAATATAACTTAAAAGTAATTATTTCCTTTTTTTTTTTTTTTAACGGCATAAAAAACACAAAGTCGAAATTGATCTCTTTGTGTTAAACATTAGCAAAACCTCATCACTATAGCATGTGATAAATTCAAGGGAGTCGCCAATCTAGAAGTCCTGGCACTGACCATTCAATCTGTGCCTCACTACTTGTGGTCATGGGTGTGAGCTTTGTCAAGAGTCTGCCTGTCTTCATGTAGATGAAAGAGATCAGAGGCAGAAAGAAAACTGTTTTTCTGAACTGTGAATTATTATTTTTTATTGTAATTTTACATGAATTAATTACACTGTTACAGTAATATAAAGAAAAAGCTTTTTGAGTTTATACTCCTTTTAATAATACAGCATACACTGAGTTCCCAGTTAGAGTCAAAATCTTACCAATTATGCAGGTTTAAAAAAAAAAAAAAGCCCAAACAAAGAAGAAAACAACTAAAGATAACTCAAGGCTTTCCTTTGCCTGGCTTTGTAAATTTAGTGCCTGTCATAAGCTAAAAAGAAAAGAGGCCGTGTATTTTATCCTGAAAGGAAATGAATGGTAGGGGGGGAAAGCAGAATTTGATTAGTTATAGAGCCAGGTATTATTATTTTTGTGTCTTCCCTTAGAGGGCAAAGTTGCATGACTGGTAACTTTGTTTTCAGAAAGAAAGGATGTAGAATGGTTCTGATGATACATCACCAGTCATGACACAATCAGAAGGGCTGAGCAATTCTGCTCACATTGTGGTTATTTTACATCTGTAGGAACCAGGCACTGGGGAGGGGAAGTGTGCCTGCTCTGTCAGGGAATGTATATGAGTTAGGGTCTGAGATTTGTAGGGGACTCTCCTGTCCTGCAAAAGTTTTTTGCTTTTTATTTTTGCAACTTGCCCATGCTATCTTCACCCACTTCTTCATTCCCTTCACTCTGTTTCCATTTTTGCCATGATGTTGCTATGGGTTTTTTGTTCTTTTCACCCCGTCTATATAATTCCACCCTGCCTGTGTCCTTTCCACTTCTGTGTCTTCTGACCTTTCCTTGTAGTTATCTTCTCTTTCAAGATCCTCCTGGACCTTTTCTGCCAAGACCTCCTGATCCTGTTGATTCATCTGTGTTGTGTTCTCTCAATAGTCCTCCGTCTAGTACTTCCTCACCAGTGAGGTGATGGCAAAAGAAGGACACAGTCCCATCTATGGAGTCTGTAATCTTGATGCCACAGCAGTCCCAGCAGGTGGGATGAACAGTTTCAGAGAATGTCCTTTCTGTCTGTGTGGCTGTGCTGGAGGATACTTATGCTGTAGTTTCAAGCAATGTGGTCTTTTACAACAAAATCAGTGAAGTGTTACCTTTTGGAGCAATAACCTTTTGTAGAACCGAGTAGGGATACAAACTGGTGAACTGGCACTATTCATCTATTGCTGGATGTTTTGTCAGCTGAATACATTATTGGGTCCATGCAGAGGGGAAAACATTTTAATACTTTAATTTTTCAGAAGTATTTGGTGGTTTTTAGCTTAAAAAACATAAAATCAACCTTTGTTAGATACCAGCACAGAAACTTCAGTCCAGTCTCCAAATTACATACAACCTTATAATGGAAGAAAGCAGACAGATTTTTAGGTAGCTCAAGTGTTTGCAATTTTGTCATCTTATCTGTAATATTTATGCACCTCTGGCACATGAAAATCTGCCAGTCATAGTGCCTCTATGGTAGTTAACATAATATGCATAAGGAATAATAAAGCTGCCTTGTTTAGGATTCTCTCAGCTGTGCTTGTTATCTCGTTCAGCAGAACAGCCTGCTTGTGATGGACTGGTGGTAATATTAATTTGTTTAAAGCAATTGTCATGTAAAACAAACAGGTTCCTTTATTTTATTTTGTTCTTCAAACTGTGCACTCCAGTAAATTAAATATTAGTTCATATATCTAAGAAATACACTCTTGCTCTATATTGGCCTTCCCTTTTCTTACCTAAATTTAATTGATATTCATCATGTAATATACAAAATTCTTTGTGCCATCATTTTAAGCATGATACAGTAACATTTGATGCCGTGGTTCACTTTGTGTTTACAGCAACCTTAGGCAGATGAGATACAGTTTAAACTCCTGTAGCAGAATATTGACTTGTCTGGTCCCTTTGCTATCCTGGTTCTGAATCATTGGCTCCATTGCCTGAATAACATCTTTGCAAATATATGAAAATGCAGAGTAGTGCCCTATTGCCTTAGGTCCCCAGAAGTGTTGGTCACCTTATTGAGTATCTTAGCTAACAGAATAAAAAATTGGCCTCTTCACATTTCATACATTTCAAAAGGTAGTATCTTTCTTATTTTTCTACATATAATATCTGAAAAGGCCCTTCAATGTTTGAATTATACTAAAGCATCTAAGAGATCAAAGTCTTTGTTTTCAGGAGGTGTTGAGTCTTCTGTTGCTGGGTCAGTGTTTTCTACTGCAGGAGGCAAGAGATCCTCATCTGTGAATTCTCTGGGAAAGCTAGGAGGCGCTGGGAGGTCTGTATTTTGTTTCCACGGTTTTCCAGGACATCTGGGGGAGGTTGATTCTGTGCGATCTGGCAACCCATTAAATAAAGAAGTATCAGGAAGAATTAGTGGTTCTGCATGAGTACTGCTTTCCTTTCTTGCACCCCCTGGATTAACTAGCCCTGCTGCTGTTTCAGCACTGACTGATGAGAGTGTTTCATTTTGATTAACCCCCCTTTCACTGGACTCCTCAGAAGATCTGGAGTTAGGATGTTTGTTTCCCATTTTACTGTGTTTTTTATGCCCACACCCATGTCCATTTCTGTGCCCACAAGCAAGTTCATCCCTATGCCTTTTGCCAAACTCCTGATCTTTTTTATGTCCATGCCTGTGCTTATGTCCATGTTTATGCCTGTGCTTGTGCTCAAGTTCACCTTCGCCTGCTGGTTCTTGTCCACCATCTCTTCTCATATCTTCACCTGGACTTTGTCTTTCTTCTTCATTTTTATCAGTGCATAAAATTTCGTTTGGTAGTTCTAGTGCAGCAGTGCTTCGGAAAGGTGTGAATCCAGGAGGCCGTCTCAGAAGTACAGACTGAAAAACATTGCAGTAATAGATATATTTGTTAAATGAACAAAACCAATAGCTTCAGATTTGGGAAATCCAGAAGTTGGCTTATTGCAGTACAATGAGTCATTTAGCAAAATGTGTTACTGGATTTTTAAGGTAAACTAATTATCTTTTCTATCTGTGATAAGCATGAAAACATAAACATCCTCCTAAACAACTCCAGAGTATTTCAGCAGGTATATGTTAAACTTACAATTTGTATGACACTGAAACTCTGTCAGCTTCACATGGGAATGATGCTATAGAGAATAAAACATGTACTGATTCCTGTACAGTTGATTTCTAGGACTAAATGCACTTTTTAGAGTAGAATAGAATAGAATAAACCAGGTTGGAAGAGACCTTCAAGATCATCGTGTCCAACCTATCATCCAACACCACCTAATCAACTAAACCATGCAACCAAGCATCCTGTCAAGCCTCGTCCTGAACATCCCCAGCGACGACGACCCCACCACCTCCTCGGGCAGCCCATTCCAATGGGCAATCACTCTCTCTGTGTAAAACTTCCTCCTAACCTCCAGCCTAAACCTCCCCTGATGCAGCCTGAGACTGTGTCCTTCAGTGTATAAAACCAGTTCATGCTAAAGGCTAGCACATCTCTGAGTAGTCTGAATACCAGAATATTTGAAAGATCTGGGTTGTTTCAGTGTATGAAATGTTCAATTTTAGGTTTCTAGATTTGACAGACGCAGTATGTAAGACTGCTTAGAAATAGCAGATGCAGCTTAAGGCTGGTTGTATGAATCATTCAGTTGTCAGTGAGTAATCTGTTTCCCCATCACTAGTCAACTAGAAGACAAAGGCTGAATGCATGGTGTACAGTCACTATCCAACATGGGTTTCGTCTCTGTCCACCAAAGTGTCTGATCATTATGTAGCTGCAAATCAGAGTTGTTTGGGATGGAGATGAAGTTGCAAGTTATTATGGATACAATATTGTAGTGAAAACAAAGAGCAGAGACATTTATTAGTTGGCACCTAATGAATGCATAGGTAGTTACAAAGGTGCTGAGCACAGTGAAGTACTGATTGTGTCTGTAAATTATCTCACATTATTCAGTGTATCTTCTCTATTCAATGTATTCTCTCTCCTTCTCCCTGCTTTTATTAAAAACCCTGCAATCAGCAGAACTAAAAAAGTTCCAATAATAATAATAAAAAAGACCTGTATTCCAGCCTGAAATTTTCAAAGTGCCCCATGTTCAGGGCTAGTTAATCACAGAGGTGGGCAGGAAGGAAGTGGAAAAATCTTCCTGCAGAGACTGACAGCTCATGGCAGGAGATCTGCTACTCTACTAATATGAAAAGATTCACAGATGCTTTTGAAATGGTGGAGTGTAAGTACTGTGTTGCCAAATACATTTTTGTCTCAGTTTTTAAACCTAGTATGAATAGTGATTCAAAGGAGCTGATGAGGCTTGATACTTCAGAGCTTAACTGATAATAGAAGGGAGCAGTCAACCAGCAGAATGTTCTCTTTGTCCTGTTGCCTTTGTATTCCTGTAATCACTGTGGTGTTGTGGTGAAAATGACTGGGGTGTAGCAAGCGGCTGAGGTTAGCAGGTGAGAGGGAGGCGTGTGGCATTACTGAGGTCATTAAAAGAGCTACATGTTCCTTTAGTTTTGGTGCAAAATATGTGATGATTTGGAATGGGTAAAGAATTTAATGACAGCTTTTCTTCTATGCTTTACTTTTGATTATGAGTAATGAAGAGGAATCATACCATTGACCGTTCTTTAGTGCAGTTAATCTGGGGAAGGATTTTATTCTCCCATGGGATCACATGAATTTGTGCTTCACATGGCATGCGTACCTATTGACAGAATAAAAATCAGCACATTGAGATAACAGAGCATCAGACACAAAGGAAAAGCATCCTGCATGAAGAAGAATTATTAAATAGTATTTTAAAATACAAATATACTTGGAAGGTTGCACAAATACCTATGAAATCCATCCTTCTGTATTGGGACACATCACTGCTTAGCTTTTTGAGGTTGTAGTATGCCTGTATGAACACTTCAATTCAACTTTGGATTGGAGATGTGGTCTTGTAAAATAGAATTTTTCATCTCCATCACTTCTGGAGCACTAACTGTTTAATCTTCAGGATATTACTAAGGAATACTGTTTGTTGATGGTATTTCTCCTACTAAAAATTGGAAAATTGAGAGAAAGGCTTTTTTTTTTTTTTTCCTCCCCTATTTGGTGCCTGCTGCACCAACAGGTTTTAAAACCTTGCAGGCAAATACTGTTCATGTGATGGGAAAAGAAAAGGCAAATAAAGCCTTTCCTTTCCAACCAACTCCCTTGCCAATGTTTTCTGGCCCTATCAGCATTATTTCCAGTGCCTGGAACACATTTTCCCAGTATAAGCAGCATGCACTCCAGAAACACCATTCCATTGTACATCAGTAACATGCCAATCTCATGTTTTACTTAGCTGCAAGTCCACAGTGTCAGTAATATTGTAGCTATTTCATTTTGCAGCAGCTTCCTCCCCTCCTTTCTCTGCTTCATTATTATCAGAAGAAAATTCCTTTTGGTTTGCATTGAGCACTGATCCTGCAGTTGGAGGGACTCAGTTTGAGCTTTGTGGTTTATTGCTGTTGTCATGGCCTTAGGTTACAGAGAAAGTTGTCCTAGCTGAAACAGAGGTCTAGTGAAAGAGGTAACAGAACTCAGGATGTGTTTTTACTTAAGTGTTTATGATTTCTGGTGCAAATGAATTTGTCCATTAGGAACAGTACAGTTGGCAACGTCGTCATTACTTACACTCTCTGATGTGGCTTCACAGTATTCATTAAACTCTTCAAACTCTGTCTTTGAGCAGTTTGTCTTCCAGACTGAAAATGTTAAATGGTAGTTTCGTCCCGCAACCAGCTGAAAAATTAGCAAGAAGGCTTTCTGGGGTGAAGGCATTTCATTGAAAAGGGTTCACAGGAAAGATGTTTTTCTACAAGTTTATACTATTCATCTTCTCCAAGCCCTTACCACTGGGGCAGCCTATGTTAAAGAACAATATTAAAATATTTGGCAGCAAACCTATCTGCTTCTAATTGACTTATTTGCTCCAGTTTCCATTCTCAGAAATTCCAGCATTGAAGGAAACAGAAAGGTCAGAATATTATCAGGCCCACAGTTTTAGCTTTGTTTTATTGGATGGCTGTGTTAATTTCATTAATAACAAATGAAATCATTAGAGACACTGCTTGGAGAGCCAAGTATGATGTAAGAAAAGTGGAATGCGAGTAAAATGAACTGTGTGACGAGCAGGCTCAGTTGAAAATTAATGTATTTGCCAAATGCATTAAACAGAGAAACTGCATGGCTGCTAGAATGTACCTGGTACGAGCTCTCTTATGAGTATTTTTTAGAGAGCCCAAGATAATATATCTTGCTTCAGAGACAACAGGCAAAACATTAAAATCTGTCTACTTTTTAAGATGTATGTATGCTAATATCAGTCATGATGTTGGAAGCGAGAAAAGCAAAAAGTTTGAAAGAAGAAAAATGTTTAAGAGAAGAAAAAGCATAGATATTATTAGTAAGATACTGTGAGCTAAGCAGAAAAATTCTGGTATGCTTTTAGGGCCTTCTCCAGTGCTACTGTTCATACTTAGGAGAGGTTGGCAAAGCATTTTCTGAACTACTCCACTGTCTTAAACCTCTGGTTTGATGTGTTGGGGCAGTAAACAAGGCAACTCCTAATGCTGATCAGTATTATCCTCTTGGGTCCTTGTTTGTCTTTATTTGATTATATTTCTCTGGGAAATTAGGAAGCCTCATTTCATAGAGCTTACACCTACTGTAGAGTGTACAGTGCTTAAAATAACAGAGAGAATATTGGTGTGGTGGATCGAGTGGGTTGTTTCTACTTTTCTACTGTAGGATTCTAAGGTCGGTTACAAAGGCTGGTAAGGTCTCTGAGGAGACCTCATTGTGGCCTTCCAGTATCTTAAGAAGGCCTACAAGAAAGCTGGTGAGGGATGTTTTAGGGTGTCAGGTAATGATAGAACTAGGGGGAATGGAACAAAAATAGCAATGGGTAGATTCAGATTAGATGTTAGGAAGAAATTCTTCACTGTGAGGGTGGTGAGACACTGAAACAGGTTGCCCATGGAGGTGGTAGAAGCCCCATCCCTGGAGGTTTTGAAGGCCAGGCTGGATGTGGCTCTGAGCAACCTGATCTAGTGTGAGGTGTCCCTGCCCATGGCAGGGGGATTGGAACTGGATGATCCTTGAGGTCCCTTCCAACCCTAACAATTCTGTGATTCTAAAAATGGGGTAGATATCAAGAAATTAGATGACTTAAGTCAGCTTCTGTCCCATGCTTTTAAAATCACATTACTCCAGGAAAATAAAAAAATCAAGAGATGGGAGATTTTTAAACAACTTCTGAACACAAGCCAAAAGGGATAACATTTTCCAAGAAAAAACTGCATGGATCTTTCAGTTACCACATGTATCAATACTTAGGTTTGAAATATCTTTTTTTTTTCTCCAAGTACAAACTTCAGATGACATTGGGCTCAAACCATTAACACTGCCATATCTACTGTTTATGTCTGTGGTATATCCCAACCTGAACTGTTGCTGCTTCTATTTCTCCAGCTTTATAGTAGAAGTCATCGTTGCTTTCCAAGTTGTACTTCTGCATAGAAACCTTGAGTAGTTCCTTTAGTTCTGGATGGTCATTTGGGATAGTCTTTGAACAACCAGTACGAGTGGCAGGAATTGCTGTGTCTTCAACTGAAAGAAATCAACAATCATCATATCTAAGGAACAAAAGAGTCAATGTAAATAAAGACTGGGGAAACCAGTTACAAAATTCTGCCTTCTGGAATGCTTTGTGTTTGGGTCTATCAGATGAAACCAAAATATCTTTTTAGTTTTATACATTCAGCATTTTTGTATCTTGCCTGTCTAAAAGAGCACTGCTTCAGCTCCAAGTGTCACATTGGCCACTTAACAGTTTTGTCAAAACAAGAATTGTGTGTACCATTCGTGGGTGGCTAGCAAACAGGGATGCACCTACTATATGTATGGGAGGACCTGACTCAGGTGAAACAGGTGCCAGTAAAAGAGTGTGTTAATTTCTTGAAGTAAAGCAAGTCTGAACAGATGAGAATGCAGCTCTTACTGCATGGAGTAGTACTGTATTCATTGCTCTAAGGCTGTGGATTGATGACAACCTGTGTCCAAAAAGATGGCTGCAGGAAGAATTAACAGTAAGAAAATTACTTGGGAGTTCAACTGTAATGAACTTACTTATTCTAAGTAATTTATTTACTAGGGGGGAGGGGGAAAGGCCTCTAATATATCAAATGTAAGTATAGCCATGCACTAAGAAATAAATAATGATAGTATCAATAGGTGAATTACCATTTTTTGACAACTTAAAGTGCTCAGTGCCTTTGCCTTTCAAAAGACTACATTGGAGCTCTCGGGAAAGTTCTTTACACAGGAGAACATGAACTCCCTTGTCATTGTGGTGGAACATGAACAGATTTTTGTGGGACAATTGCACTCTTGGAGTCTCTCTCTCTTAATCTCCAGTTGAGAATCGGGAAGCAGCTCTATGTCACAGAAGTAGGGCAGTATGCAAATGATAAAATGTGACTGCATATGAAACACTTGCAGGAAGTGAAAAATTCTGTGGTAATGTTTCATTAAGATGCAGTGCTTTTTTAGTCTTGTTACCATGTTTTCATTTCTTGCATTTTAATTCTGTCTTTACAGTTGTAAAAAAAACAACAACATTGAAAGCTGCAGAACTTTCAGAACTGATAGTGCCTACTACATACCTGGAAACTTGCATTTGCTTGCGATATCTGCGATCTGTGCCTGAAGATTTACAAAGGCTTTGGCTTCACATTGACCTACACGCTGGAGTGAAAAGCCCAAAACAGTTCCTTATTATTTAGAAATAATGAAGACGCTCCCATCCTAGCACCTTCTCACTATCAGAGTAAGTCAAACATGCTGCTAATTATTCTTTTCTCCCTCTAATAAAGTGAGAGCGAGAAGCCTGACAGTCTGTAGAGCCAGTAAATGATCAGGGTTCAAAAGAACCGCTCAGAGAAAATAAAACTGTAAAAGAGAATCTAAATGAACCGTTTGTATGTGTTCATTACTGAAGGAAATGGGGATGTTTACAGGCCAGAATCCTATTTTATGGGTAACTCACTGGAATTTCTGCCCTAAACTGTAAAGACCAAAAAGAAGATTACACAATTAACAAATCAAACATTTCCGAGTTTCTTTGTATTTACTCAGGTGTTCTAAAGGAACTGTGGTAGGTGGCTTGCTTAAAACTGCCTTGATATCTGAGAGCTGGAAGGAAGCAGACATTGATGCTGTTCTGTTTTGAAAAGGTTATAGGCCCATAAAACTGATGCCTGTACCATTCAAGTGATTACAAATGGTAATAAGGAAAGAACGGTGGAGAATGAATACATCAAGGCGAGAGCGGGGGTTTTGTTGTAAACGGAAGTTGTGTTTTGCAGATTTATCAAAGTTCTGCAAAAGCATCAACAAAAGTGGGCAAAGAGACTTGTTGAAAACATTTTTTTTTCAAAAAGGTTTCAGTGAAATCCCTTATCAGAAACTTTAAAGGAAACCCAACTGCAGAATGAGAACAATTACTGACAATTCAAGATCTTAGTGCTATTACAGAAAATATTGTCCATTAGAAAATGTGCTTAGCAGTGGTTTAGGAAAAAAAAAATCAAGATAAGTCTTATTCTCCAGGCTAGGGAGAGTGACACAATGCCCAACTCTGTGGTTCAGATGGATGCTCAATGCAGGATGCAATCCTAATCTTTACATTTCAAAATGAATAATACAGAGCTGAATAACAGTATGAAACAACTTCCATGGAATTTGGTCATTCCACGATATGGAATGTTCCTGGAATATCAGATTCTAATGTCAGTCAATGATCTGTTAGCAAGGCTGCTTAACAGTTTAGGAGATAAGTGATAAAGATCCAATCCCTCAAACCTTGCACAATCAAAGCAGTGTGTGAATGAGCTTAAGGTTTAAGGGCAGGTGCAGTAACGGAGAGACTTGCTCCAGTTAGTCTGTCTCACTCTCCTGTTAACTGCCAGTGTTGTCATTCTTTCCTTTTACAATTAATGCGCTTGAAACATTCTGAAATATTTTTTGAGACATCCAAGGAGCAATTTTGTAACAGGAGAGGCTCTTGAATGTCACACTCAATAGTGCACTTCCACAACAGCTGAAACAGATGCAAGTCCTGTGGTTTTTTCCTCCCCCATTTACCACCACTCTTCATTATGACTCTGCTTTCCTGTCTTCTGCATTGAATTTGCAGGAGTGCTGCCTGACCTCATGGTGATCTGGTCCAGGGGACTGGTTGAGAGAACAACTCTCAGGGTTTGGGACACTTAATTCTGTTTCAGGTCAAAAAAGCTGAGGAAGTACCTATTTGTGCAGCATTGTTTAGCTAGAGTATGCATGTTTATTAATAAATTCCACTTATTTGGACTGTGGTAGGAATTAAGTAAAAATTCTTCTACTTGCTGTTCTTAGAAGATAGGTCTTAAGCTGGAAAAACAGTGCTCATTTTAATTATTGCTTTTTGGGTTGCTTTTGAATAACTCCTTGAATAATAAAACTTCTCAAGTAATCTACTGTTTGGATGAGGATGTTTAGATCCTATAGAGTAATCTGTTACCACTTCAGTGGTCATCATTGCTGATTGAGAAGACGTATATATTCTAATGTCATGAACAGACAGTTATCTCTAAGCCTGGATTTAAACTTCATTCACAAAGGGAAGCAAGACTATAGATTTTCTGGCTTCAGAGCTCCATAATTATTTGTTAATATGATACCTTCTTGCTAAATAGATTTTAAAGATTACTTACCCCTCTAGAAGTGGTTTTGCACTCTGGAGTTAAATCTTGAAATTGGTCTTTGGAGCAATTAGTCTCCTCAATTTCAAATTTAATTATATAATTCCATCCAGCTACCACCTGGAACAGATACATTATGTAAACCAATACAAATTTGGAAATTAAACTATTAAATGTGATTAGCAAAAAAAAAAAGCAAAACTGCTCTTCTAGTACCTTCCATCTATCAAATCAATTTGCCGTCATTGAGCCATAGAATATTCACGGACAGCAAAAAAAGTCTTGTCCTTGTGATACAAAAAGTAAACTAAGTCATGCATATATTAGAAGTGCAGTTTGTATTTGGAATCCACTTTTCCTGGCAAGCCTGCAGTCTCATAATTCTTGGTTTCTTGCACTTTCCTCCAAAGTATCTGTGACTTATTATTCCCAGTGACAGGAAACTGGTCTAGATAGATGACTGCACTAATAGAGCTTGGCAAGTCCTGTGTTCCTGAGCATGGGACATAGTAAAACAGCATCTGAATAATGTAACTTTATACCACTGGCATAATTTCTTATTGAGTGTCCTGTGTTTATCTTCTACCCATAATTGTGTCTGCTTTGGGCTTTACCTGCCCCTGCCTGCTTTTTGTCCAGATTTCTGCCCCTTTTTTTTGTTTCCTCTCCAGGAAACAGTTTGGTTTTCCTTACTCTGGCTACTGCTGTGCACCCATGAAATCTCCCTACATCACATGGGTCAGGTAGCACTGAGCTAAAAAAGGGAAATTAGAGAAGCTTTCCATCCCTGATCAGTTAAAGTGGAGGGCTCCAAGTAGTCTCTGTTGACCAGGGTTACATGTTGGCTCTCTTCCCAGCTGTGGGATTGCAGTCTGTCTGTGATGCTGTGTCACAGGGCTTCAATGTTGTGTAAGCTAAGGGGATTGTTACCATCAGTAAATAAAAAGAGGACAACCTAAAAGAAATCATGGGACAAATTGACATTTTGGCTAAGTAAATACATGTACATTCAAAGCAAAGGGCCTGTCTTTGATGTCAGCTTATATACCAGTTAAGAGCAAAGAAACTTCACTTCCTTAGCAACATGACACAGATCCATAGGAGAGACCTTCACAGGGAAGGAATTGTGCATGGAATAGCAGATGACGTGATATTTCTGTGACTTGAGCAGCCATTTCTTGCAAAGCAGAAATGCTTGTGAGCATGTGAAATTTTCTTGTGTGCAGAAATCTTTCAGCAAGTGACATGCTGGCTTCTTCTTGTTCTCTTTCCTTTGTGGGGTTTACCCTTTGTATAACGTATAGCAGCTGCTGACATATGGGTCGTACTGCATTGCAAAGCCATAGATGCCTGCTGTTGTTTGAGAGGTTAAAGAGTATTGGAGACATCTGTGCAGGCTGGCACTTTTGGCACAGAACCTGGGATAGATCTTCTCCTGCTGGTGCTTCAGAGGGAAGCCAAGTGGGATACCTAAGAGCATCTGAGATGACATGAAATGCCCATGTCAGCACCGAATTCAAATAAACTGGTGCTAAACGCCAGTTAGATGCAACTGCAGATTGGAAAAAAAAAAATTATTGATAATCCAAATTTTTGAATGCTGCCAGTTCTGAAAATCCACTGGGTAACTGTTTTATGATTCCTTAATTTATAAGAGAATTATTTCCAGGGTCTACATTCTAGATACATATTGTAAGCCTTTATGAAACATAAGCCACTTTAGAATCAGAAACATCCAGTATACCTGGTTTGGTGTTGGCTTTTTTTTTGGGGGGGGGGGTGGTGGGGGTGGTAAAATTTAGAGCAAACCCATGCACAAACCTGTCTTTTGGCTTCTTTTATTTCCACAAGCTTAAAAAGGGCAGGTTCAGCACTGTGCCTGTTAAATTTTTGAATGGCTTGTTTCAGAATTTCTGGCACTTCTGAACTGTCACTTGATATAGGCTGGAAGCATCCAAGACAGGTACCCACAGCAATTCTTATCTTTGTAGCTGGAAAAGAAATGAACAAAAAAAAAACCAAACAAACATAAGGCTTCATGTAAAACAGCCTCAGGATTTTCTTTTTCCTATCTAGGAATGAGACAAAAGGTTCAATGAGCAAGACCCTTTCCTGCTTTTAATTGAAGTGTTCAGCAAAACCTGTACTTCAGTTTCAGGGCCTGCAAAAGGCATTAATTTTATTTAGGAACATAATTTGGTTTGTGGTGGTAGGGGCTATCCATGGCATTTGGATCCAGCCATAGTTCAGGAGTCACTGAGTCTCTGAAGAACCTTGCCCATAGTTTTGACACCAGTAAGGCAGAGTCATCCCTCATTCACTCAGGGAAGAGCCACTGGACACTACAAGTAAGGAGGTACTCAAAATTTTTCAGAGCTCACCCACCATGTGCAGCTGCTTGCTGTCCTCACTGTGTTACAGGATGGGGACTTTGGCAGGAGTGTTTTGGCTCACCCATGTGAACTGCTCTGACTCTGAGCTCCTAAGGGAATATAGTTGAGCTGTCCTACTGAGGTGTTGCTTGTCACTGTGGCTGCCAGTTACCACTCAGTGTTACTGTCAGGCTTAACCAACTGGATTGGCAGTGGATAGACAAGCTTGACAGGGATGCTCAAACTTCTGTTTCCTACTACTAATCCTATTAAGTCTCTTTCCTTCCTAGTAATCATGGATTGGATTTTCATAAATTAATTTTATAGTTCAATACATAAATTAATTTCATGATTCAGTGAGCTTGAGAATGAAAGTGGGACAATATGTGGTCTCCATGGAATTGAAGTAAAATTTGTGTGCGTGATCCTCAGCTGGCGTGAACTGGCTTTAATGGGGTTAGGCCAGCTTGCACCAGCCAGGAAACCAGTCCAGGTCAGTATGATCAAACTGTTCCACTATGAAGTCTGAACAGTGTGGTACCTATCATGGTGGAGAAATCCTCACCAGATAGGGTCTACTGTTTTGCACTTTCCTTTAGATTTGATTTGGATGCTCTGTACATTTAGAATATCTCACTGTAAGCAATACCACTAAGTGTTAGCTCTCCAAGGGGAACTTGAACAAAACCTGGCCCTTCATATTTCTAGCAACATTTACTTTGATTCAGTAATGGCAAATATATACATGTGACAGAAAAAATGACCATGTTTTCAGGGAGTAATCACACGGGAGATAATAAAACAACAGTACCCCCAGTTCCAAACTGCCTATGGTCCCATGAAATTTTCGTAAGTGCTGAACAAGTGTCATCTTTTTTTCAGAGTTGCTATAATTTAGCAAGAAGAGATGAGCTTCTTAGACCACATACAACTAATGTAATTTATGGGTTTGTTTGGTTTGTTGGTTTGTCGTTGGTTGGTTATCTAAGGAAAGCTTCAAGTACAAATTTCCCATGGATTCTCCGTGGGATTCACACAGCTTTTTCTGGCAACTAGGTGTCACCCTTGCTCTACAAATGCGTCTGAACCTTGCAGCCTATGTTCTGTAGCAGAACATGGAGATTTTGTGTACTGCAGTCCCTAGAAGCGCGCTGGCTGGAGGTACAGACATTTGAGCATTAAGCAAGATAATTAGAAACAAAAAAGAACCGAAACAAAACCAAAACCAAAATAACCTCCCACAAAAACAACTGAAGCCCCCCACAAAAAATGCCAAACATTTCAGAAATTGTGGTAGGTATTTCTGTAGTTAAAATGCACTTGGCTCCCTACTAGTAGTTACATGGATATTGTAATAGTAGCTTCAATATGTCTTGCAGGAACAATGGGCATAGGCACATAGAGATCTCGGTTTCAAAGCTTTTAAAACAATGTGATCCCTTTCTAATGAAGGAAATTACTATGTGAACATGAGTCATATATGAATGTCTTATAGGCAAGAAATCATAGAATGGTTTGGGTTGAAAGGGGTATTTCAGAAAATGTAGTACTGCTGCTTCTTAAGATCCAAAAGATACCACAGTCTCACATAATTGCATCACTACAGGGTTTTTATTTTGTAACTAAAATGGTTTTGTTGTTCTTTTTTTTTTTTGGTTGGGCTAAATATTTGCATTGATAAACTTTAACAGAAATACTTTGGTCAACTTTATTTTGGAGAAGATAAGGTACTGTTTTGTCATGTAATTTTTTTTCATATATCATTTCTGGCACAATTCTAAGTAAGGATAGAAAATTCATGTGTGACAAGCTGTATCTAGTCTCTAAGTGATTGATATGCTTTTGGTCTTAAGCAAATTCACTTTAACTTGGTATAAATCCAGTGTTTGAAGAAACTTAGTGTGCATACTGGTTTTCATTATCCTAGAGAAACTGCCAGTGCTTCACTGACTTAGCCTATGTGTGTGTGACAGTGAAGTGAAATTTCATCTTCAACATGTAGTTGCTTAGAGTATTTATAAATAGAGCATTTATAAATGTCCAAGTAGAAAGGTAAGGAGCTCCTACCTCTAAAATTACCAGAAAACCTCAGTATTGTATTTTTCCCATTTATATTTGTCAACATACTTGTGGAATGCTACCCCAAACAGTTACATACCTGGGAAAATTTTACAGTCCTGCGAAACATTACTCATTTTTTCACCATTACTCATGTGAACTCGAGCTGTGCATTCTCCTGTGCTCTGCAAAAAACATATGACAACATTTGTCTTAAAATTGCTGAAGAAAAATACAGTGCTATATATTCATCTAGCTATTGAACATACCTGACAGTTGCAGATTGAGTTGGGGAACAAGCTCATATTTGCATTTGGACTAATGTCTCATTTGCTGTTTTGTTACTGAAAAAGGAATGGTGCTGTTGATTGTGAGGAGAGTAGAGAAGAAACGGAGCAGATAATTTGAAAGATGGCTTTGTGTCATGATTGATGCATGTTCATTAACTGAAGAATGTACAGTTAGAATAACGGAAATGAGCACATCCTCATAAATGAAGTCCATATGAGTTGTGTATTTACCTAATTTCCTCTCTGCTAGTACAAGATAGGCAGCAGTCAACATGGCATTTCACACTGACCCTAATGGTGTTAACACCTTCATCCCTTTCTTTGCATTGTGTACTGTGTGAAATAACAGGGACTTCCCCTGGAAATGTGCAGTGTTCCTGCATGCTAAGCCCCATCCCTGGGGGTTTTTTAAGGCCAGGCTGGATGTGGCTCTGAGCAACCTGATCTAGTGTGAGGTGTCCCTGCCCATGGCAGAGGGGTTGGAACTAGGCGATCCTTGAGGTCCCTTCCAACCCCAGCAATTCTAAGATTCTATGCTATGTGTGCCCCAGTTGTATCTCCTCTAGGTGTTCTCTGGCATATTGCACTGCGGAAAGCCCTCTGGGATTTTTTTTTTTGCCATAGTGGCTTCTATGTCAGTAGTTTTGTTGGGGCAGATCTGAAGTCAATTATTTGTGCAAGTTTCCATTATAAATCATTAACAGCAAGTTTTATAGCCCTCACACTCTCACAGTGCTTGTATCATATGTTGAATTTGTAGTGAACCTACATATTGAAGTGTTGAAGTGTTGAAATGTTCCCTTCTGCATGTATTCAGGATAACAATGGTGAAATCACAAGTAGAATGGTGAACTTTAGAGATGTAAACAAACATTGGTGTAACTGGACTTTAGTCCTATGAGCTCTCAAATGCAACACAACTAAGAAAGTGAAATTCTTCACTGTATTTTTCCCCAGGTAGCTGTAGTCTTGGTCATTAGGCTGATGTTTCTGTACAGAGAACTTTTAAAGAGGACAGATACTTACAGCCTCTTCAGATGCTTTGTAATCACAGTCTTGCCAGAGTTTGTTTTCTTCTACAGCACAAGTGGTTTCTTTTATTCGATATTTCACATAGAATTGTGGGTCAGGACCTGCCTGGATAAAAACAATGAGCATGTCATCATTTGCATAGCCATAAATCAAGAGAAAAGATAAGAGAGTCAAATGGTAAATAATATCCATTGGTTACCATAGGTTTTACAGTGTAGTTTCAGATTAGCTGCTGGTCTCCATGCTAGGTCTTCTAAATCTTGGTAGTTTAATAATTACCTTACCTATTTATATTACTGAGCCCTTACCTACAATTACAATATATTGATACCATAGGTACAGGATGCTCAATTACCTTCAGTTTAATTTGTAGTACCGAAGAGTTTAGAACCAGAAAGAAGTGGTTAGGTTTTATGCTCATATTCAAATGCACTCCAAATAAGCAAATTTGAGTTGCAGGTTGGACAGTTAGCATAATTACCAGCTTGGACTATGCTCCTTGCTGCCTCTCTCACTCCTGGCCTTTTCCCAGAGCTGTCTACTTTCCTTCTGTACATCTCCACAGGCAGCCCAGCAACAGCAGCCAGAAACCCTCAGGCAGCCTGGCAGTGCCTAGTCTGCCTTTACTTTAGGGTACTTAATCTGCCCTGCCTACTCAGGGGAAAGGGGCAAGGAGGGCATATGATCTGGAGACAGCCTTTGGCAGTGCCTGCAGCTTTCCTATCGGCATTAAAGGCAGAGCTGCTCTTCAGGGTAGGCTCAGGAATCCCATGAGATGCATTAGAGATGTGGTAGTAAGCAAAGTTTGGCCTGGCCAGTGGAAATGCTTCCAATGTTGGTAATCAGAAGGAAATGAGTGAGGGGGTATTTTCTCCTCGCCGTAAACTGAGTAGTGAGCCCGTAACATAACAAAAACACACAGCAAGGTTTGTTGTTCATCCTTTAGGGGAGATATAAAGGCAGAAGTTACTAATCTTTTACAGCCACTTAAAATGTGCTGCCAACGTGCCTTTTCAAATACAAATACTGGCAGTTGCTGTACTTTAACACTGGTTATCCTTAAATGATAGTGCTGGGAAAATTAAATGAGAATTCCTGCCTTAGTGGTGCAGCTGAGCTGATGTGGGTAGAATATACTGAATTTATGCTCATGTAGAATTAGATTCTGTGTTCTCTCAATTCCTGTTGTGTATTGCCACAGCTGTGAAGGGGTGCAGAGGTACCTGATAAATGTTTGCAGGTTGTAAAACAGGATGAAAGGTCTCTAAAAATATAATGGATTTAATTCTCAGCAGGTATAAATTGACATTTATAGAGCTGCATCAGATTATACTATCTGGGAAGTAGATTTAAAAAGAGCTAAATTCTGTTTTCTATTACAGTGTTCCAGATCTGTAATAAATCAGCTCAGTAAGTAAACAAAATAGGTGAGAAAAGGCATTATTTCTGTACATTATTTGTTTATGTCATTATTATTATTAGGAACAGCTATGCCTTTAACTGGGGCAGGTTCAGTCTTTCACCAGTCAGCTTTTATGTTTTATTACCTTATCAATAATGAATGTACATGAATATGTAAGAACCAGCTATTTAATTAATGTATTCAACATTGTGAGACTAGCAATGAATAAAACCTATACTCTTTTTAGAAAAAGACTATTGAAGATAAGGAATTCTCTGTTGCAGATTCCTCTTTTCTGTTTTTACTTAACATTATAGTCAGATCAGTGATTCAAAGTAATAACTGATTTCCATCTCAGATCTTTTAAGAAAGAGAAAGATGGATATCTAGAGGAGGAAAGATAAACAACAATTGCAATAGATATTAACCTGTCCTTTGGCAACAGCAGCAAAAGGAAGGTGGTGTTGCAGCTCTGATACAAAGATGCTTGCAGTAGCCTGTTATTAAGGATGTGTGTAGTTCAGTGTAGACAGTAGGACTATTAATTTGTTTAATGTTAATTGTGTAAAGGGTTTGCCAGATTTTAATCTTTGTTACTACGTGCTAAAATCTCCCATTTGCAAACAGGAAAACCAGAGGGTAGGTGCCAGGAGATTTGGGCAGTTTACTGTAAGGCATTTAGCAATTCACGTCCCCTTTCTGAGGTCAACTTCTATCTGATTAAAAGTATCTTGTGATTTTTGGAGTGCAAAATATTCTCTCTGGTACTGGGTTTCTTGTGTTTTACATCTGAAAATCCAAGCCAGTAGAAAAAAAAGGTAATGTTGTTTTCAAGTAAAGTAATGCTTGTCATTATTATGGTAATAATCGTCTTTGTATGCCTCTCAGAGGTAAATACCCTTTTGTTAGATTAATGCTATACAGGACTCCAGGCAAAGGATCATGTCTCATTCTTTTTTTTTCCTGTCACTCTGTTTGACTAAAATACCACCTTGTGCTGTGACTCAGGACTAGAGTCAATCAAATAATATTTGCAAGCAATTTGTTCAGAGTATAGCCACATTTTATGTCATCCTTTCTTATGTTTGATATCAGCTCTTCCCAAGCCAAGATAATATTCAGGTTCTTTAAGAAGTGTGGGTTTGCCATTGAGCTGAAAACCTTAGTGATGATGCAAAGGGGTAGAATTCCCAACAGAGAAAGGAGAAAACAGAGTGGACTAGTAAGACACATTGTATTAGCAACAGAAATTATCTATTCTTTAGTCCTCTCATTAATGAGCAGTTCACCAGCCCACATAGCCCCGTTGATAAGAACAGAATATACATCCCTGCTTGTCATGGTAATGAGTGTCTTACTGTGCAAGTCATTCCTTTGATTTTTAAAACGTTTTTGGAAGACACTTTGGTGTCATGCTTGCTCTCGTGAGCAATGTGGAGATAATCTGATTTAGACTACAGAAACAATTCCAGCTTTTTTTTTTTTTTGCCCCCAAAGTCTACTTACAGTTCTCTTGGCTTCCATCACCATGTATAGAGCAAACTGATTGCCAGTTGCTCTATCTCCATTGTATTTCTTCAGTGCTGCGTCGACAGCTTTAAAGACATCAGGGTCATCGCAGTGTGAAAATTCAAATGGTATAGGGTTGGCTCTGCTAGAGATAAAACTACAGCAGAGCATGAGTACAATGAAAGGTTTCATAATTGAGGAATAAAAGTCCCCTGAATTAGAAGGCTCTTGAAAAACCAAATGGAAAAGGAATGCCTGACAGGGTTTTAGTCAACTCTTCTGTTTTTCAGGAGCAATAGCTAAGTAAACAGAATGAGTGGATTGCTGGGGTTGGTTGGTTCTCATCATACCCTGTTTATACTGCAAATAAACTTCTGAGTTTATCTAAATAAACTTTGTGTGGTCACCACAATGACACTAAGGTTATCCACCTGCCATCAAGATAACAGGCTAATGGCTGCAGCTGTGGACAGCAGGCTGAGCAGGATAGCTCCTGAGCGAGAGACAGCAGAATGCTTGCAGCTTTCTGGCTTCTTTTCTTAAGATCTAAACTGCTACCAAGAATGAATTTCAGAAGGCTTAAACAAGACACTCAAGCAGGTCACAGTGGCAATGAAGTTTTGGTCCTGGACAGCAACTCTGTAAATGTTACAGATCTGTTTAGTGTTCAGTCTGCAATAGTTCTGAGAAGCTGGAACATGTTTGTAAAACATCTTCGGACAGATGAATGTCATGTAGCTCTTCCAAAACTCTTGATAAACCTTGCCCTTCACTCTGCTATTGCAAGTATCCATTTTTGCTGTCACATGAAGACTGCCTTTGGACCATGGATTAATCAGTCTTCTAATGTCCTGTAATTATTACAGACAGGGAAAGTGAGGCCAAAGAACAAGGGGTTAAATGATGTTGTCTGTCTCAGGCAGAACAGGAATCAAACCTGGCTGGGAACATCTGGTCCTTGCTCCAGCGTAAAGCACCAAACAGCTTTGCTCTGAAACTATGAATACCCTGGGATTGCCTCAGCTGCAGTGTTCCAGTTGTGTGTTGCTACAAGTTTTGGTTGAAGAAAATGCGCTTTAGAGGCTCTGAGGATAAACTATGGCAGAAATAAAAATTTTGCACATGAATGGACTTCTAAAAATTAGAAAACCTTCACTCAGTGACACGAAATGCTGTCTCCATTTTATTTCTCTTCCTTTGATATACCCCTCTACTATATTTATGCCATTAAAAATTACTAATTTTTTGTGATTAATCTCATGTTCTTGCTTATGAGATAACTGTTCTGAACTAACTCAGTGGAGTCCCAGGTCTGCCTGAATGGACTTTACCTTGAGAGGGCCTAAAGAGACACCGGTATTCCTTCTTCCCACTCCTCCCAACTCAGTTTCTGGTGAGGAAGTTTCAGCAATAAGGAAAACCTTTCCATGAAAGAGTTCTTACATGCATCTGCATTTCTGCTCCTCTAAGAGCAGTTCTTTGAAAAGGGCTGTCCTTGAATACAGTGTACCTGGTACATCACCACCAGCAACTGTAGCAATGGAAGCACCTGTGCAGGCCACCCTGCGGTGTTACACTACAGGTCATTAACTATTTTCAGATCTTTTCTAGATAATGGCAGTAATGCAACCAGTGTTAGTCAGTTCATGCTAGAGTATGCTTCATGGGTTTTTTACTGTGCAGCTGAACATCCATAGGAACAAAAAAGACAAAACTTTGGCAACAGTGTCAAGAAAAAAAATTTCTTATGGGTCTTTATTTTCATTGAATCTTTATAAAGCATGAGAATAGTGCCATGGGAGGTGGTCAGATTGCCTCAGAGAAGTACATTATAATGATGAATTATGAGAAAATTAAAGATTGCTCTATTAGAGAATGTTCCTTTTTGCTAAACTGAAAAGCATTACTTGCTGAGGAGATTTGTACCCGTTGGCATTATCTGGGAGACAGAGACTTTTGAGCCTTTCAGTTATGGCAGTCTGCGATAGCTGGGAATCAAGAGGCAGATTGGAATACTTGTCTTAGACATTTTCAGTGCTTCTCCTCCCCAGAAATTGTATCTTTTCTTCCCTTCTCCATGTGCTGTTTTCATTCATTGTAAAACTATTATTGGCCCTGCAGCTCTCAAACCAGGAACATCTTCTCTGAGGTCATATAGAGGATTTTTCTTCCATGGAGTTATGTGGAAATAGAGGTAAAATTTCTGGAAGAATGAGTTTGGGGTTTCCTGGGCATGACTTTGATTGTGTAGGATGATCTGGAAATACCAGAGCTTCTGGCATCTCCTTTTGATTTGAGCCAGTGAAGAAAGTATCTTCCTCAGTGCTGGAGGAGTGAGGGTTGTTTTGGGATACTTCAAGGAAGTTTGCAGTGGGAGGTGTGAGAGAATCCTGCTGATTTAGAACTGGAATGTGATAGACAGCTCCTGTTACCTGTAATGGAAAGTGCTTTCCTGGTATACTTGTCCTGTTGCAGTGGTGTCTGTCATAGTGATGACAGAGATGATGATGAGGAGGAGGGTGATGTGGTCCACAATTGGAAGGAGGATGGTGGTGATGTGGTCCACAATTGGAAGGAGGATGGTGGTGATGTGGTCCACAATTGGAAGGAGGATGGTGGTGATGTGGTCCACAATTGGAAGGAGGATGGTGGTGATGTGGTCCACAATTGGAAGGAGGATGGTGGTGATGTGGTCCACAATTGGAAGGAGGATGGTGATGATGTGGTCCGTGAGGAGGGGGAGGAGGACAGTGTGATCCATGATGGGGAGGAGGGTGGTGGTGATGTGGTCCATGATGAGGAGGGCAATGTGGTCTATGGTGGGGAAGAGGATGGTGGTGATGTGGTCTGTGAGGGGGAGGACAGTGTGGTCCATGATTGTGATCATGATCATGTGCTGCATCATGGGGAGGAGGAGAAGGATGTTGATGTAATTCCTCTTGGGAAGGAGAAGAATGCTGCTGTTCATCATGGGAAGGAGAAGCAGACAGGGAATGTTTGGGTTCCTCTTGGAGAGGAGGATGTGGTCCACCGTGGGGAGGAGGTGGAGGACAATGGTGTGGGTGATGATGGTGATGATGTCCACCATGGGGAGGAGGAGCAGATCCTTCATGATTTGCTTGATGTTCTTCTTTGGAACTATCTTTATGCTCAGCATCTTCAGGTCTGGATTGAGAAGAGGGTGGACATCCATGCTTGTGATGATGTCTGTGAGGATGTTTGTGATGATGTCTGTGACCAAAATGATGATGAGGACGTCTGCAGTCATGTAGCTGTTTATAAAAAACACACCAAGAGACAAAGTATAAGTGAAATGTAAACAGGACAGAAGAAAGTGATGAGAGAGAGAGGAGCTAGTAGGTTTGCATTTACAGTTCTGTAAGGAAGGAAAAAATACTGTTTTTTCAAGATAGAAGAGAAGGAGTAGGTGATAAAATGCCAAATTACTGCAAATCATCTGGAAATACTACGCCAAGACAGAGTGAAATCATATAACCCACTGAGCAAAATCTGGGAGGGACCAAAACATTATAAACCCCATGCTGGACTAGCTGTTGTGATATAAAATGAAATTCCAAATACAATAAAGATTCTCTCCCTGCTTCTTTCATTCAAACAGTCCTTTGAATTTGTTTTTAGTCTCTATGGACTTTAAGGATTATGATTTGACTGAGAGAAGACACCCTTGGAGGGAGTAGTGGGGGCAGCTCCATTCTAATTCATTTTGGCAATCAAAAGCCAGTCTTTCCAGACATGCTGCACCACACCCAGGCAGTAATAAAGGGACAAGGGAGTGTAGTGACAGGAAAAGGGGCAATGGTTTTAAATTAGAGCAGGGTACATTTAAGTTGGACATTAGGAGAAAGTTCTTCACAGTGAGCGTAGTAAAATACTGGAATAGGTTGCTCAGATAGGTGGCGGAAGCCCCATCCCTGGAGACATCCAGAGTCAAACTTGATGGGGCCCTGAACAACCTGATCCAGTCAAAGATGACGCTGCTCACTGCAGGGTGGTTAGCCAAGATGACCTTTGAGGGTTCCTTCCAGCCTGATGCATGCTGTGAGCCTATGATTCTGTGACATAACTGTTGCAATCATCTTTCAGCGTGGGCTGCGTGAGGCTGCTGTAGACTGCTTGAGGCTATAGCCAGAGACATTTCAGCAGGCGAGTACGTACCCAAGGACGGTAGATTTCACAGCTTATATCTGTTCCATCAGATTCCTCTGGATCACTGATAATTCTTGCCTTGCAGAATCCCACATGCTAAACAAAAGCAAAGGGAAGAGAAAAAAAAAAGCACATCTGGATGCTTGTGATTGAGTTAACAAAGCTACTGAAACATCAAGATTGTAAAAGCTAGGCTAGTTCCTTCAGTACTTGCAATGTTTACATAACTTAAATAGATCCTGAGCTTTCTGACCAGTGATACTTGCCAGCTATTAATAATGATTAAAGTATGTGCCAATCTTGAGTGCTCCTGACTGGGGAGATCACTTTGCTGTGTGCATCTAGAGAGCATCTTGCTCCTCTTTTGATGCCTGTAAGAACAACTTAGCTACTGAATCCTTCAAAATGGCTACCCTGTGGGCAACTGATATTTATTCCTTGGTTTCATCTTTGCTTGCCAGAGTTCTGTTCAGATTGGGCTATTCTGAAATTCTGCTGAATGGCCTCAAAAACATACTGCATAGCTGTGCTTCTCCAGACAAAGCTCAAGGCAGAGGTTTCTTCCAGACTTATCTTTTGAAAAATAGTTTGTTACAGTTGTTCATCATCACTTCCCTTAGCATCCTCTGTGCCTTGACTTTCACCTGCTATCCAGTCGCTGCATGTGGAACTGCTCATGTGCAAGAGAGCACAGAGCTTGGGGAAGGACTTCTGTGTATTGGTTTCTGTAGTGGATGCTTGATCTTGATTATTTGGGCCATTAGTAACCCATTATGAGCACTGATTACAAAGGTTAATGGTATTTTACACGTGCACCCCAGTGGTGGCAGCATTGAGAACAGAATTCAAGCACTCTAGCCATCTGGCTTGTGCTTCAGTCTAGTCAACTTTTGGCTCTGCTACCCGTTTGTTCACCTTTTCCAGTCTTCTGCCACCCAAGGAGTCAGAAAAGAAAATGGAAGTAGCTAAACCAAAACTTCTGTATGTTTGGATTGTTGTTTGGTTTGTTTTTTTCCCCCATAGTTTTATGTAATTCCTTCAGTTTACTTTCTGGGGAGTAATTTGTTCTGAAATTATGATTTTGCCTACTTGTTTCTTTGATGTAGATTCCTATTGTAAGGGGAAGGTGAGAAGGCAACTTTCTGAGTAATCTGCAGACACACCTAGATTATTACACTCACTGTTCCCCAGCAGAAAAGGGGGAGTGGGGGTGGAAAGTAACCCTGGGCACACTGGGATGACATAATATGTGTTTGCTTTTTTTCTCTCAGTATTTCTGACTTGTATTAGGGTAGAACTTTTTGTGAAAACAGCATGAATTACTTCCTAGAGATTGGCTTTCATTTGAATGTGAATGCAAGATCCAAACTGAAAAGCTCCTCACCCCTAGGTCTGTAATATGCCAGCCCCCAGATACATTTAGATTTGAGAGTTCAGGCTGGCTCCTGGTAGAATAAGCAGAAGCCATGGCAAAATTATGATCTGGATTTGGGTGTGCTGGATGCATGCTTATGAGGAACACTTGGAAATATTTTGGGAAGATCATCTTGCTCTCAGCCATTGTACCAGTGCTCATTCTAGGACTTTACTTACAGCGTGCCAGTCATCCAGAAAATCACATTCCAATGCCTGATCTGCTTGTTCTGTGGACTTGGAACAGTTGGTCTCCTTTATAGAGAATGCTACCCTGTGACCTTCGCGGGAGGCAGTCTGAAACCAAGAGGTTAAACAAGAAATAGTAGCTAGGTGTATTTTAAAAAAATTAATCCAGTTTAAAAAAATAAAAGCATCCATACTTCATATTGCTGACAAAATCCTGTCTACATCGTGCTTTTGTTACCTGTGCTGTCCCAATGTTCATGCACTTATGTGTATTCAGTGAGGAAAATAGATTAGATAATTCATACCTGACTTGTTCACACAGCTTTATGAGTTCTGGAATGGTTGTTTTATTTCTTTGTCTAGTGTGTCTGTGTTATAAAACCTCTTACTTTTACAGCCTATGTTTTTATGAAGTAGCATCCTTAGAGTCTTCTCCATAAACAGAACTGCTGCTCCTGTATGAATACAGAGATCTATTGGATCGCAACCATCCCTATCCAGTGGTGGTGGTGGGGTGACACTACAGTGATGATGCTAATTTGGCATAAAATGCTGCCAGTTGCTATGAGACTGTTGCTTTTTCTCTTTTCAGTGGCATAATTAATAGAGAAGGCATTGCTCCACGAGAGCATGGGAGAAGGCCTGTCTGATCCCCTTAGAATCCATAAAGAGGTGTTTCATTTTAATTTCCAAGTGCAGTAGTAGTTTATTTCAAGTCTGTATTGAAGGTGTCCATAGCATGTGTGTGCACACAAGTTTCACTAATTTAACTAAATTGCTTAAACTAATTTACTTATTTTTTTAACTAGTGGGGTATTTTTTCTGGGGGGGGATGTTGGGGGTGTGTGTGTTGGTGTTTGTTGGGATGTGTTTGTTTGGTTTTGTGTTGCTTTTTTGGTTGTTTTTTTACTAATTGCTTACCCTAGTTTAACTCCATTGCTGCACATACTTCATGGTGGGTTTAAAATTACAACTCACAGTTTCTAAGTGTTATGCAATCTGTTGAAATACAGTCATACAGTCTTAAATTGTCACTGTTGCTAAAGATGGCAGTGTGTGAAGTCAGAGGAATCCATGATTCCTCCATAAATCCATGATTCTTTTTTAGGCAACTTAAAAGCCAGCCATGGGCTAAATGGGTGTAGGCATGTTCTTCACGGGACTACAGTGTAGAACACTGTCAAGTTTCTGAGCAGTATTAAAAGCTGCAGAGAGATAGGGTTGCATGCTATACTGTAGGCATTTCCAAGATCAACATGGGTTACAGTAGACACCATGGGACTTGACTATAGAGGTGCCCTGAACTGACACGTGTTGACAGAATGACCCTGGTCTGTTTAAGTGAAGGTCTCCAGTATCTCCCAGCAAGAAAGCTTGTTGATGTGAGTTATGCTTCACCCAAAGGGTAAGTCTTCATGTCAATATCACTCAAAGATGGAGGAGTCATTTACCAGAGCAAATAGTTCTTCGGCAGGTACAGCAGCACAGATACAGATCTACCTCCCATGCTTCAGAGCTCTCAGCGTGCTGCTTTGCTCTGCTGCAGAAAGTCAGAATGCTCCTGAGTATGTTTGACTTTCTATTGCCACCATGTGCTAAATAGTCTAAGAGTGAAAAATGATCTGACTTCAGCTGACAGACAGAATGTGACCACGATTATACTAATGACTGTATATCTTGAAGAACTCAGGTCAGTAGTAAATAAACTTTTGTATGTTGTGATATGATAGGTACATAGGCATTCAAACTAAAAATACAGAGGGGTGGCTCTGACATTTTGGATGCCATCATTCTGTCATATTTTTTAGCAGATGAGACATCGTTTTGCTTTTGCATGCCTAAATTACAGTTAGGCTGAACTTCCATTTTAAGCAGATGATTTATGCTGAGAGGTGACAAACAATAGTTCTGATCCTGGAAGGGTTTGGGTTCTGGTCCCGTGGTTTTGGAGCTGCTCACAGAATTTTGTTGTTTATAAGTAATTCTAGAACAAAATGCCACTTACCAACTTTAAAGCCTTTTCGACTTTGTCCACTTTGAAGTAGTTTGTGTGGTTACTCTGTCTGTTGAATTTCTTCAGGGCCTCTGCAGCAATACTTTTATGTTGCTCAGTGACTTCTAGGATTTCAACTTTCACAGGACAGTCTTTGCACTCTAATAAATCAGGAGGAACTGTGAAAACAGAAAATTTGCTAACATTGTAATGGATATTAGTAGTCTTGGAAGTGTGCATGTGCCAGAGAAACTGAAATACAAGTGTCTCTGTGGATAGGTAAAATACCTGTCCCTCACTCCACAAATTTGGTTTGTCCTGTAATGTGAAAAAAGCATCTGAAAAGTAATATTCTTATAAGTCTTTTAGCTCTTCCTTAGAGTTGGTTTGTCCTGTAATGTGAAAACAAACCACCAAAACCAAACAAAAAACCAAACAAACCCAACCAAACAAAACCCTCTGAAAATTAAAACCTTAGAGTCTTACCACCCTAAACTGTCATTCTTTCCAAGTTTAGTATTTTTTTCTGATAGTCGTTACTATGTTTTGGTGGACTGGGATGGTGATATCACCTGACATTAACCAAGTATGCTTTAGAAGAGTAGGGTAACCTTTATTCGTAGTATCATAGTGTCAGTCAGGGTTGGAAGGGACCACGAGGATCATCTAGTTCCAACCCCACTGCCATGGGTAGGGACACCCCACAATAGATCAGGCTGGCCAGAGCCTCATCCAGCCTGGTCTTAAACACGTCCAGGGACAGGGCCTCAACCACCTCCCTGGACAACCCATTCCAGGGCTTCACCACTCTCACGGTGAAGAACCTCTTCCTCACGTCCAGTCTGAATCTCCCCACCTCCAGCTTCACTCCATTCCCCCTAGTCCTATCACTACCTGATATCCTGAGAAATCCCTCCCCAGTCTTCTTGTAGGCCCCCTTCAGATACTGGAAGGCCACAATTAGGTCACCTCAGAGCCTTCTCTTCTCCAGACTGAACAGCCTCATTCTTAACATTCCATTTGAATTATCCACAACATGAATGACAAGCAGATGAATGAATCTGTTATGGTTACCATACACTAGTAGTGCACAGACTTGTAATGTGGTAAGAGGGCTGATTTGAGTTATGCATTGGCTTACAGCACTGGTTATTTTACCTGAGCTTAATGTACAATTAAATCCATATAGTTGAGGTTTCTTCAGCAGCTGGTTTGTGTATGTGATAATCTTGCACTGGCCAAAGTCCTATGAGGAAAAAAAAAATCATGGTTATGTTGTTTTTACTGGATTTAATTGGAGGTCGGTGATCATAGAAATTATGCCTCCTTTTAATGTACAGTACATCTGAGAATGTCAGATGTGGTCATTAATCTTGATCTGGTACCACTCAAAATTTGAATTCAGATAAAATGGGATCTCCATCCACAAAAGCCTTTATTTTAATTATCACTTTGCATGACTGAGTAGACAATGGGAAACTAAACCAGCCTTCTCAGTCATTCTAATACTTATTCGCAGTAAGATAATGTTAGCTAGCAGAGGAGCTCAGGATGTTATGTTTAACAACTTTTAAATTAGGACATTATGTTTAACAACTCTAGAATTCAATAGATATTCTTTTATAGTAGGACATACTCTAGTCTTCACTTAGAGATTTTATGACACAGAAATTTCTGGACGATTCAGATGAAGTTAATACAGACACATAAGTCTGCCTGGGTGCCATTACTTACCATGGTATAGAGGTCACCATATTCACAAGACTCCCAGTGTCTTCTGGATAATACAGGGCATTCAGTTTCCACCACATCCAAAGTTAAGTAGAGGATTGATGAATTTCCCTGAAAGAGAAGTGCTGGTAAGAAAGAGTTTGTGTGCGAGAAACTGGTTTTGAAGTGCATATGTTTAATTTTTAATGCAGGTTCCCCAGTTTCCTATTAAGGTTTTTCTGATCTGACAAGTGTAGAAAGGGCTTAGGCTGGAAGGGGTCTTTGGAGGTCATCTTGTCTAGCCACTTGCTCAAGGTAAAGCCAGCTTCAAAGTTAGATTCAGCCCAGTTCTGTATATCAGCAAGACAGGTGATATACAGCTCAATATCCAAAGAGGTCCCACAACCTTCCTGGGTCATTTCAGTACTTAACCACTTCCTTTATGAATTTTTTTTTTCTTCTGGCCTTACATCTAGTCAGAATTTTCCTTTTGTATTTTTCTGTAGGAAAATGGCTCTCAGCACACATGTGGAATGGATTATTTAAACTTTATGCAATGCCTATGTGGACAATCAGAATGAACACAGACGTATTTTATTTTGTCATTTAGATAAAATAATGCAAAGCCCTTCACTGTGGATAAGTGTCCTCAGCTTTTATGAAATCTCAGCCATTGAAATTCCTTTTTCAGATTGCTTCTATATAGATGAGACCTTGAGAATGAATTACTGCAGCCTAGTGTAATATTTTTATTAGTGAGAGTACACCAGTGTCATGTTAAACGCTACAGCTGCAGTGTGCATGTCTTAGCATTGTCTCTGTTTTTAAAACAGGGGTAGGTGATTTGAACAGAGTATATGCTACTCAATAGCAGAATCAGCAAAAGCCAGAATTGTCCTGGATACCCATCCTACCCACTAGCTACATGATAATTCACTGCTTTGGGGTAGTAAGTATGTCAGTGTTATTTTATAAATGCCAGTAATTTCAAGCTGCTAGTCAACAGAACAAGGTAAAGTGCAGGCAGAGAACAGAGACAGTGAGAAAGACTGGGGTATTTTCTGATTTGTATTTATGGAATTGCAGTGAATGGGAAGGTAAGATGGCTAAGATAGTCTTTTATAAAATGTGCTCTTTACTAGGAGCCCCCTAAAACTGAAATGACTAAATGCATTCACTTTGTCATTGAAACTCGTGAAATGCTAAAGAAGCCAATTCGTCCCTGGCAAGCACACACTTGGATTCAACAATGGCTAAATTAAAGTGAAATTAAGTGTCTATATCCAAATATGTAGAAGAAAAAATGAGTCCTTTATATGGTGCCTTCTTAGTTGTTATAAAAACATCTTTGGCACCAGAGTCCTGTACCACACAAGCCCAGAACTGTTCTAGTGTGAATACTTGAGTATCTTATGCTTCTGGAATTCACATGTAAAAACCCAGTAGAGAATTGCTCTGCTTGTTTCCAAGAGTGTCGGTGTGATAGACTTGATGCACAGTGTTGCATGGAGATAATCAAAATAATGTTCTGATCTTCTGATCTTTTCTTTAAAAAAAAAAAAAAAAAATAGTTTTCTAATGTCATCTTGGCAGTGGAGCCAACACCACTTCTTGCATAATAATGTTGGTGATCAGCATGCAGGAGACCACACCTGGTGGCTTTGATTCTGAGAAGGCAAAGAGACCTTTACAGAGAGAATTCTTTAGCGGTAAAATAGAAGAGTTTTTTCTGCTCTTGTAGACTCTATGTGATAGCTGAAGCTGGGCTTCAGAGACAGCAAAATTTGTTAAGGGTACAAAGTAAAATATAAGTGTAGTAGTCTAGTGGGTATAGCATTCATCTGAAAGTGTGAATCCTCAGCTCTGGAGCTACGAGTCTGTATTTATGTAGTCAAAATGTATAAACACTGAGATTTTTTTTGGTTTAGAAGTATTTTTTTTTCTCATCAATTAAATGAAATATGCATGTCTGTGGCTCAGCTTTAGAGGGTGCTAGCACACACCTGCATGGCAGCAGAATAATCTTCAAGGGTGGAAGACTTGAGGGGTTAAATCTCTTAATTGCTGAAGAAGACTGATCACTTCCTAAATGAGCTCTTTAACTCCCTGGCTATGGTATAAAACCCAGTAGTGTTACTTACTACATCTTCATCTTTGAAGAGCAAAATAATCCTTCAGATTTTCTGAAAGTATACTGGAAAACCTGTAGGAATCTGGGCTTAGGGCCACTTTCTGAGCTTTTTGTTGTCCTGGCAAGAAACCTTATCCAGCCTCATCAAAAACCAGCCTGTTTTTTTCAGTTGCCATACTAAGATGTGTACTCTTCTTGAACAGTGTATTTGTACCTGGATTCTAGTTTTGTAGCCAAGCAGCTAAAAGGTAACCTACATGTCTTGGACTCTTTTGTCTACTAATTAAAGAAATTTTGTGTTCTGATGCTTTTTGTGCTGTTGATTTGCGTTGGCATGTAGGCCGTCATTGTTTATCCTAGGAAACAGAAATAGGAAGGCGATAGGAAATGACTGGTATGGATTCTCTATCCAGCCCTTCCCCTGTTTTGTAAAGTGACATTTTTTGTCTCCCTTGGCTTCCTCTGCCTTTTTCCCTTCCCTCCAGTTATGCACTTATCTCTGAAATTCAGATAATTACAAAACAGAGATCTTGCAGGATATGTTGGTCTAATTAATGTTAAATATTTGCAGATTAAAGAAACTTAAGTTTTGAACATAACATCTGAGACCTGACAACAGACAGGACAGATTAATTTCTGGTATTGTATGAAGCTCTTCAGAGCACCTCTTATGCCAGCATCCTGTCAGCCAAGAGAATGGAGGGCATCCAGCTTTGTTCCAAATCAAGTTTGTGTACAACAAATTGTGCATAAATAAATACTGAGATAGTGTAAATCAGAGCTGATTCACTGGATTATATCAACACTGCTCTGTAAAAAGCAATAAACATAAGCTTTTAATGATCTGGCTCATTATTTTAAAATGACAGTCTTGTGTAAATTGGCCTTTAAATTGCTACTTACTATGTGTAGTTGGTGTGCATCAGCAACACGGAATAAGCCAAAAGCATAGCCGTCTCTGCGATGTCTGTTGACCAAATCCAGGGCCACTCCTGCATCTCTTTCGACAGCATGACAGTCTGCAGGTGTAATGCTTGTTTCCTTTTGGCCATAAGAGCACTGCAATAGTGTCAGAAAAAAAGTTGAAGCTAGAAGCAGCATGTTGTTTGCAGTGTTAGGTCACTTCTGCCCATGCTCTGATGAAGCCAGTAGTCTGCTTTTAAATCAGGGTAGCCTGCTGAAGTTATAAATGAATGCTAAAAAGGCATGGTTTTATATAAATTTAAGTGTTGTGTCAGAGGGCTGTTACCTTGACCCTGGATTAACATCAGTAAACAGCAAGTAAATGATTATATAATGATTGAGCAGATTTTCAGGAAAATAGGTCTTATAATACTCTCTGGACTACCCATCAAAGGGACTATATTTGTGCTTCTTATAGCAGGCATTGTGCAATAGTCTTTTACTATGAAAAATACTTGGCTTCTAACAGTGCACTGCTGAGCCTGGCATTAAGAAGGCCCAGTTAATGTATGTGAGTATTACACAATTTTGGCTTTCTATTTACTATAAAAACAGGTGAACTGAAAATATGCTGAAATATTTGTGGTCAAACAAAGCCTATATCCATATCCCTGTTTTTACAGATCCTTATCTGGGAAGGGTACTGAAAGGGAAACAAAGAGTTCACTCAGATTTGGAAAAGGGATGTGCACTTGCAAGCTGGTGGGTATCTTCTCTTCACACAGAAGTACAACAGAAGTACTAGCTATTCTTGCAGCTCAAGCAAATTCATTGCAGACTTCTCTTAGCTTTAGATCGTTTCTGTCTGGCACACTGATTGTGTTAATGCCAATGTAATCTAGGCGTGGCATGAAACGACATAAAGCTACCTTTCCATTCTCGGTTTTGTGTGCTCTTTGGCTGTAGCAGCCATCATGAACTTCTTTAGAGAGCTGCTGGTAGGTTTTTTTATATTTACTAAAATAATTCAGTACATCTTAAGTTTCATACCTTTCACAGGATACATCTACATCAGCTGTGAAGCAGAGAGGAGAAGATGCTGTCTCAGCATCTTTTACTCAGGAGAGGTTAAAACATTCATAAAAGGCCATAATCACTTGTCAGAGACAATACAAAATTCAAATTCCAAATAAGAAAATCCAAAAATTCAATGTGAGTCCAAAATTTTATGATGAGATTCATAGGAGAAATTTTCCAAGTCCTGGTTGGTGTGAAGGGTTGAATCAGCTTCTTATATCCAAAGGTGTTAGCTATGTAATTGACTTAATTTCTGGGTTTGAAGTTTTTCTGTGACTTATTTTTGTGTGAAGCTTTGGGAAATATGCTGGGTAATCATCCTTAACCCTTACTCATTTCATTAATCCTTATCTTAAAAAAATCCAACTCTTAGAATGTTTAGTGCCTAGGAAATTGTATTTTAGAATGTGTAGAGTTGAAGTAGTGGCTTTCTTTCAGAGTTAGTTCAGGGCACACTCTAAAATTCTCTGGTATTAGGCATGCTAAATGAAGAACTTAGAATACATAGAATAAACCAGGTTGGAAGAGACCTTCAAGATCATCACATCCAACCCATCAACCAATCCACCCACCTAAACAACTAACCCATGGCACCAAGCACCCCATCAAGTCTCCTCCTGAACACCTTCAATGATGGTGACTCCACCACCTCCCCTGGCAGCCCATTCCAATGGGCAATCACTCTCTCTGTGTAGAACTTCTTCCTAACATCCAACCTAAACCTCCCCTGGTGCAGCCTGAGACTGTGTCCTCTGGTTCTGGTGCTGGCCGCCTGGGAGAAGAGACCAACATCCGTCTGTCTACAACCTCCCTTCAGGTAGTTGTAGAGAGTAATGAGGTCACCCCTGAGTCTCCTCTTCTCCAGGCTAAGCAACCCCAGCTCACACAGCCTCTCCTCATAGGGCTTGTGTTCCAAACCCTTCACCAACTTCATTGCTCTTCTCTGGACTTGTTCCAGCAAGTCAACATCTTTCCTAAACTGAGGGGTCCAGAACTGGACACAGTACTCGAGGTGCGGCCTAACCAGTGCAGTGTACAGGGGCAGAATGACCTCCCTGCTCCTGCTGGCCACACTATTCTTAATGCGGGCCAGGATGCCATTGGCCTTCTTGGCCATCTGGGCACACTGCTGGCTCATGTTTAGGCAGCTGTCAATCAGCACGTCCAGGTCCCTTTCTGTTTGGCTGCTCTCCAGCCACTCTGACCCCAGCCTGTAGCTCTGCATGGGGTTGCTGTGGCCAATGTGCAGAACCCGGCACTTGGATGTGTTAAATCTCATGCTGTTGGCCTCTGCCCATCTGTCCAGCCTGTTGAGGTCCCTCTGCAGAGCCTCTCTGCTCTCCAGCAGATCAACTCCTGCCCCAAGCACTCAAAACGTAATGTGAATCCATTTTAAATGGCCTACTCTGCATGGTGGATAGTCAGCTGCTGGAACTTGTGGCTGCAGAAAAATGTGGAAGCAGACAGTATCAGCAGGGTTAGAATGCCTTAGGAAAGTTCATGGGCAAGCAGGTCCTTTGGTGGGTACTGGAAGGAGTGAGCAGTGAGTACTCTTTAAAATCCCTAGTACAATGATTCTGGGTGCTGGAAAAGTACAAAGGCAATGGTTTGCAGAAAGGGGGGCAGGACATACGTTTCTCCTAACCAGAATTGTCTTTTGGCACTGTGAGAGATGAATACTGGCATGAACCACCCTTCGTACGCAGTAAGGCATGTGGGGGTTTTGTGCTGTGTTTCTATAATGATTCGTTACAGTAATTCAGAATTTCTTCTGGAAGACTGAAAAAAGCACTGAAATAAATGTTGTGTATATAATCAAAGACATTAGAAATCTGTCTCATCAGTTAAAAATAATATTGACATCATTGCTATGTTCCAAATTACACCCATGTTCATCACTTACAATGGCGCTTAATTTTTGAAGTGGGCAGTCATAGGGAAGAAAAGCATCAGATGAAGTAATTTATAATGGAATAAACAGCAGAAAATGTACAATTACTGCAAAACTGGCTGCAGAAGTAAAAGTGAGATTCTGTTCCCACTGCAGAGAGTATTGTCTTTGGGGTTTATGTGGAAAATGAAGCTCAGACTCTATTATTAATGAAGTGCAGCACGGACAAGCGCTCCAGGCACAGACAGAGCAGTTAATTAAATATTTGTTGTACTTGAGTCAGGATAATGTGTTTTTATAACTTCTCATACAGTTTGATAGATTTTTCTAATACTTGTTTTGGTTTTATATGTATTGCTTGTAAGTTTTGTGTGTTGTTATAATGAAGCTATTTCTATAAACAGATTGCTGTCAGGACTGTGAATATTTGTCTAAACGTGGCATCTCCCTTGGGTAGTTGTCAAAAATTTGTGTATCTCAACGGCTCATACCAAACCTTGACCTGAAACAGTAAGAGGTGATCCAGATTCAAACTTTAAGGAGTTAGTATTCAACATCCATCCTAAACTTCTCTCCAGAAATCTGGGAGAACCTTTTTAGAGGCTTATCTCCCCCACTTGAAAAGCAGCATAATGGGGATAAATGCTTAATAAATACAGCTTTATTCTAGGGAGCCAGGGCAGAGGTGGAGGAAGAGAGCTGACAAACACAGGTGAAAATATGCAACAGCCAATTATGCCTTTCCTGTAGTATAGTCATTACTACTTACAGATATCTCATATTTTGGAAGGGCAACTGTTATGTTCACTGACTGTTCTCTGCCTTCTGCTGCAGCACTTCGCTCACAGGCTAGGATTATCAAACCACACTGCTTAGTCAATTATGCAGGTAGACCTTAGCAAGCAGTCTCATAGCCTGTGCTGCTCTGCAGCTGTTTCTGCTCCTAAGGAAAAGTACAGCTAACAAAAACATGTGTGGCTCCACTTATTTATATCTGAATTCTTGGCTAGCTTCTCTTTCCTTTTTTTTTCAGTCTGTGGTGCCTCATAGCTTCATACTAGAGTGACACCTTGATGCAAAAAAGGTTTTCCAGTTTTGGAGGTATCTCTGCATCTAACAGAAACTCCCCCAAGTGTGATGGAAATACATGTAAATGTGTTATGTGTTTATTCATGTCTCATTTTTATCTGCTAGCTGTAAACAAGATGCCCCTGATGCAAATGCAATGTTGTACAAATTTGCTTCAGCTATGGTCGTAAAAGCAGCAGCTGCAGCAATAGCTTCACCTCCCTGCCTGCAGCTTATTTTTCTTTACCAGTCACCTGTTTTTTAGCAAACTTTGAGAAGCTTCATCACTTTGCCTATCAAATTTCATTCTAACAGACCTTAAGTTCCGAAGTTATATGGGGGGAGGTCAGCTGTCAACTGAGCAGGTTAACAATGTAGTTACTGCAGTCTTACCGCTTAGGCGGCCTCAAGAACTGATGCAGGGACTAAAAAGGGTGTCACTGTTCCCTGTCTTGTCCTCAGTGTCTTTGGCTGCAAATTACTTTCTATAAAAAAATGACCCTAATTGTAAGTTGATGACCGTAAAGATACCGTGCAAGACTGACCCATTTGCTAAGGGGCTTGTGATCCTGGAGAGGAAAGTGGGGTTAAGAATTTGATTTTAAGAATGGGGTCAGAGGAACTTCCAAGGGATTTTACTTTTTCAGGGCTTGTGGCATTTTACTGTTCTTAAAAGTTAAGCTTTTACGTTGTACTAGGCTAGCATAAGGAAAGTCTTGGCAACTGTTGTGATTGCTGATGGTGCCATGGTTTAGTCATGACGTCTGTGGTGACGGGTTGGACTTGATGATCTTTGAGGTCTCTTCCAACCTTGGTGATTCTGTGATTCTGTATTTATATCTAGTGGGAGAGGTTTAAAATCTACCTTTGAAATCAAAATAGTACATGCATATATTCTGGATGCAGCTGCTTAACGTGTATCATCTCAGAGGTGCAGGAAAAAAGTATTTATCCGTGAAGTGTGTACAAGAGACAGGGTCTGAAGCCAGACAAATAGAATTTGTAATTAGCTTCTTTTACAAATACCTTGATTTCTAAACCCATCTTGAGAGAGAGCTTTGATGGCTGGGCCTTACCTTAAAAAAACCTTTTTGATTGGCCGAGTGTAGGAGAAAGGTAGCTGAACAATCTCAACAAGTGCTTAGCTAATGGATGCATAAATATGCCAACATATCTTCTTCTGTAACCTTTCCATAATACTGTGCCCCCCCCCCCCTTTTTTTTTTTTTTTTTTTCATTTGCATTCCTGATGCCTCACCTCAGAGATAAAGGCTTGATAATGTCTGGTAAAAAAATTAACAGTCCTGGAGGTCACTGACCATTCCTTATCTGAGCCTGAAGAAAGCCGTGTGAAACTGGCATGTTTGCTGAAATAAACATCAAACCAGATTTTAGCTGGACTTTGCTCATATAGCAAGTTAATAATGACTGATATAATACCATAAGATCAGCAAGTGTTGAAAAAAATTGGTGTGTGAAAAGTGTGAAACAAAAATTGCTAAGTGCATTGGGAATGGTATGCCAAAATCCATTCTCTGCTGAACAAGGAGAAGCAGCAGCACTTAGCATTTGGGGTGTGACTGCAGGTACATAGGGTGTGTTACTGCCAGCTCTTTTGCACCATTTGGCTAGATAGTGAGAGACCAGGCTAGAGGATGGAGAGGTTCAGCACAATCTGGGTATGTTTTTGAGGGGGTTTGCTGCAGATCCGGCTGTCACACAGAGTCAGTGCTTGGAGACTAGGTGCATTGTGTCCTGTGCCCTTATCTGTTCCATGTGGGCGTGCTGGAAAGAGAAAGCTGCAGTGCTGGCCCGCTCGCACACTGGCATAAATCTGCTGAATCAGCAGCAGGATGTGATGTAGTGAGGACTAAACATTACCAGCTGCTAATGATATCAACTCCATCTGGGAGTGCATCATTACCCAGGTATGTCCTGAGAACAAAGGAAACACAGAAGAGGTACATCTTCAGTCTCCTACTTGTGCTTGCACAGTTAAGTATTGGCCATTAGCACCAGGCCTGTTATGGAAAACGGCGGTCTAGGTGACACTGAAAGCTGGGCATGGGAATTGCTGTGCTGGAGTGGCCACAGCAAAGAGAAGAAATGCCCATGAATCTGCACTGACCACTGGTGCTTGCAGGTCTGCACTGTAGGTACAGTTACTGCTTAGTTACATCCCCCCCACCCCTCCTCCTATTCATTTTTTAATCATAGAAGTGTTTGAATCCAAATCTCAGATCTGAGCTAGAGAAAATCCTGATCCAAACGTCATTTCTGAGCCCTGCCTGCCGAACAGGCTGCACAGTATCCAAACTGAATGCTCAAAGAATGCTCCAGACTTTCAGATGTTCCCTTTACACTCCATCTGTTTGTGTTCACACCAACTCCACTCCATTTATCCTCACCTGCTGCTGTTGCTGTTCAGTTTGCTATTGTCATGGGCCATAGTCAAGAAAGAGAACTAGCTGAAATGGGGTATTCCTAGGTGTGGTTAGCAGCTAATGAAGGTGATTTCTTCTCCAGCCCTGCTTTTGAGGAAGAATCTGGTTACATGGTGATATAAATCTCAGTAGTATCATCAAACTGATGGAGGCAGAGTGTGATTACAATCAACACACAGTTAATAAAATAACTTTCTAAAATAGTGAAATACAGAGATTAACTGGAAAGAGGGGCAAAAAAGGTGTTTTGAAAATCATTGAAGTGTGACAGGCTGTTGCCCAAATGCTTTTGTCTTCTGACTCACTGGTGCCAACCACTGGGCCCTGCTTGAGGGCATGGAGTGACACCTGGTAGCCCTGATTTTGGCAGTTCCCTCTGCAGGGAGGTGCAACACACTGGTTGTGTTAGGGAAATCTGAGCTGGCAAAGGTGAGACTTCCCGAGGGAAGAGCAAGATGCTGTAATTTGATGACTTGATAAAAAGGGGGATGCTGACACAGCCTAGAGCTCCTACTGCAATAAGAACTGGGTAGAAATTGGATTTTATCATTTTTGGAGAACTACCTGATTTTGACTTGTTTTCTACCCTGCAATGAATGAAACCCAAGCCTGCTGAAATTTCTCACGATGTGGAATTGAAAAGGAAACATTTTTTTTTTGGCTCAGTTTATGTTTTCACACGGCAATTTTTTGGCTTATTTTAATTACATTTGTGAGGTTTAAGAGTTTTGAAAACTGAAAACCCAAACATGTTTGTTATGAACATTGCTCTGTACAATATTTAAGGATTGTTTTGTCTCCACTCAAAGGAAAATAATACTTTTATTTCTGTTTTATTTATAATAATAAAATACTACATTTTCATCAAATTGCAGAATGTCAGGGTACTTTAACAAGACCATAATTTTTTGTTGAAAAGCTTTTTTGAATGGAGAAATTACCCAGCACCTCTAGGGATGATTCAGCAGCATAAAAGCTTCAGAAACAGTAATATTTTATTGATTTTTGTTTTGAACAAATTATTTTACAGATCTGGTAGCAACTAGAGCAAGGCTCTGTGGTGCTATATGAGTCCCATAATTATTGCAAATACCAGGGCACTCCTGGCCACAAACAACATTTCTTTCCCATGTTACAGCCTTTTTATTCTTCTTGTCTTCTCATTTATTTATATTTGTTATTGTCAGTGCATTTGCTATGTCTGGCTACAGTGAAATTGATTTTTCCTAGCTACAGGCTGTGGAGTGTCCCTGTGGTTTTTATTATAAGGCAGTTAATATGACCTATCTCAAGAAAGAATTAAGCTGATTTTGTAAATCATCATTTTTCCTGCACAGGGTCAGGAAAGCATAAGAACCTGAATAGCTTGGGCTTGATTCTCCACCAGCCAGAATTATGTGCAGAGGTTTCTCAATATTCATTTTCACTTTCTTTAAGTGAGGGTATAACGTATTAGGAAAAAAAAAATCTTTCTGGAGATCTTCCATGGGAAATTAAAAAAAAAAAAAAAAAAGCCTCAACTCATCACATTGTAAGAAAGAAGTTAAGCCATAAAATTCTAAAACCCACCAACGTCTGGAACTGTTACCTTCTCTACTTATATACCATGACCCAAGGTATGGCTCTGCAAGGGGATACACCCCTGGAGGCTTGGCTGCTGGGGGGTCTCTGGGCCAACTGGCAGCACAGCTGGGGTTTGTTAGCCTTCTCTTTGGTGATCTTGGAAACAGGCTCCCAGGCCACCATCTGGGCAGGTCCCATCCAACTCAGGCCCACATCCCACAGGACCTCCTGGTATATTGCAGCTGTGCCTGTGCTGGGCCACAGACCCCGTTGATCCGGACACAGGTTCAGACCTGCAGCCTGTCTTCCTGGCCTGATCTCAGACCTGCCTCATCACTGTGCACTTCTTGGAGACCACTGGGCTGTCTGATTCTGACTTGAAAACTCATGTAGCTGGCTTGATCTCAGAAGTGCCTCACTGCCCATGAACTTATGTGGTGATCTGGCCTCCCCCTGTAACCAGACCATCCCTGGATCTGCCCTACTTGCTTTGCTCAGGTACCATGGGACAGGCCCCTGACCTGCCAGCCTGGCTATCATGCCTGGCCCTGTCAGATGTTGACCTGTGTAGGAACAGCCATCCCATACTGTATCCTGGCAGACTTCTACTACTGTGGATTTTTTTTTCTGATGCCTTTGAGCAGTGTCAGCCCTGCAGGTTCTTTCATCATCCACAGTTACCTTTCCTTCAAGCTCTTACTGGTGGGAGGAATTAAAATGAAGTTAGAATTTAATTTTAATTAACATTAATTAATAAAACTAAAAGCCAGCTTATTTTGTTGGAAAATGCCTCAGTTAAATTTCTTTTTTGTGTTTTCTTAAAAAATGAAGAACTCCAAAGATGAAGACTGCAATAAGCAGTTTGTTCATTTAAAGATGTTGCACAAATTGCCGTTTTGGCCATTATTTTGTCACACGTAGAGGTGGTTGAATGCTGACTAGGCTCTAGTGGGCTTTTTAGGCATCAAAGGCTCAAGGATGGCCTTTGGCTCCTTTGCTTCTCCTGGACATGAGTCTGATAAAGAAAGTTCTCCAGGAAAAGGGAGAATAACTGGTCCAGTGAGTGGTTTGGTCAAGTCTGGTTTGTCTACTTGAGACTTCTCTTCATCAACACTGGGCTTAGATCCTACAGCCTCAGGTGGAACTGGCTTTCCATCTTTATGTGTGTGATGACTTTCTGGCAGTTGGTGGAAAGAAATGTCCTCAGTTGAAGGGGGTAGCATATTAACTGAGCCCGTTGTCTTTTCTAGATATGGGGAGAAAGGATTGGCTTCTGAAGGGGAAGATTGTTGATGAGTCTGGCTGGGTTCTCCAGATGTCTGATTATCTTGCTCTTCAGTGGCAGGATCCTAAATAACAGACAATAAGCATTACCTACATTGAAGCTGTTCCAAATTCTTTCAGATATGAGCAAGGTCACCCTTCACACTAAGGATCTGCTGCAGTTTCAGTCTGCAAAGACCAGCTGCAGAACAGAAGCTCAATGGATAGACATATGGAACTACATCTTATGCCAGGGGAGGTGGGTGCATAAAACTTGGGTAACTGCACAGTTATTGCTTCTTGCATTCCATTTGTTATTTACAGTATCTTTGTAAAGCTTTCTGAACACATTCTGTATGATTGACTCTCAACTTAGTCTATTGCCTTTTTACTCACCTAGCAACAGTCTCTTTTGTCACAAGAGAAATTTCTTCCTGATTTGACCTTATCACTTTCTTGAAAACCCATATCTTTGTGAATAAGAAAACTTAAGAGTGGCTGGGCTTTCAAGAGTTCAATTCTTGGATTGTAAAGGAGGGTTACTCTTGCAATATCAAGACCAGATTGAGAATTACCTGCAGACTGTAGATTTCACAGGATATTGAGACAAACTGCTGATGTTCCATGTGACTGTTTACTACAGAGCCTTTGCAGAAGCCTATTTGCTGGAAGAAGAAAATGTAAGCATTTTTTTCACATTGTAGCACTAATACTTAGCTCTTATCTTGTAAAATAAGTGATTATGAAAAGGCAGAATAGTTACAGCTTCTGCATGTATTTGTAGGGATAAGCAGCTTGGGCCAACTTTTCTTTTGGGATTGGCAAGCTTACAAAGGCAGGCAGCATTTTGAAAAAGGCTTAACATTAGTAAAAGAGAGCTAGGTAACACGACAGTAAAAATGAGGTGGCAACCTAAGGCCAAATTACAACAGCACACTTGAGTTCTGCTGCAGCAGAATATCCCCATGCAGTCAAGTTGCAGAATAGAATCATAGAATCAGTCAGGGTTGGAAGGGACCACAAGGATCATCTAGTTCCAACCCCCCTGCCATGGGCAGGGACACCTCACACTAGATCAGGCTGGCCAGAGCCTCATCCAGCCTGGTCTTAACCACCTCCAGGGATGGGGCCTCAAGCTTCATCACTCTCACGGTGAAGAACCTCTTCCTCACATCCAGTCTGAATCTCGTCACCTCCAGCTTCATTCCATTCCCCCTAGTCCTATCACTGCCTGAGATCCTGAGAAGTCCCTCCCCAGCCTTTCTTGTAGGCCCCCTTAATAGAACCTAATACAAATTTTTTCAGGCAAAACCAATCTCATACCATACTAGTGAAGGAAGCTATGAAAAAAACATTGCTTCTAATAGTAGTGGCTTTACTGAGCTGTAGGTAACAGGGCTTGGATCTAAGTTAAGATGGGATTTGAAATGTTATCTCCTGGCGTTATGCCTCGTTTCTTTTATAATTTTTAATTTAGTTCCTAAATGTTTTCCTTACCTGACTTGATTGTAGTATGAATATATTATTTATGAGTTGATTGTGATTAATTGTCTATGTCTGTTTACTTGCAAGAATGAGTCTGTTTTGTGAGGCAATGGCAACCCCACCTTTTTCTGGATCTTTTGTTTTTTTTCTTTCTGTTTTCTTTGCTCATGGACTTCTTAGGTGAGAATTCAGACCTTTTACTGAAATACTTATTCTAAGCAGTTTATGCATTGCCAAGACAGTGTAGCAGTACAACCCATAAAAAGATTCCTGTGGGCTTTGATTCTTGTCCACAAAGAATCAAAGGGATAAGCTAATATTCACTGAGGAACCCTAGTTTCTGAAAGATAGGTGTTTATACAAGGAAATGCACTTACAGCTTGTTCTGGTGGAAGTGGCTTGCACTTGGAGATGTCAGCAGTCTTGTCACTTTTGGAGCAGGATGTCTCCTGAATTAAAAACTCCACAAAATATGCAGGACCAACGACCCACTGTTAATGGGAGACCAATGACAATTAGACCTTGTGCATGTGTCAGGAAGAAGGAAGAATCCTACTAAGTGTGGAAGGAGCAGGTTACAGTTGCAGCATTCCTGTTAGTTGCATTCAAATGGAATGATTTTTTTGGCCAGTGCAGCTTTATTGCCTGGTTAATTTTTTTTATCTCTTACAAATGCACAATCTTAGTAACTCGTGGATTAGCTATAGTTGAAATGAGTTGGGGTTTTGTAATAAGTTAGCATCCACATAGAACATCCAAAGAGCCTCATCAGGGCTTTCTCCATGGTTTCTGGCTGCTTTTATGAACAAGATCACTTTTTCAATTTCTGAAGTGCAAGTACCTCAGATTTGGGAAATGGGAGCAATGAAATATGGCATTGTAGCAGTATCTAACAGTTTGAGGTGAAGAGTGAAAACTACCTTGTTAGCTATAGGTAATGAATTTTAGAAAGACCAGATATTACTGTGGTAGACAAACAGGATTTAGCCAGTGATCATTAACTCTCTGTTAGTCTAAAATTAGTTTTAAACTCATTACAGGCATGTGTTGGAAAGGATGACTGTGCTTGATTAAATACTTTCTCTTAGGGAATCACTAATTCATGGTGGTGGTAGAAGAAAAGAGCTCACAGTGAAGATTCCCTCAATTTTAGAATGTAAATCTGTCTGGAGTTTTGCATAAAGCCTTTCTTTTGCAACAAGTAGAATCAGAGTCTTAGATCAATGCACATCCTAATTTCCCAGGAGAAGTATTCTCTGTACTACACAGATGCAAATTCTAAACAATCAGTAAGATACAACAAATCATGCAAAGTTGTTAACAAGTGGATCTATACTTGAGGGCTAAAGCAAGTCAGATGAGCCTTGGCTTACCTGCATTGAAGCTCTTGTGACATTGAGGACAGAGAAATAATGAGTTTGTTCACTCTCTTCATTGAACTTGGCAAGGCTTTTAACAGCAGTTTCCAAATATTTGGGCTGATTTGGATTGTCATCAACTGGGCAGTCAGGACATGTTTTCCAGATATATCTGGGTGGAACTTTTTATTCAAACAAAACAATGTCATTAGAGAAAGTGAGCAGGCTAATAGTGTAGCTCACTGTAAATACATATATACCCCTAACCCTATCCACTTGTCCTCCAGTCCCCTGGAATAACAAGATGTGGTTTGCTTCACTCAGAGGCTTTGGATCTTTATGAATTTGCAGACCCACAAAAAATGTTGCAGTGGAAGCAGAAACACTGCAGAAAGAAGCTCAGCCTACCGACAAGTAGGTCTTGCTGATGTTACTCACCTTTCAAAAATGCATTGAAATGCTTTTTGGACCAGAGGGTTGTGACAGCCCAGTCCTCTATTGTCTCAAAACAATGACTGTAGCAGGGCAGGGTTGATAGCCCTTTATGACTCTGTTGTCTTAAACAAGATGTGACACACCTGGTCATGAATAGATAGGGTGATGGCTTTGATATCTCCCGAGGAGAGCTGCTGTCTTAACAATGAAAAGAGAGAATTCCTGCAGAGGTGGGAATTCCCTCTTTAAAAGCATGTGTAACAGCACCATGTGACACACATGGCATTTCGGGGGTGGGGGTGGTGGTGGATGCAGTGCACAGGTGCACACCTCTCTTTGTGATTTGGAGAGACACACAGCAGCCTTCTCACGTACCACCACCACCAAAAAGGTATAAAAGGACTGCAACTTCCAGGGTTATCACAGAAGACACTGTTGGAATGTGCACCCACCATCAAGAACCTAGACTGTCCCTGTGAAATCGTTGCTAGATCCAAGGAGTGGTGATATCTTCTTTTCTCTCCCACTCTCTCTCTCTTTCCCTCTCCTTTCTCTTCCCATTTTCCCTCTGCTCCTGTCCAACCAAGCGTCTTTGCCGAGAGTTTTCCTTGGCTCTAGCAAATCAACCTCATCAGCTGTTTGTTGTCAGTTCCCTTTAATTTGCTCCAAGGGAATTTTTGAATCCCAGCATGACCTCTCATGCTGCCCAGAGCTGGCTCGGGATACTAGGTCATGACAAGGGTAAAGGCCCATATAGAGGCTCTGCTGGGTGTCTCAAAGATGAAAACAGTTATTACTGCAGTGCTTTGACCATACTGGCCTTATAATCACTGACTTGAGAAAATTAGGGCAGCTGAAAACTAATGCACATGCTGTGGGGCCATAATGACAACTAAAATGTAAAGTAATGGTGTGTGGCAAAGAATATTTGTCAAGTTCTCTTTTAAAATGAGTATGTTAAATGAAGGCATACCTGGTTGTAAAGTGCACTCATAATTATTCAGATGAGCAATATTTCTTGCCTGATTAATGTAGATGATTGCTTTGCATTGACCATAAACCTAAAATAACAGAAACATTTTCAAACAATTAATATTGTACCTTTTGCATGATCAGAGGGCTGGAGCTCCTCCCCTATGAGGACAGGCTAAGAGAGTTGTGGCTGTTCAGCCTGGAGAAGGTCAGTCTCATGGGAAATCTTATAATGACCACCTAGTACCTGAGGGGGCCTACAAGAAAGTTGGGGGAGGACTTTGTACAAGGGGTTGTAGTGATAGGATGAGGAGCAATGGCTTTAAGCTGAAAGAGGTTAGATTTAGACTGGATATTAGGGAGAAGTTCTTTGCAGTGAGGATGATGAGACACTGGAACAGGTTGCCCAAAGAAGTTGTAGATGCCCCCTCCCTGGAGGTGGTCAAGGCCAGGTTGGACAGGGCCTTGAGCAACCTGAACTAGTGGAAGGTGTCCCTGCCCATGGCAAGGGAGTTTGGAGATATTCCTTAAGGTCCCTTCCAACACAAACCATTCTATGATTCTGTGATTATCTAGTACCCTAGTCAATGAGTAGCTCATTTTCTATTTGCATCATGAAATGCTTTTCAAGAAAAAAAGCTGTGTGTATACTCAGATAGCAGTGAAGTACATTTCTAAATATCTCCTTTAGAAATACAAGCCTAGATCTTCCTCTGGTGTAATTCTGAGCTACACAGGGTCAGTACTTGTCTGCAGGATAGCTTATACAAGGTACTTCTGGCACCTGAGTAGTGCTCAAGTGTCACAATTTGCTTTCCCTGCCCACGCCCGCCCCCTCATTCCCCAGGAGCTGGATCTATGACTGTAACCCAGAGAGCTGAAACCTGGCGATCAGCTCAGAGTGTCTGGATCCAGTCACCTCTCTTCCATCTTCTCCCTGTGTCAATAGTAAGGAAGGAGAGTGGTAGGAAAGGCCCTAAATCAGTTTTGTGGCACCCTTGCACACAAAGACACTCTGACTTTATGGCAGAAAAAAAATACTGGTCTCTTAATATCCATTGTGAGTTTGTGTTTGAAAGTTGCATATACATTCCCTGAGTGCGTCTTAAATATTGCCACATGTATGATCGAGGCCTCTAGGCCATAGCTTTATTGACTGCACAGAAGCCATATCAACAATGTATTCTTTGCATCATTTTCCTGCTGAAGGCAGAAATGAACAGAATTTTTTTATTTTTGTTTTCAATTCAAAATGATTGACCTAAGAAGCAGCACAGAGGAATTAATCTTTTTTTTACTATTATTTTCCACATGAAGCTTCTTTCTCATCATTCTATGTTTCATAAGGGTTTGTTTTTTTTCACTGGTTCAGAATAATTTTGGTCACCTGTATCACACAGAATCACAGAATCACCAAGGTTGGAAGAGACCTCAAAGATCATCAAGTCCAAGCTGTCACCACAGACCCCATGACTAGACCATGGCACCAAGTGCCACATCCAATCCCCTCTTGAACACCTCCAGGGATGGTGACTCCACCACCTCCCTGGGCAGCCCATTCCAATGACGAATGACTCTCTCTGTGAAGAACTTTGTCCTCACCTCGAGTCTAAACTGGTGCTGGTTGCTTGAGAGAAGAGACCAACTCCGTCCTGGCTACAACCACCCTTCAGGTAGTTGTAGACAGCAATAAGGTCTCCCCTGAGCCTCCTCTTCTCCAGGCTAAACAATCCCAGCTCCCTCAGCCTCTCTTCACAGGGCTTGTGTTCAAGGCCTCTCACCAGCCTCGTTGCTCTTCTCTGGACACGTTCAAGTGTCTCAATGTCCTTCTTAAACTGAGGGGCCCAGAACTGGACACAGTAGTAACAGTCTTAGATCACTTTCTGTCTTTGCAGCTTATCTTACTGATCTTTTTTTTCCTTTTTCCCCCCCCCCCCCCCCCCCTCCTCTTTCAGTGCCATTTTTGCAAAGTTGTCAGGATGAAAGTGGAATTAAACTCACCCCAAAATTGCATGTTATATAAAATGGAGATTCTTTTTATTCCCTTCTTGACAGACGGTCTTTAAAATAAACTCTTACAGGGTTGCTATAAAAAGTAAACCATTTATTCTAAATAGTGCCCTAGCATAGCTATTTGGCTATGGCTGCTTAATAGCTTTGGTCAAAAGGAAAAAATCTTTCAATTTTTCATTTTTACTATAAATCTTACCAGTCTAGAAACTGATTAGAAAGTACAGAGAAAAATTATGGAGCTTTAAAAAATGGGGTTTGATTTCTTCTAAGCTCTGCTGCCTATTAAAAATACATATGCAGGGATTTTGCTGTCTTCTGTACTACCTGAGTAACGTATCATACTGTGTCCAGTTCTGGAGCCCCTATTACAGTAAAGATCTGGATGTGCTGGAATGTGATCAGAGAAGGGCCATGAGGATGGTCAGGGGCCTGGAGCACCACTCCTGTGGAGACAGACTGAGAGTTGGGGCTATTCAGACTGGAGAGGAGAAGACTCTGAGGAGACCTTACTGGGGCCTTCCAGTGTCTTAAAGCAGCCTACAAGAAAGTTGGTGAGGGTCTCTTTAGGATGTCATCTAGTGATAGGACTAGAGGGAATGGATCCATGCTAGAGAAAGGTAGATTCAGATTGGATGTTAGAAGACAGTTCTTCACCATGTGGGTAGTGAAACACTGAAACAGGTTGCCCAGGGAGGCAGTAGAGGCCCCATCCCTGGAAGCTTTTAAGGCCAGACTGGATGGGGTTCTGAGCAACCTGATCTAGTGTGAGGTGTCACTGCCCATGGCAGGGGGTTTGGAACTGGGTGATCCTTGAGGACCCTTCCAACCCTGACATTTCTATGATTCTATGGGCATACTTCAGATTCAATTAGAAAATAATATCCTTACAGTTGAATGAGGTACTCTGGCCTTACAGTTCTTCCACAGCTTTCTGCTGAGTACATGGCACTCGGTATCTACTACATCCAAGATGAGATAGAAGACAGAACCAGTGATCTCCTGAAAATAAATAAAAGAGGATCATATCCCAGTTTTGTATAGAACAATGTGGGGACACATAAAAAGGAAGAGATGGAGCAATGCAGAAGACACATGTGGTATATACATAGATATCCCCCAAACTGAACATTCTGTGGGACAGGTGCTCTTCAGACAGGATTGGTCATATGTCTAGCCAGCTTTAATTGAAGCCTTTTGGAGTCAGCCTTACCATTCTGATTCTGCTACCAGCTGGAACCCAAGAATAAGGACTAAACCTAGTGATGTTTTTAATCATCAGCTGTGTTTTATGGTTAGATTTGAAAGGTGGAGGGGGTTTTGCCTTCAGTAAGAAAGAGACAATAAATACCACAAGTAATAAAACATTGCTAACACAGAATATTCCAGCAGGTACTCCTTCTTGGAGTGTGTCTCCTTCTTGGAGTGTGTCTTCTTCAAGCATGGATGCTTTACACTCGCCATAAAGAGGCAATGACTGCATTCATACAGACAAATATTCTCTCATACCAGAATGTGCTATGAGAGACCTCACATATCCACATGGATGTCTTTGATGCACTTAAAGTTTCAGACCAGTGCTTGATTTCTGAGCCTGTGCTTAAATCCAGAAACCTTTATTCAGTTCAGTGCAGCACAGGTGCACATAGGAGTTAGGGCTCAACTTGTGGGCACACGTGTTTTTATGTGAGAGGGGCAGGGAAAGAATGCAAGTATAGCTCTCTCTGTGTGTATATATATATACACAGATATATATAGGGATATATATATACACACACACACACACATATATATAGGGATATAGTGTATTAGGATCATATTTTATTTTCTGTAGTGGAAAGCTGGAAAGAGAACAGCTGTCTTTTATACATCCTGAAGAATTTAGATGTTTGGACTGGGATTATGTTTTTACTGAAAAGGGAGAAAAAAACAAAACTGAATGAGAGCAGTATTCATTCATTTATTCCTAGCTGATTTCCCCACTGATTTATTCCCCACTGATTTATGGGGAAAAAACAACCACAACACTTTATGGGGCAAGACTCTTGTAGAAGTCTAGGGCCAGTATCTGTGTAATTTTGACTTCAGTTTTGATTTCTGTCTAACAGCAACTGAAGATCAGTCAATAGGGCATCTAAAGGCTAGAGCACTGCTGTCTTTTTTTTGTTTTATACTGTTTGAGAAAACAGTAAGAGGTATCTTTCTTGAGGTTTGAGGAGACTGAGTGATGCAGATGATTCTGGCCACACAGTATACAGAGACCTCTGGAAAGAGACTGAGGTGGTGATTCTATGTGAGCTCTTCTGTATGTACTTGTAACTATAAACCCAGACCCTTTAAATATAAAAGAGAAAACTAAATAGAGAATAAATATAAGATCATTTTGTTTAGTTTTGTCTCTAAGTAATATGCAATTATCATGCTTTTTACCATTTAAAAATATATTAATATCCTCCTTTTTTTCCCCAAAGTATTCTAAGAACTAATGCCTTGCACTGAACTCTCAAAGGTTTGCTACACTAATCCTGAGGTTTAATTCTAAGTGTCATATGGAAGCTTGTGAAAAGATCAAAAGCTGGTTTGACAAAGAGTGAAGCATCACTGCATACAATGGCATGGCAGCATCCCCACACCTGGCTGCATACTTCCTTCTGGGGAAGGAACTGATCATAATTCTCTGTTCTCTCACAAGGTACCTAATACCATGATGATACCATTCTTTATTATGAGAGCTAATATGGATTAAATCAGTAAACAGAAAGTAAGACTTGTCAAAGAGCAATTGCCAGTTGTTGTAAACTTAGTGCAGCACTTGGTACAAGCTTGTATCTTTAAATACATCCTCTATGAGCAAAAAAACATTAGCAAGACTTGTCCTGCTTGAACCAGTGATACCCAAAGAAAATGTGCATCTTGAAGGAGTCCCAAAGTTGAGATCGGTGACTTGAGCTTTCGAGTCAGCTCTTCAGGTAATCTAGAAGCAAAAGCATGCTCATATCTCATTAAAGAAATGTTCTTATAATCAAATGTATTTGATGTTAGATGGGGTTATTCAGCTGAATCATGAAGGCTGATTGTAAAGCTTGGTATCTTGAAATATTAAATGCAACCACGGTGGACCAGGCTCTATTTCCTGTTGCCTGTAGCTCTCTTGTATAATATCAGCTCTAACACGCAGATGAGGTTATTATAAAATCTACACATCTTTTTGTCTACCTGCTTCTGTATGTATCATCCTCCACTGGGGAAAAGGTAATTTGGGGTTTATTCAGAGCTCAGCAGATCTCTGAAGGTTTCATCATCCTTATTTTAATTTTCATTAAAAGACCATTATGCAAAGGCTTTTTGATATCTGCTTAGGATTGAATAAGAACTTCTATCTTTTATGCATTGCCAAAAAGATCCCTTCCTCAGCACTGCTGATCTAGGATTGCTGCTACAATGAGTACCGGGGAGCCTGGGGAGCCAGAAGAGATGTGGTGGCAATGCAGCATCACCTTTGTGACAGGGTGACCTGGTGCAAGGGGAAGAAATTGAATATTTGGCCATGTTTTGTAATTTTGGTTAAGTGCCTGTCAGTGAAATTAATCATGAGCCTCTTGTATGAAAGAAAGGCTCTGTCCTACTTGCATGTAAGTTAGTAGCAGATGGCTCATTAGTTTCAATTAGAGCAAAACTGAACCACAGGTTGCTTAAGGGCAGGTTTGAATTTGAAGTAACTTTGAAAGTGTTTTTATCCTGAGTATTGAGTAAAAAAAAAAAAAAGAGAGGAAGGATGACTGGCTGGTTTTTAAAAAAAAGGCAAAAAAGATTTTATTTTCTTGAGGGGAATAGAAGGTTGCAGAAGGCTGCTACTGTCCATAAACATCGCTGACATAGCTGACAGATGCTTGTGTACTAGGTCCCAGCAGCAGGGAAAATGTGACAAGGGGCTTAGATGGGCTGGTTTGCTATTACAGTGTCATGGAATACCTTATTTGCAGGAGAAACAATATTAGCTACAAAAAAAAAAAAAAGAATAAAAATAAATCAACTCCCTAAATTCACAAAAAGCAAAGTATGTCCTGAGGCAGGAAGTAAAGTACTTAGGGAATTAAGTGACTGACCAAATCACAAACAAGGACCAAAATTCTCCTGTGCTGATACATACTTAGGAGAAAGGAGAAGCAGAAAAATAAAGTGGTTTACAGCATGCCGCACTCTATGGTGGTCATAGGGATGCTCTAATTATTGTCAGTAGGAAATAGCCCCAGGACAGGGGCTCTATGATTGCTGATATGACTTGTGCACCAGCTCAGAGGCATCTCATGTAGAAAAAAATTCTCAGGAGACCTGATCCAGTTATCTGGTGGACACATCCTGTCACCTGAGCAAAGCCATGTAGAGAACATAGTGCAAAGTCCAGCAGAGTGCATCTTTAGTTGCGAGACCTCAGATTGCTGGAGAACACAACATGTTTGGAGGAACTATGTCCTTGTGAGAGCAGCAGGAAGTAGTGTCATATCTTTGCCAGTACAGATCTTTAAACATCTGGCAATGAGACTGATTTTCATTAAGGGTTCAGAAATCAGCCTTTCAGGTAGGATTATGGGAAGTGAGCAAGCAGGTTATGTTAGGAGTGTGCTTCCACAGTGCCTTATGTGTTGTGGGCCTCAAGCACTCATTTCTGGTTGTCCCTGGCTAGTGCTAGCAGAGTCAGCTATTGTAACATTTAATAGTAATAAATTAAGCACACACAGAGAAATAAGATACTTGAGGATATGAGAGTTATATTCCATAGGTTTTTTTTTCAGTGTAATTTGTGCACTTGAACTGGCTTCAGATTTCTTCTGGAGAATGAGTCATCATTTAGAGGTCTGTGAAGGAATTCCCTGGTCCCAAGCTGGATGTATTTACACCTGTTAGTGCTTACATCTTTTTGTGAGAAACACAGGATAACTTAATAGCCTTTGCACTCCAACTGCTCAAGGCAGTGGGAGGAAGGTGTAAAATGAAATTAAATCAGAGTAGTGGTGTTTCATACCAAATTTGAACTGATGCCTGGAGCTATTCCAGGGGCAGGCAGCAGAGAATCGTGACTGAGATTTGCTCTCTAATTGCCCACAGTGGTGATGAAACTGCTTCTAGTCATCTGTGTATAAAGTTGACATGGCCTCTGGAGTCCTGTGAATGCAACTTTACATTTGCCTTTTGAAATATTTCTCAGCTCACACAGATAACGCTAAGGAAGAGTGATGGACACAGGGCTCTTCGTGGGGGAAGCGGATACAGCATAAGCAGGTAACTTACCTGAGGATGTTCTTGGGCACTGAAAACTCGGTACAGCCTGAGTATGTAGCCCTCCTCTCGGTCAGCATTGATCTGGCGAAGAGCTAGATCGGCAGCCTCCTCTACTGTAATGTCATCACAACTTGGGGAGAGCAATGCTGTTGGGGATTGTCTGGTAGGAGAGGCACCACAGGACCAAAGTGCCTGTACACCGAGGAGCACTGAAACAAATGAAAACATCCTGCTTAGCGACCAGAATGGTAAATCAGTATGGAGGGACTGACCCGTGCAAAACAGCAGACTTCAGTAATGGAGCTCTGCCTCTTTATGAGCTGTGTCCACTCTTTATTTGATACTGACCATCACCTTTAAATCGACAGCTGCAACAGCAAACACTAAGTCAATGATTATATAGTCTTACAAAAGTGCTGTTGCTCTCTCTGAGGTCAAAGAGCACTTTCTCCTTCTGGCTTTACATCTCCAATTCAGACTTGACTGGGCAGATCATATAACTTTAACCTCATTGCAAGGAAGAAGAATAGACACAGAGCTGTTTTCTTAAGGAACAGAATTGCTTAAACTCACTCATGTGCTGGACATGTCTGGCTGCAGCTCTGTTCTGTTACTGATCCAGTTCTTCAAAATGAAACAATGACAAATGTCTTGGTAATTTGAAGGGCAACTGGATAAGGGCCACAAAGTTAAATGGGTTTTGTATCTGTTAAATGCTAATTGTAAACAAACAGACTGACTCTCTGTTACATGCAGTCAGTTTGGTTGGAGTAGAAAGCTTGGTTTGGATTCATTCTTTGAGCATTTTCACTCAGCTGGATACCTAACTCTTAGCCCAGGCTAAGCCAGCAAAAGGCAGTCTCATGTCCAGACAGGAAGCTTCTGGATAAATGTTAAGTACTCTTAGATAACATGATAACAAGAAAAAGTAAAGAAATAACGATTTCACCATGGTGTCTGCTGTTAAGCAGAAATTCCATTGCATTTATTTGGGACTTAAAACTCACTGTAATTCAATATAGTGGCATACATGGGAGTAAGTTATTCCCACCCCCAAAGACTTCACTTCTGTTGGTGAGGATGGTGCAAAATATGATGCTGTAAGAGATTAGAGAATAGACAATAAGTGAATCAAGGCTATCAAAATGGTCTTATGCTGTTGAAGGCTCTATTTCAGGATTTGTTCCCTCTCAGTGTCTTGATTCAACCCACTTGTCTTTTGCTTCCTAAAGATCTTAATTTCTTGAGACGTACCTTATATTTGACCTCTGCTCTGAGCCCTGAATATTTCTTCCTGTTTCATCCTATCTTCCTTCTACTTTCTGACTTTGTTCTCACTGCCACATTGTACAGTGTGAACTTGCCATCACTACGTGTTGCTTCTGATGGCAAAGAGCAAGCCTTGTTTCCTTTCATCTCCTCCTTTTTTAACGTTTTGGCTGTACCTGGTTTCAGCCCCTGCTGGCAATGCCTACCTTTATATTCTTGTGGGTTTAGAAGCAGGTATAGTTGCACATGAACTCCACTGCTAATTGTAACATGCTGCTGCATTTTTATTGCCTGAGAACAAATGTAGTGGTGAGGTAAGAACCGTCTGAAGTTATATGCTGAGAGGGGAGGGGAGAGGAAGGTGGCCTGCAAGAAAGTTGCAGTTCTGGGGCTGTTTGCACTTCTCTTGCTGCCAAAGTTCTGAAGGGGAGAATCTGGCAGAAAGAACTTTTTAAGGAAGAGAGACCACATAATGTAAACTGGAGGGTGACCTGCCTTCATTTGACTTCTTGTAGCCAGTGCCTTCCTCCTTGCTCTTTCTACCTCTTGCTCTTTTTTAGACTGTGAATTACTCTTCTTGTACTTCGAATCAATGAAAATGTACATCCAGTTGTTTCTTTGCCAGTTTCCATCTCCTTGCATAGCTCTCCCAGATTTAGTCCAGACTTCTCTGTCAACTGCAGCTACTTATCCTGTAACTGGCTCTTGGCCGGATGGTTTAGGACCTTATTTTTCTCTTGGTCAGTGTTACTGTCTCCCTTATTTTGTATGGCCAGAATAGGCTCAAGGAAAACAGTCTCTCCTGCTTAATCTTTAGCTCCTTGGCTTCTCTAACCACTTCCACGGTCTACTCCACTTTAAACTGTAGGAAGTCACAGGAGAATCATAGGCCTGTGGCTATAGGCTGAGGAACAAAGGAAATTGGTTCAACAATGTCACTGTTTTAATTATTTTAGCACTACTCAGTGCTCTGCTTTTGTTCATTTTCAGAAACAATAAATAATACAATCCTGCTGTGACTGGAGACTGTGACTCTAGGGGCAGCCATTCACTGACTTAGCTATTTCTCTCATAGTGTCACAGAGCACAAGCTAAGCTGTGCAGGTTTATTTGTACCTTTGACTTATCCTCTCACTGTGGAATTTAGAGGTTGGTTTGCCAACTGAGAGACTGCTCTGTGGTCACCATTGATTCTCAAGTGTTTTGCTGAGTATGGATTAAAAAGGGTCATGGAAAATTCTGCCTGGAGAAAGTTTAGTTTGAAATGACAGCGGTGTGCATTGTGGCCAACCTGTCAGGAAGCAGAGGGGAATAGCTGCACAAATAGCTGTTATCTTAAAGGTCTGGAGAAGTGACAACCACCATTACTTGGGGAGGATCCCAGTGAAAGTCATCATTTTCTACTAAGGGGCAGTTCTGCAGTATTTCACCTTGAAGGATACCAGAAGCTGGGTAACCATTGCCCTGGCCCTCATTTTCTATCCTGGGAGTCTCTGTGATCACAGCTATCTGCTGGATGACACTGAGGTTCCAGGGTTGTCCCTGTATTGGAGCGAGGGAGGAAAAGTGCAAGTGAAGGACGTAATTGTCTCTATTTAATACTACTGTAAAAATTGGGGGGGTTAAAATTTTACATATTGTCATGTTTTTTTCACAGGTGTTATAAAGATTCTCAGCTCTTTAGCCCAGCAATGCTCAAAGCATGTTCTTCTGGGAGGCAGAAGAACCTGTCTAAAAGAATGTTCATAGAAAGCTGGGTAGATTATACATACAGCCAGAAACATCAGGAGTAGCACTGGGCTTGAAGGTGTTCTAACAGGAATTTGGTTAGGCAGACAGCAGGACAGAAGGGGCACATGGCTGCTAGGCTGAGCCACCTGATGTGTTGCCAGTTGCTTTGCAAACTCAGGGTGAGGCATGATGAAGTACAGACTGCAGCCTGGAGGGAAGGGATAAAAGGAATGAATGTTGAGAAATACTGCAGTAGCCATAGTACAGGAATGGCAAAAGCAGCAAAGCAGACTTGCTCATGTTCCTTGTGTCTGGAGATGCTTCCTCTGCAGCTAAAGGCTAAGAACTAATTTTCCTTATGCTCACACTGCATGTCATTTCTGTGGAGATGGGTGCCAATTAGTACTGCCTGTGTCACTGCCTCATAATGGGGAATTGTTGTGTCCCTGACTCTGTTCTTTGTATTCTTCCTTCCACTGGAAAGGAAAAAAATTCTCTGTTGAAGTAGCTAAACTCAAAACGTGGACACAGCTGGGAAATCTGAGCACATAAAGTACCTATGCTTTAGCAAAACAGAGTTTGAAAAAGCTGAAAAACATTGTCAGCCAGTGATGCAGACCTGACAAAACTCTTCATGTGGCATTGCAGGGATGGAGGCATTTGTATTTTATGTATTGCCATTTCATAGCCCTCATTACCCAGGGCATCTATGACAAAATACTGATCCTGTTTCTAAGGCTCAGGTACATGGATACAGGGGCACACTGCAGGGAGACAAAGTGACTGCTTCAAAGCAGTCATGGAAAACTTCTCCTTAAGATGGCAAAATATGTCCTTAAGAAGAAGGGTGTTAAGGAGAAAGATGAGGTGTAGCAACTAATTGGAATGCACAGAGCAATTCCACCTTTTTTTTCCCCCCCCTCCTGTTTTAGGAAACAATGGAATAACAATGCCAAGGTGTAGGAGAACATCTGTGGAGTGTGGAGGCTGCAGATGTTCAGCTACATATCCTTGCATTATGTGGTTGGAGCAAGCAACAAGAAAATGCAGCAGTTATGGAGTTCAGAGATCCCTGTGGGCAGAGATCACTTTTATAAATATACTGTTTCTGCCATCAGAGAATTTTCTATGCCTGGAAGACATTGTGTCTTCTGTAGCTTAGTGCCCACTTCATGACAAAAGAAACAGTTTTGTATGGTTTAGTTAAGGCAATTCCTAGTTTAAAAAATACAAAAGCTAGGAAAAAGTTGTTCCTGGTGAGTTAAAAACTCAGTCTCGTGTATCTGGTGTTACTAAATGCTGTGCTGTGTCTCGTGGAGTGGGATGGGAGGATGACCTACCTTACCACTTCCAGAAATTTCTGCAGCTCAGTTCTAGCACTTTTAGAAGGAATGGCTGCAAGCAGAATGTATTGGAGTCACTGCTTTGCAGAGAAGCAAAAAATTGCTGAGCAATGACTGGCAGTAGCTGGTGCAATTGCCTGCAACACACTTCTGTAAGAACTCAGCATATTCTTGAAACATGAGAGTTGCTGCCTTGGTGGGGAGAGCTTGTCAGCAGTGTGTTACCATCACATCAGAGTGTGGCTTATAGAGCCTGGTCTGATTTCCTTTTTCCTTTCCCCTCCACACACCCATGTGAAGTACTGCTGCAAGTACCTATGGTTTTTCCTTTCCCCCTTGACACAGCAGAGCAGAACCTTTCTGTACAACAACTTGTTGCACCGTCACCAAGAACAAATGTTAGTTGTGTTGCTTACCGGATACTGGAAGGTTGTAACTAAGAGAACAGGATAGGTTCTTTGAAACAGCTCAGAAATGACATGTGTTCTGCAGCTTTTGCTGCCTGCATGATAATTATCTCGTAGCAAGTGCTGTTCCTGGTTAAAGATTCATGACTATCTTTGAGACTGCTCCCCTAGGCCTGCAGAATTCAAGTCTGGCTGGCAGTGAAGATCCTTCTGGCCCCTGTCCCTTATTACTTCTCTACCTAGAATAGATGCTAACGTGTCAGAAATTCAAGGAAGATTTGACTGTTAGGGCAATGGTAAATTATCATCACTGTCTGGATCTTATTATATGAGACACATGCCTGTAGTATATTTTTATTCCCTTGAATTGATATTCCCTCATATACACACAGGCCATCCAGTACCCTGTGACCGTATTGCACCTGGTGGAAGACAGAGAATCCACATCTTTGTCTGGAAGGATTGATGCTTTCAGCCTGTGCAGCAATGGAAATGTCCTCATTCCTTATTCTTTTCATCGACATGGATGCTTTTATGCCATGCCCAAAAGTACTGAGGTATTTCTGGTGGATATTAAAAGTAGATACAGGCTAGGAAATACTACAGGTGGCAGGGAAATACACATTTTTCCCTGACACTTCCTCAGTGTTATTGGTGCGTGATCAAAAGAAAGGACTGACCTGATTTTCTGCAGTGCTCAGCACCCACACATCCCAGTGAAGCTGATGAGAAGTGCAAGAGCTTACTGTTTTTGAAACCAAGCCCAGAATGTGACTCATAATGCTGTGAAGGAGATACTTGACAACTAAATGAAAATATACACAGATAAAAGATACCAGAGCATTTCTGTCGAACATTTTATTGTGAAGTGACCTTTCGGGTGGTGGTTCTGTCACAAAGATACGACTGTTGTATAGCTCTTACAACAGTTTCATTGAAACAATATTTTCTGTATTCTGGATAGAGCATCTCTGTATGTAGAGAAAACAAAAGCTATATATTGTAAGCACCAATATTTTGAAGCAGGCCTTTGCAAGATCCTGGCCACGGCTCTGCTCTCTGGAGAGTAAAATTCATTTGCGCTCAGACATTCTCACCTCTTTGAACCCGATGTTGTGGTCTGCGTGTTGCTGCTGCACACTGATCTTTCAGTTAGCTGTATTGCCATGTCTGTAACATAGCCTATATCTTGAAATGACGAATCTTCCCAGGACATGGAGGAGGAGGAGGCACAAAGCCAACTGGGCGAGCTACTTTGTCATGCTGAGCAACCTCTGCAACTGCTCTTCGTGCTACAGATTTTGCTGAAAGCAGGGAAGCAGAAAATTCTGAAGAGAGGGATTCAGATGCAAGAGGGTTATTGTGGGAAAGCCTGAGATTATGGTTTGTGAAGCCTTGCACAACTCCAGGCACCAGTCCTGATGTAGCTTGACCTGGTGGAGAGTAGGTAACTCCAGGCTGGGAAAGAAAAACAGTTTGTGTTCAGTGACTTGGGGCTTACAATACACAGGTTATTGATACCTTACTAGGTACTCTGCTCCTAACTAGATATAGGCATCCAACCCAGGTACAAAATGTTCCTGGCAGTCATAGAAGTTTGATCGCATTTGAATACATACACAGGACTGCAGGAACATATTCAGTGAATCATTAGCACCAAATTCTGTGAACTTTCAGGGCCACCTGTGCAGGTAATGAAACATTCAAGACCAGTTGTCTTACTCTTTCTTTCCTATAATTCCTAGTCAGCTAATTATTGTGTTACCAAGAGCTCTGGTCCATAGGAAGTATTCAGGTACCACCTATCCTTCTCAGACCTAATGGAGACTAAAGTTCCTGGAGAGCACTCAAGTCCAATGCATATATGTTTTCCTCCTATAGCTATAGCAGTGCAGGTCAGGCTTGCTGAATTCAGTACAATTTAAGGACTACTAGCAAAAAAACCCAGCTGATTAAATCTGCCAGAAATGGCTCATTTATGTTTTACATCTATCTGCCCCATCCCCCTAGCTGAGTACACTTTGGTTCCCTCTGCCCTACCAGACATGTGAAGCTGCCAGATGGCTAGGAGGACAAACTGTGTCAAGCTTGGATGGCAGGGGTGACATAATTCTTGGCACAGAAATCCATAGGATACCATGAGCTACTTTGCCTTGGGTTTTAGGATGCAAAGTTAAACTCATCATAGCTAGCTAATGCAGTCTACTGTGGGAGAGGTTAACTCAGGGTGATTGCTTCTAATACTAGTACTGGTATTAATAATTCTAGTACTGTAATAATTCTAGTACTGGTAGGCCAGAATACTCTGGAAAGGAAGGGAGTGTCTGGAGTTGGTACCTGATGTCCATAGAGCTGGCAGTTGACTTCAAGGTCCTGTGAGGGCCTTATAACCTTTGTTGCTGTGCAGAAACCAAAATTCTGGCAGAGCAGAACACAGACAAGAGAAATTGGTTAGAAATAGAGGAGACTTACATTACAATTTTAAATTTCATTATATTTAGAAATAGCTACATCTCATGTTTTAGCTGAGCAGTAAAGTGCTTCTTTTTCAGTCTGTTAGACTCAGAAGCCAAGCTGTTTTAATGCATAATCAGCAAGTAAGTGAAACTCCTGAGCTGTTCTAGAGTAAGATCCTTTGTATGACTGCATATGAGGGAGCGAAAAAATATATAGGAATCTATATATATTTTACCTATATATATACACACACACACCCCTATATATATAGGTAAAAGGTTCCCACCCACTAAAACTCTCTAGGACTCATTTTCACGAGAAACAAGAGTAGAATTTTCACATGATAAAGTGTACAACAGTATAATTTTTCAGGAGGCCACGTATGAGGATGAGGCACACTGACAGCACTCAGATGACAGGAAGGTAAAGCAGTCTGCCCTTTCGTTACGTGTTTGTGCACTGCCCAAAGAGCCTGGTTTTCTCAGGTGCTCATGTTAAGAAAAGTAATCAATATTATATATCCTGTTGATTAAAAATACAGTGTGTAAAGGGCACTTTGGTTCCCAAGCCCTTTTGAAATATATTCAGGTACAGCAGGATTTAGTCCACATACCTCAGAGAGAAAAGCAAGGTGAGATTTAGCTTTAGGAATTCTCTCCTGAAAAGCACATCGTGATGGCACACAGCTCTTGCGCTTTCATCCTCACAACAGTGTGCTCCTGCTCAAGCGTGAGTGCAGCACGGCGTGCTGCTGTGAGATCAGGACTGATGTGCTGGCATACTTACAGACTGGTCATCAGGCAGCAGGTGACAAGCCTCCACATTAGCAGCTTCTGCTGAGCAGTTTGTGGCAGCCACAGCAAACTCCACAAAGACAACATGCGCTGGGTGATACTGATAAAACAGGAAAATTGTTTAACTGGCTTTGCACTGTGAAACTGCAGAGCTGCTTGAGGAAAGATAAAAGGAAAATGTTGTGGCTTCTAGCTCTGCATCTCCTACTGAATTTAAAGGGATTCCTGTGGCTAAAATCACACAAAATGCCTGGGAAATGAAGAGCAATTCAGCAGGGCAAATTAGAGCAAACAAAATCTGTTTGCAAACCTAACTAGTTAGCACTGCACAATTACCACAGAAGAAGTACTCTGTTTACATGAAAAGCTAGACACAGTTCTAGCAATTACCTGTATTTTGGCTCTTCCAATCTCAAGGAGCTTGAGGTAGGCACCAGTACTTTTGCCATTGTAGGCACTGAGTGATTCTGTAACAGTTGCCAATACCTCAGTGTCATTCCAGCTTGCCAACAGCGGACAGTCAGGACAGAGCTGGAGAATGTCTTCAGCTGAGTCTGCAGGAGGAACCAAACAGATGACACTTCGATCAGATTTTAGGTTGTTTTGAAAGGCATTATAAACCTATTCAGTCACATAAAACAGTGTTTCATGGTCTGTTCCAAATTATAGTGGAAGGAATTTTTGCAGTACAAGCTACAGATGGCACTATTTCACATGACTTTTGCAGTCCCAGCCTTTCTGCAAGAGAAAGTGCTGTGGACTTCAACAGTGCCTTTTTAATGTTCCTAACTTGCCTTTTAATTGATTCTCTTTCTGGCAAACTATCTACAATACCAATTAAAAGATGTCCCAGCTCACACAAGGAATGGTGGAAAAATGAAGATGAAAAATGAATTGTGTTTGCCTGTGTGTTCACAGGATCACAGGATGTTAGGGTTTGGAGTCTAGCCCCCCTGCCAGAGCAGGACCATATAATGTAGTGCAGGTTGCACAGGAACGCATCCAGATGGGTCTTGAAAGTCTCCAGGGAAGGAGACTCCACATCCTCTCTGAGGAGCCTGTTCCAGTACTTTGTGACCCTCACAGTAAAGAAGTTCTTCCTCATATTGAGGTGGAACTTCCTATGCTGTAGTTTACATCCATTGCCTCTTGCTGTTATCACAGGACCCAAGTGAGAAGTGGCTGTCCCTTCCTTCTTGACACCCAGCCCTCATGTATTTATTTACATTTATTAGATCCGCTCTCAGTCTTCTCCTCTCCATACTAAAAAGCTCCACTCATCATTTCATTCGCTCACCAGTAGTGGAAGTAGTACAGAAGACATCTTGTATAGAGCAGAGAGCTCACACAAAGGAGGCTGAATAGAGATTCTGCTTTCCCATGGCAATATTAAAAATGCTGGTTTAATAAGTAAGCAACATCTGACAAAAGGGCTCTGAAGATCAACAAGCTCAAATTCAGACCAGCAAGCAATCAAATTCTTGAGGCTAAACTCTGAGTGAAAATCCTCAGTACTGGCAATCTCTAATTCAAATCTGGAACTTGCTTCTAGATTGACTTATGGTATCTTAATTGTTAGAGTAAAGAACAGCAAAGAGAAAAGGCTGGGTTTAGAAGAATGAAATCAGAAAAGGGGAAAAAATTACTCTTATCATCTGGGTTTAGAAAATCCATTAACTGTCATCCTTTATTCCATATACACAGTGCTAGAATCAGAAAAGCTTGTGAGCTATAACCACTGCTTTAATAATACTCCAGCCTCTAGATTAAAACCTAAATAACCAAGTCTTTACCTGCATGTGAGTGGCATTTACTAGCAAGTACAGATAACTGTCCATTCACCTTCTGCAGTTTGACATCACAGTCACCCTCAACTGCCTAGAGAGAGACAAAAATCAAAGGGTTACATCATTCAGATGAATAGGAATTTCTGGAAAGGGCAAGTATTATTAAAATCAAAAGAACAGATCCTGGCTGACTGTTCCTGGCAAAATTAGCCTGATTGCAAAGGCGCTGCTAGGCGTGTCCTGTTGTCTCTGATTGTGTGAAAAACAGACCAGAGCTGCAAAATTTGGATCCAAATGTGGATTTGAAGCGTCAGAAGTGCCAGGATAGCCAATATGTGGACATCTGGTTCAGGTTCCTCTCTCATAAAGAGCAAAGAATATGAATACTTATGTGTTAAGGCCTTCTGCAGAGCTGTTTGATACCATTCTCACTAATCTCAGCTGGTCAGTGGCCATGGTAACGGCAGAATGTGCTGCCTTGTGTGCAGCATGAGAGATCATCCAGCAGGGGAGGAGATGGCAAAGGCAAAGCTGGACTTACTGGGAAGAGGGAACAGTTAGAGTTACCTCCCCCAGAATGGTAAATGGGATCTGAGCTCGGGTGAATACAGGGGTGGATCAAGATTCGCATGTAGTCATGAGCACTGTGAATTCGGCCCTCTTCTAGGAACAGCAGGATTAAATTGTCAGCTGCTCACTCTGCTTTCTGCCTAGAAATCAGAGCTGCCTGTACTTGGACAACACTCCCACTGCTTTGGTCAGGGAAAGCTTTTCACAGCTGGATCACACTTGCATAAGAGCAAAATATTTGAGGCCAGTACATTCCAGCTAAGAATGACTTTGAAGGCAGAGCCCTGTCTGAAGGGAATAGCTCTCCTGCAGTCTTGACTAGATCTAGGTGGCTAGACTTAATGGAATGTCACTAGTTAACACCCTCCATGCAGCCAAGGGGTTGTGTTTGCACAGTTACACAGCCTGCCCTGTCTATAGTTTGCAATGAGCCAGTGACATCTGGACTGACCATGGAAGCCTGAATCTGGATCCTCTTAACAAGGCCCCATGGCATTCATGAACTGTATGTGGGATGTTATTCTGACAGTGACCTGTCCTCTTTAGGTAACAGGACATAAAAGAAATCTAGGAGTCAAATAATTCATGACATGAGATTGCAAGTGATGGGGTGGTTCTAGGCTTTTACAGAGACAGAAGATTTGCTTGGAAATCTAACTGAACATAGTTTGACATCTAGCATCCACATACTGAACATACACCTTTGGACTGAGCTAGTGATATTTTAGATACTCACATGGTCTGTGAAGCTCCTTACTGTGCAATTTGCAAGAGGTGTAGGGCTGAGAATGGGGCATGTGGTCTCTAATAAGTCAAGTTCAAGAAATATTATCTCATGATTTGGCCCCTGGAAGAAACAAACAAACAAACAAACAAAACAAACAAACTCAGAACTGTAGTAATTACTTCACAAAATATCACCAGATTTCTTCTTTAGGGCTGTGCTGTGAACTCTGTTGCTGACTGGTACTCCAGGTATACACTAGAGTAACTGCACAGGACCTTCCTCTTTGATTTCATAAACAACAGGGCCCATTTTTTTAGCTAGAGTAAGTCAGGATAGTCACACCATTAATTTTTTTTCCAGCTAAGGAATTGGCCTGTGATGTTTGGAAAGCCCAGCCTGTATGTAGAGGGTCAGCTCTCTTAAGTTGACTTGATTTTATTTTTTAAGTAGTTTTTAAAAAATCCACATCTGGCTCTGTTACAAAATCTTTGTGTTTCTGTAACCAGATACCAAAGAATAGAATAGAATAGAATAGAATAGAATAGAATAGAATAGAATAGAATAGAATAGAATAGAATAGAATAGAATAGAATAGAATAGAATAGAATAGACCAGGTTGGAAGAGACCTTCAAGATCATCTTGTCCAACCTATTATCCAACACCACCTAATCAACTAAACCATGCAACCAAGCACTCCATCCAGTCTCCTCCTAAACACCTCCAATGATGGTGACTCCACCACCTCCCTGGGCAGCCGATTCCAATGGGCACTCTCCCTGTGTAACACTGGTGCACACTGGCCTGTCTCCTTCAGTCCTCTAGAACTACCCTGAATTGCACCAGATAAGTTCCAGCCCAAATACTTGCGTTGTTTATGGGCTGCAGAATCTTTTATGGTTGTTCCTGAACCTTTGCAAGAATAACATAAGACATGTGAGTGGAAAGGCCAAAGTGAGGTTCCCTAGCTGTGAGATTAACTCTGGGGTTTGACTCAGGAGTAAATGAATGTAGTTATTTTAGTGAAAAATATGAAGTTATTTTAGTGTAAAAGTATTAAATGTGAGCAAAGCAGTGTCACCAGTGTTTTCATGTGGGTGACTGTGGGCATGCTTCTAATCTCATTAATGTCTGTTTTAGCCTCTTGTAAATGACATCGGTATCCTCTCTCGCTCTCTCATAATAAGTAGAAAACAGCCATGGAATTTCATTCTTGTTAATATCTGGGACCATTTTCAATGTTTTGAGGGAATCAAAGCTTCTGAATGGGTGCATACATTGTATTCATGACCATTTCTACAGCCTTTCTAGATGCCTGTAATGATGACAATATATCTTAGTGAAAATGAGACTGTAAGATGCAGTTATTTCCATTCAGCTTCCTTGTCAGGTCAATGGGATATTAGGTAAAATTAATGCCTACTACAAAATCACTAATAGCATGGAGTTATGATAGGCATGTACATAGCCAATAAATTACCTGCATCACAAAGATTATCCTACCAATTTTCCTCCAGATTAGCTACTGGGCTCATGGTTCAGCACTTTGGAGGATCTGCCCTAGCAAGCATGCTGCATTTGTAAACTGAGCACTTCCTAGCCTTGTACAAAAATATCTGAACGCTTCTCTCTTCCTCTCTGTTGTGCTCTTTGAGAGATACATTCCAGTGACCTGGATTCTCAACTGCTACCAGTTGGCACTGCCCCATTTAAATCAACAGAGCCATGCTGCTTTAACCCATGTGAGGAAGTAGCCCTTGGCAGGGCTTGTTGGTCATTCCCAACCATCTCCAGGTTAACAAAATGCTCTGCCTTTGAGCTCCTCACTTACCTGGGGTAGCACGCGGATATTGTCGATTCTGTTTAAGGCAAACTTGTATCCATGATGACTGTGGCCATTAATGTAACTCACAGCTACTTCTGCTGCTGCTTCAGATTCTGGGTCATCACAGCCTAAGGGAGCAGGGGGAGCTGCTGGTGCAGCTTTGTGAATTGGAAGCTGAACAAGCAATATTAAAGCTACTAGTGCCTTCATGGCACCTGAGGAAAGCTGATCCCTTTCAGAAATAAAGATCTAAGAATACTGTTCAGATGGCAGCTAGGTAGCTAGAAGTGAGGTCTAAAACCACCACACATTTATATAGTACATACCACAGACTTTGCATGGAGCACGTCTGATATTTGTCCCAATTCCAAGAGGCATTGCAAACAACAAAAGAGATAAGTAAACGTTGGGACATCAAACGCACTGATTAATATTGGCCAAAGTAAATTTTATCAGGTAGGATATTGCAAAGTCTGCTAAAGCAGCTAAAGAAGAAAGGGTCAGCAAAAATGTAACAGTTTTTAGACACCAACCAAATACAGTACACGCAAGAGGAATATGATCCCTCTGTTAAATGTGCAGAGATGCTACTGCTAATTAAGCTTTCTTGTAAGCAGGACACAATCTGTTAGGGCTCAGATCTCAGCAGACACCAGTCTAAATTGTGAGATCAGTAACAAGATAAATGAGAAAATGGGATTTGAATCCATTGTAGGGATCACATTCAACAGTAAATGTAATTATATAGCAACTTCTCCTATTGAATTCATTTGGAATAGGAAATGAGATGTAGTGTCTAAATCTTTTGCATCAGCTCTTTCTGAATAATCTGAATGCTTCCAGTGGTTCCTGGAATTTCATTTTGCAAAGCAGGCATCTTGTAGAAATTTTTCTGGAATATGTTGTACAGATTTGAGGATTTGACAGAAGACCCTAAAGAGCACAAATGTGTTTTAAGGAGAATGTAGGTGAAAATAGGCTGCTTAAATGCTCAGGAGTGCTGGGCCCCAGTTTATATTTACATTCACAGTGTACACATTTACAAAACAGTAAATGGATAACAAAAATGTCCTATGGAGTGGAATATGGCTTCTATGATGTGTCCAGCGTTTAAGGTCTGTAAATTAAGGTATGATGACTTTAGTGAGATAAACTCTAGCTCAGTAGCCTCTAGTTCAAGCAGCAGAAGAGTTTTTCCTGCAGGCATTTCAGAGTAGGTTTCTATGATCCATTTTGTGGTGGTGATCAGGCTGCAGAATAATAGAGGTCTCTTTTGGCTTTAAAATATCTTAATCTCTGTTATCTTTTCCAAGAAGTTCAAGAATGAGCTGCAGATTCGACATGAATAGGAGGATTCCAGCATGTTTGGAAATTTTCACTTCAGATAAGTTTTTCTCAGCTTGCAAGATAGTGTGAGCATGGCTAATAATTGTGAATAAAAATAAGGCAGTGGAGTCAAGCTTCTCTCTTCTAGAATGTGGAATTAAGGAAAACAGAATAAATGGAAATTGGTTGGTTGGATAGATTAAGTGATGGAAAAGCAAAATGAGAAAGACAAAAAAGGTGGAATTCTTTCCTTCATCTGTGTTGGATGAGGTGATTTTTGGATACGAGGATTTGCATACTGAAGAGATTCCTGGGGAAAAGAAAGACTCTTCCTCTCTCTTGCAGCAGAACATTGCTCTGAGCATGATAGGTTCTTTCCTCTCATTTGAAGCAGGTGTTGTTTGGCATTTGTTCTGTTGTGTGGATGATAATTTGTCTTCTTGACTTTGGCCTGGACGACTTACAGGATGGTTTGGCATCCCAAAGACACACTCTGAGTGTTCCTTTTGAAGCAAGGAAAATTTATTTAGAATGATAGTATTGTACTCTTCACTATTATCCCACAGTTACTTTCTAACCTGTGAATCTTTTTCCTTTTCTAGAATGAAACATAAGGGTAAACTTCCAACAGGTGCAGACTGAAATTGCTTTTTGCCTAAGTGACATATAATTACCTAAACCTTTATTTATAAATCTGATGTGGTCATTACTCAGTTTCTTAGGTTACAGCTTCTCCACTTCAGAGCAGCAAATACTGTAAGATGTCTAACATTTCTGCAGTCAAGCTCTAGCTATTCCAAAATATAATATATAACCCAGTTCAGTCAACTTCAGGTTCCATTTTCAAAGGAAAACTTAAAACCTCAAGTACCAAACAGTATTTATTACCTTTTTCCTTCCCTCTCCATTGTCACTCACATTCAGTATTCCATTTACCAAGCAGAACAAAAAAAGAAATACTTCTCAGTTTCTCCATAGGCTTACTCAAGACCTTCCCTTCTTACTGACTGTGTGGACTTTCTTTGCTGACATACAGCATGTACCCATATGATTATTATTGCTCAGTGCAATGTAGAATGTTTGCAGCTGGCACTTTTTGGGTGAGCTGTGATATGAGTGAGGAAATAGGTATTTGGTTTATATGGTTGGGAATGGAGTTTGCAAGTGCAGTCAGGCAGTTTGGCTACAGGTGATACAACAAGGAGCCTGTCACCTTTTGGATACAGACTTGACACAGATCTACCTAATTAATCTCTTCTGAAAGTGAGATTGCTGATGTCAGTTCCCTGCAGGCCTGTGTCACATCAGGACTGGCCCTTTTTGGGCACCCTCACTTAAGAAGTAATAATTGCAGAAATAACTTTTTTATTGAGCTCAGTGTAGATCTGTACTCTCTCTTTTATGTCCTGGATATAGTAAAAACTTATCCTTTAGTAGTGGCTGCAAATAGCTCTTACCATACAAGAAACTGAGCTGATTTCCATGGGCTCCTGGACAGAAGGTCACATCACAAAGCCAACTGAAGTGAACGAGTCTTTCTCAGAATCAGTGTGTCACAGAATGGTTGCCGTTGGAAAGGACATCTAGACGGCAACTTGTCCAGCTCCACCACACAAGCAGGGCCACCTATTGACAGTTGCTGACTCCACCACAACCTCTTTGGGCAATTTGTACCTGTGCTTGGTCACTCTCATAATAAAAAAGTGCTTCCTGATGTTCAAATAGAACCTTCTGTTTCAATTTGTGCTCTGGTCTTGTCACTGTGTACCACTGAAAACAGCCTGGCTCTGTCCTTTTCACACTCTGCCTTCAGGTATTTATACACATTAATAACATGTCCCCAGGCCTTCTCTTCTCTATGCTAAGTAGTCTTGGCTCTCTCAGCCTTTCCTCATAGGAGAGATGCTCCATTACCTTAATCATCTTTGTGCTGCACTGTATGTCTGTGTCTCTTCTGTACTGAGAAGCCTAGAACTTGGGCACAGTACTCCAGCTATGGCCTTACCAGGGCTGAATAAGGGGAAAGGATCACCTCTCTGAATCTGGCAATACTTCACCTATTGCAGCTCAGGATACTGCTAGGCCTCTTCATGGCAAGGCCACATTGTTGGTTCATGTTCAACTTGGTGATCATCAGGACCCCCAGGTCCTTTTCTGCCAAGCTGCTTGTCCAGCTAGGTTGGACCCATATATTTATGCATGAGGCTGTTGTTCCCCAGATGCAGGATTTCAAACTTCTTGTTGAACTTCATGAAATTCCTGGCATCCCATTTCTCCAGCCTGCTGTGATCCCTCTGGATGGCAGCATGACCTGCTGACATATCAGCCACTCCCCCCAGTTTTGTGTCATCTACAAACTTGCTGAGTGTAGAGTCTGCCTCATCACCCAGATCATTAATGAAAATATTAAACAGGACTGGACCCCATCATTGACCCCTGCTGTACACTGCTAATTATTTGCCTCCAACCAGGCTTTATGCCACTGATCACCACCCTCTGGGCCCAACCATTCAGCCAGTTTTCAGTCCCCCTCAATCCACCTTTCACATTGGTAGTGTTAGACTTTGTCCCTAGTGAACTGAGTTGCCTGAGAGATTTGACAAGGCTTCACTGTGATGGAAGCAGAACAAGCTGGGTTTACTGCCTTTGTTATATATAAAATCTAGTATTGATTATATGCTCAAGAACTGAAGCACCACTGAATCTCAGTTCTTAATAATTCATATAAATCAGAGTGGAAAGGTGAGTTGATGGTTCTCTTTTTTGCTTTCTCTTTATTTCCACACCCCACCCCCCCCTTGGTTGGATGCTTAAAACAACTAGTGATGACTGGAAGCTTGCTGCCCCTGCTCAACCTCACCTGCTAAAAAAAAGCAAAAGAAAAGAATTGCTTCCACAAGATGTCAAGTTGACCTCTTCCTGAGCTTAAAATTCAAACAACTTAAAGAAGCAAGCAGATAAATATCATCTTTTTAAAGCTTCAGATCAAAGTTAAACAATTGTGGGGATTTCTGAGGCTCTCTTTTCACATTATAAAAAGGTCCTTTTTTTTCTTTGGTAAAGTAGACAGAACGAGTCCAATTCTCTACACCACATCAAAAGATGCATTTCTGAGCAGTCAAGCGTTGTACAATACTGCAAAACTTAATCACCTCTTGCTTTACACTTGATTAAGTACATTACTTTTGGATCATAGAGTTCACAAGATATTGGAACATCAGGGCTGTCTTCTCTGCAGCCATCACCTACCTAGAAACCTGCACACTAACGCAGGAAGATGTCTGCAGGGAAAATGTCAGGTAGTTAAGGTGACCATTCTTGTCAGGGCAGCATATTGCTTCCTTAAATGACAGTATAATCAGCATTTAAAATTAGAGCCTGTGAAAACCCATAGAGGTCTGAGAAAAACCTCAAGACAAATTAGGCTAATTGATTTGCATAGTCTTATTGGCCCCGTAACACTGCACGGGCAAATCTTCAGCAGATCTAAATTGGCTTAGATTTACTACAGTCCAAGTCCCCCAGTGTCCCCATAGCAGAAATTTCAGGCCATGGGAAAACCTGTGAAGTCTGAACAGTTTTGCCAGTCTGCAGCAGTAGAACATTATATGAGAACTGATTTATTTTGGGGGTTTTGTTTGTTTGTTTGTTTGCTTTTTAAAATGAAAGCATCTAAGAGAAGGAAGTCTGATCATGTGCCATAGTTTGCTCTAGTATTTGGAGTTGAGAGATTTCTTTCTGTGTGAAACTAGTACCATGGTTTAGATAATTAGATGGTGTTGGGTGATAGGTTGGACTTGATGACCTCAAAGGTCTTTTCCAACCTGGTTAATTCTGTATTCTGAAATAGAATGTGCAGATATGGCACCAGATTCGGGAGCCTCTAGTTTTGGGTGCCTACTTAGACATTCCTTTTCACTCAACTTTGTTATCTCAATCTATTAATCTCTTGTTTTCCATTTGACTCCTGGGACCTGAAATAACCCACTGAATTTTGTAAAAAGTGTTGTTATCAGTGGTTGAAGGATCTAATGAAAGCATTAGAGCAATCAAAGAGTCAGGAAAAACAGCTGCCAGTTAGTAAAAGTTAAGAGATTTCTTCATTTACTGGAGCTGTAGCAGGATTGAGAGGGTTGAAATCAGGGCTTCTAGGTTTCCTATTGAGCATTTCAGATTTATTGATTTTTTTAAATTTTTTTTTAAGACCATGAAAAGTTGTCAAGAATTTGGAAATTTTTACTGGAATGGAAATTCCAATTTTTTGACCATCTCCTCCCAGACAAAGGCAACCAAATCTATTTCTGTTATGTTCTCTCTTTTTCTATTGTCTGTGCCACTGAGAAACTTGAGTGCCTTCCAGAAGTGCACCAAGTGACATTACTAGCATTTGTTACGTGAAAGTCTATTCTCCCTCTCTTCCCAGTGGGGAGATTATATAAGATGTTTTGTCTTAGTGAAGTTTTTAATTGATTTAAATTTTCCTCCCCATTTCCTCATTTTCTCTGCTACGTGTTTTGATGTTGCAAGTCAGTAGCAAGAGCAGTTGTCTGAGTCAAGGATTTTCAAGTCCCTGCATGACTTCCCCTGTGATATCCTGTCCTGGTGCATAAGACTCCCCAAATTTTTATACTTCTTTTTGCCCTTTTATCAAGGTCAAAGTTATTTATGTTGCTATGCAACTCTTAACAGTGGGATATTTTTGCTTCAGCCCTGCAGGGATGTCATGGTTCTCTCAGTATCATGCCTGTGCAATTTGATGGGTGTGGGAAAGCTGTGTTGGAGTTGGATAGGTGGCAACTGTGAAATCAGAGATTAGCAGCTACTGAGATTTTTCCTGTGGCTTGATGTCCTTATGCTATATTTTGGGGTTCCATCTTAAACAGGTGTTCCCCATGATCATTGCTTTATATCAGAGCCTAGAACAAATGAAGCAAGATACTGGGAAGAGATTGCAGAGCTGAACAGCAGGAGCAAACAGTGGATCAGACAGCAGAAACAGAGTATTTCACACTGAGTAAACAGACACCCTGCAGTCAAACCGACCTCTCCTTGTCTCAGTGAACGGCGTGTCAACCTAAGTGAATTTAAACTCCACATGCTATGAGGACTAATGACTGTCCTGGCATTACCAGGGCATCCACAGACACATGGCTCCAGTTTAAAAAGGCAAATCAAAACATGCCACATTAATTCCTTCTACTTACAGGAATGTTTGAAGATGTAAATTCAAAATTGGTCTGGATGCTGTCGTGTCCTATGAGGCTGTTAGTCTCTTTGATGGGGAAATCCACATGATAGCTCCACATGTTATCTTCCCTTGCTGAGTTAAATCCTGAAATTTAGTAGCAAGTGTTAGGGAAACCTGCTGTGCTCTCTGGATCCCCACATGCTCAGCTGCAATGACATATTTTTGATGTGCGAAATGAAGTTCACTTTTGGCACCGTAAGCAAGTGGTTTTTCCACCGAGTTTGGTGGAGAAAAACTACACATTCATCCTTGTGCTGCGGCAGTCTGAGAACATGAAATTGTTCCCCACTTGTACTGGGCTACTGTTTTGAAAATGGTGCATGTGTTTCCATCAGAAGGCTCATTGGCATGAGTGACAGGAAGATCCATGCTGTTACAGGCAGGGCTAAGGAATGGCAGGTGGGAGGATAGCGAACTGATATGTTTTCTCACCTTGGAGCATTGCTTCAGGGGCATGACAAACTCAATCAATATCCCAGTGAGATTTACATAATTCTGACAGGCAAGAGGGTTTTTTAAAAATTAAAGTTATTTATTTTTAGTGAGGCAGATGATCAAGAAAGTTTTTTGGTTTGTTACTGTTATACGTCCCTAAATCATCCATTTATTCAACTCCTGCTGCTGCTTTCCAGCCACATGGCTAAAAAACTGGAACTAGGATGGAAACATGAGGGGGACATTTTAGTTTAATAGCATGGAGGCAATGTATTAATAACACATTTGCAATAGGGGAAGTGTATCTTTCCAAGCTAGTGCACTTTAAAAAGAAATTCTGTAGACATTCCTGCATAAGGAGTTGAAATTTTGCATGTTAGACATAAAATATGGATGACTTTTATGACAACAAAGTAGCTAAACTTACAGCTTTCCTTGCTTAATTTACACAACATCAGATTCACAGCAGACAGGGACTCGAGGCTGTCAAGAGCAATAAACATGAGGCAGTCTGAACAGACACAAGTGCCCAGGTGACCTTCTCCTTAGTGTCTAAAAGAAAGGGAGATATGTATGTAAGCTCCGTGGGCTGATTAAAAACAACATCCAGTGTCACTTTTATATAAGCAGGTGTGCATCAACAGCTTTTCTTGAGATGTTTGTGAAATTGTTAAGCTTTGTAATGCCAAAGGAAAGAGAGCTTTATCCTTGTTTACATTCAGCCCAGACATTCTGAACCTAACGCTGATATTAAATTCTGCCAGTTAGGAAGTGTACACAAAACTGGGTAGAGCAGAGTGCTGCTTTTGTCCTCATGGATTTAGCAATAAAACAAATAAAGGTAACTCACAGAACTGCTTCATTTAGGCGACAAGATTTTGTAGTGGGCATCTTTGCTTTTGGCATATCCCCTTTGCTGTCCTGTCAAGCATCATTGGTATCAATGGGTGTCTAATTTCTCCATTTGGTATTTCCATTCTTTATTGCTGGTGGCAGCACCCTGTTCCTGACACCCAAGTCTTTCTCTTAAAAGGGATCTTGGGTGTTCTTGAGTCTTGCTGTTTTACACAGTCAGTCTGGGTCTGCATCATAATCTCTTTCTGCCAAATATATCTGAAATCCCTGTTTTCTGTCACTATAGCTCAAAATGCTTCAATGTGCTGATTTCCATATGACCTCCACAGCACCACCACTGATCCTACTCCCTATGCTAGTCTGCTAAGTATGTCATCATTTCTCCATGTAGTTCCCCATTCATGAGAATATCAACCTCAGTTTTCTCCTCTCATCTGCAAGACTGTCCAGGATCAGATCTTCTCTTTCACTGTTCACCTGGATCTCACCTCGCCCCTTCTGCCATCACAATCTCTTTGAGCTGTTCAGCCATGTCACTGACAGATATGTCTCTTTCACTCTCTTCAGAAAGAATCCCATTCCTGAGCTTGTCCTTGAGGCTGTCGCCTCTCTGAATTCTCACAGGGCCTGAAGAGTTGCCCCTTGTCACACTATCTATAGTAGTGTTACATGACTTTTAAACCTGTGTTTATTATACAGAGAGCTGCACTTACACTGAAAAGATTTTAGGACTCCTCAAGGCAAAACATCTGAAAAACACCTAAAATGGTGAGTTTGTCTGCTGCATTTTTGTTTTGCTAAGTATTTGCCTAATCTGCCTTCAGGAGCATTCATGGCAATGCCACTCTAGGGATAGCCTTATCATCTTTGCTTAACAAGTGCAGTTTGGTATGACTCATTCCTCTGAAAATGGATATCATAGCTGGCCCCTTCCTGTTGTCTGCATGCTGGTTTATGTAAGGAGTGAGGAAAACATCCTGTAGTCCACACACAAGTCTCAAATATGAAACTATCCTTGGGATAGCTGGAGGAAGGCCTTCCATTGACAGAAAGGAATGCAGAATATTTGCTTGCTAGAGAAGACAAAGTGAGGTCTAGTTCATACATTTTGAAACCTGCGAGTTCCTAGCAGCAAAGTTATTAATACTGGTGTCAAACATTGCTGTTTATCTTGCTATATAACTCAATTGGACAGTTTGAAGTGTGTATTAACATAGAACAGAACAGAACAGAACAGAATAGAATAGAATAGAATAGATTGAGCAGGTTGGAAAAGACCTTTGAGATCATCGAGTCTAACCTATCATCCAACACTATCTAATCACATGTCCAGAGAAGGGCAACAAAGCTGGTGAGGGGTTTGGAGCACAAGCCCTATGAGGAGAGGCTGAGGGAGCTGGGGTTGCTTAGCCTGGAGAAGAGGAGGCTCAGAGGAGACCTTCTTGCTGTCTACAACTACCTGAAGGGAGGTTGTAGCCAGGTGGGGGTTGGTCTCTTCTCCCGGGCAGCCAGCACCAGAACAAGAGGACACAGTCTCAAACTGCACCATGGAAGGTTTAGGCTGGATGTTAGGAAGAAGTTCTTCATAGGGAGTGATTGGCCATTGGAATGGGCTGCCCAGGGAGGTGGTGGAGTCACCATCACTGGAGGTGTTTAGGAAGAGACAGGATGGACTGAGGCATAAGGCTTGACTAGTTTGATGATGTGGCAACTGCCAGGTACTTTCTGAAAGGAAACAAGATCTTTTATTAACTTTGCACCAATAAGAATATAGAATATATGCCATTCACCTTAAGTTTCATGACAAATTATTTGCTTCATTGTGTGAAGCTTCCACTATGCTGTTGTTTAATGATGCAAGTTAAGGATTCTGTTTTTGAGAGAACTGCTTGGTGTTGGTCAGAAATCTTGCAGTCTGAAATATCGCTCGGTAGGTATTTCCAGAGGAAGTAAAATTTTGAGTGTGGTTGAAGTACTGTTCAAGATTATTGTGTGATGTTACATGTGTACCATAGGAAGAGCTCTAAAAGAGATTTCTTTGCTTGGCATTGTCAACTATTGCCAGTGTTCATCCCTTTCTTGTCTTCTGATATAGCCCTGCAAGTTCTTGAGCGTTGGGTTGTTGGGGCAGGCTCAGAAATGGCAGTAAAGATGGACAGATGCACCACATGTGCTTTGGAGAGCTAAAGCACCGTTGCACAGGACTGCTGGAGACTATTTGTACACACAGAACCAAATAATTCATATTCCCTGCTCTGTAATCAAAAGCCCTTCTTGGCTGGGGGATATCCCTACAACAACATTCTTGCCTCCCCTTGAGAGAAGGAAGCCAATGATTATTCTGCTACCCTTCATTATCATTCAGTGTGGTATAAACTGGCCAGGACTTGAACTCTCAAGTGCCCAAGAGGGCCAGTACATGAATATACCTTGTGTCAGCAGAGGCCATTTCAAATAATACAGATGATGACAGATTGATGTTGGTAGCTCATTAGGCAAAGCACTGACCGAGACATCAAATTCCTTTCAGCAAGAATATGGCTGGACTGTTTGCTGTTGTGCATTAATGGAGAGACATTTTTCTTCTTTGATTTCTCTTGCTTCCTGCTTCCCATGTTTGCATCAGACAGTGCCCGCTATCAGATCTGTCATCATGTTTGACTTTCCTAACGCAAACAGCTGTGCCAGAAGAATCAAGGTGTAAAGCTAAACCCAATCTGCAGATATAATGTGTAATACATTTCAACAAAAGACCTGTGTTCACAAGCCCCCTGTGGCGTACAGATTTTAATATAACACTTGGCTTCTAGCTCAGCCAGATTCAATAGCACAGTCTTCCCACCCATGCCTGGAAAGAGAGAGAACAGATTTCTGAAACAGTGTAAGGTGTATTTAGATTGCTGTCTCCTTGATATGCTAACTCCTGCACTTGTGGATTATGCTTTCGCACTTTTGGGGCATTGATGGGGCCCTGAGCAACCTGATCTAGTTAAAGATGTCCCTGCTCACTGCAGCAGGGTTAGACAAGATGGCCTTCGAGGGTCCCTCCCAACCCAGAGCATTCTATGATTCTGTGTCATTAAGCTGGTAGCCTGTGGGCCAGATCTGTCCATCTGTCTCATCCTGAAGATGGGGAGCAGTTTTCCAAACAGCAGACACTGGCACAGTTCTCTACCTGCCTGTCACAGTCCAACCAAGGAATCCAGGTAACTTCTTCTGCCATCAACTTCCTCATCAGTGATCTGTCTGGGGAGGAAGACAGAAGGAACTTGGGCAATGTGCTGCAGAAAAGAGAAAGAGGTCTGAGATTTAGTGGAGGAAGGAATCTCCAGATCATATTTGGTCTTTGTGCCCAGGAGGATAAATTTCTATGTTGTCTGTGGGCTAAGAAATGGCAAATATGTCTGAGGCTCGTTGGCCACCATGACTACCCAAGAAGAAGGGCTGGTGCTGATACCAGAAAGAAGTAGTCCACCAATGCTGAGAAGAACCACAGAGATAAGGTGGACACCCAAAGGAAGAAATCAGAGCAAAGAGAGGAGGAGAGGAGTCTTCAGCAACTGAAAAGATCCGAAGGTGAGGATGGGTGCTAAATAACTGGGACTGTAATGGCTGCCTGCTGCAAACAGCTCATTAGCCCCTGTGCATACCAGACAGTTAATTCAGCCTCATTGTACAGCATCATCTCTGGAGATTCTTTTCAAACTTGCAGTTCTGTGGCTTTGGGATTCAATAAGTTATCTTACAATACACTGGGTACTTTATCCTCACAGCCAATATTACACACTGTGCTTTTCACATCCAAAATGATTTTACAAACTACATGGGTAATCATCCCTTGGAGGTAGGAAGAGACAAACATTGCAATTATACAGAATACAATCCTGGAGTAAACACCACTGCCATTCGAGTGTGGTAAATGTCACAAATGGCCCTGATTGCTGTGGGACAAAAATTCACTCTTCAAGTGAAGATGTATTTTTCCCTGTTCACTGTCGTTTGCTCTGATGGTTTAGGTCCTTGTCTCTTCAGCTGTGATCTAAGGTATACCCATAGAATAAATTGCAAGGCTTGTGATGAACTGCTTTAAATAGAACTGGCTTTAGAGAAAGTCAATGAGGAATGAGGCTGTGGGGCAGGAGCAGCCTGTCAGACATTTCCCACATCTCAGTGTTGTGCTAGACATCTTAATGAAAAGATTAGTGTTAACATTGCGTCTAATGTTACTAGTCTGATGATTCACATACCTTTTATTGATTTTGTTTGAATTGAGTTTGCAACTGTTGGTTTGGTCTTAATTTGTATAACCAGTGGCCAAATGTACTGTTTTCTTAGTAATTCTTGCATTACAGAGAGCTAGATGCAATGACAGTAACTGCGCCTGGCAGTCTACCATCTGGGTACATGCTAATAAAATAATCATCTGCATAATTTTGGAAGTCATTGCAGATACTGGGGGGGGTGGAATGTATTGGGTTTGATCTGAAAATTACAGGCAGCCCAGTAGAATAATAATGATGCAAATAATTTCCCCTAAAATCCTGAAATGGTCTCTGGTGGGATTTGTTTTACATGCATCATGAAGCCGCCTATGTTAACTTTGCTTTGATATCAAAGGTAAATAGAGGGTGAATGATTAAATAATTTCTCTTCAGTTTCGCTGAAAGTGAAATTTAAGTCGGTATGAAATGAACAATTTCTGCTCTCTATTATGACAGTTAATGAGGAAGGGAAACTCTTTTTTTTCTTGTATCACTAAATAATAAATTATTAGGGCCTACAGTTTTCAGTCACAGTTGGGTCCCATTGTTTGGATCAATATGAGTTTGCAAGAAAGAGTCCAGTCTCCAAGGAATATACGCTTTTGGCCGCCTTCTGCATTCCATAATCAACTGTAACTCCCCCCAAAACTGCCCCCAAATACATCCAGAAAAAGTGTTATTTCCTTAAGTATGTCTCTGTAAGATGTGTGTGGCTCAAACACATTAGCATCATCGTTTTTTCAGGAGTAATTTCCCCTATTCCTGTCCAAGGCCCCTTCTGCAGCTAGAGATGAAGACAAAATACGTTATTTTGGGGCAGGAGTGCCTACACATTAGGTAATTTCTGAAATAGCTCTTTCCGTATTCAGTTTGCACTCTGTCTCCATCCAGTTTATCCTTATCAAAAACACTGGAGAGGGTGCAACAGTGCCTGTGAAAAAAACAGTTGGTATCTTGCATAGAGCAGAAAGGGACATTGGAGGTCTTCTGATATTATGAACTTGCATGCCACAGATTTAAACTTCCCAGCAAGTGAAGTCTTTGAAAAGAATTGTGGGAGGGAAAAGTAGGAAAATGCATTGCATTCCAGTGAAACTAAGCAGGTTAGAAGAGCCAGCACAAAAGTTTTGTACATATTTTTCACAAAACTGACTGGATTTATAACCTGTCCCCTCAGAAGAGGGACAATGAGGGATGTGGTGCTTGGGGATATGGTTTAGGGGTGAACCTTGTAGAGCAGGGTTATTGGTTGGACTTGGTGATCCTGAGTGTCTTTTCCAACATGAATGTTTCTGTGATTCTGTGATAGTCAATGCAGAAGATGGTACTCAGACTTGTGGGTGATGGGTATTTAAACAGAGAGATTTGGTTTAGCCAAGTTTGAAGGGAGTACAGGATGGAATGGCTAAAAGCAAAAGAGATACCAAGACAATGTTAAACAGAATTATAGAATACTATGTGAAGCTTGTGCTAGGAGAGAGGAATGAATGCAAAGGCTTTCCTAGAGCAGGAGTTCAAGTTTGCTTGTGTAACAAAGATCAAAGAAATGAGACATGAAATAAGGGTAGAAAAGAGTCCATGTTTTCAAAGAGCAGCTATTAGGGCAGAAGAGCCTGGGCCTGTAAACAAACAACAAAAAATGCTTCAGTGTAGCCAGGAACTTCAGACCAATGTCTTAGAGCTTATCATTTCAGTGTTTAGAAAACTGTGGAAAACCTGCACCAGCCATGTGCCTGAGAGGCATATTCTGGATACAAGGGTTTGTACCTCCAGTGAGATGGTGAACATGCTGGGAGAGAATTAAGAACATGCTGCTAGTAACAGGTATTAAGTAGTGGGCTAAGGGATTGCCACTGCCAAGTGTTTTGCAGTCACTGCTCCGTGCCTGCGGACCAAATGCCAAGATCCATGCCCAACCAGAGCATACTCAGGGCAATCTGGCAGATGTCCATCAGAGGTACTCAACCACATCTGTGACGCTGTGAGAGGTTGTGGAAATGGGGCAGGCGTGAACAACGGAGCAGGCTCAATTCCCAAGTCTGCCTTAAGGCATGGGTTGACGCTACCAGTCGCCTGATGCAGCCGCTACCTGCCATGGAAAGGGGAGGTCCCATCCCTTCTTCCTAGCCACAGGCTCTCACCTTTCTCTGACATTCCTCTGTCGTTCATCTGACCATGCAGTGACTTGATGCAGGAAGCAGAAAATGAATCATTCATTCTGGTAAGGTTACCTGTTTGGCAGATTAACTCCATGAGTTGGGTTAACAGGGATGCAGTGAGTGGCTCTGCCAGCACAAGGGAAATAACAGCAGCCAGCGGGAACCCTGGATAATCGAACCAGTGGAGTCACTGAGTCATAAAAATTCGTTTGGAGGGAACCTCTGGAGACCATTTGGGCGACCCGCCAATGCAGAACAAGACCATCACCAATGTTACAATGGTGGTTGGAAGCCCTGGCTGGCTTAGCTTCGGTTGCTTTGCATGTGAAAGAGAGGTAACCCCACCTTGAAGAACTGTTTGATGATGCATCTGGAGATCTATAGGCAGCAAGTACTGCCTTGGCATGAAGGACTTGCAAGACCTCATAAAGCTGTTGGGTGCCGAAAATAGGAAATGTGTTTTCCCCGGCCATTGTAAAAGGTGTGTGATATGGACTGATGCTTTAGGTGCAAGGATGGATTTGATCAAATATTAAGACTTCTAAGCACATCCTATGGGAAAAATACAACCATATGCCACAGAAGAGGGGATGATACACAGCCCTAAATATTCATCTGTTTCTCAGTAGGTTTAAAACCTGTGATTGCCTGGAAGCTATTCCTGGTGTGATAATGGCTGTCATATTTGTCTGCCTAAACACAATGATGGCAGAAACGAGAGACCTTCTTTGCTCCTTTATAGTAGCTGTTTTCAGACTGGATCAGTCATAACCAGTTCCTTTAAAACAATATTTACTTTTCATCAGAAGTTTACATAACATGTTCTCCAAAGGAACAAATACTGTGTTTCAGTGTAGTTTGAAACGTGGGAGATGGAAAAGAAGTTAATGAACAACATTTAAGTCAACATCAAAGTGCTTTCTTTCCCTAGTAAATACCCAGACCATCACACTATGATGCAATAAGAAGTTCATGGTCAGTATCTTTCAGCTTGCTCTTCAGAACATTTTTGAGACCTCATGGAAAAATGCTGCACTGGCCTTGGAAGAGTTAATTGCACCTTTGGATGAGCCTTTTCTTATTAGAGAGGTCTGAGGGAGAATTATGTTAAAATATAAATGAAAATGAGAGGAGAAAGCCTAAAAGTCTTCTCTAGAGGAAGGAAGAACCTAGTGGCAGATACTGTGGGGTTTGTGAAAAAAAAAGATCTGCCAGGTTTGCAAGAGAAGAAAAAGGAGTGGAGGAAATAAGAAATACCAGAAGGTTTGTGACTTCAGCCCATGGCAGGGTGCTTGCCTGCAAGTCCTATGCTGGGAAAGAAACAGAGCTTGAGTTCCTTTCTGGGGATGAGGATCTCTCTTATAACAAACCCACATGATTTGAGTTCAGAACTGCTGGCTGGTGTGAAGACACTTCAGTAGCTGAGCAGAACTGTGCCTGAGTATTCATTAACTAGAACACTGAGTCTTGAACTAGATCTTTGCAGACATGCACAAGGAGTTTGTGGTCAATACAAGGGACTACCCCAGTCCATTTTCAGTATCTCGCAATCTGTAGCCTTGCTCCAACTGCAACATGCATGAGCAGCAAACTGCCAGCATTTCCCCTCCCTACAAAAGCCATTGGCTGAAGAGGGAGAACATCACAGCAAAATGTGGAGAGTTCTGTGCACTTTCCTGGAAAGAAGAGGGCACTGGGGACAAGACACTTTTTGTCCTAGAACTCTGTCAGACTGGGCGAGTGAAATTGTCCCAGGGATATCTAATGTGAGCAAACAGGACATCAGGCTTGTGACTGGAGAACAGCAAATAAAAATGTCCTGTATTTACAAATAGTAACAACAGAGTTGCTAGGCTTGTAACAACGGTCTGTAAGGCTTATGAATAGACTTTAGAGGGAAAAAATAATATGAGAGGAAGGATAGGAGGGGGAGAGGGAGGAAAATGGAATAAAATATAACAAGCTCATACCAATTTTGGGTCGTGTCACACTATTATTTTTAAGATAATAAATTTTCACAGCCAGGGAAAATGTGGTAAATCTCCCAGGCTTTAATAAGTATCTGATGGCTGCCATATGGGGAATTACTGAAGATGTTACTTACATGTTAGAACTCTGCTGGATAAAGGGGAGACAAAAATATGTGCTGTGCTCAAGAAAAGTATCAGCTTGGAGGAAAGCTGACAGTGATGCTTCCCAGATATTTGGTTAGTCTTAAAACTGTTCCTGCTTTAACATATTCATTAATGTGCTCAGCACACAGGTAGGGACACATTTATGCAAGCTGCTGGTAGCATTTAGAGGTCACCATTGGTGAAGGTGGATCAGGTTGTGCTACACAAAGGGCCAGAAGTGGAATGGAACTTAACAAAGGAAAGAAGAGAAAAGTAAAGCCATGTGGTTTGGAGCATAGCGCCGTGATCTCATCAGTAGCATAAATGACAGGACTGGAAAATGTGGCCATTTAGCCTGATTTCAGGATGATTGGACTGTGAGCATGAAGCATCTAGATAGAAATGCAGTGTCTGGTGGTGTCCTGAGGAGAGGTGGACCAGGGAAGTGTGAAAGCCTTTGTCAAGGGAAGCAGTATGACGACTGCAGTGATGTATTCTGGTCTGATCACCCCACTCAGGAGTGAGCTTCTGTGGAGGTGGGTGTAGGAGGCAGCTTCTACAATAAGCAGAGTCTCTTATACAAGAGCAAACTACAGAAAAATAATGCTTTTGTTCTTGGAAAATGAAGGCTATGGGGGCCACAGCAGAGAATGCCCTTTTTTAACAGTACAGCCTGTCAGACATGATCAGTCCCTAGGACCTGGACAGACTGAACAGTCCGTCTGCTTGAAAAAGAGCACTTCACCTGTGCATCCACAGCCTACATTTGCATTGTGCAGCGAGCTGGAAGCCCTAGGCAAGGGCTAGTCCCTGCAGGCCCAGCAATGGCCCTCGTTAGAGCAAAACCGACCCTAATCAGATCCATCTTAATAAAAAAGGGAGAAACTGCAGAGATGAGGAACGACAATGTGGAGATGATTCCATCTCCCCTGTGTGGGAGGCCAGTGTGCGCTGACTGCAGAACTATTAGGTATTTATCTATGTATCCTATAAAAAGGAGAGCTGGAGGATGCTGATGAAACAGCTAAATCTTGAGATCTGCTGCAAAGCTTGTTCAAGATCTTCCATCAGAGATGGATAAAATAAATGGATGTAAACTCATGTGAATGTTGGCTGTATGCAAATCCTGTGGCAAGGCAGTTTCACATAAGCATACCTCTAAGGGTACGTACCTAAATCAAATGGCCTGGAGTTGCAGGAGAGGAGGCTCCATTTTGCAGACCTGAATCTGAAGTGACTCTGCAAGAGTAAGTGAGGTTATACTACTTGGCTTTCAGCCCAGTTTGGTTTGCTTGACCAACTGTCTTTTCACCTTTGCTCACAAACAACAGTAGATAAAATTTGGCCTTATCTGTGCTTTTCTTGGTGACTTAATCCTCAGCACAGGCTTACTTATCAGACCTCTGTACATAAGGCAGAGTTAATTGGCTCAGATCTACCCGAGTGGAGGTCCCTGGGGCTATGCTGATTTTTACCAGAAAATGTTCTGACCTAGCCACTCGATTTCCTTATGTAAAAGAGCTACTTGGATTTTTCAGTGAGCTTAAATTAGTGATAAAAGATAAATCTTTCCTCATTTCATGAGTTTGGAACGTATTTATTGTGCAGGTACTTGCTGGGGAGGTGAGAAAATTGTTCTCAAGCCATAGGGATGTATTTGCTGCTTCTTCCCTGCTCTTTAAGACCAATGTTGTGTTTTAGCTGCAGCAATGTGTGTCCACCTGTGAGTTCCTGCATGCTGATGTCACAGCCCTTGCCTAAGTGAATTCTGTTGTTATTAATCTTACCTTACAAGATAAATAAACATCTGGAAAGATAAATAAGCAGAAGTACAAAACGTGTGGAGACTCAGAAACGGCTTCAGGTGCAATTCTGGCTGACTAACAGTAGATGGTAGTAATGCCCCTCCAGTAGCCTCGTCGTTCTGGTGGATTTGAAAGGCCAAAAGAGGCTTAGATCTGAATCCACTAAAAATCATACAAGCCAAAGGCTGTAGAATATCGTCTCCTCAACATCAGAGGGTGTTTAGCAGCCCAGTCACGGCCATGTGTCAGTCTGTTGAGCTTTGCTGAGTTCTCAGCTGAAGCACTACCATGGAGGAGAGTGGCAGGAAGCATAGCGGTTGTTAGGAGACTTTGTGAATTTTAAATCTATTTTCAGGAGTTCATAAAAAATTCTCTCTGGCCTGCACTTCAGGAAGCACTCTGAAAAATTATTGCAAAGATATGAAAGGCCAAGGTGGAAAACTTCTGAAGTGCAGCAGCATAGATTTTTACTCCTTATTTTAACCTTTTTTACCCCACTGATGTCCCTGTTCCATATCTTAATTATCTCTGAAGGAAATCCTACTCTTTCCTCCTTTTGTATGTAATATCCTGCAAATGTCATTAAGTCACATTGTTTCATTGCACTGGGGTGCCCAGGGAGCATTTCTATCATCCTTATGCATGTGATTAACATAGATTTTTGTAATGGGTAGCAGTTCACCTGGACCAGTTTCCATGGTGCTGTTCAGCTGTAAGTGTGGGATCTCACACTCATTTGCGAAGAGCTGATGAGGAGTTGAAAGGGAAATTTCCCTTCGACCTTTTTTGGTGGAGGTCACCAGTGCTAATAATTTCCTTATTGGACTGCAAGCATTCAGGTACTCTTCATAGACATACCCTCTGAAATTTGCTGTGAGGACTGATTAAAGGGAGACAATCAGATGTGCAAAATGCCTTTCAGCAAACACTGGAAGGTCAGTCAAATACTCGCTAACCAGTACGAATCACTCGACTCCTCTGCATCTTTAGTGGTAAGGTGAACCATGCCTTGATTTGAAGGCTGCATTGCTACCAGCTAGTGCAGTTCACATACAATATAAACAGAATAGATTAAGATCTTTAAGGACAGGTTTTGTTTCGACCAGAAATGGTTTGACTATAACTGCCCAGCCTTTGGGAAGCAGGCTTATATCAGATTCAGCTGATATATCAAAGCCAGCAGATCAAGCTGGCTTTATAAATTTTATGGCAACCTTCAACTGTTCATTGACATGCCTGCAAAATTAAAAATACACTTCCCTTTATAGTGGCAGTGATAGGAACAGAAAGCATATTTTTGTCTAGCTGTCTGCTACTGTAGTCTAATGGAGCTTCCTATGGTGAAAAGGTGCACAATTTATGTGTGCAGTAATTGACAAAGCTATGGTAAAAGCCAGTTTACCGATGCCTGTTGACTGATGATTTGAGCATGTTTTTGCATTGCCCTTGAAGTTAGGATTGCTGAGCACATACAGTATTGGCTCCTAGTCATTACTCAGATCCAGGTACCTCTTGCTTCAAATTGTGACAATTAAAATCAAAGCTGGCAATCAATCCAGATCCCAATGACCTCAGTGGTGGAGTCCTGTAGATTGCGTGACAGCAAACAGGTTGGTACAGTCTGACCAAATACCATGGAATCAGCTCAAGGATGCTTATCCACTTCAGTGGATGAACAGAGGCAGGGTCTGTCTCCTCGCCGTACATGATGCACCCTCACCTTTACACCCACATGGCTGTGCGTGCAAGCATAGAACTACAGAAGACAGATCCCTGAAATCTGTTCAAAAACATTTCTGAGGTTAGGACTTGCCTTCAAGGAGTTTTGCATCATCCTGGAACAGTCAAAATTAATATTCCTTTATTTTTTTGGTCTAAATGTATACTCCAGATTTCAGTTTATAAGTATCTGTCAAGAGCAAATGTAAACATTAGGAATTCAGGAGCTTCTTTTTTTCCACAGATACCTGTGAAATAAATGATGTAAATATTCTCACTTACAGACAGGCAAAGCATATTTAAGAAATGGTTAAATATACCCGTGAGAGAGCTACCAATCAACACTTTTTTTACTAGTTTTGTTTTGCATTCTTTTCTGACTAGTATGCTCATGACCAGCTGTTTTTAGAGCTAGTAAAAATTCTCAAGCTCACATTAGGAAGGTTTTCAGTTTCATGATCTGTAGCTGCAGTTGTTAGAACACTTGGCATGGCATTTAAAAACAAGAAAATTGTTTTTGTTGAGTAAAGCACCAGTGCTCTGAAATAGTATTTCACTGGACTTACAGAAAATGTTTTTGAACTTTGCTTTTAATAACCAAGTGATGGACAGTTTGGTGGACAGGGAGCTTCCAAATGTGGCTTCGAGCAATGTCCATTTAATCTGTGTGAATATTAGAAATGTCAGTGCTTTTACAAGGGAAGGACTTGTACCCAATCAACCTTCACAGTAGTATCACAGTATCACTAATGTTGGAAGAGACCTCGAGGATCATCGAGTCCAACCTGTCTCCACAGACCTCATGACTAGACCATGGCACCAAGTGCCACGTCCAGTCCCCTCTTGAACACCTCCAGGGACGGTGACTCCACCACCTCCCTGGGCAGCCCATTCCAATGATGAACGACTCCTTGACCAATAATCCTTTATCCACACTAATGTGCTAGTTCATCTCACCCAAGAGTTGCCTCCACACTGACAGTAAACTATACATGCAACAAAAGTCTCCTTTGTCTTTGTTGGTCACCTTAAATGGGGAGGCTAGTGAAGTTCAGGCAAATCCTAGCAAGTTTTGCTTTTAACTAACATTTCTGGTTTTCTGGGCAGAAATTACCTATGCTGTGCACCACCATCAGTCTCTGCCAAGTGGCTTGTACAAACCTCTGTCTTTATTACAGAAGCGAGCACAATAAGAAGCATGTTTGGACTATGCTGATAGAGAAACTGGGGTTTATGATGGTGCAGTGGCTTGTTGCTCTCTCAGATTACTTCAGATTCCAGAGGGAAAATAAATGCTGAGAGTTAAAGGAATGTATGAAATTCAAAAGGGCACAGGAAAAAACTAGCCTGCCATTCTCAGAGCAGCAAAACTAATGAAATAAGGATGGATGGCTGGGTCTACCACTGAGATTCATTAGGCAGGATCATTTCAAGATTCCTGGAACAATGTGGAGGGTACAAATGCCAGTACTGCCAGTAGCACTGCTTAGCCAGGTATCCATGGGGAAAGATGATCTTGTGAGAGCACTGAGATGGGCCAGCCTGCTTTGTGCTTTCTGTATGATGTTTTAGCAGAACAGAGGAAAAGCTTTGGCCTTCTGCCAGCCCTGGTGACATGGCAGGGAAGAAGAAAGCTAATGGCCCAACTTTGGCTAGGTCAGAAAAGCTAGCAGCAACTGAAGCCAGATTTGCCCTTGAACCCAGCTCCCAGTGGTGCCTCTTGCAGTGCATAGTACATTGTCCAGAAGGTTTTGCCCTACTCTGCCTTATGGTGTACTCTGCAAGGTTTGAGGGTTCAGGAGGTGCTGGCAGCAGATAGGGGCTGGAAACCAAGGGAATGAGAAGAGGACAATGTGCTCCATGTGAACACAGCCATGCCACATCACCCTCCTTGCCTCTTCAGCTCTGGACTTCAGTGCTGCTTTCAGCCCCGCTAGCCCTGGGCCATTTCTACCCTTCAGTTGCACGTTAGCTTGCTACCCAAAACACTGGCTGCTCCCCTTGGTGGTGGGACCAGCCTACATGGGCTTCTTGTGGGTTTTACAAGCCTCATCTGCCCCTCCTTAAATCCAGCAATCTGCAGACACTGGCAAGCTCTCAGGTGGTGTTTGCCTCTTGATGGGCTTGGCAAAGCCCTATCTGCAGTGCAGCCAAGGGGCTGGGAGATGCTGCCAGCATGGCGAGGGGACATCCCTGCAGAGCTAGTGCTTGCTGGCAGAGAAGGGGAGCTTACTGGCCCATCTCAAATGCCCTGTGATTAATTTCCAGCTCTGCTACTTACTCCTTGAAAATGATTCCTGGCTGTATGCTGTAGTCACTGTCTTCATATACAAATCCAGAAAAAAGGAACAAAAAAAGCTGCAGAGTCAAAACAGATCAACATAAGCAGTGTCAGAGGATCTGGATGATGGTTTTGTTTTTAGGGTAGAAGTGGCTATGGCTTTGCACATGAGTGGACAGAGGATGCAAAACATTCAGTTTCATATTCAGGCATCATTCAGTGTCTCATCTTAACCAATAAGAGGGCTAAAAGGATCAAGGAAATTAAATAGCAGTGGGGCTGGTGGAGATTTTTTTTGTTGTGGTTGTGTAATAAGAAATATGGCATATTCCTGCTTTTTTTGAACCGAGAGTCAGCTGGAGTGTAGCTAACACTTGTCATGATACCACTAGTCAACTTAAATGTGTTTGAGTAGAACTAGCAGGGAATCAGGAGGAAGAATTTGGTCCCAGAACCATGACTGGAAGCAGGACAGTATGGAGGGAGATGTGACAATTCCCTGACAGTTACTTTTGGCCTACCATAGACATTTGTAACAATTACACTTACACTTAATTACTGCACTTAGACTGTGGTAGGCTAAAGCACTCAGTAGGATAGGAGGTGTTAAGAAGCAGAATGCGTTTTAAATTTAGAAAATCCCCTTGAGAAATATCCTTATTTCACACTTGTTATTAGCAAAGCCAGCTTTGGAGAGAAAATCTTTGCTTCCATGACTGGAACCAGTGTCTTCAGCTAGGAGCAAGTGTATAGAAATCTCTCATATGGGGACATCGATGTTCCATCTGCTCTGAAAATCCACTAGCCGCTGAGTCATCTCTTGTGCCATCTATATCTGACATCATTTTAAAGGTTATCAATACTGGGGCACTGCATGCTTAACAGATAGGGGCTTTTATCTTACTTCATTTTCCTGTGAGCCTGAAAGTAAATACCTGTCTGATCCTACTACTGTTAAATTCACTGGCTGAACTCCTTGTTTGTTCCAAGGGTGGAAGATTTAATGCTGGAAATTTAAATAATTGAAAGAAGTGACCCACGGCGATACACATCCAACAGGCAGAAGGTCATTTTCTTCTTAAGCTCTTTACAGGTGTGAATGGAGATGCCTATGAAAAATGCTTTACCATTTCTTCCAGATTCACCCATGTAGCAAAATACATGCAGAGCAAGCAGAGTTTATAGGGGGAGGATTGGAGCAAAAAAATTACAAAATAAGATATTGTGCAGCTCACAGTCTTGGCTGAAGCTGTCAGCATCCAGCAGTTTCTGGGTTGTGCTGCTAATGGGCTGAGATTTTTGGTATCCTGTGCTCATTGTGCACCTTGTGTGTTAGGCTCCTTTGAAAATTTAGGTACTTGTTTTCCTGCCTAATTGGAAGCAGGACTCATTTGAAACTGTATTCGCTTTCCCTCCAGGGATAGCACTACACCAAATTACAGTGTGTGCTTTGGCTTAATTTAATAAGTCATAATCTCTTCTCATATTTTATTACATTTTAGTGCGAGGTGATTTTTTCCAGAGATGACTCAAAATAATACAAAAGAAACAAGCTTGTCCTGTGAACAAAACATGAATTATGGCTGATAAAATCAAGATAGTTTGAAGGCTTGCCAGCACAAAGAATGAACTCCCTCAGATTCCAACTCAGAGAGTAATGTTAGCAACCCCAAATTTCCCTAGTAATTTTGAAGTTTAAAGAAACCTTAAGGACACTCTAAGGAAATCAACAGAAAGCAAAAATTTCCTGTTAATGCAGGGAAGAATTACTGTGAAATGAGGAAAAAGAACAGGGTGATTTCTACTGTTTTGATGAAGACTTACAGCTTACAGCGCTGTGGACACGGTTAACCTGTGCTTTTTGGATGTGGATGCTGTAATGCTCCTTGGGAACTGCCATCTCAAGAAAGTATGTAATTCTGTGTGTGGAAATGGCAGCATAAGCAAAATGAGGTGTTCACTTGGCTATCTGAGCTTTCTTGCACGGTGGATATTGTGCTGAAGCTCTGTAGACTGCATTATCTCACAGCTCTTCACCAGGTGCTGTTCAAGATGTGAGCTTTGGCTTTTAAAGCCATTTAAGGGTGGAATATAGCACACTGCTGGCTCAGGCTGCAAGCCTTTAGATGTGGGGGTGTGTAAATCCAGCATGCAGCTGTAACTGAGCATTCAGAGATTTGCACTGCGAATCTCAGACGAGTTGGTAGTCTGGTGGAGCTGTTGTTTGTTTACATGTTGAAGAGCATCTTTCAGTCAGACTTTTCTATAAAAGAGAGTGGAACTAATTTAAAGACAGAATATATTGGGGGTTTTACTCCGTTGAACTCGTGTTTAAAGATCCCAACAAATTCATAAAAATCCATCCTATATAAACCTGTAGAAGAACCTCTCTTTGTCCTCAGTTTCTCTGTAGCAGAATGCAAGAAATAAACAGATTTCACTGGAGATTATATCTTGTGAGCTGAAATCGGCCCCAGTTCAGTAAAGAATAAAAGAATGTATGTAAGCAGTTTATATTAAGGTTTTGGATGCAGGCAGGGTTGTGCCAAAAGTAAAACTTGATTTCACTAAGCAGGTTTAGGCATGAAAGAAACAACCACATGAAGTGCATGAGGCTCCTCAAGACATTCTCAGGAACTTTGTCTCATACTGAAGCTTTTTCCACAGTGCACACAATGTATAGACTTGGTGTTTGTAGAATGACAAATAATGCAATAGGCTGTTCTTATTCCATCAGCTCATTCGCTTTTTAGATGCATTACACCAGAGTTTTCAGCAGGTATCCACTGACTCTGAACTTCAGTGTTGTCTGCACAGTCTGAGGGATTTATAATCATGCTTCTCTACCTCATGCCTTAGAGAGATGCTCTTGAGCGTTTCCCCCAGTCTGATCTCTGTTGCTGTTTCCCAGGCCTCTCCAAAATTGTAATTCTCAGAGATAAGACACCTTAAACTACTGGCAGTATTTTAAAATGTCTGAAGATCATATTCCAGGCTTCCTTCATAGCCTTGGGCAAGTTACTTAACCTCTCTGTACCTTCAGTTTCCTCACCTGAAAAGGCAGGAGAATACTATGTTGTAAGCATGTCATCCATCTTAATTCAGAAATGTAGCAGGAGGTGCTCTGAACTCTAGGGCTGCAGCATGCAATTAAGCTACAAATTAGTATTAGCATTAGTGTTAAATAACAAGAGATATTCATTCTGAATATACCATTCTCCTACTTCATGCAGTACTATCCAAAAGACCGTTGGCATTACAGTAAGCTCTGTGTGGTATGGGTGAAATCTTAGCTTTCGTGGGGCCAGAATTTCACTTTGTGGCCAGTCTTCAACCTGTGTAAATGATTGCAAGAATAAGGCTTCTCTGTTGTTAAAATCTGAACTGTCCTTGATTTTTGTAAACCCTGCAGAACCAATTATTAGGCATAAAACACATTTAAAGGGGTGGGGGGAGTAACTATGCATTTCCAATCAGTTAAGTATTGCTGCCATTAAATATACTTTAGTTTTATGAATAGTTCGGAAAGATTATTTCAGTGGAAAGATTAATCAAGGGTCAGTAATATCTCAAGTCAATGATACTTACTGCAACTGCTGTCTGAAATGGGTATGTTCCTTCCAAACTCTTCAGAAAACTGTTCCATATCCCAAAGATTCAAAGACTAAGATGGGAGAGAGAAAGCCCTGAAACAACAAAAAATAATATCACAGTATCACAGTATCGCTAAGGTTGGAAGAGACCTCGAGGATCATCGAGTCCAACCTGTCTCCACAGACCTCATGACTAGACCATGGCACCAAGTGCCACGTCCAATCTCCTCTTGAACACCTCCAGGGACGGTGACTCCACCACCTCCCTGGGCAGCACATTCCAATGACAAATCACTCGCTCGGTGAAGAACTTTCCCCTCACCTCGAGTCTAAACCTCCCCTGGTGCAGCTTGAGACTGTGCCCCCTTGTTCTGGTGCTGGTTGCCTGGGAGAAGAGACCAACCCCTTCCTGGCTACAACCACCTTTCAGGTAGTTGTAGAGGGCAATGAGGTCACCCCTGAGCCTTCTCTTCTCCAGGCTAAACAATCCCAGCTCCCTCAGCCTCTCCTCATAGGGCTGTGCTCAAGGCCTCTCCCCAGCCTTGTTGCCCTTCTCTGGAACACATTCAAGTGTCTCGATGTCCTTCTTAAACTGAGGGACCCAGAACTGGACACAGTACTCAAGGTGCGGCCTAACCAATGCAGAGTCCAGGGGCACAATGACTTCCCTACTCCTGCTGGCCACACTATTCCTAATGCAGGCCCGGATGCCATTGGCCCTCTTGGCCACCTGGGCACACTGCTGGCTCATGTTTAGGCAGCTGTCAATCAGCACCCCGAGGTCCCTCTCTGTTTGGCAGCTCTCCAGCCACTCTGACCCCAGCCTGTAGCTCTGCATGGTGTTGCCGTGGCCAAACTGCAGCACCCGGCACTTGGACTTGTTAAATGCCTTTCAGTCTTTCAGTGGTTGTCAAATATGGAGACTGTAATTGGTTCAGGTTGATGGTAATCTGCTAATGACTCTTATTCTTTAGGACTCTGTTAAAAGTGAAGACTGCAACACAAATGAGATTGCAAGTATACAAAATCTGAGATGAGGAATCTGTTCCCCACTGCCACATTTTTAGCCCATGAAGTACATAGCTCCAGTTTCAGGCAGACTCTTCATTTCTTCTTGTGTAAGTGTAATAGTGGTTATTTTAAATGCAGGCATCATGGTGAAAGGATGGTGGAAGAAAGGCTTTCTAGTTCAAGGTCTGTTGCTGAAAACATTTTCTGCTTTATCATCTGTATACATGCTGTGTTGTCTCATAGGGTTCATTGAGAGTACTCTTGGGTGCCAGAATCTACAGGGTTCAGGCTAGAGCAGAATGTAAGATTAGGCTCTGAACCAGTACAGGTGGGAAAACTGCAGGTGTGTAGAGGGTAACAAAACTACACTAGCTGCTGTTTACTTGCCACCTCCTGATGTCGCTTGGAGTTTTCCCCTTAGGCCTTTTGCTGCAACACATAGGCCTAATAAATCACTTTTTAACATCATATGCACCAACTGGATCTCTGCTCAGTTTAGCTCACTAACAGTTAACATCTGTGAGCCAACAGAGACACTCTTTCATGGAGAAACTCTTTATCAGCCTGGCAACTTGTGAACTCCTTAGCATTTGATCTGATACAGACAATGCTCCTGATGAAATCAATAGCTGTATTGATTGAGGAGCAACCTGAGGGACTGGGCCCTGGACAGGGCTAGTACAGCTGAGAGATGAAGCCATTGATTGAAATGTTTTTGGTAGAGTTAGGACCAGTCTCCTAAGGCAAGGTTTTTTCTGCAGACTAGAGATTTTAGATGTCCTCATATGAACTTTGATGTATAGACAGCTCACCTCTAAATCAATCTTTTCATCCTATAAACATGTCTCTCAAACTTCCCACTGTGACTGAACTCCCAAGAAGGACCTGGAGGTGCAGCCTTTCATGCTTCCACAGTTGTGTTCTGTATTAGGTGAAATATTGGCTCCCTTCAGTACAGAGCAGTGTGGATTTCTGACTCCTTTGACAGCATGAGTCTCCTTGGAGTGACTGAGAACAGCAGGACCTCAGAACCCTTACAACCCTTTGCTCTCATGGCTATGAGAAAAGGCAGCTCTAATTGCTGCAGCTCTTCAAATCTTTTCAATGCCTGTGTGACACTTTCACCTGCTAGTATTTCTGAAGTAGCCCTGAAAATGAGCACTGTCAACACAGAAAAACAATGTGTTAATCTCCACGGTCATCCAAGGGGCAAACCAGACTTGGAGCACTTTAGTAACTGGGCTTTCTAACCTCTCTGCTTCTGTGCCAATATGACCATCCTCTGGAGACCTCACAGATTCATTCCTCACCTTTGTTAACCAGCTTTATCTAGCAGCATGACTGAGGTCAGTTATACTTACAAAAACTCCTGACCTTGGGTAAAACCTCACTGATCCCCTTGGCAGGACAACATCCTTTTCCAATACTGATAAAAAGCCTGATTCTGTGCACCATTATACACTTTTCCACTCAGTTATTCTTGACTAATACCAGTGTGAGGAAAACACAGCAAAGATTTCTGAAAAGTTTACATGGGATGCTATTTTGGGGAGTTGGTGGGGGGTTTGTTACTGTTTGGGGGGGTTTAAATTGATATTAATTGATCAATACTCTTTCCGTGTCTTGGTGAGAATCAAAGCTAGAGCTGTATCTGCATCTGCTCCTCAGTGCTGCCTTTGTAGTGGAAGATGTATGATTTTTTGCTAAATGTATGATATCTACAGGATAAGTAAACCTTCATTTATATAGGGGAAAATACAAGGATGAAACTGATTCATGAATTTGAGACTGGGTGAAAACTTCCATGGGCAGTTTAATTCTGGTTTGTCTGAGTTTGCTTTAAAATGAAACTTGGAGACATCATCTCTGAGTATTCCTCTACCCTGAAAAAAAAAACAAAACCCAACCAGTAACTTAATTAACTGTGTTTTCTCTGTTTAGTGTGCCAACATTTTGACCTGGTGTGTGGGCCACAGGAGGTGTTCTTAGGTAAGTGCTCCAAAAAGCTTTCTTTCCTGTGTAGGACCATTCTTGCCATATGATTCAGGTCAGCTACTATGATAAGGCAGGATCAGATATCCATCTCTTAATCCAATTGTGCTTTAAAAAAGGGTTATTGTCTCCCAATCCTTCCTTCTCTTCCAGTTGTTTGTCAGTGTCTCCCTGCCAGATGTTATCACATCCTCAGATTGTTTGCAGAGATGTTCAGAAAAGGGTCCATAAGTTGCTTTTGACAAAATCCTCTGTGTTAGCAAAGAGCTATTACTTAAGGCATTTTAAGTAAACCTGTCTTGTCTTGATTGATAGGGATTGGGGATGCTTAAAAGATCAGCCCTAAAGAAACTGTGTGTCCTGTCTGCCTGCTGATCTGGTGGCAGGGCAGTGGCAGGTAGCTGGAGGCAGTTACCACTCATGAATTTGCAGAGAACATATCTGCCCAACATCCCAGAGTAACTCCTCAGTCTCACTGACACTGGTGGTGGTGGGCTGGAACTCTTGGGTCCAGCACTGATTTAGCTGATGGACCACCTCATAGTTTGAGTACATCTATGTTTCAGCCTCTGCATTGAGGCATAACGGCCTTCACAGCAGGAGGACTGTGAGAGTTAATTGTAGAATGTTTTGATCCCCTTGATTCTGAGTTATAGGTGACTGTGCTACTTCTGCCCTTCATGAGATTAACTGTTTTTTTTCTTCTTTCTGATATCTTGAGTAAATGAAAAGCCAAATTTGTGTTCACAATGGGAAACTCTACTTCACTTTGAAGCATGTTGTTATTCTGATGACTCACTATTGGGATTGTTGCTATAAGTGGCCCAGCAAGGAATCTTCCTTCTCAACCCTCATTAGAACAAGCACACAATTCCCAGGAACAATGCATCAAACTATTCAGCTGTCCACATGGAGGGCTAAGATCTGCTGTCTGGGTGCCCTTGAAATTCAGTTTGACTTTGTATTGCTGGGCAGGGTTAGCATGAGTGTGTTCTTAGGTGTAATTAAAAGTTCAGCTTTTCAGAGAGACTAGCAGGAGTGACACTGGAGTAAGCAATGGCATTGGCTGGTTCCTTAGTTGGAGTTAGTTTAACTTTACTTTTGGCAATAGGATTGTTACATGCTAGCTGGGTTGCTAAGAGTCTGATGTAGGCAAGACAAATTGTTAATAAATACTCCATGTCAGTGGGGACAGCAGAAGGGAAGAGTACCTTGGAATGTTAACACAAGTTAGGAACAACTTTTCTTCTCCTGAAGACTGGCATGTACAGCCATGTTGTGCAACATCATATGAATCTAAAGCCATAGCTCTGCAGTGTGAAATATCTGTCAGCAATGCCAGCTTCAGGAGTACCCATCCCTGACTCACTCCAGTGGCAGAGCATGGTCCCTCAAGTGGTCATCTCTGCTGGCAGCAAATAGAGGTAGTAATAAACAGTCAGGGTTCAGAGAATCATAGAATCATAGAATGGTTTGGGTTGGAAGTGACTTCAAAGGTCATCTAGTCCACCACCCCCTGCAGTGAGCTGGGACATCCTCCATTCGATTAGGTTCCCCAGAGCCCTGTCATGCCCAACCTTGACTATCCCCAAGGATGGGGCCTTGACTACCTCCCTGGACAACCTGTTCCAGAGTTCCACCACCCCCATGTTAAAGAGCTTCCTCCTAACATCCAACCTGAATCTACTCTTCTCTAGTTTGAACCCATTAGCTATTGTCCTAGGTCTACAGGCCTTTGTAAACAGTCCCTCTCCAGACTTCTTGTAGGTCCCCTTCAGGTATTAGGAGGCTGCTATTAGGTCTCCCCAGAGTCTTCTCTTCTCCAGGCTGAAGAACCCCAGCTCCCTCAGCCTGTCGTCATAGGTTCACTCTTGAAGAAAACAGAGTATGTAACTGTGCCTGAAAGTGTCAGCTAAGGTCATGCATGGCTAGGCTGCTCCCCAGTTTGGCTGACGTCCCTTCTTACATCAGCCTGGCTTTGCAGGGTGTATGTATTGCATATATGTGGATGTATATAATCTGTAATATGGTCTGAGTGGCTTTTCCAGTGGAATAGCTGGAGCAGGGGAGTGCTCCTTATGCAGCTGGAAAAAATCTAAAACTGAGCCCTTAAAATGGAAATGAACAACTACTCCTTGGTGGCAGCAGAGGGTCAGTGTGCACTGTGAGTGGTTTTGTAATGCTGCTGTAGCCCGGGAGTCAAACAGCCATTTTCAAACAAGTATCCTTCCAGAAAATTCTAACTCTTCAAATTATTATAAGATGCTTTCAGCTCTCCCAAGATGATATGATGGATGGGGAGAAAAGCAAATTAAACATACTGAGTTTAAGCTGGTTTACTGCTTAACTGGATCCTCTACTGGGTTTACTGTTTTTTCTTTTAAGCTGCCGAAAGGGTTATTACCATCTCAACGCTGGGAGCTCCAGGCTCCAAATCCCTGTAACATCATGCGAAAGTAAATGGGACAGTTAACTGACAGACACTGTCATAACTTACCCGCTGGAAGCTCATGCAAGCTTCTGACACTAAAATCCTGCCTGTGAAGGCACAGAACCAAATCCTGTCATCACCTGAGACAAATATAGTCTGACCACAGCAGCTTTGGGTGGAGCTATATCCACACCACCAGATACAGTTAAGGGCCAGACCTTACCTTTTCTGTATCCAAAGGGCATCTTACCCTCTTGGTGTCTGTCTGAACAGTTGCAGTGCAGTCTCTCATGCTTGAAATCTTTAGAGTCAGCCCCATTCACAGAAGTCCAACCTAATTCATTCCTCCATGGATGGGGTGGGATTGCAGCCTCTCTGCAGCCTCTGCAATATCTCCTAGCAGCCTCCTGCAAATAGGAGCTTTTGTCCTCAGAGCCCATCTTTCCCTCCCTCATCACCACCGTGTCAGGGCTGTCTTGGAGCAGTATTGCCAGACATCTCTTAGCTGCTGCTACCTCTGATCACTTCTCTGCATGCCATGCAGTGCGTCCCAGGAGAGCTCACACTGTCTCAAGTGACAACAGTTAACTGCTTATGCTTCTTCTCGCCTTGGCCACCATCACCCTTGCTTGTGTTTGCTGCGGCACCAGGGCTCCTTCTTCTCCAGCAGGGTGGAACCAGGGGACAGGACCTGGGGCAGAGCACAGTGTGAGAAGGTTTTTCCCCTCCTACTCTTGTTTCAGTGCATAGTCCAGGCTGCCTGTCTATTTTTCTGACACATGTCCCCTTGCTCCCTACAAAGGTTCATTTTCTCAGGCTGATTTCAGAAGCAGTGGGAGATGCCGATGGGAAGCCAGCGTTGTAAAAGCACACTGAAACCTAGCTTAGACTTGGAGCCTGGCCTAGCCAGATCAGCAATAAAATTTTCAAAAGGAAAGAGGAAAAAAGCTATTTCCCATTCACAGGAGCAGTGGGGTGTTTTCCATGGGAACAATGATGTTCTGGTTAAGTTCTAAGAACTTTTCTAATTATTAGGCCAAACCAATGTGAAAGCTGATGTCAGCAGGAAGAGCTGATGGGAGGAATTATAATTTTGTCTGGGGCCATATGAAAGCATTATACCATGTCTTGCTCCAGACTTTGCATGAGTCATTTTCCTCCTGGTCAGAATTTTGTATTGAAGTGCAGACTGGCAGTAGTCTGGAATCTTTCCTTGTGCCAAAACTGCTGTGAAGTTGGGTTTGTTTGACTTTTTTTTCCAGTGCCACTGTGAGAAGTACCATCAATAGAATTTCTTTGCTGTGGAAGGAGCATCAAGCAAGGCATCACACTGTGTGGGGCAGTAATTGCAACACTCACTGCTGATTTATTGTCAGCAAGTTCTCTTGTGGAAAGAGTGCTTCCTCAGCTCCATCCATTGAACCCCAGTGGTTTCAGGAGGAATTATGTCTGCTTGCCACTTCTGAGTATATGCCTCTGAGTGCTTAGGTCTTCACTTGAATGTGGATTTTCTGTAGAAGCATATTTACTGCGGAGATCTACCTTTAGATACCACACTGCAGTACTCCTCCCAGATTACACTGTTAGAGTAGAATAGAATTAACCAGGTTGGAAAAGACTTTTGAGATCATCAAGTCCAACCTATCATCCAACACTAATCAACTAAACCACGGCACCAAGCACCCCATCCAGTCTCTTCCTAAACACCTCCAGTGATGGTGACTCCACCACCTCCCTGGGCTGCCCATTCCAATGGCCAATCACTCTTTCTATGAAGAACTTCTTCCTAACATCCAGCCTAAACCTCCCCTGGCACAGCTTGAGACTGTGTCCTCTGGTTCTGGTACTGGTTGACTGGGAGAAGAGACCAGCCCCCACCTGGCTACAACCTCCCTTCAGGTAGTTGTGGACAGCAATAAGGTCTGCCCTGAGCCTCCTCTTCTCCAGGCTAAGCAACCCCAGCTCCCTCAGCCTCTCCTCAGAGGGCTTGTGCTCCAATTGTGTTTCCATCTGTAAAGCTGAGATAACAGCTTTGCCCCTCCCTTGACTAGAAGGCATTTCTAAAAGCAGATTCACCAAGTGATCTACCTCTTTCCTCCTCTTTAAGCTCATCCGACCTCCCCATGGAGTCACTGGAGAAGTACTCTTTTCAGACAGAGCTGGACTGGGTACTCCAGGATACTCTGAAGAGACAGAGTCACAATTTATTGATGCTGTCAACAGGTGAAATGGGTTACAAGACTGTGTAAATCTGAATTTTGCAGGAAGCAACAAAGCAAGCAGTTCTATCATAGAAAATGGGCAAAGCCTGAAAACGATCTGACAGTTGTGTCAAGCGCTTCCTGCTACAGTCTTCAAATCAGAGAGAAAAGCCCATCAGCTACCTTGTGATCCGTGTCATTCGTGTCCATATGATGAGTTAAGCCACCACACTGCCATCAGCTGCGTTCATTCACAGCTGTGTGGTACTTGCTGAATCCTTGCACAGTCCTCCCACTGCATAATCTGGAAGGCTTTGTTGTATGTCAAGCCTGCTTAAATGTTCATGCACTTTAAAAATTCAAATGCTTCTGTCACACCCACAAAGTACAGCAGGGCTTCCCTTCCTCAAACTTCTCCTAGGCTGCTCTGGGAGAGGCTGGACTTTTCAGTCACTACAGGTATTAAGCGTGTGCTCTGAAGAGTTGGTGCTCAGCCCTGGTGTGAGGACGGTCAGGGGAGACCTTATTGCTCTCTACAGCTTCCTGAAAGGAGGTTGTAGACAGGTGGGGGTTGGTCTCTTCTGCCAGGCAACCAGCACCAGAACAAGAGGACACAGTCTCAAGCTGCACCAGGGGAAGTTTAGGCTTGAGGTGAGGAGAACATTCTTCACAGAAAGAGTAATTTGCCATTGGAATGTGCTGCCCAGGGAGGTGGTGGAGTCACTGTCCCTGGAGGTGTTCAAAAAAGGATTGGATATGGAACTTGAAGCCGTGGTTTAGTTGTCATGAGGTGTTAAGGACTAGGTAACAGGTTGGACTTGATGATCTCTGAGGTCTTTTCCAACCTGGTTGATTCTGTGACTGTTTACAGTTGAGCACAGATTTTCCCAGACTCAGCCATGCCGACACTCAGAACTTTCCCAATTGTGCATGCAAGAATATCAGCAGAACACACCAGCTGTGCACTATTGCATTTTACTTTGTAGCACAAAAATGCAAAAATCTACAAAAATGAAGAAAAAGAATCTCTACTTCCTGCCCCTGTTTCTTCACCACCATCTCATAAGCTTTGCAAGTTCATCTCAGGACTTTTGAGTCCTTCAGTCTTTTCCAGCTCTGCTTTTTAGGTGATACCTTAGCTAAACCAGAGCATGCATGCTGAAAAACAATTCCATTCTTTTGGCCTGTCTTCTGCTCCAAACCTTGTGCATTTTGCTGCACGTGTATTTCCATAGACAAAAGGCTGATATATCCTGATTTATGTATTTGGGGTTGACAGTTTTCTCTGCTGAAAATGGCAGCAGTCCTCTGCACAAGGGCTGCAAGAAGTGACTTTTCCTGTTCCACCTTATCTTCCTTTGGCGGTAACTCCTGAAACAGATAAGCCTCCTTCCATCAGTCCTTCACTGTTTTCTGATGCAAATTCATAAAACTGGAATTAAAATTCATCCTGCTGCAGTATGTGGTGGTTTTCCTCTCAACAGTTTTCTGAGTGAGAGCAGCATGTGTGAAGGTGTTGAAAAGCAGCCTGCGGTGCTCCATGTCAGCTGTGCTCTCTAGCAGGAAACACTGCTGTAGCGAGATCAAAAACTGATATCAGCACAGTGTCTGGGGCAAACTGCCTATTCTTTTTATTCTGTTAGAGAACATGCTATTTTATTGCTCCATTGACTCATCTGTAGCACACTGGCAGTGGCAACTGTCATTATTATTATTAAGGGATAGTCTATCATGATTTTCAGTGGAGAAATTGGATTCTTGGCAAAATCGTTGGTGTTTGGTGGGAAATTTTCACCTTTTTGTTAAAAATCATTCCAAGAACTTATATGTTGCCTGAAACTTCTAGAAAGTGTTTCTTCAGTGTAACGTTGTTAATTTTTATGAGACCAGGGACAGATGTGTTTATATTTTCTGTCTGTTTTTATGGCTTGCCATTATAGCACTGACTCTTGTGGTTCTTCAGAACAGCATTCAAGTGCCAAAGAATGAGCAGAGGGCCAGTATCTATTTCACAGTTTTATCAGGTTAAATCCGTGCTAGCGCCACGGAAAGTAAGGCAGTTCCATTGCACGTACGTCAGTCTGCCCACAGGGCTTCTTGACTGGCTGAGCACTGGGGGCAGAGCTCCCTAGTGGAGTCATGGCTTATACTGGCAGAGTAATCATAATCTTCTGCCAATATACTTCAAACTAGTTTCCCATACTACATAAACTAGTTTCTGCTGACACTGCTTTTGTCAGAGGAATAAAATTATCCAGCCTCTGACCAAGACAGTCGTATGACCACACGCATTACACGCAGGCAAAGGCCCAGACGCAGTATCTGGTCCTGCCTTTCTAGTGGCTAGCCCTTTAAAGGGTTTCCTACTCTTACTGCTCCCTTGTTTGTAAAACCAAACCACACTACTGCGAGGACAGGCTGAGGGAGATGGGGGTTGTTCAGCCTGGAGAAGAGGAGGCTCCAGGGAGACCTAATAGCAGCCTTCCAATACCTAAAGGCAGCCTTACAGGAAGTGTGGAGAGAGATTGTTTACAAAGGCCTACAGTGATAGGACAAGGGGCAATGGCTTCAAACTAGAGAAGGGCAGATTTAAATTGGATATTAGGAACAAGTTCTTTACTGTGAGGGTGGTGGAACTCTGAACAGGTTGCCCAGGGAGGTGGTTGAGGCTCCATCCCTGGAGATATTCAAGGTGAGACCCTGGGCAACCTGATCTAGTTGAGGATGACTGTGGGAAGGTCAGACTAGATGACCTTTGGAGGTCCCTTCCAGCCTGGCCCATTCTGTGATTCTACTTCCCACTCTCTGGTTACTCAAGTCGAAATTGCAAAGGTGCAAGCAAATTCGGTAGGTGAAGCAAGTCCCCCGCTAGTCTGTGATTTTCTTGTGAGTGGCCAGGTTCACCACTGTGACCTGCCAGCAGAATAGCTCTCTGTCTTCTCGGTGATAAGCCACAAAACCCTGGAGGCGCTCCCGGCACCTTCTGAAGTGCAATCTAAGGTGCATGTCAGCACTGATTAAATGGAGGTTTTATAGAAGGCGGTTTGGACCTTGATTATTTCAGAAGCACCAGTAGTCAGAGAGCTGGATCACTTGAGCTGTCAGCTGGGTGATTTAGTGCCACTCCAATAGGGAATAATGAAGGTTGTGATAAACTGCAGTGTAAGAAGCCGGTAAATAACTTTTATGGTAGAACTGTATTTGGAAACACTGACTAATGGCAACCAGTGTTACAGCTCTTATGGAAAGGTGCTTTCCAGAGTTCTATATTTAAATGGACTTAGTGGGTATAAGCCATTCTTTGGGAAATAATTTGAAATCGATAGAATGGCTTCAGGGTTGATTTAAGAAACGAAAATGCCATCAATAATGTTGCATATTTATTGATAACATAAAGCAATTAACTCCTTTGGAGAGGAGGAGTAAATGTGGTTATGTTAATGCTGATTTATTACCTTATTACTCCTATAACACAAAGCAAGACTCCCAAACTCTAGCATCCACTTGTTTTGGTTTGGTTTTGTTGTTGTTGGGTTGGGGTTTTTTTTCATCTCAGCCTATTTATCAGTTCTTTTTACTATGAAGCCCACACAAATGAGGAGGGACGTTTATTATGTTCTTTTTATTTCACAATGCATAACTCAAATCTGGAAACAGTGTTTTCCAGGAGAAATTAACATATTTATTTTTAACACTTTTCTCTAATTTTATTTTGTGTAGCTTATTTTAAGGACTGGCCACATCTGAGTCCTTATTTTCACTGGTTTTAAATTCAGAAAGCTCTCTACGTTAATGTCTGGTGGAAAATTAAATCTCTTGTTCTAATTGTAGACAGAATTAGATCAATAAATTCTTACCAAAAATATTATACATGAGATTCCTTTTATGCTTTCATGAGCTGACCTTTGCTACTCTAGAAAAAAATTCAGAGTAAATAACTGAAGTTTATGTGCTTCTGGAGTGCCATACCATGGATGCTGCATAGTGGACAGGTCCTTGTATTGGCTGTAATTAGAATTTGGTTTGATGACATTCATCATCGATACACATGGGAATAACTTCTCAAAAATCTCTCTGCACAAGTCATAGGGCTGATTTTTTTGTCTGCTTGCCTGTGCTTTGGGCACTGCTGGAGTGCAGGAAGATGACATTTTACTCTGTTGGGGCTGGTATTGACTGGGATGCGTGACCATGACATGCTGATGGATGATGGAGGACCAGGTGTGTGCTGAACCATCAGACCTAATCCTGTTCCAGTTACAGCTGGTACCCAAGTTTGCTCTGACTTCGGAGAGCAGGCTCTTGGACTGCACTGCAGACAGCAGGAGCTCTGGCTGAGGAAGGAATGAGTGGCTATGGCTACTACCTGATCTCTGTGACATTCACTTTGCAGATCTGACTTGTAAATCCCCCGCAGGCCTTCTTTATCCTAGCTCTTGTTATTTACTCTAGTGAAATTCCACCAGTGAAAGGTCTGGGTCTGACTGCCTCACGTACACATGCAGCCCACTGTGCAGCCCTCACTGTGGTGATGATGCCTAGAGATTTATATGGTGCTCACCCCATGCATTTTCTGATCAGTTTTTGTCTCCCTTTGCAGTGTTTGTGACAAGTGGGATGTTCTCCCGTGTATGGGGTGTTGGAGAATCAGGGATTCCAAGAGCATAGTAACACAAATACAATTAAGTACAAGTCAGACAGAAGCTTTGTTAACCCTGATCATAGTGAAAGAACATTTGGACAGCATGTCCTTCTCTGCTCCCTCATTCTCTGCCAAGTGATTGCAGAGACCTAGCCTATATCCTGTTTTCAGAAGGAAAAAACAGGTGAAGAAAGCAATCACTGAAATGCCAACAAAGCCAGGTATCCATCCCTGGGAGGGATGGACTCCTTAAATAACTTGCTAAGGATCACATTTCTGTTTGATTCCATCAACCACGAAATAATGTGACCATATGGAGAGATGATTCTTCCTGGAGTCTATAGAAGTGGCACGCCCAAGTGTTATCTTAGCTCAGAAGTGGGAAGTTGGAATCAATCACAGCTTTTAGTCAAAAGGAATGTTCTTTTAGTTAGGCTAAACTTCTTAGCCAGACCTTTCAAATCTTAAATATTCATAATTTTACTATCACAGAGGTAATGTAAGGTGAGCCTTCCTTTTTTAGGTTGCAATAAGTGTTGAAACTGTTTGACTGCACCCCCTGCAAAGAAGAGATTTTAAAGATCAGAATTATTAGAAAAGTGTCAGAAAATGTGAATAGCAGCAGGGAGCTGTTCTGGCTTGTAAAGTGGCATAAGGAGAACCTGAGGGGTGCCAAGAGGGTGGAAAAGCAGTTAGTGCAGTGCTTGCTTTCTGCCTTTTGAATTTCTGGAGGACAGCTGAAATTTGGGAACACGATGGTCAGCTCTGTGACCCCTCATGACAGCTCTGTGGGTTTGACTTACAAGTCCTAGGCAGCTTCTGACTGGCTAGTCAGTTACTGTAAACTACATTCAGTGAGTATTAAAATGTTCTTTTCTGCAAATAGATGGCATCACTAGATGGTATCCTAGGTGAACTTTCATTTAGGACCAATCAGCAAGTCTTTTTATTTTTTGCTATTTTTCCCCTTAGAAAAATTCTAATTTTTCAAAATTGAAATGATTCATAAGCCAGGATCCTGTTCCACCACCCTTCTAACTCACCCAAAGCATGGAACTGCTTCTTCAGAGTGTGCATGACAAGATGTTTCGAAATCTTGAACCTGAAATTTTCATATTTTTATTACAGTTGAAGTCACTTTTCATTGTGCCCCTGTACTCAGCACTGGTTAGGCCACACCTTGAGTACATCAAGAATAGTGTGGCCAGCAGGAGCAGAGAAGTCATTGTGCCCCTGTACTCAGCACTGGTTAGGACACACCTTGAGTACTGTGTCCAGTTCTGGGCCCCTCAGTTTAAGAAGGATATTGAGACACTTGAACGTGTCCAGAGAAGGGCAACGAGGCTGGGGAGAGGCCTTGAGCACAAGCCCTGTGAGGAGAAGCTGAGGGAGCTGGGGTTGTTTAGCCTGGAGAAGAGAAGGCTCAGGGGAGACCTTATTGCTGTCTACAATTACCCGAAGGGTGGTTGTAGCCAGGAAGGGGTTGGTCTCTTCTCCCAGGCAACCAGCACCAGAACAAGAGGACACAGTCTCCAAGCTGCACCAGGGGAGGTTTAGGCTCGAGGTGAGGAGAAAGTTCTTCACCGAGCGAGCGATTCATCATTGGAATGTGCTGCCCAGGGAGGTGGTGGAGTCACCATCCCTGGAGGTGTTCAAGAGGGGATTGGACGTGGCGCTTGGTGCCATGGTTTAGTCATGAGGTCTGTGGTGACAGGTTGGACTCAATGATCTTTGAGGTCTCTTCCAACCTTGGTGATTCTGTGATTTTGTGATCAAAAACACCTAAATAAATAAATATTTAAAATAGAAACAAAATATTTAAAAATTATGGCAACAAAACCTTGAGTGACCTAACCTGAACATTTGTTCAGCTTTCAGTTTGTGCAGTTTCCAAGTTTTCCTTGTTTGACTGCACCACAGGTGCAAAGCTTTGACACAGCAGGATTCTCTGACTGGTGCAGAGGTTCCTCCTGCTCTGCAACAAGCATGTAAAATTGGGACATAGCAAAGTCATCCCTGAGGAACAGGACTTGGACTGGGGACCAGGGTGTATTCTGACATTTCCAACAGTTTTGTGGAGTTGCATGTTTTTCCTCTCTCTCTCTTCCTGCCTCCCTTGAACTACTGGAAATAATTTCTTTGTGTGAAATTAGCAAAGGGCTTTTCATAGGTGCATGAGTGGATTTGGGGAGTAGCACTTGTAGTGTACATAAGAAGAGAACAAGAGCAGATTAGAACATTGGCAATTACAGTCCTATCATTCTTCATCCATTCCTTCAGTTCAATTGTTCCTCTCTGAAAACTGGCTCTTTCTAGTCTCCCCTGCCTTGTCTTTCAGGAATACTGCTGCTGCTGCCTGCAGAGCCAGCCCCACCCCTGACCAGCCGTGAGTTTCCAAGATCTCTTGTCACCACTAAGCCAGGGCACTGCCTCTCATGGGGCAAAGGCAGCAGGTTTTGCTTCTCCCTGCGAAGTGGATGTACAATGACCTAGCAAAAAGAAGTACTGCTAAAATCAGTGTGAGTGTACTTGCCAGTCCCATAAGACCTATACACAGGTAGAGTAATGCAGTTATCCACTGCTCTGGGTTATGCTGTCATTCTGCACCAAGACAAATTAGTGTACTCGGAAGCAATCAGAGGTAATTACTCTTTAAGAAACAATAGGCGTCACTCTGTGGTTTCTCTCTGACAGCTAAAGAACCTGGCTTCCTGTGAAAAACCCATACAGCTTAATCTTCCTGTGTCAGATCATATTTCCCTGTCTTCTCTTGGTAAATGTTTACCTTGCTGCAGTAAAAGGGGCACTGCATGATCTTGGCTAACAGAGGACTGTATGTTTAGAGATAGTAATGGGATTCAGCATCTTTCAGCTATCACTCTCAAGATGAATGCAAAGAACGTTCATAGGTACAGAATAGCACCTCTGCAGGGGCTTGAGTGGAGTCAGGAGTAAATCCTGGTTCCATGAAGTCAGTTCCTACTGATAGATGAGCTGATACTGTGGCACAACAATGATAGGAAATGAAATGATAGGAAGAGAGCATGGAGACCTGGCTTTTCTTTTGCCCTTCAGTTAAGATGCTCAATGGCATTACAGCTGACTCATTTTAAGACTGTAAACATACACACTGAACCCTGCTTTTTCCACCCCTACTGCTACATTTTAATTCCCATCACCTGCTTGTCATTTTTAAGTATTCCCTTAAAGACTGAACCCTTCCTAAAGATTCCAGTGGCATCTTAAAATTCTCAGAGAACTCTAAAGTGTCATGTGAAAGCAGGCAGTGCTCTTCCCTTATCCAAGAACAGGACAGAACAGGCTTGCATTGAACCCTCCATGTCTGCAGTGTTCCAGGAGGAACTGCAGGGTTCATCTCAGTGAAGAGGAAGCCAAAGAGCACCAGACTGAGATCCTGGGGAGCTCCATACGTGTAATGATTATAAAGTGGAGATGAAGCCAAAGAGTGCCAGACTGAGATCCTGGGGAGCTCCATACTTGTAGCGATTATAGTGCATGCCTCTTTCTTAGACAGTAGTGAGAGTCTACATTTCAGATGCTGGAAAATGCATCAGATCACTGATGCTGCCCTGCAAAGGTTGTTTCAGCTTTTTGTAACATACCTTTGCAACAGCTTGTTGGAAAGGAAGACTAAACAACTGAGTGAACTTGTGGTTAACTCAGTTAAGCAGTGCATAGTAAATCTGGATTCGGTTCCTGGCTTTGTTTTCAGTGCCTTGTGTAACTGAATATACAGTGTTTATTCACCTCAGTTCTCCTTCCATCAGATACAACCAAGAACATTTCCATACCATCAGAAGGTGATTTAAATAAGGAAATTTAAATATTCCATGTTATTGGGTGCTTGGAGGTAAAATAGAGATAGGCCAGTTAAATACTATTCTTTAACTGAGTGACAGTTAACAGTGAGACAAGACTTTTAGGGATTGAATGACCTTCATTAGATACTGCAACTCTCAGTAACCTTTATCATGCTTGATTTCTTCATCAGGAAAGTGGTGTAGCACTGGAACAGATCACCCAAAGTGGCTGTGAAATTCCCATCTTTGTATATTTTTAAGACACTCTCAGGCCAAGCCATCATTGACACAGTCTACTGCTGACAATAGTCCTGCTTTGAATGGAAATTTGTCCAGAGAAGGGCAACGAGGCTGGGGAGAGGCCTCCAGCACAAGCCCTGTGAAGAGAGGCTGAAGGAGCTGAGATTGTTTAGCCTGGAGGAGACTCAGGGGAGACCTTATTGCTGTCTACAACTACCTGAAGGGAGGGTGTAGCCAGGAGGGGGTTGGTCTCTTCTTCCAGGCAGCCAGCACCAGAACAAGAGGACACAGTCTCAAGCTGTGCCAGGGGAAGTTTAGGCTGGAGGTGAGGAGAAAGTTCTTCACAGAGAGAGTCATTTGCCATTGGAATGGGCTGCCCACAGAGGTGGTTGAGTCACCATCCCTGGAGGTGTTCAAGAGGGGACTGGACATGGCACTTGGTGCCATGGTTTAGTAGTCATGAGGTCTTGGGTGATAGGTTGGACTTGATGATCTCTGAGGTCTTTTCCAACCTTATTGATTCTATGATTCTATGTTTACAAGGATACACAATGTCATGAATTCTGCATGGTTCTATTAATGGGCTGTTAAACCCTGGGTTTGTCTGTGGAGGAAAATAGTTGCATTTGTGTCTGCCATTTTGTCTTGATGCACATAAGAAAAAGAGAGGAATGGCATGTGCCAGGAATTTGGGAAATGAAAGATACAGAAAGTCAAAAGTACTGACTGGATGTTTGACCTGGCTTATTCCTCCTGTCATCTTACAACTGCTATCTTACATTCATATTAAATACTTAGACTGTCCATTCCTGCAGGTTTTGTCCTGAATAAAAAAGTAACAAGTGTAGTAAACAAGAATTATTTTCCTTTAAAGTTCACCTGATAATGTGAATGTTCCTTTTAGGCACAAAGGTCTGCCTTGGCTTTCTGCACATGTGTATGCTGGGAGAAAGTGAAATGAACCTCTCCATCCCTGGCTGTTCATAGTATCAGAGTATAGTATCAGTCAGGGTTGGAAGGGACTACAAGGATCATCTAGTTCCAGCCCCCCTGCCATGGGCAGGGACACCCCACACTAGATCAGGCTGGCCAGAGCCTCATCCAGCCTGGGCTTAAACACCTCCAGGGATGGCGCCCCAACCACCTCCCTGGACAAACCATTCCAGGGCTTCACCACTCTCATGGGGAAGAACTTCCTCCTCCCCTCCAGCCTGAATCTCCCCACCTCCAGCTTCATTCCATTCCCCCTAGTCCTGTCACTACCTGATATCCTGAGAAGTCCCTCCCCAGCCTTCTTGTAGGCCCCCTTCAGATACTGGAAGGCCACAATTAGGTCACCTCAGAGCCTTCTCTTCTCCAGACTGAACAGCCCCAACTCCTTCAGTCTGTCCTCATAGGAGAGGTGCTCCAGCCCTCGGATCATCCTCGTGGCCCTTCTCTGGACACGCTCCAGCACATCCATATCCTTCTTGTAATAGGGGCTCCAGAACTGGACACAGTACGCCAGGTGGGGTCTCACCAGAGCTGAGTAGAGGGGGAGAATCACCTCCTGTTCCTGTCTGAGTTGTGGCCTCCAGAGGGTAAGACTGAAGAGAAGCAATGACAGCACTATTTGGGCTGATGCTTTTGGAACTTCAGAGCCAACTGTGTAAGCTGCCATAGCAGGAGTTCTGACACCATGGCTCCCAAGTGGAACTGGAGTAGATTCATTTTATGTTCTTCAGGCTGGTAATTCACTGCCCTTGGGACACCACCACCTCCTTTTCCCTCAGCTCCTAGAACTCATGAAATGCAGGGAAAGGTCAATGATCTGCTGCCCTGTGAGGTATCTAAAGGAGAGTGGTTTCCCTGGGTATGTTGATTCCACAGGAGGGAGGCACAGCCATGAGAAGGATCTGTTACAGGGCCGACCGATAACTGAGCCCCTTGCAAGGGTAGTGCCACATGCCAGGAAGAGAGCACAGCATGGCTGGACTGTGAGACACAGTGATCTCCATCTCCCACAGCCAACTACCTCTGAGCTTTTTGCCATTATATCCAAAGAGTGTGGATTCAGCAATGGAGCTAACAGCTGTCTTTTGTCATTTGCTGTCTTGTTCTCTGCCCAGGCAGGGAGTAGTGCAGCTTGTTCCAGCAGGGAATGTCTGTCTAAATGTGTGCTCTGCTCTGTGTTTATGTTGGAAAAGGCAAGATCAAAGCATGTGCTTGGAGTTAAAAATGGAGGCTGTGTGATTAGGGACCTCATGTCATTCCCAGTCACATGTGTATGTACATGTACATACCCCAGCTCCTCATCTCCACTGGGACCTGGGGCTGGAGGCACTTCTCCAAAAATCAAGTTTTTCCTTTAGATGGCCATCAGAGGTCAGGGCTGCCTTTGAGGGAAAGTGGGCTTTAACTTATCTGTGACTGATTAGTTGTTCTCCAATAAGGAAAGACCCAAGATCAGGTGATGGTGTTGGTTCTGTTGAATCAGAACAAAGCCTTGCCCAGCCTGGTCTTCTGTCTCAGAGAGTGCAGTACTGAAGTATATGAAAATAGCATAAAAGAACCAGCACAAGAGTCCTTTCTCTGATACATCTTTCCAGCTTCTAGTGCTCTGTATGGAGGTAGTTCCTGAGCTCCAGGTTGGATCTGAACTACTCTATGTAGTGGCTATTGGGGAATTCCCATTAATTTATCTATTATGGTTTTTTAAACCCATTTATTCCTCTGGACTCTACAGCGGTGACCTTCACATTCAACTACCCATTGTGTAAAGAAGTGTTTCCTCTATGTTGTAAGAAGCAAAGAGTAATTATTCCTAGTTTGCTTTCTCTATCCCACTCCATGCTAAATACCTCAATCACATCCAATTTCAGCTGTCTGTTTGATAAGCAAATGAGTCCTTGTCTCTGAAGTCTTTCCAGTTATAGAAGCCATTTGGTACCTCTGATGTTCTTGCTGCTTCTCTTCACTCTGCTATACCTTTTTGAGAGAGCATGACCAGAATTGCATGCAGTGCTCAAGACATGGGCACACCAGGGACTGACAAAATTGCAGACTGATGTTTTCCATTTTGTTGTGTCTCTTCCTTTCCATTTTGTCCTTAGCATTTTGCGAGAGTTAACAAGCAGTTCTATTGTTAGAAGAGCCTACGGGGAGAGCCTCACAGGCTCCTCCTGGAGGAAGGATGCAGATAACAGGACATGATTTAGCTGTTTAATTTATGTTAGACTGTTTGATTCCACAAAATTAACTTCCTCCCTGCAGAAAGATGTCACATGAAATTTTCAGTTGAAATGTGCAAGGAGAGAGTGGGAAATCAGTGCTCATAGCAGTGCAAAGCTGCGTGCTTTGATCTTACTCCATGCTTGCTGCTCTGTTCCACTTGCCTACAGGACAAAGTTTGGGGTCGGAACTGGGGAGTCTGCCTTATCCAGAAACTGCCAACCAGATTGTTTCTCTTGGATCAGACCCTATCTCAGCAGTTATGTCCTTGGCTTTTCACATGCAAAAGAAGCACTTTATTAAAAGAAACAAGATACTTCCCAGAGCCTGACAGCTTGCATTTTGAACTATCACCCCTAACAAGGGACCTTAAAACTGACCCCAAGACGTTAATTTAACCATTACAATTCCATTAGTCTAATTTGTCATGAAACATCTTTAACTAATTACCTGCATTTGTAAGTTAGTCCACATGTCATGAGATAAGAAGTCGACCATAGTCATAGGTCACTGCTCTGGGCTGCCATCATATAACGCAGACCCCAGATGAAAGGGAATTCAGAGTTGATAGGAGGAATCTAAATGACAGCTACTCAGTCAGTACAAGGCAGCCGTGGCTGTAATGTAAAAATTGGACCACTGTTTAAGAAGTGGTGTGTTGGAAAAGATGGGGCATGCCCTCATTAGCTGAATAAGGTCTGGGCAGACTGAGTATAATGCATTCCCTATGAGCATTTGTCTTGAAGGTGGTAATGTGATAAATACAGGTCCCCACTAAAACCATTTGCTAAACTTGGCAGACAACAGTATCAAACATTTATGACTGAATTTAGAACTGTCCCTTTTCAAAGAGACCTGATTATGTCCTGAATGTTACTTAAAAAAGCTCAGTTGGGAACTGCTGTTGGCTTCCTCAAATGACAAATGTTGAAACAGAGGGAAAGGCCAATTAGGAGTCTGATTAAAGGTTGCTCAAACCTTTCAGTGAGGAGTATGTTTGGATTCAGCTCCCTAATACTTGTTGGAAAACTGCCCATGAATTTCTAGCGGGAGCTGTAACATGCTGCGTGCCACAAACACCTCTCCTTTTTAGCTTTAGCAACTGTAAACTTCCCTCATTTCTCTTGTTCCAGTGCCTGTGACATTCCCCTAGAGACTAGATGAGAAGACGGGTATGGTATGTGATTAATGCAGGGTGAAGCATTCAGAAAATTTCCACATTCCTTTTGCTGTTTCCTTCTTCACCGAGAGAGGAGGTGCAGAAGGAGGTGGCCGAAAGCAATTCTCCCCCCATCAATATACAGAGTGTCATCGTCACACTTTTGGCTGCTGGTGCTGGGTGTGAGTGGTAATTAAATCCCTGCCTCCCCCCCAGCCCTCTGTCCCTTTGCTGATCCTCACAGCCAGCAAACACAATTGAATTCTTCACTTCCATCACTCATTTGATCAATACAAAGGGCCAGCAACGACACAGCTATACTGGTCAGGCCAGCCCTACCTTTGTACTCCCTAAATATGGGCTCTGTCCAAGCCATAAATCACAGCTACTCTAAATTATAGAGGCTGCCAACACATCAGAGGGCTGGAGCAGGAGCTCTCTGTGATCACAGCAGGGAGGGGAGGATAAGGATGGCCCTGACCAAGCTGTCTCTTCTGTACTCAGCAGCTTCATTCAGACAGCAGGGAAGAGAGAGCTCCTGGGAGTCTCTGTGCTCTTCTTGCAGGCATAAGCCTGCTGCAGTAGCTCAGCAGTGTTCTGGTGGTACCTGCTGTCCTCAGGAAAAAGTGAAATCCTCTTTCTACAGGCCATAAGGCAGTCACTGAGATCAGAAGGCAGCTTCCCTTGGTGGTGTATTACTGCATACTTTATACCTACAGATACCCTTTTTGGGCATGCCTATGAGAAGGGAAGGCTCACTGATTTGTATCTTGCCTTTATCGTCAGCCAGCACTAGGAGTGCTCTGAGGGGGAGCAGCAGCATTGCCAGGCCGTCCCCAGCTCCTGCCATGCAGCAGCAGCAGCCCTGCTCTATTGCACACCTTGGTGGTGTGAGCACCAAAGCACTTCTTTCTTTCCTATGTGGAAGGTCACCTCTGAAATTCTACCAATATTCCTTCAAATCTTTAAAGATAAATGACTCTTCAGGTCTCCAAATCTTTAGCCTGTCTGCATCAGGCATAAGGTATCTACCAGCCTGCAATGAAAAATCACAGACAATCCATCCTTTCGATCTCTTGCTTTTATCCTAAGCTGATAAGGGAGGCCCTCCTGTGCTTGTCAGCTTTGCATTCTTGGTGTGTGCAGCATAGCTGAGTATTGCAGATTAAAGGTGAAGAGTTGAACAAGGAAAAAAAGCAGGAGTGAAGCAGCTGTTTAATGAGATAGAGAGGCTTTCCTCTTGAAAACTGCTTATCCATATCCTGTCTGTTGGTAATTGCAGAGTATTTTCTTTATGGAGCATCCTAGCACTGTCTTCCCAATTTATTTTATTTTACCCTTTTGCAGGATCATATTTTCACCTTGGTAGCATTAAGTCATTCTTTATGAAATTGTAGGTGACCCACAATGTATTTTTTTTTCAAGATGCTTGGTTCTGCTTTGCACATCTTTTGTTTTATAGTTACAACAAAGTTCAAGTGTGCTTAGGAGTCAAAGCTTAGATGATCTCAATCTGTACCTAATTTTGGGCCCTTGCAGTTCCAGTTTTGGATACTCCTTTCCACCTAAGACTGTCTCAAGCTGTAAGAAAACCTCTAAAGTTACAAATCCAGATATTGGCAAGGTGATTTAAAGTGATTGGATGTGCCATGTTGACAGTTAAACCCAAAGTTTGTCAAAATGAGCTTCTTGGCAGCTGTTAGAGCCTACTCATGTTGCTGGCTGTCTTTCTCATAGAGTTAACTCTGGTTTTGCAAACTCCTCCCTGTGCCTTGCTCTGTTTTTCAGGTAGATCCTTCACCTCCTGGTGCCTTTAAGTTTTTTGTAGGACAACCTCACTACTGTGAGTTCATGCCTCCACCAGTGCTGGTGTTTGCTGGGTTTCATTCCACAAAGACACCTAAGAATCTATCATTACAAAATCTTCATGAGTTTAGGGCAGGGGCAGAGCAGCTAAGAAAGATGACTGGTAAAGGGCTAATTTATGTAGGCTGTCACTGTCTTTGTTTGTCTCAGGAGATGTGCTGGAAGAGTACAGCAATTGCTGACAGAGAAAAGCAAGAAAAGAGAAAGGATGCATCTGTCAGGAAGAATCACACAGAATCACAGAATTAACCAGGTTGGAAAAGACCTTCAAGATCATCAAGGCCAACCTATCACCCAACACCATCTAATCAACTAAACCACAGCACAAAGTACCTCATCCAGTCTTATTTTAAACACTTCCAGGGACAGTGACACCTCCCTGGGCAGCCCATTCCAATGGCCAACCATTCTTTCTGTGAAGAATTTCTTCCTAACATCCAACCTAAACTGCAAAATTGTTTTAGAATCATAGGGGGTTGGAGGGAACCTCAAAAATCATCCAGTTCCAACCACCCTGCCATCAGCAGGGACACCTCACACTACATCAGGTTGCCCAGAGCCACATCCAGCCTAGCCTTAAAAACTCCCAGGGATGGGGTTTCCACCACCTCCCTGGGAAAACTGTTCCAGTGTCTCACCACTCTCATGGTGAAGAATTTCTTCCTAACATCCAATCTGAATCTACCCATTTTTATTTTTTCCCATTCCCCCTAGTCCTATCATTACCTGACACCCTAAAAGTCCCTCACCCACCCCATTTCCACCCTTTTTCCCCTCAAACCCCAGAGCACCTGGGCTCTGTTGGAATCTCCTCCCACCCCAGGTGTTGCCACTTGGCCCTCCCCACCCACTCCCCTATTTAATCCTCTCAGGAAAGGCAGAAGCCCCAAGCTGAGCCCATCTGGGCTGAGGGATCCTCCTCTCATCACTGGTGAGTGCCCACAGTGCACACTGGGTGATGGTGGTGGTGACAACAAAGGCCGGGGGGCCTGGTGGCCCCCCGGTTGTTAGGACCATGATTGATTGCTACTCCAATATCATCCACGGGTGCTGGCTGGGCCTTCGTACTGGGGCTGAACTCCTCTGTGTGGTTATCTTGGCTGGTGAGGGTCTTGCCCCTGACTCTGGGAAGGGTGCAAAAATGGTGGTGGTGGAGCAGGAGCTGTTTAGTTGTATGACATTATGCTAATTACTTTTTTTTTTACCTGGAGGCCCCTTGAGTCTGTTCTCATCATTCAATAAATCTCTGCTTTTGTGCCTCATTTACAGACTATTTCTTCCCCCTCACTGCTTCTTTTCAGAAATAAGGAAGGAAAGGAGGGAAAAAAGCAATAAAGCATATCTGGAAAATGCATTCACTTATCAATCAACTCTGAACAGGAAGAGGGGCAGGCTGGAAAGTATCACTTCTTATGAATCACAAGACAAACTTCATAAAGAACAGACAGAAAAAGACTGCATCTTCTCCACTGTGGTTATGTTTCATGGTGGTAAATGCAGAGGAAAGAAAGTTTCACCTGGCTTGGAAATCTTAGTCACACTTCTCTACAGAAAGCTTCACTGAGAAAGAGACATTGTGACAAGTGAATACCCAAAGTTCACACAGAAATACAGAATTAACCAGGTTGGAAAAGTCCTTTGAAATCATTGAGTCCAACTTATCACCCAACACCATGTCATAAACTAAACCATGGCACTAAGTGCCCCATCCAGTCTCCTTTTAAACACCTCCACTGATGGTGACTCCACCACCTCCCTGGGCAGCCCATTCCAATGGCAAATCACTCTTTCTCTTAAGAATTTCTTCCTAACATCCAGCCTAAACCTTCCCTGGCACAGCTTGAGACTGTGTGCTCTTGTTTTGTCACAGGTAGCCTGGGAGAACAGACCAACCCCCACCTGGCTACAGCCACCCTTCAGGTAGTTGTAGACAGCAACAAGGTCTCCCGTGAGCCTCCTCTTCTCCAGGCTAAACAACCCCAGCTCCTTCAGCTTCTCCTCATTGGGCTTGTGCTCCAAACCCCTCCCCAGCTTTGTTGCCCTTCTCTGGACACATTCCAGCAAGTCAACATCTTTCTTAAACTGAGGGGCCCAGAACTGGACAGAGTACTCAAGGTGTGGCCTAACCAGTGCTGAGTAGAGGGGCAGAATGATCTCCCTGTTCCTGCTGGCCACACTATTCCTGATACAGGCCAGGATGCCACTGGCCTTCTTGGCTGCCTAGGCACACTGCTGGCTCATGTTCAGCCTGCTGTCAACCAGTACCCCCAGGTCCCTTTCTGCCTGGCCACTTTCCAGCAACTCTGACCCCAGCCTGTAGCACTGCATGGGTTTGTTGTTGTGGCCACTGTGTAGAACCCAGCATGGTCACTGGACCCCAGACAGCCTCCAACCACCACATCTCCCACTAGCCCTTCTCTGTTTGTAAAAAGGTCAAACAAAGCCTTACCCCTGGTAGGCTCACACAGCAGCTGGGATAAGAAGCTATCCTCTATAGACTCTAAGAACCTCTTAGACTGCCTCCTCTTGGCTGCGTTAAGTTCCCAGCAGATATCATGCAGGTTAAAATGGCCCATAAGAACAAGGTGTGGTGCTCTTGAGACAGCTTCTACCTGCCTATAAAATAATTCATCAACCTCTTTACCCTGGTTGGATGGTCTATAAGAGACTCCAACCAGGATGTCAGCCTTGCTGGCCTTCCCTCTAATTCTCACCCACAGGTATTCAACTTTTGATCATCCTGAATCTCTAGTTCCATGGCATCTAGTGCTTCCCTATGTACAGGACCACCCCTTCTCCCTTGCCTGTCTCTCCTAAAGAGCCTGTAGCCATCAATTACTGCACTCCAGTCACGTGAGTCATCCCACCACATTGCTGTGATGGCAACTACATCATAACTCTCCTACTGTACTAAGGCTTCCAGCTCCTCTTGTTTGTTACCCATACTGCATGTATTAGTGTACATGCACTTCAGCTGGGCTGCTGGTTTCAGCCCTGACTTCTGCTTACCACCCTCAGACTCCTGTCTGGGGAGACTGGTTTCAGCCCCTTCCCCCTTCAAATCTAGTTTAAAGCTGTATCCCTTTGGGGGATAGGCCATTCTCATGCACTAAGATCTTTCTCCCCCTCTGGGACAGATGTACTTCATCTGTTGCTAGCAGACCTGGTGCCATAGAACGTTCCCCAAGATCAAAAACCCCAAAATTCTGTTGGTGGCACCAGCCTCTGAGCTACTTGTTAATTACACTTGCTTTCCTGTTCCTTTCAGTATTCCTTCCTGCAACTAAGGGTATTGATGAAAAAATTACCTGTGACCCTGACCCCTCAACCAGTTTTCCCAGAGCCTTGAAGTCCCTTTTGATTACTTTTGGACTTCTTGTTTCAACCTCATCGCTCCCCAGCCTCATAACTATCAAGGGACAGTAGTCAGAGGACTGTACCAGACTAGGCAGCCTTCTGGAGGCAGCAGACCTCCCTATGGGAAGGATCTGGCCGACATATGGGGCTCTCTGTTTCCCTCAGAAGGGAATCACCAATAACAATTACCCTCTTCTTTTTTTTAAGGGAACAAGTCCTGATGGGGTGGTTGGGGGGTGGTGTCTGTTTTCCTTTAGGCAACACCTCGGATCATCTCTTCTGCCTTCTCATTCACCTCACCCTCAACTTCCAGTGCCCCATACTTGTTCTGCAAGGGCAGCTCAGAAGGTGAGTGAAGGGAGCCGTGAGGGTTTTCCCTTGCCTCTCCCAACAAGAACCTGTATCCATTCCCTGCTGCTTCTTGGGTCTCCTCCCTCTGCTAGGGGAGTCTGCAGAGCCTGGTTCCTCAAATCCAACTCCCTTTCACATTCCCTTACAGTCCTAAGTCTAGCAACTTCTTCAGTTCAGCCACTAGGTGAAGCAGATAGTCAAGCTGCTCACACCTAATAGAGGTGGTGTCACCACTGCCCTCCATTTCAAGTGCCAGGCTCCAGCACTCTCTGCAGCCAGTTGCCTGGACACTTGCCTGTTTCTATTTGATCTCAGTCTGCGTTGGCACAGATCTTTTGTAAACAGCTTTACGGCGAGTTGCAGCCATCCCTATACCTGCCCGTGTGACCTAACTGGAGAATGCTTCAGCAATGAGCCCAGGGGACTCAACACCTCCCTCTGGTGAAAGCACCTGCCCCCCTCCCCGCTGCAGCACTCTGCGCCCACGCCGCACCCGCCTCTCAGGAGAGAAAAGCTGGCTCAGGGAGATGGGGGGTGGGAACGTGCCGCTCCGCACGGTGTGCTGCCCCGGTCCTGCCTCGCTGCACTGCGGTTGCAGTTGCAGTCATGACTGGCTTGGTGTGATAAATAGCATGTGTTGCTCAGAGATCTGGTTGTGGTCAGTACATATCCCCCTGATTTCTCACCAGCTTGCTCCTGGAGGTCCTTCTGCTGTGGTTGATGTGAACACTCTTGGTTCTTTTTATCACCTCTATCCAACTGAATTCTAGTGGCTTGCTAATTAGGTTAGAAGCATGAACATTCTAGGGCTGGGAAAAGAGTGATCTGGGATATTTCAGGTGTCAGCATTTCCTGATCTCTTTTGTATAGATAATGTCAATGTTGATATATGTATAAATGATAACAGAGGGGTGGGAGAAATGGCAAGACTCTGAATTGGGATAGGAGGGGGTTACTGTGAGGTGGAGGCTTCTGAAATGGCAGAGGCTTGGGGTCATAGTCTGGAGAAGAGGGAAGCTGTGGCTTAAAGAGTATTGGCACAGTTTGGAGCAGAAAAGCATATTGGGTTTGAGATGTGCAATAGAAGCAATTTATTCTGGGGACTGGAAGGGCTGAAGCAAGTTATTTCACATGACAGTCGCTTCCCCATCCTGTGCACATGACTGCGTGCAATAGTAATTTTTTTTGCTGATGGAAATGTGGTGGCTCTTATTTCCTGCCCCACCTTCATCTCTTTGTATTTTTACTTGTCCATATAGTGTCATATACCCCATAGCATCATACAATTAGAACAGATTTTTATGCAGATGCAAATAGATCCCTGAGGAAACCTAGCACATGGACATAACACCATAGGCAAATTTTAACTGATTATGCTGCTATAAAGAAGTTTCTTCTTTTTGAAATTGGAAAGAGTTTAACTTCTTTTTTTAATGCTAACAGCTTAACATTTTCCTCACCAGGCATAATCTGAAATGGAAGAGAGGAAGCTCAGGCTTAACACCAAGTACCTTATGGAAGTGCAGGGTTCAGAAACCCTTGAAGAATGCAAAATCTTTCCTTCCATTTGCAGCACCTCTTCCCTCTGCATGCAGAGTGCAAATTGTGTGCATTTGGCTTCCAGACCTATGGAATCCCACCCACCTTTTTATAAGCTGTGAATTCTCTCCCTTTCAAAGCATAGATGTTATGCCCCACTCCCATGCCCCCAGGAAACTCTTTGCCCTGCAAGTGCCCCACATTTTTAAATGCTGTGGAAACTCCTTGGTTTATTTGGTTTCTGTACTGCTACCTCTGGCTCATGATTTGTTTCTCTCTGCCTCTTCTAATGGGTGTAGTGTGGCCTGGGTGGGGTGATTTTTTCTGCAGTTCCAGTGGCTGTATGAACTGGGACTGCAGCCTTCTCGCTAGCACCGTTTCTTGTTATGTAGTAGAGAAGAGGTAACGCTTTTTCTTCCCTCTCCATTTTAGCCTGCTTTTATTATTGCTGCCAGCAAGTGATATCAGTACTGTTTAAGTTTCTTTGCCCCAAGACTAGATGGATACATTAAATGATTATATTAACTCTTCTCTGTTCTCAGTGGCACCTTTCCAAACCACAGTTGGTCTTACAAGCCTTCACACCAGCTTATCCCACCTCTTTTGGCTTCTTTCCCAAAGGTGCAGAGTTCTGAGGAGAACACTCAGCAAGAATATTTTCCCTCGATATCACTGGATCCAGAATTTCTTCTTTTCTTATCTACAGGTCTGCTCATTCCTCTCCATTGCTATCAGCAATGAGGAGCAGATACTCCTTACAGAATATAATAATTTAAAAGAAAATATGAAATCTAAACCAAATCTGCCTGCATTTTCTCTTTGAAGGTACAAATCAGGTAGGGATGCCCTGATACTTGTGCTGCCTGTTAAAGAACAGCATGTTACATAAAGAGCAATACAAAGCCTTCTCTAAGAGTGATCTCACAGCAAAGCAGGAGACATGTTGTGTGTGGAGGAACCAAGGATTAGCTAGTGCCTGAAGCAGAGACTGTATGGACAGCATCTCTGACCACATTCCTCAGAGCAGCATCAAGAACTCTGGCAGACCACAGCAGAACTTTTCTACTTAATTATGTGCTGAAAACCAACTGGTTTCTACTCATTAGACACTAATCAAGGTCACCCTTTCCTTGCTGAATGCTCTGCATTCACGATGCTGTTGGCAGGAGGGCTTGTTCTGCTCCTGTGTGTTCAGAAAAAAACACCCTAGCAAAATAAAATAAAAGGAGAAGAAATCCTTTGGCCAACCATCTGTTGGAGCACAGGCCGTGGACATAGTGCAGATATAAACACCTGGATGCATTTTGCAAGTGTGCCCTGTGAAATTCACTGGGAAAATAGATTGCACCAGACTGTTCCTGCAAGTGCAGTTAATCACACCTTTTCTGTATTGCTGCTACAGGATTAACACAGACATTGCTCCTATTTTCAGGTTTATCAAAGGCAGCAGCACATCTCTCTAATCTCCTGTTTCCCTGCTCTCTCTAAAGTGTTCAAATGAATGGAGCACTGATGAGCAGGGATGTGGTGCCAGCAGGGATGGTGTCATTTAATGCCTCGCTATTTATGCTATTTAATGCCTGTGTGGCTTTATGTGTCCTGGGTGACTTGCTAACCATCTGGCACCCTCCACCCTTTCACAGGACAGACGGAGGTGTAGACAGCACCTTCATCTGTCTCCAATCCAGAGAGTGACCAGCAGCAATAAAACAATATAGTTCTGATCTGCCTGCTTCTACACAGCCTGCACCTGCTGTCACTGAAGGATGAAGCTTGGAGGTCATGGTTTGGTGACCCTTGCTACCAGATAGTTTGGATCATAATGAGCTATGGGCACATACCTATATTGCCATTGAACTGCTTGGCACACACAGCCTGGATTCTTCATCCAGCTGTAAAAAGCATAACAGTATCCGATCTGCCCTAGCACCTGTTTGTCCAGTTAACTTGTCAGAGGCCCTCAAACAACCTGGAATCATCAGAATTGTGTATGTCACAGCTCCCTGGCCTGAGAGTTCTACATCTGGATTTACTGTATCGTTGATTTACAGCCTGAATTTTTAGCTTTATTACTTTCACCAATCACAAATACTTGGGCTGTGTCCTCCAAACTACTAGGAAGTGGGCTGGGATCCACCCTGCTTCTTTTACACCACTGTCAGCTGGCATTAACTTCTAGTCATTTTCTCCTTCAAGGCCAGATTGTAATCAGTGACCTAGAAGCAGAATACTCTGTATTTTGTTAGCAAGCAGTCCTTGGAGTTGTGCAGTCTAAATTGGGATGTCTTCTCAGCCAGCTCTTTTGTGTTTAATCCTGTAGCAATTGTACAGTAATTACTAACAATCCTTTTTTTGGTACCAGTATTTATAAACGGCTTTCCACTTCTTCCAATGTATTTCTGTTCAGATCACAGTGAAACAAGGACTTTCTTTAGTTTGTGTAGGGGTCATGATATCCTGCTGTAAAGCATTAGTTTTCTATGATGACATTCTCAGAGAGTATATTACAGATTCACTGATATTTTTGCCAGGAAGGCAAACTGGAATCTGTGCTTGACACTTACTGCACTGCCTGTCAGCAATGCAGCTGTGAGACCTGACCCTGAAAATGCTCGTGCCTGTGGCAGTATTTGCAGGAGTAAGGACTGGCCACACGTAGAAGCATTTTCACAATCAGCCTTCATGTTTATGGGATCACTTGTGGACGGTGCTGATAGTGTGCTGGCTGTGCTTTTCAGTGCTGTTGCTGAAGGTTCATTTTATTCAGCATTTTAAGGAAGAGCTCAGTTTACATTGTCACTTTAATGCAGACTGTCAATATGAGTTAAGTTATATCTCCATGGGGTGTGTTTTCTTTTGCCTTCAGATTCAAGGTCATATCCGGTTGGTCACTCTGTGGCGATATCTAACAAACTGTCAGCATCCCAGAGAGTACACAATTTGAGATTAAAAGCAGCACCACCTTATTACCATGGTAGTCAGTTGTGAATGGAAGTGCAGTGGAAGAAAGGGCAAGGTAATGTGACATGTGAGTGGAATAGCACTCAATCCGCATATTATGAAATTGTCATTCTGTGCCACTGTTCAGCATAAATGGACTAATCTTCAGTTTGAAAATGAGGAGAGCTTGACTGTTAAAGAATAGGTCATTTGGCTTCTGGCAGCAGCAGAAGATGCTGTAATATTAACTGTAAGAACTTGTGCATTCTTGGTAAGGAGATAAAAATGATTAAATTGCACTGCTTGCTTCTCCGTCTTCTAAAGCAATACATATTTGGACCCGGATTCATCTAAGCATTTGCATAATTCCTCAGGCCATTCCTATTCAGCCATGCATTTCAGCTTCTGCTTAAACTTAGGCAAATGCTGAAGTTCTTTTCAATTCCTGGGGCTTCAGCCTTGTTGAACAAGATTTTGGCCATTAGTTTATAATGTTCCAGTAGCTTCTGAGATTGCTTTGCTGTAGCAAATAGCAGCTTGCTATATTTGTTGTATTACAGGCTGAATATTCTTTAACAACTCAGAAAGGCCAAGGGTGAAGATCTTGGGGCCCTGGAGAGGATCATTTTCAACAGAGTCCTCTGTTGGAAATCCAAGAGCCAGAGAATCAGGGTCATGTCTCCCAAGAGTTTCATGGGCTCTGCAAAACTGGCAGTCACACTGACTGCCTCCCTTCCGCTGGGTTCTTCCTCAAAAGGAAAGAGCAGAGCCAAGGGAAAGGTTTTGTTGGGCTCTTTGGGACATGGAGTTCTTCAGGCCAAATTCTGTTCTGAATTAGGCTTTATTATTTCAGAGTAACTGCTTTACTTTGGTCAGGCTGTGCCAGGTGGCAGACATTGTCAACACAATTTGTAGCTTTTAAAAAGCCTTTGAAAAAATTGCAAGTATTATTGTGTGCATTTCTATCCAAACTTGGGAGGGAGCAATGAAGAATCTTGATAGGCTTAATTTTTTGTCCTGTGTGGGGATGAAAAGTTCAAAACCTACTGCCTGGCATTATCAAGTTATTGTGTGTCAGTTCAGTTTAGCATCAGAACATGTCAGCCGATACAGTGCCACTGCTTCATGAAGACATGTGTGGGAACTGGAAGTTTTTATAATTGGGATGGACCCCAATCTAAAGTGAAATGTTTGGCTATGGCTCTTAAAAGAAAATACAATAAACCAATTGTCTCCTTTTTTAAAATTTATTTTATTTGGAAAAAGTAGTTTTCAAACATTTGGTAGGAAACCCTCTCCAGAAGAGATTTATGGCTTGAAGTCCTGTTCACAGTGAAACTGGTGGGAATTTTGCTGTTGACTTTCATGTAGCCAGAATTTTACTGAGGCTTCCTTTGCACCAGGAGGGATTGTGTAGCTCTTTGTCTGGAGATATTAATGTAACTTCAAAGCCTCCTGGCCCAGTTTAGAAATAAAAAGTGTTCTTATGTGTCCCATTGACGTGTTGGAGGTCTTGCTCCTTTAAACTAACATGATTTTGTCTCTATCCCAGAGACCAACAAGGAGCTTAATCTGTATTTGTTAAAATGAGGACCAGTTGCATGTTATTCTATCATACCAGGAGCAGAAGAAAGGGCAAATGTCCAGGTTACTGTTCTGCTTTCCTGGGCTGTCTTCACATCATTGCTTCTGTGAAGGCGAATCATTGCCAGTTCCAGATGCAGGTATTTAACAGTGGGATCATACTTCTGTTTTAATGTAGTGCAGTGCATCATATTGCCTCTATTTGTCTGGTCCCACCACATAAGATAATTCACCTGCTGCAGAAGTTTCCTGTCTATAGAGCAGATTTTCCATCCCAGAGCTGGTTTTTCCATCCCAGATTGGGGTCCCATTATTATTAACAAGTCTTTATGAACAGGGGTCAGTTTGTTCCATTGCTGAGTGACTGGAATCCTTTGTTATCTCCTCTTCACCTGGGACAAGGTGTCAACAACAGCAAGAGAGAGAAGAGGGAGGACTGGAAGAATCAGAGGAGGGAGAAAATATATCTTTCTAAGGGGAAAAGAGTATTCAGTGAGCAATTTTCATGAGATACATCTGGAAATTTGCTAAAATAGGTTTGCATTTTTTTTTAATAAGCAACACTAAAAGAAAGTAGTTCTGGACTTAACCTACCCATTTGTCCTTGTATTTAGGCTTAGCTCAGTGCAATTTTCCAGTTTTGCATTTCAAGCCCATCTCTACCTGCTTTGCTGACAGGTTCCAGTGCACTGAGGACAGTACTTGTAGACACCAGTAGACATCAAAAAGAGCAGGATCCTCCACGGAAGAAGTGGCTCCTAGGAGGGGCCTGAGAGCAGAGTTTCAAAAGCATGATGTTCCCAGAGAAGGGCCAAATTTTTCAGAAGAGCTGAACAACAAGCACTCCTGCTGTGACAGATGGCTGAGTATTTCAAAGGCTCTTGCCATTAAAGCTGGCTGGAGATTGTCTATTCTCTTGGTTTTGACAGGAGGTTGGGGTTTCTGTTAAAACTAATGATAGCGCAGTATGGGCAGATTCCCTTTCAGCATTCTATTTTTATGTGAGAGTTTTAATTGTTTTGGTCAGGGAAACTCTCACTCTCATAATACATTTACCACTCGCTGTGCTGGAGAGCCAAGTGATAGATGCTTCCAAAAGTCTGCTCACCTGTTCTGGTTCCTCTATGGCATGAAGCTTTTCTAAAGCTCTAGCCAAACGCAGGCATGCTGTGTGTGATGTGGTGGCCAGAGCCCTGGAGCATGCTGCTTCCATTTGGGTTTTCTTGCCTGCATTTCTGTTTAGGTTTCCTAGAGTGTTTTGTTTCCTAGAGTTAGGCTTTGAAATATTGGATTTGGGATCCTGAGCACACGTTCTTCGGTGGGAAAATGCTTTCTCCTGTGGCTGTTCACATTCAGGATTGGGAGGAAAAGTCAAGCTTTGTTTGAATGTAGCTGGACACTCAGAAAGTGGGAGCTGTTTCTCAAAACTGTGTGCTTTAACACTTCCATGGTTGGACAGTGTTTATGCACCTTTGGAGAGGCAGAAATACAAAAAAAACCCCAAAAAATCCTTTTCTCCCATATGAATGTCTCTGAGCTCTTTTAAACTGTTAATTAATTGAGCAATCATAATGATGTGTCTGTGGGGATGAAGGGGGAGGAATAATTTACAGGTGGGAGAAATGAGGCATGAATGACTTCCTAGCCTTACCTGTGCCATGCTGTTAGTCTGTGTCAGATCCAGACAGATACCTTCTGTCCTGTCTCCTTTTGCATCTGTGGTGGGTGGCTGGGAACATCAGCTTCCTTCCCCCCTCCCCCATTTCTTCTGAAGGGGACCCATTTTCTTATCACCAGGATGTTATTTAATGGAAGTACAAGAAGTTCATGAGGCACATCTCTTTGAGGGGGCAGGCTTGGAAGCTGAGACATTTCAGCTCCCAAGTGCCATCCACTGAACAGAGCATGGCCAGACAGTCTCCTCCACTGCAAGGGAGAAATGGATTCAAGAAATTAAACCTTTGGGTGCTCTTAGGACAGGTAACCACACATTCTGCACTGGCTTCCTCTTCCTAACCTTTTGCACAGCTGGATTATGGTGTGCTGTCCTCTGCACAGCTCTCACAGCAATTCAGGTTATATCTTTGCTGCACTGAGCAGAGATCTCAGACCTGGCTCTGAAACACTGGCTCACCTCTGAGAAGCAACATGGCCCCTCTTTGTCACCCTTTCTTCCCTGTTCACTTCTGTTCAGAAAATATTGTGCAGCTCCTGGCACATATAGAATAAATAACCACAAGGTTAATTCAAATTGCTTAAAATTTGCAGGATAGGCAGGGTGAAAATACTGCTTAGGAAAAGGTCCAATGCACAATTTCATCTACAGTTTGGCTGGGAATCCTGTTTAAATTTAGTTCTTAAACACAGCTGTGAAACTCATGAAGATGTCACATTGGTTGCTCACCCAGCAACCTTAATAGCCTCCTGGGAAAGTAATAAAAACACCAATAGTGAGCAGCAGTTCTAACAGGCTGCTTTGCTTCATTCCTCTGGCTACTCCTCATCAAGCTCCTGCAACTCGAGACATGAAGTTTTTCCTTCTAGCCAACCTGGTTCCCACTGCTTCTCCCTACCAGTTATTTATATCTGAAAAGAAAAAAACAGGCATAATTTGCCCATCCCTGGAACACAACAGGTTTTTTATTTACCTGACAAAGCTTGTGCTTAACTTTAGTTACAGCTTTTTAAGTAGTTTTTAACCATATAGCAGCAATAAGCCCTCCAGCAAAAAGCAGTGGTAAGCGGTGGCTCATGATAAATACTTTGTTCTGTCTGGTTGTGTTTTCCATTCTTCTTCAGTTTATGTGCCTTGTAAAAACTTTCTGGTAAAGCTGCTACCCTCTCTGTGGTGAATTTAAGCCTATTGATTTTTAGCTTTTCTAATTGCATTTTACAGGCTTCCTACTGCATCTGGGACCAGAGCCTGAAAAGTCCTGCTTAGTGAAATGGATTGTCTTCCCCAGGTCATTGACACCCTATATTCTGCTTATCTAAATTAGGCAGTCTCCAGTATTCTCTGACCTACTCCCAAAAGGAAAGGGGGTGTGTTATGTGCAGATATAATGCTTACACATGCATTTCCTATTGAGCAGTTATTGGTAAAGGAGATGAAAGCAGGTAGAGCTTGACCTCCCAGTTCAGTGCACATGCTGCCAGGGACACAGTGCCTTCTAACAGCTGGCTTTTCTGCACCTCGGCAGGTGATGGAGTTCCCACTAGTTCAGGAGCCCACTGCCAATGGTTAGCACATGCTGTTGTGAGAAATCTCATCACTCAAAAGTGTCTCATAAATAATTTAGAGGAAAGCAATTAGCACACACAGCTGTAGCTCTTTGCAAAGTCACAGTTGTACCTGCCAGGGCAATCTGGAAATGGAAATTTCAAAACCATTTTGAAGTGGCCAGAAAGGTCTAGCTTGGAGCTAGGGTTGGTGGGTAGTTGCTGGTGAGTAAGGAATAATTGCACTTTCATGTCCTTTTTATGTGTAATGAAATTCAGGGGAGAATTTTAGTATTTTTTCCATCTTGGGAAAGGGATCTAGGGGACACATAGTTCAAAAAACTCCAGCAGTCAAGGCTTTCCAGAGGCTCTGCAACTCATTCAGCTTCAGAGTGATGGGGACAAGTTTTATTAGAGACTTAAACCTGCATTTTGAAGGCATCAACTAGTTAATGTTTGTCTATATGTACAGGCTGCCCAGGGAGGATAGGCAGGAGGAAAAGGAAGAAGATACTGCTGGAAATATCTCTGCTGAGTGTGCTTGTCTCAACATATTGATGGGAGTAAATTCTTTGAGAGCTTCTGAGTTCTCAAAATGGAGAGAGGAACCTGGTCTTAAAGTATCTCAAGCAACTACAAAGTGAGACAACGAAGGTTAGTTTGTGCAGGTGAGTCCTGGGAAGGGGTTATCCATATTAAATCTAGAGATGGTACCAGGCTGGAAAGGACATATGTAAATGTATTTTAGGGTAGGGTTAGAAATTGCCTGCCTTGATCCTACTTTGTGACAAAGGGATGGACCAGATAACATTGCAAGATCCTCTCCAGCTCTTCTGAGGGCTGTGCATTCAGTCATGATATCTTTGCTACCCAAGTTTCCAGAACATGTTCACCTTTACAGGATCCTCCTTTGCCTAGGGAATGAGTATTCCAATTTTAACAAATGAGAAATAAACTGCAGTATTTTGCCAAATGTATTGTGAAAAATGCATCAAAATGTGTTTGGTTCATTTTATGAATGCTACAAAACATGCTTCAAGACCAGCTGAATTACAAAAGATCAGAGTTACCATTTGTAGCAGTGGCATTATTTTACTCTGTGGTTCTCCTGTGCAAAAATGAATCCCAGCTCCCAGCTCCCATTGTTGGCTGCACCATTTGACCTGTTCTAAATCAGACTGCCATCAGCTGGCCAAGAAAACAGCATAGAAGCCTGAGGAACTGCCTGCCACTTTCCAGTGGCCAGGAAAATGTCATTGGCGAGGCTTAGACAGTAACTGAAAGCAGCAGCTCTCATTGACTATGAACTGGATGAAAACCCCTGCAGTCAATCAACAGGCTGCCCAGCTGGTCTGGCCTCACGGAGACAAGTAAGACCTCCTGTAAGTGATACTAATTTCAGTCTATCTAGAAATCTCTTACAATAGATGTTGTTTGGCTGCAGTGGGTACTTCCGCTAACAAATGATTGACTACGTTATGGCAATGTACCTTTTTGGGCTGCACAATGATTAGCCGTTAATGTATTTTGCCAAGATGCTCAACTCAAGTATTTAATTTTCTTATTTCTGTCATTTATTTATACATGTTAAGTTTAGTAGAATCTGGGGGAAGTGAAGAATATCCTCTCAAACTGCAGATGAATAAATCCTCAGCAGCCAGAACTTTAAAAATCTTTATTGAGCAGTTATTCACCCTTCAGGTCTCTGGGGTGAATCTGGAGTTTTCTCTTCTTGTGAGTTAATCCAACTTTATTCCAATTTACCATGTTAGCTAACTGTGATCAGTGCTTGGCTCCTCTTAAGCAAATTTAACACATTTGATATGATTCTAGATGGTATTATCTTGTGAATCACAAATAAGTGTTCAAGAAATGTAAGTGAAAATGATTTCCTAACATGCATTAAATAAATATCTTTTCGTCCTATGCAGATAAAAGCAGTGAGTGCAGAATTTGGATCAGTGTCCATAAAAGTCTCCAGGATTATTTAGAAGTATTGTTCTTGAAGCAAGCTGAGCCCAGTCCTGATCTTTATTGACAGTAATGCAATGCAGAAATGTGAGAAACTACTAAAAATCTCAACTAGGTCAAATGAGTCAGGATTTTGTTTGAAACAATAGGCATAATGTTTTCATAATGCAAGAAAATATTCATTGTACAAGAGAGAGATGAACTTCTGTTTTTAAAAGGGGGATTGTCTGCCTACAGGGTTTGGCTGAGCTCTGCCAGTGGCTGTGCTGTACAGAAGTCTGCAGTCTCCTGTCACATCCCTCGCTCTGGAAGCTGTCAAGTCTGGATTGGGATCTGTCTCCATTGTCTTTGATGATAAGTTAGTCAGGGAAGAAACTGTTCTTCTGTGGTAGGATTCATGTCCATCAACTTTAACTGGTAGGAGCTGTCTGGGTCTGCCCAGGATGAATAGAGAATAAATGGTTTCTTCACCTGGAGATTCCTCTTCTAATATGGATGGGATGACTTGCCACTGGAGGAGCATGTAGTTTGCTGTTCATTTAAAAAGTCCTGGCAGCAAGATCAGACTGAATGTCTCCTTTTTACATAGCTAATTTTGATTAATACCACAAGAATTTCATCACAGTAGGATCCCTGATGTTTCTTGGTGCTAGCATAACTCCAGTAAACATTGTATAGGTTTTACTTCGGTTAAGTTTTGATGATTATTCTGTTTTATACACTGAAAGATAATATGGAATCATTTAATGAGCCCCATTTTCCCTTTTTTAGTCTCAGCCATTAGCAATAATCTCTGTGTTTAAAATCTTCAACATTTATCAATTTGAAGTTCAAGTGTTTACAGTCACCAGTCATAGGCCAGCTACACCGGATATCTTTCAAATGCAAGCAGCTGATGCTTGGTTATTCACCTGATGGTTGGTTATTCACCTGAGGCCCAGCCTTGCACTGGAATCTTTCATTTGACTGCTTATGTAGAGTTTACATTTGTTTTCAAGATACTCAAACAGAAGAGGTTGAAGGGGTTTAACTCTCTTGGTAGTGGGGTGGCTTCTTCTGTAGCTCCTCCAGGGACTGCAAAAAATGCAAGGTTGCTTCTGAACACTTTTGCCCCCCGCCATGTGGGCAGGATGCTGTCTGCTTAGCTTTTAAAAACTTACAAAGATACAGAATGAACTGATGTCTCTGGGGCAGAGGCTGACATTGAGTAGCAGTCTTCTGCTGCATCTCTTGAAATACCTAAACCGAACCATGCCCGTCTCTGTGTGATGATAGCTCCCAAGCTGGAGCAGCCCTTAGTTTGGGTTGGGGCTTTCCCCCTTTGCTTGTAACTTCAGCTCAGAAAATTGCCTCATGTCTGAATAACAAATTTGTCATCACAAACATTTATCATAAGTGCCAGGTCTCCAACTAAATTGCCTGGATTTTCTTTCCTTGGAGTAATATTTTAATATAAATTAATAATTAATTTTTTTTCCAATTTGAGAAGAAAAGTTCATCATATTTCAGAAGCCTTAGATACAGCAGACCAGCTCCAGATGATATTGCATGAATATCTTGACTGGGAAAGGCTGATATCCTTGCCTATCTAATTTTAAACTCCCAATTTGATCTTACTTTCTCCTAGTTGATTCTCCCAGGCTAAAAAAAAATGCATAAACACAATTTCCTTTCACTGATCCGAAAATATGCAGGAAGACCCCTCCAGCACTCTCTTTTCTCTCTGAAGATGGTCTCAGCTTCTCCAGCTGCTCTGATAACGAAGATTTTCACTAACTGCAACATCCTTATTTTTGTCCTACACTGCACATTCTACATCCTTCTTCATGTACAATTCTGTTGCTGCAATGACTGTAGCTATCTACTGCTTTAGAAAGTGTTTGACAAATACAATAATGCTGTCATTTGGGGAAGCAGATAATCAAATCTTTGCTGCAGGAGGTTTTCACCTCTTTTCTTCTCAAGTCCTAAGAATTGCAATGACAGCTTGGTCCTGCTTCTAATTTATTCTGTTTCACTCTTTTGTTTCTGCTGAAACAACCCCTCACAATCTGATATGAGTGAAAGGCAGCACAGTGTCAAAAGAAAGCCCTACATTTGGCTGCCAAGCAAAAGACAAAATGTACCAGTAGGATGCTGTGCATCAGCAGTGTTTCCAGGAGGCAGCCTTCTTCCAGATCTTGCCTCCAGTGCGTCACTGTTAGAGAGAACATAACCAACAGGTTTTAATGAAGAATACTGGCAGTCAGCTAGAATAAAAGAGGTAATATTTATCCTTTCTGCAACACCATTTGAAGTAGCATAATTTATCTTGTTTAAGGGTTGTTGTTCACTATAAGAGCAGAGACCGGGCATACCCATTCTGAGACCATGGTTCCGTGCACATTTTTGCTGGTGGCTAACTGGATTCCTGCCTTGACCATCCCTTCCAGACTCAACCACTTCAGCATACTCCTGCTTTCAGTGGTCCCTGTGCAACTTCCAAGAAAAAAGTGCTGGGTATTTATTCTTTTTTTTTTTTTTCCCCTCCCATGTAGACAAAATCAAGCATTCTGCTTCTAGAGATCATAGTATTGGCACATGTGGAGGGATTGTGGAAGGGAACAGAGATACAGGAGCAAAATGGAGTGACTGGAGGCAAGAAGCTTCCTCAGTTGGTTTCACTGCTACATAAAAACATGGAAGTGTACCTAGAACTAGCTTAAATTACTGAGATGAGTAGCAGTCCTGGCAAGCTACAGAGTGAAGCAGAGTGTAGTCACCTGCATATTTTCTCAGTTTCACAAGTGGGCTCCACAGCCTGCACTGTATTGGTACCATGACAACACTGTCTGTGGTACCTAGAATAGTTTAAATATAGCCTATACATGGTCTGCCTGAGCTATGGTTTGTGTGGACATACAGCAAGGTATAATTATGGACTAGCCAAAGCCAATGCCAAACACTGGGGGAATGGGGGGGAGGAGGCTTGCTTTCACTTTCACAGTCCCTTATATCTGGGGTCTGTTGACTTCAGTCTGCTTGTTTCCAGAACATGCCAGCAGGGCAGGGAAGCAACCCTGTCAATGTTCTGTGAAGTGAAATCTTAGAAGCACTCCAGAAACTTAACTATTTTGCAAGCAGCAAGAATTGCTTGGGCTTTACTGCTCCCACCTGTTTGAGGGCAGCCATCAGTGTCACAGTGTGGAGGTGATGGGCTGTGTGAATCTTCATCCTTCAGCACAGTTCTGGGTATCATCACTTCAACCACTGGTGAGGGTGCGCCAAGTTGTTCTGTATTGCATACAAAGTGGACAGAAGTATTTTCTGCCCTGCATCCTGGGCTAGAAAGGTAACAGCCTCCAACTGCAAGTGCTGGTGGCCACTGGGGTGAAGCACTGTCCTGCAATGCCAGATGTAGGGAGTTTCACTCCAGGAGGCTGTGGTGGAACAGTATGTTGATGTTTATACACATCATCCTCTATCACTAAACATCCTGCCTCCCTTGAGAAAATTAGCCTTGCCTCTGAAATCCTTGTCAGTGTTGTACTTATGAAAGTACAGATATTTTAAATGCAGTTGAGTAAGTGTGCAAGTAGCAGTGCTTTTATAGTTTAAAGGCTCTGCCTGCATTTATATGATTGGGTTATAATCATAGAGGAGGAACCGAAAATCTCACCTTGCAGTGATGGAAATGCCAGAGGTCCCCTCACCCAGACCCCTGCAAGAAGCTGCCTTGGATGAATTGTACAGGCCATGGCCATGGAGCACACTCTAAACAAGCTATGCAAGTCTCCTTTTAGAACGCTGTGGGAGATTTTAAAATTAGGTCACTTTGCAGATCCAATTCAGAGTTTGCTGCATACATTGTATTGCAATCCCCTGCTTTGGCTATGAAGTGCTAAGAACACTTGGACATTGGAAACTTTTTAAATGAGGTTTGTGCATACCTGCATGGCTGTAGCAATGGAAGGCTTAATCTTTAGTGAGTCCGTTGAATTTCAAGGAGAAAGAAATGCCACTTTTTGTTTACTGTGAGATAGAAGTGATCCTCTTTTCAGGAGCTGCTATGCACTTCACCTTGCCTGTGAGGACAAAATGAGAAAGTAGGAGCAGAGGCATTGAAATCACAGGCAGAGTGTAAGCATGTGGGGTGGCCATGGGGAGGTCAGAAGCAGGGACAGAGCTGCTCCATCTGATTTTCTCTTCATTCAGTGGGAAGGGGCTGAAGGTACAGAGGCAAGATTACATAATGAAGATGTTTCCTCACAGGGAAGTCAGGGCGTGTCTCTGTTGCATTATTGCTTCCTGCCCAGCTATTGTATTGCTGTACTATAGCAGCATTAATTTAATGAAATTTCTTATGGCCTGGAGAATCTTGAAACTTCCTGAAGCATGGGCCAAAGTGCAGCCACACTTCATTGTCTGTAGCTGCATCCAGGTTAGAGTTCACCTGCTGTGAATGTACCTTTTTAAAAGCTTTTTTACTTTGTTGGAACTTAACAACAATCCTTTCAATGTATCTATTAACAAGTTTGTGCTGAGTAGTACAGAAATTTCTACCAGTATAGTCTTTACATCACAACTTGAAGCTATGTGAAGGAATGTGCAAGCTCTGTGGAGCAGTTTTTAATTTTACTCCTATTCAGAAGTGGAAAAATAGGCAGGGACAACAATGAACAAATTTAATTTTCCTTCTTAAACCCTGCCAGTTTGAACAATCTTTTGCTGAGTTTCTTGATGTGGCTATTCACATTCTTTTGTGAATTCAGACTAGCTGTTAGCAGCCTCCAAATAAAACATGGTTATATGGAAATTTACCTTGGCCCTGTTCTTGCTTGGCAACACGAGACACAGAGCAGCCAACTGATTCAGCTTATGCTACATGTCCTATTCCAGCAACTGCTTCCCAAACAAGCTCACTGCTGTCCAAAGTAATGGGATTGCTGCTTTAGCTGAAGATGTAGGAGATTTCGTTCTGGTGCTTTTGTCAGTGATCAATGAAGTCAGGAAACTGCCATTACAGAGCATTCAAAAGCCCTTTTATTCTAAAAGAATCAAACCCAGGGTTGTGTTAAATGCAGTAAAGGCTACCATCATTAAAACATCGAGGCTGCGAGTTTGGCCACAAAAATGTCACAGTAATGCAGCTGGTATTCAGTCCTTTCTGTCAGCATTGCCAAGTCTGCCCTTTATTTATTTATTTATTTATGAACTAACTTTCACAAGTGTCATGTCTTTCACACGTTCCATAAAGCCTCAGTGTTTACAGGCATCTTACTCATCTGAGAGTCTCAGCTTCCATTTTTTAAAGATCTGCTGCTAGGCCTCGTGGACAGAGATTAAGCAGAAACGTGCGATAAGGCTGATCCTTGCAGGCAAAACCAGAAGGCTCATAAAAATGCACATTTAAAAAGCCAAATCATGATGTTTTAAGAGGATCTCATGAACTTGAGCTCCCATTTATGTCTCTCAAGTGCCTAGCATAGACTGTACTAATGACCACCTGGGTCACTGATGCAGCGGTGCTGTTACATACAGAGCCAGAGAACGCTGCCGCACTCTCCACTGATGGCTTGGGGGAGGGATCCTCTTTCCATTTATTATATTCCTGTTTAACTTTATGGCCTGAGCACTACCTTGTGCACCCTGTTTACTGTGTGTTTCATAAAGGCCAGAGGACTCATCCTGTTGCTCTGAAACTGCTTAGCCCATCTTTGTCTGGATTGACTCTGCAGGAAGAACAAACCGTTGCCTAGGAAAGCTCTGCATTTAACAAGAGAGCAGGGCTGGACTTTTTCAACAAACAAATAAAAGCCAGCAGCTCTCAGTTTGACATGGACTTCAGTTTTGTTTGTTGCATCACTCCATTGTCTTCTCTACCGCTTTTCTCAAAAAATTCTTTTGTTTTAGCATGTCTCAGCCCATGGCTTGGACACTGTAATTCCTGGAGGAATGCACAAATAATGGATTCTGCTCGATCACGGAACAGTTCATCTCGTGCAAAGCTCTAGCAAAAATGATGCATTGTGGCTCTTTCCCAATCTTTCCTGCTTCACTGCCTCTTTTTCATTTGGAGAAATTCCTTTAGCTTCACCTCACAGGGGCTACCCAGTGAGAGGAAGTGTAACCTTTCTCCACCCAGCAACAAAAATGCAACGGTTTTGGAACATTTCCTATTTTCATGATGTCTCTGTCCAACACAGCATAGCAGTTAGAACTGGCCAGTACCTTCTTCCCCACGCTTCAGGCAGAAGAGTTGTGGGAGGGAGATGTGGACCCCCCAACCCCCCCCAGCCTGGGAAAGCCCTGCCTGCAGCTCCAGCGGAGGCAGGCTTGCCAGACTGCATGGCTTGGAGTAACAACCGTATTGTTGAATGCTTTCCCCCCACTTTCCCTTTTTTTCTTAACTCCCCAGAAACACATCCATATATCAAGATATTAATTCACGGTTTATTGTAAAGAGTCAGGTTGTGAATTCCTCGTTTCTGCGGCCACTGCCAGTGTGCAGCCAGGAACGGAGCAGCCGCAGCCTGCCGGGTCCCCGGGCCCCATGTCGAGAAGCGCTGCCCTCGGCCGCGACTAAAGGGGAAGGAAGAGAGCTGCTGCCGAGTGACAGCGGCCCGCGTCACCTCTGCTCTCACGCATCCCTGGGACGCCTTGCTCCGGCTTCCCGGAAGAGCAGCGCAGGAAGGGGAACCGGGCGGGCCGGGCAGTGCAAGCCCTGCCCCGCGACCGCCGACCCGGCCCCGCTCCTCGGGCGGAAGGGCGCAGGCGCGCTGCCCCCGCCGGTCGCTGCCCCGCGCCCGTCGCAGGGCTGACGCGGCGGCGCCGACGCAGCGCGCTCCGGTCCGGCGTGTGGTGGCGGCGGCGGGAGGGGGGCGGAGCGCGGCCCTGGCGGCTGCCGGGACGAGCCAGGCGCCCCGACGGGCAGAGGTGAGGCGTGGGGCGGTGGGCCCCCGCGGGCCCTGACGGCGGTTGGCGGTGGCCCCGGCCAAAGCTCGATACGTGCTCGGCCCTGTCAGTGCAGGGCAGCGCGGCCTGGTCAGCGGTCGCCAAGCCCCGGCCGCAGGGAGAGCGCTTGGCAGCTCCCACCCGGAGCTCCCTGTGGCAACGCTCAGGCTTCGCTCACCTGGGTTTGCCCCGACTCCGGTGGCCGGAGAGCGGCGGGTCCGGGAGCGTGGTCGCCTGACACTCGCAGCGCGGGCGGAGGCCGCTGCCCCTGTGCTGCCTCCCGGCCTTCTGCAGTCCGGCCTCTCCTGCCCGCCCTGTGAAGGCCGGGGGCCGGCGCTGGCTCATGGCGTTATCATAGAGGTTTGACTGGGCTAGCGGGAACAGGGACCTTGAGGAGCATCCTGGGGCGGTGCAGAGCCTCTCCTGTGCCGGTGCGTCCTGGGCAGCACGCATAGCCTCTCCATAGCTACAAGACTCGCAGAGTCAGGGTATTCATGGCAGCTGGGCAGCTGTACAAAGGGATCCTCAGTTGTTGCAAGAGGATTTCTTTTTCACCGGGCTATCACCCCAACTTCTCTGCCCCCAAGTTGTCTTTTGCTCACAGAGCTTCTTTGCTGTGTAAGCAGGGAGCTTATCTGTGGCAGTGCTATTTGCTCTTCCTTCCCTGAGCCCTTCCAAACTGGGCTGCACTGGTGAGGAGGGGATAGGGAGCATAGCAGGGGTGGCTGTCACAGGTGTGGTGCTGAACCACGGACAGGAACAGCAGAGCTGGGTTCCTCAGCTGAGGACCGAATTTAACTGGTGTGCTCTCCCTACAGCCATCTCCAAACTAAACTTGTTCATGCTCAGAAGAGAAGCAGATTGCCTTTGGTAACAGCCTCACCTTACTGTGTGTGTGTCACAAACACAAGTAGAGAAGTAATCTATTTTTCAAAATTGCAGGAAAATAATATTTGTGAAATACACTGTGTCTTAAGGTAAGCCTTTAGAAAGCATCAGGGGGACTTTTGATCCCAGACATGTGCAAGGACTTTGATTGAAAGTTTGGGCTCTCTTTCCTTAACATGGCTTAGAGAAGTTTGATGGACTTTTTTCAGCTAGTTCCATGCGTCTGCCTTGTAGAGGTATTCAGGAAGGAAGGGACAAAGCTTCAGTGATACTTCATTAAAATCATACTAATGCCTGAAGATTCAACATTATTTATATCTTTATGCCTTACTTTTACAGAAGTGACTTTGGTTTTTATTCTAGAATCTTTTTCATCACTGATTTCTGACAGTATTCCTCTTAAATGCTATTTTATCTGATAGCTGAGATACACATACCTCTACTAATCTAGTTTAGCCTAAAGGAGGCTATTTTTGTAAGTAAATTATAATTCTCTTGCCAAAAATAAATTTAGCACATGTGTAACTAACTGGGGGTTTGCTCCCAAAAGCACTAGTTGAGAGACAGGAAGAGACCAAAGTAACTGTCAGAGTTTAACCCTTGCAGTGTGATAGCTGAGATCATCAGCTGTGTGACTTGCAGTGCTTCCATGAGCTGGTGACTGGACTTCAGCCATTTCTGCATGATCTTGTGTTAATAAGTTATGTTTGTCAAAGTGTGTTTCCCTCCGTCTTGTTTCACCCCTGGGACAAAATGTTCAGTTTCGATTTCACAGAACTGTGGTGGGCAGGTCAGAAAAGGCAGCAAAGGGGAGCTAGTTCCCAGTGCTGTGAACCTTCGTTACTTCTGCATGTGCTAATTGAATCATTTCAGACTTCCTGACCTTGTCAGCTTTGCTCTGGCCACGGGGTGGTTTGCAGAGAGACACCCTTCCCCAGTTTCCTCTCTCTATTTCCAATTTTGGATTCTGGTTTGGGGAGGGCAGGCATCTTCTTGCACAGCATATCTCAGCTCTCTAACCTCAGGCCTGCTTTCTCTTTCCTGCTTATCTTCTGTCCTTGGGAGCTTGCCCCAGATCTCAGCTGCAAAATACTGGACTCATTGGGTGTCGCAAGAGCTGCTGCCTCCCCTGGGAGATGGTGATGCACAGATTAAACTCGTGCCCACATAAGGTCACGCTTTCAAGGCTGTTTGCTTTATTTACATTACTTATGCTCTTCAAAACAGCCTTTCATATTTGAATAGCAGCATTAGAATCTAGGCATTCTGGGGAAAGCAAACAAACAACAAAACAATCTGAGAGTTAGCAAGTGAGCTGTATTTGAATGACTTGCCAGCTGCATGTGTCCCTTGATGTGCTGGTGGTGAGCTGTGCTGCTGAAGTGTGATGGGTTTCTTCAGAACGTGTGGACAAGAGGTTTCTGTGGTCTGATACTTCAGGTGCCAGCTAGAAACCTTTGATTAAAGTCCTGTCAGCAGCATTGCCTGGGACTGCCTTTCCCATTTTGGTGTTTTTCACTTGAAACCTGGGCTCTCTAAACCTGGCAAAAATAAATAGGACTGCCAGGGATTAATTAGCTGTTAAACTACAACAGGCTTAAAATTGGTGGAAGATGTGAACATGTAGTGTCTTTTCCAGTACTTCATTTCATTGAAGCTGTAGCAATGTAAGTTGTAGAGTGAGCTGCTAATGGCTCCAGTGAAAGTAGAGCGTGCATCTGCTGAATTTGTTAGTTGGTAAAGAATCAAGGGCCTCCCATTCTTCCATTCCTCTTGTGTTGCTGTTTAGTGAATTTTAGGTAGGCTTTATGTTGATACAAGGTCGTGCTCTCTTGTAGCTCACCAGAGCTCTCAGGGTAAGTCTCCAGCTGAAAACAGAGTGGCTCCCAAATGCGGTTTTAAAAGCTCCGAGTATGAAGCAAATTTATAACCAGAATCTGCCATTAGTACAGAGCTGTAACAGTCTAGGGGTGTCTTTCTCCAGTGCAAAAGAGTTTGTGCCTTTTAATATTTAATCATTTGTAGATGATAAGTCAGTCACAGCTGAATTACAGTAAGTTGTGGTCTTTGGGATGTGTACATTTGGAGCTTTTTTGAATTTAAGATTTTTCTGGTGTAGTCTTGGCAGTGTCCCTGTGCAGTAGAGGTATGGCTTACACCAACCAAACAGCTCTTTTACTGCTGCAAGTTCCTCTGTTTCAGAGGTTCTTAACTTGTGTCAGTGTATGGGGCAAAGATGTGACTTTCACTTCGGGTTCTTAAGCTTTGGGTGGTGCTTGCTTTACTTTCAGTCTTAGGTTGCTCGCTTCGGTTCCTTTTCTATCAGACCACTTCCTAAGCTGTCCTTCTGCCCTGCTGATTTATGTTGCCAAGTAAAACCAGCAATGCTTTGGTAGCACTGATGGAAAATAAGTTCTTCAAGCAGTACTTTTAATTAAACATTTGTCTATGGATTATCTTTTGTCACTCAAAGTAATACTGCTATTAGAAAAGTGAACTATTTCAGCTCATAGAACTGGGATTAACTGCTCCTTGGAGGCCTTTGCTTTAAAGGGATCCAGGCTCGAAACTGATTATGTTTGAAAAGGAAGAGGGGAGGGTATGAAAAGTTTGCTTGGGTTAAATGGCTTAGTCAATTTTTTAAGGAGTCCATTTTTTAAGGAGAAACTTACTTGTACAGAGGAGAACTTTCACTCTGGAGAAGCTGGTGTGTGCATCACAAACACAAAACATTTTGTAATCCTGTAAGTTATAACACCAAGCATTTTTTAGTGATCTATGTTAAAAATGAAGCTGAACAACAGGTGGGTAGAGTAGCTTTCCTAAGATCTTCCTTTGTTGCAGTTCAAGAAGCTGCATTTCATGGTGCTGATGTGCAAATGAGCTGTTTCAATTGCTGTTGCAACTGATTGCATTGGAACTGTGGCACCACTCTTGTCTCTCAATTCAAGTTACCTCAGGTTATTTTTGTTATCAGGACTTATTCTTTGCTAGAATCTAGTTCAGTATTTTCCCTTCTGTGACCATTAATTCAGTCTGCTGTGGGTGAAACAATGGCAGCTGTAGACATTTCAGCTCCTGTGTATTTTGTCTTCAGAAAACCAGTGGTCACTCAGCCTTCTTCCTCCTCTGAGGAAGGAGGTTGGATTGTTGGATTTTGCTGTGACAGAGCCAGGAGAAAAGCAATGACTCCAAAGTGTTTAGGGATGTTCTTAAACCCAGGCAGGTGCACAGTTCCTGTGAAGCAGTGAAACCTTCCTGGAGTACTTAACACTAGCCATATTGGCTGAAACTCCTTGTGTATGTAGTTCTGTTGAGAACACTGTGGTGTTGCTGGGTTGGCTTGGCTGATCTGGATGGAAGTGTGGCTGGAATAAGCTGTCCTAAAGAAGGCTGTGGTTTGACAGATGTTTCCTGGGGCTGCTCAAGGCATGTTTTGGAGGTGTCATGTGCAATAGACAGATATGTAAAGTTTGTAGCATAAAAGCAGGCAGAAACCAGATCTAGCGTGGAGAAATATGTCAGTGCTAGAAGAGCAAGTATGAGAAAAGAGCTAGACCCTGTTGCAGTGTTTACACTGTTAAGCTGTACTGTCTTGCACATCTCTGTCAGGGGACATAGCCTGGTTCATTTCTGTGTTGTAGATGGTGAACTGTGGACTCTTTTCTGTGTGGTGGTAATACCTTCTGTGAATGTTAAATGATATTCTTCATCCTTTCTGTATTTCTGCTCCCCTCCCACTCCTCCATGGGAAAAAAATTTTAAAAAGCCACCTGCTGTTTGTGTCTAAGATGAGTAGAGTGAAAAATGCAGAAGAACTTTTAAAGTCACACTTTAAATACCTGTTTGTGTAGGAGCCAAGCACTCATATTTGCCTTTAAAGTCCAATTGTTAATGTGCTCTTTCCATGTATAGGTTCTTTTATTTTCAGCTAGATGATGGCTTCATGCAGGGCTTGGGACAGATGTAGCTAAGGGAAAACTAGTTATAAATTTGTCTGTAAGTCAGAATCAGTTGGGTAGAGTTGGGGAGCAAAGCTCATTTCTGAACTTGAGAAAAAACCAAGCTGTTGTACAATACAGGATGCGGTGTACTTGATGAGGCCAGGACAATTTGCATGAAACGTCCTATGTCGTGTCCTCAGCTGATACCTTCCCCTTGTGTTTCTGGAGTCTTCTGCCCTTGAATTAAGTTTTAGTTATGTTGTGAAGAAGAATGGATGTTACAGTGCAGGCTTTATGCTCATGTAATTGCAGATCTATCCCTATTGCACACTTTGAGATGCAGGATTTTACTGGGCAAAGGGAATTTTAAGATGATGAACTGGTGTCTTGCATTGATAGTTTGTTGGGTGTTTTCTTAATGCTAAGACAAACACTGACTACAGTAACTGATGGTGGTGTTGTCCTATGGAGTCAGCTGTTGCTGTAAACGTAGAGGAACCACTTCAGAGTAAGCTGTGTCATTCTTTATCTAGTCAGAGAATCAGCGTTTCTGTGGCAGCATGTGCATCGCTGTTCCTTTAAGGGAAGAATTTGTGTGAGCATGTGAAGTGTCTTCACACAAAGTGCCTGCTAACATCTATTGCACAAGAATAAACGTTTGCTTTGTACCAGGCTGGTGGAACTGGGTACCTGCACACACTTGTTGACTAACTTGGACTTCAGAGTTTTGTTTTTCAAAAGCCTTTTGAGGCAAACAAGTTAATCATGCTTGCTCTACAAAGTGGGTATTGAGAGAGGTTTAACCTCAGGCTAGAGCCAGAAATTACATATAGGGAGTGTGGGGTGGGTGGGGATTACCTGTTTATCATTTTACCTCAAGGGAAGGTAAATGAGAAGAGGCTGTTTATGTGCTGGGCCATTGCAACTCTTGCTTCTTTTTTACTTTTGGTGCAAATGAGAATGTCCTAGGGAACGTGGGATTGCGTTTGGAGAATGGAATTTAGATAGGCGTGTTGCCTGAGGAATGTGTCGTAGTGTTTTGCTATTATGTTACAGTCCAGATAACTGAATTAATTTCCTTTATTCTTTCAGCTGTTTTTCAAGATCATAATGCAGCAGAAGAATGAAAAACCACAGAAGACAATTGCTTTGGAAAAGAAGGCAGTTGCTGACCTGGTCTAGAAGATGGACCACCGGATTTGGGGAGCTTGGAAAATGCTGCTTCCAAAAGCAATTTTTCCTAGCTAAGAAAATAAGACCGAGTGCTCAGCTAGTTGTGAGGTTAAATCACAGCAAACTGTACAGCAGACTGCAGTGCAGAAGAAGAGCGCTTGAGCACCAAAGCAAGTGGACTCCTGATGTGCCTGTAGATGCAGAGACCTATCAAAAACCTACTGCTGAACTTTACAGCTTTGCTTACAAAACTACCGAGAGCAAAACCATCCTGTCGCTATCACAGAGCTGAAAGCTCATCTGGAGAAGTAGTAAGAAAGCTCAACAATGAATCTGTCTAGAGTGAAGATCCCTTGAAAGAAGAGTTTGAAAGTGTCACTGTTCTTAATATCATCTCTGGCAATATCCATTATGTCTCCTGTGGTACTCTGGGTGCTGCTGCCTTACCTGTAAAAAACCGTGGGTTTGTATATAGCAGGGAGGAGAGCAGTAATGGTGAGGGCAACACAGTCCTAACAGTTTTAGACAACTATAAGAGGAAATGCTGTTGCAAAGGGAGTGGAATGGAACTTGTGGCCCCTTGACAGCTATAAAGAGGTCAAAATTTAACCATCGCACTGTAAAAAAGAGATTTTCGTTTATGATGCACAAGAAACTCTCTATGGTTAGGTCCTGGTATAGAGTTATAAAATCCCCAAAACTTCGAGCAAAAGGCAAAACCTGCAGACTGGGAAAAACCAGAAAAATCAGGCCAAGGTGGGTGCAGAAAGGTACGAGGGACCACCCGGAGGCGCTCCGGCGGCGTTTGGAAAGCAGGTTGTGCAATTGGCTTACCTACTCAAGATCTAAAAGCAGCCGGCTTTGGCACCGGTACAGCTCGCCAGGTATGAACAATAACACCCCCAAATCTTCAGGTGAGGAGAAGGAAATTCCTACACCTGAGGTCTGCCCTACACAGGATGCGTTTCTGAGTGCTGAGCTGTGTTCTGAGGAGCCGGAGTCTGGTGGGCAGGATGGCAGCGTGGATGCTGTCCTGCCAGAACTGCATGCTAGAGCTTCTCCAGAGGCGGAGGCCTTGCACCAGGTGGAGATCAACGGGGCTCTGGCAGAGGATCATTGCTCTGATGTTTTAGTCTCCGCTGCAGGAAAAGAAATTTCTGTTTCAGATCAAGAAAACGCAGAATGTGATGAGGTTATGGGTGTAGATGGAATGACACAATTGCAGTCCTCCTTGCAGAGTTCTCATGTCAATGACAATTTTGCAAATGGACCTTTATCCATGGAGATGGCACAAAATGAAGACAGCTCTGGCCAAATGGAAGTAGAGGACTCCTTAAACCTGGACAATTTTAGTGCAAAGTTACTAGATCACCCTTACTGTAAAAGTCCTCTTGAGGAGCCTTCACCAGAAAGCACAGGACTGAAATCAGGAACTCGGAAGGGAGGCAAAAGGAACATTCAGAAATCTTCCCGGGTGGATGATGAGCAGTTGGCAACGTGGCTTTGTGGTATACCTTTTACATATTTTAGGGTTTCCAGGAGTTCCTGAAACTGCTGGATGTATTGTGGAGTTTGTATGTTGCATTAATTCCCTTGTTAAAAGTGTTTTGTTTGATTTTTTCCAATTATGAACTGTAAAGGGTGCTTAGCATAGCACTAATGATGTGAAGCTGATAGGAGGCAAGCTGCATGGAGGAAAGGCAAATCAGTGCTTACCTGATGAGCTGTTTTGAGGGATAGTTGAATGGTGTCTCTGCTTCTTTTGGTTTAGAGAATGAAATGTAATTTAGTTGGAATCTTTGTGGAAAGCTATGTCTATAGACATTTAAAATGTCTTCTATCACAGTTTCAGAAGATGGTGTGGGGTTGAAACTTGCACATTTTTAAATGGATGACAATTGCAACTCTCACCTTGGTTTTTGAAAATCTTTCGTGTTCTAAGACTTCCAGCTGTACCTTCTCTTCTCTTGCTCTGTCTTAGACTGAAACTGAATCACTTAATGAATATAAGGTTTAAATAGCCAAGTATTGTTTAATGTCATTTGGTTTCTTCTACAATTGTTCACTGGATCTTCCTAGACTAATTTTTTAAAGGCAAGAGAAGTCATAGCAAAGGTTCAAAAAAGGCTTTGGGATTTCTTTTTTACTCAGTGCTGAGCATGCAACATTTGATAGTCTCTCTAAAAGAGGGACATGCTAAAAATAGTAATTGATGTCTTATCTATAGCAGCATATGGTACACATAAGGTTCAAAGTTCAGTGTTGTTCTGGTAGCTGAAGTCTTCCTTTGGAGGAATGGACTTCATAGATTCCCATAAACTGGAAGCTGGTGTCAACTGCCGTTAAAGGGATTGAAGTTTGACTTGCTCCAAATTTTCTGCCTGTCTTTTTAGCCTTCTATTTTGCAATTGGTTCTCTAAAGCAAAACATGAAGAAGGAGACATTGAACCTCAGAAGTTGATGCAAGTTAGTGTGGGATGTGTTCCTCTATGACCCAATGGGGACCAGGTGCTATGTGAGAAACCGAGAGAAACTGTGGTACCAGAGTGAACAGACCTCTTCTGCAATGGAGCTTTGAAGTTTGTCCAGAAGAACAATGATAGTCTTTGTTAACCATCAAGAACCAAGACTTATCAGAGTGGCAGAGTTACAGTTTTGTAGTCTGATAGGTAGTCATGTTCTTAAGAGGCCTGAATAACTTAAATAAGACAGCAAAGTCACTAAATTTTCCCACACTGAACAATTTTAAGGGAGTTCTTCCCTAACTTCAGCATGAAAGTAGATGAGACCAGTTTCCATTTTTTTCAGAGCTGAGGATTCCTCTCTGAGGATTGAAGGCAAGTCTACACTGTGTACACATTCATACCAATATTACAGCATTTCTGAGCTTTCTCAGATGAAGAACTAAAAAAGAATTCTAATTTTGATATAAATATGTAGAGGAGTTCTTGTCTGTTTAGGAGTGTTGTTAATAAATAATGGCACCCTAAAAGACACTGCTAACCTGCCAAGGATTCCTAGGGTAGATGCATGAAGGAGATGAAGTGTAGGGATGCTCTCAAGTTTTGAATTTCTCTGCAGCAGCTGAACAGGGCTGCAATATTGAGTGCATTCTGATATGCTATTAGATATCAAACAGAGCTCCATGGTTAAATCCTGTTCGTGATGGGTTCCTGATCTTGCACCATGTCTGAACTTCATATTTTCCTCCTTGAGTTATTCAGTTACAATCAGCCACAGTGAGGTCAGAGCCTAGCTAAGGGTCTCCCGGAACTCTGCTGCTATTAGTTGTAACTACAAGAACAATCCTTCCTCTGTGAGTATGAATAAAAAGCTTTTAAAAATTGTATATATTAAAAGAGAATAAGGTACTCTTATAAGGCCCATGCATCCTCTATCTAGATTCTCTAGCCAGAGTGAGAAATACCTCTTTGTCAGAATGTAAGGTATGAAGGATAAAAATCGTTAGCCAAATGTGTGGCAGAGTTGTGAGGAAGGTTATCTTCCCATGAAGAATGCTTCCTTGTGTGATCTCACTCTTCAGTCCTCCCTTCCTTCTGTCACACATCTGGGTCTATTTCTTGCTGTATCTGCACTGCTTTTCTCAGATTTTTGTGTTTTGTTGTCTCTCTCCTTTTCTTTTTATAATTCTTTCCTTACTGCTCTGCTTCTGGCACTTATTTCTCTCAGGTGTTTCTCTCATCTTGCTCCTTCCCATTCTGATCTTTGAAAGTTTTCAGGAAGTGCTGCAAAAGCTTTAGTAATCAGAGAGCTCATCATGCACTGCACTGTCTGCTTATGCTCTCTGCACAAAACTCCAGCCTGAGAAGAGTCCTGGAGTTTGAGTTACTGCAATTCCCTGGACTCTGATTTCAGATCCAGCTTTCTGTGCACAGAGCATGTGTTTAGTGCTGCATTTGAAAATTAGTTTTCAGAAAGCTGGATGACTTGGTCTTTTTCTTTTTTATTCACCAGCAAGGGTTGAAATCCTTTTTCCATTCTCTTTCATTCTCAAAGTGACTTCAGATTCTTGGGTGGGATTTACATCCCCAGTGTTCCAGTCTTGTGTTTGAGGGAAAAAAAAAATATTTCCTCAGGGTTTTTTAATTCTTTCAGCATTCATATCTTCATTATTTCCTAGTGAATACCTTGTTTCTGGTATTATGGTTGCCCAGTGTTTTCCCAGGCAATGTCAGACTGATGCGTCTGTCCTTGTCACCTTAAATGCTATCCCTAGGATACAAGGGTAAATGAGTTAAACTTGCTGAGAATCTGTCTGGTGTCTTTTCTCTTCACTGTGGTGGCAGCAGAGGAACTGAACAGTCTGCAAATACCCTGCCAGCCAAGGCTCCTTATGTTCAAGCATACCATAAGAAGGAGAGACTGGGTTTTCAATGAAAAACTGTGGCAGAAATTGATGACTTTTCATGTTGCATTAAAATTATTTAAAATGCTGATTGAAATAGGCAGGAGAGTGGATTCTCCTAGTAGCACTGGTATTAGCTTGATGTTTGTACATGTGTGTGCTCAGCACTGCTTAGGCCACACCTTGAGTACTGTGTCCAGTTCTGGGCCCCTCAGTTTAAGAGGGACACTGAGACTCCTGAATGTGTCCAGAGAAGGGCAACAAGGCTGGGGAGAGGCCTCAAGCACAAGCCCTACGAGGAGAGGCTGAGGGAGCTGGGGTTGTTTAGCCGGGAGAAGAGAAGGCTCAGGGAAGACCTTATTGCTGTCTACAACTACCCGAAGGGTGGTTGTAGCCAGGAGGGGGTTGGTCTCTTCTCCCAGGCAACCAGCACCAGAACAAGAGGACACAGTCTCAAGCTGCACCAGGGAAGTTTAGGCTCAAATTAAGGAGAAAGTTCTTCACAGAGAGAGTTGTTAGTTGTTGGAATGTGCTGCCCAGGGAGGTGGTGGAGTCACCATCCCTGGAGGTGTTCAAGAGGGGATTGGATGTGGCACTTGATGCCATGGTTTAGTAGTCTTGAGGTCTTGCGTGACAGGTTGGACTTGATGATCTTTGAGGTCTCTTCCAACCTTATTGATTCTATGATTCTATATGTGCTAATAATGGAGTCTGATCTTTTCCTGTGAAGCTGAGTGATCAGATTCCTGCTTTCTATTTTGTCCTCCTTCCCCGACCCCACTTTTATTTATTGTTGCTAATTTGAGCTTAGTTTTCTTTTATATATGTATATATATACACACATACACACACCCTTGCCATGTGTGGTGCTGTGTGTTAGTCCAATGCAGAATGATTGCTGCTTGCACTTGGAAGAACTGAGTGCTTCTTTGGATTAGTGAATTTGGAAGGGTTTGGTTTTTTTTTTATAGTTGCACTTTCATTTTTTTTTCTGGTATCTTTAAAGGATTCCTAGATGAAGTTATGAAGAAATATGGCAGTTTAGTACCACTCTGTGAAAAAGATGTCATGGAAAGATTAAAAGAAGACTTTAATGAAGATTTTTCCCATAGGTGTGTAGCCATTTTTAAATTCTAAAGAACAAATTGCTCACATTGCTGCTGCATGTTCCACGTCTAACACCTAGCAGAAGAGAAGTCTCTTTGACATGACCTTAACGTTTTTTCTTTTTTTCTTTTCTCTTTCTACCTTTCCAATCCTTAGAAAAGCTTTTATCACCAGGGAAATCATGAAGTACCGGGAAAAACATCCCAAAACCTCCACTTGCAATTTCCGTGTCTTCTATAATAAGCACATGCTAGATATGGATGATTTGGCTACACTGGATGGCCAGAACTGGCTGAACGACCAGGTCAGAGCTGCTGGTGTTTATGTGCTTCCTTACCAGTTGTTTTTGGTTTTGTTTGTTTTTTTTAAAGCCCATTTATATTGGGGTATCACTTTATCACCTGCTGCATTATAGCCGGACTATCCTTCACACTTGAGAAGTGAAAGAAACAGTGAGCAGCTTTTACAAGGGCAGGTGCAGTAATAGTGGTTCCAAGTCTGCGAGACGGGAGGTGTCACAAGTTTCCTTTTGAAGAGATGGTGTTACACTGAGAAAATGGTGGCCACCTTTACAGGTGTTAGCATATTCCCCTACCCCCAAGCTTGAACAGATTGCAAGAGCAGTAGAGTGGAGCAACAGACTGTGTCCCTCAGCCAAAAACCCAAGAAGGTTGCAGCGCCCAGGGCATGCACCACTGAACTTAAGTGGAATTAAACTGCGTTTCAGATTGAGGCAGGCTTCAAGCAGCCAGTTACAGTCTCTCTCTGGGCCAACCACTATTAGTTCCAGAGCGCTTGTCCTTCAGAGCAAAATGTTACTGTCATTGCTCAGCTCCTTGTTGCAGCTGTGTGAAGTGCCCTGTATTTGACAGGAGCTTGTGAATTTGGGTTTTACAGTACTGTTCTGTTTGTGTTCAAGTATTTACTAACTTTTACAGGTAATTAACATGTATGGTGAACTCGTCATGGATGCAGTCCCTGAAAAGGTGAGGGCTTTTGTTATGATGCAGATGTACCTAATGAGGTACTGAGAGGGAAGGGTGAAACATTGCTGTTTCATACAGAGAACAGAGATTTTAGCTCAGTGATGTTCTGAGTGGTTCCATTATAATTTGTTGCTATTTGCTGCTCAAATTTTCTTCCTTTCCTGTACTAAAATACAGTTTTCAGTGCTGTTGCTCTTGTTTCAGGAACTTACTTGATTAGCTCTGCAGGTGGTCTCTGTGGTGGCCTGATGTTGCTGAGGTACCTGTAGAAGACAGGTGCCCTGTGTTCACCCATCCCACTCTCCTTTCTCCCCTGGAGGTTTTTGCCCTCAGCTCATCTAGTTCTAAAGTGCTTTATCCATGCCCTTGCTCACCAGTCTGGTGTTTCAGCTGAAATTTCTGATGAAGATGGATTTCTGCTGAGATGACAAACCATGAATGGTAGCAGCTGAACCATGCACATGTGCTGCTTGCACTCACCCACCCGCCCACCTCGCAGCTGTGGGGGCCATAACAGCTCAAACTGCGTCAGCTGCCTGCCTGGTGAATGTGAATTGATGCAGAGCTGCTTGGTTCCTCGGCAGGACTCTTTGGTTTGTGCACCTTCAACAGAATGCTTACTGCTTTGCAACTGGAGTGTCTAACTTGGTGGCAGTTTGAAAAAAGGAGGAAAAAAAAAATCAGGAAAACACACACCCCCACACCCCCTCTGTGGCTAAATTTACAGCAGTGGCAATTATAAAAAGCCATCTGTTTATTAGTAGAGCTGAACAATTTTCAGGTGAGACCACAAAGAGAGAACCAAACAAAGCCCCCCCCCCTTTTTTTTTTTTTTTAGATGGGCTCTGCAGAATGTAGCTCTTAAAATCTTAAGGCTCAGAAGAAAGAGTGTTCTTGCTTTGATTGGTGGTGATGGTGATTCTTCATTAGTATTCTCTGTACTTCCTGAGTGTGTGCTAAGGTTGTGGTATTGGAGATTGTATCTGTTTGCTTGTGTCTGCTTTTTCTTCATAGTGCATAATTGAAATCCTCATGGGAGATTTTGTGCTGGTACCTCAGAAAGTAGTTTTGAAGTCTGTTGGCATAACTAATGGGTGTTAGGCTGTGTTTTCAGATGCTGAATTTTTGAACTTCTTTTTTCAAGTAATAATTCCAGCCCACTACCACCTCTACACTGGCAGAATTATTAAAAACAGATGTTGCAGATACCCATTGGTATTAATCTGTTCCTGTAATTGCAAGAAGCTAAGCATGGGGAATAATAGTGTTAACCTGGAGCTAAATAGGGGGCTTTAACATTTTTTTGCCACAAATATAGGTGTTTAGTTACAAGATGGATGTGCTATAACTTTAAAATGCTTTTAAATAGCAGGATTTTTATATTATTTTTTTCTTGGTGTGAAGCTGTTCATGCTAGGTGAATACAAATGACCATGTTGTTGGATTAAATCTCCTAACTGGTTTGATCTATTTTTCATATGAGAGCTTCCAGCAACTAAAACCAGAAGTTACTCCCTTCTTTACCACCTTGTCTTTGCCAGTCCAGTGTTGTCTTTTGATCCCTGTAAAGAACAACAAAACCTATAATTCCTTATCCTGGTATTTCTCCCCCAAGTCTGCCCCCAACAACAAAATTAAACATATCTATACCTGGAGATACAGAAGTATAAATAGAAATACTGCAGTAGCTCACATCATGATTGTAGGGAAACAAGGCTTGCTTTATTTGCTTGCTAATGAATAGCAGTAGTTTAGGCTTAGCAAAGCCTCTTTTGGTCCCTACTGGGGTTTTATTTCTAAACCTGCATTAAATATTGCCTCATTACAAGTTGTTTTGAATTAATTATGTTGGGGAAGGGGAATGACACTGCATGAAGATTTCTGTGCTCATTCTTCCTCTCTTTCTTTTCTAGGTTCATTTCTTTAACAGCTTTTTTCATAGACAGCTCGTAACCAAAGGATATAATGGGGTAAAACGATGGACTAAAAAGGTATCCTTTAACTCCCTGTGGTCAGTGCTCTGCTCTTTCTGGGCTGGGTTGGAGCTTTAACTGAAAACTGGGTTAAAACGTGTTATCTGCAAAGGAGCTATGCAGAATGAAAGGAGGTTCATAAAAATAGTAGAGTGGTAGTATTCAACTTAGTATGATTATGTTGTGAAAATATTCTTTAAATGGCTTCATCTTCAGTGCTAGGTTATCTCTGTGTATGTTCATGCAAGCTGTTAATTCAGCTGCAAGAAATGTCTCATAGTGCTGCTGACAGTGCCAGGTACACTAATCCACAGGAGAGCAGACTTAATTCTGCTTCTTCCTTTTATCTCAAACCAGGACTGTTTGGTAAAATCAAATTGTTACTCTGAACACTTACAGGTACTAGAAAGCAGAAATTAGAGACCTGTAGTTAATAAGCTGAACTCTTGTTCATGTGACAAAATTCACCTTGCTTTCAAGGAGCCATGCTGGATCAGGAGTTGTAATATTTTCTGAGGTAGCTAATACAAAGACCAGTGCTCTCTTTTGGGTGGGGTTTTTTTTTTCCCTGTGAACATTTGTCCTTTCTAATACAGGAGATGAGGCAAGACTAATCAAGGGCCATGTTTGAATGTATGATCTTTCTGCAGAAGCACTTAAATAGCACACGTCTGTGAAATGCTAGAGATGAACTCATTATCCAAATATAAAATCTGTTCCTATAATTTATTAAAATCTCTTCAAAGAGAGACTGAGTATTGGTGCTTAATATTCCCAGATACTTTTTTTTTCCCCAATGTTCTTTTTCTCCTAAGTTTTGAAAAAAAAAAAACAACACCAAAAGTGAGGGTGGATTCTGGATTCCTGGTGCTGGTGAGGAGGGACCCCATGAGAGCAGGACAGTCATTCAGACATGCACTGAAATTCCTGAAGAGTCTCTAAAAAAAGGAACGAGAGCTAAGCACTGCTGCTTCATGCTGCAGTGTGCAGTTAAGGGCAACCTGTTTCTGCTTTTGAAATACACCCGAGTATTGCACCAGGCTTTATAAATGTGCTCTCCTGGGAGGCTGGAGCCTAGAAGGACATGCTCTTCTGCATCTAACTGCCGTGGTTTCAAAGCTCAAGTTTATGTCTGTCCCTTCTGGCCACCAATCAGCCTGGCACTCTTGCTCTGACCTGCTGGCACGTCAGCTAGCTGGCTCTGCACCGTCTCGCAAATGTAGGTTGCCAACGTTCTTTCTCTACCTCAGGTCATAACTAAAGACCCTTCCAGCTTTTGGCTGCCTCTTTCCACTCTTCTGCTACAGGTTTGCATGCCTGCAGCAATCCCACAAGAGTCACGTGAGGCCCCTTGAGTTTGGCATGGCTCTGCTATTGCTGGACATCACGGAAGATGCAGTTCATTTATCTTATTCCAGTTTTCCTTTGTGGTCTCAGCTTGCTGCTGGCTGACATCTCTTTGCTTCCCTCCAAGAATGATGGATTGTTGTGTAGCGAGCATGCTGTAATCTGGTCAGGAAGCAGTTTCTGCAGGTGGGAGCCGGGATTGTCCATGCTTGTGACAATCAAAGCACTGTTGTGAGCCAGGCTCAGCTGATAACCACTGTGAATGCTCAGACTTTTTTGTGTCTTTGGCTTCCTACTGTTACTCAAAAAATGGACTTTTCTTTCCTACCAGCAACCTGCCTTTACTGGTGGCGCAGCAATTACGTAGTGTTGGAATGGCACAGTGCTTAGGGGGAAAAAAACCAAACAGCCAGTGTAGAAATCTTCCCACAGGATGAATTAATTTAGATCAGCATTCTATTTTTGCATATTTTCTGGACTGTATCTCCAAAACCCCAGTAATTAGACACCCATTTTGAGAGGAGCTGGGAGAAAGAAAGATCATGAAAGGCCCTGGCTTGGCTGGCTTCCAGAAGCATAAGGGCTCATCTGCCACCCAGACACTGGGGGTGTTGTATCTGATCTAGCTGTTCTGTACGTTAGGACTTTCTCCTTTGTTTACTTGCCTGTGACCACAGTACATCTGCTACAGAGTTAAGTTCAAGAAAGGATGAATCTGTTATGCCTTCAGAGTGTCCTTTATTCTGCTCACCAAAGCATCATGCACTCCTCTGCCTTCCTCTGATGAGTTGCAGAGTCTGTGTTATGGCAGAGGGAGTCAATGTGCACCAGCTTGATGGTTTTGTAATGGGTGGTTTGTAATCACCACTGCTTCATCTGTCACCTATCCACGATGCAGCTCTGATGGAAATTGGTAGTGCTCAAGCTGCAGGAGTATTGTTACAGAAGGTCTGTAGCTAACCCAAATTGAAGCTCAGTGGTGTTACCGTCATTGCTTGGGAAATCAACACAGCTTTTAAGGTGCAACATGAGCAGGACTTTGCCACAAATATAGTGGTGACTAACTCTGCTATTGTATGGTGCTCTTTAGTCACTTTCTGGGCTGTAACTAGATTTTTGTACCTGCTAGTAAATTGTGAATGAGATAAACATGAAGAATGTAGTGAAAGAGTGGAGGGGGCAAAAGAACACTTCGATCAGGGGGTGCTGTAGAGGAGACTTAGATACCAAATGGGAATCTTGCCTTACTGCATTCTGCCTGTGGAATTCTCTCTAATGTATATTGTTCTTCTTGCCAGGTGGACTTGTTCAAAAAGACTCTTTTGTTAATTCCTATTCACCTGGAAGTCCACTGGTCCCTCATTACTGTGAACATCCCCAATCGAATTATTTCATTTTATGATTCCCAAGGCATTCATTTTAAGTTCTGTGTAGAGGTAAGTGATGGCTGTGTCTGCAACACTTGAGCTGTTGGAGGTTTTTAAACAAAACACACACCCTCCTTTTTCTTTTCAGCTTTAAACTTTAAATGCAGTGTGTCTGTTGTCCTGCCGTGTATGAAATGAGAATCAATTTGTCCTGCTGAGGAGTCTAAAGCACAGACCTCGAGGGTCACACCAGAGCTGGGAGTTGAGGTCAGATTGCCTATTGCCTAATTAGCCTGACCGTGTAATCGGCACACCTTTTGTGGCTCTGTCTTGTCGCTCCCACAAAGAGCAGGGGGCTCAAAGCCAAGTGCCAAAGGGAAGCAAACTAGCCAGGAAGAGAGTATGGCAGTTCTTCAACCTGCTGAGGGACTTGTGTTTAGGAAATATCAAATTGTGGTCCTTTTGGGGGGAGTTTGCCTGCGTGAGAGAACAGGACTGAAGATGCTGTAGTGCTGCCCAGCGGGGTTTATGTGTTACTCTGCTGTTAAGTGTGTTGCCTTTTTCCTCCATCTGCTTTGGTACAGGGTGTGTACCTCTGATTATAACCCAGCAACCTTTCAAAGCTGCAGCTTGGACAGTGGAGTTAAATTATCAGTCTTCCTGGTAAAAAAGCAGCCAGAAAATTTTTGCTGGAACTAGCAAATTGTAATGACCCTCTTACAAAAGCTAATTTTGTCAACTTAATTGCTTGCTTGATGCAGTAGCCCTTTACTTTTAACTGTGTGTAGTTGTTGGCTTACAGAAGAGTAGTAATTATTGTACCCAGGAGAGTTCCCGGCTAGGACTTCTGAATGAAGATACCATTTTTCTGCTGGTGTTTGCTGAGGATGAAGCTAATGTTTGTTCTGGGAGCAAGAGACCTCATGCTCTCCAGCTCCTGAACTTGCAGCATAAACCTAGGATCCCTCTCAGCAGCCCTAGTCTCTCCTGCAGTCTTACTAAGTGGCCTCTCCCATCTTGCTCCAGGCAAGGCATTTGCACTTAAATTCTTGCCCTCTGTAGGGGAAGGAGGGCCAATACCCAAAACTGTGCCGTGATCCACCCACTGAGGTGAATGTTAGTGTGCTAGAGCGTGTTTAAATTGTGCTATAAACCAGCAGCCTGTTTACAGAGAAGTAGAAGGATTTGCTTAACCCAAGACCATGGGCTCATTTATCTTCCTTCCTTCTCTTAGCTTGTGTCAGACTATTTTTTCCTGTATGTCACTAAAACTCTCCCTGGAGCTTTGTTGATTAGCTGCAGAACTGAGAGCGTCGTGTATTGAGATTCAGGCAGGAAAATGTCATCATGCCGAGTGTAAGGGTTTTGGTGTCAGCCAAGTAAGCTGGAAGGGACCACATGCCAGACTGTGCTTTGTCTCTCTGCATGTCTGGGGGCACTCTGACTCTGAGTGCCACAGCTGGTCTGGTATTAAGTATACCAGTGTCTTATGAGGCTGAGGGGTGTTAAAGCTCCCCTTAATAGAACAAAGTGAGTCTTGGTGGTAAAAGGTGCAGTACCCACGACAGTTCATTTCTTTACCTTTAGATCTGAGCTCAGCTCCTAATACTTAAATCACTTGAAATTTGTCCTCACTGTCAAAAGGATACCAGCAAGCATGTCAATGTCTCTCTCTTGTTGTTTAGCTGGTGAATAATAACAGCTACTTTTTTCCCTTTCCTTTTTGAAGAACATTCAAAAGTATTTGCTGACTGAAGCAAAAGAGAAGAATCGCCCTGAGTTTCTTCAGGGTTGGCAGACTGCTGTGACAAAGGTAAATGGCAGCACTTTGAGCCCTGGAGTCTGACTTTCTGGGAGATTCTAGGGGACTGCATCTAAACCTATGTATTTGTACAAGTACTGAATTCTTTTATGCTGACCACATGGAGGGTGCTAGAAATGACACAAGTGGTTACACGTGGCAGTCAGAGCTGTCGCTCGTTTAGCTCCCACTAGGTTTCTCATACTTTCTGCAGCTGACTGATCTGAGACTAATCTCTGGACAGTTAAATACATGTGCAGCAAAACCTGTAGATGGCACAAGGTCAAGTGCTAAATGTGCTGGAGACTCAGCTTCCTCAATTCTGTCAAAAGGACTGTGCTGACCTGTGCCAAATGGATGGGATTTGGTGAGGAAGTGAACAGGCTGATGCTGCTACTGCCTATATTTCATATTTGCTATGGATAAAGGGCTTTGGTCTCCAGGGCTGTTTGTGGCACATTGCATTTGATCACAAGTAAACAAAGTCTGGCAACAATAAAAAGGAATAACTCGTGTGTAGTGTAAATGAGGGAATGTGTGATTTGCGTAGCCGTCCCATAATGGCTTCAAAGATATAAAACAGGTCATTGCACACCACACATACTCCCAGCAGCTCCCTTCTCACACAGATTTATTTTTAGAAGCTGATACAATGATGAAATGATTCCTCTCTGTGCTCATGCTCACCCTGTGCAGTCAGAGTTTGTCCTGTGTTCTGTGAGGTCAGACGATCAGGGAGTTGAGGAGAAAAGGACCTTTTCTCTTTGATTGCCAATGGCATAGCAGCACTAGTGAGTGGGACTTGTTAGCTCCACATACCAAAATTGAGCACGTTTGAAGAAACAACAAAGGTTGAAAGTTATCATTTAAGAGACTGTTTTGCACACTCTTGTTGCTTGACAATGTACCACTCTTCATATTCTTCAAGACCCTTTGACGTGGCTGTGGTAGGAGAGCCACTGCTGGTAGCTTGGGTGCTGAGAATAATCTTACTCTAGGCCTGCATGACTTTGCTGATATAGTTTGGTGCTGTGTAAAGCAGATAATGCTGTACAAACATTTATTTAAACTAATTGAGAAGCTGTTCTGTGCAGGTCAGTGAAAGAAAATAAACTTGAAAGAAAGATTTGTAATTTGTTTTGTGTCCTACACTATATATTTTTCTAAATGTTAGATGTTATTCTAACAAGGTGTTGAGTGTCACCTTGCAAAAGTTGAGATCAGAGTAAGTAATTACAGTTTCAGTTCCTACTGCTGCAGTCAGCTAGGTCTGAGAACAGGATACCCAATCGTTTCGCTTGAGTCTCCTTCTGGTCTTTAAGCAGGACTTGAGAGAATGAAAGGGTAAGTAAAGGTCTAACCTGTTCCTTCTTGTTTCTTTTCCTCCTAGTGCATTCCACAACAGAAAAATGACAGTGACTGTGGGGTTTTTGTGCTCCAGGTAAGAGTACTGCTTTTCCAAAGTCAGTAGCCTGTGTTGTTGGTGTAATGGATGTCCTGTTTTTCAATCAAGACTTTTCCTTCTCCTCAGTACTGCAAGTGCCTCGCCTTAGACCAGCCTTTTCAGTTCTCCCAGGAAGATATGCCCCGAGTGAGAAAAAGGATTTACAAGGAGCTGTGTGAACGCCAGCTAATAGACTAATAAAATGCAGCCAACCTAATTTCTCTGGCATTTCTGACAAGTTGCAGCTGGTGTTTGTGTACTTGAATTTCTGAAAACTTCCGTGAATTTTGAGCGATTCTCAGCTGAGTGGTGTGGCCACTGTTGTTACCTCAATTTTTTTGACAAGCTCTTTAGCTGGCAGAGTATAATAGAGCTGCCATAAAATATTCTTTATGTCAGTTTGGTTCTCTTATGTTCTTTCCTGTATTTAATATTTATTATTTCAGCATGCATATAGGCAAAGCATGCAACTAAAACCATAAAACTGTAGATTTGGTGCACCTTTGAGATGTAGCTAGAAATGACAAATACAGGTGATTCTTGTCTGGAAACATAAAGATGCATGATATGTTTTCTGATGCAATAATGCTTTGAATGTATCAACCACAAAAATCAGTTACAGAAAAAGAACAGCTCAACCCTATTTGATAGCTCCATTGTCCCTGTTGTGACTGTATGATAATGAATCACCACTTTTTAGGGTGGCTAAAAATCATTTACAGATTTAATTTGTGGAGACCCCTTTTTGCTAATAAAGTTTGTTCTGTTAACATTTATCCAACTGTCATGATCAGCCTGTCCCTATAGATAAAAAGCAGCCTTTGCACAAATAAAGCTTCAGCACTTGTCTGTGTAATAAAAAGTACAAAGGTGTTCAGTCAGATTGATGGTCTGTTCCTATATGCTGCAGAAATCTCCATGATGTGTTTATTAAGGACAAATATAAAGCTGACCCTGAAGAGTCACAGCTTAGATACTAAGATAAACTCCTTGGCTGTAACTGTTTAAATCTCAGACGGCTTTGGCTTGTTTTTCAAGTCCACAGTACACAGTGAAATGTACCATTTCAGCATCTCTCCTTTCAGCTCTGTCTTCAAATGAGCTCCCTTCAAGCTTGTCATGGTTAACCTCCCATTGGCTTTTGCCTTTGTTCAAATATAAATTAATTCATTTCTGCTGCATCTGCTGTTTGATTGTCTCAAGCATCCTTAGTAGTGTTTGCGTTCAGTAGCACCGAGGGGTCTGGTTGGGAATAATGGCACTTGTGGTGCGTGTCGTGCAAACACAGCAAGCTCATGTCCTGCTTCTCTGGAGGGCTGGGAGGCTGGGAGTCCACCACTGAACTTTGACCTGTTGCTGCACTGGGCAGGGATAAGTGAGAGTGGTGGATCTTGAGACTTCTGGGATTTTTGCCTTCATCTGTAAACTCTAATGTGCGCCTTGCTGAAGAGAGCTCCTTTTGTTTGAAGAGGTTGTTGCATAGGTCTGCTACACCAGCAAATGTCTTCTTTGTGTTTTTCTGCCAGAGAAAGGAGTGACCCCAGAGGAAAACTATGTTCAGTGGTAAACATCATCTGTTGCACAGCTTCACTCTGTCCATAGCCCTGCCTTCTGGTGGAGGAAAACCACTTTGACTTTCCTGTCTTGCAAATTAATTCAGGCTTGAGCTGAGCCAGGTGCAAATCCCTCCTAGATTACAGGAGAGAGCAAAGAGAAGTGAGGGAGCACCAAGCCCAGTCAGGCCAGGAGATGGAAGCGTGTGTTGTGCTAGAGGTCTGCAGTATCCTTGTGCATTCCCTCTTCCCCTTTTTGGCAGCTGGCAAGGGCTGGCTTCATTTAGCAAGAAAAGGCCTTAAGCACTTGGTTGGATGATTTAAATAAGGACCTTAAGACCCAGAGTGGCTAAATGTACATTTGCCCATTGTATGGTGCAGAGGGACCCCCACAAGGTGTGGTTTTCTGTTTCTCTGAAGTGTTGCTGATGTAAACAGCAGCACCTTGTTAGGGTAGTGACTGTGAGCAGTAGGGGGTGACTTCCATGAAAATTTAAACTTGGGATGTAGCTTCTCATGCGCCAGGGTAGAAGATGTCAGTCAGTGCTGCTTTTTGTTTTCTCTCTTCACTGCTCTCACATGAATGGTCCAAATGCTGCCATGCTGAACCAGTCCAGGTTAAAACTGACTCAGCAAAAAGATTGGTCTTAAGCCAGAAGATAGAGTTCTTCTCACCTCAGTGTGACTTGTCACTGAATGTATATACCAGCATGACCAAAGAGGGAGAGTTGGGTGGCCAGGAAGAGACATGAAAGCAGTGCCAGCTTTGGAAACCTGGAAATGAAGCTATATTCTCAAGCATGACTCCCTGCAGGAAAGGAGTGAAAGAGAGAAAGGGAAGCTGCATAAAGAGGTTGCCTTTATTTGCAGAATTTAAGCTATTTATTGAGGAAGCTTGAAAGGTGTGCTGTGACAGTCTGCTAGCGGCGGAGACTTAGTACTTCCAAGGAAGGCCCTTATTTTTTGTGAGAAGTTGCTTCGTTGATGGCTATTTTTCATTGCATAGGGATGTGCTGGAGCACTGGACCGTAGGTAGTCCTTTCCTGAAACTTGGTGCCTACTCTTGGTTGGTAGAAAACCATCTTCCTCTGTGTGAGAGGTTGGGAGGAGACCTCAATGATGATCCCTTTCTTGGTGGCATCAGTAGAAGCGCAGCGTTCCTGTGAACTTCGTGTGGAAGGAGAACAGGGATGCTTTGAAGGAAGGGCATGTGTGTACCAGATCATTGGAGGGGAAGGGGCTTGCGTTTGAGTCTGTTGTCTCGTGAACTGGGGAACAGGGTGGGGAAAGATGCATGTTGGAAAGTACTTCTTCTGTGCTTTCTTGTCATCTAGCGGTTTGCTGACAAGTGTTCCAGTTGGTTATGGGGCAGTACAGAGGAGTTGCACTTGAGTCTCCAGCTGTGAACACACCAGTGAGAGGCCTCTGAAAAAAAAAAAAGGGGGGGGGGGGGGGGGGGGGGGGGGGGGGAGAGAGAGAGAGAGGGGAAATTGAAAACAGAGCTAATGTAAGCAAAGTATGTTGGTGCAGGGTTGAAATTAATCACAGGCAGTCAGAATCTCAGGCTCTGTAATGGTGTATCCTGTGAAACTGGACTAATTAACTCCTCCTTGAGAATGTCTTTGATGCCTCAAAGGAGATGGACTCCATAATCTGTAGTCGTTTTACCAGTTCTTAAAACATTCAGAACTATGCAGAGTGTTTTTATTGTGAGAGGCACATTTATGTGGATGTAGTTCTGGCTGTTAGGAATGGCATTAATGCCATCTTCAGAATTTCATAAATCACTCTGAACTGGTTTGGCTGATGCTTAAATTTCACGACTTGTTCCGAGGAGATTTTCTCACTCTGCTGATTTATACAAATGGTCCCAGACCCAGTGAAACCTCCATCTTGTGTGTGTGACAAATTTAAGCTACCTGAGTTGTAATAAACCTTAAATACAATTGGACAGAAGTTAGTAGTTCCCATTTTTGTTTGTTTTGTACTTTAAAATGACTCTGCAGCTGATATAAATCTAAACAAACAAAAATATGCAGAATGTGGCCTTGGTTCTGCAAGGTAAGTAAAGAGATGCCTATTGCTGAGCTGTTGGATGTTTGCAGGAGGGAGACTGGACCCTTGTGCTTTCTAATGCACTGGTGCTCTGTTCTTACCTAGCCCTCTTGAGTGTGAAAGTGATACTTTGAACACTTCACTTGCACTGGTTACTACACCAGATAGGCTTGCTATGAGTTACTGGCTTGTGTTGAATCTCTAGCATAATGCTTAACTTGTCTTTACTTCCTCAGAGTTTTGTTTGGCTTCATATAGTGTAGCACTGACCCAAGCTGATGTGAAAATGTAAGCCTCAGGAAGCAGCATACACTTAACTCCACCAAGCAGCAACTGTGTTTTGTGGGTGTGTTCTTGCATCAAATGAAGTCCGTGCTCCTGTGAAGCAATAAACCCGAGTTTTGCCATAAACCCTATTTTCTTTCAGCAGTTTGGTTTCATTTTAATTTTAAAGGCAGCTGATGTGATGTTTGAGGGAGTGTTTGTAGCAGCTTGTTTTGGAATCTGTGATACTAGGGGAAGCCTCTCCAGCTGATTAGTTCAATAACTCTGAACCGTGCGCTAATGATGCTCTCTGTTCCGTAGCAGCACAGTGATAAAACTTGCTGTGGTTTGAGCTGTGACAATCTAACAAGATTTGAGGTGTCACATACTGCATAAATAAGGGTGCATAAACGTTTTCTACTATTTAAAAAACACAAATCTGTCAACAGAACAGGTAGGATTTAGGTTGCTTTTCTAGATCAAACTAGATTAATTTCCCCCTTTTGTACTGCTTGTTGATTTAGCAGTGTAACGAAAGAGTTAAATCTCCTCTTTGCCAAATTTTACAGAGCTGTACAGCTTGTGAATTTGTGATAATGGGGGGAATGAAGGCTGAGAAAATGTCTCTTTAAGCTATTAATCATGAGACTGGCAACATCATTGTCTTTATTACATTCATAATTTAAAAATCCTATCATGGAGGAGGGAACATGGATGCTTGTTAAATATATTCTTCAGTGGAAAGTACTAAGAAATCAGATCATTAAAGTATAGAATCATAAAAGACACTAGAGCCTTGCCAGGAACAATAATTACTATTTATATGTAATAGGCACTGGGAGGGAAAGAGATGAGTCTGGTTTGCTTGTGCCTGAACTTAATGGATTTTATGAGTAACCAACTAGAAGGATTTGGGGATTGAATTTCGTTTTCACCGTATGTAATATTACAAACTGTAGAGCTAAAAACTGCTGCTGAGTGAAATATCTTGAGAAATCAACTGATTTCTTGTCTCAGCACAAGCAAGCAGAACGTATGCAAAGCAGCTTCACCTCCTGCCTGAAATTCTGATGAGTTCTTAATTCGAATTCTTGGTATCAATACAGGTTGGGGGATGATGTGATTGAGAGCAGCCCTGTGGAGAAGGACTCAGGGGTACTGGTGGATGAAGAGCTGGCCATGAGCCAGCAATGTGTACTTGCAGCCCGGAAGGCCAATTTTATCCTAGGCTATGTCAAAAAAACCCCATGGCCCACAGGTTGAGGGAGGTGATTCTGCTGCTCTGCTCTGGTGAGACATTACCTAGACTACTGCATCCAGCTCTGGAGCCTTTGGCACATGAGGGACATTAACCTGTTGAAAAGGGTCCAGAGGAGGTCCACAGAAATGCTCCTATGGCTTGAGCACCACTCCTATGGGGACAGGCTGAGAGAGTTGGGGCTGTTCAACCTAGAGAAGGCTGTGGCAGGACCTTATTGTGGCCTTTCAGTACTTAAAGGGGGGACCTATAACAGATGAGGACAGTCTTTTTAGCAGGGTCTGTTGCAACAGGACAAGGGGTGATGCAGACTAGGTAGAAGGAAGAAATTTTTTTCAATGAGGGTGGTGAAATACTGGCACAGGTTGTGTGCAGAGAGGTAGTATTAGCCCCATCCCTAGGAATTTCAAGGTCAGGTTGGACAGGTTGAAGATGTCTGTACTCACTGCAGCAAGCAGTTGGACTAGATGACCTTTAAAGGTCCTTTCCTACCTAAAGCATTCTATGATTCTTGTTTGATTTCAGGACTCCTGGCAACCCGTCTCTCCTAACGTGGAACTTTGAGGTTGCAGACTTCACTGATCACTTAGGTTAGCTGAGATTCTTTATGGGCAGCTTCAGGAAGTGGCTGAGAGGAGAAGGGATCAAGAATGCATTGGGGAATGTTTGCACCACCTTGGGATTAAATATGTTGTGGGTGGAAGGGTAGGGGGGAAACTGAGCTGTAAATAAGATGTATTTGACTGGGTAATTTGGGTCAGGTTATGTTTATGGTACACAAGCTTGATACAGACAAGGAACCATCTTGTTTGTGGAAACCTTTGGAATGAGTGGGAGCAAAATGTGGGGAAGAGCTGCCTTCTGGGGGGACAATTGCTCTGCTGTGCACACAGGGATGCTATGCCTTGTTTCAAGCCTGTGAATTTTAGATCAACTTAATGCAGGCAGGAACTGCAGCAAAGGAAGAAAATCCTTCCACAGTGCCGAGCTGCACATCACGTTTGTTTAGGACAGTGAAGGCTTGACAATTTATCCTCGGCATCTCTGACAGCTCCAGCCTATTGAAAAGCAGACAAGCGTGCTTCTGCTCCACCACAAACAGCAGGGCTGCCCAAAGGCTCTCGCAGATTGAGTTGATTCCAGCTCACCTTTCTGTTCCTGCCTTCTTTGGGCTTTAAGGGTTGAGGGATTTCTGGTTTTTAAAGAAGTCTGAAGCACAGAGAAGTTTTAAGGTGTGTCTTCAATAAATATATTCCCTTCCCATTCATGGAGCTTGTCTTTGGAAATCTGCTCTCAGGTTTGCATACTGAAGTGTTTCTGTTTCCCATGCAATTAGTATGAGGTGACAATCTTTAATTGCTGCTATTAATGGGCAGGAGACTTTTCAGGGCTTTGGCAGCTTTGTCCTCAGGTGGATCACACTTCAGATGAGTGCTTTTGGTTTTGGTTTGGTTTTTTTTTTTCCTTTAGAACATAAATGCAGCAAAAAACTTAAGGATAATGACATGCAGTGCCTTAAACTTGTGTCCACTTAGGATTCTTGCAGGCATTTGATTGTCTCCAGGCAGGATGCACAGGCTGTAGAAGGTACCAGGACTTATTTTGAGGGGATCAGCCCTACTTAGAGTTCAGTTCCCAAAATAGCTACTGGATCGTTTTACCACAACTGAGCACGTAGATCCTGGTGAAGTTCTTGGCAGAGCTGCAAGTCATGGTCTTTTCCCATGGCTGTGGGGGTACCCCGGGTGCAGCCTGAGTCAGATGGTTCTTCCTGGGGTACTTTTTGACCGCCAGATGTCACACAAGGACCATCAGAGTAGCTTGTGCTGCTGCACACTCCAACTCCCTGCTTATGGATTGACCAAGCCATGGTGTCTTCTGGTTGCGTGTCGCTTGCCACGTTGGTTATCTTCTCACACGTTTCTCAGCAAAGTCTGCACCACACTTGCAAAAAGAATGTGTGTGTTAAACCAACCCACTCCCCCCACACACCCACCCCTCTTCCACCCACATTCAAACCCACTGAAAGTCCTTCTGTATCAAATGTGTAAGTGCTTGGCTCCGGCACAGTTACTCCAGAGTCCCATCAATTTTACAAATTGGCCGAAGCATTTCTTGATGGAGAAGTCTTGCATACCAGAAATCTTTGGTCTGATCAAACTGCTGTGCTACCATAGATCATGGCTGTTATTTTTATAACTGTATTACCATGGCAAATGCTGGGGTAAGGGGGAGAAACCACATCAGTAGTAATTTCTGTCTGATTTGTGGTCATGTGCTTATAACTTGACATGGTTTTGCAAATAACTAAACAAAACCAGGAATTCATTTGAGAGGTGGGGGAACAGAGTTCCAAAAACGCTGCTGCATCGAGTGTCTTGTGTGGAGAGTCTGACTTGCTCACGACTTGGATCTTTTAATGGAAAATGCTTTAGAGCAGGAATGAGAACCGATTGCCCTCTGTTAGGCAGTTGAAGCTGTGCCGTGGCTGTCAGCCACCACTGAATGCTGTGACAGCCTCTGGGCCATGAATTGTTTGGATTTTTTTATTTAATTGCTGGTGTTTGCTCGGTCTTCACCCTAAATTTAGTAACATTTAGTGCTGCTTATTCTCTGCAATACCTTTCTGAGTTCCCATATAATCCGATCTCTAATTTTAAAGCCATCCGTCATTTTTGAGCTGTATATTTTCCAGCTTTAAAAGGTCTTGTTGAAGGCAAATTTAAATGCAGGGCCTACTGAAAAGGCATTTTTCTTTAAATTATTCATTGGTTAAAATGCCTTTGAACTCGTGTTTGTGTAGCTGGTGAGACACAGGGGTGGGAGGAGTGGAGATGATGGGATACCTGGTTAGTCCTTGCACCGATGCCATCCAGATGGTTTGCCGAGCCCGACGGCAGCAGTGGGAGCTTCCTGTATCGACCCCTCACCCTGGGACCGGCCTTTGAGCTGTCTGCTGTCTGCCGCATGCTGTCCTGTTCACTAGGTGGCATCACTTCCTAGTCTAAAAGCTTCTAAATACTTTGTTAATTATGCTAATCCACGAGGTGGACTGAAAGTGAACTGCACTGAGATAGCTTTGCCTTTCTATCAGCTTTGTTCTGTCTGCTGATGAGTTTGCTTGGGTTGACCTGCAGCATCCTCATCCCTGTTTTTGAGGTTCTGGGTGTAGGGAGGGCTTTGGCTTGCAAAACTGCAAAGAGCCCATTGGAATAATACTGAACATAGTGACCTTGCTGTTGCTAGCCAGCTCTGGGGTCCCAAGTCCACCAGTCATTGCCCACCTCAAGTTACTAATCTGGTTTATTGTCTTTGCTAAAAAACATTAATGTTTGAGCAGGGTTGGGGAAGTCTTGCTTGTCTAGAGTGGGAGTCAAGTGGGGATCCTTTCCAACATCTGACCAACCATGGAGGTGCTAGGAGAGCAAGGTGCTCTGGACAGTAGTGAACTACTACAGTTGCTGGGGTGTTTTGATGGAAATTTGTTCCTTTGTTTCCCCTGTAGCCCTGTTGGTTTATATTCTTCTGCTCTTACTTGCTTGCCTTCCTTCCTTCTCCTCTTAGCATTAATGATCAGTCAATTAAGGGCTGAAATGTAGTGGATTTAAGATTCTTTTCTGTTGCAAATGGGAATTAATCGGAGCCTTTGCTAATCTTCAAAACAAGGAGAGAAATTTTGGCTCTACAGTCCCATTTTAATACCAGACATATCAAGGAGAAAGACATCAAGGTCTCTGTATGGTGTAGCTCTCACCTTGGTAGATACCACTTGTTTGAATTTGCAGGGACCTGCTGGGCCAAGAACTCCCAAACCCTCTGGAGGGGTCAGTTCAAAGCATGGCGAAGAGCAGGGTGCTGCTCTCCGAGGATGGTGGTACTGCCACTTCCCAGCTACATAAGCACCTTCCAGCCCAACATTTCAAGAGCGCTTCTAGCTTGCGGTATTGATGCTCTCGTCTCGCCGCAAACTGTGAAGGTGTAACATCTGAGTGAAGACCTCCTGCTCAGTTCTGAGTTGAGCTGGCCAGTCATGTCTTGCCTGATGCTGGAGCCATACTGGGCTCAAGCATACCCATGCACTGCTCTGATGAAAAGACAAGACAGAGTAGTTTTTTGAGCGTGGCTTTTCATGAACGAGCCAGATAAAAATAAATGTAAATGGAAGATCCTGTTTCTCATGTGTATTTTATTAAAAACTACAGAGTTGTTCATTCTTGCTGCGTAGTATAATTGCTAAAACATGATTTGTAACCAAATATAGCTGTTTGCATTAAATGTGGCACTACTTCTTCCTAGGGAGGATGATATGGGAAAGGAATGCTCATTTAAACAATTACATGGCTCAGTTTTTGTGTTCAAGGGCTTCGCTTTTTCACTTTTAAAAGAGTGAATGGAACCTTCAGATGCTTTTTTAGCTTGAATTTGTTGAGCTGCTCTTGGCTGAAGAATGGTATGCAATTAAAATAAACAATTTACTTTTAAAACTGGCTAAATACAGAAATGGAGCTTGTCAAACCACGTTTTGCATTTCCAAGTGATTGAGTAAAAGGTGATGTGCATGACAGATTCTGGTCACAACAGGACCATGACTCCTTTCATCAGGTGTCCAGGGCCTCTACAGCCATGGAGAGGATGTGCAAAAGTCACTTCTGAGAGATGTTAACTGGTTTAGTACCTACAGCTTTGTGAAATTGTTTGTGGCTTTTTTTTCTATGACATTCTAGAATTTGTAGCTCTTACCTCAAGAGTTAAATTTGCTGGGTGAGCAAGGATGGGAAGACTCCCTGGTTTCCTGGTTCCTTCAGTGTGCCCAGGTGGCCAAGAAGGCCGATGGCATCCTGGCCTGCATCAAGAATAGTGTGGCCAGCAGGGACAGAGATGTGATTGTGCCCCTTTACTCTGCCCTGGTTAGGCCACACCTTGAGTATTGTGTCTAGTTCTGGACCCCTCAGTTTAAGAAGGACATTGAGACGCTTGAACGTGTCCAGAGAAGGGCAACGAGGCTGGGGAGAGGCTTTGAGCACAGCCCTGTGAGGAGAGGCTGAGGGAGCTGGGATTGTTTAGCCTGGAGAAGAGGATGCTCAGGGGAGACCTTATTGCTGTCTACAACTACCTGAAGGGTGGTTGTAGCCAGGAGGGAGTTGGTCTCTTCACTCAAGCAGCCAGCACCAGAACAAGGGGACACAGTCTCAAGCTGCGCCAGGGGAAGTTTAGGCTGGAGGTGAGGAGAAAGTTCTTCACTGACAAAGTCGTTAGCCATTGGAATGTGCTGCCCAGGGAGGTGGTGGAGTCACCATCCCTGGAGGTGTTCAAGACCCTGGACATGGCACTTGGTGCCATGGTTTAGTCATGGGGTCTGTGGTGACGGGTTGGACTTGATGATCTTTGAGGTCTCTTCCAACCTTGGTGATTCAGTGATCCTGAGCTAAGCTGGGTGAAGGTCACCTTGTCCTACACTTTGTAGCTGCCCTGGAGACTGGTAGCCTTAGGAGGTGTGCATGACAAAATGTGCAGATTTTTGCACTGAAGTGTATCAGTTCATCCTTTGTAACAGACTAAAGACTGATGTGATGTTTAAAATGTTAGCTGTACCTTAAAGTTCAGAGTGCTGCTTTCTGCTTTTGTAACCCATTAAAAATGCCACATCCCTGAAACTGAGGACTGAAGAGCAGAGGCAGCATATCTCTCATTGTTTAGGGACTAGGTTACACTTAAGTTCTTGCCTTGGTGCAATGCTGTTGCATTCAGCTTCAGCAACAGGTTATTTTTTAAAAATCACATGTGAATGTTTGACTCAAATCACCCTGAAGTTAGCCTGGATTTTTAAATCTGGTTGTTGATGACCCAGGAGAAGACAGTGAGGGCTGTGAGTTGTTTGCCGTTGTGCTATACCTGGCACTCAGCTGAAGGTTTAAACATTTGCTGGCTGAAGTTTGGTGTCAACCGCAGAGCCTGTGTGTCGTGGTAGCCCTAGCATGCAGGAAAATGCCTCTCCAAGCCTCCTCTCTGGGACTTCAAGAGCCAGTCATATGTTCATGTCTTTCATTCCTACAGACTCCTTTTGTGACAGCTAGATATGAGCTGTTTCAGATATGTGTCTAAAAATCAATAGTCCTAGAAAAGAGTAAACAAGTTCCCTCTGATTTGAGATTAATGCCTCCAAGAGCCTGCGAGTGGCTCTTGGGAGGACCATCAAAACCATCCTCGGCTCCACCCCAGTGGCAGAGTTTTCATCTGGGGGAAAAGAACAGTTGCATTTAATTAAAAATGCTCTGAGGAAACGACAGCTCTTAGTGGATTAGAATTAAAATCAGAATTTCTTACTTCCCCCCCCCCCCCCCCCCCCCCCCCCCCCCCCCCCCCCCCCCCCCCCCCCCCCCCCCCCCCCCCCCCCCCCCCCCCCCCCCCCCCCCCCCCCCTTTAAGAGCTGATGGGAAAGTCTTGTGTGGTTTCCACCTTATCTAACATTTGGTTTGGTGAGGTGTCTCTGGAGTCGTGCCTCTGCAAGCTCAATCCGCAGAATGCTTAAAGATTTTATTTCTGTCCCGAAGGTGAAAGAAAACATCTCCAAAATGTCAGAAGTGCTGTTTAGCTGATGAGCTCTGGTTTTTGTAAGGTCAAGAAAAAAATGATGGATGCTGTTACAAGTGTTTTGTGCTGTTACCTTTTAAAATATATATGTGATGCTCAGGTTCATAAACGTAGCGTGTGCCTTTCAGAAGCTAAAAAATAGCAGCGGAAGGCAGGGAGTCCTTGGTCTGATCCTCTCTGTTTCTTCTGAAATCGATTTTTTTTCTTGTTTCTTTTTTTTTTTCTAAAGTTCTTCTGGTGTAAGTAATTTTAATGAAAAGGATAAAACTGCTAGGTGGAGTTTTATCATCTGGAATATATAGCCTTAGATGGTTTCTTGAAGTACAGAAGACAGGTGAGCAGATCTCCTGAGTGCCCTGGAGAAATAGAACCCAACCCCTTAAAAAATGAAGTAAATAAATGTTAAAACTCAGTTGTCATCCTGCAAGTGGGCTGAGCTGGGGCAGCTCCAGGCAAGAGGGTTGTGGCCGTAGGTTCAGACCCTGCAAAGCCTGGTTCTGCCTAGGGGTTTGGTGGCCGTGGCAGCTGCACCACAGGAAGGGGGCAGGCGTGTGCCTGCCGTGGGGGATGCTGCAGAGGCCAGGACCCTTCCTTGCAGCAAGGCCATGAGTAGGTGAGAAGGCCTCATCCTCCTGACTTTATTCTCTCAAAAGTGCAATCCCAAGAGATGGGTGGAGCACGTTTCTGGAGGGGAGGGGGAATAAGGGAGTTTGAGCAAGGTCGTGATCCATCCTGTGGGAATATCCAAATAATGCAGGTCCAGCTCAGCAGAGTATTTGCATTTGGCCATAAATTAAGCTGATTCCTTGCTAGGGTCAGGTTGTCTGTTCAAAGGGATTTCTTCTATGAAGCATCTTTCCAGCAGGGCTGTGTGAAGTGGTGCTTTTGGTGATTTCAGAGTGATAACAGCAAAACTCCTGCCCTAATCAGCAAGGACCATGTTGGTTGCTGGATGTGGTGTCTTAGGAAAGTGAGGATGCTGAGCCTGTGTCATTACTGTTGTCTGCCCTCCTGGGCAGCAGATAGCGATCCTGTCCCAGCACCAGGACTGGGTGAAATTAGTGACAGCTTTTCTTCTCTGAACTGGACTTAACAGTACCTGATGGTATCAGCTGCTGTAAATCTGCATAGAGGTATGAACAGCCAGCTTTAGTCCAGCTCCTTCCTTACTCAGTGCAACAGGAACTTGAATGCATGTCCTGTGAGGACCAGGCTGCTCCTGCCCTATCTTCAGCTTCTTCCTTGTACCCATAGTTGCTCTGATAAACATATAAAGGTTTACACCTCTGATAAACATACATAGTCTTGAAGGAAAACCAAAGAGAAGAGGAAACATTTGAGTTATGTAAGGACCACTTGGGTCCCATCCCATCTCCTTCCAGGAGAGGGTTGCATGCAGGAATGTGTGTGTATGCTGAGCTTTGTGCTGTCATAAAGCTCTTTGTGCTTTGCTTTTGGCCTTTGCTGCTGGGGCATCCTCTGAGGTGGTTGTTCAAAACTTAGCTTTTGCCCTGCTCCATCACACCTTTTTCACAGCACCAGAGAGCATCCTCAGCCCCCCATGCCTCCATGTTCAGCCTTTCAGGAGCTGGTACAGATACAGCTCCCAGCCCTGGTTATTCCCCACAGTCGCTGCAATTACCTTACTCTGATGTTCTCCTTGGTCACCTCAGTGTGCTTTTGTCACCTCAGCATGGTTTTGGCACAGCACTGCACAGGCCTGTGGCGATGAGCCTGTTCTGGGTCATTTTTCTACTCGTGCCTCTGCCATCAGCAGGGTGGTGACCATCCCCAGGGCCTCCTGGCAACCGACAGGAACCTCTTTGCTGGCTCCGGCGGGTGGCGGAGGGGGTCCGTAATGCTTTGCAGACCAATTTTCTCTCGGTTATTGTTCTAAACTCCCTGTTAGCCATTCCTGCTTCCCAGGTTTCTGAATGTTTCAAATTATTTTCCCCAGAGGCATCAACGGCATTTTTCCAAATTGAATCTCATTTATTTTCTGCCCAGGTCTCCAATCTCTCTGGGGCCCTTTGTATTATTTCTCGGGCCGCACTGCCGTGTACGATATATCCAAATTTAGTATCGTCTGTGAATTATATTACCCTGCCCTTTTGGTTCCTCTTCTACTTAATGAAGATATTTCCAAGGAAAAAAAAAAAAGAAAATTAAAAAAATAAAATAAAAAAAATCTAAACTACCTTTTATTAAAATAAGAAGGGGTAGAGTCTTAAAAACCCCTCTGTGGGTTTCCAGGATGAATTCTAAATCTTTCTGTTTTATTATTATATTTTTTTTTCCCTTTCCCCAAAGAAATCTTCAGCTTTCTAAAGAGAAATTAAAACCTTCCAAATATCAGAGTTGGTGGGTGTTAAAAAAAAAAAAAAAAGAATAAAAATTTCATCAGTTTTTCAATTATCTGAGCCCTCTGTCCCTGCGCTGCGAGCTCGGCACGGTGCGATCTCCGAGAGGGACAGAGGCACCGCTGATCTATTTGCAGCAGGTTTGGTTTTGTGTTTAGTGTTTTGTTTGGGTTTTGGGGGTTTTGTTGGTTTTTTGTTTGTTTTGTTGGTTTTTTTTTTAAACCAGCACCAAACATATGCTTGAATTTCTCAGTAAATTTGTTCACTTTCCCTTCCTGACCTTTTTTTGGGTTCGCTGTCTGCGGCTGTTCTAGCAAACGTGTGCGCTGTCAGGGACGGTGCTGAAGCAGCACATTTTAATGCACACCGTGCAGGCTTATTCATAGGAAGTGATTTTCAAATTCATAATCATGAATATTTGCACTGTAAGGCTGATTCTGTTATGAGCTTTTTATTTATAAGCTAAGCAAGCGCTGCCTGTTGGTGCTGGGCTGGAAGATCATCGTTGCCTCCGTGACGGAGAACAAACCATGCTATGGAAGCTGTGTGTCCTATCAAAACAGCTCAGGTTTCTGGCTGTGAGCAGGGAAGTAGCACTGGCAGCAGGCAATTTGCTTGGAGATATGTATCCTGAAATATTTGCTGCATAATTTCTGGCAATGAGCAATTTCATGGAGACTATGATCTGCTTTGTGAAGAGAAATAAGGTGTAAATTGGATGAATAAATTGTTCTCTGCAAAAGATTGCTAGCTCTTAGAGGACTTTTCTCTTTGAGGACTGCTGCAGCTTGCTGGTATCTTGGGTCCTCTGTCTGGTGGCAGTTTGACCCCAAGTTCATACTAGTGCTGGAGAGAGGTGTCTCAAACACCCTGTCCTTTGGCACATGCTGACTGTACTGACAGGCCTCAGTGGTCTGTCTCTGGCAGTGTGCTCCCTGGGGACCTGGGCCCCTCCAGTGGAGATAGCCATGCTGAGCAGGGCTGCAGGGGTTGCCAGCAGTCAGTTTGAAGGGTCACTGGCTGCTGGGAAAATGCCTGCTCTGTTTTATCCTCAAGAACAGGTGTGCCATAGGGATATATTAGGGTGATAGTGTTGTGTGTCCTTCCTTGGGGAGCAAGATGGGCTGGTGTTGGGGCTTGCAAGCTGTTCCTCAATGTCTTGGCTAATAGGTTTTGCTGCTGGCATTTCTTTGTCCCCTTTAGGTTGGTGTTAGGCAGTGTGAGCCTTGTTCTCTGAAGATGTAGGGGCTTCCCCAGGGATGAGGAATCCCCCAGCTCCTGGGCCTGTGCCACCAACATTCCTGCCACCTCCAAGGGGGATGCTCTGGGTGGAGCCACCAGCTTGCTGCCATGCTGATGTGCAGCAGCTGTAGGAAATTAGAGGAGCCTTGGCGCTATTCTGGGAAACACCAAGGGAGATTCCCGAGGTTTCTGGAGCAGAAAGCTGGCTCAGAGCTGCCTGCTTTTCATGCCAGGCAGGGCTGATGTGAAGTTGGGCACGGAGCCTCATGAAGAGAAGGATCCTGCAGATACAACAACAGGATGGCACAGAAGCAATGCAGAGTTGGGGACCGCAGAGACGACTGATGGTGGGTCTGGCCCTGGTACTTTTGAACTGCAAAGTAGGCTCCATCTGGGATGTCCGCTTGGCGTACATCTGGGTGTGTGAGGCTGATTTGGGCCAGAGGAGGGAGGGCATTACATGCCTGTGCCCTGGGTCAGAGAAGGTGTAACTGCTGCATTACCTTGGAGAGTTTCAAAGGCTGCAAAGATAAAACTTTGCCTTGTTCACCATTACTTTGTGGGAACTTTAGCCCTCAGGACTTTTCCATCTCTTTTCTGATACTTGGCTGCAAAGAGGTGGTGTCTTGCTTAGAGTAATTCCTGTTCATTTTGTGAACAGGGGCATAGTGCCTTTTCCTTTCGCCTAAGCAGAAGAGAGACCAACTGCTCATGCCCCATGCTTAATCCCAGGGAGCAAAATCCTTCCCAAAAGAGGATCTGAAAGCCGCATCATGCGAAGTGGTAATGTTTGCACTGGGACTCCCACATGACACATATGGGTGTGGAAAATGCTAGGTCCCACAATCTCCTTTCAGCTTCAGGTCTGCACTTCATTTGTTCTGCCTGATGGCTAGATCCACCTTTTGTCACCGCAACTGCCTTTCCTTTAAGTCCTGGTCATGATGGGAGGCTCCAGCTCAGTGGGAGGTGTTGCATTACTTACGCAAGTGTTTAGAGAGTGGCACATCCTCAGGGACAGCAGTGACTTTATCCAAGGGGACAGACCCAGACCTGTCCTCCCCCTCCTCGCAAATGGGCCAAGCACCAAGTTCTCTGACCAAGAGTCCTTCCTCCCCTTTATCAATAATTTTAATCGTTTTAATAACGTCCCCTTGCACGGATAGGATTACGATTAGAAAATGTCAGAGCCTTGTTATCATCTAATTAGAGTCACATTTCAGCAGAATAGAAAGAAAAATCTTCAAGCACTGCCTTGTGCAGTGAAATGGGAAGAAAGTGATGATTTAAACCAGCTGCGGGCCGAGCCCCGGCTGCAGTCCCGCCTGAGACGCAGGGCACGGCGCAGGACAAGGCGATGGTCCCTGGTCGGAGCCCTCTGAAGCAATCAGTGCAAACTGCTCCCAGATCACTTTTGCAAAGCAAAAAACTCCAGCTCAGTCCAGTAAAAACAATCAGGCTGTCAAGTTTGCCATCTAACAGCTGAGGGGGTCAGAGCAGCAACACAACACAAACCAAAATAAACACCACCTCGTTCTGCCAAAAAGCCTTTATCACTCTTCTGGGAGAGAGAGAGGCACTTTCAGATGGATTTAACTTTTCCCATTTTTTTGTTGTTTGTTTTTATATGCTTAAATGTGAGTGCAGAGCTAGGATCTCTTCCCGCCCTTCTCCTAATGCCATTATGGCAGGCAGAGGTACGTGGGGCTTTGCTCACTTAGGAGACCCTCTTTGTTTTGCCTTTTGCAAGAAGGGGGTTGGAAAGGCGGTGAAGAGAGCAAGTATGTGCAGCCCCTTCACCTCTTGAAAGATTCCTAGAGGTTTGCTTTGGCTTAGCTCATCCTCTGGCCTTTGCAGCATATCCCAGAGAGCATCCCAGCTGGGGAGGAGGAGGATGCATGGCTATGGTGGGAACAGGGCTCTGCTGCCATGCTGGAGCTTGTGTCTCTCCATGAGATCCACAGTGCCTGGTGGAGGGAAGCCTCGGCTCCTCCAGGTTTAATGACCCTGAGTGCTGCACCAGCACAGGAACAATACTGCAGGAGGCTTTCCTGTGTACAAATAAGGTTTCACAAGCACTGTGGCTGCTTCACCGCAGGGAGGACAATGCACATCCCTCCATGCAGAGTCTCATTAGTGGGCACCCACTCAGGGCACTAGGTAAGGACAAGGTAACGTTTGGCAGAGAAGCAGAGCAGTCAGCAGGGACTCATAAAACCCAAACCCACTGCAGCTGTGAGCCTGAGCCCAGCACAGGCACTGGGAGCTGGGGGTTACAGTCCTGCTGTCATCCCTGTGTGACAGGCAGAGTTCTGTATGCTTGGCTAGATTGCAGGGTGGGGGGAGAAAAATGGAGCATTTCCTTCAAATGAAGTGCCTGAACATGTCTCACCCCACTCCCTAGAGATGCACCCCTTGAGTTACAAGCTTAAAAGTAACCACGTTTCAGTGCTTTGCTGTGGGGAAGCAGCCCTGCGGTTGCTTACGAGTTTAGCAACCTGAATGCATCTAAGGGCCTGGGTTAACCACCCTAGGGCTAACACATCCTGCTTTGTGGTTGTTGCCTTCAAGAGCCCATGGAAGGGGCAGGAGGACCATGGCCACCTGCTTTAGAGAGGCTTGCCTGAGGCTCACCAGCATTTTGTGCTGTGAACACCTGCTGTGCGGAGAGGGCCAGACCCTGGCCCCAACCAGCTCCACATAATAAATAACAACGGTAAAATAGTTCTCGCTTAAATAGTGCTTCACATCCTCGGGATGCTGTAAAGCCCCCAGTGCTTAATCACAAGCTGCTCTCTTGATGTTTACAGTGAACTGAAACTTTCGGTCTCAGAGGAAAATGTATTTTCTGGTGCCAAGAGCTACACAGGGCTGTGTCGGCAGCTCTGCCAGGGAGCAGGACGAGGCCACACTGGGGGCAATTAAAGCTCAGGTGTCACACTGGTACGTCCCGGGGACTCGGTCCATGGCCAGGGGCTGTTTCTGAGCCAACACCCAGCCCTGCTTTCCCTGTGCTGCCACTTTGCAGCTGCCTTCCAAACTCCTGACATTTTGGGACTTGCTATATTTAAACAGGCGGAGAGTTCAGCCCTGGCCGGGAACCTGCCGCTGACAGTGATGGCTATCCAGAGTGGCACCGGGCTGCCCCCGCCATGCTGGGGGCCAGTGGTGGCATTTCTGCCAGGCAGAGCCTCCCCCATTCCCAATTAGGGGTGCTGCTAATTTTAAATGAGCTGCTGCCACCAAGTAGGAGCTCTTTAAAATGTCATCCAGCCGAAGTGTCTTTGGTGAGAGCCGAGGCTTGAGCATGAAGTGGAGTCTCCGGTCCCTGACATTTCGGAGTAGGGAGAGCTGTACCCTACTGGGATGGGCAGCTTTGGGAGAGGAGAATTTTTTTTTGGTGGTGGTTTGGATCAGTGTTCTCCAGAGCTTGGGGAGGGAGAGGGAGATTTCTTTAATCGGAATGAAAACCATCTCTGATTTCATTTGAAAGCACGCTAAAATGTTTCATTCGACCCGATGCTAAGCGCTGCATTTCGTTTTGCATTTTAATTAATTTTGTGATCCTTTAATTAGGCTAATTTCAAAGAAAAGATATTTCTCACAAAACTGGAAGTCAAAACATTTTGAAGATCATTTCTGCCTCTGAAACGCCGCTTAAAAGCATTGAACACTCTGCTCTTTCTAGAAACCCAGGTTAATTCTTGCCTTACAGAGTTTCCAAATGCCTTGGGAATTAAACCCAAAGAGTGCTTTAAAAAAGGGCCCTTGTTCCTCAGAAAGTGAGCACTGCAGCCTGTGATCCTGGGATGAAAGGAGAAAGGGTCTCATCTCAGACCTTTCCTACACTGAAAAAATTCAGAGCACTGGTATAGAGGGAGCCGGAGCCCGTTGCTGGATGAGGCCCCTGTGACTTTAATCAGCTGCAGAAACTCCAGCAATGGCAAAATCTGACACTGCCTGAGTTGTTCTTCAGTAAGAGGACACGGCACAGGACCCAGGATGGAGCCTCTTGAGATATTGCCTGCTGAAGAGGCCTTTGTCCCCCTCTATTGCTTAGCCGCTTCAGTGGACTAGGATTGAGGATGTGTTCACACGGAGAGCCTTCAGCTCAGTAGTCAAAGGGCTGAGCCTTTGCCAGCTCCAGCATCAAGCCCCTTGGCACTGCAAGATCATCTGACAGTTTCTCAGATCGTAGTTTTGCTTTAATGCATCGCCTTTTTCAGTCAATTAACGAAATAGAACCACAGGCTTTAGAATACATACACGTTTACATAGTTTTATGGCCAGTAAATCTCAGTCTGAGCTCCCCTGGGTTTCCCAGAGCCATCTGGGCACACCTGAGCTCACTGCATTCCTACCCATAGAGGCAAAAAAAATTTCTTTAGAGAAAGGTGTGGAAAATGTCAGTGGACTGCTGTAGCTGCAGCGGAGGCTTTGGGACAGATGCTCAGCTGCTGCTCTTGTGCTGCCCCATAGCACATAAGAATCGCTAATACCAGCATGAAGGAGACCTTTGGACCACACTGACATTTAAATGAGGAAACTGCTCCTCTGCTGACCACTGGCAGAGCTTGGGCACACCAGAAGAGTCCCATGTGTCATACAGGTGAGTCTGTGTTTGTCACCCTAGGATACTGCTCCCTGCTCGGTGCTCTGCTGAGGCAGCTCCAGCCACTCCCAGGTGCTCCTGAAGCTTGTGGTGGGTCTCATCATCTCAGGCTCCAGGCACTTGTGCCATCCACATACCTGATACCCACACAGGCAGAATGGGCTCATGCAGGCACAGCCAGATACAACCCCCAACTCTACCATATCTGTAGGTCCCATTTAATAACCTGCAGGTGATGGGACAAAAGTGGGGCAGGACACCCAGAAATTTCGCAGCGCCTTCACCTCTGCTGAAGGTTATCACAGGGCTGGCAAGGTAGGCCATTGCTTTTTCTAGATCCCTTGGTGGTGTTTCATGCATATTGAGTCCAGTTTATAGGGGGGATTGATGGATATTGATCCAACTTTGCACTGGAAAAAGTCTGGTTGGGACATTGGGAAAGTGGAGGAGCTGACAGCTGTTGTGTATTGCTGTTTGTATGAGATGTTGAAAGGAGAAGAGGTACCAGACACACCAACTGCTGCAGGGGAGTTTTAAGGCTTGCTAGCAAGGAGGGCTGTGTTGACAGAAGGTAACTTCAGGCCATGTTCTGCATGGCAGGCATGCAAACCCACACTCAACCCTCTGCATGTGCACACATTGAATGTGTGCCATGGATTGACTGAGCTGGTGGGAGCATCGTTCTCTGTACCACTGACCTGCTCTGAGCCAGCTCACGGAGGCTTTTCTCCCTGTTCCTATTCCTGGATTTATTTTCTTTGCTCAGTTGATTAGATGTCAGCATGCAGAGGCTCAGGACAAAATGCTTTCCTTGAGATGCCATTTGTACTGAAAGGCAGGATGGCTGTTCCAGAGACTTCACTGTTCCACAAACTTCTGGCTCTGTTCTCACAGTGCTTAATGTGGGGCTCCATGCTCTGATCCCAGCAACCTGCATCTGGCTTGAAGCCAGCCCTAATTGTCCCGTCTTGAGGTGGTTCAGAGAGACGTCTAGCTCCAGCACAAATTACAGTGCTCAGAGGACGGCTGTAATTTCTGTCCTGCTGTCCCCAGTTCCTGGGAACTCTCCTGGCAAGCAACAAATGATATGACTCACATTCAAAGAAGCCAGATACACTCCAGCCTTGCATGATATTTTGATTAGTAAGAGGCTGGCATAAGAGCCGAGAGGTTCCTGCGTGTGTGCCAGGCTGCACAAGTTATTCGCTCGCTGCACCAGGCTCTTGCTGGCTGCTGTAGCTTTGGGGAGTGGGTAAGTGCTCCATTCTGGGGTGCATGCTTGCTTCTTGCCTTCCATACAGTGTGGTGGCTTGTTGGCAGGCCTCCCTGGCCACCCCAGCAGAATGCTCACAGCCCTGCCTGCAGGTCTGCGCTTGGTCCCCACGGCGCAGGTTTGGTGGCGCAAACAGGGCTTCGGTGGCACAGCTCTGTAGAACCCGGCCCTGCCTGGCCCCCTCATTTCACTGCACATGAATTTTAGAGCTGGAAGTTGGGCTTTGTTTGCCTAGAAACCTGCAGGAGTGTGACTTGGGTCCCCAGATGTGTGGGTGAGCTGGGAAGTTGTATGCACTCACACCTATGTCCATGTGTGCTCAGAAATGCCTGCTTTTATCAGCTCTGCCTACTGCTGGGGATGCCTGGTTAATTTATCAACTGAGGAGCTCCATCTCACTAAAAGTCTCATTTCCATATTCTTTCCAGATGGTCAAGATGCCACAGAGACAGTTTCTAAGTAAATAACTTGCTTCTTCATGCAACCCACTGTCAGCCTCCCAACTAGATGCCCCAGATGGCTGGAGAGTCCGAGATGGTACCTGGGTCATGAAAGGAAGTGTCAAGTTGCATGAATAATAGAAGTGGTGCAGCTGTGGTGTGGTGGAGCAAATGCTTGTCGTTTGCAGCTCCAGATCTGAGCTGAAGAACTGCTGCTGGCAAGTGGTAATGCAGGGCTGGCACAGTGGGCTGGTGCTTGTGTGGCACTAAGAATGGGATGCACCTTGAGCCAGCCCCTCCAAGACAGAGGTGGCCCTGCGGGGTGCTGCCGTGCCAGGCTCGGTGTCAGTGCAGAGCTCCTGCTCCTGTGCAGCGCAGTTTGCTTTTTTGCTGCCACCTGATCTCAAGTTAAAACCAAAAGATTAAAAGCATTTAATTATGCTGATGCTTTCCCAGCAGATTAAACAAGAGGATAAATAGACTACAGCGTGTTATTTTGGATTTGATTTTGTTTTTGAAAGAAGGGGAGGGAGGGAGGCAGGAGGCTGCAGCTCCTTGGCAGCTGTCACACGTTCCGCGTTTGATGGTGTCAGTTGTGTCTGTTAGGAGGTGTTTCTCCTGCCGCTGTCAGCATTTTCCGGGGGAAGCTGAATTCATTGATACAGTCTGTTTGCTGTCCACATATTCACAGTTCATGTGTTACATTTTACATAAAGTAAACTTAGCAAGGGGGAAAACTAATTCTGCAATTCTTCAAAGCTAATGCACAGTAAATATATTCTGACACTGACAGGTATTTCTTATTAAATAGCTCTGAACTGCAGTACTAGGTTTTGCTTAAGTGGCATTATTCTCCCTGAGCAAAGACAGTTCATTTATTAGTCATTCTGAAAACCAAATAACAAATATTATTCTCTAAGCAAACTAAACAAACCATTTAAAAGGGGCCTGTCTGAAATGATTAAAGTACAGTGTCTGAAAAGCAGCTGACATTTTAGTGCCAAAATACCATATGGAGACTCAAGTGCTTTATTAGCATCCTTTGACCTAAGCTGCAAAATCTCCCGACACCTTTGAGCACGGCGGAGCAGCCTTCCCGCATGCAAGGGAGAGCGCGGAGGCAAATCTTTCTGCCAGTTCTTAAGATGTCATTTTGGCACACCGAAGAGCGAGGTGCAATAATTGAGGGGCTGGATGCAAGCAGATTTTTTCAATTTCTGCCAGAGATATGCCATAAAATAATTCAGCGAAGCTGAAGGCGCAGGGGCTTTCCGTTTGCACCGTAAAAAATAAATACCTCGGGTTTGCCTTGCCTTCTTACAGCTCTCTCTTTTTCTCTTAACTAAATATTTCCTTTCTTCTGAGCATCAGACATTATTTCTAGCTTTCAGGCATGCAGAATGAAAGAGCCTGTGCACTTATATATATTTATTTATGGTCTACATGGGGCTGCGTCTGTGTATCCCCAGCTCTGCTCTGAAGACGAGCAGGAAAACAATTTTGTACTGCAGGTCAGACAGAATAACTGATACCGCTGTGTGCAGATCTCTGCTCACTGGAGAAGCTTATTAAGCTGCAGTTGGGTAAGAAAAAGGCAGTTCATCCACAGCAGGACAAGAAAGATATGGGGAAGCACTTGCACGGGCGATGGGAAAGGCCCAGGGAGCACCAGGGAGCCACTGGATGCCAGGAGGAGATGCTCGCCAGAAGAACTCCTCCAACGACCTGTTATAAATAGTTGGGTCAATTGTTCTCAGGCTGTTGTGCACAGAAAATGCTTGAGATCTCTGCTAGAGTTTATTTTTTAAAATACATATATTAAAAAAATATTTTAAACAAATGTTTTCATTTTCCTTAAGAATTCATCAAATAGTGAGAGGAAATAACTTTTAGCTTGAGGTTTGTTCATGCAGCGTCTCCTGTGAGCGCGCCCTTGCTGGCTCCAAAGCAGGGCAGCTTGAGTTGGCAAGGACGAAAATAATATAGAAGGTATGTGAGTAGTTTAATAAAAACCTAGCAGATACTGAGCTGATGTATGTTATTAACTTGCTTCTCTGGGATTAGGTAGGTCTGGGTAAATGAGGAGGTACTGGTGCAGGTTTGCTTTCTTTCAGTGTTGTCCCAGTGACAGGAGCTTATGCGACACTGGGGATTAGCCTGATGACATTACATCACCAGGGTAACAGTGTACATGCTGATGTCATTCAAGACATTTGGTTGGGTCCCGGGTTTCTGGCATGAGCTGATGTTTCTTCCCCCTGTCAGCATCTTGAGGCTGTGGAGCCGAGCAGCGCGTTCCCAGACACCCATCCATCAGCTCTCTCCTCTCCCTGGCAGGGAGTGGGTGATCTCTGCAGTCATTCCCTCCTGGCAGATGAGAGCACATGGATAGAGTGTTCACAGCTGGCACCAGCAACTGTTGTAAGATATCAGGAGTGCTTGGGGTTCCTCTATGGACAGATGAAATGGTTCGATATGATGCTTTAAATAGCTCCTCCTTGGAGAGAAAAAGAGAGGGGTCAGGAAGGCACATGGGGAGTAGTATTGATGTTGCACAGCCATGGCCAAGTGATGATACAAACAGAGGATGCATTTTACGCTTTCAAAGACACTGCTGCTGGTAATATGCAGCAGGGAAAATGAGAGCTGGTGTGTTCTTGCAGCTCGGTAAGGGGGTAATTATATCCCGTAGGTGAGTATAATTGGACTTGAGAGGAATTGCAGCAGAATGGGCTCTGGAAAACAGCCTGTGGCCCTGGTCCCATGCTGTCTTCCCATGGTGCTGCCAAATTCCCATGGCTGTTTTCCCTTCCCACAGCAAGTTGCAGGTGAAGTGATGGCCCGAGCTGGGGGCAGGCGGTGGAGCAGCCGCAGCACCCACCAGCGAAAGAACCATTTCGGTAACGTGACATCGAGAGCAAATGTTGCTAATGAGGAGCCCAGGCTCTGGTAACCATGGCAATTTATGTTCCTGAAAATATGAAACTAAGTCAGAGAAGGGGCCAATCCTGCTACCCTCTCTGCTCTTACATGGTTTGCAGTGCTAGGGATTGCTGGAGGAGTACTGGCTCCAGCAAAGGCGAGTAGTGGAGAAAGCTGGTGAGCAGCAGCAGGTCGGGGGGGCTCCTTTCCCTTCCCACAGCTCTCAGGAGCCCATCCAACTCCTGAAATGCTGCTCTCCTGCTGCCTGCTCCATGGCAGGCTGAGTACCTCCAGCTTAGCACCGAGCAGAGGCTCCGGCCGGTGCCGGCATCACCCGGGCGGGGAAAGGCAGCGTTGCTGTCACACAGGCTGCGGCACCGCCGGCTCATGCTGCATGACCGCTTCTGCCAAGTGGCAGTTTGCTGGTTGCTCCTCAAACTGTGTCTCCAGGGCCAGCTGGGTTCCCTATAAATTTTTATGGGAAATATAAAATGACATCTGGAGGCCGACGGCAGACGATAGGCTCTCACTCCTCCTGTAAGCAGGGAAGAGCATCGCCCTCTTAATTTTTCACAAATGTTGTTGTCAGGCTCAGTGGAGAGAAAAACCCTAGTAATTGGGTATCCTGTCTGCTCTTCCAGCTGCAGAGCCATCAGTGGCTCTATGTATTTTTGGAGGACAAACACAAACTCCAGCCTATGCAATAGCCATGCAGCCATTTTTGGTCCTTAGTGCAGATAGGAGAGCTAAATTTCAGTGCACTGAGTCTTAATGCAAAGCCAGGGATAGGACAAAAAGCATCACTTCCCAGGAGAAGACTGGTCTTCTTTTGATGAGTAGATGCACCTAGGTGCTTCCCTGGGTGTTGGGCATCCAACCCAGGTACTGGCAGAGAAACCTTAAATCCGGGGTTCGCCCATTTCCCCTGGGCAGCCAGGAAAAGCTGTGCTGCTGATAGAGGAGGAGCAGGCATGAAGCATTTCAGTGATGAGACCTTGGGGAGATCCACTGGTAAGCATGGAGGGGCTTTGCCTTAATTAAACTGCAGCAGGGCCACTGGTGCAGAAACCTGACAAGGTGTGAGGGGATTATTTCAGCTAGGGAATGCAGTGAGATGCTACTGAGTGGTTGGGTCAGTCAGAGGTGTCTGTCCAAGGTGGCACCGAGTGCTAATGATGGCAGTGAGGAGCACAGGCAGGGCCACCTGCTGCCGAGGAGCAGAACAAAGACCAGGGGTACATCTCAGCTAGGGAACAAGGCTGTCAGGCAAGGCAGGGGAATGAGAGGCAGCAAACAGTTAAAAGTAGTAAAGCAACAAAGGCAACAACCTGTGCAGGTTTGTAAACTTAGGAAATAGACACAGTAGAATCATAGAATGGTTTGGGTTTGGAAGGGACTTTCAAAGGTCATCTAGTCCAACCTCCATGCAGTGAGCAGGGACATTTCAACTACATCAGGTTGCTCAGAGTCCCATCCAACCTGACTTTGAGTGTTCCCAGGAACAGAGCTTCTACCACCTCTCTGGGCAATCTGTGACAGTGTTTCACCACCTTTATTGTAAAAAATCTCCTCCTATCTTATCTTTTTTATTTGAAAACCATCAACCCTTGTCCTGTCTTAGCAGACCCTGACTGTCCTCATCTTTTCTTCATGTTCCCTTTAAGTACTGAAAGGCCACGATGAGGTCTCCCCAGAGCCTTCCCTTCTCCAGGCTGAACAGCCCTGCTTCTCTCACCCTGTTCTCACAGCTGAACACTTTGAGCCTTTGGATCATTTTTGTGGGCTTCCCTGGGCTCCAGCAGGTATATGTCATTCCTGTGCTGAGAATCAAAAAACCACAACCCAAACCCAAGGCTTTGAATCAGCTGAGATTTCCAACACACCACAGGATGAGGAGCAGCCACCTTGCTCTCCTGCTGCACACATGCCTTATGCAGAAGATTTTTCAAAGGAACCAGGAGCAGGAAGAGCTTTGCCTGATGCCCCCAGAGATGTGCCCCTGTGTCTGCCTCTCCTCAAAGGACTGGGCTGGCCCCTCTCCCCAAGGCAGCCATGGCTGGCTGGGAATCTGCTTTTCCCTACTTGCCCCAGCGCCCTCTGGCAGCACCGCTTGGGTTCCCTGCCCATCACTCTTTGCAGGATCAGGCCTGTGTTCCCCTGTCTCTCCTGCCCCTCTCTAACCTCACTTGTGTTTATAAGCTTCAGGAGACCAGCTCTGGTGGAACAGCTTAGTTTTTTAAATTTTCTCCTTTTTGATGAAGTCAGGGTCTGGAAAGTCCTCGAGGACTGCCTCAAAGGAAGTGTTAGGTTTATGTGCAGAATGAGGCAAAAAAATAATAATCTCATTTTACTCTCTTTGGAGCAAGAATTGTTCTCTCTCCATTTGCCTCCTCTCCTTCCCCAGGGCTGGGAAGAGAGGAAAAACATCCTCTCTCTGCCACTATGCATTTTCAGAGCCTGTGGATATTATTGGCTCCAAGTGTGGCATGTCCTTGGACCTACAGGTGCCCCAGAATCTTTCAGGAGCTGGTTCTAGTAAGTCACTGCGAGAGCTCCCAAAGTCTGGGAATGGGTCTTGCCCTGCACTGGGGCTGCCCTGGAACTCAGATCAGCTTCTCCCATCAGCAGCTTGTGCCTAAGGACCACTCACACCTGCCCTGTTAACCCAGGCACAACAGATTTGGCTGCCTGGAGGACTTTGCTGGGAGTGCTGGTGGATAACAAGTTAACCTTGAGCCAACAATGTGCCCCGTGGCCAAGAAGGCCCAGGGTGCACCCTGGGGTGAATTAAGAAGAGTGTAGCCAGCAGGTCAAGAATGGTTCTCCTGCCCCTCTGCCCTAGTGAGGTCACATCTAGAGTATTGTGTCCAGTTCTGGGCTCCCCAGTTCAAAAAAGACAATTTCTGGGGAGAGTCCAGTGGAGGGTTATGAGGCTGTTCAGGGTAGTGGAGCATCTCTCTGATGAGAAAAGGCTGAGACACCTGGGACTGGTCAGCCTGGAGAAGAATATTTTAAATGTTGATCAATATCTAAAGGGTCAAGAGTGTAGAGCTGGACTCTTTGCAGTGATGCCTAGCAACAAGACAGGGGCAACAGACACAAACTAGAACACAGGAAGTTCCATCTGAACATGAGCCAAAGCTTCTTTGAGGGTGATAGAACAGGATGGGTGATGGAACAGGCTGCCCAGAGAGGTTTTGGAGTCTCCTCTGGTGATATTCAAAGCCTGGCTGGACCTGTTCCTCTGCAACCTAATCTAGGTGAACCTGCTTTAGGAGGGGAGGCTGGACTAGGTGATCTCCAGAGGTCACTTCCAACCTCTACCATTCTATAAGGTGCCTCATGCAACCTACCGTCTTTGCTGCCATGTAATACTGTTAGTATTCCTTTATGGTTGTGGTTTTGGTTTTGTTTGTTTGGAGGGAGGGTGATTACTTTCTTTTTGGCTGTTATTAATTCCCACCCATCAGGATGTCCTGCAGCAGCCCACCAGCACCACCTGCAAAGACAAGGATTTAACATTTTATTCTGGGAGTTGAAGAAGGAGGAGGAAAAGAAGAAGGAGAGAAGAAGGTGAAGCATTAAGCCAGAAGAGGGATCAGGAAAAGACCTCAGCAGGGAAGAGGAAGGCACAATGGACAGAAAGGAGACCTGGGCTTCAGCTTGGTGGGGCTTTTAGAGGTGAAAGCTCCTGGGCTGGGTGCATGCTGTGCCACTGTTTGGCTGGGTGACAGGAAGGCTTCCAAAAAAGCATAAGCAGAACTGGGGTGTGCTGATGCTCATCCTGAGGCCAAGTGCTATAAGCAGCCACCTGCCCTGCTTACATCCTGATGCTTCATCATCTCCATGCTGATGCTGTGAGGGGGCATTTACCGAGGAGTACCCCGTTGTGTCTGCAAGGGGCTGGTGTCCATAGCAATTCCCAGTGCTTGCCTGAATTCTCCTGGCCATTGAGGCTGGGGTCCCCCTACCTCCCCACATGTGCAAACAGGTGCCTGTGCCAGGGAGAAATGCCCCAGCCCAGCACAGAGCTCCAGGCTTTGCTGAAAGCATTCATCCCACTCTCGTTACCTGAGCACATATTTTGGCAAGCTGTTGAGCTTCGCCGTGACTCATGGAGCTGACAGCTCCCAAGTACATCCCAAGGATGAATAAGAAGCGACAGAGCAGGCAGTGATTTCTGCAGTCAGCCAGAGTCTCTGCAACGACGCTCTCAAACCCGTCTTGCTGTCTTAGTGGCCAGAGGATGCCTGTCATAGCCATTTGACCTGCAGGCAGATGGTTACTGTCTGTCTAACACTGTCTTCTGGGGCTTGATAGGCACTTTTGAAATTCAGATAGACGGCGAGCCCTGGCTGTGGGAAGGAGGCAGTGCTCAGCAGCTTGATGCCGGCGTTAGGGAGAGTGGGACAAGGTGCTGGGGAGCACGGCGAATGTCCTTTATTGGGGGGCAACTCGGCAGCCCCTATTTATGTTGTGCAAGCCTGAGGCTGGCATGGCATGGGCAGAAGGGTTTGCAAAGCTGGATGGAAGAGCAGGAGCGTGTCATGGTGTTGATGTCATCTGCCCGTGATGTCACCACTGTCATCTTCAGCAGAGCACTTCCAGTGATAACAAAGCTTCTGTGGTCTGTCTGCCAGCCTGGCATTTACTCTGAACAGCATAATTAAGCAAATATATTAATAGAATGGGAGCCAGGGCCTGGGTAATGTTCTTCTGTGACAGACAAATGCAGAGACAAAGCAGACGCTTACTTCAGAAGTACCGCAGGATGCTATTACCGGGCACAAACTCACATCCTATTAGTGCCATCGCTGTTAGGCACTGCTGAGTCATTTGCATTTTAAGCTAAGATCCCAGCCCAGATCCAGTCCAGGATCAGCTCCAGGAAAGCTGCAAGGCTGTGTCTGTACTAGGGGAGCCTTGCAGGGGTCTGAGAATACTCTGTTAGTGAAAATACACTTTGTGGGGGCTCCACTTTCCAGCCAACTGCAACACCAACACCCACTGAGGTGACACAGGACAGGAACAACAGCATGGGAGATGCTAGCAAGGTCTTCTCTGCCAAGGTCTCTCCCAGGGCCATGGTATTCATAGAATCACAGAACAGTTTGTGTTGAAAGGGACCTTAAAGGTTCATCTAGTTCTGACTCCCCTGTCATGGGCAGGGACAACTTCCACTAGACCAGGCTGCTCAAAGCACCATCCAGCTTGGCTTAAGCTGATGCTCCCTCCCAGCCCACAGCCATGTCTGTACTCATGTAGCACATCAGTGACTTAAATGCAGCCTATGGGGTGGCCCAAAAGGGAAGGATCCTGCCAGCTCTGGTGGCAGGTACAGCTCCTGCACATCTGCATCACTTAGAAGGACAACTTGCTGCCCATCTCCACTGAAACAGCTCTGCATGCCCTGAAACTGCCAGTTTCCCGTCCCTGTCCTGACATTGCAATCTTAACAAATTATGGCATAAATATGCCAGGCAAAAGAAGGCAGCTTTCACCAGGACTGGGAATGTGATAAAGCAGGGAATGTTGGTTTTTTTCATCAAAAGTGAGATCTATTTGTTTGAGCAGACAGTGCTGCAGAAACAATCCATTCTGAGGTGTTAGAAGGGAGGAGAGGGGCATCACAGACAACAACTGAAGGGCTAATTGTGCAAAGCTGATGAGGAGATGCCTTGGTCTGAACCACAAGTGTGCTAATGGGGAGGTTGCTTAGCTACAGTGGCAATGGTACCTCAGTCATCCCAGGTAGGAGAGGGAAAGCTGAGCATATGCAGTGAGGAAGAAGAAGGGTCATTAAAGTATTCCCTAACTAGCAGTGGTGGGAGGTAATAAATAAGGAGGAAAAGTTGGTCTGAGTGCCAGGGAGGAAGCCAAGCTGTTAAGAAGATGACTTGTTTGCTGCTTGAAACCTCTCTTATCACTAATTTTGACTGGAGACTTTTGCCTAGCGCAGTTTCTCCAGCTCTCAGGCATCCCTAGCTTTATCCTCTCTCTGCTGCTTTCTCATTAAAATACTTTCCCTTGAAGGTAAAGGTTGGGCATGGGACTACAGGCAAGGCCGAGCAGAGCCCCAGCACGGCTGGGAGAGCCGTTTGGTTGCCCGTGGATGGGAGCATACATGTGCCACCCATTCACATGCTCCTCCAAGCTGCACAGAAAGAGCAGCCAGGTGGCTTTGTGACCTTTCCTCTGTCAACAAACATTGCCCAAACTGACCTGAGCCTGAAGCCTGCGGTTCACATTATCACAAAATCGTTAGCAAAGTATTGCCTGCGTCCTGTTCCCGTCCGGTGCTCAGCAGTGGGCTGGGAGGAAATGATGGCGAGTGGCACTGACAGCACCAGCCCTAAACAACAGTTAGGAGGAGAATTATTTTAATGAATACATTTCCTTTCAATTGTATGCGAATAGTGAGATCCCATTAGAACGGGGAAGCAATTAGAGCTAATAAAGATGAACGCGCAGCGCTGGGTGCACGAGGAATAACAAACAGCTAACAAAGGATTCAGGAGAGAGCTGACTCTAATCCAAATAAATGAGCAGTGATGAAAGGGAAAGCGGCTTGGGGCTCCTACTGTGAGACACACTTCCTCCCTGCTGGGTCCCTGCTCGCCATGGCAGGGGAAGTAACACTCAGGACTGGACACAGAGACAGCTGGTCAGTGGTACCGTCCCAGCTGAGCCATGACGTGCTGCTGGCCCAGCCCGGGAAGTGCTGGAGGGATGGCTGTGGTCCCTGGGAAGCATCCTGCGAGATTTTTGCCCACAGGTGGCACATTGCCCCAGCTGGGGGGAGAGGCATGGAGCGGATCTGGAGAGGAGAAAACAGGCTGGACTGCAAGTGTGGAGAGAGCGCATCAAAGCACACCCTTTCCCATCATGTGCTTGATTATTGGCGGTGACTGCCCACCAAAATTAACAACCATGATCACAACAGGCACAGGACTAGCCTGAAATGATCAGTTTTATGGTGAGGTGGAGCATGGAGGAAATAATAGCCTCTTCACAATGGTGTATTTACACAGTAGGCTCACAGGAAAATTGGGTAAACCAATAATTACCTGAGGATATTATTGGCTTTGGCAGAGTTAATAATAATTAGTACTCTTCCTTTTCTAGGCTCCTAACAGGAAAGACCTTGTATAATCTGCAGAATACAAAGGACACAAACCACCAAGAATTGCCTCCACGTGTGTCATGGCGGGGTGGGGGGAAGCAGCAAGACAAAACAAAAAAGCCACACCAAGTCGTTCTGCTGGCAGACTCCAAGGGTGAAAATCACCCAAAGACTCTGGGGAGCCAGACTGAAAAATACTAATGGTGATAGCAATAATAATAACAACAACAGCAGTAAAAATAATGATAAACAATTTTCTCTTTCTGAAAAAAATAGAAATCTGGTGCTGGGATTGCATTTTCCCTAGACCATCCAGCCGAGTTAAGCCAGAGATAAATCTAGCTCTGACACTTGACAGACTTCCAGGCTGGTGTGGGATGCTGGAAGCTGCCCCGCTGTTCCTCTTCCAGTGCTGGCAGCTCCTGGTTTGCTTTCTAGCTGCTGCTCTCTGTGGCAGCACAGCATTTTCTTTTCCCAGAAAGCAGATACTATCTGTCGGCTCTCGCTGCGTTCCCCATCCTTGCAGTGTCTCCACGCCTCTGCGAATTCCCCACAGCCTGCCAGCCAGCAGCCCTGCACCACAGAGCACCCCAGGGTTGCAGGGCCATGGCCAAGGCTGAGGCTGCTGCTCTCCACCTGCACCTGAGCTTGGGGCTGAGCACCCAGCCCCCTCGCCAGCACTGTGCAGGACACAGGCAGCCTGTGCCTGCCTGCTCTACTGGCTGCCCCTCCAGGAGCAGACTTTTCTGGGTCAATGCTACTTGACAGTTTGGGTTAAATGGAATTAATTTCTTTTGAGACATGCTGGAAGAGGAGTGTTCCTCCATTCCACCTCCTTCTGGCCTGCTGCTGCCTGGAGGGGAAGGGTAGTGTGGGATCAGAGGGATCAGCCAGGTGATATTTATTCAAAATTGATATGTGTGATCAACTGTGTGAGCCCACCACCAGTACTAGATGCTGGAAGGATTGGCGAAGGAAGGTGCCCAGTTTCTGCACAGGTATCCAGCCTCCATCCAGCTCAGCTTAGCTAAGCAATCACCTACCCCCCCATGTCCCTCACCTACAAGGTAAATCCAAATCTCAGCAGCTCAACATCCCCAAGATGCAGCTCTGCAGCTCTGCCTATCACTACAGCAGCTCCACCTCTACTCCCTGTTACTTAAATATCCTCCCTGCTCCTGCCTCAGAATCACAGGAACATTCAGGTTCGAAAAGACCCTTAGGATCACCAAGTCCACCCCAGCCTCACCACATTCAGTCCTGCCCTGCTCCTGTGCAGCCATTGCAGAGACCCTCGGTGCTGCTCCTGGTGATCCTGGCACTGCCTGTGCTGCCCTCTCCCCCTGCCCGTGGCAGCCTCCTCCCCAGCACGTAGGATGTTGGCTGCCTCTCCTGCTATGGGCAACCTTCAAACGCTCAGAAATCACCAGTGAAATCCCACCCTGCCCCAAGCTGGCCCATAAATCACAGCATTATAAAAATAAAATGGTTTTGTGCGTGCATGCACATTTCAGGTTGCCTTTTAAACCTGAACTTGTTTCTCACACGTTGGCAGAAGAACAGAGGGGAGCTGGAGTCAGAAGGCAAGCTTGAAAAATAAACGCATACTTCTCTCTTGCTGCTCATGAAGGGCTCCCAGGGGAAAACAGAGAAAAACAGGGCAGGAAGAGGCCCCGGAGGGGTCAGTGTGCCCATTCCCCAAAGCAAGAGCAACCTCTTCCCTGCAGTTGTCAGGCAAGCTTGTGCCCAAAGACCAGGGTAATGTGGGTATCTGCATGGTACCCACAGTCTCTTGCTTCCATTGTTCTCCTGATTTCCCCCTTTCTCCCTTTTCCCTCCCCTTTTTCTTTGCTTCCTTGTGGCCCTGTGCTCACCCCCCTGCACTCATCCCTGTGTCTGCGAGCGCTGCCTCACCTCCAAGGTGCCACAGGGATATCCCCCTCGTGCTGAGCCCTGTCCAAGCCATGCCACATGTGCTCCGCTCCTGCATGAGCCACCCACGGAAGAGGCTGAAAGTTGTGCTGTCTTAAGCCATAGTTTAACATAATTAGACATCCTGGCTTGAGGGCAGTAATTACTTTTATAATCCTTAAACATATTTTGGGAAAAAAAAAAAAAAAAGAAAGAAAAAATTGCCTCCCAATTCAATACCTTTCAAAAACCTTTTTTAAAATGGCACAGCCTTCTTCAAACACAACTCAGCCAACAGTAATTACAATAAATTATTATAAGTTCTGAAAAAAAAGCACATAGAAATGAATCTATGTGTGCAAACTGCTAACGATTCCTTGTTTATCCTTCCCTCCCGCTGCTTCCTTCCTACTGCAGCCCTGCCCCTCGCTCAGCCCCCAGCCTGCTGCCCACACTGCCCAACAAGGGGTCCCAGGCTTGGCACCCTGCAAAGTAGCTGCCAGCCCTCGCCCATTCCCCCAGGAGATGTTCATAAAGCTCATCGCATCGGGGTTAGGCTGGAGGCAACAGCAACCAGCTGCAGCTGGGGCTTTGCAGTCTTGGCTGCATTTCAGAGCACGGCCATGGGCAGGCATCACCGAATTCACCAACATTTTAGGCAGAGCTTTGCTGTGACCTGCGAGGCAAAGAGGGGCACAAGCACTGACCGATCCATTTGATCCTCAGCTGGGATAAATAAGGCATAATTCTGCTCAAGTCAAAGGCGAGAGCATGATTCACAGCAGCTGAGAATCTGGCCAACGGTGTCAGGAGCACGACAATAGCGTAATGTTTTCATTATGCATTGTGTTTTTTTTCCCCAAATACTTAAAAAATTATCTAGGAATTACTCACACATCCAGTAATAGTTACCAGTCTCGGGTGTTTAGGCAAAAGTTTCTTGAGACCGGATTGCCAAAGCTTTAGCCATCGCCTCTCCCTCTCCGTGCGCTTCTCCTATCACTTCTGCTCTCCTCCTCCTCCATGTACACAGTCCAGTAACCTCTTCCTGACAATCTCCAGATCCACAAAATTGCTCACTTGGAATTTTGCAGTAAATAGAAAATTACTTTGCTCCTTTCTCTCAGGACAGCATAGAAAATGAATCCAAATGAAAAAGCAAGTAGTGTGTATCTGGTAGACATAAACAGCGCAAGAAAGGCAATTCTGCTTTTCAGCCCTGCTGCAGAGCAAATGACCTTGGAAATACTAAAAAGCCTGGGGCCTGAGCACAATGCAGAGCGGCACGAGCCTTTATTTGGGGAGAGGCTGGGAAGTAAAATCTGGAGGGATGGATCTGTTGATATGCAATTCCCCACCAGCTGAAATATCTGCGCTTGGCTTTGCAGCTCACAGCGCAAGAGGGAAAGAGCTAATGAGTCCTTTCAACCTGCACCAAATGCTCCTGGGGCTCTTTCCCCAAGCCACCCTCCTCTCCACCACTGGCTGCTCATGGCATGACATGTCCAGGTTTGAAATGCCTTCCCCTGGCTGGGGCAGTGGGACAATGCCACATGATGAGGGTAAGCAGCCCTCCCCATCCCAAATTCGATCACCTTGTGAACATTTGGAAATGACAGAAACACAGCAAGCAGATCAGGACTAATTGGCAGCTGAGAGAGGGAGGATGGGCTAAATTTGTATCTAATAATTCTAATTACATGTCAAACCACTGCTTCAAAAAAAGCCCAAATAGAAAGCATCTGTTAGGCCCATGGCTGAGCTCTGCACCAGCATGTCACAGCCAGCAGCATCACCCACGTCCACCTGCGGCACCTGGCAGCATCCATCACTTCTCCATGGAGGGGCCAGGGGAGGACCGAGGAGAGAGAATGAGAGAGTGGATCTGAGTGTGTTTTATGTCAGCGGGAAGAGCTGCTTTTGCTGCTGGATCTGCCAAGAAGCTGGTACCACCAGAGCACATCTCCCAGCACCTGGTGTTGCTCCTGAGACACTGCCACCATACAGCTCTGTCTGTACCAGGTCCAGCAGGCACTGCCAACATGAGCACTTGCCAGGTCTGCCAGCAGTGAAAATGAATAGGTTTGGGGTCTGCTTTTTTTGTCTTACAGCATTTCTTCTTAGAAATGCCAGAAAACTGAGAAAAGAGGAGAAGAGAAGAGAAGAGAAGAGAAGAGAAGAGAAGAGAAGAGAAGAGAAGAGAAGAGAAGAGAAGAGAAGAGAAGAGAAGAGAAGAGAAGAGAAGAGAAGAGAAGAGAAGAGAAGAGAAGAGAAGAGAAGAGAAATATGTATGTATAAATAAAGGCCTGTTACAGGCAGTGAGCAGAAAATAAATGTTTAAAAAACAGAAGATCCTAAAAAAGAGCAAAAGGGCATCCTGTGCACACTCTGCTGGGCACGATTTGCTTGGTGCTGAGGATGCCTTATCTGCCTATGCCAGGAGCAGGTCACAGCTTCAGGGGGAGCACAGGGGGCCCAGGGACAGCTTCATCCCACGGCAGCTGCCCTGTTGCTTCTTTGCCAACCCGTTCATCCAATAGAGGGGACTGAAACCAGTCTGTAATTTCAAGAGAGGCCACTAACGTGAAATAATCCAAATAGTCACTCTGTTTCCACTGCTTTTTAAGCCCTGGTTGCTCTCAGGCAGAGCAGGGGGCTGGATCTGCAGCCAGCAAAGCCAAATCGGGGCCTGACTGCTGAGAGGCTGAGCGAAAGCAGCTTGCCTGGCTGTGAAGAAATGGCAGGCTTAGGTTTCACCGGTGTTGGAAGGGGCAAAGCAGTTAGCCACGGGGTCTAGACAGCTGAGAAATGCCCTGGTGACCTACTCGCGTATCTCCCGGCGTGGCATCTCCCTAAATCTCAGAGCTTGTTAACTCAGTTGCTTTTTCTTTTTTTTTTTATTTCATAGCAAACTGTTTAATCTGAGCTTTGGAGGTACAGCTTGTGCCTGCAAAAAAAAAAAGGCAGTGAAACAATGAGGCGGGGGAAGGGAAAAGTAAACCCCACCTGTTTCCTGTTTTTATTTCCCCCCACCCCCACCTTTCTTTATATTTTGTGTTCCCTGGTTATTTGGGGGCTCCTGCAACTTGTCCAGAAATACCTCTGCTATTTCAGTGGCATTTTGGAGCTCAGGAATTTAAGGAGGGCTTAGAAATTCCTAACAAATCTTTCAACCGCTGAAACGTGGGTGAAGGCAGCTCAGTGCTTTCTTAGTTAGCATTTCTATTATCCTTTGTGTCTCCTTTCCTCTCGCCTGTCCTCCCCCTTGTATCCCTATGCCTAGGGGTTTGGGGGCCCAGCTTATTCTCCCCATATCCATGGGGTTAGCACGGGCATTTGCTGCACACGTGTGGTGGTGGCAGCAGCAACAATGTCCAAACGCTCCCACAGACAAATCCTCCGAGCAGTTCCTTCAGACTTCTGTGTCTCTGTTGGGAGTTTGAGGGGCCAATTTCCACAATGCTTCACTGGAGGGGAGAAAACCCTGGCTGCAGGACTAGTTTGAAGACCTCAGATGGGAGACAGGTTTCATCTGATTTCTGTCAGGGTCTGCTGGCATCGCTGGGATAGTGCTTTACTGCCTGTCGTTGTGGTGGGAGCAGCACTCATTTTGGGAGAGACATTTCCTAAGCTCTGCACGTCTCAGTGAGAAGCAGCCAAATTTCCCCGTCAGAAAGATTCCCTGAGAAAACAGTCTCAGGATGGAAAACCACCCCAGGAAAGCACGTATCACCTTCCCTGTACCTCAGCTGGCCGCGTTAGCAACGCGGGGAGAAAAAATGTTTGCGAGATGCTGCTCCAGTGCCTAGACGCCCATCCACCTCTCCGATATGATCTGTGCCGCTCGCCTCACAACCAACCAATATATTTTAACTGCGACCCGAAATGTTGCAAAAGAACCTTTTTACTAAGTCTCTTTGGTGCAATACAGATACGTCAAGGCTGATTGTTATTGTACATGTCAGGGTTGTTGAAGTGCGGGATAAAGAAGGCTATTGTGCTCTCATGGAGGGGACAGCTCGGATGATTAATGACTGCTCCCTCAATTCTCCGAAGAAGAGATGGAAGTCGGATAAGGCCTCTGCTGGCGGTAGGGGCAGAGCACCAGAAGACATACCCGGAGCTCAGAAAAAAGGAGGGGGCTCTGCGCTGCAGGGCAGGATCAATGGGCAGCAGCGTGCCGGAGCGCCGGCAGCTTGCCGGCTTGGCGCGGGAGCCGGGAGGTGCCGCTAACACTGGGGCTTGTGTTTGCTCCTCTCATCGCCTTCGCTAATCCAGGCTCTTTTTTCTTTCCGCTTTTCTGCCTCTGAAAGTGGCTCTCAGGAAGGCGGATGGTTGTCCATTGAGTGAGACGAATGGCGAAAAATCAGGGAAATTGCTAATTGATCTCTGCCGAACTCACGTGGTGGCTGTAGCTCATTTTCTGAGCCTCCGCGCAAATACCTCCCGGTCTAATTCTAAGGCGTGCCAAAGTAAATTACATTTCGTTTGCCTTAAATAAACAATGACTCTTCCAGGAAAGGTTTGTCTCTTTTGGGCACTTGCATCATTTATCATTGCTCCACTGTTTTGAGTTGGCTGCCCTTTTAGGGTGAGATGTCTCTTGGTTTCAGTGTGTGCACTACCATAGAGAGGACAAGGTCTTACCCCAAGAAAAATGTACTGAGAAGATGTCATTAAAGCTAATGAGAGTCCAGGCAGCTGCAGCTCATTAGCGATTGCCTGGGGCCAGTTGTAACTGAGACCTTTAAGTATACATCATAGTCAAATAAACAACATCATATTCGATCTGCAAAGTCTCTATCAGTTCCTGCCCAGTCCTTATCACTCAGCCTTACATTTTGCTGAGAAAATGTTCCCTGTTCAATAACAAACCCAGAAGCAAACTGGGCTTGCACTGGAGACCGTCGCACTTAGGATCATTGTGCTGAGAAATGAGGGTGGGCGGTGGGGTCCCTTCAAGGCTTTGATATTCGAAATTCATTGATTGCAAGAGTAGAAGACACTCAGGGCTTGAGCTCTCCACCCTGCCCACAGGACATGGAAAACAGGTCGAAGAAGCTGTGAAGATGCTGAAGACAAGCACGGTGTCAGCAGTGAGTGAGCAAATTTTTTCCTCAGATTCCTTTCTTTGACTTCAGACATGACTTACTGTAAAAGAAAATGGGAGGCTTCTGACACTACATTTCTTGTCATTACAAAGCATTTAGCAAGGAATTACAGGTTTACAAGTGTGGGGGTTTCCTTTCTGATCAGCAAAACCCCTGGTGGGGCTTCCCACCACTCCCTTTTCCCCTCACGGGCAGGACCCCCCTGGGCTGTGGCCGGGGGCAGGCTGCAGATTCCCTCCTGTCCTCACCCCACGTGTGATTATTAAGTTCTTATCGCAATAAGGAGTCACTGACACTGGGCTGCTTTCCAGGGAATGCTGCTCCCTTAATAGGCCATTATATCTCAGTAATAAGGGCTAAACTCTTCTGGGGGCATTTAGTCATAAATTAAGTAAAATAACACCAGCGATCCCGCCTTTCTCCCAGCTCTCACTAAGGGGAGGGGATGCTGTTCATGGATTCCTTTCTCTGCTGGCTTCTTGGGGCTGATGCAGGGTGCATGCAACGCTGCCAGGGTAGGCCAATGTCCCGTCCTGCTGCTGGGGCCATGTCTGCCTACCCATAAATAATGTAGATAATAATAAAATAAATTAGGAACAGATCATGGCTGGGTTCACTGACTCCTAGCCCAAGAGCTGGCACCCAGCTGAGGTCTCTGCACCCTCACTCAACCAAGGGCATCTTCAGTTCTGGTCATGCTGGGGCCTGGGAACAAAGTGGCTCTTACCATGGGTATCTGTCTGCCTCAGGGCACAGCATCACAGGCAAGTTAATCCCACTGAAGGAGCCATGATGGCAGCACAGACACCACCTTGGCTGGAAATGATGCTTTTGGGTGGCTGAATGCCATGTTTTGTGGCTACACCATGGGGCAGGTACCAGCCTGGGTTCATGAGACCCAGAGATGCAGGAGTTTTCTGCAAGTTGGTCACATCCATGCTATGATTCTATGATCTTGGACAGAGAGGCTACTGAAGCCCCAAACCATGTTTAGCAGAGGTACCCAGCCCTACCCAAAGCTGGGCTAACAAGTTCCTGCTCCCTGGCACCTTTTTATTCGCTACCGTGAATCCATCCACACCATCCCATAGTGTCTGGGAGACCTGAGTTCAAGGTTGTCACTGCCCATTTGGGGCTGCCACACCAAACTCACAGGCCCATCTCTGCTCTGGAGCTCTGGAGCTTGGGATGGGGCAGCCTCCCACTAGGGGCTTTCAATGTAACCTCCTACCATGGTGGTTTGCAAGGCATCTCATAGCATGGAGGCTTGTGAGGTGGCCTTCCACCATGGGAGCTTGCAAGGTGGACAGTGAGCTCTTTCCTTCTTCCTTTTGATGATTCTGAAATGCTGACACCAAGGAAGCAAGAGGCATGGATGGCAGACCAAGAAAGGAGTATCTTCTGCATTAGCAGCTACCAGGGAAGGAGCAACATGTGGGTGGAGCTGGGTCAGAGCAGCTGCATCCTGCCTAGGGAAAAAAAAAGCAAAGCAACTCACTGTTCACTGTTCCCACCCAGTCTGGTTTGCACTGGGGTAGGATGTCAGGTGCTGTAACCCCATAAGGACCTTGACTAGATGGACACCCTGCTGCATTCAACCTCTGAGGAGGGCTTCAGCAGAGCTGAGGCAAAGGGAGGAGGTCCTACAAGGAACGTGGAGAAGGACCCCTGCCTGATGTCCTATTTGGGCCAATGGGGCTGCCAGCACACTCCAAGCTGTACAAAACAAGATGAGAACCTCTCTGTCCCCCAGGAGCAGGGACACTGAGGGCTCTTCTGCTTGTGCTGTGTCTCTAGCACTCATTAGAGGGAGGTACAGCTGTGCTGGCCTGGGAAAGCCCTTCAGACACCCAGCTTGTTTGAGACGGAAGTTGCACAGCTTCAGCTTCCCTTGGCTTTAAAGCCAATCTGGTGCAAACCCCTCCACAGAGACCCCCCTGCCACCCTCACTCCAGGTATATTGATTTAATTTGCACCTGTGCATTTCTTGGCTCAGCCTGACCCACAGCAAGCCAGGAGTAAATTCATTTAGGAGAGTTCTGGCATGAAGCTGCCCTGGCTGAGCTAAGCCAGTGTGAAACAACAAGAGTTCAATAGGTTCAGCTTTGCGTGCAGCCCAGGGTTGGGATGTAGCTTCAACCCTGCCCCAAGACGGCAGAACAGAACAACAGGAGGTGTTTGAGGTGAAGGCTTTTGCTGTGGGTAATTCATGTCTCTTTAGAGCAGCTCTTTGCTGCTACCCACAGCGCAGGCACTGGACCTGCCTGGCTCGTTCCCACCCTTCCCATTTGACCAGCACCCTGTATGCAGAGGAATGCTGTGACTCAGTGGGTTCCCCCTTCTCCTCTCCCCAGGTCCTAAAAACAATTGAGAGCAAGAGCTTCTTGGGAGCCATCCAGTTGCTGACCTCTGCTTGGGCAATGGGGATCCATGAGCAGGATGCTGATGCTCGTACTTGAGGTTTTGTGCTCAGTTCATTTCTGATCCAAATTTTCTATTGCTCATAACTTATGTCATTTAGGCTGGAATTTTCCAGACATGAGCTCTCTACAAAGGTGGCTCTTTCCTTTCCCTTCTTTTTTTCTTCTAACCAAATGAAAACATACATCCAAATGGCCTTGCTGTGTCCATTTTCTTTCCTTCCTTCCTTCCTTCCTTAGTTCCTTCCTTCCTTCTTTCCTTCCTTCCTTCTTTCCTTCCTTCCTTCCTTCCTTCCTTCTTTCTTTCTTTCTTTCTTTCTTTCTTTCTTTCTTTCTTTCTTTCTTTCTTTCTTTCTTTCTTTCTTTCTTTCTTTCTTTCTTTCTTTCTTTCTTTCTTTCCTTTCTTTCTTTTTTTCTTTCTTTCACATATAGCAAACACAGATTTTTCCCATTATATATTAAAATTATAGAGTCACCTTTCCTGCTGCAGTGTCAGCCAGGAGAGGGCCTCTGGCAACCTCTGGAGAGCTGGCATGTGGTGCAGGATGCTGCCCTTCAACCAACCTCAGTTTTCTCCAGCTCACCCAAACTCTGACCCTCTCCAAGGGCCCTTCAGGTGCCCTGGGAACCCTGAGTTACAACCCAAGCCCAAGCACAGAGCCAGGCACGTTCCTACTTAAGTATTTGTTTTCCTAAGCACACGGGATAGCAGCACCAGAGTGGGGGGCATGTTGCTGTTCTTTAGCCTGAGTCTTGTGTAGGTGCAAGTTCAAAACTCCTTTCTCACAGATTTCCCAAAGGCACTGATTTCCAAGGAGGGCTGGTAAGTACTCATCCTCAGGTATTTCTGATGTATTTACACTGTTGTTCCTTGTCATCTCCCCAGTGGGGGGGCCTGGGGCACTGGCCCCCACAGTGAAGGTATCTAGTGAGCATCCCTACCTGGCTCAGGATGGCTAGGAGGCGGAACAGACAGCACACACCACAGCAAACAATTTGCCAAGCTTCCCCCTTCCTTCTGGTAGCAAAGGGGTTAAAGCCAATGAGGCAGAATCCCGGCGGGCTGCTGGGGGGCCATGGCTGTGCAAAGCGGGGCGGAAGAGGCTCCCCCCTCTTTGCTGCCGCCGCTCGCCATGATGTCACGTCCCTGCTCTCCCTGCAGACACATTAAACAAGCCTGTGTGCTAGCAGGGGCAAGGGGGCCAGACGTGCAGGTGGGCAGCACCTGGTGCAGGATGCCCATGGCTGGGGCTGGTGCAGGACCACAACCCCTGCCAGGGCCATGTGCCAACTCCTGGCCACCAAAAGCCCTCAGAACAGCCGGTGGGTGACTGAGGCAAGTCCCTGCAACTCCGTGTTCAGTTGGCTCCCAGTCTCTCATCCAACACCTGATGGGTAATCTGGAGCAAGCAATGGCTGGAGAAACTGCTCATTGCATTTTCCAGGCATGAACAGGTTGTTGAACAGCTCAAGGGTTGCCCCGGCCAAGACCCAGGTGGAGGAAACATTATGTTTTGGTGTTTTTTGGGGGGGATCAAGAAGGACCACAAGGGATCCCTCCTGTGCCTCCTCCACTCTCTACTCATCCTGCAAGGGGATGCAACCTGCATTCTTGTCCAAAAAGAAGCCCCTTCCCATAGCCCTTCTCTGAAGAGAAGAAATGCACACAGAGGAGGCTCCTATGTTTCTCCAATTAATGCAATTAAGAGAATTAAACTTCTGGAGAGCGTGAGTTTTTCATTTTCTTTTTATTTGATTAGGCAAATTCCCACCACACGCTTTGAGCAAATGAAAGCCAGGCTCCTTCCCGTTGTTTGGTGGCCCCGGGAGGATGCCCTACCTTTCAATCTCACACAGTAATGCGTTTAGAGTTAAAAATCCCTCCTGCCCCGGGGCGGCCAAAGGAAGGATCCCGGAGCCTCGATTAACGCACCTCTTCCCGGGCAAGGATGTGCACATGGAGCTGCCGGGCTCACGGTGCAGCCTGCACAGCTCCCTCAGCCTCCATGCTAGTACCAGGAGGTGCCGGTGCATCCTGGGGCTCCTAGTTTTCTAACATTAAGTCAAAGATAGAACAATAAAAGCCGGGGGGGGGGGGGGTGGAAAAGTGGGGAAGCCCTGAGGTCAAACAGGCAGAGATGTGTCCTGGCCAGCCTGCCCACAGTGACTCCACCAACAGGGAGGTTTTCGTGGCCCCGTTGCATGGTTCACCGCACAATACTGAAAAGTAATTATTTTTGTCAGCCTGAATATTAAACCCTCTTCACCACAAGGCTGGGTTTAGCTATTAAGGTTACTGAAAAATAAAACACAAAGAAAAGTCTTTGTGCAATCCTGCCATGAGGCTTTGGGAACTTTGGCTATCCCACAAGCTCTCCAAAATTATGAGCCAGGTCCCCAAAATGAGATGGGCTTAAAAATCAATAAGAATAAAAAAAAATACATTATGGCTTTTAATTTTTCTTCAGCTTTCTGAGCTTTTTGGGCACACAGGGGATGTGTTAGACGTTAATGAAAGCTGCTATTCTCATCTAAACACAATTTCAGGTGGTCGTAACTTTGAAAACCATGGGAGACATCACCACATCCGTGGCGGGTACAGAACTGGACAGAGAAAAGCAATCCAAAAACTGGGGCAAAATGTCTCTTTTAGCCCCAGTGGGGTTTCTTGCAGTTTCTTGCAGCGGGAAGCATGTCCAGAGAAAGCCAAACCAGCTCTTTTCTATTTTTCCCCCCAGCAAAAAAAAATCTGCTGACCCGGAGCCTGGCTTTCCGGTTCCTCCCAATTAGCGTAATGAATTGGAGATAGAGCTCCAGGAGCGCTGTCTGGGATGGAAGGAAACCACAGGACGGCTGGAGCGGCAGCGCGGGGCCGGCGGGGCCGTGCCGGCGTGAGTACAGGTGGCCCGGGAGCAGGCTGGAGGTGAGGCTTGGATTTCCCGGCATTTGTCGCCTCTCCAGTAAAAACGTTCCAGACCCGCCGCGGAAGATGAACGGGGTTATCTGGATTTAGCAGAAGGCTCAAACTCTCTTTTCCCCTCCAACAGAAGAACTGGAATGGCTCCCTGCAGTCAGGAGGCTGAATTTGAAGCTTTAAAGCCCATCAGGTTTCTGGGCTTGCAATGAGTACTTCTGATTAGATCATTCTTTTTGATTAGGTGAAATATTTTTCTCTGTTAATCCTTAATTCCTTCAGTTTTCCCAAGGGTTAACCAGAGGAGAGAAGCTGGGGTGGGGGGGTGGGAGGAGAGAAGCAAAGGGTCAGGTGATGCCACCATGGGGTAATGACTCAGGATAGGATTTATGGACGCTCTTCCAGGTTCCCTCTTGGTCCTCACTCTGTAAATAGCTTATAAGGGCAGAGACTTGCTGGTAACAGTCCCATGGCTGCCCTGAGCACACCATTTTGGAACAGCAAGGCATCTGCAGTCAGCACGGAGGGACCAGCTGCCCATCGTGATGGTGCTGGCAAACCACCACTTCTGAAGGATAAAGAATCTTTTTGGCTGCACTAGCGACACAATGAAACACCAAGAACTGCTGGTTGCAGACTCCTCCGTCGCTTCTCAGAGCATCTGTGGAAGGGAAAACTTCCCAGCGTAACATCCACAGCCTCTTAAGTAAATAGTCTTTAATGTTGCACTAAAGGGTTGTAGCCTTAATATGTAAAATCTGTTTAGCTTTTTGAATTCTTGGATCGTGCTCTGGAAAGTCCTCCAGAACTCGCCTGTTGGCTTTTTTCCCCAGCCTTTGGTCTCGCAGGAGCCACAGTGAGGAACGCCCTCCCGCCGAGCCGGCCGTAACCCTGGGCGAGCAGCAGCCGGTGGGAGATGCCCTGAAGATGGCAGCAAGGCCATGGGCACCACACAGCTGGGGCTGGCGACAGCGCTGGGACAGCGGATACCACAGCTAAATGCTGACTGAAGAAAATATTTTGCTATTAAGGGGGGAAAAAGGGGGGGGGGGGAGAGGGGGGGAGAGAAGGGGAGTGTAGTGGAGAGCTGTTTTGTAACAAATGCTGGAGCTCTACCCATGGCTGGGACTTTCTGCCAAATCACACCCTCGCTGCAAACCTGCCAGGATATTAAAAGGCTGGTCAGCCCCTCACAGCTGAGTCCCTCCCTGAAAGACAGAGGAAGGGTGCAATGGGCTTCCCCGACAGCACTGCCTGCAGGCAGCTTCGTGTGAAGGGAGTTATTTTAGGGTCTCCTCCTTTTCTTGTGCTTGTAGCCCTCGGCCAGGCAGGCTTGATGCTGAGCTGTGGCTCTTCAACTGATGCAAAAAGGCAAGGGTGAGCTGGACCCAGAACCCGCTGGGCTCCTGATGGGTCTGTGTATGATCAGGCATCCTGACCAGGGCTGCTGGGTGCCATGTAAATACAGCATTAAAAGAAAGAGAGATCATTCCCTGAGGATCTCCTGGCTCGAATTAGGGAGGTGGGATCGCTGTCAGTAAATGACAGACTATCGCGGGGAGAGGCACAAACAAGCATGTGTGGAGAGCACCAGGAGATGGAGATCAGGGCGTTGTGGTTTTGTCTAGACAAGGAATGCTGCAGCTGAGCTTAACCCCTGCCCTGGCGGGCTCAGGGGAAGCCAGACCTGCCAGGGGATGGAGACATGTGAGGGGAAAGCAGCATCCTGAAAGAGGGTGCTAAGGGATGGGATTGTGGCTGGATGTATGGAGCTGGATAAGGGGACAGCAGCAGTGCCCATGGATACATAACCAGCCTCAGCCATGGGGCTGTGGAGGAACAGGAGTGTTCAGCCCACCACAGTGGAAAAGTGGGTGTGGAGAGGTGGCTGTGCCTGTGGTGAGGAACATGGAACATAGTGGATCTGAGCAAAGCAAGGTTTTGGGAGAGATGTGAAGGAAGGCAGGCAGGAGCATGTCCAGACAGGAACAGGAGGGTGTGATGAGGCCATCCAAGGCTCTGGCAGCTTCACTATGAGGAAGAGAGAACCAGAGTTCAGGACAAAGTCATGGTGCAATCAGGGTGGGATGTGCAAGGGTCTGTGTGGGGCCAAAGCTTAGACCCTCCACAGGTGTTTTTGAGGAGGTGTGGGAGCGATGAGTGGAGCTGGGTGGAGTTCTGCCAGCTGGGAGGCTCAGTGATGAGCGCTTTGGGGTGGAAATAGAAAGGCCCTGTAGGTCCTTTATAACTCAGCTTGGACAAATACAATGAATTTGATGCTTTTAGAGAGTAGTAAGTCAGGAGTGGGGGGCATTTACAAACCAAAATGCAAGAATTCAACCTTAAATGCTCTGATCTCCACATTTACCTTGCAGCTGAGGAATCTTCTCCCTAGCCAGCAGTACTGGGTTCCGTGAGGCAGAGCAGCCCTGCTTCCTGCAGAGCTGGACCAGACAGTAAGCAATGGGCTGGCCATAGAGATGGGGTCTACTTCTGTGTGCAAGTGTTGGTCTGGAGATAAAGAGCATTTAGAGCTGCAAACCTCAAGGTAAGGATTCTGTGTGGTGTTAACAGCCCCAGAGCTGTGTGTTGGGGTAGTGGTTACATACAGAGATGGAGAGGAAGGAGACAGCTCCTGGCACCCGAACATCTACGTGTTGGAGGCGACTAGCTATACAATGAGATCTCTGTGTCCTGGGAGGCAGGACAGAGCCTGCAGACAAACTGGGGGAGGATTAGGCTGAGATTGTGTAAACTCTGCAGAGGTACAAGATGTTGGACAAAGGCAGGAAGACAGGCAGATGTATACAGATGCAAGGGGCATCAAGGGAGAAGGCTGTGAAGCATCATGCCCAGCAGAGGTGAGAGGTGGATGTGTGGCAGTACTGCTGTGCAGCGAGAGGGCACAGTGATGGGGTGCAGGAGCACGCAGCTGTGGGTGCACATAAAACCCCAGCGCCATCATACTCAGCATGAGCATATTTGTGTGGTTGCACCCATGGGTTGGCTCCAGCCCAGGATAGGTGATATCTCCCCTAACTCTGTCTGGTGTGGAGGAGAGGCTCATGAGTCACTGCTCTTGAACCATGGCATGATGGCCTTGTGATCTGCAGCTAACACCAAAACAAGCATACCTGAAAGCACATGGGTCTGTGATCCCCTCTGTGGAGACAGGATGCAGCCAAGCTGATGATGTCCTGCCAGCATCACCCATGTCCTTCCAGCAGCTGGCAGAATCCAGGCAGCACCATGCTTTGGCTCAGAAAATAATCTTTCTATGTGATGTGTTACTGGGCAGAGGGTGACCAGAAAGGACACAGCTAAGCTGGCATCACTGGTGCCTGCCCACATTGTCAGAATCCCTTGGGCCCCTGTGAGTCAGCACTTGGTCACCTCTGCCTGGAGGCCTGCCAACCCCTGAGCAATGATTTCCAGTGCATGTGGCCAGGTTGTGTGTCAGGAGGATTAATGATAGAAGATTCTCAGGGTTTAAGAGATCTGGGTCTAATTTAAAACCAAAACAAAACATAGAAATTTAGGAGCAGGGGAGTTGCTGTCCTGGGGCAAGCCTGGGATGCAGCTCATCGCGTATCCGATCTTGCAGTAACATGTGCCAGGACCTTCAGAGAAGGTACAAGCAAACACCTGGTACACAGGAAAAACCCAGCCTCCCAGGGGTGCTTTCTTCTTTGTCTTTTGCTATTAGTCATTAGCTTATGCTCCAAAGCACATGGCCTTATCTCCCCTCCAGGCATCTTCCTTTTATCTACCTTGACTCATGGAGCTGCAGAAACTTCTATTAGCCGCATAAATGTCAGATCTTCTTTAAAATCTTAGAAAACTCTCTACCTCGTTGTATCTTATGGCAATGAATTCCACACATTCATCATGGGTTGGTGTAAAAATGAGTTTCTTATCAGTTTGTAGCTTTCTGTCTTTGGATTTAGCCATCTATCCTGGAAGAGCTTTCTCCGTTGCGTCCATGAACGTCCATCCCTGATGCAAAGGGAGCTGGATGCCAAGATGAGCTCCGGTTTTGCCTGATGTTTTCTGGTAAGAGGCTTAAAGCCAGCGACTGGAAGAGCTTGACAGCAAGCCTCCTTTTGCAAAAAGTCTTCAGCAACTTTCTTGCTGAAAATTTGGGCTGGCGGTGGAGCAGCTCTGCATGCCAGAGGGATGGGAAGTTCAGGCTGAAGATGTCTCAAGGCAAAGTCTTGGGGTTGTGCCAGGTTGTGGGAGGTGGAGGTTTGGGAAAGGGCTGCAGGGCTTAGCCAAAGACCAAAGGAAATGTGGAAGAGGGGAACGTTTGTCTTGATTTAATTTGACACTTAAACTGGAAGGGGGTGATTTGTAGCTGCTCGCATTTAAAAAAGTCCACCAGATAGGGAAGTGGAGGCAATAGGGGGTTGGATGCCAGATCAGATAAGACCCTGTGGGTAATGCCTCTACCTTACTCATTTTCATCCAGCTTTATCTCCAGGCTCCTAAAAAGCCCAATGGCTTGAAATCCTCCACTCCTGTCTACTTCCAATCTCTCCTTTTCAGTGAGGTACCCAAACCCAATGACATGCGCACTGCTGTACTGATTTACCCTAGCACAGTGCTCCCTGGCCCTCCCATCACATGCCCAAGGCCATCTTGGTGCCCTGGCCCACAGCTGAACACCGAGTTGTTCACTTAGATGTCTTGAATGGCTTGGGCTGCCACTCACATCTTGATACGGGGACTGATCCTTGCAGAAGGCGGTGAGAGGAGGGGTAACAGTGCCAGGGGGGTAACAGTGCCGGAGGGAGTGTTGGAAGTTTTACTCACCTCAAGAACAGCTTGCTCAGGGCTCACTGACCTCATGGGCAACCAAACATGGGAACATTGCAGGGAAGGAGGGAGGCAGGCATAGCCCGGGCAAGTGGAGGCATCACCAAGGAATGTGCCCGCACCCTCCACAGAGCACATCATGGGCTGCTGGCACAAGCTGAGCCCTATACGGAGCCATTCCAGCAGCTGGCTCCTGAGATGGGCCCTCAGCAGGTACCAGAGCAGCTGGAGGAGCATGAGGAGGCTCAGGAAAGCGCTGGCCGGATTGAACGCCTGTTGGCACTGACCCTAATCCTTTCCTTCCAATGTGCTGATTGGAATTGAATTTCCAGTAGGAGCAGTTGTGATGCTCTGTCTGCAAGCTGGCAGGGAGAGCTGCAGATTTTTATCCTGTGCTTCCCAGCTATTGCTTTCATTAAAAAAAAATAAAGAAAGAACGAAAGAAAGCCCAGAGTGACCACTGAAAAACACTGCAGTGGCTGAGGTCTCCTGGTGACACTGGGCAGGATGAGATGGGTGTGGATGTGACTGTGGGCTGGCGAGGGGGGGGGTGCATCCCCTCTCAACCTGCCCATGGTGGAGCAGAAAATGTCAGGACTCCAGCCTCGCACTGAAGCAGAACCAGCTCAGCCCTGGTTGCATTCACTGGAGGTTTCTCGTCCTCCCTGGGATACAGATGGGACTCCCAACAGACATTGCAGCTGAGAGTGTTGCATCCAAACTGAGTTTCTCCTTCCTGCACCTTCAGCCCATTGCTTCTGGCTTGACATATTCTGCTCCCTCTGCAGCATCCCTCTTGCCCAAGGGATGCAGTATCTACCTCTCACCTCTATCCCTGAGGCATGGCTGATCACAGCCAGGCAGCTGCTCTGGATGGCTTTGCAGACCTCTGGCAGGTCTCACTGTCCTTGACTTTACTCTCACTCTGTATCAACTATTACATGGTGGTACCCAAAATGGTACAAGTTCACAGGCAGGACTGTGGCAGGGCAGGGCAGGGCAGGGCTGTGGAGGGCACTGGAGGCAAGATGCTGGTTTTGTATCTCCCAACAATGTTCCTTTAAATTTTTTTTTTCCACAATACAAAACTCCTGCCTCATATTCAGCCTGTGATCCCTGACAGCCTCAACACTTTTCTGCAGAGCACCTATCTTGCTAGCTTCTCCCTGTATTTATTTAGGCTTCCTCTCCCTGCCCTGTATTTGCTTGGTTGAACCTTGTGCTTGTCTTGGTGAACACCCTCCTGTTTTTCCTGGCTCTGACTCTGATTTATCAAGATTGTTTTGAGTTTTCATCCTGCCTTGCTGTGTTGCCTGAGCAGTCCTGCCTCTGACACAAGGTATGAGCCATTTACAACCATGCACAAGCTCAGAACAGATCCAGTTCCTCTTTTTCTGACCATTCCAGCCTCATCTCTTTAACAAGGCTGGTCCACAAAGGGCAAATACCCAGGGAATGCTCTTGCTTGAGGATAAAAAACCCCAACCAAACAAACGAACAAACAAAGGACATGCATTGTGCCCAGGGAAAAGAAAACATCCTAGAAACGCTGAGGAAGGGGCACAGCACAATTCTGCCCTGGAAGAGCCTCCCCTCCACCCCTGTTGTTATTGCTGCTCCCTCTTTTGACCTGAGCAGTTTGCAAATATTTTCAGTCCTGCAGGTTGTTTCCATTAGGAGGGGGAAAAAAAAAATCAATGAGGCAGCCAAGAGTCTGTGGCTGAGGCTGCTCTCTGCTAAAAATGGACAGAGAGCCTCTTTGCTGAGTGCAGCGGGGTGGGTTTGTCTTTTCCCGGCTCTGACCCCGTCGTTTCCCAAAAGCCGCCTCTCCAGGCTGGTGCTCTTGGTCTCCCTGCCTGTCTTGTTGCTGCTCAGGCTTCTCCTCCCTCGCCTTGTGCCTGGCCCCAGGGCTTGGCAATTCTCACCAACATGAAAACATTCCTATCATTTCATCAAGTTGCTTAATAATTTGCCAGAAATGCCTATTGATTTCTTCCACGCTTCTGCGCAGAGGTAAATAAGAGCCATTTGTCACTGCGTTGTGTGCTGGTAATTAAAAATTACTGGGAAACTTCGACCAAAAATGGAATAATTTCAAGTCAAATTAAATAATTCCAAGGGAAATTAAATAATCCTAGGTAATCAGTGCTAAATGAGACCATTATTTTGCTTATCAGTGACTAAAAATTAGCAGGCATTTTTCCTCGTTTGGATGCTCTTCCTCCCCCTCCATGTCAGTAGAGCCTTTCTAATTTGTTTTAATTGTTGATTTTAATGAGCAGTGTTTTTCTGGTAACATTTGTGTGTGTGTGTGTGTGTGTGTGTGTGTGCTTTTTGTTGTTGTGTTGTTCTAGAGATGGTTTTTATTACGTTGCGCAAAGCCTGGAGCACCTCAAATGTGGGAGCAATTTGGAAACTAAATTATTATTATTTATTTAAATCAAACCCTCCAGCCTCTTTAACCATTTGGCTGATTCTCTAATTGCCAAAGCAGCATGATGGAAATGCTCAGCGCTTGTCTCCCTGTGCTGCAAGGGCTGGCGAGGAAGCGCCTTGGTGGTGCTCTTCTCTGCTCCGTGACCTTCTGCGTGGCGTGGCCCCTGCCCACTCATCTCAGGTCCTGAGAAGTTTCTTCAGTCCAGAGCTGTGTTTTTAACCCCAGCACCTCCCATCAGTGCCTCCCAGCCATGGGGAGATCCTGGCACAGAGGCATCTGGAGGTGGCTGCAGGGGTCTTGTCTCATCCAAGTAAGAAGCAAGATCTGGGGGTAGGCAGAAGACTCATAATCTCAGCTCGGTTTGTATCTGGTTGTGGCAGCTGGGTGCGATAAGGCTGCTGGTGGATAGATTTTGGAAAGGGAGGTGCTTCTTGGCCATGAAACCACTAAAGTTCTGAGGTCAAGGACAAGCTCTTTGAAGCTTGCCGGCTGCCCAATTCATTGCCTTGGCCAGCAGGGTTGTGTGGGTGCACTGTCTAGCTCCAAGATAATCTGCATCCCCAAGAGGTAGCCAGGATGTGTGTCTGATGAAATGTGTCCAGGTGAGCCGTTACTCCAAGGTCCTCTGATCCTCGCCCACATCCATTCTCCATATGCTTCCCAAGGGACTCCCAGCCCCCTGCTCACAAACTGCCATGGGAGAGCAGAGTGGGACTGGGCCAGTACCGCCTTGTTCCTTTTGCCCTCAGATCTTGAGAAGTCAGGGCTGATTTGCCCCTGGCAAGGGGGTACCTAGACTTCTGCCTCACCCCTGGTCTATCCACTGAGGGTTTGTCACCTCCCAGCTCCATGGCACAATGAGTTTGCGCAGTCAGCCGTGAACGATGCTGCCTCTCCCTGCTGCTGCTGGGTTGCATTACAGCCTCCTGTCTATGGCAATTTGCTCTGCACCATCGCCCCAGGGGCACGACAGGATCTTCTGTTCATCAGGTTGCTCCCCACAGGCTGCACAGATGCCTTTCACCCAAGGGCAGAAGCTTGGGGCATTCCCTCTAGGTGTGTCACTTAACATGGTCCTATCCTGGAGGTGCAGATGGGCCTGGGGTCTAACTGCAAATGGTGCAGGGGTGTACTGGAGAACCTGTGGGTGACTGCTGTGCCAGGGTGTGGGAGTTCCTGCTCAGGGTGTCTGAGGATGTGCAGCCATCCTGCTTCAGGCTGCTCTGTGCCTCGATGGCTGTTAAAGGGGAAAAAAATGCTGCCTGCCCTACAGAGAATTGTTTGCAAAATGCCTCTAAAACATCCACTTACTGAGCACCAGCCCTCGGCCTGAGATAGCCTCTGATTTGAACTGACCAAACAAGGCAAAAGACAGAATAAGCAAATCATTTGGATGTTTTTTTCCCCCTCTCTCTTCTTTAATAAAACCCTTTTCTCTCCCTTTCCCTGAAGTCCTAGAAAATGACTAGTTGGAAAGCTTCATCTTTTAGGATGCAAAGAAACGGTCTCAAGTTGCACTAAGTGAGGTTTAGATTGGCTATTGCAAGAAACTTCATCACTGAAAGGGTTATCACACACTGGAATAAACTCCCCAGGGAGGTGGCTGAATCATCATCCCTGGAGTTGTTTAAAAGATGCAGAGTTGTGATGCTAAGGGACCATGGTTTAGCACCAGACTTGCCAGTTAGATAATGGTTGGACTTGATGATCTTAAACGTCTTTTCCAACCAAAATTATTATTTTATGATCTGTTGCTGGTGTCAGGCCTGCCTCTGCCCTTGGTGCTGTGCTGCTTCCCTACATGATGCCTGGGCTCAAGGCAGGGAAGGGGCTGAGGATGGACTGAGGCTGAAGGCTGGGGATGGCCGCAGCAGCTGAGGAACAGGGAAAGCATTGGGGGATTTTAGGCAGCCGAAAGAAGAATAAGGGTAGACTTACTTTTGCAAGCTCTGCTCCCCTCCCATGTGCATGAGATCCCCTGTTTTCCAAAATCCAAACAATCTTCTGCAATCTCCACATTTGGCTGGGACTGGTGGGGAAATGCCTGGCAAAACCTGCTGCCAGGCCCAAGGTAATTGCCCACTTGCCCAGCTCGGTGACCCCAGTCCCTGGCTCCGTGGCCAGCCCCTGCCCTCTGCTGCTGAGACCTGGAAGTGCCAAACTCAGACCAAGCAGCCCCAAACCTGCAGGGTACTCGGCAGAGCTGGAGAGTTGGGGCTCTGGATATGGCTTTTCATTGAGATCTGCCTGGATAGGCTGCAGGGTGCTCCCTGCCTTGTACCTCTCACACCCAGGAATAGCTTGTGGTACTTGGCATTCATTCCCCTACGCTTAATTTCATCCCATTTAGAGCTAGTAAAAACTATTCCCTGCAAGCAATTTATTCAACAAATGTAGCTGGCACTTTCTGTTACTGAGTTGTCCAGAAAGAGACCACAATTTTTAATGATTTTTTTCCATTCAGTGAAATGCTCTTTATGACCGTGTTTGAGCTTGGGGTTGGTCATGAATGGCAGCAGAGTGAAAAAAAAATATCCGGTGGTGGCCCTATCTGAGCTGCAGTTTGCTATTCAGGCTGCGAGGCTGGGCACCTTATCGCTCTGCATATTGTTTCTCTCCCCTGAATAGGAGCCCTTGTCTTCCTCAACTACCTCCACTTCTCCCCAGCACAAAATTAATTTCATCCTGCAACAAATCCGTCCGCTTCCTTAAATGAATCTGTTGCTGGCCCTGAAAGATCTCTGGGCATGCAAAATCTCATTTCTGGTTGAACACCCACCAAGCCAGCCAGGGGTACGAGCAGGTGGTACCCAAAGGAGCTCAGAGCTGTAGTTACACTGCGAACCTGACTCTGATCTTTTCTGCTGCTTATAATGCCCTGCAAGGCAGCTCTTGGGGGTGCGCAGTTCCCTGAGCATCTGGGGCTCCCCATCGAGCTCTCCCACCCTGCTGTCTGCTCCTGGCTGATGTCTAGTCGAGCCTGACAGATTGAGCTCTTTTAATTTTCCCTTAGAAATCACACAATTGTCAGGGTTGGAAGGGACCTCAAGGATCATCTAGTTCTAACTCACTACCACCACCATGGGCAGGGACACTTTCCACTTGATCAGATTGCCCAGAGCCTTAAAATCCTTCAGGGATGGGGCTCTCACCACCATCTCTGGGCAACCTGGTCCAATGTCTCACCACCCTCATGGTGAAGAACTTCCTCCTGATGTCTAATCTATAATCTCCCCTCCTCTAGCTTGGATCCATTCCCCCTAGTCCTATCACTACCTGACACCCTAAAAAGTCCCTCCCCAGCTTTCTTATGGGCCCCTTTCAGATACTGGAAGGCCACAATAAGGTCTTCTCAGAGCCTTCTCTTCTCCAAACTGAACAACCCCAACTCTCTCAGCCTGTCCTCACGGGAGAGAAGCCCCAGCCCTCTGCTCATCCTCATGGCCCAAATCAATCCCCTGAGCCCTTTAATCTGTTGTAGGGGATTTCCCTCCCTCCACACTAATTTCTCAGCAATTTGGTGTGCTCTGAAGATGCAGGTGTGTTACTGGACCCAGGGCTGGATGTATGATCCTGCCAGCAATTGCATCTCCCATCCCTTCCCGGCTCTAACCCTCCTCTACTGGCAGCCTGGGATGATGCCGTCTGCTCATGCTGCCATCCCACGCATGTGCTCTGTCTTGTTTCCAGGGCTTGTGAACAGCACCAAAGTCCTTTTCATTCTGTCTAATCATGAGAAACGTAGAGGAATACTCACAGTCACTCGCCTAAGGAGAGGTTTGCCAAAAACATCCTATCTGGAGCATTTTTATAGTAACAGTGTGATGAGGAAAAGATGGTGAGGGCTCACCGTTCTAATTAGGAATGTTTCTGTCTTGCAAGAAGGATTGGTGGGTAGTATTTATGGATATGAGTAGGTTCAGAAAAATTCCTAGCACCATCTGTTTGAGAGAGAACAGGAAGAATTTCAATATGCTTTAGACCTTGAAGAGTAATGTTTGTGTAACAGGCCCATAAAATCAATTTCTAATAGTTACAGGTACCCCCTCAGGAATTTAAATAGTCTGTTAACAAAGTTATTCCATCTGCCAAGCAAATGCACTAAATATGCACACAACACACTGAATGTACGGCTTCATGTGACTTCACGGCATGCCCTCGGGTCCTGAATGCTGCTTTTGCTCCTGGGGTTACACTCAGTCTTTCTTGGTGGCACTGTGCTATGTATTTCCAGTACAGGGGGAGCTCAATCACCTGCCTTTGTCCTGGTGAATAGATCACCTTTATTGTCACCTTGTCCCATGGGAGCCAAGTGCAGAGGTCACTCTGCCCTGGTCCTGTTCCCCTCTCCATCTCAGCTGCCCATCACATGCCAGGGGAGAGAGGACTGGCCATGGGGGTTGGAAGGGCTGTAGGTGACAGGAGGGTCTGAAGGAGTAAATGGGGGGCACTGCAAGGGGCATGATCAGCCCCTTCACACCCTATTTGCAGACATTTTAAGCTGATGCTGCAGTCTGGCTGATGATTCAGTTGGGCTTTGATCTGCTTCCAGTCTCCTCACTCCTCTGTGGTGCTTTGCTTTTCCATCACCACTTTGCCCTGCTCAGTGCTAGGCCTGCACTGCATCCTGCCTCGGATGTTGGAGAACAAGCTGACAATGTGGGGCATATGCAGATGAACTGCAAATATGTAATCCCATTAATTAAACAGTTTGCGTTTAACACTGCCCATGGAGCTGCTCGACACCTCGCCAGCTCTGCAAAGGTTGTGTTCTCTGTGTTATCAGGAGTGATTTATGGTGAGAGTTAGGTTGTGTGTCCAGAATATCGATGGAGGAATTTGCTGCCTATTGTGTTTAATAGCTGCCAGGGTCCCTCTTCGTACCATCCTGTCATTTGCTGCCTGCCAGCCTATGCAGGTCTGGGAACACATCTCCATCCAGGCAGAGTTATTGATTACAGCGTGTTTGGGCCAGGCGCTGGCTGTGAGTACGTCCTCAGGATGACCAGCCCATGCTGAGCCACTGCAGGCACAGTGCTTGCTGGCCACTGTCCCCAGATTCCCCTGTCTGCCTGATGCTGCATCCCTCCAAGGAAGGTGCCCCATTTCCCCCAGATCCCCAAGTGATCTCTCCTCCCCACCTCATTTCAATGGGAACTGAAGTGAAACATCAGCAGCTCTCCACGCCAGCAGATTTATTCCTTTTTGGTCCCCATTTCTCTTCACGCAGTCAGTTAAACCTCTTTGCTGGGGAGCGGAACTGGAAGGCTAAAACCTCAGGTGAATTGCACAGCCTGTGCTGCTCCATGTTGTGATGAGGCAGCCCCCTGCATAGCCCAGCTTGCACAAATTTAATGGATTTATTTTCTTCACCCTGCAGGCAGATGAGGCACAGAAATCCCATGAGATTCACCAGCGGTCCGGCACTAGATGCCCCGGGTGGATGAGGTAAACCCCTGCATGCCTGGGGCATGCCAGGAGGCTGGGATTTCCTCAGTGCTTTCCTGGTGATGATCCCTTTGTGCTAGGCAGTTTCTACTTCTTTTTTAATTTAAAAATCCACATTCCCACTTCCACATAGCTCGTTATCTAAGGGCGTGTGATGAGGTGTCCAGGGGTCTGTCCCGGCAGAGATGATGCAGAACACATTTGTGCAGGCTGTTGGATTTGACCCCCCCTCTCCCTCAGGGAGCGGGTGGTTTTCATTTCAGCCTCTTCCATTAGAAGCTCTAAGGGGAGCTCCATCTATTAACTGAGAACTGCAGGCCTGTAAATTTTGGCAAGAAAAAGCCTTGGAAGCAAATCATCTGTATTTTCTCAGGGCTGTTTGTCCTCCCTCTTTACATGTGCAGCCTTTGCTGGTCAGGAGGCAGGTACCGCCACTGACTCCTTCGCCACATGTGCAGATTGATGGTGTCTGCTCCAGAGCCCACTCCCTCTTCCCTTCCCTTCCTCTCCCTCTCAGTTTTGTTCTTTCCCTTTTGAGCTGTTTCTGCTTTGTTTGGGAGATTCCTTTAGCTGCCAAGTCCTGATTTGTATCTGTTCATTTCCTAGGGCAAACGCATTGATCTGTGATTTCTGTTATGATACTGCAGATTTCTGTTCCTTTTTTTCCCTTGCCTTTTTTCTTGCCTTTTTCTTTTTCCTTTTTTTTTTTTTTTAAAACTTTATCCTGCTGTCCAGGAGGCGGTTTCTGTGCTATGGAGAAGCACAATGTTTCTAGAAAAAACTGTGTGTTTCCCTGACTCATGGCTGTGCCTAATTGCATACAGAGAGAGCGTCCACCCCTCTTAGTTCCAGTGTAATTCTTTGCGGCGTGTTCCTTTGTGATTGTGTTATTCCAGCAAGAACAGCCACTCTCCTTCCAGATATTTATTCTTTTCATGAACATCAGCATACTGGCAAAGGGTTGGGCTTTTTTTTATCCTTTTTTTTTTTTTTTCCCCCATCTTAATACTCTGCTTCATAGCTCAAATCGGGGATTTATGCTTCAGGGATCTCACAGAAGACTTTCCTCTTTTCTGCTACCTCTTTCCAGAAGCGCCGTCTTTCTGCACCAGGATTTGGAGTTCTTGGACATGTGTTACTGCTGCTGCTGGGGAGGCTGCTCACTGCTTTTGTGTTTGTATTTACTGCAGTGTTTGGCTCTTTAATTTTGCTTTTTCATTTTTTTTGGTGAAGAAAGTGACGTGATGCAAATGAATGCTGGAGCATTCAGGGCAGAGGCAAACAATCCCCAGGCACCCCAAGAGCAGAAGCTTGCAGGGAGTGAGAGGGCAATGGGCATTATCTCCCCTTGCAGCCATGGATGGATATTCTGGGTGTCCCACCAGGGCTAAGACAGAGGGACAACAGCCTTGGCAGAGGCAGGTGAGCACCCAAGATGTGCCAAACACCTTTGCATAGTGAGGGCAGTAGGAGAAAGTGTGGGTAAGGCAGGGATGCCTCCCAAACAGACTGCTTACCTGTATTGCACCTCTCCCTGTGCTAAGGATAACGGGTTAGCCTTTCATCCTGGAAGGCCTTATTTTATATTATGAGTTAGTTTTACAGCACCCTGATGTGTGCTCAGCACTTTATGGTGCAGGAAGAAAGATGAGGTCCATGCGACAGATTTACCCAGCCTTAAATCCTGACTGACTTCCAAAGGCAAGCAGCAGTGTGGCTGTGTCCTGGCCTTCCTTCTGCCTTGCTGCCACAAGGGCTTTGAGCCACTTCTATAGGGGAAAAATGTTGGCATGCAATGAGGACATGTTTGCCCAGCCCAGTGTCTCAGCTGCAGGCTGTGCTGGAGCTGGTGGGACTCAGCAGCCAGCAGCAGCCATGTCGGGGGTGGGGGGGGCGGAGCAGGGAGCTGCACTGGAAGACAGCAGGCTGGCCAGAGCCATGACCTATCTCAGGCAAGCTGCTGGTACCCTGACAGAGGGTTCTTGGGTACTAGCAGCAAGCCATCGTTGTTGTCTGGGCAGGATAGGCAAAACATGCCTCCCAGGGCTCCGGGTGCTGCAGGGATGCTCATCCTCCACAGGACTGAACAAGAAGACGCTGGGCCCTCTGCCACATCCCCATCCCCGGGCGCTGCCGTCGCCCTCCCCAGCTGCGTGGGAACGTCTCCCGGGGGCTGGAGCATGCCGAATTTCACTTTTCAAATGGGGCTCCTGGCACCCAGCCAGGCAGAGCTTCGTGTTGTCAAATATTTTGGCAAAGCATGTCTCAGCTTTAGTCTGAAGAGTCTTTCGCTAGGGAAACGGCGTCGAGCCGAGCAGCCAGCCTGATCCCAGCACAGAGGGAAGCGCCACGCTGCTGGCCACATCCTGTGCTGGTGGTGCTGGTGCTGGGGTGCCGTCACATCTTGGCTGGGGTGCACTGGGGACTGCAGCTGGGCTGGATGCCTCTGGCAAGCAGGGAAAGGGCTCATAAAAAGGTGCTTCAGGGTGACTGAAATGATTTGTGAAATCAGGCTGAGCGGGGCAAATTGTATTGACAAGAATAAGAAAACCTGAAGAAGTGATTTTTCAACTCGCTATTTTGGCTTTTTGTTCTGAAATTGCCCTGCATTAAAAAGGAATAAAAGAGAGGCGAGGGGTGGGGGGAAAAAAACCACAACACAAAACCAACCAAGCTCTAAGTAAACTAGAAATAAGGGGACTGTATTTTTTTTACCAGCTCATTGGAAAAATGAAACATATTTGTTCTGGGTCAGACCAAAATGAGCAAAGCAATCAGTTATCCACAGGGCCGTGGTGCAGGCTGGCTCTCCTTCTGCTCGCTCTCCAGGGCATCTTTGCAAAAATATCCAATACCTTTTTTATGATGTTTGAAAGAAAATATCTCCAGGGAGAGGGGAAAAAAAAAAAAAAAAGCAAGGTGTGATGCCCCAAAAGTCTGCTTTCACTGCTTGGATGGACCTATCCTTCCCTCCCGCGGCCGCCGCTCCTTCTCCTGCCTGTCACGTTGTGCGGTCATAGCACACATACTCACGGCCCCAGCACCATGATGGGTTTTGAAAGCCTGAGAAATCCTCCCCAAAGCCTGGTTTCCGGCCAAAAAAACCCGAGGTTACGCAAACATATGCATAGCTTGCAAACAGGCTGTGTGTGTTGGATGGAGAGCAGCTCTGTGAAGCAGGTGTGAGCTGATGCGGGAAGAGCTGTGCCGCCTCATGTCTGCGCCGAAACCCTCATGTCAGCCCACAGACTAAAACCAGGTCTCTGGAACTGAGCACAAGAGAAAAAAAAACAACAAAACCACAGAAGAACAAAAGCCCTACAGCAGCATCCCGAGCACAGTCCCACAAGATCCCCTGCCAACAGGTGGTGCCACCTTTGTGGGTTAGTGCTGCGGGATATCTTTCTGCAAGATGCATGCAGGAGGCTGTGGGGTGACTACCCCAACCCAGCTCACCCACCTGTGTGCCCCCCACCATTCTGCTGTCATCCTGGACATAACCCACCAAGCAGGAATTGCTCATGCAGAGGTTTGAAGGTGTATGGCTCTATAGCAAAGGCACCCCTGAAGTCTTGCAAGCCAGTGAAAGCTCCTTTAGTTCCAGTTTCTGGCAACTGCCAAGAAAAAGCTTATTTGAGTTTAAAATCTGTTCAGAAGAGTCATTCTCTTCTGAAAAACTGCATCTGTCAAAGCACCATGGTGGGGTTGCATTTATTACATATTAATGACTCCACATCAGATGTATTTGCTTTGCAGTACCAAAATATTGGAAATCCCAAAGTATTAGCATTCCTGATGGGAACTGTCAGCCACAGAAATCTTGGTGTCTGGGAGTCCAGCAGAGCCATAGCATTACCCACAAAAAGTGCTCCCTGGGCCAGTGAAAGCCATTGTGGCAGGGTGCAAATGTACTGTCCTGGGGCTGCATGGTTATAACCTTATAAAAGATGGTGTGAAAGATGTGAGCCTGTCTCACTCCACTCCAGAGCTGTTGGCTGTACCAGCTGCTCATCTGGATGCTCTCAGCAAACAGGGTGAAGTGGCTCATGCCAGAGCAATAATGTGGAAGGAGATGCGTGGTGTGAGAGGACTCAAGGGCAGAAAGTGGACAGCAGTATTTGCAGCATGGGACTTTTGACACACAGTGTAAGAGGCTGAGCTGAATGGAGATGCTCTGTGGCATTGAGAGGATCATACAGAGTGTGTATGCATTTCTTTGATTGCTCCCCAGAGGGGCATATTTGGGTATTGGACCCTATCCCCTGGGTTGCTGAGCAGAGCAAGTATCTGCCACAGGGACCAAGGCCCACAGGGTGATCTCAGCTGAGTGTCTTCCTGCTCCTTCACATCATTCCTTCAGTCCTTCGAGGCAGGGAAGGGTGCTGTATGGAGCAGGAGAGTACCAGGCAGAGACAATTCTCATGGGGCTGCTGCTGGATGAACAGCAGTGCCAACACTGGGGAAGCCATGAATGGGACTCTGCTGCTTGCATGATTTTTCCAGGCAAATAAAGGAGACTAAAATAGATGCTCTCTCTCATTCCCTAGCTAGGCATAGGCACCAAGAATTATCCCTTGAGATGGTTTTCTGCAGCCTTTGTGGTACCCCTGTGAGGCACCAGACCCCCACCAAGCACAGACCCCATGCACAGCAGGGCTGGCTCACTCCTGGATACCTTGCTGGCAGTGAGCCTTTTGCTTGTGCTTGCAGACACACCTGGGCAGTTCATCTATAACATCCTCTTTCCTCACGCATCTCTCCACCAGATTTCAGTAGGTACAGACACACTTCCTGGGCTGTCTTCTCCTGCTGTTTTGGTTGGGGAAACTGAGGCACTGTAGGGATGTGAGCACAGATGTCTTCTTTTGTGCAGACAAGCCTGTGACAAAGCTGGGATCAAAACCCAGGGGATTAGTGCTTCATTTTGTGCATCTGCTGGAAACCCACCTTTTTCTGTCTCTCCCTACTTCTCAGCATTAGTCTGAAGGAAATGTTGACATTCTGTTGGGGTTTGATTTTTTCCAAGCATGTTGTGTGGGAGTTGTTAAAAGGGTTGCCTACATTTTACAAATATTTCCAGGAACAAGCTTGCTGGTGTCTGGGGCTGTGGAAGAGGGAGTGTGATTCTGACCAGCATGGGCTCGCTGCCAGACTATGCTCTCCATCCATCCACCCATCTACCCATTCATCCAACCATCTATCCATTCATCAACCCATCCTCAAAGCCTCCCTTCCTCCAGTGAATCAGTAACCGTGATGGGTGAGGGGGACAAAGCTTCTATTTAACCCTTCTTTGCCTCAGCTGAGGTGACCAGAGGCTGCTGTCCCCTTCCAGCCTGGCATGGGGGGCCAGTGGCCACATTTCTTGGCACACATTTGTTTTGGAGCATTTTCTGCATCCCACATCCCTGGGGATGGTGGTGTCTGAATGAGGACTGTGAAGCTGCCAGGCTGCTGCCTATTTGTTGAGGGGCACAGGATGCTGATCCTTCCTGGAGAGGTGGCCATGATTTACTCTGCACTCACAGCTGCTGAAGCTGGGGAATGACTGAGGCTGGAGGGCTCCTTCCAGGGGCCACCAATGAGAAGCAGGAGAGGAGAAGCTGTGCTTAGCAGAAGGGCTTGTGAAAAGGTTGGAGGGGAGCACAGAGAATTTGGGGGGGTTCTCGGCAGCAGATCTCCAGGTAACACCAAAGTGAAGAGTAACAGCAGTTCTGGGTGCCACCAAGTGCCTTGATCCCCCTCGGCCATAACTCACACAGTCATGACTCAGTGTAGAGTGTCTCCTGCACCTGCCTGCCTCTATAAAGGATAAATAATAATAGTTTGTGGTTAAAACATTACCCTCAGATGATAATCTGTGGGACATGGCTTATTCAAAGCAGCTGTGCTGGGAGGGGGTAACCTCTCCTTCCTTGGCAAGAAGTTGATTTGTACTCATGGCGTGGGCTCCAAGGCTGTCAGGAGAGGGATGCTGTATAACAGAAGTTTGCAGGCACCATGCATGGCTCTGTGCTCCCTGAAGCAGGCAAGGTACAGGGCACTGTCCACTTGCAATAAGGGCAGTTATCATGCTTCAGACAGAAATAATATCAGCAAAAACTTGGGAGAGGTCTCACCTGGATGAGCAGGTTATGCTCTAAAACAAAGCCAAGCAACACCATTTTCCCAGGCTTGTTACCTCCCTCAGAGGACAGTGATTCTGAGGGGCTGGGTGACCAGGATAACACCAGGGCAGGATCTCAGCCTGGCTCCTGAGGTTCATGAGAGGTCTGGGGACAGACAAGAAAGGTCTCCTGCAAGTGGCTGTGAGTGACGCAGGGCAGAGCGATGGTATTGCAGGTATGTCGAGCACCTTGTTTGTTATACCTCAGACATGTCGCAACACTGCTGGATTGTGTAATGGTTTCCAGGAGATTTTCCTGCTTTTGGCTTTTGGGGCTCTCATTCCCAGGGTTTGGTTTCTGCCAGAGGTGGGATGTGGTAGAGAGAATGAATTAAAATCTCTGCACAGAGATACCAAATGTGTGATGAAGAGAGGGAGGAGAAGATTTTTGCCTTTTAAAACTGTTTTGTGTGTGTGTGTGAGCACCTTCCTTCCCGAGAGCTTACAGGCATGGGGTGAAAGCTGGGTGCAGTTTTTGATCTTGGTAGCCTAATATTACTCCATTCCATGTTAAGTTGTACATCCTGACATCAGGCATTTCGCCCACAGGGAGTTAAATACTTCTTTCTAGCACCAATAAGAGGTGGTATTTGACAAATGTCCTTCCTTGCCTTGCCACCACAGGAGGCTGAGAATCCTGTGATCCAACCTGAGCACTTCTGCAGCAGCCCTCCTGCCCCCATCTGCGTTCCCCCGCAGAGGCCAAGGTCTCCTCGGTCCCAGTTTCAGCACATGCCTCCCCTCCTTTTGCTCTCCCTTTGCTCCCTGCTGGGGATGGGAGAGCTTGCAGCAGACAGTGCAAGCTCGCTTGGCCCCTGCCAGGTGCAAGCACGGAGAGAGCTCGGCTTGCCCTTGCATCCCCACTTCGGGGCAGAGATAAATCCACCGAGCTACCAGTCAGCAAACTCGAGCTCCTCGCTCGGCACGAGCGACCCAGGAGTTTCAGAAGCTTAAAATATTGCACAACTTGGAAGAATTATCACTGGGAAAATTGCTGCAGCACCCCAGGGAAATTCAGCTCTCCGCCACAAAGGCGGAGGCATTCAAGCTTCGCCTTGAAGCGGCTGCAAGAATTTCTCAATTTGGCCATCTTCGTTTTCCAGGATCTCATTCAGCACGTTGGCTGAAATCTGCCTAGCCTGGGTTATGCCTCCAGCTTCTCTTATTTTTGAGAATTCCAGCTAAATGCTGGCATGGTTTATAAGGAATTAAGGGAAGATGTTAAAATGGAAAAAGTTGGGTAAGCTCAGATAGCATTGGAGTGTGTGGCACAGCAAGGAGATCCTCCTCAGTAGGGACTTGGCTCCCTTGTACTGCCACACTCAGCTAGACATGGCACAGATGGGATATGGGCATGGGAGGATGCTCCTGTCCCAGCTCTGATCAAGCACAGAAAATAAAGGGTTGCAGTAATCCCAAATCTGCTTCCCAGTGCATTGTTCTGCAGGGGTGTGCTGGGCAGCAGCTAAAGGGGACCTTTCCATCTCACCACTGCGGGGTGCAGATCCCTTTCACACCTGGGCTTCACCCTTCAGAGGATGAGTTGCACAACATATCTGAGCCCATGGCAAGGTCCCCCTCTGCTCTTCCCTTGCAAAGAATGAAATAACCTGGAAGTTGTTGGTTTCTGGAAGCAATTTAGCGTGGGACGTGGCCATTAATTTAAATAGATTACAGAAATTTGAACTAAGCTGCATATAAATCTTCTGACCAGCTCTTTGGGCTTTGGTCTCTGTTGTTTACACTCTTGTTTTATTTAAAAAAAAAAAAAAAAAAAAAAAAAGACAGACACAGAAACCTTGCTGATTCCTGAAGCAGTGATGTTTAGGTGGAGCTCGCTGCTGCCTTTGTGGGTGCGCATGGCAGGCAGCTTTGCTCTACCACACATATCACCTTTCAGAGCTACTGTGAGCAGGGCGCAGATGTTGTTGGGTCTCAGGTAAAGCCATCAAAGGTGGACGTTCAATCAAGTTTGACATCATCTTCAACCTGAAGGCAAACGGGTTGGTTTTGATTAGCAGCTCGCGGGGCTGAGCCTAACCCATATCAGAGCTGCTGCTGCTACTTTACCTGAATGGCAAAACCACAGATGGTAATTATAATGATAAGTGCTTACAGATTTCCCAACAACAAAGATAATTTGTTTGCTCCATGCCTTGTTAGAAGGGGAATTTTGTTCTGGTGACTGGGTGGTTTGTGAATCAGTTGTTGCCCTTTCACCCTTCTGTCCCCAGCTTGGCTGTTCCCCCCAGCACGGCCATTAAATGTTGATCCAACAAGAAGGGTCCCACCGAGTCTGGTTTCCTCCACAGTGGCCATGGAGACACCAGCCCACAGTAAGGAGCCATCCTGGCCTGGCAGGGAGGAGAATGCTGTTCTAACACCCCTGGAATGGCCTGGGATGCTGGGCAGGGGTGTCCTTCCTCTAAATCCCTCAGCTCCTCACCCCATGCTCACGCACACAACTTTTGGGGTGAAAACTTGCTGCAATGCTGCCTTTGAGCTGCTGGTCCACTGCTGCTGATGCACAGTAGGGTAAAACTCAGCTGCAACCCTCATGCTTACACCATCATCTCACTGGGATGATGAAGTACCTTTCAAGTGGCCGGGTTTGCACCTCTTTCTCCAGAAGCCACTTCCAAAAACAGCAGCTTTCCTCCTGCTGAAGGTGACTCAGTGACCAAAGTCTTGGGAAGAAAAAGGGGAGAGCTTGTCACTGCTGCTCTCTGACAGCCCGAGGTCTCTCTCCACCCTGCAGTTGCTCTCGAGTGCTGGAGTTGGGTTACCTGTAAATTAAACCAGCTGGTGCCAGGGACTGAGGGCTCACCGGCAGCCCTGGCCCTTGTCCACAGCCATTCCCCAGGCAGAAATCCCACAGGTCTGCTCGCTGGCGGTAACTGAGGGCAGCATCTTGCTTGTCATGTGGGCAGGCAGATAACAGCTTTGATTTCTGGGTCTCATTTTAATTATAATGGAAGGACAAGGTTCGTTTAAGTGCCCGCTTTGCTTTCCAGTGATCCTTCCCGGCTGCCAAGTGTGCTGGGCTAACAAAAGCATTCCTCTCCCCTCCGGGGCCGGCCGCGGCAGCCCGTATGGCGAGCAGACGGAGGCCATTAATGCGCACAAGCCCAGCCTGCCCAGCTCCCAGTCCCTGCGCACAACCTGACACCCCAATCAGCCTCTCTGCAAGGAGAAACTACCCTTGAAATGCAGACGTCCTCCAAAAAGCACCCTTACACCAGATCATCTTTGCCTCTCTACCTAGTACCGGCAGAATACCTGCAGGGTCTTGTCCCAGAGCGTGTTTGTCTTCTCCCACAGCTCAGATCAGATGATTTTTTTTCCCGGCCAATAGTACCCAGAGTTGTTCGAGAAGGTGATATTGATCTTGCTCATATTTGTTGCCTTAATGAGTCACAAATTCTGTCTGCAAGCAGAGGTGGTTTGGAGGTGCCGGCTGGCTGCTGCTAACCTGCCTTTCTGGAAGGGTAGGAATTTCAGCAGATTTGGAGAACTGGTGTTTTCTTAGATTCCTAAAGGAAATTACACTAATTGCAGCAATCCCCGTGTCCCTGCAGAAAGCAGATGCGATAGCATCTCCCCAAATATCTGCTCCTGATGACAGTAACCTCCCTACAGCTCTTCTGCCCCACAGCACTGAAGGACCTGCAGCGAGTGATCTGCCAGACCCAAGCACTTATGGCTGCTTCGAGACCAAATTGTTTCTGTGCTGGTTCATCTTTTGGTTGTGGATGGTTAACTGGGCTGGCAAAGACACCAGTATGCCATGTGGGCAGGGGACTTAGTGCATCAGCTGCTCTGATCTTTGCTGTGGCCAAGACTTCATTATTTTGAAATGGTTTTAATATTCACTACACCAATATCCGCACATGGGCATGGCATGTGGGGTCACAGCGCGGTGCTGGTGTGGAATTAATATAAATACTCCGTGGGGTATCTCTAAACAATCATCCCATATTAATCAGCTTAATATTAATCAGCTTTCTCCTCCACTCAGATCAAGGAAAGTCCCCGCTCCAAAGAGGGACGTGGTGCTGGTTTAGGGATGCAGCCTGTTTCCGGAGTGGTGGCAGGAGCAGGACAGTCTGCCTCTCACATCTCTCAGATGCTCCTCAATGGGCTTAATTTAAACATTAACTCCCAATTTGCCTCTGGGCTCAGGGCATGGAAAAAATTAGAGCAAAAGGAGAATTTTTCAAGAAGCTCGGAGTGAGCAAAGCAGGGTTTTAATAGAAATGGTTTTTGACCTTAATTATGGCTTCTAATGGAAATAGTTGTGCAACCTCAGCAGTGGGATTTGGTATGTGCAGGCAGATCTGAGCTGAGGATGATGATGGGAGGATGGCAAGAGCTTGGTGGCCTCAGTTGCTCTTTCACAGAAGGCTCTCAGAAAGCAGGGTTGAGGCTGGTGGGGTGAATGTTCATTTCCACCAAATGCAGCTCAGAGTTGCTCCATCCAGAGCTGAAGTTTCACCTTATTTCTGCTTCAGACAAGAATGTAAGTGACCTCAAGTACCTCATCGCTGCCAGTGGGACGTGCAGATGAGTACCCAGCACCTTTGGACAGAGGAGCAGGGAAAGCTTGTAATTTCCCACTGGGATCAGCATGGCAAGTCCCAGCACGAAGTCAGCACAGCTTATCCTGCCTCTGTCCTCTCCTCCATGGAAGCAGCTCTCAGCTGTGTACAGCAATACAACAAACTCCAGCACTGCTCTCCAGGGATAAGTGATGCTGATGAGAACTGCTGAAATACTCTTTTGAAGAATCCAGATTGCAAAATAATGACGTGGTGTTAGCCAGAGGTGGGAGTGGGATGGAATTATTACAGAAGAGGAAGCACATCACCTTTGGTATGGGGTCAAACCTCCTTGCTCTGGAAACCTGCTCTAATGGGTCACCTGCCACCACCTTGTAGCAATGACGTGTGGATTTAATGTGACTTAGAAACCTCAATTTAGGGTGATAAATTAATGTTGGCCCTTTGAGGGGCTGGGTTCTACTTGGCTCATGCCCTCTCCTGCCACAAAACCATGTGAGTTTCTCGGGCTGTAGGTCCACCAAAAGGCTTGCTTGTGGCTATGGAAATCGAGGTGGGACAAGTGGTTGAGTAGCATCACTGCAGGGCTGGAGAACATCAGCCAATTCCACTGCCACCAGCAGGGCAGACTGGGATGATGGGAGACATGGAGGGACTTGAAGAAGGTGTGACCTCCTCCTGTGCCTGCATGTTGCCAGGAACAGTCATAGAAAATGACAGTGACATCTTGCAAAGTTTTGTTCTTCTTTACATCTGCAGCAGTGCCAGAACAGATGGGGAACGGCCACCCCTCTCCCCCTGCATGCTGTGGAGAGCTCTGTGTCACATCATCCTCTTGCCAGAGCTCAGACAGCTTTAGGCTGACCCCAAAGGGAGAAGTCACCTCCCAGAGGTACCATCCATCTCTTCTGGAATTAAATGCAAGAAATATGTGTCACCTCCCAACAGGGAAGGGAAATGGGGTACAGCAATCTCCCTCCAGGCCTCGGCAGGGTCTTTGGGAATGCATTCATGGCATGCATCCTGAATGCCTGCTATCAGAAATGATGTCTTGAGTGTGACCGTGAGGAAGGATGGAGGCTGCAGCAGCTCTGTCACCTCCCAGGTCAGGAGTCAGTGACCTGCAGTATCTCAAATGTAGCTTTTACCTTAGCAAAAGCAGAGACATGATGCTCTGCTCTCAGATGGGGTCCAAGGGCAAGGTCTCCCTAGGTTCACCACCCCCAGCAGCCACCACCAAGGCACATGTCCTCACATTTTCAGCTCTTAGTTCTTGGAAACACTGGGAGCTCTGACCATTAATTTTAATCCTGAAAAGGGTGCTGGGAAACCCCAGCCCCAGTGTGGGGGTTGAGCTATTCGGAAGATTCAGGCTTTGTTGCTGAAGATGCAAACGTGTTAGTTCCCCTCCGCTGCCCCTGTCTCTGTGTAGGCTGCAGAAATAAAGCATGCCTTTAACATGCAGACGTTTAACCCTTTCCAGCCTGCAGTTTATACACGGCCTTAACTAGTACAAAGAATTGTTCCATGCATTTTGACAGCCACTGTTTTAAAGCTCTTATCGCATTTATTTCTTCTTTTATCGAGGGTTTTGTATTGTGCAGTGAAGATTCGTCTCTACCCTTGCCTAGTTTATCTATAATTCAGGACATTTTTACACTTAGGTTATAATTGACTTTTCCACGCTGCAGCAACTCAAACAATAACTATTAATATTCAGCAGTCCATAGTGATAAAGATTTCCATTTACCTTCTTTTACTTAACCATGTGAATATACAGCATCCTATCTCACACAGTTAATATTGAATTCATTCATATTTACTCTCCATTTTCCCCTATAACAATACTGAAAGCATGAGCACTGCAGCTCTGGGGACATCTGACTCCCATATCTGTTCTCAGCTGGCCAGCTCTGCACACTCAGAGGGGAGCTGGCACCAACTATGCCATGCTGCTGGGTGACCATCACCCTTCAGGTTTTCCTGGGGCTGGGTCAGAAGGTAGAGCACAGCATGAAACACAACATCTCTGCCTTCCTCACAGAATCACAGAATTGTCAGGGTTGGAAGTGACTTCAAGGATCATCTAGTTCAAACCCCCCTGCCATGGAGCAGGGACACTTTCCAGGAGATCAGGTTGCCCAGAGCCACATCCAGCCCAGCCTTAAAAACTTCCACCTCCAGGAGGAGGACTTGGGTTCTGCCACTGACGAGGACACTGCAATCACCTCCTGGGGTGTTTGCAGCCAAAAAGCAGTGGCATGTGGTAATGCTGTGAATGGACGTGTGGGTGTGCAGGGCAGGTTGATGGTGACCGAAGCTGGGAGGCATGCTTCCTGCTGGGAGGGCAGGGCAGCTCATTGTTTAGGAGGACAACACAGAGCCGGGAGCCTGGTCACCGGCCTCAGGAGCTTCTAGTGTGAGCTTACACAGTGCTGGAGCCTGGGAACACACCAGCCCGAACCCCTGTCCTCTTGCTGCTGTAAAATGCATGACGGCAGCAACTGGGAGAGACTGAATGCCAGTACTGCAGCCAAGGCTCTGCCACACTGCTGTTAGCACCAGCAATTGCAAAGGCTCTGCCTCGGGGGCTTTATTCTGCTGCAAAGCCTCCTACTGAGGTGCAAAGGCATCCTACATCTGGGTGCTGCTAGGACCAGCTCTAGGTTGGCAGAGGAGCCAGGAGGAAAACCGATGAGAAACTTCAAATCCACTCACTCTGATGCTGGGCAGCAGATGATGAGGATACATCAGTGAAGAGGAAGAGTTGATTGGAAGGGTGAGCTGCCCCTTGCTGCTGGGATGTGGGGATGAAGCCATTCATATTCCCTTCCTATTGCCCCTGTGAAAACTGGATGCCTTCACCCTAGCCATGTGTGGATCTGCATGAGAATCCCCAGAGAGGCTGGCACCACTGGTCACCCCAGGCTCCTGGCACATAGCTGGCGCTGCCAGTCTGGGAAACACTGTCCTGGGGAGATGCCCTCCCATCCATTCATCTCCCTAATGGAAGGTGGAGCAGGGACCAGCTGCAAAAGCCAGCAGCCAGCTAGGTATTAATTGCAGCTGTGTGGAGCCATTGTGACTGAGCTCTTCCTTCTAATTATGAAAAATGTCCCACACAGGGCAGAAGTGGCAGGGCTGTTCCCCGCGTGCTCAGAGAGAATGACTTTCCCAGACAGCTTTCTGCCAAAAAGAGAGAGGCTCTTCATGCTCTCCACCCCAGCCACCCACAAAGCGGGGCTGTTCCCACCGGTGCCATTGCTGAGCTGCTCCTGCACTTCACGGCTAGTTAAGGGCTAGTGGGGTTAAATGGATAGTCCATTAATCTCCCCCACTTAGGTCAGAGCTGAGGGACACACATGCACATGGCGGGTGATTTATGGCCAGCCTGGGCCCATGCCCCCTTCCCTTGGCTGCTGCCAGAGCTATCCAGTGCAGCGCGTGCTTGCCAAGCACTGCCAGGAGGACAGTGTGCCAGCAAACTGTTCCCTGGAGGTGGTGCCTTCAGTGTTTCTGCTGCCTACCCCCTGAAGATCCCTCAAGAGCAGGACCTGCAGAGATGCCTCAGGAGCAGGATTCTCTACATAGAAGCTTTCACCCCAACCACTTCCACCATCTTCCCTGCCTCAGTTTTCCCATTGCTAGGCATGTTGCAGCCTCTCCCACAGAACCCATCAGAACTGGTGCAATGCCCATCCCAGCACAAGTGAAGGCTTCCATGTCACTGGGGCAGCCACTCCCAGTGGGATCACAGGATCACAAGATGTTAGGGACTGGAAGGGACCTATGAAGGTCATCGAGTCCAATCCCCCTGCCAGAGCAGGACCACAGAATCTAGCACAGGTCACACAGGAATGCCTCCAGATGGGTCTTGAAAGTCTCCAGAGAAGGAGACTCCACAAGCTCCCTGGGCAGCCTGTTCCAGTGCTCTCTGACCCTCACAGTGAGGAAGTTCCTTCCCATGTTGAGACAGAACCTCCTGTGCTGGAGTTTATATCCATTGACGTAGCCCTCGAGCTGGCCAATGTTTCGGGGTCATCACAGCCACCAGGAGCTGGGGGCTGTCCCTGTGGCACGTGCAGAGATGGGTTTCCCTCTTTTTTTCTTTCCTTCTTCTCGTGTTCCCCTTGGCCTCGGCTCAGAAGTGCACGCTATCTGCCTGCTATTAGCCTGCCTGCTGCTATCTGCCCCGGGAGCAATCGCAGGGTGAATGAATAAACACAACAGCATTTAGCAAGATCTGAGAGGAGATGTGATGATAATTTCTTCCCTGCAAATTGTCCGCGGCCGTGTGCTCAGCGCGCCGAAGGCAATTAGAGCAGAGCGGAGCTGGCAAGGCGAGGGGCGACGCCGGAGGAGCCGCGGCTGTGGAGGAGCCATAATAACAATTTAGATTCTATTTAGATACAAGTGGCTACAAGTTGCGTCTCAATATTGAATCAATCGACACAGACAAATGATTTAACATGGAGGCGTTTGCAGGAGTGGAAAGAGAGGGACCAGCCTTGTAGAGACGGCTGGGTGCAGGGGGGACAAGTGGATGGGTGGCCAGGGTGGATCCAGAACTCCTGGTAGCGTGGAGGGGAGATGGGAAGGGGCAATCCTGAGGGGAACAAATGGCTTTTCTAGCAGCTTTTGGCACTCTGGGCTGCCTTGCGTTCGGCATCGATTGGGGAGGTATTTTTAGAGGCAGTCTGGTATTTGTTAACCTTCTCATGCAGCGTGGGGCTCACTTCTAGGAAGCATGTGTGCGCGCACGCGTGCGAGAGGCAGGAGAGATCCTGCCAGAGATAAAAAGTAAGTAGCCAGCCCCAGCCAAAGGCCGGGCACAGCTGTATAAATACAGGGCGGTCCCCCTTGCCCCCCACCTCCTTGCGGCGAGTGGGGCTGGTGACACTGGAGAATGCTTTGCTGTCATTAGTTAATTGAGCTGCTGATGTTAAGAAAAGGTTATGTATTTCTCCTGGTAGTTTTTCTTTGTAAGACTCTGACAGGGCTTGCTTGCAAGAGCGGTGGCAATGTCGCAGCTGGGGATGCGGAGCAAATCTTCCCTGAGCTGGGGATTATTTTTTTTTCCCTTTTCATTCCCCCCTTTTCCCTTTTTTCCCTCCCATGTGGCAATGGCTCTGTGGAGGAGTGGCGAAGCCCAAGCTGCCCTGCGTGCCTGCCTCCTGTAAGTGATAACCCTCACTGCCGCCCCAGCAGGGTCTCCTCGCCGGCCTGGGGACCACCAGCAGTGCAGCCCCTCTGCTCCTCTACCTGCTCCAGGAAACAGCCTGAGGACTGAGGCATAGTGACTGCTGTCCTCTTGCAGCCAGGCTCACAGCACCCAGGAGGAGAAGGGAGATCAGATCTGGTCTATAGCACTGGGAGTGTTGCAATTTTCTGGGGATGCTCCCATGAAAACTGAGAAGCTCCAAATTGTACCCATGTGCACAGTGCTGCTGGAGGGGTCCCCAACCATTCAGAGCTTGGCTTGTGCCATGAAACTCATTTCTCTGCAAGCACTGTTAATGTGCATCCCTCGAGATTGAGTGACAGGGGCCTAGTCTCTTTCCTCTGCTCAAAGCAGTACTGCTGGGAGGTTTTCCCAGAGGCAGAAGGTTCACGTGGGATACCTGTGAGCAGCAAGGCAGGCTGCTCCACAGGGCAGTACCAGGAGGGAAATGTGGATGTGGGGGCTGCTGAGGGGGCTGGAGTGGGTTAGGCTCTAGCAGCCTGACTTAGCTGCTACAACCTCCATCCCCTTGCTTGGGGAAAGCAGCGGGGAGACAGTGGGGGAGTTAGCTGTCTGTAGGTGCAGGAGGATGAGTTTGCTGGGAGTGCAGCAAAGATGCGTGTTGCATTCATGCTTAATGGTCACTTGAACCCCCTGTGCTTGTGAAACACTTCCCAGGTGATCAGCGCCTCCTGGGGACAGCAGGACCAGCTTTTGCTGTGATTCATCATCCTGCTGCTGCTGTTCCTGAGCAGCTTTCAGGTGTTCCCATCCACAGGAAGCAGAGGGCTGTCATTATCCACCCCCTCGCAGCCAGGCCACCAAGGCAGAGGAGCAGGCTGGGCAAGCTCCTGGCTGGGATGGCTGCACTCACAGTGAGAGCAGCTCAAGCCATGCCACACAGTGTGGCCCCAGGGCTGGCTGCCATGTCCCACCGGGGCCCACTGCTCCTCATGCAGGAGGTGCATCCTCCCGCAAGGGGAAAGGAACAGTTGAGCATGATAAGCCATTGCTGAAGCACCAAAAGTGTGGGCTTTCACCTGCCCTTCTCCCGTGGGGATGCTTATGCCAGTGTACAATCTTGCAACAGATTTTGTTCAACCAGTTGCCTTCCACCTCCTCTGTCTTCAGGTTTCCACCAAGACTGCCTAAATCTCAGTGGTTTTATTCCCCTAAATGTCTCAATTCTGTGCCCGCAGCTCCTGAACCAGGTGATCACTTGGCAGCCAACCTAACAGCAAGGCAGTGCACCAGCCATGCTAACTGGTGGCAAGCTTGGCTCAACCAGCACAACCCCTCTGCATCCCTGCAGCCTTCCCAGCCGAGCAGCAGAGCCCTGACGCAGAGCCCTGACACAGAGCCTTGCAAAATATCTGCCATAAAACCAGTACTGAGGTGGAGGGAAGCCCGTAAGGAGTGGCCAGGTGCAGCACGGGGATGTGATGCATGGCTGCACTCCCACACACTGGTCCTAGCACCATGTCATTCTCAGCAGGATGAAATGTGACCCCAGGCAGCCACCAGGCCACCGCCGCATCACCCTGCCGGGGTCAGAGCCCAGCCTGGCAGCGGTTCTGTCCACAGAAAAGGTCACTGACCCTGGCTTCCCACTGCTGCCTGCCACAGGGAGGTCACCATGGCCCCCTCCACCAGCACAGCAGTCGCTGGCTGCTCCTTAATTAATCCCAGGCAAAATTAATCAGTTGACATCCGACAGCTGAAGAGCGGATGGCAATTGCTCTGGGGCTGTGCCTCCTCCAAACAGCAGCACTGGACCTGGCTGAGTGCTTCTGGCCCCGGTGTTGGAGCCAGGGGCCACAATGGGTCTGCCTAGTGGTGCCATCACACAGCCTGTCTGGGACATGGATCTGTTCTGTTCTCTTCCATGTACTGCCAACCTATCTTTGGTGGAAATGGCCCTGCTGGAGGTGTCCTGGGGGCTGCCCCATTGCACAAATGGGTGCTTGAGAGGGAGGTGCTGTGCAGCAATGAGTGCTATGGCCATAGGTTAAGCTCCTGAGAAAGGTGATAGGAAAATGGCTCCAGTGGACCAGGAGAGTGTTAATTTACACTCCACTGCCTGGTTTGCTCAGACAGGACAGCACAGGCTTGAACCTGCTCTTGCCAGAACTTCTCATACCCTCTTTGCCTGGCAGATGGAAGAAGTATGATCCTGGCAAGCATTTTGGTTAGGTAGCACCTGACACTTGCCGGATGTTTCTTCAGGGTCTCCAGGAGGTCTGCTGGTGCAAATGGGTGATGTTTCTTACCAGATCTACCACTGGGGCCTTTCTTTCAGTGTGGCCAACCTGAGCACACCTGGGATACATTCAAAACTCTCTGGGGTTGTGTTTGCCAGCCTTTATTCCTGATGGGAAGATGCTTTCCCACTGCTGCAGAGCAAATCAGTCCTGGTACCACAGCAGCAGCTGTTTGGTGACCACGCTGCATTCCCCTCATTGCAGAGAGGATGGCTTCCCTGATCATGCATTCCCATTTCCCCACTCCCTCCTCCTGGCCTGAGCCTTTAATCATTACCCCACAGGCTCTGCCACTTTGGATTGCTAATCAGGGCTGGTGGATGCTGGAATTAACACTCTGATCCAGTCAACACCCGTGAATCCCTAACGAGTCTCCGCTTGAGAGTAATCGGTCATTAGGCCAAAACGCCAACATAGTGCCTGCAAATTATTTGTCTTTACCACGCTGCCTTCTTTTTCTTTGTTTCATTTCAAACACCAAAGGACTCCTCTGTTCCTCTTTTCCTTCTCAGGAGAGGGAGTGGTTTTACTGCCATGAGTATTAGCCCTTCTCCAGTCCCTCAGGAGCAGCCTTGGATGCTGTGACCCTACTTAGCTGCTGATCTATTAATTTGGCTGGTAAAAAGGGGAAGGTCAAACCTGACCCTAAATGCAACAACACCAGGTTGTTACAGGAGCAGACACATGCCCTCACCTTTACAGGCACTGCTGAAGAGTGCCAAGGCTTCTGCTCCAGACCTGGCTTGTGTTTTATTGGTCTCCAAGTGTTGGAGATGCTGCACAGCTGTGGGGTCCTTGGGGCTCTGCCCACAAAGATGGTGGCAGTGCCAGCCACCATGCCACACAGGCTGCCTGAACTGGGGTACTGTGCTGACACGGTAGAAGTTGACTTGGAGGTAAGGGTGAGAGCAACCGGCGTCTAGTTTGAGTGACCTCATTCCTGCAAAGGACACTGGAAAACAGTAACAAGATCAGAAACAGGCTGATACGTGGCAGGGCTGTGCTGCAAGACCTGCTTACCGTGAGAAATTTAAGGATCCAAATCAGTTGATCAAAGGAGAGGAGACCTGAGCTGCACCAGGGGAAGATATCTGATAGCAGAGGCTTCTCCAGCTTAGCAGGTAAAGCAGGATGCCACAGCTGAAGGTTTCAAAGGAGAAGAGGGGGAAAAAAAATGAATTCAAGCGGGGAAAAAATTAATTCAGACACAAATACTTATTTGGGAGAGGAATTAACCATTGCAGCAAGAGAATGCTGCAGATCCTTCAGGTATGGGGTCCTTAAACCTGTGGGTGTTGCTCAGATACTGAGGCCTAATTTTCTACACACGCAAGAGGAACTGATGGGGAGTTTTCTCAGCCACGTGCAATGCAGTGCTAATGCCTGTGGCCTCCTCTGGCTCTGACACATGAATAAAACAAAAGCAGTTCCCAGCTCTTTCACACACACCTCTTTGGAGATGGAGGGGGAAGGACCAGGGTTTGCAGTGTGTCTCCATGGTTCAGCCTGATCATACCTCTGTCCCCATACCCTTCTGCCAGAGAGCTGGGTAAATCTGATAAGGCAGCCAGGCTTTGACTTTATCCCACATGAGTAGTTTGTGAAGCATGCCTTGGTTTTAGCCAGACCTGCTCCTTTTCCTAGCGAGCTGAAAATTAACCTTGCTCAGCTTGTGGCAAATAGCAGCCAATCTGAAAATGTTATCAGCAGTGCTGCAGTGGCCTGGCAGGGCACAGGGGTCACACCGAGGAGAAAGCCGGGTTGTGCCCACCACAAGGCAGGAAAGCAGAGGAGAAAATGCAGCCTGCACCAAACTCCTGTCATCAGCTCAGCTGCCGGATGCTGAGCATGTCTTACCACTGCTTCTCTTCAGCTGCTTTTACAAAGGGAGTTTCCAGCTCCACAGGAACTCAACATCACTGAGGAATGGGGTTGAAGGCTGGGGGGTGTGTGGGTGCTCTCTTCCTGTGCTACTTCGGTGCTTCCTGGGCTGCTCCACGCTCAGCACCACAGCAAGACATTGCCAGGGCAGAATCTTTATCCAGGAGCACTGGTGGATGGAAGTGCTGGAGCTGCCTTCAAAGACTGCAATGTTGCAGCAGGGTTGGACCCATGGTGGTCATCCACAACAATGTGGGGAGTGGGAGATAGAGGATGTAACAGAACCAAACAGCCCTTCCCCTCTGCAAACCCCATCTTGCCCCCCACTTTTGTTCCATGCAACACACCCTCCCCACCTGCTCTTATGAGTGTCACCCCAGTGGGGCTCCAGAGAGGTAACCCTGGGAGCTGCCCCACACCTCTCAGCTAGGAAAGCCTCTTGCTTCGTCAGCAGCCCTGGCTTGCAGCCTGTGCTTCCAGCCCCAGGAGCAGAAGCTGGGAGCAGGAGATGCTCTGTTGTGGGGGCCGCCCAGTCGATTGCCCCCCAGGGCCAGCCCCTACCCTCCGGCTGCTCCAAGGGGGACGAGGGACCATAAGGTACTGGGAGCTTACTCAGGCTTCTCGCTGGAGGAGGGGAGTTTATTGGAAAACACCTGGAATCTATTAGGCCTGGAATATGGAGTCAAGGTTTTGCCGCCTGCAGGCAGCTCAAGTATAAATAGCGGCAAAGGGTTTGTTTTGACTACTTTAAATTGTGCAGGTTTCGTGCCCTGAGAATTGGGAGTTTGAAGCTGCTCCTAACGTAATAATCCTCCCGCTTCCCCCCTCCCGCCCAGCGGCCAGGAATCTGCACCTTGTTCTCTTCTCCTTCTCATTCCTCTCTTTGTTTGACTATTTTCCCTATTTCCCATCTGTTTATCACAAACCTCCCGCTTCCTGGAGCCTTCAGGAGTCTCCAAGGAGGGGAGGGTTGGAAATGTTGTTGCACGCAGGGAAGTGGAGGGGAAAGTCTGGAGCTTTACAATAAAAACCAGAGAGCTGAGGTTAAAAAAAAAAAGGGGGGGGGTGGGGGGTGGAAAAGAAAAGAAAGAGAAACAAAACCAAATGTCAAAACACCAGGACAGACCCCTCTGTGGGATGGGATGACCCCTTGATGATGGGGGGCAGGCTCCCCAACCCTGGGCGATGTCATGAGCATCACCACTGCATCCTGGCTAGGAAGAGAACAGGGAGGTTTGATGGGGAGCTGCTGCCCTGCCACAGCCATAGCCTCTCCCATGCCCACAGCTACCACAGCAGCAGCAGTGCTTGTGCTAATGCTGTAGTAATAGAGCAGTGTGAGGCTCCTAATGGAAATGCTACATCACTGCCAGCATGGAGTTCCCTTGGTCCTGATCCTAATGATTATTGTTACTCTCTCACGCTGAAGCCTCCGTGCCGAGGTGTCTGGCAGTTCCAGGCAAAGACTGATGCAGCCTCCGCTCAAAGGAGTTGCTGCTCCAAATTAGACCATACATCTGTGAGGAGAAGGAGGAAGGGAATTCAGGGGATGTGGGCTCCTGGACTGTCAGCACCACAACTGCATGGGAGTGAGGAGTGAGCATGGCTGCCAAACTGCCCCAACCTGCCCTAGCCTCCCCTCAGTACTGTGTACCATCAACAATATGCTCTCTGACCGAGGTCAGTCCTTGTCTCCTGCCTTTGGCATGGTGCCTGGCTGAGTTTCTTCTCCAAGAGTTTTAGCATCACCCAGTGCAAACAGAGCTGCACGAGAGGCAGCACACGAGAGCACTAGTACAGTGACACCCATCTGATACAACAGCCACACGAGCAGAGCCTCTGCTGAGCACACTGTGGTGGGACACAGGAGACCCTGGGGCTGTCATGGGGCTGAACTCTGCCCCCAGCCTCTGAGGAGAAGCTCCATGAAGGCTGGAGGCTGCCACGCATGGCAGGTAACAGCTCTTCCCCCAGCTTCAGAGGTAGCCATCTGTGCTGTAGACCTGAAAGTCAAACCCTGCTGACAAGCCATCTGGGGTGTCCAAACGACTGCACATGGTGCAATTTATTTTCCTACTTTTCCTTTTAATCATTGGTTTATTTCATTCATCTGGTGAGAAAACAGCCTTGAAAACCAAGGGTTTATGTCCTGGAAAGAGCCTGCAGTGGCCGGGGTGGCCGGGTGCACCACGAGCACAGGTGCTGGCTTCTTGGCCGTTTGTCACACATGGCCAATGGCTGAAGTCATGCCTGAGGGCTTGGAGGGGGTGGGAGCCCTGGTGTGGGGACTGGGGTCAGGCTGCCTGGAGACAATAACAAAACCCTAATCCACAGGAATAACAGCAGCCACAAACCACCCAGGAGCATTGCAGGGCTGTACATTCCTGTGCAGGGGGACAGGACACACCACGAGACCAACCAGTGTCATTGTGGAGATGGGCATTGGGGACCATCACTCCAGAACATTTTACCACAAGATTTGGGTTCATGGGAGGATTCTCCCAGGATAAGTTTACCCCTCATATGCATTTCTGCTGTTTGTGATCTTTGGTCCTTTTAATCCAACATAAGAAACAGAAGTCCATGAAAAGAGGTTGAAACTGAGCTGCTCAGTAAAGCTGAGCTCAGCCCTGCAAGGTGGGAGCCAGGAGATGCTCATGGCCTCATTCAGCCTGTAAGATGCCATGTCCACCACCAGGGACTGCACCACGGGTACAGTGTGACCCACTGTCAGCGTTTGCCAGCTCCCTGTCTGGTGTTTGCTTGCACCCATCCTGCAGGTTGGCCTTGAGGGACTGGCCAGGGCTTCAGCAACAGGCAAGACTGAGCCACTGCAATCTAAGACAACCATACCTCGTTGCTGTGTCTTTGCAATAGGAACACCCATGGATCCCAGAAAATGTCAGGCCATGGGCTCTCCCCTCCACATTGCTAGAGCTCTGGCTTCACTCCATGGTTTCCCAAGCTGGCAGCACTCTCAGCATCCCAGCCCCAGGCATGGACCCTTGTGATGTGAGGATCACAGTGTTGGGGAGACCCTTCCCTCACCCCATGTACTGCCCAGCACCCAGCATCTCTCTGCCACCCACCCATGTGAAGCTCAGGCTGCCTTGAAGCAGGTGTGCTGTCAGCACAAAACCATTCCACCATTCACCCCCTTACCTCCAGAGTGGTTTCTGCCACTCACACCCAGGCTGAACACCATGTGGCATTGGTGGGAGACACTCCTCAGGCTGGGGTCTTGCACCCGCCGTGACTGCACACGTGCTCAATCTTGTCTCCTTTCACGTGGAATTAGCGTGACACAATTAAACCATCTCGTTAGACAGCATTATTTACTCCAAAGGAAACGTGGGGCCGGCCGCGGGGAGCTGGCAGCTTGGCGTTTCGCACATCATTATGTTCCCCCCACAGCTTTGAAGTTGGAAAGCCAAGGCAGCTCTTGTTCTATCTGCAGGCTCCCACGCGCCTGGGCGGAGGCGGTGGCAGGAGGGCCCCAAGGAGGGCGTGCGGCACCCACGAGCCTCTTCCCATCCCAGGTCATCGCTCTGCAGAGCACCTCCCAGAGCCATCACTGCATGGCTTGGAACACCAGGGGGGCAGCTTGTGACCACTGCTTGGGGCTGCAGGGATGGGACATCTCCACCTGCTCCTCCAAAGTGTCCCCTTTACAAATGTCTGGATAAACCCTCCTGGCTGTGCCACCAGCTCCTGCAGTGAGTAAACAAGCCTCCAAAAGCCTGAGTGCCTCTCCAGGAACCAACCCCGCCACTGCTGGTGTGCTCCCCGCAGGCCACAGGCTAGGACAGGCGAGGAGGGCTGTGGGAGGCCAGAGACGAGGCCTCCTTTGATGCTGTGGGTTTATTTACAAATGACGTGCGATATCCTGTTCCTCTTGGCGCGGAGGGAATCGAGCAGTGGAGGGTGTGGGTTGGCTCAGCCTGCCAGGCCTCCCCAGGCAGCTCCGAACCCATGTGCTCCTTCACCTTTCCCTCTTCCCAGGGCTTATTCCACCTCTTCTCCGATCTTCCTCTGCCCTCGTTGCTCCTCCTTTTATTTTTTCAGCATGACTTGCTGTTCTGTGCCAGCAGCATGAATCCTTTTATCCCTCTGTGCCCACGCAGCAGGGCTGGAGGAAGCTGCCCGGGCAGATGGGTCATCTCCAAGGTTAAGCAGCATCTCGGCTTCGCTCCCAGCCGCCGCTTGTCTCCATCCTTGCATTAAGGTTGGAGGCATCTGCCAGCCTGGCTGGCTCTGCCCCGGCTGCAGGGATTTCACCAATCATTTCTTTCAACAGGGCTGGGGAAAAAAACAAAGCAAACCAAAACAAAATGTTATTTTCACACCTCTTTAACCAACCTGCTCATCCTTTCTGCTAGACCCTAGCTGTGTGTTGCCTTCCCCATGGCATTTCTGCCCAAGCTCTGGCACATGTCCCTGCTGGGGCCAGGCTCCCATGTGCCTTCAGTGTCTGCTGGAGGCAGAGCAAAGGGGCACCATGCTATGGGAGCAGAGCACAGTAAAGGGGGGTGCCTCTTTTCCTGGGGTGTCCCAAGAGTCCTATCCCACCACAGGGACCCTCAGCAGGTTCCTTGAAGTGAATCCAGCCCCACCGGACCCTTGTGGATTTCCACCAGCCGCCACGTCTCAGCCACTGCTGCCAAATGTTTGGGGGAGAGGAGCCAAGTCAGGCAGTCAGGAGATAAATCTGAGCTCACTCTGGCTGCGCTGGGGCTATGCTCAGGATTAATTGGAGGCAGCGGTTCTCCTCCTGCTCCTCTCCCCCTAGGCCAGGCCCAGGGCGGCCGGGTTGGCAGCCCAGGCTGGCCTGGCTCCTCATGGGAAGCTGCCGACATGTTTTCAGCATGAGGAAGGTGTGTGTGTGTTTGAGCTCAGGCGCAATCACTTGTGAAGGTGGGAGGAGGTGGAGGATGTGTTAAACTATGAATGAGCACAGATCACAGCCTCTTCCCTGCAAGCCTGACAGCCTCTCTCCATGAAGTGTTTAGAGGTGCTTGCAAGATGTTGTTAGATCTGGCTGCTCGTGGGATTCTTTCTATTTTTTTTTTCCTGGACAAAAGCCTGGCGTCCACCTGAAGCTAAAGCTAATCTAAACAGTAGGGGAAAATAAGGAAGGACAATAGCCCCAGCACCAAAAGAACCAGGGGAGCAGGAATGGGGAGCGGCTGGTTTATTAGCCACGCAGCACCAAAAACATCTGACGCATGTTACAAGATGCAAAATGCTGTCTCTGTGCAGCAGGATAAGACACGGGGAGATGTCAGTGCTTGTCATCCTGAAGCACCACAACCCTGCTCCTCGCAGCCTGAATTAATCAGTCTGCCAGGAGCAGCCTTGCTTTGACCTCCGCCCTCCCCTCCCGCCCTCCTCAGCAGCAGAGAAGCTGGGAGTTCAGTGTGATTTAAAGACTACCTCTTTCTGAACACGAAGCATGAATACACCCAGGGTGACCGCAAGTGCTCTGCAGCAGCCGGTACCCCCCCGCCCCGCGGGTGCCGATGGCTTCGGTGCCGAGGGTGCCAGCCCGCGTCGAGCAGCAGTCCCAGCCCGCAGCCACCCAGCGTCCTCCTCCAGCGTGTCGTGGCGAGGATGTAATTCCTACAAGAACACGTTCCTCTGGCTTAATTACCCCACTTTATAGAAGTCACTTCCGGCCCCGAGCTCGAGTTATGAGATGCATTTGTGAGTCGTTGTCTGGGTGCCAGAAAAGAGGGAAAAAGAGAGAGTCAGAGTTATGATTGTTATTGAAGTGTTTTACCCTGGGTTTTAGATGTCTGGATTTCTGTTATAAAATGTATGAACTGCAAAGGAACTTAAATCTTTATATTCACAATATTAACTTCTCATTTCTAGGCTGAAACAGTTATGACTCTTCTTAATTCTCTTGGAAATATTCTGTGTGTTTATTTTTTTTTCCCCCCCAAATGTTTATATAACTTCCTCTGGAAGCTTGATTTTTAGTTAATTAACTTCTTGTCCAGAAAATTCTTTGCTCGGTTTCTTTGTTAATATACTTGGCATTTCCAATTAAGACCATAGCTGTGTTTCTGCTAAGTTCACTTGGTTTCCACCACATAAAATATGTTGCTTGAAGGGTTTCAGCTTTTCTCAGAGCAGACCCAGCCCAGCTGCAGCTTTGAAGATGCTCAAGGAGCGTCAGGAGATGTGAGTCCAGCATGGTAAGAGCCAGCACAGCCATGAGGGCAGCAGGTAGGAGAGGTGGGTACCATTCTGACAGGGATGGTTTTGGCAGCTGGAGCCTGCTCATATGGTATTCTGGGGGTAATAGGATTCTAGACCCAGAGCCGATGAGCTGAGGTAGTTCCCCACTCACTCCCACGGGTACAGCATGAGGCAGCAGGGAGAAAGGGGTGCCTGGAGACCCCAGCTTGCCCCTGATCTTCCTCTCAAACAGGGCAGCTGAGTCAGCTTGGTTCTCTTCACTGCGCCGCTGCTTTCCTTAGCCCCTCTGCACGTCCCTGCCTGTGTCTAACACCTTTTCACTGTAATGTCATCTGAAGATTTAATTAAGGTGCTGTTTGTTCCCTCTCCTAGATAATTAATTGAAGGTGTTAGATAAAACCAGGCCTTACACCAATCCTTGCTGAGTCTGAACAACGCCTTGCAGCTCAAGATATTATTGTTCCCTTTTGTTTCAGATCCTTCGCTTGTTCTCAGCCCCTGTGAAAAGCTTATATCCAAACCAATTTGAATTAATTTCTCAAGCAGGATACCACAAGACAGAGATACTATTAAAAGCTTTGCTAGAAATCAGGGTTCATTAGAATACACCCAGCTGCTGTTCCCTCCCCTTCATTCTGCCCTTCAATAAAAAGACAAAAAATAAAAACACTTTTAACTGCCAGGTCTTTGGTGCTTAAGCCAAAGGACATGCATGGCTGTAGGGAAACCAATCCCTCACGTACCACAGGCACTGAGCAGGCTTTCAACAGTGACCTTGTATGTCCTCAGCAGCAGCTCTTCTGGCAGAGCCTGGTGCTGGTCCTAGTCACAGCATCTTCTCCGGGGAGGTGTGCAGTGATATTGGCACTGCCTTGGACAGTGGCAATGCAGCATCACACAAACAGCACACCATAGCTGGGGTCATGGCTGGGACTCGAGTTTTGCCACTTGTTGACTTTGGAGAGCAAACTGCAAGGGCTCCTCCAGGCTTACATGGACACCACATGTAACTGCCAGCAAACACCAGGGTCACAACCCCCCCCCAGCACTTCTCCTTTCCCTTCACCAGTCGGTCCCAGAAGCCAGAACCATCCAAAACCAGGTGGTCACTGTAGAAATGCTGGACTCTGGAAATGTGGCTTCAACAACAGCCTGGCCAGCAGCATCCTCACCAAGCAGCTTCCTCAGCTCAGCACCATTGCCATCCTCCTCAAGTCAGGATTCTATTCCCAGACTAGAAAGGACCTTTACAAATGATCAAAGGAGCCAGAAAGCTTTTGTAATTTTTCCTTTAAATGGAATTTTGTAAAGCAACAGGAATCCAAGGCTTGTTATTTAAAGAGAGGCAATATCAGCAACGGGGGTTTAGTAATGAGTCAATCTGAGAGTGTTCCAGCCTGGGTGCCTTCACACTTGTCTTAATGCAAGACTTTTAATGTCAGCAGCAGCAGTAAGCATTCCACAACAAATGTACTCCCAGCCCCTGGCACCCTGGTTTGCCTGCTCCTCCAGGGCCTTGCAGCCCACAGGGGAAGATGGATGATGCCTGAAGGGGTTCAGACCTGATTTCTTGCCTTTCTCCATCAAGACACAATTCCTAGTGCCAGCACAGTACTGGACTCTGCTGCTCAGGCAGCTGCTCAGAGCAATGGCAGACAGGACAGAGCAGGATGCTGTGTCTGTTCTGATAGCCAGGGAGGGAGTGGGCTGAGGGACTTCTATCTGAGGTTGCATTTGATTCAAACCCTGGAAGTGCTAACAGGAAGATGACAAAAGGCACTATTTTCAGCACTGGCGTTCTCCAGACATGTCCCCAGTCCGCCTTTGCTGCTGGAAAAATTGAAAGCCTCTGTCCCCAGCTCCCTGAACTGCTGCAGAGAGGCATGGGGTGTTCTCCCAGCCTGGCTTATGTCACCCCAAGCATTACATTTAAATGGAGCCCTTTCTGTCTTCTTAAGAATCACACTGCTTTGCTTATTGCCTATTGACTCAAGAGGTGAAGACGCCAGCCAGCAGAATCAGAAACATTTACCATGAAAAGGAAAAGCTGAAATCCCATTTTCTACCTGCAACTCAATAAGAAATAGTCTGACAGAGCTGTGTTCATTAGGTGTCTGCTCCAAAGCCAGCACTCCCCAGCAGTACTGGAGGTCCTCTGAGAAGGAAGAGCACCTTAACAGTGCTATAGTGAAGAGACAAAGTGATAAACTCCTTCATATCTTCCCAGTTTCTGTCCCCAGTGCTGCCACTCACCTTCGGGTACCCACACCCATGCACACCCTCTCCTCCAGGGATGATGGCACCAAGCTGTCAAAACCAGAGAAGGTCACACCATCCACCAAGGACAGTGGCACAGGAGACCCCTGCTCCCTTCCCTCTCCTCTAAGCACAGCCCGTTAGTTCTGGGGATTTGGGTTTCCATTAGTGCCTGTTTGGTGGCCTTTCTCCTTTACACTGGCATTTCCACGGCTGCTTAACTTCAGTGCATTTCATTAGCACAGAGGTTTCTGTCGATATTAGAAAGTCACTGTAATCATCAGGGGGATTTGCACGGCTGTTAGCCCAGGAGCTTCCCTGCCTGGCAGCATTTTCAGCGGCATTTTTACAGCAGAAGGTGTCTTTGACATGCACTCTTTTGGCAAGGACTTTATACCCCTGTGTCCCCCTCTGTACCAAGGGTGCTGTCGCCACAGCTCAGGCAGAGAAAAGTCATCTGTGGAGATGCCAGTCCCAGCCAGGGGCTGCACATGCTCACCAGGATGCCTATGACTGCTGGGATGTCCATGCCCTCTAGGATGTCCATGGAATCATAGAATCATTTAGACTGCACAAGACCTTCAAGATCTCTGAGTCCAACCATTAGCCTCACACTGGCAAACCCACCACTAAACCATGTCTCTAAACACCACAGCTTTTAAATATCCTCATGGATGGTGACTCCACCATTGCCCTCGTCAGCCTGTTCCAGGGCTTGACAACCCTTCTGGTGAAATTTTTTTCCTAATGTCCAATTAAAACCTCCCCTGGGGCAACTTGAGGCCATTTCCTCTTGTCCTTACTGGGGAGAACATGGTAACACCCAAGCTGTTCCAACCTGCTTTTGGGCAGTTACAGGGAGTGATAAGGTCTCCCTTCAGCCTCCTTTTCTCCAGGCTAAATAACCCCAGTTCCCTCAGCCACTCCTCACAGGACTCATTCTTTAGACCCTTCATGACCTTTGTTGCTCTTCTTTTAGATGTTCCTCAACAGCTCAATGTCTTTCTTACATCAGGGGGCCCAAAACCAAACAGTGTTCAAGGTGCATACTCACCAGTGCTGAGTGCAGGGGGACAAATCACTTCCCTAGTCCTGCTGACCACACCATTTCTGACACAAGACCATGCTCACAGGGATAGCTTCTGGGGTGTCCACCATCAGGATGCCCATGTTCACTGGAATGCACATGCCCTCCAGGACACCTCTACAAACCATGGCAATGGTACTCCCATCAGCAAGTGCTGTTGACCCTTTCCTGCCAGGTCATCCTCCCTCTGGCCCACTGCTGTCACCCAGCTCCATCCCACAGCACACATTTCTTCTTCAACCCTGTTTGCCCCTTGCTGGTATTTTGTGAGCAGCAGAGGCAGGCAGAGAGGTGCAGGGCAGCAGGGAGCATGACAGCAGCAGGGAGTGTGGGGCTGTGGAGATGGCCTCCCATCCCTCCCCATTCCCTGGTGCTCTTTGGGGCTGGCTAGCCTTGCGCGGACAGTGCAGTTCTGTTTTGCATCACCACTTTGAAAAGCCCTTGGAGAGAGCAGTGATTTATGAGAGGTTTCTTGTATGAGGGGAAATAAACCTTTGACCAGACCCAACTGAAATCCACACTGCTTAATTTTCTGTGGAATCAGGATTTTACCCTATCTGAGGATTTTGCTCCTTTCCAAGAAAAACAACCCGTGCCTTTCTCATAAACAGCCACTTTCTCTCCCTTTTCAGAAGCAGGGCTGGCTGGGAAGGGCTCCTCTCCCCTACGGCCTGCATGCCCTGGTCCTCACTCCTCCGTGCCGGAGCCCTGCGGTTCACAAATCACCGCATTTCCGACCAGCACCGAAGCGAGAACATCTGCTGGGGAAGTTACAGTAATTAATTAGCTTTTAACTGGGAGATAGAGAAGCAGGAGAGAGGCACGGACCCCTTTAATGAGAATAAAAGGTGTTTAAGTTTAGAGGACTGTAGAGGTGCCCCAGTTACTTTGTAATGTGATAAGGGGCTGGGAATTTAAACCAGAAATGCTGGGACGTGGGGGGGTTGTTTCGGGTGCTTCAGTAGAATCTGGGAGGGAGACAGTACCAGAGAGCTACTGTTCCTAGAGCAGAAGGGTTCCAAGTGGGAACAAAAAACAACTCGGTCCCTGCCATGCCCCAGCTGTGTGAGGGTGATGCTGGAGGTGGAAGGCTCAGGTGCTACCACAGCCAGGTGGTGCCAAACAGCACCAGAGGTGATAAAAGGCAACAGGACAGGGCTAAGGAATGAATGTTAGAGGTGGTGATGGTGACAGCAGCACGGTTAGTGTCCCCTATGTGTGACAGATCCAGGATGACTTGTCCACCTGAGACCAGGTTTGTTGGGACTGTGCAGCACTGAAGGGGCTGGGGTGGCTCAGCAGAAGCTCCTCACTGGTTTAGGGAATTGGGGGTGAGTGCATAGAGGGAGGTATGCCTGGTTTTGGCCACAGCTGAATTCAAGAAGAGGCTCTGAGAGCTGCTGGAAGCAGGGAACTTGGGATCCTATTAAAAATACCACAGAAGCAGGCAGTGAGGGGAAGAGAGGAGAAAGAGGTGATGCTGGGGGCAACGGGGTCTGGTGAAAAAAGCCAGTGGGGCTGAGGGTCAAAGGCAGGAGCTGCATCCAGGGTTTGATCTGTTTGCCCTCTGTGGGTTGTGGGTAAAATAATGGTGGGAAAATGGTGCTGAGGCAGCCCTAGAGAAAACGGGGAGGGCTGCTTGTGAGAGGAAAAAAATTACCGAAGGCAGCTGGAGGTGTATAATTACAATTACGATATGTTAAGTGTTAGTGCAATATACCCTCTGCAAATGGATGGCACCGAAGCTGTGAGGGAAAGGCTGGTATAGGAAGAAACTCAGTTAATTAGTTAATCAGAGCTCTTTAGGAAATGTTTCCTCAACTTGCTTTTTTTTTCTCCCCTCTATTTCTGTAACTATCAAATCATTTATTGCTCATCCTTAAAGTGAAATCCCCTCTGAGCCTGTCATGGGAGGCTGCTCCGTGTGGAGCAAAAGGAGGAAAAATGTGAAAGCTCTGCTGTGGATAGAACTCATCCCAAAGAGTTTAATTTCTTTGGAAAACCTGTTGTGGTTTTTGGTGTTGGTCATTTTGTTTGTTGTTTGTTTGTTCGTTTCTGATACCTGTGCAAAACCGAACCTTGGAAATTCTCCCTATGTATTTAAGCCATCACCCTATCTCACCACCACCCCATCTCACCTTGCCTGCTGGGGTCTGTCCCAGTGTGCCCCTCGAGATATCCCTGAACAAGAGGGCAGTCTGGGGAAGGGTGTGAGTATCCCCCCTCCCCCCACATCAGACCTGAGCCCCCTCCTACCAGTGCTGCTAGCACTGGAGGCTGCCGTAGCCCTGCTGGGGAAGCAGAGGGAGAGCATTACTCAGCTTCGCACAAGGGAAATGATATAATTGGAGCTGTTTGGATTTAGAAATTAAAATAATTTGGGTTTGCTCGGAAAGGTTCACACAACGTCAGCTTCCATCAGGCGGATGAGAAGCAGAGGTGCCCCAGGAGTAAGCGCTCTGACAGCTCTCCCAAATAACACCAGCTTTGCTGGGGCTCCATGCTTTCGTTTGACCAGCCCTGCTTGGGGTTTGGCAGGAGGGAGTTCCTTCCCACACTGGATACATCTGTGTGCCCTTTCCCAGAGCAGAAATGTCATCTCCCTTGGGTGCTTGGCCAGTCAGTACCCCAGTTCCCTGAAGCCAAGAAAGAAGTTTTCTTTTGGTCCCCAGACCCACCTTTTTTGCCCCAAAACCTCCAGGCAAGAGAGCAAGCAGGCTCCTCCTTGTGCTGCAGAATCATAGAATCATGTAGGTTGGGTCCAACCATTAACCTAAGATTGCCAACTCCACCACTAAACCATGTCCCAAAGCATCACATCTATGCATCTTTCAAATGCCTCCAGGGATGGTGACTTCACCACTGCCCTGGGCACCCTGTTCCAGTGTTGACAAACCCTTTTGGTTAAGAATTTTTTCCTAATGTCCAATCTTATCCTCCGCTGGTGTAACTTGGGGCTGTTTCCTCTCATCCTATCACTTCTGCTTAGGAGAAGAGACCAACACCCACCTCTATCCAACCTCCTTTCAGGCAGCAATAGGAAGTGATAAGGTTTCCCCTGAGCCTCCTTTTGTGGAGGTTAAACAATCCAAATTCTGTTAGTTGCTGCTCATAAGATTTGTTTTCTAGACCCTTCACCAGCTTCATTGCCCTGGCAAACATGCCAGTGGTGATTTTGAGGGACCTTGGTGCCTTTCAGATTGCTGAGAGTTGCAGGGTAGATGCATTGAGAAATCCCACCTAACCTACTGCATCCTTCCAGGCTCGTCACTTGCCCAGTTCCACCCATCTTTCAAACCATCCTGGCTCCTGTGGCGTTATTTCTGTTCTCAGCATGACCTAATTAAGCATCATCTGTGAAGGCAATTACTTTGCCATTTATCTTCTGGGTCGTTAATGTTCCTCCCAAACAAGACCCGGCCTAACGCTGGTTCCTGAGCTGGCTGCTGTGCCACACAGGCTCCTGAACCAGCCTCGCTCCGCAGCCAATTAATTCCTCCAAGAAATATCTTCGAGACACGAGGCGAAATGCTATGTGTCCTGCCAGGTTTTATTCACTAGTCTCTGGCCTCCAGAGAGAGTCCTGCGCCCTGTAAAACACCAGTCAGCTTTGACCGCCACGGTTCATCCTTAATAAATTCTTCCTTTGCACTGCTCTTGGCTTTGCCTTCCTCTGGGAGCAAGCAAATGCCTTTTCCTTAATCCCCGATTTTTGTGGCGTTCCTTGCCTGGTGGATGAAATGGATTTCCTGGCTACTAATTGTCAGTCTCATTTTCCAGTCTCTCCATTATTTTCTACATATATTTATTTTTTTCCTTTTTAATTTTGCTTTGTGTTTATTTCCTTCTCCACTGCCCCCCTGCACACCCAAGCCCTCTGCTGATTTGTTACGCCAGCTCGGAACGCGGCCCACTGCAGCTTTATTTTTGCGGGTGCTGGTGGGTTTTGAAGTGGTAGAGGCTAGCTAAGTTCGTTAGTGAATTCCCTTAATAATTCAAAATGCATGCTGCTCGCCTTGGCTGATTTGTATACGTGGGGCTTGCCAAGTGTTCCCTTACGTGCTTTTTATCAGTAACTATTTACAAGGTCTTCATTACTTCCTAATTGACCATGCCTCTTCTCTTTAGTTATCACCTTAAAGAGCAATTTAAAAAAGCAATTCAGCAACAGCCATTTTAAAGCTCTTCACTCCTTTCAGCCTCTTTCTCATTTGTTATTATCCCTCTGTCTCGCTAGCACTTCTCCCCCCCCCCCCCCCCCCCCCCCCCGATGTCTTTAAAAGCCCTTCATATTCCCTGGAACATTTTATCAACTCTAACTTATTCCACCCGCCAGCTGCCATCCCTCTGGCTTCACCCACCTCACATCCCTGGTTTTGGTGCTTCCCCACTCCCTGGTGACCATGTTAATTCTGGGGTTTTTCGGCTCCAGTCCACCCAAGGATGCGGTATCTGGTAGTGGGATTTCTTCCTCTGTGCATGGGCGTTAGGGGCTGGGGAGCGATGCTGCGTTTTCTGATGTCCCATGCTCCCATCTTGCATCCCCTCCCAGATCCTGCTGCCTGCAGGGCTGATCCTGGTCCAATGGAGATGTTTTCCTCCAGCCTTAGTAACTCTCATCCCCTTCATCTTTGTGTGCCACTTCCACTGCCCATCTCTAATTTCCCCTTCCTCCTGCTGCATCACATTTTTACAGGCTAGGGGACTGGAACTAAACAAGTCTTCTCTTGATTTATTCATATATTCATAGGTTTTAAGGCCAGGAGAAACTATTAGATCACTTAGCCCGACCTCCTATGTATAACAGGCCATTAAACTCCATCCAGTTATCCCTGTACCAAGCTCTGTAATTTGTTTGGCTGAAGAGTATCTTTTTGGAAAGGCCCCCGGTCCTGATGTGAAGACAGCTTTATGTAATAGTATTTTCTATCTCACCCTTTATGTACACCATAATGTTTTATTTGGGTTTTGAATGCTGCTGCATGATGCATAGGCATATTTGGGGGGATATCTGCAGAGATGTTCAGGCGTTTTCCTTTGCAGCTCAGCGGCATTCAACCATTTACTGTGCACAAATAGCCCAAGACATCCCCAGGCCGGGTGCTGGTTATGCAGCACACTCCTCCCCACCAGGACACCTTGTGCCCCACACTGTGTTCTCTGCCCTCCATTAACCCACCCAAAGACTTTTGCAAGTTTTCATCCCTTTACCCCTGACTTTCACAGCCCTGGTATAGAGGGAGACAAGCCTTGTTCTGGCAAGGATCTCCAGGCACCCCATGGTTTAATGTTTTCTTTCTCTTTCCTCTTTGAAAAACTGTCTTCTCTCTCTTTTTTTTTTTCCCTGTGTTTTGTCTTCTGTGGCTTCTGTTCCTTGACATGTCGGCTGGTTTTGATCTTTTTTCTCTTTCTGCATTACCAAATTGTCAGCTGTGTAACCTAGAAACGGAGATGGCTGAATGATATGTTTGCAAATAATATTTGTTAGAAGTTTCCCTCTCTGGTTTGTGAATCATATCTGCCCCAAACCTGGTTTCAGGGACGCGTTTGTGAAGAGGAGCCGACAGATGCCCTGTGGTGTGCTGCTGGCCAGCTGGGGAAAGCAGGTTTTGTTCCCAGCTCCCATACCTATTTCCTCCAGGACTGGGTACAAGTCACATCATCCTCCTCACCCACAGCATCCCTGCCTTTCTGAGCCAAATGCAGGTATATTCCTCTCCTCTTATTTCTCGTGGCTTAAGCAGAGAAGTCCCAGATTCACAAGGCTCTGTGCGTCCTGCCTCTGGGGCTCAAACCTGCGACTTGGTGCAGGCACTGTCCTTCTGTGGGTCATTAATGACTGCCTCCCCTCATCCCTCTGTGATGTCAGCCACTTAGGGCACATGCCAGCAGAAGCCCTGTTTCAAAATGACACTTGGTCATTCAGCATGGGGCCAGACATCTTCCTCACTCTCACTACTGCTGTTTGGGGGAGCAGACACTCCCTATAGCTTCTCCCCTGGGTTTTCCAAGTGCATCTCAGCTTTTCCCTTGCATCCCTTTGCTGCCAGCTTTGCCATTGCAAGGCCATTGTGTGCTCCACAACCTGTCCCATGCTCCTGGGCAACTCTTGTCTACCTTCTCCCTCCTCACAGCAGCACTTTATTGCAAAGCTCTTTCTGGACTAGGGCAGCAGCCCTTGCCTCACCATCCCTCTTCACACTCCTCATCCACAGAGGCAGCAGTGACATTTCTTGCCCTCTCCTGGAGGAAGTTCATTTCCTCTTGCAGCATACCACTATCCCCAGCCTCTGCCTCGTGCTAGGTACATGGTCCCAGGTGTTTGTGCCAAAGCAAGAGCACCTCCATGCCTACCCTCATTTAATTTAAACACCAACAAATTCTCCTGGCTGTGGCATTCATCCATCCATCCCATAAGCTGCCCAATTCATGCAGCCACCTCACATATCTGGCTGTGTAGTTAATATGTCCCTGGGATGGCTGAGCATCAGAGCTGGCTGGTTTTATTTATTTTTCTTGAAGCTGGCCCTGGTTTTCCAAGCAGACATCCACCTGTACCCCACTGCCTCCTCTCTCCCAGTGGCTCAAGCCTCTCCAGTCAGGTCAACAACTCCTGATTGCAAGTAACATTTCTACCCCTTTCTTGGAGTTGCTGGCCATCCTTGGCCCCATCTCCTGGAAACCCCTGGAGTTTGGGGCACATAGAATGTTTCAGATTGGAAGGGACCTTAAAGACCATGTAGTCCAACCCCCTTCTTGCAGTGAGCAGGGACATCTTTAACTAGATCAGGCTGATCAGAGCTCCATCCAACCTGGCATGAAATATTTCCAGGGATGGGGTTTCTACCACCTCTTTGGGCATCTCATGCCAGTGTTTCACCACTCTCATTGTGTAAAAAGTGCTTTTCATGATTCCAGTCTAAATCTACCCCCTGCCCTATCACAACAGGCCCTGCTAAAGATCGTCCCCATCTTTCTTACAGGCACCTTTTGAGTACTGAAAGGCTGCAATAAGGTCCCACTGCATTCCTCTCTTCTCCAAGCTGAACAACCTCTCCTGTGTTCATAAGGGAGGTGTTCCAGCCCCCTGATGATTCTTGTGGCCCTTGTCTGGACCTGCTCCAACAGGGCCATGTCTTCCCTGTGCTGAGAGCTCCAGAGCTGAACACATAGGTGGAGTCTCACCTAAGTGGAATAGAGGAGCAAAATCACATCTCTTGTCCTGCCAGCCATGCTTCCTTTGGTGCAGCCCAAAATTCCTCTGGCGTTCTGTGCTGCGAGCGCACATTGTGGGCTGATGTCCAGCTTTTCATCCACCAGGACCCTCAAGACCTTCACCCCCATGCTGTATTGATACCGGGGGTTGCTCTCACCCAGATTCCTTCCCTTGCACTTAGCATTGGTGAACCTCATGAGCTTCGTGTGAGCCTTTAAACTTGTGCAGGTCTCTTTGGATGGCATCCCATCCTTGAGGAGTGTTAAGTGTGCCACTCAGCTTGGTGTTGGCACATGGTTCTCTGCTCTGTGCTCCTTTACATCTGCCCAGCTGGAGCCTTGTCACCTAAAGCCATCTTTCTGGGTGTGCCTTGGGGTCAGTTGGCCATTTACCCCTGTCCCCTGGGAATGGGGAACAACTAGGGCTGTGCAACCCACTCACCACTCCCAACGAGCTCTGTTCCTCTCCACATCAGCCCCTCTTGGCTTCATGGGTAACGCTCACATCTCAGTCAACACTTCATACTTCAAGTGTTCTCTCTTTGCTTGTTGGAGCCTGTTAATCTTGGCAATTAGCTCTTGCTCTGATGCAATTCTCATGCACACTCTCCCTCTCCCAAATCCCTCTAAGACCCCCTCAGAGTGTGTTCCTGCGCTGCTGCAGCTGCCTGCCTGGCTCCGCACCATCCCTCCCCAGCAGAGCCCGAGCACAGCACGGCAGGGAAGCCAGGCATTTATTTAGGTGTTATGTGCACTCAGACGCCTGCTCCCTGACATCACTTTCTGCAACTCTGACAAGAGCAGTATGTCGTCCTTCTACCTCTGCCCTCCCATCTTGCTGGGAAGACCAGAGAGCCGAATGTCTCCTTTATGTCTGCAAAGCCCGAAGGCTTGATAAAGATTCAGGGTGAGCTATCACTGGAATGAGGAGCAGGGAGAAATCCGAGCTGCATAATTAGTGACTTTGGGGACTGTATAAAAATGCAGCTGACTGTAGATTTCTGTACGGTACATGCTCTTCTGCACTGACTTTCCTGCTTTTTCTTCCACTAATGCACCAGGAGGTAGTATGAAGCTTCTTGCAGAGGCCACTGGAGATGGAGCTCAGCGTGATCCCATGAAAGAGCTGAGCAAGAAGTTAGAGGTGAAAGGCTGGTTGGATGCATCTTGGAGCCTGGAGTGAGGAAACTTCAACCACTTACTTCCTGCATGCTCTGAGCTGTGTGACTTTAAAGTCCTTCTGTAAATAACCAAGGTTCATGGAAGGGCTGCTCGGTGCCACTACCAGTGTCTGTTCCTGGCAGGAATAGCCCACAGGACCTAGCTAATGGCTTAGGTTAAAAATATGTAATTGCTTAAACCAGGCAAAGATTTACAGTATGTTTTCCCTCTCAAATCAAGACAAAGTCGAAATATCAAAAGTGTTCACAGAATGGGAACAAAAAAAAGATTAAGAAATGTCAGACTTCACTGCCGACATTTTTGATGGAAATACTTTGACATTTGCAAACTCAAATGTTTAGTTTGTCAAACCAGATGGAAATGTCATGCTGAGCCAAGTTGAAACGTTAATCTGTCTGCACCCAGGAGGCTGCAATCTCCCACAGGACCTCCCTTCACCAGCCACCCCCAGGGTCCTGTGAGCTGCCTCACATCCTCTGGCAGGAGAAGAGAATAGAATAGAATTAACCAGGTTGGAAAAGACCTTTGAGATCATCGAGTCCAACCTGTCATCCAACACTATCTAATCGACTAAACCATGGCACTAAGTGCCCCATCCAGTCTCTTCTTAAACACCTCCAGTGATGGTGACTCCACCACCTCCCTGGGCAGCCCATTCCAATGAGCAATCACTCTTTCTGTGAAGAACTTCTTCCTAACAGAAGAAGAAGGAGTGCGCCTGGGATACATCCCACTGTTTAGTCATAGAATACCAGGTTGAAAGGGACCTCAAGAATCTTTGATCCAACAGTTCCTGGGAAAAGCAGGGTCTAGATGAGATGTCTCAGCACCCTGTCCAGCTGGAAAGGTCCAGTGTGGCTGGGTGAGCACTTACAGCTGAAATGTCCATGGAGGAAGGCCACTCAGGGGAATGGGAAGGGAAAGGTGGGTTCAGTGTTAGGATGCTAATCCAAGAGACAGGAAACTATGTCCCCTTGCCTGCTTTGCTACAGAATTCTCCATAGATTTGGGCTCAGCCAGCCCTGCTGGGCTGTGCTTCCCTCTCCGTAAACAGAAGTAATAACTCTTCCCTGCTTCAGTTAGAGGTTGCAGGCTTAGATCCATTAATGTTTGTGAAGTACTCGGATGTCAGAGTAATGGGGATCCTGGAAGCAATGGAGAGAGCCATGCGGGCCGTTTGGAGATGGCTTTATGAGATACGCAGTGGAGGGCTGCCTGCAAACTCGGCAGCAGTAAATCCTCACTGTGGGAATAGCATTTGAAGTGCAAAAGTGAAACGTGAAGTGAAAGCACACGGCGTGTCGGGGACTTTGGAGCATGACTGGACTCGGGGCCCAGCGCTGGGCAGCTCCAGACTGAGCTTGTCTGGGAGAGGAGAGTCTGGCTGCTCCGTGGCCATCAGGGTGCTGGGGTGGCCCAGCAGTGGGGTGGGTGTCAAGCTGGCAAGAGGCAGGGCTTGCCACTGCCTGAGTATTTTTATTATACTTTTTAACCCTATTTTATGCTGGTTGCTGGAAGAGTCTGAGGAGCAAAGCCATGAAAATGTGTTTGAATTAATGCTTCTTGGAGACACAGTTCACAGAAATTACCTTTACTGAATTTTGTTATTGTCTGGAGAAAAAAAACCATAAAAATTAGTGTATTTTTAATCTGCCCATACATTAGCATGCTGTACTGAAGCCTGTAGGTGAGACATGATTCATTGTGTGGACAAACCTCTCATCTTCTATTGCTTTGGGGACCAAAACTACAGGGCCAACCAGCAGTGCTGTCACTTTTCTCCTGGCCACAAATGGATGTACCTCGGGCACTGGTTTCCAATAGTGATGTTTTTCTGCTCTTGTGTTTTCTTGCTTATAATTATCCAGACCTGTGAACTATTTAAGCCTCCCACTGCTCTTTTGGGCTGGTGACTCCCCCCACCTCCCAAGCCACCCTTGCCTCTTGATGGGGCAGCAAGGGCTGTGGCAGAGGTTATGGAGCAAAGGCAGCTGGAGGTGCTGCGTCCCCACTGCAGCGTGGGTTGTCTCATGGTGGTTATTAATGCCTCCACTTTGCTTACCCAAGTGCTCAGACAGTTCAATACATTTTCAGCCCTGTCCTTACACTATTGTTGGGAAAGATTCATTAGGACTTTGGCTGGAAATTATAGTGACAGATAGAGCTGGGTAATTTATGGCTTTTCTTGAGGGTTGTGCAATTATTCAATAAGTGTCTTTCCTTCCTCTACCTCCTGCCAGCCACTTGTTGGAAATAAATACTGAATTTATTTGTGGAAAAGTTGCCATTGACAAAGCTGTGAACGGCTGGGAGAAACCTGGAGGGGCTCTTCAGGCATCTTTACTCGCTTTCCTCTGCAGGGACAAGCATTCCCTTCCTCACATCCACTCTGTGCATACAGCCCCCTTGGCACTGTTTCCCACCATGTCTTCCCTGTCTCCCCCTCGTGAGGTCCTTGCTCAACTCAGGCCCTCCAGCCTCCAATGGTGAACTCCCCAAAACCAGTACTGGGGGTGGGCAGTGCAGCTTTCAAAGCAAAGCCCCAGCCGGAGCGAGTGAGAGGTATTAAAACTGTGCCAAAGGAACCCTTGCCAAGGCACTCAATGGGACCCTGTTGGCATTGGCCCCCCAGTCCTGGGGGCCACCTTCTGCCTGGCCATGCACCCCCAGCTCCCAGCAACCACCCCTCAACATCTGTTTCAAAGGCACTATAGATGTTTATCACTTTCAAGCGCCTGCTGATGGGAGTTGTTAATGCTGACGAAGTCCAGCCCCAGCTCCTCTGCACTGGTTTTCACAGCACTGGGGAGGAGTGAGGCAAAACGGGGACCTGGGGCCATTCACAGCTGAGCTAACAAGCAGCTTACCCTGTCCCAGGAGAGAGATGGCATTGGGGTCAGGCACCACATGGACTTCGCCAGCCTGGCCAATCCTATAGCATCTGGGCTCTCTATGGGACTTTCCACCCTCCCCAGCCACTTCAGAGTGACCATCATCAAGGATGACTGATCCCTGGGGAGGTTAGCATGGGGCTTCACCTTACCTTACTGTCAGAAGGTTATTTGATTGTATAAATGCCTGGCATGTCTCACTGGGCTCTTCCTCTGGGTGATGAGGAGAGTCCATCCGAGGACAATCCCAGCCCCCAAAATCAGCAGTTCAGCAGTTCCTAACAAAAGAGATTTTAAATCTCACCTGATGGACTTTGTCCAGCTGCACTAACCCCAGTGCCTAATGATGAGGAGGGTCTCCCCTACTCTGCGCCTGTGCAGCCTTTGGGCTTCTGTCAGGGGAAAGAGGGGATTTAAAAGTGCTGTTATCCAACGTGAAGCAACCGGGGCCGAGCACAATATCCTTCAGCAATGGGTTGCTATCAATGGAGTTATTGGCACCACAGTGTGTGCCCTGTTATCTCTCCTGTTCCTTTGCATTTTAACATTTTGTTTGAATTAGTGGGGCCTGCTCCTCACAGCGTGCATGACTACGCATTTGTCTACTTTGGATTTCATCCGCCATTGACTGGCCCATCCATCAAGCTCTCTTCGGGCCTTTTGAAGTTCCCCATAGTCTTCTCTTGTTCTGAACACTCCGTGCAGTTTGGGTCCCTTGCCAGATTTTTCTTATGACATTTTTCATTCTCCTTTTCCAGATTATTAGGGCATCTCTTTAACTGCTGGTATTAACATGAAAACTTGGGGAGCCTCCCCGTGAGTAGTGTAGCTTTCTGGAAGGTAGCCTTCATTAATATATGCTGCTTTGCCTCTTTTTGTTTCCAACCATTAGAGTTACTTTTTCCATTTGCTTTGCAAGCATTTAATTCCCTTAATAGCCTCTTGTAAGGGACTGTGTCAAAGAGCTTTGAAACCCCAAACACATTATGTCAAGTAGTTCTTCTTACTTTGCCCTCCTGACGATGGGAGAAAGCATCCTAGCAGATTAGAGGCATGAACTCCCTTTCAGGAAGCTGGGACAGCACGTCCCCCTCTTACTTACTTAATTTAAGGGTTTTAAAATTCAGCTTCTTATGAGCACCTTCATCTTTAACCACCAATTCAGTTCTTACAGCCTTAAAAAGAGACATATTTCTACACCTGCTGGAGAGCAGACTATTTCCCTCTCTGGCTCTTTTGTTAGCAGCTAGGTCACTTGGCAAGTGAAAGCTGTCAGAGCCTTTGGATGTTTCCTTTTCAACTCCAGAAGCTTTGAGCTGGATAGACTCATACAATCTCTGCTTCTTTGGCATCTCTCTTTGTAAAAATACTCCCTTGTTATCACCTGAAAATAATGGGCATCTCCTTGCCATCCCTGCCAGGCACCAGCTGCTTTAGAAGAAACCCTCCTCAGTAGCTCTTCTGCAATGCCTTTGCCTGGCTCCTCCCATTGCCCCAGCGATGCCAGCAAGGTGATGCCGGCAAGTCGAGTCATGCACCGGTGGCGAGGGAGGAGGATGGGGCCGATAAGGTCCCGGCCAAAGCTGGGCTGCCTCTGCATCAAAGGTATGAGGTAGAAACCTGTTCACCCGCTGCCATGTGACTCACGCCGCTTGGCTCCCGTGAATCATCCTGGCTGTTGTGCAAGCTTTACGCCGCTCGCGGGGCAGGACTGTATTTTCTGTGGCTTTTGGAAAGTTCCCTACAATTTATATGTCCTGCTCCTACCTTAAAACACTGATGCTCTTTATTCAAGGCTTTAGGATTTACGTTCCCTTTACCTGGGCCCCTGGGAATGGTACTGCTGGCAGGAGGATCCCAGGGCTAAGATGCTATTTATCATTATCGGAAACGGTCCTGCCCTGCTGTGATTTCTGACCACAAGGAAGGGAAAACCACTGCTGTTGGGGTTTTTTCCCTACAACACCAATATCCATGAATCTTTAAACAGGAGGAATTATTTCCCTGGATAGCACACATTGGTGAAGGCATTTAACACTAAGAATATGTGACACCTCATTGGATGAGGAAGCACGATGGGTTTGGGGCGGTGGAGAGGAATGCCGAGCACCTTTACTGGGAGCAGCCCCTCCACCAAGAGCTCCCACAGCAGCCCTGGGCAGCTGCCAGGCAGGAGAACCAACTGCAATTAGCAGCGGGGTAAATCCCCAGCTCCTGCCGGGGTACTCCGTGCAGGAGCAGCTGGGGAATTCCCCAGCACAGCTGCCTGCCCTGGCCAGGGCTTGAGGTTTTGTGTTTTTTAAACAGCGTGTGGCGACTTCTGCTTAAGCTTCTCCAGACAAACCTTTTGTGCCAAATTACCTGTCTAGCTGGGCTCTTATCTCGGTGTTTATCACTGCCGCCTCTCGCTGTCAGCACTGTTTATAGGCAGGGGAACCGAAACCCTATGCTAAGAAATTTCCTCCTCCTCCTCTTTTCTTTCAAATCTGCATCTGTTCCAGACTCCCTTTCATTAGAGACCACATGAAAGCCAAAATAATCCCAGGCTATCAGGCACAGAAACCTTCACAAGGTAAACTCCTCCTGCCAGTAAATAAGGCACACACTGGCTGGGGCTCTGCCCGGGCACCCAGGGAGGTCCCGTCCAGCCTGTGTCACCTGTGTCCCTATTCCTGGGTACCCACAAGGCCTCCAGCACCCACTGGGGTGTTTGCAGAGCCACAGGAAAAATTCAGAGTGCAAAGTAATGCTAGGCTCCAAAGATACCTTCCCACACCTACATCCCAATTGGTGCAGCCATAGTGCACCACAAGCACCCTGGGGGAGGTTTGGGCAGAGGAGATGCACTTGGTGCCTTTTTTTTACCTGTTGTAAAAATGTTTGTAGAGTTACAGCAGGCTGTAAAGAGTGATTTTTGAGGAGGGAGGAGCAGGGCTGATACCGATTAGGCAGGAAATGGCTCTGCATGGATGGCATCCATATGGGAGAGCTGATAGATTTGGCATCTCGAAGGCATTGCTTGATGGATCCACTGATAACCTGGCAGCAAAACAGACCTGGGCTCTCTGATTCCCTGCCAGCAGCTGAGCCTCAGCCTGTTTTGTCGGCCTTCATTAACACCTTTCTACCATGGGAACTTGTTGCCCTGCCCTGGGGACTAGTGGCCCCACAGTCCCCCTGGGAGCCCTGGGGAGCTCAGCTGGCTGGTCCCCATGGTGCTACTTGCTGGGGATGCTGCTCCAGCTCCTTCCCTTTGAAGGCTTGGCGTGAAATCTGGTTGGAGTTTAGGGAGGCAGGAGGGCAGCATGCAGAGCAGCCCGCGTCCTTGGGATGAAAAAGCTTCATTTTGCAGCTCTGGAAAGAATCAGCGGGTTTCCAGGCTGGGCTCCTGCCTTGCATTGGAGACAGATGGAGAGTGCAAAACGCAGGGCTGGCTGCTCCCGCTGTGCTGGGGCCTGGCTCATGGGCATGGGTCCTGCTCCATGTCTTTCTCTGGGCAGATTAATTTCATGATCCACCTCTTCTGCACCTTGGCAATGTCCAAAGTCTGCATGGAGGTGCTGAAAAGACAATGGCCCAGACATATCATGAGAGGCCCTTAGGGTGGCTAGGAGTCCAGCCCTTTGTGGAGAAGAGATGGTTCCTCCTGCTCCACAGTGCCTCTCTCTCTGTTGAAACTGGCAGGAAAAACAAGGGGACTTGAGGGGAAAATCAAAACATAGCAGGGTGCTTGCTGGAAAGAATCGAGATGGAGAAAACCGTCGTGTAGTGGAGGACACTGGTGCCTTGCAGAGATGAATTTGAGAACTGGGAGACTGCAGCCACTGCAGCTGGCTGGTGCCTGGTGCTACTGAGGAACTACAACCCCCTCACTAACCCTTGTCTATTCTAACACAATGCAAAGCATGAGACTAAACCCTGGTATGGCTTGGTGGGAAAGTTCTGTATGGACAGGATCTCCCCTGCATGACTCACTGGGTAATACTTTTGGGAAAAATCTCAGCCCAAGCTCTGTTTCCCTACATGCTCCCAAACAGGTCCAGGGCAGTAGAGTGTCCTGGCACCCACATCCTTGGGCTTTCCATCCCTCCATCTCTTGCTGCTGCTGCTGCCTGGCAGCATCCAGCTGACCCTTGGTGCTCCATGGCACAGCGTGATGTGGCTCTGCCCGTGCTGGTGACAAGTGTGTGATAGGAGAAAACCCAGCTCTTGTGGCAGGAGGCAAGATATGTAGTGATTGCTCTAAAGCTGCTTGGGGTAACAGCAAATCTGATGGCTAAAATACAGCCCCTAAAATACAGCAACCCTCCCACTCACCTCCTGCATTAGTCATAGGGAGAGCTGTTTGCTCGTGCACCGGGGTCATGGCCTCCCGGACTGCGAGTCGGGTCTGTAACTTCCCTCCAGTTATTTCTGAGATAACTTATTTCAGGTTTTTATGATGCTTACAAATTGGACAACATCTTAAAACATAATTCAAGCTTTAACTGGCTTTAAATGTGTATGATTTTACAGAGATACGTAAAGTATTTGTAAGTGTTGGTAAATTCCAGGGAGTGGAGCTGTGTGGGTGGGTTAGGAGGGATGGAGGGTCCAGCCTGACAAGGCTTTTGGAGACAGAGGATGGAAACCAGCTACAGGAGTTGTTTACAACCATGAGAAGCTGCATGGTTCAAGCAGGTTGTGGAGCTCGTAACAAAGTGTGTATGGGCAGTGACTCCACATCTCTCCCTTAGAACTGGTCTAATTTGTACCAATTACCTGGGGAGCTGGGCACTTGACCCTGATGGGTGAGAGGTGGCTGGTGGGATGGCTCCTGGTTACTGGAAATAAAAGGGAGTAAATAGAAGGTGTATTCCTGGGGAACACTGATCAAGGCAGCAGTAACTGACCACATGAACTGCTTTGTGCCTTTGCACAATCCTCCACCAAACCCTTCCTGCTGGGGAAAGTGGCTGCTCTGGGGACAGCCAGCCACAGGCCAGGCACTGCTAACCCAGTTACTGCAGCACTCCTACTGCAGCACTCCCTTGGTCTCCAGCAAAGCAGCAGACTTTTGCAGGAGGCAAACTCCACCCTGAGAATTTTGGGGTCCAAGCTGGGTGTGCGGGACTGGAAGAGGACTGCAACCATCCTGCCTCTTGCCTGGGGCAGTTGCTGGATCTGGCAGACCTATGGTGGCTCCCATCTTTCACACAAGGCGGTGGCCATACAGAGGACCAGCTTGCTGCCATGTGTGTTAGAAAGCAACCAAGTGAGGAGAACATCCCAGAGGTGGCTTTCAGGGCTGGGTGGGGAGGGTTCTGTTGTGTGTTCCCTTTGTTCATTAGCTGACAGGAGGTACTGCTCCAGCTGGGACCGGATTTGTTGATACCAACAGAACCAGGACTGAAAACACAGCGCATGGTCCTGAGACAGAGGCATCTGGGAGGATCACACCAGTGAGACCAAGCAAGGATTTGGTACTTGTCCTTTGCCAGCAAGGAGAGATGACCCAGCTGTGTGCTGGGGAAGACATGCTAAAGAAAAGAGATGGAGAGAAGAGATGGAGGAAGAGGTGGATAGGAAAACAAACACAATCCTGCACAGAGAAGCTGGAGCTGGTGAGTGGGTGCTGCTCTTGGTAGTGTGGTGCTGGGACTGATGCTGATTCCAAGCAGGGAGGCAGAAGAACCGTCCCAAGCAAACTCTGTTAAAGGAGGTGGCAACTTGGTGAGCTGAGCATGTGGAGGTGAGAGCTGCACAGACATGGCACCAGACCATCTCCAATGCCCAGAGCAGGCAGAGATCTCTGTGAGTGTTTGCATTTGCAGAAATAACACTGTTATCTTGCTCTGCTCTTTCATGGGGGTGTGGGGATTTCACTGAAATGCAATCCCAGGAAAGACTTGGGATTTTGGCTCTTGTTTCAGACACATAAGGAAGATGTTATTGTCGAGTGCTCCCCTCCGTCCTGAGGGTGTGGTGCTGTGGAGGTGGCTGGAACCTGTGGAAAGGCAGCAGGAGCCAGGGCACCCCTGGACAAGGGACACCCCTGAGCAAGGCAGGGTGGCAGCAGAAAAGCCTAGGGAGATCCTTGGCAGCACATGATCTACCATCACAATGGTGCTCATGGCCAGGCTGGACAGCTTCTCCCTGCTGCTGGACTTGGATGCTGGCAACCACCAGTCTCCTCACCACGTGAGCCCTCCTGCTTGCCTCTCTTCCAAAAAAAGCAGCTTCCAGCCCACAGGATAAAACTGAGTGTAATGGCAGAGACACTGCGATGATACATCCACTCACCAACACCTACCAGCATCTGCTGGAGGAGGGACCTGTCTGGACAGGCATCCTGGCTGGGCAGTGCCAGACCCCCACTTGCAGGAGCTGCCAGGGGGAGGTGTGCCATGGCCACCATCTCCTGCTTTATTGTCTTTGGGAGCTTTCATAACCCCATCAGGAGAGAGTGTGTGATTAATGTCCCTCCGGAGCAGATTGCTCCAGGAGATGCTGTCGATCCCCAGGAGATACTCTGAGAAAGCTTTGCATGAAGCTCCTCAGGGACAGGCAGAGCTGGAGGGTCCCTTTCTCCACACACAGACTGTGCCTGCAAAAGGAGCCGAGCTCCTGCAAAGCTTTCCCAAGGGACAGAGAGGAGCAGAGGACTGGCAAGGCTGTTACTGGGCTATGGCTGTGTGCTGCTGGCAGGCACAGGGTGCCCCAGCCACAGCATCCATGCACAAGGCTCTGGGCAAATAATGCCGGATGGAGTCTGGAGGTGGACTGGGCATTCGGAGGGGGGATGTCTCCATCCCTGAGCTTTCTGTGGGGAGGGTCTGCAGGCAGATGGGAGTGCTTTGGAGAGGTAACGAGGTGCTGACAAGAACCCATTTATCCTTTTGGACGGTGTTTCACATCTCCCCATCTCCATGGAGGAGGGGAGCACCAAGGCAGGGGAGCACCCCAGGGGATAAGGGCTGGTCCCACTCGTGGGAAAGGGTGCAGCAATCGCTGGCTGTTGGTACGCATTCAGCCCGGCTCCACCATAAGGAAGTGATTGAAGCTTTCACGATCTGTTTAACCGGTGACATATGTTTCCTGCAGGCGCGGCGGCATGCTGCATGCCGGCGGATGAGATACGGCTGCTCGTCCCTGCCTGGCTCTGCCAGCGTGGGGAAGGGCTGGCCCCGTCCCCACGGCCACGTTTGATAGGGCTGCGAGCCGCCGCTCCCTGTGTGGGAAGGGGAAATTGCTCACGCGGCAAAGGGAAATAAACATGAGGAGACCAGCTCCGACAGAAAAGCGAAATGTTCTCTGGTTTGAGGCCCCGCTGCAGGCGAGAGCCACATGATGCACAGCAGGGCAGGGGACGAAGGAGGGGAAGCCGGAGCTGTAGTGATGTCTGTGAACTCTCTCTCGCTTACGGGGGGTCCCTCCCTCCGGGTCTCATCTCGGCTTTCATCGCCGAGACATCAGAAGGACCAGAGAGAAGGGAGCTGTATGTTGTGGAAAAGGTCTCGTTGCCCAATCTGCCGAGCCTGGGCAAGGTGCTCTGCCGAATTCAGCAGTGGCCAGAGAGGGCTGTGCTTTCCCCAGGGAAGGGACTGTCCCCTGGAAATCACAGCAGCTCAGCCCCCAGGCTCAGAATTACATGGGTCCCTGCTCCATCCTTATTCCCATCCCTCTGCTATTTCTGCCCCACTCCTTGGCACAGAGGAAATTATTAATATGGTGAAAGCACAGCTGGGTGCCTTGGACTAGGAGCATCCCAGGTTTCTGGGGTGCTCCTGAGCATAGATCTCATCTCTGCTAATGCTACCACTGCAGGACTGAGGGGTTGCAGGACTGGTGGAGTGGTCACAGGGACTACCCTGGGGCAGGGAACACTGAAAAAAGTTCTCTGAAGAGGACAATTTTTGTCTCAAAATAGCCTATGTGTCCCCATGGTGATTAGGACAGACAGAGTCACAGCCAGCTGGGTGGGTGTGCTATGATTGCCATGAATTGGACAGGCTCAGGTTGGGACAATGGCACAGGCAGCTGTGAAATAATGAACAAGAGTATTTGGGCATTATTCAAGAGATGGAAGCAGGGAAGGTTGTTGATGGCCCCAGGTCTGTGAAGCATCTTGCAACCAGCTGTAAGCAACTAGGGCCTTCATCACACCAGGTATAGGCAGGAGGTGATGGGAGCCTTTGCTGGTTATTGAAGCCATGCAGGGGGCTGAGCTGGGGAAAGGAGAGAGGGAAAAGTGTTAGGAGAAACCTGTGGTCAAGCAGGCTGGGGTCCATTTGGAGAGACGCTGGCCTCACCAAGGTGGGGGACTCCACCAGGGCTGCCACATAGCCTGGAGCCTGGCCAGGGTGAGCTTGAAGTCAGGTTTGTAGCAGAGGTTGTAAACTTGGCAGGAGGGAGGAAAGGGATGTGGAAGTTTTACAGGTGAGCTGGAAGCCCTGGAGTCTCTTCTGTCATTCCATGGGCCTAGCATCTCCCCACAGCACCAGCAACCTGTCAGTTTTAGTGATAGGAAAGGAAGAGGCAGGAGCAGGGTTTCCTATCCCTTACTAGGGATTTGGGCTTTAAATTGAGCCTTCTTCCTTACCTCTGGGGCAGAGAGTGCTGTAGGCCAGCACCAGTTCCCCAGTTCTCCCATTAGCTCCCACATTCTTCAGAAAGCAGGCAATCTGAAGATCTTGCTCTCCCCTCTGGAGCATTACCCAGCACTAGAGCAGCTTTAGACCCTCCTCACCATGTGCCTTACCGACAGGGAAGGATGATTTCATGAAAGGACTTGATTTTCTGACGTTTTCTTAGCAAATGCTTTTATTTCCCTGTCACTCCGACTCCTGCGCATTTATCTGATGGATTAAAGATACTTCTTGGAGTAGCTGGGAAAACCTGCTTGGCCAGGGCTTGCCCAGGTTCAGAAGCCTTCAGCTTGCATCCGTTAGCCCTAGTACAGGGTGTTGAGCTGTACCTTGCCTGGGAGAGCTGGGCTGAGTCAATGAGACACCTCGAGCCCCTGTGTGTGTTGCAGGGGGCCATTTTGTCAGGGATCAGCATTACCCTCACGAAGTTCTGATGCTGCAGTTGGCAGCAGTCAGACCTCTCCCTGTTGGATTAGCTGTAACCCTGGGATTTCTCCACAGCTTTTGAATATCCCAGCCCTGTGTTCGTTAGCAGATAGCCAAGGTTAACCTGTGACTTGGTGCAGTGGTTTGTTCCAGCAGTGGATTACCTTCACGCGTTACAAATCAGTCCTGAATTTCTCAATGGTTTTGGCACCAGGCAGGTGCCTGGAGCACGTCGCAGGGAGGTGGAGAAGCAGGGAGGGAAGGGCTGGGGGAGGCAATGCAGATGAAGCAGGTGAACTTCACTCTTCCAGTTCTGGAAAAAAGCTTCTGCTCCTGGCTGGATAGCCTTTGCAGGGAGAGGAGAAGCGTTGTTCCGTCCTGCCAGCAGTGCGGCAGCGAGCTCCGCAGTTGCCTGGGCACACAGAGCGTCACAGGGATGGGGATGCTATTCCCAAAAGCTGGTCCCCAGCAGAGACTGAGGCAGCCCACGCCAACAGCTCAGAATGAGCAGCAGTTGATCATCCTCCACATGACTGCTAGAGGTGCCTAAATAATTCATTAATGGTTTGAGGAAACAAAAATATTGTGAATGTTGTGCAGTGGGTAATTGCTTGCCAGTGACGCTGCGCATTGCTCGAGCAGGTCACAAGCAGCCACAGCAGTGCAGTGTTAGTGTGGGGCAGAACAGTGCAGGCTGTTTCCTCTGATTTTTTTATTATTCCTTCTTTTTTTTTTTTTTTTCCACATGAATTTCCCTGCCTCTGGCTCCATACAGATACGAAGGTTTTTTTGTTTCCCAGGGAACTGAGTCCAAGTGGTGGGACTGGAGCATGGGCTGGCACCACAGGATGCAGGAAGCAGGTTGAGGCTCGTGGGAGCACCGTAGTCCCACTTGGCCCGGCTCTTTGTATTGCATGAGGGAGAGAAGGGGCCATGGGGACAGCAGCCTTTCATTCTCCCAAAGCCCCATTTCCAGCAGTGGGACTAGTGGCACCATGCCAGCTAGAGCCCTCTACATCCAGTCCCCACACACTGGTGACAAAAGGCTCCAGGCATCCTATTCCAGACTCAGCCGTGGGCAGAGGAAGGGCCCAGGAGCCCCGTGCCGATAGCAGTGACAAGGGACTTCTGTTTCTCTGAAGGGGTCTGGGAAATATCCCCAACTGCCTGTCTGTCCCCAGCATATCACAGTGCTGGAGCTTAGCAAGCTAAAGGCAGGACTCCAGCTCCCCATGGACACCCCAGGGTGAGGGGTAGGAAGCACCCATGCTTCCCTTCACATGTCTGGGTAAGCATCTCAGCAGGGCTGAGCTCTGGGTGCAAGAAGGAGTTCGTGCCCCCGTGTTAAGCTGCGGCTCGTGTGGGCTCCTGGAGGAAGCCCGCGCTGCATCCCCCGCAGCTCCTGCTTGTCACTCTATTAAATTTCCATTTTAACATGAAAACAGCTGGTTTCATGGTACTTCTAACTGTGTTATTTACACAGTCATGCACACAATCCCCGCTGAAAACCGCATTACTCACTGCGGCAGCAGCCCTCTGTCTCGCAGGTATTGAGTGTGTGGGTGGGGAGGTGATGCCAGCCCCCAGGTCAGGCCACCAGCATTCCTTTTGCCTTGCCCATGGCCACCCTGGCAGCTCATGGTGAAACTGGGGTGATTCAGGAGGGGCAAACGCTTCTCGAGGAGCTCCAGGTTCAGCCCAAGGGCAGGAAGAATCGGCTTCTATCCACACCAGCTTGCAGTTCCCTGTGAACCCAGCCCTCCACATCCCCACCAGCCCCTGAGGATGGGCTGCTTGATGCACATCAAGGGGCAGAGACAACAGCTATTGGCCATGCTCAATAGTGCTTTGTTCTCGGCCCGGGAAGCAATGAAAATCCTCACGCTTTGAAGCCTAAGGAGGCCTTTTTATTATCTCCAGGGCTCCTGGAAAAGGAAACTGCAAGTGCTTTCCCATAACATGATAAAAAGCTCTCCTGGCTGAGGCCAGGGCAACTTGTTACACATGAGAGCAGTGACTCAGTCCAGTGTGGGGCTGAGCTCACCACTTGCCAAACCACTGGAAATCACAGGTTCTTAGGGTGTGCATAACTGGGATTTGAAGAGCCTTGGTATGAGTCCTGTTGACCCAGCAGCTGCCTGGTCCACATCATGTTTGGTGTGTGGTGGCCACAGGGAGCAACTTGAGGGGCAAATGGGTGGTGGGCACCTCTCATCCTGTGCCCCCTTAGCAGGGCAGAGCTGAGCCATGCATGTGCCCTCGTTTCAGGTTTTAACAGCAAACAGCTGTCTAGGAACAATAAAAATGATCTGCTAATAGGAAAATTACCCAGGAGACAAGAGTTGCTTAGCTCGGGTGGGAAGCTGGGCTGTAATTTACAGTGGCCATAAAGCAGCTGGCGTGGGCTGAGGAGAGGCCTAGCCCCACTGTGCTGGCTGGGGAGCACAGGGAGATGCAGGTCACACAGCTGGGGAGAGACCACCAGCATCCCATGTTTGCATCTAACGGCAGGCGGCTGTGGGCAAAGCCTGGGGTGTGTGGTGGAATCCCTTGTGCATGTGACAGGGATGCCCCTGGCTGCATGGGAAGGCCTGGGGCTGCTCCTCATCCCTTCCCACCAGGCTGGGGCACAGCGGGTCCTCCCTGGCACAGCCCCCAGCTTGGCTGGGAAACTCCTAAGTAGTGAGGCTGGCCTAATTAGTCTGCTTAATCTTCCCCCATAAATCACTCCTCCCCAGCCCCTGCAGACTATCGGCAGCATCTGAAGTCATTAGTTAATTTAAACCTGGGAGTTCACACGTTGGCTTATCGGGAGCCATCTCCGTTCCCGCTAAGCGCTTGCTCGGTGCAAGTCTCTGGCTGCCAGATCCTATCTGTGCCTGCTTTGAAGCGGTGATGGGCAGGGGAGCAGGCGAAGTGTGCTGCCTGCTTCCCTGCCTGCTGCCAGGTGGGAGGGGAGATGAAGAGCTGCTTCTCCCCCTCCCCATGCTCCTCATGTTTTGAACTTCTCTGACTCATCCATCTGATTTGATATTTTCACCTTTGTTTTATGAATAGCAGTTTGCCTGAGCACTGGAAGGAGAAGGCGGCTCCAGCGCTGCTGCGGCTTCCCCGGCTGCAATGGGAAATGCCCAGGTCCCCCAGGCGGGCTGGCAACCAGGTGAGCAGGGTCCTAGGGAGGGAGGCCCGTGGATGCCCAGCCTGCCCTTACACCCAGCAGGAACATGGGAAGAGCTGGGACTTCTGCACAGTGGCCACAGGGAGGTGGGGGTTTGGCCAGAGGTCCCACTAATGGCTTGTATTGCTCATCTGCCATGCTGTCACCTTTCCATCATCCTCTTCTTCTTCCCTGGGTCTGTAATTCAGTGTGAGTGGGATTGCCCAAGGGTCTGCAGTGGGATGTCTCCTCCTGTACAGGGAACAGGCTTCCTAAAGTGAGCTGGGTTGGGAGCAATCCTGATGGCCTGGGTGCACATGCATCCTGGCAGCTATGTGGGAAGGTGGTGGTGAGCCTGAGGGTCACTGCAGGGCTGACACAGCAACATGACAGCTCAGCCCCCAGTGGAAGAGGAAAGGGGGAATTTGGCATTGGGAGGGATAGCCAGGCCGGGGAGACCCAACAGGAGCCTGCAGCAGTGGGGGCTCGAAGCTACCACCTGGATTTCCACAGGGTGCTGCAAGGTGGTGGCTCATCCTGGCTATCCCGTGCTGCTCCACACCCATGGACATGCAGCACTCAACCCAAGGGACACCTGGCTGGGTGCCCCATCCCAAAAGAGCAACCCCAGGGCAGCCCTGTGTAGGGGCAGCAGCCAGACACCCCAGGAGGCTCTAACTGCTGGCATGGTCTGGCACCTCATTCATGAGGTGCAGGCAATGCCAGAAACCTGGAGGGTATGTATCCACCTCCCAGGCTCTGCTCCTGCTGCTCCCAGGAGAGCAAGGGATGCCTGCTCTCCCTGGGACCTGTCAATCCAACCTGATTCCAGGGATGCTCTGTCCATCCCTCAGGACTGACATCCCCAAATAACCAGTGCAGCTAGCTTTCTGGAGCTGTATTTTTGTCTGGAGTGCCCTGATAAAGCCCCTTAAAACATCCAGCAGTCCTGCTGCCACGGGTGATTGCAGGAGGGGACATAGTGCTTGTGGTCCCTGGGTTGCTTCATGACTGTCCTCTTCCCCTCTCCAGTTCCAAGAGGGAGCTGTGGCCGTGTTTGGTTTTGTAGTCTAAGCTCTGGATTTATTGCTTCCAGGTCTTTGTGTGTTTATTCATGAAATGAAAGATGGGTGGGTGAGCCTGCTCTCCACTCTTCCAGCCCCTCCCCTGCAGCCCAGAGGGGATCCTTCACCCCAGCATGGAGCCTCCCTTCACATCTCACTGGCACCAAAATACCTGGTGAGGCTGCATGAGCAGGGGACACATGCATGTGGGGTCGTGTCCTGGGAGATTTGTCCCGATGATGCCAGTTGGATGCTAAACCTCTGCCTTTGGTGACAGGGATGGTGTGGCTTTGGGCTGAAGGCAAGCAGGGACCCCCTCTGTGCACCCCTCTGGGCACTTAGGATGATACTGAAGCACAGCATGGCTGGGGAACATGGGGCATTGGTGGAGGGACCCTGGCTGGGTGTGCTTAGGTTGTCCCCTGTCTCCAGGCTGATGTTCCCCTTTTGCTGTGGCTGGAAGACAATCTTCTGACTAAAGGATATTTCAACCAGACAGAGGGGCTTCAGCAGCTGGTGAAAAACACAGCAGGAGGGGATGGGGACAGGACACATCAGAGATGAGGGGAGAAGCCACTTTACACTGGAATGTAAGTACAGCAGCACACACTGTTCCACAGGGTGTGCCACCCCACTCCTGGCCCTGGGACCAGAGACAGAGACACAAGTGACAGCGCAGACTTCGTCTGTGCCATGGCACAGCAGAGCCCACATCTCTCGTGGGTACAACAGAGGTGAGGAGAAAGAGGGTCAGGGAATGTTTCGGTAGCCCAGTCCCACCACTGCTGTTCCTGCCCTCCACCCTGAGGTACCGTGGGTCTCAAGTCCGCTGGTGGAGGGGTGAAGTCTCTGCCATCCCCTAATAATCCTAAGAATTAATAGTAGCATCTCTAGACCCCAGAATGTGTGGAACAACAGCTCAGAGTTAAGAGGGGAACTTCTCAGCAGGATTAACTCAGCAACCTAGTGACAACGCTTTAAGTATCTGTGCTATCTGTGTCACCACTGCTCACTCTAGCATCTAGCTCTTACTAATGAGGTTTACTCAACAGCACTACATTTGTCTGTAAGAGCAACCTCTGGGGATCAAGAGGTAAGACTTAAAGATGCAAATATTCCCTGAGATATCCAGATTTAAGTGTCTTTTCCTTTTGTTGTTTCTTAGCCTGGAGTCCAGGGATAAGTTTTTAAAGGAAACAAGAAAAGATCCTCCAGTATGGGAGACAGAGAAACTTTTTAAAGAGATCGAATCAAATAAACCCACTTTTTTTTCCCCCTTAAACCCACTGAATTTGGAAAAGTTTCTTCTACTTGCACAAGGCAGCATACAGGTCAGGTTCATACACACCTCTGGTTTCAGAGGATCACTAGTGGGTACTGGGAGCAGTGGCACAGGGTGAACCCCAACCAGCCACTTCGCTATGCATGGCAGAGGGAGCTCAAGCAGACAAACCCATGAGTGATGACAAAGAGCCTCATATAAGCGCCCCAAAGCACCACCCTACACTGGCAGCAGGCTCCTGTCCTACCCCAAGGCTGGACCCCAGTACAAGGACCTGAGCTCTTGACAGATGCAAGAAGAATTCACACCTTAAGGCAGGTTGGTTTGGGGTTTGTTTAATCTTCCACATGGTCTTTTTCTTTTTTTTTTTTCCTTTTCTTCATTTTGAGACAGGAATAATAACTGCTAAAGATGCATATGGAATTTGAATATGAATGATAAGAACAGCTGTGTATATCTATTATGAATGAACATAAACAGAAATGTATAAACTGAGATTTTGGGGCTTTTGGAAGAATTAGTGCCTTTGTTCCTGGATTTTTTTCCTATCAAAGTTTGAACCAAAGCCCATTAGCCTGGACTTTCCCGCAGCCGACCAAGCCAGGAGCTTCATTTCACCCTGGCTCTGAGCCACACCGAATTCTCCTCAACAGCTCAGTGAGCCCTAATCCTAACAAATTTACCCAGAGAAGTGGGTCTCCTATTACACAGCCTAATTTGAATGCTTTCCAAGGTTAATTTCTGCTCCCACTCTCTCTCCAAACATGCCTCCCCCACCCGGGTGCTGGCTTCCCCCTTCCCCAGCCCCTTCCAGCTCCCCGTCAGCACCAGCCTGGGGGGAGCAGCCCCCTTCACCACCACGATGGTTTTTAAATGACTAAATAATGTGATGTGTGTCCCTGCATCCAGGCTCTGCCTGGAGGGTTTCTTAATGCTGAGCAACTTCCTTTGCAAATTAATTGCAACTTTCACTGGGCAAAATTACCCCTGAAAGCCCCTTCCCCACAGGCTCTTCCGCATGTGATACTACTCCCTTCATAATCTGATTCCTGCAACTCTATTTCTTCCTTCCTCTTCTCAGTGTGCCAGTGACTGCCTGTGAGGATACCAAAAGCAGGATGGCCACCAGCAAGGCAGGAGACTGGGGTGAGGGGAGCATCACTGCTGCCTGGCTGAGCTGGCCCCAGCTCCCACTTTGCAGCAGACTGTGCAAGAAAACCTCAGCCTAGGGAAACCGAAACCCAGGAGCAGCTGCCAGATCCATTAGGGAAGGAATCAGCCATGCCTGGTGGATGGCTATCACAAGACGAGGGTGGTAGGGGCTCACAGTGGGGTATTATAAGGAAGAGTGTGGTGGAAAGTGTCCAGGGGAGCTGGGAGCCCACCTTACCCACTACCTTGGCTGGATGTGGTGCCAGGGGTGCATTCTGCTAGCTGTAAGCTCTAAGAAGCAAAGTCTTTCCCCAACAGCCATGCCTGGGGGCAGGTTACACTGTGTCACTGCAGGTGCGGAACAGCACCCTTGAAGCCCCCCAAGGACAGGGGTTTCCCACATGCCCTAAGGCAGGAGTGTCACTGGTGCCTGCAGCAGGGTGGCCTGCCTGTCTCCCAGCTGAGAGTCACGCCGCTTGCCCTCCTTTCCTCACATTTTTCTTCTATATACTCTGTTAATGATTTGATGTTTGCTCATGAGTATCATAGGTAGCACAGCACCCTGTCACCTGCAATGGGGCAGGGAAGGTGCTGGCTGTGTTCCCTGGGCTGTGCCAGAGTGGCTGAGCCAGGCTGGAGCATTAGGGCCAAAGCACCAGGAACAGCACCAAAACCTTTCCAGCAGTGACACCACAGAGATATCCTCTCTGAAGTGCATTTGCAGGTCACATCTGCTGCCACATCCTACTGCCAGGCAAGCTCCTATTGCTGCTCTCTGCTTCCCCAAAGCCTCACTGCCCAGCACTGCCCGGCAGTCATCTCACCAAGAGGATGCCCACGTGTAATGATTTTGCTGCAGGCATACGAGCTGCAGGTATCAAAGCTGAGCCACATCTTACCTCCTGGCTGTGTTCCTGCCTGCTCCCGGCCTGGGAAGTCTCTGCTGCAGGGTGTTTGCAGTGATTCACTGGCACCATGTGTCATGGAAGACTTAAGTGCCAGTTTTGTGGCATTGGGGAAGACCTAGGCAGGTCTCTGGGGTATGGATTGGAGGGGCCAGCATAGTGGGAGCTGCATCTGCTAGAAGGATAATGGTCATTGATGTAAGGTCAGCCTTAAATAGGGGGGATAACAAAAATAAGGCAACTCAGAGGGAAGGAGAGAGTAAAGTGAATCCTAATGAGATTGCATGGACACCTCAGCATGATCATTTCATGGATTTTTTTTTTTTAAGTTAAAAAAGGCATCAAGTTTAAATTGCAGGACATGGGACACAAGGCCATGGAGGTGGTCTGTGCTCCTGTTTCCATGGAGGTCCCACACCCATAAGCTGCTCCTGCTCTGCTGATGCTGTGCTGGGGAGGCTCCAGGTCAGGCTCTGGATGCAGAAGGAGTGGAAAACAGGCCCAAAAGATGGGTGGAGGAAGAAGCTGCCCAGTGCAGTATGGGAACTGGCACCTATTCACCGGCTTTACTGCAACCTAATATAGTGCCTGGTGCAATGGGGCAGGGCGTTTGCTTTTAGGGATAGCCAAACTTTACCAAGAGTTGCAGTGGCAAACACTGAAAGAGGAAGTTTTAGAAGGGAAATACAATGTTAATGCCTTAAGGCTTAAGGCAATCCTCAGTGCCAAGACAGGAAAGTGATTAGTGCTGTAGATGGGGAAATAACCGGCATTAAATGGAAGTAAAGTGAGGGCAGGTTCAAGGGCCTGTGAGGAGGAGGATGGGCAGGGACTCTCCAGGATGGCAGGCGCTGAGCCTTGAGCCCCCCAAGACCCTTCCAGCACATCGAGCCCTGGCAGCACATCTTGCCACAGGGATGAGCCTGCAACACCCCAGCCCTCCTCCTCCTCTTCATGGCTCCCACTGGCCAAGGGCCAGGCAAAAGGCTCACCCAAGCATGGCGGGGACCCATCCAGTGCTGTGCAGCTCCAATTATCCCCAGCTGGACACCTTCCAGCAATCCTGTCCTCTCTCTCTCCCCTGACCCTGCCTCCTTCAGCCTCCCCCCTCCTCAAAGCAATTTGACTTTTATAGTAATAACTTCTGAACCCTGGACTGGGGCTGTGCCAAGGAAAGCAGCAGAAAACAATGTGATGGGCCTCGGCAGGCGCGGAAACGCCAGCAACTGAGACCAGCCCTAAAATAACTTTTGAGCAATTGTTATTTATTCTGGGAGAAAGTTCCTTCATTCACAATTTGGAGGGGAGATAAATCAGGGCGGGCTCAGGCTGCTCGGGCCTGCACAGATGCAGCACACTGCAGCTGCAAAGGCAGGGTGTAGCCAGCTCCCTGGGTGTGTCTGCATCCCGGTGCCTTGCTGAGAAAGCCACACTGATTTTACCTTTTTTGTAAGCATGTATGGGTTCAGCTGAAAGCCCTGGGTTCAGGTGGAGGAATCGTGCTTGAGGCTGGGATGTGCCACCAGGTGCAAGGGGCTGTACACTGCATGTTTGTGCCTGCACGTGTTCCAGCTTCTCCTGGCACGTGGGTCAGTGTGACTATTGTGTTGTGTGATGCAAGCCTGCGCCACTGCCCATGGCCTTACCACACTTGTGCCATCGGTGTCTGATGGTGATACAGGCAAGCACTGGGTAGAAGACACAGCCAGCACTCTGCTGGAAGTCACAGAACCAACCAGGTTGGAAGAGACCTCCAAGATCACAAAGTCCAACAGATACCCAACCCTAACTAATCAACTAGACCATGGCACTTAGTGCCTCATCCAGGCTTTTCTTAAACACCTCCAGGGATGTCAACACCACCACCTCCCTGGGCAGCCCATTCCAATGGGCAGTCTCTCTTTGTGTGAAGAACTTCTTTCTAAGATCAAGCCTGAATTTCCCCCTACACAGCTTGAGACTGTGTCCTTTTGTTCTGTTGCTGACTGCCTGGGAGAAGAGACCGACCACTACCTGGCTACATTCTCCCTTCGGGTAGTTGTAGATGTCAATAAGGTCTTCTCTGAGCCTCCTCTTCTCCAAGTGATCACCGATGTGGGCACAGTGGCTGCCAGCCTGCATCAGCCGGGCAAGCAGCGAGTTGTGCGCCCTCAGGACCGCGGTGCGGTTTCCGCAGCTAGGAGCTGCTGCGGCTTCCCCGCGAGCCGCTGGGGCCGCGCCAGAGCTCCCGCGCTGCCAGAGCAGCCTTGGGCAGGCAGGGCAGCCGCGGTCGCTTCCTGAATCGGGGAAAACACTCTCTGGGGGAGGCAGCCAGCCAGCGAGGCAGTCTTCAGCTCTGCTGCACGTCTGTCTGCTCATACGGACGTGTTTTGTGGTACCTGTCACCACCGTCTGGGCACCAGCTAGGATGTGAAGCGCAGAGACAGCTCTGCCAGCCAGGGCTCAGGCTGCCTGCGAGACCCCTAGGCTGGGTGTCTGGGCCCCCTCAGAGGGTTTGGAGAGTAAACGGTGGGGGAACGCTGCTGTCTGAGGGCTGGGGGGCACACAGTCCCTGTCTGCTGGGTGACAGAAACCTCACAGCATGGTTCTACGGGTGGGGCCGGGACAGTGACCAGAGTGGGGGTGATAGGCACTGCCACCTTTGTGTGCAGATCCAGGAAATATGCACATCCAAGACCAGCTGCCCACGAGCATCTTCGGGGCAAGGATCAATCCTGCTCCACTGTGGCACTGGCCAGATCAGCCATGGTGCCACAGCAGCATGGGGCAGCATTGCCATTTTCACTCACCCTGCACAACAGCCCTCAGAGGGTGCACTGCTTGGGGGTGGGAAATCCCTGCCACATGCTCTCCCTGCATGAGATTCATCTCTGATGTGTGAATGCAGCAGAGCTGGGGCCTCAGACCTGCCAAAGAAACCCAGCCCGGGGTTGCCAAGGGGTGATTCAGTCCTGATCAACTGAACAAAGAGAGCACCAGTTTATGTTTAGCAGCACAAACAGCCTGGTGCTGGATGAACTGCTGCTCAGCCACCCTTGTGGCACAGACCATGGGGAGAGCAGGGTTACTGCTGGGTCAAACACGGGGCAGAAACAGCTCTCCGGTCGGCACACACAGCTTCCTTCATGGCACGGTGCCTGTGCCGGTGAGACTGGCCCTGCCAGGCCACATCCCTCATCCTGCCAGGCAGGAAAGCCTTTGGCCTTGCACTCCTCCTCACCTCTCCCAGTCCCCTGCCCTCTGTCCTGCCACCAATGTAGGCAGGCCCATGCTTGCCAGCTGACTTCCAGCTTCATCACTCTTCAGGCTCTCTGAGCAGCTCATGATCTTGGCAGGCAGCTCAGGGTCTTACCAGCCATTATTACAATGATTATTTTTGTTTTCCTAGCTCAGAAGGGCTCTCCTCTCACCTTGCTCATGGCTGGCTCTGAGCCAGGTGGGACCGAGCACAGAGTGAGGGGAGCTGGGAGCATCCTGTACTGCCCAGGCAGGGGACCGTGTTAGGATGCAGGAGATGGAGCAGAGGGAAGAGGAGATCCTCTCCCTCCTCCTAAAGGTTCAGATTGGAAACCAACACCCGCTTGGTTAATTCATTAGCTTTGATTAGCGATTCTGAAGCTTAGATCAGTTAATGGGCTCCCTCCTGCTGGTAAATCTCCAAGAGGAGCACAGCGAGGTTATCTGCACCAGCAATGGTGAGGGAAGGATGGGGATGAGCACAATTGAATTAGGAAGCTATTAAACAAAGAAGCCAAACTCAGCCAGCGAGGGAACGATGCAAGATGGTCACAGCTCTGGAACACAGGGCAAAGCACCACGCCACGGCTACACCCAGCTGGGGCAGCAGCTCCCTATGCACACCAGCCCAGGCTAGGGTTTGGCATGTTATTTGCAGGCTCTGTCCCTTGCAGATCCTTTCACCTCATCTTCTTCTCTCTATGTGGGCTGCATCTTCCTCTAAGTGGGGGTTCCTCCGTGGCCTGGGTTTAGTCACTGATTAAATTCCCTGAGAAGTAACCTATGTGTGATGATGATGATGTGATGCAGCGACCTTCAGTGTTTTCATTAGAATATCCAAGTATATATTTGTTTTCTGCGGTTATGAATGTAATTCCACAATCCACTTAGGAGCTGGTAATTTTCTGGCTGAGGTGGGAAGTTGCTGACATCTTGTGATACATGACAAGATTGATTGTATTTGCTTACCCTTTAACCTAATAAAGAAAAATAACGTTCCTCAGTCTGGCTAATTCTCCATAAACTTGGGTATTGCTTTAAATCAGCTGCAAGCGCAGGATCTGAACCATACCATTGCTGGCGCAAAGTTTCTCTCCCCCCAGGGTTATCCCCAGCTCCCAGTCAGGAGTCACCTGTATGTGAGCATCATCCCCAGGACCACTCAGCACCTCTGGGGCTGAGGGGCTGTGGTGGTCGTGGTGGGGAGGTGGTCTTGACACCCTGTGTGTCCTACTTACTGGGAAAACATTAATCAATTTGCCGCTAATCATCTTATCACCAGCACATCTGAGCAGCTGCTAGGGCAGTGGCTGGCCAAAGCAAACACGGCCCTGTGCCCCGAGGACAGGGAGCGCAGGCAGCTGTGCCTGCTCTCAGGTTTCCAGGACCCCCTTCTCCCACCACAATGGTCCACTTGACCTCTGGAATGAAGGAGTTTCTGGAGGACAAGCCTGACCAGCACTGGGGTAGAGAGGAGGGGTGCTGCAGCAGTGAGGGAGGTGGTGCCCTGGACAGAAGCTGGGCTGGTTTTCTGACCTGGGTGACCTTGGTCATGCTGCACAGTAGGCACCATGCCCAGCAAAACATCTGCCTTCTTTCACTGGGAGATTGGATACAAGAGATGAAAGACCGGGCTGGATGGCAGGGTGTACTCCACAGGGGGAGAGCTGGAGCTGCAGAGAGGAACTCTGCCTTCCCATAGCACCATCTCCTCCATCCTCCTTTCTCCAGGGGGAAGGGATTAGGCAGGGCAAGCAATGTCACTACAACATGGTTCCCCTCAATTACTTGCAGGCCCTCAGGGGAAACATCATGCCTGGGTTGTTCTTACTCAGTTACAGAGCCCTGTGCCTGGCTCAGCTCCTCTGACCTTCTCCGGAGTAGAATGCTGAGCAAACTGGGGTGGGCGCCTGTCCCCAGGGCAATGGCATTAGGGTGGGGGTGGTCACATTGCCCTGGAGCAGTGACCATGCCCACAGCAGCGTGTCCCTGACTTGGGTGTGCAGAGGCAAAGGGTTTGGAGCCTGGGGAAGGGTTTTGACAGCTGGACACCGGGCAGCCACCCCGAGGCTGGGCTGTGGTGATTCGGCTGGCAGGGGCTGCTTACCTTGCCAGTGCGGTGGTTTGCCTGCCGGCTGCTGCCTGCCTGGGAATTGCCTTTGCCTTTGCCGATGTGCTTAAAAATAACCCGCTGGCTTGTCAAGGTTATAAACGGAGGGAGAACAAATTGCTTTCTGAGTTGATTAAACTGCTCAGCGTGGCTGCGCACGCGGTGCTCGCTGTACGGCTGGGACGAGCCGGAGTCTGGCACGTTAATTTGCACTCAGCAGTTCCTCTGCTAATAAGGCCTTGATGAGCTGCCTTCTCTTACCCTCAATGCCGGCCCCTCAGAGCAACGCTTGGCTGGGGCCCGAGGCCTTTGGGGCACTTTGTCTTTTCAAAATGGCTCTTTTTTTTCCTTCTTCTTTTTTTTTTTTTTTTTTTTTTTTTTGCTTTTGAGCAATGCCACGTCCGGAGCTGCCCCAGAGCCACCAGACCAAATCTCCGGAGCTTTTCACCGGGTCCCTGCTTCAGGGCGGCTGAGGGAGGACAGGCAGCAGCAAGCACACCCCAAAAGTCAGCTGCAGGGAATGAAACCCACCCTCAGCCACGATTTACTGCCAGAAACCTTTCTCCACGCTGATGCAAGAGCCATCCTCGCCGCCATGCCGCTTAGCATCACCCCACGACGCTGCAGCCGCAACGGGGTCTCCGTGCTTAAAAGAGGTTTCCAAATATAACCAGCCCCTCACCTCCCCCACCCTCCCCTTCCAACTTTCTGGGAAAATCCCTTTCTGCCTAAAATTATCCAGATGCGCTTTACAGCTCGAGGGGAGCTTGTGGGAAAAAATATGAGGTTTGCTGGATGAGATGTTTCCTGACTCGTGGGGCCGGGAGCTGGTTCCACTTTGGAGCAGACCTGCATCACTCACGCGCCCGACGCTGCCAGAGCTTGGCTTAGTTAGGCCAGATTGGTTTTTATCTATAATGAGAACTAGGGAATGAGAGCCTTTTCTGTTGAGTCTTTCTTATTGTTTTAATTCGTACTGTGTGTTGGGGAAAGGAGGAAAAGGGTTTACTAACAAGATTGGTGCTTCCTAGCGCTCTGGTTATGCAGAGTTAAATCAGCACTGCTGGTTCCCACCAACACCCCATGTCCCAAAGGGAAACCCAAGGAGCTGCTGTCAGTGCCTCATCCAGGGAGCAAATTTGGGCCAAGCGATGCAAAGTACCTGATTTTCCCCTGGGAAAGTGGCCCAAAGGACTGAGCTGACATGGGGGCTGCTTGCACTGGGCAGCCTCCAATTGATGAATGAATTTGCAGTGGCGATGAACCAGTGGCTGGTGCAGACTTCTGGGTAGGGTTTTCACATAAACTGTAGTAATTTGCTAGCTCTGCCAGTCTAAATCCTGTCTAATTATACCAAGGGCAGCATCTGACATTGATTTGTTACAGTATTTGTGCAAGGAGCACTAGACATTTTGGGGACAGATTTAAGAGCAGCCTTCAGATCTTTGCCCTTGCTGTCCACCATGAGTCACAAAATGACTGCATTTGGCCACCTGGTTACCTGCCTGCATTGGAAAATAGGTTATTTTGAAGTCCTAAATACTATTACTTTTATCTGTAATCATTTTACAGATCCAAAATGAGAGGCTGTGTTCAGGCATCTTGGAGGGGGGGCAGGGGGGAGGGAAAGGAAATATTGGTCCTTTGTTCCTAGCTGCCCTTTTCAGTCTCTTAGCTGTAAAATAAGATTGACAGCAACTTTGAGACGCCAGCAGCAAAGCTCAACCCAGGTCAAGAGCCCACAGAGGTCTCTGAAGGGGAGGATGCCTGGGAACCAGGCTGAGGAGTAGCCTGTGTGGACTGAACCACGCGATGTCAGGTGTTTAACCAGCCTGCCAGAACTCTTTGAGGATATTACTGCTTTGCTAGATAAGAAAAATTCAAGGGATGTGCTATACTTAGAGTTTCAAAACACACTTGGCATCAGTGCAGATCAAAGCCGAATGGTGCAGGCAGCATCCCGGAATAGAAGGTGAAAGAGAGAAAAGATTTGGAATTTATTGGGAGGGAAAAAAAATACACTGAAACCAACAGTACTGCTGAGCTAAAAATAGCAAAGAAGGTATTAGCAGCAGCTCTGCCTGCTGACTGACACTCAGCTCCACTCCTAAAGCTTGAGGAGAAACCTCCTACCCAAGCTAGGAGATGTACAAGGAAACCAAAGCTTGTCCTGGGAGCCTCCACTGCCCCAGCCCAGCTCCCAGATGAAACCAGTGGGAGCCTGTAGTGTTTGGGCATCTCCCTTGTTCCATGTCATCCTGTCCCCCTGGCTGGTCCTGTCCCCACTGTGCCAGGTTGTCTGTGTCCCCCAGGCAGATGTTTTCAATCCCATAAACCAGAACAGTGCTGCTTTGGCAGCTCCCATGCCAGGGGCCAGGCATGGCTGGGGACTCTTACACAATCCTGCTCTCCCTGGGGACATGGAGCTGCCACTGACACAGCAGGATAGCTAGCATCATCCCCCAAACCAGAGGAGAACAGGGAGGGCAAGGTGACCCATCCACATGCCTGTATGGTACCCCTGGTCAGGGCTGTGGTTTAGGAACAGCCCTCCTTGTGATGCCCAGACAGCAAGGAGAAAGCACAGCCTCTGAACACCCTCTCAGAGCACACACTGTGTTGCAAACCTGCAGAGGAGCCCAGGGTGCTGAGGGAACTTCTCCAAAGCATCAGCCCACTGGAAGACAAGGTTCAGGTGCTAGGGAAAGTCCCACGGAGTGACATCTGTGAGTGATGGATGGGTGGGGCTCCTGTAAAGTGTTCACTTGCTCCCAGCTGTGTGATGGGCTGTCTTTGCAGAGTAGGAGGTGTTGAAATAGAAACGAAAGAGGGACTTGCCTTCTTACCTCCTCTTCCCATGCCTTGTGGGTTCAAAGGGTGAAAGTTCTCCTGCTCTCCCTGGGGCAGGCATATTTCTGAAGTATCTGAAGCCATGGAGCCCTCACCTAAGGTTAGTGCAATCAAGCTTATTGCAGCCCCGTGAGGGGCCGACTGCGCAGGCAGGACCTGCCACACATCTGTTCTGTGCTGCTAGGGATGATCCCACTGCATCAGGGTTGCTGAGGGGCTAGGGCCTGGGGGCCTTCTCCTATGGCTCCTGGCAGCTCCTGTGGTGGCTTGGAAGAGGATCCTGTAACCCTGCAGCAATGCAAGAATCTCCCCAATAAGGAGTAGATTCCAGGATGGATGGTTCTGAGGACAAGCATCCCAGGGACTGACTGAGCTGGTCCCCATCCTGGGGGTGACAGCTCACCCTGCCCCATGCTCAGCACAGGGGACCGGAGCAGAGTGGCATGTGTGCTAGGCTGAAGGCTGGGTGCTGGGGTACGTGCTGGGAGCCAGCCGGCCTGGCCCCACCACGCGCCAAAGGGTTTCCTCTCTGCCGTGCCAGGCCCCTGCCAGCTGAGTTGGAGGTGAGGCACTAACACTGGTATCTCTGTTAATATTGCCACAAAGCAATAAAGGGAACTTGACGGCGGAAAGGCAAGGAGAGCAGTGGGTTTGGAGCCATTCCACAGCACTGCTATTAGAGAGCTTGAAATGAGAGTTATTAAATTACTGCCAGGTACTGCAGGCTTTTCCTAACAGGGAGACTTCATCTTGGCTCGGAAATTTAAGCTCTGGCTTGTTCAGGTTAATTAAAAGAGAGCTGGACATCTTCCAGGGCCTCACTTCTTATTTCTGACTGCCACCCCCTCCCCTCCTGGGCCCAGGCATGTCTGTGCCATGGGACTGGTGCAGAGTCACCCTCTCCAGGGGATGCTGGGGGGTGCCTTGGGCATCAACACTGGGTGGGAATAACAGGCCAGGAGTTTGATGTCCTGGAGAATGATGACCAGACTGTCACTCACAGTACCCAGATGCCTTTGTGACATTTGTGCTGGGATGCTCTCCCCAGACTCATGGACTTGGGAGGTGCTGTATGGGTGAATTCAGGCAGGATTCCCACCCTTCCCTTGGGGAAGGGGCCTCAGGAGTCCAATGCGGGCAGCAGACAGAGACTTTGTTGATGTTCAATCACAATGGCTGCAGCTCTGTCTTTGCCCAGTGCCCCAGTCCCCACCAAATCCCTGGTGCCTTTGTAGGAAAACCAGGGATGAGCACAGTACAGCAAGGGGTGGCTGAAGGGGTGGCTGAAAGGGTGGCTGAGGTCAGGTAGGCAAACAAAGTCTTCACTACCCCTCTTCTCACCCCTCCTGTTGTGTTGCTCTTGGCATCTGTGGTCATGTTCTAGCTGCTGCACAACTGGCATTTAAGAATTCACTTGCAGAATGCAACAAACTCAGCATGACCAGGGAGGGCAAGGGGGCCAGCTTTGGAGGGGATTGTCTACTCTGATCAGGGAGTACTTTTCATACAATCATGGCATGGTTTGTGTTGGAGGGGACCTTCAAGATTATCTAGTTCCAACTTCCCTGAAAAGGATAATTTTCCTTTCCCCTGTGCTCAGCTGTCTGCATTGCTGCTTTGACTCCTGCCCCAGCCTCTGCAGGGATTTTCCTGCTCTTTCACTGACTGGGTGATGGAAAGTTTTTGTCAGACCCCTCCTCGTGCCCTGGAGCAGATCACCTGCAGAGTAGCCTTTGTGGGGCTGGGGGATACAGGCAGGTGTCTGTGCTGCCTGGGCCACTCCCCACCCCCCACCCCCCCTTGGCTGGAATGTCAGGCAAAGGAGTCAGGGGGCTTATGGCTGCACTGACCCTTCCTTGCCTCCTCCCTGCCTGGTTTTGATTCCCTGGCTGATGGGTAAGGAGGAGAGGGTTTACTCAGCAGCTCAGACCATATTCCACGACTATGGCTCACTTCTGCTCCACCTGATCTCCAAGTAGTGGAAGACTGAGGGTCCTGGAATTCCCCAGTAGGGCTGAGCTGAGTTTCCCCTGTTTTGTTCCTCAGTCTCTGTGGAAATGAAAAGCAGCCAGAGATCACAGAGTCATAGAATCATTTAGGCTGGAAAAGACCTTTAAATCATTGAATCCAAACATTAACCAAGTCTGTTGCTAAACCATGTCCCTAAGCACCAAGTCTACATGTCTTTTAAATACCTCCTGGCGTGATAATTCAACCACTTCCCTGGCCAGCCTATTCCAGGGGTTGACAACCCTTTCAGTGAAGAAATTTTTCCTAATGTCCAACCTAAACCTCCCTTGGTGCAGCTTGAGGCTGTTTCCTCTCGTCCTGTCACTTGCTACTTGGGAGAACAGACCAACACCCACCTCACTACAACCTCCTTTCAGGAGTTGTGGAGAGCAAGATGGTCTCCCCTCAGCCTCCTTTTTTCCAGACTAAACAAATCCAGTTCCTTCAGCTGTTCCTCACAGGACTTGTTCTCTAGACCTTTCACCAGCTTTGCTACTGGTCTCCAAACCCACTCCAACACCTTGATGTCTTTCTTGTGGTGAGCACATCTTGTGAGATGTGCGGTGCTGGGAGGGTACATCCCTCTGCTTCATCAAGCACCCCAGGGAGAAGGACATTGGAGTGACTCCTAGGTCAGGCTGCCATGGTGGGAAAAAGTCCTGTCCCCATCCCCTCCCTAAAAACAGCTTTAAGAGAGCAGGGAAGACCCTCAAACCTATGACTCTTCTACCCAGCCCCAAATTTCTAGACGGTAGAGGGGTGCCTTGATTCAGGACCAACACCCCTGGGAAGGCTGGGGCCAGTTGCCTCCCCTCCTCCCTCCCCCACCCCCCACCCCCCCCCCCGCCCGGCAGCACTCCCAGGTCCTGGGTAGGATAATCGATGCTGGGAGGTGGCGAGTAGAGCCAGGTGCTGTAGTTGCTTTCTAGCACCACAGCACCCTCTCCTAGCCTGCCCTGGCTGGGTCTTTGAGCTGGTCTGTCAGAGGTGTGGGTAAATGCCGCTCGTAGCTCTGCTAGTGACTCAACCCCCCCAAAAAACACTTTTTGGACTCATTTTCCCAGAGAGAGTTTAATGGGGTTTGTCGTGCCAAAACCCCAAGCTATGCCTCACTTTCATCCCGTAATGCAAGCCATATATCAAGAGACACTAACGGCGCAGGGAGGCTTTCTGACAAGGGGATCCTGGGAACAATCAGCCAATACCCCCCCGCCCCCCATCCCCTCCTCAGCCTGCACCCCCCTGTTTTGTGCATTCCTGGTAATGTAAATAGAGCGGCAAGCGCTCGCAGCTCTCCTCGGCCCGAGGAGCCGTCTGGGGACGGCGCCAGCAGCCCTGCCGACAGTCTGCTCTCGGGGGCTTTAGCCTGTACCGTTTGAAGTGTCTTGACTGCCAGATCGGCATTGTGTCCCTGAGGAGATCGTCTCCGCGGCCAGCCGCGGCTCAGCACATCCCTGTTGCATGCACACAGCGGTTTGGAGGTGGGGGCCTCCAGCTCAGTCTAAATGGTCTTTCCCCCCCCCCCCCCCCCCCCCCCCCCCCCCCCCCCGAAAAGCCACCCCTCCTGTCCTTCCTGCCAAAACAGCCTATCTCCTATCAAGTAGCGAGGTGAGGATGGAGGGTGCAGCCCTGGCACCAAAAGCACCCTCCAAGGCTTTGCTTACCAACCATAGGGTCTTCCTCCTTCCTTGAGCTCCCTGGGGTGCCTCCATTCCCTAGCTTTCGTGTATGGAGATGGCTGCTACAGAGGGTCAGGGCTCTTGCACCCTATTTAGGACAACATTGGGTGCTGCGGTGCACATGGTGACTTGGAACTGGACACTCCAGAGTCTAGAAAGGGGCAGCCACGGGTGGCTGTCTTTTTTGTGGTGCTTTATGAAGCGTGAGGAAACCTAGAAGACTAATTTGCCTTAATTTAAATCCCTGTGCATTTGCTTGCTGTACATGTTGGCAATGTGGGTTTCTGCTCTCCTGGAGGATGCTGGCTGTGCATGGCACCAGGTCACCTTGGAGGCAACCTGAAAGCCAGCCTGGGCCTGCAGTTTTGTCCCCATGCGCTTTGCTCATCATCCTGGGAGAGATCCAAAGACACCCCAGGCAGGGCCAGGGAGCCCAAACTGGGCACACCTCATCTTTCTAATGGAAAAAAAAAAAAAAAAGGCAAGCCAAAAAGCTTCCCCTGGGAGAGTTTCCAAAACAAATCTTAAGCCTTGGCTCACTGCAGAGAAACATGAAAGCTCCTGGAGGTTTTCCTTCATCTTGCCTGGAGGAGGATCCCTAGCAGGTTGCAGCCAGGGCAAGGGACACAGGAGCCAAGGAGTGACCAGCATCAGTCTCTGACCCACAGGCCATGGCAGGAGGATTAGACACATCTGGGAACATCTGTGTACATATGAGATGGTGCCTGCAGAAAGGATGTCAAGGAGGCTAATGCTGGCTTGCATGTTGGGAGCAGGATGGGCACCAACTGTGGTGTTCTCAGGGAAGTTCCAGGCCAGTGCGAGAAATCCCCAAACCAGGTGCTCCAGGCCAGGCTGTGGAGCTGAGGGCCTGGAGGAGCAGGGGCAGTCCCTGGCACCATGTGTGCCTGCGAGAGGCTCCAAGAAGGGAAGCTGCTGGGATGGTGGCGAGCTAGTGGACTCAGGATGAGAGAGACCCCAGTGTAGATGGAGACCACTTGCAGCCACCTTCCTGGTCCCCAACCTGCCAGGCAGCGGGGACAGAGACTCAGTGGAGTGGGCCTCTCCTCTCCATTGCCCATGTGCCCTGGCAAAGCTGCAAACAAGGCCAGGAGGTGTGGGACCCCCAAAGCTGGGAAGGGGTGTGCCACTTCAGGGTTAGGTCCCTTTCTGTCTCTGTTGGGTGTCAGTATTTCAATCAAGGGCCAGAGAGAGGAGGAGGACTGTGACATCCTCCATGCAGCAATCATGTGAGAAACATAGGAAAGCTTACTGAGTCGTAGAATCATTTCAGCTAGAAGAGATCTTTAAGATCATCAACTCCAATTCTCCAACCAAGCTTCCTCATGGCTGCAATTGAAGTGTTCACAGGATGGGAAACTGCACCATACCAACTCATGACTGAACCAGAAGCACTGTAAGGAAATGCCACCCCAGCCCCATGCTAGTGAGATGTGCCCCCATGAGGCTGGAGACACCCCCAGGGGGTGCTTTCTCCAGGGACCAGCCACCACACCACTGAGTGACATTGCTTTGGCTGCCAATGGCTCTCCTCTCACACACACACAGAGGAGGTCTTGCAATGGGGCCAGTGATGCTGGGTGGCCCTAGAGGACCCCAGGGTGTGCATGGGGGCTGAGGGCATCTGTGAGGGTTTTATTTGCTGGGACCAGCCCTCCACGGCACTGAGGTTTATGAGGCAGCCGATGTGGCTGCTTACTCATGGGCTGCAGCAATAAAGCTTGCCAGGGGGTCAGAGGTGATGCTGATTGCTCTTAAGTGGTCAAAAACTGCAGTCTGGGATGGAAACTGAACTTCTTGAGCCATAATCAGAACCAGTGGGGTTAAATTCCAACAGATAAATACAGGGGACTTAGCCTAAACATCTCTCCTGTCTTGCTCAGTGTGTCCCAAGCAGGATCCTGCAGCATGCAGTTGTCTGGGCAAGGTCAGGCTGCCGGCATGCCAAGGTTTGTGTGCCACATCTCCCTGCCTCTTGAGAAGCGGCTTCACCAGGGCCACCGAGTTTCCTCCATCTCGGTGCGCTGTTGCACCGGGTAAATGCCTCTGCAGCGCTTGGGGAATTCGGAGAGCCCTGCAAAGGGCTGCAGAGTTAAGCAGTCGCTGGTTTCAGGGCTCTCCGAAGCGCCGGGGTGAGGTTGATGCTTAGAAACCCGAGCCCTATAATTGTGTTTTTCTGCCCGAGTGATATCTGAAGGGTTGGTTGGTTTGTTTGCCTGTTTGTTTGTAGTACAACTATCAAAGGAGGTCTCGTCGATGATGCACACTGCTTCTAAAAAAGGGCCTGCCCTGGAGCCAGCAGCAGCCCTTCTCCAGGTCGAGCCACTACACGTCCCCATAAGCATAACCTGTCCTACCGGTGGCGGCTCCAGAGGCACGCCAGCATTCCCGAGGGAGTGGGGGATCACCTGCCATGCCTGAAAACAGGCTCCAGCACTGCTGAGCACTTCCAGGAGAGTCCTGGGAAGGGCTTTCTTGAAGGAGCAAATGATAAGTGTGGAAGAACAAGGTCAAAATATGGGGAAGTCAACCAGAGAGGGGCTGAGCAGCTGCATCACCATCACATTTCATCAGTCATGGAAAACTGACAGACTCCTAGAAAAAGAAACCAAAGAAATGCAAACATGGCCACACATCTCCAAGGTCCGTGTGCTGATCATAGCACAGTCCACTGAGGAGACCTGGTCACACCTTTTAATGAGCTGGGGTTGTTTAGTCTGGAGTAGAGGAGGCTCAGGGGAGACCTTACTGTTTTCTACAACTACCTGAAGGGAGGTTGTAGCCAGGTGGGGGTCGGTCTCTTCTCCCAGGCACCCAGCACCAGAACAAGAGGACACAGTCTCAAGCTGTGTCAGGGAGGTTTAGGCTGGATGTTAGGAAGCAATTCTTCACAGAAAGAGAAATTGCCCATTGGATGGGCTGCCCAGGGAGGTGATGGAGTCACCATCACTGGAAGTGTTTAAAAACAGACTGGATGAGGCACTTAGTGCCATGGTTTAGTTGATTAGATGGCATTGGGTGATAGGTTGGACTTGATGATCTCGAAGGTCTTTTCCAACCTGGTTTGTTCTGTATTCTGACTGGTTTCTCCATTGGCCAAACCAACAGGGAGGTGGGGAATCCCTGGGCAGCCTCCACTGCACAAAGCCAGCCCCATTTGGTGTCTGTCCAGGCGTCTAGACACTTCCACCTTGCCAGGTCGGAGTTCCTGCCTCCAGCCTGTGGGAAGAGAGTCACTACTCCCTGTGGCAGGAGGTTAGCGGAGGGCCAGACGGGCTGCTGAGCATTATCATCAGTGTGGTTTATTACGCTCATTAATGATGTGGAGAAGGCAGCATGTTAGCAAAAACGTGACATATTTAGGTTAGTTAAGGCTGAAGGACTCTGCTGCTGTGGTAAAGAATTGCACAAAGATATACGACATCCACCGTGGGCCTGTGTGAGATGATGCATCTTGGATAGGCTAATCAAGATAATTCACAGATATTGTCCTAAATTAATTATAGCCACTAAGTACAAGCCCAACATGTCAATGCAGACAGCTCAATTAAGAGCTCTTATTCAATATATGCTGATGGTCAAAAGAGCAAAGGAAAGATTACAATGGGCAGAAGGATGGAGCAAAGCAGTGGAAATATTGCAGTGTCACCACTTAAATCAAAACGGCTCTGCCAGCACTTGGAAGAACAGAGAGTGATGGGCACAGGACGGTGTGCTGAGAAGCTAAGAGTGCACAAGAAGGGACCTGCTTCAGCCCTCTCTCCCTGATAGCCTCTTAAAAATGGAAGGGGTCAAGTATATGCAGTAGATTTTTAAACAACAAGGGGAGAAGGAAGGGGGAAATGAGCAGTTTTTAAAAGCAGGAGCAGTGGTTCCCATCCACGTGGGGCAGTGACCCCAGGGCACAGTGCCCGTGCTGGGTGTTGCCCAAGGAGAAACGGTGGGAGAGAGAACAACACACCCAGGTCTGTACATGGTGGATGACACCAGGAGTGGGTGCTGCGTCTCGGCTCAGGAAAGGACGTGGAAAAATTGGAGAGGGCTCAAGAATATGGGAAATTGCCTTTGAGTGGGAGGCTGAGGCAGGCCCCTGCCTACTTAGTCTGTCACAGCTGAGGTTAGGATGTGACTCCATCACAGTCAGCACGTTCCCCCGTGGGGAAGGGATTTCTTTCAGTCAGAAACACATAATGAAACCCAGCAGCCAGGGGCTGGAGAAGACCTTGCACCGTGTCAGGAACCCACTGGGAGAGCTCTCTATCCCCCACCTCATGCAGCCAAGGGAGTCTCCACAGCTTCCCTCCAGCCAGGGTCCCTTTCTCCTGGGGTAGAGTGGTGATCAATGGGGGACCCTGACACTGGGTGCCCTGTGCTCCAGGGTAAAGCATTTTGTACTGGAGCCTAGCTGGGAAATCTTTGGGCTGATTTCCCTCCTGCAAGACTCCGGCCAGCATCATGAAATCTCTTTTCATTCTTATTTCATGAGATGTGAATAATTAATGAGAAACACAATGCAGGGAGGGTAAGATGAATATATATGTATACATATACTCACACACATATTTAGTGCTAAAAAGAATTAAGGCTCAAATGTATTCTGGATGTTGCATTATGGAGGCTGTGAAAAATGTGGGGCAAAGAGTAGAGGTAGGGGGACAATCAGAGAGGTTTGGAGAGAGAGAGAAGATAAGATAGAGGTGCTGTGTCCTACGGAGGGAAAAGCCTAAGCAGGCTGTCCTGCAGAGCCCTTGGGTGTCTAGCTGCAGGGACCCCCAGGCAACCTGCCCAACCTGGCAGCTCACCACAGGCAGAGGCATCTCCCCCAGCTCCTTCCCCAGAGATGTGCAAAGCAGCACAACGCCAAGAAGAGGGCAATGCCAAGGGCTGCTCCTGTGTCACCTCAGGGAAGGTGCAACATCCGGCTGGGTGCTTGTGCTGCAGTGGAAGGCAAAGGCCAAAGAAGGACGAGAAACAGCATCTGTGGGCCTCAAGGGTTTGCAACCCTGACAAAAGCACTCTCCTCAGTCTCTCAGCAGCAGCCCAAGCCCTGAGCAGCTGCTGCTACTTCTGTGAAGGTTTGAACCTCTTGCACACAGGAAAGCTGAGCTGTCCACAGCCAAATGGTTACACTGTGTGTAGAGGAAAAGAATTCCCAAGCATGACCCCAGCCTGAGGGACAGAGATGGGGCCAGTGACAAGGGATGGCTGCTCATGCCTTCTCACAGCCACAACTGCCTGTAGTTGAGCACTGGATTCGTGGGGAAGCAGCTGTCTTCCCTGGAGCTGTCCAGAACAAACCTGGTGCAATCCTGCAGTGAAGCTTCTTGGCTGATTTTCCACCTCAGAGTGGAGCCATGTCAAGTAAGGTGAAGGATGGACACATGGGACAGGGAGCACCTTGGAGATGGCTGGTGGTACAGCTGCAGGTGATGGCTCCTGAGCTCAGGCATCAGCATGGTCACATCTTCACTTGTTCAGGACAGGAGGAGCCTGGGAGTCCCCCACAGCTCTGGTTCACATTGCACAAGATTAACTTGTAGGTTGTCTGCACCCTAGAAGGGTTTGCCCCCCATGGCCCACCCTGACCCAAGGGGTAGACTTGGCCTCTTTTAGCAGGAGGGTCAGTGCTGGCAGGATGTGTGACATGCCCAGGTGGGGACACCAGGAATGTGTGGCCATACTTGCTGTCACCTGCACCCTGGCCAGCCTCAGTGTCCTAGTGGCACTTAGTTGTGTTCCAATAGTCCCCTCAGCCACGTGTTCCCCAGACAAAGCATACAGTGTCATGCCACAGACCCAGCCATGAGCTGGTTTTGTGCTGGGAAGCAGATTGCAGATTCTCCTCCTGACAATCCAAGACCAAGGTGTTCTTCTCCTCCTTGACCCTGCCATGGATTTCCAGCTTTTGAAGTTGCTTCACCCCCAAAATACCCACTTATAAATAACCCCACTGGAGTCCTCCTCTGCAGTGTCCTGCCCACTGACTGTCACCTTCCCCACCAGGTTGTGATCTGCCATGGCAGGGACTGGGTGCCAGACTGGCACCACCAGCAGAACAAAGTTTGTCCCCACTTTGGTTCACCCCAGCTTGGCTGTACCTCACTGGGGCTGGGGACAGGCAGAGGCATCCGGCGTCTGGTCTGGCCCATCCTGCTTTTTATCTGCAGAGTTGGTTGCTCTCATTTCCCATGTCTAATTTATCACCTCACATTTTATAAATGGGTCATTTCCCATCCCCAGCCTAAGAGACAATTGCAACAGGCCCTGGCACCATGCCACAAGCTCCTTTCAACTTCATAGTGAGTTCATCAAAGGCCCGAGACGCGATTTCCCCAAACAGTAAAAGTGTCAGAGAGAGAGGCGTGTTGGGAAACCTCGGTGACAGCCAAGTGCTTAATTAGTGGTAATACAAAGTTTACAGCCCCCCTCGCTGCTTCCCCCCCGGCCTCTTGTTTCTGGGAAGGGCGTGAAGGGTGAGACAGGTCTCTCTGCTGTTTGGTGACCCATGATGTCCTCCAGCAACGCAGCGCTGGCGGAGGGGATGGAGGCATCCCAGCCTGGCTGCTGCAAGGAGAGACTTCTCCATGTGGTGGTCATCCAAGAGCATTCCCATCTCTCGTGCCACAGCCGTCCCCAGTACCTATGGGTGCCCCAACATCCACAGGCACCCTCTGCTCTCTGCCTGCTGGGTGACTTGGGAGGATATGAGAAAGCCATACAGGGGCAGCAGCAGAAACACTTTTTCCCACCCAGCTGTCCTCATTCCAGTTGCTATCTAGTGGCTCCTGAAATGCCTCACAGCCTCATGAGACCTGCTAGTGGGGCACCAGACCAATTTGGGGGACTGCCTACTGTTGTCTTATCTCTTTCATTCTTTTCCTCTCTGTACTAATCCTTTCTCTTCTCCTCCAGAAATCACTTCTCTGCCCATCACACTCCCTGCCTCTCTCTGGGCTATTTTTGCCATATTCTTTTGGTGACAAAGCAGCCAGATCTGAGCATGATGACTTCGACATTCAAAGGCAGAGCATAAGCATGAACAGAGCTGATGGCATTACAACATCAGCACTCATCTCTCTCTCAGCTTCCCTCATACAGCCTAACACCAGCCAGGATTTCTAGCCACACTCCCTTTAGCAGGGGCTTCTCGCTGCCTCCTGCAGCTGCCAGACCCATCTTCTTGCCCCTGGCCTCACCATGGGCCAAAATGTCCATCAGAAGTGACCAAATACAGGTACAGCTTAGAAAGAAAAGCAAGAGATTTGGTGATGTGATGTTTCTTCTGCTCCATGCATGGGTGCTTGTGCCTTCCAGGGGAGCAGATCACTGTGGGGAGCACTGTGAAACCAGAGGTACAGACAGTGAGCAGAGAGGGCTCCCCAGTCACTTGGCCAGCAAAGCACCATATCCTGCTCTGGGATGAAGCTGTCCCCAGCCAGAGCACCTCTGTTCCTTGCTTTTCCTGCCTGTGAAGGTGCCACATTACCCCTCCCAGGCCATGCATGTGGCTGATGAGGACAAACAAGGCAATGGGTGTGCATTGGCACTGATTGCTATCCAAGTTCTTTATCCCCACTGGGGCCAGAGCAGTGCTAAACTGATACAAAGCAGATACAAAGATGATTTTCATTAGGGAGCAGTCTCAGAGCAGAACCAGGTCTCACCATGGAGCCCTGCTTGCACCTAGTGGGCCTGTGAATCTGGCAGCTCTACTCGCTCCCAGGCATGTGCCCCATGCCAGATGATGGATGGCATCTCCTTGCCACCACCCCATGGTACACAAAGTTCTCTCAGATCCATCCCACCTCATAGGTGGGATGATGGCCTTGATAGACCAAGTGTCCACATGCAGGACCACGCCACCCTGCATGCAGGACATCCCTGCCCACAGAGGTATCTGGCAGCTTTCAAGCTCCCTGGTATATCCCACCAGGGCAAGGTTCCCTGCTTCATCTCCCTGGCTTCGAGTTTCCTGAGTGCTGGGCTCTCCCCCCGCCACCCTCCTCAGCACGGCTGGGGCCTTGCAGCTACAACCAGGAAACTATAAAACTTTACAGAGTGCGGCTGGAGAGAAACAGGAATTGCTGCAGTGACTGCCAGAAGGGCCAGTGTTAGATTCACAAGATTTTCCAGGGCTTGGACTCGCCAGGAAGGGATTTATCCACCTAGGAGGAGCTGTAAAAACTAAAATTAAATTCTTCATCTTGGAAAGGGATGGGGGAGAGAAAGAAGAAAATGCTTGACCTCCCCCCCAAATGCTCTGCTGGAGGCCAGGAATAGGGGGGGAGGGGGATGTGGGGCACCCATGGCTGCACCTGCTCAGCCCCTGGCTGAGGGAGCCTTTACACCCCTGAGGTCCCTGCACCCAAACACTGTAAGCAGGTGCTGCTACCCCTGGGTGCTGCACCCAGAACACCTCCAACCTGACCTTTGCCTTCAGGGCATCATTCAGGGGTCTCTGTGTGTGTCAAGAGGGAAGGTTGGGGTCACTGTTGCCTCTCTGATCCCTATCCTCATTCTTTATGACTCTGGTAAGGGTGGTGTGTGGTGCAGCATGGGGGCACTTTGGGACCTCAGCAAGGAGTGACTAGTGATGTTTTTGCAGGCCCAGCCTGAAGTCATCCCAGCAGCTCGGTGCAGGGTGTTTTCCATGATGTTTTGAGGGCCAGTAAGCAGTTAGGAGGAAGAAAACATGCTGACCTGTAGTCTTCTGGGCCATGCCATGGCATTTGGATAGCCATTGCTGGGAACTGAGCAATACTTGGATGGGTCAAGAGTTGCTGCATTGTGATGAGGTCCCGTTGATTCGGACCACACATGGTCCCTAGCTTCGGGCCAGATGAACCATGGAACCTCCCCTGCTGTGCACCGTGGCAAAGGGGACCAGATCTGGCCACCTGCCAAAGAACAGCAGGTCCCTTCCTGTGCCAGGACCACCAGCTCTTGGCTTAGGGGCTTTTTGGGACTTGGTTTCCCCAGGCACTTTACAAAGTCCCAGGTACATCTGTCTGCTGCCTTCTCCACACTGCATCTGTCTGCCTCCTTCTCCACATCATCCCACCAGGTTCCCGTAGAGTGGCAGGCAAGGGCACGCCAGGGTCACCCAGCCACAGGCCCGTTGGACCAGCCCTGACACCCACAGGCTGCTGGAGCAACGCACCCCACATTCCTATACCCCTCCTCACAGGTTTTTCCTTAAGGTGCATGCAAATCCCTTTACCAAAAGCTCATGCTGCTGCTGGCTTTGGGGGCCATTTCCCACATCAGGGCAGCCAGGATGATCAGTGCAGCATCCTAGCTGGTGCATGGTGGAGAGGGCTGCACCATGACAGGCTCTTTTCAGGAATACAGTGCTCACAAGACAATAAACCTTACGTCACCAATCTCTTTGCAACAAACCAAGTTCCTGGAGTCTAGCTGCCAAGTGGCATGAGAAAGCATCCTGCCACGGCCAGGGAGAAACCAGGCTGCTCCTCCAGACATGCAGAGGCAAAGATCAAACAAGGCTGGCCTGGAAATCTCAGCGAAATTGTGCCAGAGGACACAAGGGATGTCCAGGCCAATCCATTGCTGGCTCCTGAGATGTGCTGGGCTGTGCTGGAAGCTCTGTCTGTCTGTCCGCTGGAGCAGAGCGTGACATGCCAGCAAGTTGTTTTGTGCTCACATTTTCAGGCTGGAAAAGCCAATGGAAATGTGCGGATGAGAAGTTTACATGCAAAATCCCTCCAGCTGAGCACCTGGCTGCTGGCAGCGCTGCACTGCCAGTGTCCTGCTCTGCCAGGATGCTCAGGTGCCACTTTGTGGACAGGCTCTGCAGCCACTTTCCTTTTAGTTCACTTTTTTTACCTGCCACAGATCTTAGACCAAATGCGTGGAAGCACTGCTGTGAAAGTATGGATCGAGGAATGCTCTTTTGTCACTTATTCTGGTTTTCCTTCTATTTTTTGCCTGTTACTGCCAGTGCAGGGTCTTAAAATAACTGGCTACTTTAAACCATGTTCCTTTGTTTCCTGGCTGAGCACTACTGGGTGCCAGCTGGAGAAGGAGGGAGGTGAAGCATCAGAGCCCTGCAGAGAGTCTTAAAGGAGGTTGTGTTGTTGGGGACAGCACATTACACCCCAACTCCTTTAAGCTGCCCTCTCCCTTGCTGACAGCAGGCCCCTGTGCTGTGGGTTTTCCCACGGAGGCACTGAGTTTACAGGTTCTCAGCTGGCCCAGACTTCTTCCAGGCTCCAAGGGGGCAGCTGTAGGTCTGCATCGCACTTTTGCAGCCTAACAGTAGATCCCTCCACAGCATCCCACCCTCTAGGGACTCCTGCCATTCCTTCCAGCTGCAGACCTCTGCCTGCAAGGCTGCCCTTTTCCCACCCTCAAACCCTCTGCATTGTAGCAAACTTTTTAAACCAGGAAAGGTCCCAAGCACTGGAGGAGATAGGAGAAACAGAGGCCACACAGCTCCTTTGACCCCAGCTGCTGTGGGAAAGGGCTATGGCAAAACGGGTTAGGAACTGGGAGCTGGCCCAAGGGGAAGCAATAGCTAAGCCTGGGCTTATCCTTCCCAAGCTGAGTGTTGGGGTAGTGGATGCAAATCCTGGGCAGGCCAGGCACTGCCTGGCACGTCTCCCAGGGCATTTGCACCCTTGTCCTTGGGCGCCCCAGGAATGTGGCATAGCAGGGAGAGGGGATCCCTGCAGCTGGCAGGGGGGGATTGCAGCCATCCAGGGTGCTGCCAGGGGGCTGGGCTTCGCTGCCCGCAGGGCACCAGGACTGGGTTGGAGCCCAGCTTGGAAGTGATACGTCAGAGGCTTGTTCCATGTCTGGGCACATCTCCACTTTGTTTATTCCTTCAGCTTATTATTCTGTTTGACTATTTATTCCTGGCTGCCTTTTTTCTCACGGTAGCTTTGTTTATTTAGCACAGGCAGCCCGGAGCCCACCAGGCTTGGGTGCTGATGCCCAGCAGAGCCATAACCTGGGCACGGCAAGTGCAGTGACAGGAACACCATGCTGAGGTTTCCCCCAGTGCCTGGCAGCATGTTTGCAGTGGGTGGCACAGTGTTTCAAGGACATAACAAGCAGGGGACTACAAGGTATGAGGGTGGTCATGCATGCTTGGTGCTGTTGATGTTGCCAGCACATAGCCGCACCAAAGGGCTTTGATATCTTCACGGTTTCCCACCAGCACAGCCCCACAGGGCTGGGGCAGCTGTGCCAGGATGGGGCAGCTGTGCCAGGTGGAGAAACTCCGAGCAGGAAGGAGACAAGTTTGAAAAGCATGAATGTGACCCACGAAGTGATGCCACCCCCTGGCCATTAGTGATGCTCCTGAGAGACCCCGTGCTCACCAGCCTCTCCAGGTCTTGTGTGGTCCCAAAGCCCATACCCCCATGGTAACGGGGTGATGTGGAGTTACCAGCATACCATCCTGGCCCCAGTTCAACCTTCCGTTCCCAGGTCCCATGCAGCATTCCCTGGAGTGGTAGCCCCTGAGGGCCCGAAATCAGCACTTGGGTCCTCTCAATGCTGAGGATGCGGCTGCGGCTGGGGGCCGGGGAGCCATGGCAACACGGCAAGGATGGGGGTTGCCATGGCAACATGAGGCACAGCATCCGGAGCTGGCTTTGGGCGAGGGATGCTCCAGGTGGGGTGGAAGGCAGGACTAGGGTAACCTCTGACTCTGGGGGATGCCAAAGCCTTGACTCGGGGTCCAGGAAAGCCCCCATACCCTGAGAGCTACCCTGGCCCACAGCACCTGGAGAGGATGGGCAGTCAGAGGCTGCTGGGGTCCAGGCTTGACCCTGCCACAACCCTGCTATGCCCACTGCTACTGTCACCTCCAGCTGCTCCCAGGCACCCCCAGTGGGACACAGTGTCAATGCCTGCATGCTTGGTCCAGGGGAGTGACTGGGTCTGCAGTTTATGCAGTGTCAAGCAAGGCCTTTTGGCTTTTTGAAGCCGGGAGGATCTGCCTAACATCTCTATATGCTTCAGGTATGAGCATGACCCCTGAATATCTTGTCAACGTGCTTGGGGCTCACTAGCCCCAACTTGGGAGTGGTACTATGGGGCCAGGCTGGGGCATAGGGCAGGATTCATCCCTTCAAATCTCTATGTTTGCAGAGCATCTGGTCCTGGTAACTAAGGTGGGCACTGGGCTGCTCCAGGCTCAGGGCTGGGCATGCAAAGCCTGTCTTCACTTGCATTTTAGCTGCAGCCTTCTAAAATGTCACTAATGTGGCCAGGCTGCATACAGTCTGGTTAACAAAAGTACTCAAGTGGGGAGTGGGCTGGGTGAGGACCCCACCATGGGACACCACCAGTTCACATCCTTGCCTGGGCCCCTCCCAGTCCCATGGCCACCTGGTCACAAATGTATTCCCCTGTGTCCCACCTTGCCACGTCCCATCCCACCGCAGGGCTGGGAGGCAGCAAGGGGAAGGGAGCTATGCGAGGCGGGAAGAAACAGACCTCCCAGCCGGGAAGCACACGGAAGAGTGACATTTGCCAGACACCAATGCTGCTTTTGATAAAGAGTGGGGGGCAGTTTGCTGCCTGCAGGCACCCATATTTCCCACACCTCCCAGCAGCTGGGGCCAAGCCTCGTTCCTCAGCCCTGGAATCTTTGCCTCGCACCCCTCCAGTGCTGTCCCAGCAGCTGGAGCTGCGCAAAGCCAAATGCCTCCTTTCCCTTTCAGACCTGGTGGGCCACAGAGCAGTGAGGAAAAAAGGCACAAACCCTGGTTTGGTTTGGAGTTTTTTGGGGGATGTAGCATTTATCAGTACCCTATGAGAAAGGGCTACTACCAAAGTGTCCTGTGTCACCCAGGCAGCATCAGCACAGTTACAGCATGTACCCCACAGCAGAGGGACAGGACCAGCTCTACAAACACACAAACCTCACCAGATTTTGCCCAAGGGCTCATCCCCAGTGCAGGAATCACCCCAGAAGACAAGTCTCCAGCCACCCTTCCTCCTCATGCTTCTTCCCAGGGCCCCAGCACCCTGCCCTTTTCCCCTGCAGAAATGGTGGCTGAGCTCTCCTGCGAGCACACTGGCAACTGGGGCTGGCGGGCGCTTGCAGAGATTCCATCCTGAAGCTTGTGGCTGGGCTTTAGATCCTAAGCCTGCTTCAAACTTTGCACTGGGAGAAGTGATTTGTCTGCAAATGTTATGTGGTTAAAATAAATGCAGAGAATTTTAATCCTGGGAATTTGGAAAGTAGGAGATTTAAAATAACAAAACCCTTTCATATGGCACTTAATCCGAAATTAGCTGGGTTTTAAGTTTTACGGCAGTAGCTGATCATTCCTCGGCCACCTCCGGCTCGGTGTGGGAAGGAGGGAGCTCCCCAGCTCCCTGGAGCAAGGGCCAGCAGGGGTTGTAGGATGGGTTCTCCCAGCCAGGGCCAAATCGTGCCAGGGTGGTGCCGGAGCGGTGCGGCACTCTTTGTTGACATGGAATGGATCTCCCACAGCTACTTAAGGTTTTAATTGCCCTGTGATTAAAGTTTTCATTACTATGCAATTAGCACCTGAAATTTTAAGTGCTGAAGTGTTTAACTGCATCCTGAAGCTGCCAGAGGTGAGGGGTGGTGGATGTGGGTGGGACAGGAGAGTTTTGAAGTGGGGACCATGAACAGCAAGAGGTGGCTGCCTCACTGGGACCCATCTGAGCTGGCATGGGCACCGCCAGTCGCCCCAAACCCACTGGCAGTGCCAACTGCCCGGCAGCACAGGGAGGAGTGCCCGGAGGGGTGAGCACCCATGGAGCCTGGGAAGGAGACAGGCTGGAGCCAGCACTGACCCAGCGAGAAACACAGTGGCTGGGCAGGCTGGCATGCAGTGGCACTCCCTGCCCTGGGAATGGGGTGACAGGACTTCCCCGGGCCCCCTCTGTGCCGAGGATGGCATGGGGGATCTCCAGCAGCCAGCTGTTCCAGGTGCCCGCTCAGGGCAGCACCTTCTGGGTACTGCCTTTGGAACAGGGGATGTGGAGATTCCACCTGATGCCACAATGGCCCCACTGTAGCAGTACCCAGCTCAGAAACAGGAGGGGAATCCCCAACACAACAGCTTCCCTCATCTCTGGCACAGATGTGCTCCTGGTGAGCAGGTGACAGAGGCCTCTTTCAGAGCTTTTTTCTCCTATTTACTCAGTTGCCACCCTTGAGACACATGTCCCCTTATCCATCTTGTGGCAACACGCTCCCAGGGCTGGTTGCCTGGCAAGGAATCAGCTCCCTCCTGGTTGTGTGAAAACTCTTGCTGGGTAATTTCATTTGATGCCCCTTAGATCTTCTGAGAAAACAGGAATAATTGTTCCCTAATCGCCTCCTTATTAAGTCGCAGCCAAGGCTGCTGCATGCAGACAAGGTGAGTGGCTGTGGCTCGGTGCATCCATGTGCATCAGCATGGCCTGACACATATCAGGTGCATGCCAGTGTATTGTGGACCCATCACCAGCACACACTGGGGCTGCATTTGGAAACAGTGAGCAACAGTCAGTGGGACAAGGTTTCTGGGTGAGCAATTCCTCGTGGAGAGTGGGATGGGAGGTTTGTCCTCTGAACATCCATGGCTGTTGCCACTTTTTGAGGCTTTCCTTTCATCTCTTTTCAGCAGGTCCTGCCGCTCCCCGTCTGAGCAGGAATGCCTCCTGGGGACACCAGGGGCACCGTAGCTTTGCAATGCAGGCTGAAGGGCTCTTCTAAGACAGAGCATTGCTAACTCAGGTCAGTGCAGACACACTCCCCTGCATACCCCATGGCATCACGTTTCACCTCTCAGCTCATCCCTGACCATGTCGTGCTGACAGAGTCCCTGTTGCAGCCCTGTTCAGCTCCAGCCATCTCCCCGGGATGCTGGAAGGAACTAGGGCTTGGTTGCGTGTGTGCAGGGATATCGTGGGGCTGGGAGATGCCTGGGTTTCTATGAGCAAGCATGTCCCCTGCCCACAGCGTCCTCAGCACCAAGTCTTGGCACAAACAGACGGGTTGGTGTTGCGGAGCCAGCCCCTGCCAGCAAATACCACGGAGTTACCACAGTTATTTCCTATTGTGCAGATGCTGGAGCCTGCCAGTGCTGTTCCCCAAGCCGCTCACCAGCTGCAACACCCAGGCAGCGACCGAGGGCTCCCCAGCCAGCTACCTGCACCGCTGCCGGCCGGACCTCAAAATACTCAGCCCCTGGCCCGGACCACAGCACCGCACCCGCCTGCGCTGGGGGAGCATGAGGCCTCAGGGAGAGGCTGGGGCTGGCAGCACCAGCCCGGTGGGAGCAAGTAGGGGCTCATTAATTACAGTGCGTGGGGAGAGAGGCGATTATATGGAGCATCCTCCCCCTGCCTGCGCCGCCCCGCTCCCTGCTCCAGTTTCTCATCCTTTTCTGAAATAAATTCCTTTTGGACTGAAATTTGCCAGGCATGGCTTGGCTCCAAGGGGAATTCTTGAGGAAAGTTTAAGTAAAATTGGTTCAACCATTTTTGAGTTATTCAAGTGTGAATAAGCAATTTCCCCATGTGCTCCGTTCAGAAATTTTGTGCTTGGGTAACTCAGACCTCTGGAATCGCAGAATAAATGAGGTTTCTGCATCTCACTAAGTCGACAGGCTAGGGTATGGTGTCTCCAGCAGGGAGGATTTCCTGGGAGCGACTTCATGGGGAGACAGCAAATCCTCCCACCCTGAGCCTGGCCTCTGGTTAAGTTTCTCAGCATCTACATCAGCCCCCTCTTTCCCTCCTTCCCCACTTGCACAGCATCATACCCCAGTGCACATGTTAGAGGAGCCAGCTTTGTTGCTTGCGTCTCCATTGCTCATCTTCTTGCGTCATGGTGCGCCCAAACCAACAGCTTCTGCTTCTTTGCTCAGACTTTGGTATTGTCCATCACAACAACCCCCTTTTTTCTGCTTTGCTCCCCAACTGCTTCCTTTTACCTTTTACCCCAGTTGCTGCTTCTCCTGTCAGATGTATCAGAGTCATATGTCATGTCCCATCTTAAATTAGCATGTTGGCTTTCTCAAGCATGGCTTTTCCCTTCAGGAGCTGTGCCCAGTGGTGCTGGGGTGCTGCAGCAGCCCTTGGGGCACAGTGCCCTGGCAAGGCTCCCTGCAGCTCCCATAGAGTGCCAGCATTCCTGCAACTGGCATAGATCATCTCCAAATTTTCATCAGCACAGGATGAGCTCAGGCTTTTGCTACTCTCTGGACAGGGCTTGGTAAGATGAGTTCTTCTGGAACAAGGAAGTAAAATGACCATCCACCACTCTGGTGGGCTTGTGCAGCAGAAGGAGGTGATACAATATGCTCTGCATCCATCCACATAATAGAAAGGACAATCATGGCCAGACCAAATAACCCTCCCAATTCCTGCTCTCACCAGGAGCTGCAGGAAAGGTGGCAGTGAGCGTGGTTCCACAGCTGCTCCCTTGTACCTGCACAGGGCTAGGACCACAGCTACACAGCAAGGGAGTTTCTGGGACAGGTTTCTGTGGCAGGGAGTGCTGCAGTGAGGTGCTGCTTGCAGGTGGCAGGTGGCTGCAGCAGGGCTGCTCAGATGACTGTGCTGTATGGACAAAACTGCCCTGGGAGATGCACCCAGCCATGCACCCCCTGCTTTCAACCACTCTAGGGACCAAGGGCATCAACCTGCATCAAAATCAGGGTCTTGAGTGATTTTACCGTCAGCCAAGGCCAGTCCTCCTCAGGTATCCAAGGAGACTTGCTATGCAGCACAGAGGGGCAGGACAGGTTGCAGCCTGTGTCTCATGCCCAGCACTGAGGGGATGTATCTGTCCTGAAGGATATGACAGTGCCATCTCTAGCCACATGGGCAGAGTCTGTCCCACACAAGCCCCTAAAACCTCCCCATGGCAAAGGTAGAAGAGAACAGGGAGAGGACTGAGGCAGTTGCCAGCCAGAGGCCATATCAACATTCATGTCAGCTGACACCATCTTCCTTGAGAAGTATGATGGAAAAGGCACACTGGGGGAGAGAGGAGGGAGTGCTGGAGGAGGTCCCTGCAGGGTGCTCTCTCTGTGGTGTCACCCTGTCCAGGATATAAGCGCCATGGTGGGAACCATGGTGTGGTGGAGATGGGATGAGATTGGGTGGGATGTAATATGATAGGACAGGGTGCAGTGGGTGGGGTGGGATGGATGTGATGCATGAATTTGGCTAGTGCAGGATGGCATGAGATGGAATGGCACATGAGATGATGGATGGAATGAGATGGCATGGCATGGCATGGGATGGCATGGCATGGGATGGCATGGGATTGAAAGCAATGAGACAGCGATGGATGAGACAGGTAAACCAGACTGCCGGTGGTGGGACACAGAGGGGCTTACACGTCCTTCAACACACGCACACACCAGCAGCCTCGAGCACTCACTCGCACCGGGTACAGTCCGGGACAGGCCGGACGGAGTCCGCGGGCAGGCCGTGCGGCCCCTTTAAGAGCACAGTTCCGCGGGCGACCGCTGGGTGGGGCGCGTTCCTCGCCCTGCACCGCCCGCGCTGGGGCGGGGCCACCAGGGGCGCGCCGGGCAGCGCCCGCCCCCTTCAATTCATCTTTCCGCCGAGGCTCCGCCCCACTGCCCACCACCGCCCAATGGGCGCCGCGCTCGCCGTCGCCAGGGGCGCTGGGTTGCCAGGGGCGGGCTGATTGGCGGGCGGGCTCCGCCCCGCGCGGCTCAGCGGCGGCAGCGGCGGCGGCGGCGCCAGAGCGCGAGCGTGGCGCGGCGGCGAGAGGAGCCGCGCGTGGCGCCGAGCTCGGGACTGCCCGGCGGGGCCGCCCGCACCGCCCCCCGCCATGGCCGCCGCCCGCCCGGGGGTCCCCCCGCCGCCGCCGCCGCTGCTTCCCCTCCTGCTGCTCCTGCTGCTCCCCGGCGGCCGCCGCGCTCTGGAGGGTAAGTACCGCGCGGGCGTACGCGCCCGCCGCAGCGGGGCCCGGGAGACCGCGGACGCACACCTCCAGGGTGCCCCCAGCCCACTGGGCCTCGTTAGTGTCCGCTCTCGGGTCGGCTCGTCACGTCGAGGACGCCCGGCAATCTCCGCCGCCGCAGCGCGCCCCAGCCTCGCTCCCAGCGCTAAGCTGCCCTCAGTAGGTTTCAGAGTCAACGCCCGGTGGAACCGAGCCCGGCACGGCCGAGGCGCGGCGGCCGCGGCCGGTGACTGCTGGCAGCGGTAGAAGGGAGCGGCACCTCGTTGCATACTCGGTTCACGTTCCGAGGCTTTTCGCCACGACCGAGAGATCTGGAAAATTAATATTTCTTTCAGTGGAAGCTCGCGGCGTGCCAGAATTGGTGGGGCCGCCGGAGGAGTGTCTGTGTGCCGTGTCCGGCTCCATCCCTTCCCCGGCGGGACTCGCCGCGCCCGCCGCCTTAACCCCCGAGGCTCCAGCGTGGGACCGCCGGGGCGAGCGGCCGCGACCATCCCGAGCGGTGCCGTGCTCCGCGGAGGCTGGGCGGGGGGGAGAAAGCGGGGAAGCGGGCAGCCCCCCCATGCTCCAGTGGAGTTGGGGAAAGAAAGACGGTTAATTGTTGTCGTCCCCTCGGGAGGATAAATCTCGATCCGCCAGTCCTCCCCGGCTTTAAACGAGAAAACCGGCTCCTGGCCCTGACGGGGAACCGGCGGGTCCCTGGGCGGGTCGCACCGGGGAAGAGGAGGGGACCCGGGTGGGTTTTTGTCTCGGCACAAAGAGTTCGCGGCTTCGGCGGGGAGTGCCGGGGGCGGCGACGCTCCGGTGTCCGGTAACCGAATCCGCTGCCGGAGTGGTAAGAGGAGGCTGTGGATAAAAAGGGCCTGTCGGTGCCTCCTTCTGGGCAGGGGAGACTTTCGAGTGCTCGGAGGCAGTTTTGTGCTTGGGCAGCCAGTGCCGTTGCCCCGCGGTGCGGGCTTGGGGCTGCGGCACCGAGCGGGTGACCGTGGACAGGAGCAGATCGCCGCCTTGGTTTTTGTGGGGGAACACGTTTCCTCCGGCTTTGGGCAGGGCTTTGTAGAAAGTTTGGGGGGGGTGCTTGTTGTCTGTGCTTCTTTTCATCCTCTCGTCCTGCGATTTTCTTTTTTTACTTTAAAGAAGGGTGGGGGGCGGATTTAAAATTTAAAAATCATTCTTCATTATATGCCATAGGAAACGGAGCCGTGGGCCTGCTGGTTCCGTGAGCTCCGGGTTTAAGCGGGAGCCTTGCAGCAGGAGGGGCATGGGAGAAGCCTGTCTGCGCCCAGCCCTTTCGGGACAGCGGCGTCCGAGCATCCACCCGGTGATTGCTTCGCCGGGTAAAGCCCTCCCTGTTGGAGAGGTGCGGAGAGATGAAGCTGTAGGCAGGGAGCCTGCGGACAGTCCGTCGCAACCCGCTTCCTACCAGCGGTTTGGGACCGAGAAATGGGGATGCCGGCTAGCTTGGGGACCGGCAGCACCGGCGTATGTTATTTAGGGACTGTCTTACTGGTCCCAGGGGAAGTACGAAGGCCCCTAGCCTCTCCCCTGCCATCGTCCGGGGCTGAAGCAGTGTGAAGAGCCGGATGGAGACAACATAAACAGCTCCTGCTGTGGAGTCGCTGGGTTTTCTCAGCTTCCCGAGCGTGCAGAGGGGTCAAGGGCCGAGCATGCTGCCCGAGGAGGTCAGGGCCCAGCTGGGTGCCAGCCCTGTAGGACTGCTTTGGGCAGGCTGGCGGCCGCCCAGCATTTTGGGGGCTGGCCCCGATTCCCCTGGGATTTTATTTTTTTGTTTTTCTTTCCCCTTCACTCCTGTCTGGGCTGGAGGGAAAGTTGCAGCTGGGCCGGGAGAGGTTTCTGCCTTGCCCAGCCTTAGGAAGCTGTGGCTCGCATCGGGGTCAGCCAGCAACCGCGCTTCTGCTGCGCTGGGCATTTGTGACTGCTCACAGTGCTGCTTCCTGATGGGGACCGGCGCGTTCGAGCGGTTACTGTAAATCTAGCATGCACGTTCATTCAAATATTTTAGTGCTGATCATAAATCTGGCATGGCCATAAATCTGCACACGCGTCCTGCAGACAACAACAACGAGTGGTCCCTGGACCCAGCCGCCTTGCCATCTCCTCTGAGGGGACAACAGACTGGGCTCACGTCGGGTGGCCAGCTAGGAGGGCAGAGGACTTTGGGACTGGCCAGCACTGCCCCTTCCTTGGGGGATGGCAGGGAGTTGAGTTTCTTTACGAGGCCTCACGGGGGTGGAGGGGAAAAGCCATGCTCAGCAGCAGCTCAGTGAGGGCTTTGTGCTGCCGAGGAGAAAATGGTTTCTTTCCAGATCCTGTAAGTGCGCTGGGTCTGTTTGAAGTCACAATGTGTTTTTCTTCTCCGGTTCAGCAGTCCCCAGGCCGACTGCAGAAGGAATGCTCTATCCGGGGGCAACAGCGGGTCCTTTCTCCAGCACAGGAGTTGGAGCTGGGGAGTTTGTCCCTATGGGACTGTGGGAGCAGAGGCCGTGTGGGGAACAGACACGGTTAAATAACGTGGGGAGCGTGTTGCATTCAAGGCCCTTGTCAACTGTCCGGAGATAAAACCCTAGGCTTCAAAACACCCTGACCCGAGGGAGTGTGGACAGCCACAGGCTCCATCTTCCCGTTGCCGCAGGGGGCAGGTGGGCTGGGAGCAGGACCAGGACCTGCTTTCCCAGGGAGCCTTCCTCCCAGGCAGTGTGCCCTGAGCAGCCTCTCTGGGAGCCCAACTCTGCTTAAAGTTGGGGTTTCCCACAAGCTCCTCCACAAAACCCCACACAGAGGCACTGCATTGCTATGAGTAGCCCTGAGCCGACGCAGGCTCTAGTGAAACACCCAAACTCCTCCTCAGCAGGAAGATTTCTAGGAGGGATTTTCCACACATGGGGTCTGCCCACTAGCAGCTCCTAGACCCCAGCCAGGCATTATGCAGGTGGCCACACTTCTCTTGGTACCAGCAAACCCTTGCTTAATTGACCCCTGTACTGGAACTGTCAGGTATTTTCTTGGCAGGGAGATTTGCTTTCTGTTTAATTACTTTTCACTGAAATGGTATTTTTCTCAGCAAGGTGATGGGTGGAAGTTAGCCCTGCTGGTTTTATTGATGCTTAGGGTAGAGCTGCAAAGGAAATCGGGTCGTGGGGCTCCGCAGTGCTCGCTGGATTCATTAAATCTCCTGTTCCTTGCTAAAAGCTCTGCTTGAGGAAACCCGCCCCGTCCCTGCTCCCGAGGCGGGGAGGAGAAGGGTTTTCCTTTGTGTCAAGCAGAGCATGCGGAGAGCCAGGGAGAAGGAAAACTTGCAGCAATGGGGTCCATTTGCAGCCCTGTGTTTCTTCTCCAGTGTCCAGTGAGGCTTCAGCTGCGGTGCCATGCCCGGCCAGGCCTTTCAATGGGAATAGCGGCCTTTGGTTTTTAAGGAATGAACCGAAACTCCTTGTTTTGTTGTGATGACTTAGTGCAAGAGATATTTGGGGAAACCAGTTTGTTGCATTTTCTTTCCGTGAGCCGTTTGCTGCTACCACTGGAGCAGAGGAGCTTGGGGTTTAATTAAAACAGCCCGAGCAATCTGAATCACAGACTTGCATGTTTTTAAAATTGTAGCTGTTCCTGTTGTGCTGAGTCAAACTGGTTTGTCGGGATTAAGCGTCTCCGCCTGGGAGCCGTGCTGGGGGAAGGGTGTCAGGGCCGCCTTGGAGTCAGCATCCCCGGTCTTGGCTGGCAGAGGTGGCAGGGTAGATACCAGCCTCCCCCCAAGGAGAACCCTGAGAAAGGGGGACTGTCCCTATGGGCTCCACTGGATGTGGTGGCTGCCATTGCCCCAAGCTAGCCTGGGGTTGAAGCCATAACAACCTTGGCTTTGCTTCTTAAAGAGGCATGCTCTCGAGTGAAGTGTTTGGGGATGACAGGGATGGGGCTGTTCCCCCAGAGCAAGGAAGCTCCTTGCAGGAAGCTGGGCACAGCCCCGTGCCCCCAGGGACAGGCTGCCATCTTGAAGGCCAGGCAGTCTTTTGCAATGGCACTCCCACCTGACTGGGATGGTCCCGTTTGAATTCATGTTTGGGTTTTTTGCTGCGCTTTTTGTTGTTGTTGCTCAAAACCCAGTCCTGTGCTCAGGCTGGGGTGGGGCTGGTGGTGGAGCACAGGCTGTTCCTTGGCGGAGCTGCGGCTCGTGCGCATGCTGTGGGGAGCCCAACAGGAGCCATTTTGTAGGGCAGCCTGCCCACAGAGAGCCAGCCTTGGCACTCTTGGCAAGGCCTTCTCCTCCTGCACTTGGGCTTCATTATTGCCCACCCTCAGCACAGTGATGGAGGCCTTGTGGGATCAAGCTCGGGAGCAGTGCTGCATCCTCTTCCTGCAGGGCCATCGCATCCAGAGGGGCTGCAGCCTTTCCCTGGTGCTCACATTCTCCTCAGCACAGCTGAGTCCTCCAGCCCATGCTCCCTGAGGCAGGAGGGAGCAAGCTCAGTGCCAGCTTCGCATGGCTGCCCCTCTGAAGAGGAAAGGAGCCATCTTGGGAAGAGGCACAGCCGCGGGGCTGAACACAGGCCCCATGGTCACTTTCTGGGCGTGTGCCAGTGCGTGCCGATCAGGGATCCTGGTCTGGGACAGAGGGAGAGATTGCTGCAGGGGTCTCTTTATTTTATTTTTTCCATCGCTAGGCTCGCCTGGCGTTTCTCACGCATGTGGCAGGAGCTGTTGACAAACACCTGTTTCCCAGCCCCTTCCCCAGGAATGCCCTAGAGGCCCTGCAGGGGCTGTGGTGCTGGAGCAGGGGGACAGCAGGGACACCCCCTCCCTGGATCTTCTCCAAGGGCTTTCCTGCCCAGTGGCAGCTGCAGGGGGATTTGGGCCTCCCTGTTCCTCCCAGAGGTGTGACTGTTATGTCAAAACCCATCCCCGTCCCAGGGAAGAGCCGCCAATCATCCCTCCACGACCAGTCCTGCTTGTCCCTTGGGTGCTGAGCTGCCTGCCTAGGGAGGACTGAGGTTCGGGAGAGACCCCGCGGGGAGGGGGCTGCTCGGCGGGCGCGCACGCACACGCGGCGCGCGATCCAAGGCCCTTTTTTTATTAATGAGAAAAATGTGCAGGGCTTGAACGATCGCCAGGAACAGATTTATTCTAGTTCCCCAGAAATTAAACTGAAATGAAGGAGCGAGTCAGCCCGGCCCGGCACCCCCTCCTGACTCTGTGCTTGTTTTAACTCTGGAAGAATCTGACTTTGGGGGTGGGGGAGGCAGGGAAGGGGGGGGGAGGGCATATTTGGGTTTAAGCAGTTCCAGATGGGCTCGATGCTTGAGGAGAGCCGAGGAAGCGAGTGGAGAGCAGCATGGAGATTTGGGTAACTGCCCCAGGCAGGAGAGAGGAGGGAGACCTTGGCAGAAACTCCCGCTCCGTGCTGCCGGGATGGGATGGAGCTTGGCAGCTGAGCCACCCCGTCTGTGGGGCGAACTTTTGGATGTGCAGCGACTAACCTTTTTTGGGGAGGAGGTGGGTTTTTTTAAATATCATTACTCCTTCCCTGGGCTTTTTCCAAAAGTACAACCTGGAAAAAAATAGTGGATCTGGATGAGGGGATAGGGGCCTTTTGGATTTCAGCCTGCTGCAGACAGTTGTCCTATAGAGACAGGCCTGCAGCACCAACCCCATTCTCTTCCTTCCTCTGGGGACTTCAGGGCTGTCTGCTCACCTGCGCCAGCTCAGCTCAACCTGGTGACCATGTCAGGACACCTGCCCCATGAAGCCATGGCTACAGGGCGGCGATGAGGCCACAGAGGGAGGTGGCAGGAGCGTCCCTGTCATAACATGGCCTGAAAACAAAGGCAGCTTTGCGGGCTGATTTGCTGCCTACGTCCTGGTTGATGGCATTTGTGGCCTGAACAGGTCTGTCATCTTCTGATCAGATGAGTTATTTCTGTGGCAGTGCAGGGTGGCTGTGTGGCCATTCCTCCTAGGGATAGCAACCTATAAATTTTTCCTTTCTGCTGGCCATAGAGATCCTGCCTGACCAGTGCAGCGGATCATGCTGTCCCTATGGTAGGAAACTGCAGTGGGCAGCTCCTTCCCCTGGGCCATACACAGGCATGCCTGTCCCATTTGGGCAGCAGTCATTTTAAAGCCATCAGGGTATCTGGCAGTAGGCAGGGCTAAGCAGCTGTCCGTGGGGTCTGCCCATTCCTCTTGCGCACAGCCTGGCAGAGCAAAAGGTCTTTTACCCTCTGGGCAAGCTAAAGCAGAGAGTACTGGGGTGCATCTACCACGTGGGCAGGGATGGCAGTGCTTCCCTGGCTGAGCTGACCCTGGTGTGGTACACCAGGCTCTGACATCCGAAATCCCCGTGGTATTAATAGAACAGTAATTGCAGTGCAGGGCTGGACTTGGGCAGCTGGCTCGTGGCCTCTCCTGGCGTCAGTGCTGCCTTTCTGCAGGACCAGGGCCTGGCAGCGGAACCTGGCAGGGCTTGGGCAGTGGGCTGCACGTGTCCTTGGCTTGCGATTACAGGTTAAGACCCTGCTGCTCTGCAAAAACTCCAGGCTCCAAGTACCTTGTTTTGGAGGAGAGTGCATGCAGAGTGGGTGCTGAAGCCCAGCTTGGCACGGCCTTGCTCACAAAACAGCAGAAATCTGCATTCCAGGAATCCTCTTACTGGGTCCTGACTCAACCCAGTGTGTGACCAGGAGGAAACAAACACACATCCCTCCCTGCATCCCAGGCGCTGCCACTTGATCTGCTTTCTGTAGAGCTGGCACCTGTCCTGTCTCACATGCTTCAGTCTGTCTCACGGCCATCAAGAAACAGCTCCTGGCAAGGAGCACGCGGCCGGAAAACCCTCTTCAGCCAGTTAGCACAATGGGGCAGAGATGGACAGAGGGAGTGCACTTGTCCCCTTCTGTCTTGTGTGCCAGGCAGCTCCTACTCATCCAGCAGCTGGATCTGGCCCATCCAGAAGGTGCAGGGCATTGGGGCCTGTGAGGAAGATGCAACTGGCTGATGGATTGGAGCCACAGGACCGTCTTCCCTCATGAGGTTATTATACCTTGGCGCAGGTGTGGGATTATTAAATGGAGGATGCGTTCTAAGAGCATCCTTGGAATTAGCATCTTGGGCTCTGCTGTGATCTTACCATGCTGCCAGCATGACCAGGACTGGCAATGGTGGTGGTGGGGCTAGAACCACCAATGGTGACAGGAATGGTAGTGCTGCTTGTCCTTGGCCAAGATTTCTGGGGCAGGGACTGTCTACCCTTGTGTGTGCGTGTGTGGTGTGTACAAAGGGGCCCTAATCTCAGTTGGGGCCTCTGGGCCCTGCCATAATGCAGAAATAATGAGTCTATTATTAAGTGCCCACAGTACTTCTTCACTCTGGTGGCTCGCCTCCAGCAGCAGGCAGAACCTGCCCCGCTTGAAGTGGATGTGTCATCATTTGCCTCAGCAAATCTGATCCCCTTTGATGATGGGCCAAACGCCCTTGGCATGAAGGGCCACAGCTGTGATACAGGCCCCAGTTTTTTGTTGGTTGGTTTGTTGTGTTTTTTTTTTCCCTTCTTCCCCTCCTTTCTTCCCTTTGTTCCCAGTTCGTTGGCAAGTTGGCTTGCCCCAGACCTGGGGCAAGCACACATTGGTGAGCATGGGCAGTCCAAACTTCTGCGTCCCCCTGGAGAGGGACAGAGTGGGAGGTCAGCTCCCAGGCAGTCCCATGTTTTTTACCTCAGTGCTGGGGAGCAGCAGGCGCCCTGCTCAGCGTGAGGACAGGTTCCCAGCGTGGGCGGTGATAGGGAGCACTCCAGCCCTTCCCTTGGGCTGAACCACACTGCCTGGCCTGCCTGGCCTGACAGCTGGGAAGGGTGAGGCTGGGATCCTGCACAGCCCCCTGGCCTTGCACCGGATGCTTGGGCAGCCAAGCATGCAGGAGGGGTCCCCGGGAGAGACGGGATTCCCGGGGGAGGATGAGTGCGCGTGGGCTGTGCAGCATGTCGGCAGCGCTGCCAAGCCCAGTCCCTGCAGAGGGAGCTGGCAGACAGCGTCTGCCAGCACCTTTGCCAGCCTCCCAAACCTAGTGCCTGGCACTTCATGGGTGCTGGCCTGGTCCTCTCTGGGTGATGCCTTCCTCCCTGGCTGCAGTCTTTGTCACTGCACTCGTTTCTCAGTCGCATCAGCAAGAGCCTCCCCTCCCCAAAATGCAACTCCAGCATAAGAGGCTGCTGAGCACCAAAACCTCCCAGCACGCAGTCTCTCAGGCACACAACGGCTCCGAAGCTGCTGTTTGTCGGATGCTCCATCCACAGAGTACATGCTCTGCCTTGGACTGAGCAGGACAGCTGTGTTTTCCCCTTACAAGTGCGTGGAGTTCCCCAGCCTCACAGTAGGACTGCTCCATGCCCTTGTGGACAAGGTTTAGCTGGGGAAGGATCAGAAGAGCAAAGACCCTCCAGGAGGAGGAGGGATCTGAGTATGCTGCACACTGCAGGAAAATGCATAGCGGGGTCTCCTAGACCTGACGTGTGCACAGGGCGCTCTGTGTGGCTCAGCTTTTGTGTACACAAAACGCTCATCAGCGGGAAAAGTGCAACCTCAGGTTCTCTCCCACAGGCAGCTCTTTGTTCCCAGATAAAGGACTTTACACCAAAGGCCCTTTGTGCCACTGCTCAGAACGGTGTTGGGATTAATTGTACCGATAGGTGTTTGAATGGGGAGCGTGCAAGGCCACTTGCCTCTCCCGTATTTATCTTCAAAACCAAGGAGGAAATGAAAATACACAGGGAGATGCCCCTTTTGGTGGCTTTTTGACTAGCAGGCAGCCACCGAGATTGACAGTGCATCCCTAAACAAACTGCCTTTCCTTCCAGAGAAGCATGGTACAGTGGTGAGGGGGAGAGGCATCCAGCCCCACTGCAGACAGCCACCACAGTGGAAGCCAAGCCATGTCCTGGGGCAAATGGCTCAGCCATCGGTGCTGTCTGCAGAAGCCTGGCATGGGGCAAGTGGCCTCACCGTATGACCAGGCTAGACCACTCACCCCACTCCAGGCTTCTGCAGACATGGTGTCGTGGTCTGCGTGGCTTCCAGAGAGCACAAACACGTTGAAGAACAGGTTCCTCTGTTTGTGGTGAGGCTGCGTGGGTGTCTTTACTAACTTTCCTCCCTTGCCTTCTTCAGGATGCTCTGGACTTGAGTGAGCTGCCTTCTTGTTAGGGCAAGGAGCTGGTATCCTACCTTGCCATCACATCCTGATAAAAGCTGGCAGTCCTTGTGTTCAAAGGCAAGAGTGTTCAAACCAGAGCTGGTTGGTGGAGATGACTGAGTCTTCCCCAGCGGCTTCATCTTGAAAGAATTTTGATTTCCCCCTCCTTCCTTTTTCTGGCTCAGCCATTGCTGCTGTGCGCGTCTGCCGCTCAGCAGCGCGAGACGGGCTCTCTGGGCCTCTTGGAGGGGGAGTTCAAACGTTTTTGCTGGCCTCAGACTGTGCACACTGCATTCCTGAGCCCCTGCATGGGGAGTGAGAGGTCCCTGGCTCCACATGGATCCTCATCAGGGCTTCAAACACCCATCAAACTGCTGAAGACTCAGTGACGGGAGGACTGCAGGCAAGGGTCCTCTGGTCTTCGCAGCTCAGGGTGCACCTCAGAGGAGGTTTTTGCAGGGCAGAGAGAAGGCAGACAGAACAATGCTCACAGCCTTGTCTGAGGCTCTTTCCCTGCCCAGGGATCCCACTTAGCCATGAAAATCTTGCTTTCATGGGGGATTGGCCATGGCCTGCTGTGCTCACTGGATGTATTGAGGCTGCTGCTTCATCCCTTGTCTTTGCCCATGACCAGCTGAAGGTAAGGAGAGGACAACTCCCCAGTACTGCAGCAAATGATAAAGCAAGTGGCAGGGTGGCTTCCCCAGGCTGGTGAAATTGGGAGCCCATTTCCCATTGACTAATAGGACCAGGTTATTGCTGTGGCAGATGAGATTGAGGTGGCTTTGATTCACTGCTTGGCCAGTCCTGATGCTATTCGTGTCCCTCTGAAGCACCTGCAAACCTGACCTGAGAAACTTCCAGTGCCACCTCCAAGTTCACCTCTGGTACTCTGCACAGGAGGGAGGGAACAGCTGTCCGGTCCTGAACCACTGGAAATCAGTGCTTGCCCATCTCCCCCTCCCAGGACGCTAGCACGTGCCCTTTCATGAGTGGCTAGTGGTTAGCATGCTCTGGTGTTTGCTGGAGAAAGGACACAGGTTTTGTGCCAGGCTGACATGAGAGCTCTGTGGCAGCTCTAAGAGCAGAGAGCAGTTCCCTGCCTCTGCCGCAGCTGGCTCAGCTCAGCATGCTGCTTGGGACCATGCAGCACAGCAGCCTTTGGAGCCAGGGAGCTCCACTGACCCTCACTGACCCTCACTCCTTGGCTGCAGGAAACCCCTACTACCCTCCACACTCAGCCCATTTCCTTTAGCTGAGTCGCTCAGTAATTTTATTATTTCCCCTCCCCACGTTCTCTGTGTGGTTTACATGGCTCTTGCGCCAGCAGCCAGCTTGGCTCTGTCAGTTTTTTGGCCCTCCTCTGCCAGTCAGATGGCAGATGCCTGCAGCGAGCCTCCTGTCCGAACCACATCTCTGCCCCAGGCCAGCACTCATGAAGCAGGGTGCTGCCAGAGGGGACAGCTGCCCACGTGCCTTGTCCTGGAGCCAGTCCAACATGGCAAAGGCTGTCTGCGTGGGGCCTGCTGGTGTTCCGGGGAGTTCCTTCACACCCTAGGCAGATCTGGTTGGGTCCAGCTTGGCTCTGCTGTGGGACTGCTGTACTGTCCTGCTCGCAGGCACACCCTGCCAATCAGATCCCCATCTCTGTGGCCTGACTCACCGCTGCGGCTGCTCATCCACACAGGGCACCCCTTCCCCACTCCTCTCACTGTGTTAGGCCCTCCTGTGGAAGCACCCACCCAGCTGCCTATGCCAGGACCAGGGCCCTTTGCTGGCCAGACCTATGTGGGGTCTACGGGTTGGGACTTGGCAGCTCGGCGTGCTGTCAGCGCTGAGAACGCGCTTGGCTCTGCTCTGCCGCCAGCGCAGCGTGCCTGGGCCCTTAGCTGCATCACTGTGCCCTTATTAGGGCAGCTGGTGTGCCGAGCCTGTCCCTTGGAGAGGTATGAGCTGCCCTGCTCCACAACCTGCTCCCCCCATAGCCTGGTGCTCGCTGCCTTCCCTGAGAGGCACCCCCATGCAGTATCTCCAAGAGGTCTCATGGCTGTGTGGAGCTACATGTGGACCTGTGCCAATGGTCTGTAGCTGATGCTGTGGGGAAGGAGAGGGAGGTGACAGTTTGCGCTGTCCCCCTGGGCAAGCAGTGATTTCTGGCTTAGCAGAGGCTGCCCCCTGTCCAGGCCTGTAATGTGCATCCTGTGCCCTAGGGGGTCCTTCTGCTGTCCCAGTCCCAATTCCCTCTGCACTACCCACTTGGCAGAGAATCGTAGTTCGTGTTTTTCAGAAACAAGAAGTAACTACTGCCCAATAACCACCTCTACACTCCTGTTTGCTAACAAGCTGGTGTCCATTTGTCCTTCTTGTAGATGCTGATCCCCTTCACCTCTCCCAAATGGCAAGCTGTCACTGTGAAGGGTTTTCCTAGTTCTTCCCAGTGCTGTGTCCTCTGCTGGTGCTACCAGTCCACAATGGGACTACATTTATGTTTGCTCCATGCACAGAGCCTGGGCAAGAGGCAGGCTCACCAAGTGGGCTGGGATCGTGGCAAACAACAAGGCGGGTCAGAGAACCCACGTGTCCCCACATGTGCTTGTTTATCTGTGCCACGGTGGCACTCACAAGCCCATGCTCCTTGTCTGTCCATGGGTGCTGGTTTGGGAGCAGTTGGCCAGTCTTCCCAGGGTGGGACACAGAAGGAAGATGTTTACCTCCAGCCAGGCTTCAGCCGAAACCCTGCGATGTGTGAATGTTTCCTTCCTTCTGTGCACTTCCTCTCTGGCCAGGTCAGCCTGCGGTTTTCCTGGTGTGGAAGGAAAGAGGCTGAAACTGCCTCTCACTTCTGGGGCTGAGCCTAGCATAGCTGGAGCTGCCCTGGCATGTCCTGTGCCTGAGCCTGCTGCTGGCTCTGGGGGCTGGAGACCTGTGGCTCCCTCTCCTCCATCTTGGGGCTGTGGGCCAGATGGCTGGACAGCCGCTAGGGAGCTGTGCAGAGTCTGGCATGGGTTTGTCGTGGGACCTTAGCAGGGACATATCTCAGAGCTGGTCCTGGGCCCTGCTCAGGCAGGCACCAGAGCCCCTCAGCACACTGAGGTCTGTAGGTGGCTGTCCCTCAGCTCTGGTGTTCATACCTCCCTTGCCCCAAAACTCTCCTGGGTAGGAGAGGGCCCAGAAAACCCTAGGGTTGCCTGCTCCCCTCCAGATAGCCTATGAGACCATCCCTGGAGCAGGGGTTATAAAGCCAGCAGTGCACAGAGGGACCACTGGTCCCAGAGCACATCATCATTTTCTGTCCTTTGCATTTCAGTGCCAGTTTTTGTGCATGGTGCTTGTGCGGAGCCATGGGGCTCTGCCCGGGATTAGCGACAGCTGCCTGCAATTGCAGCTCTTCCCAGACAAGCGTCTCGCTCCCCCAAGGCTGGGGCTGGGGCTGTTTGGGGAATGCTGCCGGGGTGGTTTGTCTTGTAGTCTGCTCCAGGAATGTTGGCCAGACGGTCAAATTCTTCTCCCCTCTTGTAAAATGAGTGATGTGGGGCGTCTCTGGGAGAGCAGCCTGCCAGTCCCTCCTCCTCTGGATAAACCTGCCTGGCCCGCACCGCCCTGTCATGGGAACAGGCCCTTTCAACCCCAGCCACAGTAAATATGCACCCTGCCAAAGCAGAGGAGGAGGGTGAAGATGGGGGTGCCCAGTATGCCTTCTTTGGCACCCCCTCCCGCATTGCCCTAGAGGCATGACTGACTGCACCAGTGGCTGGGGGTGACACTGTGTCCCTATTCCCCCCGGCCACCTGGCGAGCTCCTCATCCTGCCACTTCCCCACTCCAGCACAGCTCTCTGGGGATGCCTTGCACTTCCTGTTCTCCTGATGAGAGAAAAGAAATCTGGAGTCTGTCTGTGCCGCTCCCCCCTCCTCCCACCACGTCTCACCCCCCAAGTTGCTGTTTTCTGCAGAAATGTCAGGCTCAGCTCTCCTCTCCCCCACTCCTCCTGTTTTTTTTCCCCCTCTGATCTTGGCCTTTGTCTCCAATTACTTCTTTCTCTCCTCCCTCTCTCTCCAGAGACCCTGATGGACACGAAGTGGGTGACCTCTGAGTTGGCATGGACAACTCATCCAGAGACGGGGGTAAGTGTGCATCTAGCTCGGGTCCTGACCTCCAAAGGGTATGGGTGGCCCTGGCCCTATAGGATTTGGGCTGCTTACCAGCACCTTTGCAGAGCTGCCTGCATCTTCCTCATTCCTTCCTGTGTTTATCCCTTTGCCTCATGAAACCATCTCCTCCTGACTCCGTGCTGGTGGAGTAGGAGCGCCATGTTCTCTGGCCCAGGTTGCTCTTAGTCACCTTGATGACCAGAAGGGTTGGGATGGGTGGAGGTGCAGGTGCTGCTCTTCCTTGTTGACTGTAGTCCAGTTCCCCCCACCCCATACTGTTTGCGATGTGTCTGTGACGCCGACCTCCCCGGCTGGGGGTCTAAGCCGCTACCCTCTTGTTCACAGTGGGAAGAAGTCAGTGGTTATGATGAGGCCATGAACCCCATCCGCACATACCAGGTGTGCAACGTGCGGGAGGCCAACCAGAACAACTGGCTGCGCACTAAGTTCATCCAGCGCCAGGACGTCCAGCGCGTCTATGTGGAGCTGAAATTCACTGTACGGGACTGCAACAGCATCCCAAACATCCCTGGCTCCTGCAAGGAGACCTTCAACCTCTTCTACTATGAGTCGGATACAGATTCTGCCTCTGCAAACAGCCCTTTCTGGATGGAGAACCCCTATATCAAAGTGGATACAATTGCCCCAGATGAGAGCTTCTCCAAGTTGGAGTCTGGACGTGTGAACACCAAGGTGCGCAGCTTTGGCCCTCTCTCTAAGAATGGCTTTTACCTGGCCTTCCAGGACCTGGGAGCCTGCATGTCCCTCATCTCTGTCCGGGCTTTCTACAAGAAATGCTCCAACACCATTGCTGGCTTTGCTATCTTCCCGGAGACTTTAACGGGTGCTGAGCCCACCTCTCTGGTCATCGCGCCAGGCACCTGCATCCCCAACGCAGTGGAGGTGTCTGTACCCCTGAAGCTGTACTGCAACGGCGATGGCGAATGGATGGTACCTGTGGGAGCCTGTACGTGTGCCGCTGGATATGAGCCAACCATGAAGGATACCCAGTGCCAAGGTACACGCATGGGAGAGTGACTGTGTGTCTTTGTCTCTGCAGATGCATTGAAGCAGTCTTGAAGTAGTTTTGCATTGAGCTTGGTCTGGTTTTGGAGGCTTGGGAGCTGGGCAGGCTCCCTGTGAGGAGGGAGAAGGACGGTATCTCGGGTGACTGGTCTGCAGTTTGTCTCAGTGTCCAAACTGGGACAGCATCTGCTGTGACACACTGGTTAGCTTCTGCTCTGCACCAGGAGCTGCTGCTCAGGGCATGGTCCTCAGTAGGGATCCAGCATGTTTAAGCCCCTAAGCATTACCAAAACCTCCCTCTTGCCTCTGCTGCTGTGCCCAACATCTCTCCCTTCTGCGGTGCTTGTGGCTGGAGCGAGTGATTGTTCCTGGCAAATGTGATTTCATGCTGCTTTTGTGGAGGCGCTTGGAAACCCTGGTAGGGAGTGAGCCTTGCTGTGCTGGCTGTGGGACATGTGTGGGTTCCTGCTTCCACTGACAGTGCTAAGGGCTGCAGTGGGAAGGGTGGGAAGTAGCATGAAGAGCAGCCAGAGCTCCCTGCCCCTGCTCGGAAGAGAGGGAAAGAGCATCCTGCATGTGGAGATACTCAGGATGGAGAGCTGCCCTGGGCAGTTCTGGCAGCTGCCATGCTCCCCCAGGACAGCTTTGGTGGTGTTTTTTCACCCCAGGTGGATTGTGTTGGTAAGGAAAAAATCTGCCTGCCTGGATGCTACACTCCCTTGTGGTGATTTTGTTCTTGGGCACATAGGACCCTGCCCTGTGGTGACTGGGGTTTAGGGCAGAGAGGTTGCTGCTGCTCCTCTTGGTTGGAGGCATTGTACAGGGAGCGGGACACTGGCTGGACCCCCACCACTGGATGCCTTGTGCTCGCCAACGACAGGATGCTTGGCGCCGGCCCTTTATTCTTGGCAGGGGCAATGTGATTTTGGACAGCCTGTGACGTGGGGCTTGGACCAAGCTGGCCTTTCTGCTGGCTTTGGGAGCAGCGAACTGTCAGCCAGGCTGCTGCAGCTGGTTGGGGAACTACTCGGCCTCCATGGGGCTGCAGCTCTGCTGGGGGACCAGAGCCTCAAGCACCATCGGTGTCAGCACAGCTCTGACTTTGGTGCCTTAGCCCCTGCATCAGTCTTGTGGGCCACCAATCTGGCTCCTCCTGGGGCAGTTGGACACCGGTGCCAGGTATCCATCACTGGTGAGGAACCCACACTTAAAACTCTGTGCTGAGGTCCTCACTTCTACGAAGCTGGTTTCCTTCTTGTTTGAACTCAGAGATCTTAGACCATATGGAATGTTTGCTGTTTCCCAGTGGTGTTTGGGCGCAACATGACACTGTTTCCAGCTAGCATCTGGGCTGTGCCGAGCTGGGGCATCCTGAGGCAGGACCGAAGGCTTCTTAGGGCATCACTGCAGCCTGCCATGAGGTCCCTTCTCTGCATCCCCCCAGCCAGGCAGAGACCCATGTGGTGGCTCTCCCAGTGCCTTTAATTTCCACCCCCACCAAGCCTCAGCTTCTTCCCCAGCGCATGGGGAAGCCACACAGAGCCACGGGCACGTCTCCATCCGGCAGCCTGCCCTCTCACTGGGCAGAAGCGGCGGTGTCCTCACGTTTCTCTGGGAAAGTTGCACTGCGCTTGTAGGATCAGATTTTCCGCCATATGATCATGTGTGTTTTAAGTGGAAACAGCTGAGGGAGGGCTGGGAGAAGCCAGAGACACAGCTCCCTTTTCTGCGCTCGGCTGGATGTTCCTTTACCCAGAGAACACTCTAGGCCCCCACTGCGTGGGGAGAGGTGCATTTGCAGCTCCGTGGAGCTGGGGTTTCGGCGCTCCCACCCCGGGGAGCCACCAAGGCTTCACCGCACATACAAGGAACACTCCAGAGTGCCAGATGGCATTTTAATAAATAACAATACCCAGTTACTGCTTAGATGGGATAAGCCCTGTTGTAAATCTCCCCCTTTCCCCAGACTTTCAGTGGCCTTTGAAGATCTCCTCCTCCTCCTCCTCCTCTTTATCTCCATCCAGAGCCAGGATTAGACCTCGCATTGAGCTCTGTTACAATGCAGCTTGTATCCTGGTCCCTCGGGAGCCGAGGACTCATCCCACCCGGCTGAAGGCAGTTTCTTTGGCATGCTTTGTAATGCGATACGCCAGGCTGGTATCTGGCGCTCTAGTCCTGAGTTGCCACAGCATTGATTTGGCATCTCATTCTCAGCCTCATTATCTTTATTTAATTAGCACACGGCCCTTCTGGGGGTTGTGCCACTTCCCACACACTCCCCGCCATGCAGAGCTGCAGAGGCAGCTCTTGCAGGATGAAGAGGAGCTTCTGGCCCGGGAGGGGGGCCAAGGGCTCCCACATGCCTCTGCAGACAGGGGTGTACAGCCTTCACCTCCTCACAACATGAGCCCTGCAGCCCCCAGGGTCTTCTCCTTTGGGCCTGCAAGCACCCAAACCATTTGTGGAATTTTGGTGTCAAAGCTCTTCCTGCATTGCACAGGTGGGAGATTCCTTTGAGCAGTAACGGGTTCCCAGGGTGGGACAGCTCAGCTCCCAAAAAATATTCCTGGGCATGCACTCCCTGTGCCAAATTCACCAGGCTTTGCACCTCTCATATTGCTGGGTTCACCCAAAGATAGAAAGGTCTGCAGTCTGGCTGGCCTCCATGCCAAGGCTAGCAGCAAGTCCCCTCCTTGCATGGCCCTCAGTGCCCATCTGGGGGGTCCTGGAGAGGGGGCTGCTATGCCGCCAGAGCCTACTCCTCACTTGGACTGAAGCTGTGTGGTGCAGTCGGTGGACACTTAAACCATAAAAACCCCTGGGGAGAGACTGCAGTGCGATGCCACACTCCCCTCAGACCTCTTTCTCAGCCTTTGTAGTGTCTGTTTTCTGGTGGCACCAGGTGCTGTATCTTGGGCACAGGCAGTAAGCGATAGCAGGTCAGGCCAGGGCCAGAATCTGAACTTTTTACTAAAACAAATTTCCCTTGCAATCAGTGACTAATGGAAACATCACCCCGAATTAAAAGAAAAATGCCAAGCCAGCAATGCACTTGCCAACTGTTTGCAGCTTTGCATTGCAACATGGGCTTGCTGCATGAAACCCAGGAAGTGAAACTGCTGCGATTAATTGCCCAGGCTGCCAGATCAAAGGCAGCTCGGCAGCGCGGGCAGGGGAGAGCTGCTGCTTTACAGCCGGGAAGCTCCACAATGGGTTACTTGTAATACGGTTGAGGAAATCTGTCCCTGCCCTCCTGCCTGTGACCTGCTGTGGCTCGAGAGGCAGCTTTGCTTATTGATTTTTTTTTTTTGCATCCCCCCACCCCCCTTTTTACAATAAATAAATAAATAGGTTTCCCGCCTGTTCTTCGGATGCCATCGTTCAAACCCCTGGGGTCTCTTTCTCTTCTCTCCTCTTCAGATTTACTCCATTCACTTTTGGACTGCCCCAGTATGAAATATTTCCACCCAAAGGGTGATATTTTTGGGGGGAAAAAAAAAACAAAAAAAACCCCATCAAGTGCCTTTTAAGAGAGACTTAAAAAGAGAGTTACCGCCTCGGCTGTTGCTTCCACGGCTCTAATCCATCTGCAGCCGCTGACGAAAGCGGGCAGGGAGAGAGCCGTGCGGGTTCATAAAGCACAGATCGTCCCAGGCAAACTCGATTGCTGCCTTTAAAGAAATTACAGGGCTGCTGGACAAAGGCATGTGATCAGTTTCGTTTATCTAGGCTCAAGCCAGGCACCCTGCTTCAGTCCTACAGGGAGAGAAGTAGCTGGAAGGATGGATGCTGCCCAGGCTGGAATAGCATCATGGGGATGGGAAAGCAATTGAGACCTGAAACAGGGTAGTTTGCAGCTGGCATTTCCCAATGAGCCATGGGCTATCCCTCCCTTCCTCTCCCAATTGAGGGGACAATGAAGTTTTGGAGATGCACACAGGTTCGATGTTGCTTGCCCACATCCCTTGCAGTAATGGAGGCTGCCTGTGGGATGAGTCACTGCTCTCTGCTGATGCCAGAAGGGTTTCATTTTGGTGGTTTTTTTGGCTCCCGCCCTTGGACTTTATTTACCAGGGTGGGGATTGTATTTGGGAAGAATGCCCTCCTCTTCCCCCAGTCCTGTGCTGCAGCTCTGCAAGGCAGGATCAGGCCCCAGAGGTGGGCAGCTGATGAAAATCCCTGAAGGCCTGCCAGAAGCAGCCAAATGGCTGGCGGTGGGTGCCGTGCCAGCTGTGCAATGCCTTGTAGAGGGAACAGGGACAGATCTGCAGCAGCCCCAGGGCTGTGTTACTACTCCCCTCTCCCCTGCACCCCAGATAAATCTCCTCCACAGCTGATCCCCACTGTCAGGCCAGGCTGCATCTCCCTCCCATCAAACCAGCAGCTCCTCTCCAGTCCAGAGAGTTCTGCTTCAGTTCCCCGACCTGTTATCCCGTGGCTGTCAGTGACTGTCATGTTCTCCCTGGAGGTGACCGCAGCCCAGCATCAGGAGATGTGATCTGTATGTAGAGGTTCAGAGATGTTATTTTATGTGAGGACACTTCAGCAGGAAAAGTGCTTATGCAAACCTCTTGGAGGGGAGAGGGGAGCCTGGTTTCCCAGCTCTGGCTGGCTGGAGTCATGTTCCAGCTCCAGAGCTCCCAGGCTCGTTCCCCAGCGTGCCAGCCAAGATAGTGGTTGTTGCACAGGCAGTTTTCTTGCAGAGAAGAGATGACACAGTGGCTTATCCACTGGGGACCTGGGATCAGCTTTCAGCTTGGTTACAGCCTTCAAATGTGGCTGAGAGCTGTCACGCTGCAACTGAGGTCTTTATGCCCTGATTTATTAATCAGAGTTGGAAACTTAAGCACTGGCGTGTATCTGGGCCTTGGTCCCTCTCCTGTTCTTCTGCTTTTAACAGGGCTGGAATGTGGCTTGTCCCCTTCCTGCCAAGGTGGCATGAGGGTGCCCTTGCACTGGGTACTCCTGAGGGATGGCAGGCAGCTGCCCCAGGGTGGCTTTGCCTGCCACTTCCAATGTCCAGGGGCACAGGAGATCACTATACCCTCTGTGTCCATAACCCACTGGACACCGTTTGCTGCTGAGCTTACAGGAGGCCAAGTGCTATCATCCTTCCTGCATCCTTTGCAGAGCACCTTTGCTGTCCCTGGCTGCCATGCCATGCTTGGGCCATCAGCTTCTCAAAGCTATGTGTGCTCCAACTTTGCTCTCCCCACAACAAGCCTATTATTTCAGGGGGTTTTGTCTCTGATGGATCTGGGCTCCTGTCCATAACCAGAGCATGTTTGGCAGCTTTCTGAGCCCAGAGCGTTCTGTCCAAGGAGGTTTCAGTCATCTCTCATTCCTCAGCAATCTGGTTCCTTGTGTGTGAATCTGCATCCACCCAGTTCGAACCGCCCAGGACTCCGCTGGGGTGGGTCTGCCTGTGCTGAGGCTGCTCCACTACCTCTGGGCAGCTGCTGTCCATGTCTTTGAATTTCATGGTGGTGAGGGTGACCCAGTCTGAGGGTACAGGAGCCCTGGACCTGCTTTGCCAGGGATGATCTTCCATGGCTTACAGAGAAGCAGGTCTGTGCACTCCTTTGTCCTTCAGTCTGCACAGTCAGGATGGGCTAAGCTTTCATTTCCAAAGAGAAGGCCCAGAGGCTGGGTGAACTTGGCTTGAGGAGCTGGAGCAACTCAAGCCATGTGGTCAGTCCTGTTTTGACCAAAGACAAATCTCCTTGTCAGAAGGTTTGTGCCCTGAGAGTGGGAAGCAGCTCCTGCAACCCATCCAGGCAAGAGGGAGCACAGTCCCCTCCTCAGCAGCAAGACGCTTGCCCCCCATAATGGGATGTCTTCACCTGCAGTGGGGCTGATGCTGCTCGGTGCCTGGGCAAACCAGGCAGGCCAGGACAGCACCCCAGAGTTGTGTGTGGGTCCCCATGGGGCCAACCCATCAGTGTGTGACTCAGGCACCCTCCACGCCCCATGCATGAGGCTGTAACCAGACGGAAAACTTCCATGAAGGGTGTCAGGAGATGCCTCATAGCAGGAAACTTCCACTTGCTGCAGACCCAGTGATAGGTGTGGGAGGTGGGACAGGCTGCCAGGGGGGTTACACACTGCCCTAACTCACTCCTTCGAGGCTGTGGGTGCTAATGCCACCTCAGCTGTGACAAACAGGGTGATGCCAAAGCAGAACCAGCACCAGTGGGTCTCTTGCTGCTTTGGCCAGCTTCAAGCGCACAGCACAGGAGACCTACTTGGGGCATCACTGTGACAAATCAGGTTATTTTGAGGTGTAAATGGGGTTCCCAAGCCCACTCTGCCTCTTGGCTCAAGTGCCATTAATCCTTTCACGTGCCTCTCCTTATGACTAAACACACTGCGGTGCCAGCCGGGCTGGATCCCAGTATTTGTGGCTCCTTGAAGGACCCTGATCGGAAGCAGGGGTGGGAGGTGGCAGCAGTGCTGAAGCAGCTCTTTAGCTAAGGACCTGCAGGAATGTTTTAATCTGGCCTGGTGCTCCACTTGAGGCAGCCTCAGGAGGTGTCACCACCCCGGGGCTGAGAAGTGGCTGAAGAGCCCAAGGCGGAAGGTTTGGAGCTGAATGGCTGCGTTTTGGGTGGTGGAGGCCTCTTGCAGGGGCTGATGCAGGCAGGGCTATTGGGACCTTTCATTTCCAGCCTTATTTCCCCAGAGAACAAATCCCTGATCCTATGGAGGATGCCACGCCTAGAAACCAGATTGGGGGAGGGATGGGACCATGGCAAAGCCCTTGGAAAGTGCAGTGAAGTAAGAAAAGTGGGAACATGTTCTCCTGACTGCACCTGCCCTGACCCTATACTGCTGGTGGTGGCCAGCTCTTCCCATCTCTAACTGCCAACACTGCTGCCAGAGCACAGCATCTGAGCTGTGGCATCTGGGCAGAGCTGTGCCTGTGCTCAACAGGTGCTCCTGTCCTGTGCACAAACCTGCTTTTGCCCACCCTGCCCAGCCAGGGGCACTATGTCCCTGGGCATGGCTGACAGCAGTGGAAAAGTTTGTAGGTGACCCATGGTCCTCAAGCCACTGATGGGAGATTTGTCAGGGCAGCAAGGAAGGGTCTGCCCAGTCTAGAGGGGGATGGTGGGTGTTTTCTGAGTGCACTTTATAACTCGGGTCTGTTTTCTCTTCCTCCAGCGTGTGGGCCAGGAACCTTCAAGTCTAAGCAGGGGGAAGGTCCCTGCTCTCCCTGCCCTCCCAACAGCCGGACCACCTCGGGAGCAGCAACAGTCTGCACGTGTCGAAATGGCTTTTTCCGGGCAGACACGGACTCTGCAGACAGTGCCTGCACCAGTGAGTCCTGCCCTGGGCAAGGAGGGGAGGCAAGGGGAGCTGTGTGAGGAGGCGAGGCTCCTCATCCAGGGCTGGGGGAGAGCGCTGTGCCCGTGCCAGAGGTGAGCTGAGCACGGGCACGTGCCATCCCTGACTCCCACGTTGCCCCGGCAGGCGTACCCTCTGCCCCTCGCAGTGTCATCTCCAACGTGAACGAGACCTCTCTGGTGCTGGAGTGGAGCGAGCCACAGGACACGGGCGGGCGGGAGGACCTGCTCTACAATGTCATCTGCAAGAAGTGCAGCGTGGAGCGGCGCCTGTGCACCCGCTGTGACGACAACGTGGAGTTCGTGCCGCGCCAGCTCGGCCTCACCGAGCGCCGCATCTACATCAGCAACCTGATGGCCCACACCCAGTACACCTTTGAGATTCAGGCTGTGAATGGCATCTCCAACAAGAGCCCTTACTCTCCCCATTTTGCCTCTGTCAACATCACAACTAACCAGGCAGGTCAGTGGAGCTGCTGGGGAGCAGGGGCTGGTTCTCCACTGCAGAGTGGAGTGGGAGTTTTCTTGCTTTTGTGCTGCCACGTTACTGGCTCGCTGCGCCTGCATCTAATCCCCTGGGTAAATTCTTCTCTCCGTTTAAGGAGAGAGAAGATGAGATCAGAACACATGGAACGGGAGAGTGGTGTGGTTGGCAGATGCTCTGGAGAGCTCTGGATCTCCTAGACCTACCCCAGAGATGTGCCTGCTACAAAGGAAGGAGGAAGGAAATGAGATTTCTCCCCTGTAGGCCTGGGAAGATTCAGCACCAGCCCAAACCTTTGCAGCCAGCCTAGTACTCTGCCATTCCCCCCTTCCTCTGGCTCTGGCCCAGCTCCATCATGCTGGTAATCTCCAGCCGCTGCGCTCTGATCTGATTTCACGGGTCTCGTTGGTAGGGTGGAGTGCAGAGCCCCTGGTGAGAGGAGGAGGGGAGGGAGCCATCAGGGCCCTTCCCCAGACCAGTTTGCAGCTAGGCGTGGGGTGAAGTGTTAGCTTGGTGCTATTTCTGAGGCTTCCCTTGGTCTCCTCTCACCTTAGGTGCAAGATGTTGAGATCACACTTCTCTAGGGAGAGTTGTGGGAGGTCAGTCTCAAAGCTTTTCCATGCCTTTCCACCAAGGTTGTCCGATCAGGTTCCAGACAGAGTATCCCCTGTGCCAGTGCAGGATCTGAGCCTAGCACAGATGATTCATTTCTCTTCTGCCTTGTTTCCTAGCCCCGTCTGCCGTGCCTACAATGCACCTGCACAGCAGCACTGGGAACAGTATGACACTATCGTGGACTCCCCCTGAGAGACCCAATGGCATCATTCTCGACTACGAGATCAAGTACTCAGAGAAGGTAAGGCAGAGGGCAGAGCAGCCTTTTCTCTTCTCTAGCCCTTCTGGCTGGCCATCAGCCCTATGGCAAAGGGGAGTCCCTGCAGAGATAGTGCCTGGGGATGTAGGAGCCAGCAAAGAAGCCAGAATTGCTTCACAGAGGTAACACCCACATGTCTTCCATACAGCAAGGCCAGAGTGATGGCATCGCCAACACAGTCACCAGCCAGAAGAACTCGGTGCGGCTGGATGGGCTGAAGGCCAACGCTCGGTACATGGTGCAGGTCCGGGCACGCACAGTGGCTGGGTATGGCCGCTACAGCCTCCCCACCGAGTTTCAGACAACTGCAGAGGATGGTAGGTACCAGGACCAGGCTGCCTCCATCCCACAGCCCTCCAATGCATGCTCCTTCCCCAGCTCAACTTTGATTTCTGCCTCTCCTTCTGTCAGGCTCCACCAGCAAGACTTTCCAGGAGCTGCCTCTGATTGTGGGTTCAGCCACTGCAGGGCTGCTCTTTGTCATCGTTGTGGTGATCATTGCTATCGTCTGCTTCAGGTACCAGCCTTGAATGGAGATGGGGTTCAGAGCTGGGTTTGGGGGTTGCTCATATCTGCCCCAGAACTTTCCCTCTTGCCCCCAAGCAGAGGTGTGGCAGCTCCAGACTGGAGCAAAGAACTGGGCCTGTCACATGTGGGTACAAGAGCACTGATCCTATGGGAGGACTGTGCATCTCTGCTTCCCCAGCACCATCTGGGGCTCTGCCCTGGCTCCTGCCATCCTCTCTCAGCACAACTAGACCATCTCCCGTTGCACCTTGGGTGGAGGAAGGATTCTGTTCACAGGCTGCTGGAGGGGATCCTCTCCAGCATAGGCTGTGTGTGCTGGGATTTGGAAGTTGGCAGTGAATGTCTTTACCCCATCAGGAAAGGGATGGTTACTGAACACCTCCTCTCGTCTCCTTTGGGCAGGAAGCAACGCAACAGCACAGACCCTGAGTACACAGAGAAGCTGCAGCAATATGGTGAGTGTGAGAACCCAGCAAATGTGCTCTGCCTGACCTTTCCCAGGTCCTGCCCCATGCACAAGCGAAGGGGCAGCCTTCATAGCCAGGCACTGGCAATTCTGGGCTGACAGCTGGCCAAGCTGGCTTGGCATCTGTCACCCACATTGTGTCCCTTCTGGTGATGACTCCTGTGCCATTGCAGTTGCCCCTGGGATGAAGGTCTATATTGATCCCTTCACTTATGAAGACCCCAATGAAGCCGTTCGGGAATTCGCCAAAGAGATTGACATCTCCTGTGTCAAAATCGAGGAGGTCATTGGAGCAGGCAAGTCCTGGGGCAGGGCACAGTAGCTGCTGAGACCACCGCCTCTCACCCTGCCACGTGGTTCACTGTGCCTCCCCCTTCTCCCCTTCCCCACCACAGGGGAGTTTGGTGAGGTGTGCCGCGGGCGCTTGAAGCTGCCCGGTCGTCGTGAGATCTTTGTGGCCATCAAGACACTGAAGGTGGGTTACACAGAGCGGCAGCGGCGGGACTTCCTGAGCGAGGCCAGCATCATGGGCCAGTTTGACCACCCCAACATCATCCACCTCGAGGGTGTGGTGACCAAGAGCCGCCCCGTCATGATCATCACAGAATTCATGGAAAACTGCGCACTTGACTCCTTCCTGCGGGTGAGCATCCATCCAGTCCTACCCTGAGCTGGGGCTGCAGGTCTATGGGGGACAACAGCTCCAAGCTGTGCTTCTCCGTCCCCTCTGCATTGTCATGTTGACATCCCCAGGTCTAAGCTGTGTGTAGACATAGGGGGTGGCTCTAGAGAGGAAGAAGGTGATGGTAGCATTTTGAGATCCTTCCCCAATCCATTTGCAGTGTTGCAAACTCCTCTGCTCTCTCCTCTGGCAGCTGAATGATGGGCAGTTCACAGTCATCCAGCTGGTGGGAATGCTGCGAGGCATCGCTGCCGGCATGAAGTACCTTTCAGAGATGAACTACGTGCATCGGGATCTGGCTGCCCGCAACATCCTGGTCAACAGCAACTTGGTCTGCAAAGTGTCTGACTTTGGGCTCTCTCGCTTCCTGGAGGATGACCCAACTGACCCCACCTACACGAGCTCCCTGGTATGTGACACTCATGGGGGATCCACTGATCCTAGGGGTGGGGGGAGACACCTCCCGTATGTGCAAAGTAACAGAGCTGTCTGTCCGTGCAGGGGGGCAAGATCCCGATCAGATGGACAGCTCCTGAGGCCATTGCCTACCGCAAGTTCACTTCCGCCAGCGACGTGTGGAGCTATGGTATCGTGATGTGGGAAGTGATGTCCTATGGGGAGCGACCCTACTGGGACATGTCCAACCAGGATGTAAGTGCTCCTTGGGGATCAGGGAACTATGGGATGCACATGGGAGCCCAGGTGGCTGACAGCCTTCCTCCACGTGTCTCTCCACAGGTGATCAATGCAGTGGAGCAGGATTACCGCCTGCCACCTCCCATGGACTGCCCTACAGCGCTGCACCAGCTGATGTTGGACTGTTGGGTGCGGGACCGCAACCTGCGGCCCAAGTTTGCACAGATTGTCAACACGCTGGACAAGCTCATCCGCAACGCCGCCAGCTTGAAAGTTATTGCTAGCGTCCAGTCTGGGTCAGTGGCTCCACTGCCTCTAGCCAGGAATTCCCCAAGCCCAGGAAGCTGGGGTGGTTGTAACTAGGGAGTGTGGGAGGGCACAAGTAAGAAATCTCCCCTGGTTCCAGTTAACCCCTTTGTTCCCTGCTTCCTGTGACCTGTGGCTCTCTTGCCCTGCAGCATCTCACAGCCACTCCTGGACCGCACTGTCCCAGATTACACCACCTTCACCACTGTGGGAGACTGGCTGGATGCCATCAAAATGGGAAGGTACAAGGAGAACTTCGTTAATGCCGGCTTTGCCTCCTTCGACCTGGTGGCGCAGATGACTGCAGAGTAAGTCCTTAGTTGCAGAGGTGGGAGAAGGTTGGGACTGCTGCACATTGTCTCTTGTCCTTCACCTCTCCAGCAGCCTCCTCTTCCCACTTGAGCATGTAAAGGGCTGAGTGGTGCATAGGGTTTCCCAAGTGAATCCCAAGGTCTGGGATTCAGCATCCAGCTCCCTGTCATGTTAGAGGGACACAGGAGCATGCAGAGTGCCATAATAAGGGTGGATGTGTCTCTTGGTTGCAGTCAGATGGGGCACAGCCACATGCTAGTGTTGCTGCTGGCAGGGGGCTGAGTCTTTATCTTCTCCTTGCAGAGACCTGCTGAGGATAGGGGTGACACTAGCAGGGCACCAGAAGAAGATCCTGAGCAGCATTCAGGACATGAGGCTGCAGATGAACCAGACACTCCCAGTGCAGGTTTGACCAGAGGGGACTCTGCATTGGAATGGACCGAGGGAACCTGCCAACCAGGTTCAGTTTGCGGTGCAGCCCGACTTCCCGTTTCCCCTTCACACGGCGCTCCTCTGCCTCGGACGGTCGCCTGGGACAGGACGGGACGGGCCGCCCTTCCCTGGAGCGGAGGCACTTGTGCCGAAAGGGAGCCCAGCTTTTCGTCCCAAGTCTTGGAGCAGCGAGGCAGCAACACATCTTCATATTGAAGATGGATTATGGGACAGAGATGGCACATCCTCCTTCCCGCCCTGTCTCGGTTCTCATCTGTTTGAAGAGTTGTTCTGCTTCTTGGATTTCTTTTCACCCTTTTTTCCCCGCAAGTCCTCACTTCCCTCCCTGAGGCCACAGACTGTTGACCCATCCACTGAATCCACCAGACACATCCGAAGCCTTTCCTAACTCTGGTCTCCACGTGGAAACAGCCAGGGGAGGCTGAGCCAGCGACAGGGCCGGGGCTATGGGCCCCAGACAATCACTCCCTTCCTCCAGCCCTGGCAGCCCCTCCACGCAAGGGTCTGCACTGGAACGTGTCCAAACGGAAGGCTTCGCTCTCTTTACTTGGCTTTGCACGCCAGAACCCGAACCCTATGAGATTTACTATGCAGGGAGTTAGGAAAAAAAAAAGAGATATATATTAAAAAAAATAAAGAGGGAGCAGAAAGGGGAGGGAGGGGGACCTGGTGCCCAGCTCCACATCTCTTACCCTCTTGGTTCTCGTGGCCGGCTCTGGACTGCAGAGCAAGGCCATCAGCACGTTTGCACAGGGACCTTCCGGTTTGCCCCCGGACCGACAGCAGCCACGCTCCCCCCGAGGGGCCAGAGAGCGGGGTTGGGGCAGGGGCTGCACCGGGGGCTGAGGCCCAGGCTCCCCCAGCCTCCTCTTTTATGCAGAAGGAGCGGGGCCAATCCCACTCCTGACACACGCTGTGATTGCTGCCAAAAGACTCACTGACCTTTCCCTGCGGATTCACTGCAGCCCGGTTCCTCCAAGCTGAGGGAGAGACTCCCAGCGTGCCTGAGTGTGTGTGAGTGTGTGCATGCGTGCGTGGGTGTGTGCTGGCCGGCAGGACTGTGTGAGGCAATGGGCAGAATAAAGGCAATAAGAATTTTACCAGTTTCCTTTGCTCAATCGCGCTCTCACTGGATGGACCTGGCTGCCTGCAGCTTCCTCTTCCTCCCAGCCAGCCCCAGACTGGCTCCGTGCCCCTTTCTGCTCCTCTGTTCTCTTGCTGTCAGATATTTGGGTGGTCCTGCAGGGAGTACACCCTGCAGTGCTTGGGGACCTGGTGTGCTCCCCTGTTGGGGTACACAGTGTGGAGGTTACAATTTCCAGGGCAGAGCCAGCCGCAGAGCTCCATCTAATGCACTCAGCGATGCTCATAATGGCTTTTTTACCCTCATCTCCTCAAGTCAAGCTGGAACTGTGGGAACCAAACCCAGTGTGTGAAAACCAAGCAGGAAGCCGCCATGCTCACGTGTTCAGCCAGCTGCTAGAAGGTCCCTGCAGCCCAGGGGCTTCTCCCTAGAGCATCAGTTGGTCCTCTGCTCTCCACAGGCTGAGTCCAGCCCCAGGCAGGAGTGCTGTAACAACTGCCCACATCCCTGAATCGCCTTCCTTGCTCCTCTCCTCAAAATGGCAGTTGCTGAGCCAGATGGGATCACATCAAAGCAGCTGTCCCAGCTGCAGGCAGCAATGTAACCCTCTGGGAGCTGCTGCCCCTGGGAAATGGGGCCAGGGAGTCCCTATGCCTCCAGCAAAGGGGGAATTGCTCCCTAGTAGCTAAGTGGGACCTCTGCTTGCTCATGATGGGGAGGTTACAGGTCCTAACATCCCCTCAGCTGCAGGATACCTTGCTGACTTGTTTTGCTGGCAGCTTGGAGGGGCAAGTGGATGCTCCCCAAAATAATAGGGTACATCCCTGTGCTCCCCCTGTGCTCAGCCCCTCTCCCTTCCCAGGGTGGCTGAGCAGGTGCTATTTTTCTCTTTTCTTTGAAACTCGCCTGCCCTTGTGTTTCTCATTAACCCCACTCTCCTCCCCAGGGCACAGTAAACAAGGCCAGGAGGGCAGCAGGTCCTGCACCAAGGAATAGGCTCCCTCTATCCCACCATCCCTCTTCCACAGGATCTATTGTGGGGACAGGCTGCTGGGGACACCACAGCACCATTTCACTGGGAGTTCCCAGCCTTGCCTGCCCTGGCTTGCTCCCCACCCTGGCTGCTCCTTGGCTGCTGCCACAGTGGGACCCCAAATGGTAGCACTGGGCAGACCCCACCTTCTACCAAGTCATGTGAAGCAACTTAGTGTTGGGAGACTTCAAAAGCAGCTGGCCATATAGATGTTAAAGCCCATTTGGGGCTTACTAGCCCTTTCCCCCTGCAAGCACTGTGGGGTCAGGGGCTGTGTCTGCTGCCTTTGCTCCCCCAGCCCAATGCTGCGAAGTCTGGGGTCCCACCAGCCCTGGTGGATCTCAGTCATCCCCATCTCAACCCTCCGTCCTGGCCTGGCTTTGCTTTGTAGGGGTTTCTACTCATTTTAAACAGCAAGCCCACAACAAACCCCTTTGCCCGGCCTTCTCTGTGCCAAATCTGCTCCCATGGAGCAGGACTCAGCATCCCTGCAGGTCTCCCCCCAGCCTCAGCCCTCACCCTGCCTGGTTTGCACCCAGGGGCTCTTCATGTGCTGTACCTCCCACCTCCTTACCCATACCAGTAGGTACAGGGGGAAAGTAGTGTTCAATGGTGAAAGAAAAGCAACAGCAAAAAACAGCAGCAAGGGAAATTGATGCGAGCGTGCGTTTGTAAAAATATTTTTTAACGGAAAGACTTTTTTTCAATTAAATTATTTAAGGAATTTTATGGAGGTCTGTGGTGCCTGCGTGGTTCTTGGGTAGCTCTGGGTGGTGGAGTGCCATGTGCTGGGTTGGTGTGGGAACGGCTGGGCACTTGCATGCGTGAAAGTGGCTCCATGGCAGTGTGCAGAAGGACCTTGGCCCTGCATGGGTGCAAGCCCAGCTCAGTCTCCCCAAAGATGCTTCCCACCACCTCCTAGAGCAGATGCTAGTCAAGGACCTTTGTGGGGCCGAGGGGAGCAGGCGGTGCTCCCCGAGCCACCAATCCTCGTCTGCTTCTGCGTGAGCATCCTGGGGCAGTGGGGATGGGGACAGTGTGGGGTAGCCCTCGGGGAGCGTGGTGGCCAGGCTGGGAGAGGGGGAAAGGCAAGCCCTGCCTGTACCCTGCATGCACTCTGCTTGTGCTTCCCCCCCCCCTCCCAGCCCCTGCAAAAGAGCCTTTTGTGCTGCTGGGTTTTTTTCCCCCCTTTTAATTCCTAACCAGGAGATTAAGGGAAGACAAAGGCTACGATTGTTCCTGCTCTGCAGAGAGCTGGAAAGTTCGGGGAGGGGGGAACCGTCCCTTTCCAGACAGACTCAGAGGAGGGGGACGCATGGCCCAGGTGGAGGGTGGGGACGGGGGGACACCCTGGAAGCAGAGGTGGGGGGTCCCGAGGGCACGCTGGGGCGAAGGCACAGCGGGTGCTGAGAAGGGGATCCCACTGCGGTGGGCCGGGGTCTCACGGTTCTGGCGGGAGGCTCTCCGCAGCAGAGGAGGAGGAGGAAGGCTGGGGATGATGGGTTGGCCGGCTCGGCGGCTGCTTGGCGTTTTCCCTGCTAACTCTTGGCTGACACCTCGGCGACTTGGCAGGCAGAGGATCCCGCAGCCCCGTCAGCCGCCTGGGGCCGGCACAGCTGGAAGGGATCACTGCTCGGCACAGCAAGGCCGCGACCGGGCAGGCCAGCCCAGGCCACGGCGCAGCGAGTACGCGGGCACCCGCCGTGGGCCAGCCACGGGCCCCTCCGTGCCGCATCCCCGCTGCCACCCTGTGCCCATGGGAATCGCCAGCGCAGTCACACCGAGGGGCTGCATCCCGCCCCCGTGTTCAGCCGAGGCCGGGACGGACGCCGGCCAGGAGGGTCGGTGCCTCACGGCTGGAGCTGGGGACACACCAGGGCCCGGGATGGGGCTGTCCCATTGGCACGAGGGACAGGACCCAGGGAGTTTTCCCATGCTCACAGGGAGCACAAGACACCCACGAACACCCCAGCTCTGCTCCTTCTGTTTCACGTTAAGATTATTTATTGGTAATTTTTAAGACCACTTACAGACTCTGTTCACGTGCCAGGACCCTACACGGCTTTTTCCCAGGGCTTTCTTTTTTTCATTATTTAAAAAAAAAATACAAAAATGTTTTAATCATTTTCTTCCCACTCCTTCCTTCCAGACTCTTTTGGTAGCTAGCAGGGGGCTTGCACATGGTGCAGTGCCTGGTCTCAGCTGTCACCAGAGCACATCCTCCCCACTCACTGCTGCCGGAGCTGCATCCTTATCCCTTCAAGCAGGGCTGAGTGTCCCCTCAGGAGGACCACGGGGGAGAAAAACCTCTGAAGTATTGCACAGCATCCTTGCACCAAGAGCTGCCAGTGAGGCCGGGATGCTCCCAAAAAGGGGATCTGGGCTGCCTTGGGGAGCAGGAGGCGTCTCTCCCCCGGATGCCTGGGAGCTGACATCGTCTTTGGCAGCGCATAGCCAGCAAGCAAATGCACTCATATTAATCAACCCTCGCCTGCCTGCCTTGAGGAGCAGAATCCAACTCAGTGCTGGACCAGGAGGTAAAAAAGCCCCTATGGGCTATTAAACAAGACCAGGGCAATGCCTTGACCTGATGTGCTGGTCTGGTTTGGGGGAGAAAAAGCTGGTAGAGCTTGTGCTGGTGCCAAAGGCTGCATCCCTGCCCCACAAACCAGTGTCTGGAAACACTGGCTCCTTTGGAAACAGCAGGAGCAAAGGGGCTACTGCATGGCCAGGATGCCCCAGTCCATGCCAGCCCGTCTTACCCAGCTTTTGCCATCCAACAGCCCTGCCCATCCCTGAGTGGCTAGTCAGTGCAGTGCACCCCTGCAGCAAATATCACTGCATACTGACATTGCTCATACCATGCGCTGCTCCCCATCCAAATATCACTTCCCTTGGAGAAGGGCTGGCAAAACTCCTTCTCCACCCTGTCCTGCTCCCCTCCTCTTCTGCAACCCAACCAGCTGCTGAGCCCCCATATTAGCCCTGCTACTGCTTTGATCTCCTCAGAGCTGGGGCCGGTATCACCGCCGGGGCTGCCCCGGGTGTCAGACAGGTTCAGCCACACATTTCTGGCTAATGAGAAATTTCCTCTCCCCGGCAGTCAGCCGGGTTTTTTTTTAGCTCCGGTATCACTACCCCACCTCCGTCTTCAACGAGGCCAGCTGAGTCATGGGGGCGTGCAGGCCACCTCCCATCATGCTGACTTTGCCCACCAGCCAGGTTGTTGCCGGGCCCTGGTAGCACCCCCGACCCACCCCTTCCCCTGGGCTTGGCGTGACTGGGAGCCCAACAAAATCAAAACTCCAATGACCCATCCTGGTGTAAGAACCAGATGCTCCAGTGCGATGCCCTGAATCCAGGCACTGCCCTGAAGCCAGGGTGGATGGGCTGAGCTTGGGGAGGGAGTTGGCACAGTACTGGGTGGGGGGTACTGGTGCTGCATCCCTCTGTGCCCCACCACCTCGGGGCCATGATCAGAGGAACCATATCTCCGGTAGGCTGAGGAAGTTCAAAGGGAAGGGAAAAAGCAGCAATCCCCACTCTGCATGAGAGTTTGGGCTTGGCTCCCCGCACAATCCCGCAGCCTGCAGTCGTTTCGTGTCATTAATGGGTTTCTTTGATCTGAACGCACTAATGAGCCAGCATGGGAAGTGGCAGGGACTGAGGGCCCCCACACTGGGGCAGTGGAAGGGGTGAGCAGTTCTTTCTTATTGACGTAGCATATGAAGGAGATACTCTCACCACCCACCTTTGTCCCCCCATCTTGAGGCTCCTCAGGCAGCTCCACTGAATCCTACCATATCCTCAGGACTCCAGCAGCTCCATGCTGGTGCTCCAAGAGAAGGATGACGCCCTCTGCCACTACCTCCTTAGGGTGGCTCAACTTCTGCCACCTCCCTTGGCGCAGGTTTCCTTAATCCCGCTGTCCCCATCATCACCCAGGCAGGGAGCCAGGACTGCACCCCAGAAGGATGATGCTGAAACCATGACCCATCCCAGGGGTGGAGAGTCAGGCTGTGCTGGGGAGCTTGTGCCAGAGAGCACCTTCCAATACTGTCCCCATCCTTGGCCCTATCCCCATCCCATGTCCCAGTCCTGCAATGTCACAGCACAGAAGGACCTCACAGGAGCCGCTGATGGAGGGGAGGGTCTTTTCCAATCCAGGCAATTCTGTGATTCTGTAAAAAGCTCTGGTGAGGTGCAGTTGTTTCTGTCTGATGTGGAGCTTCACAGAAAGGAGAGCCAGGTCTGGAGCAGGTACTCAAGTCAGCATAATCAGCCCTGTGCAAACAAACCTGTGGGACCACATGGGGATGGGGAAGAGCTGGACAGAAGAATGGGAAGAGCCTATCCTATATCAGCCCTGGCTCTGGTCAAGGAGTCATGTGATGGACCCACAGCACGGGGTGGCTGGGGATTGGTATGGAGCAGGGTCTGTCCCTGATGGCATGACAGTGGCTGTGCCCTAGTGACAGTGTCCCAACTCCTATCCCTTTGTCCCCAGGCAGCAGGTAGGGGACATGGTGTGCAGGGCCTGGGGGTGTGGGTGCCTGTTCACACGCAGTGGGTGATGGACGAGGCATGTCCCGGCCTCCACATGACGATAATCCCATCCTGCCAGCACTGCCGGCCCACGGACAGCATTTATCTCACACCAGGGCTGACGTCACCTTCCAAGACCCCAGCCAAGGAGGCCTTTCTGCTCCTCCTGGCTTTTCCCAGGGACAAGGGGCTTCGGGCCCCTCGCCCCAGGCTGTAAGCAGGTGGATTTATGGCCACAGCCATGCTCCAGCATCCAGGGTACAGGGGAGCCAACGGGGCCTTTATGGCTTTAATACACCTTTCTGACAGTGAAGTTTAAATGGCCTCATAAACCTCCCCGTTGCCCACCCCCAGCAGAAGGCAGTGGTTTATTAGGGCTGTAATTCTTCTCCTGGCATTTCATCAGTGTCCTTTTAATCTGCACTTGGGGTTTTTATTTCTGTTTAATACCAGCAGCTGTAAATGCTGTCAGGAATGGTGTTGTGCACGGATCCTCCAGAGGGGGACTGGGCACCAAGATAGGGATGCGGTGGAGCCAGGGTAGCTATCTGGCGGCTGGGACAGACCACTTGGTCCCCATCGAGGGGTCACACCGGTGAAGAAGAGCCAAACTTTGCTGCTCCTGGGCCAAGCAGGCCCAGGCAGGATATGGCCATAGCGCTAGGAAAACCTTTCTGGGGAACCTTGGGATTTCAGCAGTGGAGCTGGCCGGGAGCTAATCCTTTGTGCCAGGCTTTCCACTTTCATCTCATTAACTCCCGCTCTCTGTGCCGCTGCCCTCTCGGTTTTTCTGGCAGGGAGATAAGTCTCCGTGCTCGGTGCAGTGAAGCCTTCGCGCCTGCTCACCCCGATGCTCCTGGTCACGCTGACGCTGGCAGGCAGCTTCCATCCAATTACAGTGGGGTGAAGCTCATTTTAATTGCATAGAGCAACTGGGATTACGCAGACTTTATCTCCTAATTCCCTCTTTATCTCTTAACTTCACACTCGCTGCTTGCATTGAAGGCAGGACAGCTTGTGCCAGCGTTTGCAATTTCTGAAGTAGCCTTTCCCTCCGTGCCACCCCTTCACCTAGCTGAGATTGGCCCCCCAATGCCCCAAAATTCCAGATCTGGGGAACCCAATTTGCTTCTGAGAGCTGGGATGAACTGTACTCCCAGAATATTGCCACAGCACCAGCTGAGCCTTCTGGGGCACCCATTGTAGCAGCTTTGGGAGCAGGCAGCCTAAAGCTCTCTGGGAGCAGCTGGGCTGGGCACAGCATGGGAAAAGGACTTTTTCCCTTAACACCCCACAAGCTCCCAAGCAGCCCAGGGGGCACTCAGCATCACTACTGGGGCTGCCATGGTGCTCAGGAGGTCCCTACAAGGGATGGACAGGGTGTTTGCCCCCCCAAAACACACTCTATAGTGCAAGTGTCTCAGCCAGCTCCTTGAGGACTGTGCCCTTAATAGGGATCAGTGCTGCTGTGGGGGTCAGGGGAACTGTCAGTGGAACCAAAAGACGTTTTGTAAGTTCTCCTGGTACAAATAGCACCCATGGGTGCCTGTCTCCCCCTACAAAGGCAGTCCCATTGTCCATCCCTACAGCAGGAGCAGTGCAGAGCCACAGTGCTCTGTCCTTTCCACACCTATTTACTCCCTCCCCTGAGACATCCCTCAGTGCCCAGGGCAAGGAGGTTTGGGCATCCAGCAGCAGACACTTCTGTGTGAGGACATGTCCAGCCTGACCCAGAACAAGCTCTTGAGATAAGAAGATAGCCGGAGGCTGCCCCGGCCAGAGGCACTTGGAGGGGCCAGCCTGATAAGCTGGCAGCTAGGCCCCCCTCTCCTTGCACCAATTTTCCCCTGTTGTCTTGGTGTCCTCTGGCATCACGGAGAGCCAGGTGCCTGTCTCACCCATGCTGCAGGTGGGAAAACTGAGGCAGCAGGGCAGGGGTCAGGTGCCTGGCTTAGCAAGCTCTGCATCAGCGCAACCGGGTGCTAATTAGCCACCATTAGCACATGCTAATTAATCTAATTCTGATGACCCACAATTCCGGAGTGTGAGAGCTGCTCCTCAGCCTCTGTCACCGTCGTGTACAGCTCTGCCCATGCCACGGACAGTGGCAACAGGGAGGAGGCAGACTGGGGGAGCCACTGATGCCAGTGCCACCCAGCAGACGTGCTGTAGCTCTGCTCTGCACAGCAGCAGGCTCCCAGCCTCCCCTCCCCGGGCATTGCCAACACAAGTCAGACGCGGCAGATCAGGCATTTTGGGCGCCTGGAGAGCCATGCTAAACCTGTCAAATTTTACTGCAGGAGTGCCACACCAACCATCCCCTTGGTCTCCAGATGGCTGCTCCCCAACGGAAGGCTGGGCACGCTTGAGGGGCTGGGTGCTGCGGTGCAGGGGCTACGGCAGTGAAAGGGTGTCTCTTAATCCGGCAGCAGCTGCGGGCCCTGGCTTGCTTGTTCAAGGGATATGGCAGCTCGGTCAACAATTCCCCAGCCCGTTTTGGGGGGATTAGCAGCCCCCCGGGGAGGGAAGGGGCCCACATGAATATTGGGCGGGTGGGAACACAGCCTCTTGGAAACAAAGCTGGTCGGGGAGGCAGCGGGAAACAGGCACCCGCTGTCCCAAAGCATCCACGAGACAGGGGATGGGGGACTTGGGGACCGTCCCTGTCCCCATCCTGCTCTCACGCCCCACGGTGCTGACAGGCGGGAGCTCTGGTTATCATCCCACACTGCCCCAGTGTGATAACCTTCCGCCAGTGCCAGGGCAGACAGCAGCCTCAGCCCACTCCCCCCTTGACCCCTCCCCCCACCCATCCCCATGTCCCTCCACCTGGAGCCCTGAAAGGAGGTGAAACAGAAGCACCCAAATGCCCACAGCTAGGAGCTCCCAGTAAACCATGGCAATTGTCTAATTAGTCGTTGTTTGTCACACGGTGGCCAGCTGGGAGGAAATTTAGGCTGAAGGAGGCCATGGGGTGCAAGGTCAGCCTGACATGAGGGACTGAGGGAGATTTTTTTTTTCAGCCTTTCCTGCCCTGGCCCCTGCAAAACACCCCTGAGTTCAAACTGGGAGGCCCTGTCTTCTGTTCAAGCAGCAGCTAGGGCCCCGTGGGAAAGATTTGCTTTGGTGGTCTCACATCCCGTATTTTTTGTGTGCTCAGCACCCCTCCATCCCCTCCTGTGCCCCATTCTGGATTCTGGTCTGAGAACCCCCCAGCCCGTCTTTGCTTAGCACTTGAGGTTACCATTGTGCACGGTTCCAGGGAGCAGCTTAGAGCCCAGCCCCTCAGCCATGCCTGTCCTGAGCTTATCTTCCCAGGGAACAGAATCCTTCTTCCAGGGCCACTTCCCTCAGGGGCAGCGGGGTTCCCTGCGCTGGGTGTGTGCCCCTGGGGCCATGAAGGCAGGAAAAAACAGGGCATGCACCCACGGAGGTGCCCTCAGTGTTTGAGGGGCTAGGGGAATGAGTTCTCACACAGGGGGGCGTGTGTACGGGTATGTGTGTATATGCTTAACTGGGTGCTCCCGTGAGCTCCCCCCAGGGCCTCTCACCCTGGTCCCTGCGGGTGCTGAGCAGGGGCCGCTTTTCTGCTCGGTTAGCCATGGCTGTGCCGGCACATAATGACATGGTAATTGCGAACAGAGGCCTGGCCACACGCACTGCCCGGCTCACTGGCCAGACCTTACCGCACCCGAGGTAAGCAACTGCCGGGGGGGTCCCACCGTCTGCTCCCCTCACCCACCCGGGAGACCCCCGCATCCGGCTCCATCGGGGGTCTGCCTCAGTGACAGTGTAGGAGGGAAGCCCCCCCCCAGCAGGGTGCAGTCACCTCCTCGCCTGGGAGCTGGGAAACCTGTCCTTCCCTGTGGTGTTTACACGGGTAAGAGGGGTCCTCCGCTGCTGCACATCGCATTTTCTGCTTGGTCACTTCCATCTGTGTCCCCGCATAATGATTTTTTCTGGTACATTAATTTAACACACTGCGGCGAGCCGAGGCGCTGGGACCCCGGGCTGCTTAATTGTGTCAAAGGAAACGAAAGGCTCCCGGCTCCCGCTTTTATCAGCGGACGGGGCTGCTGCGGGGTAGGTGTCCCTGCAGGGGGGTGGGAAGGGACTCAGGGTGGCCGTGGGGTCTGCAGAGAGGCGGTGGTTGAGGGGTGTGGGGTGTCACAGGGCTTGGCGTGAGCCGCGCATCCCGAGGCAGGTCCTGGCTCGGGGCATCCACTGAGTGCTGCCGGGTGGGGCGTTCTGGGAAGCCTGAAATACCCCTTCCAGAAAACCTCGGCACTACGGGGCATCCCACTTCATCCCTATGGATGCTGCAGAAGGATGGCAGTGGCATGTCCGGGTGGGTGTCCGATGAGTTGCCTGGAGCCGGCCAGCCCCTGCACCCCAGGATGGTGGGAGCCAAAGGGTTAAGTGCTGTGTTTGTGTTTGCTGAATGCAGCAGGAGCCGAACAAGGCCCCCACAAATGGAGGTGAAGGGCTGCCCAGACGGGATGTGACAGCCCGATTTCAGGGCTGTCAGACCCGGCATGGTGGGCATTGAGCAGGAACATTCCTCCTCGGTGCTCCCTGCTCCCCTGGCTCCCATGCTGGGGCTGCAGACAAAGGCAATGGGTAGCTCCTGCCTGCTGCGGTTCCACCATCTGGGGTGCCATGGGGCATCTATGGGGCACTGCCAGGCCCAGAGCTGGGCTCCACGCCTGTCTTTGCCCCCCTGCTCCCAGCTGAAGGGAGATGCCAGGAGCCCCCCTCACTCTCCCCACCAGTGGCCCCCCACCATAAGTGGCCTCCAGTATTTGCAAACATTGTGGCTAGGGGCTGGGAAGGTCTCGGCCCACCCCAGCGGGTGCCTTTGTGCCGCATGGACCCCTGGGGACTCATTTCCATCCTGCCCAGGCGCTTGCCCCGCTCCTTTCAGCCCCACTCCTTGCTTTTGCCAGCATGCTGGATCCCAGCAGAAGCAATGTCAAGCTCACAGCTGTGCCCCAGCCCAGCACCTTTCTCATCCCTGGGGCTCGCACCTGCATCAACTGGCGTGCTGTGCTGTTGTGTGCGCTGCTGCTGAGCTCTCCTGGTCCCTCAAAACCCACCCAGGGTCTCTGTGTCCGTGCATGCTTGCACAGGCATCTGTGCACACCTGTGCATGAGCTGCCACGCTTAGAGGTATGGATGCACCCACTCAAGTACACCCACCACAGCTCCCTCTTCCCTTGCACATCCACCTGCCCCATGTCCAGCCATGCACACTCACTGCCCTACCCTCCGGGTCCCACAGATCCCCTCATCCCAGCTGAGCAGGGTACACTGGGCTAGCAGGTGGCTCTGCCCGGCCTGGCACTGCCAGTCCTCACAGCTCAAGGATGCCATGAGCAGCTCTGGGCTCCCACAGCTCCCAGGTTCTCCAAGTGTACCCAGCTGTGGGATCCCCACAACCCCTCTGACACAAATTGAGAGTTCACCGCAGCCACATCCCCCATCCAACCACATGCACTCGGCCCGGAGCTGTGCGGACGGAACTCGGGCAGCGTCGGTTGGCCATCGCCAGTGGTTTATGGCTGTGCTCAATGCCCGCAGATCGGTGCCAAGCTCCATTTTATTTGCTTTTGGAGTGATAAAGGTGAATTAACCCAGCTGCACCTTCACAACCGCTCTCCTTTGCTGCCAGGTGCAGGTTGGAAGGGTGGGCCAGGGATACGAGGACCCTAAAATACGGTGCCTGCTCCTAGCCATGAGGGAAGTGCCCGAGGGAGCTGGGGTTGCTCTTTTCTCGCGCTTTTTGTGGATTGTAAATCTCCTCGGGGGCCCCCGGCGGTGACCTCTTCCTGGGCGCAGCCGCTAAACCCTTTGTAATGGGATTTTGTGGCAGAACCGGCAAATTAGGGGCGAAGTGAATGTGTTAAGCTGCTGGTTTCTTTCTGGTGAATTCCTCCTCCCTGGCCCACGCCAGCCAGAGCCCGAACAAAAGCGGCGAGTTCTGCTTTTATCTCCAGCTCTTAGAAGTCGGAGCTGTACAGGGCTGTGTCCTCTCCTCCAAAACGGGCAAGCTGGGACAGGGATGGGGACAGAGACAGGCAGAGCCTGGGGCTTTGGGAAAGGAGTGTGGAGGAACTAGCTGGGAGTGAGTTGTGCCAAATGGAGGACGTGGGGGCAATTTGGGGAAGATGGGGAAAAAAGGGCCTATTTCCAGGCCAGGGGGTTGTGGCACCGAGGGGTCTCCCTGGCATAGGACTCCTCAGCATTCAAGCCAGGGAGAGCAATTAAGACAGGGCAATAGCTGAGGCTGCCTTGGCATAGGGACAGTTCCCAGATGATGCTGGGGGGATGTAGTGGGAGAACCCTCCTCTGCTTCTGAGTTAATATTGTTCCAGTGCAAAGACTTCATTAACACTGGCAAATACAAGCCATAAATACTCATTAATTTTCCGTTATCACTGATGACTTGAGAGCTGGTGTGTCCCTAGTCTGCCTCATGTTCCCCAGCCATCCAGAGGTGATGGCAGGGGATACTGGCTGCCCCTCAGCAGAGAAGAGAGGGCATCACCCCATCACCCAGCTTGAGGCTCTTCCCCTAGCCATGATGCTCCTGCCCAGCAGGTCTCCTTTTAGGAGGCTCTTGGCATCCACAAGAAGGAGAGAAACACCTTGGGGCTGGGTAGGGATGGGAGGGAACTACTTCAGCACCCCAAACCTCCCCAGCTGCAGGCAGGGGACAGCGTGCTGCCCCCGTGGCCCCCATAAGGGCCTGATTTATTGCTGTGAAGGACGTCATTTAGGGAGCAGCTAGAATGGGGAGCACAGCTGCAGGAGCAGATCAGCGCCTGATTAATGTTGGGCAACTTGTTATATTGTCAGATAATTATCCCCAAACTGTATGACTTTTCTGCTAAGTGGCAGCGCTTAATTGCGTTTTTAATTACACCACCGTCACCGCAGCCCCTCCATGGAGGAGGCAGCCATGCCAGGAGCTGGCCAGGAGCTGGGTAGGGGGCCCGGGATGCCTTGCTAAGGGCATTTCGGGGGCATCCCGCTCCCACAGAGCCCCTGAGGTGTGAGGCTCCAGCTGCAGCATCACCGAGCCGTGGCTGCCAGGGGCAGCGAGGTTTAGGCGTGACCCTTGTTGGTTATCACCAAGGCAGGAGGCACATGGGGTGCAGGAAAAGGGCAGCGAGGCAGGGTGCTCCCCCTTGCCTGCTGTGGTCTTCGAGGGCTTACCATTGCCCGCGGCCCCCCTGGCCCCATCTGGCTGGGGGCAGACCGGGCTCTGGCTTCCCCTGACAGGCAGGGGCGGGTCAGGGGTCAATGCATTTAAAATTCCTCCTAGCTCTTAAACTCCAGAGAGTGGCTAGGGAGGTGGGTGGGGGGGCACGGCTGCGTGGGGAGCACTCGCTGCACCCCGGGCAGGCAGCACACTTGCGCGGGCAGGAACGTCTGTGCACATGTGTGTGTGTCCTTATGTGTGCACTTGGGGGGGGTATGCGCTTAGGGGGCTCTTACATGAGCACACACAAGTGTGTGCAGGAGTGTACATGCACATGGGGGAGCATGGAACCTGTGTGCACGCCTGTGAGTTTCCGTGTGTGCACTCACAGGGGACTGCGGATACGTGTGCCAGTGCACGTGTGCACGCTTACGCTCCTGCTGGTGTGTCCATCCCCGTGTTTGTGTGCACACAGAGGTGTGTGCAGGTGTGAGCACATGGAGGTGTGAGCAGGTGTGTGCCCACAGAGATGCCCATGCATGCTTGGGCACACAGCCCAGCCTGTGTTTGTTCCTGTGAGTGCCCATGGATGTCAGCACTGCATTTCAGGGTCTGTACATGAGTGTGTCTGCTTGTGCAAATGTACACGTGCAGCTGCACACCCATGTGGGGTGTAGGGATGCCCCTGTGCACCCACCTGGTCAACTCTGGCACCTAGAGTGGTCAGGGTGGGTCCTGGCTCTAACCCCTCTGCCTCAGTGAGGCTGACCTCCCAGGGAGCCCTCCCTGGATGACCCTGTAGGGGCCAGCCCTGGGTGAGAGGTGGCAATGGGGACAGGATGCCTGGGGGCTTCAGGTGCAGGAAACACCTGTCAGTCATAGCAGCCCCCCTTCCCTGTCCCTCCCTGGGACAGTGATTGTGAGAGGGGCATAGCCTGGGACCCCCACACGCTGCCACAGTGTTAGACCACCGCAGTACCGCCTAGGGCCATGGGGACAGGGTACTGTGGCCAGGCAGCCCCCCACAGCAAAGCCCTCCCTACCAGCAGGATGCTAGGCAGTACTAGGAGGAAATCCAGGCGTTATCGGGTGGCTGGCTGCATCCCTTGTCCCTGTTGTGGCCTCTGGCCTGAAATTTCCTGGCATGGCCATCCCAAAAGCATTATCCTGGGCTTTGCTTTCTCCACTAAGGAGTGGGGCCCAAGCTAGCAGAAGACACAGCTTCTCCATGACCTGCAGGGATGAGGGAAGGGTGTGGATCAGGCCTCCCAGGTTCCCATCACACCAGTTGCAGGGAAGAACATTAATTTTGATGGGAAAGGAGCCAGTCCTCAGCTTCCCACTCGGTGAGGGTCCATGCCCCTCGCCAGCACAGGATGCATGGACTAGGGTGAGGATGGGGGCTTGAGGGGAAATAAGCCCTCTGAAAACATAGCCTGACCCTCACCAGCCCCTATCTTCATGGCCACCGGATGGGGTGTCACCAGAGAGGCTGAAATTTCCAGGAAAAAAATGTAAATAAAAGTCCCTGTCCCGCCTGTCACCCTTATCTCAGGAATCCGGAGCCTCAGCCCCTGCTCCCAGCCGCATTTCATCTCAGCCATTGCCGCTGGCCACAAACCAAAGTGGTGACAATGGAGATGGAGAGAGGCTGTGACTCAGGGCCTGCCGGGACCCTGGGACATGCCGGGCTGCGGCCACCTTCCTACCCGTGGTGCCGAGGGCGTCATGGGATGGACAGTGGGGCTTGGTGCTTTGGACCTCCCCACATGCCACCCAGCCACAGGGACACCAGGATGGGGATGCTTTTGGTCCCTATTGCCCACCTGGTGTCCCTGTGGGCAGCAGGATGGTGGCTAGACCACTTCCCCTCTCTGCTCCAAGATCAGCTGCTAATGATGTCTCAGGACCTGCTCAAAAAGAGTGTAAATTATTCATCTCCTCATCAGGGCAATTAAATTAACTCATCATTGTGGGCCATGAATATTTCAGGGGAGCAGAGACCAGGGGGGCAGCAGCCAGGAGGTGCAGCGAGCGTGTCCATTCTCAGCCCATGGGGGCCAGAGCAGACAGGCAGAAGGGGTTGGGGATCTCCAAGCAGGGGGTTTGTAGATTGGTGCCCAGCAATCTGGGTCCCACACAGCCCCACCACCACCCTGTCTTCTGGAGTTACTTCCACTGGCCATGGAAGGAGGCCAGGTGCTGGCAGCCCCCATGCAGTTCACTGAGCACTTTGTGCACCTCCTATCTCCCCTTTTGTCTGGGGGAGGATCTGAGGTGGTGGCAGTGCAATGGGCTGCCTCCACCCCAGGGACCTCAAATCCCCCCTGCCCTCCCCTTGCCCTGGGCTGTGCAAGTCCCTGCCTGCTGCCCTCCCCAGAGCCTGCAGGGTATCCGTCAGGATTTCTCTTTTCTTTCTTCCTCACACTGAACAATTAATAATTTATCCTGTAATAAAAGAGGAAACAGTTAATGAGATGAAAACAAGCCAGAAACATCTGCTGGGGCTTCTTTCATCGCCTCCCCGGGCCGCCTGCACAGGAAGCAGTGGGAGGGGGCCAGGGGCGCCGGCGGGGGCCGCAGCAGCAGGAGGCCATCCCCCGCACCCAGCCTTCCTCACCTCGGCCCCGTCCTCCTCAGGGTCCCCCTGGCTGCCCTGGCTTGGCACCCTCTTCCTGCTGCACCATCAAAGCCTGGCTGAGACATGCTGGTCTTGAGTCACAAATAGTGCTGGGGTTCCTGCTGGGGAGATATCACCCCAAAACGGGCAGTGAAGCCTATTGATCTGGCACTGCATGGTGTTCCCAGAGAGGTGTCTGGCTGATGGAGGGGGACAGGGTTGTTCCATCCATTCCCTCTGTCCCCAGCCCCCAGCCCCCAGCCCCAGATGTTGTTCATTACTGGTGATTAAATTTCCAGTGAGTGGGGCTGCCCCAGGGTCCCAATGCTATCAGGGTGGCAATGCAACCCCAAACCCTCCTGAGGGGATGTGGGGGCACATGAGGACTGGGCATGGCTCCCTGCTAGCAAAGGGGGCTGCAGCACTGCCCCCTTACTTGGTGCTTTGCTGGGATTTACAGGGCCCCAGGAGGAAGCTTGTTTGGGGACAAGGGGATGCAGCCAGGATGTGTGCAGAGATGTGGGGTGCTGAGGAAGGGGTGGATGGGATGCAGGTGGGGATGAGAAGTGCTGGGAAGGGGAGGGCAAGAAGAAGAGGCACAGAGATCTGGGAAAGGACAGGTAGTGAAAGGGAAGGGGAAGGCAGCTACATATCACCAAGACCCAGCCTGGAGGGAAGAGCCTGCCCTGACCACTGGCTTGGACACAGATGGCAACCATGGGGACCCCAAAAATTCTGGCAGGGTGTGGACAGGCCAGAAAGCTGCAGGGATGGGGTGAGGATTTGGGCAAGGGGGAGCAGGGTTTGGGCAGGATGCTGCTGCTCGCCTCTGCTTCCAATTTAGCTGATCCTTGCCCCAATCCCCATAGCTCTCTAATCTGTTTGTCTTCCAAAGCCATTAAGTTAATTCAGAGCCTGGAAAAATCTCTCAACTCTAATCCCAGCCCACCCTCCAGCTCAATGGGTCTGGCCAGAGCATGGCCAGGTATGGCCAGGACAGCAGGCAGCTGCCAGATGCTGTCCATGCCCAGTGCAGAGTCTGCCATCCTAGTAAAGAAGGAGGGACCAGGTCCTGCAGACTCCCAGCCCCAACTCTGTCAGCCCCCAGGTCCCTCCTGGGACGGGGTGCCACTAAGGGCCATTGTGGGGACAGGCGGGTGTGATGACAGCTGGGAAGATGACCTGCCCTTCCCACAGCCCGGACAGGCACCTGGCCCAGCTCCAGAGAGGTGGCACGGAAAAAACGACGTCAGCATCAGCCCAGAGGAATGTGGCTATCCCAGCCCATCCCAGCGGGGGATAGGACTGGGACAGGGACAAGGCCCTCTGCTATGCATCACAACAGTATCGAGCAGGACGACGGTGGGGGACTTACAAGCCCCATTCCTTGCTGTCCCCCTCCGCAGGGCTAATAGCAGTATCCCTAAGGGTACAGACATCTCCAGTCCCTGTGGGCAGGTGCCCCTTCATGCTCTGAGTGCAGAGAACAGTCAGCTCATGACACTGATGGCATCCCCTGTACCAGCCAGGGACAGTAGTTGGGGTTTATTTCCCCAGAAGCTCATTTCTTCCACCCAAGGCCTCAGTAGAGGGGGAAGGGGCTAATTGCTTCCTGAATCTTTTAGGGCTCCTGTCATGGCCGTGGCCCCCATCTCCTGTTCCCTCCATCCTCCACCCTGCAGGATATAGCTGGCAGCCCCTCGGAGGGACAGTGGTGGAAGGTGATGGGGAAGCTATCCAGACATGATGACACCCACAGCTGACCCCATGCTGGAGACCCTGGCATCCCGCTCCCCTCCCCCAGCCACATCACCCTTCATCATCTCCTCAATCCCAGCCCGGGTAATTGGTGGCCTGGTGACAGACGGGCTCATTAACAGCTTAATTTCGGCTTTGTCTCTGCCTGCCCGACCCCCAGCCCAGGTGGGGACCAACTCAGCAGGGTGTAGGGATGGGCACCCCGAGGCCACCGCATCCCATCACTGCACCCCAGAGGGTGCCCCAGGGAGCTGAGGTGTGCACACACCTGCAACAATGCCCTAATGGGCAGCACTGCCCTGGGCGGTCCATGGCCTTAACTCTCCAACATTGGGGTGCATGGCAGGGACCCCATCCCCGGCCATGGGGATGGTGCCACTTTGCCCCACAGACCTGATGGGAAACTGCCACTGGGGCAACTCCACCAGGCCAGGTGCCCACAGGTGCTGGCGGCTGCCCACCCTCCCGGCCTCACCCAGCCTGTGTTTGCTCCTGTAACGGTGGCAGCGCTTCGGCTCCTTTGTGCCGGCACATAACAGGGGCGGCCGCCTCTGAAGCACCGGCCAGCACCGCGGACATCCCAAAACGGGCAGCAGGCAGGAGTACGCGTGAGGGGGGTGGGCAAGGGGTGCAGGCGAGAGGTATGGGTAGGAACGCAGGCGGGGGGGGGGTGGCGGAGCAGGCAGTGTGTACGGACACGAAGTGCAGGCAGGGTTCCCAGTTGCATTGCTCCTCGTGTCCACACGGCAGCACAGACGCCTGTCACCAGCAGCCCCTCACCAGGGCAATGCCCAAAACAATGTCTCTGTCCCCCCTCTCCAACGGAGGCAGCCCACAAGTGGCTGATGTTTGGCCCCCGAAGGCCATCCTGCCGGATGGAGGCCTGGCTGCCTCTCAAAGGCGCTTGTGTTGTATAATTTATCGTCAGAAGATAACAGCCAAGCAGCTAATGACAGGGGGGAGGCTGCACCCTCACTCTGGGAGCCTGGCACTGTTGGGCATCAGGGCTGCCAGGATCCACCATGCCCGGGCATGGTGGCTCCTCCCCAGCCATGGTGGGACAGGGGTACTCCCCTCCTCCCCCAGGGGTCTCAATTTGCACTGTGATGTTTTGGGGAGTGTCCCAAGGTGGGGACAAAGATGGTGACACATCATGCCCTCCTTAGGGGGTACCAGCTTCCCCCGACTCCAGGTATGCCTGCCCCAGTCACCCAGATATGTAGAGACCTGAAGGGCTATGCCATGACCAGAGTGGGGGGAGCATGGGGTCCTCTTTTGGAGGGCTCTTCACTCCAGGGACTCTCTCCCAGAACCCACTCCAGGCTGCCCCTCACAGCCTAGAGGTGGTCAGTGGGCACAAAGGGGCTCTAGGGAGGGCTGGTCTTATGGGCACAGGGGCAGTGCCTGGTGGCAGATCTGGGGAGGGTTTGTTTAATCCCAGATAAAGAGCTGACGCCAGGCACCTGGCTGGCAAACAGGCACTACCCTCGCAATGGCACCAAAAGCAGTGCCGACCCCCCAGCACCCGCCAATGCTCCAACACCCACCCCAGGACCATCTGCTCACCGCCTGGCAGTACAAGGCTGGCATTAACCAGGCTAAGGCAGTACAAGGTTGGCATATCTCTCTGGCTACCCCACACACCTGTGGCACAGCATGGCATGGGGTCAGCAAGGCAGAGGGTACGTGGGCAGAGCCAGGGCATAGGGGGATGTGGTGCAGGAAAAAGCAAGGTGCCACATCCTCTGCCAAACTCAGGTGGATTTATGCCAGAGCTGTGTCTCCCAGCCCATCCTGCCCCATGGACTGTCTGGGCACAGGGCCAAGGAGGGGGCTGGGGGCTAAGGAGGAGGTTTGGCACTATGGCCTTGCCACACAGGCAGCACTCAGGGTTCAGGGGAAGCCAGGTTCCTGCTGCTACACTGGCCCTGTGGCATCTGGGGTGCAGCTGGAAACCTGCCCTCTCCTTTCCCCACCAGCTGGCCCTATGGGTGGCTGTGTGCCCATGACCTCCGTGTGGGGCCGTGCCCGCCTGCACCCAAGGTCGGGGCTCAGGTGTGCCCTAGTCCCGCAAGGGCAGGGAGACAGACGGCATGGCTGGCTGGGATGTGGGCAGCAGCATCTCTGGGGGCCTGTCTCAACGGCTGGTGAGTACAGTCCTGACTGCCTGCTGGCCTGCACCAAGTGTGCCAGGTCTCAGCAGGAGTGAGAGGGAACAGTCGGGTGGGAAAAGCCCTTTGTGTCACCCTGCAGTGGCCCTGAGAGCATCCAAGCAGGGGGCACAGCCATGCCAGGGCCCCCCAGCTTTAATTGTGCCATACCCATGAGCACAGTGATGGGGTGTGGAGTGTGAGGGCGTGGGAGGGTGAGCCAGCAAAAGAGGCCAGCTCTAAAATACAGCCCTGGGCCCCACACCACCCTGGCCCACCTAGCCAGCTGCAGCCTGGTGGGTTACATCCCTCCAGGTTGCTACCCTGGGGATGCTGCAGAGGGCAATGTGAGGCTGGCTGGGGTAGAGGGTCCCCACTTACCAAACACCCCCGGAGTGCTCTGTCATGCTGTGTGCTGCTGCCACCCCCTGGCAATGTGCACCGCCCTGGGTGCCCCCTACACAGGGGTGCCCAGGGCGCCCATGCCCACCACGGTCTAGCCCCTCCCTCCCCACAGCAGGCAGGAGCACCCTGGAGCGCAGGATGCCAGGGAGGGTGCTGGGAGCTCATGAGGGACGTCCACACCAGGAAAGGGGCCTGGTCATGGCCCCTACACTTGAATCTCCTCCCCACGTCTGGGTAGGCAAAGCAGGGAGTGGGCACAGGGCTAGGCAGGGGGAGGGGTAGTCCACTCACATGATGATGATGAGCCACAGTTACCTCCCAGCACATTTAATGCTGTCTCCTCTGAGCGCCACCACTGTGAGATGACCCCGCTGTGAACTGACTGCACGCTCACTCCCGCGGGCCACCAGCCCCTTCTCACCAGCCCACCCCATCACAGGGGACACATGCAGGGGAGAGGTCACACCTGCCCAGCGCTGGGTACCACGGACAACTCGTGACAGGCATCTCAGTACAGACGCTGGGGGCACCTGGGCTCTACATACCACCCAGGGCCACATCCTGGAGATCTCCAGGAGTATCTCCAGGAATGGGGCCTCAACTGAGCTGTCAGGCTCTCAGAGACAGCAGGGGCTATGTCCCCTCACAGCCACCACACCACAGGCACAGATGTCCCTGCTCATGGCCTTGTGGTCCCCAGTGGGCTGCTGGCACGTGCCAAACACATGGCCCACACCACTCATCCTCCTCAGTCCGCATCCAACCTGTCCCTGCCTTCCACCTCCATGCCAGTCCCCTCGGTGCTACGTCTGGGTAGGCACTCTCTGTCCAGAGAGCGCACAGAGTCCCCGCTGCCACAGCTCGCACAGGCCAGGGAAAAATCGGTTAAGGCAGGGCAGCGGTGGCATTCGGGGGCCGAGGTAGGGGGGGGTCAATGCTGAACTCTCGACCCCAAGCCAGTGGCTCCCGAGCAGATGCCAGGTGTGCGGGCACCCTGTGGCGCCCCAACGTGTGAGCCAGCTCCTGCTGTGCCAGACCATCCCAACCCACCTCCCTCCACCTTCACGGTTCATCGGCAGGCCACAGGTGATGGCCGTCGCTTGTCCCTCCTCCACGTCGTTGGCGTGGGAGGTGGAGAGGCGGTGAGGGCTGCATCTCCTCAGCTTCATCCTTGGCTGAGTCTGCGCAGCTCATCACACTAATGTCCAGCTGCGGCCGGAGGTCGGATGCAGCCCCTCTGCCTCATGCCTCAGGGTTGTTGGGGAACCACAAAGTTCCCGTGGGGCAGCTCGGCCCTTCCTACGTGGGAGCCGATGCCCGAGAGGGCCCGCATACGGGGACCGTCCATGGCCGTGGGCTGCGCGACCCCGCGCGGTGCCATCCACGGCCTCGCAGCTCCCCCTGCCGGCAACTGTGGCCGGCGGGCACTAGGGCCGCACGGAGTCCAGCGCCGCTCAGCAGCGGTGCGCAGGCGCAGGAGTAGCCCCGCCCGAGCCCCGAGGCTACTTCCGTCCCGTGGCGGCAGGCAGTGGACGTCATCAGTGGGCGCCGGGGCGGGAGCTGGACGCGGAGCTGCCGCCATGGCGGGCATCCTGTTCGAGGATATCTTCGATGTGAAGGATATCGACCCCGAGGGCAAGAAGTTCGACCGTGGTGAGTGGGGACCTGCACCGCCTCTTCACTGGGCCTCAGCCCGGGCCTGCGCTGCCCTCCCTCGGGGTCCTGTGCCCTCCTTCAGAGTGGCCTGTTCACCTCCGCCTCTCCCCGTTCCCTGTCTGCCTTTCCTTCCGGGGTGGCCCCAAGTACCCCCTTTCCCTAGCCATCATGTAGCACTGGCCTCGCCATGTGTTGCCGCACCCGGTGTGCCTGGCTTCTGTGCCCCTACACGCTCCCGCGCTCGCCGGTGCGCTTTGTTCCCCAGCATGTTCTTCCTGCCTTTGCGCGCCTCAGTCTGCTCTCAGGCTCCAGCATCCATCTCCAAGCGCTGTGCAACCCTTCCTCCCAAATAGCTCCGGTACAGGCCTGCGGTGGGGCGAGGATAAAGACCTGGCCTGGGACCCTGCTCCCATCAAGCTCCTGGGACAGCTTCTCTGTCTTTGTCACTCACTCTGCCGCTCTTTGTAGTGTCCCGCCTGCATTGTGAGAGCGAATCCTTCAAGATGGACCTTATCCTGGATGTGAATATCCAGATCTATCCTGTGGACCTTGGTAAGTTATTTGGCCGCTAATCTAGAGCGTTGCTAGGATGGAGTGAGGTTAGAGGGGTCCTTGGAGAAAGACGACTGAGTTTGCTGCAAGCAAGGAATGAGCAGTGTCAGCCTTCCTTGGGTGCCTGTCCTGGCCCTAAGTTCAAGGAGGTAGTGGGCACTGTGTGCTGGGGCTGATTTGGATTCTGGTCCACCTTGCTGTATTTATGCTTATTTCCTGACAGCTCCCCAGAGGTGCTGTCTAGTGCAATTGCCTCAGGTGGTGGTAAGGTGAGCTTTTATGGACTAAATGTACTAAACAGGTGAGAAAGAGACTTTTACCTTCAGTGAAGTGCAGAAGGGCTGGAACTGCTGCTGCAGAGTCTTGTGTACTTGCCCAGGACTCAGACAAGCCTTCTGGAACTCTCCCTGTAAATCTCCTGCTGCATCCTATGAAAATAGCAGCAGTAATGTCCTGGTGACTCTGGGCTCCTTCTGATCTCCAGCTTTGATCATTCTGGTGATCAACATCTTATGGTGAGACAGGATCCAGTGTCATCTTTTCCTCATTCCTTGCAATCCTGTTGGAGAACTTCCAGTTGGAAGGGTAGTTCCTTGCCACTACCTCAGAATCTGTTTGGGCTGGTGCTGCTCTGGCTGTGTGCCTTGCCTTCTCACTGCTCTTCTGCCCTCTCCTTCCAGGGGACAAATTCCGCCTGGTCATTGCCAGCACCTTGTATGAAGATGGCACCCTAGATGACGGTGAATATAACCCCACAGATGACAGGCCATCCAGGTACAGGGGGCTACGTGGGGTGGATGAGGGAAAAGGTGCCGAGGGGTTGTGAGGTACCTTCTGCCAAAGGGTGCTCTGCTTCTGGGGGAACACCCAGGTTTGATGCTTCTCTGAACTCCTGGCATCCTGTCGCAGGGCAGACCAATTCGAGTACGTGATGTACGGCAAAGTGTACAGGATTGAGGGGGATGAGACTTCCACAGAGGCAGCCACACGCCTGTGAGTGCCTGTCAGCAGGAGGGGGAGGCTCTCTGGCATGGGGGAGGCACCAGTATCTCATCCTGGGCCTCCCATGGGATTCCCCACACTCACTGCTTCTCTCCTTCTGCTCCAGCTCTGCTTACGCATCCTATGGGGGGCTGCTCATGCGGCTGCAGGGAGATGCAAACAACCTGCATGGGTTTGAAGTGGACTCTCGAGTTTACTTGCTGATGAAGAAGCTGGCCTTCTAGGAGACCTGCCTCTGTGGGCTGCCCCAGAGACGTTCTGCTGGCAGAAAGGAGCGACCAGGAGCCCTCTGACCACAAATCCTGCCCCAGCACTCATGCTGTCTGGCCTCTTCAGAGCTGGGAGAGGAAGGTGCAAACCGCCCCCTCCTCATCCCAGCCTGTTCTGACTCCTGCTGGGATCTGCAGACCCATCTCCTGCATGGAGAGAGCTGCCTGACAGCTGAGTAAACACCATGCTGGGTGCCCTGTGGTCCTGCGTGCTGGGCATCTCCTCACCCCTGCCTTCCTGTGCTTCAGAAGCGTGTGCAGTCTCAGCTATGGTCCAGGACAGCTGCCTGTCTGCCTCAGGGATGGGAACCACTTCCTAAGGAACTGAGCTAGTCTAGGCTTGGTTTTGATTAAACTGGGATGTTTTTTCTATATTTGGCTCTGCTGGCTGAGAGATGAGGTTGACAGGGAGTAAGTACACCTGCATGGGAGGCAAAGGGGACCCACACCACTTCCCAAAGAACAGGCAGTCCAAAACTCCTCTGGGTTCTCTCATGGTAGCTCCCGTGCTTGGCAGCAGCCACCTGCCCTGCAGAGCTGACGACTGCCGCAGGAGGGAGCTGGGTGCTAGGCAGAGACCCGCAGCAGGTCTCCAAGGGGCTGCCTCTTGCTGAGGCCCCTGAGGGTGTTCGGTTGCCCTGCTAGGGGCACAGCAAGGGGGGAAGGATAATGCAAACCACCGTCTAGAAAAATACCTCTTTAATTGTAAAGCATTCACAGTACAGGAGCCTGCCTGGGTGGGAGCAGGGCCTGTGCCCACTGGCACACGAGTGTTGCTGCTCTCTGCCTTCGTAGCCTGCCCAGCTGTCGAAGGCTTGAGGAGAAGGAGCCAACCCTTTCCCTGCAGGTGCTTTTCCTGGGCACCAGAGCCACAGCTCAGTGTCTGGCAGGGTTGCTCTGACCTGGGACCAGGAGAGAACCCTGTGCACAGCCTCACCTGGCCCCACAACGAGGCTCTCTGCCACCCCCCTGGCCTTGCTTGCACAAGTCTTTGGCCAGATCATAGAAGAAGAAGCGCAGCTTGCCCTGCACAAGCTTCCGGTAGGTGAGGAAGATGCTGGGGACATGGGTCTGCTGCATGGTGCGTGGGGAGCAGCCTGGCTCCTGGGGCCCTACCTGAGGAGCAAGAGTGGGATGAGAGATGTAACAAAGCTGTTGTGCCCAGCACAGCTGGCACCTGTGCCAGAGTGGCTTGGCTCATGTGGCAGTCTTACCTCCCAGCTGAAGGTCTGCAGGAGTAGAAAGAAGAAGTTGGCATGTTGGTAAAGCTGGCTCAGCTGCCTGGCCCCACACTCGTGCGCCACGTGGCCCTGGGCCTCCACCACAGCGCCCACCACCAGTGCCAGGTCACAGAGGATCTCCTGACGCTTGGTCTCGTTCTAGGGAAGCAGGCAGTGAGTAGGCTGACTCTCAGGCCCTCATTCATTCCTCTGCCCACCCTAGGTCTGGATGGGGTCCTCCACCCCCTGTGCCACCAGATGTGCCCTATCCACAGGTTATCTCCTTCAGTACTCTTGGTGCCTGTGCCAACCCAAGCCTTCCCAGTCCCTGCAGGCATCCTGGTGCCAGCACTCTTCCCAGCCCCTCTCACCGATTTGGATTTCCACTGCTGGAGGCTGATGTCCACTGAAGGCAGTACTGCAGGACAGTCAAGTGTAGGCAGTGCCTGGCACTGGCCCTGGTGGGGAGAGAAGATACTGAGCTGAAGGACCAGGAGCTGTGCTTGTCCCTGGCCTCGGGTTTTGGTAGAGATTGTAAGCTCACCATTCTTTTCTCCATGTCTTTGGCCTCCATAATGTACTTCTGGATGAGTCTGTTGTCACAGACCAGCCGTGTTGGGCTGGCATGGTTGTCTTCCACTTGCAGGATGAAGGATGTGAAGAGGAGCAGTCCTGGGGAAGATGGGGTTACCTTTGGCAGCTCCAGCTGGGAGCCATGCCTGCAGTAGTCATCATTCAACCCAGCCTGATGCTGGCTTTGATGACTGCGGGAGGGGTGGAGGGGGATGTCTAGGGTGGCTGAGAGGGCATGGTGCTGCTGGGGGGAGCCAGGGCTTTTGTGTAGGTGGTGTGTGCTGCGGGCCACACAGGCACATCTGTGCCAGGTTTTACAGCTCCACTGCAGGCAGGGAGCAGAGCAGGGCCAGCCCTTCCGATGTGTGCCAGAGGCAGCTCTGGGTGTCACGTGCACTTTGGGGAATCCCTGCCTGGAGCATCCCGCAGCTGAAGTCTGCTCTGGCCAAGGGCTTGCCTGCCGGCATGCCACCACCCCAGACGCCTCTCGCTGCCCTTCCTGCTGCCAGACATCTCTCCAAAGGCCCTCTGTGCATCCACCTGCCTTGCTGCCCGCCTTGGCACTACACCTGATCCCAAAAACCCTTGGTGCAGCCTCTTTCCCTAGGTTGGGCACGGACAGATGCTCAACTGCTCTCATGTGCTAGTCATGGCTAGGTCCAACCAAACCAGAGCCACCCCTAGGGTTTGCTGCCCACCTGTGGGGCTCATCTCTTGATGTGCCCATGTGGGGGGCCCTCTGGCTTTGTGGACGCAGTGCTTGCTGCTGACGCCGTGCCCCTTCCTGTGTACTCCCGTCCCCCCTTTTAGCCGTGCACTCACTGGTTAACTCCATGCTCAGCTGGGGGCTTCGGCCCTGCATCTTCCACCCTGGGGCCAGCGGCTGCTCCCCGACTCCCGTCCCCCTTCCATGGAGGGCGGCGGTGATGTGGGCTCCCCGTGAGCCCCCCAGCCGGGACAGAGGGCCGGGAGCACCCCCGGACGGCACGGCTCGGCTCGGCGCGGCTCTATGGCTCCGGCACGGCTGCCCGGCCGAGGCAGCGCCGATTTCCTGTTGTGTCGCCGCTGACCTTCGAGCGAAATCGCAGCGGGGGCCCCGGGCCCGGGGGAGGCTTCCTGCCTCCGGCCGCTTCCTCCCTTGGCTCAGGGCGCGGGAAGGGCGTCCCCGGTCTGCTCACCTGCCCCCTGGCCTGAGCTCTCAGCTGTCAGGACCTGGGCGGTTAGTGCCTCGGCCGTGCCTGTCCAGGGGGTGACGGTGGCTCTGCAACCTGCAGAAAGATGGCATTAGTGATTCTGACCATCAGCCCCGATGGGGTCCTGTTTCTGGCTGTGACAGTCAGGCATGAAAGCTACCAAAACCCCTAACCTAGAAGTAAGCTCCAACCCCTGTGACCCTCATTCACAGGTGGACCTCATCCCTGGTCAGCTTCACCCACATTTGGAACCTGAGCACTATTACCCTCACCCAGAGGTGAAATCTGACCGCTGCATCTGTCACCCTTAGTTGCTACTCAGGGGGTGGAGATCCTCATGTAGCTGATGCACTGGGAAACCCACCGTGCTGGAGAGTGTGATAGAGCATAGGAGTCTGGCTGGTACATGGTTTCCAGGGCTGTTTCACTGGGGGTATTGGTTGGGAGTGGGACAGATGAAGCACCCACAAATGCCTCTTCCTTTTCTGGGTAGGAGAAATACCAAGCATCTGCCCAGCACCAGGCCCTGGCATGATCATCACACACCCCAGCAAAACCAGCCTCTCCAGGGCACTCTGGCTGCTGAGGTAAGGGGTGCACATACCCATACCTGTGCATACACGCACGTGTGTGTTCCTATGACACACGTGTGCCCTCCCCACGTGCACACATCTCCCTTGTGCACCTCAGAGCGACATGCACACGCATGCTTCCTGCAGCACACATCAGGGTGCACGCTCAGATAACCCCCGGGGCTGAGCAGCCCCCCACACGCTTCCTCCTCACACCCCTGTGCTTGCACGTTCTGGCACACTCCCTCCCCTGTCCCTGCAGCCGACAGTTCCCGGCAGTGCCTGGCCGGATGACAACAGTCAAGAGTAAACACCTCAGCCCTGCTCAGCCTATCCCGTGCCCTTTTCAGCCCCTGGCAGCCCACCTTGCAGGTCACAGGGTGCCTGGACATGGGGTCCAGCGGGTGTCACGGCTCTGGGGATGAGGCTGGCAGCCTGGCAGCTGATGAGGCTGGAGGCAGCGGGAGCTGGGAGCAGCGGCGTCAAACACCGCCGGTCTTCCTCTGTGTGGCCGTGTCCCGTCTCTGCGGACGTGACAAGCTGCAAATGCACCCACAAGCACCCTCGGCCCCTCTGCCAGCACTGGCCCTGCTCCCACCACCAGCCCCTTGCCAGTCCCTGCTAGGCTCCCACCATGCCTGGATCCTTGTTCCTCCGTGGGTGCAAAACCATTGAAGATGTCAGGCTGGAGATCTCTGGTGCCTTGCGCTCTCTCATTGCCTTCATAACTAGGCAAAAGGACCTATCAGGGGAAAGCAGAGGGCAGATGAAACTGGAGGTCTACTGGACCCCAGTGGCCACCGAGGCACCCCAAGGTGCCTACAAGAGTCCCTTCACTCCAAAACGCTCCTTTTCAGCTGTGTCAGAAGGTGGTGAGCAGAGCCTGTGACAGTGAGCAGCTGGGTATTATTGAACTGAAAAGGGCCATGGCTGGGGAGGCAGAAGGAGCCATGATGTTTCTCCCAGCCCAAAACCAGGGATGCTGCATGCTGTGGAGGAAGATGGTGTGGGGGCAGTGAGGAAGTCTCAGGGACCCCGGAGGGGCTTGGGGCTCTGGCTGAGATGAGCAGGGCTCTGGCAGGAAGGGGGGGGAGCAGTGGGGCTGCACAGCTGGCCGGATCCTGGTGACAAGTTTCCCACCTTTCCTTACAGGGTGCAAAGTGCCAGGAATCCCACTGCGGGGGGCAGCCGTTCACACCCACTTCACCGAGGTGCTGAGGGCAGCTGGAGGTGCCAGGCAGTGGGGAGGGGAAGGGGGATAAGCACGTGGATGGGTGGCACAGCTGTTGTCCCCGCAGGCCAGCCAGATGTGCTCAGTGGGCACCCCCAGGATGTCAGTGCAAGGCAGGGGGGGCATGGGAAGCAAGCCTGGGCTTCCAGGGACAGGGAGAGGGGGATCCCAGCCCCCTTTGAAGCCCCCATAAAAGGGTCCGGCATAAAGGGTGGAGAAAGTCAAAGGAACAAAGAGAGCAGCTAATCCTGGCGTGAGCAAACACCCGCGTTTGCTTAGGGCCCAGCTGGCTCCGGGGCCAGGGAAAGGAGAACAGCAGGGTTCTGGGGGTGCCAGGCAGCGGGGAACCCTCTGCCCAGGCTGGCCCCTGCCCCAGGGACAGGCAGCCTCTGGAGCTGGGTGCTCCCTGCCCCCTCCGGGCCTCTTTCTACATTCGCAAATTTCCAATAAACATCCGTGGGCAAATCCTGCTCCCCACACCCTCCGCACCCTGCATTGCTGCCCACAGCCTGGCCCAGAATGGCACTGTGGTGCTGCTGGGCGAAGGGGCTCGCAAGAGGATGCTGCAGTGTGGGGGTGGAAGGCAGGCTTTGGCAGGCTTTTCACTGTTTCTGATTCCCAGCAGGCCACACTGTCCAGCATAAAACTCTGCGTGCTGACCAGAGGATGCCCATGGGCAAACCGTCCAGCCTTGCACCAGGACACCTTGTGCCAGTGATCCCACTGACATCTGTGGTAATCCCATCTCTTTCTCCATCCTCCTGTTTGGCCCGTCTCCCCACCCCAAAAGCAGGGGCACAGGATGTGCCAAGGGGGCATTTCATTCCTCTCTCCATCTTGCAGGGCAATGAAGGGGTTAATGCCAGGCAGCCGAGCCGCAGGTGGGCGCAAGAATGAAATTCCTTCTCGCTGTCCTGCGAAGTCTGGGCACAAATATTTGCCTGCATGTCCGGTGTTGGGGAGGGGGGAGACCACCATCACTCTGGGAGCTTGCTAATCCCCATACCAAACACAGCCTCCCTATGCCCCACATGGCCCATGCCTTCCTCTTGCCAGGGTCACCCCACAAGGTCTTTAAGAAGGGGACATATGGGGTCAGGGGACACCGGCACCTTTGGGTGCTCCTATAAGCAGGGAGCTCTATGCAGTTGACAGGGCGCTGAGAGCAGGCACAGTGACCCAGAGCATGGCCAGGAACTACTTGTCATGGTGGACAAGGCTGCTTTTGGGTCTCCATCCGGGTCCCCGAGCTGTGCCTGCTGCAGTGGTCCAGGACGAAGGCAGGAGCCTCAGCCATCCTGCTATGCCAGAGTCCTCCATAATAAACTCCATGTGTCTGCAGACGGAAAGCAGCCACTTTTTCCCCGCTCCGTCCACCCCACCAAGCCACATCCCCCTCTCTTACCTGTCACCCCCAAAACGCCCTCCATCCCCAGACCTCCCTGGCCTTTGTCTGGGGCTGCTCAGCCCTGCAAGCCGCCTACCAGTTGTGCAAATATTGCCGGAACGGCTGTAATCCCCGTGTCCAACGTGAATTATGAGATATTTCCACCCATTACGACAGCCCCCCCTCCCTGCCGCGTGTCTGCGGGGCCGGGGGGATTAGTCACGGGGCAAACCGCGCTCAGCACAAAGCTTCGGGGAGCCTGGTGGCTCCCCCTACCCCATGACAAGGCAGGGGGGTCAAGGGTTTTTTTTTTATGAAGAGAGGGGGTGCCTTCTGCACCTTCCTGGCTTTGGGCTCGTGCCTGGCATGGGGGCAAGGAGGGGTTGTTGGGGTGTCCAGGAGGCAGTGGGAGGCCATGGGGAGGGACGCTGGGGTATGCGGGTTTGCCTCAATCTCATCCCCACGGAGCAAAGTCTCCTTTCTGCTGCCCCAGGCCTGGCTCATTTTCAAAGCCATGAACAGGCAGCAGTTAATGAGGCCAGACAATAGGGAGCTGTGTGGGGCAGGAGCGCTGGCATCGATGCCTGCCACAATGCCTTCATGCCAGGCATGCCATGACCCTGATATTGTGGCCCACCAGGACCCTCAGTGGGACCCTTGCTGCCTGGCAGGGCACGTGCCCACGGAGCTGCAGAAGCACTGCAGGCTGTTCTGGAGAGTGCCCTTGGGTCATCCCACCCACATTGTGCCAGGACAGCACCCCACAAGGCTACCACCTCCCTGCCTAGGGATGAGCTGGACAACCACTCCTGGCGGAGGTACTGGAGGGGTGCGGATGTCAGACAGGGTGGCTGGGGATGCTGAGGGACAGCTGACTCCATCCCAGTGTAGCTCCATCTGTCTGCAGCGGGCAGCCCCACTGGGGCTGTGCCTGTACCAGGCCCAACCCCAGAGTGCCTCAGAACCACCTTTGTGCTGGGTGATGCCAGCACACCTGTACAGGTGCTGGGAAACAGCTAGTGGAACTGGAACACTTTCCCAACACAGACCCCAGCTGGCACCACCCCTTCCCCATGAGCACAGGGACCCCTGAGGCTCTGGTAAGCTATCTCACTCACCTGGGGGTAGCCCCTGGCATTTTCAGGAGCAGACAGGGTGGTGGATGAGGGATGCCCAGGCATGGCTGGGGCATTCCTTTCCTGCCTGCCCATGCTCCCCCACTGCAGCAATGCTGCCTCATCCCTGGGCAGGGATGCCTGGCACCCTCTTGCCCTGCCAGGCCCCAGTCTCAGCCTGATAATGCCAGAGCACCTTCACAACCCCCCTCTCATTCACTGCCACAGTTTCCCCCATGCCAAGGGATGCAGCCAGGCATGTTTCCTCATCTCTCTTTCCTTTCCCTGGGAAGGGGGAGGGCGCTTCCCTCTTTGCTTCCCTGCTCCCATAGGCAAGCCAGGAGACTGTGACGAGCTCTGGGTTCCCAGAGCCAGCACTGGATTCCTGGCACTGGCGGGGCGGCTGGGAGCCATTGCCTGCCTCCTCCCTACTCAGCTCTGCTCGCATCCCACTGTCCTCCAGGGCTGCTGCTGTGCCACAGCAGGCACCACACGACAACGCTGGCACAGCCACGTGAACCCCAGCCCTTCCCTGCCCACCGCACTGCTGGATCCTGGACCAGCAGGGACGTCGGGACAGAAGAGAGGGGACAGGTCAGTGGCAGGGACATCGGGACAAAAGAGACGGGACTGATCAGTGGCATTTCTGGAAACAGTGAGGAGGGCAATGGGACTGGGGATGCCATGCTGCTGGGCATAGTCCCTGCTTACAGAAAGTCCTGTCAAGCAGCAGGCCATAAGCGCGGCCATACTCATGGCTGACCAGGGCCCTGGCAGTGTCCAAGCTGTGGTGATGCCAGCGGGCCATCCCTCCAGGGAAAGCCCAGCTGTTCCTTGCTGCCTTGCACCAGTGCCAGTTCCTGCCACAGGGCAAGACCCCAGCATGGCTATGCCCCTGCACCCCACTGCCCTCCCTGGGAGAGCTGCTCACTGCATGGGGATGTCTGCCAAGCCATGACCGGGAACGGGATGAAGCAGCTGCAGGCAAGCTGGGGACGGGCAGCTCTATGCAGTCTGGCATCGGGGGCATGGGGCAGTGGGCTGCAGCCCCCCAGGCTGCTCACGGGACTGCAGGGCAGCCCAAGAGGAGCTTTCTGGGGAGGTCGGGGCCTGTTGTGCTCCAGCTGTGTCGTGTTTCCCTAGCTACACCGCACAGCTGGCCGGGTGTTTGTACCGCCCAGAGTTGATTTTGGCAGCCCTGTGCTTCCCCCTCCTCCGCTCCCCACTCTCCTTCCCCTGTCCGGGTGCTGGACGGCCACACACCCGCTATCTGCCCCCCCTCCCTGCCACCCTTGGTGGGAATGGCAAGACAGGGACATGGGTGGCACATGCTGGTTCCCCGTTGCCCCCCTGCCCCATCCCACAGTGCATGCCTCAGTTTCTCCAGCTGGATGACGCTCTCCCCAGGCTTTTCTGTGGTGTCTGCTCACTGCCCGCTGCTGCCGTTCACTATCCCAGGCACATGCAGGTGAAGAGTGGAACCACTGCTGGGTGCTGCGCTCTCAACCTCTTCCACAGCTGCCCACTCCCTTCCCTGGATAATGGAGCCCAGGCTCCTGTACTACCACAGCCACTGTCTGGTGTGGACCAGGGGTCCTGCTCCAGAGCCTTCCTCTGCCCAGGGAGGGCAGTGGCTGGAGGGATTTGGGGATGTTAAGGGCACACATTGTGGGGTACATGTGACTTTGCAGCGTTCGCTGGAGATCCGGAGGGCTGCGCATGCTCTGGGGGCCCATGTTCAGGGCTGCTGAGTGGATGGAGGATCTGTATGTGCTGAAAAGGGGGGTCTGCAGCGGGTCCATGGGACACAGGGGACTGTGTGGGTGGACAATGCCCTGCAGTGTCCCATGTCCTGGGATGCCAAGTGACCTGGAAGGGGGCTGAGTGGATGGAGGAGTCCCCAGGATGTCCTCATGCCTGGAGGGGCCCAATAAGCCCTGGGAGTGCTCATGGCAGAGAACGGGCTGTGTGGAGGGAGAGCCACCAGTACACCTCATGCCCTCGAGGTATCCCATGCAGGTGGAGCGTACATGGATTGAGGAAGGAGGTATTTGAATGGGGTGCTCCACAAATGCCTTATTCCCAAGGGGCTTACGAGGGGCAGACTTATTCTGGGGGGCAAATGTAGATGGGAGCATACCCAGGATGTCCAGTGCCCAAAACCACTCCAAGTTCTGTGGAAGAGCTGTGGATAGTGGTGGTGATGTCTCCATGGTGTTCTATGTCCCAGTGGGTCTTGTGTGAATTGGGAGAGGTGATGTTCCCAAAATGCCCAGCCCCTGGCTGTGCTCCATGCTCTGAGGAAGGGTATGTGGATGAAAGCTTCCCTCAGGTACCCTGTGTCCGGGGGCTGGAATGTCAGCGGGGATGGTCTGCACCCGGAGGTGCCCCGTGCCCGGGGGAAGAGGGGGCAGTGGATGGGGGTCGTGTCCCGGGACGTCCCAAGTCCGGGGGTACCTCATGCCCAGCGGGGCAGCTGCGTGCCCCGGGAGTGCCGCAGGGACGGCCCGTGCCCGGTGGGCCCGGAGCACCGGGACGGGGGGGTATCGGAGCACGGCTGGCGAGCGTCCCGTGTCCGTGTCCCAGTCTCTCCCGTCGTCCCGTTCCCCCCCCACCCCCGGGCCGGCCGCTGCCTGCGCCTCATTAGCGGGGCCTTTGTTTGCACAGGGCTCACAGCTCCCGCTTGCCCATGCCGCCGCCTATAAAGCGGAGCCGGAGCCGACGGCCGGGCAGAGGAGGCGGCAGCAGCAGGCAGCAGCGGCCGCCCCCCCCTCCCCGCCCCCAGCCGCGGACGTCTGCCCGCCCCGGCCGGCCGGCACCATGCGCACCGCCCAGCTCTTGCTCCTCGCCCAGCTCCTGCTCCTCACCCAGCTCCTGCCCGGCCGCGCTGCCCGCCCCAAGCTGACCCTGCCCATCCGGCCCGACACGGACCCGCTGCCACCCGGGGGAGCGGCAGGTAGGAGGCACCCACCCCTCTTCCTTCCCCTACGCTCCGGGCACCCCCTGTCCTGTACGAGCCGCACCCTCACTTCGTGCATCCTGCTCCGTGCGCTGCCCTCCCTGCCGCCTGCACCCCCGTCCTTGCACCGCACGCCTGCATCCCACTCCCCTTTTTGTTGCCACCCGTCCCAGGATGACCGAGAGCGGGACTGGCACTGGGAGCGGGATCGGCCGCTGACCGGGTGTTCCTGTCCCAAAGGTGACCGGTGGTGGGGGTTTGGGGGGGGTCTCCACAGGCTGTGCCTTCGGAGGTCGCTTCTATGCCCTGGACGAGACTTGGCACCCGGACCTGGGGGAGCCCTTTGGGGTGATGCGCTGTGTTATCTGCCACTGCGAGCCCGTGAGTGTCCCCGCACTTCCCAGTCCCCGGACCCCTTCTTCCCTCGGGAGATCCCCTAGGATCCGGCCCTGCCGGGGAGGGGGTTGGCGGCGGTGGGGAAGTCGACCCCTTAATTCCATAAACCTCCGCTCACGGCAAAGGGAAGCGGGATCTCTCCAGCCAGCCGGACACCTGGATGTCGTCCCCCTCCCCGCAGCAGTGGGGAGGAGAAGGGGGGTTTAAAGGATCAGGCTTCATTCCTCTTCCCCCTCCTCGGGGATGGCCCCCGGCTCTCTCCCTCCCTCCAAGCAGCCCCCCGAGGCCGGGGCTGGCGGAGCTGTGCACAGCTGGGCAGGGGGCTGTGGGGAGGGGATGTGGGGCTGGGCTTGGCAGCTGTACAGGCAGCTGGGGGCTGTGCAAGGTGTCTGGGGGGCTCGGGATGGGCTGGGATGGGGGCAGCCAGACCTTGCCGGGGGAGCACACCTTAGCACGGTTTGGCACACCTTGGCATGGCTGTTTCGGGCTCTTTCCACCCCTCACCTCCCCCTATACCCACCCCCACCCCCGCAGCAGAGGAACCGCCGAAGCAAGCCAGCAGGGAAAGTGAACTGCAAGAATATGAAGCAGGACTGCCCTGTGCCCACCTGCCCCCGGCCCACACTGCTGCCTGGGCACTGCTGCCACACCTGCCCTAAAGGTGAGGCCCGTGGGTGCCTCACTGCAGGGAGCCCCTCTGCACCCACAGGATCCCCCATGGGCATGGGAAAGGGGGCACTGTGCACACACCCTCCAAACTGGCTGCTAGCTTTCTTGCAGAGGTTGCTTGTGCCCTCTGGATACCTGGGAGGTTGTGGGAAGGAGGAAGCCCTGATGGGCAGAGCTGTCCCCAAATCGCCCTAGGAGGGGTGCAGAGAGGGTGCACAGGGCTCAACACCTGGGCTAAATACCCTGCCTGTCCATCTACCTCCACCCAGCATGTCCCCCCCGCCCCCGTGCGGAGCTCCATGATGATCCACAGGGCACATCTCAGTTTATCTTGGGAGTCTTATTGCCCCCCACTCCAAGCTCTTGGGCACAAACAACCTGGTGCAATGCTCTCCCCCTGTGCCCACCCCATGCCAGCTTTGCTAGGTCCCCCAGAGAAGAGCCCTGCACTTGACACCTTTGAGTACTTTCACGACAAGGAGGACAACCTGGACAAGCCCTACAACGACCGCTCCTACCTCAGCTCTGAGGGGCTGGCCCGTGATGATGCCCGCACAGGTAAGTCACCCCTGTGGGTGGCCAGCAGCAATGTGGGGTACCCCTGCATTCTCCCCACCATCACTGTCATCCCCTCCCCAGAGTTTGTGGCCTTGCTGACAAGCGGCCCAGAGCCCTGGCACCTCACGTCCAGTGCTGTGGCCAAGGCTCGCTTCACCCTGCTGCGCTCCTACCTGCTCTTCTCCATCAGCTACGAGCGGTGAGTCCTGTCCCCTGTCCTTTGCCCAGGCTGGCACAGTGGGCACCCTTCAGAAAAGGGAAGGATGCAGAGGTGCTTGTTGCTTGGTTTTCCTTTCAACCTCTCCCCGTAGCGCCGTAGCCTCGCATTGGCAAGGCAAGAGTTTTAGGGGGGGTGGACAGTGCACTGGGGGTCCAGCCCAGCAGCCGGAATTTCGGCACACCCATGGTGACAGGCCAGCCTCACCCCTTCGCCTCCAGCTCTGGAGTGGGAACAAACGGGAACAACTCCAGGGCTCGACAGAGGACGTGGGCCCAGCAGGACAGAGGTGCCATGCTGCCTTGCAGACACTGCCAGCAGGCACCGCTGCCAGGGTCCCCCGTCTTCGCTCTGCCTTTCCCAGATGCCCACCAGCAGCAGAGCCTCTCCTCTCCCTCCCTTCTTCCCACTCCAGTTTCTTCTGTTCTTCCTCGCTTCCAGGCCCCTTTGCATAGTAAAGTGGTGACTAATTTCCAGCTCCGACCGGGAGAGCCAAACAGAGCCGAAAATGCTCCTAATTTACAGCTGGGCTCGAGTGCTCGGCCCTGCCGCCTTTCCCGGCAGGGATCCCCCTCCTGCTTGCTGCCAGTTTGGCACCACTCTGGGGCAGGAGAGCCCAAGGTACCTATGCCAAGCTGGCACCCAGCAGGATGGCAAAACTGGGACAGTCCCAGCATGGGTGGGCAGAGCACGGTGCTTGACACCCAGGGGAGGACATTGTCCTTCTCTTGCCCACCCCAAATCGCTGGATGGCCCCCTGTGCCCTCCTCAATGCATCCCCCTGCCTGCTGCTGAGCAAGGGTGTTACCAGGGCAGGAAGGTCTGGGCAGGGGGTCCTTTCTCACTCCCTGGGTGCCTGCAGGCTGGGCCGGCCAAGCCGAGTGCGTTTCAGTGATCCTGAGGGCAATGTGCTGTTTGAACACCCCGTGCAGAAGAGTGCTGCCCCTGCGGATGGCATGGTGAGAGGGGCCCAGAGGGCTGGGGGGCATAGCACCCCTCCTCCTCCTGCCTGGGTATGTGGTGTCCCCAGCCCCTGCCCAGCCTTGCCCTTCCCTGCAGCTCTGTGGGATGTGGAGGACAGTGTCCAAGGCCAACGTCCAGCTGCTGCGGGGGGAGCAGCTCCGTGTGTCCCTTATCACCCGGGCACAACCCTCTGGAGAGGTCCATGGGCACATCCTCAAGCACCGGGCACTCTTCGCAGGTAAGTCCAGCTTCTGCATGCCCACCCAGTGGGTGCCCACCAAGATGCCCACTCATGCCCTCTCTCCCTGCACAGAGACATTTGGTGCCATCCTGACCTCATCGGACCCCACACACCTGGGTGCTGGGGGCATGGCCATGCTGACACTGAGCGACACTGAGAACAACCTGCACTTCATTCTCATGGCCCGTGGGCTGCTGGAGCCTGGCACTGGGGGTGAGAGGCCTGGCACTGCCCAGGGAGGCACTGTAGGGCTGGGTGGGATAGTTTGAGCACCTATGTGGCTTCTGATGTGTAGGGGTCAGCATCGATGGAGTCAGGGTTGGTGCATGGGCTGGGGTGCAGGGCTCAGAGTGGGTACAGGAGCTGTGTGTGGCATGAGTGGGGGTTAAGGTGTGTGTAGGGGTCACTGCATAATCTGGAGTGTGCGTGGGTCGGGGGGGTATGTGGCACCTGTGGGGGAATGTGTGGCCACAGGGTGCTGGAGGGCATATGGGCTGTGAGGGTTGCTGCAGAAGGATGGATTTGGAATGTGGGTTGTGCAAGGATTTGTGTGGATACATAGGAAATAGAGTCATAGTGCATGCAGGGGTCCTGGCACACAGCACAGGACAGGCAGGTGTTGAGGAAGTGGAAAATAAGGTGCAGGGGTGTGGGGGCATTGGGCACAGAGGGGTGGGTTTGGGAGAAAGAAGGACAGTGGTTACAAGCTCCCAGTTCAGCAAGTCCAACCCCCTCTGCCACGGCCAGAATCCCCCTGGGTCCCACTGCGGGTCCGCATCCTGCACCAAGGCCAGACACTGCGGGAGGTCCGTGCCAACATCACTGCAGAGGTAAAGACATCTTCTTCCCCCAAGTGCCCCAGCAGCCACGGTGCCCACCATGCCAAGGCTGATCTGTGGTACCTTTCCCCTCCCTGGCAGGACCCTGACTTTGCGGAGGTGCTGAGCGAGCTGTCTGTCCAGGAGCTGCAGTGGTTGGTGCAGGGGCAGCTCCGCATCGTGGCTGAGACTGAGGGCAGGCATGTGCGGCAGCTGGCGGGCACCATCACCACCCGCCGCAGCTGTGACAGTGAGCACAGGGCGGGCAACCCAGGGCACAGGGGGATTGGCCACGCCTTCTCCCATGCCAACCTCACCCCTGCTCTGTGCTTCTCTCTCTGGGCTGAAGCCATCCAAAGTGTGCTGTGTGGAGCAGACGCCTTGCTGCCAACCAAGACGGGGGCCGTGGGCTCAGCCAAGCTGGCATTGCATGAAAATGGCACTCTGGAGTACCAGGTAAGCAAGGGGACACCACCCTCCCTCCTGGGGGTCCCAGAAGGGTCTCTCCCCCTGGAACTGCCCCTCAGCATCTTCCTTACAGGTGCAAGTGGTTGGCACTGCCAGTGAGGTGGTGGGCATTACACTAGAGACCAAACCCCGACGGAAGAGCAAGAGAAACATCCTGTTTGACATGACACCCAGCTACAAGGATGGGATGGTGAGTGCTGGGTTGCACTGGGAGGGAATGGCAAAGGGGTTTGGGGCATGTCCTTATCCTAACCCATGTGATCTCCTGCTGCTGGCAGGCCCAGGGCACCTGGCAGAGCCCCAGCGCCCGTGATGCCCACATGCTGCTACAGAACGAGCTTTTCCTCAATGTGGCTACCAAGGACTGGGCAGAGGGGGAGCTGCGGGGCCAGGTTATCTCTCTGCCCTACAGCGGGCTGCTCGCCCGCTACACAGGTACCTGGGGGGCACAAGGGGTGATGGCAGGAGCAGTGTGGCAGCCCCCTGCCCACCATCTCCCGTGACCCCTTTTTGTGTGCAGAGATGCCTGTGGTGCTGGCGGGGCAGCTGGTTTCACCTCCTGTGGGTAGCGGGGCTGGAGGGCACGCTTGGCTCTCGCTGGATGAGCACTGCCACCTGCACTACGAGATCACAGTGGCAGGGCTGGGGCGCCCGTCTGATGGCACCGTCAGTGCTCACCTCCATGGAGTGGCTGAGCTGGGCGAGATGGGTGCCCATCCCCACCAGCACAAGCGCCTGCTCAAGGGTTTCTACAGCACCGAGGTGAGACTGTCATCTACTTGGGGCACTGCACAGTGGAGACCAGACCAGCCCTTATGCCCACCCTGGTGCTCCTCTCACCTTGACAGGCTCAGGGAGTGGTGAAGGACCTGGACACCGATCTGCTGCAGCACCTGGCCCAAGGCACTGCTTTCCTGCAAGTCAGCACCAAAGCTCACCCCCACGGGGAGATGCGGGGATGGGTAGGTCTCTGCCTGGGCAAGGCACCCCTACCCATCCCCAGCACTGCCCAGAGTTGGGTGGGAAGGGGCACAACATGGCATAGTCCTGGCAGCAAAACGTGGTCTGTACTGTGGTCATCAGCAGTTCCTCATCGTCCCTGACCGTGGAGGGCAGCTGATCATTGGCATGGGAAGTGAGGTAGTCAGTGGTGCCAACCCTCCTGCTCTGTGCCCACATCCAGGTGCACATCCCCAACCAGTGCCACACAGGAGGGACTCGCCTGTCTCCAGGGGAGGCCGAGGTCTCTGAGGGCACCAAGACCAGGGATCTCGAGGAACTGAAGAAGGACCCAAACTCCTGCTTCTTTGAAGGCCAGCACCGGGCACATGGCACTCGCTGGGCACCTGACTATGACAAGAAATGCTCCATCTGCAGCTGCCAAGTATGGGCCAGGGGGGAACAAGTTGGAGGACAATAGATCTCATGGTACCCCCTTGTAACGAGCCCCTTTTAATGAGCCCTGTGCATCCTGCCCCCAGAAGCGCACGGTCATCTGTGACCCCATCCTGTGCCAGCCCCTCAACTGTACCCGCCAGGTGCACCCTGAGGATTTGTGCTGCCCCATCTGTGAAGGTATCTGGGGGCTGGGGAGGTCCTGGGTCGGGGCTGGGGCAGCAGCTGGGTTCCACATGGATTAAAGGTAGCAGGTCCCTCTGAGCCTCTGCCCTGCTCCATGCCCTCCTTCTTCCTTGCAGAAGAGAAGACAGGGCAGGAGGACATAAAGCTGGAGCGGGCACGGGACAGCAGTGAGGGTGAGTCTCAGTGAGCACAGGCTGAGGGGGTAGCTCTGCTTCTCTGGCCTCCCTGGCACCCTCTGCAGGCTGTGTCCACCTCTTCTTCCTCTCCCAGGCTGCTACTTTGACGGGGACAAGACCTGGCGAGGCTCTGGTACCCGCTGGCACCCTGTTGTGCCCCCATTTGGTCTCATCAAATGTGCCATTTGCACCTGCAAGGTAAGGGTGGGTACTAGTCCCCTCCAGACCCCAGCCTGGCCTGTTGGCAGAGCTGCCCCTGCACCCATGGATGCCCTCAAGATAATGGGCACTGCAGAAGAGGCTCAAACCAAGAAGGAGGTCATGTGCCTTGTGCTGACTGCTCCGTGCCCCCCTTGAGCCCACAATGCTCTCCACAGGGCACCACAGGTGAAGTGCACTGTGAGAAGGTGCAGTGTCCACGCCTCACCTGTGCCAACCCTGTGCGCGCCAGCCCCTCTGACTGCTGCAAACAATGCCCAGGTACCTGCACCTCCCCCCTATCCTCCACATTCCCAGCACCCCTGTCACAGCCCCTGCACCTCCCCATGCCACCATCAGTGGAGTGCCCTTCCCCAGTGCATCCTTCCTCCCCATGCCCTCTCCTGCAGCCCCAGAGAAGAGTGTCCCTGCGCTGGCCGACAGCATGCAGGCAGATGGGCCGCGAGCCTGCCGCTTCGGGCGCCGCTGGTACCTCAACAACGAGAGCTGGCACCCCTCCGTGCCACCCTTTGGAGAAATGAAGTGTATCCTGTGCTGGTGTGTGGTGAGTGTGGCAGGCCTTGGGCAGGGGAGGCAAAAGAAGGCCCTGTGCCTGTCCTCAGTGCTTTGCCAATAGTTGGGAGAGCAGCCCAGGGTACCATCCTTGGGAACACACTGCACACTGAGGAACTCCCCCCAAACCCTCTTTCTGCCCTGTAGTCAGGGGAGACACACTGCCAGCGCCAGGAGTGCCCGCCAGCAGCTTGTGCCAGCCCTACCAGGAAGGATAACCCCTGCTGTGCCAAGTGCCACTGTGAGTGCCAGTGCTCACCTGTGGGCACTGCTCCCCCTGAGTTCCCCCTGTGGCCTCCGAATCTCCCCATCTCTCTTGGGTGCTGAACCAGAGCAGCAAAAAACCCAAGCACCCTCCTGACACCTACTCTGCCCATCTCTCATCCCCACTTTCCCTCACCCTGCAGCCCCAGATTCCCCCTCAGATGTGCGGGAGAAGGTCCACGACAGCAGGGTGGAGGTGTGGAGCCGCTGAGCAGTGACCACTGCCTGGAGCCGTGTGAGACCAGGCAGATGTAAGCAGGTCCTTGCCACTCATCACCCCCACGCAGGGCTGGGGGCACGGAGGAGCATGGCAGGGTGCACCCAGTCAGGCACCCAGCCTGGGCACAGCCACAATGATGGGGCTGCCCTGTCCACTCATGCCATTGAGCAGCAGCCAGGCTAACAGAGGCTGGAGCACCAACTGCCCCTCCTCTCTGCATTCCCTCATCTGGCAAGCACAGCGGGCATCATGCCCACCTTGTACATAGTGTAAAATCCCCCTGGCCCTCGTCTTGGCCGAGCTTGTCAAATAATTTATGGTGCCCACTGACAGGGGTCCCGATGTATTTATTAAAACCAGAGATATTGTCCATCCCGATGCCCGCCTCTTCCTAGCAGCAGCAGGCACAGGGCTGTGCCCCTGCACCCCATGACAGGCTCCCATGGAATTTGTGGGACCTGACCTTGCTGGGTTTAGGGATGTGTGTGCTGGGGGGATTTGGGGCACACAAGGTGTGGGAGCCAGTGCTAGGCTGGAGGCACCCCAAGTGGGCTGTGGGGTGGGGCTTGTAGATTGGCAGTGTACAAGACTAGGGCAGAATCCCTTGGCCATGGCTGGGGCTGCTATGGTAGCCATTCCTGTGCCCATGGCAGGGGCTAAGGATGCAAAGCCTGGTGATAGTGCTCTCTGGCACAAGGAGAGCAAGGCTTTGTCCCCAACACCTCCTCAGTGGCACAAAAAGCTCAGCCCAGGACCACAAGCCAGCTGATGCCCATGGAAGTGCCTGCCCACAGCAAGCTGATTGCCTGTACCTGGATATGCCACATGGCAACTCCCACCAGTGCCAGGGCAGACCACATCACATGCTTTGGGGCAGCACTCCCCCAGTCACTCCGGTACAGCCACCCTGGGCTAAAACCTCACATGGCTCATGGGGCCTATGGAAGCTCCAGTGCTGCCACTTGATTTTTTTGTCCCCTAACACAAGGGACTGAGGCACCTCTGGTGACATCACTGCGCTGTGCTGGGACAGCACCAAGAGCCACACTGGAACACTGGCCTCTGTGGGGACAGAACTGAAGCATGGTGGCACACCACCACCAAAGTGGGACGGTATTAGCCTATACTGGGGCTGCACCAGAGGCAGCACTGGACTAGGGTGTGTCATGGTAGGACAACAGGAAAATGGCACTGCGCCATCCCAGGCTGGTACAGAGCCCTGAGTGCTGAGCCAGGTGCCTTGTCCCACGCATGCCCATGGCCCTGTGAGTGTCTGTGCCAGCGGGGTGGCCCAGAGCTGCGCACGCTGGTGGCAGCAGGCAGAGCGTACGTCCTGGCACGGGGCTGCCCCTCCGGATGAGTGTCCTGGCTGCTGTGGGGCAGTGCCAGAAGCTGACAAGTGAGGAGGGAGCTCCGTGCCCAGGGACACAATGAGCAGGGAGCTTATTTTATCACCGCCCTGCCTCAACCCAGTTCGCGTCCGGCAATGAACCCTCCCAGCCTGGCACAGGACATATCCCAGCCCCTAGCTTGGCCATCATTGCCCACCATTGGAGGTGCCAACGTCAAAGCAGAGGGTGGCACCCAGGCAGTGAGAACTAACCCATTCCCCATCCCACAACACCAGCCCGACAGTGTCACAGCTCTGTCTCTCCCTGCACCCAGTTCTTGCCACTGAGGTGCCCTGCGGTGCCCCAGGGAGAAGGGCGAGCTCGGCCCTGCCAGCTGCTCCTGAGCCAGCCATCCTGCCATGCCGGAGCACCTTGCCCAAGGATTGCTGGTGTCATGCTTTGCTCGTGTGCCCCTCTGGAGAGGGCTGAGCCACTGCTGCCCAGCGGGTTTGGCAGCGAAGAGCAGAACCCAGCTTCCTTCCCTGGGGCTGGCAGTCCAGGGATACTGAGCAGCACCACGGTAAGGACAAACTCCCTGCCATCTTTGAGGTACCCCTGGCAAGTCCCCACCGTGCCGAGGTTCCCAGCCATCCATGGGCATCTGCAAATCTCCTTGTGCCATCTGCCTCCCCAGATCCAACCCCTTGGCTGTGGGCTTGCTGCCCGCGCCACCCTCATCGCCCTGCTGCCCACTTTCCACCAGGGCGAAACCACGGGTAAGCAGGGACCGGTGGCAGTGCCAGTGTCCGTGGGAACAAGCAATGCGTCCCAATGGGAATTGTACCCGCGGGCACCCCACGCTAGCTTTTACCCCCCACACTCGCGCACACCGGCTTCCCACGGGTGCCATCCTCAGCTGGGAAACCTACGGGCAAAGCCCATGGGTGGGCAGAGCAGAGTCCCTCAGCCCCATCCGGGCACCCCCTTGCCCCTGCCCGGTGCTGGATGCTCGGCGCCGCTGGCAGAGGCGGAGCACGACCGGTCCCTCCCCTGGGCAGTGCCCCGGGCCCGCCCTGTACGGCCCGGGAGGAGCCGCCGCGGGCACCGACACCGGCACGGCCAGGAGCGGAGGCACCGGCGGCACCATGGCCTCCGAAAGCGAGGCGCAGCGGGCGCTGCAGTATGAGCAGACCCTGGTGAGTGCGGCCGGTACCGGGCACCGGGGGGTACCGTGCACTGGAGGGACTCGGCTCACGACGGGGCGCCTGGGGCAGATGGGCGGTTTTGGAGGACTGTCCCGCTCAGGGTGGCGGTGCTGCTGAGCGCTGCGATGTCCAGTTTGGGGTACCCACCTTCGGGCTGTGGCTGGGGATGTCTCCCGGGACAGAAGTGCCACCCCATAGCCCCACCAGCAGTGGAAGTGCTCAGCTGAGCCCCCCACTCCCTGCGGCAGGACTCCTGACCGTACGTCACCCCCCCCCCCAACCCCCTCATCACTTGGGCAGTGATGCCCACACTGTGTGGGCTCCCAGAGGCACCGCGAGGGCACCCTTCACTCCCTAGCCCTCTCCTCCCAAGATAGCATATCTCCTCCGCCTGCAACCTTAGCCCCATGTTTACAGCTCCTTCCCTTCTGGGGCCTCCCCACTGGCACCTGGATGCCCTGTCTGTCCCCAGTGTCCTCCCTCCCCTCTGCTGCCTAAGGCACTCAGACGTCCGGGCAAAGGTGCTTCCCCCTTGTCCCTGCTTGGGACTGTGCCTGGGGCAGCTCGGCAAATGGGTACTTTGCCCTGGCATTCCAACAGGCAGTGCCGAGAAGGTGGGCAGGGAAGCAGGGGCTGATCTGCTGCAGGCTACCCGTGCCCATGGCAGCCCAAGTCTGCCAAGAGCTTGAGCTAGTTGCTGTGAGTGATGCCTGCTTGGCAGGGCTGAGCCAAGGAGCAGCTGGGGCCACAAGCAGGCACCATCAAATGTGAGCCGTGGGGGTGCTACTCCTCCCCTACCCTGGCACCGGACTGCCCTCCTGGGTGCCGTATCCGTGGTGGGTGGGTACAGCCAGCCTGGCCAGGCACCACGGGGCGGAGGAGCCTGCGGGCAGTGCGTGAGGGGAAAGGCACGTTGGGCTGGCATCAGGGCAGCCTTGCATGGCGCCAGCAGACTTTGCCCTCCTTTCCTTCGGGCGGGGTAGCACCCGTGCCCCAGGTGCCCCAAGGCACCCATCCCCATGGCCTCTGGCTGCAGCAAGGCTTGTGAAACTACCTGAGGCTCATGGGTGAGGCTGGGTGCGGGCTCCTGTCCCACAGCTTTACACCTGGATTTTGGGAGCTGCCTGGGCACGTGCTGGGCAGGAGGGGTGCCCAGCCCTCTGCAGTGCATCCAAGCTACCAGCAGCTCCTGCTAGCACCTGCCAGGAGATTCAGGATCCAGCCAGAGCCTGGCACAGGTTGGTCTGAGCTAGACTGCCCTGAGGACAGCCCAGGGAACAGTTCTTGCCCATGTCCACAATCACGGCATCAGAGCTGGGCTGCAGGGTTGTGCCTAGTTGTGCCCAAAGAGCCCTGTTTCCACCCTACGTCCTTAATCTCCTCCCCCCTAGATTTCACCAGCCCTGGTATGCTGTGGCCATAGTGCCACTTGGTGCTGGCACAACCTCACCCTTAAATATCTCCCCACGTAATGGCATCCCCCCCTGTGGACCCCATGCTGAGCCGGTGCCCATGAGAAACCCCAACCATGCTAACTGTGCCAGGATGCATGCCAGCCCAGGTGTCCCCAGCATGCCAGGCTGCTGTGATGGGAAGCAAGGGGCCTTCAGGAGGTGGGGGTGGGATTAAGCTTGACAAACTGCCCTTGTTCCCTGTGGAGCCGCTCAGGGTGATTAGAGCCCAGCTAAGACGGGCAGCGTGACACACTCCACAGCCTCTGCCTGCCTGCTGCCACCCCAGAGGACCCCCTGCCTTTAAAAAACTGTGCCCCAAGATCATGGTTTCAGGGAGAAGGTTGACTGGCATTGGCCATGTGGAGGTGGGCTCTGCTGCAAGACAAGCTCAGTGCTATGGGACAGGGTGGCACAGGGACACAGCAGCACCAGATGCCAGTACCCGCCCTAGGCACAACATCACCCGGGTGCAGTGGACATCATGGGCTGGCACTGCCCGGGGAGCTGTGGCACGGCCAGTGCCCCCAGTGCAGGAGCCCAGGACCGACATAGCAGCCTTGGCCCATGCCTGTGTCCCCGGGTGCCCCCCACCAGGCTCTTCCCCCGTGCCCGCTCCCTGCCTGCCCAGCACTGTGATTGTTCAGCTGTTTTGTGGCGGAGGCCGGAGTCCCAGGGCTGTTTGTGTTTCAAAAGGCCTTTGTGGAAAAATAACCCGAGCGGGAGGAGGAGGAGGAGGAGGAAAAGGAGGAGGAGGAGGAAAGAGAGAGCCCACCGCTGGCCTTCACTGTGTCCTCACAGCCGTGCCAGGGCTGTGGACACACTGGCTGCACACCATGGGGCACCCCTGGGGTGCAAGGTCATGGCATGGGGCAGAGCAGTAACGCAGGCTAGCATTGGGTGGCAGGTGGCAGTGGGCTGGCACAGTCCCTTCACTTAAATCGCTGTTGTTGCAAGTGGGGGTGGCTAAAAACAAAGGGAGGAGGAACAGAATCCCACCTCACCCACTCCTCTGCAAGCAGGCTGGACCCCCGGCAGCTGGACATCCCATTGGGTGTCCCAACAAACGCAGGGCAGCATGGCAGCCCCTGCCACAGCCCCATGACTGGGCATGAAGCTGTTTCAGGGGGCTTTTAACCTGAGGTTACTCCGATCCCAGCCAGGACTGACCATGGGGCAGCAGTGAGGCTGGGGGAGGAGGGTTCTTGGCAGGGGGCCAGCACTTCCTGGGGCGTCCTCCCGTTTCATCTTCCAGAGGAAACAAGCTTCACCCGAAGGGAGCCTTTGAACTCAGGGACCCATGCAGGGCCAGGGTCCTCCTCTGACAGATGCCAGATCTGACCACCCGAGGTGGATGTGTCAGTTCCCTTCCTGCCCCCGGCACACTTCCACAGGGCAAGGGGTTTCTGAGCCCACACTGAGCAGGAGTCTGGGGGGAAATCCATGCCAGGAGGGGCATCAGCAATGGAAATGAATGTGCCCCCCACTCCCTGCCTGTTTCCCCACCCTTCCTCCTGCCGCTGAACACAACCTGGTTATTAGACAGTGGAGAATCCACTCGGCGCCGCTCTGGCTGCTTTCTGCTCCCTGCCAAAGGGACCCGGGCAGGAGTGATGCCCCGTGTGAAATGCACCTTCACACCGTGCCCCTGGGGGCTAGCACATGCCACCAGGCTGAGGGGTGCATACAGGACCCAGGTGTCCAGAGTGGGCACCTCTCAGCAGCCAGGGCCGGGCTGCCCACGTGCCATGCATGGTGCCCACCCATGGTGTTGCCCCTCCATCCAGCATCAACACAGGCTGTGCTGAGGAGGGTGACTGTGCCCCAGCCACGTGCTGCACTGGCGTGGCATGGCGGGTGGGCACTCCATCGGCATGGGGCTCACGTCGCTCCGACGTGGGAGCCTGGCAGGGCCCCCACAGCCCTGAAGCCTCCCTTTGTGCCGGGCCAACCTCTGGCACTTGGCATTCAGGTCGTGCTGGAGGGAGTGAGGCGGAAACCAAGCAACCAAGTCCTTGGCAGTGCCCGCCAGCATGGGACAAATGCCCCCAGCTTGGTGGGGAGGACGGGCACAAAGAGCTCCTGGCCAGCACCAGGGGCACTGCCAGGGCCACCCCCCCACACCCTGGCCAGGCCACGTGCCACAGTCAGGCAGGAGGCACCCGAGGAGGAGGGGATGCCTCCTATGTGGGCACAAAGCCACTCACCTCCTTGCTCCCCAGCTTTCCCCCTCACAGCTCAAGGAGCACCCTGTGCCTGATGCTATGCCCCCTCTCCCCTGGACTGGGGATGTGCCCTGACCCTCACTGACCTCCTACCTCCCTGCTGCTGGCAGAGACTGGTCAGCTGGTGTCACTTGTAGCGTGCCAAGGCTGGCTCCCCGTGGGCCACCCCAGCCCTGCTCTTAGTGATGCTGAAGGGAGCGGCCCAGCAGAGCACCAGCACAACCCCAATACCAGCCCTCAGAATCTCCTGGCCAGGCTGGCTGTGTTCCCAACACTGGAGTTCCTTCCCCACCTTTCACCAGCCCAACACTGTGCCTGGAGCACCTGGGCAGGGCCGGTGACTGGTACCACACAGAGCTGCCTGCCTGTGCTGGGGTATTGGGTGAACCAATTGTCATTGATCCCCAAGCAGCTTTTCTGCCCAACCCCTTCCCACGCCCTGGATGGCATGTAGAGACCCACAGAGCCATCAGGCACTCTTCCCCTGAGGGTGTCTGGCACTGCCCAGTGCTGAGAGGCCATGCCAGCATGCCCGCTGCTCCCCTGCCTCAGTTTCCCCACTCGAGCGGGTGTTCCAGCCTGCCGTGACAGCCCTGCCCGCTCCTTCTCCCGCAGATGTATGGCCGCTACACGCAGGACCTGGGCACCTTCGCCAAGGATGAGGCAGCTCGGCTGCGGCTGCAGCAGAGGCACGGAGAAGGGGACACTCACCGGCCCCGCCGGCCCTCTGAGCTGCTGGAGTACACCCAGGGGCGCTGTGCCCCCTGCCGTGGTAAGGGCCATCGGGGATGGGGACGCCGGTGGGCGCAGCCTCACGGCAGCAACCGGTCTGAGCAAGGCTGCCCACCCTCCTGCAGTGGCGGCGGGTAGGGTTTCTCTGGCTGTCATGGGACACCGGCGCCGAGGACAATGCCACCTGCCCGTCGGGCAGCAGGGACACAATGGCCCAAAATAGCCAGGCACGCCGCGGGGACTTGGGGCCCCCAGCCCCTCTGTCTGGGGCCGTGCCAGGGGGGCCGTGCTGGAGGGAGGTGCATGCCCAGCAGTGCCTTGTGCAGGTTTGCACTGCTGGAGCCCACTATTCCTGCCCACTCGTGGCTGTGGCATGGCTGTGGTGGTGCTGTGCTGGACGGTGCCTGCAGGGCTGGGTCAGAGAGGCTGGTTGTGAGCACTTGTGTCCCTGCCAGCCTGACCCCACTGCCTGAGCAGCCCATCCTCGGGGTGCCTGGCACTGAGCCTGCCCTTGTGCCTGCAGTCTGTGCCTTGCAGTGTCAGCGGTTCCTCATCTCCAAGGTGGGTGAGGACTGGGTCTTCCTCATCCTTCTGGGGCTGGTCATGGCACTGGTCAGCTGGGCCATGGACTTCGCCATTGCCACCTGTCTCCAAGGTAAGTGGGCACCAGTGGGGTCCCGGGGCCATGGCATGCCAGCACGGGGTGGTCGTGCCACAGGGCCATGGCATGGTCCTCACTACCTGTGACCCACCTGGCTGGCTTTGCCCACAGCCCAGAAATGGATGTATGGGGGCCTGGACACTAATGTGCTGCTGCAGTACCTGGCTTGGGTCACCTACCCCACTGTTCTCATCACCTTCTCAGCTGGCTTCACTCAGATCCTCGCCCCTCAGGCTGTAGGTAGGGCACTGGAGGGGCTGGCTACATCCTAACAGAGTGTTCAGTACCTGGGGCTGTGTGCTGGGAGTTGTCTGGATGTCCTCCTGAACTATGGGGTTGGGGATCCTGAAGGTCTTCCATGGGCTGTGGTCTGGTCTGGTCTTCAGAGGGTCTCCTACAAGCTATGGGGTGGACAGCCTTCTAGGATACAAGGTTGGGTGTCCTGGGGATCTTCCTAGGCTTAGGAGTTTGTCTTCAGAGGGTCTTCTGGGGGCTGTCGAATTGGAGTACCCCCAGGGGTATGGGCTGATCTGTTCCTACATGGCCATGGGGCTGTTCCTGCTGACTGTGATATGGGCAGAGGTGTTTCTGGGATCACATTGAGAGGTGGAAGAGTCAAGGATTCCCCCCAGAACTATGGGGCAGGGGGTCCCTAGTGGACTCCCTCGATGGCCTTGGGTCAAGACTGTCTCCTTGGTGTCAGGTTCAGGAATACCCGAGATGAAGACCATCCTGAGGGGTGTTGTGCTGAAGGAGTACCTCACCTTCAAGACATTTGTGGCCAAGGTCATTGGCCTGACATGCGCCCTGGGCAGTGGCATGCCCCTGGGCAAAGAGGTGAGAGCACTGCCTGGGTCAGGACAGGCAGAAGGCCAAGAAGGACACCATCCTCAGCCTCCCCACTGTCCCCACAGGGTCCCTTTGTCCACATTGCCAGCATGTGCGCAGCCCTGCTCAGCCGCTTCCTCTCCCTCTTTGGAGGCATCTATGAGGTGAGCAGGGCAGGTTGGCCCAGTGAGGGCTCTGCTTGTGCCCTCCAGCAGGTTTGGCAGTGCCTAGGGGGAAGGGGGCAGTGCCCACTCACCCCCGGCTCGCCCACAGAACGAGGCAAGGAACATTGAAATGCTGGCAGCTGCCTGCGCTGTTGGTGTCGGCTGCTGCTTCGCCGCCCCAATCGGAGGTAGGGTCACCCTGGGCTCCCCCAGCCTCCATACACCTCCCACGTGGGCACCAGGGTCTGCCTGGTGGGGCAAGGAGGACCCCAGGTCAGCTGGCATGGGAAGAGGAAGGGAGGAGCGGGCACCATCCCCCCGGGGGTGTAATGTCTGCTCTCATCCTCTTCCCTGTTGCCTTGCACTCCAGGGAGCTCCTTGCTCTGGCCCCGCTGAGCCCTTCCTGTAGGTTGGTGGTGTGTCTGACTCCCTCCCTGTCGTCTGCCTGCTGTGCTGCCCCATCTGCCCCTCCATACATCCATGTGCACCCCACCCCAGGGCCATCCCCCATGTTGTTGCTCACATTCCTGTGCTACCCTCTTGCTCCCGCTGACCGTTTCTCCGCAGTGCCCGCTGCGGCCAGCTGGGAACCAGCCATGTGCTTTGCCAGGGAAGCCCTTGAACCACCCCATAGAGTGTCCTTGGGGCTGTCCAGAATCTGCAGGCCATGCATGAGGGTGGGCTTGGGGCAAGAAGCATGCCAGGTGCCAGGGGCCCACTTGGGTTTCGCCGCCTCCCTCGTGCACTTCCCCCCTGGTGCCAGGCGTCCTCTTCAGCATTGAGGTCACCTCTACCTTCTTCGCTGTCCGCAACTACTGGCGCGGCTTCTTCGCTGCCACCTTCAGTGCCTTCATCTTCCGTGTTCTTGCCGTCTGGAACAAGGATGAAGGTACTTCTGGCAGGGTGGGAGGCCCAGGGACCCTCCTGCCCAGCCCTGCTGATCTCTGCCACCCCCCAGAGACGATCACTGCGCTGTTCAAAACCCGCTTCCGCCTTGACTTCCCCTTCGACCTACAGGAGTTGCCTGCCTTTGCCGTCATTGGGTGAGTGGAGCCACCCCAATGCCCATCCCATGACCCCAGGGGTGAAGTGAAGGTGCTGGTGGTGGCAGTGGTGGAAGCAGGACCTGTGTATGGTCAACCTTTTCCTCTGCCCAGGATCGCAAGTGGCTTCGGAGGTGCACTCTTCGTCTACCTCAACCGCAAGATTGTGCAGTTCATGCGCCGCCAGAAGACCATCAATCGCTTCCTCATGAAGAAGTAGGTGTCCAGTGGTTTCCAGCACTGGGCTAGTGGAGTCAGAGCTGCACCAGTCACCCCCTGCCCTTTGTCACCCCCAGGCGTCTGCTCTTTCCTGCCCTGGTGACACTGCTCATCTCCACGCTGACCTTCCCCCCCGGCTTCGGACAGTTCATGGCTGGCCAGGTACCCACCATGGGGTGGCACAATGGTCCCCACCGCAGGGCGACCACCAGCTCCACCTGACTCCTGTCCATCCCCAGCTCACCCAGAAGGACACTCTGGTGACACTGTTCGACAATCAGACATGGGCCAAGCAGGGGCTCAGTGACGAATTTGAATATTTGGGCATCCTGGAAGCTTGGCGTCACCCTCGCTCCAATGTCTTTGTCACCCTCGTTGTCTTCATCCTCATGAAGGTGAGTAACTCCTGCCCCTGCTAGCCCTGGAGTGCCACCAGACAATTGTGGGACAGGGCTCCTGGATGCCCCTGGGTATGTTTTGGATGGGTGCTAGAAAGGTGGCCCCAAGAGGTACTGTGTGGCTCCTCCCAGAGGCCACCAAAGTGTTGGCTGGTACTGCCAGCACGCCATCAAAGAGATCTTGGCTGGGATCCACTAAGGTGCCAGCAGGAGGTACTGGAGTGGTACCCCCAGGTGCCACCAGGGAGGTCTTGGCCAGGCGCCCTCAGGTGCCACCAGGGAGGTCCTGGCCGGATGCCATCAGGCACCACTAGGGAAGTTCTGGCAGGGTGCCCCCAGGGAGGAGTAGAGTGCCCATGCTCTGCTCCACAGCAGCTACCTGCTGTGGGGCACAGCAGGGATAGGAGGCAGGGCTGGGCTGGGGGTGGAGTAATTAACAGCTGTCTGTACCCCCCATGCAGTTCTGGATGTCAGCCCTGGCCACCACCATCCCAGTGCCTTGTGGAGCCTTCATGCCTGTCTTTGTCATTGGTGAGAGTCTGTACCCTGTCTAGCCAGGGTGGGAGAAGGGAGATGTTTGTCAGTCCACACTAAGGTGCTCATGACTGTCCCTAGCTGTCTCTTTCCCTGGCAATATCAGGCAGAGGGAAGGGTGCAAGGCTGGGTCAGGTTCTGGGAGAGCCCTTACGCCCTGTCCCAGCCCCTCTCTGTGGACAGGGGCAGCTTTTGGACGCCTGGTTGGAGAGAGCATGGCAGCCTGGTTCCCTGATGGCATCCACACCAACAGCAACACGTACCGCATAGTGCCAGGTGGCTACGCCGTGGTGGGTGAGCACCGAGCCAGCACGGGCACACCGTGGTGGGCATCACTTGGAGGTGCTCCAAAGGAGCTGGCAGGCTCCCCGGGGCTGAAGTGATGCCACCAGGAACTTGAGGTGACACCACCAATGGGGATGTCTCCAGGAGGCCCCAAGGGTTCTGGGTGTAGTGGATGCCCTAGGGGTGGGGACCCAGGGGTACGGACCGAAGGGTGGGGACCCAGCCTGGTGGGTAGCAGCTGACATATTTTCCACGGATGGGCACAGGGGCAGCCGCACTGTCAGGAGCCGTCACCCACACAGTGTCCACAGCTGTCATCGTCTTCGAGCTGACAGGGCAGATCTCTCACATCCTGCCCGTCATGATCGCTGTGATCCTGGCCAACGCCGTGGCCCAGAGCCTCCAGCCATCCCTCTACGACAGCATCATCCGTATCAAGAAGCTGCCCTACCTCCCTGAGCTGGGCTGGGGCCACCACGAGTGAGCGTGTGTCCCCTGCTATATCCCCAAGCCCCCCCAGCATGCAGGAGGGGAGGAGTAGCATCACCATTTCCCTCCCGGCACAGGAAATACAACGTGCGGGTGGAGGACATCATGCTGCGGGACATCCACTACGTCACCCCCAACTGCAAGTACCGCGACCTGCAGCACATTCTGCAGAGCACCAAAATGAAAAGCCTGCCGCTGGTGGAGTCTGCTGGTGAGATGTGGGCGGGGGGCTCTGCCAGCACCCACCCTAGCTGTGGCTGTGCCAGGATGGCAAGGGTGGGATGGAGAAAGGGGTGTCAGGAGCCAACGCAGCTCCCTGCTGCCGGCAGAGTCCATGATCCTGCTGGGCTCCATCGAGCGGACACAGGTAGGGGCTCTGCTCAGCCAGCAGCTCAGCCCCCAGCGCCGGCTCCTGGCCCTGCGGCAGAAGGTGCTGGCTGAGAATGAACACCGGCCTTCCGATGCCAGCATTCGCTTCCAGGTGAGGGAGATGGCTGCCTCAGGGGATGCCCGGACAGGCTGCCCCCCACCGCCATCCCACCACCCCCTATCCCCCACTGCAGATCAGCACAGAGACCTCCTCAGGTGCCCCCACCCGTGTCTCCCCCCGCAAGCCCCTGAAGCCAGCATTGAAGCGGGTGCCCAGTGCCCCAGTCGAGAGCCTGGCCGGTGAGTATGCACCCAGCCCCTCCAACCCCACTTGTGCCCCTCTGCTGACACCTACTCCCCATTTGCAGCTGGCATCACTGACCACTCTGGCATTGCCCTCAAGAACCTATTCTGTGCCAACACCACCACAGAGCCCACCGAGGTGAGTGTCTGGCCCTACCTAGCCCTGTCCATCCCTGCCTGGCCCATTCTGACATCCTTTCCCATCACTCCCATCCCTTTTCACTTCACACTCCTGCCCACTCCTGCTCACCTTTTCTCATTCCTACTTAGCCCTTTCCATTCTTTCTCATCCCTGCCCCATCCTGCCCATCCTTGCTCATACCCCTTCCCTTCCCTTCCCTTCCCTTCCCTTCCCTTCCCTTCCCTTCCCTTCCCTTCCCTTCCCTTCCCTTCCCTTCCCTTCCCTTCCCTTCCCTTCCCTTCCCTTCCCTTCCCTTCCCTTCCCTTCCCTTCCCTTCCCTTCCCTTCCCTTCCCTTCCCTTCCCTTCCCTTCCCTCCCCTTCCCCTTCCCCCTCCCCCTCCCCCTCCCCCTGGCATCCCTGCCATGCCCTAACACAGCTGTATCTCCCCATGTGGTGCCAGGCCCAGGGCATGGCCTATCGCAAGGCCAAACACGTCCGCATTTCCATCGTGGTAAGCTGCAGCCAATCACAGTCTGGGCACAGCTCCTCTCAGCCAATTGGAGGCCAGCATGGATTTTCTGAACCAATCAGGGGCCTGGCAAGATTCTGCTTGGCCAATCATGTTCAGCCTATGTCTGTGTGGCCAATCTCAGACTTCCTGATTCTGCTCAGCCAATCACGGTGTGCGTTCTCCCAATCTCAATCTTTTGTGGCCAATCATAGTGTGACCTGGGGGCCTTGGCCAGTCACAGCCATGGATTTACCCCACTTTTCTCAGCCAATCATAGCTCAAGCTGCATTCCACCCAGCAATCACAAGCTGGGCTTGGCCCATCTTGGCCAATCATGGTGTGGCCTGTGTCCTCTCAGCCAGTCTTGTTACCTGACTGGTGCTCTACCCACATGCTGCCTGCACCCTGCCTGCATGTGCTGCCTTTGCCCTGCCTGGGTACTGCTGCCTGCACCTCGCTGCACCCTGCACACTCCCTGCCCCTCTCCGCCACCAGCCTGCCTGTCCTGCCAGCCTGCCCATGCTCATCCATCTTTTGCAGGAGGAGATGGATCCAGGTGACAGGATGACCCCAGCAGAGGTGAGGGTTGGGCAGGTGCAGGCAGGACTCTCCTGCCCACAGGGACCTGGGAGATCCCAATGGGATGCTGAGGTGTGAGGTGGAGGCAGCACCGATGGATGACCTTAATGTACCCATAATAGTGGGTGTAGGGGCAGCAGTTTTCTGGCACCTTGCGGGGTACACACCCCCTCACCCTGCCCCATGACATCCCCCATCAGATCCTGGAGTGGGAGGAACAGCAGTTGGACCAGCTGGTAGATTTCAGCAGTGCCAAGATTGACCCTGCACCCTTTCAGCTTGTGGAGCACACCTCACTGCACAAGGTGAGACCTTGCTTCTTTAGACCTCAGCCCAGTTTCCCCTCCAGGCCTCCAACTCAGCCTTTTCTCCCCGCAGACCCACACTATCTTCTCGCTGCTGGGCCTGGACCACGCGTACGTCACCAGCATCGGGCGCCTGGTGGGCATGGTGTCACTCAAGGAGGTGAGCAGGGGCTGTGAGGCATGGGCCAGAGCGCCCAGAGCCACCAGCTTATGGGTTTGGGGTTCTTGCAGCTGCGCAAGGCCATTGAGGGCTCGCTGACAGCCAAGGGGGTGAAGGTTCGCCCGCCGCTCGCCAGCTTCCGGGACAGCACCGCCAGCACCAGTGAGCCTGACACCACCGCCCTGCGCCAGCTCTGGGACCGCCACCAGCACCACGCCATGCCCCGCGAGGCTGGTCCCAGGGCTGATGAAGATGACAACACCCCCAAGGGCTAGCGGGATGGGGTGTCGCCCATTGTGTCCCCAGGTGCTGCAGGGACCCTTGGCAGATGCCAGGGGATGCTCACCCCGTGCCCAGTCATACTGGGCTTGGCTTAAGGGTGGGAACTCCCAATCCAGTGCCTCTGACCCCTCTCTGTGCCAGGGGCTGGCCAGGTGCCCTCCCAGCCTGCCCACGCTCCCCACCTCCCTGTCACCTCTTGGGGCTTCCCACTTCACTACCTCTTCCCACCTCAGCCCCTAGTGTCCTCTAGCACGGCCACCACCCTCACCCCCCCTGCCCACAGGCACCACAACATCCCTGCTCAGGGTGGTGTGAACACTTGGGTGGGCACTGCCCCCCTCCTCAGCGCCTTATGGCTGGGAAGTGGGGGAGGTCCTTCTGCCTCTCCATTTCGCAGCCCTCTCCATGTAAATACAGAGATTTTTATATTAATTTAATAAAAGGACTTTATAAACAGAGCAGGCACAGAGGGGCTGGAGGTGGGCAGAGGGCACAGCCAGCAGGCACCAGCCAAGCCTCCACACAGTGCCAGGGTTGGCATCACTTGAGGCAAGAAGCCTTTTTTACCCAGTGCCAGCTCACAGCGTGGCCTCACTGCGGTACAGCAGCTGCGGGGGCTCGCCGGGGCGGGCACCAGCACGGCGCCGGGCAGTGATCACCAGCGTGCCAGCCTCGGTGAGGGCACAGCTCACCGACAGCGGGTCCGTGTCCTCAGGCAGCTGGCATTTGTGGGTGAAGGTGTCACAGATGGTGCCATCCTCGGCCACCTATTGGGAGGCAGCACATTCTGTTAGCCTGGTGTTATCAACGGGGCAGCTCCCAGCCACCACAGCTCCAGCAAGGGAAATCAAGAGGGCAGTGACTCAAAAGGGTCATTCCCAGTTTCCCTGCTGCCAGTAGGGAGCAGCTCACAGTTACCTCAGTCTTGCAGGGTGGGATGATTTCCACTTAGCTCTATGCCAGCCTGTTCCAAATTGCCTCACACCACAATGGGGCAGGAGTTACCCCAGTGCCATCAAGGGCAATTCCCAGTTACTATGGGGCAGGACCCTATCACTCTATGATGTTTGGGGCAGGGGATTCTGCCTCCCTAGGGGGCCTCACCTTCTCAGCCTGGATGGCGACATGGCAGTTGGAGGTGATCACCACGACATCAGGGGGCTCAAACTGGCTGACGTCAGCTACCACCTGGTAGGTGTCACCCTGGACACGCACCCAGGTGCCCAGGCTGCAGGGGTACATGGCACCTGGAGACCCTGCAAGCATTTGGGGGGATGATGGGGACAGGGGCATGGCACTTAGGGGCTGGGGCACGGAAGGGGGCGTGGAAAAGTCTGGTGATGCTGGGGAGGGCAGTTCAGAGTGGCAGTGGGGAACTGCAGGGAGAACTGGGTGCCCTAGGGATATGGGAGGTATTGAGTGGTCTGAGGTGGGGATCCAGGGGTAGTAGGAGGCAGTGGGAGGTCTGGAGGCACTGGACAATTTGGGAACAGAGAAATGGTGCAGGCGGCTGGAGACAGAGGGGACAACCAGGAAAGGGAGTGGATTGGGGTGGGCTCTGGGATTACTGAGAGGTTCTGGGGGTGTACAAGGAAAGTGGCAGGCTAGCAGGGGACACTAAAGAGTCTGGGGCACAGGGGATGCTGAGGACATAAGGGCAGCCAGGAAGGTTTGGAGAGGTGGGAAAGACCATGGAGGGGTCTGGGGACAAAAGGAGGCTGAGAAGGGTTTGGAGAGAGGGAAGGTGGAGGCACAGTGGGCCTGGGGAAGGCAGGGACAGTAGGAGTACTGGGGAATTTTGGGGGAGGGCAGGGCTGGAGGACTGTCCAGAAAGCTAAGCAGCACCTCGGGCATAGTTGGGGCTCCCCTCCCAGCTCCCCCCACTCTATGTTGGGGGGTGCCATGCTGCACCCAGGCACAGGGCAGCTGGATAGCCCTTGGGGGAACACCCTCTGGGGTAGCGGGGACCCCCCACCCCCTCCAATCCCCAGTACCTGGGTACCCAAAGGCCTCGTGTGCCCGTGCCCCGAAGGGCCGACGCCGCAGGTCGCCCTCGAAGCAGGGCTCTCCATGCCCTTGGCTGAAGGCACGGTACGTGGAGGCTGAGCCAAGCGAGGCCATGGTGCCTGCTGCCTATGCTCCCCAAAGCCTCAGCCGCGGGGAGGGGGCTGGCCGACTGTCACCACTGCCACCACGATGCCCATAATTAGGCACCCCGGCCCCAGGAATGTGAGATAAGGGCTGAAGCCTCACCGTCACCCTGCGGGGCCATGAAAGGGGACATGTTGCTGCCACCCACCTCAGCTCTCCAAGGAGAAGGAGGAGAAAGTGCCCCCACCTGCAAGAAGAGGAGCCTGGCACAGTGCTCACACAATGGACTTTATTGGAGACCTGGCAGGATGGAGGAGGAGGGGTGCCAGGGTGTGGGCACCCCATGGGTACCCCACTGCAGCCGGGTGGGGGAGCTCAGGCACATGCATACCTGCTCCCAGGTGTGCTCTCATGCACACACACGCAGAGCAAAGCTCCCCCTGCCCCTCCACGGGCACCTCAGATTCCCCAGCCCATCCCAGTGCCATGGGGTGCATTCACTGTCCCCGGAAAGGGGATGGTGGTGGGTGTCAGGGAGCCTATCGGGGTGGCCTGATGCCCCCTGAAGCCCCTCACAGCTTAGCCATCCAGGGAGGTGGGAGCCAACCCCACACCAGGCACCCCAGAGCAGAGAAGGGGAACAGGTGCTGTACTCAGTGGGGGTTGATGGGGGGTACTGGAGAGGTGCAGGAGCATGGGCTTAGAGGGTGTTGGGGGCACCTCGAGGGGTGGGTCTGGCAGGCTGTGGCTGGGCAAGGAGCAGCATGCAGCTGGCGAGTAGCCCCAAGAGAACACATGCCATGCAGGAAGGGGGGCGCAAGCGTTGGCAAAAACTGGCATTCCTCCCACAAACGACGTGCCCAGAACTCTGGCACAGCCCTAGGGAGCCCCCGAGCCAGGGTGCTACCCCCAGCCAGGATGGGGGGCTGGTCGCCCTTCATGTAGGCACTTGGTTCCCTGCTAGGGGTGAGTGACTCAGGGATGGAGGCATCAGTTCCACCACCTCCCCCTTCTCTCCACCCCGTATTGCCCAACGGCAGACTTGGGGGACCCTGGTTGGACTGAGTCCCCTGACACAGGGCCGGCTTGAGACTATTGTTGCTGGTGGCCCAAAGTCCCCAGTCTGGGGGCTTGTGGCCACTCAGCCCCCACCTCACAGTCCCCCTGTGCCAGCCCCACACGAATACAAAAGTATAGAAAGCCCTGGCACCATGGCACATCTGCAGACACACACACACCCCCAGCCCCCCTGGCACCCCCACCTGCCCCATGCCCTGAGGCAGCAGTTCACAGTTTAAAACTCGGTCCAATAAAAGCCGTCCGGGGAAAGAGGAGAAAAGCCCTCCTGCTCCCCTAATGCCCCCTACCACCCCGAGCTGTGGGTGCTGGGCACGGGGCGAGGGCACCCACAGGATGCTCAGAGAGGCTTAGCCATGCCAATGGCGCGGGGGGGGGGGGGACACCCATGCCCAGAAGGGGAGCCCAGGGCAGTTGGAGGGGGGAACATGCGAAAAACCAGCCCCACTGATTCAGTCCCATTGATTTTAGGGGGCACATCTGGGCATCAGGGCAGGGGTTGGACCCCCCCAGGCCCTTCCCTACGCCCCTTCCCCGCTTTCATGCAAAACTCCAGGAGGGCAACAATGTGGCCAAGCGGGGCTTGAGCGTGGTGGGGGCATAATGCTGGGGAGGACTGTAGCAGCCCCCCCAGCCTCCCCCCCCCCCGTGCCCAGATAATGAGGGGGAGCAGCGGCAGGGCCCATCCCTTGCCCAGCAGGGAATCCAGCCGGAGGGCAGCAGTGGCAGGGCTGGAGCCCCATCAGGAGATGCAGGGCACCCCAGTGGGGCATCAGGGCTCTTCGGCCTCCTCCTCTTCCTCCAGCGATGCCACCCCAGAGGACGCGACGTCGGAGACTTTCCGTCGGAGCGGGAAGTCCTTGCTCAGCACCACCTCGTCCTCAGCAGGCGAGAGGCAGGCTTCAGCATAGGACACGGAGTAGAGGGAGTCCTGGCACCGGAGCCGTGCCAGGCCCCGCAAGGCACTTTGGCTGGCCGGGGGGGGCAACTTGGGCAGCAGCAGGTCCTCGCCCCCAAGGGTGCCCAGCAGTTTGGCAGTGAGTTCAGAGGGGGACACCATCTCCAGGCTGCAGAGGCTGGAGCAGAGGGTCTCAGGGGAGAGGGTGTGTGAGGAGTCACTCTCGGGTTCACAGGAACCATGCCGCACACCCAGGTGGCACAGGTGGCCCTGCAGCAGGTCTCGGAGCAGCGCACTGGCAGGCACTGTGCTGGTCAGCTCTGCAGGAAAATTGGATGCCTGGTGTCAGTCCAGTGTTGATGGCACTGGGGCCTGCCAGCTTCCCCTCACCCTGTATGCCCCAGGTGGGGAGCAGTGCGATGGGAGTAGCACTGTGCTCCCTCTGCCCAAATTGCTGCATGTGTGGCACTGGCAACCATCAAAGGAAAAGCAAAATGCACTCTGGCACCAGAGAGGGTGTCACCGTGAAGCTCTTCCCCATCTCTGACACAGGCATTGCTTGCCATAGTGTCGGGTATGGGCACTGTCCCATAAAGGGGTGGCCAGGCATCAGGCAGCCTACTCCTCCAACTCTTGGCACCAGTAAGAAGGTTCTGACACCAGGACAACTTGCCCCCCTGGCAGGTGCCCAATCCCCATGGCACTCACCAGTGGGCTGGGAGCTCTCCGTGGAGGGCATGAAGTCCTCATCGTAAGACTCATCATTTGAATCGTCCCCATCCACTGAGGACCAGGCTCTCAGCTTGGCCTCGGCGATGGCAAACTGCTCTGCCACTCCTGACATGGGACAGGCATGGGTCACTGAAAGGTGCCCCCAGAATCCCCCTGCCCCAGCACCTCTGTACCCACGGTGCTGTAGCATGCATGCATGGATGGATGGATGGATGGATGGATGGATGGAAAGAACCCTCTCTGCCACCCCTGCCCTCAGCCATAGTGGAGAAGTGTGCCTGCCAGCCGTGCACCACAGAGTGCCCACCAGCAGCGAAGCGTGCCTCCTGCTCGCCCTCGCTCAGGTGGCAGTAGGAGCTGAAGGCGCTCTCCAGGGCAGTAGGTGACTCCACTGGTTTGCACCAGCCCTTCCACTCGATCAGGTGGGCGACCCGGCCCTGTGCCATGGCTGTTGGCTTTGTCACATGCTCCTTCACCACCTGTGAGATGCCTGCAAAATGCACCCCCACCATCAGCACCCCCTGGGCAGCCTAAGACCCCTCCACAGAGCCCACACCCCCCCACCCCCACAGTCCCACACCCTCCTCTTGGGTGCCACTAAGGAATCCATGGGACATCTTGACCCTCCCAAATCCCACAGTGTCCTCCCCACAATGCCCAGTTCCCTCACCCAGAGGAGAGCCCACCCCCCACCTTCCCTGCCTCTGCCAGGCTCCCCCAGGCCCCGGGCTGGACAGGCAGTTACCGTGCAGTGAGGAGCGGGCCAGGGCAGCAATCTCCTGAATGGTCAGCGCGCGCCGCGATTTGGGCAGCATCTCAACAGTGTCCTCAACATTGACCTGCAGGAGCAGGCAGAGGCATCACAGCCTCCAGCCACCCTGTCTGTGCCCTGCCACCACCCCCACCCCAGGAGGGGTCCCAGGGCATCTGTGCACACTCACATGTTCCAGGCGCACGTACGTGGAGAGACGGTCATGGCCACTCCACCACACAGTGCACTGGGCAGGCACACAGCTGTGCCCATGTGCACCCTGCCTCACTGGCAGCACAACCACACACTGCTGCTGCACACAGAGCTGCCCAGCACGCACTCACCTGCTCATGTAACCACATGCACATACACGGGTGCTCGTGCACACACACACGTGCACTCGCTGCACACATGAGCTGCAGGGAGGATCTTCCTCACACACATGCTGCAGGTAGGGTCTTCCTCACCATGCACACACAGAATGCTCCCACACACATGCACGCTTGCTGTACACAGTGTGTGCACACACCCTCACTACACACCTGCAATGGGCACACACCCGCGTGCATAGCCTGTGCTAGTTGGTAGCACCAAGTGTGTCGTCCCCCAGCTTGCGTGCACACACACGTGCATGTAAGGCCACAATGGCTGGGCTCCAGAACCTGCCGTGCCGTAACACCCTGCAGTGTGCCCCCATTGCCCATCCGGGCTACACCAGGCCCCAAGCCCACGGCCACGGGGGAAGTGATGTGGGATTTGGAGGCGCGCAACAAATTGCATTGCCATGGCAACGAGGCACCGTGGACTGATTTCTCCCAGGATACAGCCCTGCTCATGGCTGACGTCAGAGCAGCCCCAGAGCCGGCTGCAAGCTGGCAGGACCAGGCGGGCAGCAGAGCCCCGTGCAGCCCCAGCTGGGGCCGGTGCCTCACCATGGAATGTGGGCACATGGGCACAGCGGTACCTGGAGGAAGTCCTGGCTGTCGAAGGAGGCCTGGCGCACCAAGCGGGGCAGCGGGCGGGCAGCACTCAGCGGTGACAGCGCTTTCACCTCCTTCCACTCCACGCACAGCGTCGTGTCCACAGCCACTGTGGGAAGAGCCTGGGAGGTGTCAGCACCCTCATCCCCCTGGCAACCCCCTCAACTCCCCCCATCCCGGGGCAGCAGCTTCTTGCCCAATCTGAGACTAGACACAACTCCTTGTGGGGACGCTCTGGAGCAGCCAGTGCTGCGGCACGGGTGACTCACGCCTGGGCAACTCTTCCACCTGTGTCAGCGGTAACGCACAGCCCCAGCCTGGCACCAGGGACTGGGTGCCCATCCCGGCTTGGCAGCTATTTTGAGAGTGGTGGGGGCAGATGGACTAGGCTAGCAGGGAGCAGACTGGGACAGGCACAGCCTGCATGCAGGTATGTGGCACCGGGCCATGCTCTGGGGGGCTGGCACTCCTTCACCATCTCCAAAATCTCCCTCCCCACTTCTCCATCTCTGGGGCAAGAAGAAAAAAGTAAAAAGCAATAGAGGCAATAAAAGCACCAGCACCCATCCTCCACCCCAACAGCCTGAGCTGCTAGCACTGGCACCCCGAACAGATGACTCCCCAGTCCCTTGGACTCTGACTCCCAAGCACTCTGGCCAGAGAGGGTCCCCTTCACTGCAGCTCCCAAGCCATGCCAGCCCCTGAGGTGCCAGGGCAGGATGTCCCTCAGAAGCCTTTTTCCCCATGCACTAAGATGGGCCCAGCTGATGAGGTAAAGTGGGATATGGGGCAGCTAAGCAGCACTTCCCCAAACCTCTCTCTAGGGTTAGCCTCTGGCTCCTCAAGAAAATGCTTATAGCATCACAAATCACCCCTCACCCCTGGCTGTGGACAGGGGCACCCCATAGCGATGTCCTGGTATTGACACCCCCACCCCCATAGCAACATCATCCCCGGAGCCCCCCCACTATGTCTGCACCACCCCCAGCACTGCCTGAGCCCTCACCAGGCCCAGCCCCCAAAACACCCCTGGATCATGGCTGCAGCCCCCATCATCCTCATCCCTCCTGCAGCACCCCCAAGACATATGCGACACCCCCACAGCACCCAATTGGCACCCTACACCCTGCAACACCCTCCTACAAGCCTCCATAGCTCCTCCAACAGCCTCTGTGACCAGCACCCCAGTCCCCCACCACCTTCCCAGTCCCCTGCACCACCCACCCACTCCTCCAAAGCTGCACCCCCACCCCCTCCCTCCCACCCCCTACCCATCTTCACCTCCCGTATCTTCCTCATACCTCCTGGGCCATGCAGTTGCCCCCGCAAGCCCCAAATCCCCACCTGCCTAATGCCCCCATTCCTCTCTATGTGCCTGAGCCTCCAAAGACCCTCAAGCTCTCTCTATTCCCCTCTGCTATATTTAGGCACCCTAATCCTCTGTGCCCACCTTCCTATCTCCATATTTCACCATATCCCCAACCCCCACAGCCTCAATAAACACCCACATACACACAACCCCAAGACCTCCTCAGCTCCCCCATAGCAGTCCCCATCTTCCCCTGTTCCACAGCCCTCAAAGTCCCCAATACCTTAATTGCACCACCCATCTCCTCCCCCAGTAGCCTCTCCACAGCCCCCGCACTCTCCATTCCCAAAACCCTGTACTGCCCTCGACCCTAAACCCCTCTACGGACCCCAAACCCCCCCCCCAAGAACGCCCTTCCCTGCTCTCATCCCGGTGCCGCTCACCCACCGATGGTGGTTTTGGAGCCGATGCAGCCCATGCTCCCGGGGGGGCCCCGGTGCGAGCACTACCGTCGGCTCCGCGCAGCCCGCATCGCCCCCCGACCGCATGGGCGGCCCCAGGCAGCGGCCGCGCACCACCGGAGGCTGTTACCGGGTCGGGCCGCGATACCGGAGCCCCGAGAGGTGCCTGTGTCGGGCCGGAGATCAGCACGTCCAGAGACGTCACTGCTGAGGGAGGAAGAGGAGGGAGAGGGGAAGGCGGGAGGGGGGAGGGAGATGGGGAGGAAGAGGAGGAGGATAGAGAGACGGAGGGAGGAGAAGGGCTGAGGAAGAGGAGGGCAAGGGGAATGAAGGATGAGGGAGGAAGGAAGGGGAGGCTGGGCGAGAGGGAGGCTAGGAGGAAGAAGACAGAAGGGGAGGATGAAGGAAGAGGGGGACTAAAGGAAGAGGGGGATGGAGGAAGGAGGGAGTGAAGAGAGGAAAGATGGAGGAAGAAGAGGGGGCTGAGGAGAAGAGGAAGGCCGGTCACCGCGGAGAGCGCCGTGCCAGCACCGCGGACAGCGCCGCCCCGCCCGGCCAGGGCCCCCCACCTGCGAGCCCCAGGCGAGACACGGGACCCTCAGCAGCGTGGCAGCCCCAGCACTGCCCACGAAAGGGGATCCCTTCCGCCCTGCATCGAGGGGCTGGTGGTACGGACGGGGGCACATAGCCCCTGACAGAGCTGGGGGTCCTGCCTCGCTGTGGCTGGGTTTGGGGCAGGTGGGGGCAGGCTTTGGGACATCACATCTGACAGCACCACAGCGACCTCCGCTGCAGGAGATACAGGCCAGCAGGGATGCCAGGCTGCTGGGTTAACTTGCAGCCAGAGAGCTGTTCATTCTGAAACCTAATGATGGCAATTAATGCTGCAGCACCTTTCCCTGGCACAAAGGAGCACAGGAGGGCACTGTCAGGGTGCCACCCCACTCCTTGGCAAGCAGAGTACCAGAGCAGCCCCAGGGCCTCCCTCTTTACTCACTCACTCCCAGGCAGAAGAGAGCTCCTGGCCCATACCCCACACAAACATACAGGCCCTGCTGGCCTTTCCCTGCCAACCACTTCCCAGCATTAGTGCTGCCAGGGCTGCGGCTCAGACGGATCAGCCTCTAATCTAGGGAACAGCCTCCAGTTAATTATTCTGTACCCTCTGGGCCATGGCCAGGGTGACTCAGCACGAGGCAGCCCAACACAAAGACCAGCCCCCCCCACCTTGATGGGGTCCAGCCTCTACTCCCAGATGAGACACCCCACCGCAGACCCCCAGAAGTAGGGCCACGGGCAGCCCAAGGTGGGTAGATCCAGCCCTCTTCCCAGCCCCAAGGCGGGGGAGGGACACCTACCATCTTGCCCTGGGGTACCAGGGCAGGCTGGGCCCCTGCCCGGGGCTCAAGGCTTGGCACACCCCCGCACCAGCCCAGGCGCAAGAAACGTGGGAGAGGGTGGGCGGCAACAGCGGCACACGGGGGGCGTTATTTAGCAATGTTCTTTTATTTCCAGTTTTTAAGGTGAAAAGATGCCTTTTAAATCTTCAATTAAATACTCCATAAAGAAAAGAAGGAAAAGGAAAAAAAAAAAAAAAAAAAAAAAAAAAGAAGAAAAGAAGGAAAAAAAAAATTCGGTGGGGGGGAAAAAAAAAAAAATAAAAAGGGGGGGAAAAAAAAAAAAAGAGAAAATAATAATAATAATTATTTACAAATTCACGTGACCAGTAATTGAATCCTTGCTTTAATAATTACACGTGCGGCTCGTCACATCCGGCGCTCTATAAATACAGGGGACGCGGATGCGGGGGGGGCCGCCCCGTCACTTGCCCAATTGTGGCCTTAAACGTTTGGGAAGGGAGGATTGGGGGGGGGGGGGGGGGGGGGGGGGGGGGGGAGGGGGAGGGGGAAGTGGGGCTTTTTGGGAGGGAATTGGTGGTGGGGACAGCCTGGCCCAGAGAGAAGGGGTCACGCCCCCTCTCCCCTCCCTTCACCCTGCCCCCCCCCCCCCCCCCCCCCCCCGCCTCCTCTCTTGCCCTGACAGCCTCTCCCCAGGTGTCAGAGCAGGAGCTGGGGTGGGAAAAGGTTTATATTTAAAATAAAAAACCGTGGGGGAGGGGTGTGGGGAGGGTGGGGTGTCCAGGCAGTGATGGAGGAAGAGAGGGGACAGGGGAGAGGAAGAAATCAGGCTCCTGTCCCCAAACCAAATTTAATAAGTTTATATATATATAATCTCTCTATATTTCAGCAAGAAGTGGGGAGGAGGAAGAAGAGGGGGGAAAAGAGGGGAGATAATATCCCCGTCCTGTCCCCTCTCCCCATGACATGAGTCTGGGGGTGCTCTGACCCACTCCTGAAGACCTGGTGTGCCTGCGCTGGGAGGGAGGGGAGGACGGCAACAGCCGCCTCCATCAGTATCCGTTTATTATCATCGTGACAAACTAGTACAGGCCTCTCAAACAGAACCGGGACAGAGAAGAGAGGGAGTGGAGGAGAACCAAAGAGAGAGGCCTTTGGGGGGCACAGAAGTCCCTTGGCCCTGGCATCAGCAAGTCCGGGGATGGGGCCAGAGGTGGGAGAGGATGGAGTCGCTCCCCCGGGTGCCCCACTCACTCTCCCCACTTCCTCCTCCTCCTCCTCCTCACAGCTGCTCAGTTGTTGTCCGACTCATCCTCTGCTTCCCGAAGCCAGGTGAAAAAAGCTGTCACTGATTTGAGAGCCACCCCTTTGCCCTGCTGCTCAGATGGGTCCTTGCTGGACTCCCACTTGTAGAAAGCCTCTTCCTTGATGACGTCCTCATCATAAAGGGCATCAAAGAACATCCGCAGCAGGTCTAGGCAGGGGGGAACAAAGGGGTACCCTGATAATCCCCAGCCACCAGCCACTCTGGCTCAGGTGGGGATGCATCTGCCACCCCTTCTTCAGCCCACCCATCCCACAATACTCACTGGGAGGCTGGTCCAACTTCAATACCAATGCCTGCAGGGCATAGAGCGCTTGGAGCTCCTTCTGTTCGTCCCTCAGGTACTTCTGCAGCAGCTTGGCCTGGTTGCGGATGACTGTGGCATCCACACGGTAGGGGTTCTCAACTGTGGGAGATGGGACATAAGAGGGGAGGCATTGTGGGCCAGGGGATCCCTTCCCACCTCACCCTGGTACTCACAGATGATGGCTGAATGGCACACAGATGTCATCAGGGCCCTGATAAATGTGTTAGATGAGACCTGCTGCTCACTCAGGTTGGCCTAGAGGAGGGAAGGTTGAGGGGCTGTGAGGTGGGGAGGGCACTGAGGAGTTCCTGGGCCCACAGGTGCTGTGCCCACACGCTCACCTCGATCCAGTCATGTATTCTTTGGTTGTTTGGGTTCTCCTTCAGCAGTTTATCCATTTGTTTGCACAGCTCCTCTGAGGTTAGCTCCTTGCGGCTCGGCATGTCCGAGCTGTCCCCCATTGTGTACTCCAATTTCTGGGGGGAGTGGGCAGAGATGTTAAAAGCAGCACAGGGGAACACCATGCTCCTGGCAGCAAGACCCCTCACGGTCCCCCTGCCACAGCTTGGTTCTGTCTTGCTACTACTGGGCTCCCACCTGTTCTGTGACAAATTTGTTGACATCCTGGTCTTCGGGCAGGAATTCCTTCCAGCTCAGACCCCCATCCCGCCACAGCTTTCCTACAGTCTTCTGGCTCTGCAGGACAGACAGACGGCATCAGCACTGCATGCCCTCTATCTCCAGAGACAGAGATACTGTGGCTTGGCCATGCCATCTCCACGACCCAGACATTGCAAGACATCATAGAATCTCAGAATGTTTTGCACTGGAAGGAACCTTAAATATCATCTGATTCCAATCCCCCTGCCATGGGCAGCAACATCTTCCACCAGCTCCATCCGACTTGGTCTCGAACATTTCCATGGAGTGGGCATTCACAACTTCTCTAGGCAACCTGTTCCAGTGTCTCATCACCCTCACAGTAAAGAATTTCTTCCTTATCTTTAATCTAAATCTACTCTCTTTTAGTTTAAAACCATTACATTGTGTCCTGTTGCAACAATACCTTGGCTAAGAAATCTGTCCCCATCTTTCTTCTAGACTCCCCTTAAGTATTGGAAAGCTACTATAAAGTCTCCCTAGAAATTTCGCTTCTCCATGCTGAACAAACCCCAACTCTTCCACAGCCTGTTTTCATAGGGAACATGCTCCAGCCTCCTGACCATCTTTTACAGCCATCCTCTGCTGCTGCTTGAGCAGTCCCATGCCCTTTCACTGGGACCCCAGAACTGAACACAGTAATCAAGGTAATCCACAGTAATCCACCAGAACAGAGAAGGATGCCCCTGCCACCCCCTATGATGGCAGAGGGGTTAAATCCCTGTATTGTCCTGAACAAGCTGCCAGTTCCCCAAGGCAGCAGGCAGCAGCTATGTGTGCCCCATGCACTTACCATGGTCTTGCACAACAAGCCCAGCACCTCAACCAGCAGCGTGGTGGCCTTCCCAATGGGGACCAGAGGCTTTGTTATCTCTCTGTGGGGCACAACAGCACTGGTTGAACTATCTGCCCCAGGAGCCTCCCTGGGACCCCACAGCATCCCCACACAGGGGTACAGCCCCAACCTGAACAGCTCCTCCATGGGGATGCCTTCCTCTTGCAGAATGGGGGTGATGAGCTCAGCCAGGTACAGCCATATGTGCGGGATGTCAATTTCCATGTCTTCTGCAATCTCCAGGATCTCCCGCAGCCTGCAGAGGAGAGTAGGACCATTGGGATCCAGCAGCTCCCAAGCCCTCATTGGCAAGGGACCTCAGCAGGTCTCAGTGACAAGCCCTGGTCAAGGCAGCTCAGGGACCAGGTGGCTCCAGACCCTCACCCTTTGTAGTACTGCTCCTTGGATAGCGTGCCTGCCTTCACCAGCTGGCACAGCAAGATCCCCATGTGCTCGCGGGAGATGGTGCTCCTCTCCAGCGTGGACTCAATGCCATTCTGCACGAAGATGTAGAGCAAGGAGGGACTGCCCAGCTCCTGCACACATTGCAGGGCCTCCTGCAGGGAAAAGAGGGGGTCAGTACTGTCCCATGGTCAGCCCCTCTCCTTCATCCAGGCACCACCAAGACCCTGCCCAACTGCCCAGGGAAGCGGATGATGTGTTACAGGAGGCATGTGATGCTGTGCCTGGCTGCTCCCTCCTCTCACCTTCATGTCATTGATATGCAGGTACTCCTCTATGATCGCCTTGGATTTCTTCTCCAGCTCCTCTTCTGACAGTGCAGGCTTGGAGGATGCTGCAGGAGGTGCTGGCTCTTGCTTAACTGCAAGAGAGAGCAAGGGTCAGGCACTGCCTGGGAGAGGCAGAGCCCCAGCCTAGAGCCAGACCCCCAGGACACCACTCCTCCCCAGCTCACCAGTCTCTCGGCTCCTGTCCCGTTCCTCTGTCATGCTAGCAGCCTTGCGCACGGCCTCTGGGCCGCTCTGCTTCTCTCGTTCTCGGCTCCTGTCCTCTGTCTCTCTGCTGAAGCTCCTCTTGGTGAGGGCAGACCTGTTCCTGTCTGCTCGCTCCCCCCGGTCGGGACGCTCCAAGCGGTCACTGCCCTTCTCTAAACGTGATTCCCGGTCTCCTCTGTCCCCAGCCTTCTCTGATCTGTCACGGCTGGAGCTGCTCCTGGGTGGGAAGAGACAGATGCAATGTCAAGAACCTATCACCACCCTCCCTGACCACAGATGGCAGAGCTCTGTAAGGTAAAGCTATCCCACTCCAGTGATCTCTTCTTGCACCTGACCACCCTCAGAAGAAAACACTCAACCCTGTTTCTCCCCTGTTCCAGCTCATGCCCTTTACTTTTCCTTCTCTGGCTTGGCATGGCTCAGCAGACTCTGGCCAAGCACAGCCACTTCTCCTCAGCAAACCCAACTGGACATGGTGCTCCAGTATCCACAGAACTCCCTCCAGTTCATCAAATGTCCATCTGGTCCTGGGACCTTCTTTAATGCAGACTCAGACAACGAGGTGCCCTAAAGACCAGTCTTGCCACAGGGCATTATTCCAGCCCAGGTGCCATAGGTTTGCCTATGCACTGATTAACCACTGCCCATTTCAGGGGGTTCCTCCCTGAACTGCAGACCCACACATCAAAGCAGGGATGGCCTCTCACCTCTGCACCACGCGGCGGGACTCCATGCTCTCGGCTGGCGTCGACTGCTGGAGCGCTGAGAAGCGGTTCAAGGTGCTCGTGGCTGGTCGCCCTGAATCAGATGCTGGGCGTGAAAAGAGGGGAGTCTCAGAGTTCAGCACCTCCCCAGTACAGGAATCACCAGGGGAAGGATCCCCTGCTCCCACCCTGTCCAACAGCACCCAGCCAGTCTGACACTGCCTACCTGAATCTGCAGGCTTCGTGCCAGATCCTCCACTGCTACCTTTGCCCCAGCTCAGTCGCCCACCTGGCGCAAAAAGCTGGTTGTTGGAGTCGATGGATCCAGGCTGCAGGTGGAGAAACAAGAGTCAGCACTGAACCCTACACCAAGGTAGAATCTGGGCCAGGCAGCCAGCTCAGCCACCCACTCTGCACCCTCAGCCTCACCTTGGTGATCTTTGTTAACCGGCTGGTGTCAATGGGTCTGTTGCCTTTACTGATGGGCACTGTGTTCCAGCCATCATCTGCAACTAGGCTCCCACGTCCACCTGAACACAATGGGGAGAGACATAAGGTGCAGTTTGGCTTCAGTGCCCAGCAATAGCAACCCACCCCTAGCAGCCTCAGGTGTTCCCAAGCTCAAGGACTTACTGCTGGAGGATGGCCCAGGGGGTCCTCTCCTCTTGTCCTTTGACATGAGCTGCTGCACTTTAATGTGTTCCCGATGTTCCTCCATTTCTGCTTCCTTGTGGATCTGGTCAATGGTTTTGGGGCCCTGGTCTCCTCGCCGTGGTACCCAACTATTCTGCAGTGGCCAAGGAAGAAAAGAAGGCACTGAGCTGGCTGGAAAACCGAGGCAGACACATTTGCCTTTCCCAGCCATCCCACCCTCAAAGCCTCAGGCCAGTCTCCTGCCTCCCAGTCTCCCCATGTGCTGTGGCAGCTTTTGGCACAGAAGGACTCAGTTTCCAGAGCCCTGCTGCATTAAACAGCTGCCAATTACTGTGTGCCCACTACCACTACCATGCTAGCCAAGGGTTGGGAGCTAGCACGGTGTCTCTGGGGCTGGCCGTATCTTACAGTCACCTCTACCTTACTGGAAATAAACAGACTGTTAGCACTCAGAGGACACAGGCCAGCAACTGCATGGGACAGAGGACAATCCCCAGGCATGCACTTACCCGTCTGAGGTCAATCACATCCTGCAGCATGAAACGGATTCGGGATGATGTCTTCTTCTCTTTGATGATCTTCTCCATCTGATTGAAGTACTGGTCCATTCTAGGCTACAGAGGGACAGAGACACAGTCACATCCCTCCCAAAGGCAAGGGCAGAGCAAGGCAAGGCAGAGCAGAGCAAGGAGTACCTTGGCCTTCTCAAAATCCAAGTCCTTGCCAATGGTGGTAAGCAGGCGGCAAAGGCACTCAAGAGACTCCTCATCATGGTTTTTGAGCAGCTTCACCACACAGTCATGCATGATGGCTTCTGTCAGCATCTTCAGTTTGAAGAGTTCTCCAATAAACTTGATGTTGCCCAGGGATCGCCGGCGGGCCTTGTCCCGCGCCTCCTCCAGCTCATCCTTCATGCGCGCCTTCTCCTCGGGCTATGGAGGGGGTGAGGGGCACAGCAGGGCAGCTCAGAGCCTAAAGCTGCTCCAAGGACACCTGCACCAGCCCTCAGCAACAGCCTCCCACCCCAACTTACAGCACTGGCATCGTCCATCTCCTTTTGCCGCTTCTCAAAGATCTCATCATCGTCCTTGTCCTTCTCAAACTCCTTCTGGCAGCGGTTGAGCAGCAGTTTGCGGAAGTTCACAGTCACTGTGGGCTTGTCTGTGGTGGGCACTTTGAGCTGCAGGGTGAGGTACAACCCAAGCAAGAAGTGTGAGTCATGTATCTCCCAAAATCTGGTCAGCTAAGCTCCAGGCACTCCTCAAACCAGGAAAACACCACCCTACACCCTTGAGATGCCCTGCTCTGGACTTGGATCTCCAGTCCACACAGCCCAGTTTTCCACACCCTGTACAGAAGGACCTGCACCCTGCTGAGCTCAGTCAAGGCCCCCCACCTAAATTCCTGCCACCTCTGCAGGAGACTTCCCCAAGTCCTGCTCACCCCCATAAGGCAACGGCACATGTTAGCATAGGCAACAGAGAAGTTTGGCTCCGAGATGGCCTTCTCGAAGACGAGGTCGATGACACCCTTGAGCCGCTCCTCCGTGTCGATGGACAACTCCATCACCTGCTTCATCAACTGCTGGAACATCTGGGGTGTCAGCTTGTTGAGGATGCTGCGGACACGGCGGAGCAGTTCCTGAGAGGACAGCAGAGTCAGCAGGAGCTGAGGACATACTCCCCTGCCCTCCCAACACCCACCTGTCCTGGCTCTAACCTGTGTCTTAATGTTCTCAGGATCCTCCTCCTCGGAGGCACGCTTGCTGCTGGGTTTCCAGGCCTTCTCAGCCTTGTTTAGCTTGACATCCTCATTGAGGGACACAGCAGCAATGATTTTACGGGGTTCCTTCCTCTGGCTCTGCTGGGAGCGGCGGGGACCCAACCCTGAAGGCTGACATGGTGAGAAAAAAGACTCAGCTCCTTGCTCTGTGACCAGCCAGGCCAGCTCCCAGAGTGTTTCCAACTGCCTTCTCAGATCCTCAGCTCCATCACAGATTATCAGTGGCCCAGACACAGTGGCTCAAAAGCTTGATCATCACAGAGGCGGAGGGGTACAGCATGGGTGGAGTAAGCAGATACTCACCAGGCCCCGGTTGCCCATGACAGGCCGGCCAAGGTTGGCAAAGGAAGGGGTGAAGTCAGGACTGCAGTTCATGCCACTGAGGCGGATGGGGTCTAGCGCCCGCAGTGGGGTCTTGTTGGCCTGCAAAGGTACACAGGGCTGAGGATGCCCGGGGGCAGAGGAGCGGGACGGATCCATCCCCCAGCCTCAGTGCCGGGACAAGGAACTGGAAAGAAGGCCCAGAGGTGCTCCCACACACCAACCCCCCAACTCAAGGCTCATTGCAGAAGCTGCAACAGAACCCTGAGCACCAGCAGATGAATTCCTGCCCTGCCTTGATATGGCACAGAGGAGCCAGACTCCCACCTGGGTACCACCCACGCTCCCCCAATTTCCAGGGCCGCACCGACCTTGTCCAACACCACATCTGTGATCTGGGGCAGCCCCTCAGGTTTCTGCATGCTTGCAAAGATGAACTGGAAGCCGAGCAGAAACTCCCGATCGTATCGTTTCTTCTCCTCAGGGTTCAGTGGCTTCCATTGTTCTGAAGTGGAGGGCAAGAGAGAGATCCTGATGTGGCCTGTCCCACAGCCTGCAACCCAAGCTATAGCAGGTCTGGACCCACCCAGGGACTAGTAAGGTGGAATGTAAACAATCACAGTGCTTTTTCCAGCTTGGTGCACCACAACCACGATTCTGCTTGCTTAGACAGAAAGCCCAATGTCACTCTGCCTCCTGCCAAGACCCTTGCCCCTGAGGCCTCTGTCCCCCATCCCATGCCAGACTTAGGGACAAAAGAGGAGGGCAGCGTGAGGTTTAGGACAGCTGGACCATGCCACCTCCACCCTTCCTACCACCAGGTCTGGAGGCAGTGTGGCTCCCAGTAGAAACCTGGGCCAAGGCATGGCTAACCTTCCTTGTAACGGTACTTCTGGTCAGCAGTCTTGCCCTTCTCCGGAGCCAGCTTGTCCTCCTTCTCCTCCCACGTCTCCTCTGACTCCTCCTGCGGACGGGCAGGGGCTGCATCCTCCACTTCACAGGCAGGGGCGGATGCTGGGGGCTTGTTCTCCACCTCTGAGGCACTGTCGCTGATCTGAGACTGCATCAGGAAGGACAAGGACAGCAGTCACCCCTCGAGCCAGGTCCTGCCCCCTCCACCTCAGAGCCAGGCGTCCACCCATTTCCTCAGATCCTCATTACCATCATGGAGCATCAGTGGCCCAGACACAACGTCATAAAGCAGAACGCATCACAGGAGGAGACGGGACACAGGGTGACCCCTAGACACCCCTGGGACACTCACCTCTTTAAAGGCATCCAGCAAATCGCCTACTGCCTCCTTCTTGTTCAGCTCCTTCATCCTTCGTTTCTTCTTTGGCACTGACACGGCGACTGGGAGGAGAGGCAGAGATATGAAATGAAGGAACCCTCCCAGCTCCCAGTGTACTGCAGCATCAGCTCAGGGGCCACCAGCAATACCCCAGTAACAGCACACAAGCTTCAGGATGGGGCCACAAGAAGCCACAGGGATGTGCCGTGCCAGCACAGCCTGTCCCCAAACACACTGTGTACCCACCCAGGCATCTGCAGCCCTGCAGATCATACACACAGCCTACCAAGCTACCCCTGCCCCGCCAGGCATGCACCCCAGAATACACCCCACACAGACATACCTCTCCCCATCTAGTCACTGCATCCCAGATTACCCTGTGCCTCTCCAAAGTGCTCACACCTCTTCCCTAGTATAGTGCTCCCCATCCTCTTCAACAGGATCCCCACAGACACCAGCATCTCTCTGCAGGGCAACCCTTATAGGAACACCCCCAAACACATCTCTGCCTCCATACATGATCCCCTGTCACCCCTATACACCACCCCATACAGAGGTGCTTCCCAGAAGTAGATCTGTCCCCAGGGTAACCTCCTATACCCCTCTGTATCCCTGCACAGGATACTCAGTACAAACATATCCTATGTACTCCCCTCCCTTATCCTCCGTCCAGCACCCCTACCTAACCCTCACCCTCCCGTGCAGGATGCTTCAAAAAGAAAAGCAAACAGCAAAACCCAATATATCATCTCTTCAGCACATCTTCAGGACACTCCACTACACCAAATGCCCCATACCGCTAAAGCTCTGCATTGCCCCTGCCATCCCTTCACCTGCTGCACCTCCCAGTGCCTCCAGACAGCTGGGGACAGCCCTCACCTACAACTGAAATACACCTGCCCTACACCCCCACAGAAGGCACCACATGAAACATACTTCCTCCAGAGCACCCCACAAACTGCACATATGCCCTATGGTCCTGCATACAGATGCATCCTGCGGGTACCTCCCTCCATGTCCCCAACCACAGTAACCATGGCCCCAGCAATCCAGCACCCCACACCCATGTCTCCTGGCTCATCTAACCCCACCCCTTCTCCAATACTCTCCCTGTAATCTATGCCAAGTACCACACCTGGGTGACCCTTTCTGCATCATCCAACACCCACCCTGGGGCACCCTGCTGCCCCACACCCCCCCAGCCCCAACCTTGCGCGGTCGCCTCCGAGGTCTGTGAAGGGGCAGGGGTCGGGCTTGAGCTCCGCTCCTGGGCCTCACAGGGGCCTTCACTCTCCTCCTCTTCCTCCTCCTCCTCTGCTGGTGGGGAGGCAGGGGTGCCAGGCTGGGCTGGTTCCTCAGGCTCTGAGATGGGGGTGACATCCGACTCAGGCTGCTCCTCACTCGGCTCTGCTTTCCTGGTGCCCTCCACTCCATTGGGCAGGGACAGCTCTTCAGGCTGGGCAATGGGAGAGTCCAGGGTGGGCACAGGCACCGGTGTGGACACCGGCTGGCACACGGGCACCTCAGGGACCGGCTCAGGTGCCTCTTCTAAAAGCCCGTTGGCCTCGGTGGCGGGCTCGGCGGGAGGCTCGGGGCAGGGCTCTTCCCGGGGTGGCGGTGGGCTGGGGGAGGAGGGTTTGGCGGGCGCTTCGGGGGCCTGTGGTACAACAGGTGGGGGCGACGGCACGGCCGGCACCGGGGACACGGCTGGCATGGAGGGGACAATGGGCACCAGAGGCACCTCAGGGAGCACTGGTGCCTGTGGGGCAGGCTCTGGAATGGAAATGGCAACTTCCTCCTCCTCCACAGCCACCGTGTCCATGACAGGCGTGGGTACAAGGGGCAACTCCACAGGCCCTGGCACTGTAGTGATGGCGCTAAACGTCTTGTGCGGGTCGGGCGGCGCCTCGCCCAGCTCCACTTTAGTGTCCACATCCACGGGGGGCTCCACTGCCATCACTGTCACTTCTGAAAGCACCACAGGCTCCACCTCGGGGATGAGGGGAGGGGGAGGTGACGGGGATGCCGACTTGCTGGGCTCCAGGGAGACAGGCTTGCTCACCACCAGCGCGGGTTTCGGGCGGTCATCTGCAAGGTAGGCAGCATTAATAGGCAGCTCTCCAATCCCCTGCTCACCATGCATCCTCCCCCAGATCCCTCTGTCTGTAGGAGAAGTGCCAACCCACATCACAAATGGGTGGAGGGACAATGGGGGTTCTCCAGTGCCCAGGGGACAGCTGGAGCGAGCAGAAAGCCCCCATGAATTCTTCTGGGCCCAACATGGGGACAACAGTCCCCAGGTACATAGAGAATGCATCTGATCCCACAAAGCCCAGGAAAACCAAGGAACAGCAGTACTGGCATCTCATACCCTGCAATGTCAACACAGAGACCCCGGCATTAACCATGCCAGCTGGCACACTCGCCCCCCAGTGCAGGCACTTACCGGGTCGGACAATAACAGCTACATGGGGGGTCTCTCCATTGGCCTGGGGCTCTAAACCGCTTCCAGCCTAGTGGGGGCAAAGAGAGCGATCAACAGGGCCCTCTGCACATCCCACTGCCCCAGCCAGGGAGGCGGAAGGTCCCCTTACCTGTGGAGGGGTGGGGGTAGATGAGGTCCTTGCTCCGGACATGATTTCTTCAGTGATGTCTTTGCCTCCTTGGTTGGGGTCTCGTATCCGGATCTGTCCAAAGGTCAGGGCACAGAGGGGAAAGTTATCAGCAGGGTGGGGAACACAGCACACAGGACACTCTCCTTCCCTAGGCCAAACACCCCTAGGACACCCCTTTCTCCAAGGACAGAGACAAGAAGCTCATTCATCACTGTGCCTGCTCTGGGTATACAGAGGAGGATCACCAGGTGCCACCTCCCTCCCACAGGGCACAGCATCCCACAGACAACTACCCGTCCTAATGCTCACCACGAAGGGACAGTGTGGGGCAGGGAGAGTCTTGCAAGCCATCATGCCAGGCAGTTAGAGCCAGGGGCATGTCTCCAGGCCAGCATTCATCTCTGGGAGTCAGGAGATCTCAAAGCATAACAACCACAGTGGCACAAGGCAGCAGTGACCACCCTCCTGCCTCAGGCATAGCACAGAGGAACAGCCTTAGCATGACAAAGTCAGAGTGAGCTCCATCTCACAAAAGGCACAGCCCATACACCCACAGCCTCACTACCCCTGTACCCTGCTGAGAAGCGAGTGAGGGGTGCATGTGGATCTGGGATCCCAGTGGCAGGGGACAGTGCAGCCCAGGGTCTTGCTCTCCCCACCCTTAAGCATGACCTGCTCCCAGAGCAGCAAACAGAAGACACAGGGTACCAAGGCCCCTCTGTGAGGAAATGTCAGCACCTCCCACCCCCTAGTTTGGGGCCATGACAGCAGCTGCCTGGCTCCCCACTATAAATAGGCCCCACGCAAGGCCTCCAAGCAGCGGCATCTCCGGGAGCAGACAGCAGTTGGCAGCCAGGCGCGGCACACACACACAGCCCTCTCCTCCCCCCCCACCCCGACGCCGTGACTCAGCACAATGCTGCTCGCTGGGACAGCCAAGGTCGCGGCACCCACCACACACCCCAGCCCCCCTGCCAAGCCCCCGGGCCAGGGGGTAGCATGGCTGCATGCCACCCTTCTTTCCTGCTGTAGCACAGCCCATCCCACACACCACGGGCACTCAGGGCTGGCACCATCCCCTCCTGCACACGATCCCCCACACACAGCTGAAGGCATTTGACTCCTTACCGTCTTGCGTTCTCGTTTGGGGGGTATCGGCGGCTGCTGGCTCACAATGACCTGAGCAGTGGGGACCCCCGCTGGAAACTGCTGCACCCCCTGTGCTGGGTAATAAGCACCCGCTGGAGGAGAGGAGAGAGCGTCAGACTGCTCAGCTCAGGTCCTCTGAGCTCGTTCTGGGGTCCCCCTGATTCAGGAGCCCGGGGAGCCCGTGCTGCTCTGCAGCGATCCCCCATCGCATCCGGCCCAGATCTTCCCAACTCGCCTGACTGGCCTGACCGAATTCCTTCCCCATGAAGCAGAGCGTCCCCGCGCCACCCCCACGCCCAGTCACAGCCCTGCAGGCGCCCGCCATGCCCACCGGCTCCACACCACTGATGGCCTTGCTTGGACATTCTGCCATGCCCAATATGGGCGTCCATGCTCCACGGGCAGCTGCCTTCCAGTTGGTGTCCTTATCTCCCCACAGACAGCACCAGCCTCAGGGCGGCACCAGCCAGCCCTGTCCACACCCTCCATTCACACCCAGGTCGAGGGGTTCCAGCTTCCTGAGCCCCTGGCAAACCCAGTCCAGAGGAGGGAGCTGTGCAGGGGCCAGAGGCAGAGCTGGATCCCATCCAGTGCTGGCACAGACCCCAACTCCTCCCAGGGCATCCCCAAGCATTACCTCTAGAGCAGTACAACGAGGGCATGTAGGGGACTGGACAGGCACAGCTGAGCCCCAGGCCCTTCTGGCTCCAATGCCTTCCTGGCTGAACTGAGCCCTGAACTTGTCCCAGGTGCTCTGTGAGCCAGAGAATCCTCTGTCTGCCCAGAGCAGACAGGGTCACCATACAGACCTTATCTCAAGATGGGCTAGGCACAAGGAAATGGAGGGAGAGCCTGAGCTACCCAGCCTTGTGCACCAGGAAGGCCAGCCTGGGACATGACCTGCCAGGCCACCCACAGTCTTGTGGGCAAGGGGCACACCGCTGCCAGTTCCTCTGGAAACAGCTGCCGTCCCAAAGCAGAGGTTGGGAGCAAACTCATCCCAGGACCCTGCAGAGACATCCTGAGGATGCCCCAACACTGGGCACAAAGAAGCAGCTTGCCTTGACCCAAGCACCAGAGACAGTCTCTGTCAGGGGCCACCTCGTTCCTCCAAGGGGCCAGGTGGGCACCAAAACAAGAGGGAGGGAAAACAGGCACGTACCTGGCTCAGAAAAGGCCCATCTCTACCCTGACTACACTTTGCTGAAATGCTGGGGCTGGACCAGAGGCCTCAGCTCACATTTCTGTGTCTGCCAGGCCTCCCAGGAGCAACTAAGTCTAAATATAGTCACAGCTTGGGTAACCAAATACAACTGGAGGGAAGAACAGGGGGCTGCCCATACCATAGCTCCCCAGCGCCAGGAGAGGGCAGCCACAGAGCATCCCAATGCCCCCAGCTCAGCTCCTTGGGGAGCAGAGCGCTGAAGAGTGATCAGCAAGCACAAAACTGCTCACCACCTTGACAGTGAGACAGGGAATAGGGGATAAAGTCTGCCCTGACCGTTGGCCAGGAGAGTTAAACATTAAATGGCCCAAATTTGGAAAAGAGTGGGGGTGGCTGCACCAGTGGGACAAAATGCACAGCCTTCAGTGCTGCTGGGAGACAGGCAACATCCCCTGCACCCCAGAACAGCCTGTAATGGAGTCACAGACACAGACCAACAAGCTGACAGAGGGGTCTGTGCTCAGCTCCTGACACCAGAGGGGGCAGCAGGAAAACCAAGAGAGCAGAAAAACAGGGGAGTGCTGGGGCTGAAGAGCACTGGAGAGCAAAGCAACCCCCCAGTCTGTACCGTAAGTCCCAAATTCTGTGGGGCTGGCTCCAGGGTAAAAACTAGGGGCACCAGGCTGGACCGGGTACTGCTGGGTTGGGACGACGTATGTGGAGCGACCCTGCAATGGGGGAGAAGAAGAAAGGTCAGTTACTGATGCTGCGGGGCACGGATGGACCCCCCAGATCACTGACATACCCCCAGAGCTGCCTGTGAACCAGCTGGGCACCAGGGCAGGGAGCAAAATGCACCAGGTGTCTCAGGGGCCTGCCAGGGAGGGTGACCAGCACTGCCTGCTGTTTCTTCACAGAGCCAAGCAACACCCAGTTCTAATCACTGGGTGCCCAGAGAGCCTGGGAAACTCCTTCTGCCCTCCTAAGAGAGACCTGGGCTACAAACCGAGCCAACAACGCCCTCACCAGTGACCACCCCAGTCCCCATGTAGCGTCCAGGGCACGGCCCTCACCTGTCCAGGAATGTAATAGGCTCCTTGAGAAGGTGTGTAGGATATCTGGGAGGGTATCATCATCACCTGGGAAGCAGCCGGATACACATGGGCAGGGGGGCCGGGGCGGGCCGTTGTGGTACTCGGCACACGGGACGCGCTGGCGGGAGGCTGCGCCCTGTTCTGGTAGAAATGCTTGGGGAGAGATGGGGCACAGCGTCAGGCAGAGCGCCGGCACGCTGACCCAGCACCAACACACCCAGGGTGGGACACCCCTGTCCTGCTCACACCAGGAGGACCAGCCTAGCTGTGCACAACACCCAAAAAGTCAGCCTAGGCACAAGGAATAGCTCCACGGGAAGAAGAGGGAAGGACATCCCACCCACCACCGGGAGGACACTCAGCTCCCCGCCCCCCCTCCAGCACTATCCTGTGTCCACACACCTTGGGGACCACCTGGGTCCACCCGACCCAGCTCATGCCTGGTGTGGGCTCCTCCCAGCCTGATGGGGGCCGCCAGCTCCAGTGCCAGGAGCCGGCCACCACCACACGCAACTCAGCGGCAGCAGGTCCCAGCGTGCTCCGTGCCGGTTCCCGGAGCTCGCACGGAATGCTGGGACCTGTAGTCCCGTCGTGCCCGGCCACACTGCAACCGGACAGCCAGCCGGCTGGAGTCAGCTATTCCACCTTGGCCCACGTCCTTCATCCCAACCCAGCTTTTCCACTGGGGAGGCGCATCCCTGGGAGCGGCAGCTCAAAGCCCAGCAGCGAGCGGGCAAGAAAGGGTCCACGCACACACCCCAGAGCAAGGAGAAAGCTTTACCTGAAGAGACCTGAATCCTCCCTGTTAGCAAGCGCACATGTACGGAGGGAAAAGGGGAAAGAGAGACAGGAGTTACCCGCACTGGGACAGGGCTTGGGTGCAGGGTAGATGGCACAGGAGCAGAGAGAAGGCTGGGGAGCCCTTCGCCGGAGCTCCCACACCTGCCAGGGTCTCCTGTAAGGACCTCCAAGGGGCGGGGAAGGGGTTTGAGGGGCTGCCAGCTGGCACAGCTAAGAATGTCACTGGATCTGTCCCCAGTAACTCCTCCACACAAGAGGGTTGATGGAGGTCTAGAGCCTTGCACAGCACCACAAGACCTTGGGAAATCCCCTCTAATTAGTGAGGAAGAGAAGAACAAGGAGGGGCACAGACAGAAGCAGCAGCCCCAGCTGGGGTTAGCACAGGCACAGCCACATGCTGCAGGCTCCATGCAAGGAGAAAATTGGGGAAGACACTGCAGGGAAACTCCCCCAAAAAGTTGAGTGGGTGTCCCCTACTTTCCTCAGGCTAGCCCATCCCCCAGCCCTGGGGTTCCCATGTGCTCCCCAGCCCCTTCATGCCCAAGGTGGGTGTTCCTGTGCAGTGTCGGAGCAGGATGCTTGGCATGCAGGATTGGGGAAGTGGGTTAGTACCTGCTGGTGAATAGCCCGAGGCCCTGCTGGAAACTGAGAGAAGGAGGTTTGGGGCAGGGGAGGAAGGAGAGAAAAGCAGTCACTCGGTGGGCATCCCTGGCTGGAGGCATCTGCACCCCCACCCCAGAGGCGGGAGGTCCCTGGACAGTAGTCTTGGTCTGGATCGTGGCTGTGCTCCCCCTCACAGACTCATGCCAGCCCCAAGGGGCACCACAGGGCTCCTTGCACTCCTAGGCACCACAGCATCGGAGGCTGCTCAGCCAGGAGACAGAAAGCTGCTGGATCCACCCCATAACCCCCTCCAAAAGGGAACAAAGCCCTTACCTGGCGTGGCTGAGAAGGCGTATTCATTTGTGAGGTCGGTGCCGGGTTAAAAACCACAGGTGCCGTCTGACCGGGTGGGAACGTCGGCTGGAGGGAGGTACGGAGGGAAGGAGATGGTACCACTGCCCCTGGAGTGAACCAGGGATGCAAACTGGGTGCCCACCCCCCCCACAACCCGAAGAGGCCAGTTACCTGCGGCAGTCCGGGAGAAGGGGCAGGGTGTGGGGCTGTTGGGGCTCCTCCTGTGGGCTGTGGAGCTTTGTTCATTTCATGGGGTTGTGCATAAGGATCCCCTCGCTATCTGTGGGAACAGGGACAGCAGGCATAAGCTGGAGGTGGGTACCACCCTGGGCATCTATCTCCTATCTATGTAAACCTCAAAACCAGGGGATCTTCAGCCCTTTAGCATAAAGCCAGACACCAGCCATGCCCCAGAGACTTCATCACACCCGAGCACAGATCCCCAAGGCAACCACTCCTGCCCCACTGGGGCACAGGGAGAGGGTGGGCACCACTAGGACATGGATCCTGAGCAAGTTCCCACGTCCTGCAGAGCAAAGTCCCCCATTGTGCTCTAAACCCAGCTGCACACACCAACAGGACCAAACCCCCTTGAGGCGACATCACAAAACCCAGCTAGGCACCCCAAACAAGCAGGCACCAGTGCCTGTGACCTGCTGCCAGCACACAGGCCACCACTAACTCCAGGGGGCAGGGTGAGCCGGCAGCACCCCAGCGTCACTTGTGCCCGGTCTCCACCCCAGCTGACCTACTAAGCGCTTCCCCTGGCCGGCCAAACCTGTTCCTGCCAGTGATGCCGGGTTCCCAGCACACACCACAAACGCCTACCAAGGATGGCAGGGAACAACTCCGGCATGTCCCCCCCCCGCCCCTGACGCTGCCAACGCTCCTGCCAGGAAGACGCTGAAGCCCCTCAACACTGTCACCACCCAAGGCAGCCTGGGCACCTTCCTGGCTGTCCTAGGAGTGACTTGGCAGCCAGCGTTGCTCTCCCCGCCCCAGTGCAAAGGCCACTGGGGGAGAAAGAACAGGTGGTGCCGCCCCAACCTTGCAGCCTGCCAGGGGTTCCCTGCACCCCATGGCACCTGGCGAGCCCACCGGTCGGCACAAGCGCTATAGGGAGAATCTGCAGTGCCTCCTGTAACCTGACGCCTGGCCGCGTCAGCCCTGCTTCAGGGCACTGCCAGGCATGTCCCACGGACACGGGCCCCCACTGGCATCCCCGGGGGGGCCCAGATGCCCTGATCAGTCTCCCCACCTCAGGGTTGTACCCTGGCATGAGGGGAGTGCTACTCCAACATAGGGATCCCCCAGCCACAACCTCAGTGGAGATGGGTCCTGCTGGGCTTTCAGGAGATGGCAAAGACTGGGCTGCATCCCCTCGGTGCTCCCCCCAGCCCTCTACTCACCAGGGAACCGAGGATCCAGTACAGGCAGGCTGGTAGGGGCTACCTGGTACGCTCACTCTGCACAGCCCTGGGACAGGGCAGCCTGGGCCATCTTAGCTCGGCCTTAGCACCAATCTCCCCAAAAGAGAGGAGGGGGAAGGGTGTCACACAGGGTATCGGGACACCCAGAGATGCACCCACTACCAGTAAAACCGGAGGTGAAAAGAATACTCACCCCCCCGCGGGAAAAATCTGGGCCGGCTGAGCGGGCCTGCAGAGACCGTTCATCCGACTGACTTGGAAAGAGAAGGGAAGGGGAAAGAAAGATCAGCCCGGGGCGGGGGGAGCCCAGACCGAGTCCCGCGCTGGCCGCTCCCCGGCCGGCCCAGCGGTGCCCCGGGTGCAGTCCCGTCCTGGGGGAAGAGGGGATCGCCGCCGCAGGGTTTTGCAATAGGAGGAGCCTCCGCGGCCGCTGCCTCCCCCGCGTCGGGAAAGGCCAGGCCCACGGCCTGCACTGGGCCCGCAGCCGAGGCGGGGGGGACCCTGCCGAAGGCTAGGTTCTGGTGGGACACGGAACGGCCGGACTCAGTCCGAACAGGACTCTGAGGGGCTGAAAGGGTACAAGACGGGGGGGGTCCACGGCGGCGGGGCCACGCCAGGCCAGGCCGCGGCGCCGGCCCAGGAGGAACTGGTCCAGCCAGGCCCGAGCCTGGCCTCGCCCCCAGGCCGAGGCGGCGGCCCAGCCGGCTGGCGCTGGCGGCTCCGTCCTGGGACTGGCGTGCAGGCCCAAGGCGCCAGCACCATCTTGACGGCGGGTGGGGAAGGCCGCGGGGGGAGAGGCCGCGGCGGCATCCGGCGGCCCCAGTCCCCCCCTAAACAGCGCACACACACACACGCTGTCCCCCCCTCCCCCCCCCCCCCGCGGCGGCCTCTGCCAAGGACACGTGTCACTGCCGGCCGCCGCCATGGCCCGCGGCCCCACCGGCACCGGCACGGACGAGTGGGGCGGGGGCGACGGGGCACACACCACGTGCGGCAGCGGCGGGCCTAGGCGGGCGCGGAGGCACGAGCACGTGCGCGGCGGCGGCGGAGCGCACACCGGCCGGCACGTGGGGGCACGGAGCCGACTGGCGCCTCGCGGGACCACCGAGGCAGCGGAGCCGGGCCGGGCCCGACAGGGAGCGGAACTGAGGCAGGGCAAGGGAGGGTGCCGGCGGCGGGGCGGCGCCCACGTGGTGGTGGCGGCGGTGCGGCGGAACCCGGCGGCGCGAAGTCTGGAAAATGGGGGGGACATGAGGCAGCCCGCGGCCCGGTACCGGTACCCCCCACCCCCACCCCACCCTTCCACCCGCCCCCCCGCGGCGCGCGCCCGCCCCGCCCCCGCCCGTTACCTTCAGTCTCCTTCAGCGCGCGCGGCCCGACGCAGCCGCAGCGCAGCGCAGCACGACCATTTCCGGAGCCGCGCCGCGCGCAGGGGCGGGGCCGGGCCGAGCCGCCGCGGGGGAGGGGCGCGCGGGGGGCGGGGCGCCGCGCCTGAGGCCGCTGCGGGCAACCGGCCCGCGGCACGTGACGCCGGCGCCGCGCCCCGACCGCCGCTGTCACGTGCGGAGGGGCAGGGCTATGCGGGAAACGCTCCCTGCGCGCGCGACGACCACGCCCAACGCTCCGGTACTGCCCGTGCGGCAGCACGTGGAGCGCCGCCGCAACTGGCAGCCACGCGAGACCTGCACGCACCCGAGCCCCAGCATCTACCCGACCCACCCTAGACCCAGCATCACCCTGACCCGCACCCACGTGGGACACAGCATCTACCCATCCTGCACTCAGGCGAGATCAACACCCCCCGCGATCCAGCATCTCCCCGACCTGTACCCATCCATGACCTGCCACCCACAGCCACCAGCACCCCCCTGGGACTCAGCATTACCCTGACCCCCACCCACCAACAGACATTGCCAGTTTTAGGAACAGGACAGGCCAGTGTTCCTCTTTCTTAAAAATACATCCCCTTTAAGCCCCTACCCCAAGACCACATCTAACCTGATACCAGCTCTGCAGCAGAGCTTTGTGCACCTACAAGAGGGTCAGCTGAAGCTTGTGTGCCCCCACTCAAGACCATCTCTAGCTGGGGACAGGCAACGTGGTGCCACTAATGCAGAGAAAGGAGTTGCATGCTGTGGTCACAGGACAGGGAGGGGTGGGAGCCAGACCCATTGGATACCAGGTAGACCTATCTTCACCCAATTTGTCAAGGTCTGCCCTGTGCCCAGACAAGCCCCAGGAACAGGGACCCTTGAGGGGATCAGAGCCCAGCCCCAACACAAGGAGGGTACAGCACCACTAGAGTCTCTGCATACTTTATTTCCTTGACTCTCAGTAACAAAAACAATAAACTAAGTCTTTTTTCCCTCCCTCTCAAACCACCTACCCACCCACCAACCCCCTTCCTTGGCTTAAACATCATAGTTGGGGTTCTTGCGGAGGATCACAAATCCCTCCAGGATGGGTGTCACGGGTACATGCTCCTCCGTGGCCAGCTCAGCCCGTTCTCCATGTGCCAGCAGCACTGGTGTTGTGTGAGTCTGGAAGCCAGTGATGGTTTTTGGCTTGCCCGCCTGGCCCACCACATCCACAGCCTGCAAGACAGGAGCAACATAAATGTCAGGGACACACAGGGACACCAAAGCAGTTCATGACCTGCTCTGGTTGCCCTTTACCTGTCCCACCCGAACCGACACAGGCAGAGGTCGCAGTTCCTCATCAAAGGTGACCAGCATGCGGGGCTGCATGGCAGCAACGAGGCCATAGAGAACATAGTGGGACTTGCCTAAGATAACTGGAGGAGAGACAGGAGTAAAAAGGCTGGGCAGTGCCCACCCCATGGGGCAGAGGGGTGCCAGAGTGGTGAAGCCCACAGTACTTACTGTTGCGCACATCCAGGAAGGACACAAGGACAGTCAGCAGACCGGCCACAGCCACCTGGCTCATGAGCTGGCGATCACTGTGGTAGGGGCAGAGTGTGAGTGTCCCCTTGCCCAGGTGGGTCAGACCCTGGTGTGACAGAGAAATGGCAAAGACATGAGAGAGCAGTAGGGTATCACCTGAGACCCTCCACCAGCCTTGCCCTGAAGGAGGATGGCATCTCTAGGATACCACTCCCCTCCCACATCCAGGGCAGGGACCCCAACTTGCCCTTTCCTTGCCATGAGTGCAAGATCATCACCTGGGCTAACCGCACCATGAAGAGGTTGTTGGGGTCCTTGGCATGATACTGGGCAAGCTGCCGCAGCATGGCTGCCAGCCGGGCATTGTTGGTACCTGGAGAAGAGGGGGTGCAGGCAGAGAGTAAGGTATATGGCTCAGGTCTCCCACCTTCCCCCTGCATGCGCCCCAGACTGAGCTGTGGCCCAGGCTTACCACTGCCCACCATGCCCATGGCAAAGATGGAGTTGTAGGAGACCTCAGGGTCAGCATCGTGGGAGAATTTGCTGAGGGTGTCGAGGATGTTGAGACGTGGATTGGAGACTGAGATAAGGGCCAAGGCCAGCGGCACAGCACGCCGGAGGGTGGGCTCCCCATACCGCAGCTGCGCAGAAGAGAGGGGTTGTCAGACTCAGCTCACCAAGGGCAGCAAGGTCTACAGAGGGGTGAGGCAAGACCCAGTCTCTATTCCCAGGTCCCTTCCCAGCTCTGTAATGCCATGCAATGTCACTCACCAGGTGGCCAAATGTGCGCAGGGCCATCTCAGCGCCAATCTCCTCACCCATGGCAATGAGTGCAATCCCCAGCACCGCTACACCCTGCAAGGACATGGGCACTGAGCACCAGGCAGGGAGTACCCAGCCTAAGGCCAAAGTTCTCACAGAACCTCCCCCCATCCTGAGCCCAGGGATACATGGAGAGCAGTGATGTGGCTGGAGGCTCTGATGATTCCCCTCAAAACTACCTCCCACCTCAGGGACACAGGTCCCAACCTGCATTTCCCCACCTGGTGAGCCCCCATGTCAGCTGAGCTTTCTTTCTTCTCTTTCTCTTTCTTGTCCTTTTTGTCCTTGTCCTCCTCCTTCTCCTTGGAGTCGAAGTGCTCACTGCAGATGTGCAGGAGCTGTTGCACCTTCAGGACATTCCCTGAGCCTGGAGGGAAAAAGCAGAGGACCAGGATCAGCAGGTAGAGGGCTCATGATCTGCTCCTGCCTCCCTCACCTTCATCAGCCCAACTCACCTGCATAGGCACAGATGTCTACCAGTGTGTTGGCAAAGCTGCGGAACGGCTCTGACACCACTTCCAGTGCTGCCAAGATGGCCTCAATTGCCTCTCCCTTCCCTGCACAGGAAGGTGTGGCAGTTAGAGGAGATCAGTGGAGGGAGGATCATTTACACCGGGGGAGTTTTAGGCAAGGTATTAGGAAATACTTCTTCACTGAAAGGGTTATCAGACATTGGAATGATCTGCCCAGGGCAGTGGTGAACTCACTGTCCCTGGGGGTGCTCAAGCAGCATGTAGACCTGGTGCTTAGAGACATGGTTTAGTGTTGACCCTTCAGTGCTGGGTTTAAGGCTGGACTGAATGATCTTCCAACCAGATATATTCTGTGACATAGCACTTTGGGACACGGTTTAATGGCCATGGTGGTCTTAGGTTGATGGTTGGACTCCATGATCTTAAAGGTCTTTTCCAACTGAAACAATCCTATGAATCTGGTGTTCCCAACCCCCTGTCCCCCAAGCCATGAGTTGCTTGGTACTGCCCAGTCCTACCCAAGTGGTTCAAGCCCAGGCCAAGAGGCAGCCACCGGGCATATGTGTCCTTCAGCTCTGTCTCAGATTTCTCCATGATGGTCTGGAGGATGGTTGAAGTGACATCACCGTTGCAAGAGCCCACTGATATCATCCCACAGGCCAGGGCAGTCACACCAGCCACCTGGTGAAGGAGGGGAGAAGACATGTTGTACACAGGGACACTGCAAAGTGAGCTGTCTCACAGCTCAGGGCCAAGTCTGCAGTGATGGGCACCCAGCCTGAAAGAGCACTGGGTACCCTTGGTCCCTGCTTTGTGCAGAAATTTTGGCTACTGGGAGACTTGACACCTTCCCAGCCTCCCCATTCACTGCAATTCCACCATGGGAGCACCTCAGACAGGGAAAATAGGATTTCAGCCTCTTCTAGCACAACACAGCACTGAGCAGGAACACATAGCCTTGCTCTTGAAGACTACACTGGCTGCAGGACAGCTCCTGTATTCCCAGGAGCTGCTGGGGAGTGGGTGAGGAAGAAGGAAACCCCAGGTAAACCCTGCCTCACTACGTACCTCCATGCTGGACTTGGAGTCTCCCATCACAGGCAGCAGCAAAGTCAGGACATCCTCTCGGTTGGAGCCTGCGTATGCCAGCCCCAGTCTGCAGAGAGTCCAATGGAGGATAAAGGGAGGAGCTTCACCGCCTTACACGGCATGGGGAGGCTGGGGCCAAATTCTTACCCAAAAATGGCTCCAATCCTCATGGTGTTGCTGTTATGGAGAACATAGTCGGACAGGAGGGCTAGAGCAGGGTCACACTCATTCCTCACTCCTGAGTTGACAATGCCACAGGCTAGGAGGGCCCCTGACTGCAAGGCAGAGGCACCATCATGTACTGGCCACCAACAGACAAAGCTCCTTACTAGCTAGTGACTAATATCACCCCACACGTTACATCCACTGCTTGGGATGGGCAAGTTGGCACCAAGTGAGCAACAAGTGAGCAATGCCACTCTAAATCCAGTTGAGCAGCCTAAAGCTTGTAGCTCTGTGACAAGACAATCCCCCAAAGGTGCTTCAGGTGGTCCCCAGGAGCTCCCTGCCTTGCTGTGAGCTGCTCAAAAAGTTGCAACACAAGGTATCTGACCCCCTTCCAGGCAGGAGGTGAGCCACATAGTGGAACAAGGTGAGGTCAATCATTCCCCATGCCAAATGCATGCCCAGCCTGCAACAGGGCTGCCCCACACAGCCATAGAGCCTGTGCTGGGATGGCTGTCACCAACCTTAATGTAATCCTCTGAGGAGTACAGGTACTTGTCGATCTGTGTGAGCCCCCCGTCCACATCCCACAGCAGGATCGTGCCCAGAGAGGCTGCAGCACTCAGCATCCCTGCAGTTCCAGAGAAGAACCACCTACATCAGTCCTGAATAGATGTGACCTGCCTGAGGCAGGTGGTAGCCAGAGACATAGGGCAGCCCAGTAGCAGCTGTGCCCTGTTTTCAGCAGGGACAGGACAGCAATCCCAAGCCTAGGGATACCTCCAGCCCCTGCCCAACTGACTCCCTCACCATGGTCCTTGTTCTTGTACAACCATTTATTGCCATCATCAGTCAGCAGCTTGTCTTGTCCAAATGCAGCATTCACAAAGCCATTCACAAAGGAGGAGGCCAAATTCATCCGAGCTGAGTCCACTTGGGAACCACTGCCCCCAAATCCTGGGGAATGATTTCAGGGTGAGTCAAGCAGCACAAGAAGCCCTGCCAGCCCTCCATTCCACAGCCATCCCACACCACAGGGGTACAAGGACCAATCCCACCACCAGCAGGAAGGAAAAGCCCAAAACCACAGCAGGCAGCTCAGTCTGCTCCATGCCAGATCAGAGACTGCAGACGGGTCATCTGCCCACCTCAGGACATAGAGCTGCCTCCCCCATCCCAGAGGTGCCTTGCAGCCCCAGGAACACCCTGCAGGCAGGGATCACAGAGGCTAAAACACAAGCCCTTACGGTTATTTTCCAGGTGTGTTTTGTAAATATCATCCGGTACTTTGGGCTCCATGATGTCCAGCTGCAGATACAAGGAAGAAGGAGGTTATCTCCCAGCCAACACACCCCAGAGCAGCTGCCCTACAATAGCAGTCTCTCCAGGAGGAGCCTGTCCAAGCTCGTGGGGATAAAAGATCTGTTCCCAGATCTTGCCACAGAGCCCAGCACCCAGGGCATCCCCTGCTGAAGGCAGCTCAGAGCTCTTTTCCCAGCTGAGACACCCACCTCTCTGGCCAAGGCCAGGAAGTTGCTGTTGAGCTGGACATTGGACATGATTTCAGTCAGGTCCTCATACTCCTCCACATCCTCATTCAGCTCCAGGAAAACCCCGTGGTGACCCAGCATAAAGGCCATCTGCTTCTGGACAACTCTGCACAGAGGGCAGATGTTTCACAAGTGCCCAGAACCCAGTCAGCCCCAGCACAAACACACGATCCCCAAACGGTGAGTAAATCTACGCTGCTCTAGAAGCACATTAAGAGTGGCCCCGAGATGACCTGCTCTTACCCACCTTGACTTCAGGGACATGAGCCTTAGCTCAGACCCCAAGATAACCTCCAGCGGTGGCAGGATCTGACCCACCTATTCCCAGATGGGGAATTCCTTCACTATGGGCAAAGAGCCCAGAGGGCAGGGAACGAGTCTCTGCTTACACATCTTTGCAGGAAGTGAAGATGTCCTCCACCAACTCCACATCATTGAGCATCAAAGCCAGGCGCAGGGCTTCAGGGTAGCGGTTGAACTTGCGGAAGATTCCCAGGGCACAGCGCAGGAGAGCAGAGTTCTCAGGCTCTGGGACATAGCTTACACAGCTTTGAGAAAGAGACAGATATGAGGGTGATGACCATCTCTAGGACCAGGGCCCCTCCAGTGTCTCACCAGCTAATCCCCCTCACCTGGTCAGGTAGAGGCACACTTTGGAGTAGGCATTATCATCAATGTACTTCTCCAGCATGTCCATCTGCTCTATCTCCATGAGCAGGTCACAGGCTTCATGTTCTGCATTGTGGGCCATGTTGTAGGGGACAATCTCCTTGACCAGTGTGAGAAGCGTGTCCCTCTGTGCCTTGTCAGCCTCATCAATCTCCTGCCACTCCTTGGCTACCTCCCCCGCCAAGTGCCTGAAGGGACAATGGGACATCACTGCCACAGAAATCAGCTTCATTCAGACCCAAGGATGGGGAACAGCTGCTGACAGCTGGGGCTGCATATTGTTTACAACGACTCCACATTCCTGTGAGACGTTATGGGGAAAGAATAGGGTCAAGAGCAGAGATTACAGAAGCCACAGCAGATCTCTGCAGCTGGCAAATCACTGTGGAGAAAGGATGAGGTGACACATGTGCAGGTGTGACACAAGCAGCTAAGCGGAAGCCCAGCAAGTTAGGACAACTCTCAGACAGGCCAGAGCTGAAGCACTCAGGGGAATCCCCCTGAAACTTTGTCCTTCCCCAAGGCCAACTGTTACCCAGGCTTACCTGACGTATTCATGCCCCCAAGATGCCAGCTCCTCCTGGGAGCCCACCAGCCGGTACTTCAGACACTCACGCTCCCCACTCATGGTCATGGCCAGGACCGAAATAATGTCTGCTGCAAAGCGCTGGTGAAAGAACATGGAGGTCAACACAAGCCAGGCACGGGGAAGCAGAGGTATCCAGGGACACAACATCCTTCCCTGTGTCACAAGCCATCACAGGCAGGAAAGGCACGGTCCTGGCACATTATAACCCACCAGAGCAAGTCATGGAGGCTGACATTAGACCACAGTGTCTGGATGGCTCTACAGTCACTTACCCAGCACTACTTCCCAGCTACATGGGTTGGTGGGGGCCAAGAATCTTTACCTTATTCTCCCCTGGAGCCATATTCTCATAGATCTCCTTCAGCTTGCTGTAATGAGGCCGTAGAAACTTGAGGGGTTTGGGAACGGAGGTCATGGAGGTGGTAGAAGAACGGATCTGCCTCCGCAGCTCCTCCAGGGCTGGGCGGTAGAGAGACGTATCTTTCTCCTGCAGAGGTAAGATGCCTGTCACAGAGCAGAGGGCTGGTTCCTGCGCCACCACCTTGTCAGCTCCCCTCAAACAATGACAAAGCTTTGAGCAGAGCAGCCCCCTTGCTGCTCCCTGGGCTCCCTCCTGAAGCCCAAACACTGGGGTACAGCAGGGTAAAAAGACACCTGCACTGGAGAAAAGCAGAGGTGCCTCAGACATAGGTCAGACATGCAGCAAGGCTAGAGGACAGAGCACAGCAGACAAACAGGAGTCCCGCTCAAGGTGAAATGCCCTCCAGCTCTACTGCACAATGAGCAACCAAAAGCAAGGGATGGATGGACTTAAGATCAGAGGCTCCACTGCTCTTCTCCTCCTTGCTGAGAGGCCTAACACACTTACCCCCAGGCGCTCCACCAGCATCTCCAGCTCATCCTGCAGCTGCTTGTCTTCCTCTGACTGCCAAAATGCACCAGAGAAAGCCCAGTTAAGGACACCCAGCACAGACAACCCCAGTGTGACCCCAGACAATCCCAGAAGAGGGACCAGGACACAATGATTGCCCTTCCCCAGAACACCAACCTGTCTCTGTGCTGATGGGATTCAATGCCCCTATTACTGGGGATGCTCGAAGAAACAGGGGCAAGAAGCACCCGTCTCATTGTCTCCATGGAGAGAGGCATGGTGGAGACCATAGACCCCTACCCAGAGACAGCCGTCCTGCAGCCCACCCCATGGGACGCTCAGCACCAAGGCCATCCCTATGCTGAAAGAGGGTACACCTTCACAGTCCCCACTGTCACACGTGCACCCCAGTTACATATCGGCTCTCCTCACCCCGTTCCAGCGACATCGCAGCCTGGAGCCCCTTGCCCCTCCGCACACCCCTTCCACTAAGGCTGGAGCCTTCAGCTGTGTCACGCAGGCACCCCCGTGACGTCACGGCCTCCCTCTGAAGGAAGCCCCTCGCTGAGCACCTCCCGCCGGAGGAAGCCCCGATGACGTCACAGGCGCCCCCGATGAGGTACCGGCCACCCCCGTGACGTGCGATGACGTCCCGACCCACCGGTGACGCGGGCCCGGCCGGGCCGTGACTCAGCTGCGGCCCGCAGCGCGGCGGCGCTTACCAGCTCCTGCTCCTTCTCGGGACCCGTGGGCGGCTCCCGGCGGTCCCGGCCCCAAGGTGGCGTGGGCTTCTCGTCGCCACCCGACCCGGGACCGCCTTGCACTCGGCTCTGCCCGCCGCCGCCGCCTGCGTCCATGGCCCCTCCGCCGCTCGCCCGCTGCTCTGCGCCTGCGCGACTGCCACCACCAATCGCCGCCCGGCGCCGCCGTAACGACACTGCGGCGCGCCGGGGGGCGGAGCGGGGGGTGGGGTGACTCCACGTGTGGCACCGGCGAGAACCGGCAGCAGGCAAGCTTTACAGTCCGTCCCGGGTCCCCACCGCAACTGGAGAGCCCCGACACAAGGGCCCACGGAGCTCCACCACCCTGGCACAAGGCACCAGTGCCTCTGGAGACAGGAAAAGGAGCCAGGGCAGGCGAGCTCAGTGGGGCCCCGATACGCCGCGGACACACGTGGATAGCGCTGTGCCCGCCACCTGTGTGCAACATACACCCATCCCCGTCCTACGCACATGTGCCACTCTGTGCCCCCGGCTCCGCTGTTCCAGCGGGTGGTACGGCCTTGCCCGGGCACCCCGAGGAGCACCCCAGGCTGTGCCTGCTGGGGAACCTCGCGACTGTGAGTGCGGCGCCAGGCGTCCCCCTAACGATGTTTTTCGAGTCATAACTTGTGCACACCTGGGCACCCATCCACACAGCAACTGTGCACCTTGCACCCAGCAGGGCAGAGGGGACCCTACCCAGTACCTGCACCCGGACGTCCCTGAACCGTCCCGGCAGCACCCTGAGCACTGGGCGGGTGAGCTGTAGTGACACTGTCCCGGGTAGGCAGCCACATGGGGTTGGGGCGGAGGGGGAAAACTGTGCATACAGACATGAGCTCCCCTTTGCTCACCAAAACGGCGGTGACCGTGGCTGTGCGCACCTGCCTATGTTCGACCATGTCACAGTATGCGCGGTGGCAGGGGTCCGCAGGTGACCTCGAGGCGCCTTAGGGTACCGGGGCGGGTATTAGTCACTGTGTGTCCACCTGAGTGTGTGCCCGAGTACCAGTGCGGGTTCCGGCACCCGGTGGCAACGCACGTCCCCGGGTGCTGAAGCCCAGTGCCGGTATGTGTGCATCAGTGTGCTGCGTGAGCCCCAGCGCTGCTCCCGGTACGGGTTCCGTACTAGTCTGTCAGTGCCACTGCATATAAATTGCTGACGAAGGTGTTGGTGCCGATGCAGGGGCCGGTGACGGTGCTGGTGCGGCTCCCTGCGTAGGTGCCGGTAGGGGTGCGGGTGGCGGTACTAGTGCAGGTAGCGGTGTAGGTAGGTGCCAGTGCGGGTTTCATCCCGCGCACACGGCGGTCACCTTGGCAGCGGGCCCGGGCCGAGCGGAGCCGTGCGCCTGGGCTGGGCATCGGTGCCCCTGCTCAAGCTACCCACCCAGGGCGCCGGACCCAGCCGCCCCCCCGCTCGGTGTCTGCGGGCCGCGCCCCGCTGGTACCAGCCCCTGCGGCCCCATCCCTGCCTGAGTCTCAATCCCGGTGCCAGTCCCGGCAGCGGCGCGGCGCTCGGTGCGGGCCATGGCGGTGGCGGAGGCAGGCGGCGCTGCGGCGGCGGCGGGGGCCCGGCGCGGCCCGGGCGGGGAGCGGAGCTAGGCGGGAGGCGGCCCGGGATGGCCAGGATGAACGTGGCCCTCCAGGAGCTCGGACACGCCGTGAGTGCCCGGGGCGGCTGCGAATCAGGGCGGGGGCAATGGGCAGGGAGAGGGGCAGGAGGAGGTTGGTGACGGGAGGCACCGGCAAAGGGGGAAAGGAGGGGCACGGGGCTGGAGAGAGCCCGGGGGCTCTTTCATGAGCTGGAAGGGCTGAAGGGGCTGTGTGAGAAGGGGCTGGGGGCCTGGGGGAGTCCAGAGGGTGAGAGCCTGGGGGTTGCGGGCAGCTGCGTGGGGCCAAGGAAGCTCTGTGGCTGGAGGATCTCTGTCTTCCACAGTGGGGGCAAGAAGCAGGAGGAAGGACCCTCCCAAATCCCTGCCTAGCGTTGGGCAGAGGAAGCTGGGGTGATTTGGAGATGGCCCCAGAGACTGTGCTTCATCGGGGCATGAAGCCGACCTGGGGGTACAGTGATATTGTTCATAGGGTGCCCCCGAAGTCAGCAGTCCTGGAGAGAACAGGGAGGGCTATCCCCATGGGTCTCAGCCCCACAGAGGTGTCAGGAGGAGCTCAAGGACCAGGTCCTCCCTCCTCCTGCATCAAGGGTGCTAGGAGGTGCTGAGAAAGAGGTTCTGCCAGATGGTGCCCAGGAGGACAAGGACCACCCCAGAATGTAGAGGAGCATGTTGGGGGAGTCAAGGTGATGGTGGTGCCTGTCTGGATGAGTTCCCCCAGGATACAAAGCCATCCCTCCTGATTCCAGTAGCTCCCAGGAACCCACTCTGGTGAAGGGTTCCTGCCAACTATCAGTCCCAGCCTCACACCCTCCCACCATGACAGTCCTTGGCTAAGTCCCCCCTTGCCCCACTGAGATGGCATTGGGCACAGCTGGGCATGGGACATTTGCTCTGCTTCCTCTCTTGCCCATCACCCTTCCTGCCTTGCATCTTTCTAGTCCCCAACACAAGCCCTGCAGGCAGGCCAAGGGCAACACTTTAGTTTGCTGCACAGATGGGAGGGTGAGCCCCAACCCACCCAGGCATTAACTCTGAAGCCTAAGGATGGCTCTCAACCAGCAGCATTGCTGATTATCTTTTACCAAAGACTCCAGCTTTTTCCTCCAGCTCATCCCCCACACCAAAGCTGCTGGCTCAGCTCCACTACCTCCCTCTTGGCTGAATCTCTGACAGCCCTGATGGCTGGGTTCCCTGCCAGGCTGCCCTGCAAGGACGGGAGAGAGGGGGTCCTGCCCTGCCAGCTGGCAGGAAGTGCCATAAGTGCTCCCTCTGCCCCTGCACAGACTTGACTGTGTGCCTTGGGCCCCCTAGGGGCCAGGATAGGGCGGGAGGCACTTCCAGATGTTTCGGACTGGTGCACATCTGCATGGAAAGTTCCAGGCGGGGGAGGAGGGGTGAGGCAGCAGCACTAGGCAACTGTTGCCTGGCAACGAGGACCACATCTCCGTGGCGATGTGGCACCTGTCGGCAGGGCTGATGCCACGGCTGCCATGGCGACACAGAGGGATGCTCTGGTGTGAGCCCTGAGCCCTGCACCAGCAGCTCTCCCTGTGCTCCTCAGGGCCACTCAGGGCTGAGGACAACCCCTAGGGAAGGCCCAGGCACACTGAGGGGGCTCAAGCGCTTCCTCGGTGTCACTGTGCACCTGCTGAGTGGGCACTGGCCCTCACTGTAAGAGCCAGAGGACATGGCAGGGCAGGGGGCAGTCACTCCCATGCCCCTATCCCAGACTACTCCCTCTCTTGGCAGATGCCCGACTACAAGCGTGCCACGCTGCAGGATGATGAGGGGCTGGAGCCAGTCGGGGACGGCAGCGCCTCTCCCGACAGCGTGGAGGTGAGGTCTGCCCTTGCTCATCCGCCCCTCCCCTCTCCATCCTCCACAGCCCCCTCCTTGCCCTCAGACGGGGCCTGCCCACAGCCGGGTGGGCAGCAGGAGCAGGGCTGGGAGCCAAGGCAGCTCTGGCTGTCCCCAGGGATGTGCTGGGAAGCAGCCAAAATGCGGCAGAGTGTGCTCAGGCCATCATCCTTCCTTGCAGCTCGGGGAGGGGGAGGGGACCACCAGCACCCACTGCCGGCTCACAGGGGCTGGTGCCCTGGTCCCCGTCAAGCCAGACAGTGGAGAGCAATAGGGGAGGGTGATGGAGAGCGGCGAGGTTTGGTCCACCGTGGTGTGATGGCAGGTCCTGCTCCTGCCCAGGTGGGGTTTCGGAAGGGCCCGGGGCCGCTGCTGAGCCGCCTGGCTGCACGCAGCCAGCTGGAGCTGGTGCTCTGTGCCGTTGCACTCTCCCTGGCCCTGCTGCTTGGCATCGCTGTTGTCGCCTTGGCCATCCAGTACCGCAGAGGTAGGGAGGGGCCCTGCAGCCCTTGCACCCCAACACTTGTCGGGGCACAGCATAATGGGGAGGGATGGGTCAGCGTGGGACTGCTGCTCTGGCTGCTCTGCCCACCCCAGAGCGCAGGCAGGGCTTGGCCCCACTTTTGCCTCAGTTTCCCTGGCGCACGCACAGCCACAGACATTCCCTCCCTGCCAGATCCCTCCCACAGCACGTGCCTGACGGACGCCTGTGTCCGGGTGGCCAGCAAGATTCTGGAGGCTCTGGATGTGGAGACAGACCCATGCCAGGATTTCTACCAATATTCCTGTGGGGGATGGATCAAGAGGAACCCCCTGCCCAATGGGCGCTCCAAGTGGAGCACATTCAACAGCATCTGGGACCAGAACCAGGCCATCATGAAACATCTGCTAGGTAGGCTTTGGAGTTTCATGGCTACTGGGGATGTGACCTCTGGGTGCAGGTAGCCAGAGTCCCAGCGTCCCCAGGGCTGACCCACAGCATCCTGCAGAGAACAGCACCTTCAACTCCAGCAGTGAGGCAGAACGGAAGACACAGCGGTACTACCTGTCCTGCCTCAAGGAGCAGAGGATAGAGGAGCTGGGCTCCCAGCCCCTCATGGAGCTCATTGACAAGGTGAGGGGCCATCCACACATGAGCTGAGCTGTTAGGGCTCAGCTCAACATGTCTCCCACTTGACTCTTCACAGAACTGGGGAGGGGGCACCCCTCGGGGATGGACCCCATCCCTCCTTGAGGCACCAGGTCCATCTGCCAGCAGATTGGGGGGTGGAATGTCACTGGATCCTGGAACCAGACCAGCTTCATGGAGGTACTCAAGATGGTGTCAGGCACATACCGGGCGACCCCCTTCTTCACGGTGTATGTGGGTGCAGACTCCAAGAGCTCCAACAGCAATGTCATCCAGGTTGGCATCTTAGCACCCAGGGCAGCAGGGACCAGAACGGGCACCAGGATGACCATGTTGCCCCTCTCTCCATGCAGGTGGACCAGTCAGGGCTTTTCCTCCCATCTCGGGATTACTACCTGAACAAGACTGCCAATGAGAGGGTGAGACTGGGTGCCAAGCATGCTGCCAGCAGCAATCAGGGAAACCCACCACGATGGGGTGCAAGCAGCACTGGGGGGGCACCAGGAAACTGTGTTCTGCCCACTGGGTGGCATGGTGCCCAGACAGCAGATTGGAACCCCCCAGGAAGGTAGGGTGAGCTGTAGCTTGGCATCCCACCAGGTCCTTGCAGCATACCTGGACTACATGGTGGAGCTGGGCACACTGCTGGGGGGGGCCCCAGAGGCCACTCGCCTGCAGATGCAGCAGGTGCTGGACTTCGAAACCCAGCTGGCCAACATCACCGTGCCCCAGGCTGAGCGGCGGGATGATGAGAAGATCTACCACAAGATGAGCATTGCTGAGCTGCAGGTAGGCACAGCCTGGGGAAACGCCCAGCGAACGCGAGATGTGGTGGGACACCGAGCAGCCTGCTGCTGCCCTCCCCACCCCACGACATTCCAGGCAGCCCCATCTCTTCTGGGACACATGCTTGGATGCTCATCCCTTTGCTGCCACCCTGCTTGGAGGGGCTCACCAGGTCCCTTCCTTGTCCTGCAGCATTGAGAGCAGTGGGGAGCCATGGGACAGGTGTTTGGAGACAGAGAAGGAATATGGGGTAGTGAGGGACCTTGGGACTTTCCTGGGGAGCACAGTTCCTGCCTCAGGCAATCCCCCAGTTCCAGACAGGATGTGGCAAAACCATGCCAAGCACCCCAGTGCCACATCTTCGTGTCCCCTCCAGGCCCTGGCCCCTGCCATCGACTGGTTGGATTACCTGTCCTACTCCCTGGCCCCACTGGAGCTGGTGGACACGGAGCCTGTGGTGGTGTATGGGGATATTTACCTACAGCAGGTCTCTGACCTCATCAATGGCACTGACAGGAGGTGAGGTGCCAATGAACACATGGTCATTCCCCATTTGGGGCTGCCCTCATGGTGTTTTGGGCTTTATGGCATCATGGTGAGCCACGGTGCCTCTCTGTCTACGCAGCATCCTGAACAACTACCTGATCTGGAATCTGGTGCAGAAGACAGCCTCCAGCCTGGACCAGCGCTTTGAGACAGCCCAGGAGAAGCTGCTGGAGACTCTCTATGGCACCAGGAAGGTAACAGTGGCCTCAGGACCAGTCCCCTCTGCCCCCAGTCTGGAAGCAGACAGGCCCACCTCTGTCCTTGGGATGCCCTTGGGATGCTGAACCTCAGATGCTGCAGAGAAAACCCAGGGAACACCTTCTGGGAGCAAGGTTTAGCTGCTGGGGAGGCGACGGAGCTGGGCTGGGGGAAGGGAGGGGGGCAGAAAAGAGAGATGGGGATCTCACAGACACCCCCTCTCGCTCCCACAGTCCTGCACGCCCCGCTGGCAAACCTGCATCTCCAACACGGATGACACACTGGGCTTCGCCCTGGGCTCCCTCTTCGTCAAAGCCACCTTTGACCGGGACAGCAAAGCCATTGTGAGGACACTTCTGACCCTGTCCCCTCCCCATCACCATCCACTGAACCTTTCCTATGCCCCCTAAACCCCAGGGCTGGAAAGCAGGGAGCAGAGCAATGGGCCCCTCAACCCCAGAGAGGTCACATCCTGCTCACCCTGTCCCTGCCTGAGGGGCTGCATGGGGCAAGGGAGGCTTCATTCCCTCTCCTGCCAGGCTGAGGAGATGATCAGTGAGATCCGGGCAGCCTTCCAGGTGTCCCTGGACCAGCTGGGCTGGATGGACGAAAAGACCAGGCAGGCTGCAAAGGAGAAGGTGACTTCAGGGAGAGCAGTGGGTGGGAGACCTCCCCCCATCTCAGTAAGCTCGCCCAGTCTCACTGCTGGGGTCTCTCCCCATGCAGGCTGATGCCATCTATGACATGATCGGCTTCCCTGACTTCATCCTGGACAACAAAGAGCTGGATGATGTCTATGATGGGGTAGGGGGGCACTCAACTTGTGGGGAGGGTGTGTGGTCCCTGCTTACACCAAGCCCTAGGAGGCTGCATGGTAAGGTGATGTCCCTGTTCGGGGGACCTGTTTGGGATGGGGTGTTACATGGAGCCACCCTGGTACTAAGCACATCCTGGCCAGGGTAGGGGGAATGACCCCAGTGGACTCCTCCTCATCTCTCTTCTTCCTCACCAGTATGAAGTCTCAGAGGACTCCTTCTTCCAGAACATGCTCAACTTCTACAACTTCTCTGCCAAAGTGATGGCTGACCAGCTCCGGAAACCCCCCAACCGAGACCAGTAAGGGGGAGGGTATGGGTTGGGCAGAAGGATGTGATGTTGGCACAGTGTCCCACCTGTCTCCTGTCACACCTTCCACACCAGCACGGTGTCACAGCACTGTCCCAGCATGACCTGTGTGCCACTCGGGGGAAGCTCCCACCGTGGGGTGGTACAGCACTGTAGGTCCCCAGTGGTGACTCTGGCTTGTCCCTGGGAGGACAGCTGTCCCTTGGTCACGGAGCAATGCATGGCAGGGGACCCGTGGTGGGAGACAGCACAAGAGAGTGCCTGGGTGGGGTGGAGAGGGAACACATCCCTTCTTGTCCCCTGCCCCAGGTGGAGCATGACCCCACAGACCGTCAATGCCTACTACCTGCCCACCAAGAATGGGATCGTCTTCCCCGCCGGCATCCTGCAGGCCCCCTTCTATGCCCGCAACCATCCCAAGTGAGCCTGACACAGAGATGAGGGGAATCTTCTGGGAGTGGGGAGGGTGCCTGGAACAGAACCAGCACTCCACAGAGCTCACCACAGTCATAAACCAAAGTCCTGGCATGCTTGAGGGTCCCTTAAGGGAGCCAAGACAGCCTGTGAAATCACTATGGGGCCATCAGTGTCCCCAACAAGACTCATTCTCAGCTGGTTGCCAACTGGAGCAGAGTCTTGCCAGGTGCCCCAGATACAGATGGGGTGCCTAGGCTATGGAGGGGGTGCCCCAGCTGCAGAGAGGATGCCCAGGACATGGGCAGGCTGCAACAGCATCATCTCTTTGCACTTACCTGTGCCTCCCCTGCGGTCTCACAGAGCCCTTAATTTTGGTGGCATTGGCGTGGTGATGGGACACGAGCTGACCCATGCATTTGATGATCAAGGTGAGAGCCTACAGACAGCACTAGCCCTGACCCCTGCACCTTCCTGCCCCCACCCCGGCCCTTGGTGTGGGAGGGGTGCTGTGGCAGCACAGGGGTCCTGCTTTGCCATCCATCGCATCATGCGTGCTCATGCTCCCCTGGCCGCCCCCCCTTCTATCGTCCTGTCTCCCCAGGTGGCACCTGCTGATACCTCCCCCTGGCTTCTCTGTGCAGCTTTCGCTCCATCTGCTTGGTGAGGACACAGTGTCTGCAGTCTTGGTCCCCTACTCATCCTCCTCCCCGAGGGGCACGGGATGGGTCCCTCTCACATCCACTCTGCTTTGCACGTTCACCACAGCCCTGGACCTGAGATGGGGTGAATGGGGAAATTTGGGGTGACAAATTCAGCTCGGGACAGCAGGGATGCACCAGGGATGGCTGGGGACCCAGGCCCATGGCTGAGCTCAAAGCCTGCCTGGAGCAGGAGCTGAGGGACATCATCTCTCCTGGGCACGGGTCAAAGCACAAGGTCCCCCAGTGTCCTCTGGTGCTGTTCCCACCACACCCCATCCTGCTTCAGGACCTCCTGCAGCAGGAGGTCTGCAGGGGGTTGGCATTCCCTGATTCCAGTCTACCCCATGACTTGGTTCCACAGGCCGGGAGTACGACAAAGAGGGCAACCTGCGGCCATGGTGGCAGAATTCCTCCCTGGAGGCCTTCAAGAACCGGACAGCATGCATGACAGAGCAGTATGGCCGCTACACTGTCCACCGTGAGAAGGTCAATGGCAGGCAGACACTGGGTGAAAACATCGCAGACAATGGCGGACTCAAAGCAGCCTACAACGTGAGTGCTGCTGTCCCAGGGGGACGTGGATCCCCCTGCCTATCTGTCCCTTCCCAAGGATTCAGGGCACCTCTCCCACAGGCATACAAGTCCTGGCTGCAGAAGAATGGGGAAGAGAAACGCCTGCCAGCCCTGGGGCTCACTAACCACCAGCTCTTCTTCGTGGGCTTTGCGCAGGTAGGGTGGAGTGGGATGGTGCATTCCCCATCCCTCTCTGGCCCCTCAGAGCTGTTCCACAGCCCCCCAGTTACTGAGGCTGGACTTGCTCTGATAGGTGTGGTGCTCTGTCCGGACACCCGAGAGCTCCCACGAAGGTCTGGTGACCGACCCCCACAGCCCCGACAAGTACCGTGTCATTGGCACCCTCAGCAACTCCCGGGACTTTGTTGAGCATTTTGGCTGCCCCCTGGGCTCCCCCATGAACCCTGGCAAGCACTGTGAGGTGTGGTAGTGATGGGGAGGGTGCTGGGGACAGAGGGGACAATACTGTACTGTGCCTCCCCTGCCCCCAGCCTTCACTGCCTGCCAGAGCTGGCCCACAGGCAGAGCGCGGGGCCACCTCGCAGGTCACCCTCTGTCACGGTTTCCCACTGTGCACACACCGCACACCTCTGCCTCCCTCCACAGCACCCATGGCCCCACCACAACCCCCATCCACAGCCTGGGGGACATCTCGGCCAGCAGAGAAGCCGTAGCAAACCCCAAAACGCAGCTCTGCCCCATAACCTTGACGTGCTACCGATGGGCACAGCTCAGCACACCCCACTCCCCGCGCCACGTTCCCCACCCTGGCCAGGCAGGTCAGTAGAGTCCTGGGAGTGCACTAGAGATGTGCTCCAACGCGCTCCTGCTCCCTGAACTGCTGGAGATACAAGCTGGGGACCACCTGGCTCCGCCCATTCCTCTCCCACTCCCAGTCTGGCTTGGCTTCCCTATCCACCTCTGCAGGGACCAGTGGGCGGCGGCGGGGACTCTGGTGCCTTCAGCTGTGGGTGGCTGTCGCTGAATTTATTTAACGATTAAAAGCAGTTTCCACTTATTTTGGCGGCTCCGGGTGCTTCACAGTGTCAGGGTGGGGACAGAGCTGTGATTTGGAACAAGGGGTGACTCAAAAGCCGCGGGATATGTAAAGGATGAGACATCCCGAGAAACAGAAGCAGGAGGTGAGAAATCCCGAGGGAGCAAGGGAGGGGAGTGGGAGATGAGATGTCCCGAGGGACAGAGGGAGGGGAGCAGCCGGTCAGGGAAGAGAACGGCAGCCGCAGGGTCAATGCGCAGCCCTCGCAGACCAGGGTCGGAGCGGACAGCTCATCCTCGGTCAGAGGATGAGCGGGGCTCAGGGTGAGGCTGGGGCGACAGGAAGGCGAGATCCGGGCTGGGACAGCTCCGCAGCCCCGGCTCTGGGGATAGAGGGGCCCGCGCTGCCCCCAGGAGGGAGTGACGGAACGAGAGACCCCATGCTGCCCTGGGGACAGGCCGTGGCCGAATTCCCCCCACAGAGCGCCTGGGGCACGGCCAAGCCCTCTGCCCACAGTGAGCCCTGAGCACCTTTTTGGGGTCCTCAATCACCCTCAGCCAAGTACGGTGGTGTTCACCCCACCCCCACCCCTCTCTGCGCCCTGTGGCCAGGGGCGGCTCGCAAAGGCCACCGGGAGCTGTAGTGATGGCAGCGACGGGCGTGATGCCCGACGGGAACTGTAGTTCGGCGCGGGGGACGCCGAGAGCTGTAGTCCCGGACACCGCTACCCTCACCACCGTGCCGCGAGCTCGGACTCCATTTCCCAGCAGGCAGCGCGGCGAGGCCAGGGTCCGGGCCTGGGCGCTCGGGCCTCGAGGGGCAGCGGGGACAACGAGGGGAGGCCGGCGTGAGCGGCGGGACCGGGTGGGGCCGGGGGCTGGGTCCCGGTTGGAGGTACCAGGCGTAGGTGGGACCCTTTCTGCAAGGCCTGGTCTGGGTCACAGGTGCTGGGCCTCGGCCCTAGCCTGGGTGCAGGGCACCATGGGTGTTGGGTCGAGATAGGGCTGCCGGGCTGAGCAGCTGAAGCTGAACTGTACACGGCCCGGGCCACGGGCAAGCCTGGCCCTAGGGCGGCAGCGCTGTGGGGACTGGGGGTCTGTGGACTATCCCTGCCCTGTAGGCACAAAGCCAGTGGGACATCGCCGTTCTGGGTACAGGGGCAGTGGCTGCCCCTAGGCTGGTATGACTGTCCTGCAGCCAGCGTGCTCACCTTGCAGGCCTGCTGCCTGAGCCTGAGATGATGGATGCGGCACCCATCACGCCTGGAGAGCTGCTGTGTCTGGGCTCCAGCCTCGCCTTCTCCGGCCTCTTCTACTATCTGTACAGGAAGAAAGCCAAAGTCATGGCACGTATACAGGTAGCCTTGTCCCTCATGTTGTACCTCAGATGCCCTCTCATCCCTGTTGTCCTTTTCCCACTGCCCTACACTGCCCATCCCAGAGCCTTTGATTTGAGTGCAACTCTACTGATGTTACAACACCCAGGACCAAGCAGATTACATTCTGCCAGAGATCCCCACAAAGCTATGCATGACCCACCCTCTGCCTGTCAGTCCTTCAGTTCTTACCTGTGTTTATACTCAGTCTCTGCTCTTCCAGGAGGCCCCAAAGCTCCAGGTTGATGATGATTTACCTGCATTGGTATCTGGAGCTGATGGGAGGTGCCTGCCTTACGTTGCCCTGGAAGGTAAGAACATTCTGCAGTCAAATACCAGGGACAGAGTCTGGGCTCTCCTCCTTTGCCCATGATGCATCTCTTGGTCCTTAGGCATAGTGCTGCCAGCCAAGGCTGTGCTGACCAGCCATTACCATGAAGGGCTGCAGGGTGTGATCCAGAAACTGCTTGTGAAAGAGCATCGGCTGATCTGGAACAGCTTGGCCCGGAGCTGGTGAGTGATGGGAGGGGACAGCAGGGGTGGGCTTTGGTGGTAGGTCCCAACCCCCATCCTCTGGGGCCATGGAAAGTGGCTCAGTTAAAGGCCCTAGTCCCTACCCTGAGGTCAGCCTTAGGAGTAGAGTTCCTCTGTGTTGTCAGCATCCCAGTGCTGCACTTTTCCACTTGCAGGAGCGAGAGCGAGCGGGTGCTGTCAGAGCAGGTCTACACCGTCCCCTTCTTGCTGGCCTCGGCAGACACTGAGGCAGTGACACAAGTGAGTGTGGAGAGCCCACTCCGAGCTGTTTGCCTGCCGCTGGAGACAGTGTATGAGCGGTTCCAGCAGCCAGTCCACGGCTTCCGTGACCTGCTGGGCCAGTACTTGAGCGGGGAGAAGCCCAAGGGCATCCTGGAGACAGAGGAGATGCTGCGGGTGGGGGCTGGGCTGACAGGCATCGGGGAGCTGGCCCTGCACCCCGATGGCTCCCTGCACCTTGAGCCACCAGCCCAGGCAGGTGAGTATTTCCTGTGCCTGGGTGACTGGCAGACAGTGCTGGCAGAGCTGGAGTCAGCCAGTGGGCTGTGGAAGGGGGTGGCCATGCTGTGTGCTGCAGCAGGCCTGGCCATCCTCCTGCATGCCCTGTGCCGTGCCTACCGCCGTGCCCGCCTCAAGCAGCAGCGCGAGGACAAGGAGCCAGACAATGAGGAAACTGGGGATGGGGGGCTCGAGGACTTCTGTGTTATCTGCCTGACACGGCCCCGTGAATGTGTCCTCTTGAGCTGTGGCCACATCTGCTGCTGCTTCCGCTGCTTCCAGGCCTTGCCTGCCCGCCTCTGCCCCATCTGCCGTGGACCCATTGAGCGTGTGGTACCCCTCTACCAGGCCTGAAAGCACCTAGAGGGCACCCAAAGAGGGCAGCGCAAACCAAGCCAAACCTGGAGCCTGCAGAAATCTCAGCTGTCCCTTCATGTGCAGCTGTGTAGTTCCTGTTGGCAGGGAAGGGTCCTGGTGTGCCCCTCCATCTGTTTTTGAGAGTGGGAGGGAGTTATAACCCCCTCACCCTTCCATCATCTGCCAGAGTGACCCCACCTGAAAATGAAGGCTTGAGGGAAACATAGTGCTGGAGCCAAGAAGCTGAGTACTGTGCCCCACACTGAGGCATTCCTTTGACTGGTAGCTGTTTGACCTTTTCCTGGCCCTGACCTCTTGTCAACAAAGCCACATGGGAATTTTCCCTTGTTTTGCTTTTCCAAGGCATAGCTTTATGGGAAGGACAACTGGGACAAGACCAGAGCTGGTAGGACACAGTGGGCATGGTGGGGTGATAGCGACGCAGCCTGTCCCCAAGCCACTGCAGTGCCACACCTTGGTGCCACTCTTGTCCTCCCTCCACAATCCGTGTGCCTACAGCAACTGCCTAGACCACGCTGGGGCATCCAGGCACTGGTGGGAATGAAGTACGCCCTTTCACCAGCTGCTCTGCCAGATGGGAAGGGGAATGAGCATCCCTCTCTGCAGGGTCCCCACCCTCCTCCCAGAGCAAGAGGACATCACTGGGGTGCCCTGGAGCCTGCCCGCACCTCTGGCCCCAGCTGCACCCAGCTTTCCTGCCTGGACCAGGAGCAAGAGCAGCTTGCAGTGGTGTGTGAGTGATAAAGCCAAGAAGCCAAGCTCGGCCTTGCCTCTTGCTTTGTGCCATGAAGTGCAGGCATGGGAAAATGTGCCAGGAGCTGAGTCTCCTCGGGGAGTCAGCCCAAGGGTGCAGTCACTGGTGGTGGGCAGTGGGCGCAGGACCACTGTCTGAGGTGCACCTCCTCAGATTACAGCTTGAGGGGGCAGGGGGTGCAGAAACAGGATTGTTTCCAAGGTGATCCTGCTCCTCTGGTCTCCATGGCAATCGCTCCCCTGGACTGCTCCCCATCACTGCCTGGCTGCAGTTGCCCAGGCAACCCACGGGCTCTCCTGGCTCCTGCAGCTTTGGGGCACACAGGATTTGGAGGAGGGGGGTAAGCAGTGCTGGCATGCCATTGGCAGCCAGACAGCAGTGTTGGAGTCAGGGTGGGGATGATATGCTCCCTTGCCAGGGCAGCAGCCCCCATTGCTGCCATTTCGGGACTGAGGGCTTGCTTCGGGCAAAGGTGCTGCTGTGGTGGTGCCCTCAGGGCCCACAGGCAGCTGTAATGCCCCAGAGCACCCTCTTGGGACCCACATGCATTTTTGTGTTGTGGGAGGGTCCTTTTCTCCAGTCCTGCAGCCTGGCCTCTTCCCCTTGCTAGCATGGTGACTGCCTTGCTGCAGAGTGAGCAATGGGGCCCAGGTGTCCCCCCCCATAACCGGGCATCCCCCCGCAGCAGGAGGGATTTCGGGAAGGAGATAAATACCAGATGGGAGAGGGCTGGGCTGCCAGGAACACGCTCCCCATGTGCCAAAAGCTGCTGGCACGAGTGGGTGCGTGGGCTGGGAAGGGCGGGGAGGTGCCTGTGCTCCTGCAGACTGCTCGTCTCGTTCCCCAGGGCCTGGCAGCCAGCTGGGGACAAGGAAAGGGACCTGCAGCCACCTACACCTCTCTGTCCCTGTGAATGCCAAGGGTTCCCTGGGCAGGGAACATCCTTGGTTGTGGAAGCACATGGGAAGGGTGCCAGAGCATGCACCCCTACTGCCAACCCTTGCTGGGGCATGATCCTAGCCTATCCCCCCACCTCTCTCTCAAGTCACTGTCACCTCCAGAAAGGCCTGCAGCCCCATGGTGGTCGGGGTACACAGACCCCCTTAAGCAGCCCTGCCTAGCATCACTGGGTGGCAGCGTGACTCAACTGCTCAGCTCGCCACCAGCCAGAAGCTCACTGTGCCAAAGCACCCGGCACAGGGTCTGCCCAGACTTGTCGCAGCACACGTGCCCCCAGATGAACCCAGTGATTTTTGATCAGAAGCAGGAGAGTGGGCAGCTCACAGTGTCCTGCCCAACTTCCCTTTGCACCAGCAAGGGTGCAGGAGCATCCCAGGTATCCTGACAGCTGCCACCCACTCCTCAGGGCCCATGTGGATGCCAGTCCATGGCCCCCTCCCCAACCCCCAGGGTTGCCAGTTTGCTTCTGCCTCCTTCCCTGTCTGTTGTCATGGTGACCAAAGATGTAGTGACAGACAAGGATGAAGCCTCAAACCCCAGCAGGGTTCTTCATCCACCCGGCAAGGTCAGCTTTCCACCCCCACCGAGCTCAGGCTGGGAACCTTCTGTGAAACCCCTGCTGCAGGGAGTGTAGCTGGAGGTGCCTCATCTGGTCAAATGCAGTCCTGGCATCACTGCTACCATGGCTGTGCCATGGGCAGCTCATGTGAGGGATGGAGACAGTGTCATCCATTTCCACTGGCCAGACTTGCAATGAGAGCCCCACCGGGAGCACCCTCTTTCCGAAGACAGGCAGTGCACTGAGACAAACTCATTACACTGCTGACAACCTGCTGGCTGTCTGCCCTGGGCTCACACCCAGCACAGTTACTGAGTGGGGTGGCTGTCCTCTGTCCCCCAACATCTCACTACTGTGATGGGGTCTACCCATCACTAGGTGTGCCCAGCCCCGCTGTCTGCACCCAGCCCCGCTGTGTGTCTCCGCTCCCCCAGAACAGCCATGCGGAGTTACTTGACCACGGCACAGGCAGCACACACAGCAGCATCCCCATCCGGGCTTTGGCTACCAGGAGCCAGTGGCAATAGCCAAGGATGGAGACATCCCTGCCCTTTGCCAGTCCCCTGCACTGGGCTGTGAGTAGGTGTTTGGAGAGGGTAGCAGTGCCAGCCCCAAGCGTTCTGTGAAGCCCCCTGGGCCACAGGTGCCACCACCACCGAGCAGAAGTGCCATTTCACGCTTGTTGGCAGGGCTAGAAGCAGCACAGATGGAGGCACCCACGCCAGCCTACAGGCATGCCTCTGCAGCCCCCTGCCCTGTGACAGCAGCCCTGGGCAATGGCGCTGATGGGATCTCAGGCCTGCAGCAGAGAAAGCTCCAGCTCTGGTGGCTGATGCCTCCTGCCTCCACCAAGCCCCATGGCATCCAGCCACTGTCTACCAGGCCACAAACTCTGTCCCTGCCAGGACTCGAGAACCACCAAGGTGCTCCTAGCCAGCACAGCTCCCAGCGTGTGAGGGTGCCTACAGAGCCTGGGCAAGACATGCTCCACCCTGAGCTGCTTACACATACCCAGAGCATTTCTCCACTGTAAAACCACCTGAAGCATCAGTGACTTCAGGGAAACCACTCAGCTCCATCACAGCACCCAGAGCCAGCACCCAAATATCCCAACAGGGCTGCAGAACTCAGAGGCAGCATCCAGCTGTGGGGTTGGATCACAGCAGATGCTGGTGGGCTCCTGGAGCATTGCCCAACACTCCCTCACCAACCCCACTGTGGCTATGAGGCTAGCTGCCCAGCCTCAGAACCACCCCAAGGGAGTCATGGCCAGGCTCCCGCTCTTGCATCACCTGCAAGATGTCCCAGCTCAGGGACTGTGGCCCAGGTTTAAGGAGCTAGGGCAAGAACTGCCTGCCTCCCACTCCCACAGCCCCTTCATCCCACTGGAGCTGGCTTTGTATTGGACAGAAGGCCATGAAGGATTTGAGAAAAGAGGTTACCTGGCTGCCAAAAGGTGCATAACAAAGGTGGGATGAGAGCCAGGGGAAGGAAGGCATGTGGTCTGGCTCGCCATGGGAGAACTCCAGCTGCACAGGCAGGGGATGAAGCTGGGGTCCGTCCTGCACCCCCCCCGCCCTCAACCCCATTCAGATCCCTGGTACCCACCTCCTCACGGATGCATGACCAGCAACATTCTCAGAGAGTCAAAGATTCCCAAGGAAATGCAGTGCCCGGAGCCATAATGCTGCCCTGTCCCACCTACAGCCTAACTGTGCTAGCACAAATCCAGTTCTGCTTCTCCCTGGTCTGGGCAGAGGGTCCTTCTTAACTCCCTAACCCCAGCCAGCCTCACAGCACTCCCCTCCACCTCATATGCTAGCCAAGCAGTTCTCCTTGGGTGCAAGGAACTATACTGATACAGGTATGTGATAAGTGAGGTCATTCCCAGGGTGACCCCTTTCAAGCCTCTCCCCGGGAGCCTGCCAGGCTGGAAACCCTCCTGGAGTGCAGCACCAGCCCTGCTCACATCCCACACAGCCCATCTGCTCCTCTTTTTCTCTCTCACCCCCAGCCCTGCTCGTGCCACGGCCTGCCTGTCCCTGCCCACGGGCAGTTGCACGTGGGCTTGGCAACAAGAAAAACAGGCCACATCTCAGCGTGGGCCTCTTGCCTATTTTCCTGGGCACTTTTTACAAGAGCAGAAGCCATCACATGAAAAAGTTCAAGCTGATTCCCCAGCAAGGGTAGGAATAAAGCCGTTGTCTTTCCTGGAGCATGGGCACTGCTGTAATGTCCATGCTATGGGAGGACAGCAAGGACCAGTGTTCTACAGAGCTGGGCATGAAGAGAAAGGCATGGCTGAGGCTTCCCAAAATAGAAATACCTACTCTCTCCTCAACCAGCCCAGCCAATGCTCTTATGCAGCACCTTTCAACAGGATCTCAGGCCACGGAGATGCTGGCATGGAGGAACGGACCACAGAGCTGTCTGTAAAACCCCACTCTTGCCTCCTCAAAGCACCCAGAGGGAGATTCTCCTGCAGCTGCTATAGAGCCAGCAAATATCACTTCCATGCAGGGCTCTAAGAGCTTTGCTGCAACACAGCACAACTGCATGAGCAGTGTGTGTGGATGCACAGAGGCAGCAGGAACAGGCTGCTTTGTGACAAGGTGGTCCTCTCCAACTAGCTGTTACCACCATTAGCATCATCATCATTCCCAGATCCAGAGGCCAGAGCTGCAACCACAGCTCAGGCAAGAAGCATCAACAACAGCCCGAGTTTAAATAGTATCCTCCAGCCCCAGGTGACTGGGATGAGGGACCCCAGGTGAGGCCAACAATGCCAATTAGTACAATCACTGTCCCGGCAGCAGAAAATGCAGGAGGACTAGGCCAAAGTGGGTCCAGAGCAAGAGTGTGCAGAGGGGCACAAATGGTGCTCTGAAAGGGGACCTAGACCACTCTGATAGGTCTCTCCTTGTTGACCCACGGTGGATCCCCATGGGGGATGGCCCTTGCTCTGGTCTGCAGAGGGCTCCCAGGAAAGGGCCAAACGATAGGGCAAGAGGCATCCTGGGGCACACTCCCCATTCCCATGGACACCTGCAGAATCACACCTGTATGTTCTCTGCAATCCTGCAAATACATGCTATGGGCACACATGCACAAACACATGCTCATGGGGGTCTAAGGAGACTGAAAAAGGAACAGTGTGGTCTTAAGCGGGGATCTCAGCTCTGGGGGAAGCTAAGGAAGGAGGTACCTGGATGGGCTGCTGGGCAAGTAGAGGGCTGGGGCCAACCTCCAAGGGGAGACCTCGGGTGGGAGTGCTGGGGAATTTGAGTCTGCTGGGATGCAGGAGTCTGGGACCTGGGTGGGGGAATTCTTTGGGGACAGACAAGGGACCAGACCAGGGTGTCGAAGTCTGTTTGACACCACCTCGGTGCACTGGGGAAGGCCCCATCTGTGCCTGGTGGTCCTCAGCTGTCTGACCCGGGGTACCCGGCGGTGCCCAGGGCTCCCTGCTCCACAGGGACGGTCCGTGTTTTAGGGACACCCCCGAGTTGGGGCGACCGCTCCGGCAAGGCTGAGGTGGGGTGAAAGCCATGCTGCGCTGAGGACGAGGCAGGGGCTGGAGTGGCGGGAGGGGACACCCCCGTCCTAACGAAGCGGGGACCGGCCACCACCCACCACGGTCACGGTCACGGTCCCGGTCTCTGTCCCGGCCGTGCCGGGCCGCGGCGCTCCGGAGCCGCCCCCCGCCGGGGGGGTCCCCGCTCCCCCCGGATGCATGACTTCATCCTTCCGCCCGGGTTTCCTCCCCGCCGCCGCTGCCGCCGCCGCAGACCGGCTCCCGGCTCGGCTCGGCGCGGCGCGGCTCGGCCCGCTCGGCCCCCGCCATGTCGCAGGTGCTGCCCTACGGCGAGGACAAGGTGGGTCGCTACGGCGCCGAGCCCGAGGCGGGGGAGCTGCCCTTCAGCTGTCGCCTGCAGGACACCAACGCCTTCTTCGGGGGCAACCAGAGCAAGCGGCCCCCCAAGCTGGGACAGATCGGCCGCGCCAAGAGAGGTACCGCCCGACAACCCACTCTCCCCCCCCCCCCCCCCGCCGCCTCAGCCCCACGGCATCCCCGGGGACCCCCTGCATCTGCCCCGCAGCATCCCCGGCATCCCTGACACTGGTTCCCGCATCCCCTGCGCTAGCCCATGGCATCCCCAGGACCCCCGGATTCTGTCTTTGCATCATCGGCTTTGCCCCGGGTCCCCCGGATCTGCCCTGCAGCATCACGGGCACTGGCCCCAGTATCCCCAGTGCCACCTCACAGCATCCCTGGGACCTTCCATTCTGCCCTTGCATCCCCGGCATTCCCGGCACTGGCCAGTGCATCCATGGCACCTCCGGCATCGTCTCACAGCATCCTGGAGACCCCTGATTCTGCCTTTGTATCCCCAGCTCTGCCCCACAGCATGCCTGAGACTCCTGGCTCTGCCGCTGCACCTACGGCACTGCCCCACAGCATCCCCAGTATTAACCGGCACTGCCTCTTACATCCCCAGCACTCCCCCATAGCATCCTTGGGACTCCTGGCTCTGCCCTGCGTCTCCTGCGCAGCCCCCCTGGAACCCCCGACACTGCTCCCCAGTATCCCAAACACTGCCCCTCCAGCGTCCCCAGAATGTCCAGCTCTGCCCCACATCATCCCTGACACTGCCCCCTGGCATCCTTGGGACCCCCAGCTTTGTGACTAGCACTCGGCATTGCCCCAGAATCGCAGTCTCCCCCCAGATCCAGACACCAGTGCTGTTCCCCTGATGCTGCCCCCCACTCCCTGCACCCCGGAACTGCACCCGTGGGGCTGAGCCTGGGACTATCTCCAAGCATCCTGGGGGCTGCCTCCTGGCACCTCTGTGAGTGCCCTCGAGGCCCTCTGGAACTTCTTGGCACCCTTGGGATTGCTCCTAAATTCCCTCAGACTGCCCCTCCCTCCCCCCATTCCCTATAAACAAGCCCTTCCAGCATCGCCAGGAACAGCCCCCCCAGCCTCATAATCCTCTCTCCTTCCACATTGCTGCCTGATGCAGAGACCCCCATCAGCAGCTACCAGCAATGCTGATCAACAAACAGCCCACTCTCACCTTCCCCCCAACCCCAGTTTACTGTTGTACCCCCACCCCGGGATCCATGAACCTGTGTTGTTCCCCCTCTGTTTTACTTTCTGCCGCAGAGACCCCCCATCAGCAGCTTCCATGCTTCCATCAGGACCTCAATAAATGCCCCCTCCCTACGCTACTGTCACCACCCCAATCTGTCATCATCGATCTTTACTGATACCTTGGGGACCCCCAAGAAAGGACCCTGCCTTCCCTGCAGCCCCCACCCTACCAACTTGGGGGACCTCCATAGGCAAACCCTCCTTCTTGAGTTGCAGGGGCAAAAACAGGGATCAGAATCCCCCAGCACAAATACACCTCAGCCCCGAGTGGTAATGAGCCTCTGCCTGCTCCACTGCCCCCCCTTTTTTGCGGTGGTGGTGGCTGAGTCCCCCCAGGGGTGCTGAGGGGCCAGTTCTGCCTCAGTGGTGATGGGAGGGGGTGTCTTGCTGTTCTCACAGTGATATTGGTGATGGAGGGGGGTCCTGGCCAATCCACCCCCAGGGCAGTGATGAGAGGGTTACTGACCACAGAAGTAGTGTTGCTGGGGAGGGGGAATGTCTTCTCCGAGGGTGATGGCGATCGGGGAGGATCTGCCCAGCCGGTGATATTGACCGGGGGAGGTGCAGTCTGTGTAGCCCCCTAATTGGTGTTGCCGACGGGGGTCTGTCCAGCTTCCCACTGGTGCTGCTAATGGGGGGTGAGCTGCCCAGCGGGTGATGCTGAGCGGGGGTTGCGGGAGGCTGTCCAGTCCCCCACCCGGCGATGCCGATGGTGCTGACAGGGGTCTGGCTGCCACCCCCGCTGCGCTGGCGGTGCCCCCCCCCCCTCCCCCCCTCCCCGCTGGGTCATTACCCATTCCAGTCCTGTTGCTCTCATCAGCGCCTGCCGCAGAGAGGAGGGGGGGGTCCTTCCTGGTCTATTCCTGCCCCCTCCCCTTCCCAAACCACCCATCTAGACTCTGGCTGCAGGGAGGATGCTGTTCCTACCCACTCTGGGCAGGGGCGGGGGGGCGATCGCCTCTCCTCATCCCCATCGCACCCATCTGAACCCCTTCACCCTGCTCCCCAGCATCGGGAGGGGGGGTAGAGCTAGGGGCGGTGAGGGGTGCCAGCCGGTGGGGGAGGGGCAGCGGCTGAGTGCGAGTCTCCTCGCCCACGCACCCCCCGCCTTGTCCCCGCAGTGGTGATCGAGGATGACCGGATAGACGAGGTGCTCAAGGGCATGACGGAGAAGTCGCCGCCGGGGGTGTAAGCCGGGCCCCCCCTGCCGCTGCCAGGACCCGCAGGCCGTGCCCTGCTCCCAGACCACCCGGCCCTGCATGCTGGCTGGACCGCCGACCAGGACGGGGGGGGACACATGCCCATGCCCCCCCAACCCCGGCCCGGGGGGGGGCTCTGCAGCCACCACCACACCCCCCCCCCCCCCCCCGAGCCATGCACTTTACCCCTCCGCCACCCCCGGGGCTGGGACAACCCGCCGAGCCCCCCAACCCTGGGCAAAGACCCCCATCCTTTCCAGGGAGGGGGGTCCCCCATCCTCCTTGGCGGGGGGGGTCCCCGAATCCCGGGCCGGATTCGGCCCCACGAGCGAGGGGGGGGAGCGCTGCTGTCCAGAGACATTTTTTGCTCCATCGTTTTTTGCATGAGCTTGGTGGCCCGGGCACCCGGTCCTGGGGCCGAGGGTCAGCCCCACCACTCCGGCACGCTTCTTTTTAAACAGAAACTCCTCATATTTGTATTTTTATATCCGAATCTTTGTTAAAAACGATCTGCTGACGTTGAGATGTCGAAGTAACTGCATCGAGAAAACAAACAAACAAAAATGGTTCATATTTTTTTCCATAAGAAAAAAAAAGACAAAAAAAGAAGAAAAAACCGAGAGGGGGGGAAAGACAAAGGGGGGGGGGATGGTGAGAGTGATGAAGGAGCACAAGGAAAGCCAAAGGTGTGGGGAGGGAAGTGAGGACCCCCGGCCTGACTCCCTTTCACGGGCCCCGCCGGAGGATTCGGCAGCACCATCGGCCGCTGCAGCCCTGCCCCCGACAGCCTGGGGGCAGAGCCCACCGGGACCAGCAGCGGGTGCCGGGGGGAAGGGATGGGGATGGTCGCGGTGCTGCCCCCCACGCTCAAGATTGGTGAGGCCGGGATGGGAGTGGGGAGGACAGGGACCCGGCCTGAGTTGTTGTTGTTTTTAATTTTGTACTTTAATTTAATTTTATTTTTTAAGAAGCTTCTCGGGGGGGGGGGGGGGGGGGGGGGGGAGGGGAGGGGGTTGGGGTGGTCAGACGTGCATGAGAAACTTGTCATCTTTTTCAATAACCTACGAGTGGCATTTACGGAGACAACAACGCAAAAAACACCAAAAAAGGCAAAAAAAAAAAAGCAAAAAAAAAAAAAAAAAAGGGAAAAAAACCCCACCACAACAAAAAAGCAAACAAAACAAAACAAAACAAAAAAACAGGAAAAAATATACTTGTGTCATGATGTCCTACGAATGATCCATTGTAAATTTAAATGCCATTTTTCACTGTACTGGTGAACAAAATGCAATGAATAAAATACATTCATGTACTGAGGTGAGGCCAGCAGCCTGCTCCTTTCTGTCCCTCCCCGGGGGGGCAGCTGGTTTTTTTTGGGGTGCCTGTGAGATGTGGTGGCATGGCGGGGCGGGGGGCAGGGGGCTGACCCTGGAGTCCTTCACTGACTCGCAGCATGGGGGGGAGCTACCGGCTGACCCACTTACGCCTTTCGCCAGAAATAGCAGCCCAGCGCCTGGCGCCTCGTCGGTATGTCACCGCCGGCCCTCTGAGGAGAGGTCCCCTCCGTGTTCCCCCCTCCAGAGGGGCTTCGTGCCCAAACAGTCCCTGGGGACACCCCCCCGTGGCACCGGTGTACTTGCCGTGTGGGTACGCAGTGACACGCTTGTCACCGTGCCGCTGGCTCCAGGCACAAGGTGGACAGGGGCTGAGGGTGTGTGGCACGCTGAGGTTGTCACCGCAGCCAAGAGCAGCAATGGGAGAGGACATGGGCGGATAGGCCACCCTGCCTGAACACATGCACCGATGTGCCCCCAGCCCCACGCTGGCACATCCCAGCCCAGCTACTCCCCTGCCACCCAGCTGGGGCTGGGGGGGGGTGCCAAGGACACAGTGCCCTTGCACACCCCCACAAGCCAAGGAGGCTGGTCCAGAGGTCCTGGTGCAGGATGGGGATGAGGGGGGCAGCGAGCACCTGCCTCCCACACTCAGTGCCAGCACGCCTCATCCTGCCCATAGCCCAGCTGCCCATGACGGAGTGCACAGCGGGATGGGGGAGGGCAGGGAGCCTCTCCCAGCAAGATAGATGGGTGGAATTAAACCTGATTTGGTTTCATTAGTAGCCACAAAAGCCCAGAGCCCTGGCTGCTCTCCAGACAGGCAAGAGAAGAGGCCAGCATTGCCCACTGTCCCCCTTTTTTCTCCCTTTACTCCCACCACTGGTCATCTTGAGTGGAGGGATGCAGTGGTTCCCTGCCCCCAACCCATGAGGATGGGGCAGCTTAAGGCTTCATTGGGTTGGGGGGAGGCTGGAAAAGTCCCCCCGGGTCACAGTTGGATGGCAAAGAGATAGTCCTCATCGTCGTCCAGGGGCACAGGGGTCAGCGGCGGGGCAGCGGGGAGGGGAGGCTGGTGCAGCTGGCGCCCCAGGGCCGCATCAGAGAGGTCCAGGGCCTGACCTTTGCGCATGATATAGAGGTAGTAGTGGAAGGTGCCGGTGTCCCGGTCCCCGCAGGTGACGTGGCGCAGGGACCAGCCGAAGGCCTCCTGGGCGTAGTGGGGTTTGCGGAAGTGGGGCTGGGCAAAGGTGATAGAGAGGAAGCAGCCCCCTGGGCGCAGCACCCGGCTCACCTGTGGTGAGAGAACCCCCGGAATGGGGGGGGGTGAACACAGTGAGGTTTGAGTCCTCTGGCAGGCATGGCCCCATCCTCAAGAGTCCCCATCACAATCTGCCAGAGATCCTACTCCCCAGCCTCTCCTATCACACTCCCAAATCCACTGTCCTAACGTGGCCTCCTCCAGAGACACCCACCTTGGTTTTCAGATGTCCCCGGACCACCTTCAGCCTAGTGGCAATGAGGTACGGGAGGTCCTTATGCAGCATCTCGACCCACACCCCAAAACTCCTCTCCCTGATTTTAAGCAAACAGCAGATACCTAACTCTGGTGCTGGGCAAACCTTTCACTATCCTGGGCACAGGGTCCCCAGCCCCCCCAAGCAGCACAGGACCCCCATCTCATCCACCCACCCATTCCCAGATCACCCAGTCCCACCCCCTCCCACCCCCACTCGGCATGCAGGGCAGGGGAGGACTGGATGGGAAAGGACTCGATCCTTTTAATCACCATTTTCTCCCCACTGGAACTAAGCCCCTACTAACAGGATGGAAAAGAACATCAATTTTCTTGCTTGGCTTTATCCAACGTCAAAAGGCTTTTACGGCCAGCATTCACATGCTTGGCATGCAAAGGCAGTGCCTAGGGTGGGAGGGCGGGTGGCCAGCCCCTCAGCCTGGCCCCCAGCTGGGGACATCCCCAGACTGCTCCCTCCCAGCAAGGGCAGATTGCTGCTGCGGCAGAGGAGAGGGCTGGGGGCCAAAGTGGGGGATTCCCGAGCTCTGGCTTAATCCTGCTGGGAAGCCCCACAGCTCAGCGCTGGCTGGGGCCAGGGATGGAGGAAAAACAGGCAGGCTGCGTGTGTCTCCTCCCTGCTGCGGTAGTGGCTTTTCAACCAAACATTAGTGGTTTTGGCCAAGGGAAGGGGAAGGCAGGCCCCCGAGTAACCAGCTCAGCATGCCTTCTGCAAAGTGCCGACGCACCCGTCCTGGGAAGACCCCAGTTGAGGAGCACTGGGGGGTCCCCGGGGGTGGCAACAGGCAGGGATCTCCGGCTGCAGCCGCGCATGGCATCCTGCATCCCCGCATCCCCTCCCTCGTTAATAGAGCACTAACGGCCGTTGCTTAGAGACGGGTGCAGGAAACCTTCCTGTCTGCCAGCCGCTGTGTGGGGGGTGTGGGGGTGTGAGTGGAGCTGCTCCCTGCTCTTGCGTGTCCCCCCATTGCCCCTGGATCAGTGGAGCGGGGGTGTCCCTGGGGCATCCCTGCAGGCAGGGCTGATTTTCAGGTCCTTATGCAACCCCTTGGCCCAAGGAGCGCAAGACAGAGACTGAAAATCCTGGCCCACCCGCCATGAGAAGAGGGAGTAGGGGTGAGCACAGGACTGCCAGCCAGAGCCAGACCCCTCCAAAGGGACCAGGAAAGCAGAACCTCTCTGGGGACAAGGACAGTGAAGACTGACCGCAGGCAGAAGCTGGTGCCCAGCAACACGGGGAGGTGGGGGGGGCAGGGATTGAGCAGGGGATTAAAAAAAGAGGAAAAAAAAAGGGAAAAGAACTAAATCCTCACTGTTTGGCCAAATGACAAGGACAGGCAGCAGTGCTGGCAGGGTAGGGCAGGGCACAGATGATGAGGACAGCCTCACTGTCCCCAGCACCTGCGGTCCCTCCTGGGCTCAGAGGACAAAGCTCAGGGGGACAAGAGAAGATGGAGGGGGGACAATAGCCACAAGCACTCTGCCAGCACCCCATGCCCGCACCAAGGGTGCCAGGCAGGCACAGCAATTAATTATCCTCACAATTATTCCTGTGGGGCAGCGGAAGGGCTGCCAGGACCCGCACCGGGGCAGGTTCAATCCGGTCTCTGCCTCCCTCACCACCAATTAATCGCCACAGCCAATTAATGGGAGCCCTGGAGGTATCACCCGTCCCCGTGGCAACGCAAAGGCCCTGTCAATGCTGACGAGGGTTGCCATGGCAACCCTGGTCTGGATGATGGGGACCCCGGCTAACAAGATCGAAGCTGGGGCAGGGAGTAGGAGAGAGCCTGTCAGAGCTCTGTTGTCATCACCTTGCTCTGGGCAGGCAGAGCCACTTTGATGTGCCCCCCAACCCATCCTTCCCTGTCCCCTCCATACACCCTTGTGCGCCCCGACAGCCACCCACACCCAGATGGGGTGCACACCCAGATGGGGTGCACTTTTACTGCCATCCCTTTGTACTTAGGGTGCAAATAAAAAGGGCAGTCATGCAGCACCCCAGCAGGAACTAGGGTCCCCTTACTCCATTCACCTCTTGGAAAGGAGATGGGGTGGGAGACAGGGAGGCCTTCCCCACCTGCCATGGGTGCTGGGAACTCTCTGGGTGCCCCTTTGTAGGGTAGCAGAGAGGGCAGCGCTAGCTAGGCGGGGAGGTGTGGGCTGGGGTACCCCTACAGAAGCAGGCTGACAAGGGGACATTCTGTCCCTTTACCCACCCCAGATGGGGATGTTGTTCACTCTCCACCTTTCCCTCCCCCCATACCTCTGCTAGCACCCGGTGCATCGCAGCGACTGCCTGTGGCGAGACGTTCCAAGGGTCAGTCTCCTCCACCATGAACACATCAAGGGTGCCCTTCTCCAGCACAACATCGAAGGTGGCATCGGGGAAGGCGAGGGCACGGATGTCCATGACAGCCCAGCGCAGGCCGGGGCAGCAGTGGGCGTAGCGGGCACGCATGGCTGCGATGCAGGCAGGGGAGAAGTCGATGCTGGTGACGTCGGTGTAGCCCAGCTCGTGCAGGTCATGGCTTAGAGCACTGTTGCCGCAGCCTGTATGGGGATATAGATCAGATGGGGGTTGGGAAACCCATGGCAGGGGCTGCCTGCACACCAACCCTGCACGCTCAGACCCAGGGAAGGGGGAGGATGGACCAGGGCCGACAGAGAGGGAGCAGCAACCTTCCCACTAATTAGAGAGTGCTGGGCTAGTTCTTGATTTTCCCAAGGTGGGTGCTTTGGGGTTCTGCAGAACAATGAGGTTGAGAGCAGTCCCAGCATGCCCAGTTCCCCCACCCCAGGAGGGATGCATGGCGGCCATGAACGTGCCGGAGGCCAGGAAGAGGTGGGGGGGTCCCCATAGTGTCACAGGGCAGGGGCCAGGTGTGTCTCCTGAGTGCCTGTGGTGAGGCTGGGGACAGTATCAAATCAGGGCAGCATAGAGCATTTCGAAGGGGGTTAACCGTGAGGGACAGTGGGACAGAGAGATGAATGCAGAGAGCGACAGAGAGACGGAGGGCCAACGGCAGCTGTCGCAGGGGACCGGCATCCTGCCCCGCCGGCCGTCGCAGGACATTGCTTCCCGCGATGCGGCGGGGTCGGGGCGCTCCCTCTCCCTTCTCTCGCTGCTTCACCACTCCCTGGGGGTATCCCGGGCCTGGGGGCGGATTTGGGGGCTATTAAGCGCAGCTGGCGGCGGCTGATCCGCTAACAGGATCGGTGATTACACCCGACTAATCCCGCCTGCTCGGCGGCAGATCAGACCGCAGGTGGGATTACGGGGCGGTTACACCGGCCCCCGTCCTCCCCCAGCGAGAGCAGGGCCACCCCCCGCCCTCGGTACGTGCCGGTGCCGCACCGCCCCCTCGCGGCCGATGCCAGAGCAGCCACTGGCAGGACCCTAAGAGTCCCGCCCGCCCATCTACCGGGCACGTACCGAGGACGAGGATACGGTCACCGGGGCGCAGCTCGGCCTCCAGCTGCGGGAGGAAGCGGGAGAGCCCCCCCAGCCACTCGCGGGGCTCGGCGCCCTCCTGCCGGTACAGCGCGTCCCAGAAGCGGCGCTGTCCGTAGCGCCGGTTGGCGGCGGGCGCGCGCCGCCGCTCCATGCCCGGCGGGGCGGGGGGAGCACCGGGCGCCACGTGCCACCCGCGCCACCCCCACGTGCGACTTCCGGTCCCGGTGGTTGCACCGCCCTAAACGCTCCGTCCGGAAACACGGATCGGAACGGAGCGAGCAGGGCCCGGCCATGGCGGCGGGTCGGGGGGCGGCGGCGCTGCGGCGAGTCTGGCGCGACCGGCGAGCGGTGCTGCTGGAGCCCAGCTACACCCCGCTGGTGGCCGCCTGCCTCTGCCTGGCCGAGGGCGGCGTCAACCTCTGGGTCATCCGCAGGGTCCCCTGTGAGTGCCTGGGCCCGGCCAGGCCCTGTGGAGGAGGGGTGGGGGCCCTGCCTGGGGTGGCGGACCTGACCCGGGGTAGCGGGAACGGGGTCCTTCGGGCAGGGACAGCTTTTCTCTGGGCTGAGGGGTTCCCCCTGGAGCACTGGGGCCGGGGGATGATCCCGCTGGCAGGGTGACAGGGCTGCCCCCGATCTGTGCGGCTGACAGCATCCCCGGCCAGGGTAGGGGAGTGGGGACAGGGGTGGGCTGGGGGCTCTGGATGGAGGCCTGAGGCTTGGCTGACCGCGGGGGTGGGAGAGGGAGGCTGGAAGTGGGAGAGCCCTCGTGGCAGTGCCCTCCTTGCCCCACCTGAGCCCCGGCCACCCCTGCAGACACCGAGATTGACTGGAAGGCCTACATGGAGGAGGTTGAAGGGTTTGCCAACGGGACCCTCGACTACAGCCAGCTGAAGGGTGACACCGGGCCACTAGTGTAAGTGATGGAGAAGGCTGAGCTCCCCACGGGCTTCTGGGAGGGGTCCCAGGGGGCAGCACGGGCTGGCCTGGCCCTTTACTTGCATCTCTCCACAGCTACCCTGCCGGCTTTGTCTACATCTTCCTGGGCCTGTATTATGCCACAGGCCGTGGCACCAACATCCGCCTGGCGCAGTACCTCTTCGCCGCCCTCTACCTTCTCAACCTCCTCCTTGTCTTCCGCATCTACTGGCGAACCAACAAGGTAGCCTGGAGCCTGGGTCCTTACCCTCTGCCTCCTGGTGTCTCCTGCTCTGTGTAGTCCTCATGTGGGCAGAAGAGGTCGGGCAGGAGGTCAAGGTTGGGGTGGTGAGGTTCGGAGGGGCTCAGTGCAAGCAAGGGGTCCAGGACAAGCTGCTGAGTGCCCTCATGTCTCTGTCCCCTGCCAAGGTCCCCCCATATGTTTTCTTCTTCATGTGCTGTGCTTCCTACCGCATCCACTCCATCTTTGTCCTGCGGCTCTTTAACGACCCCGTTGCCATGGCCATCCTCTTCCTTGCTATCAACCTCTTCCTGGAAGAGCACTGGTCCTGGGGCTGCCTCCTCTTCAGGTGAGAGTCTGAGGGCAGAGGCTGCTCTCCATGGCATGCTGCATACACGGGTCAGCTTGGCCCCGGGGAAGAGGCTGTGCTTGACCCGGGGGATTCTTGGGTACCCATGTTGGGGGCCGTAGCTGTAACATGGCTTCCTGATCAGCCTGGCTGTGTCCGTGAAGATGAACATCCTCCTCTTCGCACCTGGACTTCTCTTCCTGCTCCTCCAACGGTTTGGTTTCCTGGGATGCATACCCAAGCTCTGCATCTGTGCCCTGCTCCAGGTGAGCCCTTGCTTGCATCAGCTACAGGGGCAGACTGGCAGTCCCATCAGTAGGGGGTTGTGGGATGCCTGCATCACAGCATCCTGCCTGCCTGTCCTGGGTGCCAGAGGCCTTTGGCTGGGTTTACAGTGGCATCAGAATAGGAGCTGGCCCCACAAGACAAGCTGGATGGGGCTCCCATCTTTGGCTGACTGCCCTATGTGGCGCTGGGGCTCTCAGGAGGTGGCAAGGGTGACAGAGACGTGTCTTAGGACTGCTGAAAAGGTGCTTGTGTGTCTCTGGCAGGTGGTTCTGGGGCTGCCCTTCCTCCTGGTGAACCCTGTGGGGTACCTGACTCGCTCCTTCGACCTGGGCCGCCAGTTTCAGTTCAAGTGGACAGTGAACTGGCGCTTCCTCCCAGAAGAAGTTTTCCAGAGCCGGGCTTTCCATGCCATGCTGCTCCTCACTCACCTGGCTGGCCTGGGGCTCTTTGCACTGCACCGGTGGCACAGGTAAGACCCAGGGTTCCTCATGGATGCTGGTTCCCATCAGCCTCCATGGTGCAGAATATGGGAACATGGGTCCACATCTCTGCTGCCTTCACAGCACTGTGGTTTTGGGGTTGCAGGCAGGAGTGGGGGTGAGTTACTGTCCTATATTGGGAAGCACACTGCATCATGGCTCACGGGGGAAGGCAGAGGTGGTAAAGACTTCACAGTATCACAGTATCACAGTAACTAAGGTTGGAAGAGACCCCAAGGATCATCAAGTCCAACCTGTTCCAACAGACCTCACAACTAGATCATAGCACCAAGCGCCACGTCCAATCTCCCCTTGAACACCTCCAGGGACGGTGACTCCACCACCTCCCTGGGCAGCCCATTCCAATGACGAATGACTCGCTCAGTGAAGAACTTTTTCCTCACCTCGAGTCTAAACCTCCCCTGACACAACTTGAGACTGTGTCCCCTTGTTCTGGTGCTGGTTGCCTGGGAGAAGAGACCAACCCCCACCTGGCTACAACCACCCTTCAGGTAGTTGTAGAGGGCAATGAGGTCGCCTCTGATCCTTCTCTTCTCCAGGCTAAACAATCCCAGCTCCCTCAGCCTCTCCTCATAGGGCTTGTGCTCAAGGCCTCTCACCAGCCTTGTTGCCCTTCTCTGGACACGTTCAAGTGTCTCGATGTCCTTCCTAAACTGAGGGGCCCAGAACTGGACACAGTACTCAAGGTGTGGCCTAACCAATGCAGAGTACAGGGGCACAATGACCTCCCTGCTCCTGCTGGCCACACTATTCCTAATACAGGCCAGGATGCCATTGGCCTTCTTGGCCACCTGGGCACACTGCTGGCTCATGTTTAGGCGGGTGTCAATCAGCACCCCCAGGTCCCTCTCCGTTTGGCAGCTCTCCAGCCACTCTGACCCCAGCCTGTAGCTCTGCATGGGGTTGCCGTGGCCAAAGTGCAGCACCCGGCACTTAGACTTATTAAATGCCATCCCATTGGACTCTGCCCATCTGTCCAGTCGGTCAAGGTCCCTCTGCAGAGCCTTTCTACCCTCTAACTGACTAACATCTGTTCCCAACTTGGTGTCATCTGCAAACTTGCTGATGACTGACTCAACCCCCTCATCCAGATCATCAATGAAGATGTTAAAGAGGATGGGGCCCAGCAACTGAGCAACTGAGCCTGTGTTTGTGCTTGCCCTCAGGCCCAAAGAAAGCATCCTGGCCTTGCTGAAGGATCCTGCTAAAAGGAAACCTGCGTCCCCTCCCTTGACAGTCAACAATATCCTTTGACAGGGTGGGCAGCAAGACTGGGGAGAAAAGGCAGGGTGGACTTCGGGCTCAGTATTCTCAGGCTTCCAGTCCTGTGATGCCATCCAGACTAGCCTGTCCCAGGGTAAGGAGCTGTCCTGCATGGCTGGGGAGCTTTTGCAGGATCGCAGCTCCAGCCTTCTGTGTTTGTCCCCTTAACACCAGTGCACAGATCATTTTCATCCTTTTCTCTTCCAACTTCTTGGGTGTCTGCTGCAGCCGCTCCCTGCACTACCAGTTCTATGTCTGGTACTTCCACACGCTGCCCTACTTACTCTGGTGCACCCCAACCACCAAGCTTGCTCACATGCCCAAGTATGTGCTACCAGGTGGGAGTCCTGTCTGCTGGGGGCTCTATGGAGCAAGTGGGGAGGATGCATGTCCTCTCTGATGCTGATCCTAAGTTTTGTCTCCTGCAGGGTGCTGCTACTCGGTGTGATCGAGCTCTGCTGGAACACTTACCCCTCCACAGTCTGCAGCTCCCTCTCCCTCCACATCTGCCATGGACTCATCCTGCTCCAGCTCTGGTATGGCACAGCAGTGATGCACAGCCCTTCGCCAAGCAGAAGGCCTGCAGCCATCTCCAAGAAGGCCCAGTGAGAGCGGCTGAGTGGACAATGGAAACTGGCCCCTGGGACTGACCCTTCTTCCTGTTCTTTCCCCATCTGGTTTCCAAGCTGCCCCTCACATCCCAAGATGGGTGTGAGCCCTGGAACTGTGCAGTGAGGGCATTGTGGGGACCCCTGACAGGCAGGACTTCCCCAATAAAGGGGGGCTTTATGTGCCCTTCCCTGGCTACAACATCCTCATGTCATGACAGTGTTGGGACTGCCACAGCTTGGCCTGCCTTACCTCTGGGGAGGCAGAGGCTGAGCACTGCCCAGGGCAGGGGAGTAGCCTCTGCAGTGAGGTTAAGACAGATGATCTTGGAAACTGCTTTGCCTCAAGGTCTGAATTGCCTTGATGCAGCCCAGGGATTCCTCTAGCTTGGCTTGTCCTAGTCCTCTGTCTGCTCCATCCCGTATGATATGGCTGGGAAGGGGGTGACCCCCCCTCCCCACCCCACCTGCACAGGGCTCTGGAGAGCCCTGCATGGGGCCAACGGCTCCCTTCCTGTAACAGAGACACCTGTGCAAGCAGCATGGAGCCAGGCATCTTTATTGGCCCCTGCAGCGGCCGTCAGACATTGTTGGGGTTGTAGCACAGCATGTTCAGCTTGATGTTCTCGTTCCAGTGACGCAGCAGCAGGAACAAGTGCCTGGCTGCCCCTTTGAGGCAGCTCACGTCCACCCCTTCGGGCAGCCGCTGCGCTTGCAGCCACGCGTCCGCCTTGGCCGCCACCAGCTCCCACTCCTCAAAGAAGGCAGCACAGCGATGCTCCAGCCATGCCAAGGCCACTGCCGTGGCCCAGCTGGCACTCTCCAGGTCCTCTGGCCCCACATCCTGCCAGCTTACGCTGGCTTCAGAGGGGGCAGCTGAGTGGGGGCCGGTGTCAGACTCAGAGCCGTGCCCGCTGTCCGCCTGTGCCCACACCGCCGCGCTTGGCACCTCAGAGCAAGTGTTGCGGGACAGCGGTGAGCCAGGCTGCGGGGCTGTGGCAGGCTCCTCGCCCTCCTCGCTGCCAGGCCCTGCCTCGGGGCTGCTCCTGGGCCCTGGGGATGTGGGGCTGAGGCTGGCTCTGTGGGAGGCATAGGGCGAGGCCCGACACAGGCGGTCCAGGGGTATCTGCACCACTTCGGAGAAGCTCTCAGTGAGCTGGAATGGGCCCTGGGCTTGCTGCAGTTGCACCTGCAATGATTGGAGCAGGTGACTAGGGGAGTCAGGCAGGGGCACAGACCCATCGTGGCCCCCAGCACTCTGGTGTGGGCTACAGGAGTGTGCCTGTGATACAGGGACTGCCCCAAAGCCAGCAAAGGTCCCCAGGGCTGAGCTGGCGCCCACTGCCTTTCCATCCTCAACTAGGTGCTACTGCAGGGCATCGCCTGCTCAGCTCCCCCAGCCCAGCTGGCATGGGTAAAAGGTCCTTACCAGTGGAAGGTAGTCGTGGCTGGCATGGTTGCTGGAGCTCTTATTCTCCTGGCTGAGGCACTGTGGGCGCAATACCAGGTTGGGCCCCCTGTGCCTGCTGAGGCTAAACCTGTGGGACACAGGGAAGCTACTGTGGGTGGGAAAGTGTTTCTCAGCCTGCTGCAGAGAAGCGTCTGGAGCACCAAAGTCCCACCTTTATGGCACAGGGGACATGAGGACCCAAGAAGTGGCACTGTCCTCTTTCCCTTCAACATGCCAATTCTTGGCATCCCCCCACAACATGCAGCCTCACCTGGAGCCAGCAATGCTCTCTCTGGATTTCTGGGAGCCCAGGGAGGTGATAGAGGGGCTGTTTGGAGGTCCTGCAAGAGAGGAGAGCTGAGCAGGGGGCCATGATGCACCTAGAGGTGTGTCCTGTTCCTCAGCACCTGTGAGGGTGGCTTAGCCCATATGGCCTGGACAGTGAGGGCAAGCATGGGTATTGCAGATGCACCAGCTCTTGGCTGCTAGGGGCACCCTGTCCCACTCCATCCAGCCCTTGTTCCACTCCAGCTGGGACGTACCGTTCAAGCAGCTCTGCTTTTCCGAGCCATAGGTAGGTGAGGAAACACTGGCCAGAGATCCAAGAGTCTTGCCTCCCTCTGCAAAAGACCCAGAGCTGCTTCCAGGGACTGCTGTGCTGCTCCCCATCCCTCCCTCAGCCATGGTTCCCTCCCCATTGTTGAGCAGATGCCTCTCCCTGGGCAGCTGGGATCAGCCTCATGCAGCCCTGAGCTGAGGGTCCTCATGGCCCTCAGTGCTCAGAGAGGTCCCTGGGGAGCATAAGCCAGTGTAAAGACTCAGGTTGGTACCTGCAGCAACAGGACTCTCATCCTGCTCCTCTGCATTCTGCTGTTGGTCCAGGCCTGGTGAGGAGCCCCAGCTCCCTGCGGTGGTGGCCTGTGGCTGGCTGGTTGAGGTGGCTGCAAGGGACAGTGCCGCCTCAGCCCTCAATCACCTTGTGCCCCCTCCCCAGCACACCAGCCCCCCCCCCCCCAGCCATACCTGTGCCCCACACTTCAGGGGCTGTGGGCAGAGCTGTCTGTGTGGCACCATCCACGGGCACCAGGCGGGTGTAGAGAGAAGGCACATTGCAGGCTTTGCTGGTTTGCACAGCTTTCAGACGAAACCGGCGGGCAAAACCTACCCAGAGCGAGGTGGTTGGAGGTGAAGGGATGCTGGGGCTGCCCTGGGGAGAAGGGGGGCATGCAGCAGCACCCACCCTGCTGCAGCTCAGCTTCCCGCTGTGCTGCATTCTCGTTGTCCTGGATGACAGAGCGCGCTGCCAGGCGGTGCAAGGGCTTGTCCCAGCCCTTGGCTGCCCGCCGTGGGGGGTCCTCCCTGCCCGGCTGCTCCCGGGGTTGCAGCAGTGACTCCAGCGAGGCCGTCACTTCCCAGGACACTGGCTTGCCAGCCTGCATGGCATGGATCACCACCTGGCAGCACCGGGGCAGGCTGGCATCGCCTGTGCTGGACTCCCCTGGCTCAGGTACTGGCTCGGCACTGAAGAGGTAGGAGGGCTCCACCAGCATGTCCCAGTCCAGATGGGTAGGTGAGATGAGGTTATCTGGGCAACAGCAAGACATGGACTTAGCAACTGGGGGGCACCTGTTTTATTCTTCACCACCCTCATCCCTTTGGAACCAGCACTCACTCGATTCCACTACACTGGGCTGCGGTCTCCGTGACCGTGGTCCCAGCTCATCCAGTCGCCCCTCCAGGGACTGGTTCTTCTGTGACACCTTCTCCAGGGCCAGGCGGAGCCTGTGAGCATCCAGCTCTCCATGTGGTGAGGAAAAGCTGCGGCTGGCCAGGGCAGTGCGTGCCAGCACCTTCTTCTGCCTCGCCAGCTCCTCTGTGCTCAGGGCCACCATCACCTGTGGTGGCAGGGAGGCTGACAGCAAGCCCAGCAAAGGCACCAGCACAGACTATGCCGAGCCATGATGGGGCACCTGGAGCCACAGCCAGCTGTTGGCCAGAGCCACTGGCTGCTGCCCAGCGCTGCAGCACTGCAGACTAGCACTCAGGAACCTCCCAGGGCGATGGGCAACGCTAACCAGGCTCCTTATACGTGTGGGAAGGACACCAGCACTGAGACAGGAGTTTGCAAACATCCCTGGGGCCTGACTCAGCCTGACACTGAGGCAGGAGGAGTTGGCAGAGATTGCAGTGTGTACGGGAGGGGGCTTAGTTCAGTGGCTTAGGCTGAATGATGCTACAGTGGGCTGTGATCGCCAGCACAGTTATGTCCTTGCACTGAGATGCTTCACCTAAACACTGTGGCATGGCAGTGACATCCATGCCGCCTCTCACCTGGGCAGCTGAGGGTGAGGGGAGGATCATTTGCACTGCGGGGAAATCACTTACGCTTGACATTTCAGCAGCAAAGGCCACCAGCTGTGCCGTTGTACCAGGAAGGAGCAGAAGCGTGTCCTGGAGCTGGAGGACAGCTGGCCTCACCCAGCCTTGGGGCCAGCGTCCCTAGAGCTGCCTCTACCCATCCTAGTCACCTGGCTGGTTTTTAAACCCTGGTATGAAGCAGCAGGGATGTGGCCCATGGCTAATCAAGTATTGGGCAGCGTTAGCTGAGGGATGAAGGAACCAGGCAGGACCTTAGCCAGCCCTTAGCCAGCTTGGCAGATTCATTACCTGATGCCAGCCCACTTGATTTCTGCAGCATCAACAAGGATATGAGCTGGCTAGAAGCTGACTACCAGCCCAGGAAGTTGGGCTATCAGCTATTTGGCCCCAGTTATCCTGTTCCAGTAGCGCAAAACTAAGCAAGCAGCCTCCTTGCAGCATCCACAGCTGTTCCTTGCTCAAAATCCAGGCACATCCCCTGTGCAGTGCTCTGGTTCCCAGCATGGCGGCCAAATGTTCAGGCACAAGGGGAGAGCGAGACTCCAGCTAAACTAAGCTGGGAACAACCCTGCCATGTGTGAGCCCTTGCACCTCACCGGTGTCCTTACCTTGGCACCAGATGGGGCAGAGGGCAGCGGGGCAGATTTGGTGGAGGACTCGCAGAGGGACAGGCTCTTCTGGCCCTGCTGGGAGGTGGCATCAGTGCCGGGAGCTGAGGAGCCAGCCTCAGGGGCCACATCGCGGGAGCCAGTGGACTCACTGCTGGTGGAGCTGTGGGACAGCAGCCCCCGGCTGCGGTCGGTGCTGACCGAGCAGTGTGTCAGGACGTACTGCTCCTGGATGTAGGAGGGCTGGTAAATCCGCTTCCAGATATCTCCTCCGGAAACGGGATCCGTACCTGCCCGGCGAGCACACCCCCATAAGCCACGGCTCCCACGCCGTTCCCCTGCCCCGGCCCCAGCTTCGGCTCCACTCACTCCGTTCCGATGTCTCCGTGCCCATGACAGAGAGGTCCAGGGAGGCATCCCCAGATCCCAGGGCGCTGCGGGGTTGCCGGCGGTTCTCCCCAGGAGTACGCACCTCCTCCTGGGAGAGGAATGCTGAACCCTGGAAGCCCTGGCGAGCCCCTTCCTGGCCCTGGCAGAAAGAAGGCACTGCTGTCAACACCCCTGGCATTCAGAGAAGCCGGTGGCACCAGGAACGTGCCATCCTCGCCATGCCATGGCGGTGCCAGTCATACCGGTGGGCGCCTGTTGCGGAAGCGGGCAATGCTGTAGAGGACACAGTAGCTGACAAGGCGGTCCCCGGGGTAGAGAGCTGGGAGCTCAGTGGGTGAGAGCAGAGCCTCCATGTTGTCAGGGACATACCAATCGATGGTGATGTCGCTGATGGCTGGTTCGATCGCCTTCTTCAGGGACCTGATCAGCTGGGGTGGGGAGAAGAGTTGGTGTCAGACAGCACAGTGTCTGTGTGCCACCTGCGCCTCCCGTCCCTGCCCAGGTATTACCTTGGGCTGCAGCCTCTCTGCGGGGCTCAGGAACTCGGCACGGCCCCGGCTCAGCCTGGCCATGTTCTTCAGCAGCCGCCGGCACACCTGTGGGCCCATGCCAAAGCTGAAGCACCTGCAAGAGAGAGACAGGTGATGAAAAGCCATGGCTGAGCTGCTGCCGGTGGCTGGGCAGCCCAGTGGTGAGTCCTGTATCAGGATGATGGCCAGAGATGCCACCCTGGCTGCAAGTTGGGGCACCCCAGAAGAAGCTGAGCTGGTGGGGCTGGGGCACGTGATGGGTGAAGGACACTCTCAGGGCTGATTATGGTGAGATTTGGAGCTGCAGAAAGAGAATCACAGAATAGTCTATGTTGGAAAAGGCCTTCATGACCATGGAGTCCAACCGTTAACCCAGTACAGCCAAGTCCACCACTAAACCACATCCCTAAGCACCACATCTACACTGAGAAACTGGTGGAACAGAGGACACGGAGAGCCCCAGGTGCCCCTGCTGCAGTGCTGGTGCCACACCTGACAGTGCTGGTGCCATACCTGACAGTGCTGGTGCCATACCTGACAGTGCTGGCCTGCCTGCGCAGCAGGCGGAGAATCCTGCCCACGTTGCCTGCTGCTGCGTTGGTGAAGAGGAAGAGCTGGCGGGGGTAGCCATGGTGCAGGGGCTGCATCAGCACCCAGCCCAGAGCTGCCAGCAGGTTGGTGCTGCCCATATCTGCCTGCAGCCCGCCGAGGTGCTCGCAGGCACGCCGCAGCGTCTCCTGTCCACAAGGACAGCCGACCTCGCAGCGGACCCCCAGCTCGCCAGCCCCATCCCCACACCAGGGCACTGAGGGTGGGGACAGCGAGCAGCTCGGGGAGGGATTTTGCCCAGTGGCACTCACGTTGCTGCAGAGGCGGCTGGACGGGAAGAGCGGTTTGACGTCGGTGCCAAAGCTGGCAACGTTGAGCAGCGTCCCCGAGGGGAGGCTCTTCAGAGCCACGAGCAAAGCCTCCTGGGGTGACAGCGGGGACCGGGGAGGGCTGCTAAGGGCCGGCCACACAGGGAGAATCCCTGGCCCTGTGGCCGTGCCTCACCTTGACCTTGTTAAGTTCAGGGCCATTCATGGTGCTGCTCCGATCAACGAGGAAAAGGACCTCACGGGTGATGCTCTGCAGGTCCCCGGGGCCACCCTCTGTCTCCGGGCAGAAGTTCAGCATCAGCACGGGGTTGTGGAAGATGTCTTTGTGGAAACGCTTCTGCACAAAAGCCACCTGCGAGCCAGGCAGGCCAGGGTTTCTCTCACGAACTCCAGCCCATGCTGAGGTCCTCTTCAACTCCATCCAATCACCTCCCCCTTTCCTCTTCCTCCTCCTCCCCCACTTAGAGCTGGTGGTGGCTTTGCCCTGTCACCTGTCTCTCGCCACTGCCATCCTTCCTGGCAATCCGCATGTAATCCCGGCGGCTCCGGATGTGGGCTTCATACTCAGGGTATGTCATGATGCCATCCTCGATCACCAGGTGGGGGTGGTGGGGCTCTGGGAGGCACACGGGGGGTTTGGAGCCACCCTGTGCCACAAAGAGCTGGGGGATGCTCTGGATGCTTTTGGGGTGGTGCCCGACCTCCCCAAACCTGCCAAGGGCACTGTCCGTCCTCACCGCAGGGATAGAGGATGATCTCCAGGTCCCTGTCGTAGCAGTGGGGCTCAGCCAGGGTGACACAGGTGGTGGTGGCAGAGCTGGCCCAGGGGTCAGCGTCGGCTCGCAGGGCATGGGATGGGCTCTCCAGTCCTGTGGAGAGGAGGAGGTGACAGAGCAACCTCTCATATGTCCCAGCTCATCAAGCTCCATGCCTGTGCTGAACCCAGCACCATGGCAGTGGCTGCTTCCTACCAGCTATAATGGGACTAATTGGGTAAGCATCCAAGAGCGTTTCCCCACCAACCCCCATCCCATCCTCACCTGTCATCTCCCCATCCATCAGGGAAGGAGACTGCTGACCCAGGGCTTCCCAAAGTCACATGTGGGGTAACTTTGGGGGGATGCGATCCCAGCCCCAGAGGGTGGGATAGGGAAAGGGCTTCTTCATGTGTAGGGAGTACAAGAGTATGACAGGGGAAGAAGACCAATATTCTGGGAGCATTGAGAAACTTTGGGGACACCATCCTGAGGTAATATTGCCCAACCAACTGACACCACCTGAGCCACCCCCTTACCTGCCAGCAAGCAAGGACCCTTCACCAGCAGCTCAAAGGCAAACTCATAAGGAAAAGGGTTGCAGGGCCGTCCCTGAAAGATGTCCACACTCTCCCCAGGTACTGCAGGCTCCACAGGCTGGGTCCGGGCACCTGGCCCCCTAAAACAGCTGGTGGGGCTGCAAGGGGAAAGGTGGTGATGGCTCCTGCCCCTCTCCTCACTCACCCAACACCGGCATCTCCCCCCACCCCCCCCCACTCCTCCCTCCACCCCCTGAATGGCAGAGACTGAGGAAGCCATGAAAATCACCATAGGGCCAACCTGTCGTCACACAAGCTTGCCGGCTCGCTCTCCGGGGCAGCAGGGACACGGGGCGTGAGGACAGGGGGCAGGACGAGCCGCAGAGCCCCGTCAGGCAGCGTGACCAGCTCCTGTGCTGTGCTCAGAGTGACAGCCAGGCTCTCCGACGGGCACAGCACGCCTGTGACGATGATGAAGGTGGAGCGTTCTGCATCTTCATCCAGGACAAGGTGGCCTGAGCAGGAGAAGGATGGGGGGAAGAGAGGGGACAGGGAGTGGTGTCAGTTGGGTATGTAAAGCTGGGGAGCAGGACCATTAATTGCACCGACTGTTGTCAGGGGGCAAACAGAGTGCAGGTGTAAGGATGGCAACGCAAAGGGATGGATGAAGTCCTAGAAGAGGCGGAGGGAGGAGAAGAGGGAGGCTGAGATTTCCAGCCCTGCAAGGGCTCTCGGCCTCTTGTTTCCCCACACACACTTCATCCCTGCTCCTTGTGAGCCTCCTAGCCAGGGGGCACTTACCACTGGCACAGCGGCGTGGCTGGCTGAGGCTGTGGCCAGCCTGGAGGCAGCAATCTTGCACCCGGTGCCGGTTCTGGACCTGGAACGTCACCCGCCGGCTGCCCGCCACTGCTTCGAAGCCAGCCACCACTTCCAACTCCTCCAGCGGGTAGATGAAGATGCCTACAGGTGGGAGAGAGCCTCAAGGCAGATCCTGGCACAGACACTGCCATGGCACAGTACAGCCCATGGCAGCACTGCTAGGAGCCTGTCTGACTTGCAGGGCAATTGAGATGCATGGGAGTGGGACAGCATGCAGGAGGGACCCTGAGCTTCACCAGCCAGGAGAAGGGCAGGACGAAATCCCCCTCCTGATCAGTGATGGGAATGTTTTTGCTCAGCTTCACTCTGCTCCCACCCATGCCCTCACCACCATTGGCTTCTGCCTGTGCCCCCCAAACTGAGCAAGGTTTGGAGGCTGAGACACAGGTGGGCTGAAGCCAGAGATGACCTCCAGCATGGGTGATTTTAGGGGGTTGTGCAGGTAGCATGGGTCCCTGCCAGCCCTGATAGCTCCCCCTTACCTTCCACAGGCTCCTCATGAGGGTTGGTGTACACAAGGTGAGCAGTGATGCTCAAGGAGTACCCATTGGCACAAGCCTTCACCCTGGAACTCTTCAAGGGCAGAGCTTCCCAAGAGGAGAGAGCGTACAGTCCTGGCATAGTCCTTCAGCTGTGGGCAGCTGCAGCAAAGGGGAGGCAGGTGGTAGGTGCTTGAGGGCAGAGTCTGCTAGGAAGGGGTTTGGGGACACAAGCCACTTCCAACAGACCAGTCTGTAAGGGAGGAGCAGATCCCTAGCCCTTCCTGTCCACAACACACGTGGACCCAGTTCTGCTCAGACACCAGCCCACCTGTGAATTTAGTCTGGAGACACAGGAGCCTACAGAGAGCTTTTTCACCTCATAGGTGAATAAATGTGGCTGCTGAGCAGGAAAGTCACTTCTCCCAGGGGCAGCAGCAAGTACATGCAAGCTCCAAGCCCTGGCAGACAAGCAGGCACTCTTGGACAGGCCAGACAATAGCCAGCCACATGCAGTCCAGTTCTCAGCCACTCCACCGCAGCCCAGTGGCTTCAGAGCCTCCCCCAACCATCTCCTACAATGGAAGGAGATGAATGTCTGCTGCTCCCATCTCCATCCACCCACAGAGGTTTCCAGGGTAATTTGGTTTAAAAAAAAAAAGAAGTGAGAAGCCCACAGTGTAACTAGGGCACAACAGCCAGCAGTGTTTGCTGGGGGTTTAATAATTAACAACAAGGTCAGCACTGCACTGAAGAGCAGCACAAAGGGGAAGGCACTGCAGGGGGGGGAGCCCAGCCTGAGGGACAATGCTCTGTCTCGGGGCGAGCAATGCTCTGCTCAGAGATGGATGTGTCTGGCATCCCCCCTTCAGCAGCAGCTTCGGGAAGTGGCTGGGGATGCCTTCCAACTAGGGCACCAACCCACTCCACACTACCCTTCCCCTTGAAAAAACCTCTTGGGAGCGGAATCCCAAACGATTGCCTGGAGCCAGAGCCTCTCTCTACCATCACTCCACCTTGTGCCTTCAAAGCCCACGGAGAAATTCCAGTTAGGCTTAGTGCTGCCTCCGTGCATAACATGCATGGGGCCTGCTCCAGGCAAGGGTCTGCTGCTCCACACTGTATCCCCTGCCTGTCCCATGCACCTGCAACCCAACTGTAGCAAGGTCCCTGCATCAGGCCGTGTGCCACTGCTTCAGCATGCAACATGCCCAGGGCAAGGACAAGGCCAGGTACAAGTGAACCATATGGGTCCCTCACTTCAGTGGCCTTCAGCCCAGGAACCGCTTGTGTGACCATCAGTAATGGGAGGGTCGGGGCTCCCTTAGCACATGGTCACAGGTTGCCTCTCCTAGAGCATCCTTGAAAGCTGAGCAGGGCTGCATCCTTAGAGGTAGTGCCAGCACTGAGCCCATGGCTGGCACAAAGCAGGAGAGCCCCTGAGAAGTGCAGAAGTGCATTAGCAACGTGGCTGCCTCCCAGGAAAATCACACTGTTACACCAGAAGGAAGCTGTTTACCTGCTCAGTCAGCATCACGGGGTTATAATGGCAAGTCCTGGCCAACCAATTACCCCCTGCCATTGCCAACCTTCTACCCTGATGCTAAGCCCCCCAGACTGCTCTTCCAGCATACAAAGTGACATTGGGTTCCTGCACAGTTCACTTTTTCCCCACAGTAGCCATGCCACCAGTAAGAACATCAGCAGACGGGTCCTGCCCTGACCACAGCATCCAGCCAGGCTCTAGGACTTCCCCAGCCCAGCCACATCAAGCCATTAAAGATGGATTTCACCCCCAAACCCTTCCATTTGTTCCCAAGGCAGCTGGCTTAATGCTCAGCAACGCACCTGCTATCTGCTGTGCTGCCCATTGGCCAGGGCACTGCCAGCTTGTTTACCAGGGACTTAGTGGAGAAGCTGTCCCGGCTGCTTTTTATCACTTCTCTTTACATTTACACTCACAGAGTAAACAGGTCCCATCTGGTCCTGCCACACTTTGTGCTAGCTGCTCTAAGCCCTGTGGTAATGAATAAAACCAGACTCGATGGTCCTCACACCAGCCTCTTCATCCTTTTTCCCCTGGGGCAGCAAATTGTCCCCAGGTGCCAATGTGGCATCACCCACAGGTCCCTGGGCCCCCTCTCCACCCCCAGCATGGTCATCAATGCCTCTGCAGCCCACTCCTCTTCCTTCCTTCCCACTGACTTCCTGCAGGAACTGGTTTAACCAGCAATATCCCCAGCAGGACTGGGGCTGGCTCTCTAGGTTGGTGGCAAAAAGCCCTCAATGAAGGAGAGAAGGAGTTACTCCTCTCTAGGTCAGAATAACTTAAAGTTTTTCTTCTCACTGATAGACAGGTTGAATTTTCCAGCAGAGCTGCTGCAGTGAGCCTCAGCCCAGTGGACCCTCCTTAGCTGCCAGCAAAGTTGTTGGAGTTTCACCTGCTGCAGCAACAGCTGCCTGCATTGGGGTGCAGTGTGGTCCAGGGAAAGCCTGAGACCAGCTCCAGCACAGGCAAACCCTGCAGAAATGTCCACTGCTGACAGATGCACAGGCTGGTACAAGAGAAGGATAGAAAGAGAGGGAACCCAAGCCTCTGTGTGACCATTCCTCCTGCTTGCCCATGCTGCTCCCTGCTTTCCTATCCTCCCCTCCTTGTAGGGCAGCCCTACACTACTATTCTGGGACAGGGTCAGAAAGCATGATCTGTCCCAGCTTCTGGAGCAGGGAGGAGCCCATGGATGCAGAAACTGATGGCACTGCTGCCCACAGTACGCCACCTTACAGAGAGCCCAAAGAGGAGGGAAAGAGGGGCAGATGCAGGCAAGGGGAACAGAGTGAAGGGCTGTCCCCAGCCTGAGCCTCCAGCCTGGTGTGCTCTTCCCTGCCTGGCACTGCTGCTTCATCTGCTGGGAAGTCAAAACGGAGCAGAGCCCTCTGCACACACGCAGACATGCATGCGTGCATGCACACACGCCTTGGCACACACGCTGTATCCAGGACCACCTTGTCCAGGACCTCTGCTGCTGTTCTCACCTCCCCAGAGCTGCTAAAGCCCCTGGAAAACAAACAAACCAACCCCCAGCTCCATGCCAGGGAACAGTAGTTACTTGCTCTCAATGTACCCGAATACAGGCACACCCCCCAAAACAAACGTCCCAGCCCCACAGATTTCCCCTGACACAGGCAGAGCAGCCTTGCAAAAGGGTCCCACTGTTCCTCCAAGCAAGGGACATTTGTAGTGTGGAGCAGGGGCTGGCTGCTGATCCCCTTGGGATTGTTCCCAGCAGTTATTCGAGCCAGCCCTGTCGGGTCCATGCTGGATGGTGATTTCAGCACTTTCGTGGCCCTGCTGCCTCATCTCCCACCTCACACCTCCGCTGCGATCGGGGCTGCCCTGGCAGTAGGTATGTGACCCTGGGGCACCCAGGAATTGCAGGATACCAGCAGGGTTCCCGAGTCACCGCGGTCCGAGCCTCCCGCCAGCCCTGGCCCTTACCTGGAGGAGGATGACACAGGGACTGCAGGCTCAGCTCAGCACTGCTGGGTCCCTACCCTCCACAAAGCCCTCTGCCCTGGCAGTGGGTCTCCCTGCCCCTCTGGCAGGGGGCTGTGGTTCCTGGTGGGGATGAACGGTCCTTCCCTGCCTCTCCCTGCTGCAGGCTCCCTCTCTGGCACTGGCTCCTTCACCGCCCTCGCTCCATCCCTCACTCCCTGTGCCAGAAGCAGAGCTGCTCCAAGCCCAGCCTCATTAAAGAGACACACTCCCTGGTACTGCTGCCCTGGGGAGGGCTGGGGGATGCTCTCACAGTTGGCGCTGGGGGGGTCTCAGGGGACACCCAACACACCCAGAGGGTGGCAGGAACCAATCAAGAGCAGAGCCAAGTGCTGTGGGCTGCGCTGCACCCACAGTGTGGCAATGTCCAGCCAAACCTGGATGCTGGTGATACCCCAGGGTGATGCTGTGGCATCCACAAATACACAGTTTAATTTCCTGGGATAGGTAGCTGCCCTTCCTGTGTTCTCCTAAAAAAGAAGTACAATGCAAAACACAACCCCCCCATCAGCCAGCTGAACTCTCCAGTACAAGTATAGTGGGTCACAAGTATCACAACCAGCTTAGCTAGGAAAGGTCTCAGCCACCTTGAGACCACCCCCAAAGAGCTCAGCACAGGCAGGTGCTGACCATACATACACACTCACCCTGCAGCTCAGATGCTCTGGGGTCGCACTGGGGACATCCTCATCAGCCTCTGTGCAGCAGCGAGAGTCCTGAAGAACAGGAAGCTGGGCGGGGGGGGATTTGGAGAGAGACCAATCCTTGGGTGACAAGTATGACAACAAGCCCCTTGGGGAGGGTGCAGACAGTCAGGAAATCCCAGCAAAGCCAGGACACATCTGATGACAGGGAGATCTCCCAGCCTGAGACTTGCTGGGAATCCCTCCACTGCCACTGCTAGCCTGACATTCCCAAGCGGGACCAGAGAAAACCATCATATTTAGGGCTAATCCCTGCCCTGCCTCCCAGGCAGCTCCCTTGCTGTGTTATAGTTAGGGCTGTGCTATAGATAGGGCTGTGCTGCCACAGCTCTTTTTATAGAGCATGCAGAGGGAAGCCACCCACCTCCCATGCACCACAAACCCACTGTCACAGCCATGCCAAACCTGGAGCCAGCCCAGACACATACTGGGGCAGAAAGAGCAGGCAGTGGCCTCCAGTCTTCAGCAGGTGATACTGGAGCAGCACTGGAGCAAGGCCTGGCAGAGCTGCATCTTCCCACCAGATCTCACCTCTAAAGTGACCCACGCACCACTATGGCTTCAGGTCCTCAGCACAGGCAGGAATAAAGGAAGAAAATCTCATCAGAAGATGCCCTTTGCGGTAGCACAAGGCATGCTCCCCCTTCTTGACCCCTTACCCTGCATTTCAGCCAACATGATTATCTGGCATAGAAGCACTCTGCATGTCCCTGGGGTGCTTGCAAGAGCGCGCTAAGCCATTCTCTTTCCCTGTGTGAGATGCCCCACGGCACACCACTTCCCTTCCTGCGCTGCATGGGGAGAGAGAAGTGCTGAAGTGTGCAGCTGCTCCCCTTCCCTGTTGTCTCTGACCACAGGAGAAGGATGCTCACCCATGTACTCTGCCCCACCCCCCCCAGCAGGCGCCAGCTCTGCGAGCTGCTGGAGGCACAGCGCATGCCGCAGCACATCCCCGCAGCCTGCGGCGTGCGCGGGGCTCCCGCTCCCATCGTCACGGCAAAGTGCTGCAGCTGCTCCAGCCCAGGGAGAGAAAAAAGCACCGCCACCATAAAACAACCAAACACAAGCTTTGATTTTTCTCTGAGATATTGTTTCTAGGCCAAGCTGAGGCGAAGAAAAGCGTCCAAATGCGAGTGCTGGGTTGGTGCCACCAGCCGGGGCGACTTGGCCAGCCTATGGCGTCAGACACTGTCTGCGGCCCCGGTGCTACGGCAGGTGGATAACCACGGCACGCGTAGCACCGGGGACACAGCCAAGCCCAACGCTACCCTCCCCCCCCATCAGCGATTCGCAGCAGCCCCGAGGACACGCAGGCGGGCTCCATCCTGCTCCGTACAGCATTGACACCAGCATCAGACAGCAGGCGCTCGTGTCCCCGCTCTGCACTGTCACAGCTTCCCTACAACAGATCTCTGCAGGCACAAACAGCCCCTCGGGGAGCTTGGCATTGCTTTTCGGCAGAGTGCTGAGCTAAGGCGTGCGATAAGCCTTGAGAACACAGGCCCGGCTCAGCCCAACAGCTCCATTCGGCACCCTTGTGCTCCAGTGATCCCATGCAGCCCTCACCAGTGCGCTGTCCTGCCCGAGGGACCTGCCATTATCTGGGTATTTATCCTCAGACCACCTGTACCTTGTGCTGGGTTTACTGAACTGAATTGTCATCCAGAGATAAGGCTGGCTGGAGGGAGCACAGGCTACAAAGCTCTTACAGATGCTCTCAGGTCCTGAGTCACTGATAAGCCCTGCGAATTTAGTGCTAAAGGAGGAAATAACCTGAGGAGATATCAGCTGCTGTCAGGCTGGGAGTGGCTGTGCTCAACCTAACTACAGGTTCTCAGACCCAGCCAAGAGCTGCCGGAGCCGAGAATCTGGGCAGGAGGGGATCATCTTCAGCTGTCTGCTGCTTGTTAAATCAGTGCAAATTAAGCCAGATCCTCAGAAGGGAAAGGCTGCTGATGTTTCTGGTCAAAATCGGATGCCCTTTGATGTAACCTGTGCTTTAGTGACCTGCCCAAGTTACAGAGAGGCTGAAGGGAGAGGACAGTTGGAAATGAAACAACAGCAGAGATCAAGATGTCTCATGGAGACACCAGAGACCCTTGGGAAGAGCTACTGGGAAGGCTGCCAGAGCTCACCCTGCTCAGGCTTAACTGAAACCCTCCCAGGATGCTGGCACTACAGCGGTGGCTGCTGGGTTAGGAAACCACGGCCAAAAACAGCGGGGGCTCACAGCCGTGGGGGTCTCACGGTGCCCCCCCGCCACGGGGCGGCTGCGCTGACTCAGCGGCTGCCTCGCAGCGGCTCTTGCCAAGGCGCCCAACCCGCTGCTGAAAACGAAAGTCCGTGGGTTCGGAGAACCTGAAACTCGCTGTGCTGCTACCACTCCCATCCCCCCCGCTTCCGGCTCGGCAGCTAAACCCTTTGTCAGGGCTCCGAGGTGGGCTGCCGAGGCCGTGTCCGGAGGACCCTCTGTGTACGGGCAGCAGCGTGACACAGGGTTTGTATTTTTGCTCCAGCTTCTTGCCACTGTCCGTTTTCCAAGGGTGGGTCTGGTGGTGGTGGTTGTGGGCTGTGACAGTTCAGACCAGCCTGGGCCAGCCCAGGCTTACCGGGAACAGGGGCGCAGCAGCACGGCAGGGTTCCGCCAGATCATCCTGTCCCTTCACACAGTGCAAAGCTGGGGTGCTGGGTGCCAGGTGAGGCTACGTGACAGCTGCTTCCTTTCCCTGCCAGGCTCGGATCAGGCAGCGAGGGGGTAGATGGGTCTGGGGTCCCCTCCCTGCAGCGGCCATTGAGGCTGGATGGAGCCGAGAGAAGGGAGAGGGTTCTGGAGAAGAGGATCTGCAAGAAACCAACTCAAAATCTTGGGGTGGGGCGCAACGAAAGCGCCGCGGGAGCTGCAGGGGTTTGTCCGCAGCAGCCGGGGTGGGGGAGTGGCGGCGAGGAGACCCAGCAGGGGCTGGGGCGGGCCTGGGCAAACCCCGCCGCGGGCAGGGATGGTCGAGCAGCTGCTTCCCTCTAGCGGGGAGCGGGCCGGGCTGGGCTGGGCCGGGCCAGCTGCGCCCCGCGTCGTCACCCAGTCGTCCCCGCTCCGCCTTCCGCGTTCCGGGCCTCGGGTGCGTGGTGCAGGCGGCGCGCGCTTCCGGAGCCGCGGCGGAGCGGTGAGAACGGGCGGCGGCAGCGGGGCAGTTCCAGGCCCCGAGCACGCGTGGGGTACCCAGGGGTGGTGCTGGGTGGGGCGCCTCGATGCTTGTCCGCGGGTGATGGGACCTGGAGGAGCCCTCCCAGTCCCGGTTCGGCATTGATGGGCACCGCTGCTGTGGACCTGGCACCGGAGACACCCTGTTAGCACCTTCCCCGGTCTTTGGGCCGGTAGGGCCACCCCAGGCCGGGAGCGCAGGCTCCACGCAGGGCTGGGTTTCGGGTGGAAGCGGTGCAGAAACACCCCAGGACCGCTAAACCAGCTGGCATGCCACAGTGGTGTGTCACCCGAGGAAAGGCGTGGGGACGGAGCCATGCTGGGAGTTTGGGCAGGCAGGGGACACTAGTGCTCTGGAGTTGAGCCTGGGTGGATGCCAGGGGCCCGCCGAAGCTGTTCTGTCAGTCCCACTCAGCTGGACAGGGAAGAGAAAATATAAGAAAAGGCTCGTGGGTGGAGGTAAGGACAAGGAGATCACCTGGAGATCACCCACCAGTTACTGTCACAAATGGGCAGAGGCAAAACACAATTGACCTGGGGAAATTTGCTTAATTTATTACCCATCAAGTTTGAGTAGAATAACCACAAATAATACCTAAAAACACCTTCCCCCCACCTCTCCTTTCTTCCTGGGCTAAATGTTACTCTTGAGTTCTCTACCTCCTCCCTGCCAGCGGCACAGGGGGCTAGGGAATGACGGTTGCAGTTAGTTCATCTCATGCTGCTTCTGCTGCTCTGTCCTCCTCAAAGGGAGGACTTCTCACATTCTTTTCCTGGCTTCAGTGTGCGGTCCCTCCCATGGGCTGTAGTTCTTCATGAACTGCTCCAACATGAGTCCTTGCCCCAGGCTGTAGTTCTTCACCCACTGTTCCAGTGTAGGTCCTTTCCTTCTTAGATATGCTATCACGCAGAGACTGTCACTGATGGCCTTGGCCTTACCAGCAGCAGGTCCATCTTGCTGCTGGCTGGCATTGGCTCCATCTGACACAGGAGAAGCTTCTAGCAGCTTCTGAAAGAAGCCACCCCTCTAGCCCCTTCTGCTACATAAACCTTGCCACACAAACCCAGTCAAGGCAGGTGCAGAGAGTGCCAAAGAAAGGGAAATCTGTGGTTTGAGGGTGTGGATTTAACTTTGTTCCATACCCACAGCACAAGACCATCTGATACGTAGCAATGGGGAGACCCAGGAAGGAGACCAGTGGCACATCATCCCCTCGGCCAGCTACAGCTGCCTCTAAAACCACCCCTGCTGCACCACCACCTTCTGCCTCAGCCACCCGGGCCAAGGCCATGGCTGTGGGCAGCCGATCCAAGAGCACTCCAGCTGCTGGAGTCCCCAGCCAGGGGCAGGGTGCCAAAACAGGATCCTCTCAGCCTAGATCTAGCACTCCAGCTGCTGGGGTCACCAGCTCTAGCCAGGGGAGGGGTACAAAGCCAGATTCCTCACAGCCTAGACCTGCAGCATCCCGCGGAGCCCGAGGAGATGCCAGAGACCAGCACAAAGCAACTGCTGGCAGTTGCTCTGCAACCCATAAGAAGTCACCTGATGCCATAGGAGCCACCAGTTTGGCCAGACTTGACCCACGTCCACAGAAGAAGCAGCCTGGGACTGACTGGAGCAGGTCCTGTGAGCGGTTCCTGCCCCCGCTGGAAAGCCAGGACATCGCACAGGTGGAGAAGGAGACCCGGGGCCAGCGGAGCAACCCCAAGTGGTACGAGTGGCGGGAGAACCGCATCACTGCCTCGGTGGCCCCCAGGATTGCCAACAGCAAGTTTGCCAATGGCAAGACAGATGAGGTCCCCAAGTCCTACCTGAAAGCAGTGGTGAGCTCCAGCCCCGGGATACAGACACCAGCCATGTCCTGGGGGCTCCGCAACGAGAAGGCAGCCGTACAGGCCTATGAGCAGCTGAAGTCACAGGCAGTGGGCAAGCCAGTACAGGTGGAGGACTGTGGCCTCTTCATTAACCAAGAGAAGAAGTGGATTGCTGCCAGCCCAGATGGCATCATCAAGGAGGCAGCCACAGGGAAGGCCCTGGGGCTGCTGGAGGTGAAGTGTCCCTACAAGCACAGGAACAGGACCGTGCAGGAGGCCTGCAAGGACAAGGACTTCTGCCTTAAGGTAGATGGGGACTCCTATGCCCTGAAGAAAGATCATCCCTACTTCACCCAGGTCCAGTGCCAGCTAGCTTCTGCTGGCTTCCAGCAGGCTGACTTTGTGGTGCACACCAACAAGGAGACAGCTGTGGTCCCTGTGGAGTTCGATGCTGATTTCTGGGGGCAGACAGTGCCCAAGTTAGAGAAGTTTTACACTGAGGCAGTGATTCCCCACCTAGAGGAAAAGGCAGGTGGCTCTGTCTGCAGCAAGGAGGAGTAGACCCCCATACATTGCTTGGTTGCAGAAATCCAGCTTTGGCCCCTAGCATAGAAGTTACACATGGGTTTGCTGCTGTGCTTGGACCATTTGCTGCCTCTGCCCCAATGCAACTGCCTCGGGTCTGAAGTGTACCAGCAGGACCATGATTTGGTAAGGGTCCCTACAAATGGTGATTGCTTCTCAACTCAGCCAGGCCAGTTTGTGCCCCCTCCAGTGTCTTCTTCATCCTGTCCCCATGTTGACTCCCTCTTTGGTCCAGTGGCACTGCCTGATGGAAGCTGGCACACCTTGGGCTGTGCAGCAGAAGGCAGTAGTACCTCTGTGCCGGAATAACAGACTTCTGTTGTGGAGAAAACTGGATCCTTTAGCACCTTAACTTTTAAGTCTCTGGAGGAGAGAGTGAGCCAGGGAAGGTTTGTCAAGAGCCCAAGAGTTTGAGCTACATTGTGAAGTGCCTTAAGAGTCACAGCAAGAGCATATGGACATCCCCCCCAGCCATCTGATCTGCTGCTTCTTTGGAGTGGGCTGTGATGCTCACCATGAATTGGCTGCAGCCTCAAGAAGATGGTACCCCTCAAAGAGGTTGTCCTCCAGCCCATCCACCATCATAGGACCTTCCTGTGGAGCATCCCTATGTGCCACAGCAGGGTGGGGTGATGGTTGTAGTTCTATTAAAACACAGATGCATTCACCTGCTTGTTCACTTTTGTTTGGTGTTTACCTGGGCAGGGAGAAGCAGTACTAGGTAGGATCCCTCTGAACCATAGCAGGAGGGGAACAGGGGAGCACTTAGTTCCCCACAGCCACCAAATTATGTCAAAACCCGCCACCATTATGGAGAAAGTAACTTTATTATATACATAAGACTCCAGCCACACTCCACAGGGCAAGGACCAGAATTTGCTATTTTACATATCAATACAAAGTAACTATAAAAACATAAAGCACTTTTGGGGCCCAGGCTTTCCACAGGAGGAGAGAGGCACAGGGACAAGCCTGGGGCTGCTGAGTGACAGGGGGCTGCCCCACACACCCTCCTCCAGTTGTGGTCCCACAGTAACCAGATGTGCAAGTAGGAAAGAACCTAGTTAAGAAATATAGTCATGGGCACAGGCAAGTGGGGGCTGTCCCCTACCTGCTGTGGGCAGTGATGCGACAGAGGCCGAGCCAAGTGTCACTGGGACAGGAGCAGGGTCTGTGCCCCCCAGGGAAAGTGCAGAAGGCACATGGGCCAGGCTCTTTGGAGGGGCTGAGGAGCAGGTGGGATCCAACAGTTAGTGCACACAGGGCCCTGGGAGATCACACACACTGCACACAGGGGACATGGAGGGGGAAAGGCTTTCCACTGCCAAACTTAACTGTGGGCCTGGAGGGGGCATGTCCTGTGTCTCCAGAGCAGCAGTTGCATAGCAGAAGGGGCTCAGGGCCCACACTTGACAAGTCATTAGATTTCACTCTCTGTGTCCAGGGAAAAAAAACTTCTGTGACAGAGTACTGGAAAGCAAGGCTCTCCCAGCTCCTGGCTCCACCTGAGCTCAGGTCTCAGCACCCAGTTGGTGTTGAAGTAGATGTTCCCTCAGACAGCCCTGCAAGCAGGAGATGCCCACAGGGTATGAGCTTCATTTGATTTAAAGCGGAAAATATTGAAAGCTAACGAGAGCATTCTCCTGCCCTACCACAGTTGGCTCTCCTGCTGGGAATCCCCCCTTCCCTTCAAGAAGAGGGCCTTAGTGCAACTGGAAAACATGAACCACAGAGAGCTGCTCAGCAAGAACAGCTTTTATAATCGTCTATGAGAGGATGGCTCTGCTGCTCCTGACCCAACAGGACTATCCTGGGGCCACAGGCACAGCAAATGAAACCAGAAGCACCATGGGCTAGGGGAAGGACTTCCCCTGTGCAGCCTGCAAGGCTGATGAGCCAGAGATGGATTGCTCCACCAATACCCCCAAGATGCAGAGCCCCGGTCTCCTTCAAGCATCAATGGGATGGATGTTCCTTCCCAGCCTGGAAAGCAGCCTATTACACAGAAGGAGCTTGCCTGGGCTACACCTACTTGCTGGAGGAGAACTTGGGTCACTGGGGCTTTGCCATTGCAGCCCACCCCAAGGTCTGAGACAAGGAAAGGAAGAGTGAGGAAAAAGTAGGAAGGGGTCACATCTTGGGATAAGTGTAAGCTTCCACCACACCACAGAAAAACTACTTGGACTAGGTTCTCCTTGGCTGCCCTAGGGGAAAGGCACTGAGCCAGCTTCATGCAAAGACAGAGATGTTTCTGAGTAACCTAGTGCATGGCTGGACCACCCTCCTCTTCTCCCCACACCTCTAGGGGTAACTGAGCTCCATGGCCAGCACGATCCCCAGGGAGGACACATGTGGCAGTTTCCAGAAGTCAGAAGTGCAAGGGGAACAGTCCAGCCCTGCAGCCCAGTCCCTCCCCTGCCATCACTGTGCATTGATTGTCTAGCCAGATCAGGCTACAGTCTCCAGTTTATAAAGGGGACCCCTGTCCTCCCTGCTCTGGAGGAGCTTCAGTCACAGAAGCGCTTGCGGGGCACCGTCCGAGCTCTGTTGGAGCGCCGAATCTCCTGCTTGGCATCGCGGCATCGCTGGCAGATGAAGACCTCAGGCACGTTGGATTTGCGGATCTTGGCACAAGAGAGGTGGATCCAGGTAGCACACTCGTTACATTCAATCATGGGCCTCCCTGCAAAGGGCTTCAGGCAGAAGCAGGTGATCAGATCCCAGGCATCGTCATCTGGCCAGGGAGAGAGACACTGATCAGAAACCACCCTACCAGCTGCACATCTGGCTGCGGCCAGACTAGCCAGTTCCACTGGTGTTCAGTGGCACTGCACCCCCTCCAACTCACCTTCTGCTTTGGTGTTGGGAGCTGCTGCAAATTCAACTGCTGAAATTGCAAAAGGGGAGAAGAAAAGAGAAAAAAAAATAAAGACCAAGTGAGCAAGGTGACCCTAGGCCCTACCTGAGACACATTTCAGGTCTGTATTACTTGCTCTGCAGAACACTGACACCAAAGGGCAGGCCAGGTCCCGCTGGGTTCCCAAAGGCACTCCCCTTGCTGGGAGAGGCTTGGGCCATCAGCAAGCCCTCCACACAGCCAGTATAGGTGGCTCCAGCTGAGGGAAAGGCAATACTCAGTACTGGCTGCAGCACAACAGAGCCCTCTGCACTCTCTCAAGACACTTACCACTAGGCTGGGAGCTGCCTCTGCTTGCATCTTCCCCTTCACTTTGGTCCAAGGTACTACATGAGCTGGGGCTTTTTGTCCCTCCAGAGCAGGGGTCATGCTCCTTTAGCTGAGGATCATCTACTGGCTTCTCAGTCCCCTGTGCTCCGTGCATGCAGTCCTTCTCCTCCTTCATGAGCTCCTCCAGCAGGGACTTGGGCTGGGAGTCCCCAGCTGGGTTGAGGGAAGGTTCTGAGAGCTGTTCTTTAACAGGAGGCAACTGTCCCTCCAGCACTGCCAGCTCCTTCACTTCATCCTGCTCTGTCTCCAAGCCCTTTCCAGCATTCAGTGGCACACTTTTCTCCACCTCCTGCTCCAAAATGAGTTTCTTTGCAGGTGGTTTCTTCCGCTTGGTTTGCTGGGGCCGGACATCACAGAAGCTGGTAGGGAAGGCAGGGCAGCTCAGGAGCAGACTGTTGTCCACAGCCCCCCTGGCCACAGCATTCCTGCTCCTCCCCTTATCCATCAGGATGTGGCAGTCAGAAGAGTGGGATGAAGCCCAGCTATCGCTGTCCTGAGTGCTCCCTGTGCTGTTCTGGGGACTCATGCTGCCTCCATGGGTCCAGGGCTCATTCTGCAGAAGAAGATCCAAGACTAGCAAAGAAGACTGCAGCACAGGCATTCAGGGTAAGGAGAAAGGGAGCTAGGTCTGCATCTAGCAGGGAGCCCAGAGGAATCAGCCTTTCTGTAGAGAAACACCCTGCAAGCCTACTTACCTCTTCAGGGTAGGGGATGTAGCCTGCATAGGCCAAGACAAAGGTACAGAACTGGTTGAAATCCTCCACAGTTCTCTGTCGTTTCTGCAATGGCTACAACAAATGCCACGCATCAGTTAAACCCCCCAAAAATCCCGACCTGAGCCGAGCATCACAGCCCCATCCCAGCTGGTAGCCCCGGACCACCCGGCAATGACACAAACATTTAGGTCACTCGAACATCCCTCCTTCCTGTAACCCATCCACATCATTCGGCTCGGCAGATGCAGCCCTTCCCTTTGAAACCTCAATCACAGGCGAGTGGGGACACACAGAGTGACAACACGATGGGACACCCAGAAAGTACAGAGCCGCCGTGAGTCAGAGGCTCGGGAGCCCCTGCGCCGGGGGGTGTCCGCCCACAGCCGCCTGACTCCAGGCCGGAGAGAGAAGGCGCCGGGGCTGGGAGGGCGCACGGCGATTTGGGCTTCCCCCGCTGCTCCTGGGAGAGCCCGGTGCCACTCGGGCCAAGGTCCCAGCGACGGAACCGCCGGGAGCCCGCGGCAGAGCCAGCCCCGCGCCGGCGCCCCCTCAGCCAGGGCCGGAAAGGCAGATAGGAGCAGACGCTCACCCGCCGGCTCCGGGGACCGAGGGGAGACCCTGGGAGCGATCCACATGGCACTACCCACGGTAAGGTGGCCGGGGCGGCCAGGACAGGAGGTGGCTGCCTCCCCCCCTCCCTCCCTCCGTGTCCCCGCGCCGGGCACCTGATGGCTCCCAAGATGGCGCCGCTCTCCCGGTCCTGCCCCGACGGGGGGGTTGGGAGGGGGCGACCCCACCCCCGCACCCCGACAGCCGCTGCATGAGCGACACCGGCATGGGACCCCCACCACACCCCCCAAAAAAACCCTATAGCACACAGCAGCGTCCTCCGTTCACATCTCACCACCACCACCACGACCCCCTGAAGCTCCCCGCCCCAGCAGGCACACGGCGCGACACGACTCGGCCACGCAGGCTCCCGCACCGCCACGGACCCGCGTGCTGCCGCTGCCCCCCCCACCCTGGGCGCACCCTAGGCACCGGTCCGCCGCCCCGGCGAGGGCTCCTCGGACACACAGAGATCTCCCCGCGCGTACACGGAGCCCACCCTCCTCCCGCACACACGCAGGGACACACTGCCCCCCAAGCCTCCCTCAGGCACACCACCCCCCACCCCAGCAAAGGCCCCCTCGAGACAAGGCACCCCCCCCCCGCGCACACACAGAGGGAACACAGGAGTCCACCCTCCCCCCGCTCAGACACACGAGTCTTCCCCGCACAGAGGAACACGAGACACCCCCCTCCTCCAGAAACACACAGGGACACGGTCGTCCCCCCCACCTCCTCGCCGGTGGGCTTTCCGCATTCTCCGGCACCCGCACACAACAACCTCCTCTCCCTTCCCCCCCAAGATACACGACCCCCCCCCCTTCGGCACACACACAGGGACACAAGAGGCCCAACACCCCCCCGCACGCACACAGAGGCACAGAGCAACCCCCTCCCAACTCACAGGGGTACACAGCAACAACCCCCGGCCCCACACACAGAGGGAACAGAGCACCCACCCCACCCCCCGCACACACACATACGAGTGGCACACAGCACCCCTCCCACCCACCCCCTCAGGGCAAACAGCACCCCCATCCGCGCACACAGCAAACACCGCTCCCCCCCCCGCACATACAGACACGGAGGGGCACACAGCACCCTCCCCCCTACAAACAGAGGGGCACACAACACCCTTCCCCCCAACCAGGGCACACAGCACCATCCCCCCCCTCCCTCCCCACAGAGCACACTGCAATCCCTCCCCCCGCCCCGCACACACAGCGACATACGGCAACCCCACTCCCCACCATGCACAGGACACCGGAGCCCTCCCTACCGCCTGGGGACACAAGCGCACCCCCACGCCCCCCGCACACACAGAGGGCCAGGAGCCCTCCCACTCACAGACGACCCCCGACACCCCCCCCCCCTCCATCATCGGCACCTCTCACACAGCCCCCACCCCGCCAAGATACACCCGCATCCCACGGCGGCCCCGGGGACCCGCACCCTCGCTCACCTCCTCGGGCCCAGGGGACCCGGGGCTGGGCACGGGGCTGCTCCCCGCCGAGCCCGGCTCGCCGCGGGGGAACGATCCTTCTCCGAGGTGGAGGTCGGCGGCTCCGCGCCCCTCACCTGCCACTTCCCCACCGGCGCTCATGCCGTTCGCTGGGCCCACCCTACTCTGCCCACCCTGCCCTGCCCGGTGCGATGGGTGCCCGCCGCCGGTAGAAGCGAGGCTCGAGCACCGCCCCGGCTGCAGGGGCGGGACCACCTGGTGGCGGGGAAGGCCGGGGCGGGGCCTCGCCTCGGCCGCCCCGGCTCGGGGGGAGGTGTGGGGGCATCCTCCCTCTACCGGCGCGGGATGGGAGCCACGGACAGGGCCGGCCTGCTTCGCACAGCCACCGGAACACCGCCGTGCACCGGGGTGGCCACATCAATGCTCAGCTCCCGCTGCTCCCTTCCACCGTCACCCCCGGTTTCTCGCACTCCAAACCACAACTGGATCCAGCGCCCACAAGTCCCGGCCTTGCTCCCTCTCCCAGTCCCCCAGAAGTGCAGAGCTGACACCCGGCCCCGGCCTCACCCCTACTCCATGTCCCTGCGAGTTGGCCTGCGGGACACGGGCACAGCCCCAGCAAAACCTACCCCGAGTACCACCTTCCCTCTCACCCTGCAGAGGGTCTGTTTAATTTGATGAAGCATCTCTCCCTTTGAGCAGCTCTGTGCTCAGGCTGCAGGACACACCTCTGCCGACACCCCTCCTCCCCCCTCCCCCAAGTCATGACCCAAAAAAAGTAAAGTACTGTACCCACTGCATCCTGGGTTTATTTACACTGCAATTGCTGGGCGGGCAGGCAGGCAGGGAGCAGGCCCTTGCAGCCTACCCCAGGGCAACCCATCCTAGCCCAGGGCCAGTTGGAGAGGCAGGGTAGGCAGTGAGGCAAGGTGGCACCAGCGCAGGGGAGAGATCAGAGTGAAGCCCACCTCTCCTCCGCACTACAGATGTGAGGCCTTGGGAATAACAGAGCAAGCGAACTTCAGGGGCTGAGGAGAAGAGGCAGGGGGGTCACTTTTAGCAGCAAAGGCCTCATTTCCCTCTGGGATGGCAGAGGGGACAGTGGCGTGTGATGGAGCCAGGCTAGTGTTCAGCCAGTTAAGAAAAAGGCAGAAGGAGAAGCAAAGAAACATGGAAAACAGCTTCTCTCCTGCCCCCAGAGCACGGAGTTAACCTGGGGAGTCGGGAGGTGACAGCTCCTTCCCTCCTCTCGGCACAGCAGCAGCTCCAGGCACAACCTTTCCAGTGTGCCCAGTGCCAGGCATAGCCTTGGCCCGTGGCAGAGCCCCTGGCATGACCCTGGCCACACACAGCACCAGGCTTCTGCTCCCTCGCTGTCTGGCCCCGGGAAGGGAGAGCAGTTCAGGTGGCAGTTGGATGGCATGGTTGACGGTCCATGCAGGCAGCAGCATCCTTGGTGCTCTGCCAGGCACAGTTGGGATGGATGCCCAGGTGGCCGAGCTTCACACTCCAGTCCCCCAGCACAGTCCAGCTCCCGCCTCCCTTATAGGAATCCCTCCTTCCGGAACTGCTCCTTCAGGATGTCTCTGTATTGGTCAAAGCCGCCCTCAATGCGGGTCACGGTGGCATTCTCACACACCCACAGCTCCTGGCACACCAAGCGGATGAAGCGCTCGTCGTGGGACACCAGAATTATACCACCCTGCCAACACATGAGGGGGTGGGAGAAAAGGGAGCTTAGTGAAGCACAACCCAGGGCCCAGCGCTGCTGGTATGAAGATTCTGTGCCCCTGTCCAGCTTGTGCCCAGAACTTCAGGTTTCCATCTCACTCAAAGAAAAAGTGAACAATATTTCACAGGCAGGGACCTAGTTCCAACCTTTCCTTCTTGCAGGGGACAGAGAGATCACATAGGGAGGAGATATGTGCTTCAGTAACATGTTCATCCTCTCCTCTCAGAAGGCAAGTGAAGGCTTTGTTACTGGCTCTCCAGGTCTCTGACAACTTCAGGGATGGACATTTCAGGTGGAGTTAATGACAGTCAAAAGGCAGCTGGGCGACGCCCCGAGCAACCCCAGTTAAGTTTTTCTTTCACAGGAAAACTGCCCCAACCAAGTAACTATAAAGCAGCGAGAACCAGGATGACCACAGCAGTATCTGGAGGCTGACTTTGGAGGTCAGCCATAAAATATGCCTAAGGAAGATCTCAGTGGCCCCAAAGCAGGGCTGAGTGGCACATGCAGCAGTAGGTGACTGGTCAAGATGGGGGACAAGATGCTCACTGGTCTGCTGTTGCCTCTCACAGTCTACCCCAGCCAAAGCCATCAACTGAAAAAAACCCTACCAGCTAAGGCAGAAATATGACTGACTCTCCAAGTTCTGTTCCAGACTTGAAGCCACTACTGGCATTCAACCACCCACCTCTGGCTGAGATAGCAAGTAGCTGGAGACTAGAGGAAGCATAAGGAAAACGAGAGGTCTTGCTGAGGGAACCTTACCCGGAACTTATTCAGTGCCTTTGCCAGCGCCTCAATGGTCTCCATGTCCAAGTGATTTGTAGGCTCATCCAGGATGTAGAAGTTTGGACTGGAATAGAAGACAGTTCTGAGCATGCAGTGGAAGAGGCTCAGGCTGGCTCACCCATTGCACTGCAGTGCCCTCCACCAGGCTGCTGCTTTAGCCACTTAGAGCAACAGCCGTTGGCATGGGCCTTGTCCCAAGACCAGTGTTGCCCAGCTCCAAGGACATCTCTTATCTCTGGGAGCCCAAAGCAGTAGAGAAAGCCTTCTGCCTCCTCCCACACAGTCACTCCAGGGTGACAACTCCCTTCCCACAAAAATGCCAAGGACAAGGCTTTTGCAGGGTAGCAATAAGTCCCTCCCAATGAAGCAGGCTCCAGGGATGGAGCCACACCAAAATTGACAGCATCTGGGAGAAAATTACCAGGACATAGTCATCTGGGCAAAGGCCACACGACTCTTCTGCCCTCCAGACAGGCTGGCCACAGGACGCACGGCCAGCTCTCCCGAGACGCCATAGCTCCCCAGATGATGCCGGTACTCCTCCTCCGTCTTCCCTGCAGGAGTGTGCCACAAGACAGCTATAGCACAGAGGGTGTGACACAGGGCCCTTGGCACCATGAACTTGGTGGGTCCCATGGCCATGCAGCCTGTACCAGACTGGCAGCATGAGTTGGAATTTGGCTGCTGCTTGCAGGCAACTGCCTCATGAGCAGGGGGTTTGCAAGGAAAACCCAACTGACACAACCAGGACAGGACCTGCAGGACTGGTGACTGACTCCCAGTGATGCTGCACCCAACTCCCTGTCACCACATAACCTAACGTCAAGAGGTGAAGAAGGGAGCTAGAGCTATTGGCAGCTGGGAAAGAAGGTGCTTATCACGTACCCAACAGGAAAAGGGATCTGCCCCTGGCCACAGTGGAGCACCAGCCCGAGGTCTGCAGACTGCTAGCTATCCCTGCTTCTCATGGTTGGTGTCCTGAACTTGGCTGGTTGTGGGGAGTTCATTCAGAGCAGGTGGTATCACTTAAGCATGGATGTGACAGAGCCTTCTGCCCAGGGCCACAGACCAAATCTATACTGGTCTGTGCTTGGCATGTGCAATGGCCCAGATCTTCTGGAATCTCCAAAACTCACCTGGGAACTTTCTTGCCAGCAACTCTACAGCACTGATGTTCAAGTCCAATTGATCTACGTGGTGCTGGCTGAAATAACCAATCTTCAGGTTTCTGTAGAATGTGAAGAGAGATCAGGAGCTGGCACCAGGCCCTGCAACCATGGCACTCACAGCTGCAGCTACAGGAAGGGGAGCACATGCATGGGTGTGCGGGACCCATCCCCATCACTTGGGCAGCCATCACTCCAAAGCACAGCCCACAAACCCTCCAAGCTGCACCATTCCTCCCAGTCCCTCAGCCCTTCCTACCAGGTACCTGTGAGCATGTCTGATCCCTCTGACTGGTGCCAGCTCTCCCATTAAGATCTTTAGCATGGTTGACTTGCCAGCTCCATTCTCCCCAACCTAGAGAAGCAGCAGCAGCATTGGAGAATGTGAAATCCATGAAGGTACTTTGGAGAGGGGAAAAGTGATCAGAGAATTTCAGGGGAGCAGGATGAGTCTAACCAGTGACTAAATACCTGGAACTGCATTTCTACCACTGATGATCAGCACAGGCAAAAAGGCTACAAGATATTCCCTCCCCAGCCTTTGAGCCTAAGGATCCCAGCCTTATTTACAAGCAGAAAGTGTCTTTCTGCTGCCCCATCTAATCTAGCAGGAGCTCCCACTACATGTGGCTGTTGTCAGCTAAGAGGGAGTTAAGAGAGAAGTTGGCCCAAGCCTCCTCTCAGAGGCACTTGGTGAAAGGATGAAGGACAACAGGTCAGAAATTCTAACTGGAATTAGGAGAAATGCTCTAATGTTCATCAAAATGAGGATGATCAAATGCTGCAATGGGGCCCAAAGGAATGGGAGAAATAGTCCCCCCTGGATGCATCCAGAATCCAGCTAGACAAGGAATTGAGCAACCTGAACTATCACCAAAGCTCACCCTGCTTTGAGCAGAGACCTGCTAAGGTCTCTCACAGCAAAGTCTATTCTTCAGTCCCCACGTACCACACAGATGCGGGACTCCAGGTCAGCAGACACGGAGAGGGAACAGAAGATGTAGTGACCTGGGTCGTAGTAGAAGTCTACTTCATCTAGCTGCAGGATTGGGGGAGAGAGCTTCTCGAAGCCATCGGGGAACCTAGGAAAGCAGAAAGAGTTGAGAGACGGCCAGGAGCTTCACAGCCCCTCTTCCTGGCCCCTTGGGACTACCTCTGCAACCCTCAAGGTGGCAAGTGGGGCCCCCTACCATACAGGACCTCTGGGACAGATCATCACAAGAAGAGGACACAGATCTGCCTTAGCCCCAGAAGGGAACCCAGACTGAACGTGGGGGCCTGTTTGGGTTCCCTGTCAGAGTAAGGCTGACTCACAGGAATGGGGTTTTGTCCCAGCTGGAACAGGACCCAGGAGGAGCTCATATCAGATATAGAGCCAGGCACCCTCTAAGTAAGGGCCCAAAGGACACTTACTTCATGATCACCTCAGACTCCTTGTCCACAGGTTTCAGCTTTGGCCTGCAAGAAGAAGAGACACATAACCAAAGGTGCCTTGTAGTGGGGCTTGGTTCCCACACCAGAAGCCCAAACTGAGTTTTGAGCTCTGTGACCTCATCATAGCCAAAGCCTCTGGACCAAGAAACAGAGCATCCCAATCCCAAACAATGCCTTTATCTCTCAGACACCCTAGGGAGCCTGTGTTTCTTCTCAAGAACAGTCCCACTTCCCACCTCCCAGGCAGTAGGACAGACACTTACAGCTTCTCCAACAGCTTGATCTTGCTCTGCACTTGGGATGCCCGGTTGGCATTGTACCGAAAGCGGTCGATGAAAACCTGCAAGAGAGAAAAACTTCAGAGAGAACTTGGTCTCCTTCAGCCCCAGGCACCCCACTCTGCTGTCCCACCTCCTGCAGCGATACAGCCACACCCACGGGCACAGAAGCATGAAGAAAGGGACAATGCTGGGAGAAGAGTGCCCCTGCTCTGCTGGTTTCCTCCAGTACCTGGATGTGCTCACGGTACTGCTGCTGGGCTTCGTACTCTCGCTGCTGGTTCTTCAGACGCTCCTCTTTGGTCTTCATGAAGTTCTCAAAGTCCCCACGGTATGTGTCCAGCCGCTGTGAGTGCAGGTGGATGATGTCTGTGGCCACTGCGTTGAGGAAGTTTCTGTCATGGGACACCACAAGGATGGTCGACTGCCAAGTCTGGAGGAGACAGTGAGAGGGAGGCCTGAGCATCGTCATGGCAGAGCACAGGGCTTGGTCCCACCACCCACTGAGGAGAGGCACCAGCTTGGAGGACATCTCCATCCCTTGCCCTCGCTCTGTCTCCAGGCCTCCTGCAATCACCTACCTGCAGGTAGGCTTCCAGCCATAAAATGGCCCTCACGTCCAGCATGTTCGTTGGCTCTGAGGGAAGGAAAGAGTCAAGAGGGATGAGGGTGGCTGGGTTACACTGTTTGACATCAGATCAGAAAGGCTGGAGATCAGTGCTGAGCAGGAGAAGACCCTGCATGGGGACCTCCACCCTCAGCTCAGAGGACTCATGTGTAGGTTTGATGGGGTGTGGGCAAAGGAGCTGAGGGTCAGCCAGGGATGCTTTCTTCACTCCATACCAGTACCCAGACACCCCACCCAACATGGCTACCTCCTAGCCCAAGGATCCCCCTCTGTGGTGAAGGGCACCCCCAGGGCACATCACAGGGACAGGTGAGGGAAAGGGACTGCTTGGGGCAGGATGACAGACAGACCATTTCCAGATGGGGCACAGGGCAGAGCTCTGCTGAGTGCAGAGAAAGCAATCACCCAAGGAGACTTCCCTGCACTAGCACCACCTCTGCCCACCATGCCAAGGAAACACTGTGAGCCCTGCCAGTCCAGCCCCATCATGCAGGGCTATTTTGAGCAGGCAGCTAAAGGCCATGGCACATTCCCAACCCCAGCAAGGGCACACACAGGCCGAGCAGCCGTGTCAGAGGGCACTGGCAGTATCGACTTACCATCCAACAGAAGGAGATCTGGCCTAGGAAAAAAAAAGATATGGGTATGAGAAGCAAAAAGATGACAGGGTCTGTATGGAGCATGTGTCACTACATACACAGAGCTGTGATGCCTCCAACACTCCCCCACCCTGAGAGCCCAATTTGAGAGGATCCCCAGGCAGCACCCCTGCACCTCATAGCACAAGCAGCAAGGAAGGTTAACTCCATCGCATGAAGGCCTGGACAACTAACCTGGCAAATAGGGCTCTGGCCAAGGCCAATCTCATTCTCCAGCCTCCAGAAAACTCTCTGTGGAGAGAAGAGGTTGCAGAGAGGGGTTACTGTTCAACACAAGACATCTCTGCATTTGCCCGCCTGCTCCCCCTGGCCCTTCTGGCTTTGCTGTCACCCAGAGGCAGTTTGTCCCTGCAGAGATCCCAGACACAGCAAAAGATCCATGGTCCATCAGACAGGTGGCTTGGCACCCCCAGGACAAGAGACCACATTGGATGGGCATGAATCCCATCCAGTTGCTCCCCTCAGGGCTCCCCTGACTCATTTCTGACTCAATGACCAGAGCTCAGAGACTTACTTGGTTGTCTGTTCTTGCATCTTTGCATTAAAGCCCAGCCCAGCGAGAATGACAGACGCCCTGGGGAAAACAGGAGAGAACTGGAAACCAGACACAGCATGACAGCAAAGTACAGCCTGACATCGTGGACCTACAGCCACTGAGGGGCCTCTGGTGCATGGTTTAAAACCATTCTGGCACAGGAAAACTTCTCTGCACACCAAAGAGCAGCACTTGGCTGGGAAATGCAGCCCAGAGAGGCACCACATCCAGCGTCCACATAAAGTTCCAGGAGATTTGCAAGAAGCTTTTAGCTTTTTGGCCAGTAGAAGAGTCACTACTATCAACATGCCAGAAACATTCCCCAGACACCAGGAACCTGGGGAGGACTGAGAGGAGCAGCAACAACTATGCAAGACACTTGGGGCAAAAAAACTCTCTCCAATTTTGGGGTGAAGTTTCACTACTCCTAACCCAGCAAAGCTGTGATAGGAGACAAGAAAAACAGTAGGGAGAGACCCCCATCCCCTTGTGCTGGTTCCCAGGGCCACAGCGTCACCATTCTGTGCCCAAACCACTGCCCATCTCTGACCATGCCAACAGACAGTGATGCCCACAGGGCGTCTCACCTTGCTGGAGCCTTGTCTGCTTCAATCTCCTCCAGCTTCGCGTAGATCTCTGATAACCTGGCACCTTCTGTCCCTTCTCCCCTGGGGCAGGACAAAGAGTATGTGGGACTGAGTAGGGTCAGAGTTTGAGTGCTTGAGGAAGCTGATCTCCCCAAGCAGGACTAAGGTGGGCAAGATGCAGCCCAGCCCTACCAGAGTCAAAGGGAGAGATCTCACACTGAGACCTCATGGTCAAGAGGCTATAGAAGGGCTGGAAACCCAGTGACAGCATCTCACCTGCCAGCATTAATCTTGGCTGTCAGATCCTTCTCCTCCTGCAGCAGGCTCTCACGAGTGGTGTCACATTCCAGCACACTCTGCAGCGCTGGTGTGTCATCCCCTGCCACCTCCTGCTCCACATGGAGGATGCTGATGTGTGAGGGGATTCGCAGGCTGCGGTTGGCAATCATCTTCAGCAGTGTAGTCTTCCCCAGCCCGTTCCTGCCCACCAGCCCATAGCGCCGGCCAAATGCCAGGTTCAGGTCTGCTCCTGTCAGGAGGACACTGAAACAGGAAAATGTGTCAGATGGTCCCACAGAGAGGTAGATACCTAGCAGCTACCTGCCCCCAGCATATGCCAGGCTGTGCTGGAACTAACCAACCATCATGGACTTATACCCAAAGACAAGAGAGTCAGCAACAGAGTTGCTTTCTTGTGTTTCCACAGAATCACAGAATCAACCAGGTTGGAAGAGACCTCCAGTATCATCAAGTCCAACTGATCACCCAACCTATCTAATCAACTAGACCATGGCACTAAGTGCTTCATCCACACTTTTCTTAAACACCTTCAGGGATGCCAACCTCACCACCTCCCTGGGCAGCCCATTCCAATGGGCAATCTCTCTTCCTGTAAAGAACTTCTCTCTAAGATCAAGCCTAAACTTCCCCCTGCACAGCTTGAGACTGTGTCCTCCTCTTCTGTGTCATCCCATGCCCTCTGTAATATCTTAGTCACTCTCCAATTCCTTGTAGTCCAAAACCCCAGCCAGGATCTGTCCCACCTCCCCACCTGCACTCACCGCTCACCGAAGGACACATCGAAGTTCTCAATTCGCACATCGTATGACTTGTTCTTGCCTGAGGACTCCATGCGAGTCTCCTTCTTGCTGGCAGCCTGGCTAGCAGAAGCCTCCTCAAGGACCCTGCAGGAAGGCAGAAGACAGAAAAGGGAGATCAACAGGAAAGCTATGGTACAGCCAGATCACAGCTGTGCTCAGCAGAATGGGATGGGGATGTTTAAGGTGCTCTCCACACTCACGGAGGGCCAGATGACTTCAGGGAATCCCGCTCCATCCTCTTGTCCTGCTTAGCTTTCAGCTTGGCTTCTGCCTTCTCCAATTTCTTGGCATTCACCATCTGGGGCACAAAACAGACAGGTTAAAGAATGCAGAGCATCTTCAACAGAAGCCCCAAAAGCCTAGCTCCAGGAGGAAAAAAGATCAATCAACACTTCATGCACCGAAAGAAGGGAGGTAGGACAGAGAACTGGGACAGATTCAAGCACATTTTGAAGCAGCCAATCAGGCCAGGAAACCAGGAATGATGTCCTAAATCAACTGCTCATACACAACAGTTCTGTCTCAGCAAGGCAAAGGGTTTGGCTGACCCTAATGTACGCTCAGTTTCTGTAGCTACAGGGATGTGAGTCAGCCAAGCCACTTTGACAGCAGCAGCCTGCTGTCCCAATGCCTCCTCTGCTACGCCCTGCACCCACCCTCACCCTGTCCCATAAGGTGCTTCCCTTCCTGACACGTTAAACTTTAGCCAGTTTGGAACAAACCCAGCTTATGCAGCAGATCAATCATGACAGAGACAAGAAGCATATAATTAAACCTGAAGGCAAGAAGCAGCCAAGTGTTTTAACCTGCCCTCTGGTCTTAGCCAGGCTCTCAGCCCACTCCAACTTATTCCTGCATCAAGTTAAATATTTGTGGCTGACCAAGAATGCTCCTGGATATTTCTAGGCAACTCAGAAGCGACTGGAGCCTGTTACAGACCTGCATGCTAGACTGAAGAGTGTCTTGTAACTGGAGCTGTGACCTCATACCTAGACAGATTTGAGTCACTCTGTAAACTACACCGAGCTCTCTCAATCTCTCAGTAAGACATGTCCTCCAACGTGTCCTTCTCTGAATCGTCTCCAACTTCTCTTAAGATCCTTTTGCGTTGCAGACATGAAACCCAGAGAGCGAATCCAGCAGCAGCTCCAGTGCCAAAATCAGCAACAGCTGCCAGCTTTCACTTAAGGCTCCCATTCAGACGCACAAGGATCACGCTAGGTGTCAGCCTCCAAAGGAGGAGTTCTTGTCCTCAACATTACCCCAGGAGGAAAGAGCTCTCCAAGAGACCAGCCTGGTAGGGAGATTGTCCACCTTGTACGGTTACAGCTGTCTTTGCTTTGCAGTTCCACAACTGCACCTCACTCATACTCAAACTTCGTCACACCCAATGCGGCGAGCAAGTCAGGTCAATCCCGAGAAGCTCTGCATTTCATTGGTAAAGATGTTCTGACCTCCTCCAAGCCACAGGGCATAACTGCTTCCAAACTTCTCTGCTTCTGCTCTAATTTCTGAAACTCTAACAACCCACAGCCATCTCTAAAGCTGGGCTTACAACCTTGCCACAGGGGCTCTCTGGGAAACAGCCACTCCCTCATTACTTCCCACCTGTAACATCCAAACATCCAGCCACTACCCAGGATTTTATCTCTTGCTGAAAGTGGCAAGATATAATCCTAGCACATCCTATTTTTTCAAAGCTCTTGTTGTAAAAGCCAAAGTTTCTTATGAAACTCAGAGAAGCTGCACTTTAAGCACCACTATGGCATCAACCATGCTTTGAAGCTCATTAAGAAATTACAGCCAAATAGATCTTGTCAAATCAATAAGGCTATATACCAAAACAAAGAGTTTTCCAAATTACAGTGACTCTGACAAGGAGGAGCAGTGCCCCTGCAGCTGTGCCACTCACTATCACGGCAGGCTGTCCCAGCTGCTCTCCAAGGGCAAGGTGACCAGAGCAGAGCAGGATACCTGCAGCCTCACATGTTCCCTCCTTCCAGGTATCCTGGCTTATGAACAAGGGCATGCCCCCCCCACTTACCGAGGTTTGACCCCTCTTGAGCAACAGCCCCGGCAGCAGGTCCACACTGGCATCCGCTGCAACAAGATGGTCAGGTTGGTGAGCACAGACTTCAGTGAGGGTCCACAACCTGCCTTAACTGAGCATGACTGTTCCTTCTCCCAACAGGATGAGGGGGTCAAAAGGTGTTTCTGCAACTTTCACCCCAACTCACCCTGCAGGCAGCTAGGTGCTGCTATCCCCAGCTCAGCAGCTGGGAGAGGAAAAAGGGTGCACCCATAAAGGGGAGGAACTGGTCCCCAAGGACAGGCATAGCCACACTCAACACCCCACACCCAACACCCTACACCTATCCTCATTGCTGACACCCTGACATCAGGGTGAGAATGATGCACCTGGCTGTGCATCCCCTGCAGGCACCACTCACCATATCCATCAGTGATCTGGGAGAGCTGGATGGGGGTGTCCAGTAGCACCTGGCTGCAGCGCTGAGCCCGGTCCTCATCCCTGACACGGGGGAAGAGAAGGGTGAGGAGGAGGAGGATGTGGAGAATGAGGGTGAGGAGTGCGGGGTGACCCTTACAGCTGCAGGGTATTGAAGAGCCGCTGGCAGATCTCCCGGATGGCGCCCTCGTCCTTGGCGTCCTGCGACACCTCCCGCAGCAGCTCCCCCACCGCCTCCATCAGCTCGTCTACCGACTCGAACTCTGCCCCGCCGTCGTGCAGGATCCCTGCGGGCACACGGCGCCGGGCGCTGCACACCCCTCCGTTCGCGCTGTCGCGACGGACGGCCGCGTGTCGCGATGCGGCCGACAGGTGGCATTCGCCCGCTCCCCTAACCCCAACCGCCTGTCGCGACTCGGGCGCGGCCCGCCTGTCGCAACAAGGGGGAAGAGTCGCGATACACAGTGGGGCGGAAGGCCGAACCGCGGGGAAGGCGGGTACCGCTCACCCGTCACGTAGGCAAAGACCTCGCCGTCCAGGTCGGGGAACTCGCTGCGGAGGATATCGGCGCACGACGCCATGACGGAAGCAGAGCGGGGGCCCGACCGCGGTGCGGTCCGGCGCCGCCTCCGCCGCTCGGAGCCCGGCGCGGCGGCACAGGCGGAAGTGGCCGGGAAGCGCGGGGGCCGCCGGGAAGGAGGCAGGCAGCCGCCATGCGCGCGGGGGCCGCCGGGAAGCGGAGTCCGCGCGCGTGGAGAGGGGCCGTGAGCGCGGGGCCACGTGCTGCCGCCGTGGGCGGGGCCCCCGCGCAGAGGGGCGGAAGCGGCAAGGGGTCCCTGCCGCATTTGCTCGCGGAGGAGCTGGCGCTGGGCCGGGCGGGGCGCTGCTCCCGCCCCGCTCCCCTTGCCCGGCTTGTCTGCGGCTTCCCCTCTTCCTTCAAACTAAAAGAGGAGTTTCAGCTCCCAGCCCCCACTCGCTGCTCTGAGCTTGGGTGGTTTTGTTTAAGGCACACGTTACAAGCAGAGGCCCAGGCACGGCCGTCTGTTCACAGATGAAAGGCAGAGGGGGCCTGAGAGCCGGGCCGCTTACAGCTGCTCCAGCATCTTGCTTGTACCTTCAGCTACCAGGCACAGCGCTCTCCTTGCTCCCAGAGCTCTAAAAGCTGAGTCAAAACGAAATCCAACGCCCCTGCTCGGACGGATGCGGAATAACACTTCCACTAAACCACGTTTCTCAAAGACCCGTCCAACCTGGCCTTGTGCGGTAAAGGCACCTGCCTTGCCCTGGGACAAGAAGGCAAGTCGATTCAGTAGCTGCAGGACCAAGGTCATTTACAATCAGCAGGTTTTTGTGTTAAATGCAGATCTGTCAAAGAGCTGAAGAAACTTAAAGCAGATTCTGAGGTCAAAGGGTGCTCAAGCAAAGACCTTTGCTTACTTAACTGCAGTTTTAAGGTGGACACTCCTCAACATGCTAATGAGGAAAATTAAGTACACGCTAAACATTTGAGATTATGTTACTCAGATTTCCTCCCAAATCATGCTAAATGTCACCTAGAAGGCTGGGAGAACCTGGGCTGGGGTAAAACCTGCCCACAAAGAGGGGCATTGGTGTGTGCAGCATGGCCAGTTACCATCACCAGCTGCAGGAGCAGCTGCAAGGTGGGAGAAGACAGAGACAAGGGTGGTGGATGGGCTGTGCTCCTTTTCCTCCACCCAAGTCAGGACCACCTTTCTTGGTGAGAATTGCACCTTCACTGTACAGCTGAATTTTAGCTGCATTTCTATTACATATATTAGAGCTATGGCAAAGCCTTGTACCTGATTTAGTCAGATGCTACCAGGATTTATTAACCCGGGATCATCTTGCAGTTTGTGCATTTACCACCAGCAATCCTCGATCTGTATCTGTCACTTTGAGCAATCAAACCATTTAATTACTTTAACTTGTGCCTGAGACAGGCAGACACTGGGATCTTACCCTTAATGCAACACCTTGGAACACTTCCAGGGACAGGGCAACCTGTTCCAGTGAATCACCACTTTCACCCAAAATGTCTGATTTATTTTTTTTTTCAGCTGCTCACAAGGAAAAGCCACCAAAGTGCTTAGGGAAAGAACAGGCAGAGAATCTGGGCTTTCAGGAGGCTGGACACACTTTACCAAGAGGGCAGCAAGTGTCAGGGCAGCCCAGCCATGGGTTTTGTTTAGTAAGCCCTGTAACGAAAGGCCAGAGCACTCTCATTTCCCCAGGGAGCTGCAGCAGCAGGGGCTGAAATGGAGTACTGGCACTGCTTGGAAACAAAACCATCACTTTTTTCACCTACTAACCCCCTGACAGACCGGAGTTAGGGAAGCCACATGAGCAAGCCCCAAGACACTGCAGCCCAGAGCACAGAATTTTGCAGCACAAGCCCAGAACAGCAGCACAGGCAGCCTTCTCCATTCTACATACTTTATTAGATTCAGAGCTGGACAAATCACAAAGTGTACAAAATGGAGACCACACTACCAGAAGCAGGATTGTGGGCAGCAGCAGCATTTCTATGGCCCAAAAGTGTTTGGTAGAAGTGTGGAGAGGGCAGGCTGGGACAGCGGGGTCTTGCTGCCAGCTGCATTTTTAGATTCCCCAAGGACAGACACTGCTCACATCCTGACAGAGCTCAGCTGATCCACACTTCCTAGGACAGAGGGGCCACATTTCCAATTTGTTTGGAAAGAACAGACTGGCTCAAGCCAACAGTGGGGGTGTGGTAAATGCTCTAAGGACCAGAAATGCTGTGCCACCCACATACACACACCAGCAAGAGCCTAAACCCTCATCCTTTTTGGTCACAAACCTTCCCACAGCAGGGCTCTATACTGACAACTTTGCAAGAAATAAAAAGGTGATGGTGAGATCTGGTGAGCCCACCACCTCTCCTCTGGAGGAGGCCCCACAAACTCACCACCCCAGGCATCTCAGACTGGCCAGCAACATCTACCACAACAGCAATAGCTAGTACAGAAGCCAGGGTAACTTCAACTCAGATTTGTCCAGTCTATGCTTAGGTCTATTCTACGAGTACATATGCACAAGAACTTCAAAAATACTAGGATATGATGCAAGTAGTGAGACACCAACAGAAGAGGAGTTTAATGGTGGACGTTCCCTAGAAAGATCACAAGAGGATGGGAGTTAGACTAGCCCTTCCCCACCCTGGGACGGGGAGCAGGAGGCTGACTGCACCCCTGCATGCCACTGCATTCTGAATTTCAGCAGCACTGTGGATGGTAACTGAGCACAGGCAGGGGACTCCACTCCCAAGGTGAGCCACAGGGTCTTTCAATCTGCGTAGAGGGGCCAAGCAGATGCTTTCTCTGAATGTAGCTGAAGACTGAGGAGAGGTGGAGGATGGCTTGGAGAAAAGGGAGCCTGCCAGCCTACTAGGGCTAGCATCTGGTCTCGTAGATCCCACTCCTGCCGATGTACCTCACCCATTTTATCACATCATGGTCACTGTAGTTCAGCTTTGGCTCAAAGACTTTCAGGTAGCGCACCTTCAGCCCAGAGGGTGCAAATGGGACCTGGTGAGAAAGGGGAAAATGACACAGGGCATTGGAACAGAGAAGTAAGGTGCTCTTCATATACAAATGCCAGAGGACCCCTAGGCTATGCTTCTAGAAATAGACATCAGGAGACACTGTTCCCTTCTCCTTGCATGCATGGACAAACTCCAGTGGCTTTAAGGGCAATTTCCATCCATTAGCTTTGCCACCTGGCTGGCCTGGTGTTGGGAAGTCAGATGTCAGCTTGGGACCAGGAGCATTCCAGCATGTGCAAGACTGGGCTGACAAAGCTTCCCTAAACTTGGCTGCACCCTGGGGGGCACACAGGAACTTACCTCAAAGTTCATGGAGATTGGGGGCCGAGCCCACTTCTTCTTGTCATTGGTGGGCAGCAGCTCAATCTCCGCACTGATCTGGGATTCCTTCATTCCAGCCATACGTTTTATCCTACCAGAGAAAGCCCAGAAGTGAGAAGGTACCTAAGGTTACTTTGCTATGCATGCCCAGGGCAGAGCACCAAACAGACTCTTCCCCCGCAAGCCCTGCCCCTCTAGTACCCCAGACCCAACACACTTACTTCCAGACAATGGCATTCTCACTGGCCTTGTACTTTGCCTTCCCTTTCATACAGATGACTTGCACTCCACTGGTGTTGAGGGGTGTTGGGATACGGACCTGCAAAGCAGGGTGAGCAGGATCAGAGAATCTGCACAGTTTCAGGGGACCACCTGTCCTGGACCTCTTGTCCTTCTCTGTCCCACCCCAGGGCCCAGAGAACATCAGCTACCACAAGGTATTCTAAGCTCTCCTTTGTGTGTGTATTTTGCTTTGAAGATTTTGAACATTTTCAGATTCCACAATAGTCAAGTGAGGAACAGGGCAGAGCTCTCCAGCTTCAGCTGCAGAAAATGAGCGTCAGGCAGGTGAGCTCAGGAAGGATGCCTGGCTAGCTGGCCAGGCAGGCCTGGTTGCACCAAGCTCTGCACAGCCTGGCTTTGTGGCATTCTCTCCCAGAAGGGGACTAAGCTGCTAGGCTGTCTCACAGAGCTTGGAGCCTGCTAGCTGCCTGACATATGGTCAGACCATGCACACAGAAGAAAACAAACTTTTCAGTGGCCAACATACTAAGCAAATGCTGCAAGGAATGAGGCTACAGGATGCTACAGGAATGTCTGTGCAACTGTAAACTTCCACCTCCCTACTACATGGCAGTTCCCTTTCACAGCACAGCAGCACCACACATCTGAGGCAAGCAGTTCACTCCCAGCCCTGCACAAGCTTGATGACTCATCTCTGAGGGCTCTGCAGCAAAGGACATGAAGTAGAGGTATAATTCCCAGGCACAAGAGACCATAAGGTTTTTATTCTCTCACCTCTATCTTCTGGGCCAGCAAGGAAGGTTTAAAATTTGATTTGATCACCACCTTAACTTCCAGCTTGGTCCGACCCACCTCCCGCACCAGTGGGATCACACGGAAGGGCAGGATAATGTCCTTAGTGGTTCGGTATCTGCAAGGATGGAAGCAACTATGAGCCTGAGGAGGAATAACTCTTACACTCTCCAATGGTGCCACTTTCCTAGAGACACAACCTCCACACACAGGGAGCAGCTTAGAAACACCAGCCAGAAAGAGCCATTGCAGAAGCTCTGTGCTGCCACAGGGCACTGATATAAAACTTGGGACTCAAGAAACTCACAGTATCACAGAACATTAGAGGTTGGAAGGGACCTCAAGAGATCATCCAGTCCAACCCCGCTGCCAAAGCAGAATCACTTAGGGTAGTACACACAAGAATGCATCCAGGTGGGTTTTAAAATTCTCCAGAGGAGATTCTACAACCTCTCTAGGCAGCCTGTTCCAGTGCTCTGTCACCCTCACTGTAAAGAAGTTTCTCCTCATCTTGAGATGAAATTTTTTGTTCAAGCTTGAACCTGTTGGTTTTGGTCTTATTAGTGCACACCACTAAAAAGAGCTTGGCCCCCTCGACACCCACCCCTCAGATATTTATACACATTGCCAAAGGACATCACTTTTAACTCTTAAAAAACACAGGTACAGCAGGCTAAAGGGTAAGGAAACCCACATCTAACTCTACAGCTGTGGCAAAAAACCCATGCAGTTTGGCTTCATTTACAACAGAAGGATTTATGGGATATCTTACAGATGCCACCCTGAAAACAAAGCATCAAGTGAGTATTTGTTAGGTACACAAGGGCTGCAAGCCTGTCTAAGAGCAGCAACATAACTGTGGCAGCAAGCAGATGTCAACATCATCCCCTTCATCCCCCACCACAGTACCTCATGAGCTCAAACTCTCCATCTGGTGGAATGAAGCTGATGCTCCTCTCGGAATCAAACTTGCTGAGCCTGACGCACTGGTGGAAAGTGCAGTCGTCGATGGCGATCGACTGTTTGCCACTACAAACACAAGCCACAGTTAAACAAGTGCGAGCGGCAGCCCTGGCACCTCGCTGCAAGGCACAGTCTGCACAGACAGAAACTACTCTACAGAGCACGTTGCCATCACAAGTGTCCAGGAAATGGGGAGGCAGGGAGAGATTATGGGGACAGCAGCCTCTTGACTCAGACTTTCCTTGTTTCACCACCACCAAAAAAAATAAGTCATCGTATTTCAGGAAGCTTGTTTGAAAGAATTCTCTCCCCCTTCTCCCCAAAGGAGGGAGAGATTAGAGGAACATCCTTCTGTCATTGCCAGCAACACAGAACTTAGGTTTGCCTGACAGCAGCACCTCAGTATGGCAAAGGCAGCTCTGCTAGCCCAAGTCTTCCTGCAGCACAGTTCAAAGGAGAGAAAACACTTTCCTGTCCACAAAGCTATCCCACTGCCACACAGCCAGGAGATGCCAAGTTCAGGGTCTTCACAACTCTTGTTTCCACAAAAAGTTTCCATCTTTCATTTCCCCAAATCTACACAGCTGCATCTGTCCATCCAGGTGCACTGGCCTAACCCATCAGCACTGAACTTGTGCTGGGTTCCTGTCTCTAGGAATCCTTGCCACAGGTCCTGAGGCCAGCCAACAACTCTAAGGTACCAAGAGGGACCAGAAAACAGAAAGACAGTACCCACAGCAGAGACAGCAGTGTAGAGAAGGTTCAGCACTGTAGCACTGTGATAGGTAAGCTGCCTCAGCTGCTGGGAGTAATAGGACAACCATGCAAACGTGCTGAGATCATATAAGCACTACAGGCAGATTTCAGCTGTCCTGGGAACCACCATTACCTATACAAATGAGAGGCAGACTGACCCTGGGCTAAGTGGCTGTTTAGTTACACAACCCAGGGGTGTAGCTCATGCTTCATAAATGGGTGCTGCTCTTTCCTCATCTGTTGTGCAGATGACAGCCAACATCAGCTAACTAGCTCCCGTTTCTTTGGAAAACTGCTGGGAAAGCCCTGCTACCTAGCGCTGTTCCAGGTCTCTAGCAGCGTTAGTCACGGTTTGGTGTTGCCACATGCTAGACGCCCAAAAGCAGCTGGCAGCAGCTGTCCCTTTTGGTCCCCTTCGTAACATCCAAGCTCTTGCCTGCTTCAGAAACACAGCTAGGGAGAACCACCTAGCAAAACTCTGTCCGTTCTGCTTCTGTAACAAAAACCCAGCACGTTTACAGGCAAAGGCATTCGTGGCAGAGAAACTTTTGGCCATTACTGACTCTTCGGAGGCCTCCACAGATGATGTTTTCACTACCTTAAACCCTCACTGGGCACACTCCTGAGGCTCATCCACATTACTAGTTAGATTCAGGTACAGAAAGATGGCTTAAAAGTGACAGTGAATTGATAGCTCTTGGCTTGGTTCTGAGAGAAAAGGCAAATAGCAGCTCAGCTCCATTTACAGGAACCATTATGGAAAGTGTCTGAGATCCAAGTTACATGCACAAACCACACAAAGCAAGAGACAGGGTAAGAGCAGAGTGCACACAGAGCTGAAGCAGATTATCTACCTTCCCAATTCACTGGGGGTCAGCAAAAAACAAACAAACAACAAAACAACCAAGAGAAACACAGTTGAGTTGCACATAGTGAGAGAAAAGTGGCAGTCCCTTTGTTTTTATCTCTTCACCCCAAGCAAGAAGGCTGGAAAAGGCTTTAGACCTGTTTTCAGCCATGGTGCAGGTACTGACTGAGGTGCAGCTGGGAAGGAAGGAAGGAAACTGGGGTCCCAGCAGGGATGAGCCTCCAATCCACACAGGCGCTGACTACCCATCAGCAGGAAGGGCTTACCCAAGTCAGCTGTTCTGTTTTGAGGGACAAACAGACTGTGCAGAGAGGTTCCTTCTGTGTTCCCTGGGAGCACTACTACTGCTCCCCATGAGTCAGAGTCTGTGTACTGACTAGAATGGCTAGAGAGACAAATTCTGGGAAAATCCAGCTTGTGGAAGTATTTCCAGCTGCAATAACTCTACACTTAACCCTTTGAATCTTAATACTTGAAGAGCTGTAGAGAGCCCTCTGTACTAAGGCACTCAGGCTGATAGCCTGCATGGCAACTGACCTACAGAGAGAACAGCAGTAATATCCAAAGGGAAGAAATAATCAGCTTTGTCTGTCAAATCACAAAAGCTGTTGAGTCATAAGAGCCCCTGGTGGCCAGCGTCTTTTACCCCAACGCCTCTTACCTTTTCCCCGTCTCATCCGCAGTCCCTTTGCCCTGTTTTTCAATGACAATCTTGTCATTCATGCCAAACTTGCACTCTGGCATTCCACTCAGGTAACTCTTCATCACCACTCTGCCAGAGACATGAGCACTCAACACCTGACCTGGTACAGACAAAAGCGTGGTACAGGACACTTCAGCCAAGTCCCCACTCACAAATCCCAAAAGGGAGAAATGCCAGCTCAACGTCTCCTACTTACCCTGGGGGGACATCAAGAGATTCACACTCTCCAGCACATCAAGAAAGAGTTCGTTGCGACGATATTTGATCCCTTCCCGTCTCCATCCAATCTGTCCAGTCACCTGGCTGGTGATCTGGGACTGCTCTTCCTTAGTCTGAAGGGAAGAAATGACATCTTAGATATCTGGATAAATTCAATGACAAATAAACCTTGCTCTAAATCTAAATCTAAGAGCAAGCACTCGCCATTTATTACATGCAACTGCTTCTGACACTTCGGATATGGGTGCTGTCACCCCCACCACGACTTGGGCATTCCCCAATACAGCAAATTCTGTGCCTAACTAAAAGCTGGTCGTAACAGCAGGAAAGGTTCTTCCATTTTGTTAGCTAGTCCATTAGGCTACATCTAGGTGCAGGGAGGCATGGGCTCCAACATGGTGGTCAAATCTTGTCTCAGACTGTCACATCAATCCATGTTAAGCAGAAAAGCAGCTGACAAGCCAGTTCACAATCCTTATTGACCATGAATCCCTGGGGCCGTAAGTCAGCCAGTCCCCAAGGACTGCTTCTTAATCACTTCGGTCATTAGAGTTACAAACCAACACTAACCTAACAAGCATGTAACAGCACCAGGGCTCTAAGCCTCCTAAAAGCACAAAGGATTCTGTTGAAATGCACAGAGGGATTTCCTACCTGATGCTACAGGCGGGGTCCAGTCACACGCAGAAAGTCAGTAAGTAGATGTGGTGGTAGTAGTAGCAGTAGCAGCAAGTAGGAAGTGTGGTGCACACAAGGTTAACAGGCAAGCAGGTCAATAGTGAGAAAGGGGAGGAAGGGAGAAAGAGGCAGGTTAGGTTTAAGGCTACCTCAGGACAGGAACAAAGCAAGCCAACTAATCATTAATTAGTAGCTAATTAGGACAAACAAGATGAGGGGGTTTGACCTTTAGCTCTCCTCAGGAAACCCAGCACTCCTAGCAGTGAAACGGCTTTTCAGAGCTGGCCCATCATGCACCACCCAAATACAAGGCAGAGCAGAAAGAGTGACAGACAGGCCAAAGACCACTCCACTCGTGTTTCTAGGAAGGGCAGACTCATGCTGCTGCTCCTAAAGCAAGCCCTGAATGTTTACCATTGCACAGATGCCCAGACCACGGGAAGTAGTAGGCACCCAGAACTGCAGGCACCTTAGCCTAGGTCCTGTATAAAGCTAAATACTTGCTAATTCTGTGTAGTCCACAACTGCACAATACAGAAGTGGGTGCTGCTGCAGCAGCCTTACACTGGGCCCACAGGGTGGCAGTGCATGATCTCAGCTTTAAAGCAGCAGTGGTTTAGTTTCATACATGCTCTTGCCATGGACAGTCACTCCTTGAACAAGCAGAGCCATTACAACATCTAAGAGATAAGCATGTTTTATGCTCCCCTGCGAGTTACCCAGGTAAGTACTCAATGAAGTATAAAGCAGCCCCCTTGTCCATCCTGCAGAAAAAGCTTCCTTATCTGCCATGTTCAATGCTTTGAGACTTATGAGGCACAAGTAGGTATAACACTGACTTCTCTGGCTTCCAAAGGCACACTGATAACGCGCTGATGTTCCCGAGTTCTGCAGTGGCATCTCTTCTACAAATCTCTACTAGTCACTAAAGAAACTGACTGGATGGATCAGGAAGAAGATGCCTGGGATGTGCTGATGCTGAGATCAGCCAGTAGCACAGCCTTCCCTAAGGGAAAAGACTAAAGCCCGAGGTCTGAAATTTCTCAGTACGCCTCAAAACTTTCATGGAGAAAAGTCAGAAAGTTGATTTTGGCAAGTTTGTCATAACTGTGGATTTTGCTCCTTAACTTCAGCAGGACACAAGCCCAAGGAAAGCACCACTGGCAACAAAGCAGGGATAAGGGAATATAGGTAGCAGGTTACCCAGTCCCAGGTACCTGCCAGAAGTTTGCTGTAAGTGAAGGAGTCTGAGGCTAGACATACCACAGAAGACAACAGATAAAGAAATATGTCGAGTAGTGTTTCAATTGTTGCCCTTGGTGTACTGCGCCTGGAAAGGCTTACTTCTGCTTTCTGCTCTGGGCTGCAGAGTAACTGCTTACTTATGTGAAGCTGAACTCTCAGCTTTATGTATTTGTAAAGGAAGGACTAAACCTGCTGTTGGATGAAGCAAGATGCTGTGACAGTAGTTTGCACACGAACAGCCTAAGAGTTCATCAGAGCAAATAAAAGCAGAGAGAGCTAGGGAAGGAAGTGAGGGTGGTGGTTAGAGTTTTCCTAGGAACAGGAGCTGACTCAGCTATCTTGAGTGCTGACTGCCCAAAACAGACTGCAGAAGGCCAGAGAGATTTGCAGTAGGGCTCAGTATGGGAGTCTGAGACCGGATGCACTCGCATCTGGCCACTGATACTGGCATGTCCTCTTGCAAAACACTGTTTGCTCTTCTAGCAGGAAACATGTTGCTGAGGGACAGCTTCTCTCCCACCTCTGAGAGATGCAGCCAGTCTTGCTACTAGTAGATTAGAAGTTTTTTTAAAAAGTTTTTAGGAAGTCAGTGCTGATGAATGGAACTGACAGAGCCTCCAGAGACTTCGACCTCTGCCTATCCTAAACAACAGGGAGGCTCCTGTTGAACACTGCTGCTGTTTGAACCTTGGGGGGTGAAGCTTCATCCAGATCTCTGCTGCAGACAGCTGTAGTACAGAGTCACAGCTTTTTTCCCCAGTTTACTTGCTCTGCAGAGAAGAGGACTGTGTTCTGGGCTAAATCCTCATCATGAATTGCATGGCTGTGTTGGATGGACAAGGTGAGAAATATTCCTTGAGGTCACAGGAAACAGTGACCAGCAGTCCTTCAGTTTCAGAGGTTGAGCATGAGCTGTCCAAGACAGAAGACCTAGTTTTGAGGGCTGTAGCCTGTTTAAAACACATTCCTCAACCCAGCCCAATTTAAGTGTCCTTTTCCCCTGGTGTCCTTTACCTTCCACTTCCATGTAAGCTTTGATGCAAGGGTTAACACTGCCAAACACACAGCTCAGATTCTCACCTCTAACATGAGAAAGCTCAGACTGTACTGACACTAAGCTGCAAAGATGCTACAGACAGTGAGAGAGTAACATCAGCTTCCTGACAGTGAGATTCATGAGGCTGAAGAATGCTTCACTACGAGGCAGGCATGAGAGCCTGACAGCTCAAAGCACTGAAGACTGGCGGAACACAGACCTGCTTAGTGAGATTCATACACAGAGAAACTGCTTCTCATTCAGCAGGTAAATTTGTTTATCTGCTGTTAAAAGATGACACAAAACAGAGCCTGAATCCAGGAATCATTTACATGTGAGGTACTGGCATTATCCTAGCTCAGGGCCCTTCCTCCTGCATCTTACCATGTGCCAGGGAACATGAGGTGTCACAAATGCAGAGACACCTAGAACAGAACGCTACCAAGCTGCATCCCAGCTAGGCTATCCTTGATCTACTAGAGCACCTCCACTCAGCACAGGTCAAATGGTCAGCTGGTAATTTCAGATGATGTTTTCTTGAACAGACATACAGAAAACTAATCAGCAGAGCAGTAATGCACCCCTAAATTCCTCTGGTTACCTGACTCTTGATGCCTTGCTGAGTGATGAAGGTCTTCAGGGCCCCTGTTTCAGAGTTCTGAGGATAGCCAAAGTCCAGGATTTCTACAGAAGGGTAAAAGAAATTTAGTTCAGTGTGGTAAGATATAAACATCTTTGTCAGCAAAATGGACTGTGCAATGGAGTGCACCCAAGAGGATGACACCAAGCTGTGGGCAATGGCTTTAAGCTAGTGGAGGGTTGATTTAGACAAATTCTTTACAGGGAGGCTGCTGAGACACCGGAACTGGTTGCCCTGGAGATGTTCAAGGCCAGGTTGGATAAGCCCTTAAGCAACCTGGTCTAGTAGAAGATGTCCCTGGGAGGGGTTGGAAGTAGATGATCTTTAAGGTCCCTTCCAACCTGAACCATTCTATGAACCTGTCAAGCATGCCAACACATTACACTTCTAGATGGGTTGCTAGAGAATTCTTCAGCTAGAGAAAACCAGCAGCCTTGCTAAATTGACTTCCCAGTGCAGTGTTTTGGAGACAAGGGGTGATGGAAATCAGTCCAACTGATGAATTTTCTGTCTTTTAAACACAACAGCATTTCAAGACCCTAATTCTATTCTATTCTAGCCATGTGCATAGGGCCCAGCAAGGAGTTCTGCCAAAAACATACAATGGGACAATAAAGAGGTTTTATCCAACAGCAGAACTATCTAGCTTTGTGGCATTTTCTTTAGGTTTTATTTATGAAGATGTAATAAAAAAGATAAAATCAAAATCTAAAAAAAAAAAAGGAAGCCCAACACAACAGCAGAGCAATAGAGCAATGACACTGCAGGATGGTCGGTGTTGGAGAGAAATGGATGTTAGCTATGAATGGCACACTGGACACCAAGACTCCTCAGAGGAGGGCAACAACCTGCAAGAGATCTAGAGAGGTGTGAAGACCACTGGTATGAATATGCTGAGCAACTGGCAGTTTTTGATCTCTCAGTGCCTACCAGCAGACAACAGGGACTGACCAAAGCAGAGAAACAGCAGTCTCCTGATGTGCCCAGAGGAAAGAGAGAACCTATCACTGACTGTGACACCTCACTAAGAATCCCAGGACAGACACGAGTGGTGCCTTGTCTGGAAAGCAAGCTGAAACATAACTAATACAAAGGGCTCACATCATGCAAAACAGGGACAGCAATCTCCACAGGCAGGCTGATATCAGAAGCAGCTGAAGGGACACTATGTTGTTAATTCTGTGGAAAAATTTAGAGCTGTATCACTGGGGGAGGTAGGAATGGGACAAACCTGGTTGGGCATTACTGATTTCCTTGTCTCAGAATTGCCCCAAAGAGACAACCCAAAAATGGGAACCAACTGCAGCCTGGACCATACAGTGCCAGAGCCACCTGGGAACTAGGTGGGGTGGCTGGCCTTAGAGGTGCTAATGACAACCCTCTTTACAGGCCTCAGCATAACGATGGTGCTATGTCTACACGGGCTCCAATCAGAGCTGGGGTCCAGTACCAGCTGCCTCATTTATAAATTTCACAGCTCCAGTAAAGTGAGCCAGGACCAGCACAAGGATGTGGGCTCCAGATGTTATCCATGCTTCCAGTACAGGTGGCATTAGAAAGCAGAAAAAGTAATTCTGAACACTGTGACAGAAGATAAAAATATTTCAAGGATTATCACTACGAACTGAGGGGTTTAGAAGGACCAAATGTACTATCACATAACAGGTAAGGGAAACATCTCACCATCCAGCAGCTCGTAGATCAGCACAAAGTTGTTCTTTATGTTCTCCTCGCTGATCTTCCCGAAGTAGGCGGTCATCACGTCACACATCTTGTAAAGAAACTCGAATACCATGGCGGCGTTGACATTCTGCTTGGTGACAGCAGCCAGCCAGATGTTGGAACGTTTGACATGGAAGAAACTGGTGCGGGCGATGTTGGTGACGGGCGAGCGTACCTGCTGCCGTGCGTGGATGACATTGACGCGGAAGGCGTCCACAGCGTTCCGCCTGCGAGACCATCACCAGAGACCGGTTAGCGCAGCCTGGCTGAGCACCAGCTGGCTGCACAGCTCTGCTTATGCCACTGCAGTCAGACACTGAACTACAGACACCAAGCTCACTGAGGACAGGTGCCTGGGGATGTCTCTAAGGACAAGTGAAGGCTCTGAGCAGAGAGACATTAAATTCTGTGCAAACTACAGCAGAGACACAATGCTTACAGTCTCTAAGGAGCTTTGGACTACAGTGCAACTGCAGTCACAAGGAGAAGTTGACCTCCATCTGGAGTCAGATGGAGAAGGAACTCTCCCTTCAATTAACTTTGCTAAAACTCCCAGCTATCTGCTGTAGCTGGGAACACACAGTAGCAGACTACAGCTCAAAGAAGACCCCAGCTTTGAACAAACATCTCATTACTGTCTACTCTACATGCCCAGGCCTTCATATTCTTGCCCCAAAGCAAGCTTTGAGCTCCAGAAATGTCAATGGCAGCTCCTCCCAGACATACCAGAGGAAAACACACCAAAACCTACCCAGGTGACCTGACAGAGGTCAGTGCCCAGGTACACCATAAAGGGGAGCTTTAGTTCTCACATCCACCTCACCTCTGTACCCCCAGGCACCATGGAGGGCAGACTCAAAGCAGCAAGCAGGATTAGGAACACTTTTGCCTTTCCAGTTACATGTCTTCTCAAGCCCGCCAGGCTTCAGAACAGGTCTCTTGCACATGGACTTAGGGTCCTCACAGAGCAATGTGCTGGTAGCACTGCATTACATGCACTGGATGCTTCAGTACCATTTATGGTAGAGGTTCTGCACAGTGCTGAAAAGGTGCTGAGCAAGCTTCCCCCAGTTGCTGCCATCTTGTCTGAACCACCTATATACTGGTGACAGGGAACAAATCCCTCCTAGGTAAACACAGATGTCTGAGCGGCATTCTGGATGCCAACTCTTCCACACTAGTTTCCTTATCCCATAGCTACAAGTCAGGTTAATGCTCCCAAATGAAGTTAATGTCCACCAATCCTAAGAACAGAGAAAGGCATCACAAGAGTTTTATGTGACAAGACCAAGACTCAAAGCAATAGTCTACACACCAAGCTAAGACTCATCTAGGTTTGCCTTATTACTTGTACTCTCAGACACTCTGTAGAATGGGAGGTCATCTGACTGCAGACTCAAGGCCATGGTACTGATAATGCAGAACCATGCTTGAGAGCAGACAGGAACAACCTCCTCACAAGCAAGAATACAGGGATACAAATGCTTATAAGCATTGAGGGTTGTCAGCAACCCAGCAGACCCAAGTTTGAAAACAAAGGATATTCAAAAGAAGCATAAGCTACCACAGCAGTTGTTTGTTCTTTGAAGGTCTGGGTACACATGTAGAAGCTTCATCAGTAAACACGCTCCCCCATCAGCAAAATTCTGGCCTGCAAATGCTTCTTAGGCTTTATTGCTCCAGTGGGTTTGCAAGCTTGAGTTAAAATTAATATTTCATTTCTACCTTAGTTTTTCCATAAGCAAGTAATTTAATCTACTATAAAATAGTATCTAAAAGCCCACTCCTCCCCATCAGTAAGCCTTGCAAGGAAAACTCAGCTTGTTCTGGAGCGTTAGCCCTCCCAGCCTCAAATTCTAACCCACTAGAACTAGTATGAGAACCAGCAGACTGGTGGATGCTAGAAGAGAAGCCTCAGGCTGGTGAAGCTTTTCTAGCACACCAGTTGCCCACTGTGAAGTGCCAGTCATGGCCTACCACGCGTCTCTTACCTATTGCTACAGCAGCCAATGAGATGGGATGGACAGAAATGGCGCCAGCGGAGAAAGGAGGAGTGACAGCAACAAGAGAAAGGGTTAGAAACACACAGACAAGGCACAATGAATCCAAAGAGATAAGGAGAGACCAAACAGCACCCCCTCCCCCTGTTCCTGGGCACAAAAGGCCAAGGTGGTATTGGATGGACAGTTAACAAGCTGTGGCAGCATTGGAGCCCTCACAAGGCATAACACTGACATGTTGTGGCCAGGCTGCCAGTGTAGGCAGATTTGTGTCTGGCAGAATTTTAGGGGTAACTGGGTATTTAGTCCAGATGAGATGCATCTGTACCACATCAGTGATACAGTCTGCTCTGCTAATACATGTAGCAGGCCTTGGAGGGGAAAACTCCCAAAGCCTCTATTGAGGCATTGACTGGGGACCATGGAGTATCAGGCATCTTCTTCCCAGTCTGCCTGAGAGTGTGGCTGCAAGTCTGGGGGAGCATTTCTGTGACAGTACTCATTTGAAGCTGTTTGGGTTGATGCTTTCTGGCTCGGTCCAGCCAACAAGAGACGCAGCAAGTTTGAAAGAGCTGGAGCACATCTGGAGAGATACAGCACATCCTGCAGACTCAGGACACTGCTCTATCCAGCTTGCACTTTTTTCCTTAAGGATCAAGAACCATGAAGCCAAAGGGATGTATTAGAAGCTCAGAAACCAAACGCCTATTAAGTTTAAATTGCATGCAGTTTGTCACGTAAGCTGCCCAGTTCCAAATAGCTTAATTTTATTAAACAGCTACATTCTTAAATGCAGGTAGGTTCTCCCAATGACTATGTCACTGAAGAACAAGGCACTTGAAGATCACAGTAGAGCCCTCCATGGTATGCTGAATTAAACACATAGTACTTAGCCTTTTGTTTGGTTTTTTTTTGAGAAGGCTGCTTATGCATGCAGCTAGCTGCTGTATGGACAGATGCACTACATGCACTGAAGCCATTCTAGGCAGCAAGCAAAGGAAGTCCAGCCTTTGTGGTACTTCTGCCCTTACCAATGTCAAGGGAACTGTTCCTTCATTGACCATCATTTTGCTCATTAACATTTGAGCTAGTATGTGCTCATTTAGAGCCTTAAACTCTGCAAAGGTAGGGGTTTTCATAACCACAGATAACCTTTAATCTCCCCCAGCGCTGGGTTGGAGGCTTCAGAATGTAAAGGCAAGTGCAAAGACCAAGGAGTCTTATGGGTAAATCATTCAGAGGCCACATGAAGACAGGAAACAGTTATGTTCATTTCCCATCCAATCTACCTCCCAACAAGCTGGATAGGCTCAGCCCTCAGCATAAGAACTGCATAGTGTCCTAGAAACCTGACTGATTGGTTAGAGACAGACCTTCTACAGAGTTGAATCCAAGCTACAGTGTCACAGCTGTTCCTTCCCCTATCTTACTCTGAAGGTTACTAAAAGTTCATAAGTAGTCCTGGTATTGATGCTAGTGTTCAAAATGGGAAATGGCAGATATTCAACCCCACTTGCTTGCTACAGAGATGAAGACTCTTGGATACCTGCTCTTCCACAAGATGAGACATAGCCAAGACAACCTGTTTGATAAGGTTACCAGTCTTAAAAAAAATTCAGCCAGGCTTGAAGGTCTGTTTCAAAATGAATCCAACACCTTGGGGACCCAGCCTGGTTAACAGCCAGCACCAGCTCCACATAAGTCACAGGAATGACACTTTCACAGGAACTGACTAGAAGATTTCACTCAAGGGAACACCAACTTCTGAAGTCCTAGAGACCTAAATCTTTCTGGCATCTTTTGCTCAATGGAAAAAAGACAGGACCAAGCAGGAAATTGCATTTTCATAGCTTTGTGTGGCCAGGCAGCAGGAAGTACTTTATCACGTACTGAACACAAGCCACTCGCCTTGTAAGAGGAATGAGCCAAGATAAAAAGCAACAGAAGATCACTAAGTTAGAAATAGCTACTTCACATCCCAGCTTATATCTTCACAGTCAAAATGCCCTTTAAATTAAAAGGCTTTCTTGAATAAACATCAGCTTGAGCACAATCTTGTCTATAAGTGCTTTAAGTTTGCAAGTCAAACAGTAACAGAGTCCCTAGGCCCTTCCCCACACGTTCTCAAAATGTATCTCTAATCCAGATGGGCTTGGCTCAGTCACTGTTCATCCCGGAAACATTACAAAGTCAGATCTGGCATATGAAATGCTCTAAAGAACTTCAGCTAGGAAGTATTCAAGACAGAAAAGAATCAGTGCAGCAGAGGAAAGGCAAAACGTTGTAGCCAGTAAGTAGTTTTCTGCATCAGAAACACAATGTTTCCTTGCTCAGCATCAACCTTAGAACAACTACTTTGCCTTAGTTGACTTAAAACACACCAAGAGATTTAACACTCCTCAGGTGAAGACAAGACACTGTGTCCACTCCTATTCAGTCTAGGAGACGGTGCAAACCTTGACTAGCTACTAGCCCTACCCTGATTTTTAACCTCCCCCGGACAATCCATAACCAGAAAGGACACACTCTTCAGACTTGAGGAGTCTGAAGGCAAACTACCTTGACAATTTTTTGTAAGTTATGGCCATAGGTTATTTCACAGCACATTCTACCACTACCCATTGTGGAGACCTGGTACAAACTATTTTTTCCTAACTCTCTTGCTCAACTTTCAATTAACACCTACCACAATCCTGCTTTCCATTAGCTGTTTTGACTCTGTTAACTTCAATTACTAACTTCCACCTAATGCCTAAAACTGGTGAAAACCCACTTGAAAGAGAAGTGTTGTGCAAGAAAGCCACTTCAATGTTTTCAGTCCAAGCATCATCATCATCATTTGCTATCAGGTTCCTTATAGTACTATCCACTGTCTGTAAGACACCAAATTTTTAGTAAGGTCCCTTCTGGGAACTAACAGACTAAGGACTGTAGAGATCCTAAGTGAGCATCATAACACTTGTGTGAAGTGCAAAGAGACACCTACCTTTAATCTACTGAAGGCCTTCAGTGCTTCCCACAACTTTAATTACCCAATGAATATAAGCTTTTCATACACAAGGCTGCCATACAAAGCTGGAGGACAAGATGCCAGCTTTAAATATACAGCTGTGGTTACTATGAAACTGCTTAGAGACACAACTTTCCAAGACCAAAGTGTCTGCTGCATGCCTGTACTTGATGCCAGTTGTCTATGTTTGAAACTAATTCAGAGCCCTGGTTACAGTGTGTGGCAGAGTTCCCACATTACTGATCCTGTAAAGTTTTAATGATGCAGTGAAGCTGGTGGACTCCTACAGTGGCAAAGTTGCTGAAGCATTTGGAGTAACAGCCAGATCTCTACTATCCAAAACAGTCCCAGGTTTGCCTGCAAGTCATCCTTTTCTATTATCTGTAGGTGACCAGGGCTTAAGCAGCTTTTCTTTTTCTCTCTCAACTAAGCTTAGAGCAGCAAGTTGAGTTGCAGTTTGACATGCATGCACAGCTAATGCAGGACAAAGCAGCTCTGGGTTGTTGTCCACACCAATGAGAGACAGAAATGCAGAGACCAGGGATGCAACAGAAGCACTTACCCAATGTCATCCCGGTAGACTCGAGAGATTAAAACCTCTCCTTTGTGATTATAGATGAATAAGCCTCCAATCATGATGGAATTTTAGTCTTCTCTTCCCATGTTGCTTAAGACCTGAAGCAAGAGAGGGCATGTATCAATAGGCAGCATCGCAACAAGCAATACATGAGGCACAGACCTTGACATCTGCTGGCTACTAGCCAAGGAACAGACACCTTTTGCCACCAACACCCTCATCAAGAAGACTATTCTTACACCACCTGTGTGGCACTGAGGACTTCACAGCGCACATCCTGATGCCACGGGAGAAATGAACTCCAGATGACTGCAGGGAGGTACAAGTGGAGGTTATGCTCAGAGATATTCCTGAAAGTCTGATGGTATGAAGTATTTCATTCATCTTATTAGATCTGTCCAGGCTAGCACATGGACAAGGCCCAAGTGGGCAGCTAGACACTTGTGAGCAGCTCAGATGCTGGAAGCAATAGTTTGCCTCATGCTTACATCTTGAACAGGAGAATACAGAGCTCTTTACTTATAAAGGTCTACTAGAAACAGCATTTTACTTCAGAAAGGAAGAAAGTAGCCTCATTGCTGCAGTTACAGAACATACTTTTTGATCTGCTGGGATTTCATATGGAAAAGCGTTCCCAGCACACAGTACAGACTGCATGTACCAGGACAGACCCACACCCCTAACTACACACCAGGCTCTCCAGATCAGCATTCTGTCCCTCATGTTTGCTGCAGAACTGTCCCTCAAGGGCACATGGTAACAAGGACTCAGAGAGGAAGCCCACTGGGAACCAACTGCTTTGTTCCAGACCAAAAGAGTCCAGGAATCCCAACAATGGCCCAGCTGAGTGACTGTCTGAACTACTCTGAAGTGGCTCAGGAGCTTAGATCTAGGTGAGTAGATACAGCTACCCAACATCCTGCCACACAAGGCTCTGAATGTTACTGCACTTTGTAGCCTGGACTGAAGCTTAAAATTAGCACTGGAATAGATGCAGGCTTACTTCTCATTCCATGCAGCAGCATGGATGGATCAAGCCTGAAATATTCATAGTACCTGGTCTATTCCTTGAAGGTGAGAACACACAGGCCTGGAACTACAAGCAAATCAAAGACTTTATTTCTACTTTAAGAAGTGCCTATTTGCCTAGTAACCAGGATCCAAATCAGATGCAATTAGTGGTTAAGTCTTTTTGCACACAAGTCCACACAAGTGTTTGAGATGTCACCAAGTCCATTACTAGGATCTGAACAGGTTGGATTGATGGGCCAAGGTCAACTGTATGAGGTTCAACAAGGTCAAGTGCCAAATTCTGCCTTTGGTTAATAACAACTCCATGCAACACTACAGACTTGGGGAAGAGTGGCTGAAAAGCTGTCTGGCAGAGAAGGACCTGGGGTGTTGGTGAACAGTCAGATGAATATGGGCCAGCAATGTGCCCAGGTGGCCAAAAAGGCCACTAGCATCCTGGCTTGTATGAGAAACAGTGTGGCCAGCAGGACCAGGGAGGTGATCACCCTCTACTTGGCCCTGGTGAGGCTTCACCTCAAATACTGTGTTCAGTTTTAGGTCACTCCCTACAAGAAGGGCATCACAGTACTGGGAGTGGGTCCAGAGAAGGGCAATGAAGCTGGTGAAAGGTCTAGAGCACAAATCTTATGAGAAGCAGATGAAGGAACTAGGATTGTTTAGCCTAAAGAAAAGGAGACTCAGGGAAGACCACCTCACCCCTCTACAACTCCCTGAAAGGGGGTTGTAGTGAGGCGGTGGTTGGTCTCTTCTCCTGAGTAACAAGTGATAGGACAAGAGCAAACAGCCTCAAGTGTTACCAGGGGAGGTTTAGGGTGGAAAGATTTCTTCACAGAACGGGTTATCAAGCCCTGAAACACGCTGCCCAGCAAAGTGGTGGGGTCACCCTCTCTGACAGTATTGAAAAGATATGTAGGCGTGGTGCCAAGGGACATTGTTTAGTGGTGGAGTTGGCTGTTCTGGGTTAACAGCTGGACTCAATAATTTTATAGAATAGTTCAGGTTGGAAAAGACCTCTGATTCAATGACTGCATGACAAGGGGTTCTCAGAAACAAGTAAGCCCTGACAAACTACCATTTTTACATAGTATTTATATGGCAAGGCTGTAGCCTTCTCTGATCTCTGCAGTAGCACTGATTAACACTTCAGAGTCTAAATTGTGAGCAACGTGGCCACAAGGCACCATTGGAGTGGGAGACTACCACCATAACCCACTGTAATTGGGGGCTAGTGCCTCCGAAGTTACCCTTTTAAACTGATGTCTTTTTTCAGAGGGAGGTTGTTTGGAAGTGAGCTACAAAGCAGGTAGACATTACTGATGCAGAACACTTTTTAATGAAAGCACATAACTATTTCACCAGATCCCATCCCAGTCATACATACTCCTAATCACTTAGGTTCAAGTCATAGCACCCACTCTAGCAACTGCTTGATTGGCTTAGTTCAGAGAACACCACTACAAATGCAACAGGGCAAGACTCATGTGTTCGTCCCAAGAATTAGTCACGAGTATTTCTCAGCATGGGCACTGCAGAGCACTAGATAACCAGCCATCTCCAGGCTACTGTTGGGGCGGGTGAACCTACACCCACTTGTCTGGGGTAGGTGGAAAGGATAGGGAGAGGTTGGCCTAGACACAAATGCTGCCAGTGAAGTGATATGTGTTTGCTCAAGGAACACAGCAAAATGAATTTTAAAGTGACCTATTCCCAGATCATCTCAAAGGTCAGGGAAAGAAAGAAAAAACCAAAAGCAAAACAAAACCCACACACAACACAAAAAAACCAGCAAAGGGACAAATAGACTTCCAGGGCAGAATATTAAGAGCAATGCATCCTCTACAAGTTGTGTTCAAGAAACTAGAGTAGCTGCCTGTTTGAAGGAACTACTGCAGACATGAGTTCTGTGCTAAAACAACATTCATGGTGCAGCCACTATTTTTAATTTTGTAAAGACAAAAGGGAAACTTTAAATTTCATAAGCCTTTTTATCAATATTTTTAGCTATACCTAATGAGTCCCCAGAGACTAATGTTACACATACTTCTCTGCTATGACTCTTCAGCTTCCAGATGGCTGCTTTGGCTCATTAAAAGTAAAAAGAAAAATAAAATAATTTTAAAGTCATTTAAGTCAAAATAGTGAGAAACAGGCAGAGGAACAGTTTTTCAAAGCTCAGTAGAGAGCTTCCTAGCTTTTACTCCCACATTCTGCTGGTCTCTGGCTATTAACAGCCTGCCTCCTGACACTTGTCAGTGGCTTCATGTGGCACTGTCACCAACAAGTTCTGATGTTTGTGACTCCATCTAGCAGAGAAGAGGCTTTCAAATATGTTTTTCTTCCACTCCCAGTAATGACACATTATAACTTCAGGATACAAGGATTTAGCTTACTTCCATGATAAGTCTGCCATCAAACCTATGAAGGAAAAGGCAGCACACAATCCAAGATTTCCTAGGTAGAGTCACTCACTGTCCCCTGAAGGGGAGACCAAGGCTACCCAGTGTGGCTAGTGGTAAATCCAGCAGTGCCATGTCAGAAGACAGAGACAGTCCTGTCAGTTAACAGAACAAACCCAGGTTCTCAAATTCAAGGACTATTACTACCAAAGGTGAAGAAGAGTTCCTGCATCCTCTTTAAGACTTAACATTGTATAGAATAGTTTCCTGGAAGCTTATGCAACTGCTAAAAGCTGGATCACATGAATCCTACAAAACCTTTCCAGAAGATTCTTAGAAAGCACATCCTAGTCTTAAAAAGAAAAAAAAAAAATAATCTCCCCCTTGGGTTTTAATGCTGCTTAAGTTATTTGTTCCACTATTTTTAGCATAAAGGAAATGTCTGCTTTAATGAACAACAGGATCAGACGCAGCATATACAAGACAGACTCTTGCTAGCATGACAAGCCAACCCCTTTCTGAAAAAGGCTTGATTCCCATATTACCTACATTATTATAAAACATGTAGAAGACTACTGATCAAGTCCTGTGATGGAAATTAAAAGCCTTCTTTCAAGATGTAGAAACTTGAAAACTTGATAGTAAGGCTATGCTTTCTCATATGTCAGGTTAGAACATGTTCTACAATAGTTTCACTTAAGTTACATGAAAAAACACCAGCATTCTTAACTGTTTCACAGGACAAGGCAGCACAGTCAAGTGCCTTTTTATATTATATGTTAGTAGAAACACTAGATGGAGAGTGCATACAGTGTGATTCAACTGTGTTTAGTCTCTTAAAAGAGTCTTTGTCAAAGAAACCCCAGGCTACTTCTTATGCAAGTATACTGGGAGCTGAGTTCAGACTTCACACTTTCCAGGTATGGTTGGCTCCTAACCTGAACATTTTCATTTGCATGTTGAAGATCTGCATTGGATCATTCTGCATATGTGTTGGCTCAATGTTTTATCTCTGGCCTTGACAACGTAGGGACAGTCAGATAACAGAACAGGTCAAGGAAACACTCCCCAGAAGATCTTTCTGCAATGGCTTACTTCCGAACTCTCAATAGATCTCTTTAAATTGTTTGCCCAGTTTCCTCTTGAATCTCTGCCTCAGCAGAATTCCAGGGGAAAAAAAGCCTAGTTTTTTAACCACTGTATAAAACACCCTCCTTTTAATTTTAAGTGTGCTTTTTCTTCCTTCCCCCAGCTTTGTTTAATGGCCTCCAGTTCCAGTGCAGGAAGAGGCAATTAAGAACTAGCTCACATACTCTTGTCTCCTGGCCACTCAGGATTTTGCACATCTGTCGTGTCTTCACTGCCCCTTTCTCAGAATGAGATACCACCCCCGCCTTCCTCAGCTGCTCTTCACAAGGGAACCGATGTATGCTTTGGTCTTTTTCAGTCCCCTCCTTTAAATGTTTTCCTTCAGGAAGTGAGCACAAAGCTGCACGAGTTATTCAAGATGTAAACAAACCATGATATAGACAATATGACATTAATATGTATCTTGCTTTGATCTTCCCCTAGTGGTTCTTGATATTTAACTTACGTTTTTAAGCCACCATTCAGCAGAAAGCTTAACAATTTCATCATCTGTCCTAACTCCAATATTACTCTGAATTTGGTCTTCAAAGGCATCACAGGTGAAGCTAGAAATGCCTTTGCTCCCTACCCATCATATCCACCACTGTACATCTATATACCTTGAATCTGGCATGCCACTTTAACATCCCATCACTGCACCTCTGTGCCATTTTTTACATACTTTGCCCATGCTACACTGACCACCCTCATATCTACAGACACACACCCCCACCCTCCCCCATCATGACTACTGATCAGGACCACTCTCATTTGCTACAAACTAGGAGCGTGCAGAGAGATTTGCCACCAATCAGCTGATGCACACAAGCTGTGCTACACTGATTAACACAACTCAATATGGAACAACTTGCTTGAAGTCAGAAAGAGATGGGTTCTGTGCCATGTGAACCCCTGGTTAACAGCTGAGGTGGTAGTTTCACTTACTACAGATTTAACCCAAGAATCAGGACTATTCTGCCAGCTGTTTTTACAATAGGACCCTGCCCACATAAATAGACCTAAGAGATATCTACCAGAATTATTTCACATGCAGCAGCAGCTTGTCTCCACACCAGTTACCATTCAACTCAAGCCTGAAAAAAAACCCCACACAAATCTACAGCTCTGCAGATTAAATCTGAATTTACATTTAAATGTAAATTACCCAACTCAGTTTCTGACAGACAGTTGATAAAGTGTTTCCAGGTACCCAGCAAAATCATGTGAGCCAAGAACAGAGAATACAAGGAAACAGTTTTAGATGACTAACTCAACTGTACAGGTTATTGGTCAGTTTTCTGTAGTTGAAGGACACACACTATAAACCTCTTGCTGCACTCCTATCTAATGACATCAGGGACCAAACAGGTCTCAAGTGCACAAGGTATTTAACACAATTAATTATAAGCTTGACTTCTGCAGTCCAACACCTCGAAGAGTTCCAAGCATCGCAAATACAGGCAGCACACGGCCATCAACACAACTTACAGCAAGCTTGGTACGGTGCAGTGTCATTCTCTCAGTCAGCCTTCACCAAGTTTGGTCATCATGGAACACTGACAACATCCCAGTCTTCTGTTAAAGTCCTGTATTACATCCTTCCCAGACACTAGATCAGAGTGACTGCACTCCCTCCTCACTACAGTTACTTCCACCAGCTAGTGGGAGCATGTTCTCACAGCTGGAAACTCAAGAGGTGGAATGACTAGCCCAGAGATACATGAACAGATGAGAAGAAAGCTATACAAAGGGCAGTATGCAAAAGAAAGCTGCTTAAAGCTCAGCAAGAAGAATGGCTCTTTAAGACAATGGCTCTCCTTGAAGTGGCTGCAGTGAAAATAAGCCTGCTTTATTTTGATCCTCATTTGTGTTTCAGTACAAGTTTCACAGATACTCGCTTCAACTCAAGGTTTCAAGGTTACAGTGCAACTAGAATGAGGTTCAGCAGCGCAGTTCAGATTTGTATGATCTTCCACATGTTTTTAAATAATGAATAGTTTTCTTTTCAGATCAACTTTGAAAATGAAAAGATCCTAGTGCTTGCACTGGTTAAGAACTGCAGTGAACAGGGCTCAAATTAATTTGAAAGTGACATTCAGTGACTCACGACTTGCTGGCATCAGAAGGCCCCAGAATAAGAGACCCACCACAGGAGATGGGTTCATCTGCTCACTGCACATAAGAGCTGTGACTCAGAAAGCTTCCCAGCATTGCTCAATCAGCTTTCAGTGACTCATTCTGCTCCTCTCCACAGTCAGCCTTTTCTAGGGAGCCTGCACTACACCATTTTTGAGCTTCTAATAGCTCAATGCAAGACACAGTTCAAGAGCAAAGCCTATTGCTTCTTCAACTGTTTGTCACTGAGTTCCTGGAAACCAAGATGACTCCGGCTAAAGCCTCTGGGTTCATGGTCCATCAGCTGCATTTTCAAAGCTTTGTAGCTCCACTCCATGTTTCACCAGATTGAACATATGGTAACCTGCTCCACACTGGTAGCTACAGCCCTGTTTTCTAGCTATAGTATGGATGGGTTTATTCTAGTTCAGGTACAAAGGCGGCCCACATGCATGCTGCATTTACACCACTTGGTGACTAATCACCTTAAATTAGGAACAGCCATCTCCCAATACACTCCACACTTTTTTAAGGGGATAGCTGCTGGGGAAAGAGTAAGATCTAACATCTGAATGTTGGTCCTAAATACCTATAGCAAGTTCCTTTCCTGCTCTCTATATTCCCATATATTTCTATTTCAATCCACAAAGGAAAAAGACCAGGAAGAGCATCAGGCAGACCACGTGCTTATACACACACAAACCCACTGAAGAGTTGGGGCCACTTCCAGTGAAAATGACAGCATTTAGATACAGCTTTACAGTGACCATGGCAAAGGTAGAACATGGAGAGAGGCAGCTACAGAACAAATCCATATATAAATGAAGTGCAGGGATGCAGATCTGAATGCATTTCAGCAGCTACATAACCAAATGGCTGCAGGATTAGCTGGACCTACAATGACTGACAGGGTAGCATGCACCTCATAAAAAGAACTGGGCACACTCATCTCAAAGTTGCTGGATACACTGTGCAAGGGACGTGCATTGGGGAGCATCCCTCTCTCAAACCATCACAGCATCTTAAATGAAGCTGCAAAAGCCACTCTTGCAGCAGGGGAGCTGCACACCATAACTAAGGGAGACAGATAAAGACACAGTAAAATACAGTATCTCAAATTTTGCTTTTGTTCACCAATTCTATCACAGATAGAAAACGCTCTGTTTACTAGGTCTGACTTAAAGATGGGTAGTTCTCCAAAAGCCATCAGACTTTGCCCTTTCAGACCTCCATAGTGCCACAGACTGGACAGGTGTAGGTGCAGTCAGGAGCACAGGTTCTGGCAGCAGTATCCTGTTGCTGAGCTGTCAACAGCTTCACATATTCTGGGATGCAACAAGTAGCTGAACTAGGAGCTACCTTGTGAGATGATAAACTAAACCTGCCTTCAGAAGTGGATTTTAGCAGCTCCTTCCTGCAGACTGTAAGAGCCCAGTCTTCCTCTTCCACTGATTCTGACCTAGAAAAGCTGTAGAAAAACAAACATCCAGCATGGAGCTTTTATAGACTATACAAGGCAGTGGTAAAAAACAGACTAACAAGCATAGCTTGTTGCCTCTGTGGGGTTTGTTTGTATCTGCAGCAGCTCTTCCAGAAACACCACAACAAACGGTAACAATTTTCCTGTCTTTGTCCAGTTTCATTATGCTCCCAGTCTCTCTACTTGAGAAGACACAGCATCACACCTGTAAGAAGACACTGTAGTACCAGTCATCTGTTCATTAGGGTATGAAAGACAAAGCTGAACCAGCCTAAATCCCAGATATACAGACATTCAAAGGAGTGATTTTTTATTCCACTATATTTGTCTTGTAACCTGAAGTCTTTCAGGTGGCACCATAAAGACCATTAATCTTTCCCTGCACCAGCAAGAATAGTGTTAGCTTCAACTTACACCAAACTCTGGAACATAATTTTCTGCCTTTTGTGTTTGCACAAACGAAAACAAACAAACAAACAGGTGATCTGGTCAAACCCATTGCTTAGGAAAAATAGTGAATCTGCAGAGGACAAGGCAACATGGCTGCAGGAACTGCAACTTCACATCCCGGCAAGAGATGCTTGCTCTAACTCTGAAAGAATAAAGTACTGTCTGGAGGAAACAAGGCACTAGCAATGTGCCCACAGCCTACCAGTACTGGAACCACAATAACCTTGGGCCTCTGTTGGTATTCCTGCCTCAGGAAATGCAAGTGCAGTTGTCTATATCCTCCCACGTCGTTTTCCCTGAGCTCGTGAGCCATGCCTGGCTGTTATCATGGCAGGTCTGCACAGCAAATCCTCTGTCTCCTCTCTTCAGAGGTGCAGTGGTTAACATGGCAGCTTAAGAGTAAACGCTCAGGAGGAGCTTGACAGCAGGGACAGGCATTCCTATGGTGCCCCAACAATGTTACTGCAGTTTCACATGACCACTCAAGCATCAAGAGCCTCAGGACGAGATGAGCACTGAGTGCATTTGTCCATTTGTTTCAGAATGCACTGTTGGGATCAGCTGTATTTTACTGAGCCAGCTGTATAGGTGCTACATTCACTACAGAGACATTCTCCAGAAGAAAGTCCAGCACTACAGGAGGCGAAAACAAAGCGTGTGACAGTCTGCCAGTTACCTTAAACTCAGCCACTGACAGGGCAAGCCAGAGACTTGATCAGCAGAGCTGAGAGGACTCCAGCTCATCTGCAAAGTCATTTTGGCCACAGCCCCACTGCAAGCCAAGCTGTTAGCTTCATCAGGTTTCCTGTGCCATTAAGCACAAGGTACAAATAAACGCAAGGTGAGTAGCGAGCCCAACACCCAGTTACTCTGGGGTTTGTCACTCTTGTCAAGGGGATAGGGGTCCAGAGAATTAGTCACAGCACAGATATCACTTATTTTGAATGAAAACAGAAATACTTATTTCTCTAATCTACACAGCACATCTAGGAAACAGCAATCCTAAGTCAGTCAATAAGCTGGTGTAGAACAACCAACCCATTTAGTAGTCTATTAAAAGAAAGTTTGGATTCTGACTTAACAGTAAGAAAGACTTCTGTCTATTAATAAGCTTATCCAACTAAGCAGTTCAAGGTGCATTAGCTGCTAGAGTTCTCATCCAGGAAAAAACCTGGATAGGTATTGCACCTCTCACCCAGAGGGCTGAGGGTAAATCACCAACTGTAACAATTTCTGCATTCCAGAAATTAGCATGATCTTGGACAAGTGACAGCAGTGAAGCAGGAGGGGGATTAGTCAAGCTGCTCTGGCAAACTGGCTAGTCAGAAAAGCAGTCCCTTCAGGCTATCCCTAGCCCTTATCAAACCAAAAGGCTTGAGGCTTGCAGCTATGTCATCGCCTCACCAGCTAATCCAAGCATATAAACTTTGCTTACAGGGCTGCATTAGCCACTTTCCGGGAGGCCAGGGGGTGCACCTGTTTTTAAGCAAGAGTATCTGAAATCACTTCATCCTGGGGAAGACAGCCTGCATAATTTAATTAAGAAGAATACTGTGAGCTAAAGAGCTACTGAGATAAACCCATCAGTTTCAGAGAAACTGTTCCTATTTTAAACCCAATCCCATAAATCCCCATAACCAGTGGGCAGGAAGAGAAGCACATTCAACTCTTAGTAGGCTCTCCTCCTCCAGTCTGCTTCTGTATGCCATACTGCACACAGCCAGTCTAAAGAGCAACAGGAGATAAATACCGACAAGAGAAAAACACAAGAAGCTCCCTCACTCTGGTAAAACATCACAGGATCACCCTTTAACACTCCCCTCCATGCTATTATGAGTCCAACCTTATCTGAACAGCTTCAATGCTGCCTTCCATTTCTACCAGCTCTTCCAAGCCAGCATTAAAGCCAGTCTGAAGCAACTTCTGATTACTGTTCACTCTTAAAGCAAGGAATTTTAACAGTGACTTGCTTTCCATTAAGCTAACAGAACAGGTTAGACATGGACTACAGTTTCAGTAAAAGCTTACATGCTGCAAACTAGTAATGGTCTAGGTGCCCTGATTTAGCAGCATTCCTCTTTCTACTACCACTGTGGAGCACATTAATTTCACATTCTCTGCCTCAGCCTGCAAGCTTTCAGCTGAGCTATGAACCTCCTGCTGAGATCAAAATACTATATGGCTTGCTAGTAACTTCTGACTCTGTAGATCATTCACTGAAGATCCCTACTTTGTCATACAGACCAATTACATCTGGGCACCCTAGGCTGTATTTCTGTCCATCCTCCCATTCACCCTAAGAACAGTTATTAGATGTTCTAACGGCCTTCAGTAATATAAGCTTAGAAAACCAGTGTAAGACACTGTGCTGCAAAAGACAATATTTGCTTCAGTATTTCTCAGTATAGGGATGAGACAAGAAAAATTCCACTAGGGTCACAGGAAGTTTCTTTATGAAGTCCATTTTGTTCAGTTACTGTTCCCATTTCATTAAAAAAAAAAAAAAAAGGGAAAAAAAATATTTCCAACTGCAGTGCATTTCTAGTTATCTGTGCATCAAAGAACTCAAAATGGAACCCTTCACAGCCTCAAGACTCAAAGGCCAGAATTGTGTTCCTCTGGAAGGAGGCAGCCATAATACCCTTCAAGGACCTCTCACACACTCTCCCTGAAAAAAAAACCCACCACAGCCAGTTTGCAGCTCAAAGGGCACCAGGTACCTCTGTCACTAGATGTCAGTAACATGGCACTTCCAACAGAAAAGAAGTGATGCCTCCCTTCTGACAGGGAAAATATGGAAGCAGGCAGATTGTCAGTCTGTGGTCAGACTAGGGGTTGTCGCCGCAAGCAAACCTCACAGGGACAAGCACGGCTTCTAGTACATGAAAAAACAATAAAATAGCAGCTTCAGCTCTGACAGCTTTCAAGTAACTGTTGCCCAACAAGGCACCACAGGAGCTTGTATGCAATTATAAACTTACAATACTTATTTTTCTAGATGCAATACCTAGACTTACGAGCCACAGAAGCCATCCAGGCTCACCCATCTGGGAAAGTTTTAGGCTCAGAGGCTAACACTTAATAGCAGCTTTGTCATAATAAAGCAAGCAGAAAACAGATCACAGAATCACACAATTTATGTGGAAAAAACAAGATCAAAAGCGAGTCATCTTCTACTGGGGAGAGAAATCAGCTGCACTGGATGATGAACAGAGTCTGCATTTCCTGCAGTTTTGCTGAATCCAAAAGCCTAGCCCAAGGAAGAATGGAACTGGAAGTGCATTTAGAAGAGCCGTTGGATGAGAGCCCATTTCGAGCCTCAGAACAGACACCGTTTAGCATCAGCAGCACTGCATTCTGCCTCAGCAGGTTTTCTAAGACGGAAGCTAGAAGGTGCAAGCCATGACCCAGCTAATTCACATTTCTCTCAGTAGTACAAGCAAATAATTTTAGGGGAAGTTCCTGCCTGATCCGACTCCAAGACCTTTGCTCAGGCTGACCCAGCACTCCGGTGCAGGCCTTCCCTTGGTGTCCTGTGCCACAGAGCTCGATTCTGTCCCCACCCTCACCCAGTTCAGCACCGCAGGGCTGCCACCCCAGCTATTCCAGACAGGTAGTGAACTCACAACCCCTCCTGAACCCCAATCAGCACACTAGCAAAAAAGCCACATTCGGCGGGGCTGGGGTCGCCCAGCGGCCCCTCACAGCTGAGGAAAACCCCTCCGGAGGAGCAGCCCGGCTCCAAGACGTACCCCTACGTCCTCCCCCGAGGGCAGCCGGCAGAGGAACCTCGCCCCGCAGGACCATCCCCCCTCCAAAGCTGTCAGGACTGAACCGCGCCCCACAGGGTAGGCCCACGGACCCCCACCCCCGGAGAGAGCCAAAGGGAGCTGCTACCCACGGCAGCTCGGCCACCACCCAGGCGCGGGCGCAAAGCGAGTCCCGCCGCAAGACACCGCCCAGAGAAGAGAAGCGGTGCCGCGCACTCCACCGTAAAGCCAGAGGACGGCCCTGGGCACCTCACCTGCTGCTGCCCGCCGCCACTCACTGCCCAGCGCCCAAGATGGCGGCCACCGCCCCCCCCTTCCCTCCGCGCCCCCCCTATCACTGCAGAGCCGCCGTCGCGCATGCCCCGCCCGCACCCCACAGACTCCGCGCATGCGCAAACGGGGGAGGCGGGGCGGGACGGGCGGTTCCGCGCGGGGCCTGCCGAGAGCTGTAGGCGCGGGCCGTGGGGTACCCTGGGAGATGTAGTTCGGGAGGGGAGGCGACGTCCTCCTCAGGCCTCATCTCCTCGCCGGGCCGGGCGGGCGCCACCTGAAGGACATACGCGTGTGCCCAAGCTGTGAGACTGCTCAGCCCCGCGCAGACACCCCACCCCCCGGCGACTGCTGCTTCCCACGGCCCCACGCCTGGGCATCCCCGGGACTCCCCCACCTCGCCGCACCGATTGGGAGGCCCGCTATCAAGCGTGCCTCCGAGCTTCCCCACGGTATGCTCGTTGGAAGCGGGAGACCCGGAGACACCCGAGAACCCGCATCGGGTGGAGCAGCAGCGAGACGCCCGGCCTAGGTTCAGCATGCAGCAGCCCACGGCGCGCCGGGATTAGGCAGCTGCAGAACACACGAGGCCCTCCTCCCGCTGGGATCTCACCGCAGACCAAAAGGCAGGAGAGAAAAAGGAGGCTGGGGAAAAAAATACCAACACACTGCAGGAGTCCAATAAAACTATGTTTATAAATAAAAACAAGGAGATTGGTTTTGTTTTTATAAAACCCAGGAGGAAGGGGAAGGGAAAGGGTGTGAGCAGTGGCTGGAGGGAGGCTGCTGGGAGGCATTAGGAGGGGGTGGGGGAGGAATAGGCAGCAGCTTGCCAGTGATGAAATGAGGGGACAGAAGGAGGGCAGAGAGTGGGCACTGGGCAGGCTGACTCCAGCAGGCAGAGGGAAAGGAAAGGCTTTGGGGAGTCAGGGGAAGCTGAACTGATGGCACGTGAGAGCTGGCAGAGGGGTTGCAGGGGTAATGCAGGTCCCCGAGGAAATAATACATTTCATCTCCAGCATATAAAAACTGCAAACACAAGAAAAACAAAAGGAGGCAATGCTTGCAGAGAAAGCCACGGCACAGCAGGAGAGGGCACCAGGGTGCCAGCACCAATGGAAGCAGGGTTGAACATATCTGTACTGTACCGTGTTTAGCCCTGGGCACAGGGAAGGGGGCTGCCCCCAGCCCCAGGCATGTCTCCACGTACCCAGAAGAGGAACGGAAAAGGGCAGGGAGTGCCAAAGCAGAAAGCCAACTGTCCTGGCACATATGCAAGCACCAAGCCCTGAAGCCATGGTTCAGGCTGCAGCCTCCCTTTCCAGAAAGCTGCTGTTTGAGGAAGCAGGGACAAGCCAGCACCTCATCCCTCTGAGCAGCCAGGCCAGCAGCGCCGGGCAGAAAGAGAGGCAGACTCAGGCCTGCTGTTGGGTAAATACAGAGAAAATCCATGTTTCTTCAGAGTACCAAATGGACCCACTTGTGCCCCTCCCTCACCTTCTAACTTTGTCCAGGCCCTTGCTGTCATCACATGGCTGAGCAGGAGCATGACAGCAGAGGGAGAAGGCCACAGCTGCCAGCACCAGCCTCAAGCATGAGACAGCCCCTACAAAGAGGACAAGCAGCAACATGTCACAGGCAGAAGGGCAAAGAATGGGACAAGGGGAGCAGAACTCTGCCCTTTAATTTCCCCAGAGCACCCAAGGGCAGGTGCAGTGCCTCAAGTAGTACAAGACTGCACAGGCACCCACCACTGCTCCAGGCTGAATGCAGAGGTACAGCCCCAGCCCCAAGACTTGTGGCCCAGGGAAGGTGAAGGAGGGTCCTGCCACAGTGCAGTGCCAGGCTCAGGCCTGGCCCAATATGTGAGCAAGAGGAGGGAGACAAGAGGTAACTGCCAGCATCTCTCCACTCCCAAGAGGCACTGAAGCCCTGGAACATTCATGCATCAGCCAAAAGGCAACTAGAATGGGATTTAAAATGTGTATCTATAAGGCTGGTCCCTGCTCCCCTCTCAGGGCTGCAGTAAGGGCAGGGTGTCTTCCACAAGGGGGAGGAAAGAAGCACCATCTTCAGCGCCATGCGTGCCCAGCGCCCTTGGAGCTCCGTGTCCTCCTGTCGGGCCACGCCATGCTCCAGCTCTCCCCCCCACAGGCGGCAGGCTCAGAGAAAGTCAAACACCCCGTAATTCTTTGCTGCTTGATAGAAGAAACACAAAAGGGTGAAAAGAAAGAAGAGATGTTTAGGGTGGAAGGACTGAAGCAGCAGTGACACACGGGCAAGCAGCACAGGGTGCTGGGACGGGTGCGGATTAATGGGGTTAGAGAGGACGGCAGGAGGGAATTACCATCGGCAATACACAAGTCTGGTGGCAGGATGGGCTGGCAGCACCCAGCAGGCCTGCCAGGCCTGCCCACCCCACTCGAGGAGGGATTAGAATCAAGGTTTAGTTCCATTTATTTTTTTTTCCCTTTTTTTTTTTTTCTTTCTGTTATCAAGACCAAAAAAAACCAAACCCCAAAAAATGAAAAACCAAAAAACAAAACCCCAAAAAAAAAACCCCAAGAGGTTGAAGCCAGGGCTGGTCCTAGGAGACAAACGACGGGGATGGAGAAGGGAAGGAGGGGCAGCAGACAGACAGGGGACGGGCGCTTCACATTACATCCACAAAGAACTCACTGGGGTTGCCCATGGCCATTCGGAAGGACTGTCTACTGGCTGTCAGTTCGGGGGGCACAGAGGCCAGGTCACGGCCTGGCGGTGCCCCGGGGGGGCCCATGGCTGACGGTGGTGGAGGCATCAGCAACATGGGGGGGCTGAAGAGAGGGGGGAGGCCGGGCGGCCCGTATGACTGCTGGCTGTGGTGGCTGCGGATGCTGTGAGCCAGGGAGTGCTGGCTCCGCTGGCTGTGCTGGCTGGCTGGCACCGAGCGCTCGCTGGCTGCGCGCTCGCGCCGCATGCTGCTCCTCGTGGTGTGGTCTGACTCGCTCCCACTGCCACCTGACTTGGACTCTCCGGTCTTCTCTCTCTCCTTCCTCCTCTCACTGCCACTGCGATTAGATCCGCTGCTCCGGCTCCCTGTAAAGCGCACAAGGAAAGGTCAGGTTGCAGCTGGGATAAGACAGGAAGGAAGGATGCTCCTCTAGCCAAGAGAGGGCCAAAGCACGCTGCAGCACAGCCATCTACCAGCACACTCTGTGCTCTCAGTCTCCTTTCAACTCCAAGTCCCACAGCCCTTCCAAGATGGCTTTATGCCTTGGCATTCCACACACGCTGGGCTTTGCCTAAGCAGCTTTTTCCTGCTGCTTCCCCATACTGAAGGGGGCACGTGCCTGCTTGCAGGCACATTTCAGTCTTTTTCACTCACCTTCACTGTGCTGGCTGCCTGCACTGCCGCCTCCGTAGCTGTAGCTTGGGTCAGGGAAGCCGGGGTGGGGGTTGTATGGATGAGGTGGTGGATACTGATATGGGAAAGCCATAGGCCAGGGTGCAGCTCCCGGGTGGGGGAGTGGAGCCAAAGTGTCCTGATCTGAGGCACCGCTGGAGCCATCGTGATCGTGAAGGGAAAGATTAGCCATGTCTGCAAGAAAGCAGAACAAGGAGGTTAATCCAAGCAAAAAGACGCCAACATCTAATGAAGAACCTCCTCATCCACCCCTACTGATGGACAGGGTACACATGGTAGATACACAAGGAGACACAAGAAGTTGGCATTCTCCCTGCTAGTCAATGCAACCATTTTGTGCTTCCTGGCTGGACAACAGCCAGGCTGTGAGAGTCCAAGCTGCCACTTTAATACAGAGAGCGGCTTGGTGGAAAAGGAACATATCAGAGCTACAGCTCACCCTGATGATTACTTTCCCCATCCCTCTTATTTGAATCATGGAATGGTTTGGGTTGGAAAGGACCTCAAAGGTCATCTAGTTCCAACCTCCCTGCTGTGGGCAGGGACACGTTCCACCAGGTTGCTTAAGGCCCTGTCCAACCTGGTCTTGAACACTTCCAGGGAGGGGGCATCCACAGTTTCCCTGTTCCAGTGTCTCAGCACTCTCACTGTAAAGAATTTCTTCCTAATATCCAATCTAAGTCTACCTCCTTCCAGCCATCCTGCCTCATCCTATCACTAGAACCCAAGTTGTCTAAGCACCACCCCCTTGCCAGCACTGGCAGTTCAGAGCCTGGAAACAGTAAAGACTAAGGCTCCACTATGGCTGCCTAGGAGAAAAGATCACAGTAGGTGACACTATGATACTTTCACATTCACCACTTCAGCAACATGACAAGGGACCTGGGATAGTCTTCATCACTGTCTAACAGGGTCTGTGGAACAAGGATCCCAACCCAATGGCAATGGTCCCTATGGTTTTAGCAGGGCTCTTTGGGACCTCAACCCCTTCATCCTCTTCCTCCCACCCACACCAAGTGCCATACTTCCACAGAGGTCTCCAAAGATGTAATAGCACTGCTCCGAGAAGGTGATCTTGTTCACGGTATGCCGGATGTAGCCAGCCTTCAGCAGATTGCTGGCGTATTTGCGGGACTCACGACGGTCTGTGAAGCCTTCCACATGGTGATAGAGCCAGTCCACCACATCTGAACCTGCCACCAAACATCAGAGTTAGATACAGCAAGAGAGAGGAAAACATTAGCCTTTGAGGCAGTGGATCTCACTGATGCCAAGACAAAGTGGGCCAAAAGAAGAAAAGGGACTGCCAAGCCAAAAGTTCAGTTTGTGACTTTGGCCTGGTCAACAGTTAGTTTAACATGACTGAGATGCTCCCTTGGGCATCTGCTTGGCAAAAAAGGCCATACATTCTGCAGTCCCTGCCTCTGCTATGGGCAGTGTAGTCTCTTACCAATGAAGGCATTTGGGATGGTGATCTTCAGCCACATACGGTCACGGACCTCCAGGCCTGACTCTGGTGAGGCCATGGCTTTGACAATGGTGGCCATGTCACTGTGGATGGACAGGTGAAAGTCATCGAGGCCTGTGGTATGGACGAAGGGAAGGGAGGCAGAGATGAGAGAGCACAGAAAAGACAACAAGGCCATATGGAAGCATCACAAACAAGAGAAATGGGCCAGGGAACAATACATCACAGACAGCCTTGGGGAGCATGCTGTGTAATCCCCCTTCCAGCCTTCTGATGGTTATCCTGTACACATCAGCCACTTCCTCTCGTGCAAAATCCAGGCTAGAATCAAGTTCCTTCAAGTCAGTCCCAAGCAGCTGAGTTCCAAAAGCTGCCAACTGAGCCTGGGGAGCCCGTCAAGACAATTCTTTGGTACTGTCAAACTGACAATAAACTCCTGGCTTTTTGCCCTTTTTGAGCTCTTCAGACCCTTGCTTCAAGGCTTTGGATAAGAGAATCGCCCCAAATCATCAGAACACAGCCAAAAGAGCCTTGTGCTCAGCAGGACCCTGTCTCACTACAAGGGTCTTTGCTCCCAGCTGCCTCCTCCATCCTGCCCTAGCCGCCCTCTGGGAGAGTAATGGCTCCAGGAACAAGCTGACTCCCTCTGGTCTGGCATTCTCAGCCACTAAGCCCTGACCGCTCTGAGCCTTTCCTCTGTGCCTGCCGCAGCTCCTGAATTTCACCCAGGCTCCTCCAGTGTCCTTACATAGAAGGCTGGAAACTGTGGTATTAATTCACCCAGCCAGAACTCCCACTGATCCAAGCACCTGCCTGGTGAAAGCTGCCTCCCTCCTAGTCCCCTAGCAGGGCAGACTGTGTCCCTCCCAGCTGTCCCCAGGCAGATGTATTGCTCCCTTTACTGCACAGTGGAGGCGAGAAAGCTGTGCAGTGGGTGGAGCACGGAGGCACAAGGACTTACGTTCGGTCTCTGGGATGGAGCTGGTGATGGAGGAGCTGGTGGAAGTGATTGTGCTCATGGATGGACTCATACCGTACGCTGGGTAGGTGCCAGTCATCGCTGCTGTGTGAGACACCCAGGCTGCCGGGTCGATGGGCCGGATAGGCTCACCTGCATTGAAGAAAGGGTTGGTCAGTAGCTGTAACAAATCATTCACTCATCAAATGAACCTCTAGGGAGGGACAGGGACTCAGCACAGCCCATTCCATCCCCAACATCTGCCGGGACTCACCCGGATCGGAGCATGGAGAATCAGGCCCAGCCCAGATCCGCTGGGGAGCAACTGGGAGAGAAAGAAGAGAGGGAGGGTCAGCAGGAGAGGTGCAGAGGGAGAGATCCCCCTATAGCTCAAGGAGGGGTTTCTCTTTCCTCTGGCGCCCCGAGCAAGTGACCTCCCTGCCCCAGTGAAACGCGTCCCCAGCGTGATGTGGGAAAGAGGGCTGGGCTCATGGGCATTTTGGCCTAGGAATAGGACAAAGCAGCCTCCTAAGGGGAGAGCTGAAACCCCATCAAACCCCAATTCAGTGTCATGTGGAGTCACACACACAGGGAAGGAGCAAGACAGTAACCAAGTGCTTAAGGCAGGGCTCACATGAGCTGGGCACCAGCTTTAAGGGTGGGTCAGCTATCCACTTACTCCTGGGTAACGAGAAGCAGCCCCGAGGGCTGGGGTCCCAGCACTTGGCCACCGTCAGGGTAATGGGCCTGCAACAAAGAAAAAAGTTAGAACACAAGCCAAACACCACAAGCCTCACCATGGTGGGCAAATATGGTATGCTGGGCCCCTCCTGAAAGACAGAAGGAAGCTGCTAGTAAAGTGTCCTTATCCATCGCCTGCGGTGGATTTCCTTAGTGGCGTGGAAAAAACCTCTGTGACTCTGCTGAAGATTGCTGATGACTCTAATGACACAGCATCTCCACAACAAGGTGGCACAGACCCCAGTTAATCACCATTCTGTTCCCTGCAGTTCTTGCTTTGGGCATGAAAACCCAGGAACCAAAGCAACATCAAAATAAAAACATACAAATGTTTGGAGCTTCTACAGATCCACAAGCAGAGGTGGCTGAAGACAAAACTCCCACACCCCAAGCACACACTGTCAGCAGCCCATGGCGATGAGGAACAATCCAAGTACTTACCCCGGCTTGTGCACGATCTCCCTCAGCACCCGCACAGCATCATCGTTGCTCATGTTCTCAAAGTTGATGTCATTTACCTGCAAACAACGTAGAGATGTGAGTCCCAGAGATGTGACCAGAGGCAGAGCTCCCCACTCAACTCAGCAGTGACTCAGCTTCCCTCTTCCAAGCACAGCTTCCTGGGTTTAGCCAGGGAGGCTTCTGGGTCTTATTGCCTTCCCAAGCCCAAAGATGGAGGTATGTGGGTGGGAAGTACCTGCAAGAGCATGTCTCCGGGCTCAATCCTGCCATCAGCTGCCACAGCGCCGCCCTTCATGATAGAGCCAATGTAAATGCCTCCATCCCCACGCTCATTGCTCTGTCCCACAATAGAAATGCCCAGGAAGTTGTATTTCTCTGCAGGGATGGCAAGAGAAAAAAGTGAGACACCACAAAGCACCAGACATAAACAGCCCTAACCTCAGATAAACTATGTGCTAATCCTGGTCTCTTGTACCTGCCCCAGAGAGACACCCTGAGATACAGAGAAACTATAGAGTGACCAGGGCTTCAAGACAAACCACTTTTCTACAGAATCCATCTTCTCACTCCTCCCCACATGTGTTGTCTTTGCACCCTCCCCAGTTCCCTCTCAAACACCCAATCTTGCTCTGGAAGGACTGCGGCTCCATGCACACCTCCCACTCACCCATGTTCAGCGTGACTGTGATGATGTTCAGGGACATGGTGGAGTCTGTGATGCTGCTGAAGGACGATGACTGCAACATAAGTGAAACATGAGATGTCCTTCTGTGCCTCAGTAACATTCCCAGCCCCCTCCACTTTTGCTCCCCACCACTCTCTGTGGTACTGCAGCCACCACCCACAACTCCAGCCTTATGCTGAGAGCTTTGCAGAGCCAGATGGCATTATCCACGATCTTTATGACCTCTCCGTTGCCAGGACAAGCTCTGAGGTCTCAGATCTTGAGGCTACATTGGCTTGGAAAAGTTTTGCAGCACTTTATGAAGCCTCAGTACTTGGACACCACCTATCCCCAGACCAAACAGCCAAATCCTCAATCAGCCCTGAGCCCAGAACTGGGTAGAAAGATATACCAGGCAGCCCACCTTGCCCTGCATTGCCCTCCCCAGGACACATGGCCCCTGCGTACCCGCTCGATGCGTGGAGCCTTCTGTTTCCGCCGGCGTCGCTTGTGCCTCCTCATGAGACGGGAGGCACTGCTTTGCTCTGTTGAACTACTAAACCTAGAGGCAAAAGGGAGAGTCAGCTCTGCTGCGGCCAAGGTGATGGCTATAGCAGCAAGAGACCCACAAAGGACATGGAGGATTGCAGGGGCAGAACACGTATGGTGAGGGGCCGACAATAGCAAAGGGGGGTGTTGGGTAAGACTTGACCCAAAGGCAGGTCTGATCGCGGACCTTGGAGCCCAGGATTACTGTGCCCTGCAAAGGCATCTCTCTGCATTGTGAGGGGGAAGCCAGCATTCCTTCAGGACCTAAGATTTCCTACCTGCTGGTAGAGTCATCTTCATCTGAATCAAAGAAGCTGGTGGTCTCCAGCTCACTGCTCATGAGCGTGGAGGAGCTCTCATAGCCACCAAGGTCTCGGCGCCGCTCTCCCTTCACGGTACCATTCACCCTGGGTGCTGTGGAAAAGGTAAGGCTCAGTACACTTCAGACAGCCCACAGGCTAAATACCTCTCATCCCTATGCAGGGCTCACAACCACCTCTCCAAATGAATTTGGCCATCACGCAACCCCATCTAGTGTTGACCAGCTCTGAGTCCACCCCAGGATCAGAATCACGTTTTGTGGGATCCCTCTTCTACCCTTCTAGAGGATGGGCAAGAGGCTGATGGACCACTAGGAAAAGAGCTGCTAAATCTGTGGAAGACTGTTGCAGCTGGTTTCCTAGCAGACCAAGGGGCAGCACACTGCTTTTCAACTAAGGGCTGAAGCACTGCTGCCTTTCTCTCCTGCTCTCGAGGGTTCTCATTAGACATCTCCTTTGCTACCAAAGGCCTCCTCACCAAACTCTGATGAAACACAGAGGTCAGCTCCTTCCTTGAACACAAGGCTATGACCTCAGGCCACTGAACAGCCCTTCTGAGCCAGGAAGGTTCCACAGAGCAGACAGAACTGCCCATGTCTGGAGCTGGTGCCCAGACTGTGCCCCAGTCACACCCTGCCAAGCTCTTGGCACATTATCACCACTCACCATGCTCAGGCCCATCTTTCCGACGAGGTCGTTCCCTTTGCGATGACACCACCGAGTCTGTCTCTGTCTCATTGTCCAAGTTTTCCCGGCTCCCCCCAGTGTTAGGGCTGTGGTGAGATAAGAGAGACAAGTATGTCCAACAGAGAATAACCTAAGCAGGTTCTCTCTACCACTGTGCTGGCCAGCATGAGTCTCCAGCCATCAGCTGCCTGTCCTTATTGAGGGACAGCAGCAGAGGCAGTGGAGAACAACCATAGCACATCTATGGGTACAGGGCAGAGGACTGGGGGAAGACGTGACAACTTTTGCCGACTTCCCTGCACTATTTCCAGCATGCCCTTGCTTGCTGAATAATGCAGCTCTACTTCAGGTTTGCTCCCAGCCCCAGCCTCCTCCTCTTTGGCTGTGATCCCTGCCAGTTTGGGTAGAAGTGTCACAGCCCTGACCTGGATTTACAACGAAATCACTACAGATCCCTCAGAAACCAGGATGGGCACCCAGGTCACTTACTGAAAAGAGGGGGGCCTGGAGTCTCCAATTCCCCCTGTGCGCTCCATGGAGGGTGGCAGCTCTGTTTGGTTATCGGCACAGACTGAGCCAGCATCTGAATGGGAACCCTCTGCAGACACCAGCTAGAGGGACAAGAGAGAGAATGAGATGGCTGAGGCACTGAGCAAAACTTTACAAGAGTGGCCAAATGAGCTAGCCAAAAGCCTGCCTGGCCCAGGATGTCATCACTGATGGCAGACAACAGCAGATGCCCAGAAGCAAGTATGGAACAGGCCAAGCACGGAGCAACATTCCCACTTCAAGCCTTCCCAGACACTGGCTATTTGTGGCCTGGGAATTCCTGACTCAGCAGTGAAGTCGAGGTGGCGGACAGCCCTGCCTCAGGACTCTGACACCATCTGCACACCCACATCACACAGTTTTCACACTCAGGTAACCTTTGACACATCTCCTCTAGCAAGGACTAGATTCCCTTGGTTCTTACATCAGAAGAGGCAGCTGCCAGGCATTTCTCTTCTCCATTTCACCAGTCTCTACACCTCTGCCTTCAAGCAGTGGGACCCAGCAGGACTTACCCCATAGGAGCTGGGGGTAACAAAGCTCAGAGCTGAGATTGGCTTTGAAATAGGCCCCAACACACTCTTTTCTAGCTTCCACATGTACACTGCAAACTTCACATTGTGCCCAGCTAACTGGCTTGGGCACAGCCTCTGGGAGGCAAAACAGTTTCCCCAGAACAGGAATTCAAGAAATGGTCAAACTCCAGGAACTCTTTATACCACCCACACTTCGGGGCAGCCCAAGCACAGCTGCATCTGTGCCTCTGGCCCTAACATAAACCACCAATTTCAGGGCTCAGAAAAAGAGGTGGAGCCACTCCAGAGATGAACAGACTCACCAGTGGGATGAAACAGAGGACAGCTCAGTTGAGCTCAGTGTAAAGTGGTTTTCCCAACATCCTTCCCAGTCCAGGTTTGTGCTCTCCCCACTTTCAAGCTGCTGATCCCAACAGGGCCAGGCAGAAAAACAACAAAAAGTCTTTTCTTTGCAGGAGACATTCAGAGACTCCCAGAGCAGATGTGACAGGGCCCCAAAAGAAGCCCCCCTTGGACAGAGAGCAAGTACCCAGGGACAGGCTAGAGCTGGACCAATTTCCATCTTTAAAGAACTTCCGGTGTGCTTTTCCTGTCAGCCCCATGCCTGTCCCTTGCATGTTATAGACAAGCAAGGAAGGTGGCTCTTTTCCAGTGCCAGGGAGCGACTCTAAGTCCCAGCACCTTGATCTGCTCCAGAAAAAAAACACAGGCTGTGGGTCAGCCTGCAGCTAGTCCAGGGAGGTGTGGAGAACAGAGGTCAAGCCATCACAGGAGAGGTGTAACATAACAGAGGTGAGGGATGCCTCACTGTGGGTCAAGACAGAAGGATCACAAAACACAGGCTGGAAAGGAGGTGGTACCTGCTGCCCAAACTCTGCTGCATGTTGGCAAGAGGATCATGTCTGCATGGAGGCAGGAACAGATAGCAACCCAGGTGCTGGAGGCACAGCCCATTTACAGAAGTCTTGAGCACTTCCCAGCACCACTGATAAAACACAGAGCTGTGCCCTGCCCACCTTTGAGAATTAAGGCAGTCATAGTAACTGGGGGGATGGACCCCACAGATTATCATGACGGCAGGGGAAGAGAGGTCTGCTGCTGGGGAGGCACTGGGAACAGAGGCAGGGATGCAGACAGGGGAAGAAAAACAGAGCAGCACTGAAAAAGCTGCAGCCAAGGCAGCAGACAGGGCAGAGAGCACCTTGGGGTGTCAAAAGCTGCAGAGCCTGTCCCACAAGCCCCAGGACAAGCCCAACGGCTCCTGCTCTACCAACTGTCTAACCAGCTCTCCTCTCACACTCATCTCAGTTCCACTCCCTCCAGCAAGCCCCAGGCACATGTCCAGCTCTTCTCCTGGCACCTTCCCTGTGACTTGCCTTCCCAGGACACATCCCATTCCCTGAGGGCCACATCCCTGCTCTGGTAGCCACTGCCCCGGAACACAGGGGTGAAAAGGTGCTAGAAGTGGCCAGTATTGCCTAAGGAAAACTCATATAACACACTGCCCTTGAAAATCTCAAGGCAAGACCAGGCAAGCAGATCTGGACAGAGAGAAGTAGCCACAGACAGCTATCAAACAGCAGTGAGGAGGAGAGGAGAGGGGTTGGTCCCAGCAGGAGAACTGATACTGCCTTCCTCTAACAATCCTGGGACTGGGATTTCCTCCAGGGAAGCTTTTGATAACCACTCTGCACTTTTCCTATGTCTTGCACTGTCAGGAAATCTTCACTTGGATCCAAGTCCCTGTCTTTCCCTCTAGCTAAAATTAGTACCAAGCTCCTAAAATAGCCTCAACCTGGTCTGTCTTGCAGAAGCAGCAAAGCAAGTGCTCCTTCTCTAGCCCCCAAACCACCCATGAGCAAAGGGCCTCTCAGCAGAGATAGAAAAAGGGATCATCAGCTGTGCCCTCACCCTTGGTGCACAAGAGCCAGTAGCAGAGCTAACTGCGGGCACAAGTTCCCGTGAGAAACCAGCATACCAGAGCTGCAGCATGGTGCCCTGGTCACACCAGATCCATGCCACTCACACTGAGCAGCCAGACAGCCCCTAGAAGGAAAGCCAGCAGCTGTGTGGATGTATGAATGACAAGGAAAAGCATCCCAAGGGAAAAAAGAGCAATGGAAAGGGCTCAGAGACCCAGAGTCCCCATAGAGCAGGTGAAAACAAAAGGCAGCTGGAAAGGGAGGGGTAGGGAGATGTTTCAGGGCAGATGCAGCAGCAGCAGGCTGGTGGCCAGGAGCTGGCCGGGCTGTTTTCCGAAGGGCTGGCTAACCACTAGAGGGAGGACGGTGGGCATATCCGGCTGCCGGCTCTTTGTGTGGGAGGCCGGCACACCCTCTCCTCCCGCAGGACTCCACCCTTCGCCCTGCTCCCCTGGCCAGCATCCCAGCAGGAGCCAGTCTGGCAGCCTGCTTGCCTGGTCCTATCACCTCCGTCCTCCCTCCCCAAACACAGGCTCTTCGTGGCCCCTCGACCAAAGCCGAGCTGTTTGGTGCAGGGACGGAACAAGCAGTAGACCTGACCTAGTCTGATTTGCTGAGCGTTTTCACTGTTCAGGGGCTAGATGATGGCCTCTGGAAAAAGGCACTTAGGCCTTGGTTCTGCTCCTGGTGTAGATCCATGCATTCCAGTCAGCACAAATTGCAGCTCAGCAGAGGGGGAAAAGGGATGATGGGCTATGGGAGTGCCCTCTCCTCAATAAAGAGTCCCCTTGGGGACACAGGGAGGCATGCGGGCAGGGGACAGAGCATGTGCTTGGCATGGCATGAAGGGAGAAGCTTGCCCTGCAGCTGCCCAGGCAGTACCTTTAGTCTTCAGGGCAGTCAAATCCAGTCCGCTTCACCAGCACTAAAGTGACTTAAGCCTTTTGCACCAGTCACCGGAGCAGGACTTTCCTTGGGAAGCTGACCCTGCCATAGGGGCACACAGGTTACACTGTGGACAGGTTCTGCCAGGCATCAGCTACTGTGAGCTCTCCACAGGGGCATCCCACATCTTCCTTGGCACAGGGAGCCCAGCACCATGCAACCCCCTTTCCATCTGAGGGACCAGAATGTGGTAATCCAGCTCATCAGCCTCATCAGCAGTCAGCACACCAGCAGCAGAGAGCTGTCCTTGTGCCTTTCTTAGCAACCAAATGGTGGTTTTTCAGAGAGGGCAGAAACTGGCAGCGAGGTGCCGAAGCAAGGTGCTTGCTTACCCATGACACCACCCGGCCGTTGAAGCAGGGAAGCTTGGCATTGTCATCTGAGATCTCTTCTTTCACCACCCTGGAGAGGGGAGAAGAGGCAGTTAGAGCTGGGTCCGGGATTTCAGAGAAGCTGAGTTCACCCAGCAACAGGCAGCCCAGGCTTGGAGATGGGGCAAGGAGAAGACTGGCAGCTCCCTCCAGCTGCCAACCTACAGCCTCCTATTGCCCACAGCCACGACTGGCAGGCTGGAGGGGAGAAGACAAGAACAGAACGGGCTCTCCTCCCATGTGCATCCAGACATTTCAACCCTTGTTTCACTTTTCAATCAATTAAAAAAAAAAATAAACAACCAACCCAAAGAGATGCATAGTCCTACCAGTTTGCTCATTTCTACAGAAACAGTCCGTTTAAACCTCTTTGTAATAATCTGAAAGAATCCCAACCAGTGCCAGAGATTTCTGATAGATGAAAGTGAAATACATGAAACGTGCTGCCTCCCAAATGTTACTGCTGCTTTTTAATTATGTACATAGCATTTCAACATCACTTCAAGCTTTATAGTTGTGCCACAATGTCATGTTCCAACATCACACAAACAGCTACATTACGATCAGGCCTCGGCGCAGATGAAGTACTGATAATATCTTTTTTCTTTTTCCTCCAACAGTAAAAACCTCCATTCACTTTGGGGAGAAAAATTCTGTTTTGAATATCAGTGAGCACCCAAAGACTTTTCCCACAGTGAGTCTGCAATCAAAACAACTTGTAAATTCACCATATTAAATTAATACTGGCTTCGATAAATCAACTTTAATGGAAAAATAGGCTTTAATAGGCTCACTTCCTTTCTTAACAGGCTCATTTTCTCTTCTACTCAATGACAACATTTTGAGTGCACTTATTTAATACAAAGATATCTTGCAAGTAGTTGGTGATATCCATTTCCCCTTCCAAGCTATATCTAAGGTAGCTTGACACATTGTGCTTTAAAAAAGAATGTAGTAACTAAACTATGCTTGGGGAGCAAAAGTATCCAACAGAAAAAGAACAAAAGAATGAATGTGAAACCAAGGGAAATTATGTATTGAAAATAAGTAGCTTATAAGTAACTAAAAAAAAAATACATAGAGGTGGGATTCCATCAACAGCCTCTAAAGGGTCCCCAAGCCAGTCCCCAACTCATGGAGGATTGAAGAGGATGAAAGCGTGGGATGCAGAGCTGTGACCCATTGCCCTGGACTGCCACACAGCCGAGGCACACTGGGGCTCAGAGAAATATGTACTCTGGGCTCCCAGCTGTGCTCCAGCTGCGTGCCAACAGCTACACAAACTGCCACGAAAACAGGATGGCAAAACTTGCCAGCAAGGCACCAGCAAAAGGCAAATGAACAGTGCATAAAGACCAAAACCTGGAGAGCAAGCTCACTCCACCCTGTCAGCTGCACTAGTTGCTCCAGTGTCAAGCATGTTCAGCAGAGGGCTGTCCCCCAGGGTGAAAGGCAGCACCACAGCTTTGCTGGCAGCTGACAATCCCTGCCTGAATTGGACAGCCAGCAAAGGGACTGCACAAATGCTACCCATACCCAGAAGGCACAGATGACGAGGTCACGATTTGAGCAGTCTAATCCACTCTCAGGATGTGTGTTAATTCCTCTTGCACAGATGGAGAAGCAAGAAGAAACAGAGAAGGAGCAGCGATGCTGGATTAGAACCCTGCTGGCTTAATGCTTTTTTAGTATGCCCTGTGCCAGCCTCTGCCCAAAGACCCTGCAGCCCAGGGTGGGTGTCAAACACAGGCAGCCTTCTCCAGGACCCGTGCCCCCTTTGCTGTCCAAGACAATCCTTCCTAGTGCAAGCAAGCTGTCGCCTCCTCACTTCCAAGCACGCACGCACCCTGGCCTGGATGCACTAGCATCCATTTATACTGTCGCCAGCAGCCTGGACTTCATCCAATTCCTAGAGAGAACTTCAGGCAGAGCCAATTTTCAGTGCTGCGTGCTGCCTGCTCAGAGACACAGAGCCCTGCCTGTGGGTGAAGGGACAGGGTGATATATTTTCGGGGTCAAGGTGACCAACCGCTAAGCGCAAATGAACAATTCCACTTTGGGTGGGGGACAGAGGAAACCAGCCCCAAAACCCTCCACCCACTCTCAGCTGCAATGCCTGTTGGAGAACAAACTCTCTCTGTCCCGAGGGCTATCCGTCCTCACTCCTATTACCCTGCTGCTGCCCCAGACATCCCAGGGGTCAGCTCCACCCCAGAGCACAATGGATTATATATTTAGACTCTCCAGAGCAAAAGCTGATAGTGCTGGAGTCGACACATGCCGAGCAGGAGTATCTCTGCAGTACTGCTTGCGTCTGTCACCCCTCACACCGTCCCAGCTATTCATGCCTTGCATTCCTCTCCAGCCTCAGCTCCGAGCTGTAGCCTTCCTACCCCCACTTCTCACCACTCTCTTCAAATCACACTTCTCACACGAACAAGACCGCAGGTTCACGTCAGAAGCCATCAGCCAAGCAGCCTCTGGGGGAGCTGTGAGCAGTGCCACGTTTCTCCTCCGCTGCCGCGTGGGGAGGCAGCCACGAGATGAAACTGTCCTGTGGATGTGAGGAGAGGGACAAACTCCCTGTGAATGTGCTGGGAAGAGCCTCCAGCTGACGGGGTCTGAACCCCGCAATCACAGAAGTGCAGACCCAGAAGGAGCAGAAGCACTCTCGATTCTCTGAAAGCCTTTCCTTTTGGCAGGAGCCACCACAGCCCAGGGAAAACATCTGCCCAAGGTTGATTTCACCAGGACTACTTTTAGTTTACTGTCCACCAGGGCAACTCGGGTTCACATTTTCCCCTGTTTAAAAGGCTGGGTACAACGCGGCTGAGAATGGTGGCCAGGAAGCTGCCTTCCGTGGAGAGGCAGCCCCGAGCCTTGCCCGGGAGTGTGGGTCCGTTCCCCACACAGTATGTCCCTGCAGACGGGGTACTTGGCGGCTCCTATCCCGTCCCCAAGGCCAGCAGCCGTGCTGCGGCCAAGATGCGGGTTCGGTGCCTGGCCTGCAGGCCCCGCGCTCCCAGGCCCTCATCTGCCTCGAATTTCCCAACAAAGAGATCTGCGGGAGGGAGGGAGGAGAGGAGGAGGGAGGGTTACAGGGGAGGCAGGCCGAGTGGGCGGATGATTCAGCCGCCATCCCCAGCAACACGACACGGGGCCAAGCCGGGGGGGAGGAGGAGGGGACGAGGCTCTGGCTGCCGCAGGAGCCCGGCTGGGGTGTGCAAAGGGGCTGCCAGGGCTAACACAAGCAGCACATCTGCTCCCATCCAGCTGGGGGAGGGGAAGGGACAGCCCCGGCAGCAGGGAAGGAAGCGAGGAAACCCAGCTCCAGCTCTGGCTCCATCCCCGCCCTCCTGCCAGCCTCTCCGGAAGAGCTGGCAGACCCTCTGCCCAGGGCCTGGGAAGCTGCCACGCTCCCATCTTCGCTCCTGCTCCGGTGGGAGCAGTTGGCAGCCTACAATATGGATGCAGAGGCGGGTGAGGGACAGGCAGGCAGACGCTGCCTTCTCCAGGGAGCCCCTGCCCGGCTCAGGAAATTGGAGGGTATTTTATATCACAGAGTCATGTCCTAGGAATGAAGGGAAGGTGGAGAAAAGAGGGCATGCACAGGAGAGAAAGGAGGCCATAAACCCCAAGCCTCGGAAACGGCTGCGCCATGTCAAAGCGCCCGTGCAGACGTTACCAGCACAGCTGCTGCGCTCCAGCCTTCCCGTTTCCCCTCGGTGGCCTCCAGCCCGGCCGAGGCTGCGGATACAAGGGAGTTTCTAGCTTCAGCCAGCTCTAGTCCCTCCCGAGTGGGACCCACTAGTCACAGTGAGGTCCCAGTGAAGAACTCTGACAGAGTAACACAGCCTCAGCAAAAGAAGACACCCCAGAGGCACAGATAAAGGATGTGGCAGGAAGATTTGAAACCTCAGATATGCATGCTTCCTCAGCAGCAATCAATGCTTGTCTCTGGTACTCCCGTCCCCCAACTTGTCTAAGAGCTCACAGTGGGGAGAATACTCAGAGAGAAGCCATCACGGGAGATGGCAGCGACCAGAAAAGCTGAGTCTGGGCTTGGGGGAGTCAGTATTGAGCAGGGAGGTGTGGGAAGGGGAGCCCTCAAGCATATCAGACAGCTTGATTACCAGGATTAAAAGGAGCCTGTTACTAGGGGAGGTGCTAAGATTGAGAAAACAACTGAGCAGTGACAATTTCACACTAAAAAGATGCAAATCTAGTACAGTAGATGAAAGTAAGATCTTTTCTTTCATTTAAGTTCAATTAAGAGGAAAGACCTTTACAGAACAGTGACAATTTTTCCAACATTACAAAGACCATTAGGTAGGTCACCCCCCTGTCTTTAACAGTCCCCATTCTCTACAGCCTGTAAACAAACAAAACCCATCAGGAAATATTTCCATCCAATAGCACAAGCTTCAGGGATTTACACACCAGAAATATGATCTCATTTTTAAGGGCTGTAGTACACACAAGGGACATCTTGCCTCCAAATTACTGCACAGATCAATACTGCTGCATAGCAAAAGGAAGCACCTTCACATGTTACTATCCAAATACTTCTCCTAGCTCGAGAGCAAAATCCTCCTCTCTTTTGCAAGATCAAATGCCAGGGCCACAAGGGTGGACATTTCACCAGAAGAGAACGTTGGACAGGGAGATTCTCCAACAGAGTTGGACTCTCAGATGGGAAATAATCGCCTGTTAGACTGAGCTCAGACACGACACGTGATTTCTGTGAGGGTACAATCCCAAGTGCTGCAGGCCCAACCAAAGAGTGCATATGTGTACTGGTGAGACCTTGGGCTTTGCAGCCCAGCAGTACACATCAAACAGGATTAGAGGATTTGAGTTGTCCATCTTCATAAACCAGGGCATTCTTCAGGTCTTCCTCACAGTACTTTTTACCTCCTGTGTGAGAAGGAGTACATGGGTATAAATTGCATGGTGCACTGGGGTGAGAAGGGTTCTCTGAGCATAAAAAGAGACCATGGCTCTCCCATTTCAGTTCCCTCCAGAGCCCACAGACAGGGTAAAAAGGGAAACCCTCCTCACCAGAGGAGCTGCTGTCCTCCTGTCCGTTCCTGCCCCCCACGTGAACATGAGCTCCCCTGCGGCACTGCCTTCACCTGGGGTGGTTTTTAACAATCAAGAAGCACAAACCAGCTGTCCTGCTAACACAGAGATAACAGCTCTGCCTCCCAGCAGGAGAGGCTGCCTCTGCTCTCCTAACAAATAAAGGGAACTTTAAAAGGATTCTTAATCAGGCACATCATTCATTTTAAGCTACTACCCACCCTCCTCAGGAGTGGGGACATAGTGTCTGTGAGTGAAAGCACAGCAACTAAAAACTTCATTTTCAGGCTGTGATTTCTACAGCCTCATGCAACCATTGCTGCCCCACAGCCTCCCTGCACTTTCCCCCTATGGTCACTCAGTCAAGAACTGAACAGACACCTATGATGGCAACTGTTTTCCTCCAGAATGCCTGAACAACATATTTGCAATCACTCCACCAGACACACACCAGGAAAACCACAGCTTCCCCATCCAGGGGATGACAGAGGACAGACCTTCTGTTCATCTACTCCAAAGACCAGGAAAGGAATGGCACTTAGGAACAAGCCACCCAACCTCACAGCCCTTCCCAGGAACAGCACCTGAAGAAAAGCTACAGATTTTGATTTCAAAGTGAGACCAAGAGCCATGGTGGCTCCTCTTGCCTTGATCTCCAGAGTGACCATCTGGCTGCAGCACTGCTCTTGCAAACAAGCCCAACAGGCCTGTCCTCCAACCAGAAGGAGGAAGCAGCATGGGGACTGAAGGAGGCACCTCTGCACTAATTATTGCTGCCCTGCCCAAGCAATGTTTCCAACCCCTAGAAGGACTTTTAGAGACATCATCAAAGCCTCAAAGGTTCAGTGACACTTTCAGTCTCTTTGAATTGGAAATCAGGACAAATGGGAACTCCTAGCAGAAGTCCAGTCAGGCTCCTCACCCTGGTAGCTCAATTTTAGCTGCTTGGCAACTCTAAAACATTGCACAGCTCCACACAATGATAGAAGACAAGTGCATAAAGAAAGGAAGATTTGGGGTTAAACATCTGCAGAAATGACCTTCAGGGAACCAAGACAAATCCACAGATAAAACAGTGACCAAAAGCTGGGCTTGTATTCAAGATGGGATAGGAAACAGGCCCAAAGAGGCCCCAGCTGAATGGAGACATGCATAGGGAGATAGAGTAAAATCCTGATGCAGTTGCTATGGTTCATATTAATGTTGAGACAGCAAGGAAACCGGAGGAGGCTTGGTCTGCTGTGCCACTTAGCTCCATCTGGACACAGACAGCTGCAAGAGCCTACAATGCAGAGCTGCAACACAGCAATTCCCACTGACAGAGAGAAAGGGACTGTGCAGAGAGGTGGAAACCCAGCTACTGCAGGTAGCAAAACACAAAGGGTACATCACCACCTTACCAAGAAGGTTACAGATGTCTGGGCCCCACAGGGAACTCTGCAACTCTCCATAGAAGGTGCTCACCCCTTTGTAGGCTGTTTAGCCTCCTTTGTAATGCTCAGGGACTTCACACCAGTTAAGAGGGCAGTGAGGAGTTGTAAAGGGCTCAAAACGGGAATGGTATGACATTAGCATGTACACAACAGTCAAGGAAGAAGGCTTAATGTCCCAGAAGGCTCTGCATTAATGGTGAAGAAGGTAGGACCAGGCCTTCCTTTTCTGGCCCTCAGCAGAGGGACGCCAAGTCAGTCCTGCTTTTTCTTAACAGCAAGCGAGACTCCTGCCAAGAAAGTGCTGCTGCTGTGGAATGTGCTGGGCCAGCAGTACAGCTCATTCCTGGAAAAGCATCAACTCAGCAGGAGAGCAAGGAGAGAAGAGGGAGAAAATGGGAAGAGGGGGAGGGTGGGAAACAAAGTCTGAAAGCTTGGCCTTCCACACCTGGGGAAGCAAGGAGCTGCCACAGAGCAGTCTGCTCACCAGCACCCCCTTGTCCCAGGCTGCAAGCACAGCAGCCCTGCCCAGCACCAGCCCTCTGCGCTTGGAGCACCTTTCTGCTGGCCACCACCTCCAGAGCAGGTCTGGGAAGGCATACACCAAAGCAGATGTCTGTGGGAAGGAGGAATGAGGTTTGCTTTCCCCATCATGTTAACAATTAATGTGTATTTAATGACAGGTCTCCACCAGGAGATGACAAATCTGCCTTCACACGTGTCCTACCCTCGAGACACTGACTAGCTCACATTACTCTCTCCTGGCACAAAAAACATTGCAAGAGTCCCCCAAGGAAACCAGCCCAACCTCCTACCAGGTGGGAAGGGGCCTTGAAGGATCACAGGCTCTAGAGGACCAGGCTACCATCAGCAGCATTTCTGTTAACTGGGTCTATAAGACATAGAGAGAACCCCTACAAAACCAACAGGGAGTTAATAAAGCTCAAAACTAATTTCTACCACAAAACATCTGCCAAAGACAATGAGAAGGACTCACGCAAAGAAGAGCCTGTAAGAGCCACAACAGCTGCATGGTGGCAAAGAAAGAACTTTGTCCCCAACCCCAGGCTATTACAGCACTTTGAGAAAAGGGCAAACTGGTATTATGTTCCTCTGGTCCTCACAAGCAGGAGGCAGCAGACAGCATGAAGGGTCTGATGAACATAAGAACCATCTCTGAGAGGAACACACATTTCTTTTCTTCCTTACCTTTGAGCCCTGGATCATTTTTGATGCAACTTTAACTGTTCACTTTGCTCTCAGTAAGTTGTCCACAAGCCAGAAAGAACTTTGACAAAACCAAAGGTTTAAACTATCAGCTCCTACGTAGGCCTACTAGCAGACAAAACCAATCAAAGCTAGAGGAAGGCTAGCTGTTTCACTTGGTCTCCCCTACTTTTCATTGTCAGAGCAGAGCACAGTGTAAGAAATTCCCTGTACAGAGACACAGCAAATAAAGAATATTTTAGTAGACTTTTACGTATATATTTATTTCAGCTAATACCAGCTATCTCCAAACTCCTTTCATGATACAGGCACATGCCCTTGACCAATATAACAAGCAGTCTCCTACAAAGCATCCTTTACCAGCTTGCCCTCCAGCAAACAGGCAAATGCTGTTTAACTGCTGGTAGAAAGAGACAAGGAGGATGCTCCAGTCCTAACCAAATGAATCATGTGCTGATTGATACACAACTCATTCAATCAGAGGTCAAGAAAGAAGATGAGAATCATAAAGTAGGAGCCAATCCATTATTGTAAGTTAAAAGGCATATGACTAACCAAAAAACAGGGGAAGTGTGAGCTCTCCCCACTGTGCTGATGGTTTACTCTCAGAAACAAAAATAATCACTTTTTTCCTTCTTTTAGGAGAGCCTTGGCCCATACGACTCCTGCTGATACCTGGTGGATGTTCCACTGGACAAAGCAGTACTTAGGCAGTTAGGAGCCCATCATCTGCCTAGGACTGCTCCAAAAGAATGTCAAACAGTTACTGAAACGGGGCACAGGCCTTAGGCTCAATCTGGAAGGAAGGCATCTTCTGCAAGCAGCCAGGCTTCTCTGATTCAGCAGCCCAGCTGTAAGCAATGACTGGCTTTAGTCTGTAGTCTGCACTAGGTGCCATGTACAGAACTCAGTCCAGAGCTTGTTGGGACTCACCTCACTTGAGGGATCAGCAGCCTTTTCATCAAGGGGCAGTTTCCCCATGATTGAGAAGAGAATGGGGATTTGTATCACTGTAACAACATAACCCACCTCTGCAGGACCAAGTCCAACTCAGAGCTGCTGTTTTGCTTTGACACTGAGCTCCTGGGCCTGACCCCGTCACATACCATTCACAACCTTCCCACCTGTCACCTCTGACAACTGCACCAACAGCTGTATAACGGTCAGAAGTCACTACCACAAACGACCTGAAGTGTTTCTCTTTTGGAGGGTCTCAAAAGAACAGCTGCCAAGTCCCAGGTCCTCCAAGGATGGAGAAGTGCAGTGGAAGGCAGCAGAAGCTGCTGGCAGTCTGTAAATATCCCATGAGCTCAGTAACTGTGTTGAGCTGGTCACTTTACAAATTAACTGTTCCAAACAGCAACCTAGAAAGACTTGCCACAAGCTATCAATGCAGTCAGACCATTTCCCTTGTCTGGGCATCTGTTGATAAGCCAAGCTACAAAAAGATCCTGATTTTGAGCTTCCTAATTATCTCTGATACTGGTATCAAATTCCCATTCCATTTAAGTCACACAAAGTCACCATGAACACTTTGTGCCAGCACCATGTGTTAACTGACCAGGAGCTCACCTGGTCCCTGTGGGCCAGACAGTCTCCACCTCAAGTCTACCCACATTGCTACATAAGAGAGCACGTGTGTCATGATGCATCAACTCAACTGCACCAAAGGCAATGTCCTAAGAAGGCATCCAAAGATTTTTAAAGTATCCTAGACTGGAAAACTGCTACAGTAGGCTCCTGTCTTCCTGCATGGGGGATTTGGAAGCACAGACACACACTGTGTGAGTCTGACCCAGCTCAGACAACAGACTCAACATGCACACTCCACTCTGTGTGGATGTTACATAGCTCTGCAGTAAGTTGGAGCTGCCCCAAGGAAACCTAGGGCACAACATAAGCTGAAGCAGATGTTGCCACCCCAAAACTCCTCTGCTGCTTCCAGGATTCCTGGGCAAGGAAAAATCTTAAGAGCTTTCACAAACTAACCCACCTTTTGACCCCAGCTGAAATGAAACACTTTCACTCTGGAAGGAAAATCCATCTCACAGGGCTGCTTTCAGAACCTAAGAGTCCATTTACCAGCTCTAGATCTAAGGCATCTGGGAGGTCTGATACAGGAGACTCCACTGTGCAGCTAGATCCATGAAAATCCACCCTTCTCAGAGCTACAAAAGCCAGTAAGAAAAAATTCAAATCACCACAGTGCTATGGCAAGACTTCCTGCATTAAGCCCCTATATGGGCTTCCAGTACAGCATAGCTTTAGCTGAGCCCACAGGTAAATCTCTCTGTGAATAGCACTAAAATACTGGTTGAGCTAGGCAAGGCTGAATGAACTGGGGCAGCTCATTAGCCATATGCAAACACAAGTATGGAGTTTGCATATCCACCACAGCTTCTGAAAAAAAGATCCAATTTGAGAAGCTGCTGCACCCTGGGGCCAACCCAGCTGACAGCCATCAGCACAGCAGCAGCCTCCTCCCTACTCCTGCCCTGCTGATCAGGTCAGGCCACAACGCCAGGTTTGTCACACTTCTGACACTGCTGTGGCTGTCAACAATGGTGGCATGGCACAGTGCAGTGTAGACAGGACAACCTGTTTGCACACTGATGATGGGACACAAAAAGATCATCAACCTCAAGCAGGTCAGAGGAAGTCAGAATGATGACGAGGGGAAAAGCTGAAGGTCAGTGAGCAGGCAGGGTCACGTGCTGGCACCAGCTTCCCCACTATGCAAATCCATGCACAACCAGAGCCCCCAAAACATCACAGTGTCTGCAGAACCAGTCTGAGCATGGCAGGAGCTGCCAGCCATCAGAAAATAAGGAAAAGCCCACAGCCTCTTTTACTCAGAACCCTGAAATCTCAGCCTATCAGAGAGACAGCTGCCAGCAATCAGAGGCCACACAGCAAATAAATTCCTCTCCAAACCGTAGGGGTAGGTCAAAAACCAGCAAAGGCTTTCTCACACAGCATCCAGTGCCAAGTCTCCTAGAAATGGATCTCTGCTCCAAGTCATGCGAGGAAGCCTTCCCCACTTCAGCTCACATCCTCAGCTAGGACCAGAAGGACAGGCTTCCTCTCCAGCAGCTCAGTCACCACTGACTGTATCTTCTTTTTCCCCAGTTCTCACAAGATAGCAAACTTTATCCAACAAGGCACGTGGAGAGATGCCCCAGTGAGAGGACAATCAACACAGAGGGCTTAATGGAACAGGGTATCCACATCCTGCTTCTGTTGCCTTCAATAGCTATCTGACTGGAAAAACAATGCCTCTGGTATGTCTCCTTTAATAAATAACTGATACACAACCACAACAGTCCCAACACTCCACTGCAATACAGGATTACACGGCACAGGAAGGTCAGCACCAGGCATCTCTGCTTGCCAAAGCCCCCTGAGGATTCCAGCACATTGCTAGTTGGGCTCACTATTAGTGCTACAGCAGTAATACATCAATGGAAACAAGTGAAATCAAGAGCTGCAGAGCAGTGGCTCAGGGAGATACCAATATTTTCAGCTCTGCAAGCTGAAATCCCTTGGAAGCAGTGACATTCATGGCCCAAGAGCTCACATACGCTCCTACGGACACTATAGCATTACACAGATAAGCACATGGACAAAGCAAAGTCACAGTGATTAGACTAAATCCCAAATTTGTACCTTATTTCAATGCCTTCCACAAAGCCTTCACAAAGGGAATTGGCCCCAAAAAATTCCCAACAGCAGCTACCAGCAGGATTAAGTTTTAACTTGCCAGCTGCTGCCACTGGGACAAACAGTAACATAGCCACGTGGTGCCACATCCCCCTTCTGGAAAACCACCATCCAGCCAGCACAGGTCAGAAGGCCAAGCTCTGAATAACAAACAAGGGATGGCGAGAGGAGGAAATCAATAGGAAACACCAAAAACACACAGCCCTGGCTGCTGCCTCATCAGATGTGCAGCACGGTGCAAAGCTGGGGCAACAACATGAAGGCAATTTCCTGCAGGCTCAGGCTCTGCTGTGTTCTGCAAGCCCAGCTCCCCTTCACGGGCTTTTACACAGATCAAATATCCTAAACCACAACATTGTTGTATCTATTTGGATGCAGTGGAGGGTGGAGGAGTAGCACTTCATTACAGCAGATACCCTCAGCTCAGAACAGTTTAGCAACTGCTACACAGACGTGCAAGATGCTTCCCACCACTTTAAGTGCCATGAGCTCAAAAAGGACTTCAGGAATTTTAACTATGCTGCCTACACCTCTGTATATACAGCTTCAAGTCTAAATGGAGGGCCTGACACCCACCCTGAGACAGGACCAAAGACAAACATCTGCGCAGCTGAAAAGCTGCAGGGGAAAGCAGATTTTCTTTGCTTATACTTGCAGTGCCCTTCTTCCCTGAGCATCCCCAAATGGAGGGTGGCAACCACCTCCAGCTTCAAGAGTTCAGACCACATAGGCTGCAGACCCAGGTGCATGTCTCTGCCTGGTGGGAGATCAGGTTGGGAAATCACAGGTGAAGGAGGACAGGGCTGTCTGCCTCCATCCCTACAAGCCAGAATACTTCTTCTCAGAGTCCATTAAAACATGCTGCCTTCCCAGCTGCCTGTCCTGCTCTTATCATAGCTGTGCAGGAAGGAACATCACTCCTTACACCACCACCCAGAAGACCCAGCACCCACTCTGTAGGTAAACCAAGGTCTGGGATTTGGGAATGGCCAAATTCTAAATGAAACTCTCCAAAGTTGTATTTCAGCATGAACCAGAAGAGTGAGCAGCAGGGCCAACAATGTCATCCCATAACAACAAATGATGATCAGGTCACAACCCAGATTATTGTGGTTTATGAGCCAGTTTTAATGGTGTTTGGCCTTGAACTCAGAGCCTGAACTATACTGGAGCACAGCTGCACCAGACAGTCAGAGCACAGAGATTTACTTCATGGCACTTTCCAAGATGTAGAGGTGGGTTCTTGCTCTGTGCAGGAATTTGGGGGACCTCCAGATGATTTCAAAACACAGAACTGCATCAGAACAGCTGCATTCTCATGGAGGGACAAAGGTTTCTTGACATTTCTTTCTATTTTTTTTTCCCCCTAGAGATGATAAGAGAGTCTTAACATTAAGAAACATTCCATCAAAAACATAACTGAAAACAATCTCTCTCAAAAAAAACCCTATATATATATATACATATACACACATAATGCTGGCTTCAAAGGCATGACCACATTTTGGGAGAAAAATACATCAAGTCAGAAAATATTTCTGACCAGCTCTAGCTGCAAACAAGTTCAAGAGCTGTTGTAAAGCTTCATTGTTTGCGTAGTACAGACAAGGCCCTAGGGAAATTGGTCTGCAGCCCAATTTGGCCAACTTGGCTTTCCGAACACCACCCCTGGGCAAAGAAACCAGGCAGTGACTGCCATCCAATGTGGCCTTCAGAGCACAGCTCCAACCACAACACAGAAAGCCAAGCACCTACGGAGTCCATAATAGCTGGGTCTGAACAGCAGGACACACACTGCCAGGCGCAGACAATGCAGCCCAGGCAAGGAGCAAATACCATCAACGAAACCTCTCCCTCCGTGCCCCAGCCCTGGCACTGCTGCAGACCACCACGACCACTGCCGCCACGACACTCGGAACAGCCTCCGGCAGCAGCTCCAGCCGGGATCAGCTCCAGCGTTGAAGGGCCACCCCCCAGCACAGGCAGCATTACAGGAACTTCCCACCACAAGCGCAGACAGTGGTTAGCAGCTCTGCCAAAGCCTCAGCAGTTCAGGAGACAGAGGCACAGGCTGCAGTAATATCCAAAAAATAACCTCACACGAGCAGGCAGGGAACCACACATCCTCTGGAACAAGGAGCACAAGAGACGGGGTGCTGAGGCATCTCACATGGCCAAATGCTGCCCTCCACACAGAAGGGACAGGGATTGGCCAGAAGATGAAGTAATGGTCACCTCACAGCCAGGCCAATGCTGTCTCTTGAGCAGAGCAGCACAAAGGATGCGAGCATGCAAGGGAGTCACATTCAGTTTTGGAAGCCCCTTTTTTGCTCACAGACCTCTTGCCAACATGTCCCTGCATGAAATCCATGCCGACACGGAAGCACTCTCCACCAGGTGCATGGGACAAGTAAAGGCCTTCTGCAGACAGCAGAGTTTACAATTCAAAAATCAAAAACCAAAAATACAGTTTGGAAAAAATCAAAATAAAGCAATTCCCCCAACTCAATGCTACAAAGAGCTGGCAGGAAAGGCAGGGGCACCATGCCAGCAGCTCACCACTGCTCAGGGACTGACACTGTTTATTAAGTTTAGGATGCCTTCCCTGGCTCCAAACACTTCCAGCCAGAAGGACAGTCACTGCTGGCATCAATTTCAAAAAGACCCTGCAGTAAAAATAAATCACTCAGCCTTTCAGTGAGCATCAACGCATTCCCCATGCACATGTGCAGGAGATGAGGTCGCCAAATACCAACAGCATCTGACCCCTGCACTGGGAATTCCAGCAGCGCCTGCTTTGTTCTGCCTCCAGAGTGTTGCCCTAATCTCTGCCTTGTACCTGCCTCTGGAGAGCAGGTGATAATTAAGCAGGTCTGGATTAGATACTGGGGTAGTGATTAGTTGATTACCAATTTTCACTTGACAGTTGAGACCTAGGAATCGCTCACCACAGCTCTGAAGTTAAAATTGGAATTGAGACCTGGAAGAGAGAGAAACCAGCAGCGGTGGGAGGAGCAGCACCACAGGATGTTAGAGGTTGGAAGGGACCTCCAAAGACTGAGACCAACCCCACTGCCAGAGGAGGGCCACAGAATCTAGCACAGGTCACAGGAATGCATCCAGATGGGTCTTGAAAGTCTTCAGAGAAGGAGACTCCACAACCTCTCTGGGAGCCTGTTCCAGTGCTCTGTGACCCTAAGAGCGAAGAAGATCCTCCTCATGTTGAGGCGGAACCTCCTGTGCTGTAGTTTATATCCATTACCCCTTGTCCTATCACAGGGTGCATAACTGTACCTCGAATCGCTGGTGTCCTCCCAGCAGTGCAGCACCAATAGGTGAGAGATGGAGAGGGAGGAGTGGTCCCCTCACAGAAGTCATGGGCCTTTCTGCTCTCCATCCTGGAAGAGGACAGGTGGCCACATGAAGTGGAGACAAACCAAAGGACCACCTGAGTGCTTTCTCCACAGGCAGCAGCAATTCAGATTTTCAGGCACTCCAGAATTTAGGAAAAGATGAGATGAAGCTTCAGGCAGGTGCTGAGGACTTACCTGGATGCACAAATTGTATTCCTTTAACTGAAACGGCTTTGAAAAGTTCAATACAAACTTTATCATGCTCCTGGGGGAACACCTTTCAACTGACAGAAAGAGCAGTGTCAAATACAAGCAAAACACAAGCCAAGTGAAACCACATTTCAATTGATGTTAAAATATCCTCAGAGTTGTACCAGTAACTTGGGCAGAGCAAAAGCCAAACCTGCAGCTCAGATGGGGCAAGCGTGCACCCAACCTGGCTGGCAAGAAGATCCATGCTGCCCAGGGGCAGGTACATGTCTCACTATGGAGTCAGGCAGGAGGCAACACCTGGCACATCACTGAAGTCCATGCCCCAGCATACTACAAGCTACCACAGACCATCAGCACAAACATTCCCTTCCAAACTGCCCTGAAGAACTTACAGTACTGTTCTTGCAGCACCTCTGTGGAACTGAGAGCTCTGCCATGCTAAGATCCACATAAACATTTGCCCACAAAGCTCACAGTGTCGAGTGGATAAGAGAAGGCACGTGAGAACAGGTAGAATTTCCCTTTTAGGTTAGGAACAAAAAAAGACCAGAAATGACAAAGTCTGTTCCAAACCCTGCAGGTAGCTTCATGGGCAACATGGATCTCAAGCAGTCATGGCACTGCACTGACCTAAGGCTCTCCTGCTAACCAGCACACAGACCTCACCTGTAGAATATTGAACCAAGCCTCAAGATGCAGTACAAAACAACCCCTCCTTCTCTAACGAGGGTGAAGTTAGCAGGCTGAAGGCAATTCCACACTTCACAGCGAGGCGGATCCACGCAAAGTATCTCAGGTCCCAGAAGAGTGTGCCGCATCTATGCACTGCCATGCTTCCACCATCGGTCTGCTTAGCTCCTCCACACATATCCAGTTCAGGGATTAGCAATGCACAAAGCCAACAAATACCTGCACATTGTGCCACTGATCCACACCACTGGGCTCAGGCTGGATTCTCGATTTGTATGTAGCCCACTACGTGCTGGGTAGACCAAGCAACAAAACCCTGCAGCCTCCCTGCTGCTCACAGCTGCTCTCCCCAGGACCAAGTACATGAAATCTCATTTCTTCTCCTTCCCACCTAGAGGTGACACCATTCTGGGTCTTCTTATTAATTTGAGGCTAAAAACTTTGACTAGGATTAGCTCCTGGCAGAGCCCACAGACACCCAGGGGAGCCTCAGTTCCCATTTCCAAGGAGATGTAAACACTGAAGCTGCTCCATTGCTTGCCCTGATTCTCAGAGCAAACAAATATTAACAAGATAAACAAAAGAAGGAAAAATCCCACACACTAAGACTGCAGCTCGAATACTGCCTTGGGGATGGGGTGAGCTGAAGGGAATGCTAGGCTGGAGATCCACAGCCTAGAAAAAAGAGGGAGAAACAAATTTCAGTCTGGGAAACAGGGATGAGAGGAAATGCTGGACCGTGTCCTGCTTCACCTGACCCTGGAACAACAACAAGAGATGAGAGAACTTGCTCTTTTGCCACAAGAATCCAAGAAAAGGTCCAATAGCTCATGAAAAGCATGAGCTATCATATTTGCAGGTCTCCTCTTGGTTGATCAGCTGCCATGAGGCCATCCACTGTTAACAACTTGTCCTCTTCACAAAGAGGCTTTACCCTGGGTACTACTTCTGGACACTACCCAACTGACAAAAACAGCCCAGCTCAGAAACTCTCAGCCCAAGCCAGGCCATCCCCCCCAAGCTGGGCAGAGGGCATCTTGAGAGAAGGGAACCAGGAGACACTTGTGAGAGTGCAATACCCTTCCTTGGCATGCAGCATGTAGTTACAGCCATTGTTAATCTCCTCCTGATTTTCATTAATTGCCCAAGCATTTACAGTCAAGCAACTAAGGTGCCTCCTGTCCTTTCCTCTGCCTCTCCCTGCAAACCTATGGCTTGCTCTCTCCTAGATACCAGTTAACAGGGATCATGAAATATTTTGGTTGACTCAGTGATTTTAAAGGTCTTTTCCAACCTAAATGATTCCACAAGTCTTATCATTCTATGTCTATTTCAAGTGGTGCCTGGGGCTCCATGGCTTCTCAGAGAAAAGGCTGAAGATGGACTGCCCTGACTGTTCCCTCACATGCTCTACCCAACCATCAAGAACATTTTCCTGCTCTCTGGTAAGGAGCAAAGACAGCCTTCCTGATGGGACATTCACAGTAGCACCATGAGGTTTTCTCCCCTCTGTTCTACGTAAGGCCTTGCCACATGCTGCTCCAACTCATCACACAGGACTTGGCCAAGAAACAGGCTGCCCACACGCAGCCTCTCACCCTCTAGGTGCACTCTAGGCAGCACCTTCCTTTCCAGAGAGGTTCACTCTTCCCAGAAGAGTTAGCTGAACTGATCCAAACAAAAATCTCATGCCGTGCATTTCTAAGGCAAGTAAACACAGGAGTTCCTGAGAGATTTTCCCCTCTCCCTACCAGCATCTGCAACAATTCCCTATGTTACTTTATCACTGAGTTTCATTAATCTATCATCTGCCTCCTCTTGTGGAGCCTTAAAGAAAGAGAGAAGGATAAAAAGACACAGCACAGAACTTTGCTGCCACCAGACCCCTCTTCTCAACGCTGCTATTTATTACTAAACTTTGTTTATAGTTACACAGACACTCTCACACCCACATGGCAATGTTTCATTTAAGACAAGTTTGAATTCTCTTCAAGAACATTTCAAAGGATCCCAAAGCATTTGTTTACAAACAGCACACACGGAGAATTCATTTCTCCCACCAATGAAGATGGTCTCCTCCAAGACAGAGAGTGGCAGCTGTTTCATAGCACCCACACTACTCAGCAGCTGAGGGACAAGAAATGATCCACAGACAACTGATATCGCTGAGGAAATTTTATGGAAGATGAGGGCTGGAGAATTCTATTTGCCTGGAGAGAACGGGGAAGCTTCTGAAGACTAAAGCTCTCCACTGGGTCAGGAGGAATTTAGGGAGGCAAAGCGTCCCAGACTGTGGTCAAAGGAGTGACTCCAAATTTCAAGCCTCATCTGAAAGCTGGCACCTCCCAAGCTAACGGGAACCTGGGCACTGGGATAACTTAGCTGCAGAGGGCAGAGCACCCCTGCTGAGACAGCCACATGGATCTCCATCCAAGCCCTGAACAGGCCCAGCCCTGTTCCACACAGAGTACAAGCCAAGATCGCAGCCTAGGGAGGTATTTGGCACAATAAGACGACACTAGGAAGACTAAAAAACTGAAAGCTTTTTGCAGTCCCAGTCTCCATATGCAAGACCTACTGTAAACACTGAATCTTCAGAGAGGGATAAAAAACCCAGGGCATGCAACTCTTTCAAACATCAAGGTGCCAGGAATGGTGAAGGGTCACATGACCATAGAATCAGTCAGGGTTGGAAGGGACCACAAGGATCATCTAGTTCCAACCCCCCTGCCATGGACAGGGACACCCCATACTAGATCAGGCTGGCCAGAGCCTCATCCAGCCTGGTCTTAAATACCTCCAGGGACGGGGCCTCAATCACCTCCCTGGACAAACCATTCCAGGGCTTCACCACTCTCATGGGGAAGAACTTCCTCCTCATGTCCAGCCTGAATCTCCCCACCTCCAGCTTCATTCCATTCCCCCTAGTCCTATCACTACCTGATATCCTGAGCAGTCCCTCCCCAGCCTTCTTGTAAGCCCCCTTCAGATACTGGAAGGCCACAATTAGGTCACCTTGGAGCCTTCTCTTCTCCAGACTGAACAGCCCCAACTCCTTCAGTCTGTCCTCACAGGAGAGGTGCTCCAGCCCTCTGATCATCCTCGTGGCCCTTCTCTGGACACATTTCAGCACATCCATATCCCTCTTGTAATAGAGGCTCCAGAACTGGACGCAGTACTCCAGGTGGGGTCTCCCCAGAGCTGAGCAGAGGGGGAGAATCACCTCCCTTGCCCTGCTGACCACACTTCTCTTGATGCAGCCCAGGATCTGATTGGCCTTCTGGGCTGCAAGTGCACATGATGTAGAAGACAAGGGAAACTACATTCCCAGAATGGAAATGGAGGTCCTCAAAAGGTTAGAGGGGAATCAGAGGTAGGACAACTCGACAAAACAGCGGGGACAAAGGGTCTTACAGAGATTTGGCTTCACACAGTACTTACTTACATGAACAGTCACCAGTTTTACAAAGGCAGGAGCCAGCAGAAGCTCCCCAGAAGATTATGGGGGTACAATCATCCAAACAAGGAACAGAACATACCTCCTACCAGCCACATATGATGAAAGGAACCAAAGGGTATCACAAAAGTAGCGATGAAAATACTGGTGTCGGAAGAGAGTTGCTTCACAGGAGATGGGATGCACTCCTCTCCTACACAGACCCATCCCAGAGACTGAGCACAGAGTATCTTACATTATGAATGGGATGTGTACATGGGTACTGGTCTTGTACACATCCCTTGTTCAGAGACAGGCAGCACATGCAGAGGTCTCACTCCCTTCTCCATGGAGGCAGAAGAGAAGAAAGCTGGACCCCTTTACCCATTCTTCTCAAAGATGTGGAAGACAAAGATACCAAAATGGATGGCCCTTCCCAAAACGGATGGTAGGAGAATGAAACTGTCCCTGGATCCACTCCCTGGGAAGGACTGATGGAGGGGGAACTGATCCCACACCATCTTGGCACAAAGAACAAGGGGCTCCTGCCCCAGGCAGGCACAGCAGGAGTGGCCCTGGCCTTTTAAATGGGGACTGACAATCCTGAGTAGGAGAGCAGGGAGGTGCCACTTCTACACAGCCTCAAGGTGGGTTGTACTGGGAGACACCCTCTCAGGTGAGTGAGACTGGGTTCTCCTCAGATGGTGTGAAGGTCCCCTCCAAGGTGCCTCTGGCAGACACAAGGGTGCCACGTTAGAGAAGGGGCATGGAGGATACCACCAGCTCCCCCCACAAAGGAATTAGCAGGGGGCAGCTTCCCCCAGAGCTAAATGGGGGAAGGGAAGCTGTCCCCAGAGGCAACACATGGGGCCCACCAGTCCCAGGGAAGGTGCATGAAGGCTCTCACCACCTTTCCCCGCCACAGCTGAGATAACTGGGGGTGCATACGCCCTTGGACTGGGTGCACGCCAGAGTGTGTGTACCCCTAGACAGATTACAAGGGAATCACCATCCCTGCCCCCCCCGGCAGGACAACAGTGGTGGAGAATGGATGCGCTGTCGTCGTGGTCGTCCCCTTCCCCCCGCTCCCTCCCGGGCACGAGAGGGGCCGCCCGTCCCAAGGGACAGCCCCACATCCCGGGGGTCCCGACGCCCCGCAGTGTAAGGGAGGATGTCGCCAAGCTGGACCGCGCAGCCCACCCGCCCCGCGGGGACCTCCCAGCTGCCCGCAGAGGCCCACGCGAGGCCGCTCTCCACGCACGGACACGGGGGCTCCCCGCACCGTCCCCGGCAGGCCAGGCCCGGGTCCGCGCTCACCCAAAGTCGTCGTCCATGGACTTGAAGTAGAACTTGTAGTTGGGGCGGTTGAGGAGGCCCTTGAAGTCGCCGAGGGTGACGCGCTCGGCTGGGATCGGCAGCTTCACCAGGTACGGTGTCTCCTGCTCGTCCAGGTGGTAAATGATCTTCGTCTCGGCCGCCGCCATGGCGCCCCTGCCCAGCCACCAGGCCTTCGCCTCCTCCGCCTCCTCCGCCCCCGGCCCGCCGCGGCCCGCGACCCCCGGCGGTCGCCGCCTCGGCCCTGGGCTCGGCCCTCGCCCGGCCTGGCCCCCGCCCGCGCCCCAGCCCTGGCCCGGCTGCGGCCTCCCGGCTGCGGCCTCCCCGCGCCCGGTCCCCCCGCGCCCCTTGTTCTCCGGGTCCCAGCGCCGCCCGGCTTCAGAGCGCAAGCTCGGACTCCGGCGGCTCCTCCCCCGCCGCCCGCCCGCCGCCCCGGCCCCGCCGGAAGCGGAACCGGCGCCTCGCGGGGCCGCGCCGCGGATCGACACCAAACCCGCGCCCGAAGCCGGTCCCGCGGGACGGACCGAGGCCGGGACTCAGCGATCACCCCGTGTGCACGGTCCAGTCTTCCTCGACCCAAACCCGTGACGCTATCCGGACCCGCACCCTGCCCCAGCTCGATCTCGCACTAATAGGAGCCCCCCGGCAGCTGGAACTGACCCCCTCAGGGCCCCACAGCCTCCTTTGCTCCTGCTGCACCCCCTCGGGGTGCATGCCCGCACCGCGACTGCATCGCTCGGCACTTCCTCGGCCCTGCACAGCCCCACTCGCCACGGATGGGTTTGGATCTTTACTTAGGTCCACATGATCTTGCACACAGCCTGGTACTCCCCATGCACCCACGATCCCAATCCTAGCTAGTGTGCATCCCTATATCCCTCCCCCCCCGCCCCCGCCTCCAGCTTTCGTCCCCTCTTAAACCTACGGATGCTGCTTCACATGGAGTCATTCCCGTGCCACATGTGTTCATTCCTGCATCCCATAGTCTCCACTGCTTCTCATGTACACACCTCAGGCCTCCCCATATATCTCTACAGCCCTGGTACTTTTTCAAACACCCCCCAGCTTTCCTCATGTTCCTCATATGCCAATGTACCCCTCAAGTACAGCTTACAGAACATGAGGCATATGCTACTCTATACCCTGTCCTCTTATGTCCAGGACCCTTTGAACTCCACGTATTCCATCTCTGATGGCAACACCACACAGGGAGTCTATTGCACCAGGGGAGCATAGTTCGTCCTACTCTGGTTCTTCCCCTCAAACCACTTGTCACCATCCAACAATCATCCCTAATACTCAGGCACTGGACACTGCAGTGTCCCTTCATGTTCCCCAGCTTCATTTCCTCACCGAGCATCCTCCTTCCCACATGCATGGCCTCTTTAGCTGCAGACATAGCAGCTTAAATAGCCCCTGGGCTCTATGGTTTCTTCCCCATCCTCTCTCTCCCCAGACCTTATCACTCTCTTACCTACAGTCATCAGCACCATGACCTTAGCCCCTAAGACTTGCCTCTGCCACAGCAGCCTCACCAGCACCCAAGGAACCGTCTCTGTCAGCAGTTACCTGGAGTTATAGCTGAGAGCAAAGCTAGGATGGATGGAGCTTGGGCCACACCCATGACGAGGAAGGGCAAAAACTGCCTTGCACCATCCTGGATTAGAAAGAACAAATGTAAAGGAAGAACTACACTATGGGCCCTGCATGGGGCGTGAGACAAGATCACCAGCCCTCAACACCAGACTTACCTGCTGTAGGAAGAGGAGCCAGAAAGATCTTACAGGAAACAGAGCCAAGCTCCTAGAGGTGGTGGACAGCCATGAGCTAAAAAGCCTCCTCCAGCACAAACGAGTTCTGTAGGTGTTGTTAGCAATTATCAGGGCAGCACTGGTAGACTGGGTGAAGAACCTGACATTAAATTAAAAAAAAAATAAAAAATCAAGACCTCAGGTAAGTTGTAAGAGGCATGAGGCTCTCCCATGTTTCCACATCAGCTCTTGGAAGATGGGCACTTCCTCATGCTCGGAGCTCTGTGCATACCTGGAATGACGAATCTAGGTCAGGAACGGAAAAGTTTAGTAGCTGAAGCTACCTCTTACGGTGTCAACTCTGACTGAGATAACCTAGCTAGATGAAAACATTGTTGTCCTCCCCTGATTGGCCACTGCCTTGTGTACCTCCCAGCACAGTTGTGGATGCACCTCAGAGTCTGCATTGAGACACCTTTGTTACCAAGAGGACAATTTTTCTGAAGTGCTGAGATCCTAAGGCAGCATACGCAGCCCTGAGGAGGGGTGCCACACCCCCCAGGGTGGTAGGGGATGAAATCTCATTGCTAGAGCTGCCTTTTCTCATAGAACTGGCCAAGTGATTGAAGAGACTCAGTTGATAGACTGATTTAACTGCTTGCAGAGATCTTGTGAAGTATGACTCACTCTTAACCCCCATTTGTTAAGAACAGAGCCAAATACATTAGCAGTAGGGGACTGTGCTGAGCTCTCCCAAGTCCACAAAGAGTTTCTGAACAGCTTATTGGTTTATGTCTACATATTAAAATCACAGCATTGATAGCACTGCTTTGCCTTAGAGAGTAAACAGGCTCCCTGCATTTTAGTGCATCTCAGAGCAGACCAAAGCAGAGGTGGAGGTACTTGGCTTCCACCTTTAAGAAACACAAAGCTCTTACCTTTTCCTACCTAAAAGATGCATTATCCTTAACTGAACTTATGGGTTTGATACAGGAACATTAGATGACATTTGTCTATCCATGTCAGGTGGGAAGCAAGACAAGTTGATTTACTATGGCCTTAGAAAAATTACAAGTACTTACTGCTTCCATGGCTCAAGAGATGGATAGCAAGGATTGTGCAGTCAAGGTTGCTCTCCAAAGCATTTCTAGTCTTTCAACCAAATAAAAATCTTGATGGAAACCATCAAGCCTGTCCTATACTTAAGCAACGCAATTAATGCTCCTTTAAAAAGTATATACTTAACCTGCCCATAAAGACGTTGCACCATGCCAGAACTCCACCTTGGAGAACTTCAAGCTTTGCCTCCTTTTTGCTACTCCCTTCTCAGTGCCTATAAAACCACCCCACCATACACACCACTTAGACTTAAAAGATACTTGGCCAGAGAGCAACAGTCTCCCTTGGGTCTTAATCTCTGGATAAAAAGAAGAACCAGCTCACACCATGCAGAAGTTGGCGACTATGGAGCAAAGAAAGGAGGGGAATGGAAAAAACAAAAGTGGAATTGTTTCTTGGCAAGAAGAATAAGAGCCTCTGGAAAAGCTGAGCCTCCAACAGAACTATGTTAAATGAACTTTTAAAGTCATCTTTACATTGTAAAAGAAAATTCCTCACCTGTCCAAGGAGATTTTTAAATCACCAGAAGTCTTGCACCTGGTTTGTAAACCGTTCCACCAAGAGCTCTGTAACTGCCTTTCCCCCTCCCTGCCAGTTCTTACACTTCCCAACATCACCAGGGCACGATGCAGTCCCTAACTGCCAACATCCCCACTAATTCTCATGGTGGCAAAGGCTAACAGGTTTCATGGGATTTAATGATCTTTGCTATGGAATCCCATACAAAACCAAACCTCACCTATTCCAGATTCCAAGTTCACAAGTTTTAATAAGTGTTCTCTGCTTGTAATGGTGAGGTCATGAGTTATCACTGACCATTCAAACCAATTCAATGCTCCGCTGATTTCCTACCTGCCTATTGCGTGCTTAAAAGTCTCCTGAGGAAAAAGCAGCGAGGAGCTCTTTAGCTTAGCCATTAACTCAGCGCAGCCATGAGCCACAACTGGAGACATGCAGTTCAAAGTCAAACAAAGTGAACACGCTGGTAACACCAGGATAGTTTTTATTTGCTCCCTGAATTAAATATTGGCAGATACAGAAAATTCAGATACCCACTACTTCCCCAACATTTACAAGACTGAGTTTGCAGTGTCAGAAAACAAGCACATTTATGCACAACCCTGGCAACTGATAGTGTGAGTGCACAAGATTGCCCGGCCTGAACTTCAGTTTTATGTAAGAGGCAGTATCCTTGGTCTCCAGCATCCCACGTTGTCCCCTCACTGACAATTGTGGCACCATAGAATGGCCAAGTAAATATCCTGAGTGGGCAGCTCCAGTGCATTTCCCCCCCCAAAAAGGATTAAATCTATCCTCCTGAAGTGGCAGAGGCAAGGTCAGCACATCCAACAAATAACCCACCCATGAAGACAAGTTGATTCTTGCTGTGCCTTTTGCTCTGTTCTTTGAGAGCAGGGATGAACACAGGGCAGTGACACTTTCAAGAAAGCTGTTTTTGGAGGCCTTGCTGCTGCCACACATTGTCTGTGCTGGCAACAAAGTGCCAGAGGCACGCTCCTTCTCCACCGCATGCTGAGTTGTGCTGTGGCTGCTGAACTTCACAGTGGGTTTGCAGCACTTTCCCTGCTGTCTGAGGGAAAGGAAGCTTTCAAATAAAAGGACATGAAGTAAGCTTGTATAACTGAAGTCACGTGGAAACACAAAGCACGTGCTGTTGAAGGAAATACCATTCAGTCTTTCTCACACTGAAGCAGAACCTAGGAACTTGCATCCTCCTTAAAGCAGCTGGTGCAGTGCCTGCTGCCAGTGCAAAACACCAGAGCAGCTAGTGCAGGAGGAGGAGCCAGGCACCTCTGCTCCCTTTTTGTACAAGCAGAAAGAAACAGACACTTTCCCAAAACATGTCTGTTAAACAGACCACATCTGAGATGTAGTGATTCATACAGCACTTCACTGGCCAGTGCACATCCACTATAAGCTAACCCCCCGCAGGGGAACCAAGCATATATCACCCCCTGCTCTACAGGAGGGGGAAGCACATGGTTTTACCAACTCTGCTGTGCAACCTTGTGTTAGATCCTAGCACAGCAGATGGCAAGAGATTTTCCCTTTTGGAAAGATCACAGAAGTGCCTTCTAGGCTGCAAAATGCCTTGGGCATCCTCAGACAAATGCATCTTCTCCAGGCACAGGAACTCCTGAATTCCAGTCTTGCCCTCCAGATCCTAATCCACATGCTCCTACTCACCAACCTTGCCAGTGTCTCTTCAGCAGGATTTCTTTTAGCTCCAGAAGCAACAACTCTGAATAACTTTGCTGTATGACCATCTTCCACAACCCCCATGGTTATATCTATTGTATGCATTTGCATCCATTTGCTCCCTTTGTGTTAGTAACAAGGACCTCCCAAAAGATAGTTTATAGCTTATAGTATATCACATCCAGGCTCCAGAGGGATTCTAGGTATCACCACCTTATGGTTTTTACACTGGGCTGCAACCATCCAACATAAGGCGCCACTGGGCAAATGAGGGAGGGAGGAAAGTGGCAAAGTTGGGAACACAATGTAATGAACGACGGGATTGTCACTTTGCTGTCAGGCCCCACATCTACACCACGCACTGGCATTGATCTTGCCCTGCCCACTTGGCCCAGAAAGACAGTGAGAGCGCCTCTTCTCATCCTGAGCCACCATGTCAGTCTTGGTCGCCATCAGACGACTCTTCCTCTGCTTCTTCCAGCCACTGGATAAACTTCTGGAGCTGCAGAAAGAATGAAACGTCAGCAGGTAACAAGTGACACGTAACAGACTCTGGGAATGCGCAACAACTGCACTGTGTCAGTGAGCACCACTATCCTGCACAAGAAAGAGAAAGTGTTTCTAAGAGATATGGAAACGAGAGGCGGATTGAGGGAGGTAGAGACAAGTTTAGATGAGAAACAACTAGGATGCCATGGACAAACCCAGACTGATTAGATTCCCAAGGGAGATTACTCCAGTCACACAATCCACACAACACTCAGACAAAGGTCTGAGAGTTTTTCCAAAGCTTGAGGGAGAAGAGAGGACAGCTGCACCTCAGCTAAGACATGGGAGGAAATCTCTACTGGGAAAACACCACTCCCTGAGAAATTGCTATAAAGAAGGTTCAAATCACCAGCTGAAAGCACTGCTGACCTACAGAAAGAGCTGACTTTGCAAAGGTTTTAAACAAAGTTGGAGTTCTTTAGAGATGGCTTTCTTCCCCTGCTCCTCTTCCAGATCCAGGGAGGAGGACTGGAACAGGGCTCAGCCAAACTGCAACACAAAGTTCTGCCTGATGGAGGAGAGAAGTTTATATGCTCCTTGAAACACAAGCCAAACGAAACCACTCAGTACAGCAAAGGCTTAAAAATATATGCGAAGGGACTGGTGAGCCAGGAATGAAAGCTTCAAAGGAAACGCATGGGGCCAGCACACAGGGCATTGGCCTAAAGCCCATTTCAAATGGGTGTTGGCTTCGAGAAGTTGTGCTGCTACTCCAGAAAGTGCTGGCCTCGTGCTACAGAGCCCAGTAACAACACTCTCCCTCTCCTGCTACCTCCATTTCTCATCCAGACAAGATGATTATGGCAGAACACACAGAAACATCTGTTCTGGAGAACAAAGTTGTGTTGCTCAGTGTTCAATGCACTGGTGCATTACTGGCAGCTGCTCCACAGAGGTGACAGTGGCAGCAAGCTTCATGCCAAGTTTCTTTTAGCAGCTGTTGTCTCTCTTGTTCTCCCCCTGCCCTCTTCAAACACCTTTGAGCCTTACCTGCTGGTTTTTACGAAGCTGCTTTCCCTTGTCAGATGTGTCCCGCAAAGAGAACCACTTGAGAATTGCATCTTCTTCCAGAATTTCCAGCTGGTAAAATGTCATCAACACCTGCATCAATTAGGAAAGAGCAACAGGACTCTCTATGAAAGTTTTTTGGGGGTAGCTCACGTCCAAGCACAAAGTTTGCACATAATCCATGTCTCCCAGCTCTGTCTTCAACAGAAGGCACTCAGTCTGCTACATTTTGCTTTTAGTGTTACAAGTAAGTGTGCTTCTCCTACTAAGCCTTATATTCCTGACTGTTAGATGCTATGATACTTAGAAGTTCAAGCCCCATCAGCTTCAGCTCCAGGGATGCAGGGTAGAATTGAGAACTGTGGGCAACAAAGGGCCACAGAGGGTAACAGTTGAAGAAGTTACTTAAGTTCTTTTTTTAAAGTGTCCCAACCCCCATCCTCAAAGCAACTCCTCTGCAAGCCCACATGTGCAGAGAAGAGCATAAACCTATCCAGCCCTGCCCTATGCTCCCTCGTCCTGCCAAGTCTCTCTTAAAAGTCTTATGGCAGGTGTCAAAGCAATTGGTCATCCATCAGCTCAAACTCCTGCCCAGTGCAGCAAGGGTAAGATGCAATCATGCTTCCTCAGGGTGCCTTTGTGCTCAGGCAGAGCAGGCATTTTGCAGTCGGTCTCCTTGCAGCAGAACACTGACAAAGCTGGCTGCCAACTCCAAGTATAACGTGTCACTTCAATTCCCAGCCTCCAGGGAGACCCAGGCCCCTAGAACAATGGACACATGCCAAACAATTGCTGTAATTCAAGGACGTTTTTGCTCACCAAACTGAAGGCTTCTGGCTCCAGTCCTAAGTTCTTTGCCATGAGCCAGAAGGACTGGTAGCAGAAGTTAGGATTACTCGTTCTTGAGGAACCAAGAGTTAAGCTCTTCCAAAAGTGACAGGGGCTTTCTGAGGCACTGCTAAAGGAAAGACTTGTGGTCTAAGCCAAATGCTCTCAGTGTGACAAGGCAGAAAGAAAGCAGGGACAAAGTATTTGTGAAGGAAGGTGAGGAGAAATATACTGAAAATTCTTTGGAAAGAGGGAGATAAGTAATAAGGCACAAAGCAGCTCCCCTTTCCTTCCATTTCATATGTAGCTCTGCCCAAATGAGAAGTCCCACCTTATTCCCAGCTTTGTCTATTCTGTACTCTAAAGTAGGATAAACCATTTGGCAATTCAATCCCAGGGACTGTGGAGAGACACATGAAGTAAAGCTCTTCCTAAAGCAAGCCTCTGGCTTCACCTCTTCCAGCATCACACAACAAGGGCATCTGGGTTAGGAGCTGAAAATAATAGCTCCCCTAAGGCTGCAAGCTGGTAACTAATACTCACCCTCAGCTGTGCTCCCTCCCAGGCACACAAGCAGAGAGAGTTGTGGGTTTTTTTTAAGTAGTTGTTAGAGATGGATTTTTCTACACACCCTCTCCACTGAGACCCCCAGATTCTCTCCTCTAAAGCAGACAAGATGCATTTCACCATTAATTCAGCAAAGCAGGTCCTCAGGGTTGTGAGCAGATACTTACTTTAGCTATGGATGTGCAGAGAATGTCATGTTCCAGGAAGAATTCCTCAATGGCAAATAAGGCATTCAAGTGATCTGACACCCGTTTTATGTAGTTCTTAAACAACGGGGTCCAGTTCTTCAACAGCTGCAGGGGAGAAAACACACAAGAGCTCCTCAGCTATGATATGGATGTGTGCTCTCAGCCCTGCTTCTCAGCTGCATTGCACCACAAGACTGACCCAGGGAAGCATTTTAAGAAACCATTCAGCTGGCCCCTTAGTATTTGTCCCACTTTGTCCACAAAACAGATGCTGCGCCAGAGGAGGTTTAGGCTGGATGTTAGGAAGAAATTGTTCACAGCAAGAGTGATTGCCCATTGGAATGGGCTGTCCAGGGAGGTGGTGGAGTCACCATCACTGGAGGTGCTTAAAAAGAGATTGGATGAGGCACTTAGTGCCATGGTTTAGTTGATCAGATGGTGTTGGGTTGGACTCGATCTCGAAGGTCTTTTCCAACCTGGTTAGTTCTGTATTCTATTAAGTCTCACATATGCAGACAGGATGTGGTTTGACTAAGCAGCTTTCTTGGTTTTCCCTCTCTGGATGGAATGCTAGATTATCACAATAAATGTGTTTAATGGACTCTGGTACTCAAAGAAAATCACTTCACAGCAAATGAATAAGGAGAGGTACACAAACCTTCCTAGAGCAGCTGACATTCCAGTGGAACTTTTCTTTCCAAGCAGAAGAGAAAATAAGAGAGAAAAAAGGTAGTGCCAGGATAATTACCAGCTGAGTAGGGGTGGCTATTTTGCACTGTCCAGTGTGCAGTGGAGCAGCCCCTAAGTGCAAGTCACACCTCTGCTGTGTGCCTACAAGCTTGTTTGAATCTGGCAGTGTGCTGCAGGGAGTGGGAAGGATGAAGGGCAAGAAGTTGATCTCAGTTCCCTCCTTCAAAGCTTATTTTTTAACAAAGTCTTTAGGTTAGTGATTTTGGTGCTGCCTCTTCAAACTGTCTTTGTCAGAGTCCCTCACAGCTCTCTCACTTGTATATATCTGGAAAGCAAATGGCAGGGAAAGCTCAGCAAACCAGTACAGCCTGATTCAATCCTGGGACAGGTAATAAAGAGAAACCCCTGTCCATAACAGGTATCAGAACTAGGATGAGGTAGAAAAATTCCTTGTTGGCTACATCATGACTATACTACCCTACAAAAACACTGCAGGAAATTAAATCAGAGTTCTACATCTTTTTAAATTGATTAATTCAACAGCAGGCATTCCTGCAGCTACACCCCTGGCACACCCATACAGAGACTGTGTTTACTGTGCCTTCAACACTGCCTCTTTACAAAGCACATCTGGTCTGTTTTGAAGGGAAACAGATAATTCTCAGGGGCCTGGGGAGTGATGAAGAAGCTCTGAGTCACCTACACTTAGAGTTAATCAACATTATTCTGTCCAGGACAACTGTTAGTAGCTCTGCCAGAGGGAGAATTCCAGGACACACAGTGGAGCTAGAACCCAGACTAGTGTGAACTACCAAAGATAGCCTGGTACTAGGAAACAGTGCTCAGCTTTTCCACAGTACTACACTCCATCACCTCTTCAGACACATTTGCTATGCAACCACACTGGAATTTGCATGCCTCAAGAAAAAACAAAGAAGGGGATTAGAACAAACATCTGTATAATAGTACATAGACCAGCTTAGGGAGCAACAGTAACAATGCAGAATGGTCCTAATCATCATGGTATCACAGCAAAAATACTAAGGGTTGCACGGCATATTTCCAGAAAGCATTTTAGCCCTTAGCAAAATGCTTAATCCTAAACTCTCCCCTCTTCTACAACCATCTCCTGCATTCTTATTATCCTTTGGAATTATTCACCTCAAATGTAATAAATCTACTAGGAAGTTCCTTCCAGGCTAAGAAATATTTTGTAATTCTTTTCAGTGAATGCCTTTAAATCATAAGCAGGCACAAGAAAACAAAACATACCATCTCAGGTCAAGAACATGCACTGTACTGCAGGTAACTGGTGCTAATGGGGAAAGCAGAGCTCAGTCCCACATGAAGGCCCTCTCAAAAACTAATCTATGACCCTGTATAAAGAGAGAGGCTGTTTTGGGAGTTTGATGAAAGCATAAACTGGGCAATGAGAAGCTTGCAATTAGTTTATACTAAACAGAAGACTGAAAAACCATGAAAAATATGTGACAAAGAGTCCTACAGACAAAACTGTAACTTTTCAGGCTTTGACTAAACTTGGGTAACTCCTCAAAACAATCTACAGTCTAGAGAAAGCAATTCCTCTGACAGGTTGATTCATTTTCCATCAGATATGGCCACCTTAGCCTTAAAAGAAGTTTGTGATCTGCTTTTCTTTTGTCAGAAGGTCTGTCTGGATGCCAGGCCTATTTTACCCTTACCTCCAGCACTGAAAACCATCATGAAGCAAGTGCAGAGCACAAAGGAAAAAGCTCTAATTCCAGCCCATTACACCATACCAGCAGCTGGCCTGACCACTATAAATTGTTTCAGTGAAAGCAGAGACCCAATTGGTCCCTGAGTAAGGGAATCCACGTGGTGTTCACTTGCCTTGGAAAGAGTACAGCTCCCTAACAAAAAACCTACAGAGGTGTAGCACACTAGGCAGCAGTGCAGACCCTGGCCAGCTCAGCAAACTGAACTGCTATACTGCCTCCCTCAACTGTCTCCAGACATCCTCACCTACATAACCTTGTTTGATGCTGCTTCAGTGACAACAGACACAGTGTTCAGTTTGTCAGGAGCTTCGGCCATGTTTGTTCAAGTCATGTCTGCAGTCCTAGGACAGGTCTGGTTTTCTACCCCATCTCTGCTTTACAACTTGTACAAGAGCCACACAAGACATTGGACATTCATTGAACTGGGTAACTGTTTCTCAAGCCTCTGTGTTTCATCTGAAAAATACCCATGGGCATATCCTTTTCTGAATGCTTGCTTCCAAAAAATTGCTGCAACACTTCAGAGCCTCATGCTCACAGGCCAGCACTTCAGAGCACATACCGTGGTTTCAAGTCAAACCATACCTCATAACTAAGGCATTTTCACAGTTTCCCCTCTTGAGCTGTCTGGGACCACTCTCCCAACACTCCTACACAAGTAACTGATCTCCCCCACCATCTTTTTGTCAGAATTGAGCCATGAAGAGAGTGAGAAACAAAAACCAGTTCTCTAAAGTTCAGTGGGCTCATGCTATTCACCACCCTCAGAACACAAGTGTCCCCATCTCCTACAAAATAACAGTTTGCCATACATAAAAGCAGCAGCAGCAGCTCTCAGCCTAATACAGCTACTGAGCGAGGCAGCTTCAGCTGCACAGCCCACACATTTCAGCCACACGCTGCTTCAAGTCCAACACCTGCTCTAATGTTCTCTTCAGTCTTCCTTCTTCAATTCTCTTCTCCTAGGACATGACATACTATTCAAGAAAAATATTCTGGAAACAGGAACAAAAGTAAGCAGAATTTGAACAGAGTGAACAGCAAAATCTCACTAAGCCATCTGATGAACTGAGCAGTTCACATGGATGTCTCCTACAGAAGACATCTCCATGCATCCAGGAGATGAATTAAGTGCCATGCTTACACTGACATAAGGAAGAGTTAGTTTTCCATCACTGCCCATCAATTGAAAGCACATACTGCCTCAGAGACATGATTATGAGGGTGCCTGGTGTTCCTCTTCAGCTCCACCTCCTAAAACCCCCAAACTAGTCCTTCCCAAACCTGTGAGACCCATTCATTCTGAAAAAGCACCTTCAACCTGTAGAGTTTGCAAACTCAAATGCAAAAATGGGCTGCAGTAAAGAGTCAAAGATACAACAATATCTTCAGCTTGGATTAACAAAACCGCTAATGACTGCTTTTTAAAGCAGATCCTGCCCTATTTTGTCTCTCTGAAGCCAGGAAATAGAAATCATTCTCACTCAGTTATCCATCCCATCTCTTTAGAGAGACAGTGGGACCCTGTCTCTTCCCTCAGAGGACAACAACATCGTGCCTTTGCATTTGGCTGGAAAAAAACTGGCACCAATTACAGTATGCAGATAAATAAGACCTTGGAAAGGACCTCACTGGGAGAGGAGTGCTCCCTGCTGCTGCAGGGACAGGGCTTATGATGGGTTGGTACTGGGTTCTTGGAATGCAAGCCTGCAAAGATGTCTCTAACAGTTATCCTTTTTTTTTGTTTTACCCTTTTTCCTACAAGTGATGCATTCCTACTGTCACAGACAGAAAACAGAAACAACCACAGGTACTTAGGTAGAGCTCCTCACATCTATAGACTCAGCTGAGTTTCATCAAGCAGGTACAATAGTTTCAGTCCACTTTTACTCCTACAGAAGACAAAGACCCTGAAAGACAATGTCTGGAGTGGCTTCAGGCTTAACCAAAATGAATTCTCAGCCAAGAACGACCAGGGGCATCCAGATCTACACTCTAGGAGAGAAGTCCAAAGAAGAACTAAATAGAGCAGGACTCACAGGAAGTAACGCTGAGAAATAGCTCTGGGAGTCCAAGTTTGCATCCAGCTGCTGTAGAGGGAACTCCAGGATCACTTTACTGAGCACCTGCATCATCTCCTTCAGGCCAATGTTATATGCATACCTGTGAGGAAAAAGGCAACCCCCCCAAAAATTTCACACTGTCTGATCTCTGCAGACTGCAGCTCTTCAGAGACAGAGCAAAAAGTTTGATTTCCATCTTCCAGACTTCTTGGTTTGGGTTTTGGAATACACAGGCAATAAAACCACTTTACATTGCAGCAGGCCCTGCAGAAGGTTACAAATCCTGACAATCTGCTGCCACAGTGGAACAAGTGAGTGCAGGGACAGCACACTCACTGTTTCTAGAGTGCTGCAAGAACACTGCTGTGCAAAAGGGAAACAGCTTCGTATTTGAGAAATAGCAGGTAAAAGCCACTTTGATTACGTGTTCCAGACTCGCTGCTGTAGAAACAGAGCAGACAAGCCCCGGCGCAGCACAGCCCCAGCTGCAGGCAGCTGGCTGAATGTTGCAATGCACAGAGCAGCAGCCCCTGCAGGAACTTACAGGCAGCCTGTGCCAAGAATTGGCTTGCTCGCTCCAGTCCACAGTTACTTAATAGCAATTCAATCTCTTGTTACAGAATTGGGGCAGGAAAAGCCTAAACGCCCAGGACGCTACAGATGCAGCTGGTGCTCTCCATCAACTCCTGCCATCATTCAGTCATGATCTCTAGCCTGCATTTCTCATGCTCTGTACTGTTAAAGCTAATTAAAAAGCAAACATGGGTACTCACATGTCTGTCCTTTTCTTTCTAGATCTGCTGACAAACCCAACTGTTTAGCATAAGGGACAGGATCCCTAAGGGAACACTCACTTGAGGGAATTGATTTCCAGAACCAAGTTGTCACAGGAAATGTTTTCTTCTTCACCCCTCTGTAATGTACCCAGAACCTCATTCTGGAAAACTAAGAAAAGAAAGGACAAATAGTCAAACATGAGAAGGAAAAGCACAGACTCTTCAAACTGTTCCTTAATGAAGAAACTATGCCCTTAACAAAGGAAGCATTCTGGCAGAGATATCTGTTTGTTCTCTGTCAGATGTCACAAACCCACATCAACTGTATGTATAAAGAGCAGAATGTAATTCAAATAAAGGAGACAACCTGCAGGGTAGCAGTTGATCTATCCACACAAACCAGTACAAAGCTGTTTACCTCTGCAACCTTTCAGAGCAGAGTTTCTATTATACTTTCATAATGCAGCCTTTTCTATTCACAAACTTCATCTCCCCCTAACTAAAGATGTGAATTCAAACCTGAAATTCATTGTTGTAATTTCCTTTGGATAGATATTTTCATGTGAAGAAGCTTTTGTTTGTTGTTGATTTTTCCCCAGTTCATCTTGAGCCCCTTTCAAATCCAGGTAAGCTTAACACAACAAAAAAGAACACCAAAATGCATCTGGCAAACAAGGCAGCTCCTACTATGACATTTAATTCTCCAGTACAATTACAGCAGTGAGCTGCCCATGCAGGGAAACTCTGCTGGACCTTCACCCAATCTGAGGCAATAACACTGCCATTTAAACAGATAACTTGGGAAGGTCACTTTCATAAAGACCCAGTGATCAAGAGTGACAAAGATGATCTTTGTCTCACTTCTAATCCTTGGCTGCCTCGAGTTAACACAACAGCAATTCAAGGAACAGTGAAGAAGTCTATAGAGAAAGAAGGAAGTGAGGTCAGGAAACATATTCTAGACATCCACAAAGTTTTCAATATCCTTAGAGAAAGCAACATGAATTTCACACTCACTGCATTATTGACAGATTCCCCATACCTCTTAACAGCCCATCTCTCACCTTTGATGTCATCCAGCTGAGGGGATGCTGCCCGACTGTCTGGCTCCTCAGAGCCCATGCTCAGGTCGCTGTCTGACTCGCTCTCTTCCTCTGAATGTATAGCTGGGCCTGACACAGAAGGGAAGATGCAGATTCAGCACTCAAAAGCTGCAGATGTCTTATGCTTGAGGAACTAGGTGCTCCAGGGACTTCCCAGCTGAGTCAGCAACTATCTGTCCTTGCAAGGAAATTTCCACTTGTATATCCATATGACTAGATTCCCCCCTCCACTCTGCCCTAGTGAGACCTCACCTGAAATATTACATGCAGTTTTGGGCTCTCCAGTTCAGGTGGGACAAGGATCTATTCAAGAGAGTCCAACAGTGGGCTATGAGGATGGTTAAGGGACTGGAGCACTGCCTTATGAGGAAATGCTGAAAGACCTGAGGCTTTTTAGTCTGGAGAAGACTGAGAGGGGATATAATAAATGTATATAAATATGGTCTAGTTGATTAGTGTTGGATGATAGGTTTGACTTGACAATCTTGAAGGTCTTTTCCAACCTGGTTAATTCTATTCTATTCTGTCTGAGGGCTGGATGCCAAGAGGGACAGGACAGGCTCTTCTGGCTTGCACCCTATGGTAGGACAAAGGGCAATGGATATAACTACAGTGCAGGAAGTTCCACCTCGGCATGAGAAGGAACTTCTTTCCTGTAAATGTCACAGAGCACTGGAACGGGCTCCCCAGAGAGGTGGAGTCTCCCTCTCTGGAGACTTTCAAGCCCTATCTGGATGTGTTCTCATGTGACCTGCACTAGATTATATGGTCCTGCTCTGTCAGCAGGGCTGGACTCGATCTCCAGAGGTCCCTTCAAACCCTTACCATCCTGTGATCTGCTGCAGAGGGAATGCTGCAGCTGGCACTAGGATAATGGGACTTTAAGAGTCTGCAGGCAGACAACAAAGGACAGGGACAGAAGGAAATGCATTTTGCGCAGGCTGCTGACTCACGATGGAGCAACGTCAGCAGAAGCTGGCACTGTCAGGAAGAAAGCCTGAGGAGTAGCCAAAGCATATTCCCTCTAAGGGAGGGCCAACTACTTTGTAATGCACCACTTGCAGCACAGACAGCTGTGTGTGTGAGTGTCAAAGGTAAAATAAATGTCTTCCAGAGAGCACATTTGGTCCACCACCTGCTTTCACCTCTCACCTTGCCTCCACACACTAAGTTTCCTGGAGTCAATCTGCTTCATGAAACCCAGGTGTTACTCTAGACATAATTATCAGTGTCCCACTCAGCCAGTTTCTCTGACATGGGTCTGTCTGCCCATCCTCAGGGCACTTCCTCACCCCATAGGCTTTGTCTCTGCTCTTCATCCTCTTCATTCTTGTCATCTGCTTTCCAGAGGTAGCCTCTGCCCTCTGAGCCTACATCCTTTTTATTGTAACCTGAAAAAGAAGCAGCAATTAGGAGGTAGATGTACTGGACCTGTTTACAGGCAAACCTGCTTATTACTGCCCCCAAATATCCTTCACCAAGAGCTGGGATTCCTGCAGATTTCACCTCTTGTAACTTGCCTTGACAAGTGAATTACTTGCCCTTAGAGCAGCAACATTCAGCTGACCATGTTTAGATGCCTCAACAAAATCAGACTGGTAGAAACAGCATTTCACAAGGACAAAGTCCTTGGACACAGTCCAGGTACAAGGACATGGATCTTGCAACCTGCCTGGCACTGCACATCTCTCCCACCTTCAGCTTATCACCTCCTGCAAGGCTCCTCCTCTAAGAAAAATGAAAAATAGCCTAGTCTCTGAAAATTTTAATGCTGGAGTACTAAAGTATACCTCACTGTCCAACCAGCACCAAACATCCTTGCTTGCCTTACTGAAAACACACATTACAAGCTGAATGTGGCACTAAGCTCCAGCCTGGCACTGCAGTCCAGAATGAGGGAGAGAAAGACCTCAAAAGATCATGGAAGGCAAAGCCCTTTGCATAGCCAGAGTGCACAGAGCTAGAGACTCTCATACCTTTCAGCTTCACTTTGCTTTCCTCCTTGTTCACACCAGAATCATCACTGAACTGGTCATCATCCTCTTCCTCCTCATCTGGTGGGTGCAGAGAGATCACTGTGCCCTCAGAAAGAATGATGCCAGGACCCACTACCACCTGCAAATATATACAACATTTCTTAATAAAGGAATACCCTGATTGCCTCCTTGTACCTCTAGGCACCGCTGCTTCACACAAGCTTTCTACTAACAAGTAAGGAAAGAAATGTTTTACAATGAGGGTGGTGAAACACTGGAGCAAGCTGCCCAGAGAGGAGATAGCTGCCTCGTTCCTGGAAAATATTCAAGGATGAGTTGGACAGGGCTCTAAGCAGCCTGATCTAGTTAAAGATGTTCACAGCTCACTGCAGGGAGACTGGACTGCATGACCTCTAAAGGTACTTTCCAATCCAAACCATTCTACAATTCTTATTACAACTGAACACATAGCACTGCTGGATCCCATCCCAGACTACCCCAGCCAAACAAAAGAAAGAAAAATGTGGGAGCAACAGCATGGTCTAGTCTAAGTCCAGTAACCTGTCAAGAAAGGCAGAAAGCAGAATAGATATAAATACAGCTCACCTGAGAAGAGAGGACACAGTGGGGCCTTAGCTTTACTTCCTCCTTCACTTCAGCTTCATCACAGACAACAGAATGGCAGATCTCCACATTATCTGCTATGTGTACTCTGTCCCAGAGAAAAGCTCCATCCAAAGTGACTTTATCACCTGTTACAGATCATGGAACACAAATATGTTGAACAAGGCAGTTGGCTGCTTTCTCACAATGCTGAGTCCAATAGAAAGCATCTTGCTGAATCCCAGTGCCCTTCGTGCATAACGAAAGCTAGATTAATGGTAAAAACAGGACTTAAAGGACTATGGCCACTCCTTACTAAAAGCTGAAAGGGAAGTTTGCTCTCTCCAGAGACTTAAGTTGACAGTACCCACTGACACCTTGGCTTTACATAAGTACAGCCAAACTGCAGAAAAATTCCAGCCAAGACTAGGAAGGGGGAGCACCAGGCAGCTCACAAAAGCAGGGACAGATGTCCCTCATTGGTAGGATGTGGGTGGGCAATACCCCTACCTTAGTGATGTTTCAGCAGTGGAGAATGCATGACCAACTTACTCACATGAAGCACCTGCTACCTTTCAGCATCATTATGGTACCCTGAACACTGATCTATTTCCAAGCTTTTCTCCTTTCTTCCCATCAGAAGTGAACTGGTACTCACCTATCATCTTCTCTAAGAGGCAAATGCTTTAAGAACTAAACCCCAACAACCTGTGCCCTTGCCTGGCTAGACTTGCTCGTCCCCAGGCCCGCACTCACCTATCCGGCAGTTCTGCCCAATGATGCTGTTGGTTATGGAGCAGTTGCTGCCGATGACGGTGCCCTGCCCGATGAGCACGTTCTCCCGCAGCACACTGCCGTGGCCGAGGCTGACGTCCACCCCTCGATAGATGTTGTGTTTAGAGTGGGTGTAACTCTGATTCTTGTCATCAGTGAAGTTCATCTCTGGAGTCAGAGGGTAAACCCAGCGCCGGATGATGTCAGAGCACACAGCTTCGTACATGAGCAGGTTGCATATGTGGGCACCATACTCTTCTGTCGTTACGTGCATGTGGATCTGGTTCCCCAGGACCTGGAGACAGGCAGGAGTGCGTCAGGAGATTCTCTAAGGCAATGGACTAGGATCTCCCTTGTAGCAACCCACTGCTCACCTCCTCATTTACCAAGAGGCCACGCACAAAGTCATCCCGTGTCTGGTAGTCAAAATTGTCTGTGAACAGCTCAGCCACCTGCCAGGAATAAAATAGAAGGAAATAATCTAGTTAGCAGAAAACATTGCCAGGGAAGCCAGACAACTGATAGCTGTTCAGTAGTTCTCAGGAGCAAAGTTATGCAGTACAGGATAGTGATGCTCTTGCCTGGAATATGCATTTGATTCCTTCTACTGGGAGTGTTGGCCTTCCCAGTTCCTTCTCCTAATAGAGACTATGAACCGATTCTGGTTTGCAGGAAGGGCTAAGCATTGCTTTAGCATCTGCAAGCAATCACTCTGTAGTTTTGCTCCCCTAAAAAAGTTGCAGAGCAGCTTTTTCAGATGTGGAAGAAAGGTTAATAAACCTAGGCTGGAACAACCCCAAAGGTTACCCTAACATGGTAGCAGCTTGCAAGAACTGATACTTTTCCATAGCACAGCCATCACCTCTGCTCCATAGATGTTACTGTACTTTAAGTGAAATTGCTTATTTTTCAGCATTGTTTCATCCTGTGCCACATCAGCCAGTCTACCAAAGCATCCACTGTTTAGTTTAGCTGGGGCTTGAGCAGCAGATGGCAGATGCAGACTGAGCACCCACACAGTCCACAGAGCCAACATCACATGATGACTGAGGCTCTCATTTCAGTCATTAAGTACAGCTGGGAGTTCTGTCTTCCAAACCTAGTCTACTGAAGCCACATGCAGCTCCTGCACACCAAGAGGGAAAAAGGAGTGGTGAAAATTGAATTTTGGACCCTCAGAAGGACAGAGCTCACCTGAGGAGAGCAGATGCTGATATGACAATCCAGCAAGTCATGGCGCACCTCAACGTTCTCGATATTGCTCTGGAACAAACTCTGAAAGAGGGAAAAATTCAGATGCTACAAGTGCTTCATGTAGTACTGAGCCCCCCAGGCCCTCTGCAAGTCAGGGACAGTATCAATTGAATTATTAAACTGGCTGAAGTTCTGAGTATCAGAGAAATCTACACTGAGACACAAGCTTAGCAGGCACAGCCTGGTGACACACACTGCTGCATGTCAGTCAGCAGAGGCTGCTCTCATCCCTTGTACTTCTAACAATCACTCTTCCTCCAGGAAGCTCCTTACCTTAGTCACAGGGAGTTACTGTACCAAGAACACTAATATAGCAAAACACTATGTTAATAGCTTCCATACTCCTTGTAGATTTTTACAGCTGTAGGGTTCTTCCTGTTTGGTTTCCTACAGTGATTTGTGCTTTCAGTTGAATGTGAAAAATAATCTGATGATTAGGGGATGAAAATGCCATATGATCACAGTTCTGAGTTGAAAACAGGAAAGGGACCATCTATATGACTAAAGAAAGAACCTCTGCAGGCACTGAGCATTTACCACATTACTAGGTGCAGAGTACAAGCAGAGACGATGGGAATTACTACCCCCTTCCACATTCTGTTGCTTCACCCCGTGCCACTTCAAAATGCTTTGTGGACCATAATGGCAGATGAATCCCAAATTCTGAACCCCCTTGTTTCATGTGGAGAAAAGGTATTCAGTACATGCAAAAGCTGAACTGCCAGAAGTCCATCTGCCCAGCTTCAAACTCTGAAATAAATCCCAAACGTGTGTCCCAGCACAATTCCACCAAGCCCCCAACAATGGTTAAAGTGGAAAAAGAGGCAGTTTACCAAGTTACTTCCTATCATCATCTGTTCCTCCAAAAGAAGCAGCAATCACAGTTCCCCAGCCCTTACTGAAGGAGGACCTCCTCCTCGACATGGGCTACATCATGACCTCTGCCCTTTTCTACTTGTCAGGTACCAGACGTACCATAGGAAAGCGGAAGCGTTTCAGCCCCTGGGTTCTCTGGTAGTGAAGGACACGGTTTGTGGCACTGTCCATAGCAATAATAATGTCGTCCTCTTTGCACCTGGCATGGTGACCAGGGGAGGACTCCTTGAATATCATTGTCATCACAGAAACATTCTTCTCCATCTTACGACGCAACCTGAAAAAGAGAGGCAGAACATGAAAATCACTCTTCAGAGAGGTAAAGCCCAGAGTCCCTGCACGTCTGGCAAGCGCACACTCTGTCAACACCTACTTGTGCTCTTCCAGGGCTCTGGAAATATTGAAATTGGAGACAACATCTCCAGTGACGAGAATGAAGTCAGAACGAACAAGGGACTTGGCATCGACATCTCGCAGCACGTCGCCAAGGGAGCGGTACAGGTCAGAAGTCACAAAGCGCACCGTGTTGGGCGAGGTGTGGCGACACCACTTGGACTTTCTGCAAGGAGGAAAACACATCAGGAAGAAACACCTCTCCTATGAAGAAAGACTGAGAGAACTGGGGCTGTTTAGCCTGGAGAAGAGAAGGCTGAGAGGGGATCTTAACAACATCTATCAATATTTGATTGGTGGGTGTCAAGATGAATGTGCCAGTCGCTTTTTGGTAGTGCCTAGTGGTAGAACAAGGAATGATGGGTAGAAACTAGAACATGGGAGGTTCCACCTCAACTCAAGGAGACACTTCTTTACAGTGAGGGTGACAGCACTGGAAGAGGCAGTTCAGAGAGGTTGTAGAGACTCTTCTTCTGCAGACTTTCATAACCAGGCTGCATGCATTCCTATTTGGCCTGCCCTAGGTGATCCTGCTTTGACAGGGGGGGCTGGACTCAATCTCTGGAGGTCCCTTCCAACCCCTAATGTTCTGTGATATTCCTACAGAGAACACACTAAGACACAGTGCCTCAGTGCACATCCCGTCTATAAGTGATCACAAGGGGAATCCTACCACAATGAGGCCACTACTGATAGGCAGAGCTGTGCACACATACACAGCAGGTGAGCCACAGAGGGCCAGATTTTGAAACCACAGCTTATGGAAACTTAGGAAACCCAACTCCACTGTGAGCCAAAGAAGGAAAAGTTACACAAAACCTCAGCTTTTTTTTTGTTTTCACAGAAAGCAGTACCTCCTGCAGGGAAAACACTGCATGCTTCACTTTAGCTTGCAAACCTGCAGCATGCAGAGGCAAAGGTGTTGAGAGAGCTGTTTCGGTGCTGCACAGCACACCAGGGCAGGGCACAACGCAAAGGGCAGTACTCTAATTTACATGGCTACCCACAGGAAAGCCTTGCTTTTAGATAGGAAAAGTTAAATGCCAGCATAAATGTAGTCTCAAGGCACTAAACCCTTCCACTCCTTCACAGGAATGGTGCTTTTAGAGATGTGCTAGGAGTCAACTGAGAAAAGTCACCTCTTGCACACAGCTTTCATCAGAAGGATCAGTGAGACCTTTGAGGCTTGTTGGAAGACAGAGGACTCCTTTCATGACAAAGCTTAAAAAGAAGAAGAGATTCTTACTGTAAATGCTCTTTTATTTCAGCTGACTTCCAACAGCAGAAGACAAAGGTTTCCTCCACTCCAGTTGCTGTTAGGAACTCCAAAGTGTAGTCAATCATGGCCACATTTGCCATAGGTAAAAGAGCCTAAAAAAACCCAACATGAGAAAACATAGAGAAGTTGAACAAACACTCTGTACTTCAACATCAGCAACAGCCTCAACCAACCTGAGGATATAATAGCATGGGTAGTACTAGAAAAATAACACCTTTTATCAAAACATTTAGAGTTGAGCTAAACAGCAAGAGCTAGTTTCTGATCATCTACAGGGGTAGATGCTAATTCAGAGAGGAAGGCATGAAAAACCAAAGCCAAAAGAATCCATAAAGTTATCACACACAAAACTCTTCAAGAAGACTCAGCTAAATGAAAGACTGGGGGGGTGGGAATTAAATCCCAGAGTGCTGATTCCCTGACTCAGGCTTTAACTGCTTCAAGAAAAACCTGTCAGACATGAATGATGAAGCCACAGGAATATGAGTGTCCAGAATTAAACAAGTGGGGGGAAACACAACCTAAAATGAAGCCAAGCCTATTGACCTGAGATTCGAGGCACATTTTTATTCCAAGTTACTGATTTACAACTGAGTGATCTCATACTATTCTTTAATTAATTTTCTGTGCTGTTTTGTTTCAGGCCTAAGCTTGCATGTATAACTATGGCCATCACAAACATTTAATCAGCAAATGAAGTAAGATAATTGTTCAGACCTAAGTTCTTCATGCGTTCTCTTTCCTTTAACATACAGCCTTCAGTTAATTAAAGTGCTTTCCCCTCATCTATTTTTCTGGTCATATTATTTTACCCATTGCTGCTGGCACGAATAAAGACTTCGTTTCTTTCTTCTATCAGACACAAACCTGCCCCAAACTGCTGCTGTTCCTGCATCAGCGACAGACAGAAAGCAAACAGCGCTGTTTGCCCTGCCATATGGAAAAGCAAAAGGCACCAGCGCAGCAATTAGATCCTCTCTGCCACTGCAGCGGGGAATATAAACTCTTATAAGCAAGAACTGGTCAACGGTGGGGCTGCCCGAGCCCGGGGCGGATGGGCCGAGCGGCACCTGCCAGGGGCGGCTGGGGGGACTCGCCGTCTCGAGTCTGTCCAGGTCTCTACTGGCGGGGCACGCCGCGACCCCAAGCTCGACCATCACCTTCCCTCAGAGGGCTGCTCCCTCCATCCCTCCAGGCACTCGAGGCAGGTGGCCCCAGAAGAACCAGCCTGGAACAGGGGGCAGCAGGCAGGGCAAATTTCTTACCCGTGGTCGGTCCTTGGAGATAGGGAAGAAGCGGCGGTTGAAGCTGTCGGCGACCAGCACGGCCTGCAGCGGGGGCGGCGGCTCCTCCTGCGGGTCCGACCCGCGGGCAGCCCCCGCGCCAGCCCCCCGCCTCGCGGTACCGCGGGCCGCCATCTCCTCACGCTGCCTCAGCTGCCGCCTTCCGCTTCCGGGATAGCGCCGGAAGCAGCGACGGGAGCGCGGCGCGGCCAGAAGAGCGCGGCGCGGGGGCGCGCCTTGGGGGCTGGCAGCAGGCCCGGCCGCGGAGTCCTAGAATCGTTTTGGTTGGAAAACACCGAGTCCAATCGTTAACCCAGCACAGCCAAGCCTACAACTAAGCCATATCTCGAAGCATCCCATCTACGCAGCATTTCGATCCCTCTGGTGACAGTGGCAGCAGCACTTCCCCGGCCAGCCTGCTCCGCAGCTTGACAGCTCTTCTGGCAAAGACCTTTTAGCAAATGCACAACGCAAACCTCCCCTGGTGCAAACTGAAGCCATTTCCTCTCGTCCTGTTGCTTGGGAGAAGAGACCAATCCCAACCTGGCTGCTACCACCTTTCAGGGAGTTGTGGAGAGTGAGGAGGTCTCCCTCAGCCTCCCTTTCTCCAGGCCAAACAACCCCAGTTCCCTCAGCTGCTCCTCATAACACTTGTGCTCTAGATGCACCAGCTTCACTGCCCTTTAGACACATCCCAGCAAAGAGCATGAGCCATCAGTCCAGCAGAACGCAGGGCAGTGTCCAGCAGACCCAGGGCAGCTCCAGGCCGGCTGCATGAGCTCCTCATTGCCTCCTCAGGCTTCCTCCCCATCCATCAGCAGCTGCGTGGAGGGGATCCACCACTGCCAAATGATCTTCCTCAAGCACAGTTGTGGGAATAAGTCACTTGCACAGGCTGTGGCAGTGCTTCTTGCCTGTGCCTCAGGAGCAGGGGAGAGGTGTTTTGACCAGCATCCCCCAAGCAGGGAGAGGGTGGAGAGCAGGGCAGCGTTCCCCATCATTACAGGACATGGCCAGGATCCAGTGAAGGCAAGTGGAAAGCCTCTGTATCCTACATATAGTCATTTCCAAGATGACCTCAGGTATGTGTAGTACTTTGATGCAAGCCTAAGTATTTCCAGTTCAGGAAAAAAGTTGTATTTTCTTGATATGTTTCCTATCTGTGATGTGCTTCTGTTGGGTTTCTAGATGTCCATCCATTGCTTCTGCCTTCAGCCTTGCCATGCACCATCCCTTCATCATTCACACTTTTCATCCAGGAGTGACCATCAAAACCCACAGTTCCCAAGAGACCTCTTGAAACCTGTCCAGAGACCCTTCCAGAGAGGAGGAGAGGAGAGAATACATGTCTTCTGGGGATAGGGATGGCATTTGTTGTCCCCCAGCTTGGAGAAGCCAATGCAGCTTGGGTGATGCAGGTGATGGTGTTTGGCTGTGCCCTCTGCTCAGACACTCTCAGCTTTATGCATCCTGATCTCCCTAGCCATCCTTGCCCCAGCCCAGGCTCTGCCCTCATGCAGGTCTGGTGGTTGCTCCTAATATGCTTCACTATTAGCCTGGCCCTCAGAGAGGGACTGGCCACATATAGTCCTTAGCACAGAAAGTGTGCCCTCAGCTGAATCCTTCCTCTGCTGCCTGTCACAGGTGCTGCAGACCCTCTTACCTGGTGTAGCTCAAGGCAGCACTGCTGCCTGCTCAGTTTTCACTGAGAGAAAACTGTATTCAAAACCAGGAAAACAAGTTGAGCTATTTCCTCAGGTTGCTCCAAGCAGGCTGGCAGCAGGAGGGAAGTGGAGATCCCTGAGCTTGACAGCAAGAGAGCCTTCAGCAGGGCTGAGTGCTTGAAGCGGGACATGGTGCGTACTGCCCTGCCCTGTCGTCATGCTTCTTCCCTCTCCACACAGGACAGGCATTCACAACCCCTGGCTTGTCACCTCCTGAGCCTTTGTAGTCCCTCACTCCCCATAACTGGATCCACTCTGATATCTTGCTCTGGTCCTTGCTACTCTCATCTGCTAGCAGCTCTACACCTATGCACTACCAACCAGCCAGAGACTGACAAAGTCCTGAGACGCAATTCAGCTGTGATCTGAGGCCCCTTCCCCAGGGTGGAAGGTGGCACACACTTAGCAGTCCGAGGTATCCAGTATGGTCTTTCCATCCTGGTGATGGGGAAAATTAAGGGAGGTACAACTTGACCATAGATGTACAGTAGTGTCCCAGTGTCATGGGCAGCCTGTATAGCTCCCATGGCACTTGGCTGGGTTGTGAACAGGAGAGTAGTGTAATAGGAAGCATGCAGCAGCTTTTAATTGGCTGAATTGCAGTTTCAGGACTGACTTAGTAGAAAACAGTTCTTCTCTGTCTCCTGAAGGACTCTGCAGCACTGGGTATTCCCTGAAATTTCCCTTATCAGTTAAAATGTTCAGGCACCATGCATCTGTGCCCTGTAGCTTGTGACTGAGCACTTGCTGTGCTGCACCTTGTGGCTGAGAAGCTTGACCTTAGCTAGTGATTTGGAAAACAGCAGCAAGGATGGACACAGTGAGAAAATAGAAACGAGCTGCCCCAGGGAAGTAAATCATCCCCATCCTTTTCAAAAATAGGTATCTGCATACCCTTGGGAATCCTGTTGCCTTGGCAAAGAAGATAAACCCGGAACTAAAGCTCCCAGATGGTTTCAGCCCAGGGGTTACAGCTTGAGGAGTGATCTGAGATGTGGATTTGTCATTGCCTCAGGGCAGGACAGCATCTTCTTTCTTGCTTACATAGCACTAAGGACACAAACAGCACCAGAAGTCTAGTCTGATCCAGCCAGCACAGCCACTGCCCGTGTCAGGACCGGGCACACCAGAGCTCGACAGGAGAATCAGCAGATTATCTGGCTAATTACATCCTGCTCTCTCCAAATGAGGTGGGTTTCCAAGACATTGCCCTGGTAAATTGGCAAGAGCAGGGGAAGGCAAATCAAGGTAATTGCTAATGAACTGAACTCCAAATGAGCCTGATAAATATTCCTTAGGCTCTGCAGACATGTTTCCCTCTGGCTTCACCAAGGACTTGCAAGCCAGTAGCACCCAGGCCAAACATTCCCTCAAGGAAATGTAATTCCAGGGGAGCTTTTAAAATTGAAATTATCTCACAAAAAATGAAATGAGGCTGCACAGGGTTAGCCTGGAGGTCTGTCTAGCCCAGTATCCCACAGTGGCTGGGCTGAGGAGTGGGAAGACCTATGTACTGTGGGGCTTTTCCTTACTCTCTCATCCTTGGCTACACCTGGACAGAGCATCATGGGGCATGGTGAGGAAACTCTGCTTTCTGGGGCATCCTCCCAGTCCCTGTTCCTGCATTTTTACCCCTTCTCTCTTTTCTGTTTGTTGTCCTCTCTGGGCATTTGGTTGCTTGCTGGCTCTTCCCTCTGCATAGACGATGGCCTGTAAGGCACTGGCAGACAGCTCCAGATTTGGTCCTGTTTCAGACATCTTTGGGGCTCCATGTTCATCACAGTTGAGTGGGACCTCTGTCAGAGGATCCTCAGGGAGGTGAGACTCTCAGTGAGGAGGATCATCTGCAGAGAGGAACCATGTACCTATCATGAGGCTGATTTCCCCTCACATGTCTTTCTTTGTGGCTAGAAGCTCTGATGCCTTTGGAGCATCCTTAGATGCAGAGCTATGGGATGTGTGTCATCTCAGCTCTAGGTCAGGGAAGCAATTAGTGCCTAAACTCAGCTCCTCCTGGCCCATGGCACACTGACAGGGAGCCTGGTTTGGTTGAGGCTATCCTCACATAGTGTCAGAGGTGACAGATACAGGCCATGAACTCTGGCACAGGGTGTCTGGGATCAGGGGGCTGTTCTGAGCTTACCCAGAATGGCTGATGCTCACTTGCCAGGTGTAGAAAAGGGTCTGATCCAAGCACTCTTAGAGATGCTCCTGCCCCTGGGAGGAGGGGTAGGCAACGACCAGGATGTGCTTATGTTGCCCAGCCCTCCTGAATGCCTGAATGGCTCTGTGCCTGACAGAAGATTTACCTGAGCACCAAACCTAGTCATGCAAGTAAAAAGAAGACTGCAGACCACAAGTAAGTCAGCAAACATGAAAGCCAGATGGACTCTGCAACCTGACCTTTCCATTTCACTCCCTCCTTCCCACACTGTGGGCTCCAGCCAAGCTGACAGCAGGGACACTGACTCACAGGCTATTCCTCTACTCATTGCTCTGGGCCTCTCTTGTGCTTCTCAGCAGAGGATTTCTTCTAGATGAGCTTCTGGTCCACCTCTGCTCTTGGCATCCTACTGCTCCTGGGTTGGCAGCCTTGAGAAGCACAGTCAAAGACACAAGGCTACCCTGTTTGCATCTCTCTGGTTTTCCACCTGCCCCGGGGTGCCATTTGCAAGAACTTCCTGCTGGCCCTTTCCACCAGTGAGATGCTGGGCACAGCAACCATTCACCTGCTGACAGGGAGGATGCATTACTGCTGCCTGAGCTCTGGGCTGCCACAGCACCCTGTAGCTCAGCTGCCCTGTGGTTCATGTTGCCCCCGTGACAGATGGGATGTGCAGCAATAAAGGTGGTTGCTGCACCAGTGTCTCCCCAGCTGCCAGAATATGGAGACAGGGCTGGAGGTGGGTATTACAAAGAGCAGAACATTCATGGTAGGCAGAGTGCAACAGCAAAGTGCTGCTGCTGGATGCTTATCTCATTCTGTTGGGTATCACACAGATATGCCATGCACAGGTATCCCTGGAGGGACAGAAGACAGCAAAAATGCCCCACTGCTTGAAGAAGGGATACCCATGTAACAGTCTGTCTGCCACTGACCAGCTCTGGCCAGAGCTCAGGAATGTGAAATGATAGGAGAGGCAGGAAAAACACAGTTAAGTCCCAGAGTAAACTCTCTAATGTACTTCTTCCCCTGAGCTTCTCCTGGACTCAGGCCCTCCCCTCACAGACACAGACTGGGCTGTAGGCTGTATTGCTCTGGATGTGTTCACTGAGTTTCCAGCCCTTTGCAAGCCTTGCTCCAGTTTCTGCCCCCTGCAATGGTTTTGCTCTCTCCCCATGGCCTCAGCGAACAACAGCTACTTCCAGACTCCCTAGGTAGCTCTTGGATGAAGTCTGTGTGATGGGGTGTATCTTTGAGGACACTCCTTCCATAATCCCTCACCAGCTGCTTTCCTGAAGAGAAACACCAGCCCCAAACCTATGGTGCTCATGTCCAGCTAACAGACATGGTCTTGCCCAGGTAACCATGAGGCAGATGCAGGGCTGAGGGTGTGCTGCTCTTCTACTGCTGCTCACATGCTGGCTCCATCCTTTGCCAATCCATCTCTCTGGTCACTCCCGGAGAATGATGAGGCTTCAGACATGGCAGGCACAAGGCTGGGGTCAGTGGCCATCTGGGCTTGACACATACTCCAGCCCCTAGAGGCAGCTGCCCTTCATGACTTGAAGCTGCTCAAGCCCAAAAAGCAAACCACATTTCCTTTTGGACACAGTGCTGGAGCAGTTACAGGAACCAGCACTCCTGATCACATGAAGATTACCTAAGCATAAACACCCAGGAGATCACTTTCTCCCTGAGCAAGGCTCATAAATCTACAGACCAATACTTCCCCTGACCTTTCTATGTCCCTGATTCAAACACCACTTTTTTGCACTGCTGCTCACTGGTAACATCTCCTTCCCTGCAGTCCCTGTCCTTCAGAGCCTACATTAGTCCAGGGTTTATCCCCTGCTTTGTGCTCCCCTTTGGCTCTGTACTGAGCCATGTCAAATGTGGCAGCAGCCCACCAGCAGGTCCTTTTCCCCAGTTCACTAGTACACAAATGGGGAAGTAGTAGAGCTGCCTCCTGATGTCCCAGCTAACCCTTTTCCAGCTCTGATCCATGTGCTTTCCTGGAGCAGAAGAAGCTGTGAGTAGCCCTTCTCCAGCAGGGGTGTAAGAATAGCCCAGAGAGGTTCACACTTTGATAATAACCATGCCTGCTAGGAAGGGGTTCATGGGCCTAGACAGAGAGAAAAAAACATCTCTTTTGGAAAGACAAAGGCTGAGAAAGACATGGGGCTGTGTAATCACAATCTTGGGACTGTGGGGATGGTTGGTGCCAGATTACATGGACAAGACCTGGTATATCATGCATCATGAAAAGGGAACCCACAAGTCAGTGCTGACAGGGCCATGGAGGGAATTCCCTGGCTCTAAACAGCCAAGGAAAATACCCAGGAGAAGGCTGACCAGCCACTCTGTGGCCAAGAGTGTAGTTTCAAGATCTTTCCAGTTGGCTTCAGGTCTTTCCCCACCACTGCTCCCTCCCATCCAGGGGCCTTTTGCCACTGACACAGCAGCCACCAGTAGGAACTGTTGCTCTGTTCCTGCTCCCTTGCTCCAAGATGGGGCTGCTCCACTCTCCTGTGTGAGGGCAAAGTTATTCCTCATCTTGTCCAGGGGAGGAAGAGGGCTCTTTCAGCGTGCCCCCCTGGCACAGTTATAGCCCTGCCTGAGGGAGATGCTGAAGGAGGAGTTCTCCATCCCTCTGCCTTCTCCCTGCTGCCAGTTCCAGATGCATCATTTCAGGAAGGAGGCAGCCCTGATTCCCACCGCTTGATCTGCCAGAAGCAAGGGGGAGCTTTGATCCAGACACAGCTATCTGTGCTCTGATCGCTGCCTTTTCTGCAACTGCCCTGTTCAGAGGAGAGGGCACATTTTCTTTAACCCTTTCTTCCCTTCGAGCCTGGAGCTCCACAGCAAAGGTACTTTTATCTAAGTGCTCAGTCCAAGAGGCTTCACATTTCCAGGGAGGGCTGGGAAACGTGTGATAGTCACTCTGCCATTTCAAGGACCCATTCAGTTGCTCATGCTCTGAGTTTTGGTTTAGAAAAACATTGTCTTGGGGCTGCCTTAAGATCTAATTAATAGAGAAGGGGAACTTTCCCAGGGGAACTCAGCAGCCCCCTTCCATCACATCAAAGCTGGTGAGAGATCACATTATCTTGACAGATGTTGTACACTACAGATCTGGTTACTGAACTTAGGTTTCCCATGCACTCACTCCAACACTTCTTTCAATTTGTCAGGGATAGATTTCAAACTGCAATATGCACATGGTTGCAGAAAAGTAGAAAGATGTAGCCTTTTCTGGTAGTGCAGATGTGCTGGTTCCAGCTCCAATAGATTAAAACAACAACAAAACAGTAGTGTATTGGAAACCAGCAAAAAATATATCTTGGATTGGAGGTTTCTTTCCTCCCCCCCCCCCCCCCCCCCCCCCATTTCTTCCAAGTCAAAGCAATTAATAATTCTACACTGCAATGTGCTAATCCATGTGATGAGAGTCTATACCTAAGATGTGCTGAGGAATTGATTGTGGTGCTCCTACCACTTTGCTGTCACATTAATGGGAATACTTGGCACAGGCAGTTGAGATATCTTTTCTCTGGGAACAGCATTCCAGACTCGCTTGTCTGCAGCACTCTCATTTGAGTGCTGGCTTGGGTGCCCTAAACAGATGTATTATTTCTACTTCTTTTCATCCTTTGGCAATCAACCACAGTCTGAAGCACTGCTGATGCCACCAATCACAAGGTTTTCACCTGCCACTTTTTAGTTATCAAACTTGTTTCCTGCTTGATGCGGCCATCTGACATGACATGAAATGAAATTGTTACCTCCATGGGGCAGGAATATGCCCCCTCCTTGGCACTCAGATAGCCCAGCCAGCCTAGATGCACACTGTCAGAGATGGCTGGAATGCCTCTAGGGTTGTCTGCCACCATCACAGGGATACTACTTCCAAAGAGGGATTCCAGGCATGGCTGCAGTGCCAATTTATGGGAATAAACACTCTTAGAAGGATTGTAACACTCAGCTTTGATCCGTGGCTCTTAGAGATAACCCCACAGCTCTGATCCCTGTAGTGCAAATACCCTAATAATCTCTTGGGCAGAGGCATGCATAACGACCTGGCTTTGACCTTGAAAGGGTGTCCACAGTGATGTGAAGTACAAAATAGGGCAAAGGTAAGCTCAAAGGCACCATGACTGTAGTTACTCAGAGCTGATGCAAGAAGAGAGTCCAGAGCACACAGCTCTAAATGCCCACAGGTGGATGACAGAGGGATCATCCCTGCACAGAAACATCACCCAGGCCTGCTCTTACCTAGAAATGATCAGGTGTTCAGCAATAGACTTGATCCAAATTGTATCTCTGCCTGCAATGACAGGACATCAGTGTCATCTGATAAATGCCTGCAGACAAATGTGTTTTAAATCACTTTGGTGCATTCCTCTGTGCAAACCACTGCAGACACACCGAAGAAATAGAAAAGCAACAATCCAACACTGAAAGTTGGACTTCATTCCTATCAGACTGTAGCCATATTAAGTGCACTGCAGAGAGCAGGCCCTGGCTTTTTTAAAGACAGAGGAGGCAGGAACAGGATTCACAAAGGCTGTGCAAAATGTGAGCTCATTTTTCCCACCCACATGAAGAGTTGCTGCATTTTCAAAGCAGGAGCAGCTGGTGATTGATGTTACATGTGCCTCACTCCGACAAGGAGCTGGGAATGAACAGGGTATTTTCCATTAGTTCAGACTGTTCAATCTTCTGCCTTTGAGAGGAAGGCTGATGCTGCTCACTGATGGGGAAGATCTCTTGCACAGCAGTGATTTGAGACTTTGCTCTGGTTTTCATGCAGAGACTCTCCTTTGCCTCTGCCACACAATTTCCAGCAGCTGCACTTTTTTAGCAGGAGGAACTGAGCCACGAGTTGGGGATGTGGTACAGTTGTGGGCAAAGAACAAGCTGCTGACCACCCCAGGAATTAAGCACTACCCTCATGCTCCCACCCTGTAACCACATGCTGGATGAGGTGGTTCTGGTGCTTCTAGTCTTTACATCCCCTATCTCCTATGTGGTGTTCTTCCAGTCCTGGGGAGAGGCCACAGGGGTTCTGGAGGTTGGACTGTTCTTTGGTTATCAGTTTCAGGCTGTTTGTTATTCTAAGCATTATGGGGCTGTGATTTGTGTTAACCAGGCTACAGACCCTAGAGCTGCTTCCCACTCCTCAAACACCAGCCTCGTCTCTGCAGCCATAGCTGGGAAGGTTGCTGTCCTGCATCATGATGGAGAGCAGCACACAGCAGCTGAAGTGCTTTGTTCCTGGGTGACCTGGCTAAGCCATGATTACACGTGGGCCTTTTCCTATTAGTGGCTCAGAAACAGCTGGGGGACTCTCCACCCCCCCTCCCCTGGCCCCAGCCTTCAGAGCATGGGACAGGCACGTGACATGGCTCTGTCTGGCAAAGCAAACCTGCTCCAGACATACACTTTCCTCTTTGGGGATTTCTGTAGCCTTAACAAAGAGCCTGAAGAATTCAGTATGATCAGTATTGCCTTTTGGGGTTCATCTTCACTGCAAGCTTTGCCTTGGCTTTGCCCCAGATGTTTTGCTGTCCCACGGAGGAGGTGCACATCGTTCTACTAGTTAATACAAAGAGGTGAGATACGAGCAAGTGCTGTGGTCACCCAGCCTGAGACCCATCCTCCTTGCACTGTGGCTCTAGTCCACCACTTGGGGGCTATTCATTGTGCCAGCCCCACACAGAGCCCTGGGAGGAGGTAGTTAGCAATTCAGGGAGGGGAGCATGGGGCTCCTGAGGACATGAGCGCCTGGGTGTCTGCTGGTGCTCAGGCAGAGCTTCCCAAGGAAGCAAAGCAATTAGCTCAGCAAAACAAGATGCACACAGGGGGTTGTTTCAGGAAACTGGTCTCACTCTTCCTTGCAGGTTGAAAGCAGGAGACAACTGTCTTGACTTCTTTCAACCCCAGCAATAGAGCAGAGTAACTTCCCAAGCTGTGCTGATTACTCACTGCTGCCCTGAGTTCCCACCACCTGTCTGTCTGCAGACAGAGCTGTTTGTGACCTCAAGCAGGAGTCTCCAGAAACCAGCTCCTTGACCCCATTGACCTGTTGTCAGCAGGGCTGGCCCCTGGGACCTGGACACCCTGGGGAGCAGGAGAGCCCCAGCAGCAAGGACAGAGCTCTGTTTGGCTTGCAGCTTCCTCTTTTTCACAGTTTTCAGCTGCCTGGTGACAGTCCCAGAGGCCTAACACTCTCTGACCTTGGCTGTCCTCATTTGCCTCTAAAACTGGCTCATCACCCTGGCGAGCTCCAAAATTGGCACCCCAGCTGCCACGTGGGATCCCAGGCCCCACGAGGGGCACCCAGCATTTTTAATTATTTTTCCTCTTTTTAAAATTTTTTTTTATTTTTTTTTCTCCAAGCCCTCTTCCTTCATGTGACTTTTGGTGTTTGCAATGGGACAGGAAAGTCCTCTCCCCACAAACCGCTTGCCGTGTGGTTGCTGTGTGGTTGCTGAGGCTGGCACATGCTTCTCATGAACCTTGGAGAGATCCTTGGGAGCACAGGGGAAAATGCAGTCTGCTGGTTCCCTGGCAGCATGAGCTATTGTCAGCAAGCATCTCCAGAGGGGATGAGAGCAGGTGGTAAGAGAGCTAGGGGCACCCACAAAGGTGTCCTGGGGGAGGAGAGAGCAGCAGAGGAAGGCATTGAATGCCACTGTTATGCAGCATTCATGAGACCTTGGATGCATGGGGACAGGATCAGTTCACAATGGGTGTAGAAAATGGAGAGGACTTGGGGGAATGGGAGAAAACCACATCCCAATACCGGCCAGCTGAGAGACCTTGCTGCTGTGTCTAGCTGTGCTGTTTGCACACAGCTGGAAGCAGTGACACCTTCACCTCAGCAAAGCAACAGCTCTGCTTTCGCAAAGGCAGAGGAGGAGTGGACAGAGTGTGCTTGTGTGACCGTGTCCCTGGGAGCTGATGGTAACCTTGAGCTGGGTCATGTCCTGGCCACCAGCTCTGGGTTTCATAAGGTTTAAACCAGTTCCCCCACACCAGTGACTCCAGCCATGGCTAGTTGGCCAGCCCAAAACCAGCTCCATAAAAGCAGTCTGAACTGAAAACACCACCCTTGATGTGGCCATTGTCTCCTCCTTGTGCTCCTCCTTGTGTCTCCTCCTTTTGTCCTGGATTGCTCTCAGAGAGGGCTTAGAGGAGTTTGTCCTCACATTTGTAATGCTCCAAACCAACCAAAGCCACTACCTCACATCTGCACATCCCGGGTCAGAGTGGCTGGAGAGTGGCCAGGCAGAGAGGGACCAGGGGGTACTGGTTGACAGTAGGCTGAATATGAGCCTGCAGTGTGCCCAGGTGGCCAAGAAGGACAATGGCATCCTGGCCTGTATCAGGAACAGTGTGGCCAGCAGGAGCAGGAAGCTCATTCTGCCCCTGTACACTGCACTGGTTAGGCCACACCTTGAGTACTGTGTCCAGTTCTGGGCCCCTCAGTTTAGGAAGGATGTTGAGTTGCTGGAACGAGTCCAGAGAAGGGCAACAAAGCTGGGGAGGGGTTTGGAGCACAAGCCCTATGTGGAGAGGCTGAGGGAGCTGGGATTGCTTTGCCTGGAGAAGAGGAGGCTCAAGGGAGACCTGATTGCTCTCCACAACTACCTGAAGGGAGGTTGTAGACAGGCGGGGTCTGGTCTCTTCTCCCAGGGAACCAGCACCAGAACAAGAGGACACAGTCTCAAGCTGCACCAGGGGAGGTTTAGGCTGGATGTTAGGAAGAAATTCTTCATAGAGAGAGTGATTGCCCATTGGAATGGGCTGCCCAGTGAGGTGGTGGAGTCACCATCACTGGAGGTGTTTAGGAGGAGACTTGATGGGTTGCTTGGTGCCATGGTCTAGTTGATTAGATGGTGTTAGATGATGGGTTGGATGTGATGATCTTGAAGGTCTTTTCCAACCTGGTCTGGTCTATTCTATTCTATTCTATTCTATTCTATTCTATTCTATTCTATTCTATTCTATTCTATTCTATTCTATTCACACTATGAATAATAGCTGAAAGGAGGTAACTCCAAGCCAGAGAGGTATAGCTAGGATGCATTCCAGCCTATTCAAGCTCATCTAGACACATCTGCAGGTTTTTTTATTATAGCATTGTTTGGCCTTTCCCTTAACTTCATCAAATACCAGCTGTACAACACAGCCAAGACTCAGCCTGCTCTGCCTGTCAGAGTAGGGAGGCTCCACTTTGACCCATGCTGCAGATTCCTATCCAGTTACTCATTAACCGTGGGTGTGGTGCAAGCTGTAGCAACCACACTACTTACTACTGTGCTAGGTCTGCATCAGCAGCGCTTTGCCCTTGAATTCATCTTGTTCTCTGAATCATCAGCTTTATAGAAGAAAGATCAAATAATCAGTCCAGAGATGAACTACCTTGAACTGGTTTTCTGTGCTGGATTACACTTTGTTGCAACAGCTTTGAGAGCTTCTGCCTTGTCCCTGTCAGAAAGAAACAGTTTCGAATTAGTTGCTGCTAATTGCGTTGAGAGGGTGTTATTTGTATCACTCTCTCCTGAAGACAGCAGCCTGTGAAATCAGAGCATGCACTTTTTTCCCCCATGCTCTCTCCTTCCGACCTGAATGATGAATTGCGAAGTAAATGTAAGCTGTGTGATACGGTGCAGTATTGCACCTCTTACTTCGGCACTCTGACAAGCATAAACACTGCAGAACCAGGGCACAAATATATATCTTAACATTGAAAGGCATCTGTTGCAAAACCCCTCCTGTTTGTAGAAGGTTGAGAGAACAAGGATAAAACACTGTTAGTTTGGCTGCGAAGGTTCACCCTCCCACAGGAACGGAAGGGAAGGTGATGGGTGGAATTGCTGTAGCCTGGAGCAGTATCTCTGCCCAGATCAGCCTGGCAGCCTTACCCTCTGCAACGCAATCACAGTGTGAACGCCCACACCGCTAACGGGCTTGCACAAACATCAAGTGAGTACAGCTCCTTTCCAGAAAAGCTGAATGCACAGGTGTATTAAGGTATTAATGAAGTCCTCCTGCCCAGAACAGGTCAGGAGGAAAGGGGAAGAATTTTTTTTTTCTTTTTTCCTTGAGGTTCAAATTCTTTGTATCCCTCTTCTGTATTTTCCAGGGGAAGGGTGGGGAAATCATGGCTCCCTGCTGTGCTATGTGAGCTGGCCTCCACTCTCCCCAGTTTCTGATCGGCAACACAGATTGCTCAGCACTGAAGCAACATAAAGCACATGGACTTGAATGTCTGAATGAGTCATCTGCAGAGCTGCAAGCACAATGAGAATGCAGTAATGAAAAGGAGAGAGCTCAGAGAGGTTCTGTGCTGCAAAGTGAGGGGGCCCTGGGGTATTACTTAGGTCTTGAGCATCCCATAAGGTCCAGTGCTCCACATACCCTGAAAATCAGAGCAGCCACATGATGAGTTCCAGGAAACAGCTCATGGCACTGGGTCTTTCCCATTCTGAACTTGCTAACCCCTTTCTATGCATCTATGACTAGGATGGGGAAAAGTGTTTTGGTACCACAGCCATACAGGGAAGTTACTGTCTACATACTCTTGGTTTGAATGGAGCCAGGTAGGCATGAAGCATGTTCACAGTGGTTTGTGCAGTCTAGTGGACAAGCATAGGTGGTCCAATAGACAAACAGATGCCCAGCACATCATGGACACGAGTGTCTAAGCATGCAGCTTGGAGGGTAGTGGTCACAAGCCTGCTCAGACCCTGCACATGGCAGTGGGAGTTTTAGGAAAACCTGGGCACTAGCAGCACTAAATATGTGCAGGGAGTATTAGTAACTCTTCTTGTTCTTTAACTGGAACCACTGGTCTTCATCACAGTGCTGCAAAACTGAACTCACACTGCAATGCTGCTCAAGCTCAGATCTCCTGAAAGGCCCTAACATCCTGTGACCCTGTGTGACATCTATTTTTGATGCCTGAGGTTCAGCTCAGTTAAGGTTCCTGGGCATCATGTGCTCCAAGTTCCTTGTGAGGCAGAAGCAGATCCTGAGATCCTATAGGGAAAGGTGTGGCAGGAGAGTTGGATAAATACAGGCCATCACTCTACAAACTGAGCCTTGATTTTCCTGGTTAATACTGGGAAGCTTGGTTATCAGCTCCAATGGCTGATAATGGTCAAGCATTCAGTTTGCATCAGGCATTGCTTTTTTAAAAAACCATTTATTTAGTTATATTTGTTTAGTTTGTTTTTGGGGTGTGGAGGAGCAGATTCTGGACATCTTTAAGAAAACTAACTGTTGGGTTTTGCTTCCTTGCCCACACGCTCTGAAGGCCTTGGCTTTGGAGCTGCCTTTGGCTCTTTGGTCTGGCTGTGCTTTTCTGGCTGCAGTCAGGGCTGATTATGATAAATCTCAGATCTTGAATCAGGGCAAGTTTTAATACTGTACAGGCCTTGTTTATGTAACAGCTGCCATCCCGCAGGGATGAATCCAGGACTTGCAGCACTAAAAGCATTAGCTGCTGCCACTGGAGCTAAAGATGTCACTCTTCTGGTTGTAGCACCAGTACATTTATATCCTTCAGAACAAATGCTGGAGGATACTGATGACACACTTAAAAGGTGGCTGTGCCTACATAAGCAGCTTCCTCCCACTGCCACGTGAAGGGAGTACATACACTCGCAGGACCACAGGTGTGGAAGCACTGCTGATGCTGCCATCGGCCCACTGCCCACAGCTACTCAAAGTGTACCCACCACTGTTTAACAGCACAGTTTTCTACTAGCACTCACACCCTCCCTTTTACTCTCAGAAACACTCCAGCAGTGGAGAAAGAGGACATACATTTTGCAAACACTCCGGAATAACAGAGGGTCATGTTCTTCTTTCCCTCTAGGCACACGATGCAGAGCAGGGCTTCAGCATATCACGAGCTCAAAACCAGCCATCCCCCTCTGAAAAGCAGCTCTGGTTGCTTCCACAGCCAAGAGGCCAAAGATACACTGATCATGCTTCAAACAATTTCAGGTCAACACCCTAAAATACAGTACAAATGATTCAACACAGTTTAATTTGCTTAAAGCTTCATCACAGCTAAATTCCTTCCATTAATCATATTCTGCCCCTCTTGTCAATGCTGTTTAACTACACTGCTCAGTAACTGCATGCCTATTTACCCCCACACTCCAGTGTGTGATGCAGACTAAGGTCTCTTTAATGATTGTTCAAAGACTGACTCAAAGTTGCCTCCTGGCTTTTGTCTTAATATCCACCTGTTGCTGTGACAAAGCATTAATAGAGCATCAAGAGCATCTTGCAGCTTCTTCCCTGTAACATCTCAGCCAGCCCAATCTGAAACTGCCTGCGAGTCCTGAGGAACAGACTGCAAGAAAATGTAGCAGCCACATGTACTCCCAACTGCCGTATGATAGAAAAAGCTCTGCTTCTGTGCATCTGCCAGTGCTGTCCTAAAGTATCAGAGCACCTGAAGTGAAACGGCGTAGGAGCCCTGTGGGGTGCATAACCTTGCATCAGAGAGCTCTGAAGGGATTCTTTGGTACCTGAAGAAAGTCCTTGAATCATTCCTTGCATAGTTATGCCTTTAACCTGTATTGCTGGCTTGGGTTTGGAAGGAATATCCTGGGTTTCAATTTTAGTTCCAGATTCCCAACCTAAACTCATTTCAGCTTTCTATCAAATTGACTCTCACAAACATTCTGGACAGGACGGACTGCACCGCAACAAGGCACGTGTTATAGAAGCCGCTTAACTGAGGTATCAGCCAAATGTGGCTGGTGATGTCAGATGAGGACAAGAGATTGAAGCACAGCAGGGGAGAAGACGACACAGCTCAGTGTTGCTAAAGATATTTACAGCCCTTTGTAAGAAGCACAGCACGCAAAAGCGCCATGCCGCGTCCCGCCGCAGCCCGCACGGAATATTCCAGAGCCCCCGCTGCGCAGGAGCAAATATAAGGGGCTGGGCGGGGCCGAGAGGGCGTGGCCAAGCGGGCACCTCCGCGCAGGGCCCTCTGGGAAATGTAGTTCTTACTGGCGTGAGGAGCGGGCGTTGGGCTCGCGGTCGCGGACTACACTTCCCGCAGAGCATCGCGCGGGACCGGCAGCCACAGCCCCGCCCTCCATCCACGCAGGCGCCCTGGGCTCGCCGGAACCGCTATAAGGGATGTTGTTTGGGTTGGCGGCCGCTTAGTGAAGAAGCCGCAGCAGGGGCAGTCGCCGAGTGGAGGTGAGCAGGGTTGCCCCACCCGCTACTGGGCGACTGTTGGGGTGGGAATGGGAAGTGAACCGTTGCGTGGGTGAGGGGTCTGGTTGACGGCTGAGGAGGCGGCTTGGCTCCCCTGTTTCTCTGAGGATGCCAGTTAGACGTTGTCTCTCTTCCCCATCTCCCAGTGAAGAGGGCTGCTCTGTGTCCTTCCCTGCCGGGAGCTCGTTGCTTTCGTTATTCCGCTCATCCAGCATGGAGTGGCAGGATCTGTCCCTGGGCGGGGAGGGCCTCTCTTGTTTACGCTGGTGCGGCGGAGACACGGGGAGGCGGGGGAGATGAGGGGAGGGAGGGAGGGACTCCCCTCTTTCTTTACCTCTCTCTCTTCTCTCCCCTTCTTTTCTTCCTCCTTTCTCTCCCCCAAAGTTGCTCGGGGGTGTCAGAGTAGGGGAGGCTGATTTGCCTCCCCGGTGCTGGAGGGATGGAGAGCCGCAAGGGTGCAGCAGGCCCGGGACCTGCTGCCGCTCTGCAGCATCCTCGCACGGCGCTGTCTCATACGGCTCTGGGCTGCGAGGCGGGAGGGATAAGCGCTGGGACGTTTAGAGTGGGGGGCGGCCGGTGACCGGGGCTGTTTGCTGGAAGGCAGCTGGGAGGCTGCGCTGGAGGTGACTTGTGCCGGCGGAAGGGGGGAGGAGGAGGAGATTTCCGCAGCCGCGGAGAGGCGGCAGCCCGGCGTACCAAGCCAAACCTGATGCAGAGTCTAACTAATGTCACTCGATTGGGCTTTTTCCATCGCATTAGGTTAAGGCAAGTGACGGAATTGAATAAGGCGGTTACAAAACAAAGTCTTGCAAGGGGAGGTGATTTCCCCCCCGCTCCCTTTTTGGGACTGTTTCTCCTTTTGACCTTACAGTGTAGTTTGATAGGCTGAGGAAGAACCTGCAACACTGACGATGTGACTCTTCCCCGTGCATGTTCATACATTCCATAGGCTCAAGCCTATGGAGTAAGTGAATAATGCTATAGGGAAGGAAGATGTTTTTGTCCAGAGCATGTGTGGAAGGACTGATTTTATTATGTGGTATCTCTAGAGAAATCAGTTTTGCAAAACTTTTTACTGGTAAGTTGCTGGGTATGTTCAACTTCGGACACTACCAAAAGATGTCAAGGATTTGATCTTCCAAGTCAAGTTTCTCAAGGTTTCAACTAAACGCGGTAGTTATTACTTTAATCTGTCAGATTGCATAATTGTATTTTATTTCAGAGTTCTAAGGGAGGAAGTATGACAGTACTCCAGTGCATTGAGAATCACGGTTCTGTTTGGTTACCTCAGGGCATGTTTAAACTAGTTCAGGAGAAGTTAGTCTTGTCTGGCTTTCCAAAGCCAGATTCTTCTTGTAACAAAACTGTTACAATTGCTTTCTGATTTTTTTTTTTAATAATTAAAATAAAAATTAAAAATAGGTGACTGAAAGTAACTGCTGTTGAGCATAGCAGATAATGAAATGAAATCTAATTGTTTTTCAGGTATTTGAGGTGAAAATAAACACCTAAACCCTGGCGTTTACAGAAGATGAAAGACATCGACATAGGAAAAGAGTACATTATACCAAGTCCTGGGTATAGAAGTGTGAGGGAGAGAGCCAACTCGGTGCAGCATGAAGAGCAGGAGGGGTCACGATTTCAGCATGCTAGACATAAGGTGTGTTTAATTTTCCATTGTTTGTTTTGCAGTATAGAGTAATTAAATTATATGCAGCAGCCTTTTTGCTGTGCCAGCTCTGTATAGCTTCACTGCATTGAAGGTCAATAGTGAATGCTCCCTTCTGCGTGGAAGAGGTCATTCCAAAGGGTACTGTAGCTATCTTAATGGCAAGTCTGCTTGCTCATTAAGCATTTTTCACTTGTAAATGTGACTTTATTAACATCTGAAAGCAACACCCTGTTCCAGTGTTCAGATCTTGCTGTGAATCTAGAAAATGTTGTAAGCTTTTGTAGTTAAGAGACTCATTACCACTAACTAAGAGCAGCGAAGAGCTCAGCACAGATGATTTATCATTCATCATTGGCAACAGAATAAAATCTTAATCATGCCATGTTTTCCTCAAGGATGAATTTTTCTAAAGCTGATGTCTATCTTACTAGACTTTTACTTTTTCCCTCAGATGAAAGAAATCCGTATTGAATATGGTTTCTTGTGTACCTATGTAGTTAACTTAGTGAGATGCTCTCTTAATTCTAGCTTAACTTGAGAGCTGGGTCTTGAAGCAACCACTAACTTAGAGCTTTCATGTCACTGTTCTGAGCTTCTGATTTCCAGAGGCTGTGCTCACTGAAAATAAATGGAAAACCCCCACATTGGGGCAAGACTTGGTCTGAAACTAACAATCTGTACCAGCTGAAGAAAAGGAAACACTGCTTACTTCTATTGCTAGAACTGAAATGTTTTCTTGCATGTCCTATTCTTAACCTTCCCAAAATACTAATGTAGAACTTTGTGAAGCCAAAGAAAATTAAGACTACCAGTGTCTGATTTTTGCTGTGACAGGTACTTGCAAATGCGTTGCTGCATATTCTGTATAGATTGCCTATGAAAAACGTTTGAGTGGGTTGCAAATAGGGGAACTTGTGATATTTGTGTGGAAGGTTTATGAAGACATTTTAAAAAGCCCTATTTTGCTGTGTTATACTGGACATAGAGGTACTGTGTCCTTCAGTTAAGGCTCACCTTGCTTCACTTGGAGGGCAAAACATTTTGCGAGGTGTTTTTTGTGGGCTGACAGGGCTGCACTGCTGTTTTTTGAGACTGGAGTGATCTGCTCTGCAGCAGGCAGAGTGCAGTTTGTACTTGCAGGCCCTGCAGCTCCTGTGTCCCTACAGGCTCTATGACTCAGCAGACTATTGCTGACAGTGTTTGGAGGAAGGTAGTGTGTCTGATTCCATTAGAGCAGGCACCAATGCAGAGCTGAGAGCCCTCTGGAATCTCAGCACAGCTTCTTAACAGCATTTATTATGTTGATATCATGGGCTTGCCAGCCACTATAGACCATCCAGCAGCAAATCTGCTCTGTCACATTAGTGGTGACGACAGTGATGCCATTGGTGGGCAGCTCCGTTCCCTGGCCAGTGGCAGTGGAGTGAAGCAGCAATCACAGTGTGTTATCTCTGCCCGTTGGTCTGCGTCATCTAATCATGTTGATGCTTGGTTGAATGTTTCAGGACAAAATCCTTGCTTTACCTCTGTCCTGGTTTTGACTGCAATAGAGTTAACATAGCTGGTGCAGTGCTGTTTTGGGTTCAGTGGGAGAATAATGTAGATAACACACTGATGTTTTTAGTTGTTAATACTAAGTCAAGGACTTTTCAGCTTCTCATGCCCTGCCAGTGAGAAGGCTGGAGGGGCACGAGAAGTTGGGAGGGGTCACAGCCAGGACAGTTGACTGAAACTGGCCAAAGGAATATTCCATACCATATAATGTCAACTCCTGTATATAAACTGGGAGGAGTTGGCCGAGGGGATGGATTCTGGTCAGGGACTGGCTGAGCGTTGGTCAGTGGATGGTGAGCAGTTGCACTGTGCATCACTTGCCTTTCTTGGGGTTTATTTCACTCTTTTTATCTTCATTTTTGTTCTCTTACTATTATAAGATTTTAGTTTATCATTCTTAATCCATGACATTTGCTTTTCACTCTTCTCCCCATCCCAAGTCCTGCATGTCCATGCAGTGTGGCATTAAAATCTCTAACTTCAAGGCAGCTTCAGGTCAACTTAACTCTGTTTCTCTAAGCTTGTTTACCTTTTTACCTCTGCCGTTTGACTTGCTGCCTGCAGGGTAGTAGATCCAGATAACTGATTGCAAAACAGGGATTCTGTAAAACTTGTGATCACTGGTGCAAGGAAATTGCTTACGCTAATTCTTAACTAGAACTTTATCTGTTTGATTGCTTTTGGGTTTTTGAGCAGAGGAATGAAGCAGATTTACAAATGAAATCATCTAGTTCTGACAGGTTGCTTGCTCATTATCTTGTTTGGTGTGCCAGGGTTGAGTCAATTTCTGGCTCAAACGTTGGTACCCTTTATTTTGTGAGCCTTGTAGCTTGAATATATACAATCCAAACCCACAAACAGCTCTGAATTTGTTATTGCATGCCAGTGTGATTAAATCCTGCTTACTTGCAAAATACTGAGATTAAATAAAAGGAGCTGTATTCATAACACCTTATCTAAGTTACCTGTTCATGTTTGTTTTTACTGAGCTGTTTCTTTTCCAGTTGGAACAAGCTCTGGCTTCAGCATTCTTGCTGGATGCTCTATACAGTTAGTATCAGGGATAAGCAAAGACTTCTTTCATAAGGCTGAGCTTTGGCTGCTTTGTTACAGGTAGAGGAAGTGCTTGACTGTAGAAGCTGTGGCTTGGCTGTGAGGTGTTGCAGAAGATGATCCTGTGTCCTTTGCTGCTTTATCATTTATCCAACCTGGAATTGAGTCAGATGCCCAGGGTGGCTTATTTGCCACATGTTGGTTCATGGCTCTGAGCAACCTGATCTAGTGTGAGATGTCCCTGCCCATGGCAGGGGGGTTGGAACTAGATGATCCTTGAAATTCCTTCCAACCCTGACAATTCTATGATTCTATGTTGGTACAGTAGGTGACAGAACACAGCGAAGCACCAATATGATGAAAGGTAGGATCACAGCAGTTCAGGTAGAGTAGTGAAGCTGTAATGGAACTCTAATATAGAAAACAAGTCCCGTATGTCATCAGCAGAGACTTGGACTCAAATTCCTTGTAGAAATCCTGGCTCAGGATTTGAACTAGCTTGACTAGAAAATGGCAAAGCTGCAAGCATCACCTGGACTGCAAGTAACAAGCTGCAAGCAGATTAAGGCTGTTATTTCACCATGAAGTTGTAGATCGATGTGGAATGCAGGTTTGGGACTCTCACAGCAGAAATACACTGCATGGCTTCTTGCTAACATGTTGCATAGGTATCTCATACCTTGTAGAGCCAAGGTGGAATTGTGTAACTCTCCTTGATGGGAGGATACAGGAACATGCTGCTTCTGGTAGTTGAAGCCCTCTGGTTAATAGCAAGTGATGATGACCACTTCAGATAGGGCTTACAGGTACATCTGACTAATCAATAACATCTCATTGGTTTTCCTGTTGCCTGTATTGCTGCATCCTTCTTACCTAGAAATGGACAAGGCCAGTTGATTTCCTGATTAAGATCTTAATAGGTGAAAGACCTGTTTTCCTACTGAGCCGAAGTCCCATAGCCTTTTTGTACATACCTCTGTCTTGCATAAAGGTTACATTTAACTTTGCCCTTTCTGCCCTGAAACCTCCATAACTGGTATTCACATCCTGCTGAAAGGATGTGGGTAATGGATGCTCAGGATAATGAGAACTTGCAATTCTTTCCTTAGAAGCTCAAATGCTGTTTGGTCGCAGCCTGAGAGAGTCACTACTTTGAAAGACAGGAGCCTTTCAAATGGGCTTCCTGGAATCATAATTGAAATCATGCTGTGGTGTAAGTAGGTCTAATCCAACATTTCCAGCTTCTTAATGGGAATGTTGCTATAGAAATTTGGACCTCTGAAATAGGTGCTCTGGGAATAAAACTCAAGAAACAATTTTTATTCAGCTTTTGAATGCATACATTCACCTCATGAGGTCCTGCAGTGTTTTCTTTATAACAATTGATTTTTAAGTCTTTGGAGACTTTCATGTAGCTTGCAAAACAGGGTGTTTAACTGTATGTTCCCAGTGCATAATATTGTGCTAATTTGACTTACAGTATGTGGGGGCATGGCTCTTCTGAATGAAGATAACCTGTGGGTGCACTTGCTGCCTAGCACTATAAGTGCTCTTCATTTGCTAGAAGCTGTTTCTTTAGCAGTGGGAAAAAGAATGAAGGGATGTTTTGAAATACTGATTTATACTTAGGCCTTTGGAATGCTTAGTTCTCAGTATGCCTGTGTGCCCTACAAGTTGTCTGGAATAATTGTCTAGTTTTCCCTCCTGAAAGCAGTGTGTCCTGAGGAGGAGGGCAGATCTCATTGTGTCCATGAAATATATTGTAAAAGGACATGAACAGAAATAATTTGTTCTCGGCGTGGTTTGGGAACAGGCTCTTCTCAAGTGTAGGCTTCATGTTTATTTGATGGAACAGCAGGCAAGTGAGTGTTTTGCTCCCCTGCTCCATTATATTTCCAACAACAGAGGAGTGTGTAGAAGCAGCTTGTTCTCATGATACACACAATGCTCTTTGAGAACAAAATTCTTGAAATTTGAGTCCAAGTTAACAATGTTAGGGGACTAATTTTCAAAATGGACTCCAAGCTGTAATTGGTTCTGACTAGAGTGTAGTGTTCAGGATTAGGTTCTTGCTGCTGAAGCACAAATGACTGCATCTGTACCATCCATGGTAAGCTTCAAGTACAAATTGCTGCATTTGAAGACGCTGTGCAGTGTGGTACTGTAGAGATTGCCTTGCAGGAAGAAATGTTAGCCCTACTAATACTCCTGTTCTTACCTTGATCTTTCATTTTTCAGGTTTGTCTCTAACAACTTTTATCACAGACCACAGAGAATATGACCTGAATTTGTTGGAGCTGATGTAAATCCTTCAAGCACTGATAGCTTTGAAGTGATTTATCATGTCTGACTGTCCAGTAGTCAGATCAACTTTGCCTCTCAACACCTCTGGAGTATCTGAAGTATCTGAACCAAGAGTGCTGGGCAATATGGTCAAAAATAGGGATGTGAATGTAAGCCTGGGTGCTGGTAGCTTGGCTCTTCATGGTCTGATCAGACCTTCTCTAGATAGCTTAACTTTAAGTTTTCAGTTGTAGCTGCAGCTGCTGGATGTCTCTACATTTTTCCAGAAGATTCCATATTTTCATAAACAAACAGAACTTCAGGAATCAGAGCCTGAACTGGCTCTTAAGAGCTGTAGGTGCTCTGAATCAGTCTCTACAGAAAGATATATTGCTCTCTGGCTGGCTCAGATTACAGTTAGAAGCTGCAGTAGTTTGAGCTGATGCCAGTGCTTGCTGCATGAGCTGAAACTGCAGTTGACTACTGCATCAAGATAAATGACAAAGTGCTGAATTAATTTTAATTGGCAGCCAGCTGAGCATCAAATGGCTGTTAGGCTGTGCTTGGAGATGTGCAAGAGTAGAGGAAATCTGTGCATATTTCTGAAACTTAACTGCTGCCATCATGCTCTGTGTGACTACACTTAGAAGCTTGAGGATCTCTTGTCTGAAGACTGCACACAAGTGCAGTTGTGGATACCTTGTTTTCTCAGATCATAGCTAGTGTGAGGAGGTACTCAGAGGTATCATTTAAATGTAGAATTAGAATTTCAGCTCTTGCAGTGTAGTGCATTTGTGTATGCTGCTGCAGAGTCAGACTGTAAGGGGATACTTATTTCCTGAGACTTAGGAACAAATCAGAGCCTAACATTATTAAACTTCATTGTAGAAGTCAAATGACAAAGTAGAAAAAATTGTTTAGTGATCTTTGGAAGCATTATAAAAGACTGTTAGGTAAGGCATGCTCCTCCATGGATCCTGCTTTGTGTCCTTTCCTTGCTGTGAGCTAACTGCTGCAGTGTCGGGCCACCGGTGAAGAAGGAACCAGTTTCTCCTAAATGAACAGGCAGTGCATCAGATCTGTTACAACACTGGTGACAGCATTTCCAAAGGCTAAAAGTCTGGTGCTGTAGCTGAGCAGCTGAAGTAGCAGGGAATCTGTGACTTCATGACTAGACTAGTTCTGAGGATGGTCCCTGTAAGAAATGCTGCTCAGCCTTACTGCCTTCATGGCTAAAGTCTTAGCAGCCTGTGGTGTACACTGTCCTAAGAAGCAATCGTGATGCATTCTACAGCTGATACTTGTGCACTGTCTGGGCAAGTGCAGTATGGTGTATAGGAACATACTGTCATAATCTATAAAATTGAGGGGCTGGGATATTTGTTTCAGAGCAATGAATTTCTGAAGGCAAAATTCATTATTACCCGAGACATTGTCTAGAGGAGCTAATTCACAGATTCCATTTACAGCCAGCTGTCTTCTTTGGTACACTAACCATCCTTTGTCTAAGTCTTAGCCACATGATAAAACCTCAGGTCTGGCCCTTTGCCAGTATTGTCTTTGATTACTGTTGGTTGCTGTTCCTTTGTTCAGAATGGATTTGTAAGTCAGCCAGCTCATGACAAAAAGTGGGTGCAGAGCAGATTAACTATCAGTGAAGGAAAGTTTGCAGTATCTGTTCCATAGGAGTGTTGGAGACATGGCTATCTCAGAAAACCAGTGTACAGTCAGAGTTGCCAGGAGGATTTAATAGATGTGTTTAAACTACTGGAGAACTTAACTGGGAATGGGTCAAAAGTCAGTTTATATGCAGGGAATTGTGATACACTGAGACAGGGATATTTATAACATTTTAGAGCATTCCTATCCTAGTGTTAAGGAATAGTCAGTTGTGATCTGAGCTGCAGACTGTGCAGAGGCTGTCCCACAAACAATCTATTTCAGTCCTTTCTGGGGACTAAGCTTACAGTATTTCAAAGTCAACATGCTTGAAGTCCTGAGGTGTTTATTTCACATTTACTAGTTCATTTGCCAGTAGAGTGGGGTGCCTCTTGCTTTTGGAAGCATGTGTTGGTATCAGAAGGCGAGTTGAACAAAAGGTTGTTGTATTAAGTAAATAACATGTTGTGAAGGCTTCTGTTGTCATTTGCTGGTGGTCCCACTCCACAGAAGCTGGGAGTTTAAAGATTCCCTGGGCACTCCTGGTGTTGAACTAAACTGACCTGTGCAGCTTCTACTGTGATCTACTTAGGCATGTCCTGATTAAAGGATGTTACTGGAAGAACACCTCCAGCATATGGATGTCTGTCTGCCTGCATGTGATTCAGAACAGAAGAGCTTACCTGAGCGAGCCAGAGGATAGATCCTCAGCCTGTCCTCTGATAGTATTCTGCTTAGTGAAGAGTTAGTTTCCTAGATTTATGGTCAGAGCACATGTAGGGTACTCATTCTGAAGGGCAACTTACCAGTAGTCTTAACTGTTATTTCCAGTTCCACAGGAGTCTGCTGTTACTGTCCTGGCAGCATGTGTGAACTACACAGCTCCAGTGCTGGATGATCAGTGTATAACCTCAACTCTGAATGAAGTCTAGATCATTTGAGTACAAGATCATGAATACTAGTTTTAATGTGAAACAAAAGACTTGGATTCATGTATACCAGCAGCAAAAGCAGATGCACAGCTAATTGGATACATACACAGCAGCTACTACTGCAGAATCCTAAAATGAACATTGCCAAGCACTACCAGGAGACTTCTGCTCTAATCTGAGGATGCATAAACTTGGGCTAGCTTTGAAACCATGACACAAACGGTAATACAAGTTCTACTTAATCCTAGCCCAGAAGAGCAACTACAGAGGTCATGTGTAATGAAATTACATGTAACTGTGTTAGAGTGAATGACTGGACCAAGCTGTTGATTTCTCTGAACTCTTGCAGCAGGTCAGAACACACTTCTGAACAGGTACTTCCCTTCTCACTTAAGACAAATATGGCACAGCTGCACTTTTTCCTGCATTTGGATGTATGGTGTGTGTTGTAAAGAGCAGATCTCCCCTGTAGCTGAAGCTAGGAAGGTAGCAGAGACAAGCTTTCATTTTCCACTTGACAGGAGGTAAAAGAAATTGGGGAGGCCTGAACTTCTTGACTTGGTTCATTGCAGCAGCCCTGGAAACTGTAACCATAATTTCTAGGCATCTAAAGCTGTCTGGTGGACTCCTCTTGGTGCTGTGTGACTTCAGATCTTCTGACTGTACTTTACACTCAATGCATGCAGGTGCCTACAAAGATCAATCTTCACACTCATTGTCTGTGATCTACCCTCATGCCTGGTCCTTGCTGCCTTTCAGGGCCAGTATGGATGATACTCCAAACTAATCTTTAACAGGATGATATTCTAATGAGGCAGGGTATTAGAAAGCATTATAGCTACAAAATACTGTAGCCTAATACTGCAGATCCTCCTGTTAATACTTTTGTAGACTGTGTACAGCATGAAATCCAGTGAAAGAAGAGAAAGATTGCCTTAGTGGAATATAAAACTCATAGAGCACTTGCTGCCTCACCAAGCAACAACAGATTCAGCAACATTTGGACCTGCAAACCTACTTAATTTTTAGATGCTCTTGGGTTTGATTTACAGAAGTCTGGACATGAGTGCTGTCGTGGTTCCCTGTGCTACCTGCAAAAGCAGTGTGTCAAACCCCTAGCTACTTTCAGATGTGTTTATGCTTGGAAAGACTCGGGAATTTCTGGGAAGAAAAATGTGATCACAGCTTCAGAGTATCTCTTAGACTCTTGCTGCATTTGGGGTTAGTAATTAATCAAATGGGAACAGCTGATCCTGTTCTTTCCCACCCCACATAAACTAATGAGTAACCTTGTTTTGTAACACCAGTCCTTTCATTAGACCCTCTTAAACATCTTAAACAATCCTGTTCATCCCAGAGTTAATGTGGAGAAGCATTCTTAGAGCACTCAGCAGAAGTAGTGGTTATATAGATGAAAAATTATTCTCCCCATATGCCCATCTAGTCCTGGGCTCTATTGTGCTGGTCTGTTAGTTTCTCACTTACCTCTCCTTACTGGGGACTTGAACAAAGGAGGGAGCCTGCTGAGCTCTGCCCTCTAAATGGAAGAGGTGGGAGTTCCTATTCTGCAGCATTGCCAGCTCAGTATTCCTCACTACTTAAACCAATTAAAACTTCATGTGATAATAAATCAGCTACAGTAGCTTCTGTGTTCTACATTACCTGCAAGGATTAATAAAAGAAGCCTTTATGACTGCTCTAGTTTACTGTGAGGTAGCAGCAAGACTAGAAGAGATGCAGCTTCTTCCCTTGTGAAGATGACTCCTGGAAGATGCTCAATGTTATGAAGAGGTGGGTGGGGCTTGGGATTGTGTTGACAGTGTACACTTTCTCTGCAAGATGAGTAAAGGATGGAAAAAATCTGTTTTGTTTTAGCCTCCAGGCTTGTCTGGGTTTGCTATTATCTGATGTTACAGTTGTCAAACTAATAAATTGCTACTTTTGCTACTCAAGGTGAGGCTGCCTGTGTGAAAGGCTAGGATCTCACTGTTTGTTTTGTTTTCTTCCAACACAACACAGCTGTCTCCTTTCTCTTCACCTGCTTGCTATCCTCAAAGCCCAGGTTTTCAGAAGTCTCCTGTTCCATATATCTGAGTTTGCCTTTCTGAGTAGTGTTCCTGATGCCCCTCTTACTACTTACAGGGTTTCTGTCTTGTCTACCTCTGACATAATGTGCATTTGACAGCTTTGTAACTTTGCTCCTTAACTTTGCTTGTGGCCTTCTTGTGTGTCCTAGGTATGTCAGATGTGAATTTGGTACTGCTGTCTAATGAGCAAATATTTTTCCTTGCACTTATTTTCCTCACCTCACTCAGACTTTGTCATGACATATCTTGAGCCATCAGTGTCACATTTCTGGTGCTCTCATTACTTTGTGCCTACCCTTGCCAGGACCAATCTATTGGACAAGGAGATCATGACAGGTGCTGGTAGGGTTTTGTGACACTCAAATTGCAGAAAGTAGGGGCCAGGTGTGCTCTGAGGCAGCAGCACTAGGAGCCATGCTTCTCTTTCTCTGCCTGTCTGTGGGCTAGATGTGGAGGTAAAAGACCAAGACGAGATCATGCAGATGGTCACACTTCCTCAGTACACTCCATACTTTCTGGGATTGCCTTCAAGATTAAAAGTTTTTCTTCATCTGTTAGTTTCCCCAGTTGCCTATTGAATCACATCAGGCTGTACCCAGGTGTGCCACAGCTTCAAAAAATAGTGCAGAACCATTACCCTCTGTTAGGAGCTGCTTGTGACTTCAGAAGCTGCTTTGGAAGTTCTCTGGCTATTAATAAGATGCTGAACAAATGATTGCACCTTGTCATGCATTCAGTATGTTGTGATGCTTACCCTGTGTGAGCTGAATTCTATTTTATGCATTGGAACTTCACAGCATCCTATGACAGAATTCTGAATTGAAGTATTCCTTATGTGAGAAACATTAATGTCACAGTGTCCCCAGTCCTTTTGTTTTAGGAGTGATTGCTCATCATTCCCTAGTTCTTTTCTTCATGCCATTCATGACTTCATGGACCTCTCAATACCTTATCCTTTATTCTCCCCTTCTATCCACCTGGAAAGTCCTAAATATATGCTTGTGTGAAAGCTCTTCCAATCCCAGCTATTCCCTTTGCTTGTGGAAAGTAATTTTGAGTGTAATACCCTTTATGAACTGAAGTGACAGGGGACTGGCTCTGGTGTTCAAAAGGGAAGCAAACTTTTTTTTTAAGTGATATGATAATGTTTCCTGCTGTATTCTTTGTGTCTTTTGTATGAATGCTTCATTGTCTTCTGGTGTTTTTTTGATGCTGAGTAATGAGCTGCTGTATTTCTAGGAATGTCTGAATGATTTCCCCCTGCTCCAGTTAGCAATATGTCATTTAGACTTGTTTTGTTTCTGTGAGCATTTCTTTCTAGTTGTCAGCACCATGTTGTACCACCTGGTTCATTGCTTGTATTGGTATATTAATGTTGCTGAATTAAAAGTAGTGCTGCCTGATTTATAGTGCAGCTATGATTTATTAGACATTTCTTTCAAGAGCAGTGCTGGAGCCTCTTAAGTCACACTGCTAATGACTTCTTCAGGGTTTTGGTTTCCAAGAAAACTGTGTGCCTGCAGGCAATCAGGATGCCTTCAGTTGATGAACATCTGAAAAAATAACAGGAAACCTAAGTGAATCATGTTGGGGTTTTGCTTGTTTGTGTACCTCCCCTTCCCCACCATAGAATACCAGGTTGGAAGGGACCTCAAGGATCATCTAGTCCAAACTTTTGCTCTAGAAGTGCATCATAGAATAGAATAAACCAGGTTGGAAGAGACCTTCAAGATTGTGTCCAACCCATCATCCAACACCATTTAATCAACTAAACCATGGCACCAAGCACCCCATCAAGTCTCCTCCTAAACACCTCCAGTGATGGTGACTCTACCACCTCACTGGGCAGCCCATTCCAATGAGCAATCACTCTCTCTATGAAGAATTTCTTCCTAACATCCAGCCTAAACCTCCCCTGGTGCAGCCTGAGACTGTGTCCTCTTGTTCTGGTGCTGGTTGCCTGGGAGAAGAGACCAGACCCCACTTGTCTACGACATCCCTTCAGGTAGTTGTAGAGAGCAGTAAGGTCTCCCCTGAGCTCCTCTTCTCCAGGCAAAGCAACCCCAGCTCCCTCAGCCTCTCCACATAGGGCTTGTGCTCCAAACCCCTCCCCAGCTTTGTTGCCCTTCTCTGGACACGTTCCAGCAAGTCAACATCTTTCCTAAACTGAGGGGCCCAGAACGACACAGTACTCAAGGTGTGGCCTAACCAGTGCTGTGTACAGGGGCAGAATGAGCTCCCTGTTCCTGCTGGCCACACTGTTCCTGATAAAGATGGCTTTCTAATGTGACACAGAGCCTTTAAGATCTTAATTGCACAGTAGTGTGATGCATTTATTTCTTGGTAGTTGTACCTGTGGAATTTTGACAGTCTTACCAAGGTGGAGCCATGCAACGTTCTTGACTAGGGATTTGCACTTATGCTTGCCTATATGACAACATGCAAAGGCTGCTCAAAGGCAGTGTCCTGATCTTTTATCAATGCATCTTTTCCACCTTTGAGAGAATTCTGTTGAGCAGACCCCTGGAGAGTTCAGTTGTTTTTCACAGTGAGAGTTGAAGAGCATTATTTTTGGACTGCCTAAAAATACACTGTCCTGCGGTTGTGCTTTCTTATTGAACAGCTCTTCTTGTTTGTAAGTGGTGAAGAACTTACTTCAGACTTCTTTCATCCTGACAGATACAGCAGCTTTGATTTTTGAAAGACCTTTTTTCTTTTTCATGTTGTTTTTAAGCTCATGGGCACTTCTTGTGTGCTCAGAAAAACAAAGAGTCTACCTCTAGCCTGTGGCCTCACTTGCAAACGAGCATGTTATCAGCAGCCGGGTGTTTGGGCAGATCTGCCTGGGGCTCTTAAAAAGGGTAATGTAGCAAAGTAGCTATGAATTCCTTTGCTGTAACCAGAAAAGCAGTGGTGCAGAACTTTTGCTGACTACCGAGTCCTCTGAGACATCTTTGCAGGTCCTTTATTAGTGCTGATTTGGGGAAGTTTAGTAAGGCAGCGTTGCACTTAGCGAATCAGAAACTGAATGTAAATTAAATGGGAAGTCTTTTAATGCAGATCTTGAGTTGCACGGTTTTGACTCACTCCACGTGTCATAATGTTGTAACATTAATGTGCTTTCTTATTACTTTGTTGTCATCTTTTTGTAATCATAACTTGAGGCTTAGTGCATCAGTCTTTGAAATCAGGCCCACGGGTGATTGACAGCGTTCTTAGGCACTGTTTGAGTACTTGAGTGAAACAGATAAAGGACATATTTACACTATTACCAATTTCCTGTTCTTGCCCTTCACATCAGTGGAAGCTAGATGTCGTAATGTGCCACATGCTTGCATGTTAATGTAGGACAGAGGAAGTCTGTGACAAGTGGTGGCACTCCTGGCAATGAATGTGATGCAAAGCTAGGAATTATCTTGGTATCAGTGTGCATTTAGTGCTTTGCAGATGCCGTGTTTTTAGGAGGGTGAAAGGCACTTACAGGTGCTGTTGTCAAAGAAATAAAATCTGTTGCTCTAATAAGGGTAAACAGAATATCTCTGTGAGACAGCCAGGAAGATTTTTACCTCAGAACTGATTTCCTGCCCCCACCCCATAAAGTAGCTCCATTGAAAAAAGAGTGCAAACAGGTAGCAGCATTGCAATAAATGTTTTATTAAATTAACACAACCAGTAGTAAACCCTCTATGTGTATAGATAGCAAACTCATCTCCTCAGATAGTTTTGCCATATCTAGCTTTGGATAAAATGATCTATTTGAACTCTGCAGTACTTTTGCTAGTCTATGTCATTGCTGTTTCCTTTCTCCTCTTAGATTAGCGTTGCCTTTCAGTGGGGTTGTGGAAAAACTCCCCTGAGATAAGGCTTGCCTATTCAGTGGTAGTTGATAAAGTTGCTGAGTCACTGAGAAGTGTGACTGGGAACTGATAAAAGAGTCATCTTTGTTCCCTTTTGTTTAGGGAAAAAGAAAAAGCAGGAAGTGTGGTTAAAGTATGATTGTGCTTAATGCATGTTTGTTTTTATAATCTAATCCAAGATATTTTTGAAGGAGGGACTTCAGTAACATTCTGAAAACAATTTGAACTTTCTGTGGGTAAGAAGATCTAAATTGCTCTAAGGGGTTGTGAATGTATGTCTGAATTTCACTAGACAAGCCAGCCAGTTATTTCCTAACCTGATAACATAGGTACTTGATTTTTGTAGTCTTTTAGTCTTTCTCTATTATATTTCCTGTGGCAGGATGCCAAGGCCTATCCATTTGTCCTTTGAATGCACAAGTGCAATCCTGGTGTTAATTTGTTTTACAAGTGCAGGTCTAGAAGGTGTGCCAGGCTGAAGCTTGTCTTCTAAGACATGTAAATGATAGGCAATGCTGTTGTGCAATAATTTACAGCAAAAAAAAAAAGATGTAAAGGTGCTGCAGCCAGGAGTGATGTGCTTTAAACATAGTTTTGAAGTCTGACTTCCTTCTCTGTCTTGTGAAAGCAGATTGAATGCCAAGATGCCTTGGAAGCAGCTGCTCGGGCAGAGGGCCTGCCGCTGGACACCTCGGTGCATTCCCAGCTGAGAATGCTGGATGAAGAGCATCACAAGGGCAAATACCACCATGGCCTGAACGCGCTGAAACCCATACGGACTACTTCCAAGTAAGTTTTTAGGTGTCAAAAGAACTGTCACAGCATTTGCTTTTCAGTCACAAAGCAGAACTGCAGCTGTAGGGCTGCTGACTGGTCCTGAGAGCATCAGCATTTGTTTAGCACATATGACTGGCACTGGCCATGAGCACTCCGAGTGCTTTCAGTGAGGGGAGGCTTTGTTTTTCTCAGGGATTTACAATTCAGTATCACTAAGGTTGGAAGAGACCCCAAAGATCATCGAGTCCAACCTGTCACCACAGACCTCATGACTAGAGTAGGGAGGACACTAGTACCCACTGCAGGCTTGAACTCACGACCTTCCCCATTAAAGGTCTTATGTGCTACCAACTGAGCCACACCACAGTTAATTCTGTTTCCTTTTTCATTTGTTTGTGATTTTTTTTTTTGTGTGTGTGTTAAACTCTTCTTTCTTTTAGACACCAGCACCCTGTTGATAATGCTGGGCTTTTCTCCTGCATGACCTTCTCCTGGCTCACTCCTTTGGCCCACAGAGCATACAAGAAAGGGGAATTGCTTATGGATGATGTATGGTCTTTATCAAGGCATGAGTCTTCAGATGTCAATTGCAGAAGGTAGAGACATCTTGTTCATTACTTTCTGGGTTCCTTGTTTGTTAGTTCACAGGCAATGATATAGTATTGCCCTAGAGAGCAGCACACCTTGCCTTTCTCAGAAGAGTGGAATGTAGTTTTATTCTTCGTAGATCACTTCCTACTGCTGCACCATTTCTGTATTCCTGCTGATTTCAGTCATCTGAGAGGATTCTGTCTCCAGGAATATTTTACAATTGTTTTTTCTAATTTTGTATGTCTGTAAACTATTATTATTAAAATTAAGTTTTCTCAAGGCTACACTGCAAAAACCATCATCTTGTGCTAAAATAATGAAAAGCAATGCTGGCAGTAGAAAGGTAATTTGAATATGGGTCAGATCTTGTGATCAGGCTAATCTTTTATGGTTAATGAGAATCTTTCTCAAGATTTTTGACTCCACATCACTTCTGTCAGCTCAGCAAGGAAAGACTGTGACAACTCCCTAGGTAAGATTGCTAAAGAGTCTCCAGGCAAAGCAAAAGTCATCATCTTTCATCCCTGTCTTGTGTAGAAGTAATCAACATATCTATTTCAAGATGCAGATATTTCTCTTCTCCTCTAGAATGCACCATGCAGTTATTACTCTTGATCTATACTAAGTTTTGTTGTCCTGTGCTAGTAATTGCTTAGAATTTTGGAAAGGAAGTACCTCTGAGACTGTACCTTTTGTCATGATGAAAAAGCTATAATATGAGTTTTCTGGTTTTATCAGACTGGAGAGATTGTGGCAGGAAGAACTGAAAGAAAATGGTCCTGATGATGCTTCCCTCCGGAGGGTTGTGTGGATTTTCTGTCGTACCAGGCTCATAATTTCCATTGTGTGTCTGATGATCACGCAGCTCGCGGGTTTTAGTGGACCAGTAAGTAATAGCCATCCTTTTTTTAACAACCCCAGAGGGCTCCATCCCATGGCCAACTGTAAAATGTTAAGGTTTCATTGCTGGATCACTTCAATGTTTCTGACTAGCTAGAAATTTTGGGGCAAAATTGCAGAGTTGATTCAATAAACCAAGATAGATTTCCTACAGCTGGTGGCTCAGTTGCTGAATACCAAGGCAAGTTCTTGGAGAAGGGAGGGGGAGTTCAGGTATCTTGGAGGAAATGCACACGTGGTTTTTCTCTTTGGTTTTGAGTATAGTTTAAAGCTCTTCCTTAACTTGTATGTGGTCTTTTTGCATAAGATTCTCATGTGCAGGTCTTCTTAAAATTGTTTTCTTTTTTCTTCTCTGTAAATTTATCTTGGAAAAAACCCCTCAGTCTGCTAAAATGCTGATCTTAGATTGTTGGCATTAGTAGCACAGTCTTCAAGAAGTGGAATGAAACAATTTTATTAGATCACTACTTAAAAACTAATGTGAGCAGGTCTGAAGAAGTTTGTGGGTATAGTCTTACTGATCCTACAGAGAGCGGTCAGAGAGGTTTTGTGTAGAGGTGTTAGAGAACCTTACTGCCTCTAGGAGCAGCTGCCGCTTGTTGCTATGGGTAATGAAGATAACAGCATATGAGACTTGACATTCACACCATTTTTTTTTGTCACCTGTTTGTTGCACGTGCTGTGCAGATTTACATTTGAAATTTTTACTAAATTTATTTTCTACACATTTCCCTTGAGGAGTAGGAGCAGTATTACTGCTAGTAGTACACGTTTCAGTGTGCTGGTAAGCTGAAGGTTCATTTCTTGGGTAAGTACACTTGGGTGCGCTGTTAGGTGACATGTCTTTTAAAAAATGTTTTCCTGCTTTTAAATGTCTTATCAAAAGGATGTTCTGCTTTTTAAGCCTTTTTGAAGTTTGTTTTGTTCCATGTCATATGAATAACAGCAAATGTTTCTGTGGTGTTGCTGGTAATAATTTGTGGTAGCTTGTATTATAAAATATATATGAACGTACTTCCATTATTAACAATAAATTATGATTAAGGTTTTAACAGCACTAGCTTTCCCCAAGAAGAGCTTCTGTCATTGTTTCACTACAGGGCTTTAGCAGCTGCTTTTATCTTTAGCAAAGACCTTGCAGCAGGGTTGCCCCTAATTTCTGTAGTGAATATTTTTGACTTGTCTCAGCTGAAATGCTGAATGAGAACAGGTGGGAGGGGAAGGAATAAAACAAACCAATTTGACTAGGCCAGGGGCTACTGCTGCAACTGATGCTTGATTTGGAGAATTTAAAATTATCTATGGACATTTGCCCATTTACAGGCAACCTTATTCATTTATCTGAATAAGGAACAATTCCCTTTTGATTCCATCATTTGGCATGGAAAAAAAAAGTCTTTACCATCCCTCCTCCCAGTTTTTAGAAGTGGCATGCTTCATAGATATGCCTATGCTGTCTCCTCAGAAGTATCGGTGCTTTCTTGTATTGTCACTCCCTTTCAGTCACCTGAAGGTGAAAAGGGAGATCAGGAAAAGCACTTGGCTTGACCTCATGTATTGGTGGAAATAATAAAAATGGAGTTAAACACTGTATTAAACTTCAAAATTTATAATTGAACATCTGTGACCTTGAAATGCCAGCCAACAGCTGTGACTTTGCTCATGGGCATTGTGATGGTTATAACTGGAAAGGTGCTACTGTAGACCTCCTACCTGTTTTGTCTGTTTGTTTTGTTAATACCAGATCCTTTAAGGGTCTTACTTTTTTTTAATATTTTGGTAAATTCTGCATCTGGCACAGTATTGAAACCTATAACCTAGTGAGACAGCTGTGTGTCAGACTGCCTTGTAATAACCATCAGAATGTACTAGTGTAGGCGAGTGAGAAACTTTACTCTCCAGGCAGTATTTGCTGCCATTTGATCAGCTACCAAAACTTTCCAAGTTTGGGTTGAGGAGCAAAGTAGTTTGTTTGTTTTTTCCTATCACTGATCATGGTCAGTTTAACTCCACCTCTGAACAGTGCCTATGTTTGCAACTGTTCAGAGCTATTCTTCCTCTTTGGGAGATGGGGAAACTTGCTATCTTAGTGGAGCACAGCTTGACAAGTTTGGTCAGTTATTGGAGGGGGGAGTGGTAAGCTGCTGGAGGTAAGTTTCCCAATTTCCCAGTTGGCTCCAGTTGCAGCCTGCCCTGTGCTGTTGCACACTGGCTGCAGCAGGGGTGCCAGCGCTGCAGTGGGACCAGTGACAGAAGCTATTCTTTAGAATTTTCAGGATGGCTGTTTTCTGCGTCAGAATGAGACAGTCCTGCTGGGCAGAGCCAACGCCAAGAGCAAAGGTAAGGTAATGTTTATTCAATGGGAATGCTTAAGAGAGCTGAGCAGCTAGTACCAGCCACTAGGGTAATAATCACAGGAGTTTTTGTCTCCCGTTAGCTTGAGTTGTAGTTTTTGTAACTTACTTTTTTTTGGTGTAAATACATTTATTCTGGATTCCTATTAAACTAGTTTGAATTCAAACAGTGTGTGTTCAGATGTAAATATTAATTGTGTCACTTTCCCCCCCCCCCTTTCCCTTTTCAAAATTCTTTAATCTGCTGTTTTCCTTTTTGCTTTCCTCTGGAAAAAAAACCCACAAAAACAAAACAAACATTTAAAAAAAGGGAATATAATGTAAGCTGATCTCTATTTCATCACTGGAGATGCTGAATCTATAAGATATTGCTGAAAAACGGCACTAAAAAGTTTTGGGAGGAATGAGACCCCAGGAAACATCTGCTATCTTTATACATCCTCTCTTGGCGACTTTCAGCAATGCTGTGGTGTGCGAGAAAATGCTTGCAGTCTGCGACCATGCTGAGTTACAGCTCGTGAGGAAAAAGGGGAATTTTCACCCCACTTGTGCAGTGACTCAGTTGCATATGTTGGATTGAATACTGGAAAAAGAAGTCAGTAATCTCCTTAGTAACTGCAAACCAACTGTATGCAGTTGTGGTCCACAGAGTCGATGTAGAACTAAATCCGAGTAAGGAGGAAGTCGGAATGCCATAGAGCTGTGAATGTGAGCTCCTGACATTTGTTCAGGGATTGGTATGTAAATTTTCTCAGTGGCCATTCTAGAACCTGATGGACATCTGGCTTTCATTCACAACTGTGAAAAAGAAAGAGCAAAATTATTTACAGCATGTTTCCTTGGTTCTGACATGCAGAATTACTTTCCTCAGAAAGACGAATTTGAGCTCCATTTTTTTTCCCCTCTGTGATTTGGTGCTGGGCTGTAGCTGACAATACCCTTGCTGAAGTGAAGTAGTGGGGTTTTGGTTTTTTTTTTTTTTTCCTCTCTCTTCAAACTATGCAGAACTCTTATTTGCAAAACCTGGTTTAGCCAAGAGGACTTCAACGGACTATGATGTGAAAAGCTGCTCAAGTATTTTCTTTGGTCTCAGATTATTACTTTTTTCCTCCCTCGGTTGCTTTTTGCTGTGGGCTCTGTACTAGCATACCAAAAGCACCAGTATCTTAAAGCACCAATTGCTGAAAAGCTCTCTAGGAAATATTTTGCTGTCTGTGAAGCCTTACTGTAAGATACTTTCTAAACCAGATTTCAGGATTTGTGCAGCCTCAGAAGCCTCTCCTGCAAGTTTGACTTCTCTTGGACTCCATGAACAAATACTGTTCTGTATCTTCATAATTTTGTCTGTAGTTCCAAATCCAGTTTATGTCTGAGGTTCAGACTGGCTGTTAGATATTAGCCGTTGCTCATCATGCTGTATGTGCAGACTGTATGTTTATACAATGCTCTACCTGTTGTACAGTGTGTTTTTTTTTGAGATGTTACCATTTCAGATGGCACTTTTTATTTCAAATAAAAGCCTCCTGTTTCTCAGTTGATAGTATTTAATATTGCTGGTGACTGTGAGTTGTATGATGTTACACTGTACCGTTGGACCACAGAGAGCTGGAGGTGGGAATCGGTGGTTTTGGGGGCTGTCCTCTTTCTGCAGGTGATGTTTGAAATGTGATTCCTGAGGTAAAGTGTTTATGTTTTTGGAGGGGGAGGGCATTGGGAGGGATGAAATGGTTAATTTTTTTGGTCTTTCTTTTTTTATTGTATTTTTTTCCTTCCCTTGTCCCCAATGATTTGTGGTATCACGTACCTTGTGCTTTTTGCTTGGTTTTGTTTTGTTTTTCTTCTTTTCTTTTTCTTTACCATTAAACTGCTGATGTTTATTTCCAGGAATGTTTTGCAAATGTCCTTCTCACTCTTCCCCTCTACAACTGTAGGTACATTGTTCCTTTTTATCAAATAAGCACGTTTGAAGCAAACCAAAGATAAAGTAATAATAATGATAGAGAGAGAAAAAAAGAAGGTCTTAATGTCACGTAAAGGAATGTCTCTCAATGTGTGCAGACGTAGTGACTATATCTTAAAACTCTCTATATGATAATGCATTGCTTTCAGCTAACTGACAGATTTATCAGTATCAGTATCAGTATCACTAAGGTTGGAAGAGACCTCAAAGATCATCGAGTCCAACCTGTCACCACAGACCTCATGACTAGAGTAGGGAGGACACTAGTGCCCACTGCAGGCTTGAACTCACGACCTTCCCCATTAAAGGTCTTATGTGCTACCAACTGAGCCACACGGAGGATTAGAAGCGTGCTGCGAGGAATATGGCTCCAAATTAAACTCTCTTTATGTACTAAATTTGACTCAGTGCTTGGCTCTTCAGCGGGGCTGTGCGTTTTACGGTACTTCCTGCATTGACACCTTTTACTTCTAGAAAGAAGATGCTTTCTGTTTCAAATGGCTCTTAAAAACAAAGTAGCCTACTTATTTCTAACTTAACATAAAGTTGTTGTGTGGTCTTCTGAGATGGTCGGCTGTTCATGCGAGCTTGCATTTCTCCCTGTAGGCCTTCGTTGTGAAACACCTTTTGGAGTATACCCAGCAGAGTGAGTCCAACCTGCAGTACAGCTTGTTTTTAGTTTTTGGCATCTTTATGACTGAAGTAGTGCGATCTTGGTCCCTTGCGCTAACCTGGGCTTTGAATTACCGCACGGGGGTCAGACTGCGTGGAGCTATCCTGACAATGGCCTTTAAGAAAATCCTTAAGCTGAAGAACATCAAAGAGAAGTCTCTGGGAGAGGTAAGCTCTGCAGTGTGAAAAGGGGATATGCAGTATTTTACTTCTAGTGTGAGCTGTGCCTTAAACCTAAATCATCTTTTCTGTGTGTTTTCCAGCTCATAAATGTATGTTCTAATGATGGTCTAAGGATGTTTGAAGCTGCAGCTGTTGGCAGTTTGTTGGCTGGAGGCCCTATTGTGGCCATCTTAGGAATGGTTTATAATGTGATTATTCTGGGTCCAACGGGCTTCTTGGGCTCTGCTGTCTTCATCCTTTTCTACCCAGCAATGGTGAGTTGGAAAGCTTGAAGACTTGCTTCATTTTTATTAGCTCAGACAGATGTATAGCTCAGAATAGAAGGTGTTGAAATGTGCTGGATTTAGCCTGTGTGTGGTGCTGCATGTTATTGAAGGTACTTCTGAAGATGGTCTATGAAGCAGGAATTTGCTAACAGGAAGCTCAAAATTACAAAGAAAATTAGAAAATGGAGACAGGAAAGCTGATTTTGATTGAGATAAATATGCATAGCTAAATTAAACTGCAGAATGCCCAGGTGCTTGTGGCTGAGGCTAGAAAGACACAAGGCTTCTAGCTTGTGTGCAGGAGCTCAGTGTGCAGGAGCACATTGCTCATGATTTCAACAAAAGATGTTGGAAAGCACCACATCTGGGAGAGGGTGTTCTTAATTAGTTACTCCTTCCTCTGTGAAAGCTTCTGCCAAGCTGTGAAACAGGCTAGTTCAACCCAAAATCTTCCTGCCCATAAAGTGCTCTGCAAGGCTGCTGAAGATTTGTCACTGTGTTGATAATATGAATTTAAGAAAGCATGGAGAACACTGAATACTGTGAGATCCACTTTGGCCCAATTTATCTGGCCAACAGTAAGGACTAAAGTAATGGGAACTGTATTTTAAAGCAGGCAGTAAGGACTGGAGTTCAATCATCTTTTCCAGTTCTCTTCAGGATCCCTTCTCTATCGTTGGGGACTCTAAAAGAGACAAAAGGTGTATAAGGAAGGGCAAGGAGCTGAAAGCTTCCTGAAGTAATGTGTTTGGTTTTAAATTTCAAACCAAGAATGGGATGAATGCAGGACCAGCAGATACTTGAACAACTATTTATTTTTAGATCATTGTAGTAAAAATATTGAAACTGTTTTACCACCTTCATAGCACTGGCACAGGGCAGAAGTGGATCTGTCAGTGCAAAACCCAGCTCGCTCTTTCACCAGGTGGAAACATTGGCTACTCTTCACTTGCCATGAGGGACAGCTTGGTGTATTTTTAGGTGAATGTTTGTGGTCTTTGTGCTTCAGAAACTGTGGCAAATTGGTACTATTCAATGTTGGTGAAAGGGCACACCTTTGTTTTCACAGACTGTAATTTTGTTGGAACTTGCTATCGTGAGTGTAGTGCTCTGTGCAGATGGGGTGGGAGGATATTATAAGTGGTGTTAGCCAGACTTTTTTATTAGCCAAAGTGCCCAATCCCTGAATCTCTTTTTCAGATTCAAAAGTGGCTTTCTCTGGTGATTAGGAAGAATGGAATAATGTACTTGCTCTTTCAGCTTTTGGACTTGCCATTAACCTTGCATGGCGTTGCCTTTTGTTTCAGATGTTTGTATCACGCCTCACAGCTTATTTCAGAAGAAAGTGTGTATCAACAACAGATGAGCGTGTGCAGAAGATGAATGAAGTTCTTAATTACATTAAGTTCATTAAAATGTATGCCTGGGTCAAGCCATTTTCTCAGAATGTTCAAAGTGAGTTCACAGAGTCTGTAAATGCTGCTTCTTGTGCAGATACCTTGTTTCTTAGTAGTCTGGCGTACTCTCCTAACTTAGTACCACAGGTGTTGATGTGCATGTTTTTTAAGGCCAGGCTGGATGTGGTTCTGGATAACCTGATCTACTAGAGGGTGTCCCTGCTTGTGGCAGGGGGGTTGGAACTAGATGGTCCTTGGGGTTTCTTCCTGCCCTGACAATTCTGTGATTCTGTAATTACATTTTCATACTTAGAGCTTCCTATTTGTTGTGCATGATGAGTTGGACAAACAGACCTGCTTCTGAAAGTTTCACCTTCCAGCAAAATGATGTTTGTGGCCTGGCACTAATCTTAAAAGTTTTAAATTTTGTTCTATTTGTTATTTAATTTTATTTTTGATAAATGTGCTGTGGCTGCTCCATGTTTCAATGAAGTGATAAAGTTCTCCATTCTTACTGAGATTTGCAGACTCTAGTTTGTCTCCCTGTAAGTGCAGTCTCTTTGGGAAGTTATACAATGATAAATGCTAAAACATAAGTGTTAGGCCTCTTAGTGTTTACGGTGCTGTAGGGGTGTCTGTTGTGTATGTACCCCACCCCAAACCATGCTTCAGACTTAGTGCTTCTGTTTCTATTTTCAGAAATTCGTGAGGAAGAACGTAAGATCTTGGAGCGTGCAGGCTACTTCCAGAGCATCACTGTGGGTGTAGCTCCCATAGTTGTAGTCATTGCCAGTGTGGTGACCTTTTCTGTCCATATGATCCTTGGCTATGATCTTACAGCAGCTCAGGTAACTACCTGCAGTGTTGAAAATACTCTTTTAACCTATATTGCTGTTGGTGTAGCTTTTCTGCAAAGCCATTTATCTTCATCGCATTCTTTACTTTGTGGCCGTGCCTGTGTGGCCAGGCTGTAGCCTTGCTTTCAGGAGTTGAATATCTGGTGGGTGTCACAGCAGCAAATGTAGACTTGCATTTTGCAAGGAGGATCTCAGTGGTGTTTCAGTTCTGACTTTCCCCAGGTTTTGTGCTGAACGAGCGCTCCTGCTTGCTATAAAGACAGGGCACTGGGATTGCTGCATGTTTGGTTTACAGTGTGCATGGATGCAAAGAGCACAAATAGCTTACAACAAGATTTGAACAGGGGTCTTCAGAAGTAAATAGGGTAAACCAGAATTTACTAGCTGCTGTTTTTTTGCAGACCTACAGACACTGAGGATGTCTGTATTCTGGTGTTGGAGAATATTCAGCATATTTAAATGGTTGTTTTGGACTGTGGGCCCTGTTGTTTCTTGTGACATTTCAGGTTTTAGAAAGTTTTGAGTTGTTAATATATTGCATCCAAATATGATTCTTTCTTGTCTCTTTTTTAGGCATTCACAGTGGTCACTGTCTTCAATTCAATGACTTTTGCTCTAAAAGTAACACCTTTCTCAGTGAAGTCTCTATCTGAGGCATCTGTTTCTGTTGACAGATTTAAGGTAAGCAATCATTTGGCCTTGAGATTCAGCTGCAAGTGTGGAGTGTTATATGTGTATAATAGATGTTAAGGGAACACTTAGAAGGTGATACTGTCTTAGTGACTGAGGAATTCCTTTTCTTTACAATTTGCACTCCAGGTTGTTAGAGTCCACAAAAGGCAAAAATCTAGTGAAGGAATATTAGATGTTAAAGATAATACAGGTGTGGAAAGTGAAATATTTAATGATTTTATGATTTTCATTGTGGCCTCTGTAAAAGATGAATACAAGGCTAGATGACTCAGAGCACAGTAATTCTTAAACTCCCTTTTAAAGACCATCTGCATGAAAAAACAGTACAACGTGTCTGCAATGAAATTTCATGTTTTCTTAGCAAAACTCTGTTTGGAAGTGTCACGTGTTATGTAGGCAGCTTTGCACAAACCACTGAAGTATTGTTTGCTGTCATGAAAAACAGAGGTTTTGTGTTTCTAGACCAGATTAAATTACTCTAATACATGAATAGAATGCAGTCGTGATCTGACAAAACAGCAGCTATGACAGAAAATCAGAACCCATATAACAAACAATCCTACCTCATCCTTCAATCCCTGTGTGTACTTTAGGTGAACTCAGAGGACAGGGCTTTATCTTTCCTCTTGAAGTCATTAGTGCATTGCCCATTGCAGAAGTTTTCAAACAGGATTCCACAGACACTGACAGGCATGGATTCTGTGTAATTAATCCATGAAACAAATGTGTGTGTGAAAAGAATGGGATCTACGGAACGGTCTTGAGATTCCATTGCTTTGGAATTTTTGTCCTATCTTCTGAGTCATCATAAATCATACTTTCCTAAATCCAAGTGCACTGAATGGAGTTTTGGCGGGGGGGAAGAGAAAGGAGAAATTCTAGTATTTCCCAGTTTGACTGTAAACAGTGTAGGGCATGTATGCTCTGTAGGGAGCATAACACAAGGTGGGGATACTTCAACATTACAGCAAAAAATGTAACTGAGTCTTTATCTCTGTAAAGAGTATGAGCTTTCTTATGAATGTATGATTTGGGCACAGCAGTGGCAAGAGTAAATAAGGCTGAGAATTGAGAAGTCTTTAATCACAAAGGGCTTCTTGGTTCAAAACATAAATTATGTAAATGGAAAACATTTTATCTTGTAATTAAACTGTGTGAGAACTCTCTTCCTAATCTGTATTGATTGTAAGTACTGATGGATGTGGTGGAAAACATGATACAGTGGACTTAATGGCTTGCTACTTTCTGTCAGCTAAATTTATGTGAGATTACTTTTTCTCAGCAGAAAAGCTGAAGGATAAAGGCTGAAGTTAAAAGTCATTCCATCTCCTTTTGTAATGAGTAGGTTTGTGGGACATGTCAGTCACTTTCTGTCAAAGTGACCTCTCCTCTCCAACCCATCTCTTCTACTTTTGTGGTTTTATTCTGGAAGTTACAGAGCTGCTGTTGCAAACAGTGTTTGTAGAATAAGCCCCTCTCATATAGCATCCAGAGTATTGCAGTTCTGTGAAAGTCTTAGTGTATCCAAGTGCTTCCACCACATCCAGGAATGTCCCGGCCACTTAGCAGGCCTGGAGTTAGTTTACACTAATGAGCTACCTTTTGCTCTTCAGCTTCCTCCTACTGTATAGCCTGGTGTGTTTTGCTGCGTGAGTGTGCCATAGGCTTGTCTCCCAGTCTTGATCAGGTGTCTCATCTTTACACCTCTCTCACAACTCCTATCAGAGTTTATTTCTAATGGAAGAGGTTCATATGATAAAGAAAAAACCAGCCAATCCTCACACCGCGATAGAGGTGAAAAATGCTACCTTGGCTTGGGACTTCTCCCACGCCAGCGTCCACAGCTCACCAAAGTTGACCCCCAAAGTGAAAAAAGACAAGAAAGTCACCAAAGGCAAGAAAGAGAAAATGAAGCTGCAGAATGAGGGACAGCAAGCTGTGCTGGCAGAGCAGAAGGGCCATCTTCTAGTGGACAGTGATGATCATCCTAGCCCAGAAGAGGAGAACAAAATCATCCACCTGGTTAACCTTCGGCTTCAGAGGACTCTCTACAACATTGACTTGGAGATAGAAAAGGTAAGAGAAAACAGGAAGAAATCTGAGCTATTGAAAGGCCTCATTTTTAGCTGTCCCTTGGAAAAGAGCTGTGTATTTTTGTATGAAATGGAGCATAGTGCTTTTGCACACTCCTGTAATATCCATGGCAACTGCAGTATCCAGGATGCAGCGTCTGATCTTGATGTAAACAGCTGTGCCATTTTATCAGACTAGATCTTTGCAAGCAGCCTATGAAACAACTGCAGGCTGTACAGCTCTTACATCAAACCCAGGGGAGGTTGCTGTTTGTAGCTCTCAGTACAATGTATGAGCCATTGAACAGAAAGATTACCAATAGGGCTATCAGCAGGGTATTGTTGGGTGGTGTATTCCTGTAGCCATTTCATAACTTTGCAGGGTTTCATCTATATTCTGAGTGAACCTTTTAGGTGATTAGGAGTTGTCTTGGAGTGTGACAGTCTTTTTCATTGAAGAAAGTGTAGTTTTCTTCCTTGGAAATGTTTGTATAGAGATTTTCAAGAATGTAGAAGCAGTTGGAGTCCCCATTCTGAGATGGGTAAAAGCATGTAAAATGTCAAAGAAAAGGTGTTGAATTTAATATGTAACATCTCAGAGGCCTGGAGCACCTCTCCTGTGGAGACAGAGCGAGGGAGTTGGGGCTGTTCAGTCCGGAGAAGAGAAGGCTCTGAGGAGACCTAATTGTGGCATTCTGGTATCTTAAGGGGGCCTATAAGAAAGCTGGTGAGGGACTTTTTAGGGTGTCAGGCAGTGATAGGATGAGGGGGAATGGAGCAGAACTAGAAGTGGGTAGATTCAGATTGGATGTTAGGAAGTTCTTCACCATGGCACAGGTTGCCTAAAGAGGTGGTGGAAGCCCCATCCCTGAAAGTTTTAAGGCCAGGCTGGATGTGGCTCTGAGAAACCTGATCTAGTATGAGGTGTCCCTTCCCATGGCAGGTGGGGTGGAACTAGATGATCCTTGAGGTCCCTTCCAACCCTGACAATTCTATGATCTACAAATACAAAGTTTTTCAGTCTGGCATTGGATGTTTTAATAATGGGATTCATGGATTTATCAATGCATGTACTTTAAAAAACAGCCTTGAAGAAGGAGTGCACAATCACTTGAAAATCTAAAGCCTAGTTTTTGATCAGAAATCTGTAAATGAGAGGAGGTCAGCAATGTGTTCTCTCTCTCTGTGTGTATGTATATACCTTTTGTCCAATTTATCTTGTTTGCAAAAGGAACAAAATTACTTTTGATACATTCATTGTTCAGTGTAGGTATCAGCCCACTCATTTTATTGCAGAGAAATGCTTCAAAGAGACTGAATTCCTAGTCTTTGCTTGATATGTGTGCCTTAGCAAGCTGCATTGCATAGGCAGGGAGTTTTGCTGGACCCATGTATCCTAACTTATGCATTTGTTTCAGTCTTCCTCTTTATATCTTTGCTTACTGCTCTCAGAAGTATGTTGATGCATTCTGTTCAGGCAGGCCTTGGTGTTTTTGGCTGAGTGCAGCATCCCTGTATCAGGCCCACTCAAAGGGAAGCAGATGTTGAAGTATGCTAATTTTCACCTGTAGAGTTGATTGAGTGTCAGTCCACTGTGGGGTGGTATTCACTCTTTATTATTTGAGAGTTAATATTCTGAGTGTCTTACTTATTAGCCTGTTACGTCCCTTTCCAGGGGGACATTACTGTCATTAATATCCAGCTGTCTCCTCAGGTGCTAGAAGTAGTCTGATTTCTGAAAGGGATGGAGAATGTAAGAAAAGAATACCATAATTTTTTATTTTTTTTTCTGTCTAGGGAAAGCTTGTTGGAATTTGTGGCAGTGTGGGGAGTGGAAAAACTTCACTGATCTCTGCAATTTTAGGACAGGTGAGAGATTCTGGCTTTGACTGCTGCTGCTCTTTCCTATCTCCTAGTTAATTTGTACTCTGCACAAGACTGTTCTAAGCAGGGAACAGCACAATTTCACAGTTTATCTTTGATTTCAGATGACCCTGTTGGAGGGTAGCATTGCAGTAAATGGAACATTTGCATATGTGGCCCAGCAGGCCTGGATTCTCAATGCTACGCTTCGGGACAACATTCTTTTTGGCAAGGAGTATGATGAAGAAAGGTTTGTCAAACTGTTTGCTGATTTTCAGGAAAGCTTAGTATTTCTTGGCTCAAGTGTTGGGAGAGCTTAGTGCCAAGTAGACCACAGCTAAAGCCTATATATCCTCGTAGAGGCTGCTTTTAAGACTCCTTTAAGCCCCATTTCAGAGCGTGCTGCTCTTGCACATGGTTGCTGTGGCTGATGGCTGTCAGTGATCTGTAACAGCTCATTTGCAGTAGCTCTTGATGGAGCTCTGTCTGATCTCTCTTTTTAGCACTGAAGTGGCATTTGCTGTTGTTGTCCTGGCCTTGCCCTCTTTAAACAGCTGCTGTTTGCAATGTACTGGCACTTTCCATGCCCCTGCCTCAGTGAGGGCTTTCCCTATGGTCTGTGCTAGCACTTTTGGGACAGAAATTGTCCCCTTACCATCACTGTACTTCAGAAGTAGGTGATTAATCATTATCCTCACTTTCCTCCTGAGAATGCTTAGCAGATCTCTTGTTTTAGGTTTCCAGAATGTGTGTTACTAGTATGGAAAGTGAGATAATGCTGTACTGGTTTGATACTTGGTTGGGGGGGGGGGAAACAGTGTTCTTACTATGTGTCTAATTGTTCTCTAGATACAATATGGTGCTGAATGGCTGCTGTCTAAGGCCCGACCTAGCCATCCTTCCAAATGGGGATCTAACAGAGGTATACATTTTGCTTGTAGTAAACTAATCAGCTGATGAAGAAAAGTAGAGTTCTGTTTTGGACTAGTCTGGAGTGGGGGGAAAAAATCAGTCTGCTGTGCATATAAGCCAAGTGTTGAATGCACTTCCTTGGACTGAGCTTATTGATTCAGGCCCTGGACTACTGAGAGTTGTGCCATGTTTTTGACTCTGATATCAACAGTTTGGGAATTTTCGTGTTGTATATTTAGCTGCCTTAGCAAGACCTACTGGAATGTGCTGCCCAGGGAGGTGGTTGAGTTACCAACCCTGGAGATTGAATGTGGTGCTTGGGGATATGGTTTAGGGGTGAACCTTGTAGAGTAGGCTTATTGGTTGGACTTGGTGATCCTGAGGGTCTTTTCCAACATGAATGTTTCTGTGATTTCTATTTGAATGTGATTTAAAATGGGTTAAAAAAAAAAAAAAAAGCATGGCCATGTTAATACAAAACAAAGGTAAAATAAGCAAAAAAGAACTACTCCATTTCAAGCATAATAGAATAGAATAAACCAGGTTGGAAGAGAGACCTTTGAGATCATTGTGTCCAACCTATCATCCAACACTATCTAATCAACTAAACCATTGCACCAAACACCCCATCAAGTCTCTTCCTAAACACCTCCAGGGATGGTGACTCCACCACCTCCCTGGGCAGCCCATTCCAAATCACTCTATATGAAGAACTTCTTCCTAACATCCAGCCTAAACCTCCCCTGGCACAGCCTGAGCCTTGAGTTTGAATGTTTAACACACTTCACAAGAAAGTAGACACCTAAACTAGACTATGCATATGTATTAAAACAATATATAGCATTATATGATGTTGCTCTGTCTGTATCTATATAAACAAAAATATGCTGGTCACCTCAGGCTGTGAAAATGTTGCATGGTGTTGTAGACATAAAATGATGAGTGTGTGTCTGTACAGATAGGTGAACGAGGAGCTAACCTGAGTGGAGGACAGCGCCAGAGAATCAGTCTGGCTCGAGCCCTGTACAGCGATAGGAGCATTTACATCCTTGATGATCCCCTTAGTGCCTTAGATGCTCATGTTGGAAATCACATCTTTAACAGTGCAATAAGGAAGCACCTGAAGTCAAAGACTGTCCTTTTTGTCACTCATCAGCTTCAGGTACTACATCTCTTGTACTTTGTTTCTTGGACTTGCTTGAAGTGCTGTTTGGTCAGTTGTCTTCACACTAAAAAGCTTGTGTGCCCTGGCTTGTTAGAGCACGACCCTGTCTGTCTATAATGTGTGGTTTAAGTTTGCAAACTCAGTTTACAAATTAGGGCACCAAGCACAATCAAATTCTTTGATACTAGTGTTGCTTGCCATCTGATCTGGGCTGCTAACACTTGGCTAAAGAAAACTTTTCAGAGAAATACCTTCTTCAAAACCGCTTGTTTCAACCTTGCTGCAAAGCTAGTCCATCCTGTCAGGAAAAAAAAATACTTGGTGTCAGTAAACCAGAATGGATGTGTGCTGAGATTTTTGGCATAGGAATATTAACTAATACTTAGTATATCAGTATTTGCAGTGTTTTGAGTGCCCTGAAGTGTATCTTCATAATGGATTGGTTTTGCTAGAACATAAAAACTTTTTGTGTGCGGTGAAAGAGTCATCGTGGTGCTGTAGTCAGTTGAAGACCTTGAAAAATCAGACCTGTTGCCTTAGAAGTGTTGTGTGCAGCTGTCAAATTACTGAAAAGGATTGTGTGGGAGTGTGTCTGATTATTGGACATAATGATAAAGACTTATTACTGCCATTTTCTCCAGTATCTTGTTGACTGTGATGAAGTGATCTTCATGAAAGAAGGCTGCATTACTGAGAGAGGGAGTCATGAGGAATTGATGAATTTAAATGGGGACTATGCAACTATTTTTAATAACTTGCAGCTGGGAGAGACACCACATATTGAGGTACTTGTTTATTTTGAAGTACTCTGAATAATGACTTCTCTGATGAAATGAACCAAATTGCATACATGGAAGACTGGAAAAGGGTTTCACATGCTCATTGATCTGACTGACTGCCTGTCTTTTGTTAGCACTTCCTATTTGCAGTCACAGTTAATATTTAGGAAATGCATGGCAGAGAGGCCTCTGCCACTGAGCTCATGAGTTGAACATGAAAGTAATGGGGATGCTGAGCACAGGAAGCTTGTTGTCACTACTTGCACAGCTCACTGCTTAATTTGCCTACAGATTAGCGCAGACCTGGACCAGTCTTTGAAAAAAATTCTTGTATGCTAGCTACTTTGTTTTCACATAGGGTGTGACTGAGGCACAGGAAAGGTGATGCAACTTGACAAAAGTTACCTGTGACAGTGTTTTGGAAATGTAACTGAAAATACTTTGCTTTGGAGGGGAAAAAATGTTTCATGACACTGCTTTTGTTATTAAACAATGGCTTTAAATGCAAACTTAGATATGTGCCGAGGGGGTTGGACTAGATGACCTTCAGAGATCCCTTCCAGCCCAGACCATTCTATGATTCTGTGATTTCAGTTGGTGTAAAAAGGGTAAATCTAGAAAAAAACCTGTGAACCAGTCAGTAGAAACTGCATTTAAATTTCCAGCAGCTTAATTTTCCCTACCCTCCTCTTGTTTGTTTCCTGAACTTATTCTTTAGAGTAAGCAGCTTTGCTGTTCTTTAATTGATGATGGCATTAAGTCTTGTGTGTATGTTCTGTTAGTAAGGAGAGATTAAAAAGCACAGCAGCAGTATATTTTTTAGGAGATGAGACGCTCCTTATTCACAAGTTGCAGATGTTTTAAAGTTTCTGAAAAGGCAGCATTGTGATAAATATAAAATTATAAAAGGCTCTTGGTGATGTTTTTTCCTGGGAGGTGTTAGTGAAGGAAGGAGAATACCCTGTTCTTGTGAGACCTCACCTGGTGTACTGCCTCCAGTTTTGGAGCACCCATTACAAGACAGATCTGGACGTGCTGAACATGTCCAGAGAAGGGCCATGACGATGATCAGAGGGCTGGAGCTCCTCTCCTATGAGGACAGGCTGAGAGAGTTAGAATTGTTCAGTTTGGAGAAGAGAAGGCTCTGAGGAGACCTTATTGTGGCCTTCCAGTATCTGAAGGGGGCCTACAAGGAAGCCAGTGAAGAACTTTTTAGGATGTCAGGTAGTGATAGGACTGGGGAGAATGGATCCAAGCTAGAGGGGAGATGTAGATTAGATATCGGGAAGAAGTTCTTCACCATGAGGGTGGCAAGACACTGTAACAGGTTGCCTAAAGAGGTGGTGGAAGTCCCATCCCTGGATGTTTTTAAGGTCCAGCTGGATGTGGCTCTGGGCAACCTGATCTAGTGTGAGGTGTCCCTGCCCATGGCAGGAGGGTTGGAACTAGATGATCCTTGGGGTCTCTTCCAACCCTGATAATTCTGTGATTCCATAATAATGCAATACTCTGCATGTCCTTTTTGAGGCATGAAGATTAATGTTCTGCCATTTTAAGATTCATGTAATGACAGTTAACTTGAGATTCTCCAGGCTGCATGCTTGGCTGACCTTCACTGTCTCTTTGTAAATGCCTGCTCATAGAAAGAGCATTAATTTGTATTCCTGATGTGATAAGAAGAAATGAATGGTAAAGTTGGCTTCTCAGTGGTTTGACATGTGCTACATGTCTCTTCTCATCAAGTGTGGGAAAAGGACCCTGAAGATGCTGCATAGAGGGTTTCAGTTAATGCAGGCTGCCTTGAAACAGGTAGTAACTTCCATCTGTGGGAAGGTGGCTGGATGTAGAACAGTAATGGTGTGTGCAGCTTAGTGCTTGGACATTTAATTTCTGGAAGATCAAGTTAACTGGATTTCATCCTTCAAGATAATTCATGAGAACTTTTCTGAGTGAACTACTAGGATGTTTGGGGGAAGAAAAGCCTCTTAATAACATTGTGAGTTACTTTTACAAGGGACAAGGGGATTGTATCTTTCAGTGGTAGGGATGTCATTTCTCTACTAAATGTGAGCACGGTGTCACTGATTCTGGGAATGAATCCTGTGCTTTACCAGTGCATATTGGTAGCAGTTCAGATAATAATAGGAGGAGAATTTAATCCACCAGCGTTGGCAGTCATCCATAACAGCAAAGTTAATAACCTTCTTGGTAGGAATGCTAAGCTCTTGAAAGCCTTTGTCCTTAGGAGGCAGCTCATAAAAAGTTTGGGTTCAGATATGAAAATGTCAAAGAAAATTACTGTGGTATGTTTAGTGTCATTGTTTTCCTGCAGATTAATATAAAGAAGAACACAAACAGTTCACTGAAAAAACCACAAGATAAAAGTACCAAAACAGGGTCTGTGAAGAAGGAAAAAGTTGTAAAGAAGGAAGAGGGTAACTATGTAATCAGATTTCTGGCTGTAATTATTTTATGCACCAATAAACTCAAATCCTTTGCTTTCTAAGTATGTTATGAATGTACCTCTGAGGTTTTGAAAGCTGTCTTGAGCCCTGGTCACTTGGTGTGGTTGATAGGACACAGAACATGAATTCATTAAATATGAGTGTGCCTGCACAATGTTTTCCAGTTCGATCAGGATGCCGTTGGTCAGATGCCGTCGGCACAAAGCTGCTTGTAGTAACCTGGCTCCCATACCACCTCTGCCTCCTATCCCAAGAGAGCAATGTGTTTAGTTTGGTATTTGCAGAGTCCTTGTCAGGACTTGGGATTTTTATGTATGATGAACTGGGAGACCTGACCTCTGTTTTGTGGTTCTCTATAACATTAACTTGAGGTTTTAAAAAGCAGTAGTGAGGCTGATACCAGCCTAGTATTTAAGTCTGTGCTGATTATGCTTTTTCAGGCATACTGCAGTCTGAATGATTCTGCAAAGGAAATGCTGCTTACTGAAAAACTGAACCATTGGTTTCTATGTATTAATTAATACCTGTGTTTCTGAAAGTACTCTCTGGATTGTAACTGTAGCTTCACATATGTTCACGAACTTAAAGAATCTTGTTGGAACAGGTCCGTCTGCCCCCAACCTCTCATTCTCTCCTCTTTTGTTTCACAGGCCAGTTGGTCCAGTTGGAAGAGAAAGGCAAAGGCTCTGTCCCCTGGTCTGTGTATGGTATCTACATTCAGGCAGCTGGAGGTCCCTTTGCATTCCTCATCATCATGGCACTGTTTGTGCTGAATGTGGGCAGTACAGCTTTTAGCAACTGGTGGCTGAGTTTCTGGATAAAGCAAGGCAGTGGCGTAAGATAACTTTTTTTCCCCCCACTCTCTTGTGTCTAAGAAGCAGGGGGGTTGTTCTCCTATACTAATTCCAAGCAGTCCTGTGAGACCAAATGGTACTTCCTAATTTAAGCAAGTTGTAAATCTCTCCAGGACATCATCTCACTGGAGAGTTCATCTCCAAGAATAAGAGAGCTCCAGTAATAAAAAAAAATTAAAGGCAATAGCTCTTGTGGTTTATACTGCCCTCTTGTTCTTTATCTTGGTTAGCTTAAGAAAAGGAAGGCATAATGTGAAAGGTACCAACAAGCTGCAGGAGGAATTAGTATTTTTAGTCTTGTTTTTTAATTGGATGTGACCTTACATCTAACCTGATAGTTTTGTTAAACTGTATGGCTTTAAGTCAAATGACTTTTGGGAGCTTTGTTGAAGACTGATGTGGGATGGTTTGGGACTTTTCCCACTCTGAGGGCTTTGATTGCAAGACTTGTTGTGTTTAAAGATTCAAATATAACTGCAGGTTATTGGGGTTGTTTTGGGAGCTAGGGGAGCAAACTACTTAGAGAAGAAATATTGAAGTGTAGTTAGGCAGTATTTTTTGAATAGGCAATGAGGTCCTTGAAGATTTAAAATAAACAAAAGGCAAAGAAATAAAATAATGTGTGATAGTGTGACAATAAAGAATTTACTTCATACTGGCAGAAAATAACAAATATATTTGATAAGCAGACAGTTACAACCTATCCAAGGTGAACATTGTGTAGGAGTGGTGGTATGCTGGTATCTGGCTTTGTTCAGAAGAACACAAGAAATGTTAAACGCGAAGTGAGAGATAAGCAATCAAATCAAGTAGGCATTGTGGTATCAGTTTCAAAGATGCTGTGGGAAAAATGCCAAGGACTTGGGCAATGAGCCAATTTGCAAGTTGAGTATCTGTGCTAGGGAGAACTTTCTGAAGTATTCAATGATCACTGAAGTACTTTGAAGAAGATAAATCAAATATGGTGGGAGGGGATATAGAACGGTTAAATTCTACCACATGTAATGCGTACATGATTAATCCTTCTCTTACCTAACTATTCACTGACCCCTTGAATTTTCTGCAGAACACCACTGTGACTCTGGGAAATGATACTGTCATAAGTGACAGTATGAAAGACAACCCTCACATGCATTACTATGCTGGCATCTATGCACTGTCTATGGCAGTGATGCTGATTCTGAAAGCTGTTCGTGGAGTTGTCTTTGTAAAGGTATGTGGCAGTGCTGCTGTTCTTGCACACACACACACTCCCCCTCCCCACCTTTTGCATGTTGCTGTCACTGTGGCTTTTTTGGTTACCTCCTGTGAGAGATTTTTGATAGAGAGGAAGTCAGGTCATAAATTGTGAGGTTTCCATGAGTCATCTCTTGCACTCTTCTGTTAAACTTCTGCCCAAATGAATGACTTCCTTCCAGTGGTTGGAAGCACAAAATGCAAGAAAAAGAACTATGGCTGGAGAGAGAAAACAAGCAGAATGTTTTGGTGCTTGGGGGAGATGCAGTGACAGGAAGGCAAACATCCTTTCACATTCTGCAATGTTTTCTGCATTGTCAGGGAACTCTCAGAGCATCCTCGAGGCTCCATGATGAGCTCTTCCGAAGGATTCTGCGTAGCCCCATGAAGTTCTTTGACACTACACCCACTGGACGGATCCTCAACAGGTTTTCCAAAGACATGGATGAAGGTATCTCTCACTGTGTGTGCTGTAAATCCCACAATCAGACCTCCCAGTTACCTCCTTAATGATGTCCATTCTCTTGCTGTTGGGATGGTCATACTCGGTATCTATTGCCGAGTGTATACTTGCAATAGACAAAGCAGGAACTGGGATGTACCTGGTTATGATTCTAGAAGGCAGTTGATATTTCAAGTTTGTCTGTTCACTTACAAAGAAGAAAATGTGCTTTTGTACCTACAAATGGCACATGGACTCTTAGCAATTAATACAGGGGAAACCCTGAGTTTCAGGGTGAAGTTGATGTGTAGCAAAGGTGATAATTAGGTCAGAGTTGTATCAGTGCTGTCCTTGTTGATGAGGATGCACAGCCAGATTGAATTGGTGTATATAGGTTGTTTCAGGTTTCTGTACTCAAGATCTTTCTCTTTTTCCTTCCATCTTTTCCAGTTGATGTTCGTTTGCCCTTTCAAGCAGAAATGTTCATTCAGAATGTCATCCTTGTGTTCTTCTGTGTGGGGGTGATTGCTGGGGTTTTCCCCTGGTTCCTAGTGGCAGTGGGGCCCCTCATTGTCCTGTTCATGGTTCTGCATGTTGTATCTAGGTAAGTGCAGCAGCTGCTTTGAGTAAAAGTAAAGGTACTTTGACCTGTTACTAAGGGCATGGAATTCTTCAAGCATGTATGTACATGTGTGTAGTGGTTGGCATATGGTGGTTGTGTATCTCCCTTAAAAGTGCTTCTTTGCTTTCAGGGTCTTTATTCGAGAGCTCAAACGTCTGGACAACATCACACAGTCTCCATTCCTGTCTCATATTACATCAAGCATCCAGGGTCTCTCCACAATCCATGCTTACCACAAAGGACAGGAATTTCTGCACAGGTCAGTCTAGATATTCATCTGACAGTGATGGAGCACAGAACAGTGTGCAGCAGGTTTACATTCACAAAGATTAATGTGGTCTATAGTCAATGGCATGAATTGGCTTTAAGAGCAGAAGTACTTTTCAGGGGAAAAAATGAGGAAGAACAAGAAGGAAAAAAGAGTAAGGGAAAACTCCCCAGTTGCCAACTGGGAAGAACTGTGGTGGGGTTCCAAGCAGATGCCCTCCTTTGGGATTTTCTGTAGTGCAGGGGGTGGCAGTAATGATGATGAGGACAGTTTTTTGACCATACTTTTTCCCTAGTAGTATATCTATTTTACATTGGGCTCTGCTCACACTTTTCATTGGTTGTTTCTCCTTGTGATAGTATGGGTTAGAGAATACTAGCAAAAACTGTGTGCACATTGATCTGCTAGTCTGTAAGCACATGTATAATGGGATAACATTTATCAAATATCTAAGTGATTGTAGCTACCTTATGCACTATGCATGACTTTCTCTAGTACAAATGAAAACCTGCAAAACAAGTACTAGTGAGGGAAAGTGAAGCATTGCTCATGTGAGTGGTGGCTGCTGCTTATGAGAACCTGCTGTAACAATGTCAGGGCTTTGCAAGTGAAAGGTTATGAGACCAAGTGTGAGAGTACAAGGAAAATTGCCACAGAAGCCCTGCCAAAACACTGCTACACCAGCTTAGATGAAAGGTTGCAAAGGTGCAAATAGTAGTCCCTTGGTATTGCCGGTGCTGGAGTACTAAGGCTCTGCACACATTGTGCAGAAATGAGTGGTGTGAAACTGAGCTGGATGATCACAAAAAAATCTCATTATTGGCTTTGTCAGTCTCTCAGCTGTCTCCTCTTAAATATACTTCCTCAGCTCCAGAGTCAGGATTGTAAATTGATTATTGATGTGTTTCAGTTAGTGTCACCAGTTCTGTCAAAACTCACTGTAACTTGACTTCTGTGTAAGATAACTCCTGTGACTATTCTGAAGCACTGCTGCTGTTACCTGGGGACTAATTTGTAACCATTGAGCATCTTCTGGAAGGTCTTGTATGGGTGAAGTTGTGCTGAAAGTGTGTATAAAGTCCCTGAATTTTGATTCACCCCAGTATAATTTGTTGTTGTATGCAGAAACTTGGTATATTGACCTCTGAGTTGTGTAGATATCTGACATTATTTAGGAGAGTGTAAACCCTGCTTTCATGGCCTAGTTTGAGACTTCTATGTCAATGACAGAGTAGTATTGCCACTCTGAATTCTGGTACTGGAACAGGGGTTTAAGTAGCTCTGTTAATGGTAGATCATCACACTTGTGGAGGTCTACTAACCTTTCTTATGTGTATTTCAGGTATCAGGAGCTCCTAGATGACAATCAGGCACCATTTTACCTGTTCAGCTGCGCAATGCGCTGGCTGGCTGTGCGGCTGGACGTTATCAGCATTGCTCTTATCACAACCACTGGCCTTATGATAGTCTTAATGCATGGCCGGATTCCTCCTGCATATGCTGGGCTGGCTATCTCATATGCTGTGCAGGTGAGTATATCATAGAATCATAGACTCACCCAGGCTGGAAGGGACCTCCAAAGGTCATCTAGTCCAACCCCCCTGCAGTGAGCAGGGACATCCTCAACTCGATCAGGTTGTCCAGAGCTCTGTCGAGCCTCACCTTGAATATCTCCAGGCATGGGGCCTCAACCACCTCTCTAGGCAACCTGTTCCAATGCTCAACCACCCTCATTGTAAAGAACTTTTTCCTAACATCCAATCTAAATCTACTCTTCCCTGATTTCAAACCATGGCCCCTCATCACTGCAGGCCTTTGTAAGTAGTCCCTCTTCATCCTTCTTGTAGGCATCCTACAGGTACTGGAAGGCCACTATTAGGTCTCCCTGGAGCCTTCTGTTCTCCAGGCTGAGCAACCCCAGCTCCCTCAGCCTCTCCTTGTAGCAGAGATGCTCCATCCCCTTGATCATTTTTGTGCCCCTTCTCTGGATCCAATCCCATCAGGTCCATGTGTTTCCTGTGTTGAGGGCTCCAGAGCTGAACACAGTATTCCATGTACTGTAATATTTAATGTCTCAATGTAGTTATCACTAATAAGTTAAAGTACCACACCACTGAAAACTTTCACTAATGCACTTGAATGGAAAAAAAACCATTTTGATAGCAGAGGGAAAGCAATTCAGTCAGGACATTTTGCAAGCAGCTAGATTATGAGGAGCTAGGTGCTTAAGGCTATTGCTTTGAGGAGCTGCCTCTTTTTAAAAGAGAACTAGAAACTGTTTGAGGGTCTTCATATACTTCAGATTGCAATTTTCTTGGGTATTTCCAGAAACTGGATTGATGGTGCATCAGACATCCACCAAACTGGTCCCTTAATGCAGTTACATTTTTGCTGTTGTTTGCCTTTCTCTGCCTCCTGGTGGTAGTGAAGTGAAGTTCCCACACTTAGACTGCTTATAATTAAAGCTATTGCTTGTGGGAAACCTTTCTAAACTACCAGCTTTCTAAGTGATTAATAAATTACAGATATTTCAGAGGTAACTGAAATTAACTTGTGTTGGACACCGTAGCTATATGGTGTCCAATGCCAAGAGCACTTGTGTCAAATAGAGAATCATTTAGGTTGGAAAAGACCTTAAAGAGGAAGTCCAGCCATTATCCCAGTGCTGACAGGTCCACCACTAAACCATGTCCCTCAGCACCACATCTTTTAGACCCCTCCAATGACTGCACCGCTTCCCTGGACAGCCTGTTGCAGGGCTTGAGGACCCTTTCTGTGAAGAAATTTTTCCTGAACTGTGATGTAAACCTCTCCTGGTGCAACTTGAGGCTGCTTTCTCTTGTCCTGTTACTTGGGAGAAGAGACCAACGTCCATGTTGCTACAACCTCCTTTCAGGGTGTTGTAGAGAGCAAAGAAGTCTCCCCTGAGCCTACTTTTCTTCAGGCTAAAACCCCCAGTTCCCTCAGCCACTCATGAGACTTGTCCTCTAGATCCTTCACTAGTGTCACTGTCCTTCTATGGATGTGCCCCAGCACCTCAATAATTTTATAGTGAGGGACCCAAAACTGAAAACATTTAAGGTGTAGCCTCACCAGTGCCAAGTCCAGGGGGACAATGCTTTCCTGGTCCTATTAGCCACACTATCCATTATTTTTGTCTCTTAATTGAGTAATCACAGCTCTCTAAAGCTGTCTTTTTCTCCCATCACTCCAGTTAACAGGGTTATTCCAGTTTACAGTTAGACTTGCTTCAGAGACAGAAGCTCGCTTCACTTCAGTGGAGAGGATTGATCACTATATCAAGGTAGGACAATTACACATTCAGCTGCCTGTTATAAAAACTCCTATGCCAGCAATGCCATGAACAAGAGGAAAAAAGAAAGTCAGCCATAGTCTGCCTTAGTGTAGAAAGTATGTTTCTGATCTGTTTACAAGATCAGAAACATACTTTCTACACACATTAATGTGTTTACACATTAATGTGTTTACTGTAATGTTGAGATGTGGATTTGTTTTATGAAGCAAGTGTGTAAGCATTGGCAGGATGAATGGCACCGGAGCCGGTAGGTTACAGCTTATAGGCATCACTTGCCTGGCATTGCTGAAGTTACATAGTTTGAAAGTTTGCTGACACTCTTGAAGAGTGGAGTGTGTGAAAGGGGTGAGAATTCAGTGCAGTATCCTAATGTAAAAGGATGATGTTTTGGCAAGCTTTGTTCCAAACCTAATGGACCTCCTTCATTTAAACACATAACTGTAACTTCATCTACATGTAATTCTGCTTCATCTTCTTTTTCCATAGCTGTCCTATGTCACATATTTCCACATGCTTAAAGTCAAGGAATTGCTCTCATTGTAAACATGACGAATGTGCTAGGCTAAATGTTCACCAAACTGCTCTGACTGCTCTGAATATCTGTAACTGTTTTTCTTTTCATAACTAGGATTTGTGTGTGCAGAACTGGGTGTATGTTAATGGAGAAAGAGTAGCCAGGAAAAAGCTTTCTATTGGGTCTGGTGTTTGAGGAGGAAAGTTTTTTACTTAACACTGTGAAGGGAGAGTTGTATCCATTTAGTAAATCTGGGCTGTGTAATAGTTGCTATTTGTAGATTATTTTTTTAGCTTGTGGATTTAATACTGAAGGGGGGAAATTACAACTGGCTGCTCTCTCAATTAAATCCTCTCATGACCTCTAAGTAGAAAATTTGTGTGGAAGACCTGGTGACCATAGAAGCTGAAAGCTGTATGCCAAAGGCTGCCTGGTATCTCTCACTGGGCTGAGATGAGTTTCTCTCTGTCAGGCCTTCAGTGGTGAAACCTATAGTTGTATGCAGCTGTGTTTTATATTACTGTCTGTTATTTTATGTCACTGTTAAGCAACACTTCCTGTGATGGTTTTTTTTTTTCTCATTTGGATCTCTGGACAGCCATTTTACTATGCAACTAACCAGTTTGAGTCTGAAGTGGTGGGTGAGCAGTGAAGCACCATGCAGGTCCTGTCTTGCAAAGTGCTGGGCCTAACTTCTTTCTTTGTGGCTTCCATTTTGCTTCTAACTGAGTTGGTCTGGCAAAGTTAATTGCTGGGGGGGAAATTTCAACCCACCACAGTGGCTCACAGGTTGCTGTTAGGAGCACCAGGCTCAAAGAATTGCTGTATTATTGTGGCAGGCTGCTGTTTTACTCAAACCTTTAGGGTACAATTAGTCTGGCTTTAACTAGATGTTGCAGATGTCCACAAATGATACAGTCCCTGTGGGACCTCTCTGTAGTCAGTGGAGGAAATGGGTATCTCCAGAGAGCAATTTATTACTCATTCCAAGTGTTTATATTTGAATGATAAGAATTGCACTCCAGAAGTGCTAGCTTCTCTCTAGTGACTATAAGAGAGTTGAAAGAGCCTGGATCAGTTGGAAATTCTTTGTGTGTGTTTAGAGTTATGTGGGGTGACATCCCACAGCAAGATTTCTGCTATTCTTTGAGGCCATTTGTGCCAAATGTAGGCAAGTGACCTTGGCCCCATTCTGAGCATGCTATATACAGTGCATGTTTGGCTTTCAGAGGTTCTGCATTTGTGTCTAATCTAAACTGCTTAATGAGGGATGTATTAAGAGGCAGAGTAAAACAGCAAAAGTGAGCGAGGTGGAAGGGGCCTGACTGACTCAGTGGTTTAATAGAACAGGGGAGAATGATGAAGAGAAGGAAGAGGGTAGCAATTGTATAATGTGTTACAGAATCATCAGAGGTGACCCTGACATGGCATAGCAAATGAGACAGAAACACAGCAGATTCTGCACCCAGAAACATCCAGTGTGTGGAGTGCCACAAAACTCAGTAGGATTGTGGTCACAAATAATAGGCCTGAAATACATTTTGAATTCCTTTGATGAAAAACATTGCTTGGATTGGTGTTATTGAGGCAACAGGAGGGGAATAATAATGCTGTCAATCCAGCACAGCAAATTTCTGAGCCACTGGGCCCACATCCAGCCACACAGCTCATCATAAACTGCCATGAACTGATATGGGCCAAGTCTGCAGGGGAGAACTCCTGCTGAGTGCTGCAACTGATAGTTTTCCTTTCTGGTGTTTTGTTTACTGTAAACTGAACTCTTTCTTTTTTATTTAAAGACACTTTCCCTGGAAGCTCCTGCTCGAATTAAGAATAAAACTCCTCCTCTGGACTGGCCACAGGAAGGGGAAGTTGTTTTTGAAAACGCAGAGATGCGGTACCGAGAGAACCTCCCTCTAGTGCTTAAAAAAGTGTCCTTTACCATCAAACCAAAGGAGAAGATTGGCATTGTGGGAAGGACAGGCTCTGGTAAGGAAAAAACATTAAGCAGAGTTAAACTACTACTTGTAGAGAATGGGATCAGAGTAGAGTGGGGCACTCACATTGGTTCTCCTCTGTCTTTTGTGTTTGAATAAATTGCTGGGACAGGAGCACTCCAGCAATGTCAGTGGTGGATGCTGTTCATATGCATACAGAATCACCCACAATCACAGAATCACCAAGGTTGGAAGAGACCTCAAAGATCTTTAAGTTCAACCTGTCACCACAAACCTCATGACCAAACCGTGGCACCAAGTGCCACATCCAATCCCCTTTTGAACACCTCCAGGGATGGTGACTCCACCACCTCCCTGGGCAGCACATTCCAATGGGTAACGACTCTCTTTGTGAAGAACTTTCTCCTCACCTCAAGCCTACACTTCCCCTGGCACAGCTTGAGACTGTGTTCTCTTAAGCAGGATCCCTGTAAACAATAATGAGAATAAGTTTCTGTTGAAGGTAGAGTGGTATCTTGCTGTGCCTGAGCCAGTATGCTCATAATTTTTAACAACCTTTTGCCAGCCCAGAATGCTGCTTACAAGCTCATTGCATCTTCTTCAACTTGCTTTTTACACTGATGCTGCAGCCAGGTTTGGCTCTGAGCTAACTCACGAGACTGTAATGTGAAGAGTTACCTCCCCATTGGTGAGAGGACTTAAATCAACTCTGAGATGTAGTTTCTAAGTAAGCAATTAATATTACTGTGTTGGGTTTATGAGGCAAGGTTTTTGGTAGTGGGCTTGGGGTGGCTTCTGTGAGAATTCGTTAGGAACTGCCCCTACAATTGCTTAGAAGTTTAAGTGCTGAACCTCAACATTTACCAGCATTTGTCAGGACTTTAAGGTGTTTTAAAACACTTTCCTTACGTATGAGCAGCTTTTAAAACACTTTAGAAACTTTTTAAAACTCTTTAGAAACACTAATGTGTTGGGCTTTTTTTCCTGCCTCAAACTTTTAGGGAAATCTTCCCTTGGAATGGCACTCTTTCGTCTTGTTGAACTGTCTGGAGGCTGCATTAAAATCGATGGAGTGAAAATCAATGACATCGGTTTGGCAGATCTTCGCAGCAAACTCTCCATAATTCCTCAGGAACCTGTGCTGTTCAGTGGCACTGTGAGGTCAGTGAGACTGTAAGAAGGCCTAAGCAGGCTACCAGCGTATACTTGAACTCAAATAGTTGCCTGATGAGATGTTAGATCTCAGGCATCCTGAATTCTCTGGTTTTGAAACAAAGCACAGCTAAATGATTTTAGCTTGTCCCAGTGCAGAACTGGGTGTGATTGTCCTCTGTGGAAGCACTGCATTCCCTTCAGAGTTGACTGAAGTTTGTCTGTCTTTGTCTTCCACCTCTACTCATTTGTTCTTCACCTATTCTAACATTAGTGTGCTGGGAGCACCTGATTTCCTTGGCAAGGATATTATGTCAGCAGAAGGCTAGATGGGAATCATCCATCTGGATGCTGCTGTTTTGCCATTCATGACACAATCAAAATTCTGGTTTTGTTTGCTATTTTCCCCTCCAGATCAAACTTGGATCCTTTCAATCAGTACAGTGAGGAACAAATCTGGGATGCTTTGGAAAGGACTCACATGAAGGAGTGTGTAAGTATCATGTGCCCTAAGAGATACATGTTAGTGTTTTGCTTTCCAAAGCAACATGTTCTCTGAGTATCTACTTCAGAGACCTTTAGATAAAATGTTTTCTTGTTGTTTATGCTTTGTTTGATTCCCTCCCTCATTTTTCCTGATTTCATCAGACTGATACTTTTGAGACCATGCCATGTATTGGGTGTGTAGTTTTTTACATAGCACAGCAAAGTGCTGCTTCATCACACCCAGGGGGTTACAATATTTCAGGTGATATTTTTCTGCATGTGCCTTAGTTGTGCATTCTGCATTTACATTTGTGAGTGTAAATGTCACACATACCCATTTATACTGAACTTAAACCCTCACTGCCTTGACATTTCCAGCTCTTCTCTTGTAAGTCAAGTGGCTGTGGTATGCAGGCTGCAGTAATTCCTGTGGGGACTGGATTCCCTCTTGTATTGGTGAGAAAGATTGCCAGGAGATGTGTATTTATGTTGAGTATGTAGCACTCTTTTTTTCCTAGAAATCAAATAACTTCTAAGTTGTTCCAAGGTTGCCTACTGAGATTATACAGTTTTTAGCTTGGCCCTAGTGGTGTTCAGAGGAGCTGTCATTGACTCACAGGCATTTCAGCCACACTGAGCAGGTCTGATACTGTACTGCTGTTCTAGCATTTGTGGTTTGTTACTCTTTGCCCCAACAGAGACAAGGAGAGATGGACAGCAAAGTGTGACAGTCAGTGGTTGGATTTGATGCTGAGAGAGTTGGGTCTGTTCAGCCTGGAGAAGAGAAGGCTCTGGGGAGACCTTATAGCAGCCTTCCATTACCTAAAGGAGGCCTTCAGGAAAGCTAGAGAGGGACTTTGTATAAGGGCATGTGGTGATAGGACAAGAGGCAGTGGTTTTAAACTAGAGCAGGGTAGGTTTAGATTGGACATGAGGAAGAAGCTCTTTACTATGTGGGTGGTGAGAAACTGAAACAGGTTGCCCAGAGAAGTTGTGGACATCTCATCCCTGAAAAGGTTTAAGACCAGGCTGGATGATGCTTGGAGCAACCTGGTTAGGCGGTGTCCCTGCCCATGGCAGGGGTTGGAACTAGATAACCTTTAAGGTCCCTTCCAACTCCAGCCATTCTATGATCTTAGAAGTTTTTTCCAACTGAAGCACTTACATGATTCTATATTTTGGAACATAGGCAAAATATGATTTACAGGAGGAGTAACTGTTTGTCTCATGCCATGGAGGTGCAAAATTTCTGTGTTCTCTTTCCTACACAGGTTGCCCAGTTGCCTATGAAACTTGATTCAGAAGTGATGGAAAATGGGGAAAACTTTTCAGTTGGAGAGAGACAGCTACTGTGCATAGCTAGAGCTCTACTGCGTCGTTGCAAGGTGAGCAAAGTGATTAGAGAAATAGCTGGAGAAAGCAGCTAGAGAAATAGCTGGAGGTAATAGCCTGACAAGATTGAGCAAGCAGGTTTTAGTGCTAGATTCATCATCAGAGGAATTGCACTAATGGTTCTTGTGGCCCAGAGAAGTGTAGAGCTGGAAGAACTAGGGAGGCATTTGTAGCCAGCTGCTTGCTCCTGTAATATCCTGCCATCAGGAAGGTATTGCTTCTTAGTGTTAATAACAGGGTGTCACACTGGCCTCATTTATTCAGTGTCCTGTTACTGGTTAGCATCAGATTCTTTCCTTCCACTTTTTTTCTGAATGTCAGCCAAGTCTTTTCCTTCTACATGGTGCTCCACTAAAATGTAATCTTCAAGGGCAATTTCAGACTAGTGAAGTTAAAGGTTTCACAGGAATGGAAAACAAGTAATAATTACAGTGAGAAAGGACATTTGGATTGAGAATGACTAGGATTTTGATTTTAACATCTTTTTCATGAACATTGCACACCATAATATTTTAAAGTTCATTCTGTTTTAAAGCCAGGCTACTCAGCAGACATTACAGCTCTCTGCAGTACCTGCACAAAACCAAGCCTGGTTTAACTTTGACAAGACACCCTTCTAAATCAATTTGTCTGAGAGGAAGGGTAATTCTTTCCAGCATAAGAAAGCTAGTAAGCCTAGTCAGTACTGTCTCCTTCCAGAGGGGTTGTCACCACTAAGCATGTTAGTTAACTAGTAGAATCTGTATATTTGAGATTAAGCTGCTGAAGATAAAACCAAAAACAGTGGAAACCTTTGAGGGCCAGGTCAGAACTCAAAACATCTTGTGGCTCCAGAATGTGACCATAAAATGCGAGTGCGATCCATAGGGTAACTTTGTTGAAGGCAATTACATGAAGGGTGCTTGTGAAAGGGTCCTTTGTGACCACAACTCAGCAAGGATTGCCAGTTGACTCTTGGTCATGGTGGCTTTACATATTTGTGTGTTCAGGGAGGGAAAGCATAGGTGTGGCTAACAGCCAGGATTATGTGCTGCTTTCAGATTTTGATACTAGATGAAGCAACAGCTGCTATGGACACAGAGACAGATTTGCTGATCCAGGAGACTATCAGAGAGGCATTTGCAGACTGCACTATGTTAACAATTGCTCATCGCCTGCACACGGTACTGGGCTCTGATCGGATCATGGTGCTAACACAGGGACAGGTAAGCAGAATGGCTTTTGTGGCTGCAGTTCCTGTTGCAGTCTTGTGGTGCCATATGTACTTTAAACTTAAAGGAATACTGGTGTAAGTGGTCCTGCTCTGGCAGCAGGGTTGGACTAGATGATCTTTTGAGGTCCCTTCTCTAGCCCCTTAACATTCTGTGATTCTGTGAAGAGCTAGAATTGCAGGGTAGAAAATCCTTCGTGTTCTGTGGTGGGTTGAGGTTCCTCCCCCAACATTAACTTTGCCAGACCAACTCAGAAGCAAATGAAGCTGTATTTACAAGCAAAAACCACTCTGTGATGATATGCAATTAATATATACAAAGTATACAGTATTTACAATACTATACAGATATTTACAATTGGCAAACCACATGAAAACTCCCCATGTAAAGAGACCAGGGAAAGCTCCCTGCTTTTCCCTCCCTGCCTCCCCTACCCATCCTGTACAAAAGGGACAAGAGAGAGGAGCAGAGAAGTTAGATGTAGCCAAAGCCAGCTTATAAGCAGGTTATCTCTCCCAAGCGAAGCAAAACAGCCAGAGATCAGAAGAGAAAAGGGAAGAACTGTTATGGTACAGCTCATCTGATTCCAGATATTTACCCAATGAATTTGTTTAGAATAATCTTTTGTTTTCCTTTTTACACCCAGTAGTGATTTATGGGTTTTTTTCTACTTTTCTGCTCAAAATCTGTAATTAAATTTTAAAGGTACAGCCTAAAACCACCACAGTGTTCATTCACATCCTTGGAATAATACTCCCAATAAAATCAGTTAGTGCTTGACTGTAACAAGATGAGAGGGCAACATAGCCCAAGGAAGTACCATACAGTAACAGTCTCTCTTTTAAAAGTTTTCTAGAAGTCCCTTGGTAGGTTAATTCTGAGATTGGGTGATCATGTGAGCATCTCTGCTGGGGCTCAGAGGTAGTTCCCCATTACATTCATGTAGCCCTGCCCTATCAAACAGGCATATGAAAGAGAATTTAACCACTCTTCAGGTTTCCACATGGGAGCAGTCAAATCAAATATAAGGACACTTGCCTTTGGTAAGGCACTCAGCAAAGGCAGAGCAGGCAAAAACCTCTTAGCATCTGCCTCTGTCAGAGCCACCAGCGGTTGCTTGCGGCTGGGGAGTTCCAGTGTTGGAGCTAGATTGAAGCATCCACAGCTACAGTGTGTATGTGTAAGGGCGCATATTTCCATTGCCAGCTGTCTCTTGTGAAGATGGATGCCACGTTTGGCTTCTTTACTACCGTGTCACAAGCCTTGGGGGGTGGGAGTCCATTTGCTGCTGGATGTTACTGACATACTTTACCTGCCTTGTTTGCTTTTAGGTAGTGGAATTCGACACTCCGTCTGCCCTTCTGGCCAACGAGAACTCGCGCTTCTATGCTATGTTTGCTGCTGCGGAGAACAAGGTTGCTGTCAAGGGCTAAAATTCAGGGCAAAGTCACTTTAATTTTGGAGAGCTACGTTCCCTGTCTGTGGCAGGCCAGCTCTTCCTCCTTCTCCTCCTCCATCTTTTAATTTTTTAGCACAATGTGTCAAGCTGAAGTTTTTAAAACCCTGTCAGAATTCCTCATGTTTTTATTACTGTATTTATTCCATAATCATGTTACTAATTTTGGGGGTTTTTTTTGGTTATTAAATGCACTCTACAAATGGCTCAGGGAGCCATAGTTATAAATGTATCAGAGGCCTATAATGAAGCTTTATACATGTAGCTATATCTATACATAATTCTGTATATAGCCTATATTTACAGTGGAAATGTAAGCTGTTTATTTTCTATTAAAATAAGCACTGTATTAATAACAGTGCATATTCTTTTCTATCATTTTTGTACAGTTTCTGGTAGCAGAGATCTGGCTTTGTTTTCAGACTGTATCAGACACCATTTTGTCTTTTACAGTTGGTCTTTTCCTAGTGCCGGATTTTCTGCGTGTCTGAGTGGAAGTGAAGCTTTGCAATAGTGTCCTTTATTGTCACATCTTTGTTGTCTAGCGCAGGGGGGAAGAGCTCTGTGGTGTAACTATTGCATTGTAATTCGTCAAAGCTATTTGGAGCATCGCTAATGTTCACCACGGCAGCGGCTGCTGCTTTCCCAAAGCGAGGGGTTTTTGTGATCTCCTGAGTGGAGAACCACTTCAGGGTCACATGAAGGCCTTGTATTCTCTGTGTCCTGATACAGTATTTCTTACTGTATCAGCAGGGTTTACTTTAATGCAAGCAAGCCCAAGCTCTTCCTGCTTCGCTGATCTAACACAACCAAAATCTAACTGTTTGTGGAATGACCTGTAACAAATTAATCCTAAGGTTCAAATCCTACCTTGTGTGCTAGCAGGAAAGCCTTTTCAGAGTTGCTTCAGCTGACTCCTTTATCTTGAAGCTACTAACACTTCTCAGAGGTTTAGGGTGGCTTTCATTGGCATGGGTAACACTTAACTCTTTGTTCTTCTCACTTATACTAAGGTTAAACAATATCAATATTTCCTGTTTCTTTATTGCACACTTGTTAAGGAAACAGTCCCCCACCCCACATCTCCTGGAACTTTAAACATGTTCCTGTGGATCAGGATGTAACACTGGTGTAGGACATTGTTTTCTTACTGTAAAGAGACCTACCTCAGGTTACTAGGTCCTGCATAGTGCATTGCCATGATCACTGTACACCATCCCTGTTTGATGGGATCTGTGGCCCAGGTGGGCACAGTCGCTCCTATAATAGCTGTGACTTATTGAATGGTCAGCGTTGCATGTCTTTGTCAACTTGGACATTTTGTAGCCTTAGCATGTTTGCAAAATGTCTCATTGAGGCAGAAATCTGAAAAGTAAATAAAACTATTTTGGGTTTTGTAAATTTTATTGGCTTAAGTGGTTTGTTTTGGGCACATAAATGACTTCTCATCCTTAAATTTTGATCCCTGGGGGACAGATTTTTGCAGGCTGGGTGTGTTGGGGTTTTTTGGTCTATTTTTGTGTGTGTCTTGTCTAGGTACCATAGCCTAATTCTTCCTCCTTCAGAGTGGAAGTGTTTGTTTAGAAGTCTAGTAGGTAATTTTTGTGGTCACCCCAGCATGGAGGTGGCTTGCAATATATGTATGTTTGTGTTGAGTAGTACAGGGAGCAATAACTTACAGTGCAAGTATTCAAGCCAAGTAACAAGGAGGGAGGTCAGACAGAATACAGAAGATCCTTCTTTGGCTCAGGTTTTTCCACTTTCTCAGCCTTCAAGCATTACTGTCTCTGTGACTGCAAAGTCACAGCAACAAGCATTTCTACCTACCAACACCACAGGCAAATCACAGCATTAAGAGAGTTCAGACTATAGCTTGAAAATAGCATAAAAAGCATAGTTTGTTGCAGTTTCTTTAGGAAATCTTGTCCTAAGCAAGAAAGAACTAGCACAGACCTTCCTCTGCTCACAGGCTGGACCCAGGTTTACTCTGGGTCAGGGATTGCCCACCATTTTACTCAGTATTACTCACTTCAAGGAACAGAGTGACTGTATGTTGTGGTTAGGAAAGGGAGAAGTACAGGCCTCTCCAGAGAACACCCAGCTAAGTGGAAGGTTCTTTTTTGATAGGAACCTTGAGGACAAAAACCAACTGGGGAGCAGGGGCAGTAGGCCAAAGGGGCCTGCTTCCCTTAAAGTAGAGCTGGGTAGAATGTGAAGATGAAGGCTTGAGTAACTTGGAGGGAGAGAAGACGAAATACTTCTGCTTAAGACAGTTCTGTTTACCCTCTGAATTTCAGTATTTCACTTTGGCAAAAATGAGCTAATGAACCTAGACTTCAAGTGCCTCTGGGGTCAGAGTGTGGCTTCATTTTGTAGCTAAGGCTGAGCTAATGGCAGTCTGGGCGAAAGGGGAGCCATCCTGATCTTGTCCTCCTTCTTCTTCCAGGCTGGGAGTTCCTTCCACTTTCCTGAAGCCAGCAGTGGCTCTTGCCTGGTCGAGCAGTGACTCAGTTCAGAAAGCTAACTTGCAGAAAGTTCACCCTCCAACAGCAGGAATGCTGTACAAAGAAGGAGACAGGAAGGCACACCTGGAAGGGAGGTGAAGTGGGGCTGCTCTTTTCAGTGGGTGCTAACAAACACTAGCATAGGTGCAAGAGGGAACTGCACTTAAGATTCATTGCACCAAACTGCTGCTTCTCAGTTATGCTCTCCTAAAAAGGTGAATACTTCCCTGCTGCTTCAGCAAGCTGAAATAGCTCAACAAGGTGTCAAACAAGCGCCTGTGATATGGAGCAGGCAAATGGTCACCTGTGGACAGCAGGGATTAGCTCAACCATTTTGTTAAACCATAGCTTCTGCATTGCTACTTTGGAGTTGAGATGGATGGCCAGATGGAAACTTGCTTCGTGCGATGATCACTTATCTGCTTCATTTGGCACTTTTCTCACAGACAGGACAGTAGTATTGCTGCTTATATGGGCAGCAGTAGGTTTTTCTAAAACTGGCTTCTGTCCTTGTTAATCAAAACAGAGGTAGAATTCTTCTAAAATCACTCAACAGAGTTAGCTAGTGTAACTGAGTCCAAAGACAGGCCCTGAAGTTGTGCTGGCTTGAACACCTGAGATGATGTCACCATTACTTGCAGTAGAGGTTATATAGGGTCAGGTGCTGAGGTTGCTGGGGCTACAGTTTGCATACTACCTCCAGATGAAAGCCAGAGGGAGATGAAGCAGTCTTGGCGCATTGCTGGGAGCAAAGTTTAAAAGAACCCACACCATTATTTCAAAAGGCAAATGATAGAGGAGTGAGAGAAGCTATCGGAAGGAAAGGATGAATGCAGACACTTGATTTCTAAAAGGAGGATTTGGGGAGAAAAGGTGGCAGAACATAAAGCTTCTCTTAGAAGGGGATTGGGCAAAGATAAAATTGCTTCTTGCAAGTGCTTCAAAAGAATATACCAAGAAGATGATGGGTGACTGTAATGCTGTCATTAACAGAAGAGCTTTCCTGAATGCTGCCTTGATACTTTTTACTGTAACTGTAGTGTGAGTTTTATTACATACAAGGAACTGCACGAAGGTGTTCTTTACAGTCTCAGCTTCAGGTCAGTCTATGATAACACTGTGATTGGTTCAGCTGGTGACAGCAGCCTTGCTGTGGTGGGGTCATTATTTTTCCCTCAGGTGTAACAATACAGAGGCAGTTCGTTTAGAACTTGGTGCAGATGCTGCTGTCATTACTGTAAGGCTTGGGAGGCTTCAGGAGTATACCTCTACAGGTTCACTACATCCAAACCATATAATAATTGTTCTAGTGTCATCTAAGAAGTCTTGGAGGCTGATCAGGCAGTCGAGATAGGAAAAACTTAACAAAGTAACTCTCAGAAGTGTCACTACAGGGGGCAGAGATTTCCTGTGCTGCTTTTGGACTACATGGAGTTGGAATCACATTTCCTTCTAGCACACCTTCCTTCCTTCCAGCTTACAGTCTCCTACTGTTGCCATGCAAAGAAACAAGTGGTTGTATAAAGATGGTAATTTTGGTGTTCTTGTGCTTTCTGATGTGGGAAGGCAGCAGTGGATGGTGTGTGATTGGTTGCCTTGAGGGTTGGGGAAGAGTAAAGCGTGGTATGTGTGAGCTGGGATCTGGGGTCACTTTGGGCTGGTGAGTGTTGGAGGCAGACAACTGCGGGCGCTGAGGTGGGAGGGAAGCGATTTAAAGAAGAGGGTATATAGGGTACTGGGAGAGGGAAGCTATTTAGGGTTAGACTGAGCTAGATGTGAGGAGCGTGACCACGAGCGGGATGGAGGAAGCCGAAATAGGTACTGGTGGGATGAGGGTGCGTGCATCAGCCCTGCTGGGGGCTGCGCTGTGGAAGGTTTGGGGTTGTTTATCTTGGAAGCGAGGGGGAAGGTGAAAATGCAGCATTGAGGTGGGGGGGAGGAGTCAGAGTTGCCTGCGAGGCTGGGTGAGGGAACGGAGCGGGGCGCTTCGGCCGTCCCATTAGCCGTCCTCAAAGCGGGGGCAGGGGCAATGGGCCTGTCCGGGGCCCACAAAGGGCGAGGAAAGCCGCGTGTGCGCGCACCTCGCCCCGCGAAGCGGCGGGTCCCAAGGGAGCAGGGAGGGAGGCGGTGCCGTGCGGAGCTGCACGCGTGGGTGCCCCACCGTGTGCGCGCTGCCTGGAGGCGAGGGGGGGGCGAGACGCGGGCACACGAGCGGCACCGGCAGCTGCAGTGCACGCGCACGGAGGTGCGCTCGCCCGGGACGGTGCGCGTGCACGGCCCGCCCGCGAGCTGGGGGCGGGGCGGTGCCCCCCGCTGCGCGCGCAACCGGCCGGCTGGGCTGCCCTCGCGCTCCCCCACTCCCCACGCGGCGCCGCCTGGCGGCCGTGTCCGCCGCTGGTTGTTCCGGGCCCGGGCCCTGCGCTCCCTCGGCCGGTGCCGCCGCGGGGCCTGCGCGGCCCTTTCCCCCCCCCCTTCCCTTCCCCGCCCCGGTCGCTCCGGCCGCCGGGGCCTCCCTCCTCCCCGCCCGCCCATGGATTTCACATAGCAGCCGCCGCCTCCGCCACCTCCTTCTCCGTCGCCGCTCCATGGCGGCTCCGGCTCCACGGCCGCCCGGCCTGTGCTGCTGTCGCAAGGGTTCCGCGACCGGGCCGGAGGCACCGCCGGCCCCGCCACCGCCTCCTGAGCCTCCGCCGGACGTGGCGTCGGCCTCCAGCTCGCAGCTCTTCAGCCTCCGCCACCTGCACCTGGGGCTGGAGCTGCGGCCCGAGTCGCGGGCTCTGGCGGGCTGCCTGGTGCTGGAACTCTGTGCCCTGCGCCCGCAGCCGCAAGCCCTGGTGCTGGACGTCCACCCTGCCCTGCATGTCCTCTCGGCCGCTTACCGTCGCGCCCCGGCGGGAGAAGAGCCTTGCTCCTTCATCTTCTCGCCTGCTGAGGCCGCCGCCGCCGCCACCCCTGCCCCGCTGCCCCCGCCACCCTGCCCGCCGCCGCCGCCGCCCTGCGCGCCGCCCTGTGCCGCCAACCCGCCCTCCACCGCCACCTTTCTTTCTGCTCCATGCATCGCTGCCGGTCCAGTGCCCGCCGCCGCCTGTCCCCCGGGGGAGACGCCTGTCAGCCCCTCGACCGTCGCCGAGCCGCCGCCGCCGTTGCCCCTCTTCGCACAGTCGCCCTGCACCGCCTGCCCGCTTGGCTTCAGGGTGGACCCCTTCACTGACTATGGCTCGTCTCTTACTGTCTCCCTGCCCGCTGCCCTCCAGCCGCATCAGCCTTTCCAGATCATCGTCCGCTACACTACAGCCGACGGTCCCGCCGTGAGTATCGCGCTGCCGGGGGGCGGTGGCGTGGTGGGGACAGAAAGATGGGGAGAGAAAACAGGGAACCGAGTCCCGGGGCGGTTGGCGGAGCTCCTACCAGCCACCCGCGCCTTTCTCATATTTTCCCTTATGTTCTGACCGTCGGGAAAGTAACCTGGCCCCACAGCAAAGGCAGCGGAAGGTATTTCACTGTCGGCTCCTCCTGTTGTCTCCCCGTCCCGCCGCAGTCTCATTCCTCCTCTGTCTGCTGGTCAGCAGCATCTGTCGCCTTACCGCTGCCCTCAGGAGCGCTCGGTGCCGGGCCCCTGGCCACTGCCACCCGGCCCTACGCGGTCCCACACCGTGCTCAGCGGTGATGCTCCTGCCGACCCGGCCGCCCACCTTCCTTTCCCAGTCGCCGTGGTCCCCAAGGCTTTTGATCCCCGATCATGGTAGCAATTTTAAATGTTTAGTCCTTTAAGGGCTTTGCATTTTTTGGAGAGGGGCGTGGAAGTTTGAAAACTCTTGCTTTGGCGGAGTTCTTGAGGATAAGTGACGTCATCCACAAATACAGGAGTTTCCCTGTGGTTTTTGCCAGGTACTTACAAAATCAGGCCTTGCACACCTTGGTTAATGTTCCAGTGAGCACGGTCAGAAGCTCTGAGAAGAGCTGAGGGAAACGCCACTTTTTCCTACAAGTTTAATGCTGGAGAAGGAGATGAGAAGTCGCCCAAACCACTCATTTCAAGTGGCTGTGGGTGGCGACTCCACGATTGTGTGGATTAGCCTTCTGAAGTAGTGAGGTGCTTTGTAAATTGTCACTTCTTTTAAACCTCTGGTATTTAGAAGCACTTAAGGGCTTTAAGGTTCTGTTTAGCGGATCTTGTGTTTATATTTTCGCTGGCATAACTTTGTAAGCTGTTATCCCTGGAACACCAGTTCTTGTTACTGTATTGGCTGCTCAGGTTGGGACTGAAACTATGGTGAATCTGTTTGCAAAGGGAGTGGGGTTGGTTTTGAGAGTCTTGCAACTTTGCTGCCTCTGTCTCACCTGCTGGAATTGACTCTCAGCCTGCTGTTGCGCGGATCCAGTAAATGGGTGGATCTGTTTGACTATTACAATGTATTTAACAACAGCAGGACTTGAACATGGTGGTTTCATGTGAGTAACCCAATAGCGAGTCTATACTACACCTTTCTTTAGTAAAACGTTGTGAAGTAGAATGCATTTGGATCTTTTTCTGTCCAATTGAAATACTACACTGAGGCTTACAAAAGTAATTCAATCCTCAGAATGATCTGGCTATTCTTAATATATTGTCTCACTATAGATAGTGAATTTTATGTGGTGACCTTTTAACTTGCTAGTCCTTCCCTAGAAGTGCAGATATGAGGTGAAATCATGGTACTTGTGAGGATATTGTTCCTTTTCACATCTGAAGCTCTTGGCTTCGGTATTTCCTTGTATGATACTCAGCTGTAGTTATTCTGTGCTGGAGAGGTACAAGGAAAATGTCTTTTAGGGCACATAGTGTGTTCAGAAGATTCTGTTCTTTATTTTTATTCCAAGATTTACAAAGAAACCTCTTTCTGTTGTTCGTTCTATGCCTTGTTTATGGTGAGAGGGCTTTAAAGGTAGTTTGGTGTTGCTGTGTGCTCTATAACCATTCTCAGTCTGGCTGAGCTGTACCTCTCAAAGCACACAGTAGCATAGACTCATAGAATCAATAAGGTTGGAAAAGACCTCAGAGATCATCAAGTCCAACCTATCACCCAACACCTCATGACTAACTAAACCATGGCTTCAAGTGCCACATCCAATACCTTTTTGAACATCTTCAGGGATGGTGACTCCACCACCTCCCTGGGCAGCACATTCCAATGGCAAATCACTCTCTCTGTGAAGAACTTTTTCCTTACCTCAAGCCTAAACTTCCACTGGTGCAGCTTGAGACTGTGTCCTCTTGTTCTGGTGCTGGTTGCCTGGGAGACGAGACCAACTCCCACCTGTCTACATCCTCCCTTCAGGTAGTTGTAGACAGCAATAAGGTCTCCCCTGAGCCTTCTTCTCCAGGCTAAACACCCCCAGCTCCCTCAGCTTCTCCTCATAGGGCTTGTGCTTGAGACCTCTCACGAGCTGCACTGCCCTTCTCTGGACACGTTCAAGTGTCTCAATATCCTTTGAAAAAGCTGTTTTGTCTTAGGCTAGCCTGTGCTTTCTCCTGGGTTTTGGCAGCCCAGTTGCCAAAGGGCCAGACTGTTCCACTGGCTATGGAGAAATGATCTCAGGTGTTAACAGCATACTGTTTTGAGACTCAGTTTCAGTAATGATCTGAAATCTGTGGGCAGGTGCAGGCCATTGACTGGTGCATTCATTTAGTCTCCCTTGTGTTAACATGTTGCCTCCTTGGCCCCACACACAGTCCAGTGTGGATGTTAAGTATCTGAGGATGCTGGGAGCCTCAATTCCATCTGTTGTTTGCCTTACTTGCTCTGGATCAGACAGGAGCTAGCTGTGCTTCAGAACCCTGTCTTTTGAAGCCTTCACTGTACCTTTAATGGTATCTGCTGCTTCAGTTGAAATGAAGCTACAAGGACTAGTGTCAAAAGATTATGTATGGTTACGGTGTCAGGGCCATGTACTGCCTTTTCCAAGTGATACTGGAAAGCAGAAGCAGGCTTGCTCAATGACATAAATCATACCAGGTTTCCTCACTCACTATTGTAGATTTTGGCTGGCAAAATATTTGTCCTCAAGCACCTGTTGTAACCCTTCATGTTCAGGACACTGAACTGTTAAGGTTTTTTTTTGATTGAAAGTAATTTTTGGTATTGTAGTGCTATGTCATTGCTGTTGTTTAGCCTAGCATTGCATTTTAATAGGGGCGAGTAACCCATACACATATAAGGTTGAACCAGTTCATACTCACATCCAGCATATTTCCTCACAGAACTTTGCATAAGTGAAGCAACTTCACAGTTAGACACCCTTCCCATCCCCCTTCTGAAGTTCAGTTTTCTTTGACCTTTCTCTGAATATAATCTTTCTGGGTCAAGGTTTATGTTCTGTGGGACCTCCAGAACAGTAAATTGATGTTACAGTGCAACATGGACATGTTGGCAGCAAGATCAGCAGCAGAGACACTATTCTGTTTAAACCTGGAATCTTCTTGTCTTGGTATCCTTGGTTTGAGCCATCTGGATGTGTTATTTGACTGTCCCATTATTCTTGTGTGCAGGAAGGAGCCAAGATCTTTGGTTGTTTGATGGACATTGAGAGACAGCTGAGAGATTAAATCTGCCTTCCACAGAGCATTCCAGCTCCTTGTGCTGTTAGGAAACCATATGGCTGGTACATCATCAACTTGCATCAGAAGCCAGACTGTCATAAACACTGTTTGTCTCTTATGGTGTGGGCTGAAGGCACACACTGATCAGGTGTGTCAGTGACAGCAGTCTTGCTCTTTCTCCTCTTATTTCCCCCCACCTATTCTTGGTCCTACAGATACTCTTTGATAAGTTTTTGTTTTGTTTTGGGGTTTTTTGTTTTGTTTTTCCCCTAGAGAGCAAAATCTACATCTGTCTCTTGCCCACTGTCACACCTCTGATTTGGCAGCACATGTTAACACCAGTGATATTTTCTTTTCATGGCAACCTTAAATGCAAACTCTGCTCTGTGTTCTAGTGTGAAAAATGACAGCATGTACTCATAATTCAGCAAAAAGGACAGCTCATTTTGCAGTGCTGGAAGCTTCCCCATTGTTCTGTTAGACTTACCCTGATTCCTCAGTCCTTCTTGAGTGTCTTGCTGGCCAGTTGTGCCTTGCTCTTGTCACATCCTCTGCATCACAGATGTGCAGGTTATTTTGCCATCTGATGGACTGGCTTGTCTGTCTAGAGCAGAAGCTGTGGCGTAGCAGCTCTTCTTGGAGCTTCATCAATAATGCAGGTAGAAACATGGAGAGATTTAACACTGAGAGAGTCTTAGCTAATTGCCTTTCTCATTTGCTGGATTTGGATAAAAGACTATGATCCAAGTCAAGAAAAATTATGTTCTTGGTAGGTGCCTTATAAAGTGTGAGCTTCTTTGCAGTATGAGGCTAGACTGCCCAAGAGCTCTGTTCACCAGAGGAACTAAGCAGCATTTTTTTATCCCCACTTGAAATTCATCATAGAAATGTGTGAAACAGTTCTGAATCTGTGAAAAACTAGATACAAATGGTGAGCATTACTGTGACATGGTGCATATTTCTGAAGGTGAGCACAGGCAGGATTTGTATGCAGAGTAGATGGTGTGGCCCCGCTTGCTGCTCTGTGCCTGCGTACTGCTCCACCCCCTCAGTACCCAGCTCCTTGCACTCCTTTCTGGGATGCTGCTTCTTTTCCCTAGGCCATAGTCCTGCCTCTGTCTGGCAGCATAGCCTGGTCTATTTATATTACAGATCTATTTATATTGTTTCAGGATAACTTTCATCATTGTTCCAAGTGCATCTGGAAGGAGAGAGGGAGGCCTGCTGTGTAGCTGCAGACATTAGGAAACAGGGGGGAAAAAAGACTTCATCCTCTACAAATGTTTTGTCTCTTGGCCTGTGGGTCTGGTGCTTCATTTAACTTCAACCACATGTCACATAAAAGGGGACTGGTTGTAAAGAAATGGTCATTAATTTATGGATTTTCCTGTAAACAAGAATCAGCTTCTTGGTTCCCTTTTGCTTCCTGCTTGTATTTTCTTCCTACACTGGCTGAGGAGAACTTCCCCTTATCTCTTTGCTCTGAAGGCATAGTCTGTCAACACTCTTTCCTTCCTACTCTAGTGTCGCAACTTAGGTCTGGTGGTGTTTTTTTCTCCCTGCTTTCTTTGTTAGCTTTTTCTGTCTCTCAAAAAACAGAGGAGACAGAACCTTCTGAAGGTGATTCTCTGCAGCAGGACCAATGATACAGTTTGTAAGTCAGACTTTCTGTGATCCAAGCACAAAGCTGCTGGACAGAGGAGTGTTTTTAAAAGTTGGCATTGGGGCATATCTTAGAAAACTTAATTTCTGAGCCTCCTTCCTGGGTTATTAGAAAAGTACTACCAAGGAGGAAAACACAGCACTTGAATTTTTATGGAATGCATGTTCTGGGTGGAAGCTCTTGGTTTCAGACTGTGGGTTTTAATGAGACATGTCTCTACATGCCTTCCAGAATAGTTGTCTCCAGTTCCACAATGTCACATTGCAGAGATATTATTTGTTGCTGTGAAATGCAGGTAGCCATGGAGTGGAAATCTGTAGCTGTGTAGGACGTCTCAGCTGTGACCTTGGGGTTTGGTTGGGGATGTGCTGAAATGCAGCACGTGGATTTGAAGAGTCGCGGAGCCTGAGCTCTCGTGGTGTAAGTGAGGCAGGGTTCCTCAGAAGTTGTGCCTGGAGCACATTTCTGGCCCAACAGGCTTGAAAATGAAAAGGGTAATCTTAAAACAAATTCAATGTAGGAATGCTGCTCTGACATTAATTTTACTTCTAGACAAAGGTTTTCAATTTTGTAATGGCTCCCACTGAAAAAAAACCCCAAACAACCAACATTTGCCAGTGGAAGTGTGAATCTCTACATGAGTGATGTGACTAACTGAAAGCTGCTGCTTATGTGTCACCTGATCCACAGGAGTGCTGCTGGGGTGGATGGCTTGGGAGAAGAGCAGAATGATGTCTGAGAAAAAGGGTCTAAAGGCAAGGAAAGAAGATAACAAAGAATAACCTTATAGGGCAGAGGGGGAGAGAGAAAGCTTTGACTTCTAGAGGTTAACTGGGAGAATTGTAATATGTTGAAAAAATGAGAGCAAGAGTACCCAGGCTTCTCTTCTGTATTTCATTGCTGTCTCTTGAGGACCAGAACTAAACTAGTGTCTTCACTAACTGCTGTTCCCTGAATTCAGATTTATTGGTTGCTTTGATCTAAGAATTCAGCAGACTTAGAAGTTTTATTCCTCACCATTCCCAAGACTTCCAGTGGTTCCAACTTTATTGCAAGTTTCACAATATTTGATATTTTCTGTAAAAGTTCAGCTCCAGAGTTCTAGGATTACAAGAAAATCCCTATGTAAAATTGTTCTTACACTTCAAAGTTGGAGGCAGGGAGCATGTGAAAGCATAAACATTTAAACAGAAGAAAAACCCAAAAAGGCAAATAACTGCACTTTTCCAAGTCCTGCTTAATATGTTGTAATTATTTGTTGAGGGTCTGACTCCTGATTTATTTGCTGTTTGATACTGAAAATTGACATGCTTAATGATGGGGTTTTGTTGTTTTGTTTGTGGGTTGGTTTTTTTTTCCTTGTGTGTGTGTGTGTGACCACCCAGAATCTCCTTGTCTGCTCTGTAAAAAGAGGCCTTCAGCGTCACTGACCAGATGTTTCTTACATATACTGACTTCTTCAGATAGTGTCAAAACGTTTGATGCTTCAGCCAGCAGGTCAGGGTCAGAGATAATGTTGTGTACACTGTTTGGCCTCAGGGTTCTTTTGTTTGCAGGTTTGGGTTTGTTGGTTGGGTGTTCTTTTGTTTGTTTTGGTTCCCCCCCGCTTGAGTTACCTGCCCCCTATTATACCTGTTCATGTTGAATTAAAGCCATGAAGATACTCAGAGTGCTCCCTCTGAGAATAAGATCCTATCGATGTCTGTTAGGGACTTGTCATTAGCCAAGCAAACTGGTAGAACAGAAACAGTGATTGGCTGGAAGATTCTGTGGCAACATTCAGTGTTTGGACAGTAAGGAATTACTCTGAGTAGTCACAACAAATAAACAGGAATAGAAAGGTGTGCCCTGTGTGAGGTGTTCATCTGGGGAGCTGCACAACTGAAATGTTTCTTCTCCTTCACAGTCCTATTGATTTCAGCTTTTGTTCTTTGCCAGTTCTTCCTTGTGATTTCTTCTCTTTCCCTCACCTCCTCTTCTCTTCATGTTTCCATAGATCTGGTGGCTGGATCCAGAACTGACATATGGCAATGCCAAGCCATTTGTCTTCACACAGGGCCACTCAGTGTGCAACCGGTCTTTCTTCCCCTGCTTTGACACACCAGCAGTGAAATGCACCTATTCAGCTACTGTCAAGGTGAGTGACAGAATGGTTATAAATAGTTCATGGAGCACTTAGCTGCTGTTAACTGCTGAAAGCATGGTGCTGTTGTGTGAGTACATATGATATAAAATGTTAATGGTGACATTTAGTGCTATAAAAAATGCTGGACTTTTTAGATCCCTTTCTGGTTCTTGTGCCAGAACTGGTGCAACAGCCACAAAACAACTCTGTTGCCTATGGTGCTTGGGTCCTGCCTTCCCCATGCTCAATGAGAGAGTAACTGTGAAACCAATAATGTGAAGAGAGAATTTAGTTGGTCACTTCCAATAGTGGTTATTGATGATAATACTCAACTGTATCAATTCTTGAAGCAAAGTTTTATGAAAGCAGCATCAAATAATGTAGATGAAATAATTTGATATGTGGGCACTTTTGAGGCATAAGGACCTATGCAGTATAAGAGAAGTATTATTTTTGTTTTATATGTTTTCACAGGCTAGGTAGTTTGTGGTTTCACAGAAATCTTACATTTTGTGTTATTTCATTTGTTTTTAATGTACATCCTCAGGCAGAGATGAAAAAACCCAGAGAGATCTGTGGTGTAGTCATTCAGCTGTGATCCATCTAGTGAGTTAATGTGTATGATGTTGATCTTCCAGGCTCCAGCAGGCATACAGGTGTTGATGAGTGCCACCCAAAGTACCTATTTAGAAGAGGAAGGTGTATATCAATTTTACATGGAATATCCAGTTCCTGCCTACCTAGTGGCTCTGGTGGCAGGAGACCTTATACATGCAGATATAGGTCCAAGGTAAGATTTGCAGTGAGCTGACTGAGTTGATTCTGCTTTTTTGTACTGCTGTGCCGTTCTTTGTGCTATGTGTGGTAAATATGTTGAGTAATTGGTAAGAGAACAGTTGGGACTTTGAGCTGTGAGTGTTCAGAGAGTTTGAGGTTTAGTTGGGTGTAAAGAAATTCCTGTCACTGCACTGGGAAACCTATTTCCCTCTCATAAATATTGCATATTGTCCCACATAGTCATTATGGCTACTTGTCTCATGGCCATCCTCTAAGGGATCTTTGATTATCTGTTGCCATCTATCTATGGAGTGTTAACCTAAGGAAGGCTTGAGTCTGGTGTGAGACCTCTTAGCTCTATTACCATACATGGAAGTGTGGTGAGAAGTCAGGCTATTTTTTGTAAGAGATAATTCAGTTTGCTGAAGTATCACCTGATGTTTTCTGTTTTCTGACAGGAGCAGAGTGTGGGCAGAGCCTTGCCTGCTGCCAACAGCCATCAGCAAGCTTTCTGGCATTGTTGAACGCTGGTTGACTGCTGCAGAGAGTCTGTATGGCCCATATATATGGGGAAGGTGAGTTTAATAGGTCTCCCAGGAATGTCTAATGGGAACAAAATAGAACAACCTTGAAAAGTTATCATGCATTCTCCCGGTGCTAGCAGTGGCAGGACAGGTCAGCCTTTCAGCTGGCAGCACTGTGATAGCTGGAAACAAACTCTGGTGTTTTGTCTCTGCAAGTGGCAGAAAGGACCACGGAGGCACAGTGGTGTTTTGCCTGGTATGGTGGGCAGAAATGCAGGTTTCTAAAAAGCAGATCTTCCCTGAGGAGTGAAGATTTTTCATACTGTAGTTTTTGTGATGCAACTCCATGCATTTTAAATGTATGGTGGTTTTATTTATCTTAATTATTTTTAGGTACTTGACATATTTCATAGAATGGTTCAGGTTGGAAAAGACCCTTGTGATAATCAAGTCCAACCACCGACTCTGCTCTACAAAGTTCACCCTTAAACTATATCCTCAAGCACCACATCTAAACAAGCTTTATACACATGCAGAGGTGGTGACTCAACCACCTCCCTGGGCAGCCTATTCCAAGGTCTGACTACTCTTTCTGTGGAAAAAAAAAAATTCCTGATGTCCAGTCTAAACCTATCCTGTTGCAGTTAGAGACCACTTTTGTTGTGGCATGCCTGAGGGTGCTGAAATCCTCACTCAGTACAGTTGTTGGTAGCCCAAGTCCCTATACCTAGCATTAATAATTTCTGAAGTTAAGCTTGACTGTGTATTGAAAGAGAATGGTTTTCAGTGAACTCTTAAGTTGTTTGGAGGGGAGAAAATGTTTACAAAGGCTTCCTGTATTTCTTTGCTAAAGCTAAGCAGGAAGAATGCCTTGTGGTTGTAAGCTTACAAAATGTTGCTTGAAATAATCTGAGAGCATGGCCTAGTGTGCCAGTGCTGATCATTAGTGGAGAACTTTAGAAAGCAAAACAAATAGTATTGTTGTGTTCTGAAGCAGACAGACAAGAGTCATTTTGCTGACACTGCAAGTACACCAGATCAATGAATGAATTTGATAGCTTCCCAGCCTCTCTCTTTCCTGGGAGACTCTGGGAGCTTGACGCTGTGTATGTGGTAGTGTATGTAGAGTAAACTTAGTGGTGCTGGCTCATAGGTAGAAAACTTGTGATAAATTTATGTGTGTGAAGGGAGCATAATGCTTCTGGGCAGTGCTGGATCTGCTGTACATGAAGAAACTGTCTTGTCAATATGTCCAAATATGAACAGGTTGGTGGCCAACAGCACAAACTCTGTGATCCCCTGACCAGAAAAATTAGGCACAACTGGTCAAGAAAGTTGGTTCCTGAAGTCATAAAAGTCTCATGAGAACCTTCCTTAAAAAAAAAATAAATAAAGTTGCTGTGTGTGTCTCTTGAATTCAGCTGTGGTTTACACATCTCCTTTCTCCTCTTTGTCTTCTCTCTCCCTAATTTTAGATATGACATTGTTTTTCTTCCTCCCTCCTTCCCTATTGTTGCCATGGAAAACCCATGCCTGACCTTTATCATCTCTTCCATTCTGGAGAGCGATGAGTTTTTGATCATTGATGTGATTCATGAAGTTGCCCACAGCTGGTTTGGAAACGCAGTCACCAACGCTACGTGGGAGGAGATGTGGCTGAGTGAGGGGCTTGCCACGTACGCGCAGCGCCGGATCACCACCGAGACCTATGGTATCGACACAGAAATGTTCCTCCTTATGCTGTGTCTAGCCAATAATGGGGAGTTGGCTGCATAGAGTATTTGCCTTAGGAGCTCTGAAGTCTGTAGGGAGGTGTTTGTTTTTCTTTCTTTAGATCATTTATTGAACAAACACCCCACTTCCCCCACCACCAGCACTTGAACACACACACACACACACGTCCCCAGAGCACTTGAACACACACACACACCACAGCCTCATACTTTGTGTTGGACATCTTAGATGTTCAGACTCTGGCATTGTCTTGGCTTTGAGTGGAATCAATACCTGATAAAGTAATGGGGGCTTTGAGTGAGGTGTGTTAGCACAGCATTGTAAGGGTATTTGTAGGAGCTTTGGAACTACTATTGGGTGTTCATATGTCAGAATATGTGAGCAGAGGATTCTTCAAAGAAAGATGTAAGAAATCTTACCATGGTTACACTGTGCAATACCTATCCTCTGAATAAGTATCTTTCTAATCCTGATCAATTAGTAGTTACCTACTCTTGGAAAGCGCACTTAGGAAGTGCACATCTACATAGCTGTCTTTTTATCTGCTTGAGGCTTCCTGTAGAATTGTACAGCCCTGCTTTTGCTTTGATCAGTGAACTTCATAGGCCAATTGTATGGTACTGCCTTTAGAATATGTAAGTAGTAAATCATTCCTACTGCTTTTCAATTTAATTGGATTTTTATCAAAGTGAATACTGGGAACACACTTGTGTAGTTTGTGCTGTTACGCTCTCGAAAGCCTGTGGTGTGTGTATATTCTCATGTATCCACTGTCTTGGAAAGATTCCTGGAAATGTTGGCAGTGAGAGTGTTTAGAAGGATGCCTTGGCTTTTATTCATGTATATTGTTGTTTCTGGAGGTGAGCTGATGATAATGAAGTTTAGGTAAAATGCTCTGAGAGCATATGGAGATGTTAGAATGTTTGTTATGTCACTTTGAAAGCTGTTGCGTGTTGAGTAATTCTCAGTGCTTAGGACTGTTCTTAGAAGTTACATTGTATTACACATAGCATTGGTATGAGTGGATCAGACGGTACTGATGTGTTCTGTATCCCATTGTAGTCTGTCTCTCTGACCTAGGACAAAATCCCTGCTGATTTCGGTCTGTTTGCTTAAAATTTAGAACCGGTTGTTTCAAGAAGCAATGGTTCAAGAAACTAAGAAATGCCTTTTCCTGTGCCATTCTTTAGAAAGCTCTTTGTGCATTCTGTTTTGTTTCTGAGATAAACCTCTGATCTAAATCTTGCAATTTCTGACATTTCCACAGTATCTCCAGCTGTTAATAAAAAGGCAGCTTTGTAATGATATTGTTTACAGAAATTGGAGTCCTCGAACTACCACGCCTCTTGGATCTTGCCTAATTCTCCTCCTTTAGCTTGAAGGAATTGCCCTTAACATGAGCTGTCCTGGTTCTTGCTTTCCCCTGTGAAGCACACCTGCCCCTTTCTCCGCCAGTACAAGTTCTTCTATCTTCCAAATACATTTTGGTTCTTAATTCTCATTTTGCTTATATCAAATTCCTGTGTACATACAGTGAAACTCTGAGGTTGTATCTATGTAACAAGCCTTGTCACTGAAGACTCAGCAAAGAAAGCCAGAGTGTTAATAGTGCTGGATGCTGAAGATCTTCTGAACCTGAAAATCCATTTTCCACAGTGTTTTGCATTTGCAAGGGCATAGAAAAGATCTCTGTTGAGTTTCCAGTGTAATACAGCTAGCTTGGCTTGAAAACAGGAATGCTCTACACTGTGGTTAAAATAGAAGGAGTAGCCTACCCAAGTCACAGCTGTAAAATAAGTCCTAATGGGTAGAAGGTGACAACTGTATGATACTATATGGGTTGGATGAAAAAAAAAAAAGCTTAAAAAAGAGTCACAGGACCTGTAATATACCAACTACATCTAAGCCTTTTCCATTTTCACCCAAGAGGGGACAGTCCCTTAGTAATACCCTTGGCACTGTGCTCTTCCACCAGTGACAGTACTTTTTTGTAGCACTTGATTGCTCCTTGAAAGTTACCTGTACAATACTTATTCCATTGGTGCTCTGTTTTTCTTGTAAGAACTGATCAGATGATGTCAAGGATGTAAACTTAAGCACAGTTTTCATGCTGCTTTGTATTTCTCCTCAGCCTGCTGCAGAACTGGCAGAGTAAATGCAGCCCTTTAAGTTCTGGATTTTTTGCACGTGAATTTCTCTGCCATTGCATTACTTGATTCTGTCTCACTGTTGTGTCCTTTACACCTTTGGTAGCTTTTATTTTGTACCTGTGCTAGTTCTGCACAGGTCAGGTTTTGCCAGTCATTTTCCCACAACTAATAAGTTTCTTTCTGAGGTAGGAGCTGCCTTCACATGTTTGGAGACTGCATTCCGCCTTGATGCTCTCCACAGACAGATGAAGCTCCTTGGAGAAGACAATCCAGTCAGCAAGCTTCAGGTTAAACTGGAGCCAGGTATCGCTTTTGGCTGAAGCTGCTGTACACAAAACTGTATATTGATGCTGGAATGTAGACTAAAAACTAGAATAATTTGTGCATAACCTTTCTAAAAGAAAGAAAAAAGAAATGCAGGCTTTTAAACCAGTCTAAAAGTAAAGAAGGAAATTTACCTTGAAGTTTTTTCAAACTTGGCTAAATCCCCTCTAGAATTCCTGTCTAAGAAGAGATCAGACAGCATAAACAGAGTATGAAAAACTGCCTTGAAAGCTGTGTGGTTTTGAGCTTCTTAGTATGTAAAATAAGTAGTTCATAATGATGTCATGTATTACATATAGAATCATAAAATGATCTGGGTTGGAAGGAACCTCCAAAGGTCATCTAGTTCAACCTCCTCTGCAGTCAGCAGGGGCAACCTCAACAAGATCAAGTTGCCCAGAGCCCTGTCAAGTCTCACCTTGAATATTTCCACAGATGTGGTCCCAGCTACCTCTCTGGGCAGCCTGTTCCTCTGCTCTTAAATTGTTTCTCCTCTTATGTTTTCATTGAAGAACTATATGTGTAAGCATCAGCATGCAGATAAATGCAGGTACTTGTTCTCCTGCTGAGTGAGCAACACAGCTGTTGGGTTATCCCCTGAGCCAGGTACGCATTTGCACTCCAGCATTATGCTTCACTGATAATTCTCTAGTTCTATGGTCACCATTGGAGGTGTGAAGCTATCTTCAACCTAGATGATATTTTAAATAACCTAAAATGCAACTGGAGGCGATACTGGAACCAGATGAAATGATAAAGCACATGTTGGAAGTCTCAAAAAAGGAAGAAGTTGTGATTACTTTATACTGATATCTTCAAACATGTGTGATATGGTAATTCCCTGAGTTTGGCACCAAAAAAAAAGAAATCTTGAATTTCCAGGTGTGTCTTCAGTGACTTCTCATTTAAGTGACTTGTTCCATTGGGAATTAATACTTAGCTTACAATTACTGAGGTTTTATAGGTTTTCAGACTGTTTGGACTGCTTCCATTTAATTTACTTCAGTAAATTAAATGTGCTGACAATAGGCTCATTTTGATTTTAAGTCACTATGTCTTGACTCCCTGATCTCCAAAGGATCTGTATACTTGGAAGGGTTAGAAATTAGTGTTCTCATCAGTGTGTCTTACAACATTGTTGTCTTCTCCTTTCAGGTGTAAATCCTAGTAATTTAATGAACCTCTTCACCTATGAGAAAGGCTACTGCTTTGTTTACTACCTGTCACAGCTCTGTGGTGACCCAAGACACTTTGACTCCTTCCTAAGGGTGAGTATGAGTAAGGATGTGTTTCTCTTGAGGTTTAGAGCTGCTTTAGGCTTGGTTTGGGTTTTGTTTTTGTCTTATTTTTCCAGGTTTTGTCGTGGTGGGTAATTGATAGGGGTAAACTTCAAAGATGGAAGAATGGTGTGGGCCTGCCTGTCAACCTAAATGATTCTTTCTATGAGATTTCTCTTAAGTGATTGTGCTTGTGCTCCTCTTCTCACATTGTGAGCTTATGGGTTATTAAATACAGAGTAGTGATACATTTTTGTTACCTTTTGTTCTCTGCTCCAAACAATTGCAAAACTGTTCCAGCATAGATAGTCTGTGACTGTATGGTATTAAAAGGTATTGAGCTTGTGGGGTGTTTTTCCAGCCAGGGTGACAAAGGGCATGGTTTCCTGTATTGGGGCAGGTTTGGCTCCTCGAAGCACATTTGCAAAATCTATAGAAAATTAAGTCAGTTATTGACTGGTTTTTGAAAGATGGCACAACTCACTGCCTTTTCTTTTTGCTGCATGCATGTTTTTCATCTCCTCTTCCCATTTATCGTCCATTCCATCTTTCTCTTTATTCCTGTGAGTCCTTTAGTCCGTAATCTATCAGTGGATATACAGTGGCCAGTTGTGTTCTGGTGTTTCACTAGTGCTGAGTATGAGGAAACCTTCCTGCCCTTGATTTATTTATGTATCTGTGACACGTATCAGAAAGAGCCCTGTACTCAGCTGTCAAATGTATTTGCAACTACTCAATTTTGTTCTTGTTATGGTGCTTTTGTCTTCTCAGGGGATGGAAAGCACTTGTTCTCACTTTTCCATCTCTACTTTTTTTATTGCATGAAGTGCTTTTACATCCAAAGGAAGCTGTCATCCTCCTAACCATAATTTATCCTTTTTACTGTTTCAGGCCTACATTGAGAAGTACAAATTTACCAGTGTTGTGGCTCAAGATCTTCTGGATTCCTTCCTGAATTTTTTTCCAGAGCTGAAAGAGCAATGTGTTGAGAGCAAAGCAGGTAGGAAAAATTACTTCGTTAACTGTAAACACTGTAGAAAATCTGGATGGTAAATTTTGTGCTTGGCTTGGATGATGTACAGGAAAATGCGAAGGGGAACAGAATGCTTTAGTAGCAGCCAGGTGTTGATGGTAGGAATGGTTGTGGTGATTTGTTGTTATTGCCTCCAGGTAGAGGAATGAGAACATCTTAAATTGCAAACAATTTTGGCATTAATTAGTTGAGTGGCCCTCAATTAACTTTCTTATTACCTCATCTTTGACACTGCAGGCAGAATAATCAGTGCATGTGGAATTTCTGCGTGCTTTGAAATTTCACAGAAGTGTTCAGGTTGGAAAAGACCCTCAGGATCACGAAGTCCAACTGATAACGCTGCTCTACAAAGTTCACCCCTAAACCATATTCCCAAGCACCATATCTAAATGACCTTTAAATGCATCCAGGGTTGGTGACTCAGCCTCCTCCCTGGGCAGCCCATTCCAATGCCTGACCACTCTTTCTGTGAAGATTTTTTTCCTGCTGTCCAGTCTAAACCTATCCACTCATAGCTTGAGGCTGTTCCCTCTTGTTCTATCACTAATTACCTATGAGAAGAGACCAGCACCAGCCTCTCCAGAACGTCCTTTCAGGTAGTTGGAGAAAAGATGCTTTGAGAACTAGGTCCTATCCATGCATATAAAATCTTTACCATAATGTTTCACTCTACCTTATATCCCGTGTTTATAGCTGTTGGGAGATTTGTCTGTAATCTGCTAGCTGTTTGTTAGCCCACCTGCTTAAATAAATAAACTAATGTGATCCTGCCCCGTATCCATCCTTGCAAGTTATTACTGAACCCTTTGGTCCATTGAAACCAGACTGGCAGTGGAATACAGCTGTTAAGGATACTGGGTTCCTACAGGCTTTGTGGAGAGATGCAGATAAGTGAGTGTACTGTGGGAGAAACTGCAGCATGAGTTCAGTGGTTGTATGTTGTGTTTGGCCCAATACCTGGCTAATGAGTTAACCACAGCATGTGCTGACTTTTGCCCAGCTATTATTTAGGGGATGCAGAAGAGAGGAGTTCTAGGGTAGACGGTGTGGAATGGGAAGCATTGCCAAGTGTTGGGAAAGTGCTGAGGTGGTAAAGGGTCAAGGGGAAGAGCTCTTTTGGAAACTAGGCTCTGCTTGCTCCATTTTGCTTGTGGGTAGGAGGAGTTTAATCTGTCATCTCTTCTTTCTTTTCTATTTTGATTTCTGTTTTTGTAATGAAGCAGGTTTCCCCCTTATTCTTCGGTCTTTCTCAAGATTCTGAGAAAGTAAATTGCATGCATAAAAAAATCCCACCTTATATTAAAGCACAGTTTGATCATGGATACTTGTTAGCCTGGCTCTCTTAAGAGCACATGTGATTCTTGTACTTACTCACTGTAATGCTGGGCTCTAGAAAACTCATGGTTATATTTGGAGAAGTGTTGCTGGCACTCATCCAGGTGTAGCATAGGTTAGCCCAGTGAGAGTGCTAAGACTGTTACATTGCTGTAACTAGAGGTTGGTCTGATTTAGTCTTGTTAGAGCCTCTTAACTCTGCTAGAAGCAGTCCTGGACCTCGAGGCAGGCAAGCCACCTGCAGAGACTCCTGCTTGACCTTTTTGATGCTTCTCATTCCAGGACTGGAGTTTGAACGTTGGCTCAATGCTACAGGACCTCCATTAGCAGAGCCAGATTTATCTCAGGGATCCAGTCTGACCAGACCAGTAGAGACGCTCTTCAAACTCTGGACCACAGAGCCTCTGGACTCTGTTGCTGCTGCCAGCAGCGCTGACCTCACTAAGTGGAGAACGTTCCAAACTGTGCTCTTCTTGGACAGATTGCTGGATGGGTCCCCACTGCCACATGGTAAGTACTGCATCAGGATAGCAGAAAAGTGTTCCTGAAACAATGGATCAAATTCTAAAGAGCCCCACACCTCACTGATGTTATCCTTCATGTAGAGTCAGGTTGGATGGGGCTGTGAGCAGCCCAATCTAGTAAAGATGCCCATGCCTATGGCCTGGGGGTTGAACTAGATGATCTTTGAAAGTCCTTTTCAACCCAAACTATTCTACAATTCTGTGCGTTTTATGAAGGGAGGTTGTAGCCAGGAGGGGTTGGTCTCTTGTCCCATGCAATCAGCACCAGAACAAGAGGACACAGTCTCAAACTGTGCCAGGGAAGATTTAGGCTCTAGGTGAGGAGAAAGTTCTTCACAGAGAGAGTTGTTAGCCATTGGAATGGGCTGCCCAGGGAGGTGGTGGAGTCACCATCCCTGGAGGTGTTCAGGAGGGGACTGGATGTGGCACTTGGTGCCATGGTTTAGTAGTTATGAGGTCTTGGGTGACAGGTTGGACTTGGTGATCCTTGAGGTCTTTCCCAACCTTATTGATTCTATGATTCTATCTGTTATTCTCTGACAACCCTGAAACTTGACAAAATAGATCACAGTTCTTCTCTCTGTGTGTGCTCTCTTCAGAGGTGATAAAAAAGCTTTCGGAATGTTACTCCTCTCAGCTGGACTCCATGAATGCAGAAATCCGCATCCGCTGGCTGCAGATTGTAGTCCGAAATGACTATTATCCAGACCTTTACAAAGTCCGTCGCTTCTTGGAAAACCAGGTACTAAGTGCTGGATTAAAATCACTGCACTTCTCAGTGCATGAGACGTGTGCATGAGACATGCGACGTGAAAGACCTTGGAACTTCTGCTTCCTGGCCAAGTGTAGACCAGGTGTGTTGCGAAGGGGCTGAGCATGGCTCACCTGCTAGCGGGTGGGGAGGAACGGGCAGATGTAATTTGAAACGCCTACAGACAATCTCTGCTTTTCTAGCCTCGCTCAACATCCTTGTCCCAGCTCTGCCCACTGCTTATTTTTTTGTGTGTTGCTTTGTAGCAGCCCTGGCTTTTCCAGAGCAGAAACTTTCACACTACTAAATCATGTGATTGTTTGAATATTTACGCTTCAGGGAAGGCTAGGGCTCAGCGAATCCCTTTCGGTAATTTACTGTGCAGGAGCAAAAGCTTAATGCATGTGTTCACTGTGGCCTCTTCTCCTTGGCCTTTTAAAAACAGTTCTGTTATTCGTGGAAGTAGCTCATCCTTGAGAACAAATGTGTTTTGTTATCATTCATAAAAATCTTTGCATTAAACTTATGTAGAATAGACTCCGCTGTCTTTTGAAGAAAGGTGTTGCTCGTTTCCAGTCTGAAGTCATTCAGGGTGTTGGAGTGTAGCTGTAGAAGAGGTGAACCTCTTGGCTTTTATTGAAGTGATACTATCCAGTATTCCTTTTTTGCAGATGTCTCGGATGTACACAATTCCACTTTACGAGGACCTTTGCACCGGCACCCTCAAGTCTTTTGCCTTAGAAATTTTTTGCCAGACCCAAAACCAGCTGCACCCCAATTTGCGGAAAACCATCCAACAGATCTTATCACAGGGCTTGACTCCACTTCCTGCCATAAACACTACAGCAGTCACTACAGACACACCAGCAATGGTGCTGGAGGACAAAGTCTCAGAGGCCACAAATGGTGCCATTTCACTCAGGGATGTTAATGTGTCTGCTTAGATCACCAGCTCATGCCAGCCATGAAGCTTGAAAATGAGGACAGAACAGAGGAAAGAGACCAAGTGTCGTGTCCTTTGCCTCAGCGCATCAGCTGCGGTGTGTTGTAACTGGATTTCTCTCCCAAAACACAAAGCATATGTGCCTTCAAGTATCCAGCATGTGACACTGCCAGGTTCCAGAGATCTCCTTCAGCTGTGGGATGGATATTTTGATTCAGTTTATACTGGGCAGGGATGCCTGGGCAATTGCTTCTCCATGGAAAGTGGCTAGTTGCCTTTCCTGAGGCTCTTCTGGATGGTTTCTCCAAGTATGTTGTTTGGTGGAGTTTGTTTGGGGTTTTTTTTTGGTTGTGTGGGTTTTGTTTGTTTGTTTGTTTTCTTTTTTCTATCTGAGTCCACTAAAGCATGTCCTGCTTGCTGTGTGTATGTTGCTGGGGACTGTGTATGTGTCAGGCCACCATTATCCTGATATTTGGGCTGAAGTTCTGCAAGGGAGAGACTCAGGAATTCTCCATGGCAGCAAACACATGTCCATGTTGTGATTTGGGAGGTAGGGAACTAATGCTTAAATAATTAAGAAACTAATTTTAAATAGCTCCTGTTTCCCCCTGCCCCCAGGGGACTAAACAATAATAATGTGGTTGTGAGGTTTTTATATATATAAAATGGATTTTTATATATATATAAAATAACAAGGAAACCTTATGATGAATTTGAAACCCTTCTGCAGTTAACCTTACCCACAGATTTCCCTTTGCACTCAATGGAACAAGCAATAATGAAAAGTGTAGGCTTAAAATGAAAACAAAAAAGTTAAATTTAGGTCCCCAAATACCATTAATTCTGGTACTAGCAGGATGCCTAGATCTTTTTAACTATTTTGACAAGTCTAGCTGCAACTTTTCTTAATGTGTTAGGATGTGTATCACATGCATTCATTGGATACACTGTGTGTCCTCTGTCCTTTTGGAAGACAGAAAGGACATTTATTATCAGGACCTTTAATTAATTTTTTTTTTTAAAGATCTCTAGCATATATTGGGCCTGTCAGTCAACCATGGAGTCATCCATGCTAACATTTTACTGTCTTCAGTAACATCTGCTTGAATAACAGTTGCTGTGTAGTATGATAGCTTGAGGGAAGCACCCTCTATCTTAACAAGTTTTAAGCCCTGCTTTACCTGAGTCTGTTTTCTGACTTCTGGTGGTGGTAAGATGCCATTTCATTTGTGCAGCATACAATTTCTCTTGATCACTGCCCAGGCACATGAGATGGGGAGGTGCTCTGCTCTGTCTGTGCTGTGTGGTCTCAGGAAGCTGAGGGCAGAGCATCGCGGAGCGCAGGTCATGGTTCTTAGACTCTGTGCCACATTCATTTTAATGTCTGGGAACCTGTGGGGCCTCTTAGAGAGCTCCCACGAAGCATCTCTGAGCTGATGTATCACCAGGATTGAGGACTAGTTTGATTAAAAGGTGAAATATTTGGAAGAGGCTCAGCTAAAGGAGATAATGAGAGAGAAACTTACATGGTTTTGGGCAAATTGTAGCCCTCCTGTGGGGATCTGCATAGCACAGGGAGAGAGGAAATTTGGGAGATTTTTTTTTTCCCCCACCCCACCAAAAGTATCTGTTTACACCCATGTGTGGATGGGGACTTAGGTGCTGTTACCAGATCTGCATTTTCTGGCTTTAAATTAATTTGGACTTCACCGTGGCCTTAGCCTGGGCTGAACTGGGATAAAGCAATAATAAACTCAGGCCTTTGTAGTTTTCAAAATGGGCCATCAGCATTGCTGGCTTCAGAACTCCAAGCTCTGCTCTTTGCTCCTTGAATGGGATTATCCTTTTCATTCTGTTTTATTTTCCCAGAAAGTATGGAGAATGGCGTTTTCTATACAAACCTCTTTCCTTTTGATTTGTTATTCTATTGAAAGAGATTTGTGCAAGCTAACTTCCCACTTCCTGAGTTGCTGCTGTTGGTACTGCGTCTCCTGAACCCACTGCTAGCAGCAGCAGCCTGGCCAAGACCAGTAACCACTAGCATCTTTTGGAACCCCCAGCCTCTGTTTTAACACGTTCTATTTTGTGGGAGAATGTATGTGACCCTGGTGGGAATTTTTAATTTACTTGGATGCCTTATGATGATTGTCAAATTAAACTCAGCTTTGTGACAAGTGCAGCCTGCTGGGCAGTTTTTTGGCGTCCCTGCTATAGACACATGGAAGAGCTAACTTGGTACACTGGCTTTGCTTTGTCCTTTTCTGGAGTGCAGCACAGAGGGACTTTGGAAGCTGTTTAAAAGCTGCACAGCAAGAAGTTGGAGAGGTGGCAAAAGCAAATAATCAAACGTAAATATTACCTATTGTTACTGCAGATCAGCTGGGAGTTTGTATAAACATGCACCAGAACAGGGAAATGCTGCCTGAACGTAATAGACTCTTTTCCTGATTAAAGAACATGAGGTCTAAGTGTTTCTGCTCTCATCTCTGTGAGATCTCATCAGATGGTTGTTTTGGTGAGGCAGATTCTTTGAAACACAAAAGCAGAGCAAGATTTGTTGAAAGTGTTCCCTGTGTTGTCCTTCAGGTGCTTTTGTCCCTCCTGCAAGCAAGAAGTGCATTTTTATTTTGAGGAGAAGAAAAGAATTGGCAGCAAGTTTGGAGATAAGCTGCCTTTTGTTGACACAAAATAAATTAATGCTTCGGGCTACTTTCTGTCTTGATTTGTAGCAGGCTTCACATTGACAGGGAAATTAAGACTGAGATTAAATAGAAACTATTTATTTGCCTTTTCTTTGGTATGTTCATTTTGGATCTGTTAGAGTAAGATTAATACAGCAAATGGGTTTTATTTAAGCAGATGCCAAGAGATGGAGTTGCCTTCTTGATTTTGAAAATGAAGACTTTTTATTTGATTGCAGCCTTGATCACGGTGACTTGGGATCTAGAAATACTACTTGTGGAAAAGCTCTGAGGAGCCAAACCCTTTAATAAAATGGAATATTAATAGCAATTTTTTAGCAGTTGATCACCACGTCGGTCAGTCAATACATTAGGTATGATTCTCATTAGCTACACGTACTACTCTGTTAAGCTTGTATCAGTAATTTTGCTGCTGTGGTCCATTGCTTGATCATAGAATCATAGAATGGTCTGGGTTGGAGGGGACCTCCAAAGGTCATCTAGTAAGCAGGGACATCCTCAGATGAGATGTCCTCAGATCAGGCTGCCCAGAGCCCTGCTGAGCCTCACCTTGAATATCTCCAGAGGTGGGGACTCAACCACCTCCCTGCACAACCTGTTGTAGTGTTCCACCACCCTCATAGTAAAGAACCTGTTGCTAACATCCAATCTAAATCTGCTTTTCTCTAGTTTGAAGCCATTGTCCCTTGTCTTATCACTGTGGGCCTTTGTAAACAGTGTGTCTCCATCCTTCTTGCAGGCCCTCTTCAGGTACTGGAAGGCTGCTATTAGGTCTCCTTGGAGCCTCCTCCTAACCAAGAACAGTTCTAGCAATCATCTCAGACACTGTGATGAACCAACATTTTCTTGTGTTCTCACACTGCAGTGACCTTGGCCATTGCCTTTCTCAGATAACACAGGATGTCTATACTAAGCACATGTGCTGCACAATTCACTTAGGTCAAGTGCACTTCTTCAGTCTTATCTCCAGACAAACACAAACAGGGAAAGCAAACAGCACAATACAGCCAGCCCCTGTAAATTACAGGACACGTGTTTTCACACTTTGTGCTATAGATTGTTAAAAGCTTAAAGCCATTCTGACCATAATATCAGACTTGGTCTATAAAAGAAACCACAGCAGAAACCAATGTGAGGGCTTATCAAGCCACTCTCCCCTGAGACACAGAATTCTTTTTCTGTTAGAAGGACCCAATTTAAATGACAACAAATTTGTTAAAGGTCCAGGTAAGCTCTAGCTTTTGAATACATGCATTCCTAAAACTGCATACATGCATTCCTAAAACTGCATACCTAATTTCTAGTTTGGCTTTGTCTATTTTCAGTTTTCACCTCTTGAAGCTACTGCTTTGTGAAACAAGCTGCTTACTGTTACTAACCTCTTTCCCATGTAAGTACCTCTTAATTCTTAAAGGAAACACACTGAACTGTTTCTCTCTTGCTGCAAGGTATGTCTTCCACACAACATGTATTGCTTTAGCTCTGAGGTGGAGCATGTTTCAGGATCCTTTTAAAGTGGAAATTGCACACTTTCTCAAAGACTACCTCACATGCTGCTGTGCATTCTGCACCAATTTAAATGCACAACATTTATAACAATTTCTTTCAATCCTGGTTTTTCATTAATCACAGCAATAATTTGGGAACCAGTTGGATATGTCTTAAAAGGACATGGCAACCTTTTCTTTTACAGATAAAAGAATGTAGAAAAACTATTCCATGCTCTGCAGGTGACTTCAATCTATAGAGGGAGACTAGATGGATGCATTTAATGATAATGCTTGTGTCACCACTTCACCTCACTCTTTCTTTATGTGCATGCACTTTCTGCACTGAAAAATTAGATTTCTGAATAAGAGGTCAAGAGAATTAGGATTATGTTGAACATAGTGTGCTCCTCAAGGAAGATGTTCTAATATACTGAAAACAAATCTAAAATTCAAGAAATGGCATTAATGGGTTTTGCAGAGCATTAGACACCTTTCCAAAGGTGTACTTCCTGAGATCCAGGTCTTAAGAAAGAGTGAGAGGTTATAGGAAGGAGTGGGAAATGTTCTTAGTAGTCCCATGATTTGTTGGATAGTGTCACAAGGGTTAAGTCATAACAACTGGTTGACACCCTAGGTTTATGACCTAGGCAAGCATCAGCTTTATGCATTGTTTTAATTTTGGAGCCTGGTATCACCTTGTGATTCCTGCACTAGTTTCTGGTGAAAAGGAAACTGACAGGCATTGTGTGGGTGTGCTTTTGAGAACTGTTGAGGTTCACCACAGGGGCAGCTGCTCTCAGCCCCTTCACAAACACCATTCCTTCAGCTGGAGTTTGTTTTGCTTCTTAAATAAATTAAGGACCTTGTCACAAACTGAGACAAATAAATATGCCAATTAGCAGATGGCTATGCCTTATCCTTTAGGTATGGTAGAACTTCCTTTTAATACAATGACCATAGCAGATACTGGAGTTCAGTCGAATGTTCTCTTGAAGGTAATTGTAGTGAAATACAAGTAGCTGTTTAGAGTTTCTAACCTTACTTACTGTTCAAGTTTCTAAACATCTGATCTTAATCTCCTTTGTAAGATAGCTGTCCTTTAGCATAGCTATGTTAATGAGATCAGAAGTGCCCCCTCTGAGGTTTGTATTCTGACAGTAATATTCCATTTGGGTTGTGTTCCAGGCCAGGTTGCATGGGGCCTCGAGCAACCTGATCTAGTAGAACTGTGGCAGTTGGTTGGAACTCGATGATCTTTAAGGTCCCTTCCAACGCAAGCCATTCTGTGACACAGATGAGAGCAGTACTGTTCTTCAGACAGAGGCCTTTTTTCCCCGTTTCCCTCCCCCAACAGACCTCTCCTGTGTCAGCTTGCACACAGTCTGAACAGCTGCAGCCCTTACTTGAGCTGTAGACAAGAGGAGTCATTCTTACTGATGGCAGTGTTTCCTCTACTCCTGAAAGGGTCAAGACTTGAACGTAGAAAGTCTTGTTTGTTGATTAAATTTGCTGTATGCAGGGGAGAAGCCTTACGTCTGTCCAGTGAGCATAAGCAAGGGGCAGAGAACGGCAGTGGTTGGACAGATACTGCAGTGACCCATCAGTATTTCCACTCTGCTAAGGCATGGGTTTGAGAGGAGGATCCCTGCACTGGTTTCTGGTGAAAAAGAAACAGGCAAGTGTATCTGTGGATCGCCTTTAATTTAGACAACCTCTCTACCCAAGGACCCTGTGACGTAACCCTTGGACTCAAAATCATAGACTCATAGGATCAATAAGGTTGGAAAAGACCTCAAAGATCATCAAGTCCAACCTGTCACCCAAGATCTCATGACTCATGTCCAATCCTCTCTTGAACACCTCCAGGGATGGTGACTCCACCACCTCCCTGGACAGCACATTTCAATGCCTAACAACTCTCTCTGTGAAGAACTTTCTCCTCACCTTGAGCCTAAACTTCCCCTGGTGAAGCTTGAGACTGTGTCCTCTTGTTCTGGTGCTGATTGCCTGGGAGAAGAGACCAACCCTCTCCTGGCTACAACCACCCTTCAGGGGTCTGTCATTCACTCACCATCATAAAGTGAGTGTGGAAAGTAGTTTTCAGGTACACCTCGTGGCCTCTCATGCTAGCTCAGCAGCCTGCTTATTTGTCCATTCTTGAACTTACTGAGAAATGCTAACATGAAAGATCTAAATACAGAACAGAAAGCAGCCTGCTTCAGTAGGCCTTGTCTTGACTCCAAAACCTTGGAACTAGCAATGGTTTCTTGAAGGAAGACCTTCAAGAAGCCTTGTATTCCTGCATTTCTTTCCTTTATTGTTCTTCTTTGTTTATAGAGTCTGTATTCTTTGATGGAGAACAAATCTTACGAAGAGCAACTGAAGGAGCTGGGGCTCTTTAGTATGAAAAAGAGGCTGAGGGGAAATCTCATTGCTGTCTACAACTACATGAAAGGACATTGTGGAGAGGCCGGTGCTAGTCTCTTCTCCCAGGTAATTAGTGATAGAACAAGAGGGTACGGCCTCAAGCTGTGACTGGGTGGATTTAGACTGGACATTAGGAAACATTTTTCCCCCAAAAGAGTGGTCAGACATTGGAATGTGCTGCTCAAGGAGGCGGTTGAGTCACCGACCCTAGATGTATTTAAAAGCCATTTGGATGTGGTGCTTGGGGGTGTGGTTTAGGGGTGAACTTTGCAGAGTAGGGTTCTTGGTGATCCTGAGGGTCTTTTCCAATCTGAATGTTTCTGTGATACTGTGATTTGATTTTTTTTCCACTAGGTGGTGTCAAAGTATGAGAAGTGACATGTTTCCTTTGTCAGCTTAGCCCTCGGGCAATTATTTAGTGACAAACTATCTGGAAATGTGGTCTTTGCCATTATTTCAGGAAACTGCTTTGTGAGGGTCAGCAATTTCTCTGATAGTTTCTGTCAAAACCATCGTGAAAAGAGAGTTTGGTTTAATTTTCTTCGGCCTCCGATAGCTGCTCAGGTGTCCACGTGAGAGCTGACCGTTAAGCTTTCCACCTCTCTTGAAGAGACTGTCCTGTTCCTCCCGGGTATCCCTGGGCTGTGACACCCGGCGCTCCGCAGGCTCTCCACACTGACCCGTCAGGGCCGCGAGGCACGCCGGGACCTGCCCCTTGCCTGCTCCGTCAGCCGCGGCGGATTGGTGGAGCGCGCATCACGTGCCCGCCTGTCGCCTCTTCATTGGCCGGCGGCGCAATCCGTTACCTGTGGGCTGGGCAGGGACTGAGGGGCGGCCAGAGGGTGTCCGGCGTTGCCGCGGTAACGGCCGCCCCGGGCATGGCGGCGGCGCGTGCCCCGCGGTGAGGAGGTGGCGGGAACTTGTGGGGGTTCAGGGTGGTGAGGGACATGCGCGGAGGTGGTCTGAATGAAGCACATTGTGGCGAAGGGTGTCTGTGGCGGGGGGCGGGTTGGGTTGGGTAGGAGGAGGCGTGTGTGGAGGGGCCTGGTTGTGAGGAAAGCGGTGTTGATGGAGGGGGCCTTGTGGGGAGAGTGCACTTAGATTGCAGTGGGTTGGAAGGGACCCTCAAAGGTCGTCTTGTCCAACCCCACTGCAGTGAGCAGGGACACCTCCGCGAGGAAGGGATCTGACTGGGTTCCTGGATGTAGTTCACCTCTGAAACCCGCCCCCTCTTCTATTTTCCAGCAGAGCAGGGAACCTCTAGGGGTGGTATCAGGTGCTAAAAAAAGACAACAATGGCGTGATTCAGGGTGCTCTGTGGAAAGAGTGAGAGGCTTTCTGTTCCTAAATAAATCTGTCTTGCCTGTTTGTTTTCTGGTTATAATTCTTGAGTAATGCTTGCTTATATTATAGGTTGGTGCTTGGCAATATAAAATTGTGGAAATAGCAAAGCTGCTTAAGATTGTGCTGAAAATGCTGGGAGAGAAAAATCAAGTAATTGTGAAAAGAGACCTTTACACAGACCCCACGTTTCCTGCCAGTGATACCTCTATATTTTTTGACTATTGTACCCCACTTGCCCAATTCAGAGGCGAGATATCTTGGTTGAGACCTAAGGTGAGTTGTGAGGTATAAAAGACTGTTATTTTAGCAGAAGTGCTTTTGAAATGATAAATGGTAGTTAGCATTGAATGATTGCTTTTGGGTGTTTTTATTTTTTTAGAAATAAGTCATAAAGCCACTGAATGTCAGTGTAAACAACATATGAACAGTGTTAACAATATTTTTAGGTCTGGGTGCTTCTTTGTGGATTTGACTTAAATCCTGTGGTAGGACTTTTGAATTTTGTGACATTAGTAGAAATTCAGGTGTTTTATCAAGAACATGTTTCATTAGGCAGGTCCTATGCATACCAAGTTAAAAAGCAGCATTGTGTCATTCTCAAATTTCAGATATATTGCATAACTGTCTTGAAAACAAGTAACTGTATTTTAGAGTTTTTCAGAAGCATGTTGCTCTTTTTTGGGGGGGGGATTGTTGATTTCTGTTATAACAAGATAGGATTTTTAAGGTTTTATCTTGTCCTGTGACTTGAATTGCATTTAAACTGAACAGCTGGGTTTTGGAACAAGCCATATGAGAGCTAAAAAGTTTAGAATGCATTTTTGCAGTACATTGCTTGCAGGTGAAGCATTTATGGTACTGCCTTTGTGTAGAGGGGAAATTAAAAAGCTACAAAACTGTAATGGAGAAAAAAAATATATTGTCTTTGGTGGCATTGTTTTTATGCCACACAGCTGGGGATGGCCACAGAACAGTTACAGAGCTGTTGGTTATCAAATAGAATTGGCAAACAAATGGCTTCACAAAGCTCAGTGTGCAACTTCCTCCCTTTGTACTTCATACCTTGATTACTACTGAGGACTGACACTCTTCTTCTCTTGCAGTGGTTACAGGTGAGAGAAGAAGCACTTAAAAAACTCATTTTCAGATTTGATTGAGTGTTCAGACTTTGCATTTGAAATTACCTCTTTTGCTACCAGCAATCTGTTTTTATTGCCCTGGGAAAGATATTTTTCTCTCATGCTAATTTGGAGATTTTTTTTTTTTTGTAACTTGGGATGTGCAGTTCAATGTAAATGGCATCAGTTCTATTACAGCTGATCATATATCTAGCAAGGAGCTGATGGATCATGTTGGTGCCTCTGCTACAGTTGTGCTTGATGATGACTTTGTGTACTGAAGTTCATGTGGGAACTAGATTTGCCTCACGTGAAGTACCTGTAAAATAGCCACAAGGCAGTAATTTCTTAATCTTTGCTTAGGCTGTAACTGAAGAGGAGATGTTCTAGAGGTAAAAATTCCCATACTTTGTGAGAGGTCTCTGGAGCCCTCCCATTCCCTAAACCACAGGCTGCCTTAGAATGTCATACAGGATTTGTCTTTAACTCTTCTTCTTTTAATTTTAGGACATTTGTGCGAGCCCTCGGTTATTTTCAAACAATCTCCAGGATGTGCAAGTGAAACAAGGGATCTTGGGAGACTGTTGGTTCCTGTGTGCCTGTGTAGCTTTGCAGAAGAGTAAATACCTATTGAATAAGGTATAGAGGCGTTTCTTGGTTTATGTTCCAAGAATTCCAAGCCTCCGTATGAGTATCAGTTTTGTTATGCTTAGATTTACTGCTTTTGCTGTGGGTTTTTTTGGTGTTATTATTGCAAATGGTTCATATTCACTCTATTTTAAACTGGTTCTGCTTTAAAAAAAAACAACTAACAAAATTGCACTATTTGTCTTGGTATTGGCTTTTGGCATCTAGGTAATCCCTCCAGGTCAGCCCAGCTGGACAGATGAGTCTTACCAAGGCTGTTTCACCTGTCGAGTCTGGCAGTTTGGACACTGGGTAGAAGTGACCATCGACGATCGCTTGCCTTGCCTTGGTGGAAAGCTCTGCTTTTCCCAGTGTCAGACAGAGGATTTGTTTTGGCTTCCACTATTGGAAAAAGCTTATGCAAAGTATGTGAACACAGGTATCAAGGGAATTAAAGGGAGTTAAAATGCTTGTAGTCCTTCTGCTTACTTTTATCTTACTGCTTTGAGTGCGCATCTGTGGGGTATCCCTATAAAGTACAGCAGCTGATAGCATTCCCACATTGGGTTGTGCAGAAGGCATTCTTCAAAGTGTAGATCTGTAAGATGTGTTTCTAGTTGCATGTGAGGTAAGATGGTGTTAGGAAGAGAATCATTATGAAAAGTAAGAGCTGCAATGAATTGTTAGGATTCAAATGATGCTCTTTAAATGACTGTCCATTGGTCAGTTAATTTTGTTAAGGGAACTGTTTTACTAGTGTCTCCTTTGAGGGTCGCTGAGGGCTGGGTGAAAAGCAGAGAGCATGGAAAGGAGCAACATTATAGCAACACTATATAAGTTTAGACTGTGGCTGTATGAGTTTCACCCCCTTTTGTTCAATTTGTTAGTTTGTTATTGAAGAAGAAATAACCATATTGTTAATGTGTTTGAAAATGCAGCTGTTTTAAGTTTTGTGATACTTCTATCAAAATGCTCTCCAGATGGCCACAACAGTTTGGAGGCAAAGCACACTGGTGAGGTAGCAGATGTCCAGAGAGCTTGGACGAAAAATTGCACGGTTGTCAGCAGAGGGCAGAAAAAGACTTTTAAGTATGAAGTAATTCATTTGACTGTAGATACGTTGAGCTGAAGTTGTGAAGCAGCAAGGGCATATTAAAGCTTCTCTCTAGACTTGAAAAATAATATTATTTGTTTTCTGTAGAGATTTTATCATTCTACCATGTCTTATAACTCTGTTACAGTCTTGGTTCCTTTTGCATCCACTGTGTTGGATAGAGTAGTCTCTTGATCTAATTAAATTGTTGAAGGAAGTGGTATTCTGATTGGTCATGTGCAGTGAACAAAGAATAATTGGAGAAGAGGAGGAAATGTCATTTACTTATACAGAAAGCAGTTAGTATATCACAAAACATGATAATAAGGTACAAATGACTACCACAAGACCAGAACAGTTGTTATATCAAATGGAATGAGTTGTAATAGAATTCCCATCAAATAGTGGCATGTCTGATGGCTTACATATTTAGGTGTTGTATCCTATGTAAATAAAAGAGTGTGCTTTTTCTCTTGCCTGCTTGGAAAGAAGAGGTAGGGCACAGTTGTGATGGTGATGCAGGGTAGAACTGAAAGTACTGAAGAACTTTAGTTCTGCTGTATGTGGAAACGTTTTTTATTCTTTGCTTTTTTTTTGGTTGGTTGGTTTGTTTCAATAGAGTCCATGGATCATACGAGCAGCTATGGGCAGGACAGGTGGCAGATGCATTGGTGGATCTGACTGGCGGAATTGCTGAAAGATGGACCCTGAAAGACCCTGGAAGAAATGTGGAGAAAGAGAAGACTGGCATGGTTTTGGAGAAAGCAGTGTTTAGAAGATTGATGAATCTGAAGGAGCAGTGTGTAATAAGCTGTGCAGTCCTCGATTCCAGACAAGGTAATAGTAATAGTTCTAGACATTTTAAGGTAAATTTTTCTGCTTGACAGGGTTTGGAGCACAAGGAAGCCAGCAAGTCCATAGTGCTGAATCTAGTACCCTTCCAGTTTTGTAGTGCAATTTGATGTAACCATGGATAAACAAAGATTTAGTGATGTTATTGAGTTGAGGATGAAGGGTGCTTTTGATGAATGATTTCTGTATTTGGTGCTGATATGGTCAGTTCTCAAAAACAAATGCACACTCCCCAACCTTTGCAGAAGCACCTTAAAAACCCCAGTGAATTTCAACACTGAGAATTTGTAGATGCTTGAGATCAAATAGTAAGTTCTTCAAAATGTTCATTTATTTCTGTGTAGTCACAAATAAAGTGAACTGTTCAGGTCTTTTAGTGTTAAATTTACCTGTGTCTCAAAATGGTCTTCTTTCAAAGGATTGCTTAATGGCAATCATTGTAAAATACTGAGCAGATTCCTTTGTTTGCTTTCAAATACCCTTTTTTTGTTTTGTTTTTCTATTCAGGTACAAGTGAACTAGGAGAGTTTCATGCCTTTATTGTGATAGACACATTGAATCTGTCCGAAGTGTCGGGCAAGGAAATCTTCCTACTACGAATACGAAATCCTTGGGGGAGGCGATGCTGGAGAGGTCCCTGGTGTGAGGGGTGAGCAGGTTTATTTTAATTTGGAAAACTCTCTGTGAAAGTTTCGAAGCACAAAGCATATCTGTGCATTTTGTAGGCAAGTACTGCCAATAGGCTCCAGCAGAGGAGACTTCAGTTTGTGTGCAGGCCTTCAGAGAGATTGTACAGCTTGTTGGTTCTAAGGCTGCTCATTTTGATCTGGTAGTTCTGGTAATCTAGGTTTTTTTTAATAACACTTTTTTGTTTGTTTGTTTCTCAAAGCATCTTTTTGTAGAGATAAGATTATTTTTGATTTATCTTTTCTCTGGTTTTTGTGGTGCTTGTTCTGCAATTGATTTAAGTATCTTTGTTCATGAGATGTCTGTGACATGAGTAGTCACTTGACTTTACTCAGCTTTTGTCATTTGAGCTTGTTTCAGTTGCTGACAACAAGCAAAGCAGTATGTTAAAGATGAAATACAGCACAAGGGAGGATGCCTATTGTTTTTGTACTTATGTGCTTTCATTTCTGTAGATTAATATGAGTAGGAGAAGCTGGAATCCATTATGTATCGACAAGTGGATTTAAAGAAGAGATCTGTTTGAAAGGAAATGCAGAAATATGTTCAGCAGTTCATATAGCAAAATAACAGGAATGAAAGGGCAGACCCTACTAACTTACTTTGAAAAGTCGTAGCATATTTTGACTGTACAAAAGAACATTGAATCCTTGACCCAAGGAACAAGCTTTCTGCATTCAAATATGGTAACAGTATGATCATGTTAATAAAACATTCTAGAGAAATAGGGCAGATTTTTTTTCCCCCTGAGTTAAAAAGATGGCTTAATCACATTAATGGAGACTTGAATTGATGAGTTTTTGCTATTGGCAGAGTTTTACATATTGCACTCAGTCTCTTGTAGTTGCATTGCCAAACAGTAAGTTGCTATGATGTTGCAAGAGGGGGTAGCATTTCACTGGCTAGCCTTAGAGCCCCATTTTGTTCAAGGGCAGAACTGTTGTTTGCTGCTAATGAAACGATCAAAAACTTTTGAGAGTACTGGCTTTTAATGGGCTCTAAATAATGAGGTGTTGAAATTCTTGGTTTATCATGACTTAGGTAGCAGATTCTTGGGGATAACCAGCTGCTTCACACAAACAGTGGGTTTTGATATTCACTGTATAGCATTAAAATTCTTTCAGTTACTGTGCAGCTGCTTTTATTATTCAATGCTTTTAAAAATAACTGTTAAAATCTTTATTTTCCTCTCAAGCTTCAGCCTGCACTGTCTTGTAAGCAAAGTATCTATTTCACTTAGAAGTAGGCTGCTCTATCCAGTCTGGTGTTAGGTGATTTCTAAGTTTTCTTTGATATACTGCAATTTGTACTTTCTGTTATCCCTCTCACTGGCTAGCAAAGTGCATACAGAAATATTCAATGCAAGTACTTGACAGTAAGATGAAGAAGCTGCTTTATTGCCCTGCTCCATAGGATATTTGATAGAACAGGGTTGTGGAACTTTATTAGGCAAAAAACTAAATGTTGGCTTTTGCCTTCTGTGCCAGGGGTCAAGGATGGAGCCAGCTAGATCCAGTCCTTGCCTCAAAACTGCTCTCACAGATCCAAGAGGGAGAGTTCTGGGTTGATGAAGATGAGTTTTTTAGGGAATTTGATGAGATTACCATGGGCTTTCCAGTCAATGAGGAAGGACAACTTCAGAGCCTCTATACAGGTGTGGTATGGAAAAACATCTTTTTCATACAACAATGGAAAAAAGTGATTTGAATTAGACATGGATGCAACTAGACCATTATTTCTCAGGCCTTTCTTCTCCTTTAGCCTTTTCTGTCTCTGCTGGGAAGAACATTCTGCCCCTGTACACTGCACTGGTTAGGCCGCACCTCGAGTACTGTGTCCAGTTCTGGGCCCCTCAGTTTAGGAAAGATGTTGACTTGCTGGAACAAGTCCAGAGAAGAGCAATGAAGTTGGTGAGGGGTTTGGAACACAATCCCTACGAGGAGAGGCTGAGGGAGCTGGGGTTGCTTAGCCTGGAGAAGAGGAGGCTCAGGGGAGACCTTATTACTCTCTACAACTACCTGAAGGGAGGTTGTAGACAGACGGATGTTGGTCTCCTCTCCCAGGCAGCCAGTACCAGAACAAGAGGACACAGTCTCAGGCTGTGCCAGGGGAGGTTCAGGCTGGATGTTAGGAAAAAGTTCTATACAGAAAGAGTGATTGCCCATTGGAATGGGCTGCCTGGGGAGGTGGTGGAGTCGCCATCATTGGAGGTTTTCAGGAGAAGACTTGATGGGGTCCTTGGTGCCATGGGTTAGTTGTTTAGGTGGTGTTGGATTGGTTGATGGGTTGGACGTGATGATCTTGAAGGTCTCTTCCAACCTGGTTTATTCTATGTATGTATTCTATGTATATGTAAACAGGGGCACAAGAGAAAGCTGAAGGTCTTTAGAGGCGGCTGTGATGTTTCTCTGGAATCTGGTTACTTGCTAGTTTGAGAGATTAGTGTTCTCTGTCTAGAAGGCTGTTGTTTTGGACAGCTTTGTGATTTTATATTTTTTTTTTTTTTTTAAAGGGAGGTAGACTTCATATTTCTAGAAGCAGTTTCATATTGTAAGGATGATACCAATCTGCCATTACCAGTTGTGACATTAATTCTCATGCTTCTCAAGTGTCTGCTTGGAGAACGTTGTCAGGGCTCTCTGTGACAACACGCTTTCTTGGGCTGGGGGATCTCTGTCATGTATCTGTTGTGTAAAATTAAGTAGCCTTTAGTGTCTGAAATATGCACTGTGTTTTTCTTCTTTTGTTAGAGAAAGTGCTCTATCACTCTCAGAATCTTTTTGGAGCCTGGGTGAGAGGCCAGTCTGCAGGTGGCTGCCGTAACAACAGCAGCTTCCCTACCAACCCAAAGTTCTGGCTGAGAGTCTGTGAAAAGAGTGAGGTGTGCATTGCTCTGCTGCAGAAACACAGGAAATACAGTGCTGACTGGGCTGGAAGGATTCAAAATCTGACTTCCTTAGCAGAGGAAAATCTGTCTTTGACTGAAGGCAGACAGAGGAAGAATTATCAGGCTGTGGGACTGCATGTCTGGAAGGTAATGGAGGAGTGGCATTTTTATAGTTGCAAAGAGGTTTTGAGTAAAATCATTCATTTCCTACAGCAGTGACACAATTCAACTCTTCACTCATTTTACATCTCTGATTTACATTGGAATGATCCTGTTTGTTTTGCAATGCAATTACTGTCTGCACAACATGTTAGTGCACTTCCTTCTTGTTGTTAAGTGCCAAGTAACAGAACTTCTGGGACTGTTGCAAACTAGCACATGGCATTTCAGGCTGATTATTTGATGACTATGACTAAATTGACTCCTGCTTCTCTTTATTCTTCATATCTGCTGATACTGTCCTACTTACTTGTTCCATTTTGTAAATGTGTGCATGTTAAACAATGTTTTAAACAGTATTTGATCATCTTTAGTTGTAGTAAAAACTCCTTATTTTTCCTAAAACACCACACATCATTATGCATCTATTCTAGGTGGAGAAGAAACGGTTTAACCTCCCAAAGACCCTCTCTGCTCCTCCAGTTGTAGGTACCACCTGCCATTCCTATGACAGAGAAGTGCATGTGTGCTGTGACCTTTTGCCTGGGTTTTATCTTGTTGTTCCCAGCACTTTTCTGAAAGATGCTGTAGGGAATTTCTTGCTTCGTGTATTTTCAACAGGAAGGATCTCTCTCAGGTAGGTTTAAAAGAGAACAGAAAATTTCTTGTAGTTGTTGCCATAAACCAATAGATGAGATACAGCACAAAGTCTAAATGTCCAAAATGTTCTGTACCAAGTTCCAAACAGCAGCATTGTTTTGTCTTTGAATTCACCTAAGTAGTGTTATATTGCCTTGGCTTTTTCATGAAGCTGTTACTACCACTTGTTAAAAGTCAGATGAGTAGCTTCTTGACTCTGAACTGCAGTGTTTTGAGAAAGTGCCTATTTTGTAAAAGCACTGGAAAGGTTTCTGCAGAGCATGTTTCTCAGCATGTGGGAGTTCTTTCTGGAATGTATGGAAAAACTGAAGATGTTAAAAGCAGCTGCTGTTATTATTGCCATCAGTGACAGAAAATGAGAGCAGTATTTTATCAGGTATGCTGGAAAACACATGCTAATAGGTTGCCTGACATGTATTAGTGAGCCTTGTAGCTTCAGCTGCAAATAGTGTTAGCAGTGGGCTCACGGCATAATGCTTACAGCTCCTCTTTTGAGGAACACAGCACTGATGTTTAGGCTGTCTTCTTCAGCTGAACCAAGAGTTGTTTTTTAAATTGAAGTATTCAACACTGACAGTACAGCTGAAATTTTTACTTATGAGTGCCTCAAGAAGTTTCCCAGCATTATGATGAAATTCTTGGAAGGATCACTACATAGTGTGTTCTAGTTGATCTTTCCTTACAACTTCAGACAGAAAAATAGACCTTTATAATACATAGAAAAGATTGTTCCTAGTTCAAAAGCACCTGCTTGTCCAACAGAAAATATCAGCAGTGTCAGTCCAGCAGCTTCTGACAACTTGAAATTTTTTAAACTGTAGCAGACTCAACTGTACCTGCCTCACCACTGTAGTCAATTATTTGTGAGCAATTCTGTGCTAGTGGCCATAGCCCTAAAATAAATACTTAAGTAGACACAACAGCAAGTGGTTGTGTGGAGTTGGCAGAGTTTTACCTTTTTTCCCAGTAAGCCTGAAAAAATCTGAAGATTTTCTCACAGCTCATGCCAGGTAGGCTGCATACAGAGGTAAAATGTACTGTTTGCAACGTGTTTCAGAGCTAGTCACATGTTTTTATATTCTGATAGTATACTATTGACTCCTATCTCCTTGGAGAGAAGCTAGAAAATCAAATTACAGAGCCAGAACATACATTAATCATTTGCACAGCAGAATTTGGCAGCAAGATGGCATCTAGTATTAGACTCTATTTAAAGACCTGTGAAACTGTGAGGCTAATTTTACTGGGTGGGTGCAAATTGTGTGCTTCTCACCAGCATTATACTTGGCTTCTGGACATATTTAATCTGTAGAACACGTTGCATCTTCAGTGATGGGATAAAATTTCTAGTATTGCTGTGAAGCATAACCTTTCCTTGGACTAAAACAGGGGTGCCAGTCTGGATGTGTGCCTGGAATGGACAGTTGCAGAGTATCATAACAGCTGTTTTGTGTTCTTAGCTGGAGAACTGGCAATAAGAACAGACAATCTATTTTAAGTGATGCTTAAATATGGTTTCAAAAGTTGCATAACTGGTAATGATACTAAGTTGTTCATATGGCTGTGAAATGTAGTGCTGGGCTAGGATTAAAACAGAGTTAATGTTACACTGACCAAGTTACCAGGTGAAATGGTAGTTTCCTCTGATTAAAGACAGGAAATACAAAAAGGAATGCAGAGTATGCTTTGGACTTACTGAGGTGCTTATGTCTACTCCAGAAGACCCTATCAGTTATATTGCATTCAGATAAGACAAATGGCACAAAGGTATTGAGTTAAAAATGTGGAAGCTGCATTACTTCATGAATGTACAAAAGTCTGACCTGGCTTTAGCGCGTGGTTCGTAAGGGCTGTGCTGTTCTTGTGGAGTTCTCTGAATGTTCTAAGGACTTAGGGTTGTACTGTTTTCTTTTTCCTCTGTGCTGAAATTTTAGAGGAATTTATGTTAATTTTTGTGAGCTGTGTGCTAGATTTTGTGAGGTCATGCAGGGTTTATACATTTTAATTTCTCTTCTCTCTTACACTTGGTAGTGAGCTAAAGCCACCACCCACTGATGCTGCTCTCTGTGAAGAACTCCCAGCAGGTGAATGGGAGACAGTGCAGCTACATGGATGCTGGAAAAATGGGCAAAGTGCTGGAGGTAGCAGGAACTTCCCCTCCTTCCATATCAATCCCTGCTTTCCCCTCTCCATTCCTGCAGGACCAGGAGAAAGCAGTGTGAAAGTTACCCTCCGTCAGCACTGCCAAGATAGCAAGTGTCGTCCTATAGGTTTCCATATTTTCCAGGTAAGACTTATCGCCAGTTTGCTCATTTGCCAAGTGTGAAGGTGAGAGCCTCTCAGTTGAATGCTCCTTGGGCTTGGCAAGGGGGATAGGTACTTCAGGGAGAAACACAGGCTGGTCCTGTGTTACACAGCGTAGTAACCAGATAATTGGTTCCATTGAATTCTTCCAGCTTTCTAAATTACTTTTAGAAATTATGAGCTCTTTTGAGGATTTGCAAAGAATTCTTAGTGTCTTAATGACTGAGGGTCAGACTTCAGGACCAAAATACCTCACATTTTTCATCTCTAATAATTACTCACTTGTTCGTTGGCAAATTGTGTTGGATCCTTAGACAAGATTAGAACTCAGAAGGGCTGTATATGTTGAGCATATGATCTGAGCCAAAACAAATTATGGTTTGATATGGGCAAATACAGGTTTGACATATATGTGCTAGTAGTCAGCTGCATAAATGTAGGATGGGAAGCTTCTGCTTAAGTGTCTGCTTTGCAGGGAAAGCTAGTTTAATTTCAGAAAGAATGCTTCAGAAAAGGCATGTCTTAAATGAGCATTCATATAGCTTCAAATATACAATATGTGAAGAATAAATAACATTTTTCATGCTTGTAGAGACTTCAGAGAAGCCTAATATGAATTTTTAGTGCAGGAAGTGCTGCTAGAAGGAGGAAGGACACAATGTTCACCTTAGCTGTGAGGTGAGAAACAAGGGCACTAGGCTGCAGCAAGGAGGAGTGAGGTTAGACAGCAGAAAAAGCTTTTAATCTGTGTGGGTAGTGGGTTGTGTAAACTGTCTACAAACAGGCTAGGAATGGTTTGTCTGTACTTGATACTGCCATCTGGGTTTTCTGGAAGCCTTCCCATCTCTCTCTTGTAGCTCTGCACAGCAGAGTGAGCATTTAGAGTGGAATAGATATGGAACTTACCATGCTATGGTAGACCAAGCATTTAATGTTGTGAAGCCTGAAATATATGAAAAGACAGGCATGTTCTCATTCCTTTTTGTAGGTGCCTAATAGCAGCTGGAAACCACATACTTCCTCTTTTCTACACTTGGAGCCCCTGGTTAGCTGTGTGCCTCATTGCTATTCACAGGAAGTGAGCCAACTTTGCAGACTTCCTGCAGGAAATTATGTAATTATCCCTTCTACCTACTTGCCCAATACAGAAGGCAATTTTACAGTGGTCATAGCAACCAAAATAGACAGGTAAAAATACGTTGCCATCTATTTGCATTTCCAGTATTTGTAGAGCCTGCTAAACATCAGAAGTGTTTTTGCAGAAATAAGTTTGGTTTGGGTTTTCAACAGGAAGCGGATTCACAGCCGGGAGACTCTTGGACAAGTATTGCAAGAAGTAAGTGATACTTTTTAACTTCAGGTGTTGTAAAGGTGTTGCAGAAGCATCTTCAAGTATTAATACTGAGAGTTGTCTACTAGTGGACTGGAGTTTGAATATACTCCTTTACTTGCTGCAAACTGATAGTCGGCAAAACAGTTAATCTTTGTAGCATTTGTTAGCTAACAAAATCTGTAGTTGCATGCCACTTGTGCATGAAAGCTCTGTGTGGCTGTTTTATTAAATCATTGTTTACTCCCTTGAGTAATTCCACAGTACCTACCTCTGCTGTACCATCTGTGAGAAGTTGGACTATTAGTGATGAATAGGTGACTCGTGCTTTTGAGAGTGTAAACACTCTTTATGCAACTGGATGTGTGTGGATGTATTCATTCTTGATGTCAGTGTAGATTTGCCAGCTTTAATTAGATATTGTATTATTCCTCCATCTGATTGGCTTTGATATTGAGTTCCTACATACTGTGATTTAGATTTTAGTTGATGTTATAATGTTGTAAGGACTTAAGAAAACACAGCAAAAAGACAAGAGCAGAGGGGCAATCCAAAGATTGGCTTTCACCGCACTGGAGCTTTTCTCACAGCCAGCCCATAAAGCATCCTACCATTAGAATCCTTCTTGGTGTGTGAGTCCTTCTGATCAAGTTAATGCCCACCTATTTACTGGTTTGGTGTTGACTTTTGCTCATTTAAATATGCATCTGATAGTGAAGGGATGGTGAGTGCTGAGTGCCTAATGCTTACAGTGTTTTTACTGGGTGGAGAGGAGAACGCTGAGTGTATTATTTAACAAGTATTTAAAGATACTTAATTTAGTTCAAAGCATGGCCTTGATAATGCTCTGCATATTAGGTGACAACAAGACCATCCAGATACTTGGCTCTTTTCCTTTGAGGTTTTAACAAAACCAAAAAACTTAGGGAAAAGCTCTTAATCTGGGATTAGAACTGGTTTACTAATTTTCCTAAAGTAGGTCATGTTGACCAATGATTATGTTTTGTCCTTAAAACCACACAGTGTGGATTCTGAGTGCTTTGAAAAAATGGGTGACAACCTGAATGTGCTTTCCTCATGGTGCTTGTTGTTATAATATTTAGGAGCTGAAGTATGTAATGAAGTCCTTCATTGCTGTTGTTTTGCAAGGCCATTATTGCATAAGGACATATACAAAGATAACCCTTCTTATATTATTCCATGAAAATGGTTGGACTTGGACAAAGTGTGCTCTTGGCATCAAGGGAACAAAGAGTTTGGATGCTTCAGGACTTGAAACCTTGAAGAATTTGGAAATGGAAGTTATGTAGTTTTCTCCTCAGTGGCAGAAATATCTGAAGCTAATATTCGAAAGCGTAGTCTAAGGCTGAACTTTAAATCATTCTCTGATTGAGCCTCAAAGGATGCCTCACTGAGGAGTCAGGCAATTGATTCCTAAAGGGTGGTGGCAGCAGGACTGGATGTCAGTGCATTTTTCTGAGAGGTTGTCTGTGTGTTTTCTGTTGCAGAGGTGATGGGATTTGTGAGGATTAGGGGTTTTTCAGATGTTTCACGGGAAAAGCTTGCCTTTTGGCCTTAATTTCTGAATCTTCCTCTTCTCTGATTTACTTTAGTTCTCAGGAATTTCTTAATTCATGAAGTGGCTTTGTGGTTTCTTTTTTTTTCACTGCATTGTTCATTTTCTTACAGATTTCATTTACAACTGTGATGAAAAGATAATCTGGAATTCTCACCTTGTCATTTAGAGATAATCAGAAGGGTGAGGAATGCCTCACCTCTTGCCATTGTCCTTTTCAAATGGAGTGACAAGATACTTTTAGCCTAGCTGTTTTTCACTGGTACAAACTGTCAGGCCTACAGCGACTTCTTTGTAAAAATACCTCCTCAATCATGTAAACTCTGAATGCTTGTTCTTCACGTGGCTTGTTTGGAACCAGCATTGTACAGCACATCTTCGTAATGTACCTCAGTTCTTCAAGAATACAGGTGAAGAATGTGTGCATGTTTTAGCAGTTTTAGAAGGAAACCAGAAAACTTATGTGCATCATTAAATAATACTTTGGGGAAAAAAAAATAATAATAGTCAAGCTTACAGAATAACTTCAGGGGACACCAAGGAGAGAAACTGGAGTCTTTTTTTTCAGGTAGGACATACCTCAAGAATGATTAAATTACACTGGAGCAGAGAAAGTCCAAGTTTGTATTCTACACTGCCAGTCATGCCGCTGAGCACTTTATTATGGGTCCTTTGTTGAACCATGCAAATGGTGAGTTGAAAAGAAGGATTTTTTTTTTTTTCTGGTGAGCTTTTCTTTAGGTAACACCACAAAGGTGTAAAATAAGACTTGATAACTTTTATTTATGAACTATCCCATCAGACTGCTTTGGTAAACCTGTGAGACTGTTTTCTGCAAGGTCTGCCCTCGCCGTAAGAATATGAAGTTTAAGAGATTTCTTTTCTTCTTCTTAATTTATGCCTGAAAGTATTTCTTACTGAAGCAGGATTTTGTAGATGTTATATTTTCCTCAATAAAAATGGAGTAACATTGAAAGTTTTATGATGTCTTTTATTAAAAAGGTGAGAACTGTCAATGATGTCATCTGCATTTGTGCTGCATAGCAACCTTTAGTGTGGTAGAGCCCCCGGGGTTTTCACCTAATGGGAGGGAACAACTGGAAATATTTGAGAGGAGAATCAGGTTTTATGTTCAAGAAATAAGTAGCATTTTACTTCTGCTTTTAACTAAATCCTAGCATAATTTATTCTTGCTCCTCTTGAAGTTTGCAAATTCAAAGCATCCAGGATGCTTGCAACTGAATTTTAAGTGATCAAAACTCTGTGCAGCTGTTGCAAAATGATGAGACAACAAAAGGAAGCATTGTGAGTAATAAATCTTTCCTGTGCCATCTCTAACAAATGTTAGCATCTTTATTTTCTTCATTTCTTGAAAGGTTGTTTATTTCCCTTCAAAGTGGAAATTACTACATGATATAATAATCGCAGAGTCATTAAGGCTGGAACACAATGAAAACACTCCCTAACATACACTGTCACTCCACCACCTCCCTTTCCCTGCCAATCCCTTCTGAAGAGCTTATAGCCATTCCTTGCACTGCTCCAGTTGTGACAGGCATCCCACCACATTTCCATGATGGCAGCTATGTCACAGCTGTCCTGCTGCACAATGGCTTCTAGTTTCTCCTGTCTGTTGCCCATGCTGAATGCATTGGCAGGGCTATTGATTTCACCCCTGACATGGGCATGCCACCCCTAGGCTCATCTCCAGTGAGCTTGGGTTTTATCCTCTTCTCCTTATAAATGTAATTTAAAGCCCTATCAGCAACCTTCTCCATCTGACACATGAGAATCCTTCTCTTCTTTTGAGACAGCTGAACTGTCTCTGTCCCCAGCAGGCCCAGTGCTGCATGGGTGTTCCCATGATCAGAGAAACCATAATTCCACTAGTGACACCAGCCCCTGAGCCACATGTGTGTCAGTTGTGTTTTACTGTGCCTTTCAGTGTTTGCTGCAGTCTTCCCTGATACTGAAGGTACTGAAGAAAACACCACCTGTGCTCCTGATCCTTCAACCAATCACCCCAGTGCCTTGAAGTCCTTTCTAATTCCTTTTGTACTTCTGTTCTTGACTTTATCACTTCCAACCTGTATGACCAGTAATGGAAAATAATCAGAGGGCTGTACCAGACTAGGAAGTTTCCCAGCAACATCTCAGACCTGGGCTCCATGGGGGCAGCAGGCTTCCCTGTGGGGATGGATCTGGTTGCCATATTAGGCCCTCTGTTCCCTGCAGAAGGGAATCACCTACAGCAATTAATCTCCCTTTTTTTTCTTAACATGAGTAGTCCTAATGTATGTTTCTAAACAGAAGGATGAAATGTTCCATGAAACTGCCTGGATCCAAGAGTTGTGACTGAAAAAAGTTGAGAGAAAAAAGGTATAGGGATTTCTAGATGGGCTTTGTATACAACAGACCCCCTTTTGCAGTTGTTTATGTGTGTGTGAACTTTATACTATATATAGTGCTTCAAGGGAGTCAACACTAAGTGTGTATACTCTACTACCTTCTGCTAGGGGATGTTAGAAAAGATACAGAATACAGTGCTAACCAGGTTGGAAAAGACTTTGAGGTTATTGAGTGCAACCTATCACCCAACACCATCTGGTCAACTAAACCATAGTACTAAGTGTCTCATCTAATCTGTTTTTAAACACTTCCAGTGATGGTGACTCCACCACCTCCCTGGGCAGCCCATTGCAATGGCCAATCACTCTTTCTGTGAAGAATTTCTTCCTAACAGCCATCCTAAACCTCCCCTGGCGCAGCTTGAGACTGTGTCCTCTTGTTCTGTCACAGGTGCAACAGACCAACCCTCCACCTGGCTGCAACCACCCTTCAGGTAGTTGTAGATCTGTGAACACAGAACAGCATACTGAAGAATCATTTTTTTTTTTTATTCAGGCATCCTTGCTCCATCAAACAGTTGTGTAATTTTCAGTGTGTGACTGAGCACGTGCAGGAAAATTCTGCTTGATACAGAGCACTTCCCTAAAACCCTACATCTGATTCATTGCTACTGTGAGTGTGAAAATATAATTTATTGGCAAGATACTGCTGTGTTTTTGTGTATGCCTAAGGTATGATTGTATGAGCTTTGGCAAGTACACTTAATTTTAAATGGCTCAACTCTATGAGGCCAGACCTCCTAAATAAAGCAATCTGTATTTGCTGTGCTGAGCTACCTACAGTTGAATACAAGTGAGATAGTCATATATGGTTTTAAAGTATCTGCAGTTACTGACTGCTTGAAGTCCCTCTGCACTGTGGCATGTGGCAGTCTAGCGTGGAATGGCACAGAGGTTATATGGATGTGGCTGCAGTATTGCACCCAAAATGTACTCAGAATTGATTTCCTTCACTCCCTCGGGGAGCTGGAAGGTGAATGCCCGAAGGAGGTTGGTGAAGAAGATGAACAGTTCAACTCGTGCCATCTGTTCCCCCAAACACACACGGTGCCCTGCAGAAGGAAGGGAGAAAGAGTTAGTTGTAAAAAACCCCTAGGTTCTGAGAAAGAGCTTCAAGCAAAATTCTACTGAGTTTCGTAAGTTCTGTTAATGTAAGGTAATTGTTCCCTGTGTCCTTCTGTAAGATGCCTTTGGAGGTGAGAGGAAACATACATTTATTTATTTATTTGAAATGGGGAAACTATCCATCTCTAATTATATCAACTGTTTGGGTTTGGTGTGTTAGCTTCTGGTTTTTATTTTCTCCTTGGAACATGAGATTCTCCTTTTCCATGTTTTTTTTCTTCTTGCTCTGTGAGAACCATGAATGGCTTCTCAGTTATGGCAGGTTTTAAAAGGCTTCATTTACTTCAGTCTCTTATCTTTGGTTGCTGAGGAGGGAGGACTGGAGCACTGTGGGATGCAGTTCTGAAGATAAGTAGAAGGGTGTAATCAGGCTTTCTTCAACAGAAGTTAAGGTGGCTCTATTAGGTCCTTATTGCTGCCTGTCTTGTGACACTGTTGAGGAGCAGATATGTAAGTCAAGGGAATGCAAGAGGTATGTGCAGTGCTGGACAGACTCACTGATTCATTTTGGCACATTGTTTTCACAGTGTTTAGCAGGATATCTATAAATTCCAGACTAAAACATGGAGAAATATATTATATTCAGGATATATAAATGCTCAGGTTATATAAACAGAGAACAACCAAAGCAAGCTAAAAAACCAATTCCTGTGGCAGATTGAAATGGTAGCCTAAATTAGTGTCTTAGAATCATAGAATTGTCAGGGTTGGAAGGGACTCTAAGGATCATGTAGTTCTAAACCCCTTGTCATAGGCAGGGACATCTCATACTAGATCAGGTTACTCAAAGCCCCATCCAGCCTGGCCTTAAAAAACTCCAGGGATGGGGCTTCTACCACCTCCCTGGGCAACCTGTTCCAGTGCCTCACCACCCTCATGGTGAAGAACTTCTTCCTAACATCCAACCTAAATCTACCCACTTGTAGTTTTGCTCCATTTCTCCTAGTCCTTGTCATCCTAAAAAGGCCCTCCCCAGCTTTCTTGTAGGCCCTCTTCAGATACTGGAAAGCCATAATAAGGTCTCTTTGGAGCCTTCTCCTCCCCAGACTGAATAGTCCCAACTCTCTCAGTCTGTCTCTCTCGATACATGCGAACCAGTGGACGTTTGGTGAGTAAAGGGTGCAAGATGCTTGAGTACCTGTTCTGCAAATACAGTTTTAAGATTTACAGGCAATTTGGGCAAAGGGTTTTAAAAATCTGAAATGACTATGTTTAATCTGACTGCTTTGCACATTATTTAGTACACTATTTGCTTTTTGTCTGCAGCAAATGGGGAGTAGTATAGTGTGTCACAGCAACATAACCCCCCCTTAGTATTTTTAGTGTTTAATTTTGTTATATTAATTCTCAGTAAATGATGCCAGCTTCCTGTTTTGTGCTGCTTTTCTTACTCTATTTACTGGAGAAACAGCCTAGAAAAGCTCTTGGATATATGTTTTAGAGTGCTTTTCACCTTTTTGTTTTCGTTCTCCTCTCCCATGTCTTTGTATTGCTGCAGTTTGCTTTGTAAACTAAGTAGGTTGCACGTTGTGATATGCTTTTGAGAAGTCAGAAATTTGTTTTGGTTACTGAGGAATATTCTGTTGTAAAGACTGGATTTTACTAGTTTTCCAGAGCTAAGAAAGAGCTTGGTGCTAGACTACTACTGTTAGGATTTGTGAGGCTGAGGTTTGGTTTCCTGCTGTGTCACCGATTTTGACAGATCCTTTTGAGAATAGAATAGAATGAACCAGGTTGGAAGAGACCTTCAAGATCATCCTGTCCAACCTATCATCCAGCACCATCTAATCAACTAAACCATGCAACCAAGCACCCTATCAAGTCTCCTTCTAAACACCTCCAATGATGGTGACTCCACTACCTCCCCAGACAGCCCATTCCAATGGGCAATCACTGTCTCTGTGCAGAATTTCTTCCTAACATTCAACCTAAACCTCCCCTGGTGCAGCTTGAGACTGTGTCCTCATGTTCTGGTGCTGGTTGCCTGGGAGAAGAGACCAACCCCCACCTGACTACAACCTCCCTTCAGGTAGTTGTAGAGAGCAATAAGGTCTGCCCTGAGCCTCCTCTTCTGCAGGCTAAGCAACGCCAGCTCCCTCAGCCTCTCCTCATAGGGCTTGTGTTCCAAACCCCTCCCCAGCTTTGTTGCCCTTCTCTGGACACCTTCCAGCATCTTTCCTAAACTGAGGGGCCCAGAACTGGACACAGTACTCAAGGTGTGGCCTAACCAGTGCAGTGTACAGGGGCAGAATGACCTCCCTGCTCCTGCTGGCCACATTGTTCCTGATACGGGTCAGGAGAAATCACTTTTGTCTTTGCATCCCCTGTTTGTAAGGTGAGAATAAATTGATTTTCTGGTTTAAGGGTGTTAATGGGAGTTAATGCACTAGGGACTAAGGAGCTCAGATGCCATACATACACCAAGGAGATAGCATTATGTCTCTTATCTTTACTAATCCTTTGTTTGATTGTATGAACACTAGAAAATGCAAGACAATATTTGTGGCTCTTGCAGTAGAACACCTGACTAAATCTTGGTGTCAATCATGTTTTTATAAAAGCATGTTTAAAAAGTTTTAGAACCTAGAAAACATGGGTTTTTAAAGCTTTGCTGCAAGACACAGCAAACAGGAATATTCAGTATCAGAGCATTACCTGCTGAGAAGGGTAAGAATGCATCTTTGTTTACAAAGTTGCCATCCAAATCAAGGAAATGGTTTGGGTTGAACTTCCATGGGGTCTCCCAGTGCTCAGAGTCGTAGACAACAGAGTGCAGATTGGGCAATATGAGTGTGCCCTGCAAGAGGAAGCAGATGTTGTATTTTCCATGTATGACTGATTCTGGTTTTTGGACTTCTCTCTGATAGATAATATACCATCCTATGTCTGCAACCCAGTGTTTGGATTCAATTTGTTCTTTATCTGTGCACAGGCATAATAAACCCTGGTATCGTCTGTTCATCACAAAACATTTGCCTTTGTCTAAGTTATCTTCTGCCAGGACTACTGAAGTATCTTCATGTCTAAGCTAGAGTGGAGCATGGATTGTTTCATGCATTTACCAGGCTAATCATAACACCTTTTATTGTTGTGCACATCACTGGACCTTTCGATTCATTTGGGATGTTTATCCATGCTGATGTGACTGTCAGATCTCTCACTGTACTAAGCTGCCATCATCTTAAGTGTGTAGGGTTGGGGGGGTTCTTTTTGTGTGTGTGTGTGTTTTGTCAGGACTGACTATAGGCTGCTCTAAGCTGTCCCTTTACATTTGAAAGTTAGCTGCCTTGACATTCACTAAACCTCATTTCTTTATAATGACTTAAAAAACATGTTCTACTGATGCCCAGACATCTTCCCTATTTGACTGGTAGGAATAAAACCTAGTTTTGCTTATGTTTGTTTGCTACTTGTGCTGTTAACCTTTCCCAAGCTTTCTTTTGCATCTGGTACTGTAGACTTAACCCTGATTCAGAGCACTCAGCTTTGCTTTGTGTCTGGGACTTGCTGTCCCATGCAAAGCTAGGAACCGTAGAAGCTAATGTGATACAAATCACTGAATCACACACTAAATATTAATAGCTCAAAGCTTTAAGAGGCATGGAGGTCTACTCTGTACCTTTTTAATGTGAAACCCCAGCAAAGTTGTGTTCCTCACACACTGTCGAGGGACCCCAACAGAAGTGACATTGCTGTACCGCAAAGCCTCATGAATCACAGCGTTTGTGTACGGCAGATGTTTGCGGTCTTCATAGCTGATGAGATGGGAGGGTTCCAGAACAGCCTCTATCTCTCTTTGAACCTTTTCTGCAGAAAAATGAAAATAGTTTAACTTCCCCCCCACCCCCCCATTATTCAGCAGATTTTTGTATGAGTAGGACCCTAGGACTGGGTTAATGAAAAAACCTGATGCTTCTATGAAACACCTTGGTGTGTGGTTTGACTGCTGTGCTGGTTGTGGTTGATCAAAAAAGAGCATGTCCCCAAAGCACAAGGTGGTCTCTCATTTAAGATAAAAAGATTAAAATTTGAAATGACTATTGTAACTCCTGTTGTGTTTATAACTACATAAATACACATCAGACCAGGTATCTCTTTAAAGCTTTTCCTCTTTGAAGGTTAGGAAGAATCTAGGCTGCATATGAAATGTCTTCAGTTTGTTGTTCTGTCCTTGCCATCTCTTTCCAGTGAGATAAAACAGTGGGTGCTCCTCATTTCTGTTAGTGTAGCTTCTTAGTGAACTGGTGGGGAAGCACATGTTGGTGTCATTTATTAGGCTTTCATTTTCTAGATCTCAATTGTTGATATACCACCATTCATAGTAATTCTTAAGGGCTGCTTTGATGTATTGCAAGTGGCTGAGGCAATGCTTACTCAATACTTACACTTTGGTGATATTCATTACAGAATCACAGACAGAACTGCAGAATGTTAGGGACTGGAAGGGACCTCAAAAGATCATCCAGTCCAAGCCCCAGTTATGATGCAATGTTGAATGTGGTTCTCTCTGATAATGCTTTAGCTCACCTTGTATTTCTGGGTGTTGTACCATATACAGCAGTGCCCAGAGAAGGGTGGTACTTGTCGTTTCTGTCCCTCCCAGCAAGAGATCAACCACAGTCTGAACCATGTTGTCTTTATTAAATGTAGAAGTAGGATCATCTTTGGTCTGTAGGGTTATAGTCACAAGAAGACTATGAGAGGAATAATTTGAGACATTTCATCAGTCAGGTAGAAATTGTCATCGTTTGGTGAAAACAGTGAGCTGCCCACCAGGACAAAAATCTTCAGTGCTAAACAAATGAAGTATGCATATGTCAGTTCTTGAACAGCAAGTGTTTGTGGTAGGCACTGAGGCCAAGGAGGCGACAGTGTGGTAAGCATATACTTACTTTTGTTATTTGAGCCAGGTAGAAGTCAATGAGATCTTGTGGATCATCTGTGTTCTTTCTTTCATGAGTCTGGACCTCCTTCATGACTAAATTGTGCATGAAGTCATTGTATGCAAACACTTTCTGATGAGGTCCTGGGAGATGGTGCATAAGTGATGGGAAAGCATCATACATCTGTGATTTTAAACAAAAAGGAAGAACAATGAGCTCCTTGAAATTGAGAACCAGTTCTGACTTCCTGATAACTTTAAGGCACTGCAACACATGGGCCCCTACTGAGAATGAGAGACAGTAGGCACAAGTCAGAACAGGGGAAATTCTGGCCAGATGTGAGAAAAAGTTAGTTATTTATTTACTTTGTTTTTTGTCTTTTCTTGTCTTTTGTCTTGTTCTCTTCTCTGTGGGGTTCAGTGGGGTTTTGGGTTGGTTTGTTTTAGTTCTGCTTGGTTTTGGTTTTGGTTTTTTTTGTGTGTTTTGGCTTTTTTGTTTGTGTTGTTTTTACTGTTAAAAAATAATTTCATTTTTACTAGGAGAGGGATTAAATACTGGGGAGAGGGTTTGGCAGAAAGTCTCTGTGAAATCTTCATTTTTGGAGACTTGAAGACTTGACTAGACCAGTCCCTATAGAACCTGATCTAATTTGGCCTGCTTTGAGTGTGGATGCAGAGGTACCTTCCAATGTCAGTTGTTCTACTTTTCTAAGAGAGATTATGAACATGGCCCTCTAAGTGAACTAGTTCTGAGGATAACTGACTTGATATTTATTAATGAGCTATTAGTAATACAGAGCAGACCTAAACAGTTATAATCATGTTGAAGGTCAATATTTACTAATCACACTTTGTATGCTTAATAGAGGGGTTGAAGACTGAAAAGACATGGCAGCTGACTTGACCTCTCAGTCTTACAAAGCTTTCCTCCAGGAAGAAACTGGTGTGTGTATTTGTTCAGGGATTTTTTTCCCCCCCCTCTCATTTCTTTGAATTTTGTGTTTAGTGAATGAATTTCAGTCTCCAGGACTGCTGACAGAACCTTTGTTTTATTTATGGCCTGTGATTAGGAATCTATTAGCCAGAGCAGACTTCCTCCTCTTCAGGTGACCGAAATGTCAGCGCTGTGCAATGCATGGTATCAGATCACAGGAGAATGATAATATTTTAGGGTTTTAATGCATACTTAGTAATGCAACAGTCTTCTGCAAATGGGTAAATTGGAGTGAGGGCTGAATCTGGCTTTCAAGCAGGAGATTTTCTCAACCTTTATTCTTACTCATAATTTTAAAGGCATCTCTGCATGGAAGTGTTAGAGAAGCTGATGGTGTCACAGAATGCCAGTGCACCGAAGTATTGACAATGCAAGCAATAGTTCAGCTTTCAAGACCTAAAAACATTCTTCTAGATATGATGGAGTTGTCACCTGTATCTTATAGGAAGCTCAGAATAACTCAGATGCTGGTGATAATCTGAGCTGCATGAGAAGTAAGATAGCTTGTCAAAAGAAAAGGACTTTGAAGGCTTCATTATGAATTGCACTTCTGTACTCTGCAGACTAAATTTTAAAAGTTGCTTTCATTTTAGGGTTTATGGATCTTGTATACACAGTGCCCTGCAAGTGATTATTCAGTGGAAATACATTATATATTTCAGAAATCTGTGGAAAAACCCTAGGTCATCACAGAATGTGAGGGTCTGGAAGGGACCTCAAAAGATCATCTAGTCCAACCCCCCTGCTGGAGCAGGATCACCTATACCAGGTCACACAGGAATGCATCCAGGTGGGTCTTGAATATCTCCAGAGAGGGAGACTCCACAACTCCCCTGGGCAGCCTGTTCCAGTGTTCTGTCACCCTCACAGTGAGAATTTTTTTCCTTCTGTTTCCATGGAACTTCCTATGCCTCATCTTCCACCCATTGCCCCTTGTCCTGTCATTGGGCATCAGTGAGAAGAGCCTGGCTCCATCCTCTTGGCACTCAGCCTTTACTTATTTATAAACATTAATGAGGTCACCTCTCACTCTCCATTTCTCCAAGCTGAAGAGCCTCAGCTCCCTCAGTCCCTCTTTGTAAGGAAGATGTTCCCCTTCCTTAATCTTTTTTGTGGCTCTGTGCCTGACTCTTTCAGGCAGTTCTCTGAGGTCCTTCTTGAACTGAGGGGCCCAGAACCAGACACAGAACCTCACCAGGGCAGAGTGGAGGGGAGGGATAACCTCTCTCACCCTAGTAACCACAGCCCTTCTAATACATAGAATACATAGAATACATAGAATAAACCAGGTTGGAAGAGACCTTCAAGATCATCGCGTCCAACCCATCAACCAATCCAACACCGCCCAAACAACTAACCCACGGCACCAAGCACCCCGTCAAGTCTTCTCCTAAAAACCTCCAGTGATGGCGACTCCACCACCTCCCCAGGCAGCCCATTCCAATGTGCAATCACTCTTTCTGTATAGAACTTTTTTCTAACATCCAGCCTGAACCTCCCCTGGCGCAGCCTGAGACTGTGTCCTCTTGTTCTGGTACTGCTTGCCTGGGAGAAGAGACCAACATCTGTCTGTCTACAACCTCCCTTTAGGTAGTTGTAGAGAGTAATAAGGTCACCCCTGAGTCTCCTCTTCTCCAGGCTAAGCAACCCCAGCTCCCTCAGCCTCTCCTCGTAGGGCTTATGCACCCCCAAATGTTGTTGACAGAATTTAAATTGTAGGACACACCATTTACTGACATAAGGAAAGAATACAAGCAATAATGAGATGTGCAGGGTAAGTATTTCTTACTGCATTGGCTCACAGAGTAATGACATGGAATGCTTGGAATAATCATCACTAACTTAACTTGCTCGTTGTAATTTGTGAAGCACAAATGAGTTTTAGGGAATATGAACAAGAAAAAAATCAGATTCTTACCCTGCCCCAGATGGTAGCTTGAAAGTAGATCACAAAATAAATGGCTTTGATCAGCTTGTTGAAAGATTCATCATCGCTGGGGAACCGGTGACCGAAAACTACAGCACAGATTATATTTGCGATGGCATGGACAATGGAAGTGTGGGGGTTGAAAGGTTTGCCTGTGAATATAGGAGGTGCCATGAATATTCTGAATAGACTGAGAAAAATTAAGAGGAAGGTGTGTTTTTTAAGGCTAGAAGTCATAGTAGTTCAGAGTGTGTTAGATTAGAGCAGCAGATACGCTTAACACGAGTAAACTCTAATACAAATTACCTGGCTGGATTCTATGTGCATGGAATCTGTGTTTTCAATCTACTTTTTACTCTTGTAAAATACAGCAATTATTGGTTTTGAAGAGAAAAACCTTAGGTCTCTTTTGCCTTCTCTGACTTGTGCTCCATGGTTGTGTGAAAACATAAGCAGCTAATTAGAATAGAATAGAATAGAATAGAATGAACGAACCAGGTTGGAAGAGACCTTTGAGATCATAGAGTCCAACCTATCATCCAACACTACCTAATCAACTAAACCATGGCACCAAGCTCCCCATCTAGTCTCTTCCTAAACACCTCCAGTGATGGTGACTCCACCACCTCCCTGGGCAGCCCATTCCAATGGCCAATCTCTCCTTCTATGAAGAACTTCTTCCTACCATCCAGCCTAAACCTCCACTGTCACAGCTTGAGACTGTGTCCTCTTGTTCTGTTGGTGCTTGCCTGGGAGAAGAGACCAACCCCCACCTGTCTACAACCTCTCCTTAGGTAGTTGTGGAGAGCAATAAGGTCTGCCCTGAGCCTCCTTTTCTCCAGGCTAAGCAACGCCAGCTTCCTCAGCATCTCCTCATAGGGTTTGTGCTCCAAACCAGGTTTGGCAATTAAGAACCAAAAGAAACTCTTCCTTGCCTCTAACCAGAAAGAAAACCCCACACCCTAAAATTTCAATTTCTTAGACATGTTGAAATGACATGTCTCCTTTTGATTTTCAAGTACATCTTAACAATTCAGCTATATAGATAATTTCTTTTTCCCCCACAGACAGAAAAGACACAACTCCCACAGTGCTTATTTTGCAGGATGGAAAATGGTTCTCTTTAAAAATGGTTAAAGTGAACAGAGGCTAAATCTAGAAAAAATTAAGTACACATTTCAATGTCAAGGACAACCCGGGAAATATACTGCTGTGGAAAATGGTGGATTATACATCCTGACTTTAGTCCAAGATTTGTAGGTCTTCTTGGAAAGCATAACTACAATTACCGAGTTTTAAACTGAGGAAGGGTTGCATGCATGGAAGGCAAAGATTTGGGCTGTGTGGGGATTTAGAGTTGGTGGTTGGTTTGTCTTGTATTTTAAAGGCCTGTGAGTATGTTGCTGCCAGAGGAGAGAAGGGCCATTTTGCTGTGAGAAGCGCAAGGAGAGCTGGAGAGAGACCTGAGGCAACTCCTTTCTGTTCTCCCATCAGTGTGGAACACGATGTGGGTGAGGGATTTGGCTGGTCAGAATATTTATATTTAATTGCTTTGTTTTGGCATCTTGCTAAAATTCTGCTGGTTTCTATTTCATCCAAACCTCAAAAAGAAGTTTATTGGACAACTGAATGATGCATTCCTTGTGTTGGGGTTCGTTCTTTGCCAAATCCTAAAGGCCTGCTGTCCTAGAATGACTTGCAGCAGGTCACAAGTTGTGTATTTTATGGAGAGGAACGTAGGGTTTCTCTTATACTCCTTGAATGTAAGAATTGTTACCAGCTGTCCCCAAGACTGTTGATAATGAAAATTTTTTGTGCTATCCTTATTAAAAATAAAACACAACAATTTTTGTATTGGCCACTTTGCAGACAAAACATTTTTTTTTTTGCAAAGAATGCAATTAAGAAGCCAGTAAATGTTCCACTAATACAGAAAATATCTATATTGCTTGGTAAAATGTGTTGGGAAGCTTTTTCTTCCCTAATCAACTGCATTTCAGGAAAAAAACCTTTCAAGTGTTATTCTTCTAGTGAATTTACCTTTTGTGTCTGCAAAGATCTTCACAAGGTGACAGGCTTCTGTTTGAATTTGATGCTCCAAATTGTTCTTACCGAGTGCCAGGCTTCTTATCACTGTCATGCCGAAGCGTCTCTGTTGCTTCCATGTGTGCCCACTTGTCAGAAAAATCCCTGAAGAACACAGCAACATGTATTTTGTTACTGAGAAGGGAAATCATTTTACTGCAGGGGGCAAAATTTGATTTAGATTAGGATATATTTCAATAAAAAAGGAATATGCCTAGATTTCAGATACTGACTTTTGGTCTCTGACATAGATTATTATTATGATTCCTAGCTCTACAGCTGCTTAGAAATGTGGCCCTGGACGCTGAGTTTTGGCAGGTTTTGGTAAGGACAAGCCAGAGTTGTGTGTAGATGCCCTGAACATCTAGATGTTGTACATCCAGATCTACATCTTGAACATGTACATGTTTTAATTGTATATGTTTTAAATGTTTTACTTGTACTGTTTTAAAGTGATACAACTGAAGGGCAACTCCTCTAGGAATATATTCCTTTAAATCTACTTAAAAGAAGAAGGAAAAGTCAATAGCATGCTTTGTAAGAGGAGAAAGTTTTGGGGTTTGCTTTTCTTAACATGTCTCAAGCTGCACCAGGGGAGGTTTAGGCTGGATGCTAGGAAGAAATTCTTCACAGAAAGAGTGATTTGCCCTTGGAATGGGCTGCCCAGGGAGGTGGTGGAGTCACCATCACTGGAGGTGTTTAAAAAGAGACTGGATGGGGCACTTGGTGCCATGGTTTAGTTGATTAGATAGTGTTGGATGATAGGTTGGACTTGATGATCTCAAAGATCTTTTCCAACCTGGTCTGGTCTGGTCTATTCTATTCTATGCATGGAACCCTTTTGCTGAGTAAGCCCAGTTACATACTTGTGTAGCAGTACCCCATGCGTGTGTCATATATAGGAAAGCCTCTTTCTTCTTTATTGCCTTATTCATGTTTCAGTATTGTTACATCTTGTACCTTTCTCACCCATCATATCCCTGTAGAATGGGGTGAGAGGTCTTCCAGAAACTTCCTCTGAATGGGTGACAATGCCATCTTTTACTGCTCTGTATCCATTGAGTACAACCACAGGTGTCTGTCCCATCCACAACGTGAAGACATTGCCATAGATGTTGGTTAACTGAGGAGTTAATGACAGCAAATTATAAATGTAAACCCAGGAATGCATTCACTTAAATACTAATTTAAAGAGTTTTCTGTAGTTATAACTAAACCTGTTTGCCAACATCCAAATGGATTACAGGTTTCAAAAACATCTAGCCTTGTAACATCTAGCCTGGAACTAGATGATCCTCGTGGTCCCTTCCAACCCTGACTGATACTTGTGTTGCAAAGTGCTTTGGGAACAGAAGGTGATAACACTTTATGGAATAGATACTAAAGGCACCTCTAAGAAGACCACCTCTGAAAATTTCACACAAGGAGAAATAGAGATCTGCTCTGTGAGCTCAGAGTCAAGAAGGAATGAATGCAGGCAAAACCCCAGAGCTTTTCTGTTTGGTTTGGTGGTTGTGGGGTTTTTTGTTGTTGTTTGTTTGGTTTTTAATTATGAATTAACCAATATTATCACATTTTCTTGCCTCTACTGAAGAAAGCAAAGAAATGCCCTTCCCTTTTTTATATGATTTTTATTCTTCTCTACTGTCTTTCCTCAGGTCATGTGGAGATTTTCCTTTAAGAAACTTGCTTAAAACTGTTTTAATTGTCTTTAATAGTTTTAATTGGTTTGTAAGGGAATCATGTTGTGAACATAACAGCAATCAATATTCCCTGCTCTGGTTTAGTAATAATTTCTTCACTGAAAGCAATAAATCTTGTTGCTGCACAAATAAGAACAAAACCCAGAGTCGGTTTAGACTATATGTTCAGTCTTCTGATAGAGATTGCTCCCCTTGTGGCCTGGAGATGTCAGGCATAGGAGGTATAGGGCTAGCCACCAACACAGAAGTGGAGAGTGAAACTGTCAGTGGAGTATCATAATATTGACAGTGCATGTGATAGTGTTATGCAGGATGTTACTGTATCCAAAAGAGAAAGAAAACAGCAAGGAGCAAGGCAGTTCATTTCTCAGAAGTGTTTTTCATAATGCAAGGTCCCTGGATTATTTGAAATGGGCTGATTATCTAGTTTGATGCTAAAAGCAATAATTCCAAGTTTAGGCTGTTCCTGTGCAATGTACAGCTTCAGATAAAATACATCCAGACTGATTTTCAGCCACAAGGATAAAGAAATACCTTAGTGAGAGTTTCTCGGCGAAGTTTGAAGTCCAGAAGCCACAAATTTCCAATGATGGGGAGAGGAACTGGTCCTGGAGGGAGCTGGGTACGGATCCATTGCAGCTTCAGGAACTGGAAAATCAGGAGACATACTGCTAGAGCTACAAGACACTCAGCAATCCACAACATATCAAAAGTTTAGCTTCTACAGGTCTGGGGTGTATTTTTTTTTGGCATATGACTTCTGAAAGGTCAGAGCTGTGCAGAGGAGTTTGCTTCTATTGAAGTCAAACTCATTCTAAAGATTGTGTGTCTGCTTTAGCCATCTCTCTGTCTCTGCCAATCTACAATTTTCCCAAGCTGAAGTCCTTAGAAAACTGAGCTATGTGATCCCTTGCTGTTAGCCAAGCCACACCTATTCTCTTTTCTCCTCTGTAATTGGGATCTTTTTTCCCCCCCCTCCACTTAAATATTTGTTTCCTTCTTAGTCTTCATACTGGTCCAGTTCTGGGCCCCTCAGTTTAGGAGGGATGTTGACTTGCTGGAGCGTGTCCAGAGAAGGGCAACAAAGTTGGTGAGGGCCTTGGAACACAAGCCCTACGAGGAGAGACTGAGGGAGCTGGGGTTGCTTAGCCTGGAGAAGAGAAGCCTCAGGGGTGACCTTATTGCTCTCTACAACTACCTGAAGGGAGGTTGTAGACAGGTAGTGGTTGGTCTCTTCTCCCAGGCGGCCAGTACCAGAACAAGAGGACACAGTCTCAGGCTGCACCAGGGGAGGTTTAGGCTGGAGGTTAGGAGGAAGTTTTACACAGAGAGAGTGATTGCCCATTGGAATGGGCTGCCCGAGGAGGTGGTGGAGTCACCATCACTGGAGGTGTTCAGGAGGAGACTTGATAGGGTGCTTGGTTGCATGGTTTAGTTGGTTGGGTGGTGTTGGATGATGGGTTGGACAGGATGATCTTGAAGGTCTCTTCCAACCTGGTTTGTTCTATTCTATTCTATTCTATTCTATTCTATTCTATTCTATTCTATTCTATTCTATTCTATTCTATTCTATATTTTATTGTTATCATTCATTTAGGAAAGGTTTTCAGACCTCCTCTTCCATTTTCTCCGCTGCTGGGGATGGCAAAATTTGTTTTCTCATAAAGCTACTTACACTCCTTGCTTTTTCAGCCCCTAGGCAATGTAGACATTGGAGATCTTGCTGATTTAGAAGTGCCAAAGCAAGCTGCAGTAATGAGATGGATGGAGGTGACTGAAGGATGCCTCTGTCCGCTAAGTGAATTGTCAGGAATGATCTCGTTTGGAATTTAGGAGCCAAAGGAAAGAAAATGTTTGCCCCTCAAAGGTATGTGAGATTTCCCAGGTTCAGTCATTTTAACATCTATGGTACCAAATATGGTCCTAAATATGATTTATTCTTTTTTAGCTGAACCCAAGCCTTAGCTACAGCAGTTTACATCCCTTGCACTGTGGCTGTGAACCAGCTTGCTTTATTGCTTGATTATTTGGTGCCCTGTGGATCTCTGCATGAAGCTTTATTTCGTATAGTTTGGTGTGGGTTGTTTGTGGGGTTTTTTCTTTGCTTTTTTTAATTAGCTGATACATTTCTTGATCAAATTGTTGAAAAATCCACTGTACTCAATGAATGTTACAATGTGTCTTCAAGGAAGTGTAGGAGATTAAGGGACTCCATGCAATTGTACAAGTTGCCTGCTTTAAAACGCTATCGTGGTTTCTCGCCGAGCAGGCTTGCTGAACTTTCTAGCCTGCAGTTTCCAGCTCAAAACTTCTCAGCAATCTCAGGGTTACTGATGTGTATTATGATCCTGAAATAAAAAAGGTTTAATGGTACCCATGGTCTTCAGCAAGGGAATTCACAGGAGTGAGTTCTTCAAGCATAGAATCATGGAATTGTTTTGGTTGGAAAAGCCCTCTAAGATCACTGAGTCCAGCCATTATTAACTCTACCAAGTCAGGTGCTAAATGGTGTCCCTTAGCACCACAGCTCTACATCTTCTAAACAGCTCCAGGGCTGGTGATTCAACCACCTTCCTGGACAGTCTGTTCCAATGTTTGAGAACCTGTGTTGTAGTGTATCCCCTGTGACTGACCTTGCTGCTTTTGCAGTGACCCTGTCCTTCTGCTCTCTTAGACCTTTGTGCAGGGTCAAACTGGGTCCTTTGGAGCAAGGCTCCCCGCAACGAGAGACTTAGTCTGAGTGTGGCCTTTTGGACACTGTGGGCAATTGTTTTCCTGCTGCTGATTGCTGTGGGTGTGCTGAAGTATGGTGAGGCAAAGTTATTTCAGAAAAGCTTAGGCTGAAGCTTACAAGGAAGGGAAAAGCAAGGAAAGTGTTTTAGAAGACTTCACTATTCCTTATTTTAATATTGCCAGTGCATGTGAGCAGTAGCTCTCCACATAAATCTTCCTTGCTGTCCTCTGACACAAATTCTATTACAAGAGCTCACCAGTCAGGATGACAGATGTTGAGTTTAGTTGCTTCGAACAGATGAGGAAATCTGCTTTTGTAATGAAGGTTTCAGGCCATAGGAGTGGGAAGAAAATGCAACAGTTGCAGAGGACAGGGAAACAGCAGCATCTTCAGAAAGGTGTGAGGTAAGCAAACAGTCGGTGTGGCATAGTGGCTGTGGAAAGGGTTCCTGATTACACCTCTGCCTGAGATGTGTCATCTGTTATGCCATAAATACCAGGGCTTGGATTTTCCCTGCTGCAGAGACAGGCTCAGTGTGTACTAGAAAAAACTGACTGGTTGCATGCTGTGCACATATTGCTTGCCACCACGGTGTTTGCTTGCTGACTGGCTTGATGTCAAACTAAACAGAGCAGACAATTGCTAAGCAGATTATTTTTTTCTTTTTAGTGGAGACACTAATTTGGAGTTCTCAGCTTAGCCTTCCTTCATCCCTTGCACCCTATGGTCTCTCAAGAGCTTCATAACAGGAGCTGTTAATTGCTTGGTGGTGTCAGAATTTCTCTGTGGGAACAACATTACACATACACAGTATGTCCAGGCAAGCGCTGAGAGAGGGAGAGTGCTGCTTAGAGCACAGACCTAGAGTGAACATGAGACTGGGAAATGTGAGCAAAGGAAGTTCCTATGCTCTGTTTCTGTTCAGCTCAGGAAAAGAAAGCTTTGCTTACATACATTATGAATGAGCCAGACAGGTTTTGGCCTCCTGCTGTCATCTGTGTTGTTGGGACCTGAAGATTAATAAGCTGTTAAGGCTGCATAGATAAAGTATTGGAATGAGACTTGGGAGCTTCAAATTCTTTTCCCAGATCTGGTCTTAGCTTGCCTCTGACTCTCAGGAACTTGCATTGTCTCTCTGGGCCTTATCAACCCTGACATTCACTTTTCAAAGCAGCTTTAAGACTGACTAATGAGAGCTGAGAAACGGCTATGGCTGTTTCTGTCCTGTTCTTTCCCTACCCTCTGCATTTTCTTCCCAATGCTATGGCCTGAATCCTTCATTAGAAAATAAGGTTTTCTGAGATGAATGAACCTCTCTATTATCACAGAATTGTTTCAGTTGGAAAAGACCTCCAAGATCATTCAGTCCAACCTTCAACCTAGGACCACCATGGAGATTAAACCATATTCCAAAGTGCCACGTTCACACATTTCTTGAACACCTCCATGGACAGTGACTCCTTTACTTCCTTGGGCAACCTATTCAAAGATTCATAGAATAGTTTGGGTTGGAAGGGACCCTGAAGATCATCTAGTTCCAACACCCCCACCATGGGCAGGGGCACCTTCTGCTAGACTAGGCTGCTCATCCAACCGGGCCTTGAACACCACCAGGGAGGACAAAGGCAACTTGTTCCAGTGTCTCACCACCCTCACTGTGAAGAATTTCTTCCTGATATCCAGTCTGTGTTTACCCTCCTCAAGCTTAAAGCCATTGCCCCTTGTCCTGTCACTGCAAGCCGTTGTACAAAGTCTTCCCCCAGCTTTCTTGCAGGCCCCTTCAGGTGCTGGAAGGCCACTATAAGGTCTCCCCAGAGCCTTATCTTCTCCAGGCTGAGCAGCCCCAACTCTTGCAGCCTGTTCCCACAAGGGAGAAGCTCCAGCCCTCTGATCATCTCTTTTATCTCTATCAGTGAACTCTTGCAGTAGTATTTGTCAGATAAGAATGTTCAAGGCTTGCGTGATAGGTACTGCCTGCATATAACGAAGATACTACAGCAAAGAAAACTGATTTTCCCCAAAACAGCCTGCTTGCAAAAAGCTTCTCTGTAAACACCTGCCTGTACCAGCTAGGTCTTACCATTAATTTATTTGTATTTTGGTGCTTAATTCACAATTTGTGCATGTTAAGTCACGTTCAGGTAAATTCAGTCCTTTCTGCATTGCAATAATTTGTAATATCCCTCACTTTTACTCTTCCTTCTGGTCATAAGGTGCATCATCATCCCAAGTCAAAACCAGGTGGTACATATAGTTGTGGATTTACCAAAGTTTTCTCAACCCAGGACTGTAATTAATGTATCCATTTTCAGGCATATTTCTGACAGTATGGCAGGCTGAGGCAAGGTACATCACTGGCATGCAGTGAGAGCAGGATAAGTAAAAGCTAGAGCCCTGGCTACTAGGGAGAAGAGTGCTCCTTGCATTTTATTTTTACATTGCTTTTTGTTGCTAGTTTTTGAATTGTTGTTATTTTTGTTGTGGTTGTTTGGGTGGGGTTTTTGTTTATTTGGTTGGGTGGGATTTTTTGTTTTTGTTTCTGCAATGCAGTGCTACTTAAGTGAAAGCAATGCAAACCTTGCCCAGGTGTTGTGCTGCTGTGTATCCTCATGGTGTAGGAGCTCCAAAAGTCTTGTGCCCTTCCAGTGCTGCCGCTTTGTGAAGTGCTGTGTAGTCTTGGCAGTGCTCCATGGTCAGCTGCAGAGGAATAGGAGACAAGAATTTCATAGGGTAAACCATAATATGCCAGGTCAGTTACACTCTTCTCACTACGGTGTCAGGAAGAAGTAATGTGCAGACAGTCTTATGTCTGGCACTTGCTAATAAAGGCTGAGTATTTGCAGCTTCAGCACTCTTTTTGACAGTTTTATGGAGCTGTATCTAGTAGCCTAGATGTTGTACTAGGAATGTCAGAAGTCATGGACAAAGCACAAAATTGGAGAGAAGACTTGCTGAAATAGGTGTTAAGAGTTCTATTTCTTCCTGAAACAGTAACCCTGAGTTCCACAAAGCTAGCTGAGAAATGTTCAGCTGGTTGTGCCTTTGGGACTGGAAAGAAGGTAAGAATGCTTACCCCACTGGCATTCTTATTCAGGAAGCAAACCCAGGCCTGAAATATTGAAGAGCTTCTGATTGCTCAAAATTGGAAAAGATAACACCCATTTTTAGCAGTGTGGCAGTGCCCCACAGCTGGCACAGCTCTCTGTTTGGTGGAAGGTGTCCCTGGTGACAGCAGGGAAGTTGAAACTAGATGACCTTTAAGGCCCCAAAATATTCTATGATGATTGTCAGAAGATATTCAGAGAAGTCAGTAACAGTGTGTGTTCCCTCTGATATTAGGAGCTCATCTAAATGCAATTGAAAGAAAAAGCTCAGTATGATGTGTGGGGGTTTGTATTAAAATTTGCTGGAATACCTCTGCTATGAGGATAGGCTGAGGGAGCTGGAGTTGCTCAGCCTAGAGAAGACTCCAGGGGGAGCTTATCACAGTATCACACAGTATCACAGTATAACTGAGGTTGGAAGAGACCCCAAGGATCATCGAGTCCAACCTGTCTCCACAGACCACATGACTAGACCATGGCACCAAGTGCCACGTCCAATCTCCTCTTGAACACCTCCAGGGATGGTGACTCCACCACCTCCCTGGGCAGCCCATTCCAATGACGAACGACTCGCTCAGTGACGAACTTTCTCCTCACTTCGAGTCTAAACCTCCCCTGGCACAGCTTGAGACTGTGTCCCGTTCTTCCGGTGCTGGTTGCCTGGGAGAAGAGACCAACCCCTTCCTGGCTACAACCACCTTTCAGGTAGTTGTAGAGGTCACAGTTGTAGTTGTAGAGGCTGAGTTGTAGAGCCTTCTCTTCTCCAGGCTAAACAATCCCAGCTCCCTCAGCCTCTCCTCATAGGACTTGTGCTCAAGGCCTCTCCCCAGCCTTGTTGCCCTTCTCTGGACATGTTCAAGTGTCTCGATGTCCTTCTTAAACTGAGGGGCCCAGAACTGGACACAGTACTCGAGGTGCAGCCTAACCAATTCAGAGTACAGGGGCACAATGACCTCCCTGCTCCTGCTGGCCACACTATTCCTAATGCAGGCCCGGATATAGTTGAAGGGATCCTACAGGAAAGCTGGAGAAGGACTTTTCACAAGGTTGTCTAGCAAGAGGACAAAGGGGAATGGTTTGAAGCTGAGGGAGAGCAGGTTAAGGCTGACTCCTAGGAAGAAGTTCTTCAGTACAAGGGTGGTGGGACTCTCTAATAGGCTGCCCAGGGAGATTGTAGATGCCTCCTTCCTGGGGGTGTTCAAGGCCAGGTTGGATGAGGCCTTGAGCAGCTGAGTCTAGTTGAGAGGCATCCCTGCCCATGGTGGGGAGGCTGGAGTAGATGATCTCTCTGAGTTGCTTCCAACATAAGCCATTCTGTGATTCGTGGTATTTTTCTCCCACTTTTCTATTGTTCTGTTACAGGACAGAACGTGGGAAAAGCAGTAACTGCAGAAATTCTGAAAAGGGTGCAGAGCAGAAACCTGGTAAGTAAAAAGCCTAGACAAAAGTGTGAAATATTTGAATATTGTTCCTCCCTCTTATGTGAAAAGAAAATGGAAAAAAAATTTAAATATTGAATATTTGAAATCTGGAAAGAACAATCTTGCAAATATTTTTTCATGAAACTTATGAAATTGCAACAAACTCAAAGTCTGGGTGATTTAAACTTTTCTTTCTTTCCTCTTTTTAGGAACACTTGCATTGCAGCCTATCCTCACTGAATCACCTCTGTGCAGTTATCTTTTGTCATACTCAGAGACTCTGTCAGCAGAATATACACAGCTTAAAACTATAAAGGAATTCTTTGATGGCTAATACAGTAGCCAGCTGTGGTTAACGTGCTGCTGGGCTAAGCACTAATACCATTTCTTTAGAAACACTTTACAAGTTTCTGCCCACCAGACAGACATCAAATGGGGGAATGTCAGCCCCTGACATGCCTCAAATCTAGCTGATTCTCAGTTTCTTAGTGTCTTCCAGTTCTCTCCTTTTTAGGTTTTACTTTTTTCTTGTCAATTCTTTTTCTCATTAATCCTGCCCGCCCCCCACCCCCAATTTTCCCTGTAAATTTGAAGCCTGGTAAGATGAATATCAAGTGAAGTTCTGCAGTTGAGGATCCTGTAATGTAATGTTGAACACTTTCATCAGGAACTTGTTTGACAGAAGGAAAAGTGTGCTGAAACACTTACAGCTGACATGACTATGAACTGAAAAATGACCTGAAAAACTAATCTGCTGTTCAGTAAGGCCAGGGATAATGTAATTGTATACTGTGGTTTAGTTCTAATTATATGGTGAAGAAAGAAAGTCTAAGCTGAAGCTGTGCAGATAAGGATCTAGGTTTTATAGCAAACAAAGGACTTAGACATGAGTCAATACATTCAATACATCAGACTCATCAAAATACAGAAGCAGTTGTACCTGAATGAATTAAGTGTTGTCATAGTCTCCAGTCAAGTTGCTACCAGTAATATTTTCATCTGGTGACTAGCTTATTCCCTGCTGGAAAAGGCTGTAGAACTTTAAAAATCCAGAGTTTTCATTCCCTTTGGTTTCTCTGAATGTATAGTGGAGAAAGGGACATTTATCTGCTATAAAAACCAGAAGGATTTCCAAGTTCTACTTGGAGAAAACACTCTTAAAGAGACTCAAGACTGTAGAGTAGTGATCACAGAACATCTTGTGATTTTTATGGATTTATCTGGATGAGCAACATGTGCTGAAGTATGTGTTTCGAAGCAGGCACCTTTGTTTCTCTTGACCATTAAGGAGAGATTCAGCTGCTTTCTTTCACAGGGGAGAGAGATTACTATCTGCAGAATTTAGTTGCAGTGAGATAGAGAGCATGAGAAAATACTGAAACCTGGAGACTCTGTACTTGGCTGTTGAGGCAGTTACTGTTTTGCGTATGTAAATCTGGTGCTTGTGGAGACAGCTGAGCAGCTCAGCTCTGCGTATGTTTGACTACCCTGTTATTTTAACAGGGGCATTACTGTCTGCTTTAATTGAATATCTGCAGGTATAGGACGCTGCAGATACTCAATTGAAATTAGGTTTTGCTACAAAGACCATGGGAATGCTAAAAACGCAGAGGATACACAGTGAAAAGCGCTCTGGGAGTGGAAGAAAACTTGACACAAACAACTGGTGAGGTAAGAAGCTGCGGCACAGTACGGAGTGTGCAGTTTGCACTTGGAGCATTTCAGTGTCTGAGGAAGGCCAGCTTATTTCACTAGTTTCACTCAAGAAATATTCTAAGAACTACTCCTGTTTGTAGTTTCTTGTGTTGAAGAGGTCTCTGTATGTGCTTGTTCAAATGCCGTGGATTAAAATTAAAGCAAAGAATTGCAGGCGCTGGCATTAATTCTGGCTGAGCAGGAGCCTTGCTGCTGAGAGAAGGCAGAAAGTCTACTGTGTAAAGCCTCATAGTAGACAAGAACTCAGTCCCAACAGAGTTGGAAATGCTTGGCTGCTGAAGAAGAGATTCCAGCTCTACAGCAGCCAGCAGAGCTGTCAGTCTGTGCTTCCAAACAAGCAATGGAGCTCTTTCATCTAGGAGCATGGTGATCCCTGACGAGCACTGGCCTGTGTTGCCTGTCTTTCTGTCCTTTGTGGGAGGAGACAGTCTGGTGCTGCTTTGAGGGACATGATCCATCAAACTCATTACTCAAAGGGGTATTTCTGAATGAGGTGCCTGTCTCTAGTGGATCTTAAAATGGTGATAGCAATTAGCATATTGCAGCACAGTGGTGTGTTAAATACGCTCAAGAATGGGATTGCTGCTTTTCTGGGATCAGGAAGTGTGGTAGGAAAGAAGGCAGGAGCAGAATTCAGAAAGCTTAAATGTGCTAGGGAAGAGTTAAGAAGAACAATACAGGTTCACTTCAGCAGACAGATTCATAGACATTTTCTCAGAGTAGTTTTGGAGGTGTGAAATGATGCTAAGTGTAGTTCTTATTTCCTTGGTTTTGTTTCTTTGGGGCGCACAGTTCCTGAACTTGCAATGGAAAAGTCGTGGATTTCCTCCTGGACCAACTCCATTTCCCATCATTGGAAGCATGTGGAGAATAAATTTTAGAGCTGATCATGGGAGTCTGAAAAAGGTATGCATTTGCAGGTGTCAACTGAGGAGCTATTGAGGCACAAACTGTAAGAACTAGTGATGGCTGTTGGTAGGCTAATGTGGTAGCAGGGAGAACTTAATCCTGAGGGAAGATGAGTCATGGAAGTGAAATTTGCAGAGGGCTTTTCTCACAGAACAATGTGACAACCAAATGTGTTGATGTATTTTTCAAGTTGCCACCTTTCTTTGTGTGCTAAGTACAACCTATATGTCAAAGGGTACCTGGCTGCAGCTGGAGAATGTTGGCTTCAAGAAAAGGAAACTTAAAATACTTGGATATTAAACTTTTAGAGTGGGTACATGTTCATCACTTTGAGAGTCCAGGGCTTTGCTGTTTCTTTGTCTGGAGTCAGAGATTTTGTGCTTGCTGAACACCCAGAGGTTTGCCTGAGACCAATGCCTATCTCTATCCAAACTGAGGTGGGATCTATGCTCAGATGCCACAGTGGATGTTAGTTCTGTAAAAGAGAGGAAGAGATCCTGCCACTGAAACTTGAAATCTGCACTACTGGAAGAAGAGTCACACCCAGAACATGTAATCTCAAGAAGTTCTGATTTTTGACTTGAGGAAATGAAATATGGATTTGAAAAATGTAATCAAGAATGGGCAGGTGAAGTTTCATGTTTTAAGAAGGAGAAGAGCATCCACTGTTTTAGCACTCTCATTGCTAGGAATAATGGGTTCCCAGAGAGCACCCAGAATCTTACTCTGGTATGAACTCACTGTAAAACAAACCTGGTCCCTTCTCACTTCCTGAACCCCCAGGTAATGTCATGCTGGAAGAGAGAATCTAATCATGTGTGGATTTTCTTTGATATATCTCCAATGTCTTTGTTTATTTGTCATTGATCTTACCTACAGCTGGCAAAAATCTACGGCAATATCTGCACCCTGTGGATGGGTCACCAACCCATGGTGGTGCTGTATGGATTCCAAGCTGTGAAGAATGGTCTCACCACCAATTCAGAAGATGTTTCTGGGAGGCTACAGACCTTTGTCTTCAACAGAATGGCAAATGGAAAGGGTAAGATGTTCATAACTTAGGAAGGACTTCATCCTTGACTTTTTGTTTTGTCTTATGTTTTCCTTACTGGCAAGCCCTTAGATCCCAATTCACCCATTCTGTCTGCTCAGGATGAATAATACATTTCTACAGCATTACTGTGAGTTGTCTCCAAAGTGCCACTGTCACATGTGTTTCAGAATCTCATCAGAAGGGCAATATTTGTACCTGTGTCTTACTTGTCCATTTGTGATGTTGTTGAAGTATGTATCCTGATTTGGAATAATCTGGAGATTGCAGCCTCCTCTGCTTCTTCCTTATGCTCCTAGTTGTTTGTTTATAGCAGAGGCTGCTGTAGGGGAAAGCAGAGCTATTGAGCAAGGTGTCTAGCCTTTTGGGAACTCCAAAGACACAGACAGGTCACTGGAGCTTTAGAGGTATTAGCCACACTGTAGGTGCAACACATCCTTGTTTAGAGCTTCTTGTTGTACCATCATTTATGTTAGACACTGCTGAATTATGGTGGATAGAGAATAAAGAAGTGATGAAAGTTGTTTCCACAACCTCTTACCCAGAGTCTTTGCTGCATGTGGACTACAACCTGGAAAGCTTTAGTTTATAATACTACCTAATGTAAGTAAAGAAAAGCATCTTTAAAGAATATAGATGATTAGGCCTGAGGCCATCTCAGTCCATTTTGAAGGGTCTCTTGCCATCTTTTATCTGGGTGATGTGTAGTTAGGTAGCTGGGCTGTGACAAGTTGTCCTACCACTAGCAATTTGTAGCAGGGATGACTTTAACAAGCAGATGCAGCACAGCTGTAAGCTGGCAACTCTGCAACACAAACACCCCCCTGTTGGGCTGGCTCCTTTTCTGCTAGCCCAGGCTCTCAGAAGAACAGGAGGAACAGGGGGAGAGTTATTCCAGACTGTGATCAAGCAGCTGTCATGGGGACCAAGTTGGCTTTCCCCGGGGAAGTTTGGGCTAGACTGGTGGGGGGATGTGTAGCAAATGGTTTATGCTTAGCTGTCTGCTAGAACACAGACTTATAGCACAGGAGCCTGGGACTCCTTTCTGTCCCTCAATGAGACCTCTGGTCCTATTTGTAGATAGGCTAAAAGCCTGATCTTCCTGCTCTGGTTCTTGCTAAGTGCTTCTTGCCCTGGCTTCGTTGTCTTTCTGGGGAGGACCTGGACTAGAACAAGAGCTTGATCTCTGGTGCAAAGAGCCTGGCAAAAGCAAAATCCCCTAAAAGCCAGAGACTGTGTAGTCAGAACCAGTGATCAGCTCTAGCCATTGAAGGGGTTTTGTTCTGTGGGTTTGGGTGGGTTTTTTTGTGGGTTTTTTGTTTGCTTGTTTTGTTTTTTACCAACAGGGAGATGCAATGATCTCCAAAAAGTCTGCTTAAAGCTAAGCAGCACAAGTACAAGTAATGCTCTGACCTCCCCAGTGAACTCCCCAGAAATCTCTGTTGTCTGTGAGTAGCTTGGTGAGAGAGAGCATTGTGTTTCCAGATGGTAGAAACCTGAATTTACAGTTTGTTGAGGAAAGCTGTCATTGCCACTCCTGCAGAACCGGCACGTGGCAACATCTGCAAAACCACGATGTCCATGTGCGTATGTTGGCAAGCATAGCCTATAAGTAAGTATTAATTGTATTAACTACAGAGCTTTGAGCACTGACCACTGCTCTTGGATACTTCACAAAGAACAGGAGTAGATTTGGAAGGCAGATGTGTGTCAGTCCTGAGATTTCAGTCTGCTTTATGCAGGGGTGGGAATATATTCACTGAGGTGTTTTCCCTGTCTTTAACCAAAGCAGGCTGTTCTGATGTGGCTGCCTTCTCCGCGAGGGGCAGCATGATGAGAAGGTGACTCAGTGTGTGTGCTGTTTACTGTTGTATGAACATTAACATGACTTGAAATTGATTCCTGATGGCTGAAGGTATCCTGGTCTCAAACGGTCTCGTCTGGAAACATCAAAGACATTTTGGAATTGGAGCTCTCCGAAAACTGGGCATGGGGAATAAAGGAATGGAGCGTGGGATACAAACCGAGGCCCGTTACCTGGTTGAGTTCTTCAGGAGCAAAGATGGTATGTCACTGATGAGGGGCATGGGAACTGCATCTGGGCTTTTGACATAGTGCATAGCCTGCATTACTCTAAAGGTAAAACACTACCCACTTTTGCTCCAGAAAACAAAGAGTTTGGAGCACAGCTTAGATTTAGAGTGCAATCAAAACTCTATAGTCAGACTTCAGCAATGTGTATTGTGACACCAACACCAAGATCAAGATTTTTAATTGTTTCTTGTATTTTTAAAGCAAACAAACCCCAAGACTAGGAGTTAAAACTTGAGGCCTCCTTCTTCTCATTTTTGAATGGGGTTTGTCTTTTGTTATGGTTGCCAATGAATTTTGGACGTTTCTGTGTCTCAATCTAAATAGCAGAGGCCATCCATCACAAAACGTTGTGGTGATCTTACTTCCAAACTAGCAAAGGAGGTCAAGAAAGTGCTTTGGAAATGTGATCTTACTTCCAAACTAGCAAAGGAGGTCAAGAAAGTGCTTTGGAAATGTTGTGATCTTACTTCCAAACTAGCAAAGGAGGTCAAGAAAGTGCTTTGGAAATGTTGTGATCTTACTTCCAAACTAGCAAAGGAGGTCATGAAAGTGCTTTGGAGCTGAATGGTTCTCTTTATCTGTAGGCAGAGCTGTTGACCCTTCCTTCCCCATTGTTCATGCTGTCTCCAATGTCATCTGTGCTGTGGTGTTTGGACATCGGTTCTCCTTAGAGGATGAAACCTTCTGCCAGCTGATTGAAGCATTCAGTTGTATGGTGGCTTTTGCAAACAGCTACTTTCACTATGTAAGGAAATGGCTTATTTAATATGCAAATTAATTTTTATTTGAGCATAGTGTTCGTCCACTGTCATGCAATAAAATCATATAATTGTATCTGTTGTTATTACAGTATGCATTGAATGCTGATAAAAATTCTGAATTGGGCCTGCAATGCTTTGGGTTTGACTGTTCTATTAATGTTCTATTAATATTCTGTTAATAATCTTTATCAGAGTTTCTCAGCTTGAGGTGCTGAAGTTTTCTGTAATGGAAACACCAGCACCTGTTTAGGTGAAGAGGTGATATTCTTTGCATTATAATAAAAGAGAATGATATTTTTTCTATGTGCTAAGGTAATATAGAAAAACCTTCATTGATATTAAATTTGTTAATTTTAATAGATGTTCTGGGCCCCTCAGATGATCTTTGAGGTCTCTTCCAACCGTGGTGATTATGTGATTCTGTTTAGGAAAGATGTTGACTTGCTGGAACGAGTCCAGAGAAGGGCAACAAAGTTGGTGAGGGGTTTGGAGCACAAGCCCTGTGAGGAGAGGCTGAGGGAGCTGGGGTTGATCAGCCTGGAGAAGAGGAGGCTCAGGGGTGACCTTATTGCTCTCTACAACTACCTGAAGGGAGGTTGTAGACAGGCAGGGGCTGGTCTCCTCTCCCAGGCAACCAGCACCAGAACAAGAGGACACAGTCTCAAGCTGCACCAGGGAAGGATCAGACTGGATGTTAGGAAGAAATTCTACACAGAGAGAGTGATTGCCCATTGGAATGGGCTGCCTGGGGAGGTGGTGGAGTCACCATCATTGGAGGTGTTTAGAAGGAGACTTGATAGGGTGCTTGGTTGCATGGTTTAGTTGATTAGATGGTGCTGGATGGTAGGTTGGACAGGATGATCTTGAAGGTCTCTTCCAACCTGGTCTGGCCTGGTTTATTCTGTTCTATTCTATTCTGCCCACTCTCTATCTCTGTAATAGCCTTGTTCATGTCATCTAACTTACATGTGTAGCATTCATGTGCTGATTCCTTGCTCCACAGGTATGTGAACTCCTCCCATGGGTTGCAGAGCTCCTCCCAGGACCTCAGCTGAAAGCATCATATTCTTGTGAATTTATTCGGTCTTTCATAAGGCAGGAAATCAAAACCCACAGGGAAAGAGGCAAAATAGGTGAACCAGAAGATTTCATTGACCTTTACCTGGATCAGATAGAGAAAGTGAGTCATATATGCTGTTTATGACACAGATCCTATCATAAAGGATTCCCTGCACCTTTCCTACTGTTGTCTGTACATCGCAGAGAAAGTGAATGACAGAGCTTTGCAGGAAGTTTAAACACTCTGCTGTCAACTTCAAATAGGAAGTTCCAATAGTTACTTTAAGAACTTGGTTTAGAAGTATAAATTACACTGGCTTTTGTTATGCTATGGAATCCCTAGTGCAGACTGGGGAGTGGGTGGTAGGGAAGAGTTTGGTGAGGTGCAGATGCTTGGATGGCTAATTCTGATTCTTTGTGTCTTATTAGTATTTACATTTATTATCTTCATGCTTGTTACTGAGATTTTGTGTGCTTATTACTGTATGATTATCATCACAAGCTTAAAATGATGGCAGGTTTTGCTCTGAAGGAAAGCCTAAATTGTTTAAAAGGTTGTTACATTATTTAAGCAATAGCTGAAATCAGGAAATCTGCACAAAGTGTCAAGGGTGGAATAAAACTAAATTGAATTGTTTTTTTCTGGTGAGAAAGTTTGCAGCAAGACAAGAAATCATTTTAGAAGGCAGCATAACAGGACCTGGCAGTTTCAACAGCACCTGTAATTTAACACTATCAATACACTTGTTGGAGGGGAGTATCTTTGCATAGATCTTTGGTTTACTATGATTTCTCCATCCTCTAGAAATACTGTTTGTGTAGGTGTAGTGGTTGGTCCCTGTCTCAGTCCTCATGTGCCTCATTTTACCTGTCTCATTGACTCATGCAGACTAAAAATATCCCCAATTCTACATATGATGAAGACAACATGGTGCAGTCTGTTTTTGACCTGTTCCTGGGTGGCTCAGAGACCACTGCCACCACTCTGCGTTGGGCTCTGCTCTATATGATGGCTTATCCTGATGTCCAAGGTGAGCTGTAAACTTGGACCCAGGAATGTTTCAACCACAACAGTTGTCTGTTATGCTTTCTTTTGGTTAAGATCAAGATACTTTTTTTTTTAGGACCAAGCTTCCCTTTCCCTTTCCCTTTCCCTTTCCCTTTCCCTTTCCCTTTCCCTTTCCCTTTCCCTTTCCCTTTCCCTTTCCCTTTCCCTTTCCCTTTCCCTTTCCCTTTCCCTTTCCCTTTCCCTTTCCCTTTCCCTTTCCCTTTCCCTTTCCCTTTCCCTTTCCCTTTCCCTTTCCCTTTCCCTTTCCCTTTCCCTTTCCCTTTCTGTGTTTTGTGTAGTTGTCTCTTTTGTCAGGCTGTTTCAGTACTGCAAGCATGTAATGAAAGTCCAGTTGAAAACACTCAGGAGTGCAATATGAGCTTGGATTAGGGAGCAGTGATGCTTTTCTGGTCTTCAGAACATGTAATAAGAATATTTTATTTGCACTCATTGGCTCAGACACAAGTTGGATTTCTGTATAAGTGGTGTATCTATTGTAACAAGTGGGAATATTAAGCAGAGACAAGGACAACACTGGGTAGGCAAAAAGAAGACTGAAAAATTCTAGACAAAGCCCTAGTTGTACACTGGTTTCAGAATGTTTGAATTATTTGATATAGGGCTTGTAGGGGGGATGGTTTAGGGGGTGAACTTTGTAGAGTAGGGTTGGTGATCCTGAGAGTCTTTTCCAACCTGAATGCTTCTTTGAGTCTGTGTATGGTTAAGCCAAGTACTTGCTCTCAGCTCTCGAGTTTAGATCTACAAATCCTCCTTTTTGTGCTTTTGGTGCTAGAATACTGAAAGAACAGCACACTATGCACACAGATACCTTTCCCATTCTAGTGGCATACAAAGCAAACAAAACCTCTCAAGTTACTAGCCTGGTTTTTAAGCATGAAATCTGACCCTGAACCTGGGGACTGTATAACCCATGTTCCAAACCCATGCCAAAAAGATCAACAGTTGATGATAGCTTTGATAATATTATCCTGTTCCAACTCTCAGCATTACATAAGTGTATCAGCTTGATATGATGGCTTCCTTGCATCATGCTCATTAGTGTGCTGCAAGTCTGTCTTTAGCTACAGTAAAAACAATAGCTTGAGTAACTGAATTGATCTCTTAAGAAGGTATTGCTTTGTTTACAGTTTACTGCCCTTCCTTTAATTATAAGCTCAATAAACCTGTGGAACAGCCTTGGGCTTGTGGAAAGATGTACTGAACACAGAACCTATAAACTAGGACATACCAGAGTGTGATAAAAACGTAACTAGATAGCTGTATAGATGTATTTTCATGGGCAGAAATTTACACATTGTATTCTTTCCTGTGACATTTACAATCTGAAAAGGAAATGAAAGCCCTGTTTCATGAAAACAGTGGGGGGTTTTGTATCTGTGTAGAAAAGGTCCAGAAAGAACTAGATGCTGTTCTGAGTCCCTCCCATCTCATCTGCTACGAGGACCGGAAGAGGCTGCCCTATACCAACGCTGTGATTCACGAGATCCTGCGCTTCGGCAGCATTGTCTTAATCACAATTCCTAGGCAAGCAGTGAAGGATACAACTGTCTTGGGGTACTGGCTTCCAAAGGTACAGATCCTTCCTATTCTGCTGTGGTCAATGTGGTATCCCATTGAAAATACAGTGAGTATGTTTTCCCACAGCTTCTGAACTGCCACCTAATCTCAAATGAAAAGCTCCTGCCAGCACCTTTAACTTGTTCAGCCTTTTCAGACTTAACCTTGTTGTAAACCTCCTCAAAGGTACACGTGGAGGCATCTTCCTGCACAGCCCCGTTCCCTGGTGGTTGTCACACACACCTTTCCCACCTCCACCTTGAGGAAGATAGTGTGTGGAATACACTATTTTGTTTCCAGAGTGCTTTGTTCTTCATATGTCAAAACCTGTCAAAGCTTGTCAGAAGTGGGAAAATCATCTTGCTAGGTGTAGGATGAGGTGCTGATGAATGAAGGAATACAGCAGGGAAATTCCTGAGCTTGAAGTACTGATGTTTCTTTATTGTTATTTATTTTTTGAGACAAAAAGCCCTCAGAACAGTATGATTAAAATTCCTTTTCCAAATAAAATAATCTTTCATTTCTGCTGCTGCATTATAGCTGGAATCTGTGTCCTTTTGTTCTTGATGTGTGAGGCAGCACTGAGCCAACCCATCTTCCTTTCAGGGCACTCTTATTATGGCAAACATAGATTCAACTCTTTTTGACCCTGAATACTGGGAGACCCCTCACCAGTTCAACCCTGGTCATTTCTTGGACAAGGATGGAAATTTTGTGACTCGAGAGGCCTTCTTAGCCTTCTCAGCAGGTAGGTGCACTGATAGCTGAACCCATTTGCAGGGGTTAGACTGTGAGCATGAAGCTGCATATTTCCATTGTAGAGGAGGCCAAAGGGAGGGTAATCCCAGACTATAGGAGCATGTGGTTTTCCCAGCTGAGGAAAACATTTGATTACCAAAATTAGTTGTCTGGTAATTGTATACATGCAGACCTTCTTGTGAGAATGCAGAGAAGGTAAAAGGAGTAAGGCCCTAGAACAGCCAAGAATTTGGAGATTTGAGTCCTTAAGCTGTTGTCCTCTGTCATCCTCTGCATATGCCATGGAATGAATGCTATTGCAGTGGCTGTTCTGTGGCAGGCTGCTCTGCTGGAGCTGATTTATTTTGTGTAAATAATTTAATACTTATCGTTGAAGAAATTTGAAGCTGGATCAAATACATCCCAGATGGCTGTGTCTTTCCTGGGGAGCTTCTAGAGTCACTCTTTCCCCCATTGTGTGGGTATTCAGAAGGTTAAACAAACAAAAGCTCTTGGAGATCATGCCAGGATGGAATAGCCTGGTTGTCAGAGCCTCCAGCTGACATTTGGAAGAGTCGGGCTCAGGTTGCTGGCCTAAACTGGGTAGAAGAGGAATTTGAACATTGTTTTTTTACATCCAAGTTGAATGGCCCAACCACTACATTTCAGGGTCTGTCGTTGTCTTTGACTGGAAATTATATCCTGGACACAGTTAATTGATAAATTGAGAAAAGTTGTTTTCTTAATATGTTGTTTTCCCTGAAAGTATTGAGTAGGAAAATGTCTAGTCAGATGTAGAATATCCTCTCTATTCTGATTTTTCATTCCTATTACTGAGGAAAATCTGCCTGTACTGAGTGGAATCTGTGAGGGAACCTATAAAGATGCCTTCTCATTCTCATTCTCATCTGAAATCAAGAGACCGAAACTCAGGTCACAGAACTGTGGAGTCCTATAAATTAAGAAGTAAAGCATGACACTCTGAGAAGCATCTCTGGTATCTTTTTCTGTTGCAGACATCTCAGCTGTTTGATCAGTTCGATTGGAGAGGAAAATGTCACATTCAGCAGAGCCTTTTGTTCCTTGGTGGGGCTGAACTACACTCTTGACAAGCTGGGAAGCAGGTGCTGGTTACAAACCTCTGTGGGGACTGACTGCTCTTCCCCTTCTCCCTCTGCAGGCCACCGTGTGTGTCTGGGAGAGGTGCTGGCAAAGATGGAGCTTTTCATCATCTTCTGCAGCCTGTTGAAGGCATTCAAGTTCACTCCACCAGAAGGAGTTAAGGAAGTCAACACAGAGGCGATCTTTGGGGGCACAATGAAACCCCATCCATACAAGCTCTGTGCAGTTCCTCGCTAGGTTGCAGAGCCTTACAGATCTGAGAAAGAGGAACCAGCACAGGTGTGCCAGGCTGCTGGGCTTTTGTGCAGGATTTCATTTCTAGCTCCAACTCAGCATGAATCTGTCCTTGTGTTAACATTCTGGTGTTCCTGTGCCTGCACAGATCCCTGTACATTGTTTCCCTGCTGTATTACAAATTAAATAAACATAGAAAACTCTTACAGTGTCTACTTTTCCTAGAAACTCATCAGGAATCTTACTGGAGGTGAGGGGACAGCATTCAAGGCAGGTGTTCAGTGGGGGGGCTTTTCCTCACTCCCATACATTCTTAAATCACCAGTGGGGTACAGAAATGCTCTGATCACTGAGTGATCAATGTTGTAGAAAATTAAAGTAGTTCTGCTCCTAGTCCAGTGAAAGCTTTTTGGCTTGTTTCCCACCATGGCCAGCCTCAGCATCCCCTGTATGCTGGGGAGCATGCTCCCAGCCTGAGCAGATGTGCTGCTCTTCTGGGCTTAACTTTGGGGAAAGGCCCAAGAGTGGCCTGACTGGGTGAAGACATTGGTCCCAGGTTTGTGGAGGGACTGTGAATGTGTCTGCTCTCTCTTGTTAGAAGCACAACCTGAAGCTCAGTGTCTGAGTTAAGTGGCAGTTATGTGATGCTCTTCCTCTCTTCTCTCTCTGGCAAGACACCTGCCCTCGCTCAGAATGGGGTGTAGCAGAGGAGCACATACTGCTCCTGTGATTTCCCCTGGCTGGGCATGTCCTACTGCCAGGCACAGAGACCCTGTGTGGCACCACATAGATACTTCAGGTTCACAGGACAGGTGCCAGGTGCAGGACCCTTTCTGACCTCAGCTTTGGCAGGTGGTTTGCAGAGAAGGCAGCTCCTACAGAGGAGTGGTTTGGTTTGGTGTTTGTTTTGGGTTTTGTTTTATTTTTCCTTCTAGAGCCACTTCTTTGCCGTGCCCCCAGTCAGTAGTGAGCTGATGCAAGAAGTGTGATGAGGAGGTGGGAGAAGTTTGCTCTGATCCTGGAGAGTGCCCTTGGCTGTCACCAAGGACTGTGTGAGTCCAGGGTACTGGTGACTGTCTCCCTCCAAGCTACAGGAGGTGCCGACCCTCTTCAAGGGTCAAGTCTTGTTTGCATTGTTCAGCTGCCCTATTTCTCTTTTAGCTGTTGATGTATGTGGCTCTCAGATGGTGTCTCAAAAGGTGTGCTATCCTAGAGTCACTCCTCAGGGTAGAGTGGTGGACAGGTAAGTTAGGGAGCATGTCCTGAAACCCTGTTATTTGCCTGTGAGGTTGAGCTTCCTCTCTGAGTAGCTGCCTCTAGCACTTGCCTGGCAGACACACTAGCAGCTGTATGCTTTGGGGGTGGAAGGTAGAGATTATTCCTGAAACTGAATTTGGGGCATAGGACATAAATAATGTGGTGCAGACAAGCTGCCCTCAGGCTGTTAGGGCACAGGTTGCAGCATCTTTCTTTTCGAAAGTCTAAGTAGAGGCAAACAGATCCTTTTCTCTGAGAGCTGAAAGGAAGAGGGGGGAAGAGAATGGACCAGCAACTGTTCTGTGGAGAGGGAAAAGAAGAGGATTTGCTGGCAAGAGGGAAACTCTGCTCTGCTGAACTGTCAGCCAGCTCTCACCTCTGCTACCTCCCCAGGCATTCACTTCTCACCAACGTACACTGTGGCTAATGCCTGGGTCTTATGTGGCTTTTCTCTTCCTTGTCCTCCAACACTGTCATACATGAAGAGGAAAGCAAGCTGTATCCCCTTTAACATCTTTCCCCAAAGACTCCACAAAGCTGTTTGGCAGCTGCTTTTCTAAATGAAAGCACTTTGTGTCTAGGCTGTGAGGTGCAATCACTAGAACATGTGGAACAGTCAGAGAGAGCTGTGTAAATGTCAGCTCTCTGCCCCACTTCTGCAGTGATCTGACCTGCTTAACATTTCACAAACCTTTGTGTTTAGCTGTCCCAGCTCTGGCCAGTGAGCAGCTCAGCCAGCTAGTTGATTTCCTGGAGTGCCACGTGCTGCTGTGTAAGCCAGGTGAGCTGAGTCTAATCTGAGCAAGGCTGAAGACATGCCAAAGCCTAATTTGTCTGAAATGCCCCGTCTGCAGGGGCATAGGCTCTACCTCCAGCAAGGAAAAGCAATGCACAGCTCCTAAATGGAGTTGCTTAGTTGCATGAGTGTGCTTGTGAAAGAAGCTCCCAGACACAGTTGTATGTTATCTTATCTTTACTCCTCCTGCAAGCAATGCAGTGGGAATTAGCTGAGGTGGCTGGGAGGGTGAAGGCATTTTGTTCTCTGCTTGGTCTTGAAGACCTTGGAACTCCACTTGTCTGTGCAGCTGAATAGGGACTATGTGGACACTTGGGTGTCATGCCATTATAACCACCAAACTCTTGTTACCCAATGACAGATAAAAGCCTTTTTTGTTGTTTGTTGTTTTTTTTTTCCTTCTTTGTTTTATGTGCTCTAGAAACAAAATTAAAAGGTCCAAGACATCTCCTAAAAGCTTTGCAATTGAAAACATGCTGGAAAATAAAATATTGAAGGACCAGCAGAAAACAACAGAGTCATGGTGTAATGTGAGGAGAGGCAAGGACCGGTGCATATGGCTGATGCACGTGACAGCTTTTCAATAACCCCAAAAGATGGGTGTGTAAGTCACCTCTCAGGAATTATTTTTTTTTTAGATGTCTCTGTTCTTGCAAGAAGCTTCTTATGAAATCAGTACTGTGGGCAGGGATTTTTTTTTGTCACAGCAACTGTCATGGCACAAGGAGGCGTATAATTAACCTGTGGGTTTTTATCCCTTGAAGAGCTGAGGATTGTCACATTTGTAGCTGCAATAGGAGGAATGATATCAGACATGCTTAAGAATAAGAATGCTCCACTCTCTGGGACGGGAAAGTAAAGTGATAAAGAGGGGAAGGACTGAGAGGTGCAGAAGCTTCAACATCTCTTTCTCTTTTCAGGGAGGTACAAGCAGAGCAAGATAAAGTGGATCTATCTTCTGTCTAGAGGATACAGAGACAACACAGCCTTGTAAATTAGAAGTGAAATGTTACCAGTGAGTGTGATGCTGCTATCTTTTGTGGTGTCTCTGCTGTTTGTACAGTTTCTGAAATGGCAGTGGATACGAAGACAATATCCTCCTGGACCAACTCCATACCCCTTCTTTGGAAACCTGCTGCAGATGAACTTCAGTGTTCATCATGAGCTCCTTAAAAAAGTAGGTATTTTTCAGGCAATTCATTAATGGACTTGTAAGCTCATTGCAAAGTAAGTGTGAGTGTTTGACACAGTCTTAGGGAGGGTTTTATTCTAAACTGTATGAATGTTAAAGCAGGTGGGGATCTTTAAAGTAGCTGTTTCTTGATAGCAACATTTCCATTTTATTATGAAACAAGTCATTAAATCTTGCTGTTTAAGACCAGGCTGGATGAGGCTCTGGCCAGCCTGATCTAGTGTGAGGTGTCCCTGCCCATGGCAGGGGGGTTGGAACTAGATGATCCTTGTGGTCCCTTCCAACCCTGACTATGAATCTATGAAATAATGCAGTACTGATGATAATATTCCTGTCTTGCATGTAGGAAAAAGATCTGCGCTAAAGCAGAGCCTTTAACTCTATGCAGTCTTTTGCATCTTTGTGGCTGTGGTTGCACTGATAGTTCCTAAACATCCCATGAAATAGCTTCTGGGTGCATATGTGTTTCCAGTGGAGAGAGGATAATTGTTTTAATACTTGTTCAACAGAATTCTCAAATGATCCTACAATATTTTTGTTTCCTGACATACAATTTGGTCAGACTTGAGCCTTCAGTCTGCTGGGTTTGACTGAGCTTTTAAGTAGCTGAATTAATGCAGTGTGTGCATACAGTTGTAATACACAGCTCTTCTAGAACGTTTATCTTAGTGCTTTACATTTCTCATACTTATGTAGTAATTATTTAACATTTAAATATATGAGTAACAGCACTTCCTTTTCACTCTCTGTTTCCAACCTCCCTTTTCCCTGGTTTCTTCTGAGTTGCTTATTTCAAGGCAAAGGAACATGATTGCATGACAGCAAATATAGCCAGCATGCCTGTAGTGTTTTCTTCTATTTCTGACCTCCCAAACCTGGAGACTAACATTGCTCATCCCAAGACTTCAAAAGCCATGAATTAGTCCTTCCAAAAATGAAATTAAACACCAATGTGTGAGCATGTGGGTATACATTTTTGCTGAGGGTGCAATCTGTTCCCTCTTCTTTGCTCCTAGGCACCAAAGCTTTGCTACACTTAGGGGACTCTGCAGATGGTTCACATAAAACTCATGAACAAATGTTTTATTCTTAAGAACATGTAAGAATTTATCTGCAGTGACTTCGCATTGTAGGACAGCCATTGACAGTGTCACAGGTACTGCCAGTATTGGCTGACTGACATTGTAGAAACATGTTCACCTTTCATAAATGAGGCTTTAGAGAGGAGGGGTTTGGAACACAAGCCCTATGAGGAGAGGCTGAGGGAGCTGGGGTTGCTTAGCCTGGAGAAGAGGAGACTCAGGGGTGACCTTATTGCTCTCTACAACTACCTGAAGGGAGGTTGTAGACAGGCAGATGTTGGTCTCTTCTCTCAGGCAGCCAGCACCACAACAAGAGGACACAGTCTCAGGCTGCACCAGGGGAGGTTTAGGCTGGATGTTAGGAAGAAGTTCTATACAGAGAGAGTGATTGCCCATTGGAATGGGCTGCCTGGGGAGGTGGTGGAGTCACCATCATTGGAAGTGTTCAGGAGGAGACTTGATGGGGTGCTTGGTGCCATGGTTTAGTTGTTTAGGTGGTGTTGGATTGGTTGATGGGTTGGACACGATGATCTTGAAGGTCTCTTCCAACCTGGTCTATTCTATTCTATTCTATTCTATTCTATTCTATTCTATTCTATTCTATTCTATTCTATTCTATTCTATTCTATTCTATGTAAGAATAGATTTGATGCTCTCTTCTCAAGGTCAGTCCCTCCTGGGGCATCTGCCCAAGGGAAAAGAGCTGATTCATCTTGTTTGATTTAAACATACTGGTTCTCACCTGTGTGGATCTGATGCTGCTTTGTTCTGCAGATGGCCAAAATTCATGGTAATGTCTTCACCCTCTGGCTTTCAAGTGTTCCTGCAGTTGTCCTGCAAGGATTTCAAGCAGTGAAGGAAGGTCTGACTGCCCATGCTGATGACGTTGCTGGAAGGCCAACGAGCGAGGGCTTTTATGTTTTGACTCGTGGAAATGGTAATTATTATCATCACAGATTCCTTTTATGGGTCCTAACCCTGGCTTAGGAAGCTGATTTAGAGCCTTAAAGTACTTGAAGTGGAAAAAAGGTTAATATTTTCATGATTATTTTTTTCCCTGAAACATCTCTTTAAAAAAATAATCTTTATTTATTGTATCAGAACACAAATGGCACAATTGTAAGAGTTTCTCTACAGGAGATAGGCAGCTGAACTAGAATAAGGCAAGAGGAATGCTGGCAAAGATGTGAAAAAGTGAAAAATGAGAAGCTTCTTTGACATATTAACAGTATAAATTAATTTTTAAAGCATTAACAGCTTAGTTCCTTATGATCCCAGGTGTTATGTTCTCCAATGGCTGGCTCTGGAAGCAACAGAGGCGTTTTGGACTTGTAACCATGAGGAAAATGGGAGTAGGGAAGAAAGACCAGGAGTACAGACTCCAAGAGGAGGCCTCTCACCTGGTGGAATACTTACACAAAACAAATGGTATGTGACTCAGAGTGCAGGTCAGCCTCTGCAGTGGGTGATTATGCTGAACAATGGTTCACCTGTAGCTTTTGAAACTATTTGACTAGAAAAAAGAATTCAAAGTGTGCACAGAGAGCTGAGTCCTGTAGCTCTGTGTCATACGATCTGCATGAGTCATCATTTCCTCACAGAAGTGCTCCATGTGAAACCCCACAGTGTGAACTTGGAGCTCAGACTTCACGGTGACTGTCTGTTAGTGTTGTTAACTACTCAGTCAGTTTTATATTACTTGTGGTCACAGAATCAGAGTAAGAGCCAACAATAACAAGTTGTCACAACACCCCATGCCCCTCTGCAGAAAAGGAAGTCAGGGCATGAAATGTTAAAAGCTTTGATCACAGCTGCACAGCTCTGCTCTGATACAGCTCTGCTTTGGCAAATGCAGTGGAAAAAGCTCACCTTGTATGGCTTGTGGTGAGGTGGGAAGGAAGTCTATTCAGATTGCACTGCTGAGCAGCAGGGCGGATCTCTAGGTATGCTCATCTACTCAGTTATCAGGTGTAAATTATATGAACAAAGACTAGAAGGAGGTTCTCTTCAGTTTAGCTGCTTATTCATACAATGTCCTAGCTGAACTTTTACTTTTAGTACTCTGCTTATTGCCAAGTGCAAGATCTGCTGATGCCAACCTTCAGTGAAGTCTGGTTAATTTCATAACTACTGCTGCTCATTCCATTGCCACCAGCAGGCTTGCCTGTTTTTAACCAACTGTATTTTTAGACATTTGAAGTGGCTTTTTACTTATGCCTTTCACCAACAAATTGCAATTTGCCATCTGGCAAGCTAATGCCATAAGTGTTTATAAAATGCTGTCAGGTCTCCTCAAGGTCCTGTATCTGGGTTGGGCCAGTCCCAGGCAGAAATACAGGCTGGGTGTTGAATAGGTTGAGTAGCTCTGAAGAAAGAGACTTGGGTGTACTGATTGATGAGAAGCTCACCATGAGCCAGCAGTGTGCTCACGCAGCCCAGAAGGCAAATTGCATCAAGAGGAGTGTAGCCAGCAGGTCAAGAGAGGTGATTCTTCCCCTTCACTCTGCTCTTGTGAGACCCACGCCTCCAATACTGTGTCTGGTTGTGGTGTCCCCATCGTAAGAAGGACATAGAGCTGTTGGAGTGAGGCCAGAGGAGAGCCACAAATATGATCCAAAGGCTCGAATACCTCTGCTATGAGGATAGGCTGAGGGAGCTGGGGTTGTTCAGCCTGGAGAAGAGAAGACTCCAGAGGGGTTTTGTAGCTGCCTTCCAATACCTGAGGATATCCTACAGAAAGGCTGGAGAGGGACTTTTCATAAGGCTGTCTAGTGACAGGACAAGAGGGAATGGTTTTAAGCTGAGTGAGAGTAGGTTTAGACTGGATCTCAGGAAGTTCTTCAGTACGAGTTTGGTGGGACTTGGGACCAGGCTGCCCAGGGAGGTTGTGGATGCCTCCTGCCTGGGTGTATACAAGGCCAGGCTGAATGAGGCCTTGAGCAGCTGAGTCTAGCTGAGAGGTACCCCTGCCCATGGTGGGGAGGTTGGAGTACATGATATCTAAGGTCCCTTCCAACCTAAGGCGGTCTCTGATTCTACGAAAAGCAGGAGCAGTAAGTGCTAATGGTGAGTGCTGTTCACTGTGTTGACAGGAAAACCTCTGGACCCCAAGATGCCTATTCTTTATACTGTCTCAAATGTGATTGCTTCTGTGATTTTTGGCCATCGCTTCTCGGAGGAAGATGAGAATTTTCACTGCTTGATTGACTCCGTTGATTATATAACAGCCTTTGGGAACAGCATCTGGTTTTTTGTGAGGAAATCTGTTTGTTTGTTTGTTTGCTTTATACAGATAGACAAGGGAAAAGGCAACTTGCTGGGTCCTTTTTATAACAAAAATATTAGTACACCTGGAACTGCTGGTGCATGCTTCAGAATAGTACTTCCAGATGCCCAGTTCAGAACTTGTTCTAATTTCTTTTGCTTCATCATAGCACAGAAATGTCCAGTGTCTGATGGACAGGGGTGGAAACACAGAGGCTTGTTACATGTTTAGGAGATGTACAAAGGATTATTTTTTGGGGGGGGAGAAGCACTACCTGTACAGCTCCGGTGTTTGAAACTACAACTGAAACTCAAAAGTAAAACATAGGTAACAACAGCAGAAAAGCTCTGAAATAGGCTTACCTTAAACTCTGTCTGACAAAGTGGGTTTCTTCACTATATGAAACTCTATATCAAGAGTAATAAGGGTCTTTACTGCTTCCTTCACTACTGTTTGCTAGCTCCACAGACACTTCAGTAGGGCAACTGTTTTGTGTAAAGGCAACATATGAAATTTTTTAATGGTAGCTTTTTCCTATAGCTTCTGGCAGCAGCACCTCTGTACCACCTCTGCATGTCCTTATGAGAATTCAGTAATATATGCTGGGAGTCATTCTCCATTAGCTACTGGATATTTGTCTCCATTCAGGACAGCAGCTCTTAACTTCACATCTAGTCCAGTGGACACAACAAGTTGCTATCTCGCTTCTGTGTGAAGCTGTCACTGCAGCTGCAAAAACAGTGGGAAGGATTGCCACAAACAAGGGCAGTTTTATCATTAACCAGTTATGAGTGGGAACCATGACACTATCTCTAGGCACAGAGTCCATGTACCAATGAACAGGGCAACATGCTTCTGCAGAACTTGCTGGAACTCACCCAGCTCTGTGTCTTGCATGACTTTCCACCATCTCTTACTAAATGGAAACTGCAGTTTCCATCTCCTAGAGAGCTGGAGCACTAATTTGATGCTTTTGGAGAAAATGGAACTACTTATGATGTTTTTCTCCCAGAAAATGCAGGTGGAATGATTGCTAAGCTATCTTCTAATCAGAGTAAACACAGGATCAACTATTTCCAAACTGTTCCCAGTAGGGATTTGTGTAAGCTGTTCTTTAAAACTCTTAATAGTGTGTCCACAGATAACAAAAACATTCAGGTCAAATATTTTGTTCTGTCCTGCTCTTCACAGTGCTTTCAAAGCAACATACAATCCTTTAATGATGATCTGTACTAATCTATTTCCCTGGGAAGCAGACACTTAGTTTTAAGCAAAATTATGCATTAGGAGCAAGAAGAAATACAAGCCAGGAATCAGAAGAGGTTTGTGGGAAGAGAAATCTTTGTAATGGAGCTGCCATTTAAATAGGGTGAGCCCAGGAGTTACAACCTAGTGTACAATTTGAGATGCAGTACTTCTGTAAACTGGAAGGACATGGTGAAATCTGTACAAGAGGGAAAAAGACAGGGAAATGGAGTAGAGGAATAGAATTGATGTGAAAAGCATTCTGTTTCTTTTCTGCTGAGGTGTGGTTTTATAATGCTATAAATGCAAGAATGTGAGCAGGTTTAGAACAACCAGCAATCAGCAGGGAATCCACATGGCTCGGTATTTCTACATTGTCAAACTGTTTTGCATATCACCCAGGTGTGATCTGTTCACTTCTTATCCATGAGAAGGTGTGTCTGAGTAAAACCCCCACTCATTCTTCAATAAGAAAATAAACCTGGGGTTGGATATTTCTGTTTTCAGTTAACATATGTGTCAAGGAAGTCAGCCTGGATCTGTTTTTGTAGTGAGGAGGTAGAAACAATATATGTGTTGGATACTCTGAGAACAGGGCAAATTTTTTATGAGGTCCTGAAGTGCAGCCTTGCAAAGAGCTGGGTTATAGGGGAACTTCATTTATTCTTTGTACATCAGAATGGAAAATGTATAACTTCAAACTAAGAGAAATTCTGCTCCAGGGAAAAATGGGACTAAGAAAGGATTTAATGAATCATGGGATGGGCACCATCTCTTCAAGGTAATGGGGAAGGTGCAGTCATCAGAATTTTTCATTTGCCTTTTTCCACTAGTGAAAAGCCTGTATCAGGGTTCACAGTCGCTTTGCTAATGTCAGTAAAACCACATATGTAAAATATCTCTTTTATAGATACATGAAATGTTTCCCTGGCTTTCGAGACGTTTCCTAGAACCAGTTAAAAGGGTCCTATCCTGTATAGATTTGGTGAATGCTCTATTAGCAAAGGAAGTGGAAAGCCACAAAGGAAAAAGAAAGTCAGATGAAAATCAAGATTTTATTGACTACTATTTGGATGTGATAGATAAGGTGAGTACTTCTGAACACTTCTTACGCTCCACTGCAACAAGAGACTTGAAGGGTTCCTTTGATTATGTCTAATACTAGTCCAGAAGTATACATTTCCTTCATAGAGAAGCTCATAGCTCATGAATTAAAAAAAAAAAAGAAATAAAGCTGACACCAAGTGATGGCAGGAGGAGGATAAAGTAATAACACAATCAGATTTACAGGTAGATTATCCACAACCACAATAATAACAGATCTTCATATTGTTAAGCTACAGCGAGACCTGACTGCTATGATGGGATTTGCAGCAGGAGTAGAAAGCACTTACAGTTAGTGACTTTGTCATGGCTGAAGAAGCAAAATATGTGTGTGTGTGAAAAGGATAAATGTACTGGAGGATATCAGAAAATGTCTTCATATTATTCAGCAGCTTTTATTTTCTAGGCTTTTTCATTCCAGTTTTTGTTTTTCATTTGGGATGGTATCAGTAAATACTCCTGTGGTGCAAAGTGGTTTGCTTCTTTTTTTGTTGTGTACCATGACTTGATCTTTCTGATTCTTTTCTGCAGACCAAAGGAGATGCAGATGCTACTTATGATGAAGAAAACTTGATCCAGACTATTTTTGACCTCTTTGTGGCAGGTAGTGAAACCACAGCCACCACCTTACGCTGGGCATTGCTCTTTATGGTGGTTTATCCTGACATTCAAGGTATGCACACCCAACCTTTTTAGATATTATCCATGTTCAAATAGTAGTGGAGCTTTTTCAAAGAGTAGTAGAGGAACTAATTACTAGGTTGTGAATCAGGTGAACTGCAGGTTATCTGTTTATTGCTGGATTCTTTCTAATATACAGGCCAACCATTATAACTTCCATTTTTAAGAGAACTCTACAGAATGTGGGGTCTCAGCAGATGGATGACTCTAATCTCACATAAGATAAATTACACCACTGCCCTTCCAACCACAATAATGATTAGACTTCAACTGAGGGCAAGGTTGGGTCTTCAAGTCATCCTTTTCAACCTGTGACTGCTGCCCTTTGATGTGCTCTTGGCTTCTCTGCAGCAGAGTACACTGGAAGGCTGCTAATATGCATGGCTATTCCATGAAGCTTAAAACTTCAAACATAGATATCTACCTGTAAATTAATATTAAAAAAAAAAGAAAAGAAAAGAAAAAGAAAAAGAAAAAAGATTGGGGTGAGTAGATTGAAACCAGGTGCTTTTAATAATGATGATATTCACAGAAGAAAGATACAGGCTGGCAGAGTTAAAGAGTGAAAAGGGAAAGTCAGAGTGTGCAGGATGGAAAGGATGGAAAGGTACACAAACCCCTTCAAAGGCCTGGTATTTCAGCCTGGTTGCCAGGCACAGCAGGAAGCTGGCAAGAAAATGGTGGAAGTGGTAAGGAGAAAGGCTCTCTCCCATTGTTCTTACCCAACAGCTCTTCAGGAGACCTAAAATATTAGACTGGATTGCACATTCTGAATTTTCACAACGTTCACCCTCTCAGGATATACAAAAAGAGTCTTAATATTCCTGATGACAGGGTCAGTCTAACTGCAGTGATAAAGGCTGTAGTATTAATTAGACCATTTTGGCTCGGAAATTAATCAGAAATTAGCATTTCAGCTCAGACTGTCAGTGAAAAATAGCCCTTCAGAAAAATGGATTTGTGTAAGTGCTTCTCAAGGCAGGCAATCATGGAATGGCAAACAGGCCATTCTGGAGCTGTAGTCCTGAGTGAAGAACAATCCTTGATCAATTGCTAAACTGGTGCCTTAATATGCAATCAATATTTAAATTTCCAGTTGATTCCCTGCTTCTGAAAAGAAATATTAACAAAAGTATTTTTATAAATTACCTCAGAACAGTACACAAAACAGGAACCTCAGTGTTCTTACAGAAGGGCTTTGTCTGCTACCATTAGTTTTCAGGTATTACATATGTATGCAACCTATAAAAAGCCTTCAGTGTCAAATTCTCTTCAGATCATCTACATGGGAATTTGAAGGCATTGTGATTTTAGAAAATAGCTTTTTCTTCTTGTTTGATGCCATTATTACTGCAAAAAGAAAGAGGAAGTAAATGGGCTGCATCAAAAAATGCATTGCCAGCAGATCCAGAGAGGGGATTCTGCTGCTTTGCTTTGGTGTGGCTTCACCTGGAGCACTGCATCCAGGTCTGGAGCCCTCAATATAGGAAGGACATGGACCTGATGGAGAGGGTCCAGAGCAGGGCCATGAAAAGGATCAGTGGGTTGGAGCACCTCTGCTACAACAACAGGCTGAGGGAGTTGGGGTGGTTCATTCTGGAGAAGAGGAGGCTCCAGGGAGACCTAATAGCAGCCTTCCAGTACCTGAGGGGGCTTACAAGAAGATTGGAGAGACACTGTTTACAAAGGCCTGCAGTGATAGGACAAGGGGCAATGGCATCAAACTAGAGAAGAGCAGATTTAGATTGGACGTTAGGAGCAAGTTCTTTACCATGAGGGTGGTGGAACACTGGAACAGGTTGCCCAGGGAGGTGGTTGTGGCCCCATCCCTGGACATATTCAAGGTGAGCCTCAGCAGGGCTCTGGGCAGCCTGATCTAGCTGAGGATGCCCCTGCTTACTGCAGGGGGTGATGGACTAGATGACCTTTGGAGGTCCCTTCCAACCCAGACCATTCCATGATTCTATGATTATGTGTGTAGAGTTTATATATTGTTTAATGTGCATTTAAAATTGAATATTCCTCCTTAGAGAAAGTCCAACAGGAGCTGGATGCTGTTCTGGGTCGATCTCATTTGATGTGCTATGAGGACAGAAAGAAGTTGCCCTACACAAACGCTGTGATTCACGAGATCCAGCGGTATGGTAACATCATCTTAATTGCACTCCCCAGGCAGAGCGTGAGGGACACACAGCTGCTGGGGTATCCTGTTCCAAAGGTACAAATATGCTGCCTGTTTGAATATCTGACATCTGGGATGCTTGTAAATGGTTTTAAAATGGATCTAATGTGACTTTTTAGACAACTGAAGCCACCTTAGCTAGCAATTCCCCAAACACACACAGACTTTTTGAAAGGTCCTTTTTATGTAATTGCTCATTTATCTGAAGAGCAATTGTGATTGAGAGCTGCTGATATCAGTAGGTCTCTGGACTAATTTGGAAAGGCTTTGGAGGTTTTTGCTCACTGGGATCGTGGACCCTTGCTGGTTATTGATTCTAGCAGCACCGCTAACCTGTGATTGTCTCTAAGTCTTTTCCTTTTGCAAGGAAATCATAGGATGGTCTGGGTTGGAAGGGACCTCCAAAGGTCATCTAGTCCAAACCCCCTCTGCAGTAAGCAGGGGTGACCTCAACTAGATCAGGCTGCCCAGAGCCCTGTTGAGACTCGCGTTGAGTATCTCCAGAAATGGGGCCTCAACCTGTTCCAGTGTTCCACCACCCTCATAGTAAAGCCTGCACATTGTCCTAAGTATTAGCAGGTTCTTAGATCATTATTTCTGTTGACAGAAAACTTGTGAGTGGTGACCTGAAGTAAACATTAATTTCCAGCAATCTCAGGCCTGTCCCATGCCAAAACTGTGCATCTGCTGGTGGACAGAGGCCATTCAAAAGTGGAATAGAAGTCTTCCTGAAAACCTTGCCATTTTGAAATTATTTTCATGCCACAAACTTTAAAATGCAGTAACTTTCAAATGTTGTAGTGGAACTAGAGCATTTCCAAGTTTTGTAACTGAACAAGACATTAGGCTTTGCTTTTAAATACTCACCCATTACTGCTTTTCATGTGGCTTGAGGTCCATGCCTTGTTTTTTATTGGACCTGCTCAGAGCAGGTCTAGTGTTGCAGAAAGCATCAAGCAGCAAAGAGAAAAATTAAACTGATACTCCTGAAATTCTGTTATTCCAAAGCTGAATATGTGCTAAAAAGACTTAGTGGCAAGGGGGGGGGAAGCACCACATTTTAACAATATGAACACTATAAAATTCTAACCATTTCTTTTACTGAACTTGTTGGCAGCGAGTAACAAAGGAGAGGGATTTGCAGCATTCTTAAAAGTTTCAACTTCTTATGAAATGCTTTAAAGTTTGACCTCATTTTTGAAAAAAAACCCAAACAAACCAAAAAACACCAAACAAACCCACCCCAAACACCAGTGTCTTTGAATTAGACATTTAAGTTCTTCGCTCCTTTGCCATTATTTGCCTATGTGATGAATAGGAATGATAAGACAGAACTGAAGCCACTGCTCCCTTTTTTTTTTCTCAGAACACCATCATTTTAGCAAATATTGACTCTGTTCTGACTGATCCTGCAAAATGGGAGACACCTGATCAGTTCAACCCAGGCCACTTTCTGGATAAGGATGGAAACTTTGTAAACAGAGAAGCGTTCTTACCATTTTCAGTAGGTATGTGCACTGAAACTGGGACTCATTTACTCCTTGTAGTAACATCTTAAGATCCAGTCATTCCCCAGCATAACTAGGAAGGCATCTACAAATAGGTATTTAAACACATTCCACTGTATTAAGGTTTTCCAGGAAGAGAGAAATCCAATTGTATGTGGAAAAGATAAAAAAGAGAAGGAATGACACAGAAAGAAGTTTCTCTTGGAAGACAGACAAGAAGGACATCGAGACACTTGAACGTGTCCAGAGAAGGGCAACAAGGCTGGGGAGAGGCCTTGAGCACAGCCCTATGAGGAGAGGCTGAGGGAGCTGGGATTGTTTAGCCTGGAGAAGAGAAGGCTCAGGGGTGACCTCATTGCCCTCTACAACTAGCTGAAAGGTGGTTGTAGCCAGGAAGGGGTTGGTCTCTTCTCCCAGGCAACCAGCACCAGAAGAACGGGACACAGTCTCAAGCTGTGCCAGGGGAGGTTTAGACTCAAAGTGAGAAGAAAGTTCTTCACTGAGAGAGTCATTCGCCATTGGAATGTGCTGCCCAGGGAGGTGGTGGAGTCACTGTCCCTGGAGGTGTTCAAGAGGAGATCGGACGTGGCACTTGGTGCCATGGTCTAGTCATGAGGTCGGTGGAGACAGGTTGGACTCGGTGATCCTTGGGGTCTCTTCCAACCTGAGTTATACTGTGATACTGTGATACTGTAATACTGAATCATTAAATGAGAGTTAGCTAAGGGAAAAAGGACAAAGTCTACAGAAAAGGAGCAGAAATCCTTTGTCTGATGGCCTTTTCTGTCTTTTCACAGGGCACCGTGTATGTATGGGGGAGCTGCTGGCAAGGATGGAGCTTTTTATTGTCTTCTCTACACTGTTACAGGCATTCAGGTTCACCCTGCCAGAGGGAGTGAAAGAAGTCAATACAAAGCTTGTTTTTGGGAGCACAATGAAACCACATCCCTACCAGCTCTGTGCCATTCCTCGGTAGGAAATGGTGCCCCATAGATTCAGGGAAGGCTCTGCAAGATTGTTTCTGTATGTGAATGTCTTCTTGCATGCCTTAAGGTTTTTGTTTTCCCCTTAATTTGGTTAGTCACTACCCTGAAGGATGCTGTTCGGGATTGTACTTTCAAAGAGTTAATCTTCTGTTCTTGTTTTCTGTATGGAAAATCTTGGTAAATTTCTCCTGATGCATGACAAATAAAGACATTGAGGCAAGAATTACAATTGGGCCTTATTTATTGCTAGCTGGAAAGGAGATTTATGAAGAAAGATCTTGAAGCAATGTCTATAAATCAAAAGTCTTGTGATTAAAGATCTGTTCATTCTTTCTCATAAGGCACAGTTGCATTTGAAGAGAGAGACTTAAAGTCCTTTCAGTCTGTACCAGGATATTAATTGAGTGCAAGAGTTAAAAGAAGCTCTTGGAGGAAGCTTTCTAGAGAGGCAGATAATATGATCTGAGACTATCCAAGTTGTGCAAGTTGTCATTGACACCTGGCAGGACATTTCAGTGTTCCAGCCACTAAAACAGCCCTTCAGAGGAAAAGAGAGGAGTGGCTTTGTTAGCCAGTTTTTCATACAGACAAGGAGCAAGGACTGGAAGACAAATGACAGCAGGGAGAAGACAAAGTGATGATAAATTGCTCTTTTTCATGAGCTCCCTGGTTGACAGCAACATGAGATGTCTTTTTCATGACAGGTAATCTTCTGGTATTGCTTGCTCCAGATCCTCCAGTAATTTATTCAGCTTCATTTATCCTTTCAGTTCTTTAGAGGGTTCTTTATCACAGTTAGCTGACTTCACCTGTCAGCATAAATTAGCATATCACACCCAGCAGAAGATCTGACCCCATTGAAGACTTCCTGAAGCCTTTTATGACCATGGTGCTTAAGGACTTGGCAAAAGTGGATATTCAACATTATGCTGGTTTGGTTACTGACAGTTAACAAGGGAATATTGTTGTTTTGACAGCATTAGGAGTATGTTGTTCCTGTGTGACATACAAAGTGAATACTGTGTGCCAGTACAGGAAGGATTGTTTTTATGCACTGATTAGCTGATAGTGCTGTCTCTGGCTCTGAGGTCACTATCAGCTGTATTTTTTTCCAGCTGCCTTTGCCAACCTTGTGTTTTAAAGCACCCCAGTCTAAGAGGCAGGGATGTGTGAATCCTGCATGCAGGACTGATTGCTAGTTTCTTCACCTCCAGGATTATTGTTATGGAGTAGTTCAACCCTTTACACAGCTGTGGGCTGGACTGCAGTGTGTCATTGGCTGGGCTTGATGATTTTAGAGGTTTTATTGAGGTCTATTCCAGCCCCAGAAATTCTGTGATTCTCTTCAGACAGGTGAGTGATTGGTGTCAAGTCCCCTCCATGTTGGAACTGCAAGTATACCCCTGACAGCAGTTTCACAATGGTAAGGGGGTGCTTCATATGCCTCCACCTGGACAGCAGGAGGAGAGGCAATGATCACAGCAGTTCCTTGTCTCTAGTACCAAAGTGTAAAATCACTTATCCTAAAGCATATCTGGTAGCTAGCACTGAAGTAATGCTGCTGTTGGCTGCATTTAGATTTATGAAGAAAACAAAGCCTCATCAACCTCATAAATACGTTTTCCATCAAAAAAGTAAAATGAATCCTATGTCTCAGATCTAAAACAACCCACAGTCATCTTCCTTTTCTAGTATAAGAGAACCATACTCAAGGCTAGTTCTGGCTGCACCACTGGTTAAGTTATCTATTGAGCTCAAACAAAAGTAAGGTTTGAAACTATTGAGTGCCAACAAATGCATTTTTTTCCCACCTGAGCAACACTGGTTCCTTCCAGAACCTCTTGCCTTCTCTTCTTCCCCATGTTTGTCTCACCTCTCCAAACTGTTCCATTATGTTTACAGCCTGTACCATCTTTTCAATTGAGCTAATTTTTGCATCTGTCCTAATTATTTTTTCTTTCTCTTCACTTCTGTTCTTGAACTGAGACTGACCCTGAACTATTTATCCATCAGAAGGTTTCATTCGAGTTCACAAGTTAGTAGAGAGAGTAAGGTCATCTGCACTGTTCTAGAAGGACTGCTACAAGTGGATAAAAGTACAGTTTTGAGCCCAGCCTGTAGATGAGTTATTAGGGGTCACTTGTGAATTAATGAGATTTTATTTTCAGGTTCTTTTTCATATGCCTTGGATATTTGAGCCTTAAGGATCTGAGTAGATTACAAAATATTCCTAGATAAACTGGAATGTAATCCTGCAGTCACCTAACATGAGATGAAAACATACCTGCATACTCTTACACTGTAATAATCTGTGGTAAGTGTCTGTTCATACTCTCCAGGGGAAGCTACACGTGCTAGATTAAATGCAAACCCTTCAGAGCATCAGCTTTGAAATGTGCTCCACAGGAAGCTCTGATCCTCTTCTAGAAAGTGCAAAGTGCTGTCTTAGGGAGGAAAGTGAAATATCACTATTTCAACTCTCTTTGTGCCTTTTCTAGGGCTAAGAGGAAAACCTTGGAAAGAAGTAATCTAAACCACAATAAACCACTACAAGTGGATTTCAGTGCCACTTCCCTCATTGTGTTTTCTGGTGCCTGCTGAGGAGAGGGCAGCCAGCTGAACTTACTACAAAAACCAAGGTGGCTTTGTCTTTCTGCTTCCAGGAGCTGCTGCTATTTGTCTTTCAGAGGACCAAGCACACTTTGTGTATGCTGCAGTGAATCCAGGTAGGACTGAAGTACCTGTGGTAACTGCCAAACATGTATGAAACTGGCTGATATATACACAAAATGGCTCAAATATATCTACGGTCTCTTCGCTATTTGCCTCCAGAGGGAGCTCTGGCCAATTTCTTTGAACGTGGTAGAGCATTTCATTCTGAAATGAAGCATAAAAAGAATCTTATGAGGGGGAGAACATGTCTTTAACTCCTTCCGTCTCCTAATGTAGCTGCTTGCTTGTTTAGTCCCTTTCTATTTAATGTGCTTTTATTCTTCACAGCAGTGCCTCCAACTCCCCACCATTCATTTTCTTCCTCATACAATGCCATCCATCTCCTGTAAGTTTTGCTTTGGATATCTTCTACATCTGTGCTGTTTGCTGTTCTTTCTTATGATTTCCTCACTGAAATCCATCTTCACCTATTCTTCTCGTTTCACTCCCATCTTTTGTAACACATATTTGGCACAGGTTCCTCATTCTAGCACCTTCCATCTTCTTTCTTATTCTCTTTTCTATTCTTTTCCTGATTTTACTCCCTTTCCTATGCTGTGCAGTTGTTTGTCTTTCCCTGCATATAGTTTATTTTCAGATTCTTTCCCTCTATAGAGTTTCTTAAATGTCATGCAGAATATCTATAGCTACATTCCCTAACAGCACCGCTTTGTATGCATTAAGATAAAAAGCTTATGATGACAGCGTGGATTGCAGTCACTTCACCTCCACAAGCTGAACATACAGAGGAATAATCTCATTGTTGAAGAAAGCAGCCTGAGGCTTTACTGTCACTAACAGCAGTAAGAAAATACCATTTTGAAAAATGACTAATTGTCAGAAAACTGTAAAAAAATAATAAATCAAGTGGGTAAGTGCCAGCTTTCCCCTTCCTCTCTCTGCTGGGTTGCTAATAGCCTTGTCAGCTGCATTCACTTTATTGTTAAAATGTGGTTAGCTCTGGAGACCGTACTCTGCATCACAGTATCACCATTTCTGAACACAAACCAAAAATTACTCAGTCCTTGTTTCCTGGCTTTCTGAAACCCAACCCATGCTCCCAGGATCTCCCACATCCCTGGTCCCCACAGCTGTTGCTTCATCATTTAGGAAACCTGTTGCATTGGGAGTGGTTTGGTTGCATGCTGCAATGCCTGGATTCTGATAAAAGGCTTGAAGACGTTTACTGCTTGAAAAAATCATCACTGGGAGTGAGTTATTGCGTTTAATGAACATGGTCCAAGGAACTGTGTAATCTTAAAGAAGTATCTGGGAAAAATTAAGTGTACCCCAATGTTTCAGAGTTCCACACTTGAAAATCTGGCAGAAACAAAGCTAGCCCTGGATAAAGTGGAGATCTAAGATGGATATTGGAATTTAAGTTGAATTTTTGTTGTCTGCCATAGAAATACAATGTTAAAACTTCTATAATCTATTTAAGTCCTAGATCGTTACTCGGTGGAGAGAAGGGTGGGAATTTAATGTGGTTCCTTAGGAAGAGGGAGGCAATGCTGTGTGAACATGAGATACAGAAAAAGTCCATCCTAGTCCAAAGAAAAATTGTGTCATTGACCAGTGTGAAGGAGGAAGGCAGAGGAGTGTGCTGGTGCTCACACTGTGCTAGGGAAGCCATTTTAGGAGCCAGCCAGGCTGGAGAGAAGGCTGCGGCTGCCATATTGAGTGGGCAGCAGGGAGGCAACCAAGCTGTCATGGGCAAATGTTGCAGAAAGGCCTGGGAAACAGCAGCTGACCTAGTGCCTGGAAACAACCTGAGGGGAAGGCAGGCTGCAGTGGAATGGGTTCTGCAGCTGTGCCACACCAGCCATTCAGAGGGAATCATGCCTGCCCTTACACAGCAGCTACCCACAATGGCCACCTCACATGGGATGGAGGCGGGCTGGGCTGGGCTGGGGGGATGCCTCCTGGCTGGGCTCAGGGGATGCCTCCCTTCTCCGGCATGGTGATGTCAACCTTCTTTGGTTCTGTTTCCTGCCTTTTTATTTCTTCCTGACTGCACCTGCCCCTTTGGTGTGCTCTCATCTTCGAGACAGAAGGAGGACATGACTGCTGCCAGGGTAAGGCCTTGGCATCGTGGAGGAAACAGAGAGCCAAAGTCTGGGAAAAAAACCAAAACCAAACAGGAAATCTTCCTTCTCCCTCAAGGAAACACCACCAGGAAAAAATTGTAAAGCCTCTTGAAATGGCCAGAGCATGAGAGAGGAGACATAGATCCCATATTAGGAGAACTCAGGAGAAATGAAAGCAAAGGAATAAGGCAGTGTTTCAGGCTGGTGATGTTAAGACTATGCCGAAGGATGTGAGTGAGTCCAACAAGGCATTGAAGGGTATCTGAATAGCTGTGTTTGTGAGAAATTACTGACAATGTGAAAACTCAAGTCTGCAAAGCTAAAGAAAGAAGAAAAGAGCTCCTGTTGTGAGGCTGTAGCAGTGAAAGACCCAGGCCTTAACCTCTTCACTTCCCCATGGGAAAAAAAGTTCAATGGAAAAAAAGAAAAAAAAAACCAGCATTTTCCTGTTGAAAGCAATTTAGTTGTAAAATCTTTGTGTATTTAAGAGGCCAGAGAATGACTACATTGATTCAAAATGAAAAATTCTGGTCATAGGGTGAATTGCAAATAGATTTTAGTGAAATTACACTAGATACAGAGCAGGAAAAACTTACCAGAATTTGTTTCTAAAGGGATTCCCCCCCCCCCCCCCCCCCCAGTTCAATGAGAAGGCTAAATTAAAACTGAGTGCCTTGAAAAATAACCCTTTTGTAGTAAACAAAGAAAGCTTTAGTAGAAACACAGGACCATGCCTGTTGTGGTTAATACACATCAATAAGTTATGCTTTAGTGGTAATGAAGTTCAGTGCTTGGAGGCTAACTGACTTGGAGGTCTGGAAACTGTGGGCTGGTAAACTCTGGGCTGCTCATAAGGGTGTTTCGTGATCCAGAACCACAAATCCTGTGAAATGGTTTCTGTCCCAAAGGCAGGGCACTTGAAAGAGGCATGCTGCTGCACAAGTCATCCTGGCAGGTTTTGAGAAAATTAGTGAAAACATGTTTCTTTTACAAGTATTCTACTCTCAGAGTATGGATGCTTTCCACAGAGCAGCATTTCAATCTAGGTCTGTAACACAGAGCCACAATTGATATAGTTATGTGGTGCCCAGGATCCTTTGCACATGGTTTTCACGGTCTAATTGCAGACCTGTATCATAGTATCATCAGTCAGGGTTGGAAGGGACCACAAGGATCATCTAGTTTCAACCCCCCTGCCATGGGCAGGGACACCCCACACTGTAAATGCCCCTGCTGTTAGGCTTATACTTCCTATGTGTGCTGAGGCTTGGCGAAGAGCCTTGGCTATAATCTACGTTTATTCTTCAGGTATGACACATGCATGTCATGACTAGTTCTTGCTGGGGCCCTTAGTTCTGCTTGTAGCTCAAGATTCCCAATAGGTTTTTCCCATGTGTTTGTTTTGTTATGTTTAATCTGTTTCCATACAAGATGTACTTTCTGTATGCATATGCTTTATTTATCTGGCAAGTTTTCTGATGACTACTCAAAATTTCCTTTAGGGCATCCACATGTATGTCAAGATTGAAAGGGGAAATTCAGAGGTAGGCAAAACCCTCAGAGAAGTTAACAATTGCAAAGAGGTTAGGAAAAGAACAAGTTCTATATTAAACCAGTTACATCTTCAATTGAACTTGAAAGCCTAAGAGATTTTGCTCTTTGTATTAAACATTAAATACTCGTATATCCATCCTAAGAGAAATGTGGGCTTTTATCAGCCTTGCCATTAGTGGATATACTGGATTTAATACCCACTTACATTTCTGTGCTTAAGTTGTATGTATGGCTATTGCTTTTGTAAAAGCATTCATGAAACATTTGTAGGAGCACATACCATCCACATTTCCCACCCCCCGCCCCCAGGTTAGATGGAGAGTTTACATGTAGATATATGTGTCTCCGTTGTGCAGAAAATGTTTGCCCTAGTCTTTTAAGACACCATCCCTGTAAATCCTTTGGTCCATAGTTGATGAATATAATATGGATTAGAAGAAGGAGAGGGACGTGCATCTGTTAAATGTGTTTGAGCATGAATGTAATGAGCAGGAACAAAAGGAGTGGCTGATAATAAAGAGGGAGGGTTAGGGGCGGGGAAGAGTTATTATATGAAATTTAAACACTTATGAAAAAACTGGCTGAGCAACCAGCCTTGGTACCTTCAGTAGCCTATTTTCAATAAAGGCAGACATTAAAATGTTGACAATAGGTGAAGTGCTTATAGCCTTAGCTGTGTTTCTTTTTGTTACACAGTTTTTAAAGTTGCAACGACTACGGAGACGGCTTCCTCCTGGACCAATCCCTTTCCCAGTATTTGGGACCTTGATACAGCTGAACTTTCAGTTTAATCGTGATCTCCTCATGAAGGTATTTATTTTCAGATACTCCTAATTGTTTAAAAATCTTTCTTATTTTTCCCATTCCTCATGTTCTTTGCTATTTTAAAACATCCTCTCCCCAAACCACATTGGTAACATACTGTGCTTGTTAACTAGCTGCTGTGATGCTGCACTAAGTTTGGTTGGGAACTGCTGGTTTGGTTGGCAAAAGAAGGAAAAATTATTGCGGCATAGCTGCCAAGCTAATAAACCTGGTACTGGAAGTTCTGAATGCATAGAAATCATCCTGAAACTTTAACTTACCCACCTTTTAACAGTGAATTTGACAAACATGAAACTTGATATCCTTCCATTGCCCCTTACTGTTAACTATGACAAATTCATGTGAAACTTGATATAATTTAGGACTAAATGTCATTAGGGGTAATGGATAAGATTTGCAGTTTGGGAAAAGAATTACTGTGTAAAAATAAATCACTTTCACAGCACAGAGTTTTAGCTTTCTGAGCTCTGGCACTCTCTAGCTTGAGCAGTAAACAGATGCTTAAGGTGCCCTATGGGTGTATACATTTATTTGTATTGACAGCATCAGAAAATACTACATGAACCTTGTCTTAAGTGTTTTTTGAGGAGTACATCTGCACACAAGGCTACCTCTCTCTCATTCTTTTAGTTCTTGCAGTGCTTTCAGAATTCTTAGTAGACAGCCCCAGTGGCTTCTCTCAATGGCTTGGACAAGGCACACCAATTATTCCAACCAAAAGGCATATTCAGGCAGGAAGCAAAGCACACTGCAAGACAGAATGGTCTTACTTGGATTCTAGTATCTAATTATCCAAATGGGTAGGGGAAAGGAGGAAAATAACTGGCCTAGTCTCTACAAGTTGCTTACCCCTCTGACATTTCTGTGTTCCTTCTGCAATACTTTACCAGTACAATTGATAGAAACCCTATTGAAAGAAATTCATGTGCAGAAAACACCCTTTATCACATGAGCCATTGCAAACTGAGCCTTAGCTTATATACTTACTATAAAAGACACCTAATATTTCCTGGGTTAGATATGTGGCACTGAAAAGCTGGAATATTCACTTGTTTCCAACAGTGAATGCTGGAAAAGACATTTGTGCTTCTTACAGATAATTTCAGTCTTGTGAGAAAGATGGAGAACACCATTTCACCCCAGGGCTGGTCCTGTAATCAGTGTGAAAGCAGGTTCATCCTTGTTTGCAACATGTGGGATGTCATCTGTGCTTTCTTGGCTTCTCTCCCATCTGCAGCTGGCAAAAATTCATGGCAACATATTCACCTTATGGTTTGGATGGGCCCCAGTGATCGTACTGAATGGATATCAAGCCGTTAAGGACGGTATGACTATGCACCCTGAAGATGTTTCTGGGAGGTTAGTGTCTCCTTTCTTCAGAGCCATGGCCAAAGGAAAAGGTGAGAATTTCTTGCCACAAACATTGCACAAAATGATCATCTTGACAAACTGCAGTTCTTTTGTACCTTGCAATCGTTGCAGGGTACCTTGCAGGGTTTGACAATGAGAAATGATGGTCAGGTGAACTGCAAAGTAGAGATGGGTGAAGTAGCCTTGGACAGTAGTAGGAGGAAAGCCCAGCAAAACAAAAAGTGATTCATAGTGCCTTGTGTAAAATATTAAGTGGAGCAGATTCAGAGATGATGAAATGAGGCAGTAGTAGGTTGTGACACAGAGAAGCAGAGCAAGGGCAGGAACTGGCATCATTCCTTATGCTGGACCTCCTGTCTCCAACCATTACATTGTCTGTTGAAAAGTGAGCTTGGTGGTGAGAATCTTCTTCCTATGCCCTTCTTTTTGTGAACGTTTTCTTAGTGACACAGTTTCATCTAGAGGATCAGTGCAGTTCTGTTTCAACCTTGCTGTATATTGGTATGTCCCCAACCATATTGGAGATCCCCAAACTCCTAATTTCCACAAACACACCCACTATGAAACAACTTGTATTTTATTTGGGGCCTCAGCTTTTTCTAAGAAAAGCTCATTCCTTTCTCATTTGAATTTGTTTCAGTCATTGGTGACTCTTATACTACACTAAAGGTCCTGTTAGTGTATGATGTTTATGTCTCCTGAAGATATTTGTCCCAAAGCCCAAGTTTTGAACTTTTCTTCCTGACTGTGGACAGTCAGAAATCTTTCCCCTTTTACCTTCATGAGAATCATTACCCTGCTCAGGTGAGGTCCAAGCACAGAAGAGAGTGGGAGACAAGCACTTCAGAAAGTGCCTAGAGAAGCAGCTATCAAGCTTTCTGAAATAACTGGTTGTCTTGGATCAAGCTTAATCCTGCAAGTCATCTTATTAGCAAGTTGAGTTTGTCCATTTTAGCCCTGCCTATATGCTTGCAGGCCACAGCTGTTCCTTTGTGTCTTTATGTTCATAAGCAATGTAATAGTCTTTGTCTGTAATAAGTACTAGCAGGATAAAGAGCTCTTCCTTGAATGGATGCAGGGATTATGCTGGCCACGGGTCACACCTGGAAGCAGCAGAGAAGGTTTGCACTGAGGACTCTACGCACCCTTGGTCTGGGGAAAAGAGGTCTAGAGCACCGAGTTCAGGAGGAGGCTTGCTACCTGGTAGACTTCTTTGCAAGTGTGAAAGGTACCTCTGCAATAAGTACTGATTCAGTTTTCTCATTAGTCTGATGTCTTTAGCACATGAGTTTTCGGTCCTGCTCTGAAATCAAGGGCAGCTTTGTTCCACAAGAGGGTGATGGTGGTCTTCTGTGCCTCAAGGGCATGTTGCCTCAGTTTAAGAAGGACATTAAGACACTTGAACGTGTCCAGAGAAGGGCAACAAGGCTGGGGAGAGGCCTTGAGCACAAGCCCTATGAGGAGAGGCTGAGGGAGCTGGGGTTGTTTAGCCTGGAGAAGAGGAGGCTCAGGGGTGACCTCATGGCCCTCTACAACTAGCTGAAAGGTGGTTGTAGCCAGGAGAGGGTTGGTCTCTTCTCCCAGGCAACCAGCACCAGAACAAGTGGACACAGTCTCAGGCTGTGCCAGGGGAAGTTTAGGCTCGAGGTGAGGAGAAAGTTCTTCACAGAGAGAGTCATTAGTCATTGGAATGCGCTGCCCAGGGAGGTGGTGGAGTCACCATCCCTCGAGGTGTTCAAGAGGGGATTGGACGTGGCGCTTGGTGCCATGGTCTAGTCACGGGGTTTGTGGAGACAGGTTGGACTCGATGATCCTCGAGGTCTCTTCCAACCTTGGCGATACTGTGGTACTGTGACAATTCATCAGCATTGATAAAGCATCCATATCTTTATGCACTAGAGTCATAGAATTGCCAGGCTTGGAAGGGACCTCAAGGATCACCTAGTTCCAATCCCCCTGCCATGGCAGGGGCACCTCACACTAGATCAGGTTGCTCAGAACCACATCCAGCCTGGCCTTAAAACCCTCCAGGGATGAGGTTTCTGCCACCTCTCTGGGCAACCTCTTCTAGTGTCACCACCCTTATGGTGAAGAACTTCTTCCAGACATCCAAACTGAAGCTACCCATTTGTATTTTTGTTCCATTCCCCCTAGTCCTATCATTACCTGACACCCTGGAGAGGTGCACCAGCCCCCTAATCATCCTCCTGGCCCTTCTTTGGACACGCTCCAGCATGTCCAGATCCTCCCAGTACTCCAGGTGGGGTCTCACCAGAGCAGAGTAGAGGGGGAAAATCACTTCCCTCAGCATGCTGGCTATGCTTCTCTTGATGCAGCCCAGGATGTGATTGGCTTTCTGGGCTGCAAGTGCACACTGGTGGAGAGTCCTGTAAAGCCATCTGCATACACTCTTTAAAGTAGTGACTAGAATATTGTCTTTGTTGCAACACTTTAGCCTGATCAACCCATTTAGAAGCATGTGAGTTGAATTTCTCAATAGTGATCATTATGCAAAGGCACAGTAAATCAGGACATGCTGCAGCTAGCCATTGTAGCAGGTGAAAGTAATTAAATCTACTCCAATCCCATGGATTAAGAATTAGGAGACACTGAGCTGTGACCATGTGTGAAGTAAAAAAAAAACAAAAGTGGAGAAGAGTAAATTGTGCACTGGGGGTTGGGCAGTTGCATTGTTATAGTCATTTACTCTGGAGTCACAAAATATTTTTGTTTGGGTTAGGTTTTCACGTAATTGCTGTAAAATTAATGACTGTATTGTTGACACAAGAGGTTGAAATGCCCTTTTGTCTTACTTGAGGCTCTGCACTTCTAGGGAAGTCAGAGAAAATATACTAGCCTTGCATGTATTTATGTCCTTGCTGAATTAGGCTGCCTCTTTCCTTACTGTTCTCCTCTCAAGATTCCCTTTGACTGCAGTGCTCTCAATCATTCCCATGCTTGAGACATGTTTCGAAGTTTCCAGCCAGTGAATGTGCATAGATATTTATTTTTTTTGGGTCCTTCTTACCTGTAAATTTGCCAAATATTTTACACATCTGGCTTTTCTTTAGGGATTGTGAGACTGATTCCTCACAACTATGGTGCAGCTTGATACTAGAATTTAGTAAGAAGATTGCTGCATCTCTGAGATGCAATGCTCTCTTGAAAGTTCTTTGGGTAGCCTCTAATTTCCTTTCACTAAAGCAGGGAGGAGACATTAACAGTGACATTCACCCTTGTGTTTGCAGGCAAACCCCTGGATCCTTCTTTCCCTCTGGTTCATTCTGTCTCAAATGTAATCTGTGCTGTTGTGTTTGGACATCGCTTCTCCAGAGACGACGAAACCTTCCATGAAGTGATTAGAGCCATGGAGCGCCTGTTCAAGTTTGGGGGCAGCTTTTTTCATCACGTAAGGAAACGATCTGTTGTCTTCTGAATAAGGCAGAACGTGAAAAGTGCAGTCTGGCTATAGCCAGCCTTTGCTTCGGGCTGTGGCAACAACTGCACGTCCTAGTGAGGACGGTTTGCAAGGGCTTTGCTGCCTCTTCCTTCCTGGTACTCTCCACTGGAGGGCAGGATTTCACTTTTTAAACGTTTGAACACAGTTCCTTGCAATCGAATACGTGACTAATTGAACGGTAGAATCCAGTTAATTCTAACTATAATCATTCTAATTTGGGTTGTGGTTGAGCCCAAAGCCTGTGGAACTCTGGATCTTACCATCAGCACGGCTAGAAATTACAGCGTACTCTTTAACAACTTGAAACCATAACCATAGTCTTTGTCAGAATATTTTACTAATGATGCCAAACCCACACGCTCACATGAGGTTTACCTTCTCTTTTTAGTAGGCCTAAAGTGCATTTTCTAGTGGTAGAGAGTTGTGATACCCCTTGTGTGTCACTTCTGCAGCTGTATGAAATCTTCCCCTGGCTTATGTGCCGTCTCCCTGGTCCTCATAAGAAGGTATTGTCTTGCTATGATGTCCTGAGCTCTTTTACAAGGAGGGAGATCAGCATGCACACAGAGCGTGGGACACCAGATGAACCTCAGGATTTCATTGACTTTTACTTGGACCACATAGAAAAAGTAAGTATTTGTTCTGCCTCATTACACATTGGTGGGAAATAAGGTGAAAGAGACCATTAACTGGTCTCTTAACACTGCAACAGGCTGCCCAGAGAAACTGTGGTGTCACCTTCTCTGGAGACATCCAAAACCTTCCTCCGAGGCACTTGAAATGAGATATCTAGGTGGAGAGGGAGGGTGGTAGTCCACTTTTACAGCCCCTGGAGAAGTGGGCAGTGGTGCTGCTCCCAGGTGGCAGCACTTCCCTGCTGGGACAGCTGGTGGCCCTGCTCCTGTGGTATGTGATGGTTGCACTGCAACATTGCTAAGCTTCAGGCACCCATCCTGCACCTCCTGGCACAGTCAAAATGGGTCTACTGTCATGGATCACTGCCTGCCTGGCCTCCCTTGCATTGATTTGTTCTCTACAACTACCTGAAGGGAGGTTGCAGCCAGGTGGGGGTTGGTCTCTTCTCCCAGGTGGCCAGCACCGGAACAAGAGGACACAGTCTCAAGATGTGCCAGGGAAGGCTTAGGCTGGATGTTAGGAAGAAGTTCTTCATAGAAAGAGTGATTGGCCATTGGAATGGGCTGCCCAGGGAGGTGGTGGAGTCACCATCACTGGAGGTGTTTAGGAAGAGACTGGATGGGGTGCTTGGTGTCATGGTTTAGTCACTTAGATAGTGTTGGGTGATAGGTTGGACTTGATGATCTCAGAGGTCTCTTCCAACCTGGTTAATTCTATTATATTCTATTGTATTGGCTCAACTGCTGTGCTCAGCCACACTGAAGAGATCTACACCCAGGGAAGAGTGTCTGTTAGCTATTTCTGTCAGCCAGCTCTCGAGTCTTTCAGCATGTGTCTGATGAATACTTGATAGTGCTTGACTTTTCTATTACTGTGGGGACCAAAATAAACCCTCTTGTGGAACTCCAAGTATATTGTAACTATGTAACTGTCATTGTTGTCCAAGCTGGCAATTTTACCAGAGAGTCTACTCAGATCTCCTTGCCAATGCAATTTTTCTGTATTGTAATAAACAGCATTAATTTGTATTTCTAGCTGGTAAGTCTTTTTCAGCTGATTCCCATATCAGCTGCTGTATTTTTGTGTCCAGGGTGTATGTCATCCTAACAAACTTCTAGTTCCTTGGATCTGCTTGTTTCGAACCTTTTATACTAGCACAACACTAACATGCCTGGCCTTCCAAAGTGTTTAACTGCCTCTGAAGCTTTTCACTGCTGTTCCAAGTTCTATGAGACTTGGACATCGGTGGACCAGAAACTGTTTCAGCAACATTTACTTAGGAAACATTCTAAGTGTCCCACTATTTGCACAAGTAAGCCAGCAATGATTTTCTGTGGAGATTATGTGGTTTATCTTCATGATTAAGAATGGAGTTGACATGCCTTGTCCATTTGTGAAACATTAGCTTTTTGTGTCATCTTTGGTGTCTGATACTCTTTTTCACTCTCTGTAGGTGGTCTACCTACACTACAGTTTGGAACAGTGATAAAACCACATTTAAAGGTATTCTGGTTTTTCCAATTTTCATCTATAAGCCTCTACTTTATCTTATCATTTACAGTCCAAAGATGAACCCAGGTCTACATACAATGAAGACAATATGGTTTATTCTATAAATGACCTTTTCTTGGGTGGATCAGAGACAACAAGCACTACTTTGAACTGGGGCCTGCTCTACATGGTGGCAAACCCAGACATCCAAGGTGAGTGATTAAGCATGCCACAAATATCTCTAATACAACAGATGATCCAAGACATAATGTTTCCATAGATCAGAGACTATTCCTAAACACTGATATATGGCTGGTAGACCTGTGCTGGGCAACATTGGTAGATCCAGAGTGTTGCATACAGACTCTTACAACACTCACAAGCATAGGGCAGTTCCCAGAAGGAATTAACAGTCTGGGAAGTATGCCCATGTAGAGGAGGTTGTGGATGGTTGAAATGGAGGGGTTGAGGTCTTTGAGAAAATTAAGATTATGGTAGGGTGGTCAATAGGGTAAGAGGACTGGAGTGGCTGTTTGGGAAGCCAGAGGGTTTGCTTGCATAATCCTTGAAGGAACAGGGGTCAGCAATTGGTGAGGTGCTGATAGTACTCCAAGATTCTGTCTTAGTCATAAACATGACTGGTGGCTGAGAATAACTGAGCAGAAACTGATGTGTGATGGTAGGGATGTCATTCTAGAAAGTTACTTTGATTCTGCTTTGTGCTAGCTGAGTTTCAGTGATGGGGTTACAGGGACACCTACCCTTCTTTGTGCTCTGTAGGTCAGAGAGGTAGTAAAGATAATCACCTGAAGGTCAGTTGGCAGCTTTGACATTATTTCTGTCCATCAGTCCATTTATGATCCCAAGGTATCAGGGTGAATAAATTAACTCTGTGATGTATTTCAGTTTCTTACAACAGAAATTATTCCACTTGGCAGTGGAATTTGATGGCTCAACAGCTATATCCACATGTATTTAAGAAGTTTATTTTTAAGTCTAACTTTGAATACCTGTCAAACACTTTCATAGACCACTGAATGAAAACCAAAGACAGCACAATCTCTTATGGTGGATAACAGAAATCTCATTGTTAGATAGCAGCATATATGCAAGTGACCACAGAAGAACAGGATTTGAAATGGAGGGAGCAGATGAAGATAAGAAAAAATTGCTCAACTTGTGGCTATCAGACAAGCAGATCTATTTAATCCCATGTAATTGCATGTTTATTATCACAGAATGTAATTGAGGTTATGAAAGTGCTGATGGCTCTAGATAATTTTATTTTGCATAAATGTAACACCTTGCACATACTTGGGAAAGCAGGGGGTGTGCAGAATGATCCTTCCTGGGCTTCTTGAGTCATACAAACTCTCATAATAGAACTGATATCACTGTATCTGTCCTCATTCACTTGGTGGCTTCTTTTTCAACCTGTTACTGCTTTTGCCAGTGAATGTTCCATACAGAAAGGTTTGGCCTTTTTCCTCATCACTGAATCAGGCTCTCCTTGTTCCCTGAACTACTGGAACAGAGATGTATGTTTATACTCATGCAGTGACTGATCACTTCAGATTACACTTGAGCTTGATTTTGCAGGCTAGGTCCTCATTGAAACAGATGTACCTTACTAAAATGTTTCTGAATATACATTTTAAATTCTGTAAGGTGCTTTAATCTCTGTTGGTAGGGTCTACCCAGCACAGTTTGTGAAGGACTGCTAGTTGATGTGAATGAGCACAAACTGATCAATGCATAATGGGCTTCCCTGCATCTTAGTGTTGTTCAAAAGGGTCTCTGGAAAAGGCCAGGATCATTTGTTCAAAACCCAAGGCACTTGCACTATGTGTGTGCTGCCACTCTTGAAGATTACAAACCAAATTTTATACTTTTGCTAATGCTCCCAACACTCCTGTGCAGTAATTTCAGTCATGTTATTCTTGGTCTAAGGGCAGGCATCAAGAAGCAGATTTTGTTTGCTTTTTAAAGGCATCTACACATTGTTCTATTTGGCATTGCTTCACTTAACAGACATCCTATGTAAGAACCATTCCCTTCCAATAGGAATTAGGCTTTTAAGGTCAAGATTCACCTGTCTTAAACTGTAGAGAACCACGAGTTTAGTGGTTTTGACTAGCTGTAGGTGCCTGAAGCAGCTAGCCAGAAGGAAACATAAATCATCACTTGAATTTAACTGTTGGCAAAACAACTCTTTGAGGGTTTTAAAGCTTTGAGCAACAAAGGCCTTTTCTTCATCTGCAATCAACTAACTTCAGCCCCAGAAGTAAAGCTCCTATGTATTTAATATGTTGCAACACTGCTGTTTCCTTTACAAAAGTTAGTTACATTTTTACATTACTTTTGTTGCTGTCCTTGTAGTTGTGCATAAGAAATGGCTTTGAAAATGGAATAAGCGAAAACACTTGGTGTAGTTTTCCACCTGCAATGGTAAATGCTTCTCCACAGAGAAAGTGCAGAAGGAGCTGGATGCAGTTTTGGGTCGTTCCCAGTTGATTTGCTATGAGGATCGGAGAGAACTGCCCTACACGAATGCTGTGGTTCATGAGATCCAACGCTTCAGCAACATTATCTCGGTTGGCATGCCCAGAGTGTGTGTGAGGAACACGATATTGCTTGGCTTTCCTCTCAAAAAGGTACAGACACTTTCTTAATTGCTACAATTGCTTTCCTGCATTCAGTAGAGCAAGGTGTGGATTAACATCCATTTGTGTCAGGGTCTCCTTCCCAACAGCAGCGGGGTTGGATCCCTCTGGGTCACAGCTGGAAGAGAATAAGGGCAAGAAACCACCTGCCAGGCCAAATTGAGTGATATGGCTTTTGGGAGAGGGTTACCAGAAATAAAAGATGACCCTGGATGGAAGAGGGGATTTTCAGAAGTGTTTGTACAAACAAATGAAAGCAAAACCTTAGAGACTGATTCTGAAGGATACTGTGGCTGATTTGTGCTCATAAGGCACTAGAAAGATTTCCGACTGAGGTTTCGCCTATGGAAAGCCTGCAAAAACTCCAGGGAAAAGCATGGAGGCTTGCAACTAGCTTTTGTCAAAGAGACCAAGTCACAGAACCTTCTAATGTGGGAAGAGAAAATTGTTTAGAACAAATAAAGCTGTCAGTTTCTATTGACACTGCCACTTTCACTGTCAGGCTTGGACACATTCTGAAACAAAAAGACTTCATGGTCCTCACAGTTCGTGCAGGGGAAATGAACCTGCAAGCACACAGCATTAAACTCTCAAAGTAAACTTAACACTGGTCTCACCTAGCTGGCTCTGGCTGTCTGGGGGACAACAGCCAGCCAGGACTGAGTGAAAGTTTTTCTCCTTTCAGGGCACCATAGTTTTTCCAAACATTGCTTCATCTTTGTATGACCCAGAGCAGTGGGAAGCACCTCGACAGTTCAACCCCGGCCACTTCTTGGATAAGGATGGGAATTTTGTGAGCCAACAAGCCTTTTTACCATTCTCAATAGGTAATTGGACTGACAGCACAAGCATTAGCACAAGCTGGGATTGCTTAGCCTGGAGAAAAGGAGACTCAGGGGTGACCTTATTGCTCTCTACAACTACCTGAAGGGAGGTTGTAGACAGACAGATGATGGTCTCCTCTCCCAGGCAGCCAGTACCAGAACAAGAGGACACAGTCTCAGGCTGCACCAGGGGAGGTTTAGATTGGATGTTAGGAAGAAGTTCTATACAGAGAGAGTGATTGCCCATTGGAATGGGCTGCCTGGGGAGGTGGTAGAGTCGCCGTCATTGGAGGTGTTCAGGAAGAGACTTGATGGGGTGCTTGGTGCCATGGGTTAGTTGTTTGGGTGGTGTTGGATTGGTTGATGGGTTGGACGCGATGATCTTGAAGGTCTCTTCCATCCTGGTTTATTCTATTCTATTAATCTTTTGGTTTGGAGATGCAGAATTAAGATGTCTATTAAAAACCTATTGGTTGTTTCTTTTAAACCTCTTTGTGGAAAACAGGAATAAAACCAACATGATTCTTATCTTCAGTAACGTTTCCCAATACAACCATAAACATCTTTGCTACTGAACAAATAATAACATGGAAAATCAGAGATGTCCTGACAGATGTATGCATCTACCTTGATTTATTTATTTATTTAGGGAAGGAAATCCTCTGCTAATCATCATAGCTATTGATTTGGGCATACATTTCAGCACCAGGCATACATTTGGAAAGCACTTGCAAGGAGCTGTGCTGATACTCTATGCTTAGAAAACTGGAGCACAGCATCTCCTGGGAGGAACAAATTATTCATCATTTACATGATTGAAAGAATTCCTTTAAAGTTGTCAGTCAAATGAAGATGAGGCTTTTGAGGTAATTGAAGTGAAACTAAGGGCAGAAGGGCTACACATTTATCTATAGCTGCAGCCAGGATTCTTTAAAGGAAGAATTACATTAAGTTTTATGTCATTGATTGCATTAAGCCCTAAAGAAATTCCGGACTCAGCAAAACTACTTTTGCACTGCGTGAGGATGAATATCTTTGCTTTTAAGGCCGGGGTCGTTTACTCACTGTCCTTCCCCACTCTTCCTCCTGCAGGGCACCGTGTGTGTTTGGGGGAACATCTAGCGAGGACCGAGCTTTTTATTTTCTTTGCCAACCTGCTGCGGGCTTTCACCTTCCAGCTCCCCGAGGGGGCGACAAAGATCAACACAGAGCCCATGCAGGGGGGCACGCTGCAGCCCCATCCCTACAGGATTTGTGCTATTCCACGCTAGGGAGGGCATCTGCAGCACGTCACAGCCTGTCTGTTAAGCAATCTTACTTACTTTTGTGAATGTGCGTATTAAGACCGTGTAATGTGTTGGTTGGGGGTTTTGTTTGTCTTGAATATAAATTTCTTCTCCAAAAGCCACCTTTTGTCTACAGCAGGTAATTTTGTTCAGACTCCGCTACCTGCTCTTGAACATGAACCTTTATTTTGGTAGAAGTTCTTTTGATCTGCAACACTCCATCGTTCTCAGCCATAAAGGCATCCTGAAGGCCTGGATTTAAGTCCAGGACATTGGTGAGCAAATGACAAAACTGACTGGCAGACTTCAAAAATTAATTCATTATCTGAGTTATCCTTTTTTTTCTTTCTTCTTTTTGCCTTCCTCCCCCCACCCCCAAAGCAATAGAGTTTGGAAGAGCACCCCTGGAAAAGTCTACCCCCTCATATTACTGTCGTAATTCATGACATTTCAGTCAACTTTTTGTTGAGGGTCACTAATAAAATATATGAAGGAAAAACTAGCACCTGGTTTCATTCATGGATGATTTACAACTCACTGAGAATTTCTGGAGGAGGATAATGGGTTAGAGTCCAGCAGAGAAAAGGTGCAGGCTGAAACTCAGTGAGGAGCCTAAGACACAGAGAGAAGATTTCTTTTAGGACAGATACTTTTAATATCTTAAAATTATGCCAAGTTAATTTTTGGAAAGCCCTTTTTAACAGAGCAACTGTTTACCCCTGTGGCTTAACTCCTGTCAAGATCAGCACTGGGTGGCTGCTACAACATGTGCAGGGAGCTCCTCCAAGGGGTAGTTCAGGTGAGGAGTCTGCGGGAATTGGAGCTGATGGTAGACTGAAAAATACACATGGAAAACACCAGAGAGAATTTTTAATCACCTCAGAATTTCAGCAGAATACCTGAAGATACAGAGGCTTTTCAGAGACACAAACTGCTGGTCAAGTTCAAGGCAAGAATCTGTAACAGTAGAAAAACAAACCAAACCAAACCAAAAGATTCCTGAGGCAAATACAAATTTATTTATGTTGTCTGGAAAACACCTGCAAAGTGTAACTGTATTTGTCCTTCATTAGCATTCCTATTTTTTTGAGGGAGAATAGGGCAGCTAAAACGATGATCACCTGTTAAATCAATTGTCACTGCATGCTGGGCACTGTGTGACTGAGATTAGTTGAGGCAGTTTACCATGAGTCACAAATTTAGACCTGTCTCATTATTTCTAATCCAATAGCTGATGGAACACAGCATCAAAATAGTAAGCACTTGATATTTAGCTGTTATTAAATTTGATCATGGAATCACAGACCACCAGGTTGGAAGGGACCTCAGGGATCATCTGGTCCAACCTCTTTTGGGAAAAATAGGGTCTAGACAGTGGCAGGATAGCACTAGTGAAAAATGGAAGATCACATCTTGACATTTTATTTGACAGAAAATGGTGTGCCCTAATAGAAACTGATGTCAAAGTCTCTTTGGATTTGTATGTATGGACAGGTAGATAAGGCAGAGCAGAAAAATGCTGTGATGTGGGGACATTGGACCTGCCACTGCTTCTTAAACATTAAGCTGGAAGCATCAGTAGCATCACAAGAGTTAGTATCATTGCTATGTGATGCTGTCACTCCTCACAGCCACATGTTTCCCCAGATACCCTACCCACAACAATGATGAAGGGAGTGGAACATCTTCCTTATGAGGAGGGATGGAGGGAGGTGGGGCTCTTTTGCTTGAAGAAGAGGAGACTGAGGGGTGACCTCATACATGTTTATAGATATGTAAAGGGTGAATGCCAAGAGGATGGAGTCAGGCTCTGCTCAGTGATGCCCAGTGACAGGACAAGGGAAAATGGGTGGAAGCTGAGGCACAGGAAGTTCCATGGAAACAGGAGGAAACATTTTCTCACTGTGAGGAGGATGGAACAGGCTGCTGAGGGGGTTGTGGAGTCTCCCTCTCTGCAGATATTCAAAACCTGTCTGGATGCGTTCCTGTGTGACCTGCTCTCGGTGATCCTGCTCTGGCAGGGGGGGTTGGACTGGATGATTTTTCAAGGTCTCTTCCAGCCCCTAATGTTCTGTGATTCTGTGAAAAGAGGAGCTCATAAACAGGCCTGAGGGAAAGCTTGCCCAGGAAGGCACATACACAGCTGGAGCAGGATGAGTTGACTGAACCAATGGGCATGACACAACCCAAATCAATAGGTGCAAATACCACTTGTCTTGATGCTTGAGAGGAGGCATGCAGGGCACCTCACAGCAACTACACATTGCACATGGGTGCATTATTTGTGTGTCATGCTAGTGTCTGTCTGTGACAGGAGCTGCTCGCTGGTGATTTTCAGTCCATTGTGCACAGATGTCCAGGAGAGGAGAGCCCAGCACACAAGGTGTGGCAGCAGGACATCAATGAGAGGCTCACAGCAGGGAGATGGGAGAGGTATGCTTTTCAGAGCCTCTGCATTTCTGTTCTAGAATCCAAGTCCACCAAACAAACCACATTTGTTGTTTGATTGTTTGGGGTTGTTTTCCAAATTCATATGGACATAAAATGTTTTCTGTGAGAGTTTTAACTTTGTTAAAACATGATTTTCCTGAAATTAACATGTAAAATGTTTTCATGTTCACAGATCATCACTCAACAGAGAAGAAAACATTGTCTCAGAGGTGAGAGGTTAAGAAAAGCAGACCATTGCTTAGTGCAGACATCTTTTAAAATATACCTTGGCCTAGCAGTCCTTTTTTCACCAAGTGATAATAAAAAAGAAGAAAGGCAGAGAGCCCTGAGTTAGTGAGGCTTTACATTTTTCCAGTATCAGCCAGAAGACAGATAACACAGCAAGAAGATGTGAAGACTGAGCAAATCTGTAGTAGGTCAAATTACTTCTCTTACAGCTGTTTGCTTTCTGAACTTGCAATGGACCAGTGTCAGCTTCCTTCAGTATCAGCTGCAAAATGTGATCATAAATGTCAGGATTTGGAGTGTGGGAAGGTGTGACTGCAGTGGAACAGGAGAAAGATATAAAATGTACCACTTCAGTGGGAGGAGAGAGCACAGTGGGGAAAAAAATTACTAAAGAATCAAGCACTAACATCAGGCAGAGTGGTTGCAGAGCTGTATTTGGATGTAAGGAGGTACATTCAGCACCAAGACTTTTGCTCTGGTTGTAAACGGTCTTGCTCAAGGACCAAAAGAAGGTCAGTCCTGAGGTGAAGGGAGCTTGCCCTGGTTTTCAGTGGAGCAATTAGCCCAGGCAGGATTTTGCCTTTCTTCAGTGAACTCCTTCCTGCCATTGAAGTTAATTTTTGCAAAGCCAATGCAGATGTTTCTTCTCTGTACTGAGCTGCATCTGCAGGAAAAAAGCAGACCTTTCCCACCTGTGAGAAGTATTCTTCTTTAACACGGAGAAATGTGGTCCTATAAAAGAGTAAAAGAAGGGTAAGAAATAGCATAAGATGGAGCTATTCAAATAGAAGCTCCCCCATTAGTAAGGACAAAGTTTTTGCTCCAGTAAACACATTCCAGGGTCTGGACAGTGTCAGAAGTGCAACCTAAAATGAATGCTTCTGCACTCTCTCGCTTCTTGAAGAGTCTGCCAGTGACTATTGAGGTGAGGTGAAAATTTCAAGATCTAGAACTTGTAGATTTGCTCCACATATGCTTACAGTTTATACACAGAGCAAATATAAGTAATAAAGAATTAAAAAAAAAACCAAACCAGTATTTCAGTAGCATAACAAGGAACAAAGAAAGGGCTGGTTTCTTAAAACTGCAGTACCTGAGGAAGGCTCTCCAGGGGATGGACAGTTTAATGCCTCTTTTGGCACTGGTTGTCAATGAAAATGGCAATGGTGATCCAGAGTCTAGTATTTTTAACACCACTGATGTTCATGAAAGATTTTGGTCTAGATTAGAAAGAGGAGGTTAGAAAATAACCAGATGAATGTGATGTTTTCAAATTGCCTGGGCTGATTCATCCCAGGGCACTGAGGAATCAGTATCAGCTTCAGAGCTATTAGCAATTATCTGTGAGAACCTGTGAAGGATAGGAAAAAGTCAAGTATTTCCTTGTCTTCAGAAGGTAAGAGAAGATGCAGTGGTATAAATCAGTCAGCCTGATTGCAGTGCTCAGAATATCCTGGAAAAATAATCAAATTGTAAGCACTGGGAAGAAAACAGAAAGTCAGTGCTCACCAAATGATGTCAAAGTTACTTAGTTTTGTTTGATGACATCGCTAGAGGTCTCTTTGCAGCAGAAAAGCCACTAATGTAATTTACTGCTTTTTAATGTGGCTTGGACACAGCCTCAGAAGCTCTAGGGAGATGTAGGCTCTGTGAAGATTTGCAAAACTTCATAGAAAACTCAGGAAAAAACAAAGGAATGGTACCATATCAGACTGGAAAGATGGGATTCTGTCCTGCATCTAGTACTGTGCAAAGTTTAATCAAGGACCCTGATCATCTTGACAAACACCAAGCCTGGGGAATGTCTGGTTCTTTGATGAAATCAGATCCCAAACTGATCCTTGCAGCAAGGTGAGAAACAGGTATTCCCAAACTTGTCACAGCTGACAGAAACATAAAGGCAGGGCCATTTTAATAGGATTTATTACCTTTGTGAAAGCATGAGGGCTGTCATAACATGCATACCTCTCCTTATCACTTTTAATGTCAGATAGCTGGGGAGGTGAGGATGATCCTGTTACAACATCTCTTGTTCTTCCCTTCTTCCTTTCTTTGTGGAGTGACAGTTTTGTCTGGAGAGTTCCTCTGGGATTTATTCCCTTCCCCCCCCTTTATCATTATGGTTCCCACAGAGCAGAAGAATATATTTTAATTTTGCAGTGACTGAAAATGACTTTAAAAGCCACAGTATTCAGACTCAAGTTTGATGACTTGAGCTAAAACATTCTCTTTAGATTTTTTGGACTAAGAGATTTAGTGGGAAGAATAGAAAGTTTCCATTAAGAGATTTCTGAGAGGGGGTTCCTGGAGACTGTATTTGTCCATTGAAATCATTGGTCTAAAAAAGTCCCAGTGAACTGGATTGTTTTGAAATAATATTTCAGCTGACTTTTGCATATCTTTTCTTCTTTGTGACAAGCTTATGATCCTGTCTTGATATCTGTGAAGAAATATCAGCCTATGGTGTTTTTAGCCAATGCTCCAGGAACTATTTATTTGCTCTCCTGCAGTGTGAGACTGTAATGTTAAAGGAATAACAATAATAAAATTGCAGCTTTTCCCCTGAATAGCTCATGAGATACAGCAGATGAAGCAGGGAACAAACTAATAATAGAAGCAATATTCTGGGGTCAGCTGGTGATATGATGACATTCTACAAGGAATATGTTTTAAGGAGCATTACAGAGAAAGTTAAACATTTGGAGCTATTTTGTATGATATTCTTTCTGAAATAACTTTTTTGACTGCTACAAAAATATTAGTTCCAGTGATGCATAGGCTCTGCCTTGTAAGTTCACCTCAGATGGACAGCTGTAAGGCATAGATGACTCTGGTTCGTCATATAAGGCAGGCAGCTGCCCTTAGTCTACTTCTGACTAGTTTTAAGCAAAGACAAATATCACAGCCATCCTTATCCACTGAATGTGCTCATGGCAGTAACCAACCTCACACAGAGGTGCAGACCATTGTGGCACTTTTAAATGAGGTTACAAGTTTTAACTCTGCTGTTGAATTATGGGACCTGCAGGCAGATGTGTAGAGGATTTCAGGACTGATGCCCTCTGACATGGTTGTGGCATTGGCCTGAGTCATGCCACAAAAGGACATGTCTTTGTGGGGGTTGCCTGTTTAGCTGCCCAGTCCTAATGCATATACCCAGTCTGACACCGTAGTTAAAGGAAGCTGTCTCTGTGCAGCCTTCAGCCTGCTCAAGAAGATCAACAGCTGCTAGAGAGAGTGCTGATTATTCAGCACAGATCGAGTTACAGTTCTGCAGCTCCACATTACCCAGGTTTATTATTTCATCAGTGCACCCTTCGAGGAGCCAGGCAGAGGGCAGCAAAGGTCTCTTTGAAAGACCTGCGCTTGCACGGCTGTCACTATCTCAGCAAGGTCTGCCTTTAAATGAACCAGTTTCACCAGTGTACACTGGAGTTCAGTGTATGCTCATTTGCCATCATTACAGGGCTGGTTGAAGATGAGATTCAAACACTACAATACAATGCTCTTAATAGAGTTCTTGGACACTTTTGTAAAATACACTATCTGTGCACTTTCTTGATTACTAAGTACATGGATATTATTCACCACCACTATGCTCTTCTGCTCTCTGATCAAGATAAGAGATCCATCATTTTCTCTGTACTTACAGTCTCTCTAACATAAGGGAATGCAGTGCACGGGAGAAGCTCCCAGATAAATTACTGCGTGTCTTGCATTAACCCTCATTTTCTTTAGGTGAGATAGTGGCATTAGATCAGGCCAAGATGTTGGAAAAACAAATTAATTATACCATTTGAAATGTGAGAATTGCATCCATGAGGCTTAGAGCAGAATGTTAGTTCCATTTACCCTTTCTCCTTTCTTTGCTGTTAAGTAATGCCAAGAGAAAAAAGAAAATATTGTTACAATTAAAACCCCCCAAAAGCTAACCACCATCAAACATCCACCCCCTTCCACGAGAAATTAAACCAGAAAATGTTGCAGAGAATAATTCTGGCTTTTGTCCATCAGTTTTAGCTCATTGCTGTTTTTTTTTTAATCCAGCTTTGCAGTTTAGCTTCTGCAGGACAGAAATCAGTCAGGACTGAAAATGACCTGCCTTTCATCTTTATCATGTGTTTGACAGGATGGTTAACACAGAGCTGACCAAAATGATTCTCCTTGAGCAATGCTGCCACTTGATCAGAGAAAATCCTATACTCCAAGAGCATGAAGAATAGAAAGTGTCTCAGCAGATCAACCCAAAGTGCTTAATGAACAAAGACAGAAGATCTATCTTTCCATCCTTCCCTTTCTGAAAGGTGTGTTGAGCGTTGACTTCTTTAGTGGGTTACACTGAGTGCAGATGTTGGAAAGATGATTTCCATGTTGAGGACAGGTCACAAGGAGTACAACCTGCTGTTATTGTTCAAAATTTTCTCTTGTCTGTCTGTACCAACCTGAGCCACTCCCCACTGACACCTGTTTGGTTGGAGGTTGTGCTATGAACGCCTGCTTTGTGTGTGTGTGGTGGCGTTTCCAGGCTTTGGGAAATTTTCTGTTTAAGACCATTCATGGTCTTTAGCTGGTCTCTTCACAGACTTGTGTTATGAAGCATGGTAAAATTTCATTGCTGTTTGGTCACACACTGCATTATTCACAGGATCCCCATGGGCAGGATGGCCATTGCTAATGATAAATGTTATCCTGCATGACTAGTGCATCCACAGCATTTCCTGTGGCTTCTGTGCCATATTGTCTGAACACTGCATAGAGAGAACAACTGAGTCTTCACATCTCCAGGTACCATCACTCTGACTTTGCTACTGGGGAAACATTCTTTGTAGCCCCAATGACAACACTGTCAAATAGCCTTGTGTACTACATCAGATAAGCTTAGAGCCTGAGTCTTTCAGCAGCTTTAGTACAAAATATTAAAATTAATCTCTAACAAAATATACAACATTAAAATAAATGTATATTGTTAAAAAATATGACATCTAAATAATACATATGTAGTGCAACACTATCTATTATAAGAAAAATTAAAATAAGACAAAATTAAACATTTCTATTCAAAGCACAACTGCAGTAGCTGCAAGTTGGGAGTCCAATATGCTTCTCCAGACCTGAGCTTTGAAGTCTGAAGGCAGACATCAATGAAGGGAATGGATAATTGGCAATCAGCACATCTGAGGTGTAGGGACTGCCCAGCAGTATGAAGGAGTTCAGGGTGAGAAGTAAGATCTCAAAAGTGTGTTTCTGTTGCCTTGAAGACTTTTTTGCTCTTCTCTGTATATTAATGCCATCATCAGGATTCAGCATCAGAAGATGAAGCCTGAGACAACAGACAAAGTTTTGTCTGAGAGTTTGTTCACAGACCAGGGACTGCCAGGCACAGTGCTGTATGTCACATGTCACATTTTAAGCACACTGAAGGGAGCTTTACCATGGGAAGACAAATCTTTGTTCCTGGATAGTGTTGTCCACCTTTCTCTGAACTTGAGAAAGAAACCCCAACTGATGTGGAATCATTCAGTTAGCTTGAAATTAAAACAAGTTGAGATGTTACATGCCTACATGTGCAACTGGTACTGCTTGCTTTATGGCAGCTACACTGGGACCTACGGTAAGGGGGCTGTAAGACTTTGTTACAGTGCTCAGCTTGCTATGTTGGCTTTGTGATCTACCATTTCTGTGCCCTTGTTCAACTGCCAGACTTTTTGAAAGCTGAAGTTAAAACCAACCCCCCCAAAAAACCTGGTTTTGAAAACAGAACTAAAAGCTTTTCAGGTCATTTAAAAGTGTTGAGACCATTGTTTTGAACAGTTAGAAGTTCATGCTGGTTATAAAAGCAGTTTCATTATGGAGTCCAATTGTAGATGGTATTTTCCTGAATACAAAGCAATTCTTGCAAAATCCAGTGCTTGCACTATCCATCTGTGATCCCAGTTCTTGTTTGGTCATGCAGCTCTTTCTCTTGCATCCATAAACTGAACACCACAAGGATCTGTGGAAGTAAAGCACGAATTCATTAACAGCAGTCGCAAATGTGTCATGCAATTGTGACCACATGGCTTAGAAGATTTTGCCTTAAAACAGATCAGACAAGGCACATTTGAGGAGTAATGCCTGCTGTGCTGGAATAATTTCCTTGTGACAGAATTAATGACATTCTCTTCAGTCTGGAACATGTTATTAAAATGGGTGAGGAAAAGCTGCGTGGTTAAAGAAAGGTATGAGTGATGCACATGTTGAACAGGGTTAAATCTCAGTAGGAAGGACTAGCAGAAAAAGAAGTTTGGCCTCCACACTGCTGCAGGCATTATTTTTGTTTATATACAGACAACTGGCGAAAACCAGAAATGAACTATGGACAAACAACATCCTCTGGCTTTGCTTTGTGTCTGCTCGTTGTACAGTTTCTGGAGTTACAATGTGCAAATACAAACTCTTACGCTGTTGTGTCTGCTGGCTGCTGAAAGAGCAAAGCAGTCATTGCGATCTCCTTATGAAGGCAGACAGGAAATACCAAGTGCAATAGTAAAAGGAATCATCCTCCTCTTTTCATAAATATTTAATAGGAGAAAGAAGGACATATTCCTTCACAACAAAGCCTGTGAGGCTCATAGGTCAGTGGAGAGTTCATGTTCTTCCTATTTATTCACAGATTTTTTTTCTAACTTGCATTTTCTGAGAGCTGATCCAGCTCAAACTGGTTGTAAATCTGCAGGATATCTTCACCCTGGAGAGGTTTCAGTGACTGAGGTTTGAGTGGAGGGGAGACACCTGGTTACCCATCCCAAACTGCATTGTGAGCTCTGCCTCTTTCTAGAAAGTCACAATAAAAGGAAATGGTGAGATCACTTTGAGGTAGAACCTGCCTGGAAATACTCAACTGTCCTCTTAGGTTCTTGTCCCTGTTGTTCCCAGAACTGCTGTGTAAACGTTGACAGCCTCTTAGAGTACCAGAGGTACTTTGTGCATGTGGCTGTTCTGAGAGGAGGGAGCATTGTAAAGAGCAAGAAAAATGAAAGTGAGGGCAAGAGGACAAGATCTGAGAAATGTGTTTGAAGGCCTCACAGAGGTTTAAAGGAGCTGATCTTTCAAGTGCATATCCTGAGAGTCTCTGCAAGCTGAATGGATTTTCCAGTTGGTAAAATAGTTCATAGGATGTTCCAAAGAAAACTCTTTCCTGAAGCAAATAAGCCTGGAAGAAGTTGCTGTTCCCACTCCCTACTTTTCTCTAATGGTACAATAGTTCTTCAGCCTCTGAGGGCTCCTTTGCCCCCCAGGTCCAGAACTGCAACCTTGTGCTGTCGCATGCATGCTTGTCATCCCCACCCTCTGCCCTGAATCCTCACTCCAGCTGTTGCACACAAGTGGAGGCTGTAGAAGAGCTGACAAGGGGGATGATGATGATGATACATACTATTTCCTGTGGTGGAAGATGTCTTTATATGAGAAACTCTGAGGCCTCTCTCATCAGTATTAAGTGTGAACAATAAAACTTCCTGCAGTGTGATGTCTATAGGAGATGCAACAGTTTTAACCTCCAGTAGTGTTTCTGCCTTTTGACTCAATACCCATGGAAGATTATTCATGGAAAAAAAACCCCAACCTTCCTGGACTTTGTTACTCTAAAAATTGGGCCAATATTTATTTTTTTTTTTCATCTATTTTTTTTTTTCTTGCTTAAGTTTAGGGATGAGTCCATGTACTGAAGTTACTTCATGTGTAATTGATTGAGAAACTAGTGTCTAAAGGACTCTGTTTTCTTTGCCAATATCAGCTGCTAATCTCTTGCATATTAATTTGTTGCATAGCATCAATGCCTGCCACCCAACTTATCCTTTCATCCATAGGTAACTGTCAAATGCTGAAAGCTGCTGAGTGTGTTTGCCACCTTCCTTGAAAGTCACACCAGCAGAGTTAGTATAGGTGCTGGAAGTTATTTCCTGAAGGCAGGCACTGAATGGCAAAGCCATAAGCAGCATTGTCTGAGGGCTTTCTTCCATAGGAGACTTGGATGGATGTGGAAGGGCATTGATTAGATGTGTCCCTCCCTCCCTGGGATAACTGGCAGAAAAATAACAAAGAACCAGCACAGAGGTAGATTAACAGGGCTTGTTGGGGCACAGTCCCAGCTGTAAAATCAATTGTGAAGGGAATTTCTTGCCACACATAGTGTGTAATCCTCAATCTCCCTGTTCTCTTCACGTTAGCACCTCGCAGTGCAAGTCCTTATCACGGAACTCTCCTTGGGAGCATAAAGAGAAAGCTTCCCTGAACAGGAGAGAAAGGCACGAGTCAGATATCTGGCTGCTGCTCTTCATCCATGGCTAATTGTCACATTGCTACTTTAGCAAAACAGATGTCCTCTGTTAGCAGCTTAATGCAATGAGTGCCATACTTCAAAAGGTTGCTGTCCCTGCCACCATGCTGGAGATTTAGGAGAGAGTGTGTGTGTGTGATGGAGCATTATTAAGCTTCTGTGCTACTCCTTGCTTTTTTTCCCCCCTTAAGATATATAAAATCAAATGAAGAAATGTCACATAAATCTTTCTTCAAAGCATTTTTTGGAGGCTTATTTAGGTTGCTAAGTCAACTTCTCAAACCTGAAATGTTACAGAAAATAGCCCTGCTTGAGAAAAAGCCTGTGAGGAACAGTGGTGTATTTCAAGACTGAACTGCCAGTCACAATTTCAGGTTTGCTGAGGTGATGTGTTGTCTTCTTGAGGCTGTGAGCCATCCTGATCTTCTGTAAAGCCTGTATGTCTGCTTCTGTCTCAGTATTCCCTTGGTTTCTGCCTCCTGCTGCTTGACTTGCATTTGCCACACCCTAATTAAAGACTTTGGGCATTTGTAAATACCTGACTGCAAAGGATTTACGACAGGAAGTGTGAGGTGGAGGGAGGTAATGGGGTTGGTACAGCTCCATTTGCCCTAATCTGGGCTAATGTATTGCTACAAGTTGAGTGTAGCAATTGTAGCACATTATTGAGTTCTGCTGGCTCTGCCTTTCACATTTTGCATTCAAATGCCTACCATGTAAATTTAGGAATGTTAATCATTGCCTGATTAGCAAGTCTGCTCCGTTACACATTTTAAATATAAACAGTCCTGTAGTGCTGTGCAATCTCTTGCCTTCATTTGCAGGAATGGATAACTTTGCCTTGACAGAGCTAAAAGGTAGTTAATAACAGGGAAGTACCCAGAGATACTGGGTGGAATGTGAACTAAAGGGAAATCATGGCTTATTTGTAGTGTTGTATAAAGTACATAGGAGTTATAGGTCAGTGCTTATATCTTGAGGGTTTTGTTTTGTTGTTGGGTTGTTTTTAGTATGCTACTTTAGAAGAGCACACATTGTCAGCTCCCAGATGTCCTAGTTTAGAATGTGTGCATCTTCTAAATACAAAGAAAGGGTGAAGGTCATATTTATCTTGCAATCTTTTAGTCTTGCAATCTTTATTCATTATCTTGTTTGCTCAACTGCTGTACATCATTGTTCTCAGCTTTTCTTTTCTGCAAGTCTCCCCTTTTAAAATCTCCTCCTTATTTGCAATCACTGGTACACACACCTGCATCTCTTTCAAATGGTGTTTCTTCTCCATGTGCTTATACCCTTTGAGTTTTCTCTTCTTGAAGTTGTAGGTTTTGAGTTGCTTGCTTGTCTGGATCAGAGAGCCACATTCCTGCCTGTGTTGTTCTGGGCATGTTATCTGCCAAACTTACTACCTGTAAATCAACTTGGTGAAGAACATGTCCAGACTGACATGCTCATCTGCAGTGTACCCTGCTGGGTAAGTTGGAACTAGCCATCCTATGTGAGGCAAGATCTATCTCATGTAGTGCTGTCAATTTTTTTTTGTGCTGAAAAGATGTAGCTGTATCAAGCCAGTCCTTGGAGCTGCTGCTTTCAGATTGGAATGACTCTATCATATGTCTGTTCTAAACATGAAGACAGACTGATCAGGTCACTTCAGACTGTTGGGACCTGAGTGGGAGAGGCTCTTCAGAGCCATCTTCTCATTTTGGGGTTATTTTGAGGTAAATCCCTCTGTCCTGTAGGGTGCCCATTGTTCTGCTCCAGAGTTTGTCTGCCCTGGTGTGTCTGGACATGCTTATGACCCTTGCTCAGGCATGCCAAAGTATGTGTCTTCCAACATCTCTTTTGCTCCTTCACTCAGTGAGACTGGCTAGGAGCCTCCATAGTCCCTGGCCTGTATGTGGATGGGGCAGGTCTGGTGCCAGGATTTCTTTACTTCTCAGTGCAGAGCTCCCCAGGTTGACAAACAGGGGCAGTCAGCTACCATTCTTGCTTTAACTTTTGCCTCATCCAGTCCCTAGAGGTATTTAACTCATGAATTTTGCTAATTGTTGTGAACTCCTAAGTATCTTTATCTTGGTATGTAAATATGACTTCTTATCTGTCATGTTGGCTTTTCCTACTGCTATAACAATAAAAGTTATTTTTACTTATGGTCTGTACAAGCTTTCAATGTTTTCCCAGCTGCTAATTCTTTAATCATAACTCTCCTTTTACCTTTGGGGTGTTTTTTTGTGACAAGCTATTGTGACACACTTCTGAGTGCTTGTCAGGCTGTGGGAGTCTCTTGTGGAGCTCATTTGTTCACCTCAACTTAAAAGTGCTCTGCCATCAGTGTCTTGTCACGGTACTTTTCATCATGCTTGGCATGGTGCTTGGCATCACTAAGAGCGCTGTGAAGAAACCACTGGCAGAGGCTGAAATCATAAACAGCTCCAGCTGATAACATCAGCACTGCATTTTACATTTCTGTTGGCTTTCCTCTTTTTTTCTTTGGATATTAAGGTTGTGTGGTAGAAGCCCCAACCCTGGAAGTTTTTAAGGCCAGGCTGGATGTGGCATTGAGCAACCTGATCTAATGTGAGACGTTCCTGCCCATGGCAGGGGGGGTGGAACTAGATGATCCTTGAGGTCCCTTCCAACCCTGATCATTCTGTGATTCTATGATTGTTTTCTCCTCACTCTTTGTGCCACCTCAAGTTCAGCCTTGATGCTCCCAGTTACTAGGGACATTCCTGTGTGTGAATTTTGCAAGTTTCTGAAGGTCATTGTGAGTGAAGGGTTAAAAAGCATAGCAATGTATTGTGCAGTTTCCACCTCTAAATATTCTATGTTTGAAGATTCATTAGGAGTAATTGGTTGCCACTTTGTTCCCAATCTATAAACAGCTCCTAATTCCAGACATTCTCTCTTAACAGAAGTATTAGGGTTTATTCTTAGTATCAAAGTATCAGTGTCTCAGAGCTGCAAGTAAACATTTACTTGCTCAAGGGTATCAGGACCATGCTGGTTTGATTATCACATTACCTGCACAGCTTTACTTTTGCAAGTGTTGTACTACTCTTTCCATCACTTACTTCACAGCGTGCTTTTATGTCCCCTAAAAAATCTTATAGAAGCTTTTACTTCCCAATAGCTTTTGTGAAAATGTGCTCTTCTTGCCTTCTGATTCCACTTCTTTGGACTGCTCTTTATTTGGGTTACTACCTTTAAGGAAGGATGAGTTTCCTGCCGAAAGTATAAACCCAGCAAATATTGCTGGCAGTGTGTCCAGAAGAGAAGGCATCAAACAGGAACAGATCCATGCCAACATAAGACCCCTCAGCCTGGTTTTGTTTCCAGCACAGCTTATCCAGTGCCATCTGGCGCCAGCATAAGTAATTGTTCATGCATCTGGGTTTCAGACAGCTGGAAAGTTCTGAAAACATGAAAAAAGGGAATGATAGTGGTAACATCTGAGAGGATAAACTGCTGGCTGGCTTACGTGGCTTCCTCCTGCTTCTGCCCCTGGTGATTTGATTCCAGTTAAATCTCACCCACATTCTGAAAGAGGTGAATTCATTCACTGAAGTCAGATCACTACACTAGGAATGAGATGTCTAAACCTGAGCAATGGCATATTGAACAAACAAGAGATTAATACAATTGTATTTGGTCTGTTCATGAAATGTATGCAATTCAGGATTTCTTCTGACTTCAGCTGTCTGCACAAAACTAACCTTCTTCTGGTCTTCGTGTGGATTTGTTTGGTTTGGGGTTTTTGATGGTTTGTTTGGGTGGGGTGTTTGTTTTTAAATTTTAAGCTTGATACTTTGCTTTGAAGAAACAATTTTTTTTCTGCTTTTATATTTGGCTGATTTTAGCCTCATAGTGTGCAGCTGAACCTGACTTACCCTGGTTTTAGCAAAGCCATGGAGCTGGCCTCAGCCCACTTCCCACACAAGCTGCCCATTAATCCCTTGTTAGTTTTGTGCAGATAAGGTCATAAACCCCCAGCTTTTCTGTGCTGCCTTCACTGCATGATGCAGGCACATAGGTACCTACAACAGCTGCAAAGGCTGGTCAAATGAAGGAGGTGGATTAATGTCACTGAGTCACCTTCTTAATGTTGCCAGATTTGCAAAATAATGCCTTTACCTACATGTTGGAGGGCAGGGTGATTTCTTGTTCAGACTTGGACTTCATTTCTAGTGAAGACACTTTCTCCTTGCAGTGCAAGATAGGATCCTCTGGGCAGACTGTGTTTCAAACTAGGTGTGAAGCCCTTCATTGCCAAAGGAGAGATTTTTCAATGTGATAACCTACTGATAACTGCTAACAGCCAGGATTCTGAAACTGATTTTAAAATGCAGAAAATAAACCAAGGCAAATGAAGGCTTCAACTAGGTTACACACCAAAAAAGGGAGAACTTTCTAACTGTGGTTCTTCTGTTTATTTCATTTTAAAAACCCCAAATTTAATATTACAGTTATTTTTGCTATTCAAATATAATGTCAGGTTTTGTGCATTACCTCCAGATAATTAATCCTCACCTGATGAAGCTCTATTTTATTTTTTATCCCCATTTGCTGGGGGAAAGAAGTGGGCTGAACACTCAAGTGGGCTGAACATTCAGAAATGCCATGTCGTAGTTTCATTTTCTAATTGCACCCCTGGTCTGCCACTGCTGTTGGGGTTGCCTGTGTGAACTGTGTGTACTGACAGGCAAATCGGAATTTACAATCACATCTAAAGATAAATTAAACAATGTTAGTGAGCAAAGCACCTGGAACACCTAACCTAATGCAACAGGCATGTAACACTCACCACCTGAATTCAGGGATTCTGAGATGGACAGCTGTTATGATTTTAAAGGTCCCGAGGCAGAGATCTGTCTCTCTATATGTCTGTAGATGTATGTGGTGCAGGCAAAGGGCAGGCAGTGATAAAGAGGGAGGGACAGAGGGAGGGAAAGGAACCAAGACTTTACAGAACTCAATCTGCAGAGAGAACTGGTGGAACAAGAAGGAAGAGCACCTTTTCCAAGCTCCAGAACCCTCTTTTTGATAGAGACAAGCGGACAAACCAGCTCTGACATGCTGACAATAAGTCAAGCTTTTGTAGTCTTGATCATTTTTCTGCTAATTGTTAGCTTTTTCAAACTGCAAAAGGCATGCAAGCAGTTCCCTCCTGGACCAGCTCCTCTCCCATTGCTTGGCAACTTGGTGCATCTGAAATTCCAGTTTCACCGGGATCTTCTGATGGAGGTATTTCTTTTAAGATGCTCTTAGCTGGTTAACTTCAGTCAGCTTAAACAAAATGCTTATGTTAATAGCAAAGTGAAGTGTTTAGATCTTAGAAAGTTACAGGCAAGGTATGGAGATAAAAAGAGCAGCCCACTGTCTAAATCCAAGTCACCTTCTGATGCAAGTATGTCATCTTTACAAGGAATTTCATGCCCTTAAAGAATCAAATAAACTTGGGGGGGAGGGTTTCTGACTTGTTATTGAAGTCAGAGAATAGCAATAATTGAAAAGATGTTTCTCCATTGCTAGTTACTTTCTAAAATGCTGGTATTGTCTCATTTGATCATGACCATGTGGTATATACATATTGAATCATAGGCTTGGTTTGGTTGGAAAAGACCTCTAAGACCATCGAGTCAAACCAAGCTAACACCATCATGGCCATTAAACCACATGTATGGAGGTTCATACAGAAAGGGCATACATTCCCCAGCTTCCAGCACCTCCTTGAAACAACATGCTTGCCACTTGTTTTTAGAGAAGCTGCTCCTCCCTTTGTACTCTGGCAGTCATTTTTCCAGATAACTTCTAATTCAGATCTATGCCTGAGGCAGTATGCACAGGACACACAGATCATTGGGGTTGGACTCAATGATCTCCGGAGGTCTCTTCCAACCCCTAACATCCTATGATCCTGTAACCAGACAGGCAGTGATGCTGTAAGAGGGACTGGAAAGCCAGCACTGAAAGAATTATAAGGAGAAGTGAGTGACTGATGTGAGCAGTTGGATGTAATTCTGGTGGCACATTAGACACTGCCTAGGACCTCCTTTGTCTCATCATGGGTGTATTGGAGCAGAGTCCTGTTCTTGGACAAAGCCTTTAGCAGAAATGATTAAATTTCATCTGTCATACACCTGTCTCTGCATGGACACCTCTGCTGTCTCCAGCGATCAGTGCTCTCCTCAGTATTGTGGATTCAGCTGCATCCCTCTAACACCTCACAGCTCTTGACTAGTTTCTGGCTCCCCTTCCTCTCCTGTAGCACACAGATGGAGCAGGATTAATCTGTGGTTTCCTCTAGCAAAGGAAGGGCTATCTGGAGGCATAGAGCCCCAGAGCGGTGCAGATTGTGGCTGTTCAGTTAATGAGGTACAAATGTTGAGGTTGGATGTGATGCAGTGTAAAACACAAAGTTTCCTTTCTTTGGCTGCAGTGTCACTGCAGCTTGTTCTTGCGGGGGGTGTGGGGGGTGGGGGGAAATCACTTCCCTCTGGTAAATAAAATTGGCTGCTGAAAGCCTTGTTCTCAGAAAAACAGTATTTCTGCTTCTAGCTATAACATAGCTAGAATATATGCTACATATATATACACACACTATATATGAATTATATGTACATATATATACAGAGTATATATATTCATAACAGCTAGAATATATGCTACAGATATATGCTATATAAATTCATTATATATATACACACGCTATATATATTCATAACATATAACAGCTAGAATATAGACTATATATAGTGTATAAATTCATTATGTATATACACACACTATATATATTCATAACACATGTATATTCGTAACATAGCTAGACTATATGCTACTATAAAGTCATAATATATATATACACCACATATTCATAACATGGAATGTATGCTATACATATATATATGCTATGTATGTTCATGGGGATGATGGTTTCAGCACAAACTGGTGACTGGGCTGGTGACAAGCAGGTGCAATGTCTGTTTGAGACGTTTGAGGAGTTTAGTAATTTCATTATTTTCTGGCACCTTGCACACCTACAGCTGGCAAAAACTCACGGCAACATGTATACTCTGTGGTTTGGGTGGACACCGGTGATCATCCTGAATGGCTATCAGGCAGTTAAGGATGGCATGACTACACACCCTGAAGATGTTTCTGGGCGGATGTTGGCTCCTTTCTTCAGAGCACTGGCCAAAGGAAAAGGTGAGATTTTTTCCTGTGATAAATAGTGCACAGCAATGTTAACTTTGCCAACTGCTCTACCTTGTTAGACTCTCTACTCTCCCACTCTGAATGTTCTTCCGTCAGCTATTTGCCAAGTTCACCATTAGCTCTTGAGAATAACTTACCATTTGCCATCATGCCTTCTGTACTGAGCTTTCCCAAGATCAGATTGTTTCTAGGTGACCTTTCTGCTGTGTTCAAGATGTATGTGGTCCCAGCTCAGAACTCAGCAGTCTTGCCCTCTTGACAGGATAATCCAATTTGCTGCACATGATTTTGCTGTGTGTTACGTGAAGGCAAAGATTGTTTATATGTTTGGTAACTGTATATGTTATGGCTGCCAAACACCTTCCATCACAAGCAAGAGACCTACAACACCATCCTTCAGAAGTCTCATTGCTGTATTTGCAGCCACTCTTAAATACTTGGTGCGTACCCCTTGTACAAGTGCCTCTGACACAGGAACAGGGCAGTCAGCAAATCCTTAGATTGCTCTTTTCAAAGATTAACTATGACCAGTATTAAGAATTTGTGGTCTAGTTAGAGTTTGGTATGTTTGGCTGTGACTTCTGATTACTGATAATTTCACCTAAAGATAGAATCATAGAATTGTCAGGGTTGGACGGGACCTCAAAGATTGGCTAGTTCCAACCCCCTGCCATGGGCAGCAACACCTCACACTAGTTTAGGTTGCTCAGAGCCACATCCAGTCTGGCCTTAAAAACCTCCAGGGATGGGGCTTCCACCACCTCCCTGGGCAACGTGTTCCAGTGTGTCTCCACCCTTCTGGTGAAGAACCTCTTCCTAACATCCAATCTGAATCTACCCACTTCTCATTTTGCTTCATTCCCCCTAGTCCTATCATTACCTGACACCCTAAAAAGTCCCTCCCCAGCTTTCTTGTAGGCCCCCTTCAGATACTGGAAAGCCCCAATAAGGTCTCTTCGGAGCCATTTCCTCTCCTGACAGAACAGCCCCAGCTCTCTCAGCCTGTGCTTGTAGGAGATGTGCTCCAGCCTTCTGATCATCCTTGTGGCCTTTCTTTGTACATGTTCCAGCACATCCAGCTCTTTCTTGTAATAGGGGCTCCAGAACTCCAGACATTTGTATCACAGTGTATTCTCTCTTTTACTCCGTGTAGTTTATAATACATTTGTAAATGAACCATACATGTCTATGGCAAATATTAATATGCCAGGGAATGCCTCAGGTATTATACTGGCAAGTGGTCACTCCTGGAAGCAGCAGAGACGCTTTGGTATAATGACTCTACGCAGAATGGGAATGGGGAAAAAATGCCTGGAGCTTCGAGTGCAAGAGGAGGCCTCTCACCTGGTGGAGTTCTTTATGAGCCTAAAAGGTATCTATCTGCTAAAAAATCACACACCTTTCAGTCCTGGATCCTTAGATTCAGTATCAAAACCTACCTACCCTTTTCTGGCACCAGGGTAGGTCTAGACTGGTGTATCTGAACTTACCAAAGCCCAAAGAGCATAAAGAGTGTAGTATCCTAAGTGGGAAGCTGTTCATAAAGATAATGGAGTTGGGAACCTCTGATAGTCTACCTCCATGTGCTTAGCACTTCTCTATGATACGATTGTGATATGAGATGGATCAGTAGCTGCAGAGTGATTTCTTTAATGGAACCATCAACTGTAATGTAAAAAAGATTAAGTATTTTTGGATGAAGTGACTGGCTCTTCTGTTATTCTTTGTTTCAACCCTTAGTGTTACATACTAAATATTAATGAAAACAATCATAGCAATAATAGTTATCAATGGCTAAGAGAGGAGAGGGAGTCTAGGTCCTGTTCATCTAGTACTAATGGGCTGATTTTCTTCTGGAACTCTGAAGACCACCTGAATCACTGCCTGATAGTAATGTGGGTGTTGGGTAGGAGAAAAGATGTTTTCTTGCACTTCTAAATTCTGTTTCAGACCTCCAAGTAAACCCAAACACAGCTGCAGTGCTAGCTGGCATAGCCTCATTGTTAGAACAGAGTTTTTCAGTTCATAGTATCAGTGAGGGTTGGAAGGGATCACAAGGATCATCTAGTTCCAACCCCCCTGCCAAGGGCAGGGACAACCCACACTAGATTAGGCTGGTCAGAGCCTGATATGATATGGTATAATATGACATGATATGATATGATGTCACTGGACTGCACAGCCAGGCCATTCTCAGACTGCCTACAACAGGTGACTAGAGAGTACTGTGAAGCTGAGTCATTTCTCTACATTTCAACAGCATTGGGTGCCATGAGGTAAGCTGGATATTTTAGTGTCTGTCTGGCTAAGTAACCAATGGCAAGAGAATCAAGAAAGTCAGATTAGGGAGGGAACTTCAGTGGATTACCAAGTCCATCCTAGAGTCCAAGCCAGGACCATTTCTATCCCAACAATTTTTGATGGGTTTCTATCCAAACAATTTTTTGGTTTTTTTAATGGACATCTCATAACTTTAAAAAATCATCAGACACAGATATAATGGCTAGCTGAGACTGTAACAGTTTTATCCTCTATACTTTGCAGTTCCTATACATCTATTCTGCTTCTTGAATATTCCCACAGTCCTTCAGCCTTTCCTCTTCAGTATTTTTTATACATTTTTGAACATGTGCCACTGTCTTCTCCAGTGACATTTCTTCTCTCTCACATTCTGACTTTTCTTCTTCCACACAGCTGAGGACAGCAGATTGGATATCTAATGGATCATAGCTGTATGTTATTTCACAGGAAGGGCTAGGCCATTGCTTTAGAACTATGAGGAAACAGTTTAACAGCATCCTCTGCTTTAAGGCTATGCTTATTCTCATTAGCTAATGCCACATCTCTGTGCTCATTCATGCTCTGTCTGGATAAAGAGGACATTTGATGTAGTCTCTAACAATATCTTACCCTATCTGTATAAGGGATACCTGAAAAAAAAACCATTGAGAGTGAACACCAGTTATTGTGTTTGCAGGAAGACCTGTGGATCCTTCTTTCCCTCTTTTCCATTCCATTTCAAATGTAATTTGTGCTCTGGTTTTTGGATATCATTTCTCTGATGGGGACAAAACCTTCCACGAACTGATCAGCGCCACGGAGAATTTATTCAGGTTTGCAGGCAGCTTTGTTCATCAGGTGAGTAAATGATGTGCTGGTTTGTATTCTGAAATAGGTAGAAAATGGAACTATGGATGCAAAAATGGGGCTGGACTAATTACAGAGCAATTGGCAAATGCAAACTGGGAGCTAAGCAATATCCTTGGGGACCTTGTTACTGACTACCCGGTTCTGAGGCCCTTTTAAAGGAATCTGTTTCTTGGCAAGTTTAGGAGACATCTCTCTGACTCCTGACTTTAAGACTTTTAGCATTTCTGAGACTCTTAACAGGAACTTTAAAACTTGAGACTGAAGTTTGTAATAAATTTCAACTCTTCAAGTGCTGCTTCTCCCACCTTTATTTACTTCTCCTAAAATAGGTACAATTGAATTTATTTCTTCTGCTTTTCACTGCTCTGCAAACGGTATGCTAAAATTTTCGGCCTTTTTCCTCCCTCACAAATAAAATATTCTTTAGGAACCTTTCCATTAGTTCATGCTAGCTTGCAATTCACATGTTACAAAACCAAGACAGACATTAGGATACCAGGTAGTGATAGGACTAGGAGGAATGGAATGAAGCTGGAGGTAGGGGAGATTCAGAAGAAGTTCTTCACCATGAGAGTGGTGAAGCCCTGGAATGGGTTGTCCAGGGAGGTGGTTAAGGCCCCATCCCTGGAGGTGTTTAAGACCAGGCTGGATGAGGCTCTGGCCAGCTTGATCTAGTGTGAGGTGTCCCTGCCCATGGCAGGGGGATTGGAACTAGGTGATCCTTGTGGTCCCTTCCAATCCTGACTGATACTATGATTCTCTGGCAGTCTTGCAATTCAAGTTCTGTCAGAGATTTTTTGGCAGCTACTTCCCACAACCTACCACAAAGGGCAACTTTGCACTCTAGGTGTCTTGAAGCACACTTCAAGTTTTCCCTGTAAATGATATTTTGTTATTTAGACCCTTAAAGAGGGACAAGCAGTATGATGGGGACTGTGGGTATCACAGCAAATTCCACTGACATTTAGTTTAATTGGAAAAGACAAACTAAAATGCTGATGTGGTAGTAAACCTTACTAATCTATCACCTGAGGGTAGCACTGTGCAACTTTCCAACAGTGAAAAAGAGAAAAATAGAGGAAGATTGTGGCTTATCAAAGCCAGAACACTTTCACAGTACGGAAGAGGTTCAGAATATACTGCTTCAAGAGCTCACAAGCACTGTGGACTTGGAGTTATAAGAATGAAATAAATTATAATAGTACAAAATTAAATTATGAACCCTCTTAGGAATTAATCAGGTTGATCTCTGTTATGAGCTTGGAACATTTCAGTTCAGAGGAAAGGGACTGGTTTAAGCTAGCAGATAACAGGAAGAAAAAGGCAAATAAAATAGTTTCCAGCATTATTTTCCCTTTAGATCTGAAGAAGTGTTAAAGTAGTTTCTGGGCGGGGGAGAACTTTGTGGCAATCTGTCAGACTTTGCTAAAGGCTTGGACACCTTATGGTGTGAGTATGAAGTGAAACAAATGCAGAGAAGTGTTAAGGGGATGACCTGTGAACTATTGCTTGAATTTAGAGAGACTTCACTTGTTAGATCTGAAAGAACAAAGTGAGGGGATTGCTTGGCAAAGTGGGATGGCAGATGCTGCAAAGAGAACTATCCAAGCTAGAGGACAATACTTTGAGCCTACAAACATGTGAATAAATACACTCATCAAGACTGAAGGTGTAATATTCCTAACCATCAAAACAATTATTTGTCCTATAGAAGTCACAAGGGAAAATTCTGATGGGGAAATTTGAATTAGCTCTTAGAATGGTACCTGGTTTACACTTTGCTTCTGTGACCTCCACAAATTTGACCAATTACCTGAGGCTTCAGGCTTGTTAATCTTAGTAGCCACTCAATATCTGGAAAGTTTGTCCTCACATTTTGAGTATGTGAAAGCTAGGGTCTCAACTGTGCAGGAGTAAAGTCTTCTAGTAATAGAAGTAGCCAAGTGGGCTTACTGGTATGAGCAGTGTTGTCAGTACTGCCTTGACCCCCAGAAGTGTGTCCAAATTACTAGGAAAGCTTTCTCACTTGATGGCAAAAATCTACTCAAAGCAGTGCTAATCTGTTTATTCCACCATCAGCATTCCCAGACAGGACAATTCAGCCTTTGGTACTTCTAAAAGCAGCCTTGTTACTGGTGGGTATTTCACACTGCCTCATGTGTCACTCCCACAGCTGTATGATCTCTTGCCCTGGCTGATGCGCTGTCTCCCTGGTCCTCATAAGAAAGCGCTGTCTTCCTACAATGTCCTGAGCAACTTTGCAAGGAAGGAGATCAGAAGACACGTGGAGAGAGGGATGTCAGATGAACCACAGGATTTCATTGATTTCTACCTGGCTGAGATGGAGAAAGTAAGTGTTCATTCTGCCTGATCACACATTCATGGAGTACAAGGCTAAACAGACCATTACATCATCCATTCTGCCCCCTTCTATCATAGTTTCATACATTTCATAGGTTCCTTAATGTGAACACAGTAGCTTGGGACATACTAACTCGTGTGTGTCAGAAAGGCACCCAGATTTATGGTTTGGTTACATGAACAAAGTACCACAAAGTATGTTTGGGTGTGAACTCGGGAGCCACCATCTGCTCTCCACAGGTATCCATGAGTATACTTCAGCCTTGTAGTAATCATGAGACAGTTTATGCCTGTAGGTCACATAATTTTGGTAGACCACCTCATCTTCTACAGTAGGGTACCTCGTGTTTGGGATTAAGCACTCACACATAGACAGCCTGAAGTAGCTGACGTGCTGCTTTGGGTTTCATTGTGTGTGCTGACACTGGCTCGTGCCACACAGTTGCGTTGTTCCTCCTCTAGGAGGGAACTTCATGGAGGATCTTCTGTTTATTGGAAAGTCTCTTAGCTCCTGATCTGAGGAGATTCTCTGCTCTTCAAAGAATTCCCAGGCTATCCCAAAATTATTTGGTATAATTGCTGCAGCATCAAAAGGAGGGTAGTCCTTCCACCTCTAGCACAGTCCCTTTCAGCAGTTGCACCTCATCAGTCCCAGCTTCCTAAAGCTAAAAGAAACATCTTTTTCCTAGGATAGATGAAGCTTGTGTAGACTCTCCCTCTGGCCATAAGCTTTCAGCTAGTCAGGCTGCTGTGTTCTGTCAGTGCTGGCTCACAGGCTCTGGAAGGAGCTGATATGTTCTCTTGTACGTTATGTCTGAATGAATGTGACAAGATTAATAAAATAAGCATTTTAGAGGCAAAGATGTGCAGGGGTGCAAGTTATTGCAATTTGTTTATTTTAAAACATTTTTCCCTAATGGATTTTCTCTGACTTTTTATGATTATTACTCCCTAATTATAAGAAGAATATATTTGGGCAGGTATGTCTCTCCCACCAGTTCACAGCTATGCTGAACTGAGAGAAGAAATTCCTCTCAAGGTGTTCTGTTGAGATGCTTTTAGATAGGTTTTACTTTGGTGTTTGGTAGCATACTGGAGAGAGTAAGGCCACACTGTGGGGCACTTGTTTATAAGTACACTCCCAGGCTAACTGCACAACTGGGAGTGTGCTTTAAAGTTATCATGACTGAGTCAACAGGCACAAAATTGCCTGGTTTTTAACAAAGCAATGTTCTACTTCATGAAAAAGAGCAATGCAGATTTATCATGTCTGTTTGGGAAAATATGAATCTCTTAGTACTTACCAAAAACTGTAATTGTGAATATTCTTTGTGCACATGCCAGCTGTGGCAGTAAGGATTCTCACACAGGAGGCACACAGGATGACCTAACTTTTATGCTTTAACTTCATCTTTTTTTTTTTCTTTTTTTTAAATTCATCATCTGCAGTCCAAAGATGGGGCCAAGCCCAAGTATGATGAAGACAACTTGGTACATGTTATAAATGATCTTTTCCTTGGTGGATCAGAGACATCAAGCACAACATTGTACTGGGGACTGCTCTATATGGTCGTGAATCCGGATGTCCAAGGTGAGAGGGATTCTTCTTGTGAAATGCTGTGGGTTCTACAAATGTTAATGGTGGCTGAGTATAATGAGTTGCAGGCATGGAAACCACTCATTGAAGCTGTCTCTCACTCTCTGAAAACGGAGGCAGCAGAGGGAAAAATCAAAGGCTCATCCTTTGACCTGACCAAACAAGGTGGCTGAAGGCATTTGTAGTGAGACAGAAGTTAGCTCTTTGCAGTGTCAAGTCAGTGAGGCACTATATGTGAAGAGTTTTCAGGCTGATGGCAGCCAGAATCAGGGCTTGAATACGAGTCCTGTCTGCACCAGACATCATTCAGGTATGAGACACAGTCATCCCACTCTCACTTCCCCTCCTGGCACAACATGCTTTGCTTAGTACACTAATACCCCTAACAACCCGCTGGATCCCTTACTGGACAAACCACCTTCACACTTGGCAGGTTGTCCTAAGGAAGGCCCATGGTCCTGGTGGAGAGAGCTGTCTCTTCCTCCATATTTCTTTTCATGAAATAGAGATGCAAGACAATTTGAAAAGCCATATAGTTCCCTGAAATAAAGCATTAACTCCTTTCTCTCTTTGCTGAGTGCTTCATTCACCAGGCTAGGCAGTGGGCATCCATGGAAGAGGGTTCAGAGGTGACCTCAGGGTTTCAGCAGACCATATTCTGTGTGTAAACAGCTGATGGTATTAGTCTCTAGTCTTTAACTATAGCCACTAATACTTCTTGTAGTTTGTTCACAAAGCAGCACACAAACCTTAGGAGAAAACAAACAAACCAACCAGCCAACCAAAACATGAATGTGAAGACTGGACATGAGGAGGAAGTTCTTCACCATGAGAGTGGTGAAGCCCTGGAATGGGTTGTCTAGGGAGGTGGCTGAGGCCCCGTCCCTGGAGGTGTTTAAGACCAGGCTGGATGAGGCTCTGGCCAGCTTGATCTAGTGTGAGGTGTCCCTGCCCATGGCAGGGGGGTTGGAACTAGATGATCCTTGTGGTCCCTTCCAACCCTGACTGGTACTATGATTCTATGATAAAGATCTGCAAGGAATGGGAAAATGTAGAAATAGGAAAAAAAGCATTTTAAGGGGAGGATTCTGTCTGCCTGATATGTAGACATGATGTTTTCAGGCAAGAACTGCTGGCAACACAGAGAGGCTGTCCCTGTCTAAGTTAATATTGTAAACGTGGTTGCTTATCTTATTAACACCAATTCCATGTATGTGTCTGTAGATCCGGGCTGAGTTTATTCACCCACATCTATGTCAGGAGAAGAAAGGCTACGGCCAGGGTTTAAGGGTCCTGGGGCTGGTGGCTTTTCCATCTGCTGTGCTTGAGCACTGAAAACAAGGGAGGCTCTTTTCTTCCCTCGGCCTCAGTAGGAGGCTGCAAAGGCTTTGTCATTGAGTACCTAACTGCATCCAGGGTTTTAGGCTGATTCAGATGTTTGTTCATACAGTGTGTTGCCATACTTGGACCCACTCTGTTCAACTCATCCCTTGTACTGGGAGTTAATACTTGAGGCATTTATGTCAATTTTGTACAGGAGATTTAGATTTTGAGATAAGGTAAAGTAAGCAATCCCTAAATACCTTCAAAAGCTGGAGCTGAGTGACCCACCCTACACCCACTAAAATGGGTGTAGATTCTGTAAGATGATTGTCAGAGCTGCAGTTAAGTACATTAAAGTCCTTGTTTATGATTCTGGACTGCACTCTTAGGTTATTCTCCTGTTATCTTCCATTTACTAAACTCAGGCATTTTGTCATAGGAAATCACAGGTTATAGACAATGTACTATGGTGGAATAATAACTTTTCCTCTTCTCTAAGAAAAGGGACCTGCTGCAATATTTTATGCATTTTTCCCATCTGAAATGGTGACTACTTCTCCACAGAGAAAGTGCAGAAGGAGCTGGATGCTGTTTTGGGTCCTTCCCAGTTAATTTGCTACGAGGATCGGAGAAAACTGCCCTACACAACCGCTGTGGTTCATGAGATCCAACGCTTCAGCAACATTGTCTTTGTTGGCGTGCCCAGAGTGTGTGTCAGGGACACAACGTTGCTAGGATTCCCTCTCAAAAAGGTACAGACGTATTTCCAGCCTCTGTTCTGTCTTCAGCTGAGAGACATTTAGCTTTTATTCCAGTTTGGTTACTTGTTTTCCATCTATCAAATGTTCTCCATATAACCCAGGAACATGGTGCCTGGGGAAGGGTTACCACTTGTGGTTCCAGGAATGACCTAATTCTCTCACTCAGCGTGTTGATGCTCCATCAGCTGCAGCTGATGTGACCCCTGCTTCTGCCACAGAAATATTCAGCTCCTGTCTTGCTCATCCACAGCACAACTGCAGAGACCAGCCCGGTTTGGCTGCAGATGGACTGAGATGAGAAACCAGTTTGCCAAAGCAGGATTGTCTATTCTTGCCCAATTTGGCACTGCCAGCACTCTTGGGATGGAGGAAGACTGATGAGAGGATGGCTCATAGCTAGCTCCAACTGATTGCATGAGCCCAAGGACCTGCCTCAGTCTGTAACACCTGAAAGGCTGTTGCTCCCAAATAACTGCCAAAGACACATGTTCACAGCCAGTAAGGCCTTTTTTGGAGTGACATAAGCTGTGCTGGGTGCCAGTTCTCACTGCAAAATACTAGCAAGAAACAGGAATTAGTTGTTTTCATTGCAAGAGAGATGGGAGAGGCCAGTACTATTACTGGCATCTGGGACTGGCCCCACCTAACTCATTTTGTGGTGAAGGTTTCACTCTGTTTTGTCTGCTTCTGACAGCCAGGTAGCTAGGGCATGTGAACTGGTCTGCTAGGGCCAGCCAGTAAAGAAAAAAGGCTGAAGTACTACTGCTAAAAGGGCTCAGAGATTGTCAGTGAAGTATTGCAGTTATTTCTGACTTCATTTCTCTCTCCTAAGCCCGAAAGGAATTTTCCAAAGCTGGTACCTGAATACCAACAAAAGAATCCTACTAGAGGTGTTATTAAGATTAGTAGTAAAAGTGATCACAGTGCAGTTGTTCTAACATCACTAATGCTGTTAACAGCTACTGACATAGCTGTGGGGCTGAGAACAGATAATTTCCAACACAGAAACCGATCACCTACTCCAGTTTTCTAGGCAAATGGTCCTCTAGCCACATCCTATCTACTCACCACAAAGAAACTGCAACAAGCAGCAAGTTTTATCCCCTAGGCAGACACTGATGGGTGACAGGCTAGTACCTGCAACTGAATCAAGCTCTTCCCTTGCAGGGCACCGTCGTTATGCCCAATATAGCATCTGTTCTGTATGACCCTGAGCAATGGGAAACACCTCGGCACTTCAACCCTGCCCATTTCCTGGATAAAGAAGGAAACTTTATGCCTCGTGAGGCCTTCTTACCATTCTCGGCAGGTAAATGTACTGATGCTTTGAACCAACCCAGCAGAAGTGTGAGACTATGGTGTTTGTACAGATAACATCTCTCTTTGCTGCTTTTAAAGAATAGTACTAGCTTGTTTCTCTTTCTGCTTCTGTGCTGTCAGATCCCCAACTGTTCTTAGGACACTCTGGTGGGAATCCTACTCAAACTCCTAAGCTTGTTGCATGCTGCAGGTAGTCGCAGGTAGTGTCTGTAGTATTCTGTATCTGTACTTTATCTGTCCTGGGAAGAAATGTGCCTAGAGTGTAGTGGAGTTACATGCAAGCCCTTTGAAAGGAACAAACTGACAGAAAAGCAGAATGCATCCTGGTATACAAAGGATTAAGTTCTTGCTTATAGAACTGAAAATCCAGCTGCAAAAGAAGAATATAATACAACACTGCATTAAGATCACACTTTGCAGTAAAGCTCCTACTCTGTTGGTTTTGGTTCAGTTTCTCTGTTGTTGTAGCAGACTAGTCACTTGGATGTCCATCCAAGAGTGGTTTCTTAGTGTAAATGCCTTTTTCTTTTCTATTTGTCTGCTAATCCAGAAATGTGACTGCATTATTCACCTCTTTTGCTGATGCCATTGGTTCCAGTGTAGAACCCTTGGAAATTAACAGGAGGCTTCCTGCTTTGCCTCTAAAGGGACCAAGCCTTTGTTCAATTGCAAATGTCATTGCTAAGTAATTTTTATCCACTGACTTGGACCCGCTAAGAAGGAATGTGTAAACAGTGGGCAGATTCTTTGTGTGTGACCCTGAAGCTCAACATCTCTTCTAAAAGGAAAATAATTTTCCACCAGGTCAGGAGAGGAATGCTGGTGGTACCTCAGGAATTTTCACTAAGGAGAATGGAGGGATCATTCTGAGAAAGAATTCACAGAGTTTTTCTTCTGTGACTTTCAAGATCCAGGCCTTGAACAAAAACAAAACCCACAAACAAAAAACCCACAACACAAAACAACCCAATCAAAACCAACGAACCCACAAACCCTCTGCTTATAACAAGAATGAACAAAGTTGTTATGAAACTGACAAATTCCTGGTACTCACTGTCCTTCCCCAATCTTCCTCCTGCAGGGCACCGTGTGTGTTTGGGGGAACATCTAGCAAGGACCGAGCTCTTTATTTTCTTTGCCAACCTGCTGCGGGCTTTCACCTTCCAGCTTCCTGAGGGGGTGACAAAGATCAACACAGAGCCCATTTTTGGGGGTACACTGCGGCCCCATCCCTACAGGATTTGTGCCATTCCACGCTAGGCTGCAGCACCTCACAGAGTGGCATGAGACAGCTACATTTATGTCTGTGAATTTCCTCTCAAGTGGACAAACCTTCTTCTGCTAGCCAGGATATTGATATTAGTCTATCCCAGGGACATTCAGAAAGCAGATGAAAGTCAAGATCCAGACTACCAGTACTTTTGGTCTGGTCCTTGTGAAGGTCTCAGATATTCTTACAAGGATCTTAGCTATTTTCTCCTCTCGGAGAGCACCTGAAGCAAGATGCTACAGCTCCCAGCTCAAGCCAACATGCTGCATCTCCTTGTCCTAGGCAAGGAGAATCGTCATGGTGCTCACTCTTGAGTAAACCCCAGTAAAATTCAACAGAGGATCTCAGCAAGAGCTGAGTAGTTGTAATTTCTGTGAGTGGTTTGATGACCTCAAGTAATCTGGCTCGGGAAAACACACTTTTAAAGTTCTATTTTGGTTTTACTGTCCTCAACTTACAGACTTTAATTTGTTGATAGGTTGCAAATTAAAAATCAACCAAAGCAAACAAACAAACAAACAAACAAAACATTCCAAGACCAGAAACCCAGGAAACACATCAGAACGTGAATGCGTTAATGTCTGAATTTGATGTGGAAGATAGAATCAATCTGAAGTTGAAGAGAGAAACTGAAATTGGGTGTTTGGTAGCAATGTGAAAGTGTGTCTTGGCAGCCTGATTGTTGTGATAAGGTATTGTTGAGTGGTTGGTTTGCCCATTGAGTTTTGTGAGGTTTTTAACATGAAGTTTCTATGACATAGAATCACACCCATTATCAGTCCTGCTTGGGTGAGGCATAAATGTGGGATGAGATATTCACTTTGCCAGTGGGTTTCACTGCTAACTTTGCATCAGAGGTGTGTAGAGGCTTTAGAAGACAGTGTCTAAGGCCAGCTGAACACTCAGGCATTCCCCATTTTCTCTGGGCCCTGTTCTTTTTTCATCAGAACACATACCGTATTTGCTCTTTCCATTCAATCTCTTTCCACTCTGCCCCTAATTTCCATTCCCTACTCACAACTCTTTTTCATAGAAATTTTGTTTCAGGATTCACCTTCACTTTTGGTTTCCTACCACTTACATCTTTCCATCATACCAAGCTTCTGTCTCCTTCTACTCTTTTCTGCACAAGTCTTAGTAGAGGAATCAGTGCTGAGCTGAAAACAATGACCAGTGAGTTTTCAGGGGAGAGCTTAGAAGATCTGATTTGTTTGTTCTTTGAGGCTCCAGACCATGAAAAGAAGAGAAGAGTAACTATGAAGGTTGCACTGCAGGTAACTTAGTGTAAGGAAAGACATAAATGTGATGCAGGGATTCTGAAACAGCTATTATTAATGTAACTGCTCACTGGCACTGATTCAACTCAAGATCCGGACAGTCAAGCATACAGCTGGAGGTGACAGCCAAGCTCAGCTGTAGATTTGTTAAAGCAAAGTGCTGTAGTAGTCTTGAATACAAATCACTTCTGGAAAGGATCCAAATGTTGGAGTTGAGTAGAGCTGTCTGTAAACACTGCTGTAAACTTGATTGAATTTGTATGAGGGCCAAAAGTGCTTTCATGTTAGAATATAAACTATTTGTAATTAAACCATTGTGGTATAACTGAACTTCCTGAACTTAAAATGGAGGAGAATGTTACTAAAAAGAAGTGAGAACTACTGGAAATCAGGCAGAGCTGAACCAGATCCTGGCATACCTTGTAGCTCTGGCAGTGGTCTGCTCTAGCATAATCCAGTGCCTACGAGCTTGCTGGGCTGGAAGGGAAATCAGGAGAGCAGTGGGGTTGATAAAAGCAATAGCTGTCATAAATAATCCAGGCTGTTACACCATGCAAAACCATTCCAGGGCCCACACACTTCTGCTCAGCCTTCTCTCCAGCTTTATTTGCACTTGTCCTCCACCCTACCTTCCCACACCTCCTCCTTTCCACTCACCCTGCTAGAGATGGTGTCTCTCACTACCTCTGCCCACTCCTCTTGTCATCCTGCCACTTACTAAAGAAGCTTAATAATAAGATGTGTGTAAAGCTGGTGGTGAGCATTATGTCCATTGAGACTGCAGCTGTTCTCAGTACTGCTGATAAACAGCTTCCGCGTGACTAGGCAGGACTGAGGAGTGGCACAAGTGGAAAGAACTGGTAATTACTGCCCATTTCAGCCACTCCAGGACTCTGTCTCACCAGACCCCTACCAGGCAGTACAAAGAAGCATGTATGACTTTGAAGACACTCTACTAAAATCATAGCTGAAGGGCAGGAGCCTTCAGCTCTCCCTTTGGGGGACTGAGTTTCCAGACAGTCTTGCACAACAGTTTGCTATGCCTGAGCAGTGGAGCCAATGTGGGGGGTGTAACCTCCCGTAAGGATCAGTCCACATGGGTCATGGAGCCAGAACCTGTCTGTAAATTTCCAGACCTATGGCACCAATTTACACCCTTGTGTTCACATAAAGATTTGAAGATAGCTGATGGTGGAAGAGAAACAAACTCCACTCCCTTGGGAATCATAGAATTGTTAGGGTTGGAAGGCACTTCAAGGATCACCTAGTTCCAACCCCCCTGCCATAGGCAGGGACCCCTCACACTAGATCAGGTTGCTCAGAGCCACACCAAGCCTGGCTTTAAAAACCTCCAGGGATGGGGCTTCTACCACCTCCCTGGGCAACCTGTTCCAGTGTCTCACCACACTATTTCTGGGATGGAGAACAACTCTGTTTCCCCTCCCGGAGACCATTCTCCCAGTACTTGTCTAGGGTTACACACCTCCAGCTCCTGAACTGGTTGACCTATGTCAGTGACTGACCTATGTTACAGGGAAAGAGCTGAAATTATCTCAGGCCACGTGTTGACTTCCCTAGTCCCCTGCCCACAGTCCTTTCTGTTCCCTGCCAAGTGCTGACCTCCTGACCACCATCTTGTCACCCCTTAGCTGACCACTGGTTAGACCCTCCCAGGCATGTGCCTGCATTGCACCATCCAAAATCTGCCAGATTAAAAGGTGTACAGCCTGGTGCTGCTGACTTGAGTTATGCAACATTTAAGTGGAGTGACTAAACCTTTTCTTTTTTTCCTTTTTTCTTTTTCTTTCTTTTTTATTCCTTCCTCCCTTCCTCCCTTCCTCCCTTCCTCCCTTCCTTCCTTCCTTCTTTCCTTTCTCTCTTCCTTTCTTCCTTCCTTTCTCCCTTTCTTTCTTTCTCTTTCTTTCTTCCTTCCTTCCTTCCTTCTTTCCTTTCTCTCTTCCTTTCTTCCTTCCTTTCTCCCTTTCTTTCTTTCTCTTTCTTTCTTTCTCTTTCCCTTCCTTCCTTCCTTCTTTCCTTTCTCTCTTCCTTTCTTCCTTCCTTTCTCCCTTTCTTTCTTTCTCTTTCTTTCTTTCTTTCTTTCTTTCTTTCTTTCTTTCTTTTCTTTCTTTCTTTCTTTCTTTCTTTCTTTCTTTCTTTCTTTCTTTCTTTCTCTTTTCTTTCTTTCTTTCTTTCTTTCTTTCTTTCTTTCTTTCTTTCTTTCTTTCTTTCTTTCTTTCTTTCTTTCTTTCTTTCTTTCTTTCTTTCTTTCTTTCTTTCTTTCTTTCTTTCTTTCTTTCTTTCTTTCTTTCCTAGATTAAGGAATCTAGGAAGGCTTTCCTTCTTTCCTTCTTTCCTTCTTTCCTTCTTTCCTTCTTTCCTTCTTTCCTTCTTTCCTTCTTTCCTTCTTTCCTTCTTTCCTTCTTTCCTTCTTTCCTTCTTTCCTTCTTTCCTTCTTTCTTTCCATGACCAACATCAACCACAGCCTCAGGTCTCTGAGTTGTGGTCGAACTGTCATCCTTAACAATATGGTTTGGAAGGATTTGAAACCAGGTTGCAGGTGTTTATTCAATGTGTGAAACCTACATGAAAATAATCACTCTGAACTCAAATATTCAGTGGAAGTGTGAAAAAAAGGTCTAGGGCTGCACACACAGGGTAAAGCAAGGGCATCCACTTGAGAGCAGGACTGTGCAAGGAATATTTGCTTTGCTTCTGAGTGTTTGTTACAGTTAATCACACAGGATCAGCTAAGCCATGCCACAGTGACTGGAGGACAAGAAGTGGCAAACAAGGTCTGAAGAACAGTTTTGTCATTTCACTCAAAATGTTCCAGCTCAGGCAGCTTTGTGTGTAAACCAAATGGTGGGAGATGTGAGTACTATGATTTGAATCAGTCATTTCCTTGGATTAGATGTGTAGGTAAAAATTGTACCTAAGAAAAGAAATGTCAGCTCTTTAACCTTTATTCGTGATGCATAGGTAAGTTTCATTTCATCCTTCTCCTCTAGCCCTTTGAGATGTCTCTCCAGATTAAAGTCCCACTGTTAGAAATTGTTAGGGTGACTTTCACAAGGATGCCTGTTTGACTTTTAACAGTATTTCAGAACCAAAGGTCTGGTCTAATCAGCTGTGCTAAGAAGCTGTCTTCCCTTAGACCAGATCTTACAAAGCTAACAGCTTTGTTTGTGGTTTGGTTTTTTTCTCATCTGTTTGATTCTTTTTCTCTCTTTCTCTTCCTCCCTTTCCCTTTCCCTTTCCCTTTCCCTTTCCCTTTCCCTTTCCCTTTCCCTTTCCCTTTCCCTTTCCCTTTCCCTTTCCCTTTCCCTTTCCCTTTCCCTTTCCCTTTCCCTTTCCCTTCCCCTTCCCCTTCCCCTTCCCCTTCCCCTTCCCCTTCCCCTTTCCCTCTCCTTTTCCCTTTTTCTTCTTTCTCTTTTTCTTTCTTTTTCTTTCTCCTTTTTTTCTTTTATCTTTTTCCTTTTTCTCTCTTTCTTTTTCTTTCTCCTTTTCCCTTTTTTCTTTTTTTTTCTTTTTCCTTTTCTTTTTTCTTTTTTCCTCTCTTTTTTGATCTTTCTTTTTTTTTTCCTCTTTGTCTTTCTCCTTTTATTTTTTTTAATATTTTCCCTTTTCTTTTTCTATTTCTTTTTTTTCCCCTTTTTCTCTTTGTCTTTCTCCTTTTATTTCCTTTTTTTTTTTAATTTCTTTTTCTTTATTTCTTTTTCTTTCTCTTTTTCTTTTTCTTTCCTTTTTCTTGCTCAGATGAGTTCAAAACATGTCACAGTCACGATTTATAAAGGAACAGTAAGGGGTGAGTTTATGATTTTGTAGAGTTTGGAGGGTATAGTGCAGAGCCAAAGCATTGGTAACTGGAAGCTTGCTCAGGGCAACAAACTCTGAGTTAGGATCTGGAGCCCTGCTTTATTTAGGAGTGCCAGTACCCAAAGGCATTACCCACATTCTAGACTGCATGGTATACAAAGTCCTGAGTGATTGTAGACTAATTACAAGACAGCATGTAGGATCCAGTTGCTCCACCAGTGCAGGCAGATGAGTGAACCTTTTAAGAGGTAAGGTTAGTGTAGCTCAGTAATTAAAAACTGCTAATTTTTAGTCATTGTTTGTCCTTCCATTCAGGGAGTCTTAGCTTTCTGATCTCATCTATTAATCCACTTCCACCACCCAGAAGGGGTACCACAGAGTTAAAGTTTAAATGGCCAATATTGGTTAATTGTTAGTGGTGCTATGTTTGGTCAGAAAGGGTGATGTGGGTAGCCGGTTCTCAAAGCGATGTTTTACCCCAATGCGAGCGTGACTTTGTGTTACATAGCACTGATCATTTTGAAAGTGAGCAGTGGATAAAAGAGACAGGTACTTAGAAGAGTCTTGGCTGAGAGGTAAAATAGTTCTGTTCAGAAATAGTTCTGTTCTACCTTAAACCAGGACATGGTGAAAACACCCTTTGCTTTTCTCTCTTTGGCCATCTGAGGCAATGACAATTCCCAGTCTCCACTGCAACAGCTCAGCTCTCTTCAGAGTCAGGCCTGTAGCCTCTGGCCCACTGTCACTGGTTGCAGTGACGTTATTTTTTCAGCAGCCTTGGCAGATCTGCTGTCCAACTTCTCTCCAGTCTGCCAGTCCACTGCTCACAGAAGACCAATTTCTGGCCTTCCCTAAGGTCTGAGCGTGCAAACACAGCACCTGGAGGAAGTTACACAACTTATGTGTTTAAAGTAACTAGCAGATAAATGATAAAATTGTCAAAAGATGTCATGCAGGGGAGGTTGGACTAGATGACCTTTGGAGGTCCCTTCCAACCCAACCCATTCTTTGATCCTGTGCATCTACGCAACTACAATGTCTTACGCGTGCAGAAATGCTGTATCTGCAGCTCACGCTTCTGAAGACATACCTCATTGCCAGACTCCATGCATTAAAAGAGTGGATTTAGGGGAGCCTTTTGAACCTGAGAGGGAATGAAAATGGAGTGTTTGTGACTCAGCCAAGAGCCAGTTAGGAAAGCAGGATGGTCACCCTCACGGAACAATTAAGTCAATTTGAAAACTTTTAGTTTATCATTGCAAGCAGAGGCAGCCTGACAGAGACACTTCCAATTTCAAATGGTTGTAAAGGTAAAGTGCTATGGTATATAGCTGTACTGAACTTCCAGAGAAATCCACAGTGCTCCACACAATAAACACAGAGTCACAGAAACATTCAGGTTGTAAAAGACCCTCAGGACCACCAAGTCCAACCAAGAACCCTACTCTCCAAGGTTAACCCCTAAACCATATCCCCCAAGCACTACAGCCAAATGACTTCTAAACACATCCAGGGCTGGTGACTCAACCACCTCCTTGGGCAGCCCATTCCAATGCCTGACCACTCTTTCTGTGAAAAAAAATTTCCTAATGTCTAGTCTAAACCTACCCAGTTGTAGTTGGATCTATTTAAGCCTCTCTCCTTACAAAATACCATCCTGAACTACACTGGCATCCCCCCCTTTCTTTTGGTATATGTGGTGGTAAGCAATACAGTCACTGGGACTTTTCAGTGAAGGACTTACTCTTCCCTAGCCCATTAGCCTTCAAGTGACCTCATTTCTCAATGAGAAATTCCCTCCAGAATGAGGCAAAAGGAGAGAGATGACTTCATGGTGTCATAGAAAAACCTGGATCCTCAGATCGCTTGAGGAGGGGAAAGTGACTGGCATCTGGTGTTCCCCAAGGTATGAGCTTTGCCTTTGAGGACAGAATCCAGCATTCTGAGTGAGAATTCATCAGAAGTGTCACATTAATCACATTTTCCCTAATGCAAATGTTCTTGCTGCCTACAAGACAGAATACTTTGTTCAGACAGGAACAGAGACTTAAGAGATATTGCCATTTCCTATTGCTCTTCACATTTATTTGCTTTGGAGAACCAGATTCTGCAAACCATTGTTTGCTGAAACAATCTGGAGTTAATGACTGCACATGTTGTAATGTCTGCTGCACTTGAAACTCACCCCTCGCTCTCCTGAAGATTAAAGGCAACCCCAACTCTGCAATTTTGTGAAGACAATCTGGTCTGGGTTCCCCTCAACCTAGTTTTGTCAGGAAGAGAAACTGCAGTGACCACTTTGCACTGGGCACTGCTCCATATTTTGACTCATCCCAGAGAAGAGGGGAGACTAATGAGATCACAGGCAAAACCACTTGGACTGCCTTCCCAGAGAACTTGGCACAAAGTGTAAAGACAAAAACCTGTAAAGCTGCATCCAGCTGGAAATCCACACTCTATGTGAGCTGACAAACACATCCCTGATTTACTGAGAATCACTGACTCACCCAGGCCTATTAGCTTCACCTTGCTACCTTGCACCTTGGCAAGAAGTACTAACTCTTCCTTTCATGAGAGTCAGAATGAAAGCAGAGGGAGCTGAGCATGTAACAAGCCTAGAGGTGACAACACAGCAAAGTATTCCTGCAACTGTGCTGCTGAGCACAACCAGTTGCCCAGACCTCTCCTGGGGTGGTCCTGGTGAGACAGCGGTGCTGTCAGTTGCACATTCAGTGAGACAGGGGAAGCTCCAATCTTTAACATCCTGCTGCAGCACAGGACCACAGTATTCTTTCCTATACAGGCCACCACTGCCTTCCCTCAATACAGCCTCTTCCAAGCAGAGGTAGACACCCTGAAAGTTCTTCAAATTCCTGATGCTGAGGATGAACAAAACCAAACAAATCTCTCGGAGAAAGGTTTCATTTGGGGGAGAAAACACTGCTGGCAATTTCTGGACTCTTTTGGGTGCTTTCTTGAAGTGTTTTGTGATGCTTTGTTGTCTTTCACAATATTTCTGAAGAATATCAAATTTATTAGATTTATTTTCAGTCTTCCATAAAGTTCTCCCATTATTCTCTCTCTCCATCCCCGAGCCATCCAGCTCCACTTACTATAAAATCTTATTAGGCCATTAGCAGAGAATGTTTTAGTGCATTATAAGGAAACAATCACCAGAGAATGTAATACAATTTCTGTACATGGTGGTTCTCTGTTTACTGTCACAGAATTGGTTAACTGGGGATGTATTTGTGACAGCAACAGCCCCAGGAGATCAAGTAGGAAGGACTCTGAACCAGAGAGGATACAGATAAAGGTTTGCACTGCAGCTAAAATGATCAGTGAATCTGCCAAAAGGGATGGTCCTGTCTCTTTTGTCCTTGGCTTTGTTCTCACTTTATTCAGTGAGACAGCAGCCAGCATGTGAGTGTGTGCAGACTGCTGAGCCAGCAGAAAGCTGTTACTGCAACTGAAAATGAAAAGCTTTCCCCCAGACCAGTCAAATGAATCCAGTCACTTCATAGCTCTGTGGTTGCTAGAACCAGCTTAGGTGAAAGGGAAGATGAAGGGATGGGAAGAAACTTGTTCACTGGAAGGGTTATCACACACTGGAATAGGCTTCCCAGGGAGGCAGCTGAATCACCATCTCTGGGTGTGTTTAAAAGACACAGAGTCTGAGTGGTGCTGAGGGGCCCACTTTGGCACCAGACTTGGCAAAGTTAGATAGTGGTTGGATCGATGATCTTAAAGGTCTTTTTCAACAGAAACAATTCTATGATTCTATTTGTTGTGAAGCCATCCTGCTTTTAGCCTGGAGAAGAGGAGGCTCAGGGGAGACCTCATTGCCCTCTACAACTACCTGAAAGGTGGTTGTAACCAGGAAGGGGTTGGTCTCTTCTCCCAGGCAACCAGCACCAGAACAAGGGGACACAGTCTCAAGCTGTGCCAGGGGAAGTTTAGGCTCGAGGTGAGGAGAAAGCTCTTCACCGAGAAAGTCGTTCGTCATTGGAATGTGCTGCCCGGGGAGGTGGTGGAGTCACCATCCCTCGAGGTCTTCAAGAGGAGATTGGACCTGATCTACTCTTGCTGCTTGCTCTGTGCACAGTTCAAGGGACACACTCCACTGAGGCCTAGCTACATCTGCTTGGGACTAGGCATGGTTCATCTGCCTGTGCTGTCCGGGAGCTGCAATAAGGCTGATGCCTGTGGGAGTCTGGATCTGAGGGCTGGTGGCTCTAGGACTAGCAGATGACAGCTGAGTGAGGAAGGACATGAGGTCAATAATGTTTTCTGAACGTCAACTTTTGGTAAGTGTTCTTGTACTTCTCTGTGTCTGGATTTCTCTGATGCTCTTGAACACCCAGAGGGCTGCCTCCAGGACTGACACCTCTCCTGAAGTGCTGAGCTGCTCAGGAAATGGTCACACATTATATAAATAGTTACATAGATATATGTCTGTAGTTACACATGGCTCGGTGTTACAGATACAAATATTTGTGTAACACACAAAACTCCCTGCAGGCAGAGTCTTCATTCACACAGATGTTCAGAAACCTTTACCTCCTATCCCATACAGCTACAGGCTAGCTGATATTTCTCCTCTCCAAAATCCTAAATCTTTGAGCACAGAATCATAGAGCTGTAGGGGTTTGAAAGGACCTCTGGAGGTCACCTAGTCCATAACACAGGTATGCCTAGATCAGGTTGCACAGAAAAATGTTCAAGTGGGTTTTGAAAGTCTCCAGAGAAAAAGACTCTACAGCCTCTCTGGGCAGCCTGCTCCAGTGCTCTGTCACCCTCAAAGGAAAGTAGTTTTTCCTTATATTCAAGTGAAACCCCCTGTGTTCTACTTTGTACCCCCTGCCCCTTGTCCTAACATTGAGAGCCACTGAAAAGAGCCCAGCCCCATCTTCAATTCCTCCACCCTTTAGAAATTTGTATGCATTGGTAAGATCCCCTCTCACTCTTCTCTTTTCCATGCTAACGAGCCCCAGGTCTCAGCTTCTCCTCACAAGAGAAATACTCCATTCCCCTAATCATCTTTGTGGCCCTCCATTGGATTCTCTCTGGCAGTTCCCTCTTTTGCTGAGGAGCCCAGAACTACACACAATACTCCAGGTGCAGCAGTGTAGAATGGGAGGAGAACCTCCCTCAACCTGCTGGCCACACTCTTCTTAATGCATCCCAGAATACCTTTGGCCTTTTTGGCCATGAGGGCATATTGCTGGCTAGTGGTGAACTTGTCCAACAGCACTGCCAGGTCCTTCTCTGCAGAGCTGCTTTCCAAGCAAGGTAACATGATCTTGCTTTCCCTCCTTCTGTGTAACCAGGTCTCTCTCAACTACATGAGGAGTTTAAAACTTGTCTCTAACCCACAGGTGACAGCGACACGATGTGCAGAATGACTGAGAACCTGAACTCTGGCAGCAGTCAGCAGGATCTGTAGGAGCTAAGTACTCTCCAGGCAGCTCATGATAGTCAGCACATCTCCAGTGAGACACTCTGAAAAGCTTATCTTAACTGCTCGGCTCTGTCGGAGCTCCCAAGCAGGATGCCCAGCGCATCGGTGAACAAACATTACCATCTAATGGCTGCACGTGCTAATTGCAGCCGTAATTCCTGCTTTAACGAGCTTCCCTCTGTCAGCGCCGAGACGCTGAAGAAGCTGTGTGCTTGGAAAACAAGTAAGCAGGGCAAGATGATAAAAGCAACCTTTATGATTTTGCAGTCTCCATCAGCCACCTCTGGCAGGCTAATGTGAGCAGAAGAAATCCTGCTGGAGTATTTCTGGGTTACTTGGCATGGTTGCTGCACTGCTGGCTGCATATGCTGCAGGCACATGAATAGTAACAGCCACAAATTACAAGGCAATGCATTAATAACAGTGAAAGCCTTTTGAGAGGTTAATGGTGAAACATGGTTCCAGCCTCTCTTATTTCCTGACAGCAGGATAAAAATCTCCAACCCCTGTCTTGGGCAATGCCAAGGGCTGCAAACCAGTCCTTGCTTTGTAGAAATGGTCTTGGTTTCTGTCCTAACAGCCTGTGTTCTAATTCTGTTCAGTGATTTTACTTTTCAGCTCAGTCTCTTCCACCCAGCTGCACTTCCTGCAGCTGATGGAATATTTTCTCAGACAGTCTCTGCTTCTAGGAGTGATAATGCTGAACGTTTACACTCAGTACCAAGGATTGGAGTGCAGACCAAGGTCACTGCTAACTCTTGTATGCCACCTCGGGAGTGCAGAAAGTAAAAGGCCACACCTGCAGGGAAGAGTGGACAGGGCAGGTGACCCTCAACTGACCAACAAGTTATTCCATTCTGTACATTTAATATTCAGCATAAAGCTGAGGGATCACAGGTCAAGCTCTCTCCTTCAGTGGCTGGCATTTGAGGAGGACTCTCTCCATGCTGCTCTGTCTGCTCTCTGATCCTAAGCCATGTGATCCTAAATCCAGTTTTTTAATCCAGCTCCTGATTCCAGTTCCCATCTGCTGCTGAGTCCAGCCTGGGACTTCTGCCACAGCATCAACAGTGACAGTGATGTAATTGCCATCAGGGGGGGTGGGTTCAATATTGATTTTGTACATATTTGAAAATATCTCATTTTCTTGTTATTATTTTCATTACTTTTAGCTTTCCAGGCTGTAAGTCTCTCCCTCTTACTCCCTTTCTCTTCCACATAAAGAGCATCCACCTGCTGAGTGGACGGCCAAGTCTAATCCTTGACATCTAAGAATACCACAAAAATGTGGAAGGGCCTCTCTTTAAATGTCTCATATCTTTATGTCATCCTCTGTCTTACTGCCTCTCTGGTGGCCAGGATGCATGGAAATATGTACACACTCTGGATGGGAAGAACACCAGTGGCTCAGCTCAATGGATTTCAAGCAGTGAAGGATGCCTTGACTGTGCATGTAGAGTAATTTTGTGAGAAACCTGTGGCCCCCATGCCACTTCCTTTTGTTGTGTGCGCTGAAATATTTTCAGCAGAACAAGCTGCTGAGAGAATGCAGCTGCTCTTAATGCTTCTTTTAAGATGAGCTGCTCTTGGCAGCAAGAGGAATGCTGCAGAATCACTGTTGCATGTCCTTCTCAAATGCTGGGCCCCAAATATACATTCAGCCCACAAAATTAATGTGTTTCCCATGTATATACTGGCACAGCCTGGGCAATCCCTAGTTGCTGAGAATGTTACCAAGCCGTCTCAGGAAGTGTTTGGAGTGAAAGGTGCAAAAACATCAGCCAGCAGGACCCAGCATGGGTTGAATGCATGGTTCTAGCTAAAAGAGGTGAGAAAGACAGGTATAGAACTTATTTTCCACTAAAACTATCAAGCAGATGTGAAAAAGCAGCATAAATCCCTCTGATTTCCCATGTAAATACTGCCAGGGATCCTTCCAAACTCATACAGTGAATCAAACCACTACAATTTCACCAGTCCTACTCCATTTTGTTGCAGGCATCAGCTTTGTCAATGGGCATGCATGGAAGGAGCAGAGACAGTTCAGCCTGATGACTCTGAGGAACCTTGGACTAGGAAAGAAAAGCCTGGAAGTCTGTATCCAGAAGCTTGCTGCCTGCTTGAGGTCTTTGCCAGAGAAAGAGGTGAAACATTGACCTGCATGTGGTCACAACATGGACTCATTCTCTTTATTTCCAGGCCTGCTTTTTCCACTGGAAGTTGTAATTTCTGCAGTAGGTTCAATGGGAGGTTTACAGAGCTGATGCCTTCACAATTCATTTTGCATTGGGCTGGAACATCATGCCTGACTCATTGCTTTCATGCTAATCCTTTTATGGGAGAAAGCAACAGATGAGAGACTCCTAAATTGTGCTGATTATGCACTTTTCTATAGGATGGAATCTTTCCCTCACTCATTATAAAGGTGCCTGAAGAATGATCTCCCAGTTAGACTCCTGCATCTTGCTTCCTGCAGGCTCAGCTATTTGTGTAATCCCATGCAAACCAAGAGCAGACTGGATGGGAGCTCAGTGTAACAAAGGATCACAGCCTACAGCAGAAGTTAATGACTCAACCTTCTCTGTTTGTAGGCACAGATCTCTCTGTCCCACTCCCTTCTTCCATCAACAACATGATTGCTGATGTGCTTTTTGGACATTGCTTCTCTAGAGAGGCTGCCATGTGGCAGAGGTGGTTCAGAGATTCCCAGGACATGGGTAGAATGCCATGGCACCTCCAGGTGAGCAAGCACTGACCTGCTCCCTCTAACTGTATCAAAGCCTGACAGCACTCCTCAGTGAGCCATGGCATGAAATGGTCATCCTTTGCCAAAGAAGAGAAGAGCTTTTAAATAAACACTGAACTCTGATAAAGGCAACACTCACTTCATGAATTTCTTCAGTAGGAAGGTGGTGAGACTCTGGTATAGGCTGCCCAGGGAGGCTGTGGATGCCTCCTCCTTGGGGGTGTTCGAGGCCAAGCTGGATGAGGCCTTGAGCAGCCGAGTCTAGCTGAGAAGTGCCCCTGTCCATGGCAGGGAGGTTGGAGTAGATGATCACTAAGGTCCCTTCCAACCTAAGCCATGCTATGATTCTCTGATTCTATCCCCTTCTTTTTGAGTAATGATCCTTCTGCAACCATTCCTGGCTTGCTTCATCTACACACCCCCTGAATCTCCTATCATAGCTCTCTGAAGAGAGACGGATCTGACTTTACTTTGATAATGTTCAGTATCAAGTTCACCCTGAGGCTACAATCAGGTTTTTTCCTCTTAGCTTGTGTCTCAAAGGGTTTTGTAATAGCCCTGATTTCCTCCAGAGAAAAAAGGACAAGCTAACATGGTTGTGGCTTTGAAAACTAGAGCTAATTGTTGACTTAAGACTTAGAAGTGAGCAGGGCATTTGGGAAAGACTTCACTTAGAAAACAAGAAAGATTGTATTCAGGGGCATTTAAATCCTGCATGTGTGAAATTACTAGTGGAGAGCAGACAACCTGGAAAGTTAACTGCATGCTAATGTCATCCTTCACACACTTCTCACCATTTAAAGTGCTCATCCATTTCCTAGGGTCAGAGAAGTCATACACCTGGATTACAGCAATGGTTAGGCACAGTTCAGCTATGAACATTCAGGCTTTACATGCACTACAAAGCTAAGATACCATGGTGGTCCTTGTGCCTGTCTTTCCAGGGGCAGCTCTACCACACTTTCCCATCACTGTTTAGGCACTTAAGCACTGTGTTAATGAGGGCAGCTGGTGGCACTAACACACTTGCAGGATCTATGAATGCTTATTAAGGAGGCGATCAGGAACCACCAGAAAAGCTGGGTGCTGGCAGGAGCCACAGAATTCCATTGATGCATAGCTGGCTCAGATGTTAAAGGTAACAAGTAATTGTCTCTTGTGCAGATGCAACATATTTAAAATGCCTGTAATTAAGATGTTTCCAGCTGTGCTCCTACTTCCTTCTCCTCCTTTTACCTCATGAGAGGAGCTCATGTTGAGCTACTTCTTTGACATCAATCTCAAAAGCAAAGTACTTGGAGAAGGTCCTGAGGATGTTCCTTAGCAGTTACCACAGAGAGAGGAATATTCCACCCTAGACTGAAAGAGGGCTTATGGTACAATGTTTTCCTCAATCAGTAAGATTATTTTTTTTTAACAGAGCTATATGGCTGCTGTCTTATCAGCTTCATCAGTTCAGTATGGACTCTGTGATGACAAAAAGGTGGAAACATGCTATTAAAACAGTCTTAAATTCTATTGTCTGTCTCATATCTGCAGGCAAAGGATGACCCAGTTTCTACATTCAGGGAGACCAACATGCTGCAAGAGATCACAGGTCTCTTCACAGCAGGCTCAGACACCACCACAGCTCTCCATGATGATATATCTTGATGCACAAGTTGAGAAATGCATGTACCTGCACTTGCACTTGCTTGTGGCAGGCCAATAGGCAAAATGCAGTTGACTCAGCTGCCCTAATCCTGCAGGGTAAGGTGTCTTTGGGATGTTGAGTTTCTGCATAGAGTCAACACATCAACTGCCTTCATGAATCCTCATTATTAGTCCTTTTATTCTGCAGAACAAGTTCAAGAAGAGTTGGATGCTGTTATTGATCCATCCTGCAAAACTGACCAAATGATCCTGCCATGGGCACATGCAGTTCTACATGAGATCTTATGCATCAAAGCAGCATAAGTGCAGTACCATTTATATGCAAGTGCAGCCAGGACACCACACCACAAGCCTTCCATATTGCTAAGGTATGTTAAAGCCACTAAGCTTTGGAGACAATCTTTAGACAAAACAGAGTCAGGCAACAGACCCCTCTCAACCATTTAAACAACACATACTGCACTTTCATTTTGCCTCAGGCTGAAAGGTGAATTTGAACAACTTGTGAGGAGCTCTTCACTGTAAACAGGAAGCTGAACATTCTAGAATATGAATAATCTTGCACTCATTTTCCTTCTGGTTTTGCACAAATGTTAGTTTAACCTTTATCCTATACAGGATTTCAAGAGTTAGATCAGGATTGTAATGACCCTAGGCTTCTTCTAAAGGGGCACAAGATAAACAGAAATCTCACAGAAACTCTGCAGGAACAGTGTCCACGTACACAACACATTTAATCAGCAGAACACTTTAAATCATGCCCAACCTCATGCATATGGCTTTCCCAGTGAGTAAGACTTATGTGGCTTTGGGGGAAGATGCCTTTGAGTAAATCAAGATCGAAGTCAGGGGGCTTGATCACTGTGAAGCCTTCATTTCGGTGGGGTTTCTTTCCAAAGTTTCTGATTGCTGTAATTACTGCATCCTCTGCTGCTCTAAAATCAATCTTTAAGACTGCCTCATAATTGCTAAATAGGCTGTTCTGTAGGAGATAGCACAGTGTGACCCTGTTTCTGACCCTGTAATAATTAGTTGGCACTTGCATTGGGCAATTTCAAGAGAGCAATTGATATCTTGGCAATGCAAGTCATTAGTTTTCAACTCTGTGAAAAAGATCTTTGTGCATTCATTTTGTCTTTCAGTTGGACACCTTAACTTTCTCCAGCACATTTTCTGTCCTGTATGATCAAGTGCAGTGGGAGAGTCTGTGACAGTTTAACCCTGGTCATTTCCTGGAGAAGGATGGAAACTTTGTGAACAGAGAAGCCTTTATGCTGTTTTCTGCAGGCAAAAGCAATACTCCGTATTGCGTACAGTCCTACAGTGACTGTTTCACAGGCCAAGACTTTCTTAACCTCTGATCTCCTGCCACAAGTATCTTTAATTCATTCCCATAATAAGGTCTCTTTAATTCATTCCCATAAAAAAGTCTATGTATCAAATAAAATGGAGGTATTGATTTTGGAGACCTGCTGCAACTTTACTTCCTTGAGGGAAAGAAGCTAAGACTAGTTGGTGCTTGAGAATTCTCAATCAAATGGAATGGCAGCAAGGTAGAATGTCCTGTGGGAATACAAGGGCTGATTAAAGCTCCTTCAGAAGGCAGGGGATGCAAATCTGTTTGCTGATCAAGAACTGGCTCCTGTAAGTTATTAGAACTCTTATACTAATATTGACAGGCTAAGGGAAACTAAGAGGCCAGCAAAGGAAACAGCACATTAGGTTCATCTACAAACAGGTCTCCACAGCAGTTTTTATAAGGCATTCTTTCTGAAGTATTTTTCCTAACTTGCTGGTGTCAGAGCACAAAGATCTTCTTTATGTGTAACTGCAACAAACTAGGGCATGCTTTAAGACTTTTAAAGCTATTGCTGCTACTTCTAATTTGTAAGTAATCCTCCATGTCTTCTAAGATTACAAGCACAGGTTTGAGCCCATGAAACAACAGGATGGCAGTTCTAGTGGTAAGGACATTTAGCATAGGACTTGGGAGACCTCTTTTACCTGTTCTGCCACACTTCTGTGACTTCAGGGAGCTTGCTGAGACACCCACAGCTGTGCTTCCAAATAGTAGGAGGAACACCAGCATCACACTACCGTGCTTTGAAAGGATAAACACCCTCAGACGCACTATGGTGTCCTCCCTATAGAGGACACGTAGGACCTTATGTACACTGAACACCAATATGAAAATATTCCTAACCTACAGGCTGCAGACTTTTCTGACTCTCCCCACATCACGGACTGGTGGAGAATCAGAGACTACAGCAGTCAGAAATCCATTTACTAATTCTGACAGAAAGCAGAAATTCTTGGCCAGAGGTTTGCAAAATACTTCCAAGATTCTCTGCTCAAGGAATAACCTGGCAACGTATTCATGAAGTGTGAGGAGGCGCTAGAAGAGGCATTCTCTCTCCTGCCCTCTACAAACAGTCCATTGTCATCTACTAACACTCCAGACATTGCAGGCTTTTCACTGGTACAGTGTTTTTACCTCTCCTCATCCCTTGCCCGGACCTTATCTACGTCTCGGGTAGGTTGGCAGCAGCCCCAGTAATGAACTCTAGATCTCGACAGATCATTCACAGGATATAGTGAAGGACGCAGACGACTGGCCTGTGTGAGGACGACACCCCCCAGCCCCACCTGCACAAGACCTACGCCATCCTTCACTATACATTGAACGGAGAAAGGAGGCGTGGGGCTGGCGGCCGGGCTGGGGCTCCCGTTAACTACAAAACGTGAGTTGGGCAGACCCCTTGAAGAGTGACTGCTTGACTCCTAAAACCGTATCTAGCAGACATAAATGATCACTTGCAAATAAAACGGCGGGGTTCTTTCTCGAAGCCGCCAGCGACGCCCGCCCGCACCGCGCCCACGCCGCGCGAAGTGACAGCGCGACGCCAGCCCTCCCCTCCTGGCGCTTTCTCGCCCCCGGCGGCGGCCCCCGCTCGCACCACGCTCAACATGGCGGTTCTGCCCGCTCGCCACACTCAAGATGGCAGCTGTCGCGCAGGCAGCGTCTCTCACGAGTCCCACCCCAAATGGCAACCGGGAGCGTTCTTTGTCCCATTTTCTCCGTTCCTTCCACCGTACTCATGGCGTCGGGGGGAAGTGAGGAAGCGGCGGAAGGCTTTGGAGAGCGGACTCGGCGGAGCGGAAGTCGCTGAGGTGGACGGAGGTGGCGGCGGGCAGCGACGATGAACAACAAATTCGACGCGTGAGTCGGCGGCGCGGTTCTCCTCGGTTCCTCTCACCAGCGCTGCGGGGGGGCTGCGCCGCCCCGCTTCCTGCCGGCGGCTTTCCCACCGCCGCCTCAGCGCTGGGCAGACGCGACGCGATGAGTCACGGGGCCATGCATAGCCCCGTGCCTTCCCCCCAGAGTCCGGCCCGGCCCCGCTCGGGTGCTGCAGCCTGGCCCTCAGGGCATTCGGCCCCGCGGGGTGGGGTCAAGGCGCCCGCAGCACAAGTTCGTGGCGGGGCGTCCCTTGCCGTGCAGCGCCGTGGGGCGGGCCGGCTGTGGGGTGCGGGCCACCTTTTGGCCACGCTTTTCACTCATCTTTTCCGACCCTTCACAGGGAATGGGGCAGGCGGAGAGACGTGTGGGGTGCTGTCGTGATGTCTGCTCGTCAGAGGGGCTGCTTCTACTTAGGGCTTATGGCGTGGAGAGCCGAAGAGCAGCGAAGTCAGCAAAGTTACAGTGACAGGTCTTAATGGCTGCTGCCTGAGCAGTTAGGGACCCTGCCGAGTAGTTGGGGTTTTCTGTGACAGAGCAGAGCTGCTTGAGTTTGTTTTAACGAGGCATTTAATCGCTCACTTCTGCTTAAAAGTGTGTGCCTAAAATGCCTGTGATGGCCTCTGGGCATGCAAAGTAGTGCTAGTTTTTACTGTATGGGTTGAGCTGAGAAGCAGAGACTATTTGAGCTTGCTATGAAGCTTCTGAGTTGTGCAATGTAAGACTCGCTGTTTTCACTCTTTATCAGATTGAAAGATGATGATAGTGGAGACCATGACCAGAATGAGGAAAATAACACACAGAAAGATGGTGAGAAGGAAAAAAACGATCGAGAGAAACCACAGACCACTACCAAGAGGAAGGTATGGTGCTGGCATCTGCGTTCCATTGCTGAGGTGTGGTGGGAGAGTGCTCAGTTAAAGCAGGAGGGAAGTAAGTCTTGGTGAGCTGTGGGTGCTTAATGTGCTGTTAGTGTTGTAATGAAGATATAGGTGCTACATTAGCATTGGGATAATCTGATGTGGCTCTTGGAGGTGTGTCATCTGAGGGGTGAATGCTTTCTTCATAAATGCAGTTTACACTCTGCCAGGCTTTGGAACAGAAATTAGAAATAAAGCTTTGTTTTCCCCCAAAAAAACATTTTCTTGGGAGAGGATGTGGAGGAAGGACTGATTGACAGGGGAGCAGTGGCTTGCAGTTGGCTTACCAGGCTATGTTTGTGCTACTCTTGAAATAACTCGTAAGTATGTATAGCATGGCCTGCTTGAGAAGACCTCTATCTATCCTTGATCACAGGATGTTAGGGGTTGGAAGTGACCTCTGGTAATCATCGAATCCAACCCTCTTTGTTGCCCATTGTTGGTTGTTTTTATCAATCTTGTGCTTAGGGAAGCTGTTCTGTCTAAAGTAATGCAACCCTTGTAGAAATATCACAGGCAGAAGAGTAGGGATGGAGCTCACTCCTGTGGCAATATCACATGACACCAGATAAGAGCTTTTTGCTTTGTTTGTTGTTTTCTGTCAGTTTTAACTCTTGTTAGCTTCTAATGAGTTCTCATTAGCCTCTTTTATGCTCAGTAGAAGTCTTTTGAATCAGAAGTGGGTGCTTGGGAAATTGAAAAGTGATGGCTGGTCACTGCTAGCCATGGGTTCTGCCAAAGGTGACATAACAGGTTCCAAGACTAATGTTCTCAGAGTGCTGGGGTGTTGGTTGCTTAAGAGAGTTGGTGCCACCAAAGAGTTATAATTGCTTTTGAATCATGGTTTAATAGGGATGGGTTTTCTTCCCAGAGAAGGAGTGCCTCTTTTTTTTTTTTCTTTCAACTTAAATGGAAAAAGTTACAGCTCTCACATTGCCCTTTCTCAGTTTGTCTTTTTTGCCTTTAAGACAGGCACAAATGCTAAAGGAAAATTTAGTAATACAGCCTGTAATAGTTAGGAGGGTTGCTTTTTTGGTGATGCTCTCCTGAGCTTAAGTTACTTCTTTTTCCTTAGTCATCCCTGCTCTGCCAGTACCTTGATTCTTTGAAGCAGTCAGCTGTTGTGAGCCTGATCACAGGGTGTTAGGGGTTGAAAGGGACCTCTGGAGATCATCGAGTCCAACCCTGCTGCCAGAGCAGGACCATATAATCTAGCGTAGGTCACCCAGGAATGCATCCAGATGTGTCTTGAAAATCTTCAGAGAAGGAGACTCCACAATCCCTCTGGGGAGCCTGTTGTAGTGCTCTGTGACCCTCACAGTGAAGAAGTTGCTCCTCAAGCTGAGGTGGAACCTCCTGTGCTGTAGTTTATATCTGTTACACCTTGTCCTATCACAGGGTGTAACTGAGAAGAGCCTGTCCCTCCCTCTTGACACCCAGCCCTCAGATATGTATAAACATTTATTAAATCCCCTCTCAAGTCTTCTCTAGACTAAAAAGCCCCAGGGCTCTCAGCCCCTCCTCTTAGGGCAGTGCTTCAGTCCCTTAATCATCCTCGCAGCCCTCTGCTGGACTCTCTCAAGTAGATCCTGTCCCTCTTGAACTGTGGAGCCTGATACTGGACACAATAATCCAGGTGAGGTCTCACAAGGGCAGAGCAGAGTGGGAGGAGAACCTCACTTGATCTGCTGGACACACTCCTCTTAATGCACCCCATTTCAGACACTGAGCAGAGATAGTATTTGTCTGTTGAAAACGAGGATGAGCTGTTTGGTTTACAGTCCATGAAGGCAGGAGAGCGTGGACCTCTGCTGGTGTAGATGTAATTTTTTCCTATTCCCTGTTTGGAGGAGTGTGCAAGGGGTAAGCAGGTGTTTCTGTTCTGCAGGCTGTTGTCCCAGGGCCGGCAGAGCACCCCTTGCAGTACAATTACACCTTCTGGTACTCCAGACGGACACCCGGGAGGCCAACCAGCTCGCAGAGTTACGAACAGAACATCAAACAGATCGGCACCTTTGCCTCCGTGAGTATATCCTGCTCTGGTGTCACTTGGGCATGGCACCATCATTGTGGCTGGCTTGCTCCCCGTCTGCTGGATGTATGCACATGCAGGCTGTGCTCTTGTAGCCAGGAACAGAGGAGAGGGAATGATTTGCCATAACTTATATCTGAGTTCTTGAGTTACCTACAGCAGGTGACATGTCTTAAGTGGTTCTCCTCTGCCCTGTGCCTGACATCTGTGCCTTCAGTAATGATGGTAGCTGGAATAATAATAGGAAATTAAAAGAACTTCCACAGCTTAGGTCTGTCAGCTGGAGCAGAGCTTGAGAGGTAAGCAAGAGAAGAAAGGAACAGCTTATCTGGATGCAACATAGATGTGAAGCAAAGACCATACAGTTGCGTGTCTCCCCACTTCTCTCCTACCCATGTTTCCCCTGCTCCTTCTCTGCTCCTGTTTCTACCACAGCAGTGTGCCAAGGTGGACAATGGCATTCTGGAATAGTGTAGCCAGCAGGAGCAGGGAAGTCATTGTGCCCCTGTACTTAGCACTGGTTAGGCCACATCTTAAGTATTTTGTCCAATTCTGGGCACCTTGGCCACCTGGGCACACTGCTGTCTCATGTTCAGCCTACTATCAACCAGTACCCCCAGCTCCCTTTAGAGGGAAATTACTCTCTCTTTCCCTTTCCACCATTTGTGGTTGTTTATTCCTGTAGTAAAATGTACCAGCAGTGTAAATACATCATTAAAATCCCAAGATGCAAAAGCAGAACATGTCTCTGTTGCAGAGGCAACACGTACAAGACCATTCTCAAGGCCAGCAAGTGCTTGTGCAGATTTTCTGGGGTACCTTGCAAATGTGAATTTTGCCCACCAGTAAATCTCTGTCTTCTGCCATGTAAGAATTTATTAAAATGTCCCTTAATCCCTTCTGGAGGCTGTGAAAAATATGCCTGGCCAAGCAGCTGGGTTGTGTTACTGCATCAACACAGGATGAGAGTGGGAGAAGCAGCTCTAAGCCTATCATCATGGGTAGTTACTGGTCCTATTCCACTGTCTCAGTGAGTGCTTCTAGTTCAGTGAATGAGAAATGTGGCTGCTGTTTGATCTGGCAATAACTTTTCAGTCTGCTAAATCAGTGTAGCCTTCATGTTGATTTCTTGCCCCTTAGGGGAAAAACTCCACACATCCTAATGTCTGTTTGCTGCAAAGAATAGGTGCTAGAGTTTGGTTAAGATGGCGAGAGACTGTCCAGCAGATCTGATAATGTGTTTGGGTCCAAATTCTGTTTGAGGATGAGGAAGAACAAGGTTGCAGAAAAGAATTGTCTGAGCCTAAGTCTGGGTTCAGATTAACTCTTTGCTTTTCAGTAGCAGGCTCTAAAAGCTTCTGAGCGCTGACCACTAGAGGGCATATTCACGCGGTGCCAGGAGGTAATTTCCAGGCTGCATTTAGATGTCTTCGACAAAAATAGATTGCTTCTGACCCCCACCTCAGTCTTGGTTCATAATTGTATTGGCTATAAAAGCAAATTCCTGCTTTGATAGCAGAGGTCAGAGATTGGAGCAGAATTCCAAGTGCTGATCAAGGCATTAAGGTCATTGAGGAAGTTCTTGGGATAGTGTCTGACCCCTGCAGCTTCACTGCTGACCTGCTTAATAGCTATTGCCTTACTGAACAGAGTCCTCCTTCAATATGTAAATTAGCATAATGTCTTTTGGTGCCTTGTTTTGTTTTAGAGGTGCAGCCTCCCTCAAGTCCTGTCATATCCAGACATCTCAAAGGATAAACACGTTATTTTTAAGAATTAGAAAAGAGAATTCCCTTGCCTTCTGGCCAGACTGTCTGAAGTAGATTCAGGGGTGCCAGAATGGAAACTGGTCAAAGTGAAGTGGGTGGACCAAATGGACCAATGCAGATTGGAAAAGGAAGTAAGAGGTATTTAAATAAAAGCTCTGAGTGGTGTCTGAGGATCTTAAACCTGGATAGAGTAAAATTAAATTAACAAAACCAAAGTTTCATTTGGAGGCTCCTGCAGTCTCCATGATCACAGGAAGCAGTGATAAATGCAGGGCCGATCTGTGTAGTGTGGAGAGCCTTGGCTATAGCTGATGCCCTTGAGACATCCACTGACTGAACACTGAGGCAATAGGATTTACAAGATTTGCTTGGAAGCGTTTTCCAGAGCAGCAGTTAGCACAGGTCTCTTTAGACAAACACCAACTGCCTTTGGAGGCACCTGATGATTATTTCAAGTCTTCTGATAATGGAGCCAGTCAGAAATAGACACCCAAGCTCTGATCTTACCATTGCTTTCTGGATATATTAGTTGATGCCCTTATGACAAGAAAGTAGAACAGAAGAAGGGGGTCTGGCCAGCCTGTGTAGAAGGGGCAGCCTGTCTCTGTAGGCATCTCGGCTGTGAGCAGTTTGAGCAGCCTTGTTGTGTGGTTTGTGTCATTGCAGGTGGAGCAGTTCTGGCGGTTTTACAGTCACATGGTACGTCCTGGGGACCTGACAGGCCATAGTGACTTCCATCTTTTCAAAGAGGGAATCAAACCCATGTGGGAGGTGAGTTGGAGCTCTCATTTCTGCCTTGATGTTTGCAGAGTATTCTGGAGGGAACCTCCTACAGCAGAGGGACTCTTGTTATTAAATGGCACTTCAGGTTGCAGTCCTTTCTTCTGTGTTTCCTGTAAACTTGTCCTCAGAACTTTGTCCTATGTAACCTGGCAGTCCTGTGACTTGCTGGCAGAGGAGAGGGAAGATGCAGGGAGTAGTCAGCTGCACTTCCCAAAGGTTGTGGAATTACCTTTGCATCTGGGTCCAGAGGATCTCTGGGCAATGTCGCCTACAGCCCAATGAGAGAGGGACCCCAGCTAAGCTCTGTGCCTCCTGATACAGACATGTGCCATTTATTATAGCTTTGTCTAGTGACAGCAGTGTGGGGCTTTCCTCTAGGAGGGCTGGACTTCTGTAAGTGGAACTCAGCAAATCTTTTAAGGAGCCAACCTGCCTTTTTCAGACAAGGAGGGAAGAGAAGACGCATCAGATAAAAGCTTACGGCTGTATGTAGGGCTGGAGATAGAAAGTTAGTTTAGCCCTTCAGTTGCTTTTCTTTGTTCCAAGGCACTTAGTTTGCTTCTGTTCATTCCTATCCAAATATGTTTAAAAAGAAGAAGAAGAAAAAAATACTCTTTGCCTAGCAAATCATTCTTGCAGTTCCTGGCCCGCTTCCAACAATGACCAAGACCATTCTCAATATGAGGATTTTATGTGTTGTGCTGAAGTATCTAATTAGGCTGCTTGGTCCTGAGAAATTTATATGTGACCCTAGCTGGCAATTATTTGAAGCAAGGTGTTTTACAGCCAGTTACTGCAGATAGAATTTATATAAAGCGTTTAACCCTCTTTGGACTCCTGGTGAGCTGAGTTGCTCTGATTACGTGTCAGCCAGAGAGACCACAAGTTAATCATAGCAGAATTCCTTTAAATCATTTCCCTGTAGCCATTCTAAGATGGAGGTGGAGAAATCCTTTTGTTTCTTTACTTCTGGCCCCATTCCCTTCTTGTATTTATAGAAGAGGACCTGAGATCTTACTGTTGGCCTTCCCCTTTCTGCTTGCTTTGCAGGGCTTTGTGCTCCTTTTCTCATCCAAACTAATCCTTACTTGCTGTTCTTGTAGGCACGTGTGTGTATTTACATTGTATCTTTTTCTGGATCCATCTGTGCCTTTTCTGGGTAAAGTCAGAAGCACTAAGCATAATGTTCCCTGGTGATTTACTGGGCTGCAGATCATTATTGTTCTGGTAAAGGGAAATCAAATGCTTGACTGAACCGAAGCTTGTTTAACCTAAAAGAAAACTAACAATAACCATAAAGCATACAATACAGCATCTGCCTCCCAATCACTGTTCTCTTTTTAGCCTTGAACCTGCTTAAACCACCTTTGAAATACTTTGAGCAATATCATTTTCTCTTTTGACTCCCATTAGTCATTGTGGAAAGTTAGAGGAGTTAAACTCAGCTCCCTGCTTAAAGGCCGAACCCTTGACAGCATAATTCTTAAAATGAGATGTTCACAACTTGGAAAACAAGGACATTTAGTCAGCAAGTAGGTTGCATCTTACAGGATTGCATCTTATTCCTGGAACTCATGTTGATTTGGATTCTTCACCATGCATGTGGCTGCTGTCATGCTTTGAGGTTTGTCCAGAGCTGACACCATTCAGGAATCTGAATGCTGCTGTTCCACTGGCACTTCCATGTTTGCTCAGGATTCCTTCATTAGCACTTGCTGTCTCTGAGAGCACACAAATGTTAGTTTTATCTGAGCTCTAGAGAAGCTTTAAGGCTAAAGTCAACTTTGTTTCATTAAGGGTTGGGCTGCCTTTCCTAGCATCTTTAAGGTGTGTCCCAGCTTGGCAGAGGGGATTTGGCCAGGGATGCCCTTTATTTTGCAGTCCCCTCTGAGTTACTCTTTGTTCTTCTCTGTTTCTGTCCTAGACCTGTCTTCCCTTTCCCTTCCTAACTGCCACGTCTTTGGCTTGTTCCTACCTCTCTCTTCAGCTTTGGATGGAATTTGTTCCCTTCTCACCTTGTAAGATTTCCCAGCTACAGTGTTGTACAAGAGAAAGCCACAGCCTTCTGCACAGAGGAGGAGCTGCAATTTGACATAGGTGTGCGTTCTGTGAAGCAGGGGAGTCTGTAGAAGTTTTCAGCTCCTTTTCAGGTGCAACATATGGAATCACAATGTTGAGGTGACAGACTGGGTGCTTGGCATAAATTTTTTTTCCCTTACTCTCTCCCCTCGTTGGTTATTTCCCTGGGTCACAGCAGCCTGGATCAAACACTGCTGTATGACATGTGATAATGTCAGTGATTCTCAGAACGGACCGGTTCTTTCTGAGTTAACACAACTTGTGACCTTGGAAATGTGGAAGCATTTATCAGCTTTTCACTTGCTTTTAAATACCACTTTGCCAACTCTTTCCCTGCCTTTCATGTTCTATGATGAGGGATTTTTCCTGTTTTCCAAGCAGACCTACAGATGATTAGACAAAGGGGGAATCGGGCTCAGGTTTAGGAACAGTTCTAGGGTCCTTGCCTCTGGTTCTGTGTGCAGATTGGTAGGCTGCTGGTAGTCTGTGCTAGTGGGATCAAAACATTAGAGCTTGAGTCTTCAGTGCATAGAGCTTCATCTGGAACGCTGAGAGTCACTGTTTCAAGTACTTTGTATTCAAAGTAAGTGCTGTACCTCTGGCTCTGCTTGTGTGGGGGAGAAGTGAAATGCTTTTGCTCGAAAATACCTCCTCTCTGTCCCTTGCCCCACCCGATCGATATCTGCTCCTGTCTGTGGCTCTGCTGTCTTGGGGAAAGCAGAAAACCAGCCAGAAGAAAACAAATCAATTTCTCGCCCCTCTTGCTAGGATGATGCCAACAAAAATGGTGGTAAATGGATTATCCGCCTGCGAAAGGGCTTAGCGTCGCGCTGCTGGGAGAACCTCATTCTGGCAATGCTGGGAGAACAGTTCATGGTGGGGGAAGAAATCTGTGGGGCAGTCGTCTCTGTCCGGTTCCAGGTAAGTGCTTCTGAGAGCTGGCTTGTACTTCCCTCTGGCAGGGCTACAAAAAGTGCCATCTGCTTACCCCTCACGTGCTGTTCTGTAGGAGGATATTATCTCCATATGGAACAAGACAGCCAGCGACCAGGCCACAACAGCCCGGATACGCGATACCTTACGAAGAGTGCTCAACCTACCTCCCAACACCATCATGGAATATAAAACACACACTGATAGCATCAAGTACGTGTGGTGGCAGGGGGAGGGCCTGCTGCTGGTTGCATGCGTGCTTGAGCAGTTTAATGCAGACCACAGGAGCTGGACGAAATGCTCACGTGCGTTAGGGCTTCGCTGCAAACCCTCACACAAACAGCAGCGCTCGCTGCCGGCGCGCTTGGAAAGCCAAATACCTGCGTTGCTTTTGTGCTGCTGTTAGGGACTTTTGGTTCTAATAGCTACACCTTTTGGATTTTTTCCTTTTCAGTCTTATGGTCCAGGGTTGTTTGGTGGTGGTGGTGTTTTTTTTGTAGTGATGCATCCAGCTTGTTGCTTGGGAGATGGGCAGCCCGATGTGGGACTCTGGCTTGATCTGTTCAAAGACGAGATTGCAGTGGAGGCAGGACAAGATCATTTGAATAAACAGAGATTCTAGGGAATAAAGTGCGGAAGCTAACAGGGATTTATGGTGCCATTAGACTTATGGATGGTCTTGGGAAAGTGCTGTGTGAATTTACAGTGCTGTACAAATGATTTCTAATCATAATAAACGTCGTATATTAAGTCTTCCAGGCCCTGGTGACAGGGGCTCTTTAACAAGACTGGAAGATCACGGTACACAGAGAGGACAGCTTGTATTTTTAAATAAACCTATTACAGCTTACCATGCCAGGCCACTCATGGTGGTTTTTGTTTCCCACAAAGTGACAAAAAACTGCCTATGCAGGTATTAGTTAGAGGTTAATAATGTAAATTTTTTTCTTTTCTTTTCTTCTTAAGCATGTTCTAACCCAATATGCTGATTAGATCATATTGGTTAAATTAACACTTGAAAAGGTGTCCCTGGAAAAAGAAGTGAAACAAATTAATATAGCATTGATGGAGCAGTGAGCTTTCTAATCTAGCCCATAATCAGGGTGCAAGTACCTTTCATGACTTCCTTTCATTATGCTGGCTTGTTCTTTCCACATAATCACCCTGTCAGCAGTGTGCTGTCAAACAGTTTGGTAGGATCCAGCTAGCTTCCAGTTGTGGCAAATTTTAAGTGTGGGTCACTAGCAGTAATACAAAAGTCTTATTTAAACTGCCTGTAGGCATCTAGTGTTCCATGTGGCTTTCCCTTCTGTGTGCCTGGGAAAGAGAAGGGAAGGAGAAATTATTACTTTTATTAAGCTGAATCTTTTCCAGGCAGCTTTGGTTTCTGCAAGTTGCCACTTCTGTTGCTGAAACCTGGTATTCATGGTTCTGCCAGTAACATTTCTCGTGCCTTTTTTGCCGGGAGAGGGCACTATCGACTCTGTCCACATTAGCAGATAGCAAAGTGCTCCAGTGAACACAACAGGGTATTCTGCTCCTGTTCAGCAGTATCAGGCTGTGGTGATACGGCTTCATGATGGGAGCAGGGTGGTGGTTGACTTCTCTCACTCTCTGCCAAGGAAAGCTGTTTACTGAGCCACCTATCCTGAGCAGTGGTGGTTCGTATAGCAAGGTTAGAGTGGAAATGATGTGACCTTTTCCTTATAAGCTATCACCACCAGCACTTCCTAGCACAGAGAATGCTGCTATAGCAGCGTTTGCAACTGTCTTTGCTCTGACAGGTCTGACAGGACTGATTGTGGTCTCATTTCCTTGCAGAGTGTAATGTGCCATACGTGCTGCCCATAGTATCAAAGTTTCATTTGTGCTGCTGACGCGTGGTACGAAATAAGCTTGTCCAAGAGTAACAGGTGTGTGTGGAATCAAATGTAGTAGTTCAGATTACAGCCGGGAGTCATTCTTAAACAGGGGCCCTCTGGCTTGTCTCCCACTTACTCTTCTGTGAGCAGGAGAAGAGGGATAGTCAGGAGTTGGGTTGGTGTCCTAGTGAGGTAGACCTAAGCAATTAATCTTCCACCATACAGAGGACCATGAGAGCTGGTTTTTTCCATCGCCTCTCTTGAGCTCCAGCAGTCTGTTTGCAGTCTTCTGTTGGAGCTGGTGTAAATTCAGAGCAGAGCTGCTTGTCAGTGGAGTTTCTGTGTGGCGATGTGGTGACTTGTGTGCCTTCTTTGCCTGGTACCAGCAGGCAGCAAGGGACAGCAGCTGCAGGGAGGCGACAGTGCCCGTTTCCTTGACAGAGAAGGGCAGGACAGCCCCAGCTTTCAGCCTGACTCTTCTTGGCTATGCTTCATATCATTAAGGTTCTCTCACTAATGAAGAATCTCTTGTGTAGCCAGTTCTCCCCTCCATAAAGCCTGGCTCCTTTTCCTCAGCCATCTATCAAGCCCTGTTGAAATAGTGTCCGTCATGAATAAACTCCACTTACGCTGCGCGTGCACCATGTGATTGATGGCCGGGGAGGGCTTTCCAGCAGCACTCTGCACCCGCGCTCTGGCTGTGTTTTATGAAAGGCTCTAATGGAAGAGCCATGCTGTAGGCTTTGTCAGGGCTGCCTTTCTAGGGGGGCTTGCAGCATTTTTCATTTGTATGGGCTGCATCTCTCCACTAGAGCTCTGCTCATGTGCAGTGTTTGATTGGCATTGATTGTGCTTCAGGGAAGGGAGCATGCCTAGCAAGAAAAGAACAGGCGTTTCTCAAAACCTTGACTTTTAGGTAGTGAATTGACCTGGATTAGCTTTTGACACACTGTAAATGAATGCTTCTGTAGAAATTGCTAGCACGGCCCTCACTCTGGAACCTGAGCCCTGTGTTTCAGGTTTTATATATTCCTTTTGTGATGATGCATTTCATATTAACTCAATTTTAGATACCATTTTTCATGAGTTGTCAGTGAGGCTGCAGCCCCCTTTTGTTTCAGAAAGTGGTAGTGCTGCCAAGCTGCATTTGAAAAGTATCTGTTGCTTCACAGCTCTTCCAGGGAGCTATTCTGCATTCTGTCCTTCCTGCTCTCGGTGGCGGGGCTTGCGCATTTAGCTAGATAAGCAGATCTCTCATTGCAATTTTCCTGTGTTTGTCCTTTCTCTTGCTTGTGATATTGACAAGCTGCCTAAATCCCAGGGAGTGGAAGGGTCAGCCTAGTCTGTATTAATTTCCAATCTTGCTAGAAGAGCTAGAACAGTCTCTGGGACTTTGCTTAATTCCAGGGGATTTATAGTATCTTAGATGCTACAGTGCTGAGCACCTGAAAAGAAGGTGTGTGACATTGTGTGGGCTACCTCGTTTCAGTAGCTGGAGAGAAATAGCTTCTCTTTGTCCCCTGAGAGGTGGACTGAAAGAGGTGCACTCAGATGTAGTGAACCACTTAATAGGTTCTGTTCATCGGTGCTGTTACTCTTGGAGGTGGCATGGCCCAGTGGTGACCAGTGGGTTGTGAACAGTGCCACTCCCTGTGGTTTGGAACTGAGACAACCAACCTCTTAGTTTTGTTGCCTTAGGAGGTGCACTGGATTTTTTTTTTTGAAAGCTAAGTGTTGCCAGTCACAGCCTGCTCATGCCTCAGTGAGGCCAGCAAATATATTCAGGTGTCTGTAGGGAGTAAACTGCATTTGAGAGAGGGGTGGAGTGATGGGTGTAAAGTTTGGGTTTTGAGCATTGCAGTGTGTGAAGCATTTGGCTGTCTTGCATAAACATTTGCCCTGCCTGGGGTCATCAGCCTTTCTTTTCCATGCTGATAACTGTGTGGTCAGTGACTGTCTCCTGTCCTGGGAGCTCTTACCTGCAGCACCACCCAACAATCCCAGCTAAATTAACATGGCTTATTTTGCTGGGGAAGTCCAGAGCTGTGGCCGTACAGCAGGCTGCTGCTGAGCGGGCTGGCCTGGAAATATTTTGGTGACTTTATGAATTGTCCTGTCAGCTCTAAAGCAAGGTTGCTCTTTTTGAAAACAAAGCTTCAGTTATTTTTAAGTGCCTGCTGCAGTGAGAGCTGAGCAGGGTTACAAAACTATCCTTTCCTTTCAAAGTCACCACTGATAACTAATGGGATGGCTCGAGTAAATGAGAGGAATAGTTGATCTTAGTAGGGCTGGCACTGGGTTCATTTCACTGCAGGCAGTTGGAGGAAATGACCTCAGACTATGTTGTAGCTGGGAAAGGAACAGATACCTCATGGAGGGAGTGAGGGTATGCACTATAAGAAGACCACAGGGACAAAAAAAGTGAAGAATGAAGAACAGAAATCTCTGTGTAAGTGGTGGATGTTGGGCAAGATCAGTGTCTGAGGCAGTAAGCTGGTGTTGGAGCCCTTGTGAGGCCTCCCTCATGGTTACATCAGAGTTCAGCTAATTCTGTAACTCATTACAGTTTCTGTTTGCTTGCTAATTTCCTAGACCATGGGACAACTCCTCAGTGCTGCTTAGTTGCATTGTCCTTCACTGTAATTTAATTGGTGTGGACAGGGTTAACCTTGTCTGAAGTCAGATGGTTTGCAAATGGACTTACACTGTCAGCGGAGTGCAGGTTGCCTCGGGTCTAACCAGCTCTAGAGAGCTATGTTATTTCACCCTCATTCTTTAAAGTCTGAGAGCAGGAATAAAAGCTAGAGGAAGATGGTGAGGTTCTGGATCCAAAAGCTTGTCCTCTTCTCCAAAGCCTCTGCAATGCTGGCTTTAATTTGTCACTCCTTTCCCCAGTTCCAGTAATATCAGGGGGGTTGGGACTAGATGATCCTTTGAGGTCTCTTCCAACCCTAACAATTCTATGATTCTGTGATTTCTAGGTGCTGCAAGTGTAAGAGCCCTTCCCTAGACTTGGGCTTTGAAATGATGGATTCATTGGTTCGTTCTCCATCACTGCAGTATACCTTACTCAGAAATGTCCATGACTTTGTAAAAGGCTTCCTTACCTTATTGGCCTGTCTCTTACTAAAAAAGTGACTATAACCTACTTATGTCATGTTTCTTGTCAAGGAGGTCAGTTCAGATGTGTTCATTTCAAGGTCATGATGGTGTCCCTGTTTGTCTTTGCTACAGATACTTTCAGATATATGCTGGAATTGTTTCAGGCTAGATGTTTGGGGTTTTTTTAAGCTATTAATTTTCAGGTCTGTCACAAAGTCCTTGACTTGCTTTGAACAAATCTCAACGCTGATAGAACATGGGGAGCCCCCAAGAAGAGGCTGTGCTGCTCTGGACACTGTACCTGCAGTGTGGTGGGTGGTCACTGTGCTGGGAGGTTGCAGGCAGGCCGGTAGAAGGGACAGCCCTTGGTGACCGTTGTGGGAACAGCATGCACCATGAGCTTCCCATCCCCTCTTTCAGCTGGGGAAGGAGCTGATAAGGAGGCAGAACTGCTCAGGGAAATGCTGAAGAGGAACTGCTGGGACTTAAAAGATTGAGGGTGGTTGGAGAAAACAGAGCTGCTTGCGTGGTAGTGATTTGGAAAGTCCCTTGAAGTGGCTGTGGCTGCTCTTCCTCTTTTTGCTGGAGTCTCCAATAGTGGCTCCTTTTTCCCTTCCCTCCCCCCAACTTACTTGGTAAGGATAAGGGAAGCCCTGCTTGGGCAGTAGGGGAGAAGGTTGGAAGTTACAACAGTTAAGGGTCAGAAATCATAGAATCATGGAACCATGGAACGGTTTGGGTCTGGCTGACTTTATTTAGCCTGCTAATGTTTCCATTTCCCATCTGTTTGATGGGAATAACCTCAGTGCTGGGCATCAATTCACTGAGTGTCTGATCACTGCACAGACAGTATAGCAATAAGGTACTAAAAATGTCTATACATAAAAATAACCTCTTAGACTCTGGCACCGTGCCTTTGGCGCGTCACAGGTCATAAAGATTCTGCCAGACAAAATTAACTGGCAGCTGTATTTGGTACCAAATGTGGAGCAGTTTGCTCTTCTAGCACAGCTTAGGTACATTAGGACAGACACAGCTTGGTGAATTTTTTTCAGTCAAGTCAGCAGATAGTTGGAGTAATTAGTACTATAATATGTACGAGGGTCTTGGCTTAAAAATTCTTGGCTGGAAGAGCTTTTTCTCTGTGAGAAGGACTTGGCAGCTGAAGGACTATGTGCATGATGGTATTGGAATGTTGGAACAGGGAACTCCTTGGTTTGAAAGGGGTAATAAATTATCGATTTTGTTGACAAATAATCTGTCCTTGTGATCCTTCTGCAGAGAAAAGAAGTTACGAGTTTGGGGAGAGCTGTGGGAGAGGAGAGAGAAGATGTGATTATGGGTGATGGAAATGTGGTAGAAATACAAGACATGGTAAGCTGGAGGGAAGACATGAATATGGAGACTTTTTGACAAGGTTGGAGATGTGCATAGCTTTCCAACTTGTATTCAGCAGCTAAGAGGGCTTTGTATCCAGAGTTTCTCTTCCATCTAACTTCCTTCTGGACCCCACACTGTCTGGTGCCATGTGCTGACTGGGTGACATGGGCAGTTTCCTTTCTGAAAAATTTCCTGGCCTTGTGGCCCTGAAGGGTGCTGTATCTGGGGAGATTGGGAGGAAAGTTCCCATTGAGGGACTTCTGTGCTTCCTCTTTGCTTACAATGAGCCACTTGCAGGTTTCTCTCCCCTGAGCAGCATGGTGCTGTAGGTCAAGCTGATTTGCAGATCTGACCTTATGTACTAGTGCACCACAGCTGTGCCCTGCGTGCTGTACTATTGCATCTGTGGCACCCTTTGCTGTCTTTCTCCCTCACATTTCCTTTGGCTCCAAGGGCTCATGTCTGAGGATCAGCTATAGAATACCATGTAGCTTTGTGACTCCCATGGATAACTGCTACTCATTTGTCCATCCTAGTCGGTAGCAGGAGGATTTTGACCTACAGGGGGTGGAGGGTGACTAAGGAGAAAACTTAGCCAGATGTAGACAGGGCTCTCTCGGACCAGCTGATCACCTTGGTAGTTCACAGGAGCCTGTGCTGTGGGGAACTGTGGAGATTTGGTTTCTTCTTGGAAGTTTTGTCAAAACACTTTTGAACTGGGAAGAACTGGAATGTTTTGCCCCTCAACAGGTTTGTACTGGTGGTGCCAAAGCCGGTGATCTTTGGGATTTCACCTTCAGCACTTTCAAAAGAGGGATTTTCTGTACTTTTGTCTGACAAGGCAGTGTCATAAATTCCAAACTACACATCACAGTGAAAAGCAGCTAGCTTCTGCCCCCTTTGCTAGGGTCCCAATGAATGTGGTGTGCAGTCTTGCAGAGGGCACGTGACAGGCACTCTCCTAGGATACCCTGTGTTTATTTGGGCTATGACTTTGCTGGGTCAAGCGCTTATGACTCGTGAGCTGCTTTTGCAGTGCTGGTTGTGATTTTGACTCTGTGAGGATGAGGTAAGAGCTAAGCTGGTGGTCTTTTTTTGGCACAGATACTGACTAATACAAGACTCCTTTCTCTGGATTCCCCTATTCTCTTGCAGTGGCCTGATGAGGCAATGCAGAAAATGAGATGTGAGGTAGCTACTAAGTACCAGCGACAAAATCTGCAGCGTAGTCTGGGTTTATGACTGACCTGGGTTCCCTGTAAGGTCCCTCCAGCTCCATGGGACTCTTTGGGTTTAGTAAATGGCTTAGGCATGTGCTGTAGGCACCAGTGCTGTTTTGCTGGGCATGGGGGACCGTGAGGTTCTTTGATGTCTCTGATCCCAGCAGATAGTAGTCATGCTAACACTAACCTTGGCATCTATTCCCTGAGAGGGCTTTCAGTATTCTGCCTTCGTAAATCAGACAGCAATTTTTCAGTCTGCTAGCTTCGTCCGTCAGCAGCATTCTCCACCAGGGAATGCAGCATTAGGCCTGGCCCTCTTAACTTCTCTGAAACCATTTTCATTTCAAATAGCTGCGATGTTTTTTACTGGGTTGTCATTAGCAAGGCAGGTTCGCAATAGGAAATGAGGCTTTCTAATAACAATTGGATTCTGCCGCCTGATCGAAGAGTTTTGCGACAGCTAAGCCGTGTGGCATTAGGAGCAGCCCCTTTTGGGGGGATTACCACACGGGCAGGCACGTGTTGCGGCACGGGGCCGGCGAGGGGCCGAGTTGAAGCAGCCAAGGAACACGCTAATCCTCCAGAGAGACGGAACCAAGGGCGGTTTATCAGCGGTAGGAAACGGATGTTCCATCTGGGGACGTAGGAAGGTCGTACCTGCCTCTGGAAGGGTATTCGTGTGGCTGTGTCACCAGCAGCCGGTGGGGAACGCTTCCTGTCTGTGCAGAAGGTTGGAGCTGCCTCGCGCTGTCAGATGTTTGGCTGGGTTTTAAGGATGCTGCTATCCACTAGGGCTATCAGAGAATATTGCCTTGCTCTCTGAAGACGAGTGCCTTTCAAACGCCATTGAATGTTTCTGCTCTTGTGAAAAGTTAAGAAGCCTTTGATCTGAAGTGCTGGTGCTTTTGGGGGCTTGTTTCATTTTTATTTTTTTTTCCCTTTTTTTTTTTTTTTCTTCCCTCTGGCTTGCCAGGGCCTGGGAGGAGTTTCATGGCCTGGTGAACAGCAGTGGCCGCTGATCGAACGCTCCCCCTCCCTCTGTCACACACAGGGTAGGGCCTCATCTTTCTTCCTATGTGACTTCACGGCATACCTCTCAGCTTCCAACCCTCTTCCCACGGGCTGACATGTTTGTTCTCGTGCCTGGTGGGCCTGGTGGTGAGCCCATTCTGCTATTGGATCTCTCCCTAAGGTCAAAATGAACTTTTTCTGTCTTCTTCCTTTTTGACCGAAGGCTGCCACAGGTGCTGTGGCCTCCACTCACGCAGCGTTTTCTGTCGTGATGCTGTGTGCTGTTTGGCTAATGTGTCTTTCCTTGGCACAAGGCACTTTTATTCCAGACCTGATCCCAGGAGGCTGAGAGGTATGTCTTCAGCTTGGGTCTGTTGCCTAGGATTGACTGTAAGCAGATATGGAGTGGTAAATGAATGCTAAGCACATCCATGTGATGGACACTGAGAGAGGCTCCTGGAGCTTGGCATATATGCCTTTGCTCTTGACAGTGGGCTGGAGCAGAATAAATGAGTCTGTCAATAAAAACTTGTTCAGGAAGGACACACAGTAGCTACTGTCTTTCGAAATAGTAGTGCTGTGGCTAATGAGATGAAACCACCTGCTGCTTCTGGTAGTGGCAACCCCGCCATGTGCAGACAAAATATTCAAGGTGAGCTCAGGGCCATTGGTTTTCCCCTCCAGTGCCCACTTTCCCAGTGCATCCTTACAAAGGGCTAGCAGGAGGGCTGGCAGTGTGAGTTGTGTTTGGTTGTAGCCGAGCAGGATTGCTGCACTGCCCCATGCCAAAGCAGAAGAACCTGCTGGGAGGAAGTGTTACAGTGCCTGGTGCCCGCTCTGTGTGGTATGTAGCTTCTCCAGCACAGCCGAGTTCTGAGGGGCCACTAGGGATACCAAAACCTCCCTCCACAGCTTTGGGCAAGCAGCATTCTCAGAGCTTGTTATGAAAATAATATCCATCTTTCCTCACAGCTTTTGCTTTTGTGAGGATCAGGGTTTACAAAACATTACACAGGCACCTGTTGTAATGCACCTGTGTTGTGGTTAGATGACATTCAAGTGACCTACCAGGAGGGGAAACCAGTTTGCTTCATGAAATACCAGTTTCAAAAGGCAATCAGTGTGCCAAGTGTACAGGAAAACAGTGACAGAGTTGATTTTTAGCTCTCAACTGTATTGGGCTGCCTGTGCTGAGCAGAGGGCCTGGGGCACCCCAGCAGAACCAGAAGAGGAAGTGTAGAAACCTGTCTGAGAAAGAGCCAACCAAAGTGTGCTGTCTTCCCGAGGTAGATGCCATGGGTGAAAATACAGTGTGGGATAGACAACCAAACCATTGTTGCAAATTAGCCAGAATTCAGTTAATGAATCCTGAATCATGTTCCTAAGTGGCAGCACAGCCTGCTTTGCTGGCAAGCACAAAGGTGAACCCCAGTCTTCTGCAGATGGCCTCTAGCATGGTTTTTGCTGTCATGCCATAGCAGAATAACTTGCTTAACTCCCTAAAGAGTGTTGTTTACTTCCTTCTGCTCCTCCAGCCCTCCTCCTGGAGGTATTTCAGCATGCCCTGTGCTGTGATGTTACAGCTACTGTGCAGCCCTTAGCAGCACACAACGTTAGCTCAGGAGTTGAAGCAGGATTTTACAGTTGTGCAGCACCTTGCTTCGGAAGCTGCTGCCTTTGCTCTTCAGGACAGCTCTGCCAATTTGGTGTTGCACGTGCTGGTGCAGCCCTAGGTGTTTGGTTTGGACAGCTTACTTCCCTGTCCCTGTTATGGGAAGAGCTGCCAAACCTATCCTCTCAAAGTAATTGTATTCTCATTAATTTCCATTGGAGCTTAGAAAGACAGACCACCTTTCTGTTAATGTATAAACAGGCCTTGCCTTTGCTGCTGCTCACAGGCTGGCAGTAAGCATCAACACAGGCTTCTGTAACCAGCCCCATCTTCAGCTGCCATCGTGTGCTGCAAGACTCTGCAAATGAAGGTGGTGGACCAGCAGTAGTCCTTTCTTTGTCAGTAGCCTCTGCAACTCACTTGACTGTACTCATGTGAGTAAAAGCTGGTGAAGAAACTCCTTGAGTTGAACTTGAGGGAAACCACCTCTTCAGATCAGCTAGAATCCTAAGGTGGGAGAGACCAGAGAGCTAAACTTGTTGGCAGCATGACAGTAGAGGGACAGGCAGGAGAAGGTTGGACTGACAGTGTATTTGTGCTCCATGCAGAATCCCTGAAGGCAAGTGTTTGGGGGGGGGGGGGGGGGGGGGAGGGGATGGGAAAAGGGATCATGCAAGTTATTTAAACTCCAGAATCTATCAGGGAGGTTTCCAAAATCTTATCATGTGCTTTGCTCACAGGAGATAACATTTTCCTGAAGAATGGGGGTGCACCAGAATCTCCCCATGTTCCAAGTGCTCTGGAGCAGCAGGTTGACTTGCGTGAAAAGTCTACAGTTAGAAAGTAGATCTGCTTAGGATGTTGTTATAATGAGCATTGATTTGAGTGGCATACTGAGATGGTAGCCATGGTGGGTGGAGTGGGGGGAGTGCTGTGATCTGAAGGAATGCACACCTTTAACCTCTTTCTCCCCTCTGTTTTCCAGGGATAATTCAAGCTTTCGAAACACAAAAATCACATTGTGAGAACAAGAGCTGGCACTAAGCTCCTCTCCCCGTGTTGAAAGCACTGAGAGGTCTCCACCAGTGCCCTCTGACCTCTGAAGGGACTCACAGGCCACTCTCTCGCACTCCTCCTTGGAGGAAGGATCCATCTGAAGCCCTCCAGCAGCGGCGTCCATAGCGGCTGATTTTGTCACACACGACCGTTTTTAGCAGGGGGTGGGAGGCCAACCTTGCAGGCGGCAGCGTGCCCCTGGGGCCGCGTCTTGCAGCACTTTCCTCTCTTTCTCTATGGCATGCAGGATCTCTGGGATTCTGCCTCAGTGTCAGAGCCTTTTGCTGAGGGATACCAGTATTACAAATCTCTCTGCAGCTGGGAGGAGCTTCCCAGCGGAGAGTTGGCCCTGTGGTTTACAAATGCCCCCTTTCAGCTCTGCCAATAAATTATTGGGTCTCTTTGTTTCTTTCGGTCTCTTTCTTTTCTCTTTTGGGGTTTTTTTTTGGCTCTGTCTCAAAAATTGGTGGGATGCCATTTCTCTAGGCGGTGATAAGGCCCCAGGCCTGCTTCTCTCAGCTCCATAAAGTATCTTCCCCCAAACTGCTCATCTGCATGTAGCAGCAAAGCCCCTCAGCTGCCCGTGGTGGCCAAACGTTGCTGTATTTGTGGAGTTATATGGACAGAGGAGTTGAGATGTAACATCTTGCTTAAAAAATGAGGTGCTTGCTTAGTCTTTGCCCTTTCTCCATACTCCCTGGGTAGCAGTACATTCTACCCAGCCCCATTTGCTGGGGAGACGGGTGCAAGCTTCCCTTACACTAGGATTAAGAGCTGTTTGGTGTCATTTAGTTGCCTTGACTATGCCTTGTTGGAGAGCCAGCAGTGCTGCACTGTATTGCATCCAAGGAAGGGCTGAATGCATGGCCTTGCCTGCTTCTGGGCTTTGCTGGAGTTTGTAAGTCTGGCCAGCTGGAAAACTGGAGCTCCAGCAGAAGAGAATGGAGGCCCATACTGTCACTCACACCTGCAAGGAAGCTATGAGCAGAAGAGAGGCTACAGGTGAGCCTGTCTCCTGTACCCCAGGGTGAGGCCAGACTGATGGGATGTTGCCTGGAAAAGCATCGTGGCTACAATTCAGATGCCACAGAAAATAATAGGAGCTAATTATCTCCTCTGATTCTGCTTTACTACAGCTCTAATTGTACTCATTAACAGCTTCAGCCTTTTCCCCCTTTCCTTGGGGAATTGCACAGTTGCCTTTTGATTCTAATAGAGCCTTTGCCTTGGGCCCAGGAGGGGAGGCTGCGGCCAAGCGTGGGACGCATCTCCTCCCCTACGTGCTCTGCACAGTCCCCCAGGAGAAGAGGTTGCTTGGGCCAATCTGGCTGTGACTGCAGAACTAGTGGCCCGTGTCTGGGACAATTACCAGCCTTTGGGACCAGGAGACCTTCAGCCTCATGACTCCAACTGCAAATTCCTTGTGTTATTATTGAAGTCTAGACTGAAAGCAGCCAGGACTGGCAGAGAAAACAGGTCAAAATATTCAGTCTTCTGGAGAGTTGTTTTCTGCAGTGAGGTTGTCAGTCCTGGGCTGCCTCTACAAACAGTGTGCTGACAGTGATAACTAATTGCTCCCTGTGGTCAGGCAGTTTGTGTCTGCTGGCACCTTTCTGGGCAGGGAACAGGGCAGTTCCCTGGGCTGTGATGGCATCGCTGTGTTTCTCAAGACCCCCACGGTCCTAATCCTGCTCTTGCCACTGGTTTGTCCCCAGCTCTCAGCCAAATGCTCTTTCCTGGGCACTGTTTGTTTTCCTCTCTGCAATCAGGTACTATTACGGCTGCTGCTTAAAATTCTTTTTAAATACAACTCTCCCCTGCTGCTCTCCAGTGTTTGTTAGGGGGGATTTAGTTGTAATTACATTTTGGCAATCTAAGCAAAAATAGCCTTGCAAGGCAAGGCTGAAATACTAGCTGCAGGCTCCTTTTATTCACAGTGCATTTAGCTTCTTGCAGATGACTTCACTTAAGGCTTTAGTCCTGTTGTTGTGCCCAGCTGCGTGTCACGTCCACCTCTGCTATTTCATGTACTCGCCCACTTCTTGCCTCTGATGCCCCATGTCTAAGCTGGTGCCAGTGAGTGCAGGCTTGCTATTAGATCTGGAAATGCTGCAGTCCTGCTGTGTTCTCCCTTAAATATGCTTTGCAAGTGAGCTGTGGAAGAGCCCTTCCCTGGGAGGCTGTTCTCCTCCCACTGCCATTGTGGTTGTGAGATTTGGAAGAACTCGATGCTGGTTCCTCTTTGTCAGCCTTGAAGGGAACAAGCTGGCTAAGGCATGGTTTGTCCTCTAAGGTTACATCTCCTGAGGTCAGAACAACAGTGCTTGATTGGTGCAAGCACAAGGTTTGGTGCTTCCTATGGCTTGGTGTGGGATGGAGCCAGACTATTGAACAGGGTTTTTGCATTGTCCAGCTAATAACAGTGGCAAAAAGACAGCCTTGGGTTTCTTTGGGAGGGGAAGGAGCCTCTGTCATGCTCTAAAAAAAACCAGTTTCAGATCCTCTTCATTCAGGAAGCAAACCTGAAGCCATGGGAACCCCACATCAGTGGTAAGTCATGACCTTCCCCCTGCCCCTCCTCTTCCTGAATGTTCTGTCTAGTCTTGAGCTTCCTCAGATCCCTGCACAGTGGCCCTTGGGGAAACCAGCAAAGCTTTGAGCCCTGGCATCCATCACTGGGGCTCTTCTTTCCTAGAGGAATGCTGGGCTGTGGTGGGCTTAAGGTCTCTGTGTGTCCCTGATCAAGTGGGGGCTAATGGCTGTACTGTGCTTGGCCAGGGGACTCAGAGATTAGGGTGCCCCAGGACCTGATCACCTCACCTGGGTTGTGGCTAGAGAGCTGCTCCCTTAGGAGGCAAACTAGACAGGGGGACAGGAGGCAGGACTCAGGCAAGGCACTTGGGTTCTTGGTGAGCTCATCTAGACATCCCTGCCTGCTTCGAGGTGCCAGCTGGTAGTGCAAGATCCGCCTGGTCTCAGTGTTGTGGGCATCACACAGCACCCAGAGGCGGGGCAGGAAAAGCCACCTTGCAGAGAGCATTGCTAGGCTGGCACAGCCAGAAGGTGGCTCTAGGCCATGATCAGGCTGCAGGTGTCCAAGAGGTGTAGTCTCAGCTGCTGTATGTTTGCCTCCATCCATTCCTACACTGCCCTCACCTTTGGCTGGCAGTGCCAGGAGCCCCTTGTGGGCAGTAACCAGCTGTTTTTCTCACAGCAGCAGTAGAGGCAGCTGGTGCTGGGGCAGTGAGGTTGGTGGAGACACAGCACATCCTGAAGCCAGGCGCAGGTGGTGTGAGCTAGACCGCAGAGGAGCAGATGCTGCCCACTCCCATTCCCAGGCTGACCTCCCTCATCTCCCCCACCAGCAGGGACAAAGCCATGGGGGCCCCAGAGGTCAGTGAGGGGCACAGGGGGAATGCAGCATCGCTGGAATGGGGGAAGGGGCCATGCTTGACAGAGATGATTCTGTGGAGCAAGGAGGGCTAGCAAGGGAGGAGTCATGTAGTAATGCTGGGGACATCCATGCCTGAGGGTGTTTGGGTGCCTTGTGGCCCACAGGCTTCCCACCCCAAGCTGCTTGCTAGGGAGCAGGACAGCAATTCCACTGCCCCTAAGAGCCATGGCTGGGGCATAAATGGAGAGAGGGATTAGATGGAGATGAGGCATCCCATCCCTACCTCCATTGCTGCTCAGGGTGGGGGAGCTGTATCCGTGATTCCTGCTGTGTTGCCAGCATTGCTATGGCAAGGGATGCCAGGGTCCCTCTTGCCCTGGGCTGGAACCTGGGAATTTGCAGAGAGAGAATGTGGCTCTTGTTGCCAGCACTGGTTCACAGCACGTTGGATGCCTGACTCTGCTCTGGTTCCCACTTGCCTCTCAGCACCTTTGAGGGCTGCTGAGACAAAACTGCATGGCTTAGAGGGCTGTGGCCAGCCTGCATGGGTGGAATATTCAGCCTGCCCCAGAGGGGTGACCCCATCAGTAGGCACGCAGCAGTGATGCCACAGAGGCTTGCAAGACTGTCACAGGATTTACTTCTGTGTTCAGTACAGCATGGCCACCACGTTACCCACTTCTCCATCACCACCCCTAGTCCTCCTCCAGAGCTGTGCTTGGCAGCAGGAGCTGCTGTGCCCACAGGGATCTCAGCCAGGCAGGTGGGTTTGGGTGTGCCCAGCCCCTGGTTCCAGCAGCAAGAGGGCTGGTGGGTATCACTGTGGTAGGTACTGCTTGGGGTCTCCAGGGAAGGGCAGAGCAGGTGCCTGGTTGAAGTGAGCCATGAGGAAGATGCCGATGGTGCCGCACACGAAGAGGGGAGCCATGATGAAGAAACAGACACGGTCGATCACCTGTCCCACCATCATCCACTCTTCACTCTCCTGCCAGTGACATAAGGAGAAGGGTGAGGGCTGCCCCTACTGTCCCCATGTGTGTCCCTCCTGCTTCGGCCCTGACTCACACTGCTGAAATCGTTCTGCTCCCGCATGGCGTTGGCGATGTAGTTGCAGGCATCCACGCAGGCACGGATCTCGGGGCCTGCCTCCTGCAGGCTCTGGCAGAAGTCCTGGGCACTGCCACTTTCCAGGCCATGTCCTATGGGCAGTCAAGCAGGCACAGGAGATGCTAGTGAGCACCTGACCACCTGGCACATTGCCCATCCTCACAGGGAGGTGCCAAGCCCCCAGGAGCACGCACCAATCTTCTCCAGCACGGTTTTCATCAGCCCATCCCTCTGCTTCTGCTTCTCGAAGAGCAGCTCAGTCCGGGCTTTCCACAGCATGTACTCATCAGCCTTCACCATGAGCCCCAGGGAGCTGCGTCTACGGGCAGCTTGCGGAGGCCCTGCCGTCTCCTCAGGCACATTCATGCCCAGGTAGCGGGGCAGGAGGTGCAGGCACACCTGGGCACAGCATCACTTGTGGGGACCTGTGTCCCCTCAATGCTGCCCAGGTCACCCAATGGGTGCATCACCTGAAGCATCCCTGTGCCTCTTGTGCCTCTGGGATGCTGGGCGTGTTGGCACCTGCTGCTCCCCAGTGTTTGGAGTGGCTGGGAGGGGTTTGCTGGGTGTGGTCCCTTGGGGGCATCTGAAGGGTCTTTCTTTTGTGCCAGAACTCAACACTCAGATGAAGGCATGCCCACCACCTCACTCTGCCAGGGACATGGCTTCATACCCCAAATACCCACCCCATTCCCCATGTATGAAGGGGTAGGAGAACAGTGGCAGCTTACCTGGCGCACTATAGGGGGCATGGAGTGAGTGTTGGGTGTTCTCAGGGAGATGTTGAGGACGATCACAGCGTTCACCACAATCACCACCGTCACAACCATAAGGAAGGTCAGGTACCTGGGGAGGGAGCAGGGGGTCTCGTGTGAGGCTGCTGGGTCACAAGCTCTGGGCGTGTAAGGTCTTTCTCTGTGTCTTCCTGGGATGGAAACTGGGGACTGTCAGTGGGACACAGACACATGGTAGCCCTGTGCCAGCTCTACCTGGACTGGGGGTTATTTCTGTGCCAGCATCCTGTCTCCCTGAGACAGCACCCAGAGACCCCACTGGCGCCCCTGTCCCCATGTATCACTTACTTCCCAATGAGAGGCACAGCCTGGGAGGTCTCGGGCACCTTCTGGGCAATGAGGAAGAGGAAGACGGTCTGGGCCAGGAGGACGTTGATGGAGACCGTGCATTTCTGCCCTCCCGCTGCCAGGGAGGGGGGGAAGGCACAGGTTGGCACAGGGCAGTGGAGAGGGCATTGCCTTCCTTTGGCAAAAAGCCCCCACTCCACAGCAGAACTGGCCAAATCCTGCCATGAGGCTTTAATCACGGAGTACTTGGAAACTCACCCCCACCAAATACCACAGGAGTGGCTGAAAAGTGGCACTGATGGTTCCCAAGCAGAGAGGGATCAATGAGCTCTTCCTCACTTTTCAATGCCCTCTTTGCACATCCCCGTGCCCCTCTGTGGGCATGGCACCTATGCATACCTTTGGCCGGCAGAAAGTAGACCAGCACGCCCATGGCAGAGATGAGGACACAGGGCACGATGATGTTGATGATGTAGAAGAGCGGCTTGCGCTGGATGATGAGGTAGAAGACGACCTGCTGGTACTGGATGTCGTCTGGGGTGAATTGCTCCGAGTTGATGATCTTCCGAGCCGGGCGGTGCTTGATGGCCCACTCACCATTCTCTGTTGCACAGCAGTGCCATGTGAGTCCCACCACCCTGCCTGGGGCACTAGGGCTACCAACACCCCAGCCCAGTGGGGGAGGGAAAGAAGAGTGCTGGGGATTGGCGTGGGCTGCACGGGGCAACCTGTCTGAACAGTGTAAGATAAGGTACTGGAGCTTCTGGAGAGGGAGGTGAGCACCACAGAGCATGCCAGGATGCCTGGGCAAAATGCCACAAAAGGCTATCGGAGGGGTCAACCGGGCACACATGGCACACTTCAAGCCTGTTGGGGGCTCCCAGAACATTACATATGGGGCTGGGGTCCCCTATGTGCCTCCAGCAAGGGCCAAAGGGGTAGAGCCGAGCGGGAGGCTGGGTGGCAGCCTGCTGCTTTCCCTGCTGCCTGCCCAGGCGATGGATTTTTTTTCCCTTTTTTCCCCCAGTTAAGATCGCAGCAGCTCAGGCCCGTAATGAAAAAATAAATCTCACTGCCTGAAAAGCATTTTGTTCCTTCAATATGCAATTAAAATGTGATGGAAAACGTCATCGTTTGGCCGTGACAGCTACGTTCCCAGCATCAATCAAGCTCCCGGGAGCGGTGCTCTCCGAGAGCGGCTGCCAGGCGCTGAGAGCCCCGAGCCGGGGGGGTTAGGAAAACAAATCTCTCCCACGCTCCTGTTTCCAATAACTTAAGTGCCCATGTAATGGCAGGAGCTGCTAACAGCCCCCACAGTTCTGCTTTTGGCAGCCACCAGCGCAGCACCAGCCCTGTTGGGTGCCCCCCATGATGGGATGTTCTTGTGCCATGGATGCGGCTGCGGCGTTACCTGTGAAAGCCTCGGGGTCGATGGAGATCCACTCAATGGTCTGGCCCTCCTCCACCGTCAGCAGCAGGTTGATTTCATTGGCGCTGTAAGTCTGGGACCTGAAGATAGACACGGTAGTGGCACAGGCTGGCATGCAGTGGATTGGATAGGCAAAGGGTGCCAGTGTGGCACCAGGTCATGCCCTCCAGCTCTGCTTTGGGGTGCTTGTCGTGGCCAAGATGCCTCCCACTGCCAGTGGGGTGTCAGGGGGCAGGGTCTCTGCCTAGGGACTCATTGCTCCAGGGCAAAGGTGGGCATGCCATGCCAATCCCTTGTGTCCCAGGAGGACCTGCCATGGTGCCCATGTGTGCCCAGCTGGTGCTCACTGGAAGACCATGGTGCAGTTCTGCCAGTCGAAGGGGAAATAGGTGACATGGATGACGCAGACGCTGCGGTAGATGGCAGGGGGCAGCCAGTAGATGCTGCCATCGGGGTACACCAGCACATTGGCATAGAGGGTGATTTCGAATGTCCCATCAATGCTGGAGGAGGGAAAGAGTGTGCTTAGCTCCAAACCATGCCTGGGGAGCAGCTGCCACCCCCTGTGGGGGGATGTGTTCTCATTGCCTCATCACCTACTTGTTCTCCAAGACTATATCAGGCAGCCAGACCATGGTGGAGGGCACCCGCAGGGCCTGGATGTTGTCGTATTGCTCAGGGTCCCACCGCAGGCGGTAATCAGACCATTGCTGGGGGAAGGGGAGCAAAGGGGGAGGGGTCATGGTGCTCCCTGAGGCAGGAGATCTTGTGACCTGCCTGTCCCATGCTGGGGGCACCAACAAAAGGGGATTCTGGTTACAGTGCCAGCCCTTCACAGGTTGCCACTCTGAGAAGTAAATGTGGCCCAGGAGAGGGTTCTGCCTGAAGGTTTCTCACCATCTCGATCCAGACATTGGTGGTGAGGGTCTCCTCCCGCTCGTTCTGTCAGGTAAAAAAGAGGGAGACAATTTTAGCTCCCTGCCTGGCACTGCATACTGTCTCATGTGAGGGGCCAAATCCCATCTTGCTGTGGGGAGGAGGTTCTCTCACCAGGGAGATGAGATTCGTGAGGGTGAGCTTGAGGGTGACGTCGATGATCTGGTCCCCATCTGGAGCTGGGCGCAGGTTCCGGTTGTAGTTGGTCATGAGGTCCTGAAGCAGCTTCTCCTCCTGGTTCCTGCAGCCCACACCTGAGGAGGGCACATGCCATGATGATGCCCCCAGGTGGGAACAGTGGGGCCACCAATGCCCCTGGGACTTGCTGGCTAGGACCCCTGGAGCGAGTGGCACAGGGTGTGCACGGTGCGGGGGTGCCCATGAGTGTATTACTGTGGGTGTGCACGTAGCTGTGTGTGCCAATGCTCCAGCATGCGAGTGGGAGGGGGTACGTCCCCCCCACACCCCCCACCCCGCTCACCCCCGCTTTCCGGGGCAGGACATGGGGATAGCAGGCTGCCAGCATGGGGACACCCTGGAGGGACAGTGCACAGCACTGGACACCTGTGGGTGACAATTCCCCAAGGACAAAGGCAGGGAAGGATCAGGTGCCCTCCCAGACCTTCCCCCGGGGTGGGGCCCCCTTACCTGCCAGGGTACAGAGGGCAAGGAGGAGGCCGATGCAGCGCATGGCAGTGCTGTGGGGCACAGGGGCTGGGACTCCTCTCAGCCGCCCGCACGACGATCTTCTGGGCCTGGCGCCTGGTGGGACGGGACAGCTGTCCCCTGCCACTGTCAGCTGTTCCCAGCAACCATGGGGGCTGGGAAGGGATAAGTGATCACCCCTCTCCCCCCCCCCCCCCCCTCCCCAGCAGGGTGATGCCAGTTTGCTGGGAAGGTCCTCTGACGTTTTGTGCCAGGGGGCTTGGAATTGAGTCTGGGGGCAAAATGAGCTCTGTGCCTCAGTTTCCCCATGTCCCCCACAGAGGAGTGCCTCCCACTGTAGCAGAAACCCAGGCATCCTTTACTTATGGAAAAGTGGGGTGCCCCCTGCAAGCACCCCTAACAGTGCCCTGTCCCCCACCATGGTAGTGCCTGCCCCTAGGGTGTAGGTGGGGAAGAGTCAGGTAAGTGCCACCACATCAGCCTGGGAAGTAATGCTTGCCTTATGTGTCCACATCCTGCCAGGCCCTGTGCTGGGGGAGTGGGGGTTGGGTATGAGATTCCTGTCTCAGCAGAGAGGATGTGACAGCCGTCCTGAGCCACTACCGGTCAAGGGATGTCAGCTGTGGCCCCTGAAACTGGAGCCCTGGCATCCCACTGCTGAGCCAGGAAGGAGAAACCACTGTCAGCCCTCAGGTGCTGTGGGATGGGGTGTGCTGGGGAGGGGCACTCGTGGGTCTGGTTGGGGAGTTAGGGAGATGAGGGATGATGTGGGCACTGATGGGGTCTCCTCCCACTGCAGTGGGTCCACAGGGGATGGTGCCGTGCTGGAGGAGTTCCATCCCTTTCCCCAGTTCACCCTGTCCCAGGTGCCCAGCCCAACAGGGGTAGCAGGGCTGGTAGCACCACCTCCCCTCTGGGAAACACCGGTTCCAACCACAACCAAGGACCACTGTACTCAGGACACCCAACAGCACTCCTTCCCTGGAAGGTCATCATCCTCCCAGCACGTGCCCAGCACTCAGCGTGGGCCTTGTACCCAGGAGAGACAGCAAGAGCAGCCACCAGCTCAGCACCCCCAGCAAGAAACCCAGCTTTATTTTCCCAATTCAAGGCAGGTGAGCAGGGGGTGGCACACGGGACCCCCCCCACCGCCCTAGACAAAGCGCTTGTTCTCCTCCTGGTAGTCGTAGGGGTCTCCTGCAAAGGGCAGTGGTGGCGGGTGGTTGTAGATGCCCATCAGGAAGATCCAGAGGGTTGCCAGCACCAGCGTGGGGGTAACAAAGAAGAAGCAGAGGCGGTCCAGGGTCCGGGCCACACGGTTCCAGTTGTCCTTCTCCTGGGAAGGGACCCAGAAGCTGTACAGTGGGCAACACAGCGGGCACAGGGAGAGCCTTGTGCCTCCTTGCCTGTGACCCCCACCTCGTTGTAGCTGTTTTCCTCCCGCATGTGCTTGATGATGAAATTGGCACCATCAACGACTGGCTTTATGTGCTCGTAGAGCTGCTCCTCACCCGCATCCAGTGGTGTCAAACCTGGGGGCAAGGGGGATGGGTGAGACAGGCTCCAAAGGGCTGCGGTCCCCAGACCCCCTTTGCCGTGTGTCTGCCGAGGGGCTGCGGCTCACGGGCAGGGGTGACTCGGCTGGCCAGCCCGTGCCGCTCTGACTGCTTCTCGAACATCAGCTCGCTGCGGGACTTGACGCTGAAGTACTCCTCTGCCTTGGCGATGTAGCCAGCCGAGCTGCAGCGCCGAATGCATGGGACACCCGATGGGCTCTCAGCCGGTTGTGACATGTGCAGCAGCCGAGGCAAGCTCTCCAGGAAGACCTGGAGCACGGGAGAAGGTGTCAGGCCTTCGGCCGCCTCCCTGGTACACCACCACTTTGTCCCTACCTTCTGCCCCCAACTTAGGTGTGCAGCTCCTTGGAGTAGCACAGATGGAATACCCAAACAGCATGCCAGGGCTATGCGGTCCCACTGTTCCATGCCCTCTGTGGGGTATGGTGCCATCCCTGTTCCCACCATCTCACCCACCCCAGCACAGCACCTCGCTCACCTCTTTGACCCAGTCAGACATTATATGGGTGCTGGGGGTGCGGAAATGGAAGTTGAGGACCACGACACAGATTATCACCACAGCTGTCACCAGCACCATGATGAAAAGCAGGTACCTGTGGAGGGCATGGATCTGGGACTGATGTTGCCACAGGGGCTGGGCAAAGACAGAGCTGCCCCCTGGCACTGCAGGGACCCCTCAATGTCCCCGCTGCACCCAGTGGTGCCCAGGACTCACTTTCCAATGAGGGGAACGGCAAGAGAGGTGGCAGGCAGGCGCTGGGAGATGAGCAGGAGGAAGACAGACTGGGCCAGGAGCACTGAGATCACCAGGGTCATCTTCTCACCACCTGGAGAGCAGGTGAGTTCAGGACAAACCCTGCTCCAGATTCCCTTCCCAGTGCTGGGGTTGTCCTTCTAGTGTCTCACCAGACACTGTCCCATGTGGGGTTTTCTGTTATGAGTGTACCCCGGGGTCCCACACAGGATATCCTGTGCCCCAGTGTGCCTGTGCCCAGAATGCCTGGCTGGGACAATGGGGGTGTCCCAGTAGCAGTATGTCCCTGCGCTGGGCATTGGGCTGTCCCAGGGCCTGGCGCAGGTCTGGGACACAGAAGTGCCCCATGGTGTGAACCTCATGCCAGATGCAGGTGCTGCAGGGCTCACTCACTGTCAGCGGGCAGGTAGAAGACGAGGATGACCATGAAGGCGATGAGGATGCAGGGTGTGACAATGTTGATGACATAGAAGAGTGGCTTGCGCTTGATAATGAGGTAGAAGGTGATGTCCTGGTGCTCGCTGCCCTCGGGGGGGTTGTCAGGGTGGATGTTCTTGCGGGCTGGGCGGTGGATGATTTCCCATTCCCCATTCTCTGTCAGGGCACATAGGACAGAGCATGGCATGAGGGACCCCTGCCATGCCCATCCTTACCAGACCCACCAGCTCCAGTCTGCTCATCTTGGGTGTGGGAAGCCTGATGGGATGGGTGCCAGAGTGCCAAAGCCCCAGGTACTCATGTATGCCCATGGCAGGGTACCTCAACGCCAGGCTGCTCCAAGCCCCATGCAGGGTGTCCCGCTGTCACAGAACATGGCAGAGAGCACAAGCATTACCTGTGAAGCCTTCAGGGTCAATGATGATCCACTCCACTGGGTAATTCCTGCCTGTATCTGGGTCACTGTCTTCCTTTAAGTGCATGTTGATCTCTAGAGCATTGTAAGCCAGAGAGCTGACCCATGGCAGGAGGGAACAGGTGGTGAGAGGCTGGACCTTCTTCTTGATTCCCACCACCCACCCACCCCAACCTCCAGTGTGATGGACTTGGGCCACCAAGTCACCTGCAAAATTCCCACCTTGCTGTACCCCAATGGGAGGGAAGATGCTGGCAGCAGCAGGCACTACAGGGGGCCAAGTCACCCACCCTGCTGCCTGCCCCTGCCCTGTGCCAGCCAGCCCCCCTGCACCTGAATTTGAGGGTGCAGTTTTGCCAGTCGAAGGGGAAGAATTCGACGTTGATGGGACAGGTGCTGCGGAAGATGGCAGGGGGCAGCCAGTAGACAGAGCCGGTGTTGTAGATGAGGACGTTGCAGTAGTAGGCGATCTCAAAAAGTCCATCGTTGCTGCACCGGGAGAGAGCTGAGGCTGTGGTGTGTCTGGGGCAGGGCAAACCCTGCACACACACCGGGCACAGCTCAGGGAGGCTGGGGGAGGAAACTGAGGCACGGCTCACTTGTTCTCCAGGACTATCTCAGGCAGCCATATCATGTCTGGGGGCAGGCGGAGCACCTCGATGTCCCCAAACTCAGACTTGTTCCACTGCAGGCGGTAATCAGTCCAGCCCTGGAGGCGAGGACCCCTAGGTCACCCTCTCACCATGCTGGGCCACACTGCTGCCCTCGCCTCAGACACACTGGCACGCTGTCCTTACTCACATGCTCGAGCCACACGTTGGTTGTGAGCGTCTCATCCACCTCTTTCTGCAACGGCAGTGTGGGGCAGTGAGATGCCTGGGCCATACCCAGCAGCTGCCCTTCCAGCCCAGGAACCCCAACCTTCACTAGCCAGGGTTTGGGACAGTGGCCTCAGGGTTCCTTCACCCAGGGTGGGCACTGTCCCCTGGGGCTCACCAGTGAGATGAGGTTGGAGAGAGTGAGTGCCAAGTAGACATCCACGACCTCGTCGGTGGAGACGACAGGGCGCACCTCCTTGTCATAGCCTCTCTCCTCAAAGAGGTAGTGGATGAGCCGCTCCTCCTGGTTCACACAGACCCCACCTGGGAGTGTGGGGTCAGGCAAACTGGAGGGGGCTTGGGGTTTCCTGGGCCCAGTGCCACCCCTCAGGGATGACTGGCAGGATAATGTAAGGATGGGAGCAGACCAGGACACTGCAGATTTGTGCTGCACAAGGGCATGGGCACAAAACACATGGGTATGATGGACATGCAGGGGCATGTGGGCACATGTGGGACAAGGATGTGGGCACGAGCACAAAGGTACACACACGTACAGACCCAGAACACACAGGTACATGGGACACTTGGGTACAGACAGTGGTACTGAGCACACAGGAGGACAGAGGTACAGATGGATGCAGACCCAGTACGTACAGGTACACATGGCTATAGACATGGTGTCACTGCACACAGGAACACACAGACACAAGGACTGCATGCACAGACAGACAGACAAACACAGGACTGCAGCAGGGACACAGCTCCAGATAGCACAGCCGGGACAGATGTGTAGATGCCCAGTGATGGGCCTTTGCCAGGCTATATCCAAAATGCAGCCCTGGGGACACTTGTGTCCAGCTTGAACCCTGCCACCATCACCCTCCCCAAACTCATCAAGGGGGCCCAGAACCCCCAGCAACAGGGCAAGCCCGTGCCCAAGACCCCAGGGACCCCGCTCACCCGACAGCAGCAGTGCCCCGAGCAGGGCCAGCCGCCCCAGCAGATCCCCCATGAGGTGCCCTCTCACTTTGCCAGGCCCTGGCCGCCTCCCCTCCTGGCCTGGCCGAGCGGATGTCCGGCTGCCGGCTGGAGCAGAAGATGGATGGTGCCAGGTGCTGGGGGGAAGGGTGCCAGCACCAAATAGTTGTCGCCACCCCTCCCTTCCAGCACCCCCGTGCCTGAAGGAGATGGGCAGGCACAGGTGGCTTTGCCAGCCCCACGAGTGTCAGCCTGCAACCCTGTCTCTGGGCACCCCAGCACAGCACAGGCATTGCTTTGCACAGGGAAGAAGGGGCCCTTCCCCACTGCTCAGCAGCCCCATTGATGCTACTCAGGAGCAGCAGACTCCTGAGCAGGACAGGTTGATACCCACCAGTGTTCAAAACAGAGGTGGCACCAGCCCAGGGCTCACCTCTACCTCAGGGAATACTCAGCCCCTTCACCAGCAGGTGGTTTCATGTGGGTCCTTGATGGAGTGGCACCAGAGGTGGGCAGTGGTGCTGTTCTATGGGTGCTGCAGTGGGTAGAAGGGGTGTCTGACCCTCATGGACGGAGCTGGGGAGTCTGTAACAGGCTGAACACAGCGCCAATGCCAGTGACAGGAATCAAGGCTGGGGGCATCAGCTTGGGGTACAGGGAAGTCAGGAAAGGGAATGCAGTGGGATGTTACATCCTCTATGGGAAGTCCTCCAACTGGCACCCATCTCACCATCACTGTGTGGCACAGCACTCACGTCACACTCGCTGGCTACTGGAAAATAGAGCCCTTCTTTATTGAAAAATAAACCTTTCTCTGTACAAATAAATAACAGCCCATGCTGCCAAGGTCGGGTCCCAGGGGTCATAAGCCTCAGCTGAGAAGGTCCAGGTGCCTGCCATCAACCAATTGCTCCAGGGGCACTGGGCAGCGCTGGTGGGAAGAAAGAGACTGTGGCATGATGAGGGACAAAAGGGTGGAAGATCTCGAGCTAGGGAGGAAACGGTGTTTGAAGGACATGAGAAATCCCTGCCCCATCGCCCCACCGCCGCGCTGGCATGGTGCTGCAGGGGTACCATTATGTTTTGAGTGCCTCAAGTGCCAGAGCGACGAGGCCGGGCATGCTGCGGGCCAGGGAGTCGCTCTCCAGCCCCACCAGGCCGGTGAAGGCTGTGGGGCGGCCGCCCACCGTGGCGCGCACCTGCGCCCGGTACAGCCCCTTGGCGTTTTTGGAGCCCAGGTCCACCAGGATCTGCAGGGAGATGACAGCGCTGTGAGTCTCACGGGAGCCAGGAGCATGGCGGGACAGTGACTACGGGCTGTGGGGTGGCACCACCTGGCTGCCAGGGTAGGGGGCTCAGGGCAGCCGGGTGGAGCACTCACCTCCTGGAAGGTCATGGCCAGCTCCGCCTCGGGCACTCGCAGCACCCAGGCGTACAACTCCCTCACCGCTCCCACCCGCACTGCCGACTCCTTGAGGCCAGGGCAGGCTGCAACCCGAGGACAGGCAGGAGACAGACAGAGGCAGACATCAGGGACAAATCGTGGGGGTGTCATGTTTCATCCACCCCAGGGAGGAGGACCCGTGTTCAGGGGATGCTGGGGGAGCAGGGGCAGAGGGCTCCTGAGGAGGGGGATATGGCCAAGGGCTGTCCCACTGACACAGGACAAGGAGGCCTGGGGACCGGGGTCAGGCTTGGCACTGTGCCCATGGTGGCATGTGGCATTCTGCAAAGGCTGGGAGCAGCAAGGCACTTACCTCTGCCTGTGTCTGCCTCCTCCTCTTCCACACCTGGCAGCTCTGTGGGTGCCAGCTCACGTTTCTCCCTTGGTGCAGACCCTGCCACTGAGAGAAGTGTGAAAACCATAGTGAGGGTGAGGCTGGTGGGCACTGCCCAGGTACAGAGCTAGCCAGCAAATGGACTTCCTGCTGTCCCATCACCCCCAGCCCCCCTGGACTCACAGCTCTGCCTGAGGGTCTCTGCCAGCTCTCCAGGTGCCCGACGTGACTCTGTGGCTTCAAGAGGGGTGCCAAGGTCCAGCTCTAACTGCAGCTGGGTGAGGAAGGCTCGTCCCTGTCCCACCAGTTCCTCCACCACCTCCTCGCCCTGCTCAAGGGAAGAGGGGACAGAGTGGGCAGTAGGACACCCACTGGCACTTGTGGGCATGACCAGGTGCACAGTGGCAGAACTCAGGGCACAGCTGGGCTGGTGCTAGGTGAGTCACTGGGGACATACAACATTTTTATGACTGTATTGGGTCAGATCCTAAGCTGTGGAATCAGATCCATAGCTGGCACAGCCCTGTTTGGACTGGGTTTCAGCAGGGGTGAGTGAGATGCCACCTCCAACAGAGGGGGTGATGCTACCTTCGTAGCTACCTAGGGGACAGTGGACCCAAAAGATGTCAGGAGGGGACAGTACCCCTCTGGTGGCACTGTCACCGGCAGGGTAGGGGCTCCCTCTAGCCCCTCCATCCTCACATACCTGCAGGAAGAGCCACATCTCCCTGGAGAGCTGCCTCTTGTCCAGAGTGGGTGCTGAGGTGCTGCCCACCACCATTGTCCTCAGTGCTTCTACCCAGTCCTGCAGCTGGGGCCCCACATCCTTGAAGAGCACTGCAAAGGGGGGTGGCTGTCCAGCCCCCCACCTGCAAGCACAGCACAGCAAGCTCAGGCAGGCACCTGGTGGCGCCCATCCTCTGGGCAATGCCACCTCACGCACCACCACAGGGGACGTGCCCACCAGCAGGACCTGGGTGCTCAGGACACCCTGAGGGGCCACGTCCATCTCCCTCTGAGTGCACCCTAGTTGCAGGAAGAGCAGGACCCTAATGCTTTAGGCTGCCCCCCAAAAGCCAGGTCAGTGCCCACAGATGTCTTATTTCCAAACTCTTTGGCCCCGCCATGGCCCTTCATGCCTTACTTGGTAGGGAGTCTCCAGGGTGCCTCTGCTGTAGGGCTGGGCTGGCTCCCTGCCACAGCCAGGCCTGTGGGCACAAGAAGGGGACAGGATGGACATACAGTAGGGCAGCCCCATGGGAGTGCCAGGTCAGGCTGCTGGTGTCCCAGACACTGGCATAGGGGGAACTGATGGTAGTCCAAGCAGGCAGAGGGTGGCCCAGCCCAGGAGGGTACCTGGGGCATTCCTGCGAACACGTCTGGGGAAGAGATGCCCATAGATCTTGCCCAGGAGCTGGGGCAGGGTGCGGGTGAGGAAGGAGAAGTCGAACTGATTTCGGATGAAGTCCCCAGCCCGCTGCAGGAGATCCACCAAGGTCTGGGCGTAGGAGTGCAGCTCTGTGAGTGCAACAGGAGGGTCACGGTCCCGGCACTGCGCTTGGACCCATGCCACCAGAAATGAGGTGCCTACCCCTGCCTTTGCCCCGTAATGACACCAAGGCTCACCACATCGTCTAGTCCTGGCGTGGCAGGTCTCCTCAGCTAAGCGAGCACAAGCGGCCCGACCTGGGGGAGTTCGGCAGGACCCATTGTAGAAGGAGCAGAGACGAGCACGCTCCAGTGGCTGCTGTTCAGCAGGCAGCTGGGCCAGAGCCAGCAGGTCGAAGCAGCTCGGCTCCCGGCTGCCAGGAGCAGCTGCAAGAACACCAGGGCTGCCATGAGGTGCTGAACCACCTGCTGGGGCAATGTATCCCCACAGCACCTTCAGCATCTCCATCCCCACTGGCAAAGGTGGTGGCACTCACGGTCCATCTGGAAGCTGAGCCAGTCCACGAAGGCGGCCACACGGGTGTAGACACCGGGTTTGCCCCGCTCACCACAGCCGTCACCCCACGAGGTGATGCCATAGAGAACGAAGCGGTGCGAGGAGGGGTCCTGGCATGCTAGTGGGCCCCCTGAGTCACCCTGAATGGGGGATGCCAACACACTGGTTGGAGATGGGACCCCAACCATGCTGCCAGGCTATGGTGTATGCCCAGCACCACATGCCATGTTTTGTCTGCGGCAGCCTCCCAGCCCCAAGCGTTACCTGGCAGGAGTCGATGCCTCCGGACAGGTATCCAGCACAGAACATGGTGCTGGTGAGCAGGTCTCTGCCCAGGGCACCTCGGCATGTCTCCTGGCTGAGCAGTGGCACCCGTGCTTCCATCACCACGTTGGCTGCTGGCCCCTCTGCTGAGCAAGGCACCCATTAAGGGGTCCTCCATACCAGAGCACCTCCTTCTGTTTTACATCCCTCTGCCCTGGCATGGTGCATTTGCACTGGGCACTGCAGAGTCACTGAAGGGGATGCTTAACAGATCTTGTAAGTGTTGTGGTGGCACCTACCTTCATAGAGAGACCCCCAGCCAGCAATGTAGCAGGTGGTGCCAGGGCTAGGCTCCGTAGGGCCATTGGGCAGGCACACCGGGCTGACAGTGGGTGACAAGGCCAGGGGCAGAGCCAGCTCCAGCAATGCCAGGTCCCCATGAAACGTCTTGGGGTTAAACTGAAGGAGACAGAAGGATGTTGAAGAGATGTTGCACAGGGAGGTCAGGTGGGTGCCCACATCCACTGACCTTAGGGTGAGGCAGGATGCGTCGGACAGGCACTGCCCTCTTGCCCAGGCCTGGCTTGTTGAGCTCGTGATCTCCAACCACCACTGTCCACGACAGCTCATTCTGGTTCCTGGTGGAGTGGGAGGTAGCAGATTAAGAGGGAACAATGGTGCCACCCCTTGCCCCACTCCTGCAGGGACAGCGTCCCCGCGTTACTGTATCCACCACCATACCCAGCAAAGCAGTGGGCTGCAGTGAGGACCCAGGACTGCCCCACCAGCACCCCTCCGCACATCAGCTCCCCATGGAGCCGCACTGACACCAGCCAGGGCCAAGCTCCCCGAGGGGCCACGCTGCCGCCCATGATCCGTCCTTGGGGGGCTGTGGTGTTGGCTTGGGGGACCCCGCGGTGCCCACAGCTCCCTGGGGAATAAAGGTGGGGTGAGAGGGGAGTCCTGCATCCTCACTGCTGAGACGCCCCCTCTTCCAGGTGGGCACAGCAGTGCTGGGATGGCCACGGTGGAGGGAGGGGGGTGGAGGGGTGGCAGGTGACCCCGGGGGGTCAGGCTGTGCCGGGTGCGCTGTCAAGCCTCATTGTGCTCACGGAGGCGAGCGGGCGGCAGGCCGGGGGCACCCTGCGGCCCGACAGCTGCCGACGCTAACCTCTGCCCCCCGGCCCAGCAGGCAGCCGGGGGGCCAGGGTTGCCCGCCACAGTGGTGGAGGGGTGATGCTGCTGCTCCAACTCACCTGGCATCACCACCTCTGCTGGCACATCAGGGTCCAGGGTTGAAGCTCCCATCCCTGCGGGGACATGTTGTCACGACATGTGAGGACATCCCCCCTCCCCATAGTCATCGCCATGTCCCTGCTACCCCTAATTCTCCCTGGTTCTACTCAGCACCCCCCAGATCCCCATAATCCTGAACAAGCACCCCTCTCCCACCCCTTGCCTCATTTCCCCACTGCCCCCTTTCCACCCCAAATTCTCCATCACCCCTCAAAACTCTGTCCCTCCCAATCTGTTCCATCAGTCCTAATGCTGCCATCTTCCAAACCTCCACATCTCACCCCAGATTCTTCCATCCTCTTCTATCTCCCTATCCCATCAGAATTCCCCATAATCCTACCATACCTCTCACAGCTCCCTGGTCTCCTCACCCCAACCCAGCACCTCCTGTCACCCCCAATGTCCTAACTGCCCTCCAGGCAATCTCAGGCATCTCTTGGGGAATGCCCCATTTGTTGCTGTGGGTTCTCCCCTCTCTGGAAGGAGCCAGGGGTGATGTGGATGCCCACTCACGGCACTCTTGAAGGCGGTGGTGGCAGAGCTGAGCACTGAGTGGGGTGCAGTCGTGCTGGGCTACCTCAGGTGGACATAGTTGCTGGTAGGGGGCACAGGCTTGGCTCAGTGCCCAGTTGCGGTGGAGCAGATCAGGCAGTGCCTGGGCTTCCAGCAGGTCCTGGCAGCTTGGGGGCACAGTGAGTGGCACAGGTGGTGCTGCAAGGACAGCAAGACTGTGGGCATCTTTTTGCCCTCCCTGCCCACCCCAACTCAGGTGACCCTAAGGATCCACTTTGGAACATATGGGAAAGGGGTATGATGAGGCTGTGGTGTTGGAATGTTTTTTGTGGGGTCTCCTGGGTTTTGGAATATGTTTTGGGGGAGATCTCTGGGAAGGAGACAAGGGACTGGACAATGTTTTGGATGGGGCTCCAGGTGTTGTTTAGGTAGGTTCTAGGAAGGATGGGAACTGCTTGGGTAGAATCTCTGGGTAGGGTTTTGGTGGGGTCTTTAGCTGTTAGGATATGTTTGAGGAGTCTGGGCACTGTTTTGTGCCCAGACTATGGCCTACAGGGTAAAGCTGGGGATACTGTTTGGGTTGGGTCGGGTCTTGGGGTGTCATTTTGGTAGGGTCTCTTGGAGGTGGGGTGGTTTTGTGATAGAGACCCAAAGCAGTACTTGGGTAGTCTCCAGACACAGGGGCATGTTTGTGTAGGGTCTCCTGGGCATGAGGTGGTATTTGAATAGGGACCATGGGCTCTGTTTGAGTAGAGTCTTAATGGGATGGGGCAGTGGAGGCTGAGGGGCCATGACTTACGTGGGCAGTGGTGGGTGATGTTGGCACATGGGGGGAAGAGGCAGGGGGCACAGAGCCCACAGGCCCCTCGCTGCCGCTGCTGCTCTGCCAGTGCTTGCTCCAGGGCCAGCAGTGCACTCCTCAGCGCTGCCTCCAGAACCAGCGTTCCCCGGCTCGACAGTGCTGCCAGGCAAACACAGGGCACTCAGACCCCTGGTGTCCCCGCCACTGCCCCCCACTTTTGCCCTCAGCCCACTCAGTACCCCAAAATTTCCATGGTGGGAGCCAGGTTGGGTACTACCTGTCACTTGTTAGCACTACCTTGGGTGACAGGTGTAACTGTCACTCCCTGGTGGGTACATGGCATGAGGAGACTTTGCCTGGGCCTGTGTGCGCCTACTGCACATGGAGATCCTGTGAGCACACGTATGCAAACATGAGCATGGAGAAGGGTGTGAACCTGGGCAGATATGCCCATGGGTGTGCACCTCTGTGCACATCCGTGCCCATGGCCTGGCTGCTTACTTGTGCGTGTCAGGGTTTGTGTGCAAGAGTCTGCATGTCCATGTATCCATGTCTGTGTGTCCATGTGCCTTCAGTCCTGGGTGTGCCCTGTATGCGCATGCCCATGCGTGCCTGTATCTGTGCTCACCTGTACCCACACACAGTAGCTGGCCATGCCCTGGCAGAGGGTCCCCCAGGACTGACACAGGAACCCAGGGCAGGAGGGAGTGCTGGTGGCTGTGGGACATGAACCACACTATTCCCTGCAACCCTAATGTCCTGAGTGCTACATGCACCATTTGCCACCTAGTGCAGGCATCAGGGACACAGGGCCTTTGCCAGGGACCTGGGCATCCTGCTTGCACTTCCTGAGCATAAACCCTGGAGTCCTGGCTCCTACAGCCACCCTGTTCGCAGCCAAGCCCTCCCTCAAAGACGCCCCCGTCCCCGTGCTCCACTGACCTTGCAGAACGCTGGCCGGCATGGGATACAGCCCCTGGCCCAGAGGGGCCCCCCCAACCAGATGCAGCAAAGGCAGCAGCGGCAGCAGCACAGGGGGGACCAGGCAGACGCCAAGGAGAGACACCCACGTCCTCTTCTCTCCTCGCTCCATCCCCGGGCGGGCAGAGGGGGGCAACAGGGGGGAACCCCCGAAATGCCCGAGGCGGGCAAAGAGGGATGGATATATAAGGTGCCCCCCGGGAGGTGGGAGGAGAGAGGGGCCGGGGGGGGTTGGGAGCACAAACAGGCGAGTTCATTAATGTCGCGCCAAGATGCCAGCTCGGGGCGGGGGGCGCGGGGGGGGCCCAGCCGGGGCCTCAATGCCGCCTTTGTTCGACGGGGCCTCCGGGCGGGCAGCATCAGACGGGCGCTGCGCTCCGGCGCTGCCCGCGGCCCTTGATCATTTTCACGCCAAGCCCCGGCCTCGCCACCCTCCCTCCCACGGGCCCCGGGCGGGGGTGACAGCGGGCGCGTGGGAACGCACCGGCGGCTGCGGGACGCGGGGGGCCCGGGCCGGGCGTGGGAGACCCGCTGGGGCATCAAAGGCGGGCAGCGGTCCGAGAGCGGCCGAGGCGGGGAAAGCGGGGGTTGTTAGGTTGGGGGGAGCACGGGATGCATGGTCCCTCCTCTCCGTGCCAGCACAACCCTGGCTGAACGGGTAGCCCCGGGCAGCTGTCCCGGGGGACCCCGTGTCCGGGGACCCTCCCAGCACCCCGTGTTCACACTGAGAACTGGGTTGCAGGGGAGGGGCCGTGCTCCGCGAGGATACCCGGGGCGGGGGGGTGCAGGTGGCGCCACTTAGCAGGCAGCAGCACGCCCGGGACTAGGGGGCAAGTTTGGCCTCAGGTATGAGGGGAACTACTCTCACCTGCCCAGCTGTACTTCCAATGCCTGCAGCTCAGATTGTCGCTGGTCCCACACCTTTGGGGTGCCCATGTCATCCTCCTGCTCCCACTGCCATCCTCCTGTGCACTTGGGCCCAGCCTTCACTCCTTCAGCAGGGCAGGGCACAGCTATATTCCCATCACCTCTTTGGAGAGCAGGGAGTTCCTGTTAGAGCCAGGGGTGCCTGGGTCCCCATGTTTATTCAGGAATCGTCTCAATTAGAGGACAGGGGTGTCCATATCCCCATCTCTGTCCCTGTTAGGGGACAGGTGTGACAGTCTCCATGTCGATTCGAGGGGTGCCCATGCCCCTATTTCTGTCCCTCTTAGAGGGTGGAGTGGTTCCCAAGTCCTTGTGTCCATTCGAGTGGTGCCCCTGTTAAGGAGCAAGGGTGGGTGCCTGTGTCCCCATATTCCCTGGGGGACAGAGGATGCCCGTATCCCTATCTTTTTCCTCCTTAGTGGGTATCCACAATATGGTCACTGTCCCCATTAAAGTGTCCATGTTCCTATCCCCACACCGGGGCCGAAGGGTGCCTGCGCCACCATCCTTGTCCCCATTAGGGCCCGCAGCCCCGGCCGTGTCGCTCTCCACCCCCACCCTGGCCCCGATGGTGCCAGCGGGGCTCGGACAATGCCGCTTCAGTGGCACATCAAAGGCTCGGCGCTGCCCGCGGCTGGCACGGCGACAGGCCCGCCGCAGATGAAAGCTCCGGCCCCGCCGGGCTCCCACCTCGGCTGTGGGGACACCGCGGGGGCACGCTGCGCCCCCGTCCCACGGGTGACGGAGGGGTTAGAGGGGGACACACGAACACAGCACTATCCGCCACGGTGTGACCACATGGATGTCCCTACTCGTGCCCGAAGGTCAACCGTCCGATGGACCGCGGGTGCCCAAGGCCGGTGTGAGGTTCGGCTCCGGCCCCCCCGTGTCCCCCACGTCCCGGCCCCGGTGCCGGTGCCAATCCCATTAACCTAATTGGCGAGGCGCTCGCGGCAGTGGGACCCCGGGGCCCGGGCAGATCCCAGCCCCGGCGGCGAGGAGAGGCGGGGCAGGCAGCCCCAGGGGCACCGATTGTCCGGTAATTGGCGCGGGCAGCAGAGCCCGGCCGGCACCGGCGGGGGAGTGGGCACCAGAGGGGGTCGGGGAGGACAGTACAGGGAGCCCTGGGGGGGTTCGCGGGAAGCTTGGAGGTACCAGGGTCGGCATCGGGGCGCTGGCTGCTGGGGATAGGGGCACGAGGGCTGTTTTGGGGGCTCCGGAACGAATGACGTGAGTCTCGGTATGGGATGGGGGAGTCAGTGCCCAGTGACAGAAGTAGGGAAACACAGAGAGACCAGGCGGATTCGTGGGATGGGGGTCGCTGTGGGCGTGTTGGGGTGGGACATCTTCTGGGGCTGAGGGGAGCAACCATTACCGAGGTACATTCGGGGCCGAGGGCGGGACAGCAGGCGGGCTCGGGGGCGGGACCTCCCGAGGCCTGGGTGTGGTCAGGCCGGGGGCGGGGCTCAGCGGGTCGGGCCCGGGTCGGTGGGTGGGGCGGCGGGGGCTGGGGCTGGGGCCGGGTGGGTATCGGGGCCGGCGGGAGCCGGGACCGTGCGGGGCCATGGCGAGCTCGGAGCGGAGTGCGCTGCTCACGTATCGCTTGTGCGGCGGCTCGGGCGAGGAGGAGCGGGGCCGAGCTGCCGCCGCAGCCACCCCCCGAAAGCTGCCCACCTTCCTGGGCGTCGTGGTGCCCACGCTGCTCTCCATGTTCAGTGTCGTCCTCTTCCTGCGCCTCGGTGAGTGCCGCCTATCTCTCCTCGCGGCCTCGGGCCCCTGAGGCTCACCAGCTCTGCCTTGTAGCCCCCGTTTGGGCCTTTTGTCCTCCCGGGGCCCCGTTGTCCTCCCGAGGCCCCCCTGCGCCCTGAGCACCAGTGCTCAGCCCGAGCCCTCCAGTCTTGAACCCCAGTGTCCTCCCTTTACCCTCTCGGTACTTCCCCGCAGCCTCCCAGTCTGACATTCCAGTGCTCCCCTCGAGCTCACTCAGTCTGGGTCCCCAGTGTCCTCCCAGTGCCCTCCTGAGCTTCCCTCTCTGTAGTCCCCGGTGCTTCACTGAAGTGTGCCCCAGTCAGGGGACCGTTGGCCTCTCCTGAGACCCTCATCCTGGAGTCCCAGCGTCTCCTCAGTCTCCCCCCAGGCTGGGGTCCTACGCTGTGTGTCCCCTCCTGACCCTTCCAGTCTCCCCAGAACTCCTGCTGTACCCGAAGGACATAAACTTAGTCTGAAGACCTAGTGTCCCTGGGGCAAGGATCCCTGTGCCTTCCCAGCTGCCTTCCCTAAATGGGATTCCACTGCCCTTGTTTCCCCTCCTGTCCTCAGTGCTAGGATCCAGCTGCTCCCCAGGCATCCCCCAGTACCAGACTCCCACACCCCAGTACAGCAACTCAGTTCTCTCCCAGATCTTACATGGTTTCCTGAGGGCAGGACCCTGTTGTCCCCCCTTCCTGTGCAATTTGGGTTATGAGCCTGCTACTAGGCAACCTGGGAGAATTAGGGGAGCAGGCTGGGCATGGATTGGGGGAAGTAGCAGCCCTGTGGGAGGCCCTGCGTGAGAGATGTCCCAGCCCGACCCGGGGCAGGCAGTACCCGCACGGGTCCGGGAACAGGGAAGGCTTTTCCTCTTTCACTTTCCGCCCACGAAAAGCCAAGGGCGGGAGTTGGCTGTGTGCCCGGAGGGCCCGTGGTGGGCTATGAACCCCTTCCCTACCCGGGGAGAAGAGCATGCCCACAGCTCTTCCCTTCGCTTACCCTCTGCTCACTCTCCTGTTTGGCTTCCTCGCACGGGCTCTGACCCCTAAGCGCTACCCCACGGCGGGCACCGGCCCCCACCCACCGGGGCTGTGTTAGGGCGGGGGGGCCGCCGAGCTGGAAGGGAAGTGCGGGGCGGAGGGGGAGGGAGCTGCTAGGAAGAGGAACCGTCCCACTGTGGCGGGGGCCATGGCTCCCCCTGCAGCCTCTGCTTTTCGTCCGCTTCCAACCCCTGCTGGATCGCCAGGGCGAGCAGCCCCTCCTGTTTCTCCCCACACTGCTTTCAGGGCACCCCTTTACTTCCCTCACCACCACCACCCCCCGCACTCCACTTTGGCATTTGGGCACCCTCCCGCCTTCCAGGGATTGCCGGAGGTGCCCCCGGACCCAGCCTGTCCTCACGATGACCACTGCCCCGGCCGTGCCCCAGCACCCCCCGCGCTGCTAGCGGGCACGGCTGTGGCCTGCGGTCGCCATGGGTATCTCCTTGCGGCTGCGGGCAGCCCTGTCCTGCCCACAGCGCCGGGCTTGCCTCAATACCGCCGGCAGGGCCTCGCGGGGAGCTCTGGGTGCCCTATCCCCAAAGACATACACACAACAGGGAGTGGTGGCCCAGCTGGCAGGGATGCCCTGGGCCTGCTTTTGCTTCCTGCTTTGCAGCCAGCAAAACCCTGTGGTGAGCCCCTCGGTTCCTGGTGCCCAAGGTGGGCTACAAGGCATCCCCTGCCTGCTGAGGGTAGTCCTGGTGCTCCCCTCCCCAGTGCCCTGTGGCCGGGTAGGCAGCAGAGCCCCCTGCCCTGTTTGATTGCTTTGTGGGTGTGCCTTCTAAACCGCCTGTGCTCAGGGTGTGCCCAAGCCTGATGCGAGCATAGCAGGAGGATGGAGATGCCCTAAGGCAGGGGTCACAGGAGTACTGGGTGCTGCTGCAGGTGAGAGGGAGCAGCACCCCAGGGTGGGGACATCCCCACCCTGGCAGGGAACACGGTGGCAGCATGTCTGAGAGGAGCTGTGGGCATGGGGATGGAAGCAGCCCACGTGACTTAGTGAGGTGAACTCTGGGCAATGGCTGTGCCTAAGGACCCTCTCCTGGGACTGGTCCATGCCCAGCTAAAGGGCATATTGACCTTTTGCCTGTCCTTGCCAGGGTTTGTGGTGGGCCATGCCGGGTTGTACCAAGCCCTGATCATGTTTGTGGTGGCATACTTCATCATCGGCATGACAGTGCTGTCTGTGTGTGCCATTGCCACCAATGGAGCACTAGATGCTGGAGGAGCCTACTGTATCCTTTGCTGTGGTGCTGCTGGTGCAGGGCAAGTGGGCGAAAATCGGGTGACCACCCAGTGACCTTGGGGTGCCACACAGGGGCTGGGTCCACCTTGTCCTGGGAGGAAGGAGTGGGGCCCCTCAATGGTGGTTTGGGCTGCTGACATCTTTCCTTGACTCAAGCAAGATATGATCAGCCGTGCCCTGGGCCCGGAGTTTGGGGGCAGCATTGGGATCATGTTTTTTCTAGCCAACGTGTGTGGCAGTGCCCTCTATGTGCTGGGGCTGGTGGAAGCAGTAGTGGACAGCTTTGGGATCCCCCCTGGTGAGTGATCTCATGTGTTGTGGCAGGGGACAGCAGTTCTCCCTTACCCAAGCAGCCCTAGCACCCTGCCAGGTGTGCCAAGCACTATTGCTGATGCAGCCAGCACAGCTTACCCAACCCTCTGCCTAGTGAGTTGATGCTTGTCATGCCTGGCACAATGCCAGTGGCTCTCAGCTTCTGGTGATGCCCACTCTGAACCCCACTGATCCTGTGTTGTCTCTGCCCAGGGCAAAAAGCAGGCACAGGCGTCCATGTCCTGCCCCAGAGCTACTGGTATGAGCTGCTCTACGGCACTGTCCTGTTGGCCCTCTGCCTCCTTGTATGCCTCGTGGGTGCCTCCATCTACGCCAAGGCCACCTTCCTCATCTTTCTCATCGTCGCAGGCGTTCTGGGCACCATCCTCATCAGCTTCTTTGCGACACGGCCCATCGAGGTGGCCATCTTCCTGCCCAACTCCAATGGCTCTGAGACAAGGAATGGCAGCTTCACTGGCTTCTCCCTTGCCACCCTGCGAGCCAACCTGGGGGGTGAGGAGACGCTCTCCCCACCCTGCCTGCCATACCCCTCATGACACTGGTGCCTCCACCCTGGCAGGGGCTCACTGGAGGGTGAGGGGAGCTTGTGGGCACAAAGCAAGTGCTTTGGGGTAGTTTGTCCTGTGGTTTGTGTATGGGGACATAGAGGAAAGGATATATGGTGGGGATATGGCACCCCAGGCAGCCCATCACAGCCTGTGTCTGCGTGTGCTGCAGGTGGGTACGATGTGGACTACACTACCGGGCAGATGATGAGCTTCAGCTCTGTTTTTGCAGTGATGTTCAATGGCTGCACGGGCATCATGGCAGGCTCCAACATGTCAGGTATGGACAGGGGGTGCTGGGCTAGGTGGCACAAGTTGTGGGAGCTGAGGCTGTGGGAGAACAGAGTGGTGCTTTGCCTGGGGGCCCTAATTCTGCCTGCTCCTGCTCACAGGGGACCTGAAGCACCCAAGCTATTCCATCCCACGGGGCACCATCTCTGCTGTACTCTTCACCTACCTTGTCTACAACCTGTTGGCTTTCCTCATGTGTGCCACCTGTGACAGGTATGGCACCCAATCCCATTGCCAGGGCCATCAGTGTGCTTGATGACCTGAGCCAAGGTAGGTGCCAATGTGTGTGTATCCCGCTCCAGGACCCTCCTGCAGAAAGACTACGGCTTCTTGCGTGACATCAGTATCTTCCCACCCCTGGTCACTGTGGGCATCTATGCTGCCACCCTCTCTGCGGCCATGAGCAACCTCATTGGGGCATCTCGCATCCTCTACGCCCTAGCCCGGGATGATCTGTTTGGTGAGTGCCTAGAGTGCACTGGCACCCACTGGAGCCCACTTGGCAGGTTATCCTTACCAAGTACCAGCCTTGGCACCAAGGAACCCCCTCTGTGTGTGGGTGATACTTTGTGCCTTGGTGTGTGCCCATTTGGATCACCTGTGTGCCCTGGTGTTTGCCTCCACCCCAGCACCCAAGGTGGGGACAGGACTCCTGGCTGGTGGCCAGGCTTGTGGGTGTCCACTGGAGTGTCCCAGGCCAACCTCCCCTTTCTGCCCACAGGCCGGGCACTGTCACTGGCCAAGAAGACATCTGCCAGTGGGAATCCAGTGATGGCAGTGATCCTCTCCTGGTTGGTGGTGCAGGTGAGTTTGCTGGTCATGCTCCTTTCCTAGCCTCACTGGGTGAAAGTGGGTTGGCACCTGTGCTGGGTGTTATGGAACTTGGCATGTCCCCCTGCCCATGGGTATCTCCCTCAGGCCTCCTGCCTAGATGTCCTGCAACTGTGTACTTCCCTGCCTGAGCCCATGAAGGAAGGATAAATTTCAGCAAGGGGCAGGCATTCCTGCCTGTGGTGTGCCCCAGGCTGGGCAGGGATGGCTTGGGCATGTGCTGGGGGAGCCATCCCAGGGGGGTGCATTTACCCTGTGCTCCCCTCTTCTCTCTGCAGCTAGTGCTTTTCTCTGGGAAGCTCAACACCATCGCAGGGGTTGTGACCACCTTCTTCCTGCTTGTTTATGCCACTGTCAACCTGGCTTGCCTGGCACTGGAGTGGGCATCGGCCCCAAACTTCAGGTACCAATGAGCATAGTGGAGGGAGGCTGCTCCAAGGTGCTGGGCAGACCCTTGTCTATCCATCTGTCTGCAGTTCTGCTGCCACCCGTGTGTACCCACTGCCCCTTGTGGGGCAGAGATGCTGAGCACCCTTCTGGGCATTAATGGGCGCAAATACACTTCCATCCCTGGGAAGGGAGAAGGGGACAGGTCCCAGTGTGGCACTGACTTGGCACAGTCCCTGTGTCATGGCACCGCTTTGCTGAGCGGGTAGAGATAAACCCAGGGTACCACCCACCCCCTCCCCTTAAGCTTTACAGAGGTAATTCATAGCCTGCGCCCGCCCGGCATCCCCCGGGCAGCTTGCCAGGCAGTGATGGAGCCCACTTTCCATTAGTGCTAATTAAACTAACGGAGAAAGGGGAGGGAGAGGGATCCTAGGTGGGGGGAGCAGAAAAGATCTTCCAGGAATGAGGAACGTGTGTGGCAGGCAGCCCTAGTCTGGGACATGGGCTACCCTGTCATGGGACTGGTCTGGCAGGACTGCCCAAATTTAAGGGGGAAGGGGGATGGCAGGTCAGCTGCAGGGAGCCTGATCCCCTTCCTGGGCAATGCCCACTGCCCTCAATGCAGGGTGCTGTGACTCCAAAGCTGGGAGAGTCCCCCAAAGTGGGACATAAGGCAATGTCTGACAAGGGCTGGATGGTAGTGTCACGAGGGTGCTGTGCAACAGCCCTGTTCCCAAGGGAAAGCTGATGCCTGTGCCAGTCTGGGTTTTGCCCCCATCTTGCTGCTCCCTTGACTGGGCATGGATGGGGCAGGATCAGTGCCTGGGGGGAGGCTCCTCACGATTCCCTCACTCACCCCACATCTGGAGGTGCCCATCCCCTTCTCACACCGAGGTCTTTGTCAAGCCCAGCGGAAAAGGATTTTAATTACCTTTCAGCAAAAACAACAATTAGAGAAAATAACAGCTTCCCGCCTACCCGCCTCCGCCTCCCTGTGCCAGGCTGATTGGGCACTGCAGCTGCCAGCGCTGCCACACACTGCCCAACACTGCCTGGCCCTCTGGGTGTGCCAGGGCAGTGCCAGCCCTGTAAACATCGTTGCCCCTCTTTGACAGGGGCTGCCAGCAAGCGGCTGCCCAGTGCCCAGGGAGGTGCCAACTTCCCTCTGTTCCCTGTCTTGCAGGTATCTGGGGTTCCCAACATGCTCTTGACTGGCACAGTGGGGTTCGGGGGGCGTTGCTGGTGTGACATCTTGGCACGGGTGTCCTTTTTCATGCCTGTCCTGCAGCTGGTGTGGGAACCACGCGGTAGCAGGTATCCCTTTCTCTCCAGGCCCACCTTCCGGTACTTCACCTGGCACACATGTCTGCTGGGCATCGCAGGCTGCTGTGTCATGATGTTCCTCATCAGCCCTGTGTCAGCCTCAGCAAGCCTGGGCTTCCTCCTCATACTCCTCCTTGCCCTCCACTACCTCTCACCGAGCAGCACTTGGGGCTACATCAGCCAGGCCCTCATCTTCCACCAGGTGAGTGCTGTCCTCCGTGGCTGTCCCCTTGTGGGGTGGAGGGCTGGCATCCCCAGGGGGGTGTCCCTGTGGCAGCTCTGCCCAAGGCAGTGTGTCTTCTTAGTGGCATCCCTATAGGTGGTTTGTTGAAGGAAGAAAAATTCCTCACCTGCTGCGCTCACTCCCTCCAGGTGCGGAAGTACCTGCTGATGCTGGATGTACGGAAGGACCATGTCAAGTTCTGGCGCCCGCAGATGCTGCTGATGGTGCAGAACCCTCGGGGCAGTGCCCGCCTCATTGACTTTGTCAATGACCTCAAGAAGAGTGGCCTCTATGTCTTGGGCCACGTTGAGCTGCAGGACTTGGGTGAGGATCTGCACTGTTTCTGGACTTCAGGTCCTGACTGGGCAGTATGGGCACAGCAAGGGAATGTCACCATTTGAGGCACACTTAGGCTTTACTTGCTGTGTGGGACTTAGGTGGCTTGTGTCTGTCTTGTGCCTTCTCTGCACATGTGTGCCTCAAGCTTGCACACGCGTGTGCTTGAGTGTTTGTCCCTACATATGCACGTGGGGCTCCTGCACATGTTGGTGCTGGTGTGTGCAGCTGGCCGATGCCACCCAGGCTCTTCTGGCCCCCTGTGCAGCACTGTCCCATGGCACAGGTCGGAGCCCGTGCGCACCCAGCACACGCGTGGGCACAAGAGAGCCTTGCGCATGTGTGTGCCTGTGTCCATCCTCACCTCATGCCTGTGTGTCCACCTGCTTCAGGCTGTTGCCCTTCGATGTGTGGTGGCGTGCAGATGCCTGCTCCCTGTCCTGCTTTGTGGCCATCCCTGTCCCCACCGCGGCGGATGCATGGGCTCTGCTCCCCGCCTTCCCCCCCGCCGCCGTTGCCGTGGTGACTAATGGCCTGAAACTGGGGAGGGGGGATGGGACCGCCTGGATATTTTTTGTATATTTATGTGTAATTTTACATCTCTGGCTGGAAACACCTGCTTCCACCTTCCCCATCTCATGGGTGCTGGGGTGTGCACAGGGGGTGGCACTGGTTTGGGGGCAGGATGGTGGTGTGCTGTGCTGTGGGGACACCAGGGTGAGCCCCTGGCATGGGGTACCTGACCCCCTGATGCTGCTTTTGACTCCCCACCCCAGACATGCTGCCCTCGGACCCACTGCAGCCCCAGCAGGACTCATGGCTGAGCTTGGTGGACAAACTGAATGTCAAGGCCTTCATCAGCCTCACCCTTGCGCCCTCGGTGCGGCACGGTGTCCGACAGCTCCTCTTCACCTCTGGCCTTGGTGAGTGGCTCCTGGGCTGGGTGCAGGTGAGGGTCCACCCTCCTGACCATGCAGGATGAGAAGTGTGCCAAGGGGTTCAGATGCAGATAGATGGGTGATGCCAAAGCCAAGCTGGAACTTGGTGGTGTCGGTGGTGTCAGCATTGTATGGCTTGAAGATAACCTGGATGGGCAACACCAAAGGGTTGGAAGCACCTGATAGAAGCAGTGCCAGCGCCAAGCTGGAGCTTGGAAAGGAGTTGGATGGGCTATGCCAGAGCCAAGTTTGTTCTTGGGCATCTGAGGGGTCTGGAATCACCAGGGTGAGCAATGGTAAAGCCAAGGTAGGGCTTGTTGACACCTGCAGTGCCAGGAGGACTGGTAGGGCCCTCCAGCTCTGCTCAGGGGGCTGCCATGGTCTCTCTGGCAGGCGGGATGCGTCCCAACACCTTGGTGCTGGGCTTCTATGACGATGAGGCACCACAGGACGGTCTAGCTCGGCACCCTGCCTTCACCAGTGCCCGCGAGGAGGTCCCCCTGAGCTTCCCCCCGGTGCGGGCACCCACCGCCCCCAAACTGCTGTCGCCCCGGGAGTACGTGGGCATCGTGGCCGATGCTCTGAAGATGCTTCGCAACGTCTTGCTGGCCCGGCAGCTGGAGAGCCTGGACAAGGCCTGGGAGCTGCGGCGGGCGGCCAGCCCCCCCCCCACCATCCACGTCTGGCCTGTCAACCTGCTGCGGCCCGACAGCGCCCGCTACGCCGACACCTGCAGCCTCTTCCTGCTGCAGACGGCCTGCGTCCTGAACATGGCGCGGGCCTGGCGCCGCGCCCGCCTGCGCCTCTTCCTCTGCGTGGAGGCAGGTGCCATGCCTCACGCCCAGGAGGAGAAGCTCCGGCAGCTCCTCAAGGACTTGCGCATTCAGGCCCAGATACAGTTGGTGCCATGGGACGCCGTCACTCGTCTGCACTGGCAAACCCCCCGGGGCCCCCCGGGGGGGCCGGCGCCTGCGGGAGAGGAGGAGGACGGGACGGTGAACTTCCCCGCCAACACCACCCAAGTGTCAGATGAGTACGTCTGTGCCGCTAACAGACTTGTCCTGGAGCAGAGCCCCGCGCCGGCCGTGCGCTTCCTCTACCTGCCGCGGCCACCAGCTGATACCAGCCTCTATCCTCTCTACCTGCACCAGCTGGAGCTGCTCACCCGTGGGCTGGGCCCCACTGTGCTGGTGCACGGGGTGAGTGCTGTCACCAGCACACAGCTGTAGGGCATCCCCCGGTTTCCCCTTGGCTCCCTGCACCCTCCTTCACCCAGTGCCTTCAGCAGCCTGAGCCTGGGGGTGTCCCCAGCCTCGGTGTCCCCCACCTCAGCAGGCAGGGAGGTGGTGGTGCCCCACACTGAGAGGTGGGTGGGTTGGTTTTTGAGGGGTGTCTCCTGCAGAGGATTAAAGCTGTCCTGGCAGGATCCAGGCACAGCCCTGGCACTGGCCAGGCAGCACACTGCATTCATGGTGCCTTTTCTTTGTGGTAGTGGTGGGGAATAGCGGGATCCCAGGGTGTGTCAAGCAGTGAGAGACCCAGATGGCTGCTGGGAGCCCCTTATTTGCACCCAGCACCCACCCTCCTTGTGCTTTCCTCCTCCTGCTGCCCCCAGCTGCTCCTCCGCCAGCTCCTCTGGGCTCCCAGCCAGCAGCAGGGATTGATTAAAGGCAGCCTCGACCTTGGTGCCCCAGCTCCCCGCCATCTTCCCTGCCTTTCATTAGGAAAAATTAAATGGGAAGGGGTGGGGGAGGGGAGCTTGGATGCCTGAGTTCCTTATATGAGGCTGGGGGTGAGGAGCTGGGTGCTGGCCCTAGTGGCTGTGGAGTATGGCACCCCACATCCTGCTTAGTGCTCCAGGTGCTACAGGGTGGGGGGGCACCCACATGCTTTAATCTGTGCACACACACCCCTCTATGGGGTCTGAGCCCTGGGTTTGGATAGGGAGGGGGAAAATGATTCAGGGAGGGGTGCTGACCTTCCTCTGGGACCTGTCTCATGGGGCATTGCCATCTCCCTACAGCCATCATGACCTGCATAGGGGAGCTGGCACTGCCCTCTGTCTCCTCCTGATTGATTAGAAGAGGGCAGGAAATTGCATAGGTGCTGGGTGATAAATCCATCGGGTGCCTGGCAGGGGGGTAGGATGCCTGGCTGCTGCCTGATGGATCACTTCTTATTAGCCCTGGCTCAAGGAGGAGGGGCTGCTCCAGTGAGGGGCACAAGTGTGGCAGTGCTGCCTGTACCTGATCTCTCCAAGTCTGGCACTGCCAACTGGCAGCTCTGCTCAGCTAGGGGGTGGCTGGGTGTTACTTGCAGAGGGGAAAGGGGGAGAACCCCTTTGCTCCCCACATTTTGTAGTGTGTTGTGCCCAGATTTCTGGCCAAATCCTCACCCTGGCATGTGTGCTGAGGGCTGGGGCTGGCTTTGCTTCCCCACTGTGGGAGGTAGGTGCCCCGGGGTAGGCACCGTGTGGCCCGCAGCATTTATTTACAAACAGAGAGGAGCTGGCACAGGCCAGCCGGGCACCAGCGGGACCCAGCGGCCTATAATGTTAATTATCACCACGTAATTAAAAGCCCATAAAAAGCCTCACACTTCATTAAATTAAAGCTTCCCCGCATCGTGCCGCCGGGCTCCAGCAGAGTTAACCTTGGCCATGCCAAGCACCAGCTCCACTGCAGCTGAGGACCCATGGCTGGGGCTCTATGGGACCTCCCCAGGGCACAGCACTACAGGGGCACAGCCCAACACCATTCATCACCCCTTGGACAGGCAGGAGGACAGCAGGCTGCACCCAGCGTCGCGCAGGTGATGCTGACGCCCCTGTAGCCACTGTCGCATGCGCTGCGGTGGCAAGCAGGGGGCTGGCATGGGCACACATGTGCACACCCAGCTGTGCCCATGCGGCACACATGGTGCCAACGGCAGCTCTGGCGCAGCAGCTCCAGCACAGCGCCCACGCAGTGCACACCTACACAAACAGCATTTCTTTCTCCCTCTTAACATACAGACAAACAGACACACGCCCTGCATCTTCTCCAGGCGGTGGGGAGAGCACCCAGCTACCTCCTGCCTCTGTGCCTCAGTTTCCCCGAGGGTGGGCAATGCTGGGGGGAAGAGGGGTGCATGGGGGGGAAGGGGAGGGCGGAAACCTCTGAAGTGGTGGCTTTGCACACCTTTGAGTAGCTGCGTGCCCTGCGTGCCCTGCATCTTGTGTTGGGGTCTGGGGGGGAGATAAAATGGGAGGGGGAACACCCTTCCAAAACCTGAGGAGGGGAGTGTATGCACAGGTGTGTGTGTGTACATGTGTTAAGGGAAATAGGCATGGCTTAGGAGAGTGTGTGTGTGTACGGGGGGGGGTGTTGCTGTGCGGGGTGCACAAGGGGTGCCTGCATGTGCACATACCTTGGGGTCTATATATGCCTACCCCGATGCACAGTGCACTGAAGTGCACACAGGGCTCAGAACGGGGGGTGTGTGTGAATACTGGGTGTGCAAACTGGCACACGCGTGTGCCCAGCACCCCCGGGCACTGCTGCTAAGCGGGGCCGTGGGCAGCGGCTGGCCGAGGGCCCGCAGGGGGCAGGCGTCAGTGAGTGTCCCTGTCCCGGCCCCGCGGGGGTGGGCAGCCAGCGGGGCCTCGGCTATTTCTTGGAAATTTCGCAGCATTCATTTCAGTGCAAATAAAAGCTGTCATTGCCGGAGAAATGATACTGATCGGGGTCTGAAAAGACAGCAAATTACCCGCCTGAAAATGCACCGCTGGAAAAAAATGCATATTAAACACACAAAAAGGCACTTTGCCATCAGCCGCGCTTCCCCCGCCGCTCCAGAATAACCACACTTTACATAATTCTCCCTCTCCACCTCCGAATTAATTTCGCAGACAGAGGCAGAGGCAACCCTTCTGACAATAGTGGAGGGGAGACGTGGCGGCGGTGGCGGGGAGTGGGGCTGGGGACTGCTGGGTAAGCCGCCTGGCTCTGCCCTGGGCTCGCCGTGGGTAACAGGATACCAGGGTTGGAGTTAGGGGACACCGAGGGGCCTGGGGAGACTGAGGTGTTTGGGAGGGTTAGCTCCATGAGTGAAGGCAGTGGGTGCTGGGTGGATGTACTCGCCTGGGGGGTGCAGTGCTCCCTCTCTTCCCCCTTTGGGTGCTGGGGCTGGCATCCCTTGGGTGGGGTTTGTGGGCACGTCTTGGGCCAAGGATTTCCTGAGAGACCAATTCTCAACCGCTACCACGGGGGTGAGCCTGTCATGTGCCCACTCAGGCAGGTAGGTTGGCAGATTTTGGTGGGGTGCCCATACCAATGTGACAGGGAGCCCCCATGCAAGCCCCTGCCCCATTCTCCTACCTTCAGTTCCAAGCACGTGGGTGCACCCCAAGGACACTGAGGCTATGCTGTCCACCTGGAATGACACCCCCCAAACTAGCACTCCTCTGAGAGGCTCCCTAGGAATCTGCACCACTCAGCATGGGGACACTGTGCCCATCCCTCTGAATCTGTCCAGAGGGAGCAACGGGTGCAGGGCGGGTCCAGCAGTGATTGGGGGGGGAAGGGTGTCAGCTCTCCGGGTGCTTGGCTCTGAGGGGCTGGTGAAGGGGCGGGTGGGTGGCGGAGGTTGGCACCACACTGCTTTGCATTTTCAATGACAGACCCATGCCGGGTGCTCGGGAGAGTGGAAAAATCTTATTTGTCACCTGCTGGCGGTGCGCCGAGGCTCCCGCGCCGCAGCTAATCTTGGGGAAAATGAGGATGCCGGCGGGGTGGCCCGTGGGATGGACGGGCACGGCAGAGCGGGTCTGGTGCTGCCCTGAGCCCTGCTCGGGACTGCAGCCATGAGACGAAGGATGAGCTGGACCCCGGGGTCACACCAGCCTGGCGATACCTGGGTGCACTGGCACCATGACACGGATCCTGCCAGCTTGGGGGGTGTGGGCTGGGCAGCTCTTGTGGGCATCCTGGGGCAATTGCCCTGCACCCCCCAGCCTTGTCTGCAGAGGCGCAACCTCTTTTCCTTTTATCCCAGCTTCAGGAACAGCTGCTTGCCTCTAGTGCCTGCTCCGCAGGTTGGCACTGCCCGCACATCCTCTTGAAGCACTAGGTGGAGATTTTTTGGGGGAGTCAGATCCTGCAAACGGGTGCAGGCATTGCCTGATGCCCTGTATCTACATGCAGGGGCTTGCCCTGTGCTTGCTGTACCCCAGCTTCCCGAGATGCCAGCTCCTGAGGGACGCTGCAGCACTCTGCGGCCGGCTCAGATTTATCCATTATTTTATATCCACACGCCTTTAATTTTTACAGCCCTGTTGGAGCAATACCCAGGGCTGTTAATAATGCCAGCCCCCCTCTCCTGTATGTATCCATCATACCCTCACCAAGGTGCCAAGCAGGTCTCAGGGCTGGATAAGTGCAGGCATAGGAAGGCCAGTGCATGGCACCTAGCTCCATGCCCCCACCCTCTACCCAGTGAACAGCTGGGTTGGGGTCCATCCATGGAGCAGCCTGGCTCCACATTGTATCCCCCTTTTGCACCCCCCCGATGCCTGACGGCTTGGGGTGTCCAAGCCAAGGGCATCTCTCCAGTGAAATTCATGGGAGCCCCTCCAACCTGGTAGATGCCCCAGGAAGGCTTTGCTGCAACACTCAAGAGAGTGTGTGAGCGTGCCAAGGTTTGGAAGCTGGACAGCAGTGGGTGTCAGGGAGAGAAAGAATGAGTGAGTGAGTGAGTGAGTGTGTGTGTGCAGTGTGCTCTGTACTGGTGTGTGTCAGCATGCACAGTTGTACATGTGAGCCACTACCTGTGTTTGTGATGTTGTGTGTCTTGATCCTGGAGTAGACCTTTTGTCTGCAGGCACCCTTGGCACCCTACAGCACCCCAGCACAGAAGGGCACAGTCTTAGCTGCCCAAGGCAGCAAGAGCTGTGCCTGGGACCAGGCCATGGTGCCCACAGGACCAGACAGTGGGTCCCTCACCAGCCAATCAACCCATCCCATGCCAAGCAGGGTCTCCATGATGTATGTAGCACAGTACCCACTATGTGCTGCCTGGGGCTCCCACCCCAGCACCCAGGAAGACCAAGAGACCCCTCTGAGCACGCAGGGCTGTTCAAACATGGGAGTGGGGGCCAATGTGGTAAGGGCACCCCATGTGTGGCAGGACACCCCAAGCACGGCAGGCCTGCGGGGCTGTGCAGGGGGCCACCGCGGGCAGTGGGAATCGCTGGGTTATAAATCTCCTTGCTGGGCCCCCCCGTGGCAGAGCAGCTCACGATATTTATGTTGGGGATTTATCTGCAATGCAGTTTAATATTCCCGGACCTTCGTGTGTGTGTGTGAGTGTGAGTGCATGTCCCCCTCCCCATGCCACCCCCTGCCACCCTTTGCCGTCCTCATCCCCATCCTCTCACCCCGAGCCTCCCAGACTCCATCCTCCACCCACCCAGAGATCTTTTCCCTTGCACCCACTCCGGCAGGACTGGCCCGGCCCTCCAGGATGCCCGGGCAAGTCAGGGGATGCCGAGCCGCCGGAATGCTCCTGGCACAGCTCACTGGCCATGCCCACTCGTGCCCCTCTTGGGTGCTGGGCTGCCAGGGTTTGGCAGCAGGATCCCCGGTCGGGGGATGCCGGACAGCGGTGGCACTGCCAGCCCTGTGCCAGCCTCCCAGGGTGGGGGGCCCGCGGAGCCCCCCTGCCCTGCCTCCTCGCCGGCTGGGATGAGGTAAGGCTGGCGAGTGGCACTGGGCTGCTCCATTTGCATAATAATCTCGTTAATGGATCCTGGCCTGCGGGAGAGCCGGGCTGGAGACACCACCCCCTCCCCGCCCCGCTGCCTCCCTCCGGCCCCGCCGCTCCGCCAGCCGCGGCACGGGGCGCGGAGCGGAGCGCGGGGCGCGCAGCCGGACGGGTAGCGGCGGTCCTGCCCGACAGCAGCCCCAGGAAGCCTGCTGACATCCCCCGAGCAAGCCGGTGAGCACTTCCGAGCATCCCCCGAGCATTCCGGGCAGCGTCCCCGAGCATCCCGAGCAGCGTCCCCCAAGTGTCTCAGCGAGCAAGCGGTGAGCGACCCCCCGAGCAGCCGCGGATATCCCAGGCAGCATCCCCTGAGCATCCCCGAGCAGCCCGGTGAGCAACCCCTGAGCCTGACGGCGAGCACCCCACGAGTATCCTCCCATTACCCGGGGATCATACCGGGGAGTGCTCCCCGAGCGTCCCTCGAGCAGCCCTCGAGCATCTCCCGAGTACCTCAGGCATCATTCCGGCGGGCACCTCCCGAGCCTCTCCCGAGCATCCCAGCAAAGCACCTCGCGAGCATCCTGGGCAGCATCCTCCGCGCATCCCGGGCAGCTTCCCCCGTGAATCCTGAGCCGCGTCTTCCCGGCACTCTGGAGCATCTCCCGAGCATCCCGGGCAGCATCCCAAGTAGGATCCCCCGAGCACCCCGGGCAGCTGCCCCGACCCCCCGCCCCCCGCTCCACCGTGCCCACTGCCGCCCCACAAACTTTTCAGCAGTGGCAGCTCCCTGGCACGGGCACTGCCAGGCTGTGGAGCTGGGGCACAACTTTGCCCAAGTTACAGAGGGAGTGGGGGCTGTGGGGCTTGGGGGAGCCTCATTATGGGGATGCTGGCCACCTCCTGAGCAGCTCTTTGTCCCCAGCCTGTCCTCTTTCATCTGCAAATCCATCTGCCATTCTGCACCGAGTAAGGCTTGGGTTCCCCTTTTGAAGCTCCTCTGGAACCCATCTATGCCCCCACCCTCATTTCCCCACAGGCAGAACCCCTCCTCCACCGCATGGCACCCCTGCCAGACACCCTTGCCTGTCAGGCACCAGCCAGCACAAAGGGGTTGGGTAGCTGGCAGTGATGATGGTGGGGGAAATGCTGTGAGCTGTCTGTGGGGTCCAGGACTCCCCCTGGACTGGAATTAACTTTGCACACACAGCACTCACCGCACCACAGACTGACACAACGCAATGCAACACAGCGCACCAGGACCCAGCCCCACACAAAGCCACGGTGCGACGCCAGGCAACCTGACGCAGGGCTGCACCACCCAGCCCAACCTGTGACACCCCAATCCAGTAACTTACCCTGCAGATTGCCCCCAAACCCCTCTTCTCCCAGCTGCTCCCTCCCCTCTACACCTCAGCCAGAGGGACGGGCTGCCCTTGATGGGACCAGGCTGGGAAGGATGCTCATAGTCTGTTGTGAGGCTGGGCTCACTGGATCACCCTGGACATCCACCAAGTGTGGATGCATTGGGATGAGCGTGGGCATGTGGGATGGAGCGCTCCTGGGGGCTGAAACCTGCCTAGGATCAGGCAGACAGGACTCTGAGGGGCTGGCAGAGGGGGGTAGCCATGGTGTAGAGCTGTCACCCAGCTCCTAGCACCAGAGCCAGTCCCAGTGCCATCAGCAGGGCACACAGGCAGGGACAGTGATGTAGGCAAGGATGACAGCAAGGAGCATTTCCCCCCCCAACTTGCTCCTCCCAAACTCCACCTCAACCACCCCCTCTGCCTTTTCCAGGAGCTTCCTGACTCACCCGGGCATGTTCCACCACCTCCCCTCAGCGGGCATGGCTCCACCATGAACTGTGGGGTGCCCAAGAGTGCCTCCTGACTGCCCTGAGCCCCCTGCATCCACACTTCCTGTGGGGAGCCCCATCCCTGGCCATGGAGAAGACCTACTCATTGACGGCCCACTACGATGAGTTCCAGGAGGTGAAGTACGTGAGCAAGTACCAGAGTGGCACCCTGCCCAACGGCTTCGCCCTCCAGCTGGGCGCCGGCACCAAGAAACGCCGCGGAGGACTGCCACGCTGGAGCCGCCGGGAGGTCTGCCTGCTCTCGGGGCTGGTGTTCGCTGCGGGGCTCTGCGTCATCTTGACGTGCATGTTGGTCCTCAAGTACCTGGCTGCAGAAGGGGACAGCTACTGCCTGGAAGGGTGCCAGGAGAAGAAGGCCTTCCTGAGAGCATCCCGCTTCCTCAGTGCCAACATGGATGCCACCATCGACCCCTGCCAGGACTTCTACTCCTTCGCCTGCGGTGGCTGGCTGCGGCGGCATGGCATTCCCGAGGACAAGCTGGTGTACGGCACCATCGGGGCCATCGCCGAGCAGAACGAGGCCAAGCTGCAGGCGCTGCTGAGCCGCCCCGTGCGGCGCCGAGCCCCCTCCTCTGCCGAGAGGAAGGTCAAGGAGTTTTTCCGCTCCTGCCTGGACCGGGCTGAGATCGACCGGCTGGGCCCACGGCCCATGCTGGAGGTCATTGGGGAGTGTGGCGGCTGGGACGCCACCCCAGGCCGCGGGGACCTCAATGAGCTGCTCTACAAGACGCAGGGGGTCTACAGTGCTGCCGTGCTCTTCTCCCTCACCGTCAGCCTGGATGAGAGGAACACCTCCCGCTACGTCATCCGGGTGAGGGCACCCTGCCCCTGCGGCTGTCCCCTGCAGCCATCATCCTGTGCTGGTAACATCCCTCCAGTGACACCCTCCTTGTCATGGTGGCACTGAATGCCTGCCCCGTGTATGAATCTGGCTGCAGTAGGCAACCAGGCTGGGCACAGCCCATCCTACCCTCTGGGCTCCTCCCATCTCCCCATCCTGTGACACTGATTCCCAGGCTGCCCCAGGGTGAGGGAGGATTTGGGTGAGGGGGACCCAGACAGGGGGACATACAGAGTGAGGCAGTGCTACCCACCTGAGTGTCAGAGACAGCCCAGACAGCAAGGTCTCCAGAGTGCCAGTGGCCAAGTCTCTCACCTTGGCATCCTGGCTGCCATCTGCACACAGAGACCAAATCCTAGGAGGTGACAGTGCGATGGATGCCCATAGCACCAGGCCAGGGTGCCAGGGCAGATGCCCATGGCTTTGTCAGCCATCCTCAGCCTTGCCAGCCTGTGTTCTTCACCCTGTGATGCCACTGGGGCATGGGTGGGTTTTATTTAAGTGGCCAAACCTCAAGCAACCTTGGTAGGTGTGGGAGTCTGGTGGTGGGCATGGTGTGGGCATGGTGTGGGCACAGCAATGGCATGGTGGGATGCCATGGCGGGATGCCAGAGTAATGGGATGGGGGCCACGGTGAATAACACAGCAATGGCACAGTGGGGATGCAGTGGTGGGCACGAAGGGAACATGAGGGTGGGCATAGCAGGCATATAGTGGGCATGGTGATGGCATGGTAGGGGGGCGAGGTGTTGGGGATGGCAGGAGCGCTGCAGGGGGACGCAGTGGTAGGGATGAGTTGCTCCGTACGCTGCGAGATGGTGGGGCTGGGGCTGGGCGTCTGCGGGTGAGGGTCCAGGAGGAGCAGGTGGGTGCTGCGGGGCCGCGTCGCTGTACACTAGAGGGAGCGTGCGGCACAGGGAAGGGCGGCGGGCGGCGGCGGGCGGGGCGGGGGGCGACGGCGGGAGCTGGGTGTGACAGGGCTGGGTGTCAGGGCTTGGTCGGGGGGGCTGTCAGAGTGTGACTGGGGGAGGATGCTACAGGTATGATTGTGACGGGAGGGGGGTGGTGGGGAGGCCCGGGAGGCTGCGGGCTGTGTGTGGCAGTGCCTCTGTAGGAAGCCCAAGCAAGGGGGAGGGATGTGACTGGGGAAAGGGTTAGGGTGGGGGTGTGCGGATGGGGGTTGATGGGGAGAGACACGGGGGCGGTGAGCCAGCGAGAACAGGGTGTGAGGATGTGTGCATGGAGAGAGATAAACTGGATGGTGGGTGCATAGAGGTGTATAGAGGTGTATGGGGTGAGCATGTGTGGGGATGTCACAAGTATGGGGTTACAGGTGTGGGTGTGTGACAGTATTGCTAGCAGCTGTGCCTGTGGCATAGGACAGCAGCAGTGGTGTAGGGTAGGGGGCGTGAAGGCAGGAATGCCTAGGCAGCATGGCTCATCCCCGTGGCTTCCCCTGGTGCAGGCTGCAGCATGAGCGGGGTCAGCTGTGGTGCCAGCATGAGTCAGGGATGTGGCAGCATGGTGCCAGCATAGGTCAGGCTATGGTGCAGTCTGTATGCCAGGCACAAGTCAGGCCATGGAGCAGGGGCCTGTCCTTTGCCCTGTGCTCCCAACCCATTGTGTACTGCCTGCTGCAGCTCCAGCACCCTCTAGCAGGAGGGAAACTGAGGTGCAAGACCTGCCTGTGCCCGAGGCTGACCCACCACGCTGCCACCCCACAGGTCCAGGGACACCAGGGACACCAGCAATATGGGGAAGGTGAAGGGTGCCCTCACCACTCTCTGCTCACCTTCTGTCCCCGTCCCTCCCTGCAGATTGACCAGGATGGGCTGACTCTGCCCGAACGGACTCTTTACCTGGGACAGGATGAGGAGAGTGAGAAGGTAAAGAAGACACCACACTGATGCCATGGGAGCACCAGGAGAAAGACCAGCACTCAGCGTGGGGTGGCAGATAGAGGCCACCCCACTGCCAGCAGTGCCAGGGGCTGGGGTTCCCGCAGGGCAGTGCAGGGTGTTACTCAGTGTCCCTTTCCTTGGCACAGATCCTAGCTGCATACCGGGTGTTCATGGAGAGGCTGCTCACCCTCCTGGGGGCTGAGCACGTGGAGCAGAAGGCCCAGGAGATCCTACAGCTGGAGCAGCACCTTGCCAATGTGAGGGGAGCACCCACCCTGGGCTTTGGGGTGCCCTGCCCAGCCACTGGGCACAGGTGTTTGAGGACCTCCATGCCTGGTCCTTAGGGACCCCATCCCAATCCCTTTGGAAACCTCTACTCCCAAACCTTGAGGATCTTCATGCTTGACCCTTGAGCATGCCAGCCCCCTGAGGATCCCATCATAGATCCTCAGGGACCCTAAGCCCCAACATCTTGAAAACTCCCAGTTCCAGCCCTCAGGAAATCAATTCCATGTCCAGTCCTTGTGAACCCATTCTAGGCCCTTCTAGACTCTATGCCCAGGTCTTGGGAACCCCAGTGTCCAGCTCTCAGGTACCCCAACTCCTTGGGGAATTCCCTGACCAGCCCTTGGGGCCCCACTGAGAGCAAAGGGGTCCCAGGATAGGGAGGAGGCAGGGATGCGGGTCAGCTCCTGTGCCCCGTCCCTGTGCCACACCCGAAGTGGGTAGCAGGATGGTGACAGCCTTGCCCACCCCATGCAGATCACAGTGTCTGAGTACGATGACATGCGGAGGGACGTCAGCAGCATGTACCACAAAGTGACCCTGGGTGAGCTGCAGCGCATCACCCCTACAGTGAGTACCCCCAGTGCCCACCCTGCTACCCCACCTCCCCTATCTGCCCCCTGCCTGTCCCTGTGCCCCTGCTCCATGCCCTTGCTGACTCCCCCAGAGAAGTTCACCTGAGGGTGATGAATCCACCCAGATCTTTCCCGGCTGGGAAGGGGTGGTGGGAGGCTGGAAAGTCTTAAAGGGGTTACCTTCATGGTGGTATGGTGCCCACCCTGGCAGCTCAAATGGAAGCGCTTGCTGGACCGCATCTTCCATGACAACTTCTCAGAGGAGGAGGAGGTGGTGCTGCTGGCCACTGACTACATGCATAAGGTGTCTGACCTCATCCGTGTGACACCTAGCAGGTATGGGGGGCTGGCAGCCCATGTGCCCCTGGCACCTTCCCCAGCCTGGCAGGGGATTTGCAATGGGGGTGGTTGTGGGAGCAGGCGCTGTTGTGAGCCACCCTCAGGGCCTTTCCACGCTGGAAGTTACCAGACTCGTGGCACAGCACAAAGTGCTGGCATGTCCCTGTATGCCCCTGTGTGCCCACAGTCCGTGGCCACCCCCATGGCCTGCCTGGCCCCTAAGCAAAGGCATCCCCCCCCGGTGTATGCTCACCACTCTCCTTGTGTGCCTGGGGACATACCTGGTGAGGGTCCTGACCTTGCCCCCTGCCGCCAGGATCCTTCACAACTACATGCTGTGGCGCATCGTGGTGGTGCTGAGCGAGCATCTCTCCACGCCCTTCCGTGATGCCATTCATGAGCTCTCCAAGGAGATGGAGGGCAACGAGAAGCAGCTGGAGCGGAGCAAGATCTGCTTGAGCCAGGCCAACAAGCACTTTGGCATGGCCCTGGGTGCCCTCTTTGTCGAAGAGCACTTCTCCTCTGCCAGCAAAGCCAAGGTAGGTGATGCTGCCTGTGGGCACAAAGTGACCACATTCCTGCTGTCAAGATGCCCCCTGCTACCTGGTACCCCACTGAGGGCTTTCTGGCATGGCGAATGCCGTGTCAGCACCCACGGTGATCCACTGCAGGTGCAGCAGCTGGTGGAGGACATCAAATACATCTTGGACCAGCGCCTGGATGAGCTGGACTGGATGGATGAGGAGACACGGAGAGCAGCCAGGGCCAAGGTAGTGGCTTCCAGTGTGGACCCTTGCCCTTGCCCCTGTCTTAGCTCATTAGCAAGTGGGATGGGGGGTCTGACTCCACCATTCCCTGTGCCCACAGCTTCGGTACATGATGGTGATGATCGGGTACCCTGATTTCCTGCTGAAGCCAGAGGCCATCGACAAGGAGTATGAGGCAAGGCGTGGCCCAGGGCCATGTGAGAGCATGGGCATGTGGAGAGAGGAAATGGTCCCCATATCTGCCTCAGGGTCTGTGGAGACCAGGGTGGGGAGATACACTGCAAAACAAGCCACCTCCCCATTAGCTTATTATTCCCACCACTCACATGGCCACAGCCACATGGGCAGCACCATATTGTCTCTGGGGTCTGGAATGATGTCTCCTTCCCCACGTTGTACCCCCTAGAGCTCAGCTCCATCCTCAGCAAGGGCTAGGGCTGTCACCGTGGCCTAGGGACACCAATAAGGTGCTGGAGATGCAGCTGCCTGTGTGGGCATACTGCATGAGGACAGACTCATGCCACACCCATCCCATGGCCGCAGCCCCACACTCTCTGTCCCCAGGGCTCCTGGGGAGTGAGAGGACCCCAAGGCCTTGCTTCTGACACTCTTGGGGATGGTATTTGGAGCTAGCACTCCCCCTGACATGGCTGTGTCCCCTCAGTTCGATGTGAATGAGAAGACCTACTTCAAGAACATCCTCAACAGCATCGCCTTCAGCATCAGGCTCTCAGTGAAGAAGATACGGCAGGAGGTGGACAAGTCTGCGTGGGTATTCCCTTGTCCTAGGGCTGGCACAGCGGGCACAGCATGACCCCACCAATGCCCTCTGTCCACATGCCCAGCTGGAGCCCACAGGGTGTAGGCAGGAGGGCAATGGTCAAGCCAGGAATGCCCCTTGTCTCCTCAGATGTGCAAGGGGGTGGCATTTCTGTAACCCCCAAGGTGTCCCCTCAGCCTGGCACCATTGTATTTTTTTGCAGGTGGCTGCTGCCTCCCCAGGCACTAAATGCCTACTATCTGCCCAACAAGAACCAGATGGGTGAGGCATTGCCCAGTCCCAAGAGCTCAGCCCCACGGGACAGGGCATGGGGGGAGGGCCTGGGGTGGGGAGGAACAATGCAGGGTTCCTGGTGCCAGGTGATGCTGCAGGGTAACCCCCTAACTGCAATGTTCTCCTGTGTCCCTAGTGTTCCCTGCTGGCATCCTGCAGCCCACCCTCTACGACCCTGAGTTCCCACAGTGAGTGTGGGGATGGGGCACAGCTGGGGGTGCTAGAGCAGGGGAGGGCTTGGGACAGGGGCATGAGTATGGGCTGCCAGGGCAAAGGAAGGGGCAGGGGCTGGTGGATGCTAGGGCAGGGATGAGGACAGGAGCATGGGTTGGGGGTGCAAGGGCAGAGTATGGAGGTGCCAGGTCCTGGGGTCACTGCCATCCCTGCCAGCACCATGCCCTCCACCCTCTGGTCCCCACCCACCAGGTCGCTGAACTACGGTGGAATCGGCACCATCATCGGGCACGAGCTGACGCATGGCTACGACGACTGGGGTGAGCCCCACCTCGTGCCAGGGCAGGAGCTGGGGGGGTAGGGGCAGCCAGGTAGGACACCTGAGTGTTGTGGTGGCCACTTGGCAGGGGGACAGTACGACCGCCACGGGAACCTGGTGCACTGGTGGACGGAGAGGTCGTACAGCAAGTTCCTGAAGAAGGCGCAGTGCATCGTCAACCTCTACGACAACTTCACCGTCTACAACCAGCGGGTGAGACCCCCCCTTGCCCACCGGGCATTGCCCCAGCACCTGCTGCCCCGGGCAGGGGTGCCCAGCGCTCCGCTGCAGGGGCTGGGTGCCTGCAGAGGAGCTCTGCTCTGCCCAGCCCAGAGGCCTGACAACTCCTTGCATCTCAGCAGGGAAATTTCTTAGGGCACTGGGTGGTGGCAACTGAGGTGCCAAGGTGGGGATGCCTGGCTGGTGGGCAGACATCTCTGTGCACCGCACCACCTCTCCTCACCACACCACCTCTAATCACCACACCATCTCTCCTCTTTGCAGGTGAATGGCAAACACACACTGGGGGAGAACATTGCTGACATGGGAGGCCTCAAACTTGCCTACTATGTAAGTGTTCACCCGTCCTGGGGTGTCATAGCCATGGCAGGGCCATGGGGCATTTTCTGGTGCTATCCCCACTGGGTGGGCAGGAGATGCCCCATCTCCCAGGCCCTCATTGCTCACTGCAGCAGGGAGTGGGCATGAGCCTCCTTGCCGCTTGCTGGGGGGTTGGGGCCAGTTTGGAGGAGGTCTCAGGCCACGCTGAGGACATCTCTTGTTCTCCAGGCCTACCAGAAGTGGGTGCGGGAGCACGGCCCCGAGCACCCCCTGCACCACCTGAAATACACACATGACCAGCTGTTCTTCATTGCCTTTGCCCAGGTGAGCCCCTGCCCCACCAGAGTGAGGGGTGAGAGCCATGGGGAACCTGGTACCCATGGTCAGGAGACAGGCTTGGCAGCATCAGCAGGTCCTCAGCCCTTAGCCCTGCAAGGAGCACCCTGCACCACCCTGATGCTCCTCTGGACCCTACAATAACAAATGTGTCCCCTCCATCACCTCCAGAGTGCCCACAATAACAATGTACATGACTTCAGACTTCTAGGAGAACCTGCAGCCAGGCAGCTCACAACCCCAGGAGACCTTACAATAACAAACACAGCTCTATGCTCTCCCAGCCCACCTGCACCACATACAGAGGCTCCCAGGAGACCCTACAATAACAAGCACGACCAGGGCATCGCTGATGTAGCCCCCTAGCAGCCAGAAAAGTCATTGTGCCCTGGTGGGTGCCAGGACCCATGGGCCCCAGTGGGTGCTGGCACTCAGGGTGCCCCATTTGGCTCCCCAATGGGACCCTTTCTTCCCTGCAGAACTGGTGCATCAAGCGGCGGTCGCAGTCCATCTACCTGCAGGTGCTGACGGACAAGCACGCCCCGGAGCACTACAGGTACCAGCTGGCCCCAGGATGGGGGGGGAAGCACAGGGGGTGCAGCTTTCCTCATGGCTGGCAGTGCCATGCACAGTGGGATTGGCACCAGTACAGCATAAGGTGGCTCTGGATGGGCATCCTGGGGGCAGAGGATAGGGTGTTGGGGTGAGTGGGTGCCTGGAGCGGGATGCATGGCAGTGGCAGGGGTAAGGCAGGAGGTGCTCAACTCTGAGCTGCCCCTCTCTCCTGGCAGGGTCCTGGGCAGCGTCTCACAGTTCGAGGAGTTTGGAAGGGTTTTCCACTGCCCCAAGAACTCACCCATGAACCCAGTACACAAGTGCTCGGTGTGGTGAGACCAATCCCCCCTAGCAGGCTGGCACCCCCATCTCCATCCCCACCTGAGTGCCACCCTGTGCCTGCTCCCCACCTCCACCCATCTCCCCTCCCGCTCTCCAAGCAAAGGGAGCACCCCTGGGTGACACAGGGAGTCACTCCTGCCAAAGATAGGCATCTGCTGGAGGGGTGGAGGCAGCAGGGAGACATTTGGAGTGGGCATGAGCTCCTGCCCTTCCCCTTCTTACCCCCTGCCCTGAAAACTAGGGGCCCCGAGTCCCCATTGAGGAACTAGGCAATTCAGGGCACCCTCCAAGCACTCACATACCCCCTCTTCCATCTACCCCAAATCCTTCATCCAGCCCAACCACATCCAGCCCAGTACTGATCAAGGCAGGGATAGTGAACCAGGGCTGCCCCACACCAAAGGTCTCCTGCTGCCTGGTGCTCTCCCAAGCATCCCCTATGCCAGCCCCATCCTGTGCCCACATCAGCCCTGCCAGTGGGTGGGCAGAGCTGGCAGAGCTTGGGGATGGGTAATGCCAGCCTGCCCTGGGAGCATGGGAACACAGACACTCGCTGTATTTTTCACTGCTGTTTCTGGTCAATAAAGCACTGGACATGCCAGGCAGGTGCAAGTGGCCATGGGATGGGCAGCAGTGGGCAGCACCCCCAGCCCTGCCTGCACCGGATGGGCACCCACACCCTGATTACACACCTGTCCCTCACACTCGACGTCTATTAAACCTTGAGCATCCCAGGTGGGTGGCACAGAGCCCACTCATACTCAGGATTTGGTGCCCCAGCCCAAGGATGCTCCAAAAAGCCACCATCCACCTGTGGGTGCCACAGCCGTGGGGAGGAGGACAGCGAGGGTCCAGCAGTGCCTGTGGGATGACCCTGAGCCATGGGGTCAGTGGAAGAGGGGCAGGAGGAGGGTGGGCAGCAGCAGGGCTAGAGGGGTCGCACGAGTGCCAGGGGCAGAGTCACGCTGGCGGCAGGCGGTGTAGGGCTCGAGGCAGGCGGCGTAGGCCATGACGTGTGCTATGTAGGTCTGCTCCTGAACGCCGTGGAAGAGATGGGCCATGGGGCCCTTGGCCAGGATGGCAACGTCCTCCCCACCGTGGGTTTCAGAGGCGAGTGGCACAGCTGCATGTTGCTTGTAGCTGTACCCATCTGGAGAGGGAAGAGAAGGCAGTGAGGGGAGTGGCACGGCCCCCAGCCCCGTTCCACCACCTGGTCATGGTCTCTGTGTCCTCACGGGCTGTTTCCTCGTCCACGTCGGGCCGGTCAGCGCCTGGGTAGCCCGGCCCGTTCCCGTACAGGATGGATGTGTATCTCTTCTTGTCAGTGGCATTGCTGGGGGCCAGACCTGGGGAGGAGGCAGCCAAGGGGAGCGGTCAGCCAAGAACCCTCTGTATCATCCTTCTGGCTGCAGCCAGAGCTGGCAGCACCCAGCACAGGGTTGTGCCCGCCCCTCAGCAGCCAGGCAGAGCCCTACCGAAGATAGAGGAACCGCGCAGGGTGTAGCCACCGAAGGAGAAGACGTGGGAGTGGTCGGCTGTGATGACGGTGAGGGTCTCTGCCTCGTCTGTCAGGGTGCCTGCCCTCTCGATGGCCTGGTCAAACTCTATCGCCTCGGTCAGTGCCTTGTGGGCTTCGCCACTGTGGTGGCCTTGGTCAATTCTACCACCTGCAGATGGGCACCCATGGTGGGCTGGGGACCAATGGCAGCATTCCCAACCCTTACTCCCACCCCCATCTCACCCACCCCGGCGGCACCAGCCCCGACTTATCTTCCACAAAGAGATAGAAGCCGTTGGGGTTCCTGCTCAAGATGGTGATGGCCGCCTCCATCATCTCAGTGAGTGACGGGTCCAGGGTGGTGTTGCGCTCCAGGCTGTACTTCATGTCCGCGGGTTCAAAGAGACCTGGAAGGGGACGTGTTGGGGACAGCCTCAGTGCCTGCATGCATTCCAGTGGCTGTCAGGTCCCAGTCCATGGGACATTTGTTACCCATCAAATACTGCACGTCGGGGTCCGCAGCAGCAGCCAGCATCTCTGTCTTGTTCCAGACATAGCGAGCGTGCTGCAGGCAAACCCCAGAGGGAGTTACAGCAGGTGCCCAGCCCTGTGCCGGGGGCAGTGGGCAGAGGCCTGTCCCTGACACATCACCCACCGGCCGTTCCTCCAGCCACTTGTTGATGAGGTTGTTGCCATCCTCGCGTGTCCCGTTCTCGGAGGGGTAGCTGGGATACTCGGGGTCTGGCGTCCCCTTAGGGGTCATATATTTTCGACCACCTCCCAGGATCACCTAGAGGGGACAGGATGGGTGCAGTATTAGTGGGGTACCTGGAGCAGGTCTCCCTCTGCCGCTGCCTCATGTGTATGTGTGCTCACGTTGATGTCGACGTTGTGGACCAGCTGCCAGGCGATGTCCTTGCAGCCCTCGTCACGGGCACTCCTGGACATGTCGGCATCCGAGTACCACTCGCGGTTCACCACGTGGGCATAGGTCCCCGAGGGGGAGGCGTGCTGCACCCGTGTCGTCGTCACAATGCCCACTGCCTTCCCTGCCGCACCCCTGCCCGTCAGGCCCCACGACAGCTGATGCAGGGTCCCCCACCGTCAAGCCCTGGGATGCTCACGGTGGGGCAGCCCCTGCCATGCCACCCCTTGTCCTCACTGGGTCCCCCCAGCCCCGTGGCCCTGGTTACCAGCTTGGCGGGCTCGCTCCAGCACCGAGGTGACCTCATTGCCCGCCGTGGTGTTGCACTGCTCGTAGCGGGCAGCGGCGCTCACTCCTGCCGTGCGGTAGTTGCCCTTCACCCCGCAGAGGTAGGCTGTGGCCGTCCCCGCGCTGTCAGGCACCTGCCGGTCTACATTGTATGTCTGCCAAGGATGGGCACTGGGCTCAGGGGAGGGCACGGCTGGCAGAGGCACACAGCGAGATGCCCTCCACCCAGTGCCCCTTGCTTTGCTCATTGCTCACCTGAGGTCAAGCGAGGGCTGGGCAGGGACCCTGTGCACCCCATACATGCATCCCTGTGGTGCTTCTGTGCCAGCAGCCCTGTGGGCATCTCTCTGGCTCCATGCCCAGCATCACCCTGGCCCTGTGCCCAGTGTGGCAGAGATTTACCTTGGAGAGAGCCAAGTAGGGGAAGGTATCCAGGGCAAGGGGAGTCTCAGGGCCCAGCTTCCCCTGCTCCTGCCCCTTTAGGATGCGAGTGGCCGTGATGGTGGGTATGCCAAATCCTGGCAAGAAGAGAGTGTCTTGGTAACTCTCTGGACCAGGTGCTCCCCCTGCATCCTGCTCCATAGGGCACTGGCTGTGCCAGCCTCTCCACTGGGGATGCCAGTGGGACTCACCATCCCCAAGGAAGAGGATGAGGTTTTTGGCTTGGCCTATCCTGGGCTGGATATTGAAGGAGGCCTCGATGGCTGCAGCTGCCTGCTTGTTCCAGAAGGATGGATCCTCCTCTTCCACTGGGACAAGGCAGTATCCATCAGTTCCAGCTCACCAGCACCTGCATCCCTGAGGCACTTCCCACCCCGGGGCACACACATCTTTGGCAGGTACTTGCTCCCTGGGCATTCTCACACCGGGGTCGCCTCTAACGTGGCCTGAACAGATCAGGGTACTGTCTGGAGTCGGGGGAGATAATGTGGGCTTACACCCACAGCATGGCACAGGGGTCCTGGGACAGGGAAGGAGGGAGGCAGCAAAAATGGACACGATAGGGAGTTTTCTGGCAGGTGGGATGAAATCAAATCCATGGTTGGGGTAGAGGCTACAGGCAATTCCCATAGACCCTTCCAGCCCAGAAACAAGCAGGAACCTGACCCCAGAAGGGGAAATTAGCTCAAGGAGTCCAGAAAAGCAGGAGTGACCCCCCTGAAACCCTTGCAGAGCTGGGCAGCCCCTGGCTCTTCTCCCTAAACTTCCCCTGAGGCCAGCCAGGCTGGTGCCCTGCTGTGTGACCCACTTCCCCAGGCACCCACTGCAGCCAGCCCAGCACCCGTCCCCATCCTTGCCCCCACCTGGGATAACAGCAGTGCTGAGCTCTGCCCAGAGGACCAGGCAGAGGGTGAAAGGTGCCAGGAGATGCATGGTGAGATCCGGTAGCCTGGTGTCACTGGCAGTGTCTGCAACTCTAGCAGACCTGGGGAGAACCTTTGGACTGGGATCAGCCCTTGCAGGGTGTGTGGAGGGGTTTGTCACACCTCTGATAGCCCGAGATGGTCTCCTAGGAAGCCAGCACAAAGGCCATGGGGCTGGGTTGCTGGCACAGTCTTGGCACATTACCTTATTGCTGCTAGAGGATGGACAGAGCTAGGGTGCAAACAGAGGATGGGCATCATTGCCTGCCCCAGCTACAGTGCTGCAGCGCCAGGCAGGGGCACTCCCTGACCTGGGGTGCCACAGACAGCACTGAGCATTGGACCTGAGGCAACAGGAGCCACTCATGCACTGAGCAGCCCTGCTCTCTGCTCTGCTCCTTGCTTAGCCCTTGCTGAGAAGGTACCAGTCCTTGTGTACTGTGGCCCAGCCTGTCAAAGCTGGGGATGGGGCACGGCCTCCCCTCACCCTCTTTTCATCACTTCCTTCACCCCATGGCTTCCAGTGCTGGTCACAGGAGAAATTAGGAGGCACTGCCATCTGGGAAAACTGAGGTATGAGACGACACCTTAAAGGGTGACTACTGCTGCAAACCCAAGTCACCATGGACAAGAATAACCTGAGCTTTATTGCATCCCTTGGTCCTGGCCACAGTGTGTATCCAGCTGCTGAGCCCCCTCACTGGGGTAGGCCAAGCAGCTTGGGTTGAAGTGAGGCTTGGCCAGATGCTCTCAGCTGCCTACCATATGGGCAACCATGCAGAGGACCAGGAGGGCGAGAAGGGGCTGTGAGGAGCACTGGGTGCCATGAGAGGCCCTGCGGGCTGCCCCACACCCAGGCTCAGCATCATAGGGCTCAATGCAGGCAGCATAGGCCATGGCATGGGCGATGTAGTGCTGCTCCTGCACCCCGTAGAAGAGGTGAGCCATGGGCCCCTGGGCCAGCACCACCACATCCTCTCCACTGTGGGTCTCCGTCTCCAGGGGCACAGCTGCCTGCTGCCTGTAGTCCTTGTCCTCTGCAGAAGGGGCAGGAGAAATGGGTGTGGGGCCAGTGGGCTGCCCTACTCATCTCAGAGATGGGGGGCAGCTATCATCACCCTGGCGTCAGGGGGATTTCTGCCCAAGAGACTCCCGAGCCACATGGTAGCACTGGGACCCCCATACAGCCCCAGTGGCTGTGCCCCTGGGGTGCTGCCCCCAGGGACCCTGTGCCCCACCTCATCCCCAGCAGATTCCTACCCGCGGCAGGGAGGCTGGCGGCTGGGCGGCCCCCATTGCGGATGCTGTAGCCAGGCCCATTGCCATAGAGTATGCTGGTGTAGGCTCGCTTGTCCTTAGCTTTCTTGGGGGCCAGCCCTGGCACAGGGGAAGACATTGTCACTCCTCATCCTGGCCAGTTCCCCCTCCCCAGCTCCCCACCCTGGCCAGCTTGGCCTTTGGTGGGAGCAAAATGGGGAGGAGGGAACAGGCAGGCACACTGCCCCTCCCTGAGACCCACCAAAGATGGAGGTGCCACGCAGTGTGTTGCCCCCAAAGGTGAAGACGTGGGAGTGATCAGCTGTGACCACAGTCAAGGTGTCGGAGGGGGAGGTGAGCTCGCCCGCCCGTGCCACCGCACGGTCCAGCATGACAGTCTCCATCAGCGCCTGCTTGGCCTGGCCGCTGTGATGGCCATGGTCGATCCTGCCACCTGCACAAGGAATGTGGCTGTCACTTTCTCCCTGGTCTTCTGCAATGCCCACCTGCTTCCAGGACCTGCAGCCCAGCCCAAGCCATGCTGCCTGCCTAGGGCTACTCATCTTCCACAAAGAGGAAGAAGCCTTTGGGGTTCCTGCGCAGGATGCGGATGGCCTTTTCCGTCATCTCCACGATGGAGGGGTCCGTGGAGGTGTCGCGGTTCAGCTCATACTTCATGTCCTTGGGCTCAAAGAGGCCTGGAGGAGCAGGGCATGGGAAGTCTGTGCCAGCACTACTTCAATCCCCTGTCAGCACCCCCAGAGCAGGGAGGAGGAGAAGGCAGCATTACTGGTGGTGCAGGCAGTGATGCTCTTACCCATCAGGTGGCTCACAGAGTCATCAACAGCATCCAGGCCCTTCTTGTCCCAGACATAGCGGGCATCCTGCCAGCAAGAACAGAGCCAGTGCCACAGGCACGTGCCACATGCCCGCAGTTACATCCCTTTTGCCTGGTGTGGTACCTGCTTGCCACTCAGCCATTTGGCAATCAAGTCAAGACCATCCTTCCTGGTGCCGTTCTGAGCGGAGTCTTCCGGGTACTCGGGGTCTGGGGTCCACTTGGGGGTCATGTACATCCGCCCGCCGCCCAGGATCACCTGCTGGGGAGCTCAGCAGACCATCCCAACCTTCCCAGTGTCCCCTCCTTCCCACACCTGCTCCCCAGCTCACATTGATGTCTGTGTTGTGCACCAGCTGGTAGGCAATGTCCTTGCAGCCATCCCGCAGCGCCTCCCTGGGCATGTTGGCATCAGCGTACCAGGTCCGGCTGGCCGAGTGGGCATAGGCTGCCCCGGGGGACGCGTGCTGCACCCGTGTGGTTGTCACGATGCCCACAGACTTGCCTGCAGTGTAGGCAAGGGTTTACAGGCAGCCTGTCCAGCCCCTACGTAGCATGGGATGGATGTGCCATGCCAGGCTCTCTGACAGAGATTCCTGCTGCCCCATACCTGCCAGCCTGGCCCGGTGCAGGATGGAGTCCACCTCGTTGCCAAACGTGGTGTGGCATTTGCCATAGACAGCTGCCCCACTCAGCCCCAGTGTCTTGGCGTTAGACTTCACCCCGCACAGGTAGGCTGTGCCTGTACCAGCACTGTCAGGTACTTGCCGGTCAATGGTGTAGGTCTGGAAGCAAGCAGGGGCCAGTGGGTTTCTGGGCAGGGGCAGCAGGGCCACCCCCTGCCTCTGCCCCACTCACCTTGGCCAGGGCCATGTGGGGAAAGGTCTCCATGGCCAAGACACTCTCCTCGCCGGAGCCTCCAGCCAGCTGCCCCTTGTAGATCCGAGCTGCTGATATGGTGGACAGCCCCATTCCTGTGGGTATGGCAGAGCCACGGAGTGGCAAGGGGCTGGGGCCAGGGACAGTCCTGCCCTCCCCAGGCATTGCCAGGGGCCAGCCAGGAAGGGAAGGACCTACACTATCTGTGTCTTCTCATCAGCCACGTGCCCTGGCTGTAGCTGAGCCACGGAGCTGCAGGGGCTGGCTGGGACTCCAGACACTCACCGTCACCCATGAAGAGGATGATGTTTTTGGCCCTCCGTGCTGCTGGCTGCAATGCCAGGGCCAGCTCTAGCCTCCTTCTGGCCCCCTTGTTCCAGTAGCCAGGGGTCTTCTCAGCATCTGGAGGGGAAAGCAGGGCTGGGGGAGTGTAGCGTCACTGGGCACCATGAGGATCCCAAGGGGCAACTATCCCTGGGACTAGCGTGGTCATCTCCACTCAAGGCAAATTTAGCTGCTCTGAGCCTCCTCCACGGAGGTCAGCCTGGTCTTTGACAACCCCAGCACAGCCCAGATCCCATCTGCAGAGGGGGAAACTGAGGCACAGTTTGGCAGGAAGCTCCCCGTGCCTCCCGGCAGAGGGGATGAGGTGCCTGGGGTGCTGCCTGATCCAAAAGCCACTCCCAGAGGATGAGGGGGAAGTGGGTCGGAGGGGGGTGGGGTCGGGACCTGCTTTTTGGGGGGGGGGGGGGTGGGGGACGGACACGACGACACACAAGACAAACCCATTTAAAGGCTGGGGTCTCAAACCACCCTGAAGTGGCCGGGAGGGTTTGCCGTTGCTCATATCCCATGAGGAGGTAGCAGGATTCCTAGAGACCCCTAGAGAAGTGGCACCAGTCCCAGCACCCCCCACCAAGGGCTTCTACCCACCCTGTCCCACATGTCCCCTGTCACCTGAGGCTGCAGCAGCAAACTGGGTGAGGACACAGAAGAGAAGGCAGGTTCCAGGGGAGAACGGCCACCCCATGCTGCCCACCCTGACTCCTGCTTGAATGTCGCCTCTGCCCGGGGCGGGGGAGAGCTCTTTATGGCCCTTCCCTGTCCGGTTGGAGGGCTGAGCCCCGCCGCGGGTGAGCGGATGGGCTGATAACATTCAGCGACTATCTCCCAGCCCTGCCCAGAGCCCGCCCAGCGCCCCCGGCCCCGCCTGGGGCCATCCCTTCCCCCACCAGTGAGGGATGACCTCCAGCCCATCCCTGTGGACCAGGGCACCTGGTGGCCCCCAGCTGATGGGGACGGCCGTCTGCAGGACACTGGGGAGCAGCAGGGACGGCCCAGGGCAAAGTGCTGTTCTTGCAGACAAGCTGGGCTGTGCCTGGCTGGATCGGCCTTGTTTCCCCTGAGACAAACCTGAGGAGGGGGATACAGGGCCGAGGGGCAGAGGGAGGACATCGTGCCCTTGGCGTCAGTGTCCTCAGGTCCCCTATGCCATGGGGCACAGTCAGCACGTGGGTGCCTCAGTTGGTGCCCATGCTAGCACACCTGCATACTGAGGTACCTGCTGCAGGCCAGCCTGCTCTCAGCTGCTCCCATGTCCACAGATGATGTCCACACATAGTTGCACCAGGCCATCTGGAAGGACACTACCAGCAGCACAACCCCTGGAGACTGCAGGTAACCCTGGACAGCTTTCACAGCTTGCCAGCTCCTGAGGAACGTGTCGTCCCTGGCCCTGACCCAGCAAAGGTCCCAATCCCCCATCCTGAGCTGGGTAGCCTGGGTTTGCCCAGGTCCTGGCTCCTGCAAAGGGCAGACATGTCCATACCAGGGCACTATATGTCACCACTGATGAGGCAAAGTGAAGCAGAGCCCTCTCATTCCTTGGCACAATGGATCCACTCCTTTTCACCAGATGTCCATCCCTCCATCAGCCACCACTTGTGCCTGCCTGGCCCCACTGCTGGAGCAGCCCAAGCCCCTGAAGATATCTTGCATAGTGTGGGTGGGGCACATGGAGAAGGGGAGCACATGGAGACTGCAGGGGGGCTGGACGCTCTCTTGGGAGGCAGGGAGAAGCAAGGACATGGTGCTGCAGAATCTCTGAGTGGGATTAGACTGGAGGGTGTGAGGGGCTGGAAGTGACACCTGGTGACTCCTGGTGAAGGCTCAGACTGAGGGATTAACTGCCAGAGCAGGAGCCAGGAGCACAAGTCCACCCAGTTCGTCAGATCCCCCACACCCTTGGGCCGAGCGTGTTCTGGGGCTGGGAGAGGCATTGAGGCCATTTCAGCTTCACAACATCCAGGTAATGAGAAGCAGAGCAGGGCATGAGGCTGCCTGGAGATGAATTATTACTGGGATTCCCAGCCAGGGCAACATAGAAGAGACAAAATAAAACTAATAAAACTTCTGTGAGCCTCCTCCACAGCTGCTGACTCAGCTTTTATTACATGACACACAACCCTGTAAGAAACCCTCCTGCACGGCCCCACGGCCCCCCCACATCCCACCTGGGGTGGTGGAGCCAGCCCCTCTCCACTGCTGGGGACATGTGTCCCCATTTGGCCCTCACCATGGGCACCCAAGTGCTGGAGATCAGCACTGCTGCCTTAAGAGGGGAGAAAAAAAAAACAAAAGAAAGGGAAAAAAAAGGCAAGCATCAAGCTAAAAATATCCAAGAGTAGAAATACTCTGCCTGAGGCAGGCCCAAGTCCGGAGCCCCACTCCCAGGTGGAGTTAAAATCAAAAAGAGAAATAAAACAGCATTGGTTTTAAAACTCAAACCCCTGAACTCCTTGTGGGTCTTTTGTCCTTGGCAGGTGCTGGTGAGGGGCCTGGGAGGTGAGCAAGTGTTGGCAGTGGGGAGCACACACAGCCCGGGGCGCTCACTTGGCCGAGCTTGGTCTCTTGAGCAGGGCACTGTACTTGAGCGGGACCCCATCCGACGTCAGCACGACCTCCACCAGCGTGAAAATGGTGATCACCTTCAGCAAGGGAGAGCAAGACAAAAGAGGAGAAGGTTTTTCAGGTGGCATCACACTGGGATTTGCTTGGAGCTGCACTGGCTTTTTCTGCCTCTACTGCAGCACCCATGAGGAGCTGGGGAACGGGGCAGGATACAGCACCTTCAAGGGCAGCATGAAGCCAGCCTGGGAACCCAAACTGACTAAAAGGAGCCTCCTAAAACAACCTCATTTATTCCAGCCTGATCAGGCTCCAGTCTTGCTCTCAGCATGGTCTGGGAAGACACATGGGTGACTGTGCCCTCAGCTTTGGGTCCCAACCTCCCCTGAAGACTGCCCACGTCTCCCTTCTCCAGTCAGAGAATGCATAGCATCTCTTAATGAAAAAACCTGGCCAAGTGCCAGCAGTGAGCAGCAGTGAGAAGGGTTTTCCACATGATGCTGAGCATCTTCTCAGCATCCTGCAAGGAGGGAAAGACTCCCCCGTGCCTGCACAGTGAGAGGAGGCCTGGGAAGGGAGCATGATGGATGAGAGAGACACAAGGGAATAAAGACCTCAGAAAATCAATCTGTCCTGTTCAGGAACGTGCTGCTGCCCGTTGCCACCTCTGACTCCATCTCTTCAAGCAATTGTGTGGATTAGAGGCATAAAGCATTGATCAGGTCTGTCCATGAGGCACAGTTAATGGGCTGGGGGCTGCTTGGGACACTGGGAAAGAGGCTGCCCTGGGGCCACGGCCAGGCATTTGGGGACTTTGTTTGCTGCAGCCCATCCCCAAATCCTGCGCTGTGTCAGGGCTGGATGAGGCCATCTGCTCCGGGCTGGCCTGCAGGAGAGGTGGGCACAGAGCCATTGGCATAACCTTGTCAAACCCTTCCCAGCTCATCCAGTGCAGGCCGCTCCAGATTCATCATTCAGAGCAGTAAAATCTCACCGAGATTTAAACACAAAGTGCCCAGCAAGGAGCAAACCACAGGGAAATCCTTTTGCTGCCCAGATAGCCACCGGCTACCTTGCGCCAGCCCCATGCCTGCCCCAGCTGGCACAAGCATGGGGGGCGGGAGGGGCGGCCATAGGGCAGCCCCTCACATCTGAGGGAATCAGACCGGGGTTACTGGAGCTCTCCCTTGCAATCCTGCCTCATCTCTTTGCTGAACCCCCAGGGAACAGCACAAGTTCACATCAAATTCCCCAAGTCTTAGATCTCTTCCAACCTTGGTGATACTGTGATACTCAACCCCTGTGTATTGCACACTGAGGGCTTGGCCATCTTCTGCTGCTCAGAGAGAGACAGGGGCAACACTTCCCCTCCATGGCAGGAACAGCCAGCCCAGACTCCTGCACAGCTTCACACACACAGCTAGTCCCTTTGTCTGGCCAAGCTGAGCCAAACTGAGGCCAAGCGATGGGGCCAGGAGCTGGTTGTGCTGGGTGCCACCAAGTGTCTGGGTGACATCTCCCATGGTTCAGCATTGCTCCTGGAGATCTGGCTCATCCCAGGGCTGGTTCTGCTGGTTCAGAGGACAGCTCTGAGCCTGCTCTCAGGGGAGGGCTCTGATGTTTTCTTAGGAGGTGTGGAAAGTTCATGGAGGAATTTCCTCTACTGCCAAGTGTTTGCTTAACCAAAATGGGGCCTGCTCGTGCTGGGGCATCACTTTTCAAGCGGGTCCCTGCTAGGGTGTAAGTGACACCTGCTCCTGTAGGAAGGAAGGAATTGAGGCCACTTTGGGCTGCTTCCAGGGGACTTCTCTAAGCCAAGATGAGAAAGGAAAGCTCAGCTCCAAAGGGGAGGAGGCCCTACAGAAACACCTACAGCATCTGGGAAGTTCAGCTAGCTCTGACCACCCCTCCCCTGAGAAGGAAAGGACTCCCCAGGACATACATCACGGCAGCTGGGAGGGCCTTTTTCATCCAGCCCTAGATGGACAAGGAAGGGTTGTGCTGGGCTTGTTGGAAGTGGGTTCAAGAGAGGAGTCCCTGGATTGGTGCAGGGAGAGTTTGAGGCCTCCTGTCCCCACCCGGGCAGCAGGCAGGGATCAGTGCAGTTAACACAGCTGTGACTTGATAGTGATGCCAGACAAAAGCTGGCAAAGAAGCACCACTTCATCAAGCCAGACAAATGTGATTGCTCCCTTTGATTGAGTTACCAAGTTAATAGATGACAGGGACACAAGAGAGAGATTTTCAGAAGCTGTTAAACCATTTGACATTGCATCTCAGGAAGTCTGACTTTAAAAACTCCTCCTAATTGGGTCTCAACCTTATCACAGGGATGGCAACCTTAAGAAAAGGCCTTGTCAGTGAGGGGGCAAGGGACGCCAAGATAGGGGAGGGCCTAGACAGTTGCTGCCTTAGGCCTGATCTTTCTTAACATCTTAATTAATGATCTGGAAGAAGGAAGTAAACAGCCTGCTAATTCAATTCCTAGAGGAAACTGAATTGGGAGGCAAGGCACACAGCAGGCAGGGCAGAGTCTGAAGTCCATGGAGGGGTCAGGTGTGGGGGCAGTGATGGAATGGGGCAGGACTGGATGGCTGAGTTCAAGCTCTCTGGGGAGGGAACGCAAAGGGAAAGCAGGGCTTGACAGCCTGCAAAGCAGTCCTGCTTCCCAGACTCGCCCATGCAGAGATCGTGGGATCCATATGTTGCACACAGATTCCACACCAGCCCCGTGGTGTGTGAGCCTGTCCTGTGCTGGGGGGTCTTACCTGGGGCACAGATTCCTGCTCCAGCTCCTCTGGCTCCCACATGAGCGTCAGCTCTGGCTTCCTCCCCACCTTGCGGAAGTGGAAGCCCAACAAGGGCAGTGCCTACAGGGAGGGAGAGTGGTGGGAACAGCCCCCAGCCCTGACAATGTTCCCATCTCAAGCCTTTCCCCTCTGCTCTGCCAGTGGATGGTGCTGCTTTTGCCTGGCATGCTGCCTCTGCAGGTCTTTAACAACTGGGACGCAGCAGCCTGCGAGCCTGCGCCTGGCACGTAAATCAGGGGCTGCTGCGGTGCACCAGCAGCCCATCTATCACGCCCTGTGTCCTATTTAAAGGTGCCATTGCTGGCCATATAACCAGGTTATTGAGAGAAGATGCTGTCACTAACTACAGGTGCTGGCCCACAGTGCTGCTGTCACAGCCCCAGATATACTGTATGGTTAAACAAAATGAAAACCAGCCTTGCTCCCCCTCCTTGCTTCAGCTCTGTGCTGATCTTTGTCCTGCTGAATCTGTCTTCATTCCCTTTTACCTAGATTAGATCACCCCCAGCACACAACAAGGAGATACAGTTCTCAAGAGACTGGGCTCCTTTAGACCCACCCAGCCCCTTGGGCCTGCCTGGGGCCAGGGCATGGAGGGGAAACTCCATGAAAGCTTCCTCTCCTCCAGCTAGCTCAGCTCAAGTGCAGCTGTCAGCTACAGGGCTGGCATAGAAGGACACCAGGACAGCCACTGACTCTAATGATGCCAGGCTGCTGCAGTCCTCTTTGGTGAGGCAGTGTTGGCACTATCTTATGCTGGTGAAATACTTACATTGCAGTAGATGCGCTTCTGGACTCCAAACTTCAGCACCAGGACATCAAAGGCCTCATTCAGGACACCCATCACCATGGCCTCTGACTCCAGAGGACCACACTCCTGCCAAGAGACGAGGCTGTCACTACACTGGCATCCCCCATCCAGCTGCCCCCAAGGGTAGTGCCATTATCTCCAGGTCCTGAAGTTCTGGTGGTTGCTCAGTGCATCCCCTCACTGTTTGCCTTCCCCAAGGCCAGCTGGGCAGCCACACAGCCCCCTGCCCAGTGGCATCCAGGCTGAGTGTTCATGCAGAAATCCAGAGATGCCTTGGGGGATGCCTTGGCTCTTACCCTGACAAAGATGGCAAAGAAGAGGTCAGCACTGAGCTCCTGCACTCTCTTGGAAGCCATCTTCCGGTCGTTGCAGTGATCTGCCTGTTTCTGGATGGCCTCTTTCTTCATCTTGATGGGGGAGCTAGCACCTGGGAAGGGGAGAGGTGACAGTGATATGCCCATGCTCCCACCTGCTCCACAGCCATGGTACCTCACACCCACGCTCAGCTCACCTCTGTGTCCCTGTTACTTGAGGGCACCCACACAGCAGGGAGCTGCCCCGTAGGACACCAACTCCAAGCACCCAGCACTTGCGGCAGGCAGGGCCGGATCCCAGGAGCCCTGTCTATGCTGGGCACAGCCACCCTCTACCCTGGCAGCACCCAGAGCTGCTCTGCAGCACCCACCGAGCGAGGCGGAGAGGAGCCGGTGCACGACGAGGTCGGCGTAGCGGCGGATGGGCGAGGTGAAGTGCGTGTAGAAGGGCACGTTCAGGGCGTAGTGGCGGAACAGAGTCTCGTCCTCCAGGACACCAGTGCAGAAGTAGAGAGCCATCTGGAAGCGGGGAGAAGCAAGGGAAGGGTGTGAGCAGCGATGGTGGCAGGACCCTGCATGTCTGCAAGGTCACAGAGTCTGCAAGACAGAGTCCAGTAGCTGATGGTCCTTCACCTGCTGCCTAGTTCAGGCTGTGCAGGGGTGAGGTGGGCACTGCAGGAACTGAGCACAGAGCAAAGAGGGCAAAGCCACTGCAAAGAGCTGCTGACTGCCAGCTGACCCTGCCTGGCCCCACAGATTGAATCAATTTCCACATCCCACAGGGGTTTAAGGAGTCTTCTGGTCAGGCCCTGGGGCTCATTCACTATCCTCTCATCTTCCAAGGAAGAGTCCAGCCTGTCCTATGCCCCTCCACAGATGCTCTCTCAACGAGGGGTCTTGCAAACCAGCTCCTATGCCAGTCTCCTTGGTTCTGAGTTGGGCTGCAGGTTCTGCACACCCATTATGTTTAAATGAAGAGCACTAGGGGTTCCTCCATTCACTGAGCAGACAGCCCCACAGTGATCCCTGCTGCTCCAGCCCATGACAACAGCTGGGAAGCCGAGCGGCTGGGCTGCCCAAGCCAGCGCTGGGGCTGCAGTGGCACCACCCCACTCAGCAGCCTCTTCAGCCAGAACTTCTGCCCCTGTTATCCACACTGCAGCGTTTTTCACATCAGTGAAACACCAGCCCTCGGGGACTGGAAAACAACAGGATGGGGAGGGGAGGCTGCACGGGTCAGGGGGGTTGTGGCAGGGTCACGGCACAGTGGCGATGGAGTGAACCCGTTTGAAAATAGGAGCAAGTGACTTAAAGAAAACAGGAGTAGCCAGCTCTGGTTACAGAGCCGGCCTGGGATCCACGGTTTGGGCAGCTGCATCCTCTGCTCTCCAGCACAGCAGCACAGCCAGCGCCTGCTGAGCAGCAACACACTGATCCGGGCAAGTAAATACAGGAGGTTAAAAAAAGCAGCATCAGTCCTGGCCTTATTATGAGACCCAAGAGCTGGGATAGGAGCTGTGGTAGCTGCCAATTTCCACAACCCAGCATTAAATTGTTTCTGATGGACTCCATGAAGTACAGTCTCCACTCAATTAGCTCAGCTCCCTCCGAACGAGGCTCTGCGTGGCCGGGCAGGGAGACACGCTGAGTGCTGGAGGCTGCTGCGGGAGATAAGTGCCCTTGTGCAAACAGACAGCATGAGATTACACAGGGCGTTTATGGGCACTCATGCCAGGCTCCTGGGCAGAAGGGAGGAAGGTCCTTGCAATGCCAGGTAGGTAGAGAGCAGAGCACAGGTCAAAATCCCATCTACGTGGAAGCCACTGGGACCTTCTTCCCTGTTCCAATTCCCTAAGCCCAGCAGTGTAGGGCAACCCCTGCCTTGTTTCCAGTTAGAGAAGATGCTGAAGGTTGCATGCTGCTTCTTGTTGTCTGGGGCACTTCTTCCTGATGGATGTGTTGGCCAAACCCAGCCACTGCTGGGTCCAGCACCATTTTTGACACCTTTTGGCAGCCTCTGACCCTCACTGAGGTTGGCAGCAGCTTGGGCAGCATAGCAAAGCTACTCCTCTGGGCTGTGGTAAGGTTACACACTGCATGGAGCCCAGTCCAACACATATCTGATACTCTTCCTCAGCACCATGAGAGTGCTACCCAGGGACATCAGCCTGGTATAAAGCAGATGCTTTCTCATTAACAGCTTTGACTTGCAAGTGGTCTCAGATCCTCAGGGTTTGCCACAATCCCCAGAGAACTGCAAGGAGCCTGGAAATAAATCAGCCCCAGTCAACCAGAGGCAGCTTTACTCTCATGGACAGATTGAATCCCCGAGTGACTGAGCCCCTGAAAAATGGTACATCACTGCTCCTTCAGCTGTTACAAGGCTCCTGGCACAGTGATCCAGGCACTCCCCCAGACACATACATTACCAGTTGCTTCCTACCTCCCTCCTGCTCCTAGCAGCTGATGTCTTGACCACCAGCATGCAGCAAAGATGGAAGGCACAGGCTTGGTGTGACCATAGGTTAAACCAGTAGGCAGCTTGTTTTGGCTCACTGAATTGCAGCCTTGTCCCTTTGCACCAGCTTTATCACTGGGAGCTGAGGTGACTCCTCAGCACCCTGACCAGACGGTCTCACCATGCCATCTGTCAGAGCAGCAGCTCAGCCCTGGACACCAGCGTGGGCCCCTGTGTGGCTGTGCTCCACAGCTGTCAAGACTCAGATCTGCCCTCCCCCATGAAGGACCACAACAACCAGGGACATGAGCAGGATGGGGCTGATTCTTCCATTTATGCTAACAGTGGTGGCAGACAGTGAAGAGTCCTCCTGCCAGGGCAGGCTCCTTCCACCTGATAGCTGCCTGCCCTTTCTAAGGGACACCGACACAGCTTTAAGCTACCCATCCTCTGCACGTAGGGCTTTGGGGAGCTGTGAGTACACCATGCAGGGAGTGAGGTCAGGAACCTGAGATCACAGAGAACAACATCAATGTCTCTGGCTCCTGCAGTGCTGTGGTCCTCCCTTACAGACTGGAGGTCATACAGATCCACCACTGCAAGCACATCCTGAGTCAGACTGGAAAGCAGCCCTAAAGATGGGTCAGAAGCATCTGCTCACCTCAGCAAATCTGAAACTCCATTTACAAACTGAGCCACAGTTCAGCAAATGGCCAGCTGCACAAGCTCACCCCAGGATCGAGACAGACTGCTGCTGCTTCTGGCTCATGCACCACTTCCAATACTGAAGGCTGCCCATCACAGGTAGCAGCACCATCCTTCTGGGGAGTGCTGGCAGACGGGAATGCTGCTCACCATCCAGACACAGGCTGCTCTGCAGGGCTCACAGGCTCAGCTGTAAGCTGAGTTATGCCCATTATAGGACAGTGCCAGACAGTAGGTCTGCCAGGCACAAGTGGATTGCACAGCACACCTTGGTCTTCTGATGATGAAATGAGCCTAGTTCCTGCCAAAATCATTTCAGGAAGGATATTCTTTGAAAGTTCCTCTTTCTTCTTCTCCAAGTTCTCTGTGTGGTGTCTATTCAGCAAAAGACTTCATCCCCCAAATCTTGATGCCTCTTTAACATACAGATCTACTCTGTGTTCACAGGGCTGAATCTTAACACAAGCCACTGGGAGGTATCTCAAAGCACACCCAACATCAGCCTCATGAAACCACAGAAGGAAAATCTCAGAAGTCAGTAGGTCCCCAAAAGCCATCTCCTTGGTACCACTTCAAAACTGAGTTGCCTTCTCCTTGCACATCCCTCCTGGCCAGCAGCCAGGCTTGCTCCACATGCTGCTGCTGGCAAAGCCCAGGCTTGTGCCACAGTCAGCAGGACCAGGGAGGGATGCCAAGGAATTCATGTCACCAGTGCATCTTCCACCAGAAAAGGAAAATGTGTCAGAAGAGACCAGGACAAGGCAAAAGCAGAACATGGGATCTGGGACACTCCCTGCACGTTACACAGCAGCTCTCCTGAGCTGGAGCCACAGATGAGGAGGTGATTTACTAAAAGGCTTCAGTCCCCAGTCCTACTTTCAAGCAAGCATTAAGTCACAGAAGTACAGCAGGACTTCAGGCAACTGCTAATGAGTAAATGGAGCAAATAAGCTAATTAGAAGAATGACAATCAAATGAGTGATGTTGGGAAGATGATTCATTCCTGCAGCGATAAGCAGGCCACAGCAGAGAGGCCGGTTCAGGAATGTGCCCCCTCTCCCTGTGGGGTAGGGACTTCCCTCAGAAGAGGCTGTGCTGTGCCCAGCTGCAAAAGCAGAAAGGCAGATGCTTCAAAAAAAAATGATGGTGCTAAGTACCTGGATAAGTGTCCTGAGCTACAGAATCTCCAAACATGACAGTCAGTGTGACCAGCACATTGCAGAGACCATCACAGAAGATCTCTTGGTCTGGAAGGAGACCAAAGGGTTTCTAAGAGCCTCCCTGCTTCTATGAGCTTGTGTCTAGGTACTAGATCATGTTTATGGCCAGTTCCACACCCCTGCATCATCTCCAGTCTTGATTCCATTTTTTTTGGACCAGGTGGGATACCAGGATGTGAAGAAATGGCACACACATGAACCATGGAGCTCGCTACCAGCTCTTCACAGAACAGGCTGTGTCCTTGTGAGTCTGCTAACATCCCACATGCAGCTTCAAGGGTGGAACACCCTGATTAGTATTAACAGGAATGCTACAAGGGGCAAGGAAAGACTCAGCCTGCCCCTGCTAGCCAGTGAAGCTCTGTTGCCCAGAAGATATGCCCACTGCCAGATGCATGGGGCTGGAGGCACTGGGGGTAGCTGCTGGCAGACCCACAGCACCATGCTCTGGGTCCATTCACTCTTCCTATATGTAAAAACCAGAAGGAGCGAGGGCAGAAGATGGAGACACAGCAGACAGACACAGCCAGATGTGTCTGACAGCCCAGTGCTGTTCTCACCTGCATGGGTCTGGAGAACATGTTGGTCAGCACTTCTTTCCTGGCTTCTGAGTATTTGTCAGCACCAAATGTTTCATTTAAACTTTTCTGGAGGAGAAAAGAGAGACAGCATTCAGTGTTGGCAGACTGTAGCAGTAGGGGGACCCAGGCAGACCCTCCTGGGGAAAACAGCAGCTCATCCAAACCATATTCCTCCTTTTCCTGCAAATCCTCTCACAAACCAAGAAGTGCACATGAAACTGGGCTTTGCTATGGCCCCAGCAGCTCCAACAGGACTACACACAGAGTCCTTCTGAGCACTGACCTATCTCTCAGGGTCAGGACAGGGAGCACTCAGGGCACAAAGATCCCTAGCTCGATGCCCAGACTGTGAGAGTGCTCACAGACCCCTCCTAACCTGTGCCTGACTCCCACCCAGCTTTTGAGAGCTTTGGTGCACGGACTAATGGGACTTTGGGGAGACATTGATACAGGAGATTACTGCCTGGGGCTAGCAGCAAGGAAGGGCTGGAGGGTTCAAAGTGCAGTAGAGGAGCTGAGTGCGCAGCCCTGTGTCTGCTGACTTAGCCTCAGTGCAGCCAGCAAGCAGGGAGAGCAGTCCCAGCTGACAGAGGGGTGTGCAGGAGGCCAGCAGGGATGGGATTAACAGAGGATTAGCCACAGTCCAGTTGCTGCAAGTAAAGAAAACCCTGGAACCTGTGCTCTGCTGTTCAGCTGGAGTTCAGCCTCAGGACACGCTCAGCAGAGGATCGGTCAGATACCTCCTGTGCTGGCTATGTCTGACCTTTCCCAGCACTGCTCTCCAGTCCTTCCCAGGCACCCTGCTCCCCACCCTGCCCTCCCTGAGACCTTCAGCAGCCCATACAGAAACACCTCATCGAAAAGCTACTTTTCTATGTGCAAATGCTCTGCCCAGGACCTGCCAAGAGAAGGCCGAGTAAGGACATCTGGGTGTCCCAGTAAGTGCTTCTCATTGCAGAGAAGGTCACTTGTGCCGGGGTCACTTGCAAGGTCCCCTCTGCCCTGCTTTAAGCTCTGTGTACAACATGGCTGAACGGGACAGGCTAGGCCATACTTGACCAGCCCTGGTACAGTCAAGAGCGAGGAAAGGAGGTGTTCTGTTTTGGCATGGGATAGTTGCAAACTCTTCCTAGGCAGAGGGGGGCAGGGAATAAACCACACACTGCCGAAACCAAGCCATTATGTAGCTGCACACCCTTCACCCCATGGTCCCATTCCCTGCCAGGGCAGTGCACTCACATGCAGGGTCCCCGCACTGCTGAAGTCGATATCCAGCCCAACTTGGTTGCAAAACTCCATGAGGTCCTTCAGCAGCTTGGTCTGGGGTGGGGGGTGGCGGCGAAGCAGGGCTTGCTCGGGGAAGGTGCGGTAGATCTGATGGGCCACAGCCATGTTCGTGAGCAGCATGAACTCTTCCACCAGCCTGCAGCATGAGGAAAACAACCCCAGCCCCAGTTAGAGAGGGGAGCCCCCTGGGAAGCCAAACCAGTCCATAGTGATGGGAGCTAATATGACATGGGAAGATGGGGGGAGCAACTTGTAGCTGCTGTTCTAAACACAGATTAGATGTGAGACTACAGCCAATCCCCCCCAGATTCTCACTTTCTAGTTGAGGTTTCCTAGGGGACTCAGAGCAAGCCGCACTGCTGGCACAGACAGGCAGAAGTCAGTAATAACTTTGACAGCTAAATTAGGACAAAATAATCTCCCTTTAGGTCATTTTATCTTCTGAAATGCTTGAGAAGCAAAACAAACGCTGTGCAAGAGATTGCATGGAAAACAAACACACACTGCTGTCTTCCTGGGCCAGAGAAAACAGCGTCTCGCTCGCTCCCCCATCCCGAGCTCGACATGTGTGGTCAAGCCCAGCCACTGAGGCCAGCCACTGAGCCCCACCTCAGCCAGGCTTCCACCCAGAGCAGGATGCCACATGGACCCCACTGCAGGGCTGCCTTCAGTATCCAGGTGATGCAAGGACTCTGGGTGCTCCTCCACGTGACCTACAGACTGCTCAGGATATCCCAGGCTGGGGTAAGCCAGCCACTCACCCTCCACCTGTAGACATACACACATCAAATGGGTATCTCCAGGCTACATGCTGCAACAAAAAGCAATCTCAGCACTAGGGATCATCACTGGAGCATTCATGGATTGTGCTACCAGCTGCAGGGCTTTGCCACAGGAGACATTTAACTTGGCTTAGATAAGCAGAGAGATGTGCTTAACTGGGCTTCCTGCTCTTTGCTGCATGTATTCCCAGGGCTCCTAACTGGTGCTAACTGCCAGAAGAGATAATAGATTTACAGCAGTAACCTCATGCTCCACGCAATGCCCGAGCGAGCTGTCACTGTGCCGGCTCAGCCCCACAGCTCCTGCAGGCAAGGCAGCAATCTGCAGGGCTGGCTGTGGAAGCAGGTCTGGATCCGGTGATCCTGCTGCTCCCAGCCCCAGCTGTCACTGGGGAGACTGGCCAGGTGAGATGTACAAGGTGCTGTGCTCCCAGAGTACTTGCTACAGCAGCAATACCTGCCCAGCCCAGGAGGACTTGCCAAGAACTTGAAAGGGAAAGGAAATAAAGACAAGTGCAGAGGAGGAACAAGCACCTGACGACGATAATCAGCAGCGGAAATGTTAGCCTTTAACGGGAAGAGCCTCCTGGCTTCTCCCCGAGGACAATGCCCTCTGGGAGAGTTTGTGGGGAAAGCAGGAGGGACACTCTTGTGCAGGGGCAGTGTAGGAAGAAGAGGTGGGAGTGGGCCAACCATCCTGTCCCTTCCAACACCTCCAGAAGGTGAAAGGCTGGCTCAGAGGGTGGGCAATATACTCGCAGCCTGGTGTGGGAGCAAGGTCAGTACACGCTGGTGAGGGGGGACTTCCAAGAGGGTTGAGCCAAGCTCTTGCTCCTGTGCAGCTAAACCAGCAGATGGCAACATCGGTCCCTCTATGGCCACCGGCACTGGGGGGCTGTGGGACAGCATGGGCCAAGGGTGCTGGGTACTCTGGCTGCACATCACCAAGGGGTGGGAAGGCAGAGCAGCAGGTAGCCCCAGTGGGCTATGGCACTGCCATCCCCATCTCCAGGGTGTGGATGGACCCACCAACTGTCAGCCAGCTGCCATGCTTACAGATGACACGTGTGAGGTTGCACCAGCCTGGGCTCCTATACCTGGGAAGACCTTTCTGCCCAAGGTAGCCCATGGCAAGGCACAGCAAACAGCATGGGCTGCAGAAGGCAGAACTTCACCTTCCTGTGGGCTTTGGTGCAAAGAGAAGAGGCAGTATTTCCAGTGCTAGCCCCAGCTACACAGGCAGACACATGGGACAAGGTTGGCATGGAGTCCTTGGGCCTCCCTTGAAGGGTGGCCTCTATGGGTTGAGATGCAAACTCATTCTTAAAGATGAAGCAATAAGCACCTGTGAATAGCACCTCTTGGGCACTAGCACAACACATTTATCTCAGGTTCCAAAGAGAGGAACACAGTGAGTCAGTGCTCAAGCAGCCCCTGCCACTCACATCCTGTCAAATGCCAGAGTGTGAAGCCTTTGCCTCTTAACTTCCAGTGACACTTTGGGCTGGATGCAGTTTCCACCTGATTATTAAGTTCTGCATTTTCTTTCACCATTTGAGGACTTGAGCTTTTCCACTTTCCTGGAACTATCCTTGTTCTGATGTTCTAGGTAGTACAGTATTTAAGCTAATAACTAAGCACCCTCCTGACAGCAATGCTTTTACACCCAAAGGAAAACTAACAGCACATCATTCCTGCTTTGTTCTGCATCCTCTCTCCTTTCAACACATCACACGTGGAGCACCAGCTTCCAGACAGCATCAAAGACAGCCCACATGAGGACAAGGTACCCAGAACATGGTTGGATTCACTGCAAGGGCAGGAAAATCTTATCAGGAAGCACCCAGAAGCTTGCACCCATGACAAGGTGGGAAGGATGCAACTGTAGATATTCATAACTGAAAAGCTACTTGTTTTGCTCTCTCTCCCACAGGCAGAGACAAGCTCTGGGAGGCATGGCTGCAATTTGGCCTTCCATGGAGCAGATACCACACACAAGGTCAGATACTGCCCTGTATCTCGGGGGAAGAGAAGCCCCAGGACCTAACGAGTCAGTTTGTGACAGCTCAGGTCAACAAACCACAGTGCCCTTGAGAAGGCTGCAGGACCCTGTGGGTTGATGTCAAAACACCCTGCAGGGATTGAGGGTCCTGGATCACCTATGGGTCAGAGAACTGCTTCACACATGCACCCCACTGCAGCAAGCAGCCCTGCAAACATGAAAGGGATAAACAGTGTGGGGTTGCTGCATGTTAGCACCTAGGCAGATTTGTTTTAAATGCTAGGATTTAGTTTCCAGTGAGAAGAAAGCAGCTTCCAGAAGGGACAAGTCACAACTGGGCTAATCCAGAGCACAGGAAAGCCTTCCAGGGTCAGAGGGAATGGGCTAGGGGCAGTGAAAGAGCTGGCACCTGTTACTGGAGTTAAGCCATGTCACCTCTTCCAGCAGAGCAATGGGGTCTGTGTCTCAAGACACAAGGAGGGAGTCAAAATCTGCACCAAACAGCTGAACATGGTGGCCTCAGTGCACCTAAACAGAAAACTGCACTCCCAAGAGGGGCTCTCACTGAGCCTGCATGGGATGCTGGAGGCTCAGGAGGATGAGCCAGGGCTGGAACAGGCAGCAAGGATGGCACAACCAAGCTGCTGCCTTCCTGCCCTTCCTATGTGGCCTTCTAGGGGCACTTTTGGCTAGGGTCCTCAGAAGGGCTTTGGCTCGGCGAGCGCTGAGCCGCAGCTCGGAGGAAAGCAAGGGATGCTGGGGCAGGTGAGAGCAGAGGCTGGGGGCCAGAGCAGTGCCTGGCACTGGCCTTACTGGGAGCTGTGCTGCAGCCCTGCTAATTTGCTGGCAGGTCAAATGACAAGAGGTTTGGGTTTTTCCTTTTTTTCTTAAAACAGCCTAGCTCGGAGTTTGGCTCAGGGTGGCTGGCAGACAGGACTGCAAAGAAAAATATTTCATGGCTAAAAAAATGGAGACAGAAAGGCTGGTCCCTGTGAGCGTGCTGAACGCAGCCCATGTGAAAGGCATTCTAACGCCATCACTACAGTTTCCTCTGGATTAGCTGAGCTATCCTTGGCTCCTAGCACCATAAAATCCCATAAACAATCTGATCTGAACTTTTGCCCTCTCTGCACTGGTGCGAGGTTTCCTCCTCTGTCCCACAGGGAGAGCTGAGGATTAGCAGGTGGCTGTCCCTGCTGTAGGTGCCTGCAGATCCTGGCTGCAGCAGGGAGCATTTCTTCGAGGCACCACAGAAGATGTGCACATGCAAGAGGGAGGAGAGGGAGGGGTGGCAAGGTTTGTGAGCTCTGTAATGTGCACAAGTACCTTCTGCTGGCTCTTTCAATCCCCAGACTTTGCTTATGAGTTATGGGCTGGGTGAAACTCTATAGCCTGTCTTATGCAAGAGGTCAGCTGGAGTGTACGGTTTGCAAAGGCACTTGTCTCAGGAGTTTCAAATGTAATCGAGGCACACTGCCTGCTGGGGAGATTTCAGGCTCTTAAACACCAGACTTGGTGCTTTTCAAAGTATCTTCCATGTTTTTCACAGCTCCTGTAGGCAACAGGCATCCATGAAAGCATCCAGTTGAAGAGGACTCATGACATCTTGAACTCAAGTTTCTGGGCTGTAACTCCTCTCTCACAGCTCCTACCAGAGCTAAACATCCGTGGGACACAGGAAGAGGAGCTGCACATTCAGACTCTGGAACTGCTTTAGTAGCAGCATTACTATTTGCTCTGTAAAAGGTTAGCAAGAGCCTCCCCAAACCTTGAAAAACCACTCACATCCTCAACAAGATGGTTGTTTGACAGCAAATCAAATATTGGTTTCTCCTGCCAAACCTCTGCAGAGTGAAGCAAGGCAAGTGAAATGCCTGTTTGGCTGCTTGTCTCCATGGCAATGCGGCCAGGCTATATAGCAGCCGTGGAAGTACCCACTCTCCCTGATTAACTTGACAAATGACATTAGCTAAGCAAGGTTGGCTGCAAGGGAGAGACAAGGAGCACTTTGTTTGCAATCCAGTAAGTGCAGGAAGAAGGCAGGCAGCTTGGTTAAAGCAAAGCAACACAAAAAACATCTGCTGTTCCACTAGTGAAACAGATCTGGAGCATTCAGATGAAATGGCAGCAAGATGGGGCTGAAAAGAACAGCATGGCTCTTCCCCCTTGCTTTCTTCTTCACCTCCATCCCCTCCTGCAAGATGTAACCACTGGGTGTATCCAGGCATTGGAAGTGTTCTCTTTACTGAGGTGTGGTTCAAGAGAGAAACCCAAAACACTGCCCAGCTCTCCCACAGCAGGCATTTGTAACAAGTGATAGGATGAGAGGAAATGGCTTCAAGTTGCAGCAGGGGAAATATTAGGAGAAGCTTCTTCACTGAAAGGGTCATCAAACACTGGGACAGGCTCCCTAGGGAGGTAGTCGAATCACCATCCCTCTAGATGTTTAAAAGATGCAGAGATGTGGTGTTAAGGGACATGGTTTAGCACCAGACTTGGTAGTTAGATAAAGGCTGGACTCAATAATCTTCAAGATCTTTTCCAAACAAAATGAATCTTTGATTGCTTTTTATGCCAGCCTGGAGAAGTTGGTGCCTCTTTCACCTGCTCCCAGTCAGAGCTGAACTGTCCTAAGCTGGGCACTGAGCCTCCTTCCAACAGTGGTCTCTCTGGCTGGGGGAGCTGCTACTAGATAAATCCCAACAACTTTCCAGGATCTCAGACTTGAGCCAAATGTGACCAAATGATTTCTGCAAAGGTTACCAAACTTTCTTCTGCTATCCCATTACAAAATTTCATCTGTTCCTCTCCATCTCATCTGCTCCTCACAGCATGTGCTTCCTCCTGCATAGGGAACAAGGCTTTAGCTGCTCAAATTCCTTCCCATCTCCAGATGGGTTTACTATCCTGCTTCCGCATGTGCTTCAATCATCATTCAAGGTCTCTCAACCCATAGCTGTGTGTCTGCTTCAGGTGTTCAGCTCCATGCTGGATTCAAATAAGTTTAGGACAGCATAGCTTCAACACCATCACACTCTGTTTGTGTTTGAAGCAAGCAGTGCCACAGGAGTCCAGTGCTGAGAAAAGTTTGTGTGTGTTTTAGAGAGCTCAGACAACACTGATGGATAGGCATCCCCTTGCTAGGGGCAGTACATTGCTGAGAGCCCTTGCTCTCCACTGGCTTCAAGGGGATTATTGCTGCAGTTCATTTCATAACAAACAAGAGATCTACAGCCACCTCCTGGGAATGGGACTCTAAATCCTGCTGTATTCACCAAGAGAAAGTCACCTTCCACAAAAGGCTGCAAACAGCCCTGTGCACGTCCGACAGCAGCAGCGGCATCAGCTGAAGGGAAGCGGTAGAGAAACAGCAGCAGAGTTCAACCAAGAAGCTCTCTGCAGAGCACTAAATCCAAAGACTGCTGGATGTGGCACAACTTTTTCTTCTTTTCTTTAAATCATGTAGGTTTATTTTTGATTACAGCTCTTCCATGAAGCAGAGGAACTCGAGAGGCTTCTATAAAAGCTCTTCTAAAAGCATCATTAGCTAATCCCGCGTCCCCTGAGAGCAGAGCCAATGACAGAATCATGCTTTTTGGCTGGACCGGCGCTTCTGATGGCTCTTTTTCATGCTAAATCCTGCAAGAACGGTGCACTGTCTTCCCAGTGACACCCTGCCCAGCCAACAACGAGGAGCACCTTCAGCCATCCCCTCTGGAACAGCACTGCGGCCGCTGAAAGACTTCTGAAAATCAAATCCCCTGTTATCCCCAAAATTGGCCTGCAGCGTTACACACGAGCTGTGCAGCGCTGGTGTGGAGCTGCCTCTGCCAACCACAGTTGCCAAATGACCAAAAGCCCTAACTTTTTTTTTGAAAGAAAAAGTAGTAAAAGGCAAGAATGCTGGCGGTTCCTGGCTGGGGGAGAGTAATTTGTGCTCCTTTCGCAGCTAGTGGTAGCCTCGAACAAAGCATAGCTGAATAATGGAATTACTCCACTTTCTGAGACTGCTCAATTAGCTCTTGGTTAAAACTGTTAACATTGAAACTTGATGAGAATAGCAGCTCTGAGGCAGTTTTAGATTCATTTCTTCCTAAGCTAGAATGCCTTTTCCCTCTAATGAACTCCCTTTCTGGGGTATAATGAATGCCCTTTTTATTAGCTATGGTGCCTTTCCATTAATAGATGCCTCCAACACAAATGCATGGGAGGGTTTTCTGAATACAAATGTACTGGCCACTCTCACACCTTGAGGTTGGAAATACCATGAGACCACTCTCTCTGCTTTATCCAAATTAACTGCAGTATGATGGAAAACCATTTAAAGCTGGGCTACCGAAGGCATTTGGCATGATTAGGAATTAATTGCTTAAAGCCTGATGTACTGGGTTTGCACACGAGGATTTAGACTGCTAGAAAAACCTCAACCATTTGTCTAAGTTCCTTTGAAACTATTGATGACAACCTGCAGCCCTGTTACATTGAAGAGCTGACTTATCCTGGCAAGATGATGTCAGGTGAGATGCTGGGGTGCTGAAGATGGCACAAGCAGCTGTGGAGCCTTTGGCACTTCTTGGTGCTCAAGTGCATGGATGGCAAACACTCCCCCCTGGCCTGGAGCTCCTCAGCCTCATCTGTGGCTCCTATGGAAAGGATAAAGTCAATGCCCATTGGTCCCACCACCCTCTGTCCTGTCTTAATCCAAGTGGCAATGGAAATGCCATCGCACTGAACAGCAAGTGATGCAGAGGATGTAGTCCCTGCGGGCTGCATCTCTTCATTAAATGTTAATATGACTGCAGTCTGCTCCTTTTCATGCAAATTGGCAACAACCTTCAGACTCCTGGCATGAAGCTGAAGTGCCCCTCTGTGCCAAGACAGCATCTTCAGCCACTGTGGTCCAGGGTTGAAAGCTTAGACATGCACCCACGTGCTGGGCCACACAGGACACAGATGCACACCTTCAGCTTCTTTGGTCCCAGCTCCAGTGTTTTCTAAAGTTTTCTCAGGACTATTGCATTTCTGAGCCCAGGACAGAGGACTTCAACCTCAGCATTACAGGCAGAGGAAGGTCTCCCTCCAAGAATGGCCCTCTCCTGGGTCCAGAAACCTTTTATTTCCCATGGGCTCCAAGAAACCCACAGAATGCCGCTTGCTCATCATAGACACACAGCCCTGCTTACATCCCCTCCTAGAAATGCCTCTGGTGGCTGCCTGTACAGACCCCCTGCTCATGCTAGATGTCAACATCAAAGTGACAGTGCTGCTCAAAACCCCTCTTTTAAAACACCACCCCTTTACCTTGCCTAAACACTTCTCTGTGGGGAAGTCAAGGACAGCACTGGAAGGGGTTTGCAGTCCCCGAGTTCAGCTTCAGGAGCCATGTGGCTGGGAGTCCTAGGTCAGCTTCCCATGGATCCATATCAGACCTGGTTTCTTCTTCCAGGGAGCCACTGGCTCACTGAGATCTCATGTCTCAGAGAGAGCTATGATGGCCAGGGCCCTGCTTACTCTCCACAGAGGCACAGGGGAGGTGTAAGCAGTGACCACTAAAGCTAACAGGGCTCACAGGGGCAATCACAGCCTGGGCTAGCAAGCCTTACTTTTGGGAGTGTGTTAGGATGCGCCCAAGCAGGGGTGCTCTCCAGGTTCTGGGCATAGAGCATGAATCCAAGACAGTTGTCTCTAGCCTGTAGGGATTCCCAGTGGGGTAAAAGAGCCCAGAGCCAAGGTGGGTCTGAGACAGTGCAGAAGAAAGGGGAAATACCTCACAACCTGCACCCAAAGCCAGACTGGCAGCCCACATTCCTGAGCTACGCAGCCTGATGAGCTACTGGCTCTGAAGGCAGAGCTTACGACAAGACACAGAATATCCATGTCATCCAGAACCTGGCTAAGAGGGAATGGAAAGAATTCCTGAAGAAATGCAGACAGTCCCTCTCCTGATGGGAAAGCCTCCAGTCCTGCACACTGGGCCAGCACTGCCTGTTATCAGGCTGCATTTCCCACTGAAAGGAGGAAGCAGGAATGAAAGGCACTTTTCCTCGCCCTTAAAAGTTTATACAAGTGATTTATGGGTCAGAAAAATTAGTAAGTTTGTTACTGAGTGCTCCATACAGCAGCATGTGTTACATGGCTGCTGACCAGAAATGACAAGACCCATTAGGTGGAAGCAAAGGGCAGCACGATGGAAAGTTAAAGATGCTTTTTGCCCATTTAATTAATTAGCCAGGTCTTTTTTTTTCCCCCCATCCCCTGCAGCCTTCATTAATGTAACACTGAAGTGAAGGAATATTAACAATTCAGACAACACATTAATATTAACACAACACCTGCAAAATGCAAATGTAAGTCCATTAGGTAAACAGATGATATTAAGCCATTGAGGCAGAAATAACATTCTGACATTTCCTAGCAGGAGTATCCTGCAGAGACACTGTCCATCACTTATGCTCCATTATAAAGCCATGGCCCCTTGTACGTAGGAGGCTCCTCATCTGTTACTAGTCCCTGCAAGGATGAGAAAAACTTACATTTCCATTAAGACATTTGCCAGTTTCATGTGGGAAGTGCCTTACTAAAGCCATGTCATGAACCAGAAAGATCAAAAGGGATTTTTAAAAGGATTTTATCTCTGTGCTAGCAAGGGATGGAGATAAAAGTTGAAGGTGATAGCCTGTAAATATTATCCTACTCTTGGGATGGCTCCAGAACCTGAGCCTTCTATTATAGTTTAATCTCAGACAAGTTTTCAGTAAGGGATCAACAAACAGTTAATCACCCAGAGAACTGATAGTACTGCAGGGAGTGACAGACTGCTAGAGCCAGCCTTCCTGTACCATGTTCCTCACCATCTAATGCTCTCACAGATGTTCCAGCCGAGGAGACGTTCACACCCTCTGTGTGTTTCTCCCTTTGCCTTTGCTTTTTCCTGGCTTACCTGGTATTGAAGAGTTGAGTACTTCCAAAGCAGGAGACAAACTGCTTTGGACAAAGGGGAATTAAAAAAGAAGGGATGAACCTCCCAGATTAGAAACATATCCTTTGACAGCAAGCAACTGGGGAGGAGTCACCATCTACCCAACAGAATGTGACCCAGGGACAAATAAGCAGGCCTGCAGAAGCTCATAAGGAGATGAACAACAAAAGCTAGCCAAGAAAAGTTTGAAAGATCAATACCATAAAAGCAATCTAAATAATCTATCACCCAAAGGCCATGGTGGCACAACTACTCAGTATGTACCCCCCTGATGTTCATGAAGTGAAAGTCAGCCAGTGACTTGCTAAGTAATGCCCTCTTTTGCTCCAGATCTCTGGTCTAACCTCCTGCTCAATGCAGGATGACTTCCAAGTTGGATCAGGTTGGCCTTTTCCAGTTGAGCTCTAGCAATCTCCAAGGTCAACTATCTCATAGCCCCTGTGAGTCCCAGTTCCAGTTCTTAACCACGCTCAGCAGTGTTACTTGGGCTCATAGGAAAAGACCTCCAAGAGAAGCAATCACCCGGACTGGCCAGCCTTCAGCAAGAGCCTTGCCAGGGGAGGACTGCTCAGGAGAAACAGGCTGTAGGGCAAGGGAATTAGAGCAACCACTGTGACCACCGGTTCTGATAAGATCTGTGTCAGGAAAACTTACTCAGTGTAGCTAGGTCCCCAGCAGACAACACCCAAACACAGCTGCCCCCTGGCTGCAGGATGATCTGCTGGGGGTGCTGCTTTGCAGGCAGAGTGGTGTGCTCACAGCAGTGTCCATCACTGCTCTGGTTCAACCTCAGCTCTGCAGTTGTAGCACTGAGTATGGGCAGGTTAAGGGGAATAGTTGTATCAATACGGAGTGAGGGATCCAGCTGGCTCCAGCTGTATTATTCTTGGTCTGAAACAACTGCAAAGCACAACACACGAACCTTCTGGTTACCAGGACTTTCAAAGACATGGAAACCCTAGGGGGAAGGGAGCAAGGTACAGGGGACACTGACAGCAGATCAGGATTAAAACAACCAATACAAGTTGGCAAGGAGATGAAAAGCACACGGGCAACACAAGATTTGGGGGTGATGTTCACTAAACAGGGAGTACCAAAACACTCTGGATAGCTTGTGTTTTCAAGAAGCCTCTTGGCAGATTAAAACATCCCAGAAGGTTTTATATCCAGCTCTTACAATCTTAAACTAAATATTAGGTGAGAAAACTATGCTTCTAAAGAAAAGTCAGGCCTAAAAAACAACGAGCAGGAGAATGAACATATCGGGTTTGTGGAATATACAACCAACAACAGTTTTCTTTCCCAAAAAATACAGCCAAGGGAATGAAATGCAGGGATGAGCAGGATGGAAAAGCTGTAAGAAATTTAGGCAGTCTCTCCCTCACATCACATCTCCCTCAGGCACAACCCTCACCCTGCCTGGCCTCAGCAGGCAGGCTTGGAGCTATGCCGTGAACTCCTGAGAGCACCTTACCCCCTCTGCAGTGGGACAGATGCAAGGTCCAATAGGTCTTCTCCATCTGCAGCTTCCCTCTCTTGACTTTTATGTGCATCAATTCAAAAGCTATTTGATTTACTGGCTTAAGGGTTGTGAAGAGTCTAGCTTGGTTCTAAGGACAGGCTGAGGTTAAAGGCAGCAATGCAATTTCACCACTCTGTCCATTAGGAGAAAATGTTCAGGTCTGGATTTATAGTCACGTTCCAGTGAGCCCACAGATCACAGCAGGCTGAAATTAGCCTCATTTATGCAATGGGATCAAGGAGAAACAGCCAAACATCTACTGGAGCTGGGCACACAATGGAGAAAGTCCAGCAGCACGGGAGCAGGTGTCAAATGGCACACGCTTGCTGCCAGAAAGAAGGGCACACGGTTGTGGTGACAGAGGGCTGCTCATCTGCAGCTGGAGCTGCTTACAGCCAGACAGTAGATGAGGTAGCTTCAGTGAGACTGTAACAGGCAAGGATGGGTGGCATGGGACCTATTGCTGTAAGCAAGGAAGAATCATATCCTTAAAGCCAGTAACTCTGCAAAGCTGGATTAGTAGAACAGGACATTGTTTCACATCACAGCCCCTCTGCTGCGATCATATAAAAGACAGAACAAGCTCTGTTCACACTGAGGTCTGTAAAACCTCACACACTGCTGGGTGAAGACAGCAAATGTCTCAGTCCCTGGCTTCTACAATCAATGAGTAAACCTGGCTGCTCCTGCTAGTTCCTTCACTGACTTTTACAGGTCCCTCAATCACCTCTAAGAGCAGAGGAACCAAAGCTAAATCCTCCAAGACACCCTGAAACTGCTCCTTTGGGGCAGGGTTTTACTAGGTCAAGGTAAGTTTGGTTAAAATGAAGATGTGATGAGAAGAGTGATGAAGAAGAACTCTTCCAATATTATCTTCCAGGTTCTGAGCTGGGAGCTGCAACCAGAGGTCAGCAGCACAGACCAACCCCCTGAAAAAACCTACCATCACCAAAAGCAGACACACAAATCTGTCAGCACATCTGCGCTGCTGAAACCAACCGATCTCAGCACCGGATCATGGTAAGATTTGCAGCACTGTCACCTTGCAGTGCCTTGGCAGTGCCTTTTAAACCTTGGAAAAGGGGTATTTCAGGCATCTGTTCTTGCCTTTGCATGTAAGTGTTACAAAGCCAAAAGAATAGCCTCTCTTGGAGCATGAGGCATATCCTAAGGTGCCCTGGAGCTTTCTTGTCCCACAGACATTGAGTAGTAATCTCCAAATGACAAAACAGAAATAGACCCATATATCCTCCTGCTCTGGTGAGCCTCCAGTCCCAGGCCTGACAGATACCTGGCTCTTGGTGCTGCATGTCTCAGACTGCTTAACCCTTGAATGAACAGGTTAGCTCTGTACATTCAGAAGAAGGAATCACACTATTGAATTTGTCTTTTGCTTCTAAATCACCATCCTGGATTGGATGGCAATGCCCAGCCACCTTCCCAGTGCCCAAATTTGTCAGTCTACATTGGGAATCACCAGGGCAAGTCACAATCTGCAAGGACCTTGTTATTAGAAACACAATGGTGGCTTCACTCCTGGTTCAGAAGGACCTCAGAGGTTGGATGTCTTGTGGTGACTGGACCCCATCCAGCCATATTCACATGGGAACCTGGTTTGTCATGCCTTCAGACTCAACAGTCAAATGTGAATGCCTTGGGTCTTGGACCTCTGTTTGGCAACTAGATTTACATGCTAGACCAATCATTTACAGATCTGAGAGTGACAGCCTGTGTCGTTGGGATGCACTGCAATCTTCAATCTCAGACTGAGCAGAGAGCTCCCTTGTCCTTCCCAAGCTCAAAAATTACTGTGAGATGGGAGAAGAGCAAGCAGCCATGATGATTATTGCCCCCTAGTAGGTTCCTGATGCTCCAGTCACACAGGTAGGAACACATCAAGGTCGCGTGGGGAAAGCAAATGCAGTGCCATGACTTTCCTGGAATATGACACCAGCTTTCTGCAAGAGTTATCAATAACACCAGAATAAAAGCTTTGGGAGCTTCCTCCCACTGATTAACTTGTAACTCCAGACAGCCAGAGAGAAGGACAGTGCAGCTCCACCAGATGCCCTTCAATGGCCAGTTTCAGCAGGGGACAAAACCACTCAGCACTACTGTTTGCAGCAGCAATACAACCGTACCAAGAGGTGGTTAGGAGAAAGGGGACACAGACACTTGCTCAAACTGCCAGTCCCAGTACCCAGGAAAGGGCAGGGACTGCATGAACATGGTAAGCCACCACAGGGGATACTACAGCTTCTGGTTTTACCCACATTTCACACGCTTACTTACCACTGTCTGGACAAGACTGACACCAGTAACCTGTGAACACTTGTGGGAGCGTGCCCCTCCACAGCAGGAGAGGTCCTAAGCCCATTTCAACCTGAGCTTGCTCCAGAACACATGAAGACAGGTCCCACACTGAAAGGCAGTTCAGGAGCAATGCATGAATGGGCTGAATGTCAAAGCATGGGAAACACAGCTTATGGTACGTGCAATCCAGGCACAGTATGCCCTCCTTGAAAGTCACTCTCCTATTGTTATTTAACATCCTGCAAGTTTCAGCCAGAGACGCAGTCTCCCATCCGCGCCCTGAACTGGCCTGGGAATGGCTGGGAAGAAGAAAGGGAGTTTGAAATGAACTGTGGAAAGATTTAAGTGCTCTAACTGCTGCTTTCCAATACAATTTTCCACTTGGGGCAGGGGAAGGGAAGGAGAGTCTGACAGCAGTTTTAAGCCAGTCACAATTGTGACAGGTTCTTCTCTTCCACTTCCAACCAGCTCACAGGCAGAAAGAACATTTTAACCTCCATTAATTATCACTGCCTTATTCCAGCCCAGGGTTTCAGAGCAGCAGAGCAGGGGCAAACTCCGAGGACCAGATAGGAGCAGGTCCTGCCTCAAATCATGCTGTTTAGCTCAATGCAGTAAATCTCTTGTCATTCATGGTAGCAAGAGCTACTGTGACTCTTCCTGCTGTCCCACAGTTTGCACTGAGGGCATCCCACACAGGCAGCACCACTACTGCAAGGGAACAGACCAATACAAACAACTTCTTGCACTCCAGCCTCTGAGAATAGGTTAACAACCAACCAACAGACAGATCTGTTGTGCAACCAAGCCATACACATAGGATAAAACCAGGAGCTGAACAGAGGAATACACCGCTTCTGCCTGGCTATCAGAGCCTCCTGCTGTAACTCTACCACCACGTGAAGTTTATTGCATTCATCAGTACTGACCATGGGATATGCAGCTTGCAGGTGGTGTTTAGGGAAACAGGGACAGCTTCAATGCCCTCATACAATTAGAGCAAAATGATAACAAAGGATTGCTATGCTGATTCTCCTACTTCTTGGCTTAATTACAAGCCATGAAAGATCCTGATCAAAACAAACCAAAAACCCAGCTATAACTGAGATGTGCCTGTGCAGGGACTAAGCATACCCTAGCTCCACAGCTCAGCCCATGCCCTGTGTCCCTTCCACCCTCAGCTGGTCTCCCCTGCTGAGACCTGGCCCCAGCTCCCACCTCATCCCTGTGCCCAGCTGCAGATACCATCCCTTCATGCTCACTGATGACAAGATGTGTCATTCTCCCTTCTCTGGTGACACAAGACCTTTGCAGATCTGCCTCTTCTGATACTTGTGACTTGCAAACTGCTCACAGGTATTTTTAGGATTACTCTTTGTCACTGAATACTAAGAGGAGGTAGATGCTGCTGCCAGATGCAGCCAGAGCTCTTCCCAGCCCAACTGCAGTTCCACCAAGAGATGCTGGTGAGCAGCTGCCTTGGGGTTCAGGTGCTTTGTGGCTCTGAGCCACAAATGAGCCCAGCCACAAGTAAGGGAGTCCTTTGCCCACTTTCAATGCCTGGAACAGCTGAAGGCTCCAACCATGGCAAACTGACAGCAGGTAAGAAGTGAGATGATGCGCTTGAATGTGCACAGATGTGCCATAAAGAAGGAAGAAGGACTGGCTGTGAGTTCAAATATAGTGATGGGGACATAATGTGCCAGGATGCTGAGGTTCACACAGCAGCAGCCATCAGCAGCTCCACATTGAGCTCTGAGTCACAGGGAACCAGCCTGAGGAGCAATTACTGGTGTATAAATGCTCTTAAACGGCAACAAAAGGATGTCAAAGAGTTTCCCATCAACCCCCCACCCCACCCCTTCAACTCTTCATTTCTCCCACTTAGGTTTGGGAGGATACTTCCTCCTGCTTAGACAAGCAAAGGCTCCGGTGACACGAATCAGGGTTGAGCAGCAGCCACCGTGGCACAGCAGGTCTACCCTGCCAGCATCACCAGCCCCCCTGCCAGCACTAGTGACTGCAGGAACCATGCACCGTTACAAACAAGCTGTTCCTCTAATTCAGCCCTGCTGACTCTTCAGCTGAAGAAGATTTTCCAGAAATTGTCTGGGGCTTTGACTAACCAAATGAACTTTCACATCAGACTTCAGTCCTCCAGTCGCCACTGCACCACTCCCTACAAGCCCAGCCTGTTTTACTGAGAGTCACAGGGCAGAAGAAAACTCCTGAGCCACAGCCTGCTCCAAAAACACAGGTCTGCAGCACCGACAAGCTCCCCACATCTCCATCTTCACACACACAAGCTTTTTGTTTGAACCACAGACTACCCTAGGACTGAAAAGGAAAAACACAACAGCAAGTGCACACCCAGATGATCATTTTGTATGTGCTGACAGTCTCACTTTAATCCTACTTTCCACGTTTAAGGTGTTAATGGGAACCTTGATGCATTTCAGAGGGAACGTGCACAGATAGAAGATAGATGTGTTGAGCCTAAACCCCTGCTCCTATGAGTTCCTATCAAGAGCTGGATTTGTTTATATCCATACGATACAATCTCCATAAAAGCAATCAACCACCACCGAAAGAAGATGTTTCAATATCTGCACAGCCTTCACACAGACTAAGCATTAGGTTTGCTTTTATGATGCAGAATAATATAACAGATTCCTTCCACAAGTTCCCAAATGTTGTTATTAAGTATTGCTTCTCTAATAAAATATGCTGCAACGTACAGTAGGACATGATGTGGCATTTACACAAGTCTCTTCTCTGTATGGAACTTGCTGGCTTTTAAACAAATCTGTCTCTTCTATACTCTACAGAAGCACAAGATGAGTAATTATGTTCTCTGCTTAATAATGTTTTTGCACTGGCCAATTTAACAGCTAATCTCCACAAACCTCTGAGATAGTCCCCCAGCAGCTACATTTGCATGTTGTAATCAAGTCTTGCTATTAAATCACACTTTGCAACAATAGCTGAGCTGTCAACTACAAGCGGTGGCTCTCCTGCTGGCACTGTGCAGGCAAAAGCCCTGAGTAAACATGCCCAAACCCACACTACTCTGCCACCTAAGAGAGCATCCCTTCCCTTTGGGGAGCCTGAAGATGGCTGTGCCCACCGCGGATCTCAGGACAAGCACCCTTTGTCTCTGCTCTCTGAGGAGCCAGTCAGTTTGCAGGTTGCCTTCTCCAGGTCTGCATGCTGCTCCCTGCAGCGGCGCAAAGCCCACCTCTTTTGGCTGTTGTGCTCTGGTTTACTCCTCAGGCTGCTTTCTAGAGTAGCCTTGAAAATACGAGTACTCCAGGTGCAACACAAAGATCCCTTCCTTGCAAAGGTTTCCCCCTTGGCCGTGTGGGCAGCACGGTTTGTGGAGCTGTGCTGTCAATCAGAGCACTGCGCTCATCAGAATTAACCACCCTCCTCGAAAGTACTTTGCCCAATTACCTGGTTTCTTTGCTGTCTTTGTTGACTGGGGTACAGCAGGAGGGTGCCTCTCAGCGAGAGGGCAGGCCAGCACTCAGTGAGGGTTTCTGTTAGTGCCATTGTATGGGAATGGCATGAAGCAGATGTTTGATTTTCCTCTACTGGCTTCTGCCAGGACTGATCACCTGCTCCTCACTGTTCCCTTCTCCCTCCCAAAATCTCATCCCCAAAGAGACCCATAACCCCCAGCTTAGCTCACTACCATATTCCTGCCCCTGTACATTCACTAAAGCAACGTATCCCTTTCTCTTCTACTCTCCCATGATTTGAGTTTCCTCTTGATGGGAGCAGGGACTGCAACGATGTGAGTGACCTGAGCACATCTGTCAAATGGAGGCAATTGCAATGAATTCCCTGTAGCAAACATCACTGCACTGGTGCAAGCTGTTACCAGTGCCAGAACCTCTTGCTCTGAACCAGGTTCTGGCTCTCTGCATTCCCCTGCAACACACTGCAAATGTGCAGTAAATAGCAGAGCCCTTGTTGAATTCTGTCTTTTGCAGCAGCTGCACCACAAGGCAGAGCTTCAAAGCAGTGATGCAGATCAGCTGCAGCCCAGCCACATCTCTGATGTCTTTCTGTCTTAATGATTCTTCCTACGCATTAGCAAAACATTTATTTCTACCTTGCCCTGTACTTCCCATTTATCCAGAAATTTGACAAGGTCTCCTTCCTTCTAGCATGGTGATAGAGGGAAGGGAGAATTTCTTGCTGCAATGGGCTCTGTGAAAGTAGACAGATCAATCTAGACTCAATCTGTCTCGCTAATCGTTGGGGGCTGCAATTGACCCTAGGCTGGCCCGGTTGGGAGTGAGTGCGTGAGCACAGGCAGCCTGCTTCCAGCCTTTCCTGCTTCATGCTGCTAAAAAGCCACACCAGATCTCCTTGAGTATGGTGTATCTCTTTGACCTGCTTCCTCTGTAACGTGGACACCTGTGCCCAGCCCCATGTGGCATTGCACAATACGGTGCCTGTTTGGCAGCAAGGCTGCAAATGAGCACTGAGTTTAAACAAAGCAAGAAAAATTCATTGATGAGATTACTTTTCCAAGAGGTGCCCTGTTACACCACAACAGAGCTGTCTCCCCACCTCTTTAGGTCCTATTTGAGCACAAAGTCCTTCCCAGGGGTACTCCCAGCAGGGCCAAGCCAGTGTGGCCTTTCTTGTCTGCAGGACAACCGCACATGTAGCTGCTCACTAAGCTGATTATATTGAGATGAGCAGGGTTTGCATCAACTCTTTTACTACATCAGGCTGTTTAACCTGCACTGTCTGAGCAAAATGAGATTATGCCAGAGATGCAACATGTACATGAGTTCTGCCAGGACTGCCTTTCCCCAGGAGGATGGGAAATGCAACGAGCAGTCACGATGTCAGCCTCTGCTCAGTGCAGTTGGAGATGGAAACAAACATCTACCAGCAGCCCAGAAGGTCCTCTGCTGAAGGAGGCAGGAGCAAGCAGTGACTAGATCAGTGAGAGATGCTCAGTAACAGTTAATCACTGCTGTGATCAAGCATAGTTGAGAGAGGACCAGGAGGGCAGAGAGCAAGGAGAGAGGGAGGTAAAGCAGAGAATACTGAGTTGCTCAGCTCACGAAGCCAGTGCCAATAGTACGGCCCCACAGAAACAGTAAAGCCTTACTCCAGCTAAAACTCAAGCTGGGCTCTGCACCACCTGTACCAACCAAACAAAGTAGGGCAAGCGATCATGCCCAAGGCAGCAGAGCTTTGCAGTAATTGAGACTTGTGTGTCAACAATAAAAGTTCACTGTCCTCTACCACCTTCTGTCTGATGATTGCAAAGCGCTTTTGTAAATGCTAATAAAAAAGTCCCAGAGGACTCTTGTTCTTCTCTGATGTACAGACAATGATGGAGCAGAGACAGGAAAAGTGACTGGTCAGAGACCATGTGAGGGACACCCTCTGAGTTGGGAGCTGACCCTACACACTCTGCCCTGATTGTGGAGAGCTGGCGAAGGATCCAGTAGAGCCACCAGAGATGAGGACATTTCCAGCAAGATCAACAGGAGCAGAAAAACTTGCAGGACATCTTGGCCAATAGTGATGCTGCTTGTTTAAGGGTGCTTCTGCTCATCAGCCCCCATTTTAGATGAGACGAGCGAAGGACACAACATTTAAGATGTTCGAAGCTGATCTGAGGAAGTCAGAACCATCTCCCATTACAATTAATGGAAACATTAATGCAAAGTACACTTGGATCCTCAAGCAGGTTCTTTCCAAGCAAGATCTTCCCATTAACTTGAAAGGAAGTTGTGCCCAAATCCTCTTACATTGCTGGGAATGCCTCAGACGGTGCAGGCAAAGTCAGGTTACAAATCCATTAGGCTCCAGATTGACTAATGCATGGTAAATTGAAAGAGGTGAAAGTGCTAAGCTGTAACAGGAACCCCACTCAGGGTGACCTTGGCATGGTAAGGAGCTGAGCACACAAAACATGCTTGTGATTTGAAGCCTTTTTTTCATGGAGAAGAAGTAGGGAAGTGAAGAGGGAATAGAGACCACTGCCAGACTGATTTAGCTGCTCTGAACTTGGGGAAAACACTGAAAAGCAGGAGGAGCCAGAGCAAAGCATGGCAGTAGCTGGAAAAGTAGAACTGTTCACCCTTGCTGCTTGGGAGAGAGTAAGGAATGATGCTTCCACTCTCACCTCCCGATTTTTGAGGATGAAATTTCAACCAATGAGGTACACTGAATGTACCAGCTGGGCAGAGAGCATGGAGAGAGGGCAGGATTCAAAGCAAACACCCTGTTCTTCCAGGCCCAGCAGCTGGCAAAGCCCAAAGCAGTGAGTGGTGTCAGCACAAAGCCATCCTTTACATTAACACAGAGCAGTGTGCCAGATTATTCCAGCAGCTGACCTCCTGTGCCTGGAAGGCTTCAGGCAGCTACTGCTCTGTGAAATCCACTGACTTGTAGGGTGTAAAACACCTTCCAGAAGTACATTTGTCCTTGAGAGATGGAGAATTCCCTGGTCTTCCCTTGGGATGTTTTTCCAGTGGTTAATCTCTCTTGCCTTTCAAGTGTGTGCTTTATTTCTAGTCTGAATGCTTCAGCTTTCAGCCAGTAGCTCTGTAAGAGAGCAATCCCAGCTGGCTGACAATCCACCCGGTTACTCCAGCTTACACTGACGATCCCCTGGGGAACCAAGGTACTTAGTGCTTAGTTTCAGTGCAAACTGAAAGCCCTAGCTCTCTCCAGGCAGAAAGCACAGATCAAACAGCAGGCTGGCAGGCAGGACTGGAAGGTCTATCTTCAAGCAGAGCATCCTTTATTACCACCAGCACAACACATGTTCTGAGAGCTCAGCATCTTTGGTTTTGCTTCACTGCCTACCATTTCGTGCAACCTCCCACCATTAGTTTGTACCTAAAGCACATCCTGAGAAAGCAAAAGAAGGCTGTATCTGCATTTGCTCACTGGTCCCAGTTCTCCCTGCTCATAACATCACAGCATGGACAGCAAACCCTACACCTGGCAGAGTTGTACTGTACTGTGACTTAGAGTACACTCAAGGACCCAGAAACTAAGCCAGAAGAAGGATTCCTTTTCCACGTTTGTTACAAAATGGTATGCCTAGAAATCCTGTTGGGAGAGGGATGACTTGGGAGGTCTTGTGATGTTCTAGCTTCATCTCAGCTCAAGAAAGGGCTTTCCTCAACACAAAATCAATCCAGCAACTTGGCTTCAAGATGAAATGGAGAGGTGCTTCTTGTGGGAGGATGATTATTCATTCTTTCCTGCGTCAAATCTGTTCTCTCCCATGTACCTAAGGGCTAACCAGAGATTCATGATTCATGGCTACTAAGAAAAACCCAAACCCATAAGGTTAGCAATTCTAGTCCAGATATAGCTCACTGCCTTGGGCATTAGTCAGACACATATAAGCCAGGGAAATGGCACTGAAATGCTGCTGAGGGCTTTCAAACATATAGTTAAGCAAATGGATGTATAAACAGATCTCCAAGGATGACACACAGAGACAGCAGCTCTGACTCGGTTACAACTGTAGCTGACTTTCTCACCTACCTGACTACCACCAAATACCCAGGCACCTAGCACTGACACAAAGTCTCACAGCTCCTCTCCAAGTGAACGCTGCGAAATAAGCAAGACAACACACTCAGCAGATTCAACTCAGGGAGAGCAGGGAGGTCCTGAACTCACCCAGGCTTCAAAGCCCAGTCCTTCCTCCCCCATGAGGGTGCACATAACTGACTTCTCTGGTACCCTCTTGAAGAGGAGAGAGAGCTATTGGTGCATGGGGGATCTTGTGTAGGCCACCAAAGCAAGCTTCACACGCTCCTTTGAAAGGGGTCAGGTTATTTTCAAATCCCATCTGCTTGCTCAGGGCACAGGCAGATTTCCTTGATCACCTTTTCCATTTGCAGCCCCCACATTGCACTGACACTGCAAGGAGCTGGCAGTTACTATTTCTATAACACTGATGGATTGGAAACCTGTTATTAAGCAGGAGGGTGGCAGGAGAAGGCAGGTCTGTGTCAAGAAAATCAGCTAAGTACCACCTAGACAGAGGCTTTTGCAAAGAACTTCCTCATCTAGAAATGGCCATGGTGTCCCTTCTATGAGATAAGAACACTCCTCAAAGCCTCAGTGACAAAGGTTATTTTGCAGCCTGTGTCCCAGCTGCCTTTGGTTGTGGCATACAGAAAACTGAGCTCATACCTCAGGCAGGAAGGATTACCTGTTTTTTGTACTTTAAAGGTCAACCTCTAGACTTATTCTCCTGGACAATTTACCCTAGACTGAATCAATGTCAAAACCAGGAGGCCTGGTTTAACCTCTGTGTACAGTGACAGAATAATTTACCAGCCTTGCCTGGCCAGCTCCAATGCTTACCCTTTTGCAGGTGAAACATGGACATCACCTGTTGACTTCAGCAAAGTTTAGTGCAAATAAGCCAAACAAAACCCAAGACACAGTATCAAAAGAAAAGCTCCAACTTCTCTTCTGTGGAGTATATCTTCTGGCCATTACTAACTCATGCCCTGGCTTCAGTTTTGCTTCTAATCCTGTTTTCATCCACACAGACACCACTTCCACCAGAACTCAGTAGTGCTTTAAGCCCAGGGAAGGCTGGCTTACTCTTAAACCCAGAAGGTGGCTACAATTAAAGTAAAGGTATTCCTTCTCAGCAATGAAAATGCAGCCTTGCCTACAACCAACCAGCTATGATGCACTCCTGAAGCCTCCAAAGACAGCTAAAGCTTCCTACAGTTCATCAGGAAATAGTTGCAGGGCAGCTCAGCTGCAGTCCAGCAGGACCTGGGCAATACTTGCAGAAAACCACTCACAGAACTCCTCCCAGCTAAGCCACCTTGTCCAATGGGGCACCCTAAACTGAAAAATCTCACCCCAAAGAATTTGATGTTGGCTGGCAGATTAATTTCTGGAAATTGAATTAAGTTTCTTTTGACCTAAAATCTAAACAAGGCACTCCACAAGCTTTAGGTGAGTAACTGCTGCAAGACAGCATCCATTCAAGCCTGTGGTGTCAAGGGATTACAAGCATACGGCTCTCCCCTTGAAATCCCAGGCTCCCAGATGAGACAGATGAGAGAAGAGGCCACCTTCAGAGACTGCCCTGGCCATGCAGGTCAGAATAGGGCAGAGCATGTATTTGCTGATCAATAACCAGAAACACACACTTCCCTTACACCAATACAAGCAGTCCTGCTTCACTAGGATGCATATCATGAAACTGCCAGGCCAGGCACCCAGCAACATTGTGAGCTGTGCAGGAGCTCCCTGTACAAACAATCCACTCTGCAAAGCCTCCATTTCCCACAAGGAACAAAACATATTACGGCAAACCTTCCAGCTGATTGCAAAAGAACTAGGTCCATGCTAAAGTCCAACAGCTGAGCTGTATACCTGGGAAGTACATCTGAAAACAAACCAGTTATGCTGTGTCAGCTTCTTTACATATTTTCTTCTTCGAACTCCCAAGTCAACAGCTCTCCTTGCAAGAAAGGATAAATTCCAAACAAATCTGCTTTGCTCTGTTCAGAAAAAAATATAACCTCTCAAGCCCCCACCAGAGCTCTGTTTACACCCACCCTGCTGCAGCCCTGAACTGTAGCAATAAATGGAGTGAGCTAATGTGTTAGTGACAAACAACCCCTTCAGACAATCCAAGCATAATTATAGGCTGGCTATCCTGATGTAAGGTTGGCTACATCACTGCAGATATTACATTCACCTTATGAAAAGATTGCACAGAGAAGCTCACTTGGTAACCCAAACAGCATCATATATCACGAGCCTGTCAGCGTTAGGAGTGCATGCACCCTGGCATTTGAAGTCCTGGTGTTTTAAGTGATAATCCAATGTACCAGGCATCATTGATCTCTATATAAAAGGGGGCACCACTTTTCCTTTCAACTGGAGCTATTTTTCACTTCTCATCCTGAAGAGTTGTGTGGTGCTGCCCGCAAGTGGCTACACTGCACAGCAGCTCAATCTGTAGAGCTCTGGGTCCCTGGAGAGAAAAAAATGATCAATACTCCAACGCTGCTTTTCTAAGAGGTCTCTAAGTGCTTCCATGTGAGATGCTGCTCCTCTGGGTTTAAAAATTACTCTGAAGAGAACATGAAGCCCCCAGTGCAAATTCATAATCCTGACACAAACCCCAGCTGCAGCAAGGAATTAAAATGAAATTCATTGTCAAACTGCAAGCTGGTCTATCAGCAAAGGCAGTGTCTGTGATGTGAGGAAGGGATGTCAAAAAGAGACCAATACCTGGAGGCTAAAGGAGCAGGAACACCATGTTAGAAGAGAACCAGCTGGGGTCAAAGGAACATCACTGTGCCATGCAAATATGGCCCACACAACAGGATTAATCTTGACAGGGATTGATAGCTCCTCAGTGGGTCTAGGATGGCAGGGACCCCGAGCACTGCATCATCCGAGAAAGGTGACAGCAATCAAAGAGTCTTGGGAGGGAAGACAAAGGCATTTGAAGGGTCAGACTTGCAGTGTGCATGTGAGCAGAGCCTAGGTGGTCTCCAGAGAAGTGACTGGATAGTGACAGCAAATGCAAACAACAGACTGAATCTTCTGTTTCTTCAATACAGACAAAAGAAATGAAACTTCTCACAATTAATTTCTTCCAAGCAGATCTCAAGTTGGCTTTGGCTCTTCCTGCACACAGGCTGGAAGAAGCCTTTCATGATCAGCTATAACCTTTACTGATCTCATTCTCCCACTGCCTGGTGGCCTACAAGAGGACCAGCTGTGACAGGCAGGCTTCAGTGGGCAGCCAGCACTTCCTTAGCACAGCTGGCATCACATCCTAGATCAGAGACCAGTGAGTGCATATTGTAAGGTGGGATTCACAAACCACGCTGGATGTCAATGGCCTTGATGGCCTTTTACAGCCTGGCTGGGTTTTGCAGTTGGATCCCGTGCAGAGGCAGAAAGCCAACCTCACCCTCAATGCCCAACTCATGCTGCAGTCACACCATGGGACAGCTGGCAGGGCTGTCTTCTGCTGGGTATAGCTGCTCTGCAACCACATAAAGGATGACAATATGCTCCTGTTCCAAGTGCTACCCAGCACATGTCACTGGCTCTCCCCATGTCACAGCACAGTGCTCCAGTCACAGGACAGCTGTCCCACAACAGCCCAGTGCTCTGTCAGTTGTACTGACTGATCCCCATCAGGGAGAATTTAAGTAACATAGCTTAAAAACGAGAAAGTGAACTGCTTGCTTCTGATGAGGTAATTTCCTTTGGGGCCAGAAGGACTGAAAGGCTGGGGAGGACTGGCAGTCAAGGGGGCAAAAGCATCTGTGTCTGAGCAGGAAAAAAAGGGGAGAAGTGACATCCTCTGTGCTTACACCTGTGACCGAAGGGGCAGTCACAGCCTCTCTCCTCCCTATGGCTTCAAGTACAGCAGCTGAACGTCACTGTTACAAGTGCCATTGGACACAATATAGCAGGGGGTGGAGGGGCAAGCAGCTGGCTGCTCAACACCTCTTCTGCTCTCAATACAGGGCTCCCAAGGTTCTGCTGAGTAGTCGAAGGTGTGACAGTGGACTGGGCACCTGGTGAGGTCTGTGTCTGTGGACCTGTGCAGATAGGCAATGGGAAATACCAGGAGCATGCAAAAATACCTTGGCAGGGTTTTATCATTTTAAAGGGAACAAATTCCAATTGATTACACTTGTAAGAGCCTGTATGGTACTTGCACTTCTAGCTAAGCAATAGAAATTAATCGCTCTGGTAATTACACTTTCAGCAATCCTGCAGCCCTTTGTTCTGCAAGTGGGAGGCCAATATCCGCTGTTCTCCGGTGGCCCCGTCTGGCTGCAGCTTGGAACAGCATTTGCCACTTGGAGGGGAAGGGACACTCCTTCAGTCACCAGCGTGACACTCAGCTTTGCCACACACAGCCCTACTCACACAGATCTCTGTGGCGTGTTCCTGGGTTCCCATTGATCAGGATCATCTCAGCTTCCTGCTGTTAAAGCTGCTCCCTGAGAGCATCAAACACCTGTGCTCCTGCCCTAAGTTTGTCCCAAGCATGGGTTCCAGCCCCGACACTCTGACAAGGATGCTGGGCTCTGGGATTTGCACATTTCCAATCTTTCCCATGTATGAGCTTGCAGTGTGTGGCCAACATTTCTTCTCTGGGCTAAACGGCTCCAAAACATGGTGCAGATCCAAGTGTTACATCTGCCTTTAACTTCTAGATAGATCTTTCAAAGGATGCAGAAGAGTATCCTTGGGTGCTACTGAGTACTGCCAAAGCCTGACTGGGCTTGGAAGAACACATAGCCTACAATTTACCCTGAGAAATTACTAAGGGAAAATTATCATGACAACTGCTCTGTTACTGAATTGATAACAACTTAATCCTATGAAAGGCCCAGTGCTTGAGAAGTGCAATCTCTGCTGAGCTGAGCAGGAGCCACGACCATCCATCCGGTGCTTCACTACTCTGTTCAAATGCAAAGCCAGTAAAGCTGCAGCACATGCGAGCTCCTCCAAAATCACCCAGGGAACAACCAGAACCGAGTGCAGGTTTGGCTCAAGGGCACTTTACCTGCAAGGATACATCAACTGTAGCACAGAAGACCTTCACACTTCAGTTCACCAGCCAAGGCCTATTAAAGGCACTAAGCTGCATGTACAGGATTTAGTGGGGGAAGGAGTGTGTGCAAACAGCCAGGCTCTCCCTGGGAAACGGGATCCTACTCTTCCCAAGCTGGTCAAACAAGCTATGAAATACAAAGCACAGGGCTCTGCAAGGAGGTGTAACTGCAGATTGGATCCATCAGACCTGCCCAGCCTGGGTTTGCTCGCAATCCCACTCTTTCTGCCCGCACCGTATTTTTCCAACCTGTGATCCCAGCTGGCATGGCTCAGGATGGCTCGGCTCCCACGCTTGCCAGAAATGCAGGTCACAGCCATACATCTCTAAAGCAACAGCTGCCAACATGCCACAGCTACTTTGTCACATGCTGGACAACTCACAGCAAAAAGCAAGGTTTCCAAGCGGAACTGTTGTCAGCCTTAGTGCTTAAGCAAAATATCTCCACTCCCATCCCTGGAGTTCCTCAAAGAAAGGCACAAAACCCACTGGAGCCTGGGGAGAGAAGGGTCTGTGGCAGGAAAAACCATGGCTGCTGATTTTTGAGAAGCACACCACACAAACAGTGGATCTACAAATGTCCTCAACAGCCCCCAACAGGTCTGGGGGTTTCTTTTCCTTGCTGTCCATTGTGTGCTGCCCACCTATAAAAACCTCAAAACCAAATGCTCTTCCCTTGTTGATTTCATGCTTTGGCACTGAACTGCAGGCTTCCCTGTTAGTTTGGTGGTGCTGGAGGTAGCAACTCTGCTCATCCACACCTCTGTGGCCAGGACAGCTGAGATGGGACCATGTATCATGAGCTAACTGCCCATCCACTGGCGGAAAGGATTCTCCTAGAAACGATCTCCCTTCTTGCTTAAAGGCTGGGACTTAACAGCTTAGAAAGGGCTAGGTGCTGTCTGTGGATGTCCCTTTTCCTCTTCAGGACTATTCTCATCAGTGTTTCAGTGCAGATCTAATTACAGGCTGTTCCATACACTGACAACTTCATATACCCTCCTTTTTAAGGTCAACATTCAATAACAGGCAAGAAGCAGAACTATATATGGGTGGAGGCAACAGGCTATGGATTTATGACATGCTGATATTCAGGCAAAGTAACCCAGCATGAATACAGAAATATCTGAACCCTGCTGCTGCTGTCAATTTGATAATGAGGATGTGATTTGAAATAAAAACATCTTGGGTGCCAGCTCACTACAGCAGCTAGTAAAAATAGGCAGAATACCTAGAAATTGAGGACTCTGTGCTCCAAATACATCCAAAGCCTGAATATCATATGGTACCTTATACAAACAGAGTACGTGGCTGCACTGGGGCTACAGCACCACAAATCAAAGGTCTCTCAGTGAACCCATGCATGAGCTTTAGCAGAGAGAATTGGGTGTTGTGTGTCTCTAGCTCAGCAGAGGTGAGGGCTCTGACTTCTTCAGCACTCTACAGCCTTTTGATGCTTACCCCAGCCCACATTCCCAAAGCCACCCCAACACAGAACAGTGCAGCATTTGACTTGCAAACACCCCTGGGCAAAGCCTGAGTGAGTTTGGCCCAGAACTGGCCTTTTAGCCAAATGAAAGCAGCTTTTAAAGGCTGCAGATAAAAAGGGGCTGCAGGGCCTTGTACATTTGAAAGGATCTGGTCTTTACAGGAGTTGTTCCCGGTTTCAGGTCAAGCCTGAAGCTTGCTTTAATCTATATTTAAGTGGCACAAGCAGTTGCGGTCCCTCTGCCAGAAGGCAGGGCAGTCCCCTTTCAATGCACCTTCCTCTATCTGCTGCGTGTAATCTTCCACAGGACTTACTTGTTGCTGTCCCGGTACTGATAAATATAACAGCCTTGAGGCATCCCACTCTCCTGGTCCAAGGTAAACGAGAGCTTCAGCTGCAGAGAGGCGAGGGTGTGGGGGAGAATGAAAAGGGAGAGAAGGAGGAAAAAAAGAAAAGGGGGAAAAAAAAAAGGCAACATTTTAGGCTCTCAGTCATCACAGCAACTTCAAGTGAGGCTTGTGGGAGAAAGCTTAACTCCCCAAGACTGACACACAAACACCGTGGCCTGGAACAAGCCGCGGGGTTCCAAACCTCAGGGAAAAGTCACATGCGTTGCAGAAAGCTCTCGCTTTTTCCACCCTTTGTTACTCTAAAGTGTTTGTGGTTCCTCTGAAATGCATGGGTCGCGATGGTTCACCCCTCCAAACCCACCCACGCACACCACCTTTCAGCAAAGCGCTTGCGGTTCCCCTCAGACACTAAAGAACTGAGCTGCTCTCCGTCGGCAGCTGGAGTTCCCACGAGTCTTTCTCTGAAAACTTTCCCGGCTCCATCTCGTTTCTCCAGTGCAGTAGAACAGAGGAGAAACCACAGAGGGAAAGGTGACAGATTTTTCCTTCTGTGCAGAGTTATTAAAGAGCTGTTAGAAGGGTTTGCAGTTTGGATCCGTGTCCGGCAGGAGGCTATGATGTGACCTGGAAGCTGCTGTCTTTGCAGCTCCAAGAAGGCACCGGGCAAGGGCTTTCAGGCTTCAAACACAGCTCTCCTTTTATTTAAGGGGGAAAAAGTAATCCTCTTTCAGCAAGCAACAGAACGGTTCTGCAGGAAGATTTCTTTGCTGAAAAGATCTCCAGTGGTTTTATATGCTCAACTGCCTAGAAAACGGCACGGGATTGAGTCCTGCAACAGCCTTGCACATCTGAGCAGCTCCTCTTTCCCCAAGAGAAGGCTGCTGGCCCCCAGACCAGTGCCCCACCAGCTCCTGCAGCCATGAGGTGCAGCCACACAGCTCTGCAAAAAGGCTGCAGACCCTGAGCAGGTGCCAGCAGGCCGGGTAAGAAGGGCAAGCACCCTTCAGAGGAAGCAGCTGTGGTCTTTATGCACTGAGCACTTTGGCTTTTTGTGGTCAGAGAGATTACCAGCTGCAGGGCTGTTACCATTGCTGGGTCATGCAGGACTCCTGAAACAGTCTGGGAAGGCCATCGCAAGGGCTGGAAGTCAAAGGAAGGTTCCTCTGATGAGCCCAGCCGCTTTTTAAACAGGGGAAGGAGGAGAGAGCAATGTTGAGTCACTCCATTTGATCAGACTCCTCTCCTTTGGGCTGCAAGGAAATTGCTAACTCAAATTAACAGCTTATTCAGAAATGAACACAGAATTAAAACATCCTTCTCCCGCAGGCTGTTAAGAAACCCTGTGTGCTGAATCATTAGATGGTGCACTCATTTTTCCCTTCCCTAAAGAGTAGCAAAGTCATACACTGTGCTCTCACTGACCCAAATAAAACTGCACAGCATGAAATCATTTAAAAATTCACCATCTTGGATACCAAGTTCAGCACTGAGTATCAGGCTGAGGCCAAATCCAGCTGATCTCCCTTGACTGCTATGCCTCCGACTCTGTAAATTATTTTGAGCCATGCTCTTTGCAACAGCAGGTAACACATGTCCATGCTCTGCATGTGTCTGTGGCACACCTATCACCATACTGCTGTTCAGATGGCAGCCTCTTAGGCTCTCCACCACCCTCCCTTCCAGAAACTTCTGATCTTACTACAGCTTAGCAGATTACTCAGATCCATCTTGGAGACAGGTGTCTTAGGTAGGACTGGTGAGACCTCACCTGGAGTATTGTGTATAGGTCTGGAGCCCTCAATATAGGAAGGACCTAGACCTGATGGAGTAGGTCCATAGGAGGGCCACAAAAATGATCAGGGGTTGGAGCACCTCTGCTACAAGGACAGGCTGAAAGAACTGGGATTGTTCAGCCTGGAGAGGAGGAGCCTCTGGGAAGACCTAATAGCAGCCTTCCAGTATGTGAAAGGGGCTACAAGAAGGATGGAGAGCAGATTCAGGAGTTGATCTGCTGGAGGGTAGAGAGGCTCTGCAGAGGGACCTCGACAGGCTGGACAGATGGGCAGAATCCAATGGCATGAGATTTAACACATCCAAGTGCCGGGTTCTGCACATTGGCCACAATAACCCCATGCAGAGCTACAGGCTGGGGTCAGAGTGGCTGGAGAGCAGTCAGGTGGAAAGGGACCTGGGGGTGCTGGTCAATGGTAGGCTGAACATGAGCCTGCAGTGTGCCCAGGCAGCCAGGAGGGCCAATGGCATCCTGGCCTGCATCAGGAACAGTGTGGCCAGCAGGAGCAGGGAGGTCATTCTGCCCCTGTACACTGCACTGGTTAGGCCACAACTTGAGTACTGTGTCCAGTTCTGGGCCCCTCAGTTTAGGAAGGATGTTGACTTGCTGGAACGAGTCCAGAGAAGAGCAACAAAGTTGGTGAGGGGTTTGGAACACAAGCCCTATGAGGAGAGGCTGAGGGAGCTGGGGTTGCTTAGCCTGGAGAAGAGGAGACTCAGGGGTGACCTTATTGCTGTCTACAACTACCTGAAGGGAGGTTGTAGACAGACAGATGATGGTCTCTTCTCCCAGGCAGCCAGCACCAGAACAAGAGGACACAGTCTCAAGCTGCACCAGGGGAGGTTTAGGCTGGATGTTAGGAAGAAGTTCTATACAGAGAGAGTGATTGCCCATTGGAATGGGCTGCCTGGGGAGGTGGTGGAGTCGCCATCATTGGAGGTGTTCAGGAGGAGACTTGATGGGGTGCTTGGTGCCGTGGGTTAGTTGTTTAGGTGGTGTTGGATTGGTTGATGGGTTGGACGCGATGATCTTGAAGGTCTCTTCCAACCTGGTTTATTCTATGTATTCTATGTACTGTTTACAAAGGCCTGCAGTGACAGGACAAGGGGCAATGGCTTCAAACTAGAGAAAAGCAGGTTTAGATTGGATGTTAGGAACAAGTTCTTTACCATGAGGGAGGTGGAACACTGCAACAGGTTGCCCAGGGAGGAGGTTGAGGCCCCATCCCTGGAGATATTCAAGGTGAAGCTCCAAGAGGCCCTGGGCAGCCTGATCTAGTGGAGGATGTCCCTGCTGACTGTGGAGAGGTTGGACTAGATGAGCTTTGGAGGTCTCTTCTGGCCCAGACTATTCTATGATTCTAGCAGGGCTGGCTAGGGACACTTCTGGTCAGAATCCATGCAGACAGGCTGTGGCTCCAGCCTCTCCAGATGCTATGATGGTGCATGGCAGCTACCTAATGGGAGCAGGAGGTCAGCAAGAAACAAGCAACCCTTCCAAGGGACATAAGCAATCATCTTGCAGGCCATATGGGGTCCATAACCATACATGATCTGAGCACATGAAAGACAGAAACCTCTTGGAGTGGCTCCAGAGAAGGGCCACAAAAATGTTCAGAGGGCTGGAACACCTCTGCTGTGAAGAAACGCTGAGAGAGTTGGGCTTGTTCAGCCTGGAGAAGAGAAGGCTCAGAGGAGACCTTATTGTGGCCATTCAACACTCAAAAGGGTCCTATAAGAAAGGTGGGATAGCCTTCTTAGCAAGGTCTGCTGTAACAGGACAAGGCAGGGGGGTGGGCAGGTGCGGGAGGTGGTTTTAAACTGAAAGAAGGGAGATTTCGACTAGACAAGGAAGAATATTTGAGCTCTCTTCCAACCTTGGTGATTCTGTGAAATTTTTTTACAGTGGGGCAGTGAAACATTGGTACAGGTTGCCCAAAGAGCTGGTAGAAGCTCCATCCCTGGAGACATTCAAATCTCGGGCTGGATGAGGCTCTGAGCACCCTGATGTCATTGAAGATGACCTGCAGGGTCATCACCTGCTCACTGCAGAAGGGTTGCACTAAATGACCTTTAAAGGCCCCTTCCAACTCAAAGCATTCGATGATTCTATGAAGAGAGTCCTCTCAAGCGAGCTGCCCTGGTTTAGGCAGTTAAAAGAGGAACATGGAAGTGCCCAAAGCCATTTTTCTGAGCTAGGTTTTCCAAAGTTTTCCTGCTAGAGTATCAGGAAGCAGCTCTGAGGTGAAAAGGACAGCAGTCATCTCAGGCACAGCTCCACCTAGTCCTGTGCTTGGAGGAACAGACATTACACTGTAGAATTACTAGAGAAGACACACAAAAGAAAGCGCAAGATTGGGCAAAAATGTGGTTTTGGCCACTTTCAACAATAATTCTGCTCAGAAGAAACACAAGAGTTCCTGAGGCTCTTGTTTCCAGCTCTCAGCTAAGCAAGCTTTGAGCTTGCAGTAACTGAGCATCTCTGGCTACAGCTCACCTGGGCTCTGGGCCCCCAGCACCACCCAGGGCTGGAGTCAGCTCTGTGCAACAAGTCATGTCATGGGGAAGGAAAGGAAGGAAGGAAGGAAGGAAAAGGGCTGAGAAGGAAAACAGCCTTGTTTGGACAGGCTGCCAGGGGAAGCTGTGGGGCAATAAGGTATGGGAGGTGACCTTTTCATTATCTGGGGGAAGGGGGTCCCATGGAACCTGCCTACCCAAAAAGGAAAGATCACACTTCCCAAAGATAACAGGTTTTCAACTTTCTGTTATTTTAACCCTTTGTCTGCTCACAGTATTCCAGACAAACCAAACACACCCTGCTCAGCAGGCTCTGCTGTCCACCAGTGCCAGCAGGGCCTGCATAGCAGGGCCATACCATGCACAGCTTGACCACCTGGGGCAACACTGTCAGACAAGAGGATATTGCTATCACCCACGGTGACAAGAGAACTCCACTCAGAGAAATATCAGGGTCAGGCTGTCACACGAAGAGATGTGTAACTAAAGGTCTGGCCTGAAGCTGTGCTTTTGCTGAAGCACAACTCCCTGCTCTTCTGAAGATCTGATCTGCTGATGCATGGTCATGGACAGGAAGGAGGAGAGGAATTGTGATCATGCTCCAGGCCGAGAATCCTTACAGACCTCAAATGAACAGCGAAGCCCTAGCTGCCTCTACACGTTTGGTGGCATTTGGTAGGGAGCACGAAGGGCCAGAGCAAAACTCATTGCAGGGCAGAAAGAAAGCAGGTAGAAGATGAGCTGAGCACTTTCAGGAAGCACACTGGGATGCAGAGACTGTAAGCTCCCTACTAAGCTTGAAAAGGTTGTCCACGGCCAGTCAACATCAGGTAGTTGGATCCTATATGCTGCTGCAGCCACAGCAGCGCTCCACTGGCAGCCCTCAAGCACATGCTCACTTCTGCATGGTTGTGTTCATCTGTAAAGGTACTTCAGCTCCCCAGCACCTTGGTGCTTCGGAATGTCTGCTCTGCAGGCTTTTCTTCTCATGCTAAAGCTAATCTGTGAGGCACCTCCTGCCACAGATCTTGAAGAACGACACTCAAGTGTCCTTCCCTAGTATTCTGTGCAATCTGCACTGCAGCATCTCCCTGCTCCCACCTTCCCAGCAGCTGCCCCTTCCTTTGGCCTTCATTCACAAAGCACAAAGCCTCCAGTTACTTCTGAAATAAAGAAGGTTGCAGGGAAAGGCTAGGAGCCCAAGAGATGTCAGGAGCTGATCAACCACTTTGTCCTTACTCCTATCTGACTTCTGTTATAGTAATGTCAGGAGACATCCAGAGCCTCCCAGAATTATGAAGCCCTGCAAAGCATGCAGGTTTTTGCACTCATCCCTCTGGCACAGCTTTAACTCTTAGCCAATCTGACAACATTGCTCCAACACTGTGCGCTGCTTCGAAGCTCCTCTTTTTGCATATCAGTGGTCCCTGTGAGAATGTAAAGGCTGGCTATGAAGCCCACAAACAAACATACCAAAGCAAAGGAAAGGGCACTGCTCTTCAAAATATCAGATTTCACGCCTACAGGGCCAATGGGGGACTGAGGCTTCTTACAGAAGTGCAAGCACAAGGTGACTCCATCACAAGGAAGGCTCATCAGATCAAGAGATCTTCAACATAAAACATATGAGATCATTCAATTTTACAGGACACTGCTGGGTTTTGCTGGGCAAGGACGGGGAGAGGAGATTTCCCAGTGCCATACTGAGGTGCAATTTGGCTTGCAGTGCTCCCTTTGGTGGCACAGCCCTGGAGCTCCCATGCTAATTAAAGATCCCTTTCCACTTCGGCAGCTTTGCACATAAAGACACGCTTGGCATTGTGTGTGTGTGAACTCAATGGGAAGGGGAGCTGGAACCCAGCCATGCTGAGAACAGAGTGCTGCCTACCAGGAGAGCCCCATCAATAATTGAGATGTCAGAGGCACAAGGAGGTGTGTGAATAAGAGCTGTCAAAAGGAGTAATTGGGATGTGTGTGGATACAGTGATGGATAGGCTCACTCACCACCAGACACAACTGCAACACACCCAAAGAGAAGAGGAGCAGGACACTGAAATTCAAAGGGGTTGAAGCAGGACACTGTTGCCTTCATGGAGGGAAGTGTTGCAACTAAGGTACCAAGGAGGTGTGAGCACACTATCCTGAGGCTGGTCAAGAAAGCATGAGAATATATTCACTGCACATAGCTGATCCTTGGTAATGTTGGGTGGCACATAATGCAGGATGGAGATGCACGTAATGCCACCTCCTTGAAGAAAGTAATCTCCAGCCCACAGCAGTCACTGGGCATTGAGGGCTCTGTGCACATGAACACTTACTTGTACAGTGGCTCCACACTCTGGGTTATAATATCCTCCCACTCTCTACTCCTCAATCCTGAAATCCAGCACAGGATGCAGCTGGCTGACAGTAGGATGCTCATTGCTCCTCCTTGTTCTTCCATTCATCAGACAACAACATACTTCATCTGCATCCAATGCTTCCCATATGCCCCTCCAACAGTGGTGAGCAGACATCAAACAAATGTATAGAGGAAGTGTATATAGGTGGACACCAGCAGATGGGCTCAGGGCAGCTGCCATTCAGGTAGACAGGCCATGGTGCGAAGTGTTGGCAAAGCTGCCTATGTTTGAGGTTTTCTCCACTAAGACTAGAAAGAGGCTTTTCTGAGGAGGGGAGCAGTGCTTAATGCTGTCATGGATCTTGAGGCTTGCTAGGACTTCAGTGCAGCCAGCAGTCATCCTCATTTCAGAGCAAGTTTTAGACCTGCAGCAATTAGGGGCCCAGTCACGCGATTAAGCCTGGTAGCTCCAACAAGGAGAAAGGACGAGGAGCAGCCTTCTGGCTGCTGAAGTGCTGTCAGGACCTATATTGACTTGACTGGGCAAATTCTTCATGCCCTCTTGAGTAAATGGTTTTGGCTTGGCTCCTCCTGTCCCCAGCCTGTGCTCCAAGCTGCAAACCCCTATCATTAGATGAAAGGTTTTCTCTACGCATGCACTGCATGACAGAGGCATTATCGGTTCAGCAGCGTAACCCGGTCACAGATTTCAGACGTCCCAGCTCTGGGGCAACGTAAGGCCATGCTTCGGCCAGCCTAGGCTACAACTGTTCAAGGTAATTCCACTGATGTAGTAAGGTATTCAAGCAGAAAGAGTTCACCCAGGGCAAAGACGAGAAGCAGAATACAACCCTCCAAGAGAAAACCAGGGAACTGGAGCTAAAGATTACACTGAAAACAATCTCCTGAAAGGCAGAGAGAGTTTTCTACCCTTGGCACTCATTCAATTTAACCCCATTTGTGTGGAAGCCCAGAAAGACAGGTATCAGCTCCCTCTCAGAATAAAGGCTCCCCTCCAGCAAGCTCTAGAAAGCTTTTTAAGAATAAACTTAGTCATGAAGCAGGTTTTTATGCGCTGCCCAAACTTTGGTTTTCACCCGAAAAGAGAAAAAAGTAAAAAGGACAAAAAAGAAAAAAAGCCCTGAAGTCCTGACACTCACTTCTAAAACCACAAAAAAACGGAGCCATACTCCAGTAACGTAATCACAGAGCTTTCTGGCACCTTGTCCCTTAAAAATACATCCCTCTGCCTCCACGCAGGCCATCAAACTCAATCTCGTTCACAATGGATTTCCCAACTCCTGCACGCTGGAAGGACGGCAGCGGTGCTGGCTGTGCCGGCTGGACAAGCCCTTACAGAAGCACAGGCTGCAAACCTCACAGCTGTGTTTTCACTTAAAGAAGCTGCTCTTGAGACCCAAGCATTTCTCCTTCCACAAGCTTTTCTATTTGTGCTGCAGTCTGAAATTACTGGAGAAAGACCCTGGGTAGAAGCTGAAGAACATGGAGTAAGGATGGGATGAGAATAAATAGGGTGAGACCAAAAGTCCTGCAGTGGACAAAGAGAAAAGACAAGGAAACTTGCTACCAGCCCAACTAATTACCTCTCACATTGGGTTAGGGTGGTCCTTCCCTTTTGACAGTGAATGCTTGGCCAATCTCAGCACCTGGTTATGTGATTGCTGCTTCTACTGTTTGGAAGTGCTTAACTAGTTCCATCTCACGCACTGCCTTTTCAGTGAGACCCCTTCTCCCCCATGCATACTTTCCAGGTGAAGGTTTACATTCTCTAGGAGGCTCCTGAAGCCATCTCTGTTGCCCTGTGTCCTCAAGCATGACCAATCCTCAGGAGACAAACAAAAGCAGAAAGGTGAAATGAGCTGTTCCCTAAGCCTGCTCCTTAGGGAAAGGGTGCTTGGAAAGGAATGCAACTGGCAGCTGCTCTTCCACCCTCTTTCTACCCTCTTCCTGCCTCGCTCACCACTCCTGAAACACCTTGACCCCCAAACTGAAATACAGGGCAGGCACAGGAAGGAATCAGCAAGGAACACGCTGGAAACCCAGGGTGCTTCACAGCCAGCCAGCTCACACACCCTGGAGTTCCTGGGTGTGAGATGACAGTGTTGTGTTTGACACAAACTCACTGCCAGCCTTGGCCTCGTTCACAGCACAGAACAACAGCCAAGTGTAAACCAGCACCAGAGCAAAGGGTGATTTCTTTCTCTAGGGGTAAGACATCCTCTCCATTCCTGCTTTACTTTGCAGTTTTGAGATCTTCTGTGCAGAAGGGTTCTCTGTTACTTGCAGTACAAACCATCACTCATTCTGCTATCATTCTGTGTGTCTCCCAAATGTCTCTTCTCTCTCAAGATGTTACCCAGCAAACTACCTCTGTTAACAGACTACAAGATCTGTACATGTGGCTGAAAGACAACGTCACTTTGAAACACAGGGTCTGGAAAGTCAGCACAATTCCCCCCACACCCCCACCATAAACCATTCTCCAAGGCCAGAGGCTTCCAGCCTGGGACTCAAAGCCATAATGAGCTATTACTAAATTATCCCACAGGCTGCAGCAGGTCTTGCTCTCCAAACATCTCCTCTGGGATACAGTGAGGACCCTGGGGGTTTCCCATCATGGAAGTGAAGTCACCAATGCATTTTCCCTAGTACATATGACGGCTGCTCTGTTGTCATCTAGCAGCTCTCAAAACCTCTGCCTGGTGGTCAGGCAGTGCAGCAAAACCAGACAGAAGTGTGGCTGGATCTTTTGCACAGACACACAGATGCTGTCATCAAAATGGCAAGCTGGCATCATACCCTTGGCTTTCACTTCCCAGCTGCAAGAGCCTTTCCGGAAAGATGGGGAAGGAGACAACTTTCACCACTTGGCACAAAAACACAAACTGCAAATGGGTTTATTTTTAAGCCTTCACACTTTGCCTGCACCAGAGGTTTCGAATGCAATCCACAATGAAAGGGATCCAGATTCATTTAGAAAGAAGAGCTCAATACTTCTGCTCACTTTACAAACTGGATGAGCTCATTCTCTTAGCTGCCTGATTAGGAAACCACAGGACTAAAATACAGATGACACAACGGCAAAGGGCTTGTGTCGGTGGATTAAAAATACCTTCTTCAAGAAGATAACAAATTGCAACATCACTCTGCGTGCTCAAGACCACTAGGGAACTGCCAGTGAAAAGTGTTTTTATTTTCAAGACAACTATCCATTTTAAAATAAAAGCAAAACAACCCCAAGGAAATGCCACATGTAAAGCTGTGACACTAACAAGGCACGTGCCAAATTTCACTGCTTGGCCGTGTTCTGTTACTTGGAGCCTGTCTCCCAGCCCCTCTTCTAAACCCTCCCAGCTCTTGTGCTTCTTCCAGCCCTGCCACTGCTCTGACAGAAGACAATTCCACTGGTTCCATCCTGTGGAATAACCAAGCCTTCATGAGCTGGGCTTTATCAGCCTCAAGAGAGGCAAAAGGCCTTGGGCTACAGACAATTCTTGCGTTTTGAAGATTGATGATGACCACAGGCTTTACAGGATGCAAGGGAGCAGTTAGTTTCTGACCAGTCCCAATGGCCTGTTCTTCACCTGGCAGATAGGGAAATTCACTTGGAAAAGCAAGCATTTGGGAGAAGAGGATGATCAAGATTCTAGTAAGAGTCTAGACTGCAATTAGGAATTTGAAACAACCGCCAAGACTCCTGGGGAAGCAGAACTGACCCTTCTCAAAGCAACTAGGGTTGCCAGCAGGTGAAGTTTCCCTGTCTAAGAAGTTATTGATGGCTGGAGGGCAGCACTGAGACATTATGGACCTTAGCAGAGAGTTAAAATTCCGTAGGAGACACCAGAGGCCAACAGCCAGAAGCACAGGGAGCAGCACAGGGACCTGTAATTGGTGTGAACAGGAAGAGGCAAGACAAGGGTCTGCTGCATGAGCAGAGAGATGGGGAGAAACAGCCACTGACACTACACTGCCAAAGCCCATGGACACCAACAGCTGGTGAAGAGCCTGAAGAAGGGAAGCACGACATCAGCAGCATCTGCCACTAACATCTAGAAATGCCACAGACCCTGAGTCTCATAATCTCCATCTCGTCTGAAAGCTCTCTGTCCAACAGGGGTTGGCAGAACAGCACATATGCCCATTGCTCTGAAAATCCTGGAGCAAACAGACCAACCAAGTTAAAGCAAGTATGGAAAAAAAGGGCAGTATTTTATTTCTCACTATTAACAAGGAGGGAAACTTGAAGTGTACAACTGACATGAAATTTCCTCTAAGCTGGCAAGTGTCAGCAGTCAAACAGAGCAGCGCTTCTGTGCGGTCACAGCACCTGCAGCCTCTTGGGTGGTCACACCCAGGACCTGGAGGGAATCTGCAGGACCAACATCAGCTATTTTATGGGTTGGGCAGTATGGAAGTCCATATATATACTACCATGATCTGACGAAGAAAAGCAAAGCCTGATCAGAAAGGGATCCCCAAGGCATTTCTGTTGCAGAACAATACCTGAGAGCCTGAAAGACTTAAGAAAAACCATTTGTGTGTTCCATGTTTGCTTCAGATGAAAAGTGACACAACCAAGTGGAAACACTCTCTACACTCACTGCCTGGTATGACATCATTAGAGGGTACTAGGGGTAACAGCTCACTATTCCTTGCTGCTGTTTATTTCAGACACCTGACAGGTGTCAACTTACTGACCCTAGGTTTATGCAGCCTGAAATTTAGCTTCACACTTGGCACTGCTATTTTGCAAGAGCCCATGGTCAGTAGAGAACAGCACTGCAGAAGTCAGCAGCTCCCAAGGAGAGGCCTGATCCTGCCACTGACTGATGCCCAGCTCTGCTAAGGAACCCAGCACCATGAGGGAAACACTGCATGGCTTGCAGGCCATTTCTTTAATGGAAAACAGAACAAGACCAGTAATGGTGTTTCATGTGATGAAAAGAAAGGGCCCTTTACAAAGCACCAATAATTTCTGAGAGCTACTCCAAGCTTGTGAAAGAGCACAAGGCAGTGGTTAGCTGAAGAAGGCTGGGATACCATCCTGTCTTCAAATGCTTCAAGTCACAGGGAAAGGCAAGGTAAGGGCTGTAGATGCAGATGTGTCTGTGCATCTGGCAGGAAGAAAAATGGTTTGGTGTCTTTTATTACACCTGATATAGCACAGCTTTCCCCCCCCACCCTCAAGAGCCCAGGAGGATGCTGATACACATTTTACAAATCAGGCTATTTTGTGTCTCCCCTATGATTATTTTGTGTCTTCCTGTAATGCACCCAGTCTTTGTCATTGCTGCTGGGAGGATACAGGGAGCTGAGGGCAGATCAAACACAGCAAATCCTATTTTCTTAAGTTTGTTAATGCTAACTGCTTCCCCTGCTAAGCCACTAATGGAGCTGTAAGAACCCAGGAGCACAGATTAATTCACCGCCCAGGTACTGCCTCATGCCTGGAGGGATTTCCGTGGAGTTGCACTGGAAGACAGATGAAAGCTTGTAATACCCTCCACACTAGAGATAAGCCCATTAGAATATCAACAGCCCCTGTGTCGACATGGTAAGAGCTCTGCCAGGTAACAAGAGAGATCACAACAGTGTTTCTAGGTTCAGCTATATCTGCATGTCAGTAAACTGGAGCTGGGACTATGAAGAACACCCTGATGATGACTATGCAGAACACTATGATGATGACTATGCACCCCAGTGATCTCAGTTTGTCAGCCACACCATTCTCTCCTATCCTTTGGGGTGCTGCTGTGAAATACCCAGTAGTGATGAAGTCCAGTTCTAGCACTGCTGACTCAAGCTTTGCTCCTTCTCTGGGGACGACGTGGACTCTCTCACAGCTTGCTACAAGCTGCCAGGACTGCAAGACAGCACTGCTGTGCCCTTGGCCAAACCTTCTCCCTTCAACACTTTCAGCAGTGCAGGATACTGCCACACATACTCATCCCACTGCCTTCTACAAAGCATCTTCTCTGTACACTGCCTGCCATAAAATGTCACCCAGCATCCTCCCATAGCAGTGCCAGCACACTCCTCTCTGGGCAGAAGCAGGCTATATGCCATGACCTCCTCTCTCTTACTTAACTGATCTCATGGCACCTAAGCATGGTTGCTCAGTGCACAAGTAGGAGATCCAAAGCTTTCCAAGAACATCCCTGCCCGTTCCCATGGACAACCAGGAGCTGCTGCTGTTAGCACAACCACCGGGCTCCCTCGGGAAGGGGCTGGCTGTGGCTCAGTTGAATTCCTCTGGCAGCGACCTGCTCTTGCTCACACTTTCCTAGGGACTTCACAGGTCTGCTGTCACAGGGAAAAAAGGAAGCAGGAGTGGATGGGTGCCAGGTGACTTGTCCCAGCAAACTGAGTCAGCTGGCAGCAGGATGGGCACCCTACCCACCAGCTAACCCATGGCCAGCCATCTTCCTCTGGCTCTGACCTGGCTGTGCTTCAGTGGGGAAGTGATTTCTACATGTAGACACTTCAGAAAGGGCTCTGGCAAGGCTCACACTGAGAATGTGTGGTGCAAAATGTATTTTTGTAAGGCCAAGTTGATGTCAGAGCCCATAACACTGCTGTTGATCCCCAGGGGGTAGGACCAGTGATCGTTTTCCAGCATTACTGCGCAGCAGGCTGTTTATAAGCCTCTATTCCGCACTGTTATTTAACATATGTGAGGGGCTTGACATGGTTTACGTTCGGTAGTTGTGGTTTCCAAGCAGTATTGCATTTCTTCAGGATGAAGATGCATAACATTTTAGAACTATTTTTAAAACCAGTCACAAATCTGCAATCTTTTACGTCATTCCTCCTCCCTCCGATCAAGCCCAGACCGTAACACGCGGTCACAGACCGGCAGCAAGCTTCACCTGCGAGAACTCAGCCGCGAGAAATTCCTGTGTACCTGTACACACACACACACAGAGGGAAACTCAAGGCTGTAATTCAGTTAAATTGGTACAAGCTATGATTAAGGTTTCCAAGACATCCGGGATGTAGGTCAGTGTTTAAAGTTGTGGGTACCAGCATGCCATATATGGAGAAGGAGAATCTAAGGGCTGAACCAAAGCATGAGGTACTTAATTAAAAATCTGCCTCAGCAAGTGTAAGGAAATTAAAAGGTTTCCTGCCCCTGGGAGTTCCACATACTAGTAACCTAACCATGTATCATCCTAAAAAACTCATCACTGCCTTCCCTTGCCAGGCCTGACCCTATCCACTCCTAGAAGCAAGTCACAACACAACTGAATCTCCAGTTCCTGCTTTTAACATACCCCTCCACACGGCAGAGTCACCTGGCACAGGGAAGTCTCAGAAAAAACCTGTAGAAACCACCCTTAAAGGACAGTCTGAAAAGCAGAGCTCCCTGGAAATGCCTGCCTTCCGCACAGCATGGCAGCTCTTATAGAGGTCTCTAGTTTTAGCGGTAGGTTTGCATAAATCAGACTTTCCAGTTTCCCAGTTTGATGGACTTGAGCTTTTGCTAGGTTAATTTTGTCCATTCAGTCCTGGAACTGGAGTTGTCCATACCAAAGCTGTAAGTTTTAAAGGCAGAAACCAACGCTATATTTTACAGAGACAGTCCAGTTCTTAACATTAGCTATTTATTCCAACAATATTAAAAGGAGACACACTGCTTTCTCAGTCATTTTTCCATTCGTAGTATTTTGCTGGTTTTGTTTTTAAAACCCATGAGCCTAATCCTTAATTTCTCTATGGAAAAGCTGGAAGAAAATAGATCACAGGAACAAAGGATTAGCCTTCTAGAACATCCACTGCGCTCGCTCGTACTTTGCAGGGGTTGCAGGGTTTATGGTCAAGATGATGGTTTTAAAACACACTCTGAAAGTAAATAAACAAATAAAACTATCTGCAGGCACCAGTATTACCTTGTGAAGGAGACCCAGACAAGGCACAGGAGGATAGAAAGAAGCCAGTAAATTCTGAGGGTGTAGAACAGGAGAGGGGATTAAGCCTGGTGATTAAATTAGGTGACGCATGAATACATTCCAATACGCAACATCACTCAAGCACTGGACAAAACATATGGCAACAATGGAAAGCACTGCCCACGAGGTCACCTTTAATATGATTAGCCATGGACGCCTGAAAGGAGATCTCCCAAGTACCAGCGTGCTAACCCTCCTTTGTGCAGGGTGGAGAAGCACCCTCTGAAAGCCTTTGAGGCTCCCCGAGCCCCGCACAAATGGCGGCTGTGTGTTAAGGGATGTGCCCAAGTCCATTGAAAGCAGGACACACAAAAAGTGAGCCTCAGGGCTGAGAGTGGCTTTTGTTCCCTGCTCGCGGGACACCGGCGGGAGCCATCCCCAGGGTGTCCTGCCTGACAGCTGGGTCGCCCCACAGGCTCTCCTGCTCTGCTTGGACTTTTCAACTCTGCTGGCCCACATTCACCGGCACGGCTCACCCCTTTGAAGGGGGAGAAAGCGCCTCATCCATCACTGACATGAAGGGAGTTAATTCACTTCTTTACAACTGGAAAGGCTTTTGCTGTGAGCAGGAGGGAGTGCAGGAAGAGTAATGAAATCCAAAAGGGAGCCAAATGATGCTTTCCTCTGCAAGACGCCAGCACTGGCAGTGCTCGCTGCTGGCACAGCCAGTGGTGGGTGAAAGGAGACTCTTTTGTGGTATGCCATTAGCTACTTCCAAGGCCTCAGTTCATGTTTACCACAGCCACTGTGTTACTTCACTTGGTATTTTTTTCCAGTCCAGTTGATTGTACTGCAGAACTGACCAAGTCCCTTTGGAAGCCTTGCTCACAGAAAACAGAAACAAATTGCTTTCTGAAAGGACTATATATTTTTTTTTCTTCCCCAAACAAAACCTCACTCTGCTTTCCATAAACCCAGCCTAAGGCTGAAATCCCCACTCAAAGCTGAAGAGCAAAAGTCCCTGCTAGGTATCGCCCACTCTGGTTATTGCCCAGTCATGCCACCTGCCCCTGGCATGGCAGTGATGTCCCTGGTCACTGGAGCACTGAGCTATGCTGCCCTTGCTGCTCTACAGTGGCATTTCTCTGCAGCACACAGACTATGGCACGTTGAGTAAAATCCTGTTAAAACAGCAGCCAGCAGGCTGTTGTATCAGCTGTAATGGGAAAAACCACTCTATTTAAAATAATCTTCAGTGAGCCACCTTGCATGACTTCTTTGCTGTAATCAGGTGAGCCCTTCAGACTGCTGAACTCTACCCCAGAGGACCTTGGCACACTCAGCTGAGCAACTTGCAACGATTCTGCAGGCCTTTAGTACTTCAGATTCCAGGCAATGACTAATCATGGACATGTGAGGGACAAGCCCAACGGCAAACTTCATCCACACACTTTTTTTAATCCACAGCTGGGTGGATTAAAGTCATGGAGACAGCCCCAGGAGGAACTAACTCTGGTCACACAGGTCCCAGCAGGTACAAAGGCTCAGTGACAAAGCAATAACAAACATGGCAGGGGACCGCTACCAGCTGAGCTCCTGCTATTGCCAGGAAAAGGAAGGGATCACCTCCTAAAGCCCTTCTCAACTTTACATTCCCAGCTCACGCCCCGACACAGCACTGCCACAGCAGACATTTGGCAAGCTGTGAAATGACCACCCTCTTGTACTGAAGTGTCACTTCAGAGCCTTTTAACAGATCTCATAGACTTTTATGGGCTCTGTCAAGACTGAAGATCAAGGCAGTGTCCAATGTGACAAGGTGAACCAGGCAGCTGCATGTTGGTTCTGAAATAATTTGGGGCAGAAGCTCCATGAAGGAGGGTAAGATTTCTTTATTTTAGACAAAAGCCCCACCCCAACCCTCCCCAAACACAACTCCTTCAAAATGAAAATTAATAAGAGTTGGGAGAACTCCCTGTGGTGGGACCAATTTCTTGTCTGTTTAAATTCTTTTCAGCAAGTCTTCCTCCTTGGAATCGTATTTGGTACCTATGATACCATTATTGCAAAGGCTACTTGTAGAAGAGAACTGATTTCAAGGCACCTGTAGAAATGCTCGAGGATTTGTAAAGAGAAGACCACACTGTTTCAAGGATGTTTCTCTTCTTAAAAAGCTGTTTGACACAAGCACCCCTTGGGCACCATGTTATGGATCCATCAACATTCCTACCTAAACATGAGAAACCAGAAGCTTCTCAGCTCATTTAACTATCTATATCATAGTATCAGTCAGGGTTGGAAGGGACCACAAGGATCATCTAGTTCCAATCCCCCTGCCATAAGCAGGGACACCCCACACTAGATCAGGCTGGCCAGAGCCTCATCCAGCCTGGTCTTAAACACCTCCAGGGACGGGGCCTCAACTACCTCCCTGGACAACCCATTCCAGGGCTTCACCACTCTCACGGTGAAGAACTTCCTCCTCATGTCCAGCCTGAATCTCCACACCTCCAGGTTCATTCCATTCCCCCTAGTCCTACCGCTACCTGAATATGTTGTCTCTACCTCTATATGTTGTCTCTACCTCTATATGTTGTCCACTGGCTTATTAAAAGGATAGAAAAGTGAAGAGCAAGGCAATACAAGCACAGCATTGAAGACTACAAACTACTGTATTGAAGACTGCAAACTCCTGCTTTCAGTAATGTTTGAAAATAATAAAAAACAGAGCTGAAGTGAAAATTCAAAACCTCAAAGCAATTTCAACCATACATACATGAGAAAGGAAAAGTTTATACATGATGCAACAGAAAAAATGACTCACTTTTCCAAATGCCAAAGCCTGTTTTTGTTCACTCTGTCTTCTATACCTATTAAACTCATCACTGACAGAGAAATCATCTCATGAACTTTTAGCTATTTAAGCATTTTATTTCCTAGTATTGTGGGTCAGCTTCTACTCTAACATGCTAATCAGAAGTAATGTGCTCGCTGGATCAGTGTGATTTCTTCTCAGAGAAACAAGGAGAGTCTTGAGATTAAAACAGAGACCTTGAAATTGAGGTGAAACTGCAGCCTTAAAGCTAATACAAAACCTCCTGTTGATTCATGGGACTGAGAATTTCGCAGTTGGAGGGCTGATCCCAGCATTGCCATGAGACACCCAATAAGCTACAGCTCTGCAGTCCCCCAAGGTCAGCAGGATCAGTGGGTTCAAACCGATGACACAAGCGGCTCACTGCAATTGTCAAGGAAGGCACAAATTAAATTGTGCTGCTTTCAAGCTAGACTGGTTCTTAAAAAAACACCCCACACAAACCAAACAAACCCAACACACAAAACCAAATGACTGCCGGCTTAGTTTGTATTTATGTGTCAGTAACAAGTTTTTCAAGTGCAGTCAAAGGAATTGCTACAAAAACCCTTCACAGTGATTTCTCATGGCTGGTCTCTTCCAGATGTCTCAAAGCACTATGGTCCAGCAGACTCTTGAGGCTGCTTTGTCACTGCCTCTTGCTTACTTTTCAAGTGACCATCACAGACAGGCGATGGACTGTCACCACCTTGCTGGGTAATTAATCAGCACTAGTTCAATGTATCTGGTTCCAGCCTAGATCCAAAGTGGAGAAGGTGTTCCCTTCAGAGAGCAAAGCTGGACAGTCCTGTCAGGCTTCAAGGTGCTGAGAATGCAACACCCTGTGAAGGTGGTTTTGGAGAGAGAGAGGTTATTTGTGCCTCAAGATGCAAGCAGGAAGCAAGAGGGAATCAGAGTCTCCCACAAAAGAATACATCACTGCACAAAGACAAAAGACACTCAGGGAGGAGGTATTTCTCAAATCTCAAGTATGGAAAAACCTCAGAAACAAGTACAAGGTGGACCAACCACCTTATCTGAGATGCTGTGCTTCATGCTCCCATGTTATGCAATTAGACATTCAGGGGAAATCTACATCCTGAATCATGCCTGTATGCCTGAACAACTTCCTTATTACCATATGAACATGGAGAGGAGGGCAAGATAAACAGTCTAGACTACTAAAGACAGATTAAAAGTCACTTACTTTCGAAATAAAACCAAGAGGTTGCTCAACAAAATGTACTCCCTATGAGTCACTGCAGATGTTAGCAGGGCATGTAATTTCAGGAGATGTGGCCATGGACTTGGAATGTTTAAAGAAAAACCCGGAAGTGGACTTCAGCAGGCACTCAGAGGGGGCAAGACCAGCTTCATCCTTAGCTCAGCTGCCGGGATCTTGGCTAGCAGGTGCTTTCTGACCTTCTTTGTGCTTCACTATCCACACACTATGGATAAGAAAACACAAAACTTCCCAGGACTCAGAAGGAGTGATCATACCCAGAGAGATCTGATAAAATGAGTTGTGGTCATGGGAAGTAAGATTTTTTCCCCCCTCTCACTTTTGAATTGAAATGAGAAATCACAAAACTGCAATGTCTGAATCTTTCATCTCCTTCCAAATGTTGTCTTTTGTCATTATACAATTACCCTTTCTTCCATTTACTGTTAGGTGAAACAGAACTGGCTCTGACAAGGAGCTGCTACATCTTCACCTATGGCAGACTGATCACATTTGAAGTTACATCACTCAACACCCTGTGACTCCATCTGAAGAGAATGATTGATTGGCCATGCAGTCAGCTATAATTAAAACCTGAAAAAAACCCTTGTCAAGTCTCTGTTCAAATATGTGATAAACGGAATCTGAAACAACAGGAGACTTTCTTATGATGTCTGTGCATCGCTGGGGAAAAAAACTCACCACTGACTGGAGGGCAAGAGTCACAGCAAAGATTTCCCCAGTGGAAAATGTAGAAATCAAAATTTCCTCCCAGCACTCACCCCAGATGCATCTCTGTACAAGCACATGGTTTCCTGGGTTTTGTCTGTCTTGCTATCAGAGAAATTGAAGAAGCAGTTTGTTTCTGCTTCACTGAGAAACGTTTTTTCTTACCTGTACCTCTTTTAATATAACCAGCAGAAGCCACTACTCTCCCTACCAACCTCAAAAATAGCAGTGAACTTGCTCAGCTGGATGAAGCACTGAATTCTCCATTCACCTTAGCTATCAACTTCACATTTGGGACACCTTCCATCACAGTAAGCCAGCAATTGCCACAGATGCCCTCTCTTTCCCATAGAGATGTTATCTGCCACTGTCTGAAGTCTCAAGTGACCCCAGGCTGCCTATCACACAAGCATGGGCAAGATCCACCTGTGCCCAGCTAGTCCAGAAAACTAAGAGATGTGGAATTCACATGTGAATTGGAGCACCTGCAAACACCTTCAACCCAATCTGCAGGTCAGCACAGGAAGAATTCCAGCTCATCCTGCTTCTGCAACAGCTGATTACAAACTGGATTCAATTGATAAAAGCAGCCAAGCAATTTGGAAGGTATGATGAAGCACTGTCTCTTGCAACTCTTTCCCATGCAAGCAAGAGGTATTTCCACGGGACAGCAGCACACTGGCTAGGTCCTGGCACAGTAGGCAAAGCCTGAGACCTGAAAAGACTGGGGAGAGAGACCATTTGTGAAACACATTGATAGCTTCTGCATTGCAGAGACATGCTGGCCTCAGTTCAGCCCTCCATGCTGATGTGGCTTGTTTCTCTGCTTTGCATTGTGAGAAGTACCTACTGGGGAACTGGGGTAAGAAAACTTGACCTTAACTGAGCCAGCAATAAACTGCAGAAACAAAAAAGCACCAATTCTTATTCAATAGCTATCTGTAATAAATGTGAGAGGAAGAGAACAGCCAGTGTTGGCCTGGCTCTGGATTTGGCCTGGGAACCAGAAAAAGGCTGTCCTGCAAGCTCTGCCACTGACTCACTCTGTGAGCTCAAACAGAGGTTTCACCTCTTCACACCATTCCCTTTGCATGGAAGGATGGAGCTCTGATACTCACTCTCAGGATGGCAGACGAGACAAGTCACTGCTGTGTCAAACAGCACCTCAAAGCTAAAGAGCAAGACCTTTTTCTTTGAGGAGCTTCTGAGCTTGCAGGTCTAAGGTAGATTTAATAAAACTCAAGAGTTCAGCTGTGTTTGTTTAGAAGAAAAACACTTGTACATGACTAGAGAACTTGAATATCTGAGTTGGTGGCTGGAATACTGACTCCAGGAAGAATAAAGTCATAACCCATTCTTGCATTACTGATGGTAAATTAATGCCAGAGCACCACTGTGTGGGGAGCTCCTTCCCGGCTGTGTTTGCCCAAGCATCTGGCTGCGGTGGCTCCCAGCATGATGCTCTACAGCCGAGTCGTGTGCTCCAGCGTCCAACTCTCCCCTCCTGTCGGAGCCAGCTCGACCACTTCACCACCTGCTCCTGCTGGGACACAGCTGCTCAGCTCTAAAAGAACAACTGGGGAACGGCAGGACATGTGCGACAACATCAATCCTACTCACACCCCTGGGAGGGCTTCATTAAAATCCCAGGGCAAAAGATTGGATTTGGAGGGCTTTCCACCCAAAATCCTAATTTAATCAAAATATTTTAGAACCTACTGGCATTGCAAACATCTCCAAGCAAGCAGAAAGACGCTCAGCCAAATAGATCCCTTCTGTATCCTGCAACATCTCCTTCCTGAGTGCATCCTCTGTATGTGAACAAAGTGCCTGACCTGAGCCATTGGCTGCTCCTGATGGCAACGCTGACATTTCCTATTTGCCTGCAAAGTAGCACGTTCCCCCGTGCTACTGTAGGAAAGACATTTGAAAATTATTCCTACTTTGCTAGTGCACCTTTGCAAGTGCCTTTTGATTACCTCTGCAGGGAAGAGCAGCATGCCCCAGCAGAAAGCTGTGGCTGTAGATGCTCATTTTGCTGTATTAACTGGGGCTATGCAAAGGCATAAAATCCCCAAAGGAAATTAATCTCCAAATACATCCAACATCCCCCCAGCTGCCTTATGTATCACACAGTATAAGCAACTGTCCATAATGATAGCATAGCACCTGCTGTCCCCATTCTGGGTATCAGTGATGTCTCTTTAACCAGACATCAAAGAGAAGGAGCAGACAATGGTGGAATTGTGATAGGAAGTGAATAGTGAAAGCTTCTTGTCAGTCTGCACTCCCATTTATCTTACAGCAGCATGTGCACAGCCCACCCTGCTTCTGCACTGCTGCTGTAAAGGATTCTTTAGGGAGCTATCATGGCAGTTTTGAGGACTTTATAATGAGCCTTTTGGATTTTCTTTTGAGCCAAAGCAGGTACAAACCTCAACCTAGCCTGAAGGAACCAAATCTGAGAGGAATTTGGTACCAATGTCACATCCCAGGTGATGATCGCCAGGAGTCTCATTGAGAGCAGACAAAACCAAAGCAGCGCTCCCCAGGGAGATGCCACCAAGTGCCAGGGACTGGAGCAGAGCCATGCACTCCTCCCCAGAAAGATGTATACACTAAGAGTGTGCAGGGTAGCCCATACAGCAGCTAGGAAATCCAGCATCACACCAAGGAGTACTCAAGCCAGGATGGCCTTTCTGCCAACAGCACCTCAAGACAAATTCAGGTCATGCTATCACGGAAAGCATAGGCACAACCAGTTAACTGAGGTCTACACAATACTATAGCCCTTTGCTGTCCCATCTAAATGGTTCCTCCAACCCAAAGTGCCTTCCATTCATATATTAATCTATTGTCTTTTGCACACAATTACTGTTTAACCGGGGATAGAAACATTTATCACTTCCATGTAGCAAAACAGAAAAGAGCTGAATACTTGCTATACAGATAAGAGGCAGGAAATGTGACAAAACAATTTCCCATAATTATTTCCAGCAGTCATTCATATTGGAAAAATTTAATGGTGACAGTAATTAATCTGTGGCTCTTGAGATTTCCAATTAAATAGCATTAGCAAGAGCAACTGTCTAAAAATACGTGCTTCTGTCCTAGCCCATTAGCCACAACTAAATGTGAAATTTCCCAACATACAGTGTCACATCCTGCACATACAGTGTCCTTTTTCCTCTTTGTTTTCCATTTGTCAATGGCTTGAGTCAACATCTCAAAGCTGTTTGCACCACGTAGGCAGAGTGAGTTTTGAGAGCTTCAAAAACTACACCGAGCTGGTTAGTATAGCCAGTAAGTCATACACCTGGGTGGTTTGGAGTGGCTGTTCTGCACACATTCTTGTGTCTGGGGCCTTTGTGCTTGTTTCCTTACATTTCACAGCATCACAGTATGCTAGAGGTTGGAAGGGACCTTAACAGATTATCCAGTCCAAGCTCCCTGCCAATGCAGGATCACTTAGGGTAGTCTGCACAGGACAGGTGGGTTTGGAAAGTCTCCAGAGAAGGAGACTCCACAACCTCTCTGGCAGCCTGATCCAGTGCTCCATCACTCTCACTGTAAAGAAGTTTCTCTTCATGTTGAGGCAAAATCTTCTATGTTCAAGCTTGAACCCATTGTTTCTTGTCTTATTATTATTAGAGATTGGCCATTTCCTGCAGCAGAAATACTGTAACACTTCAGGAGTCCTACCAACCTTAGCTAAAACAGGCTGTTCTCAAAGATCACTTATTTCCTTATCCCCAGATGCCACAGGACAGGACCACAGACAAAGCCTCCAGTTGCTCTCTACAGCTCCCTGAAAGAAGGTTGAAGTCAGGTCGGGGTTGGTCTCTTCTCCCAGGGGACAGGTGGTGGGATGAGGGGAAATGGCCTTGGGTTGCGTCAGGGAAGATTTGGGCTGCACAACAGGAAAAAATTCTTCACTGAGAGTAGTCAGGCATTGGAACAGGCTGCCCAGAGAGGCTATGGAGTCACCATCCCTGGAGCTGTTCAAACATGTGTGGACATGGTGCTTTGTGCCACATGTGTGGACATGGTGCTTTGTGCCATGGTTTGGTGGGTGTGGAGACGATGGATCAACAGTTGGACTTGGTGATCTTGGAGGTCTTTTCCAACTGACAACAATTCTATGACTCAACGATTCTATGTGATACAGAGCTACAACACTACAATTTTTACTATCTCTAAGTTACTCAAAATGATGGACAACCACAGGGGAGAGCAACCCTTGCTCAGATGAGGAGACAAGTGGCACAGCCCACTGGCTGGGAGCAAGCAGAAGCGAGACCATTTCACTATCCATTCAGCCCTTAAAATTTGCATAACATGCTCATCTTTGCCATTTTTGTCCCTTTTTTTCTTTTCCCTTCCCTTTTTTGCACACACCTGCAAAGCTGAATGTGTGCTGTGCAGAAAACAAGGGAGAGAAACCATTCTAGCAAACAATTCAATGCCATTAACTGATCTAAGGCAAACGCACTTCGGGTTGCTCTCAACAAAGAGCTTTGGTCAGTGCCCACGCTTCGAGCAGCCCAGGTATAAGTGTGCTGGCAAAGACACAACAAAAGGCACTGCTCAGCTCACAGACAGTTGTCATAGAGACAGATCAGCATCCCAGGGTATTCTCATTTTAAATATGCACAGAAATTCTTTTTAACCTGTCTTCTTGTAGGAATCTGTCCTCGTAATTCATTTATAAACTGTTGAGGCCAAAAAGAGAATAATTTATCAGCAGGTCTCCTCTAGGCAGGCTGGAGCTAAGAAGCTTTTCTGCAAACTTGATAGTTTTTGTTGAAAGCAAGTTTCTATCTGATTCTCTGGCTAGTGTTTCTAAAAGCTGTGGTTTGGGGAAGTGATCCAGCCTCAAAGTAACCTGGCCAGGAAAAAAAAAGGGGGAAAAAAAAAAAGGGAAAGTTGTGGGTTGTGCTCACTTTGGTTTTTAAACCAGGTCAGATCCCTGCTCCAATTTACAGTGCGAGTGCACCGTGAGCTAGGGGAGGGCAGCACAGGGCTGGCATTTCATGGTTCTGGCAGGAAGGAGGAAGGGGTGGGAGAAGACAATATTGTAAATATCTGAACCTTTTTCCTCAAAGTCACAGTACAAGGTACTTCTTGCCTTTATGTTTAAAAGCTGAGCTCCAAATGAGAAGGAAAAGAAGCACATTAATCTCTATGTGGACAAAGTTTCATAAGCTCCTTAGCCACTGAAGGTGCAAAGACTTTAAAACTTTAAAGCTCAGTGCTCGGCTGCCTTCTGGAGCTAGTAAGCTGGCAAGCAGCACAGGAAACCATATTCTAGGGCAAAAAGCCCCAGAAGGGGCCCATGAGGACAGCAAGATCCCACAAAATGACAAATGTTTGGCTCTGGTTGCAAAGAAAGTCCTTAGACCTAAGTTCCAATGCAGCAGGATTCCCCTACAGACCTCTGCAGCAGCATGAAAGAAATTGGGAGGAAAGAGAGTGGCAGGTATGCTGGCTGTCATGAGGCAAGACTTCAAAATTACACAGCCTCAAAGAGACACCTAAGTAATGACACTCAATCTACAAATCCAAAGCTTTCAAGACCATGTGCTACCACCACAATTTGCCTCAAGGTCTTCTGTGTGACCCAGATATGCAACTCCCAAGTTAAATAAATAAATAACATTCTTCATCTGTTGAGTTACAGAGATTCCTGTGTCTAAAAGTACTGTTAAAAGATGAAGCCATGGGCAAGCAGATGCTGCTCTCACACTAGGTCACTACAATTCAGCAGTGATACTCAAACAGGAAACCTTCCCCTCACCCTGGCACAGCCAGTCTGACACTGCTGCATCTTAGTGGAGCCACCCTATGTCAGGTGCAAGGAGCTCCCTGGCCAACCAGTTATTTTCATTATTACAAAGATATTCCCATGAATGGCTTAATCTGAGAGATGTTCTCAAGTTTTGGGAAGGAATCTTAAATTATACAGAAACTATGGAGAAGATCAATGTAATTCCAAAGAGGAAAGAGATGCAGACAGGGAGACCACCAGCCTGAGACCACCCCAGTTAATGACAAAGCAGGTTGTGAATTTTTTTCCCCCCCCCCCATAATGTTCTTCATACCAACAGGAAACACAAGAGAATGTCACACTGAAAGATGGCAGAGTGGATGGAAGTAAGCAAAAAAACCCAACAAACCCACTCCTAACTGTTAAATCAGGAGTGACCCTGAGGGAGGAGCTCTGAAACATCATGCAATGTATAGGAGAGGGCTCACATCCCTTGGAAAAAAACACCACAGGAGTCATCCATGCCCAGCCACCCCCTCCTTTAAGGCTTGTGGGATGATCATTTCCTTTGCTCATGTATTTATTTGGAATCTGATAATTCATTGCCCCTAGTTTCCTGCTGCAGTTTGTGTTCCATTGTTCAGGATTTACATTACTCAACAGGAAATCAGTGAGAGGTCCAGTGATTAGAAAGGTATGTTTCCCATTTGGATCCACCCTTGTTCACTCACTTGAGTCCACAGCTGCATCCATGGGAACTCAGGGGTGCAAAGGCATCCTCTCCTTCTGTTAAAAGCTACAGATTGCTTTGTCCAGCCATACACCACTGGCCATGTCCACACACCCATCCCTCACATACTGTTTGCACTCAGGCACTACAGTAGCTGCTTCCTCCATGTGCTGGGGAGGGTGCAGTTTATCAAAATACAACTATCAAGGCAGTACTTGAACAGAGGAAGTATGGTGAAAGTGTCCCTTAAACTAAAGTGCACTTCCTTCTCCAAGACCATTACATTTGAACTCTGACACTCTTGCCAGGAGAGAGAGATTCTGCTCCGCATAAAGTGCCACTTGTGAGATAAAACTGAGTTTATCACCTTGGTTAGGAACTAGGCTGAGCAGGAATCAGCCCTCTCTGGTGCCCTTAGCACATGATGCTCCAATATCTTCTCTTTAATGGCTCCTCTAGAACAGCACAGAGCAAACCAAAACACTGCTAATCTTTGATGGAATATTGCTGGAACAGGATGCTTCCCTGGCCAGATCCTCCTACTGAAAATGCTACAGTTGGTTTAAAACATTTTCCCTGAGGTTAGTTTGATAACAGATACTCAACTTGGGCACATAGGGTGACTGCCCTGTGCTACACTGTTAAGTCTCACTTGTGGAATGCAGCTGGTGGCCTTTCTGGGTCGTAGCTCCCAGCCACCATGGACTATTGTTCCAACCCAGACATCCCCAAGGCTTCCCAGCCAGCTCATCAAGAGCAAAGGCTGGATCTTTCTACATTTCTGTAGCATTCAGAGTGTGCTTGGGAACAAAAGCACAGCTTATTACCCATTGTATGAGAAACCTTAGAGGAAAGCTTCTGATACAAAAGAGGTTTAAGAAAACTCTGCATGACTTCAAAGTGAGAGTTTGATTTCCAAAAAATATATTAATATAATTATTTTTTAAAAAAATTACTTCCTTTGAGCCAGAAGGGACCTTGAACAAATGCCCTCGCTCCAGTCTCACTTACATGTGCCTAACCAGGCCTCCAAGGCCTCCTACAAGAGATGTAGGCAGTATATCAGACACTACAATGCCTACACCAGAAAGTTTATCCTGGTGTATGACCCCAATCTCCTCTGCTGAAATTCAAGATACACATGTGTCATCCTGTCCATCTGAGACACGGGTGGAAGCACATTGCCTCTTCTCCACAGCAGCTTTGCCAGACTAAAGCACGTGCTTTGGTGGGGAAGTTCACAGATGACAGACACCCTGTGCTCCTGCTGCTCTGCAATGATTTCTCTAAAATTACTTTCCTGCAACTGAAGACAAAGCTACAATGCTGAATAAAATGGAAGGGTTACAACATACCCCTCAGATACAATAGCTCTGTTTACATATCTCGGTAGGCTACAGTCTCTCAGCAACATCCTTGTGTTGACTCATGCTCACTTTGCACAATGAGACAGTGGAGCTTCCTCATATGAAAGAGATTATTCTATCTCCTGCCTTAGGAAAGTCACTGGGTTCTATAAACTAGTGGAACCTCCTATCCACAAAACCTGTCAGAAGCCACCTCAGAGCAGCTGAACTTCGAATGCAGAAGTGTTTTTGCTGTGATAGCCTAAAATATCTGTATCTCCTTGTAAAATAGAAATAACACACACCACAACTGATACAAGATTATTTAAATCACCCCAGACAGAAAGCCTCCTCACCAGCATTTAATCCTCTGAAACACACCCAAGACTTGTAAGTACTAGCTTAGATAACATTTAGTCATTTTCCCAGTGCAGAGAACTGCTATGAAAGCTGTGGAAAACCTGAGTATTGCAAGCACAGAAATAAATTTGGAGGATGAGCCTTTCACAGTGAAATATGCACTAAGGATATCTGAGCTGCTTGATAATGAATGACTTTGTCATGATTTGTTTCACTGGATGAGTTACTTACCCAGCCTGCCATGGGTTTAGGATTTTGGAAAATGCTGAAAGATGGACCACTCCTTAAAATACAGGAACTTCTTTCTTTTTATCTTGGTGCTTTTGGTGCATAACTTGATGATGCTCCCTAAGACAATGCTGGCACACAAACCTGCCTTTCTATTCCAGCCTCCGCTTTCCCCTTTGAGGTTTTAGACTGATCAGAGAATTCTATTCCAGCCCTGACTTTTCCCTTTGAGGTTTTCGACCGATCAGAGAGTTCTAAGGAGCACAAAGTGAAATTGGTTCAGCAGAGCAGGGCTGGACTGCTGGACTGACTCACCTGGTCCAAGCGCAGAGCACCGTCGATGAAGCGCTGCTTGCGGAGGTGCTGAGCGATTCGATGCAGGTTCAGCACAGCTTGCTGGATCTCAGCTACTGAGTGTTGAGGGGAGACAGGGGGCAGTTCTTCAGCTGAGAACACCTTCCCAGAGTTTTCAATCATACTCTGTGCATGGTCATAGCTTAGCTTCACACAGGAGCAGATGACTGTCCGCCCAAACCATTCCTCGAGAATCTGCAAAAGTGGAAAGCACAAACTGATCTGAGGACATTTTCTTCCAGTGCACAAAAGCCTGTGGGGTTGTACAAACGTTGGAAGGAATGACACCAGACCTCATCACTGACTGTGATCTTCAAGTGAAGAACTTCTCACACTGAAGCCATCCAGCCTTTTGCCCATATAGGTTCTCCAGCGTCTAGTAACACCTATATGCACAATATATTGTGCTTGGAAACTGCTTGGATCTCCCTCCACTATCTGTCTTCCCTCTTCCATAATACTCAAAGAACTACAGTCCATCTAGGAGTTGAAATCAGTCAGTTGACTCAAAGGTTTCTAGGTGCAGGAGTGGAAACAGGCAGATACACACATGCAAGGATGGATTTCCTATCTAAACCACAGCAGACAGCATTCCACATCTTCAATTTAAGCATGGCCAGCAGGCACAACTTTAAAATACTGTCTTCAGTATTGCAGGCACTCCAGTGTCTGACTAGGACTTGTGAAAGTGCCTGAGTAGGACTTAGGTGGGTCTGGAGGAGATACAGCCAGTCACTGACCCTTTGTTTCTCTGCTCATGCCTGTGGTCCTAGGTCCAAATTGAAGCCAGGAACCTTTCTGAGCTTCCAAACTATTTTGGAATCTAGAGGAAAGTAATCTGTAAATCATCTATAAAGTTATTTTGCCTTAAACCAGAGCAACTTCCACTTTAAACCCTGTAACAGGATGCAAATGTCAAGGTAGCAATTCAGAATGATTTCTTAATATTGAAAAGAAAATCTGTTTTCAGCTGAGATATGTAAGAGTCCAAAAGCTCATCAAGTCAGTGAGAAAGTGCAGAGGGACAAAGGATGGAAGGCTCTTCAGAAAAGTCAAGAGCATTGGCATGAGAGCTCTGAAGATGGATGCAGTCTGTGATAAACCTTTCAAAGCACAAGTACTCAGAGAATGAAAGGAGAATAGTAATTCTGCCTTAGCTACAAGTGCCACCTTATCCCTTCATCAGCACACCAGGAAAAGGTAAATTCTGCAAGTGATGGTGTCCAGGGAGAACAGACAGCTCCCTGACAGGCTCATCAAGGATACTGCTTCAGAAAGGCAAATCCTTTCCTTAACAGCAAAGGACTGATCCCCAAGATGTCTTTGCTGCCTCCCTCCCTTATGCCTGTAGAACATACATGCAGTGTAACTCAGCAGCTCAGACCTCTAAATGTCACAGGGCATTTAAGCTCATTTCTAGTTCAGAAGTGTCCTAATAGCAGAGATGCAGCAAGTGATGTATTGCAATGTAAAATGCTCTGATCTCGGCTCATGGTTATTCTGTGCAAGACCCTTTCTGTATGCAAGAAGAAAGAAAAAGTCACAAAGCTGACAGCACCTGCTCTGCGCTCTGCTGTCTTGTTAAATAGGATTCAGCTTCTCATAGCGATGGGGGATCCACATCCAGCAGGTCAGCAACATCGGGTGAAATCTGGTGGACCCAAAAAGCTCCCAATACTAAACCAGCACTACTTCAGGTGTGGAAGGGGCTGCACTGCTCTTTAAGTGATCCACTTCCAGCAAGCTGAAGGCTATTAGCCAGTTGGCAATAGAGATGCTTCTGATTTCTGTAAGACATGGATGGTACTTGGGCAGCAGTAAGATGGTTTTCCTCGTTGAGATGATCTTTGAGAATCCCATCAAACCCAACGCATTCCATGGTTCTATGGTATGATCTGGGAGCACGGCAAGCAGCCCTCATTTCATTTGAGCACTTCTACAGACCCTCCAGTTGTAATACCCAGCTCTTTCAACTCACTGTTCAGACACTTTCAGACACCACTTTTATTTCCCTGCTGTTTCCTCCACCTCCAGCTATTAATTTCTGCATCAAAGAGCACTATCAATTCTAGCCCTCACTGTTATATAATCCCACACTAAATATTTTGTGTTTGGAAAGCACTCTCATTTTGCATTATAAACTAGGTGAGTCAATTCCATCATGGACTGGGTACAAATCAGAAGGATAATTCTGTAAAGAAGTGCCTTCCCCAGTCCCCAGGTTACTGCTGAAAGCCACCTCTGAGGATACATGGCACCTGAACTGTTGTTCAAAGGCCATGTTGGAGCCTTTGCCTCACTCCCCTTTCACCCAGCAGAGCCTGGGAGAGCATGTGATCCTGTTTACACTGTGATTAGGCTATAGTAACACCTAGAAATGCAGGAGTCGCGTTCTGTCCCAACTCACAAAAATGCCCTGCAGGGCAAAAGTCCCACAGCCACTTTTCCTCTTGGAAGGAGTAAATCCTTCTCCAGCTTTCACCTGATATTCAAATTAAGTGACCTCAATTCAGACTGCAGTCCCAAAAGGCCTCTTTGGTGAAACCAGTTTGCTGAGATGGCCTTAGGCAGTCTGCTTTCCAAGGGACAGCATGGTCATGACCTAGACCACTGCTCTTCCACAGATCAGCTCCCTAAGCAGAAGTAAGGCAGATGCTGCAGCTTCTGCATTTTCTCACTGGCCAGACAGGGTTGGTCTGAACACTATTTCAAAAGCAAATAGTGTGTGTATAGCAGGGGACAAGAGACAAGATTTCATTAAAGGCTTATTTTAATTAAGACTTGACTATTAGCTGTTCAAAGACCACTCAGAATCAATAAAAGGCCCACCAAGCAGCTACTATTAGAAGGCCTCATGAGTAATCATGCAGTTGCTATAGGAAATTGAATGCTTTTCACAATGAAGAAATACAACCTACCACAGTGACAGAGCAGGGACTCACTGGTGAAACACAGATGCAGGACTCTGACTATGGTTTGCTAAAGCACAAAACAAGATTCAGCATCCTTAAGAGCAGTATGGGCAATCATAAGGAACTAAGGTTAATCTTTGTGAAAAATGGCCAAACTGGCACAAGAAATACTCTCCACAGAGAGCTGTGCAAGAGCACAGCCCTGGTTAAAAGCAATCATTCTGTGTACAAAAAATATTTGGAAACCCTGGAGCTTCTTTGAGTCCTGTGTCCAGTTCTGGGCCACTCAATTTAGGAAAGATGTTGAGTTGCTGGAACGTGTCCAGAGAAAGGCAACAAAGAGGGGTTTGGAGCACAGCCCTTTGAGGATAGGCTGAGGGAGCTGGGGTTGCTTAGCCTGGAGAAGAGGAGGCTCAGGGGAGACCTTATTGCTGTCTACAACTACCTGAAGGGAGGTTGCAGACAGGAGGGGGTAGGTCTTTTCTCCCAGGCAACTGGTGACAGTAAAGAGGACACAGTCTCAAGCTGCACCAGGGGAGGTTTAGGCTGGAGGTTAGGAAGAAATTCTTCACAGAAAGAGTGATTGGTCATTGGAATGTGCTGCCCAGGGAGGTGGTGGAGTCACCATCACTGGAGGTGTTTAAAAAGAGACTGGATGAGGCACTTAGTGCCATGGTTTAGTTGTCAGGTGGTGTTAGGTAATAGGTTGGACTCGATGATCTCGAAGGTCTTTTCCAACCTGGTTAATTCCTTATTCTGTATTCTGTAAGTACACTTCACATAGATCAGAGAGTCCTCTGGTAGTGGCAATCTTTAGCCCTCCTCGACTAGTGAGAGGACCCTCTGGTCACCAAAGAGGACATTGTTAGGGTTACAAAGAGTGTGGGAGAGGTGCAAGGAGAGGAAGAAGGAGAGGAATGAAGACCTGAGGAGATCTGGCAGGCAGTGGAAGGCAGCTCACTGCATTGATAGACAGCCTCCACAACTGCTCCCTGGAAATAACACATACAGAGAACGGAGCTGTGCCTTTGCTGAAGAGCTATCACACTTCATTTGGATCAATGTAATTTGCAGCTCTGAAGAAGAATGTAGTAGTCTGTTTACCAGAGAGGCCACAGAGGGATACTGCCTGCATCCACTGCATTGCAAACTGCCAATGAGCGCAAGGCAGGGTTGGAGTTGCAGGGAGCATCTTGTCCCACCCAAAGTGTTAGCTTTGATTTGCTGCCAGAGGTAAGACATTAAATGGATGGGTCACCTGGAAAGGAGTGGGAAATCCTCCATTTCTGAGATTCCTACAAATATTCCTCCTCTCTCCACCACAGAATCATAGAATGTTTTGGGTGGGAAAGGACTTTTAAAGGTCATCTAGTCCAAACCCACCCTGCAGTGTGCAGAGACATTTTTAGCTAGATCAGGTTGCTCAGAGCCCCATCCAACCCTTGACTGTTTCTCGGAATGGGGCTTCTACCACCTCTGTGGGTAACCTGTGCCAGTGTTTCACCACCCTTATTGTAAAAAAACCCCAAAACTATTTATTTCTAGCTTAACCCTACCCTCTTTCAGTTTAAAACCAGCTATCCCTTGCCCTGCCACAATACTGAGATTATTCTATTTGGGATGCTATCTCATCAGTAAGACAAGATACAGACACAGTTCTACACCTTTCAGTATTGTTCACCAACAAGTCCTTTGTTGTCCACCTGATTGGTAAAGGACAGCATTTTTACCATTCTCTTTGCAAGAGTAGAGGCTGACCACTGAAGGACTGACTGCTACTTGAAGTACCTTGCCTTCTGGAGTCATCTTCCACATCACAGAGAATGTCAGTCTATCTTTCATGGGATTGAGACTGCATAACTCCTCACACAGCAGTTTGGGAAGCATCGGGATCACCTGGAAGAGAAGAAAGCCTTGGTGAGATAGAGACTTGTAGTGGATGACCTGCCTCTGGTCAAGTTTCCCTGACCAGATGGTAGAAAACAGGCTAAACAATGCACAGGAGGAGAAAATGCATTAATCCTTCAGGATCCTGTTCTCTGTGGCAGGAGTGGCTATGTCATAGCTCTGGGATGCATCAGCCATGCCAGAGCTACATCACATGGTGAAGAGCATGCTAGTGGGGAATGAGTAAATAAACCAAGGACTTCAAGACACAGCTAAGGCCAGCAACACTCTCATCAGCCCAGTCCCTCAATGAAACCAAGAAGGAGTTGTCAGTCTCCAGCCTGGGAATTATTCCAGTGCTCCCCTCTGAGGAATGGAGCAACCATCCTGGAGCATCCTGCCTCCTTGGTTATGCAAATATTTCACTCTGCAGCTTTTAAGGTCACAAAGTTTGCTCTGTGTTCCACTTCTTTCCCACTGCCACTTTTAGCACATCAGGAAGCTTGATGAAGAAACATGGTCCTGGCAGTCAGGAGCTGAAGAATTTGGATTTGGGAACTGTGTTTCTTGCTTTGCCACTGAATACTGTGTAACCAGGCAAGTCATGCAGGATCTGCTCCCTGCAAAGCATAAATGAAACTTCCTCCATGCACCACAGGAGTAGTGCTTGGCTCTGATAAAGACTGAGCCAGGCTTTGTAACACAGACCAGGACATGGAGATGATGGTGAGATAAACAAATGTACCCTTTTAAAGAATATTGAACATGATGCTTGCAACCAGAGGGAGAACAATTATTATTTTACTATACTTACCTCTGAATAAAATGTCAGATTTCTGGCAGAGATTTCTTTCCCTTCTGTCCTAATTTCTTGCAACTAATCAATATTTCTCTTGCTGAACTCTGGATTACCAAACCACAAATTACTCACCTGACTACAGAACCAAAGCAAAAGCTTTGGAGCCTATTCACACTAGAACAACCTGAACAGCTCCAAGCGTTTCTACCACCCCTGAGCTATTTCCCAGGTGAAGTCTGCTGTAAAGATAATATTTAGCAGCTGTTTAATGAAGCAAACCTAATTATTAGAGTCTCACATTCTTATTTCCCTTCTCATTATTTACCTTTGTGAGGATGCCTTCAAAGAAGAACCACATTATTCCTCTTGTTTATTTTAAGTGGCAGCACAGGCTGGTGCATTCCAGAAAAACACAGGAAATGCTCTACTAGGTTGCCATAAAATTTAGCCATTTAAATTAGCCATTTAATTTAGTTTCCATTTTGATTGCTCTGTGTCTCACTCCCTAAACATAGGGTCAGCAGGAAGCCAACTGGCATACAAACCCCATCTCTTCCAAACTCCATGACACCAGCTGGGTGATTTCAGAGATCACCTTGTCTATCAGGATACCAGGGAAACAAATGTTCTTCAAAACAGTAAGAAAGAAAGTCTTAGGTGTCCATATTTACCTTTTGCTTTGAAGGAAAGGCTCTTAAAATATTTAATCACATTTGTGGTTTGGCACCAGATGATGGCTATAAATCCATTCTAATTGCAGTGCATGTTAATGCCAAAAGGCTAACTGTACAGTCTGTGACTGTCCAGGAGTCACTTGCACCATGAATCAGCAGCACTGGTTCAGCTGGAAGGTCACAAGGGCCCAGATTATGATAAGCTGTTTCCCGCAACACAAAGGCCCTCAACTCTGTTATTCCAGTCGTGAGCAGCGCCTTAACAATGCTGCTACATTCATAACTCACAGGTCCAGTACGTGAGCTCTGCCATGCTGCCTGGAAGGACCCACACCACAAGGCTGTAAATTTATCCTGAGTGGTGCCAGCCCATAGCAGAAAAGAGAGAAAATAGTTTTACACACTATCGGAAATCCCTGCCTGCCTAAGATCACCCACGGCCACCATGAGACCCCACAGCTCAGGTCACGGAGAACAAAGTGCCAGTAATTTAATAGAAGTTCCCATGCCCTTTTCCAGCCAAATTAAAAGCTGCAGTTATTAGCTTTTATCTCTCTCCCCTTCTCTGTGACTGATAATCAGATAATGGTCTGCACATATTGAGTATTTCTGTGCCTCAGCACATCCTCTTTCCCTTCACATCTCCTGTAGCAACAACAGGCCGCTAGAAAAATGCCTACACGAAACATGAAAGCCCATCCACAAAGAACAACAGGATGCTTGTTTTAAGTGTACTTAGCAGGATTAATACCTGATTCAAGAGGCTATAATTCTATGGAAGGGCTTTCAAATGATGTGAAACACAAGCAAAGCTTTAACTCAGATCATAATTACAGCACTAAACACTCACCAAGTAATTAGCTGTAACAAACCCACTGTTAAACAGGGAAGCATCAAGCCGGCGTTACCCCTGTTTCACAGGAGAGAAACTCTAGGCAAAGCAACTTAACCCAAGCCACGAAGGGAAGCCTCAAAGGAGGAGCAAGATTTCAATCAACCTTTTCATGGGCTCATCAAACACATGCATAAGAGAATGTGACCTTGCACTGAAGGTATTTCAATTTTTATCTACCTTACTGAATTAAAAGAAGAAACCTGTTTTCAACATCATGACAGCCTTGGCTAGCTGCCTCCCTCTGCTTTAACATCGCAGTTCCTCCTCACATTCTACACAGAGAATAAGCCAAATATCACAAAGCACAGAAGTTTAAGCTATAAATACACATTTCCTTTTTCCTTAACACGATACGGTCACAGGCTGAAAGGATTCTTAGCAGTTGCAAGGCCAGCATTTAGCACAGAAAGATGTCACAACCGTGTCACACTTGGGGAGCAAGATGCTTCGGGAGCATTCACAGGGGCTGCCCAGAAGGAGCTTTCACAATAGGATTAGCTTCATCTTTTTCTGAAGGAGACGCAGGATGAGAGATTTCCCTAAGTACGTCTTTAATGCCCAGACTTGCAAAATATCAGGGTTGTGTAGCATCACCTCAAATAATCCAGAGGTTGCCTGGCATCTTCTAAGTGCTTTGCCCTTCCCGTGACTGTCTGCCAAGAGACAGCGGCGTCTGCCAGCTGCCCTGGGGAGTGCCTGGGCACGCAGAGATCCGGCTGGCTGCAATGCTGCCGAGGGATATCACCTCTGGTGTGAAGTGGTTTCCTTAGCAAATTGCTAAGGATGTGCCCACGTTGGGGATCACATCATTCAGCATGACTTTATTGCAGGTGGAAATAAAGTCACCTGGGCTCACACAGGGATCATAAAGCTGGAAGAGCAGGGTGTATAAACATAGTTCAGTCCAGAAATGCAGTTGGAGAGACCCAGCAGGGCTAGAATAAAAAGCTTTCACAATGGAAAAAAAGGCCCTACAGCCTCCAGGAAATCCTTTCTAATGAATGTATCACAGAAACTGGAGTTGAAGAAAGGCTCGAGTGGTAAGAGCTTGTCTGGTTTTCATCCCTCTCTGACTAATAAAAGACATCATCTCTTCCCACAAGACAAGTAAGGCCCAGGAGATACTGAAAAGGGCACTTCTTTGAGAGAAAGGCTGACATCCACAATGCCCACAGCCACGGGCCTGCATTTCAAATCAAAGCACAGACAGGATTTCTCTCCCCCCATTTCCAAGTCCTCCATGTGGTATCTCGAGCTCTACTACATGCAGGTTGAGATGCAGTGCTCCAGCACTGCCTGACAGCCCTGCTCCATGCTATCAGCTCTCCCTGCAAGCAGCCACACACCCCAGCACCCCAAAGCAGTAGGCAGAAAGGGAAAAGCAAAGTAAGAAAAGGCTGTGCCTGAGCTGGGGGCTTCCCTACACATTGTCATCCCAGCATTATAAAACATGTGAACCTGCAACCATGGCTGATGACACTGTTTAGCAGCTGGCTCCTCTGCATGGTGCATTCGATTTGGAAACAGGAAGATCTAACCTCCTGCTTGTGAGAGCTCTTGGGTTTGGTTTGTTTTGCCACTTTGGCTAATAAAGTGCTTCCAGAAACCAAATGCGAGTTTCCAGCCTCAAACTCATTGCTAGGAAGTTGGGCAGTGGGAGGGAGCACACACACACTGAGATGATAAAACTCCCAGTTTCCTTTAAAACCAAAGCATCTGCTGCAGCCAGGACCGACTGGCCAGGTTCAGAGCGAGTTAGCCAGTGAGGCTCTCATAAACAGAACCACTGCAGCAGGTTTTCAATGAACAGAAGGGTAAAATCAGTCAATCAAGTTAAAAATGGAGCAAACCTGGTTAAGGACAACCTCTTATTTTCACAACCTCGTTCTGCTGATGTCCTGGCTTTGGCTGACTGCTCAGGCTTGGTTCAGTAGGACATGACCATTGCTGACTCCAGGGGTGACCCCTTCTCCCACCACCATTCTGATGGGAAGGGATTCTATTAACTGAAAGTTTCCATCAACTGCTCTCTCCCCAGAGATGGGAAGAGGATGCTGAGGTCCAACAATGGGGTGGCCTCAGTAAGCCTCTTTCTTACACACTAAAAGACATTCAAAGGAAATAGGCAATTTGTTTATGAGCCAAGATTTCTGCTCAAGACTTATATCAACACTTCCATGAATTCACATTTTGATCAACTCTTTGTTACTCAGCCTGAGATTATCAAAATATCAACACCCTGACAACCTGCTGGTGTCAAAAGTGAATGCCTCAAAGTCCTTGGACTCAGCGTGAAGATAGCCTTACAGTTCCCATCTTTGATCTCCAGTATAAAATATGACCAATAAAATATTATAGGGATTTATGGCTGACCTCTCACTCAAGCTGCTTCACACCTAAAATAACACTACAAGAGGTGCCAAAAAAGAGGAAACTGTTTAGGTTTTCTTGCTTCTTAAAACCTGATACAGGCTTATGTCAAAAACTTCTGACTTTTATTAAATAGACTGCTAGCAATTACACAGTAACTCCCCTTCTGGATACACGGTTCAGGAAAACTAAATATGTGACTTTATTTAACTTCTTTGGGAGGATTAGTGTGGTGCTAACCTCTAGCAGAATCACAGCTGTCTTAGGAAACAGTTCCATCAAAGGAAAGCATATTTTCTACAAGAATCATGATACCATCTTGTTTCAGGCAGCCTGGCCACTTTCCTTCACCCATCCCCGCTCACCTTTTCATCCCTTGCAATTAAAATATTGACCATTGAATCATCTAACCTAGTTTGCACTCTTAAAATATATTTCCTGCAGGGCAGAAGTGTGGCTAAAACACTAATCCTGACTGCTGGGACAAGGAAGATGAGGAGCAATTAAAGACTGCAGACAACAGGTAACCTGGGTCAGTATTGCATGTGACTGACTGGTAGTGCTGGGGGTGGGGGAGAAAGTGCTTTGAAAGAAAATTCAATTATCTTTTGAATTCAACTAGATTTCCATGAAAAAATGTCTTTCCATATAAAAATCTTCCTTTTCCCTTTGAAAAAAACCCAAAACCAACTCACATCTTCAAATCACAACATTCTGATTTGGAAATACTGCCGCAACATCTTCCCAGACTACAACTTTGCTGCCCTGCAGTGACATCACCCCCTGGGCCAGCCCACATCTCCCACAGCAAGCTACAGCCACTGAGAAAGCAGAGCACCACATAAGCCAAGGGTTTATCACTGGAGGGTGTAGGGCTGGCAAGAATCTGGTGCCAGAACTGCTCTGTCCATGAGATAAGCATTGCTTCCCCCGCTTGGAGAACAGCAAGTCACTGGTAAGTGGCATTTCCCAGCACAGCCACTCCTTGGTGCTGCACTGCAGCACCTGTGTGCTCTTGGTCTCACTACCCCCAAAGCCATCTGGGGCACTTTTTCCACACTGGGGATATTCCACACAACCCATACTCACAGAGATGTAAAATCCACCAGGATTCACTGAAGCCCCCTGAAGTTATACCTTGCTGTTTCTACCCAGGAATCTTATGCAACAGCTACTAAAGCTTAGCAGCTTGATATCAAACCACTAATTTGATTTCAATAACATAAAATACAACATTTTGTCATCTGAAAAGCATGGAGTGGGCACAGTAAGCTATTTGAAATAACATCACTACAAGATCCTCCCCAGACAGCAACACTAGGAACATCCAGGGAGGGAGGAAAAGAATTATTCCTAATCCTCAAAGTAAGAAGTAGGATATCATAGACTCATAGAATAGTTCAGATTGGAAGGGACCTTAAAGATCAGCTAGTTCCAACCCTCCTGCCACAGAGAGGAACACCTTCCACTAGACTGGGTTACTCAAAGCCCTATCAAACCTGGCTTGAACAATTCCAACTTCACTGGGCAACCTGTTCTAGTGTCTCATCACCCTCACAGTAAGGAATATCTTTATTTACTCTATAAAAGATGCCCTATCATTCCAGAAATGGCTGTGGAGACCAGGCCTTCAGGCTGACTGAATGGGAGCATGGGGAGAGGCAGATTAGTCTGCTCTTATGAGACTGCCCCAACTCTCTTCTACATGCATCTGATGCTTCAAGCCAAAACAGGAGGCTCACAGCCAGTGCCAGCAGTGTCTGATGAGTTAGAAAGCGTTTCTGCACATCCAGTTGAAAATGAAACAGCCACAGACAAAACCTGAATGTTTCCTTTCCCATGATGAACTTGAATCTGTTCTTTTTTTCAAGTATAGGCAGCTTTAAACTTTATTTTAACAGTTGACTCTGTTGCACTAAAAGCTGCAAGCATCTTTTCACTGTATGACAAAAGGACAATTTCTCCAGTATATGGATAACCAGATAGAAGACAAGCCTGTGAAATACTCTTGTACCTCAGGATTGCACAGTATGTTTTATACCCTACCCTGCTATGCATCCACCTCTGGGAGGGATAACTGCTGCTACCACACTGAAGGCAGAATCCTCCACCACCACATCTGCAGATTTCAAGCTCACAAGAGCAAAGCAGACAAGCCAGCCTGAGTCTGTCAGGCTTATCTCAGGTCAGCACTGTGCAAAGGTAGCTATGCAGCTCTGGGTCCTGAACAGCAAAGTCCTGTTCACACACAGCTGCTCCTGAGCTGACCAGCCCTGGCACACCAGGGTCTCTGCTCACAGACACAGGGTCAAACTGCTGCCTCATGTCATACTTTCTTCCATAACCTCTGAGGCAGTCAGCAGCTATGTCAGCTCTTGTGTTCGCATCAGCTTACTCTTTTATGTAGGTTTGCAGCAAGAGCAGCCAGACTTTGATCACAGGCATCCGAGAATGAACCTTTGAATTGAATTGATGGTAAAGGGAAGGCCCAGCTGTCAAGATGAAAAAAGGAAAAGTTGTCCTTACCTTTTGCACAAGATAGACACTGGTTGCTCTTTCGCTTGCTACCTTATCCAGTGCTGTTTCTTCCAGTACAAAGTAGCTGACATCTGCGATGTGAACACCCACTTCAAAGTTCCCTGAAATTGCAGGAGGAGGTCAGTAGGCTGCAGGTAGGAACAAACTGCTGATACATTTCACTCTGGCCCCTCTCCCCTCACTCCCAGTTCTACTGTAACCTTTTCACCATATGCCTAGATCTCACACAATTATACTTCTTTCCATCTCTTCCATCTGAGATGAAAACTGTGGGCTCTCAGAACACTACTAAATTCACAGGCACAGTGGCTACCCTGTGCAAATGGAGCCACATGCAAGTGAATCCTCAAGCACAGCACTGATTATGTGAAAACCCTTTCTAAAAAATCACATAGAATACATAGAATAAACCAGGTTGGAAGAGACCTTCAAGATCATCGCGTCCAACCCATCAACCAATCCAACACCACCCAAGCAAATAAGTCTTTCCAAGTAGGAGCTTGTGACAGTGAGCCCAGTCTTCATCCCTTTGCTGTCAGACAACAGTAAGCAAGAATTATGGAACCCCAGTTTCCCAGCACACAGGCAGTGCAGGACACTGTAACCCAAGTATGGAGCAGCTGGTCACACATGCTTTTGGGTTCTCAGAGCTGCACTTCGTTCCACTTCACCACGGCTGAGCCTAAATTCCTGATGGTGAGCTGTGGAGTCTTCAGTGACTTTGGATCAGGCTATGTAGAAGTGCAGCTCTTCCACAAGCAGAATGTTCCCACTGTTATCCTGCTTTCCCTTCAGAGTAGGCTTTTTGTCTTTTAATCAGAGTCCAGTCTAGAAGTATTTTAATTCAAATGTTAGGCTAGAGAGGAATACTACTGAAGTTTATCATGAGGTTTTGGCAATAATTTGGATTTAGAAGCAGGGATCATTCCCAGCTTTGGAAGTAATTAGTACCTTAGTCCAAGAAATTCTGGCTTGCTAATCCTCAAAGAAGTCTATTGACCTTTGTTTTCTCTGGAAGGACCAGGCTAGATTTGAGGTGCTTATTTGTAGAGTAGTTCTAAGTGCAGCGAGTTCCTAATTATAACATTAGGCTCTTTAGAGGAATTCACTAACTTCTTGGTATCCATAAATATTTTTTCTTTCCTAATTTCTTTATAAAGGCAATGTAATAAGATATTATGCTGGTCACAATCCTGTTTGTTTATACGCCTTGCAAAGGATATTATCAAAGCCCTTCTCTAGAATGTCAGGGTTTTGAAGGATAAATGGTTCATAGCTGCACTCATCATGCAGTACATCTGCCCATGTGCCTTTCTGATGGGTACCCAGGTGCTAGATTCCAGCAGAATGGGAATGGAACCACCCAGCCCATTATGCCCTCACCTCTGAGTTCAGGTAAGTGAGCACCAGCTCAGCCTGAGACTGTCTGAATTCACAACAATTTTTAACGACTTGCTTTTTGAGCTCCTTTTGTACACTTGACAGAACACAGATGTAAAAGCAGCAGAAGCACATATGGAAGATGGGAGGGCTGTGGTTTAGATTTGTCCACATAACCTACAGGCATTGGAAGGTCCTGCAGAAAGCAAATATGATGGCAGCACAGGGAGAGGGCAGTAATCCCATCTCACACCAAGGAACAAATTCCACCAGTCGTTAGGAAGCTGGGAGAAAAGGCTGCAGATTAAATGGTTCACCTCAGAAAGCTGCCTACAGCTGTGTTGTGATATTATCACATGCCTTGAAAGCTGCTCGACATGGATTAGGCATCCAAGCCTGAAAATACTTAGACAGTAAGTCTAAGACCTTAGAGTTCAACCAACAGGTTTAATATTACACACACTCCAAGCCAACATACTCAGAAGGTAAAAAAATACTGAATACTTTGAAGTCAATATTATAATGTATTGACCCTGCAAGCAAATATTGACTGAAGGAAAAGGAGAGGGGGGTCATTACATCATGCCTTTAATCGTACTTTAATTCAATATGTGCACCCTTACATACATGAACTTCCTGTCCCCGATAGAAAATCGACAAACCAAGAAAGATCTCATTGCATGAGATAATAAAACATGGAGTCAGCCAATGAAAACACATTGAGTGGAGTTAAATTTCATTCAGGTTTCCCATCAGAGCTTCTAAGAGCTGGGGTCAGCGTGAGCCCCCTGCTTTTCAACTCCTAATGGAAATTCTATCTAAATATTTTCTTACATACATTGACATAATGCAAACTGGCAGCTCTTTGGTTTGCCTTGCCCCAGTATGAATCACCCTACCTCCCTCACCCCCAAAAAATTCAGATCATGAGAACTTGAAGATACAGCACAGCAATCAACCAACCTGATTGCTCTGAAATCACTGCTTTTGAATGTGTTAGACAAAATACCAGCCTAAGCCTGTACAGAAACACCTGCCTACTGCTCTCTCCTTGGTTTATTTGCTAGCTAAAATGAAAGTCCTTTGTGGATGGAGAAATACTGTTCACTAGGATTCTCTTCCAGGTCCACAAACCATTTTTCTAGTCTCATTAATTTTTATGACAAAGTCACAAAAGGAACATTTCATGTTGTAAGTCTTCTGTTACTTCCCAAGGAAAAGAGGCCTGAATGAAAAGAGAGTTAAACTCATTTATGAAAAAAAGTCTCGACAGAGAGAGAGCAGAGAAAAGGGGAAAGGGTGGGCACACATGGACCACACACCATAGGCTGCTACACATGGTCTACTCCACCTTCTTTTTGATGAATAAATCTATTTTCCCAGCAAATAAAGGCTTCAAATCTTGGCATGTAGCTCTGCATCATGATGGACTTGGTGCTCTAAATTTCTTACAGAAACGTGTACTTTACAAAACATGGACTTGCTCCCCTCCAAATTTAAAAGCCTCCCAGAGTGAAGCTAACAACCCCTAAAGCCAGATATACACTGCCAGTGTAAAGATTTGATTTTTTTTTTCTTTTTTAAAGAAATGTATGTAAGAATGTAGAGGAGATTAAGCCAGACACCTCATATGCTGAGGCTAAAGCCAGAGCTGAAGGGCGCATCTATCACAATGAAAAATGCTGAAGGCACTTGGATGGCTTCTTTCTCCCAGGATCTCCGGGATTTTTCCTTTTAAAATCATTTCTCCTGAAAGTGGGTGCAAACTGTCATCCCTTTTGAAGTCTACCACTACAAGGCTGCTACATGGGAGATGTTTATCAACAGGGAATGAGGTTTAGAATCCAGCGATGCACTTTTTATTACCTGGCTGTACCCTATCAGCTCCTCTCTGCACCAACAGAGGCACAGCAGCAGAGATGGATGGGAGACAGGAGTATGGCTTGAAATTACAGCATGGCATTGCAAAGCCTGATAATGAGGCCCTTTGCAAAGAGGAGCTCTCCTCCTAAGGCCTGCAATAGAAACAGGGAAAGGGCTGGTTATGCAGCCACCAAAGCTCCTCTTGGGCCAATGCTGTGTGCAAGAGGGATAGGATTCATTACCACCTTCCTGTTAACAACACAGTTCTGATGCCCTTGCTGCACTGTGCACAGAGAAGACAATTCCCCCTTATGTTTACCATCCTGTAGGCTGCCAGAATGGCAGAATGCGACAGGCTTGTATTTCTCCAGGTTTCTAAAAGCCTGGATCCCCCCTTGAAGCTTACCAAGTGATGGAGCTACAATGCTGCACTAGGCACAAAGCAGTTTTGGAGAAGTTTTGGCTCCTCGATCTGAGAATCTGGTTTGTTTGAGCCTGCTCCAAAACTTTGTGTGAGTAACACTGATATGATGCTAAAAATCAAAGGAGAATGGTGGCACCTCACAGAAGAACAAAGAACAAGCTGTTCCTTTTTTAATTATTTTTTCACTGATGATCTCATTCTCTACAACAAAACAGTTCAAAGAACTTTCTTCTTTCTTGAGGAAAATTATAAACAAGAAAGGATTAGCAAGAAAGAGCTGGAAGAGAAGGGAAAAGCCCTTTCAGCCTGTAAATGCTCCACAAAAACTGCCAAACCAGCAAGTCCTATCAAGTATTTGCCCCAGAAATGTGAATGCATCTGAACAGTATTGAAGGGAACACACTGAAAGCAAACCCCTCCTCTCTTCAGCAGCCCAAGTCAGCACCAATATGGAGAGAGAGATCGAGCAAGTTCAGCTTACACCTTCACAGATGTGAGTTTTAGGACTGTGCAAACTAAAAATGCAGCTCTTTAAGGATAAAACAGCAGAAGGTAATTCTCTAGCATGCATACACTCTCCCCTTTATTTCCATCTCATCTTCAAGCAGCATCATTCTCAGGAGAGAAGACAAACACTAGCAAGAGCATTGAGACAACTCAAAATCTACTTCCAAGTTTTTTATATTAACCACTATTTCTCACACAGTCTTCAGCCTTCAGAAGAGTTCAAAACAGATTGCAAAGTGTTTGGTCTAGCCAGAAAGCCAACTACCAACTGCTGTCAGCAGTTCAAGGTAGTTGGCTGTTCCCCTACTAAACCAAACTCTTGTGGCAAATAATTACAGCTCTTTCCCATTCCCCTGCCCTGGGGGTACCATCCTGATGCTCTTATCTGCAAAGTAATATTTAGCACCTTGCAGAAGTATGAAAAACTTGCATGAAGAGAGATAAATGAGGCCTTTAACCTACACAAATATTTTGCTGCTATTAGCAGTGCTACAGTAGAGCATGGGTCTTCATCAGGGCTGAGGAGCTCGCAAGTGATTGCAGGCAAACAGGTGAGGACAGCGCCTACAGTGGAGTGTCTCTGTTACAGAAGGGATAGGCAGAGGGGCTGCAGACAGTAACAGGGGTTGACACAAACCAAATAATTGCACTGAGGCCAAAAATGGCACTGAGACTTGGGGAAGCTGTAGGAACTAGCTAGAGGCCATCACAGATATGCCTTTAAACAAAGGACTTGATCCAAGCCCAAAGATTCTTTTTTTTCTTTGGTGTGTGTTAAGTACATCAAAAGTGAAACAGAAGTGTCCCTCCTAGGACAGGGAGAAAAGACAATGACTGAGTAGGAGAACGAGCAAATGGGAAAGCAAAGAAAGAACAGGATGGAGAAGAGTTCAATATAGAAGTAAATGCAGAACCATGGAAAGAGGGAGTTATTTGTCTGCTCTGGAGCCTGAAGACAAAAGGTGGGTGGCTTTAATTCTCAGCTGTTACTTTTCCACCACAGGAAGCCAAGCTATTGTTCAGACAAACAGGCAGTGTGTTTTATTTTACTTATTTTAAAATAACAAGGAAAGTGCTTAAATTTTACTTGTGTGCCCTAGGGCCATTTGCTTTCTGAAAGTGCAGTGCAACTGAGCATAAATCCATTAACTTGTTTACCAGGAAACCAAATTTTTTGAATTATCACATGATGGTCTCTAGCCAACCGAAAGGCAACTAATTACACCTTCTTTTAAGCAAGTAATAGCTTTTTCTTTCTCTATAGGTCTCTTCCTTGACATAACCTCCTGAAAAGACTCTGGCAAAAGGAATCAGAAACCTGTCTCTCAAGAGAGCAGGACAAGTCCCTGGGGCGCAGAGCTGCAACTTTTCCATCTGAGCATAAGTATGACTTTAGTCAATTTTGCAACAACTTCAAAAGAGGAAAAACTGCCTGCCCAAACAAACAGCAAGCATGTCTAAAGGGTAACCATCCACAAAATACTGTGTAGTAGTATTATGTACTACCAGGCGTTGCATCTAGGAGATGTCCCCATCCAAGCTCCTCTGCATGAAAAATGCAGCACAGAAACAGCTCCCTTCATGCTCCAGCCACAGAGAGACTTTGAGACTATCAGGAACAGCCTGATGAAGGCTTCAAGACATTTGAACTCATTGAATAATGCTTAATAACTTTCTTTTTTCTGAGTTTGTAGCACCTAGAGAGGCAGCCAAGGGTGTAGAAAGCAGGAGCTGGCACATGCAGCACATCACTGTGGTTATTCCAAGTGCCTGCATTGGATTGCAGACAGGGAGAGGGCTGGGTGGGTCTGGGATTCTGCTTTGCTTCCTGATTTAAATGTAAACCCATTGCTTTTTTTTCCCTCAACCTTGTATCTCTTTAGCCTTTACAGACCACATTTACATCTTTTCCTGTAGGAGTTGGGCTGTGAGCTTTCTCATTTAGTGGCACAAACTCAGGAGCTGCAAGATGGACCAACTGTCAATGTTAACAGAACCAAGACTGGCCCCAGTTACTCCAAAGGCAGATCATCCTGGGAGGGGGAAGAGGGAGAAAAGAAAACAAGGCAAAACCCAAACCCCAACATATTCAGATGCTAAGGCTTTCCATACTGAAAGTCTCAGCATTTACTGGATTTCTAGAAGTATGTGAGTACCTACTGACAGGCATAGAGGTGCAAAGTGATGCTTTCAGCAGTTCTGATAGAACCAGGAAATACTCAGAGAATTGCACAAAAATAAAGCATAACAACATTTTTTAGTTTTTTGGGTGTTGTTGTTGCTTGGTTGGTGGTGTTTTGGGGTTTGTTTTGTTTGGGTTTTGTGGGGCTTTTCTTGTGGTTTTTTTTTTTTTTTTGTCTGCTTGGTTTACGGTCTTTTCTCATTCTTGAGGTTAAAAGGCCAGCTCATGGGACATCCATGAGTCTAAAATCCAGGATAATTCCTACCTACTTTGTAGTGACATTCAAAGTACTGTTTTAGCCAGGTCTTGACTACCATGACCTTTGGTCATTTTGTCTCTGGCATCAGTTTAATGTTAAAGAAATAGGACCATCTCCAGGTGAAGTACAAAACATAACTCCTGTACTCATTAAGTCCAGTGAAGGACAAGCAGGCATGGAAAGCAGAAAAAGACACCAGGAAGGGAATCCTTCCTAAGAAGAATATTTTCCAGAGTATTCCATGAGCCATCAGCAATTCAAAATAGTTTCAGAGTTATGAGACTTTATTGCTAAATTAAATGCTAAGAGCAGGTCTTCCATTTCAATTGCACACAGATTTTGTCTGCAGCAACTAATAAATTCAGCAGTGTCCTAACACCACTTAACAGAATTTAAAAGCTACTTCTCATACTCTAAACCAAAGTCAAAACATCTCCAGAGCGTGGCACTTCACACATGGTGCATTAGAGAGCCCTGAGTTTTATACACAAACACTTTGGCTAAGGTTAGCATTTAAAGCTCCTGCAAGAAAGGTGCTCCCCGCCACTGCCCATCTCTGAAGAGTGTGCTCAGAAAATGCTCTTGATTATCATGGGGCGTTCCCAGATTCTCAGAAGAGCAGGAGAATCAATACTCCCACAGAAACACAGAGCAGATCCTTGTGCTGGTGGTGCTCTCCCAGGCTCCATCTCCTGTGAGCTGTGAATATCTAAGACGGTGATCAATCAGAAGCCAGGTCTCCAGACCTCGCAGATCCTATCATGTTACCAGGACAGAGAAACATAATACAGGAATGTTCTGTCCCGTGGGCTGCCAGTAAATCCAAATCAGCTTTTCATCACCTTGTGACATGTTGCTATCCAGAATGCACCTACCACCTACACCATTCCTGGAAAATACTTTTGAACCTCATGCAGTAACTCCAGAGGAGAATGAAAGAGCTCTTCTGTGCAAGAGGCACCACCATACCATTAAGGTGGGTACTTACACAAGGAAGGAATTGTCCTGAGGGACAAAACACTAAATACTCAGAACAGAACTTACACAGCATGGGCAAGATAATGCTTTTAATTGCAGACTGAAGGACACAGGGACAGACACAACAGAAAAAGTACACTGTGTAAAGATTTGTTTGCACTGCTGAGCAAGATACAAGCAGGGAAATACAGATGAAAGCAGAGCAGGAATATTTTAATAATAAATGGCAGGCCAGAGCACAGGACAGCTGGGGACAGACAGTATAATGATGGACAATAAAAACATGCCCTTTCTTTGATATATCAAACATGTCCAGCATTGGCACACGGAGGTGTCAGGTGCTTATGTCCCACCTCCTGCCCACACATTTTCTCCCCATTCCTATCCTGGAAACTACTTAGACTGCAGAGGGTCATGGGGAAGTTGGTTTCCTCTGTACCTGTACAAGTGCCTAGCAGACTTTGTGAGGTGCCAAAGCAGCACGTTCCACTCAGAGGCATTATATAATATATTGAAGTCTTTGCAAGATTCAAGGGTGATGAGCAAAATGGAGTTACAAACCACAATCAGATTTATCCACTGAATGTCAGTATTTGCTATTTGGCTATCTCTCAGAGAACCTCCAGATGACTTATGACTCAGACACAACACAAGTCTTTGCTACTCAGATTAATCCCAAGCACTGGACAGATGGATCTCCAACCCTTCACCAATTATTATCAAGCAGGACTCCAAGGCAATAACTATACCGCTTTGAACTCGGGTTCCTGTCTCAGAAAGCACCCTTTGCTGGTAGAGAGAAGTTACCAAGGCAGACTGTGCTTAGCTCTCTCAAGCAGTCTGTTAAAAGTGAGGTTTCCAGCCAACATGATGAAGGCAAAAGGACAATTTCTGGCATTCATGTCATTAATTATTTTTATCACTACTCCACGACCCACTTGAGAGGCTAACTATCAGGAAATCAGCAGTCTTTGAATGTAAGGCAATGGGAAGTGGCACCCAACAGCTTTGAAGATGAGTTACAATCATTTTGGGTGTAGGATGTCATCCTGTTCCAGAAATGAAGGTTTAGAGTAAGGAGGGACCAGCCTCAGTCCCTTTTGCAGTATCTCTCTCCTGTTAGCTGAGCCAGCGCTCCCAGGCATTCCAGGGGACCTTGGGCTTTAATGCTAGGCCAAACACACGCGAGGTACTTCCACTGAACAGCCTTGACATTTCAACTTCTTTGGGAACAGAATGCAGCTGCTGAGATTTCACTTGTAGCCATCCAATTTCTTTGTTTATTTTTGGAGAGATTTCCAAAATACTTCCCTCTGCACCTGGTTTTACTCTCTCCATGTAAACAGCATAATAGTCAACAATCAAGAAATACTGTAGTGAATTGAACTGTAAGATGTGTTTCCTGTTCAGCTGGGTTCTGAAGCCCCTGCACTGCAATAAAGTTAAAACAACAGCCCAGTGTTTCTGAGGGATCCTGCCATTTAAGGAAGTTGATAATACAGAATATATACAGCAGTAGCTTCTTTTCTTCCTGCATGCAACAGAATATAATGACTGAAGTTAACCATGTGGGAATGTACCCTCACACATCTTCTGCTGCTTCTGTGCTAAATGTGCTGGAAAATCTTGTTTTCTCTTGGACACCACCTACCATTTGTGGTTCCTCTCTAAAGACTCTCCTCATCCTCGAGGTCCTCTTCAATGAACAGCAATCCTAGGCAAACAGCTTTTAGATGTGTTTGCATGGGAATTTCTGGATCCTCTACCCATTGCCCAGCTCCTTAAAGGCATTCACATTTTTTTATCCTTCAATATACAATCACACACTATTGTCTTGAAGTATGCATCCACAAATATTAGTGAGATCTACCAAGACACAAAATGCTGCACCTCTAAATTTTTGGGGAATTGTCCCAGGTCCTGAATTTATGAACTGAAATGATCTGGAAGGTGACTTCACCCAGAGCAACTCTCCTCCCTGCAGCAAAGTAAACTCACTCTTATGAGTAACTCTACTGATATTTGCATGTCTGCTTGGCTGTTCCATGGCCATGGTCTTCATGAGATTAGTCCTTCACAGACAATCTACCTTTTATTTTGTCCTAATCCTCTGTCCTTCTCCCCTTTTTCTTTGTGTACTGCCAAGAAAAGAAATCTCTTAGGAGATAAAATATCTATACTTAAGAGAAAAATCCAGGGAACTAAAATGTTAAATACTAATAACAAATCCTGCCCATTTTTTTGCTTAGCCAAGCTTTTAATGAATCTTTTCCCAAGCAGCTCTCAAATGTATGTAAAAAATGTTCTAACAAATTCCAACAATCAATATTCCAACCAAATTCAGACTTCCTTAATCTCCACCCCAAGACCTTATCACTCAGTTTAATGCACTTGTCTATTTTCCTTTCGATCACCATTAGATTGGAGCAAGCTGACCATTATTTCCACTCAAGCTGACAGGAGCCCTATGCTTTTCAGTTGTCTGACTGATTCCAAGAGAGGTGTTTGGTGGAGGAAAGGTCATGCTGCCCAGCCCTCTGATTCCATTCAAGCCTGCACATGGAAATTGGAAGGGATGTGTGTTTCCACACACAGCCCCAAGTCGCTTTAAAAGAATAGGCAAAAGATGCAGCACATGCTGCAGTTCCCCAGTGCTACAGGGGAGCACGCTGTGGAACACAGCAGGCAGCTGATTTGGCACAGACCAGAGTGCATTTTGCATATTTCAAATCATCTGCAGCCACAAGCCCTCGATAGGAGGAAGGGATAGGGACCTGGTTTTAATCACTGCAATATGTCTTTTTCACTTTCCTAGTGACACAACAGACTAATCAGCAGGTAGCAGGAGAGCTGAGTTAATGATGTCTGATACCAAGGTAAAACTGACCAAATGCTACACACAATCTCACTCCTTATAGCTCTTCTTTATTTCCCTATATTTGACTACTGCAATAAATTTAAGTACATTGAAGATTATGGTCATTTTACAGTTGACTCATACATCAACGCAGATTTTCTGTCATTTTCTCTCCATCTTAAACATCTTACAAAGAAGGAAGCATAGCAATTTCATAATGTAACTTCTGATTCAACACAGTGTTTATCTTAAGCAAGCCAGCCCAGCATGATTCCAATTACAAACTCTTCCTATACTCTGTGCTGTGGGGACCAAACAGCTTAGCTGAAAGATCCTGTATCAAGTGTCACTCAAGAAAACTTCCCCTACAGTCCTTAAGTGGCCAGAGAGACACAGCTGAATAGAAAAGGGAACATTTATGGCTTAAAAAGCAGCATAAAAGTGCACACAACTTTGCAAAAACCAGAACAATCCAAATGTCTGTGACCTGTGTCAGGAAAGAACAAGGACGGATGGAGAAGAAAACATCTTGGGGCTGCCAGGGCTCTATAGGAGTCTTTCAAATACAAGATACTGGGGGATGTCTACTAAGGTGCTCACAAGGTCCAAGAAAAGCAGCCCCAGTGTCCATAGGCCTGTAGCACATAGGGGAGAATTTTAGCAATGTTTGGCAAAGTGTTGATTGGTTTTACCAAAATGCATGAAATAGGCTTCTTGAACAGAGGTTCAAGTTCTCACTCCCTGTTTCTGAAGGCTGCAGCCCACAGCCAGCTGGCTGATGTCTGCTAAGGAGAAAGGTCATGCTGCACTCTTCCCAGATGTGGGACACTAAGAGAAGCTCTTTTCTGCTTATACCTCATTTTCATGATCCTTATAGGAACTCAATGTGTTTAAGGGTTTTATCCCTTTTCCCACAGGTATACCTGATGTAAATTCACCAATAGGTTGACAGGATTTAAAGGGAAGGTTAAAACCAGGGGGCAACATACTGCAGAAGTTTCATTTGCTTAGGTCATCAGGTAAACACTAGGAAGATTCAATGAATCTGTTTATGTAAGATCTCACTCCAAATGGAGACAAGCAATGCCACTAAGGACACAAAACCCACGGCAAGCAGTCCGTAGGATATATTTCTATTCTGCAGTACACTTTCTCCTAGAGTAAGATTTAAACTACTTGAACTACTTTGTGAAAGATTGCAGGGATACAGGGATGAAAGCACAACAGTGAGAACCACTTTAGTCATCAATATACACACAAAAAGACACACAGAAGCTCTGTCAGTATGGCACAAAGTACTGCTTTGAAATCAGCATCAAAAGCACTGCATATAGACAAGAGAACCCCTCAAAAACACACCCCCCTCCATTCTGCTGCATCCTTTGCCATCACGACCTGACATTTCACTAGATGGATTAGTCTGCCTTTACATTTGTCACATTTCATTTCTGCCCCTACCAATAACCAGCCTGCAACCAGAACTGCAGCAGTTGTGTACATTACCAGAAATACAACCAACCACTTCTAGATTATTCCCACAAAATGTTTGGCAGGTGTGGGAAACTCATTGGGTGCCACTAGGACACACAGGTCACCTGCTGTGCACTTAGGTGATGAGATCAGAACAAATCTTTCGATGTCTGCACCCTGGGTGAAAACATTCAGGCTGGAAGGCAGTGCAGTGGTTTTCTGTGAAAGTCTGCAACATCTGCCCAAACTGAGAACAGCTCTGCCGTGTGCTCCTGGCTGCGGCAGTTTGCTAGCAGACGTGCAGAAAGGATCACAGAAGAGCATCGACTGAAATGAACTTGCTTAAAAACCTCAAGCTACCCTGAAACACCTCTACAGAGCTGTGCAGTCCAGAACCATCTTTTCCTCCAAGATTATGCTGAGTCATCTAAATGAAGTACAGTTTGTTCATACTTCTGAAGCTGTTACATAAATAACTCTATTTTCCTTCTTTATTGGAGCTGATCTCTTTCAAAATATACACTCACAAAGGCGAGCAGCAAGCTCACCTCCCCACTGCTGTCGTTAAACAATAACAAGGAGCACGACTGTTAATCAAAAGCAGACTCCAATACCAAATCCTCTCAAAACCAGACTGGCCCACTTAAGACAACAACATATAGTCCCGAAAAGTTTCCAGCTACTGCAATATCCTACTGTGAGCTCCATTAAAAACACAGCTACTCCCACCACCAGCCCCTGCTTCCTCTGCTAGTGTCAATCCGCTACCTGCTATTCTTCATCATCCTGGGGTGCAGCAAGAAAAGGGTACCCAGCAGGTCTAGGGAGGTTCTTCTCCCCCTCTACTCTGCCCTAGTGAGACCACACCTGGAACACTGGGTCCAATTTTGGGCTCCCCAGTTCAAGAGAGAGACAGGGGCCTGCTGGGGAGAATCCAACAGAGCCATAAGGATGATTAGGGGACTTGAGCATCTCCCCTATGAAGAGTGATTGAGAAACCTGGGGCTGTTTCATCTTGAGAAGGCAGAGGGGATCTCACCAATGTGTATAAATAGCTGAGGGGTGGCTGTCAAGTGGATGGGGCCAATCTCTTTTTGGTGGTGCACAGTGATAAGTCCCTTGAACAATGGATACAAACTTGAACGTAGAAGGTTTCACCTCAACATCAGGAGAAATTTTTTTACAGTGAGGGTGATGGAGCACTAGAACAGGCTGCCCAGAGAGGCTGTGGAGTCTCCTTCTCTGGAGACATTCAAAACCTGCCTGGATGCATTCCTGTGTGGCCTGCCCTAGGTGATCCTGCCCTAGGTGATCCTGCTTTGGCAAGGGGGTTGGACTTGATCTCTGGAGGACCATTCCAGCCTCTAATGTTTTGTGAGTCTGTGATAGATTTGTGGACTACTGCTGCAAAATACTCCTTTCCATCTCTTGCTGAGGGCACAGTATGGGTGAGTCCTCCACCCAGTCCCTGGAACTGAAAAGGGTTACATTAAGAAGCTTTAAAACTAAGCAAAGGTGCAAAACCAGTCCCTTACCTCTCTGCTAGTTGCCTAAGATCCTTCAAGGTAAAGAAACTGTCAGTCTTGAATAAATTAGCAATGAATGCTTGAGGACAAAGACAAGTCCATTCTTCAGAATCTTCTGAAATGCACTGATTCAGCTGTCTGATAGAAGCAGTGCAGGCAACAAGTGGTTTCCTTTTTTTCAGGTAGTTTTTATGGGTGCTCTGCATCAACAGAGAGACATTTTCTGAACTGGGTTCTGCATTCTCTGTTGATGTTTGGAGATCTCCTGACATCACGAGGATGCCAGATATGTGGTTTGCTCCTGTTGAGGTTTTTTTGGTGTTGTTTTCTCTTTAAAGAAGTGTTTTACATATGGGCAAAAAAGATGGAAAGAAAAACCTGATTTTTTTTTGTAACCACATTTACATTTGGAATAAAAGCTGTGTTAACTCTTGACACAACTTTGCCCTCATGAGAGATGCAGCCTTGCCAGCCCTGGACAAGCTCTTACACTCTAAACCAACTCTTTGTCATAATAATTGCAGCTACCATAGCAACCTTTAAAGCCAAAAATCCTCAGGGTACCTCCAAAATATATTAAGAGGCTCTAATAAGTGCAAGATTGAGGTTCCCACAGGGGCTGTCCTTAACAGCAAGGATCTGGGAATAGCTGTAATTCTGCAAGCAAGTGAACACAAAGGAGTGAACCCCAAAGGACAACCAGCACTGGTTTTGGACCTTTCTACATTTGCAAATTCCTGAAAAATTTTAAGTGAAAGTACAGAGCTCTTTTAAAAAAGGCTGATGGCTTTATAGCCCTGCTTTTGCAGCTACATTTCATGGGCCTGTAATAGTAATCTGTGTAGTGCTCTAGCAGTCAGTGACCACAGACCGAAAAATCAGCTCACAGTGGGCCAAAAAATTAAGAAATACACAGATTCAGTTTGCATACAAGAATATGTCCCAGGAACTTGTGACATGAGATGAATCTGGATGTCTCCCACCAACTGCAAGTTGGACAGATCTGAGGGTTCAAGCCCCCCAGTGCTGGAAGCTGAAGAGTCTCCCCCAGCTAAACACAGTCGAATTCCATGGAACTATCTCTAAATGCTAATTCCCCATCAGGACATAAAATAAGGACTGCAAGGAAGAGTACATCTGTTGGGTAATATAAATATAGATTTCTATTAGTTTTCCCTGCTAGGAGCAGAGACTATGTGATGCTCATACCCTGGTTGAGCACATTGTCTCTTGGGCAACAAGCTCTGCAGCTGTATCTCAGAGGTGACACCTTTGAAAGGGGCACAGGATATAGCATATATTGCCAGCTGCACGTGAAACAGATATCCCTTACAAGAAGCTCACAAAATAATGTTCTGATCGGGTTCTTCAGGTCAGAAAATATTTGAAACATGTAATAACCTTTGGAATTTAGCATTTCAGTACTGAACCAGAGCTGGCAGAGGATAAGGTTCAAGAACTGCTAGATCAAGGTTTTGTCTCAAGTAGCAGCATGCTCGGAGGATAATGGAAAAGAGTTCATCACGATGGTTCTTAGTAACTTTTATTACTCAGCTTCACTAAAATGAACCTGCAACATTTCTTTACATGACATCAAGAGTCTTAAAAATGGAGATGATTCCAGCTACCAGACAGGACATCACTCCTTCAGAGAGATCTCATATTTTAAACAGACATTGCAAGGCAGATGCAACACAGAGATTTCCTTCCTCTGCCCGCTCCAGGACCCATGCTGAGCTAGCTGGCCAGCTGCCACGCACAGGGGTTTCCTGCAATCATTTTATGCCACCAGTTTCCACTAAGTTCCAGCTCCCTCCCTGTAACTGATCATAACTGCCCCAAAGACCATCAGGACCAGGTTTCCTGCCTGTACTTCTTTCTGAGCCACGAGGTCTTCTTAGAATAAACACCACAGACTTCAAAACAAAAGAAAGGGTATTTCCACTGCGGTTCTTTCCACACTGATTCAAAAACCTGGTCCCTGGAATATTCACCACCATCAAAACTGGCTCTTCCAGGGGCTGACTCTCCTTAGCCTCAAGCTGAAGCAGTGCAGTGATGGAGTGTGGGCACCACTGCCACAACAGATGAGAGGCTGAAAGCAGAGGCAGAGTGCATGATCGGCAGGACAGACACACATAAGATTGCTCTTAAAGGTGGCTCCAACTCAGAACATCTTCTCACTGAGAGGAGTCCTGGGTGGAAGAAGTCTGTTGGTGGATGCACATCTCCAGCCAAAAGACAGAGACCTGGCACACAAAGGGCTGCTGCAAGCAGGCTCCCACATAATGGTTTATGGAAAACTATAAATGGGGGTGAACAAAGGCCTTTGGGTGAGGACAGCCATCGGCAGGTGCATCTTGGACTCATCTGCCTCTTGAACTTTCTCCTCTGAGGTTCATCTTGAGGAAAAAGGAATGTGCAAAACAATGATCAGAAGCAAGTGAAACTTCTGGCAGCACTAAATCCACACTGGATTTCCCAGGGTGTTTGCTTTCCAGCCCCATGCAGGCAAGTCCCTCTGCTCATGCCTGTACAGTGAAGAGCAAAAAGCAACAAAACAGGGAAGACCGGCAAAGCAGAAGGCAACTTAAAAAAAAAAAGTCTGTTTTGGGGCGGGGGGGGGGGGGGGATTTTTTTTCTCAGTTGGGTTGCATGAGAAGGACTTGTTCCAAAGAGACTTTATCAAAGTGTGAGGCTGTGGTCACTCACCTCTGCGTCACAAAGGGACTTTCAGCACTCATGCTACAGACCTCCCAGAATCCAGTACCATCCCAAGAACCCTCTTGGCCAGGCCTTACAAGCAGAGGATCCCATCTGCACCTGTACATCTCCTGCCTTATAGATTGGAGCAAGAGCTCCAGTACAGCATTTTCTGTAGTTGAGGTTGGAGAGACAAGGCAGACTTCAAAGTACAGCCACATCCCTGATCAGCAGTTAAACCAACAAGCCCCAGGTAAGAGCAACAGCCCTGCAATGGCTTTGCAGACTTTCTGGTAAAGAAGAATTCTTGTTCTACTAGCTATTCCCCTTGAGTGGCTTATGGATAAGATTTTTATGCAGATGTATGCACCAAAAAACAGCTCAGTGAGTGGTTTCCTGCAGCATCTAAAGCCCACACATACGTGAGCAGTAAAGGCTCAGAATCCAGAGTTTCAACACTTTACATTTGAGGAGTTTTGAGATCATAACTGTCATAAATCTACAGTAATTCAGATGACAAAGAGGAAAGAGGGAGAGTAGAGTTCAGCATAGGCTCTCTCAAGAAGAAAAAAAAATTCTGTGAAATAGAACAGCAATTGTTCCTTAATCTTGCCTCAAAATTGCTATTGTACAGTCTAATTAATTTTATCAGCCTCAGATTTTCTTTAATCTCTGATCTTTTAACCAGTTTTACAGCACTGTGATATTATTCTCTTAGTCTAAATGACATGACAATTTATTGACCACATTGCACAGAATGAAATCAACACCCCTCAAAAAAAAGGGATGATGTCTTTTGTATCATCATACTGTGATGACTAACAAGAGCAAGAAAAACTAACACAGACACCAAAATCACTTTATCTTCTTTATTAGTGCTGGATGGGCTAATCAAATCATCCACTATTTCTAAGCAAGCCTGTTACTGGATCTCATCAAACTAAATGAGCAGAACTTGGAAGGCAAAGTAAGCTTTACAAAAGGGAAGTTCCCTAAGTCCCTAAGATTTGGCTTCTGGAGCATTACTTTTTGTTCTGTTGGCTATTGCATAGTAAAAGTACAAATAAGGTAGAACAGAAAGCTTAGAAGGCAAGGAGAAGAATAACACAACTTATAAGGCACACTCTGCTCATCTGACAATTCCCAGCATCCCATAAACACCAAAAAGCAATTCAGCCAGTGACCTTCAAAACACTGGATTTCTCTACCCAGGGACTGCGTAGTCAAGGTCAAAGTTTCACTAGCCTTCAGTCTGCTGGAGTGGCATATTAGCCATTCAGCTGTAACTCCTGTAATGATGGGAGACAGCTGAGATCTGCTCAAATCAAATTACAGCTCCGATTATGCAAAGCACTATGGCTCTGCATTTCCCACCATCGAGACTACTTCAGAGCGCAGTGTGAAGGTATCTGCTCTAAGCTCTCTGAAAACAGGCAATTAAAACAACAAGGTGGGGGGGGGGGAATGGTTTATGACTCTACTTGTACTTGGGAAAGAACACTTCTTGACAAATTATGTATACAAATGTGTCAACAGCTGAATATAAACGCTGAGGAAATAGTGAAATATATCTCATACCGTCAGGGAGTTGTTTACAGGACAAAGCATCATCAAGATCTTTGGCAGTTGATGGGTCGATGGTGAAAATGCATTCTTTCCTATCCAAGGGAAAAAAAAAAAGAAGAAAAGGCAAATTTATCTTCCAGTCATGAAGAAGGTATCAAAACAGACCATCAGAGACATACAGACAACAGCTATGTTTGCAGAAGACTCAGCCTGTTGAAACTTCTTCCCATCTAATCTGAAAGTCTAAATCTAATAACAAAAAAACCCAAAGAGTTTGAGACAAATGAATCTCCTTGGGGTTTCTTTCAGTTTTATTTTTGATTTAACTGCTTGCTCTTAATAGCCTTCACCTCACTGCTGATCTTCCTCCACAAAAACTAAACAATTTAGCCCATCAAGTTCACCGCAAAGAAACAAGCAGGAAAAAGTCTTGATGCCTTGCAGCTAGAGTAAAAATAGATTGCTCCTAACTGCACAGCTAAAGTGAACACAAATAACCTCTATCCCCTCCATAAGAGTAAACAGCACAGCATCTGAAACTCCATGAGTACAGCTAGCACAGAGAAGAGGCAGTAAAACACTCACCAACGAATCTACATGGTAACAAAATTAAGTGAGAGTTTTGGTCTCAGTAACCCATGTTTTGGTCTCAGAACCCAAGAGGTGCATTACTTTATAACACCTACACACAACAGTCTCCTTCTCTGGCGATAATAAAAATACAACTGGATGTGATCCTGTGCAACCTGTTCTAGGTGATCTCCAGAAGTACCTTCCATATCCTACCATTCTGTGTTTCTATTATCTCCATTGCATATAATGCACCAAAGGGAAAAGCAGGTTCAGTAGGAAATGCTCTGAAAGTTGTAGAAAGAGCTCCAAATCAGATAATTAGGTCTAGCAAATAAATTTGTTACTTAGGAATAGCCTTTTGCATAAGCTGTACTAGGCAGCACCTGGAATTTGCAGCCCTGCATACGTACATCCTGTAGCAGTGGGTGGCAGGAACACTGGGAACATACCAAGATGGACCATGGATATAGTCTAATGCCACAAAGATGAGATTAAATAGAGCATCTGACTCAGGAATCATCATGTTTAATAGAGCAGAGCCTGGCACCAGTGAGACCCAAAAATCTAAAGCACTCAACAAATAAAACTTCCTGAACTCCTGCTTCAGTGCCTCCCTTCATCCCAGACTGTCCTACAGCAACTTCTTGCCCGGGCCCCTGGACTACAGCAGAGTTCACTCAGGCAGTGTGTGGAATGTGGGACTGGAGCTGAAGAGCAGTGAAGACAGTAAATGGATGAGTTTGCTGGTTTCTTTTGTTTTATCTCAACCTTGGTCCCTCCCTAGTTGAGAGCACAGTGGTATAGAGGCTCCATCTGCAAAGGACGAGATCGGACACTTCACTGCAGAAAAGCTCTTATCATGATGCCAACTCCCTTCTAGAGATGTATAATGAAAACACATATTATTTTTCTTACAGCATAACCTCTGGTATACTCCCAGGGTAGGAGAGGTGGGAGAGGAAAAATTACAGCAAACTTTTAAAGGCACCTGTGTCACATGGAATTAGCAAGTCTTGGTCTTTCTGCCCGGGTGCTCACACAGTGAGAGCAATGCCTCTATCTTTGCAGGCCTACCACTTCGGTACTTAAATGCTCCAGGAGGTATCTGTTGGTGTCAGACAGCTGGCAGCATGTATTTATATAATTCCACCAGGCATGCTGAATAGAGATTTTTCAAAGACATAAAAATTAGTAAAGCACTTCACTACCTTCTGAGACTTTGAAAATCTTTGAGAATATGCTGGCTTTCAGATTGGATTGCAAAGCTGCCTTAATCCCCAGATGCACGTTAAGTTTCTGATCCTTTGCACGCATCTAAACAAATTAGAGACTGTGACACTCAAAGATATAAAATCTTCTCAAATACACCAGGACTTTGATCTGTTGCTGCCTAGCTATCGAGCATCAGGAGTCAACCTGGTTTTTTTAAAGGCCTGCAAACCACCCTACTTCCATAAACATATGTTCCTTACAATTCCACCTAAGGATGGAACTTGCTGTGCAACTTCCATTAGGGAGCTGTATGCAGGCAGACACACAGACACCTATATCACAGTATCACAAAGGTTGGAAGAGACCTCAAAGATCATCGAGTCCAACCTGTCACCACAGACCTCATGACTAGACCATGGCACCAAGTACCACGTCCAATCCCCTCATGAACACCTCCAGGGATGGTGACTCCACCACCTCCCTGGGCAGCCCATTCCAATGACAAATGACTCTCTCAGTAAAGAAATTTCTCCTCACCTCGAGCCTAAACTTCCCCCAACGCAGCTTGAGACTGTGTCCTCTTGTTCTGGTGCTGGCTGCCTGGGAGAAGAAACCAACCCCTTCCTGGCTACAACCACCTTTCAGGTAGCTGTAGAGAGCAATGAGGTCACCCCTGAGCCTTCTCTTCTCCAGGCTAAACAATCCCAGCTCACTCAGCCTCTCCTCACAGGGCTTGTGCTCAAGGCCTCTCCCCAGCCTTGTTGCCCTTCTCTGGACACGTTCAAGTGTCTCAATGTCCTTCCTAAACTGAGGGGCCCAGAACTGGACACAGTACTCAAGGTGTAGCCTAACCAGTGCAGAGTACAGGGGCACAATGACTTCCCTGCCACCTAGTGTGGGGGCAGGCACATGTGACAACCTGCAGGTACTGCTACACCCCTTCCCACTAACACACAGGGCATAAATGCAACAGCATGCTGGCACTGTGACTCTCCACCCTGCAGACACATCTAGTAAGGCTTCCTCTAAGTTGCTCCACTCAAAACAGCACTGAATGGACAATAATGTCTTGCTTTAGTTGACAAGTGAGCAAGAAAATGGTTTAAGAGCTTCTTCAAAGAGAATGTGGGTGATTCCTGTGTCAAGGGAATAGACCTCTTATCCCAGACGTTGGGGCCTGCAACCACAACTTGCAACCTGTCACCCATTGCAAATTATAGCTCCAAGCAGTTCAAAAATCAACAGATAGGTTTCAACTGAGTGCATATTTGCAGCCTGCCCTGGAAAGAAGTAGGGATAAATAAGTGGGTGCCAAAGTCTGAACACATTTACACAGTGGCAGTAACTAATGGGCTGCTTTGCTGAGGCGCATTTGGCCAGGCAAATGTACTGCAGAGGTCAGTGATGGCCCCAGTTCAGAGAGACCAAACCTGCAGGCTGGTGGGGCAGCCCCAGCCTCCCAGGGCAGTGCTTCATGCAGACTCTGCTGCCCCTGGGGACACGCTGGCCAGGCTCCGAGCAGCCTCTTAGCATGCAAACGGCAGGCACAGACACAGCTCGCTGTCTGAGATGCTTAAACTCACAGATGCAAAGCTGAAGAGGCGTCCAGACAAGTACTGATTTAGCATTTCTCACCAGCACTTCCACACGCAGCACAGCTGGGATTTGTTTTACCACCAGGCTCAGATCCACTTCTCCTTTAAAACTACTAGGGACTTGGGCTTGTAGCTTGTCACAGGCAGTTTATTCTGGGCACAGACTGCAAGGTGAGGCAAGAAAGTCACTGAGCAAGTAACACAAAAGAATGATACTCCCTGGCATAAGGACTCTGCAGAAGTGCTGCAGAGCCAATGGCCAGGTAGTGAATGGGACAAGAGAAGCTGACCTGCAAGCAAAGCTTGATGTTCATAGCACTGGAATAATCCTGGCACACAGGAGTATGCCTCACTGATGTTTTCCAAGTGAATCCTGCTCACCAGAAATTGCATTATGAAGTGTGATGAATTTTATTTGGGGTTTTCAGTTTTTATTACTGGAGAAGTTTCAGATGGTATAGGAATTGGGGGTGGTGTGTGGGAAAGAAAACAATCTGCTGAGTGGTAGCACCGCACCACCGCTGAGCCTGAGGGCAGCACCCTGCACATGTGCTCCTCCAGGGCAAGGTTTCCAAGGAAGGCGTGTTCTCAGCTATCTCCTTCTGCTTTTCCTTTGGCCCTACTAGTACCACCATCTCCTGTATGCTGCAGAGAGCTGCCTCTCATCCAGAGAGAATGGGCACAAGGCAATGAAAAGCCACGGGAGGAAAGGTTGGGTGTGGGCAGCGCAGCCTGCCCGCTGCTCTGCCAGCTGTCCCCTCCCTTGGCTCCTAACTTCAGCCACTCCTGAACAAAACACCAGGGAGGACCCTGGAGGCAGCTGACAAAAACCATCTGGGTGAAGAAATAACATTGTTCCCAGCTATGTGGCAAGTCCACCCTGTGAGGAGGAAGAAGCTGCTCAAGTTCCTTCTCTGGCCACTGTCTGGCTGTACAGTACCCCAAAGGCTGTGGCACAAGGCACCTCACAGAGATCAGCCCCCATTTCTGACCCTAACCATGAACAAAACCAACCTGCAGCGGGTTGTATGACTAAACCTCAAGGCAACAGTACTTTTTATGCACCTGCTAACAATGATGTTGATCAAGCACAAGCAGATAGCCCAGCTACATGCATGCACATTTGCACTGACCACAAGTAAATAAAACTGGCAGCTGCCTCCAGCTTCTGAAGGACTGCCAAGGTGACCCTGTAGGTTAAGGAGCTTGATGATGCCCTTTTCTCCCTTCTTTAAAAGCCCCAAAGGAGCCATCTCTCATTGTCATTACACCTAACAAAACCTGTCTTATTCATTTGAAACTGTCAAAACATGCTTTGTAAAAGTAATGAGACGTTCCAAGTCAGCTTATTCCAACGCACACACTAATTAGTTAGAGGAGACTAGTTTAGGAGATAGAAATACACACAGAGTCAAGAGATTTTCTGCTCTTCATGCTGGAAAGGACTAAACATAACCATATACCTTTAAGAAACCTACAGCACTGACTGAAAACAAACAATTCAGTGTGGAAACTTCCACTTTTTACAGGAGCCTCTTTGTCCAAAACATATGTTTAATGCAGGCTTGCGGAGATGGACTTGCTCGGCATGGAATTTCTGTTAATGGAGGAATAAAGTCTTTTCTCCCTCCTCAAGAACAGGGGTTTAGTGCAGCAAAGCACAGCAATACCTGCAAGAGTTTTGGAAGATCAGTGAAGCAGCTCACACTGCTACAGGTGAACAAGCACAAGTCAGGAAAGCACATGCCACACAGACTGTCCAGACCCTACCAGTGCCAGGCAGCACCCTGGAGCACTGACCCAGCCACCTCTAGCCCCAAGGCAGTGACAAGAGCACTGCTAAAGCCAAACCTCACACACTGGCTCTGTCCACCATCTAGTAATCAACCACCTGGGGGGGGAAAAATTGCAGAATAAGAGCACTTAGTTTATTGGACAGTAATGGCAGCATCAACATATGCAGGCTGGCATATCAATCCTAATTTAAGGAAAGCTAATTAAGTGCACTTTCTCTGTGCACAGCTTAAGGAAGGCTAATTAAAGCGGACAAGTATATGGGCCGAGCAGTTCATCTTTTTCCCTTTAACAGGCCCCCAAAATAAATGGCTGGCGCAGCAGTAGAGGTAAGACAAGTAGTCTGTTGACAAGCTGGAATTACCATTGGGGTAATTAAAATGTTCACAGATCAGAGGACTGGAACAGCAGTTTGTTTTCCCTTTGTGCAAATACATACATCTACACAAAGGTATTGGCAAGAACCAGCAGAAAAAACACTGCACAGCTGGTGCTGCAAGGTTGGCTTTCATGCATTCATTTTTGCCAGTTAAACTGTTCAGAATTCAACCTATTAGTTTAGCCATAAAAGATAAACACCTATGACACAAGTCAATTACAGGTCCCCAGTGGTCAGGGCTCCATCTTTACACAAGTGGAAGGCTACTTGGATGAAGATGAAGCATTGCATTTGTAAAGCTCAGGCTTTATCAGAGGCAAGGCTTCTGGCATGGCCAGGTGGTGGGCAAAGTTTGGGTGTTACCAGTGTGATCTGCTGTAAAAGGAGCTCGGTGCAGTTCAAGGCACAAAAGGGAACCCTGAGGCCACATAGGTCCTCCTAACACAAGTGGAGAGCCTCGCCAGCCAGCAGCACGCAGATGAGTCAACTCGGCAGCGGAGACACGGCGCCCCGATTTTCACCACTCTGACAAATGCCAACAACCATGAAATAACCGTTCAGAGAACTGCATGTACCCACTGGGCACCAGAAAACCCTTGCTGAGGCAAGATGTTGTCCTCACCAGCTGAAATCACCATTTGCAGGAGGCAGAGTTCTAAGGCAGAAGTATGAACCAACCACTAAAGAAGCAGGGAAACTGGAGGATGGAGGAAGGACATCCCAGGCACCACAAACACAACTCAGCTGAGCAGCCTGACTTTGTCCACACTCCTGCATGCCATAGGTCCATCACCTCTCCTGACCCTGGTTACAGCCACCACCAACTGAAGGCAGACTGAAACCCCAGCTCTGCCATTTGCCTGATCTTGGACTGCTCAGAGCTGTGGTCATAGGCAAACTTTACACTGCCAAGTCTCACAAGAGCTCAACGAGAGAGCTGGGTGCCTCTGCAGGCAAACCAGAGCACTTAAATAGAGGCTGAGCCAGGAACCACCAAAGGTCTCCCAACAGGAAATCCAGACTAGAGTAGAATAGACCTATTTCAGTTGGAAAAGACCATCAATAATCATCTGGTCCATTGCCTGATCAGTCCAGGGCTGACCTAATTACATCGTGTTACTATGGGCACTGTCCAAATGTCTCAAACACTGACCAGCTTGGGGCATCAACCACCTCCCTAGGAAGTTTAATCCACTGTCTGACCACCACAACAGTAAAGAAATGCTTCTTAACGTCTGGTCTAAACATCCCCTGGTGCAACTATCTCCACACATCCTGTCACTGGATAACAGGGAAAAGAGATCAGCACTTCCCTCTCCACATCCTTCTGATTAGACTAAGGTGTCTGAACTTAATTAACTTATTTACCTCCCCATCCTGACTCTCTCCAGGTCAACTTTCAGACTGAAGCAGTCTCTGGCACTGTTTACTGGTCATTCATGAAAATCAACACATACAGAACAACTACAGAAGAGAAGAAAGAACACACCAGCAGCCACAGCACTCACTAGTCTGGAAAATGTGGCCAAAACCTGCTGCCTGTGAAATCCCAGCACACAAACACTACACAACTGAAGATTCAAGCAGCTCAGTGGCTGCCCCCACGCTGACCATCCTGTCCTGCCCCATGCTCGGTGCTCACAGCCCACAGTCCCTCTAGTCATCCTCCTAAAGCACCATGCTAACATTTTTGCCGAAGTTTTAGGCAAAGCTCAGCCTGCTGCAGCTTGAGGTGAGACAGGAACAACCATCATTTTGTTTATTGAAGTTTAGGCAGTGCAAAACTTCTTTAAACTTGACTATGTATGTGCTAAGACATTTACAGTACAAGTGACTGCATGTCTAGACGCTCACAATGCATTTACATTCTTCTAGGGACTCCTTAAGATTGTCCTGTTCTCTCCACTGTGTGAGTAGATACAATAGCCTGCTGGGAGGGAAAGCTCAGCCTCCCAGTTTAGCCTTATTAACTCCAGCTCCAAGTTGGCATTTTAAAATTAAGCCCAGCACAGGCACTTTGAGAATCTTTAAGCCTTTTGGGGTCATTTTTGAAGATCCAGCTGAGCTTCATCTCGCCAAAGTTAAACAGACATAATTTCTCAGAGCTGGAAACAGTTGTTATAGTTTGGAAACAGGCATCCTAGAGCTGTCAACTCACTCCAGAGAATGCTACTAACATTTTTTCACACAACACTCCGATTGTTATGGCAACAACAAGAATCAATCTCCTCCCTCAGTCACAAGTACACCCAGCTCAACCACGGTGTCGACACAGGTTTGTTATAAAGTGCCAATAAGCATGGGACCAATTCCACTGATGTTCATCACTCAAACAGGGATGAAGTACTCTCAGAAAGAGAGATTTCAGAGAACAATCAGTGCTTGAACATTTCAGAGACTTCAACATCCAGCTCCTAAAAGACATCTGTTACGTGTAGTGTCTACCACATTTGTCACACTTGATGCTGGCAGATATTACTTAAAGCCCCAGAGTGGCTCCTTCCAAGACAGATACTTAAAAGGAATACATTTAAGAAAAAAACAAACACATGCATGCAACAGAACAACCCTGACAAATCTCTGAAGGCACTCTGAGTGCCCTGTAACACACTGACAAAGATACTTGACACACCACAAACCCCTTTTTTGCACAGCGCATTGATTTTGAAACAAATGATAAAATAACGGGAGGCAAAACCTCTCCCTTCCAAACACTGATTTTTAGAAGCCCCATAAAAATCCATCACAGAATAAAATGCACTGAAAGCCCAACTTTCTACATGGAGTCAGCACTGTTCTTCTTGATTTTTCTGTGTTTATATTTTAGCTAATGTCCTGTTTTGGTTCGGAGAACAGACCCCGGTCCAGGAGAGCAGCTGACATTGAATCCTGATGCATTACACATCTGCAACAATAAACATTAACATTTTCAAAGGCAGCTCATTGGATTGGCACACCAGAATCCATTACTCCCTCCATACATTTATGTCCTCCAAGGAAGGAGGAAGACAGGAAAAAAGAGCACTGCAGTCTTCTAACATACCTAAACAGCTTGAAAAGCCAAAATACATACACATGAGATCAGAGCCTCTGAGAGACCAAGCACCAGCAGTATTTCCTACAAGTCACACTGTAATTGTGCCACAAATATAATGAAGTCTTTGCACCACCACTATCCCACGCAAGAAGGTGGAGTGTAATTGCAAATGCACTTGCATTATTATAAACTGCTTTAATCAGAGATGCACAGAGCTAGAAATGGAAGAGACATTAGGTCATTCCCCCCATAGGTCAGAGCTGGACTCCTCATGACAATACATTTCCAAGGACTTTCTCCAGTAAAATATTAAGCATCTTTAGAGATGGAGTTTCCAATACCTTCTTTAGCAGTCTAAGCTACAGCCTGTTTCAGGTTGGACAGGAAAGGTTCCCTCTTTGTTTTACCTTGCTTGTCCCCCTAATACCTCATTCTATCTTCCCACCACCTTAAATGATTCTCATTTTTTCCACTTTGGTCCCCATATAGCAACTATCAACCACGATATCTTTCATGAGCTTTCAGTGTTGGCAAATACATATTGAACACTTAATCCTTCCTTGCAAATCAATCTTTCATCTCCCAGAATATTTTTTTGCCCAGTCTTTTCCAGACTGCCCCACTTCCAATCCATGCTCTGACACCTCCAGGACTACCTTGCCTCATACACCTGCATGCATGGCACCAACTTATTTTTGTTATTTTTACAGAGCGAGGATCTGAGAATAACTTGGGAACAATGATCCAATCAGCCCAACACTTCAGAGCAGACAGATGGGTCAAAGTATGCTTGATCTCACTCCATCAGAACGGAGCCATGAGGGAGATGTTGTTCGTTCTAATGACCAGCTGGTTCTAGTGATCAGCCCCAAAATACCACAGTGGGAATATACTGCCTCAGTTACAGAAGAAGTTCTGGGTTTCTTCATCTACAGCATCAGAGACAGATACCTGAATTGACAGCAGGACTTGGATCCTTCATCTCCTGTCTACACTGGTGATATCTGGCCTGTGGCAAGAGAAGACCACCAGCAAAGTATTGTACTATCAAGGACAGAGGCAGTATTCAGCACACTTTAACTGGGCCTCTTAGCACACAAACATGAGAGCACAGGGCACTTAACCCTGCTCATCAAAAGCCCATCCTGTGATCCAATGAAATCTAGTAAGAAATACACAGGCTCTCAAAACAATTTAAGATTTTATCTTCATCTCCCTCTGTTGCTCTCTACAATTCTCTCCATAAAATCAGCAGCCAGACAGGGACAAAACTGCGTGTGTAACAATCTAGTTGCAAAAGTTATTACTGCTTCCCACAAATAAACAGATTCTTAACTTAAGCAAGCTTAGCTTTGATGGCCTACAAGATCAGAACTCAAAAATCCTGTCCAACTACACCCCACTGGTTCTGCATGACACTGCACTTCCAATGACCCCATGTGCCTTCCTGTAAGGAGAAACACCCATCAAGCTGGCAGTGTGTCTGTGTATCCCAGCCACTGGTAGCAACAGCATCTGAAAGCAAAGCATCATTCTGTACAAAACTGTGTCACCACAACTGCTGTAGCTATAGTGTAATAGAAAATGTTATGAAAACAGAGAGGACCCAAAGAAGCCAACCAGAAGCAAGGAGAGTGATCTATGACAGCAGCACCATATTTATTCAGAATTTTACTTACTCAGCTAATGGGTGAAGATGGAGCCAATGTCCTTCCTAATCCATGAAGGCTACCATTTCCCATCCTGCCTGGACAACAGAAGTATCTAGAGCAGGTAAAGCCATTATCACCACACCTTCTGGAATCAATCCTGTTAGAGAGGCACTAAAAGCGATATCCTTAGAGACCACTGAGCAATCCCTTGTATGCCTTGTCTCCTCCTATGGAGAACATTAAATTAGTCACAGAACAGCTCAGTGAGAGGGCTGAGATGATAATCTAGCCCTGTTTGTGTCTCCACTCCATGCCAAGATATGACTTATCTGTAGCAATGTTGCTTATACATTTGCTAAACAAGTCATTGCTCAGTTTCCATCAGAAACCAGAGCTTTTTTTACATATCCTATTATAGCTGAGTAAGTCTTGCTCTACTTAACACTAGCTTTTTGTAGTGGAAAATCTCCAGGGTACAAGTTGTTTAATGATGCTTTATCTGACTTGCACTCATTTCTAACTAAAGTCATCCACCTGCCTCGAAAAGACATCTGTTTCAGAGGCTGACTGCTTTCCTCCAACACCCCTTGCACAGCTCAAGGCTGCCATTTTTACCATCACCTCTAATTTTAACTGCCAATAATCTCCTCAGGCATCTACAGCAGAGAGCATGCTGTCAAACCTTTACTATAAGCACTGTTAATCCCTGTTACCAGCTGTGAGGCTCCTCAAGAAAGAAAGAAATAGCAGGCAGAACTGCAGGGCAGGCACTGTCCTGCTGCCAGTGCTTCCCAGATACAAACAGTGAAAAAGAGCTTCCCTCCACACTGGGCAGAGAGGGGCAGAGCTGCTTCCCTTATCAACAAAGGGAAGGGTGCTGCATTTCTGAATGGGCAGCCAAAACTCCAATTTAGCCTTCAATAACTTGGATAGGTTTAGGTCAGTTTGGGGTCACATGCTGAAATACCATGATACAAATTTTAACAGAAAGCTTTGCTGCATTAGAGCTCTTTGCCTGCAAGAGAACAAAGTTCATTAAGTCTGTCCTGCAAGGGAATCAAGTGAGCATTAACTGCCTCCTGCCAGTGCAGTGGATCCCTGCTGTCCCCTGGTCACCCTGGACACCCTCCAGGCCTTTCAGCCTCATGAGAGGAACGACAGCTTTGCTGCCATTCAGAGGGACCTCAACAGAGGAACAGGCTGATGGGAATGTCATGAAGCTCAAAGGAAAAAACAAAGTCCTGTACATGGGGAGGAATAATCTTATGCACCAGTACAGAGTGGGGACCAACCAGATGGAAAGCAGCTTGGCAAAAAAGGACCTGGGGTCCTGGTGGACAAGTTGAACATGAACCAATGACATGCCACTGCAGCAAAGGCAGCCAAAAGCCTCCTGGGCTGCATTAGGGAAAGTGTTGCCAGCAGGTAGAGAAATGCAGTTCTTCAATCCTTCCCCTCTACTTGGCACTTGTGAGACCACAGCTTGAGTGCTATGTTCAATTCTGGGCTCCCCAGTATCAGGAAGTCATCGACATTCTAATGCAAGTTTCCTGAAGGGTTTCAATGATGACAAAGAAATTGGAGTGTCTGACCTACAAGAAGAGGCTGAGAGCTGGCACTGTTCAGCTTCAAGAAGGCTCAGGAAGGGAGATCTTATCAAGATGAAAATTCACCTGATAGTAGGAAGCAAAGAAGACAGCCAATTTCTTCCCAGTGGCATCCAACAGGACAAGAGGCAACAGGCACAAAATTTAGGAGATTCCATTTAAAGGTAAAAAACACCCACTTTTTACTGTAGGAGCAATTGAACATGTTCCTCAGAGGAGTTGTGGAATCTGCATCTCTGGAGATATCCAAAGCCCAAGTGGACACAGCCCTGAGTAGCCTGCTTTAGCTGACCCTGCTTAGAGCAAAGGGGTTGGAGCAGATGATCTCCAGAGGTGCCTTCCAACCTCAACCATTTGGTGATTCTCAGGAGTTCAGAGCTGCTCAGCTGAAGTCAGTCAAGTTTCAGCTCCTCAGACCACATCCATCTTGTAGATATTTCAGGGTTTCTTGCCACAGCACCCTTTCTCTGCTCAGTATTTTTAGCTCATTGTTTTGTATTTTGCCAGCTGAGAAACTGCAGTTTGTAATTTTACCTTCAGCTTCATATTTCTTCTTAAAAGCGAATACAATGTCCTGCTTATAATAATAAAATCACTAGTTGGCAGGATGACATCAAATGGAAAAAAGAGAAAGCAACTGGAAAATTTGGAGCAAGCAATTTTAAGTGCCAAGTTTCACATTTGTAATAGTCCAGCGGAGGTCAACAGGCTCACTCATTATTAGGCAAATGGTAAAGAAATAGATATCCTCAAGTTTGTCCATGTTAGACTATATAAACCATCTCCCCTTGAACAGGCTCTAGCACTTTCCAAAAGAGTGATGTTAGACATTTTCCACAGTAACACCAACAATGGGAGACAAGCAAAAGGCAGGGCTGCTTTGCAAGGAACAGCCTTTTTTCTCTCTCCAATATTTAAGTTTTTGTTTCCCACTATGATTGGACTTTCCTGGCTTCAGTTTCTTGTCCCAGTTAAGCAGTAAAGGAAACAAAAAGATATGAATGAAATTAGAAACATTTGGAATGAGCCTTAGAAATAGCTTTTGGGTTTCTTAGATTCCTGGCTACACCTCTTCAAAGGGCCTCCTCCTCCAGTCCCTGTCTCTTGCACCCACCTCTGAAATTCGCATTTACTCCTTTGCCCTGACCTCTTTTCTGCTGAGGGGCTGCTCTTTTGTTCCACGCCACTGAAACACTCGGTGCAAAGCAAAGCAAAGCAAAGCAAACAAGGAAATGAAAATTACATGTTGAAACACTGGAAAAGACCGGAAAATGGCTGAAACTTTGCACCCATCAAAATTTGTCTCTCTGACACTAATCCTCCAACGTTTCTCTGAAAGCAGAAACCAAACACTCCTCCAACTTCAAATAAATAAATAAAAAGACCAACCAAAAAAAAAACCACCAAACCAAAAAACACAACCCCAAACCAAACCACTAAACCCCACAACTCCAGTCAACCTGAATAATAAAATGAAAGCTCTGGTCCTATCTGTATTATCACATTTGAAGTCTCTGGAAGGGAAGTTTCCTCGACCAGACTACACTGATACTTTATGAAACTCCATGCTCTATAAAAGCCAACCGCAGCAAGCGATTGCCAACACCTAAGGCTTGCCCAGCGCTTTTCTTTACAAGGTTTTGGTGCTCTCTGCAAACAAGTGAGCTGGGAGTGCCTGTGAAATGCTTGCCTAATTTTACAGATAGAGAAATCCATGCAAGCAAAGAGCAGATGTCCGTGGCAAAACTGTGCACTAGTGGCAGAGAACTAAACTAGTGAAAAGATTTCAAAGCCATCCACAAGGTTTGGATCTTTTCTGCCTTCAGTAGTATTACAGGATTACGTAAGCCTCTCTTTGTGAGCCATTACTGGAGAAGGGAGAAAAAAGATCTCTTGGAAGCGATTCTGCACAGGCCATGTAGGTGAGATCACAGCTGCTATCCAAACAGACTATGCATGGCAAGAACAGGCTTCCTGTAAAACTGGAAGACTTGCAGGAAGATCAAGGAACATATTTACAAGATGGCACAGACAAAGTATCCTTCCCTTCTCTTGCCCAGCCTCAGCAACTTGGTGAAACACATGGTCTCACTTTCAGCTAAAACCACACTCACAAATACCTGTGGTGCAGAACCTTTGCCTCCATGCTCTATATACTGATGCACAAACAGATCCAACCACGCCGGGGACACTCGTTAGCAGAACACAGAATTTACCTTTTCAGAAGGAAAGGTAACTCATTCCCTATGATGGAAGGAAACATGGAAGAGTTATCTCAGGAAGAGATAATTCTGGACACCACAGTATAGGAAAGATTTTGAGGTTCTGGAGCATGTCCAGAGAAGAGGCCTGGTGAGGGATTTGGAGGATTGAGCAAGCTGGGGTTGTTTAGTCTGGAGAAAAGAAGGCTAAGGGGAGATCTTACTGCTCTCTTCAGCTTCCTGGGGGGAGGTTGTATCGAGGCTGATATTGGTCTCTTCTCCCAAGAAGGATGAGAGGAAATGGGTTTAAGTTGTGCCAGGGGAGGCTTGGATTGGACATGAGGAAAAAACTTCTTTACTGAGAGAATGGTGAGGCATTAGAACAGGCTGCCCAGGGAGGTGGTAGTCATCATCCCTAGAAATGCTCAAGGAGCGTGTGGATGTATAGATTAGTGGTCATGGTAGTTGGGCTATGGTTGGACTCAATGCTCTTAAAGGTCTTTTCCAACCTTAATGATTCAATAAATACCTGAAAACCCAAGACTTTGCTTGGGCTTCAGTTCCAAATCCCAAGAGCTTAATGCATGACATGAGAAAATTTACAGCACTGCTACAGAACTGAGGAGGATTTACTAGAGATGGAAGCATTTTAAGCCACTCTCCAATAGGTGTTTAGTAAGGTGAGCAATGTGCAAACTGAATTAGGATGTGGTATCTAGAAGTGTTAACATGCCTGCTTCGGGAGAAAAGCTACATCTTTATTTCATTGTAATTTATCTTTGCTTACACTCTGAGAGTGCTGCACAGTAATCTGGGGAGCCTGATGGATCAAGGTGCACAAAGTACAGCAAAGATGAGTACATGCAGAGGAAGATGCACAGTGTGAGCTCCCCAGTTAAAAAAAAAAGTAACAACTCCCATGTGCACTCAGAGCAGATACACATTTGGGTGTCTTCCTCTGTATGCCAGCCTGGGCAGCTACTTCTACAACACTGTTACTGACAATATACAAGCTACTATGTACACCAAGTTAAAGCTGAGCTACCTTGGGACCTGTCAAGAGCAGTCTCTCCAGACTCCACTGTCAGACTCCACTCAGCTATGATTCATGATACATTTACTAATTAAACTCATCCTTTTCTAGGCAGGCAAACCTCTCACTGTGACAAAGCAAAAGGGAAGACTAATCTGTATTTTACTTTCCACAACTAGAAGCCTCATGCTACCTCCATATGTGTTTGGACCACAGACCAGTTAGCTGTGTGGCAGTTGACATTAAAAGGATTAGTAAATTAAGCTCAAATAATTGTCTTAAAAACTTTTGACTGTTGAATGTTTATATTTGAGAGGATCAAAAGGAAATCTACTTTGTAGTGTGCACTGTGGTCAGCAAGGGGCAGAGAGGGATTTAAATGACTTAACTGCAAAACTGTTATCACCTTGATAAGTCCCAGTGTTAATAGTTCAGCAATAGAAGTCAAAAATGCACTTGGAATTTGTTCCCAAAATCAATTGGCTGACTTAGAGACAAGTCAAGCTCTTTATTTGCTTGAAAGCACTTGGTCAGAAGAAATAGAGAATGCTACTAAAATATAGTCAAGAATATAAAAAAAAGCACTTTCCAGTGACTTCTGAACTGCATCATTCAGGGGGGTTTGGGAGTGGGGTTTATAAGCTTTTTATTTTTTTTAAGCAACCTGAAGCCTGGTCTGGATCTGGTACCTGAGTGCTACCACTCAGGAGTCAATCAGGAGCATGGTTTTCCCCTGAATTATTCCATTTTATGGCAGTGAAAATCCAGTAAAGCTGAAGCAGCAAGGAGGTTGCAGACTACAGTACAAGAACAGGTCCCATGTAACATCTGGAGTTTGGTTACAGACATAAATTGCTGCCATTTATCAGCTTATCTGCTCAAATTGCTGATGACCATGCCATTAACACAGACAACTACGAAGGAGGGGAGTTTGCTGCACATATGCAGGTACATAGAAAATACATAGAATAAACCAGGTTGGAAGAGACCTTCAAGATCATCGGTGTGTGTACCAAAGCAATGTCTTCAGGAATCAGCCTGAATCAGCCTGTTTCACCTTGGCAACATGCAAGAAAGCAATGAATCTGCTGATAGAGACAAGATGGTCTAGCATAGAAGCAAGTGTGGGAGTGGGACACATCATGGGCTGCGTGGGGAGGTGGTGGAGGTGTTCAAAAGGGGATTGGACGTGGCACTTGGTGCCATGGTTTAGTGGTCATGAGGTCTTGGCTAACAGGTTGGACTTGATGATCTTTGAGGTCTCTTTCAACCTCGGTGATTCTGTGATATCATCTTCATAATGCTTTTATTGCTTTGCTTTCTTGCACCTTCCTTTATTCCGAAGCAAGGTTCTAAACAAATTTCTTTGCTTTTGCTTTTAAATCTTTTCCAGTAAATATGTCTCTGAGATCTGACACTTTGAGGCATAGCAAATCCAGCAATGTTGGAGTGTCTACCACTCAACAGATCGCAGAGCTCCTAAAACTCATGGGAGCATCACTAGGTTACAGGGATGGCTAATGCGAGGTAGGTGGACAGCACGGAGTTGCCAGGCTGCAGGGAGGGACTCCATTTGCCAGCCGCTAATCTGATCAAGAGCTGTCATAAAGCCCACATGACATCAGTTCTTCAAAACAGAGAAAAACGTTGAGACTAGACAGGAAAACGCAGGACAGTCTCTACCTGTGCTTAAGTTTCAAAGTAACAATGTCCAAGAGCATTTGATCTGCCAGGCATTCAGAAAATCTCGGCTATAAAACTACCACTAAAATACGTAATACATTCCAGACAAAGACATAAAGCTTTCAGATTAGGTGCCAAACATCCAATTTTCAGTTTGCAATAGCTCTTTTGAGAAGAAGTCTCTTCACTTCACGAAATACTTCTTCAAATAACTGATCTTCTGGCTTTGGATGCACTTTTAAAAGCAGTTTCTGTGCATGCTAGCACAGGTATCTTGTAATGCTGTATATGTAATAAAGTCACTGCCTTTTCAAAGCGTGATGAAGGTGAAACAAACTAGCACAACCCTGCTCCCACCCCAGAGGAGTGTCAGACCATAATTTTTGTCATTACCTTAAATCTCTTCTTTTGGCCAGCTCTCCTGGTGAGATAACCCAGGGCAGGCTCTGGGGAAGGCATTCCAGGGCTTCAGGAGGAAAGTCTGAGAAATCCACACCATACTCTGTCAGGATCCCTTCTGTTTCTGGCTCAATCTCTCCAGCCTGTCCAAGACTTTTGGCCAAGTGCCTGCAGAAAGAAAGAAAAGGATGCTTTTGTGAAGTGTATAATTCCCACTGTCATGTTGTGACTGTCCCCACAGAGAGGCTGTGGAGCCCCCACACGTACTCCACATAGTCACTTCTCCACCAGTTTTGGCAGGGAACTTAGCAGGAACTCAGACCACACCATGACTTATGTCTGCTGGAGACACAAAGCACTATGCAGACACTACCCTGGGATGTTTTGTGCATCTCGTTTTAGGGAAACATTTTATATTACTAGGTTTTTGCAGAGGTAAGAAAACGTCAAATTTTAGGAGAAAATAATCTAACAGGGCTAAGAAAAGCCCAGCTCTCCACACAGGCAGCTCTACCTTTGCACATGGCTGGTTCCCTTGAGCCCCTTCTTCCTCTCCTCACCACTGAAAATAGGAAACCCCTCACCACCCAAAATAGGAAACAGAACCCCACAGGATCCCAGACAGTTCCACAGAAGACAGCTCCCTGGGAGCTCAGCACGCTGCTCTCCACCAAAGAGGACACACACCTCTGCCTGGGCAAACACATGCCTTGTAAAGACAGAGGTGTGAAGAACTCTGACTACCTTCCTTACAGGTGTTGCACACACAGATATGTCCATGGATTGTCTTTCCAACCATTTTCCAGGCTCTTCCAGGACCTAAACATTCTCAGTTTGCTCCTCCTCTTAAAGCTAAGCAGAAGCCTCTAAACCAGGAGCCGACTGGAAAGAAGCCAATGATCTAGAAGCAAATCATAAATGGAGGAAACTGTCCCCCACATGCTAATAGTCTTTGATGAAGTATTCTGCACATGTGTGGATAAGGCTGCTGCTCTGTTATGCTTACAGAAAGTTTCCATCTGCTACAGTGCAAACCTCAGGACTCATTTGTCCAAGAGCTCTGCTGTCAAACAAGCACTCAGCTCTGGACAAAGTGTGCAACCCAGGTCTCCAGAGGAGCAGGACATTTGTTTCCTCCCCAGCTGGTTACAAATACCACATGATGAGAACCTACACCCCAGGGTGGCTCTTCATGTCCCCTTTCTCACCCCAGATCACTCTGCAGTATACAGAGGCAAATTATTGTGTTTTTTTTCTTTTAATATACTGCCATCAGGGCAAATGGCACATTACAGCCACAGAGATAACACTCCTGACCCAAGAAAATTACAACTGAAATTAAGGCAAATCTATCAAAATATGACACAGAAGAGAGGGGTAATAACACAGCGCAGAACCAGCCGCTCTAATAAGTGTTTTTTTTCCCCCACCGCATAAAATACACAATCATTATATTGATCCTTCTGCTTTAATTCCAATGAGTGAGAACAGGCACTAATTATGTTCCAAAATTGGGGCCAAAGCAGTGCACTTGTCATTTGGATGAGCCAGACGCTCTCAGGGCTTCAAATGTGCCATAAAGCCACAGAACAAACCCCGTCCGCGCGGCGCGAGAGAGCCCATCTTCTTTATGGGAGCAGGGCTCGCTCTCTCCTCACCACGGGAAGGGCTGTGCAATAAACCTGTCACACTGGGTAATATGCTGGAAAGGATAGCGCGCTTCGTGGCCTGCTAAATTGCAGAGCTCACGTTGCCTCGCTTTAAAATCAAAATGAAAACAAGGATAAAAGATATTTCCCTCCATTGTTTCAATTTGATGTACGAACTCTATGGCAGGAATACGTGCGCCACTGGCGTCGAGGCAGAGCTCTCTGCTCCCGCAGCTCGGTCCCAGTCTGATCCTTATTTTAATGTAAGCAAACAGGGCATCAGTTTTATCTGCCTCGCTCTCTCAGCAGCACCAATAAACCAGAAAAACCACTGCCCCTCATTTCCAGCTCCTCGTGGGGAGCTGGGGGGCTGAGCAAGGAAGAGCTGGCGGGCTCGCAGGCACACCCAGCACAGAAAGAGATGGACTGAAGAGAGTGGAAAAGAGGGGACATGTTGCCCTACCTAAATGAAATGGCATGGGCTTGAGGCTCAGGTGCCCTTCACTTGGAAGGGTAGAGCTGCCAAGTGCACCAAGAGGGCAGCTGGACATCTGTATGACAAGTCAAAGAAAGCACCTTTGAATGCCAGAGTGCTTTCCAGCTCAGTCTTGAAACCCATGTTCTCTTGATCCGTTTACTGAAATTAGATTAGAACCATAAGGGGTTTACCCAGAGGTTTGATATAGGGCTAATATTTTTTTAATAGTAATTAACATTTGATTTACAGTGTTCCAGGGAACATTTCCCAAGTACCTTGAAATAAAAAGTGTACAACTGGCTTTAATTGGGGCCATGTTACAGTCACGCAGACGCAATGGCTTGCATCAGAGCGAAATCTGACAGGACAGCATGTGATCAAAGGTAAGCCATATAGGATCACCGGTGGCCCTGGAGTAAGAGCCAGGCTGTAAAATCACTCACGGGGCTCCACGGCCACCAAGGGCAGCAAGAATAGTTCAAGAGGCTTATAAACAACAAGAGGCACAGGGCCCAGCGGCAGTCAGACGCTCGCTCCCAGGCAGTCTCGGTGTCTGTGACACCCCAGGCGTGCGTAGGGCTTTCAGTTAAAAACCAGAAATAAATAAAGTAAAATGTTAAAAGGTAAAAACTGTTGTGAGGGCTACAGACGTCAGCGTTCCCAGTCTGTGACGTGGATGGGGGAGCATTACTGTGAATTCCTTGAATACCCTCAGACTGACGTCAGGCTCGGTGGCAGTGTGCTGTGGTCAGGGCGTCGGGCAGCAAGCAGGTCAGGGTATTCTTCCAAACCAGCCATGGCTGGTTTGGAAGCTCATTGAACTGGTCCAAGCTGCCATCTCACCAGAGCTTGACCTCCCAGGTGTGTGCAGCTGGGGCAGAGCCACACTCGTGCTGCCATCCTCCCTTTTGTGGTGACACTGAACACATCTGTTTGGCCACCCATTTCTACAACCATTTGAGCCCTTTCCACTCCTCAGACTCAGATAAAACTGTCCAATGTGTTCAAAGTTTACATGATAAGAACTCTCCCAAAAGACAAAGCCTAATTACAGAAGGCTTGTTTCCTTTGGAAAGCCACAGGCTTCCAAGTGAGAACAAATAACTTAAGGTTGTCAAGTTGGGGACTTAACAACCTTACTCAATCTTTCTTGGAGCACCCATGACCATGGTCATCCTCCATGGACAGTATCCTTCAGCAGCCAGAGAACATCCAACACATCAATAAGCCACCATTTCTAGAGGAAGCTTGTACAGGAGCAGAAGAAGGGAGAGCAAAGAAGGTCACATGGCTGCTCCCACTACCCAAGGCCTGGAACTGTGCAAGCTTGATAAGCCTAAAGGGCACAGAGGAGAGGGCAAGATGGTTGCAGGGCTGAGCATCACAGAGACAGAGAGCTGTGTCACAGGAAACCCCGGCACCCAAGAGTATAGTCCAGCCCCACTCCACACCACAGATCTGCCTTACTTTAGTTTCTGGGCCACTCATCACCAGAATGCAAGAGCAGCATGGTACTCCCCATACAGAGGGGACCACACCATGCTTCAGAGTAGTACAGTGAGTAGCTGTGCCAAGGGAACACAGCTTTCCTGGGAGACAGATCCACCTGCAAGAAGGTGTTTTCCAACAGTTACACTGCTCAGGGATTGGACTTTCCCTCAAGCCTTATGCTGAGCCAGAGATGAAAGGAATTCAAGCCACCTGGGTGGCTTTGGAAAGAGCATCAAGTCAAAGAATACCTTACAAGGTTTCATTTCATTGCAAATGCTGTGACAAATCTTGTCACCTTGACAGAACAACATGTAAGGCCCTGAGCTAGAACAGCCACAAGCCCTCTGCAACACACAGGGAGTCAATGATTCAATGTTTTACTACCAGTGTTCTCTATAGTCTCATCCATCATCATACATGAGGGCAAAAATATTTCACCTTCACCACCTCCAAAAGTGCAGAGAGGTCTGAACTAACACTCCAAACCGCCCTGCACTCCAACGCAGAAAAAAGGTCACCAGGAAAATAACTGCACGTGACAGAACTTGTAACACTTATTTAGGAAAGGAGAGTATTTTGGAGTTATTTTGCTCTAACTGCTACCTGAAGCAGGTGCAGTTGGATGGCATTTCACTGCCACACTAAAATCACCTCGCGTGCGCAAGGGAGCACAGCAGCACACGCTCAGCTCATTGCCAGAGGGTCACGAAGCCCTGAGGCCCTGCCTGCTGGGGTGACAGGGTAGCCTTCAAGAGGGGACAGCATCTCGCTGGTGACCACCAGGTGGCAATCACGACACAGAAACGCACCCCCCTCCCCAAGGGGACCTCCAGGGACTATTAGGCTCCCCCTGTGCAGGTGACTACTCTAGGTGGGTAGTGTCACCACCAAACTCTTGGCCAGGGCATCCCACTGCTCCAGCTGCACATGGTCACTGTGATAAGCCAGACTATGCCATTAACTTTGCTTGGAAACCTGGCACTGAACTTCCCAAGGGAAAAGGAAAGCTGAGGAAGCTGCATGACCAGCCAGAAGGAGTTCAGCTGCAGCATGGAGAGTACCTGGAAACACTCAAGGCAGCAATGGAAAATGCCAACTATGGAGGGAATTTCCCTTGTCATACTTCCAGCAGACTTTGTGCACAGTGATGGCCTCTATGTTCTCTAGTCCAGACACCTTCAAAACCATGGTGGTGATGCCACAGGAGTATCATGAAGTCAGTGGGCAGAACTAAGTTCAAAAACTAAGCATGCAAGGACCTGCAGTTCACTTGCTCTTCTCTCCTTCAAGTGGGTCATGCCTAGCAACATGGCTTATAACCAAACTTATAAACCAGCCCTAAAGCAAACAGAAACTTTTGGGACCCTCAAGAGGTTGTTTCCTTGTCTTTTAGTGTTTAAACAAGCATGTAATAATTATAGTTAAAAACAAAATGGGTCACCAAGGTTTTATGCTCCCATCTCCATAAGGCACTTACTGAAGTGCAATCAAATCCCAGAGGAAATGGCAATGTATGAAGACAAATGTGAACGTTTTCTTTCCTGACAACACCCTTTACATCTTGGAAACTACCAAAACAGCCAGATGAGAATATACAATGTTGTCAGAAGCACAAATTAAAGCTGTACATACTAGCCCACCCTCCTGATTTCCCTTGTTTCTGCTGAAAAGGGGGGTTGTTCATGACAAGAAGCCAAGCAGTACAATCACCCTCCAGTCTTTTCTCTGTTGGAGTCAAAGAAGACAAAGAAAATCTCTTGCCAATAAGAAACTTAGTCACAGTGAAGTTTGCAGCACAGCCAGCCCCTAGTTAAGTGAGGCTCAAAGGGAGGCCACTGCAGTTCATGCACTGCAGTTTAACTGGGAAATACTGAGTGACTTAACAGCTATGTGGCTCTCAAAGAGCACACGTGAAATTTGCTACTACTGGGCACATAAAACAGCCACAACTGATAATGAACTTAAAATCAGGGAAACAGGGACTGCAATTGAGTTTACCTTTTAGTTCTAGGGCTGATAGATGTGCCAATATACTTACTCTTTAAAGGAGAAAAGTAAAAATTAAACCCAGGATTTATATAAGTCTTAAGCTTTACCAGGACTTTGAGCTGAGGACTCCAAGAAACCCCACGATGCTGACACTGTACATCAGCTATGCTGCCCCATCAGAACAGCTCTCCAAAGACAAGAGAAAAGTTGGGCTTTATGCCCAGTTCCCACTAGCATGAATGCTCCAGATGACATCCAGATCCTCCACCTGTAAAACCTGACTACATTGCCATAGGTTAGATGTACATAATCTGGATCACCAACTAAACCAGGATTACTCAGTTTTTCCCAGGGTAACTGAATAGATTTATCAATGTCCACCATTTCTTACTGAGACCCACTCAACAGGAAACAGTGTGGCCACTCTAGGTGGGAATGATGCTGAGAAAGGTAAAATGAATTTGCAGTCTGGATCCAGTCCAGCACAGATCATTTGTGTAGCCCTGTCTTAAAACCTCTCCCCTCATGGTAGTGCCTGCAATTTGAACTCTAGGCAGCAATGGCTTGACAAATGCCTCCTGAAATGCACAGAGTGCAACACCCTTCTCATCTGCTTCTGCAGTGAATTAATCTTCTCATGATTTCTACTATCCTCCCTTTATGCAATCCAAACCTAAAACCACAAAAATCTGTGACTTCTTACCACTTCTTATCAGTAAAAGCTAAAAAACCACAGGTGAGCCTCACAGCTACTGACCTTCTTCCACTGGCATAAGTGAAATGCCTACACACTGTGTATTACTCTTACACAAAGAGAGGAAAGTTTGAAAGGCTGCCCAGCCCCCCCCAGTGCTCATGTTGGTCAAGGCTAAATACCTGTGTGTGCTCCCTCTACACTGCAAGTTCTTCTGCACAACGCCCACAATTCATTAATGCTGTGATGTGCCAGTACACTGAAGCAAGCAATAAAAGTCATTATCATTGTGTACCCATGAGATTAACTAGTGAAGAACTCCAACTGGGAAGCATCAGTCATCTCTGCTTCCAATGGCTGCCACATACCCTGCTGCAAAGTTGCTGTCTTCTTTCCAGTCCACTATGCGACAGATGAAGAGCGTATTTGAATAGTCCTCAGGCCTGGTCACAAAGTCTGGAGGGCAATCAGCCAGGGATACGTAGACCCTGGGTACTCTGTGGTCAACAGGTGAGAACATGGCACACCTCTTGAAGAGTTCACTGTTCTTGTCTGCCAGAAGCTTGATGAAGCCACTAGCTGCTCGGGAATGCTTCTTCTCCAAAATATAGACCACCTGGAAGAGGCAAAGGTTTCCACAGTTAATACCTTCACACAGAATCACAGAATCACCAAGGTTGGAAGAGACCTCAAAGATCATCAAGTCCAACCTGTCACCACAGACCTCATGACTAAGCCATGGCACCAAGTGCCACGTCCAATCCCCTCTTGAACACCTCCCGGGACGGTGACTCCACCACCTCGCTGGGCAGCCCATTCCAATGGCAAACGACTCTCACAGTGAAGAACTTTCTCCTCACCTCCAGCCTAAACTTCCCCTGGTACAGCTTGAGACTGTGTCCCCTTGTTCTGGTGCTGGTTGCCTGGGAGAAGAGACCAACCCCCTCCTGGCTATGACCTCCCTTCAGGTAGTTGTAGAGAGCAATAAGGTCTCCCCTGAGCCTCCTCTTCTCCAGGCTAAACAACCCCAGCTCCCTCAGCCTCTCCTCACAGGGCTGTGCTCGAGGCCTCTCCGCAGCCTTGTTGCCCTTCTCTGGACATGTTCAAGTGTCTCAATGTCCTTCTTAAATTTAGTTTCTTTAACAGAATACAGATACACAGAGGCTCAGCAGAATATCTGAAAAAAAGTCGTGGGGCCTAGATGATGTTTTCCCTCTGTGTGTATCTCTGTGTGTGCTTTTGAACTGAGTAACTATTCAAAAAGTACTTTCCTTGCCATCTTGCTCATGGCTATAGAAGTGCTAAGCTTCTTCCAAGTGCTAGCTCCCTACTGCAATTTTCTTGATTACAGAACAAAACCAGACAAGAAGCAGATGCTTCCAAATGCAGGGAATTAGCCACAACATACAAGCAACTACTGTAAAAAACTTTAACTTGTATCCTCGGCCTGTGATTTCACCACTCAGCACAGAACAGGCCAGTCCAAAACTGGTGCCACTGGCAGATCCAATGCTAACCACAGGAAAGGATGTGCTGTGGGGAATTTGGCAGTCCTTCCCTCTGTGCTTTCTGAAGTTAGGGGTTATTTTACCTTTATACAAGATGGCTTTGAAAAGAATAATAAATTACAATATCACTAAATAATTGTTCCAGAGAGGTGTTCATCCAGGCTATATTTTTGTAGACCATAATAAATCATGGATAACAGAAATATTATAGCTGATTTCCTAAGCTTATTCAGAAGAATCCTTCCAGAAGGTTTCAGAAGCTGCATCTCTGTGCAATGCCAAGCACTGGAATTGCCACGCTGGATAAGACCAGAGGGCAGCCCAGCCCACAACAGGGACCAGAATCAGAGGCTGTAAGGGAAAGCACAAGAAGTGGAAGAGACCTGACTAAGCCTGACCCAGTAGTCCTTTTCTGGTCTCTTAACACTCAGAGATTGACTCAAATCTTGATCCAACAGCACCAGCAGCCTTTCCGAAGTCTGTAAGAATTAATTCTGACAACTTTGGACATCCTCACTCTCATATTAGTATCCAATCTGTTTCCTGAATCTTGCTAAGTAATTCTGTGCAACAAATAAAGGGAATTTAAACCAGTATAATTCGTAAAAACAACAATACACTTGATTTTTATCAGATTGGACAATTGCTCTCTTGGAAATGGGGAATGAGATTCAAAGATCAACAGACAGAGACCAGAGGGAGGTCAGGGCTGGTCTCCTTCAGCCTTTGGGAGCAGACACGTGCTTGCCTGTCACTCTCCACGGAGTTACCTTGGCTGTCCTCTGAAGGAATTTATCTGGGAGGAGCCTGGGATCATTCACCTTGGGTCCATCATCTTGCTTTGCTCTGTGCATGCCACCAATTCCACCAGGCTTTGCTGCATCAAACAAACACAACAGTTAATGCAGAACATTGCCATGACAAATTTGTGTTGGGCCTGTCCTGTAAACTGCAATAACAAGGTGCAAGAAATAGACTTATTTGAAAGGAAAAAGACCTCTCCAGTCTTAGAACAGCCAAGCATGAAGCAATTACTATTTCTCCAGACTACCCCACAGAGAGCAGATATACATCCACTCACGATGCAGCTCTGCTGAAAACCAACAAAAATCAACCCAAAGCCTAACCTTACAAGTAGAACTACAGCAGCCATAACAAACAGAATGGTGGAAAACAGAGTCTGTTTGTTAAATATCAAGAACTAAATGAATTTCCTAGGCTTTTTAGTTGAAGTCATTTAACATTATATAAGTAGCCCTTTAAGCACATGTATTTAATTTCACATATTTAAGTACACATATTTCATTTCCTTGAAAAACATTGTGTAAGGACATAAAATGCAGGTTTGTCTTTAAAACTGAAACTGTATCTATTAAGCAGACCCTCTTTGGCTGGCTTATGAAAAGTAATCACTATATATGATGAACAGCTCCCTCCTCCCCAGAAATCTCTCATCCAGATACCACTAATATTTAAATCATCTGTCAATTAATCTCTAGTTTGAAATTTTTAAATCTTTAAGTATGTGAGTTTGGAAGGATCTGCTACAGATCACAGTATCACAGTACATGAGAGGTTGGAAGGGACCTCAAGAGATCATCGAGTCCCACCCTCCTGCTAAAGCAGGATCACTTAGAGTGGTCTGTACAGGAATGCATCCAGATGGGTTTTGAAAGTCTCCAGAGAAGGAGACTTCACAACCTCCCTGGGCAGCCTGCTCCAGTGCTCTGCCACCCTCACTGTAAAGAAGTTTCTCCCCATATTGAGGTGAAATCTTTTATGTTCAAGCTTGAACCTGTTGTTCCTTGTCTTATTAGTGCACATCACTGAAAAGAGCTTCGCCCCCTCCACTTGACACCCACCCCTCAGATATTTATACACATTGATGAGATCCCCTCTCAGTCCTCTCTTCTTAAGACTAAACAACCCCAGGGATCTCAGTCTCGCTTCATAGATGGTTGGCACACCAAATGCATTTAGTATTTACAAACATTGAATGTGATCTGTGACAAGGAGAAGGCTGTAATCAGTCCCTTCTTGTGTTGCATCCCTGCTCAGCCTGTGGTCGATGCTCTGATGGCATTTTTTGGATGGAACTATCCATGTGCTGTTGTCTGGAAGGCTTGTGGAACATGGCTGCTTTATTCCCCTTGTACAGCAATTGCATCCATCTCAAGCACGTGTGCTAAAATTAGGCCTAGAGGGTTCAAAAGAAATTTTGATTTCTTAAGGAGAGACCATGGCACCAACTGCAATTTCCAAGGGACAAAGCTGTCACTGCTTCCCTTAGAAGCCAGGAGATAAAGCAGTGTTTTGCTGAAGACTGTGCTCCAGCAGGCCAACAGCTCTCACGCACGTCAGCAAGTCTCAAGGAGAAGAGCATCAACACGCAGACCCTGGCCCCCAGATGACACCCATCTGTCCCACAGGGACCCTCAATGGAGGCTGCTGGTGACATGATGGATGAAAGGGGCCAGGCTGTAGGAGGGGAGGCTGCAGCTGCCAGCAGCAGCAAGCAGTGCTGGGGCGCTGGGGACCCAGGCTCGGGGGAGCCAGGGTGGCAGCAGGGAGCAGCAGCTTGCCCGAGGGCAGCGGCTGCGCAGCACCATCATGAGGGCACGCTCGCAGATGGTCGCTCTGCCGTGGACTTTCTGGGCTGCCCTCAGGCAATGTTACCCCAGCAGTCTTCTGACAATGACAACTATCGCTCTAATGACAAACTCTGGTTCTCATATGCCATTAATTATCCCCAGCTTTGCCTCCTGATACAAAGCTCTCCAGACGCCCTACCCAGAGAGCATCTTTTTCAGAAGAATGTAAGTGACTTGAATTGTATTTTGTCTTTCCTGACTTGCTAGCAAGGCTGAGAGGAGGATGGACAGATATTTGGGGTCTAAGTAAGAATTTTGTTTCCTAAAAAAGCAGCAGCAAGCCCATTTCTCCTTTACTTCTGCTGAAATGAACTCAGATTTGTGACAACTGGGGTTACTAAGGAATAAAACCACACAGAGTTTCATGGCAACAAACCAGTAAGGGGAAAAAAGGCTTGAATAATTATGAACAGTTTAAAATTGGGGATAACCAAGTTATACACCTCATTTGCTTATCTCCTCTAAGTCTTTGCCAGGTAAAGATCATATCAGGCAATCAGTTAATAAAGAATAAAGGCAAGGAGCTGTTCTGTTTACTTACACGTTTTCAAGTCATCAGTTATCAGTCATTGGTTTGTGGTGTGCCAACTATAAAGACAGCTAGGACAAAGAACAGGACGACCCAGGACAAAGAAACAGCAGCAAAGGCAGAGGGCAAGGGGAGGTTGGTAACCTTTCCAAAGGCCATGCCTTCAGGCACAACTGCTACAGGGCTGAACTCTCCCCCACTGAATGGCACATACTGGTTGGAAGAGAAACCAGGTCTAAGGAGGTTTGGAGGGAAAACAGGAGACTGATTTGCTGCTTTCCCAGCATAGCAGAAGAGCAGCAGCAACTCAAGATTCAGCAGGGAAGAATGAGAAAAGCACCATGAGCCATGCAAGGAACAAGCCCTTGTTACCGCTGCCTTCTTTCCACTTGTCCTTCCAACTCCCATGTCTCAAAAAAAAATCACTTCCATTTTTCCACTGAAGCAGCTTTCCCTGTCAAAAAAGCAGCCAGCAGTGATGCCCCTGGCAGGTATCACATACCAGCATGCAAAAGTACAGAGGTACCAGGAGAGACCTATCATGGGGGGCACAGTAAATGGGTGACCAGGGCTTTCTTTGCCGAGGTTGCCAGCCATGCAGGCCTGGGACATTGTCCCCCATCCTCCTGAGCCCCGGGTGAACCCAGTGCAGACACCCAAAAGCATCTAAATTCTCTACAATGGCACATGTAGAACTTGCCTTTTTTCCTCACAGCCATCATCAACCAGGGCCTTTGGCTGACTGGACTATCTTCTTCTTCTTGGGAAATCTCTCCATTTTCAGTGTCCCTCCCAAAATATCCTGGCATTATTAGAGGCTCCAGTAGACAGATCCTGGGATCTACAACTATATCATCATCAAAGAAGGAAGCAAATCCCAGCCATCTACTTATTCTTACCCATCTTTCTTAAGGAACTTCACTGTCTAAAAGGTCATCACATATATTTACTAATGGAAAATGCTCCTAAAACAGGAGTCAGGGAAGACACCATAGAAGAAACTCTGTACTCCTGGAGCAAAGAAATGTGGACTTCTCTACAGCATGTAGCTGCTCCTTCTGAAGTCAAAGTTTTGTCAATACCAGGGCTAAATCTAATGCTCCGAGGTCTCCCTGTGAGAAATCCCCCTGCTCAGAAAGGACAGCTGCCCAGATCCAGTGTCTACCTGGCTAAGCTGTCAAATTACTGCACAGAAACCTCAGCCTCAACAGAGAGAACTTGCCACAAGAGTCTGATACCTAGGTCTCCTAAATACACTTCTGACAGTCCCTTTCCTTCACTGCATATCCTTCTCCTCACCAGTGAAGCTGAAACTAGGTGGGTGGGCAGAGAAGGGAGGTATCAGGGCCCCACTGGAGACTGATGGTCTAGAAGATCTGAGCTGGGAGATACTAACATCTCCCACAACAGGGCAGAGCCACAGGAGTTACTCTACAGGAGACTTAACTTGGGAGAGGAGCAGGATTTTGAGCAAGAGTAGTGGGAAGAAACTCCTTGCATTATGCCAAACTAACAATTAATTATTCTGACCCCTTTACTGCAGTGGTTATCCAATGAGCATTCAATATTTCCACCCTGAGCAAAGACATGTTTTCTGAGAAAGATTTACTATGTTAGCTTGGGCAATACTTCATAAGCTTATCTTACAGTGAAAACACACTTCAGCAGCTAGGATCCAGTGAAACTACATTATAATCTCAGTGTTTTCCTTTCAGCGATTATCTGACAAACCAAAGCTGTAATAGTCTTACTTAGAAAAAAATTAGGCACTAAGATACAAAGAGCAACTCAAATTAGTTATGTTATTACCAGCAAAGTAGATCCAGGACACTTGGAATTTGCCTCCCTTTGTAAGTGATCAGCTTAGGCAGCTTCGATACACACTTAGATCTGCCTGACAGGAATTCCTAGGTCAAACATCCTTGTTTTAAAGTCCCTTCCCCCAAATTTCCTCTTACAATTAAACTACCATGACATTAGAAGGTGGCCAAAGTGCACCAAAAGTCATCAGACTAGAATCCTAATTACTTGTGACAGATCCAAATTTATTTTCACTAAGTTTGCATTGGTCACTATGGAAATTTGCAGTTCTGCCCAAAAAGGATACAACCAAAGATGCAATATCCACTTGCAAATGAAAACACATCAGTTTCAGATCTCTAAAACAACTCACTGGAAAATAAAATAAAATAAAATAAATCTCCCTCCCTGGATGGAAAGAAAGAAGTTGGTTTAAGGAAAAAAAAATAATAATAAAAAATAAAAAGTAATTCAACATTTGCTACTTCAGCTAGGAAAAAAAACCAACCAACACCTACTTGAGAAGTTAGTTGGCTTACACTAAATGGGCATATCTAAGAATCCCATCAGAAGGCATTACTGACACAAAGCTTTTAAAACAGAAAATACTGCTCTCCAGCTTAGTGCTCAGACACCAGCTCAGCTGTAAACCTCTCAATAGCAAGGTCTGCTCCTTACTAATGAGGTAACAATGCTTAAGTTAGAATAGAATAGACCAGACCAGGTTGGAAGAGACCTTCAAGATCATCGCGTCCAACTTATCAACTAATCCAACACCACCTAATCAACTAAACCAAGCACTCCATCAAGTCTTCTCCTGAACACCCCCAATGATGGTGACTCCACCACCTCTCTGGGCAGCCCATTCCAATAGGCAATCACTCTCTCTGTATAGAACTTCCTCCTAACCTCCAGCCTAAACCTCCCCTGGTGCAGGTTGAGATTGTGTCCTCTTGTTCTGGTACTGGTTGCCTGGGAGAAGAGACCAACCTCCGCCTGTCTACAACCTCCCTTAAGGCAGTTGTAGAGAGCAATAAGGTCACCCCTAAGTCTTCTCCTCTCCAGGCTAAGCAACCCCAGCTCCCTCAGTCTCTCCTCATAGGGCTTGTGCTCCAAACCCCTCACCAACTTCGTTGCCCTTCTCTGGACTCATTCCAGCAAGTCAGCATCCTTCCTAAACTGAGGGGCCCAGAACTGGACACAGTACTCAAGTTGTGGCCTAACCAGTGCAGTGTACAGGGGCAGAATGACCTCCCTGCTCCTGCTGGCCACACTGTTCCTGATGCAGGCCAGGATGCCATTGGCCCTCCTGGCTGCCTGGGCACACTGCAGGCTCATGTTCAGCCTACCATCGACCAGTGCCCCTGGGTCCCTCTCTGCCTGGCTGCTCTCCAGCCACTCTGACCCCAGCCTGTAGCACTGCATGGGGTTGCTGTGGCCAGTGTGCAGAACCCGGCACTTGGATGTGTTAAATCTCATGCCTCTAAGTTCTCTGATGGCTGTTTCAATAAGCAGTTTTCAGAATGTTTTAGTACCGAATATGTATGGAAAGTAGTGTGAAACAAAGCAAAGCATCTTAAGGATTGTTTGACACTCAAACTCTTGCAAGTTCTGTCTCTATCAACACAAGAGACATATGGAAATAGAAACTTCCTCCAACCAAAAAGCAATACACTGAAATGCAGGCTCAGATGTGCCCTGGGTTACTCTCTTCTGCTACAATCTTCACCTTTAGGGACAGCAAGGAGGAAACATGTGGGTGTTCAGAAGACAGTGTAAGGGCCCTTCACATTCTGTCACCACTGTTTATAGGCACAGAAGAGATTCTTCCTCCGGAACACAAAATTGATGGTAACAACCAGTGATTTGGCCCTCCCTTCACCAAGTAAACCAAACTGTAATGTTTCTGAGGATCAAAGCAAAGGGATCTGTTTTCTTAGAAAAACCTCTCCCTAACTGGAGGATTTCAGATCCTACCAAGTTGTTCTGGTACCTAAAGAGGTAGGAGCTCTGAGCTTCTCCTGCACTTGGCAGACTTTTTTCCCCATGGAATCTACAGTCCAGAGGTCCAAGTGAGCTCTCTGAAGTCTCACCTAGCAGACTGAAAAGCCTCTCCTCTCTACCCAAAAGGCAGGGAGGAAAGGAAGTGCCATTTTGCTTGGTACTATCCAAAACTGACATTTATTTTAAACAGGCTATAAAGAAGGGTTGCTTAGGAAAACAACATGCAATGTTTATATCTCCACACAGTACTGGGTTATTTGTATCTACACACACAGAGCTTCCTACCTGTGATGGAGGGAAGACAGGTAGTTCACTGGGATGAGACTGTTAAGCCAACAGCTTTGGAATTTACCACATGCAGCCCATCCAAAAATCAGCCTAAAAGCTCCTACGTGCAGTGCAACAGGGCTCTGCCAGGAAGAAGAAAAGCTGCTCCAAAGCATGCAGCATTCCCAGGTTGTTTCATCACAAAGCTAGGTGTTTGATGAACAGAACTAACTTCCTTAGATATGTTTATTCTGAATTCTCAGTTAAGCAGACTCACTCTGCCACAGCTGCTCATGCCTAAAGACCTAAACTCACACACCTGCAAGCCCAATGGCATAGTGAAGACAAGGACCAGAAGACTCAGATCATTACCAAGATGATTTCTGCAGATGCACAGTAGGGAGGAGACCCTCAGAGAGGGAGAGGAAAGGCATAACAATAAATGCCACAGCAGAGACAAGCATCTGCAATTACAGAGCAAAGGAATCATGAAGAGGTGTCTAGAGCTGTCTTCCTTATAGACACAATGCTGCCAAGCATACTTGTACTTAGCCTGCATACTTGCCAAGCACACTTGTATTTAGCCACCTCCATGAGGAAGGATGGAGGAGATGGCAGAATGATGAGATGGAAATGTCACTTTTCCTCAGAATCTTCCAAGACAAATCCACAACAGAGATCATTTTGGGAAGCTGCTGTCAAGCCCAACACGTCAAACCATAGCTGTCTCAGTAGCCACGTAACACTACTACAACCCACAGCACAGGTCTTCTCATGTCCTTGAGAATCTGCCAGTCAACAGAGGGGTTGGAAACTTTATGCAAGAGAACTGCACCTCAAAAATAAATAAAAATTCACAGGGGTAGTGTTGCAGTTCACATAAAGTTTTATTATATTAACAGCAAGTAAAATTAAAACATTACCGAATCATTTCCATTGAGTATTTTGCCTATCTACATAATGATCTTCCTTCCTGCATGTGTATTTGTTCCCAAAGAGTGTGTGTCCACTTTTACTATTGCATGGAAAATATGTTACCTGAATGAATCCTAATCTAATTCATCCTGGAAACCTTGCTCTAACAATTACTATATTTCAGTATGTTTATCTTCACACCCACCATTTATTCTCATTATCATGACCTCTCACTCACTTGACCTAAACTTCTAGCTCAAAGGAACAAAGGTGAACTCAGGAACATATGGTAATATGCAAGAACTTAATCTAATTCCTGTTACCTAATTGCCTTTTTTTTTTTCCCCTTACTTAAGAAGTCATTTGAGGGTCAAGACAATTTACTAGGGAAGAGCAACATAAGAAGCTTTCCCATCATTAACTTCCATTGCAGGCTTCAGCTGCCCAACAAAAGAATAACTTCAGCATATTCAGCCTGCAGCATTTAATCAATGCAACCATTAAGCCCAATTTCTTCAATACCAGCAGAATCCTGAAGCTGCTATACTGTTTATTCTTCCAGAAATCTATGCTCTTCAGAAAAGTTGTAGCAACAACCAAAAGAGCTAGATCCAGAGACCCACAAACATGAACTCAGGATAAACTAATACAGAGCTGCCTTGAGCAGCTGAAACAGCTCCAGCTTCTCTGCTGGTTTTCCAGGCTTCAAGCAGAGTGAAACTGATCTGATTTTTGACAGTTCCACCTCAAGGATTTCTATTAAAAGCCATGTAACTGAGATGATTTCCTGGTGAGCTTTCACTCTGCTGTGGCCTAGAAATGTTAAGAGCTATGCAGTGGAGACGATCCATACCCAGAAAGCTGCAGGCTAGGAAAGAAGCATGAAGACTCCTTAAAAGCACTCAGACTGAACAGGAGCCTCTGAAGAAGAGGAAGAACATTTATTCCTTCCAGGAGCCAGTGATGTTGGCTGGCTCTAAATTTGTCAGAGATTTCATGGCAGCTAACCTGAAAGGGGAACATGAGCAGAGGGACAGCACATTGTCCAGATTCTTGTCATTTCAACCTTCCCCTATGAGCCTTGGCCAAGGAGAAGAACAGTGATCTCTCTACACTCTATGCCAAGACAAGACACTGCTAACTGCAGAAGGACTCCAGGCGCCAGAGGAGAGCACAAAAGGCAGGTAGGCACCTTAAGCCTAAAAGAAGAGGGGGCATGGAAGTGCACAAGAAGGTGTATAAATCCAAAACAGAGATTAAACTCTAGATTACAAATACAACTTGGGTGGAAGGATCCAAAAACCTTTCTAAGTATTGATTCTAGAGCAGCATCTTGAAAATTCGAGAATGGCTTCATGCATTGTCAACCAATACTACCAAATGTCACCACTTCTGTGGAGCCAAGCAATCTCAAAGTACTCCATAATGTCCTCCAGCCAGTAGTAGTGTGGACACCAAGCAATTTTAGGTTGTACTTTCTGACCTTACCAGGGCTACTAGAGACTGGCAGTCACATCTGAGCTGAAAAAATGAAGATTGACCAGCATCCACCTGGCCAAAGCTGAACAGACAGGGAGACAGGAGCAAGCTCTAGAGCAGCAGGTCTAAGCAGCATTTTGTTGACTCTACCTAATAACCATCAGCTACTCGATTCACCTTTCCATGACAGAGTTGGCTGAGCTGGCTGTCAGTTTGCTCTGCCTGGAAATAGACTATTTCTAGTCAAACTTCATTACGTCAAGGCAATGAGCAAGCCTCCGACTGATTCAAACACCAAACCATAGGTGGGAGTGCAAATCCTGAGCAAACACAGTTATCTGACTGCTGCCAGGGCAGCCAGTCCAGCAGCTTGATGACTTCTGTGAGCAACCCCATGGGAAACCAGATATTCTGTGCATGTGGTAAAGAAAGATCTCCCAGGAGAAGAACTGAAAAAAGGCAACTTTTGAAAACTAGTTTGACAAGGATGGCTTTTGGCATAGTGACACAGTTTTACCAACTTCTGCTTGAACACCCTTTCTCTAAGAAAGGTTGAGCCACTTTTATGAGGACAGCTGCCACTCTCAAGAGTACAAGGAGCTGCTACTGTTCAGTTGCTGATATCCCTTTATCAGAGTAACCTGATTCCAGTATTTAAGAACAGACAATTCACACTTGTATAAAATATTTAACAAGAGACAGTTCACACTTGTATAAAATCTCACATGGCATGCCAGGCTGTGCAGGGACACAGCATCATAAAATATTCTGTACAGAACATTTTGCACTTTTCCTGGGTTGGGAGGATACAAAGAAGTTTCTAATTTTTATTACATATTGAAATGGATTATAAGCAAAACCCTTCCACTGCAGTGACAAGGCACACAAATCATGTATTCTAGCTCAGTGCTAAGGGACAAGATAAAAATTACATTACCTCTGCTGTACTAGTTGATGTGAACAAGAATTAAGGCAAAGAATTACAGACCTGTAAAGGTCAGGTCAACTGGTGGATGACTTCTCTGGAAAGCAGTGACACTGAGTAAGTTGAGGCATCAGGGTAAAACAGAGAGACCTTGCATGTCAATACCAAGCACTATTGAGAACAAATCTTTTCTGCATACACAATATTGCTCAGATCAGCGAGCAATATTGCTCAGCTCATTCTTTGCCTGCATTTCAACAGGGCATAGAAACCCCAGAGAGGGTTTGATGGACAATAGTTAAGGCAGCTAAGACACTCTCTTCAAGGTTCTCATTCCTACTGTCTTTGTAAAGAAGTGGGGAGGAAAAAGGGACATTTATTCACCATGGAAATACAGCTGAGAATGCAAGAGGAGAAAGATTTCCAACTTGGCTGAAAAAGACCTACCTCCAATGGGCAAACTTAAGGCAATCTAGGAGGGACACAACAAATTGGCTCTGTGTAGAGCAGCATGCTGGAAAGGAAAATGGCTTATCACTTCCTAGATCAGAGATTGTTCTAAAGATAATCTTTAACCCAGCTTCTTTGCAAGGGGAGTTCAGAAAAGCAGAGCAAACTTGTTTGACCAGGACAGCTTCTAGCAGAGTGGTTTCAGTTATGAACTTTTATTTAAATATCCTTGAGCAAAGAGAGGCTGACGCAGTTTTATGAGCACAAGAACTTCCTGACAGTACACAGGCTGAGAATCTGGCTGAATGTCATGGTCTCTTCAGGTCTCTGGACTTCCCTGTTGCCTATCCCATCTCTAGGAAGAGAAGGACAGGAAGCACAGCTCTTGTAACTGCAGCACTTAGTGACAGATCCAACATCTGAGTCTCAGCCTGCAGCCTCATGCATAGCAATTTCTACCAGTTTGCTTTAAGCCCCTGAGAAGCAGAAGCAGCCCAATGCACAACTTCAGGGAAATTCACTCAAATCTGGGCCCTAATCAGCATACACAATGTTTCATGCTTCACAGCTTCTGACAGCAAGAGCCAACCCCAAATTCTTTGCCCTGGTCTGTAACTAGAGATGGAGGGGGTAACTGTGCTCTGAAGAGGAACAGAACCACAAGGAGGGATGGGACACAGGCCAGGATAGAAAAGATAACAGAACAGCCTGCACTCCCAGCGTGACCCAGAGCGCTCTTATTCGAATGACACGTCTACTTCCATTCTTCATGGTTCATTCTGACCATCCACAGTAGAACAAACGAGCCAGCAATAGAGTTATTGCCTAATTCTACTCCCCTAACAGAAAGGACAAAAGCCATCTTGCAACTAAGAGGCAGCAATCTGGAGGGCTTTGTGTGTATGCACAAAGATTTGAGCACCATCTCCAAGTGGCTTTGTTTTGGTTTTGTTTTTGCCCCAGAATGAGTGAAATTCACTTTTGATTCTATTAAAGTAGCTATGGATATTTTTCATCCCCATAAATCCAATCATTTTTGTGTTTGGTTTGGCTTTTGTTCAGGTCTCATATACATATATGAACCTTTATTTATATATATACACACACACACCACACATATCATACAATCATAGAATAGCTTAGGTTGAAAGGGATCTTAAGAGATCATCTACTCCAACCTCCCCTCCATGGGCAGGAATGCCTCTCAACTAGACTCAGCTGTTCAAAGCCTCATCCAACCACCTTAAACACACTCAGGAAGGAAGCATCCACAACCTCCCCAGGCAGCCTGTTCCAGAGTTCTACTACCCTTGTACTGAAGAACTTCTTCCTAAGCTCCAGTCTAAACCTAGTCTCCCCCAGCTTCAAACCATTCCCTCTTGTCCTACCACTATATACCCTTATGAAAAGTTCTTCTCCAGCCTTTCTGTAGGATCTCCTCAGGTATTGGAAGGTCCCCCCAGAGACCTCTCTTCTCTAGGCTGAACAACCCCAGGTCCCTCAGCCTATCCTTATAACAGAGGTGTTCCAAGCCCTTGGATCATCTTTGTGGCTCTCCTCTGGACTCACTCCAACAGCTCTATGTCCTTCTTATGATGGGGACACCACAACCAGACACAGTATTTCAGGTCTGGGTCTCACAAGAGCAGAGTAAAGGGGAAGAATCACCTCTCTTGACCTGCTGGCCACACTCCCCTTGATGCAGCCTAGGACCCAATTTGCCTTCTGGCCTGTGTGAGCACACTGCTGGCTCATGGTGAGCTTCTCAGCAATCAATACACTCAAGTCTCTTTCTTCAGAGCTACTCTCAACCCACTCTGCATATCTGTATGTATGCATAAAGTGCATGGGAACATGATGGACTGTTTCTTCATTTCAGCTTATTAAATGTGATACCTTTGATGGCATCCTTGACCAGCTTGAAACCTTCAGACTTCCCTATATTAGGGGGAAAAATAAGAAAGCCTACTGCAAGTGTTCATTTAAGATGCATTGGCCACAGAATATTTCTCCTGCTCCCATCAGTGCATAAGCAATGCTCTCAGCAAAAGGGAGTAGAGCACTGGTTTTGGTGGGTCAGCAAGAAACACTCCCATGGCATCTCATCTGCCATCCACCCCTGTGTTTTGCTGCAGTAGTTGTATCCAGCAGAAGAGATGTAAGAAAAAACCCCAACTGTCTCACTGGCAATCAGTTTGAAAGGAATGTTCAACAGCCAGCATCAGCCAAGCAGCCTTCCCAGGGGAGGCCCATGTTACACAGGGAGGGCACTTCCACTCACCATAGTCCAACCCTGCCAAGCACTCTGTGCCCCAGAGCTGGCACCGCATTCCAGTAGATGGCCTTAAGAAGTTCAGCAGATGATACATTCTAAGGCTAAGTTCTGCCTTGAAAAAGTGCATCTTTGGTTATTTTAAAACCAAGGCATTTTAAGCCACACCTGTGAAGGCTGAATTTGGCAAGATTCATTTCTTTTTCATGACAGTTATCACTGATGCTAGAATAATTGTAACTGTTTTCCAGGAAAGTCTTAAAATCTGGGTAAGTGATGATATGAGAAATTGCATGAAAGACAGGAAACAAGCCAAAGCAATCATCAACTGCTCAAAAACACCTTCAGAGAAAGCAGCATCGTAAACCGTATATGTATTGGAGAAAAAAAAAAAGGGCATTAAAATGCAGAGCAAGAAGAAAATAGAGAAAAATCCATATGAGTTAGACAGCCAAAGAAGCTGAAACAACTTTTGAAAGAGGTGATAGCAAAATACAAACTAAGCAGAAATCTAACTGGCACATCCACACCAGCCACAAGGCTTGTTAAGGATGAACACAGAAAGGCTTTGAGAAAACAAAAGAAAACAGTTGGCTCAGGCAACTGCAATAGAAAAGTAGGTTGAATTTCAACTGTGAAGACAATAAACTGATCTAATATTTGCCCTACAAATATTCTCCAAAGATAGACTTAGATGGCAAAAACCACTGAGATGGCACAGATTTTAGAAGATGACTTGATAACCTCCAACATAAGTCACTCCAGGGCATCTCAAGGAATGGAATGGAATGGAATGGAATGGAATGGAATGGAATGGAATGGAATGGAATGGAATGGAATGGAATGGAATGGAATGGAATGGAATGGACCAGGTTGGAAGAGACCTTCAAGATCATCACATCCAACCTGTTATCCAACCCACCTAATCAACTAAACCATGCAACCAAGCACCTTATCAATGAACCAAGAAAAGTAACTCTTTATCACACCTTTAGACTAAAGCATAGTCATACAGGTAACAAAGTATTGGCTCAGGTGAGGGTTTACATCAGATCCTGGCGTCAAAGTAGAATGTACTTCTCCAAATTTTCATTTGGCATTGCTATCAGAAGCAACAGAGATGCTAAAGTCATGCCATGTGACTCAGGAGCAGTTTAGGGGTTTTAGAATTGTTGAGTCAAAGTAGCAGCTCAACACTGTGCATCTATATATATATATATAACGCAGCATCTAAGACTGCAAATGAGTCAAGGGTAATAAGTAGCTGTGTAAAACATCTGCAGACAAGATGAGTAACTCCCAATTCAAGCCCTGTGCTTGGGACAAGATGGAAGTTGGTTTACATACCTTGGCAGTAACTAAGAGAGTGGAGGTACCCAGAAGGAAATAGCATCATGAACTGGTGAGGTGACAGCTCCACTGATGCACAGAAAGCAGTGTTTTGTCACAAAAACTACAACACTTCCACTCAAATGTTACTTCCAGTTTCATGAACAAATGGGTGCGAAAAACGAAGTCTGCCAATGGTATAGGCAGAGATCTCTGCATCTTCAAAACCAATGCCTCGGGAAAACAGAAGGCATTAAACAGAACAGCTGTACAACCATCTCCAAGATTTGTCAGAGACCAACAACTACTGACGTCCTAAGTTGCTGCCATCTTTTCTGGACAGCTGGGGCACGTGTCAGGAACGCACCAGCAGATCTGTCCTGGCAAACTTTTCACCCGCAGCCAAAGGCACATGTTAAATGTGCCAATTGTCAGAATTCTTTCAACACATCTCTTCAGGAAGGGATTTAGTACTAGAAAGGACATGCAAAGAGCAGCATAAGCATCGTTTGAGACAGGGGAGCCTCATTCCTTTTGCCCTAAGTGACTCTTAATGGTTTGGATGGAATTCAGATTCAGAATAAACTAGGTTTGCCTTCAAAACAGATAGCATCATTTGCTTTAGGTTTTAGTGCCATTTTGCTTTAAATGGACCAAATCTTCGAGTTGTTCATAACTCAACTGTTTGAAAACAGCAATAGACCTAACTGCCCCCAAGGAAATATATTCTTATCCCCAAACTGAGACACACAGATTGGCCAGCCAAGCTGCGAAGAAGGGAACTGCTACAGCAGCATCCTGAATCAAAAGAGCAACCAGCAGTCTCCAGACAACCCTGAGAATTGCAAATCTAAAGGTGCGACTTCTGTTTCTTGGATTTACTTTGTGTCAATCAAAACTCCATAAAACCCACTCCTTAATATCCGTTGAAAACTATGAAGGCAGTTTAGCAGAGCGGGATAGAAGCGATAAGGCATTAAGCTTTTATGCCTGTATTTTATGTCTTGCAGCAAAGCAAGGCAACAAAGTAATACTTCAACAGTTTGCTCAAATAAAGGTTTAAATCAGCAATCTCATCTACTCACCCTTTTCACCAGCATCCAGGGAAAGTTTCTTAATGTCATCAGTCAAGACATCCTGCAAGTGGTCTTGTCCATGCTCTGCATCATTATCATCAAACTGAGCTTCTATAACAACATCCGGACTTCTGGCGTCGCCTTTCGCCGTCTCTTGAGGAACGCAAGGCCCTAACATATCCTCGGGGACATCTGATTCATGCGTGGCTTCTGTTTCTTTGTCACTACCATCTGGCTTTATTACCTGAAGGACCAGGGGATTAAAAAGAAAAAGGCAAGCTAAATCACTGGACTGAAGAAAGAAAACATTATCTTTCCTTTTTCATCTGCATCCCCAAGGAGCTGACAATGAATTGTGGGTGGCTGGTGGCACACTGCAATTGCTGCGTAATTAGCCACAGACAATGCACAATCGAAAAAGGTACCTCACTAGGATAAAGATGGGAATGGCATGGCTTTTGCAATACCTCAACTGTGACAATAATGTATCCAAAGTGTATCTGGAGCATAACCATAGAGTTCCTGCCAAGCCTCTAATCGCCTCTACAGAAGCTGGGAGTAAACACAGAGAGGGAGGAGGATACACCACAATTTAATGAGTTGCTTAGACCATTGTTCACCAAGATACACTAATCATCCTGGGAAGTCCCAAAATTCAAGCAGTTCCAGTGGATTCTAGAATCATGTCAAAGCACATCTCTGGGAAAGCTCTCCAATGCACAATGAGGAACAGACTGAAAAAGTACAGACTAGAGAACGTGGTGCCCTGCAACCTGCACAAGAATTGGACTGTAGCAGCTTGGTAAGGCACCAAGCTTTACACTTATTTTAGACTCCAGTCTTTTCATGAAGGGTAATCAGTTATTGCTGTTACTTATACAAACCTCCTAATGAAATTACCGAGAGGAATGAGCTCAGTTAAAGTTCAAGTTCCTTAACCATTAACTAACTGGTAATTCAGATAAATAACTGAGCATTGCTACAGATTTGTCCCCACTTCAGTATGGCAATGGCACAGAAAGAGAAGAAACCATGTCATCACATTAAAAAGAAATCTTGAAGAATCCAAGTCCCAGTAAAATGGACACCAGACCTGGATGGCCAGGTGAGAGGCAGAAACTGCTCCATCTCAGGACACAATGATCAAAGCAGTGGACACTTGGATATGTAGGCATTTACTAGCATCCTTCCTGCAATCAACAGCAAGTTGCAAGCACCTGCCCAGCCCTGGAACCTATACCCAGGTTACAGTTTCAAACATATCTAAATTTCAGTCAAGCCATGGTACTTCAATGCAAGATTGAAAGTCACAAAGAAACAGGGCAATCTCACTCCAGTACCTCCCTGCAACTCAGCTCCTCTCCAGCTGGTGCTGATGCTTCCCAGGCAGGTAACTCCTCAGTATCACAAGCAGCAACCCACGCCACCAGCAAAGCAACTGAAGGGTCCCTTTTAAAAATGCAAAAACCCCCAAACTTCTTTGTTTTAAAAATATGGAATAGAGTCAGTAGAAATAAGCATGAATAGGTTCAACAGGTCCTAGCTGAAGGCAACCATTCCAAGTAACAGAAGCACAATCCAAAAAAGCTCCATGAATTATTTAGTAACTAAAAAGCAAACAGGTCAAATTAAGGCCTGTACTCAGTAGACTTTCACTATTTACATGTACAGAGGCAGTTGTGCTTTCAAGCAGTACCCATTTCTTTGCAGTCTTTTCACAATGCATAACAGCAACAAAATCAATTTTAAAATGGGGTTGAATTCAAGCCTTTAAAAAGAAAAAAATTCACATGACATGACTTTGAACTCTTGTTACCTTTTGTGACTCTGCTTTCCATCTTTATTTTCATTTTTAATATGTATATAATTTGTTACCATAGCAGATCTTGACTCAAACACTAAATTGTGACAAAAAGGGAAAAAGTTTGGCAGAAGAGGGGAAAATGGTGCATTATTAAACCTGGCTACATTTGGTACATAAAATACTGACACACAATGGTCTGGGCAAGAACAGTCTATTAGATTAGTGAGCTGACAAGGCTCCACGCACTTCTGACTCTGCCAGTGTGCCTATCCAAAAAGAAAACCAGTGTCAACAGTAATGTTTGGACCCTACCATGGTCAGATGTGGATGTATTCAGCTCTTAAATTTCAGTTGCACCAGATGTGAGCAAGTGTGCCACTGCAGCAGGAGTTCATTTTCTTCAACCTCTTCAGGTTTTGCCTGAATTTCTCTCTCTCTCCAAGTTGTTCTTTGGAGAGAGAGAGAGAGAGAGAGATGTGTTTGGGGTGCTAAATTACCAAGTTTTCTATATGTAATGCAGTGAACAACATCAAATGTATCTGAATGATAGAAGTGCTTCTCTAAAGATGCAGCACTGAAAAGCTTATGCTTCAAGAGTTTATGCTGCATTAAAAGAAGGCAGCAGATAAGGATTTCTTTTAAAATGCTATATGCTAAAATTATTGTGCTTCCCCCAAGCTAGAGGATACATTCTGCTGTTGCTAGCTAGCATGATACCCCAGCTGTGACTACCTAAGTAAGCCCTCAGTCACACATTGCCTTACGGATTTGCAAATGGATTTTTAAGTAAAGTTTTCCAGAGTCCACAAAATCACCTCCACACAGCCTAGAGCAGCAGAATGTCCAAATGCTGGCAGGCATGGGCAATAGGATTTGTTTTCTTTTTAAGGCCAAGACAGATCATTTAGGCTGACCTCATGTATAACAGAGCAGAGAATTTCACCCAAGATTTCTTGCATCACACCAAAAATTTTGGGAAGCTGTACATCACAAGACTGAAAAGCTGCATAAGACTTTACAAAATCAGGAGCTCAACGGATACAATTACTCCATTTAAGATGATCAGAGTTTCTGGCCAACATGAGCTCATCACACAGATTCCAAAGGGCAGGATCCTTCTGTGAATGAGCAGCAGCATGTTTGACCATGACAGAATGAGCATTTCTTACATGCAGTATCTCTGAAACCAGAAACTGATGATATTGCACTCTCCTATTCTCATGCTGGTGAAGCTCGTGCATGACGTAATGCATTCAGCTAGGATGTATCAGCACTTAACAGAGATGCAGAATATATCAAATACACCATTGGCTAAGTCTGCCATGCAATCATATAGTGAGTACAGAGCATCATTCTCCCCCAGTGCATTTGAAAATGCACAGAGCCAGGAAGATGAGATTCCCCCTTGCTGCATATGCATGAAATATATGATCTTACTACCATGCAAACGTCCCAGGATGCATGGCTGAAGCCCCTTGAAGGACCCCAACTTCCCTATCTGGGAAGTCAAATGTCAACTTTATGGTTCTATAATATTCATATGCTCTTTAGCAATAATTTTTCTAAGTTTGAATAAGCATGTTGATGAAAGCCAATTAGCTTATTTAAATGTCTGATCCTTAAGACAGTGGCTGAAGGAAGGGTTTTTTCCCCCAACTTCAAACAAACATCTATCACCGAACAAGCATTGAGTTTCTGCCCCCACAGTGACTGGTTTGTAAAGGCATAGCTGACCAAACACAAGATCTCTGAATGAAAATCCCATTTCAACCATAAATATAATAAAAAACAGCTAGTGGGCAAGAACATCCTGGCATGAATCTGTACAATCTGGAGAGCAGAGTGATTACCTCCGCACTCAGCCCGGCCTTGAAGCAGCCATCAAATGAACAATTGTCCTTACTCGGGAGGAAATTGTTCCAACAGAAAACTGAACCAGGATCTGTGCATCTGAAAGCACAAAGGTGACCTCCTGAGCTGCAGGAGAAAGTGCTTCCTCTGCCAGAAGCAACCTTACATCTACCCTCTTAGTTCCAAGCTTTTCATTTACTCTCAGCTCAGGTGTGGCGACAGCTGTCAACTCACACGTTACTCTATAATCTCAAACCACTGAGCCAGACTGGTGATTTTCAATCATCTTTGAGCTAAGAACCTCCAGGCTTTTTCCAATAAATGCACTGAGTCCCCCAAGTGTTTAAGCCTAATTCTAACAGTTTTGCTTCTCTTCCTTATTAATCTCTGATCCTTACAAGCAATCCATGAATCCTCACAGATCGGAAAGCGAAACACGGCTCACTGCTGGACTACACACAGCTGGAGGGACGCACTTTGCACAGCTAGAATCTTTCCACGTAGGGTCACTGTTTTCAACAGAAGCTTGCAGAGATCTCCTTCACTGAAAGCACCTTGCAGGGTAAGGAAGCAGGATCATCTTCACCACAGCTGTTTCATAGAATCATAGAATCAGTAAGGTTGGAAAAGACCTCAAAGATCATCAAGTCCAACCTGGACACATACAATAAAACAAGCCTCAAGGGAGGCTCTCCTCTCCCTCTACTCTACTCAAGCAAGCATCTGGAGAACTGTGCCCAGTTCTGAACTTCCCACTTCAAGAGAGGCAGGGAACTACTGAATAGAGTCCAACAGCAGGCTACAAAGATGACTAAGTGATTGGAACATCTCTCTTACAAGGATAGGGTGAGAAACCTGGGGCTGTTTAGACTAGAGAAGACTGAGAGGGGATCTTATAGATGTTTATCAATATCTAAAGGGCAGGTGTCAACAGGATAGAGCCAGAGCCTTCAGTGTTGCCCTTTGATAGGACAAGGGCTAACAGGAACAAGCTAGAACACAGGAAGTTCCACCTAAATATAGAGAAAACCTTCTACAATTCAAGAGTGACAGAGCACTGGAACAGGCTGCCACGAGAGGTTATGGACTCTCCTCCTCTGGAGACTTTCAAAACCTGCATGTATGAATTCCTGTGCATCCTGCTCTAGGTGAACCTGCTTTAGCAGGGGGGGTCAGACTAGATGATCTCCAGAGGTCCCATCGAACCCCTACCATGCTGTGATTCTGTGTGGTGGGTTGAAAAGAAAGGCCCAGCTTCCCCTCCCCCACTAAGCCATTAACAGTAACTCTCTTCAATGAGGTAGACAGACAATGCACAATGAGACTCCTCACACTGCTGCAAAAAGGTGCAGTAGATTCACCAGCGAGTAGAAGCTCAAAGCAGCTTCAGGGAGTTCACATTAAACAGGGAGGACAAAATACAGGAACAGCTATCAGGAATTAAAAAGTCTTCAGTCCAAGTCCATCTTCTGTGATTTGCAAACCAAGATAAGATGCCTTTGTTCTGAAAAATAATTTGGTCAAGCACAAGCTCTGCTTCAGCTATAGACAAGTTACTATGGTCAATGCTGGTTAGGGCGACAAAGCTTAGGTCTGAGTCATCGGTCCTGGAGAAGGCTCCAGGGAGATCTTATAGCTACTTTTCAACATCTGAAGGGGACCTACAGGAAGGCTGGAGAAGGACTGTTTAGAAGGGCTTGTAGCAATAGGATGTGGGGCAATGGTTTGAAACTGGAGCAGGGTAGGTATAGGTTGGACGTAAGAACAAAGTTCTTTACAATGAGAGCAGTAAAATACTGGAACAGTATTGCCTAGGGATGTGTTGAGGCCCCATCCCTGAAGACATTCAAGATCAGACTTGATGTGGCCCTGGCAGCCTGATCTAGTTGGAGGTGTCCCTGCTGCCTGCAGGGGGAGGTTGGACGAGATGGCTTTTGAGAGTCCCTTCTAACCCAATGCAAGCTGTGAATCTGTCCTCTCTGCAGTCAAGCCTTAAGTGAAGCAACAACTCTGAGAAACAGAAACAGGTTGAAAGTGGTGATTTCAAAAGGAAGACAGCTGAAAACGGGGCCTTTGGACCAAACTACCATCTTGCCGTTGCACAGAGCGTTGCTACCACAACACTAACACAAACACCACATTTCATACCAGCACTGTGAACACCTGCATCTATTAGCCTCCCAGCTTTTGCCATATTAAACAGGCTTCACTTAAAAGCTGGTTCCCTAATGCTCCCTCACGAGGGAGTAGGAATGGAGCCTGGCTAACATGAGGATGCTGTCACAGCTCAGACACAGACACTTGAGCCAAGCTACCATAAATATTGCAAGGAAGAGCTTTGCTTTCCTGGAAGGAGCAACCAAACAAAGGCTGGCTCGCTCTAGCTCCTTCTTGGATAAAGAAAGGATGGCACTTCCAGTGAGAGAAAAACCACCTGTCCCTGTCACCCTTTCTTCTCTTTATGATTCCACCTACACCAAATGGCTCCAGCAAAGATGCCAATGCAGTAAAGGTGACTAGCATCAGTAAGTGCAGCTATGACATTACTTTCAGAATAGCAATAAGGTTAGGCTGAGTTTTTCTGTTGCAGATTTGGAATGGGGGTTGGGGGTTTTTAGTGCTTGGTGGGGGGTTTTGGGGTTTGTTTGGTTTTTTTGCCATCTTTTAATTCTAAATCACTAGAAACACTAGCTAACAGCCCACAGGGTAGCTGTTTTATACTAAACAGCACATTACACTCTACATTCCAGGCATCACATTTGATGCAATAACTATACAAACATCCAAACTAAAAGCTTTCCCACTTGGTTAGGAAAAAGCTACTTGCTCCTCCCCAGAGGGCTCTGCTGTTCCCAGATATCACATGCAGGTCTGTCACAGCAGTTGTGACAAAGCCATCCTGCTTGTTGAATCAAAGGGATTAAGGAGTATACAAAGGCTTCTTGGGAACAGTGACTTTTCAGAGCTCTTCTCTCACTCACTCCCACTGCAACAGATGAGAGATGGCAGAGGAACAAAGAAATCTAATGCATGTGTTTTCTGTATGCCCACCAAGCCTGCTGAATCCTCAAAGCCGTCTCCCCTGCCCTCACCAGCACCCTATATATTCCCTGCAAAGTGAGATTTTACTGCAGAGTTAATTCAAGTAATCAAACTGAGCATTCAGGTGTAGTCTAGTCCAAGTAGACACAGCAGAGAGCTCTACATACAGGCTTGTCATGCAGCTGGACAAGTAACAGAATTCACTGCAAAATAAACCCATATTTCCAAACAGCCACCTTCTCTCAATACTCCCTCCTGAAGTATGCCTTACTCCTGAACTGTTCCCACACCTTGCTGTGCTTCAGGCTGTACCTAAACATCACAGGTTACAGCATGTCCCCTCCAAGTCCAGCTCAAGTCCTTCTTCTACAACCTTGCACAACCAACCAGAGTAATAAATGGGAAAGCATCAACATGGAACATTCTCAAGACTGACCTGAGTCCCAAAGCCAAAACCCAAACTGTCTCCTCAGCATGTACCTCTACTGCCTATCTGGTCTCTAACCTGTCATTTGCCTCAACCTCACGTTGCACTGTTCCTTGGCCCAACTTCCATACTCTGCTTCCAAACATGCTGATCAACACTTCATTATCACCAAGCAGGAGACAGTTGCCTCTGCCACACTTCAAGTAAACTCCAGCCTTCACACTCTTTCTGCCATGTCTCTGTGGTCTCCTCAGAGCCATCTTTCCCATGTCTGGGTCTTGCACTGGTGCCTGTAGGATACACAGTCCTGAGACAAGGACTGTGTTCCCTTGGGTTTATTCCATCTTGTTCTCCTAATAGGATAAATTAAACAGCTCCATCTGTGTGCTCCTGTCTTTTGTACCCTCTAAAAACTGCTGAGAAGCAAGAAAAGACAAAGTTGTCAGAAGCAGCTGTTCCCTGCTCAGTGCAGGTACTCCACATGCCATAGCACCAGTGGTATGGATCCAAAACTCCAACATTCCAAAAAAGGAGCCACTCTTCAGGCTGCAGAAAATAATACCTGAGCTCAAAGTGGATCCTTTGCCCCAAGCTGCTTCGAAAGCACAGGTGTGTGACCGTTTGAGGCTGCGCCTTTAAGGAACAAGCAGTGCTGGGACACACTGGCTAAATGTTTTCGGTACTAGAACAAAAACATTCTGATATTCTAAACGAATTTCATTGGTGGATGGATAAAATGCAACTTTAAATTGTAGAGCAGTTGGAATTTTTTTTTCCTCAGTTCAGTTTGGTTGGGGAGTTGGGGAGTTTGGGTTTCAGCCTTTTCTCCCTGCCTGCTTCTCTGCGAGCTACCCGGAGTTGGCCTTGAGATAAGCAAAAACTAATCCTGCATGGGCTTTTTTGAAAGCTTTATAACGATTCTTATCCTTAATAACTTGCCTTTCTTTCTCTCTAACCCCTTTTTGGGGAAAAAAGGAGGTAGGGGGGGAGAGAGGGGGTTACAGGGAGGGAATCCCTCCTTGGGGAGGGATTTTTGTTGTGTTATTTCTCTCTGCTGTATACTTCTGTGTATATATTGTAAATACCTGTATATATTGTGTTATATATAACCTGCTTTCCATATATGCTTGCAAATATATAGCTTTGCTCCTCCCACTGGGTTAGCTGTGGTTTCTTACTCTGTGGAGGAGAGAGAGCTAGGCCCTCTCTCATCCTACCACAAGGTGGTACCTATACAGGGGCTTATAATAAGCCCCTGCTAGGTCTGTACAACTTTTCCCAAGGATTATTTGGGAATATCTCTGAGAGAGGAATATCTCTGCCTCTCTGGGCAAGGGGATTCACACTTTAGAATTCCTCTGTGATATCTAGATATGTTGAGCCTAATGGCATCAAGGAGACATGGGGAAAGGACAGTGTCTCCATGCCTGCTTGCAGAGAACACTGTACAATCTCCTTTGTAGACAAGTCGATGTGGTAAGGACTTCCAACATCATTGGGAGTGTTGTTATAGCCAGGTGCACAAATTTGTTCAACACTTTCTGCTCCTGCTGCCACCCCCAGGATTTGATTTGGTGCTAGAAGAACAGCCTGTTTCCAGAATACTTCCTGCTAATGCACTGACCTTCCCATGCACACTCCCCAAAATACAGGAATCCCTGGAGCAGAAGCGATATAGCAAACCCCTTGTGACCCAGCACGGCTTCCCAACCCGCATGCTATTTGTCCATGCAGTTATATGTAGTCACACTTAAAAGCAGTGCTGAATACTTAGTCACAGCCCATCATCTGTAGGCAAATCTCTCTAGTGAGAAAAGCTGAGTCGGTAAAGGTGGAAAGGTCAGCATCCAGCCCTTAACAACACCCAGGAATCAACTTTTTCCTAGACACACAAAAGCCGACGAGGCACATGCAGTTCCTCCACCTCCTGCAAGAAAATTCTCTTTGTAAAAGAGGCCCTTAAAGCTGGCAGCCTCCCTGCTGGACCCCAATGAAATGTTCCTTGTACCTTGGGTCTTTGTATTGCCTGCTCCTCACAAGACCTCCCACCTTGGTGCATCTCATGAGCTGTGCGTTGCACTCCAGGCCACAGCGAACTGGAAACGAGAGTATAATGCAGAGGGCCCAGCTATGAGGTTGCCAGAACATATTGGTTTGAAACATCCCAGAAAATATTCAGCTCCATATTTTCAACAGTAGCCAGGAAGAAAATGCATGGAACAATTTTGAGAACTGTTTTTCAAAAGTCATTTAAATCAAATTATGCCCTATCCACACTGGCAGAAAAACCCTCGCTCCTAACTGGAACTGCTTTGCTTTTCTTTGCCTGTGTGTTCTTTGCTTTTTGGTTTAACGTTTTAGGGGTTTTTTAAACCTGTCTCCCAGCCATCTTTTTTCTGGTAATGTGGATAGGCACTGCAACCTTACAAGAATGAGTGCCAGGACAAAACCTATGATACACAGTCACTATAATAAATCACTCAAGAGGAGCGTATTAGAGGAGAAGAGTAATGTAAGGTTACATCTTCAAAGGTACGATCCTCTGAAATCACTGCATTTTCAGCTAACTACTGCGGAAAGATACCCAGTTTGTATCTGATGCAAAGAAGCTGACAGGCTTTTGGATCATTTGCAACTTCAAGACACTATCATGAATCAATAGGTATTTTAAAAGATGCAGTTGTTACACAGTGCTTGCATGTAATCAGAAAAGAATCTGCCTGTGCCGAGTGCGTATCGTTTGAAAGCTGCGACGCCAAGCAAATCCACACCACTGGCTCACACAAACCCAAAGCATTACCCATTACTGCCTCCTCTGGTTTTTTGGGTTTTTTTGGTTGAAACAATACAAGCATGCATGAAAAACATATTTCCTGGAAACACTGATACTCTTTGAAGACTTATTCAACGTTTCATGAACCAAACAAGCCCACACCCGCACGTGCCCATAAGAGGTGGGCTGACAATGCAAACGAATCAAAGTGTACTGGAAGGGCTATCCAAGATATTTGCATACCTACACCTCCCAAGGTTATTTGGAGCTTCATTCAGAACTGGGTAAAAATTATCCCCCCATCTGTCTGAGAAACAACACTGTGATCAGCACTTTCAACTCACTGAGGCAGGAAACAAACAAGTGAACCAAGAGTCAACATGTTGGGGCTCACACTCTAAGCCCCTCACACTCCCTTTTTTGTTCCTTTAGATCAGGCTCTAAGTGCCAGCTCCCAGGGGTCTCAGCCCTGCACATGTTTTGACACACTTTCAAAGCCCAAAGTGGTACACCTGGGACAAAGCACACACTGCTCAGGAAGTGCATGGAGGCCAAGAAAAGCAATAGAAATTTCCACAGTTAACTTGCATTACTGGTTGCCAATAAGCCTCTTACTATGAAAACCCATAATTGGAAGCTGTCATATTACAGAACAATTTATGGAAGTTTTCAGAGTATATATGCCCCAGTGGGAACTTCCTTTGACCTGTGTGTTCCACCAGCCCAGGTCTGCTTATTTATTTACACAGTGAGACAAAAGCATCAGGAACCTAAACCTAAAGCATCAACGAGGCTCCTGCTCTAGAAGTGCTTCAAATAGTTCTTTGCTCCTTACTCTTTCCAGTCATCCATCTTTTGGTTGGAAGAGACTTCTCAGATCACCGAGTCTAACCATCAGCCTAACACCTCCATAGCCATCAAAACACAGCCCAAAGTGCCATGTCCACATGTTTCTTGAACATCTCCAAGGACACACTATGCTTACATTCAGTCAGCAGCTGGACTTCCCTATCTTTATTTAATTTTATTTTCTGCAAGAACATTCTTGCACTTATATTGCTGTCATCTGCTCCTTTGAGGAACACAGAAGGCAAAATGCAACCACTCTGGGCAGAGTGCATCCAGTGATGCCGACCTCAATCCCATCAAATGAGCTTGGCAAAGTTAGATCTTACTCTTAGGGTCTATACACTGTCACACCAGGGAAACTGGCACCTATATTAATTCCTAAATCAGATTCCAATTGTGTTAAAACATGGCTCCAACCAAGAACAACAGCCTCCCCTCAGTGCCAGCATGATACCTTTAAACTGCACAAAACCAGCCAGTGCTTTGCAGATAATTATGTTTCCGTGTGAATGTGAAGGGATTTTGTAACAGGTGCTGGAGACACTTCCCAGGAAACACAGACACTTTTAGCAGCAGAAGACTGCAAGTCCTCTCAACACTAAATTTTCCATACAGGAACCAGAAGGTACCATCTGCCAGAATGTTTTTTTTTTTACTATGGGCACCTCCATCCTTTAGGAAATGGGTTGAGACATCAACTGACCATCAGGTTAACTATTTTGGCATGCTGTGCTGCTGCTAGTTCCAGTCACGCACAGCAAGACCACTGTGAATTCAGTACCCTGCCCATCACCCTTGGACAGGCACTGAACAAGCTCTGTGCTCAGGGGACACTGGCAGAACAGGGGCAGGCACGGCTGAAGAGGATAACCCACAGAGAAATGGAATTGGAGGAGATAATCCCTGCAAGCACAGTAAGTGGGGGAAAAGAAAATCAGATGATTTGCTGAGGATAAATGGTAACAGCTTCCTCTACTGTTGAGAGATTTCTGTATCCCTTGAAGTAATTTCCGAAGAGAAGACAAGCTGGGAGCCAAACTTATTCCTTCACACTTGATATGAGCAAATTCTGACACTGGACAGAATCTCACTGCAGCATAGAGCAACAAGTGTCTGTGGAGGAGAAGAGGGAGATGACAACAGAATATTTTGCTCAAAGATTCCAGCAAAAACACTGACTGGGTTATCACACTGGGAAGGTTCCTCACTTGTGACCTAAGCCTGCTACAAATCCATTTATTCAGGCTTCATGACTTACAGATAGTTTCACTCAAATGCACAGAGAAGTCCTTGAATGCCTAGTTAGAAAGTGCAGGTGAGACTGCCTTGATATTAAATCACTATTGCAACCAGAAATCTCAGACTTCTCTGTCTATCTTAGCCTCTCAGCAGGCTCCTTATTAAGTGCATAAGGAAAGTCATCCTACTCAAAGAAAATAATCCCACTCTTAGTCACCCATCACTTTCAGTAAGTCATTCTAACCATCTCAGCTGCTTGGACCCTGGGCTAGGCAGATCTGCATATTCTACCCTAGAGATGCTGCAGCTGACTCTCACACAGTTAGCAAAGCAAAGTCAGAGTGCAAAAAGAAGGCTGAAAGCAGCAAAGCAACCACATGGATATGTGGTAAAGCCACAAATTAATACCTGAACATTGTTCATAAATTAATCTTGGGTTGCTCTGCTTTACAGGTATCAAAACAAGAGCACCTCAAAGAAGAACACATTAAGGCAGCTGTGGCAGGCAGTGCTCCAGGAGAAAGTGAGGGGGGTATATCTGCACTCAGAAAATGGGGATATTTGGTTCATATGCAGACATGAACATTAATGTTTCCAAATACTTCACCTAGGTTCAAAGCATTACTTAACTCATGGAGGCTTATCAGGAACCCTAACATATCAGTTAGCCTTCCATGAATGGCTCTTCCCACCCAGGGCCTAAGGTTCAACCACACAGACCACGCTCAGGGTTTCACAACTGTAAATCTGACTTTCACATAATCCAGGGGCAGCATTAGTTTATTTACAGCTGCTGGTTGAAATCAGGACAGGATAGAAACAAACGTCCCAAAGTTCCAAAAACAAAGCACTGGTGAGGCCACACTTCAAGTATTGTGTTCAGTTCTGAGCCCCTCACTACAGGAAGGACATTGAGGTGCTGGAGCACGTCCAGAGAAAGGCAATGATGCTCATGAAGGGCATGGAACACATGACCTATGAGGAGCATTGAGGGAGCTGGGGTTGTTCAGTCTGGCTAAGAGGAGACCTCATCACACGCTACAGCTACCTGAAGGGAGGTTGGAGCAAGGAGGGGACAGATTCCTCTCCTTGAGTCAAGCAACTGGACTAGAGGAAATGGTTTCAAGCTGTGCCAGGAGAGGTTTAGGCTGGATATTAGGAAATATTTCTTCACTGAGAGGGTTCTCAAACATTGGAATGGTCTACCAAGAACAGTGGTGGAGTCACCATCCCTGGAGCTGTTTAAGCAATGTCTGGACCTGGTGCTTAGAAACATGGATTAGTGCTGACCCTTCAGTGCTGGGCTAAGGGTTGGACTGGGTGATCTTTGAGGTATATTACAACTGGATGTATTCTATGATTCTTTCTTTGTCTTTGAGAGGAAGCCAGCTCTTACTTCTACAGAGAAAGCACTATCACTAAGCAGAACAATTACTGAATTCCTATTTAAAGATGACCTGAGACATCATCCAGTTGTATCACAGCTGGGAATATCATTAGAACAGCAAAATCATTAATGACCTCCACAGTTACAAGCACACAACAGCTACCTCTCCATAGGTTTCAGACACTTACCAATAAGAATCTTTTACAATTTGGCTATCCATGCCTATCCAAAATTAGGTCATACATTGGTCAATAACTTAAAAATGAAACTTCAACTAGTTTGGAACCAAATTACCTGATTTTGAAATGTTTAGGCAATTGTCTATTGTAATAACATAAAGTTTTAATGAAAACTTCCTCACTGAACTAACCTCCAACAGCAAAACTAGCTCCCCAAGGTGCTCTCCATAACTACCTTTTCTGCTGCGACTTTTTCTTGTTCTGTAGCTTCATCAATAGAGCAGCAACAGTACCGAGGAACTAATCTCCTTCTAAAAGTGATCCACAACAGAAGACATACTAGAAGGAAAGCCACAAGAACATGGTAACTGGTCTGTCTCCACAGAACTGGTATTCCTGTTCTTTCCTGTTGGAAGGCAAGGAAATGTCCGTTGAAAACACAGGATCTGCACACTGCTATCTCTGTCAAAATGTACCCTTTCCAGGGCAGTTCTCTAGTTGTGCACAGCCACCCCAGTCAGAACTAGGAACACAACTTGCTGAGGGCAGCACCAAAACATACACAAGGTTGCTAATGCTCAGCAGAACTTCTAGGACATCAAAGACAAAATGCATTAACATGAGGGAACAGATGAGAACAAGGCACAGATTGTCCCTGAAAGCAGCCTGTCTTAATGGAAGCAAACTAGGGGCCCAAAGTGTAGTCAAGATGCTTCTTGAGACAGATGAGTGATGCTCAGCATTTGGCTGAGGACTTCTACTGCTGCAGTGTTTTCTCTCCTTCTAGTGAAAACAATCAGTACCACCAGGCTTCCTCTTGAAATGGTGGCAGGGAAACGACTGCTGGCATTTGCGTCATCTGGAACTGCTCACATTACTCAGTGACGAGTCCTATTAAAGAGCAGCACCTCAAGCAAGAAGTCTATAGCTCAGTTTGCTTGCATTTACCTTTAGCAACATGGTCTGTTTCATTAAATTTTGCAGTAGTGTTTATAGGAGGAGTAAAAAACATCAGCATCTTCCACCAGGCTCCCCGGCTTATGTTTATGACGTCAATATTCAGGTTTATTTAACCCACTGAAAACATACATTGATTAAACGTGGTCTCAAAGCATCTCCTGCAGCACTGAAAAATGCAGTACACAGGAATGGTATATTTTCACTTCTTTGCTTCAGAATAAGGTTTATCATTACCGTAAAGAGGGTGCAGCTCACCTTTGCCATCAGCAAAGTACAAAGCCTCCCTGCAATGAGCGTAGGGAAGGACTGGCTACCAGAGTTCCCTGCTTCTTGATGCTAGGTGCTCTCTGGTCTGTTTTTCCTGCCTGGCAACCAATGCTGTTCTATCAAAAGGCTTTTCCACAGAATGAATCAAAAGTTGAGCTCAACTGTTATAACTCAGTTTAAAATGTAATGTACAGCAAGAGCCTAACAGTTGGGAGGTTTTGTTGTACTACTTCTCTACTAGCCGAGTACCACTAACAAGAGATTTCGGTGAGCGCTTCTCCTTTGTAACCTCGGCTTACAATGCAGTCCAAGTATTCCTTCCCTCTCTCAAATTCATTAAAAAAAGAAGTCTTATTCAAGCTGAGATTTTGTATACAAGTTTTCTGCCAGGAGCAAATTTTTACAACTGAGTTTTAAGCTCCTTTAAAGCAAACAACAACAAAAAAGTCCAGAAATTTATAATGGAAATAGTGACAGTGGCCATCATCACAAGTACAGCTCACATCCCACCCTGAAGGAAAAGTTGGTCTCTCAACCAAATTCCATGCTTGTTCTGTAAAAATGGCCATTTATGAGATCAGCAAAAACAGGTGCAAACAAAAAAAAACCCAAAACTGGGGATTTAAACACTGATGATGGCAGCAAAAAGCCATCACCTTGGTCATTACATTCTGATTGTGCAAGACTTTTTGGAAAGTCTTGAATTACTTAAGAACTCCTTTCTCCTGGGCAAGCTTCTTGTAGTGGTCATCACAGGCTAACTTGGCACATCTTTGAATTGTGCTTCCAAATCCTAATAGCTTGGCCATTGCCAGAAATTATTCAACTACTTATTTATCTTCAGGTTTTGTCAGTTCTACCTGCTGGTCCAGTGTGATGAAGCCCAGCACTATAGCCCACTCAGTCACATGTAAGCCAGCTATTCCCTGCTGACAGGCTAAAGCTCTGCCATAGAGTAGAGTAGAATAGAATAAGGAAAAGGAAAAAGGAAAAAGGAAAAAGGAAAAAGGAAAAAGGAAAAAGGAAAAAGGAAAAAGGAAAAAGGAAAAAGGAAAAAGGAAAAAGGAAAAAGGAAAAAGGAAAAAGGAAAAAGGAAAAAGGAAAAAGGAAAAAGGAAAAAGGAAAAAGGAAAAAGGAAAAAGGAAAAAGGAAACCAGGTTGGAAGAGACCTTCGAGATCACCAGGTCCAACCTATCATCCAACACTATCTAATCAACTAAACCATGGCACCAAGCACCCCATCCAGTCTTCTCCTAAACACCTCCACTGATGGTGACTCCACCACCTCCCTGGGCAGCACATTCCAATGGCCAATCACTCTTTCTATGAAGAACTTCTTCCTAACATCCAGCCTAAACCTCCTCAGGTGCAGCTTGAGACTCTGTCCTCTTGTTCTGGTGCTGGTTGCCTGGGAGAAGAGACCAGCCCCCACCTGGCTACAACCTCCCTTAAGGTAGTTGTAGACAGCAATAAGGTCTCCCCTGAGCCTCCTCTTCTCCAGGCTAAGCAACCCGAGCTCACTCAGCCTCTCCTCATAGGTCTTGTGCTCCAAACCCCTCACACCACCTTTGTTGCCCTCCTGCCATGAGTTCTTCCCTCTGCCTTGTGTTCCAGTAAGAAGTGGATGGCTGCACACTGTAACAAACTGAACCTTGCAGGCTACGCAAAAGCAGCAATGCAAAACCTGTGGCATTGCCTGGAAGAGCTACACCTCAAACAGAAAGAATCAGTGTCCAGCTGTAGCAATAAATTCCTCTTGATATTCTGAACACACTTCCAATTTTCTTAATAGACATGTAGTAAATGCCATAATGCAAAGTAGAAATACAAGAAAAATCATGTGCTCAGTTGTGTTAGAGAGGTACAAAGCTGAGGTGCTAACAGGCCACACGGGGAAGCATCACGGCACCAAGTGTTAACCCCATTCAACACGCTTGCAAAACGAATCCAAGAATGGCAAAATTCAGAAGCATGGCTCAAAAGCATGTGACTGTGAACTAGCCTTGACACCTGCTTATGTCATTAATAAAACATTTGATATATGAAGAACACTGGGTCTCCAAAAGCGCCTTAAGCGGCGTTGAAATGTGTTAGTCATCCAAGAAGAACTCTCACTTCAGCACTGGGAATTAGAGAACAAGGAAATCAAATCAAACCTTTACAAAGTTGCCAGCTGAAATGCTAAGTCTGGACTGTGCTACCTGTAAACACTCACCACTAACAATTACAGATTGCTAGTCCCTGTTTACCAGAAAGGGACTGTCTCTCCCTTGAAGTACATCATGCATGGTTATTGAGACTCTGAGACAAGCACCTACACTGAGCTTGCAATATGCTTATTAAACAAACCCAGTAATTTCAAAGCAGATCTGCTCTACTCAAAGCAATCTTAACTTGTTCAACCTTTCCCTCTGGGTAAAAGGAAGTAAGAAAGTATGGGACAACATGTAACAATTTTCCTTACCTGGAAGAAGTTACTTGCAGAGTATCTACAACGGTAAACTTTGTAGATAGATACAGACATATAGTATACTGTATGTATGTGCATGTATATATTTTTTTATATATATATATACACATATATATATACTGCATGTATTTATATATATATTATATATACTGCATGTATATGTGTGTATATTGTATATATATTACTGTAATACAGTAAATGTGTCAGTGATAAATTGTTTAATCAACCTGACAAAAGAAAAAGGGTAAATTTACACCCCCAAAAAAGGCAGGCTATCCCAGGAAACAAAGAAGAAAGTAAATTTGTGTTCATGACAATAATTTAACTGCATCATGTAAATAAGCTGTTTTCATAGCAACTTCTCTCATGTAACTTAAGAGAAGTAAAGCCTTGAGAGTATATTCTTGAAACTTGACAAGTGACAGGACTGCATGTCAGCTCCACTTCATCACAGGGAAGTTTGGAAAGCAGCCTCTGGAAACAGCACTGCTGCTCTGCAACTCAACAAAAAAGTTTATGTTTATCTTGTTTAAAAAAGAAAATGTTAGCCCTTTCATATACACACACACTTTTAAGATAACAGGATTTTCTTCACAGCTTCAAGTTAGGCACTGAAGTACTTTGTTATGATTAGTTTTATCACACTGAAACCAAATACTCTGGATTATTAATCAACTCTTCTGACAGGTCTCCAATAATGAAACACACCATGCAGCTAACAATGACTCACTATTCATTTGAAGCTGATAAAACAGAAAAGGAAGACAGGCAAGTTTTCAGATACTACCCAGGCAGCCCACAGCTTTAGGAAACCCTTTCCATTTGATTTCCCACCAGCAAAACCAGGTATTTGTTGGCTTTCACATGGCAAACTTCCCACTTCCCTGCTCCCATTCTACCCGTAGATGACAGCTACCACATCAAAGACTATTAATACCAAAAGCATCTACTTGTCTCAAGGGCTGAGGATATGTGAAAAGCAAGTTAATGCTCTCTCAAGTACAACAGTAAGTCCTTCACTTCCTTTTTACTTAATACCTTCTTAAATTATCTCCCTTGTTTTGAAACGTCTGTTCACGCCTCAGGCTAATTTGCTGGTTTACCATGTACCGTGCTATGCCTATGCCATAACACCATCATCGGAGAAAAGAACACTACACAACAGTTTGGGTTTTGAGCTGCTGGGGATCCAAATTCAAACCCCACTTCTTCATCTGGGACCCAAATTCACCACTTCTACCTTCACAGCTTGGCTACGCCGGGCCCTGGCACTGGGGGATGGAGACTGTGCAGAGATAAAGTTATTGAAGGAGGTAACATCAGGGTAGAGATTGGCCATGTGAAGTGTTGGCAGCACGGACACACACACTCCCCCCTTCAGTCTACCTGCTCTCACCCACAGACTACTGAATCAAGTACTTTATAAACCCCAGCTCCCCAGTTAAACAGCACTGGGAGAAGTCACACAACACCAGGAGGTTGCCTGTTAGACATGGGAGTAACTAAAATTATTAGGTCTATACCCTGCACACGCGTGCTCCTCGGCAGCATCAGCATCCCCAGAACACCCAACACCCCTTCACTGTCCTTTTCTGAAGTTAAGTTTTTGCTGTCTGAGGCAGATGATTAAATGGCTTTTACAGTCCCTGATCCAAAACAAATTAACAGGGATACAAGTCCCAAAGTATCCGGTGATAAGCATTTTTTCCAGAGTGAAACAATGAAGCGGAAGGATTTGTCTTGTTAAACACACAAAAGGTTATCGATAACCTACCAGTTCACACCATGTCTTCCAGCTTCAGGGCGGGACCCGTTCCACTCCGTAACAACACACCTGTGCTGCCAGCCATGAGCAGTCACGGCCAGTCACCTCCACCAAAAGCATCCTTCCTCTAGGAAGCACATTCAAACCCAGTGAGAAAGGCTTCTGAAGAACAAAGTCTATCCGCAGTGCAAACTTGACTTCAAACCAAGTACATGACCAAACCTGCTTCCTTGTAAAATCTTAATGGGACTCCACCATAATAAAACTAAGCAAGTTATTCAATTCTTAACTAATAATTTTCTTTCTAATTTGACCACGTTGTAAAGCTGCTAAAAACCTCCCAGAAGTTATTTTACTACATTATGTACGGTCCTGTGAGTACAATTAAAACGTTTTACCCAAGCTCTGCAATTTGAATGGTTTCCACAATTTCTTAACAGCATATTGCATTCTTTGCCCAGCACAGTTCATGCACCTCCAATTCATCAAACTCTTAGGCTACTTTAAAAAAAAAAAAAAAAAAAAGAAAGAAAGAAACTAAACACCTCAACTTCAAAAACTGGAGGAAAACCAGTTTGACTTATCACATCATTGAATTGTATGCCTCTTAGTTTATCCTCTCATCATGACTTTATGAGCTGCTCCCACCAAATTGCACTTCAAATGACATGGAAGAAAACCATGAATGTAACTGGAAGATGCAACTTACAACATTTAATAGCTTCAAAACTGCCAACAATACAGAACAATGAGTCAGATTCGGCAAGCTCTAAAAGCATTGAGAACTTACCAAAACCAGAAACTTGTTAAGGTGCTTTCAAATCAAGGGTCCAGGTAAATCAATACACAAACCAGGCTCACTACAGACACTGTTCTCACCTCTATAAATATTCCACAGCAAGCCACATAAAACATATGGATATTACAACAGATGTACAGTGAAACAAGCATGCTGTGGTCCCCCATACAAAAAGTAGTCTGTGTCTCTCTCTTTTCTTGTTGTTTGGGGTTTTTTTACAATAAAACACAGACCTTTTAGAATTCACTTCAGCATATTTTAGCTCAGTGTACCTTACAAGGTACACTTCATGTAACTATACATCCCTTGGGAATGTAAATTGCTCCTCATCGCTGGCCTAACAAGCTCACCTCTCATACCACAACTGTCACGTGCACTTGCCTGATTTATGGGAATCTGAAGGTATACACTTCAAGGAGCACGAGGCTTTTCCAAAGCAACCCCTAAATGGCTAAGATCATCCCAAAGACTCTGGTCCTTTCCTTTCCTTCTCCCTCACAGCTAAGTGTAAACTCGTGTCAAGTTCTCATTGAGGAGTCATCAGCTGCAAAGCCTCAACCCAAGAGAAAATGCTTCCAACAAGTCCTTCCACAGGTACAATAACCTGAAATGAAATCATTGCAACACACAGCAGTTTACTGTAATTTGAGAAGAATCACTGAAGAGACTTACCAAATTCTGTCCATAAAACATTGACTTCAAACCAAATCTCTGAAGTCAGTTTTCTGCCCAGAACAAGTTTTACTGTAGGCCTGCACTCAATTCTCTAAGCTTGCAACAGCATAGTGTTTACATGAGCATAAATATCCTGTAGTGTACTAAGGAAAGATTTAAAACCTTCAGGTTAAAAAAAAACTTCCTCGGGTTTTAAAGTCATCTCTGTCAGTCTGTATTCACTTTCATTTATCAAAGACACATCAAGTGGGATTCTCTAGTCTCAACTCAGGATTCTCTAGTCTCAACTCACTCATTTATTCTGCATTTACTCCCCTACAGTGAGAGCATCAGGAAGATGGAGCTGGAGAAATCTGATGGGGTTCGGGTAGCATTTTTTTCACAACCATGTATCGAAGGTAATTAATGCTGGGAGGGGGAGTACTTTATTGTGAAGAAAACTTTATGCATACCTCGTAAAGAAATAAAGCAAGCTTCCTTTGGTACATCTTGGGTAAGATGTGGGAAGCCCATGTCATTTTTTTCATTTCTGAGCTGAGGGGATGCCACACAGGCAGGAAGATATTTATTCAATGCTGATCCGACTAGCCCTGGAAAATAAGGAGACTTGAAAAGCTTTTAAAAGTGCAGCAACTAATGAAGCAGCCCCTGTGGCAAATGTACAATTCAACACTGATGGTTTCCACCACTTTTTTAATATCATAATCCTATGACATGTAGCACATCCAGCCATGGACTCAGCTAGAAAAACACTTGACACTAAACACGGTCAACACAGTTTAAATGAAGAGCATTTCCTTGGGTTTCTTCCTAGCTAGGACACACGAACCATGCTATCCACCTCCTCACATCTGCAAAGGGGAAGAGATTTTCTTTAACAGACACAAGGGCACAGAGCTGCTCATTGCAGGCAAGTGTTTGCTCTCATCCTGGCCTAGCACCTCACTCAAGGCTGTAGCACAGTGCAGGGCATGGCATTCGGGCCATGAGGAAGGGAGCACACCCAGTGTGCCAAGCAGCCGAGGTGTTGAGGCAAGTCAACAAAGACAAAGGGATCCGGATGTGAAACATCCAAAGGAAGAGTATTTGCAAATACTTAGCACTTTCTACCAGTAATCGATCCTTAGCTGGCAAAACCACAGCGTTTAATCAGACAGGGTGACATGCCAGTGTGGGGAGCTCTGTTTCCTAATACCACAAAAGCCCTGCATAAAGAGTTATTTATATTTTGTTGTCTGTCATCTTGTACAACACCCTTCCCTCAAGCACCAGTCCTCAGAACACATTACACATTGTTAGAAGAGATTAGCTTAACTGCAGTTTTGTTTTTCGTTTTGGTTTGGGGTTTTTTTTTTGTCATTATTTTTGCCTTTCTTTCAACAAAGCACTTGACAGAAATCAGTTCTTGGGAACTGGAACTCTGAAGCACAGTCTAACAGTTTATTTACAATCATAGCAACTAATTGCTCAAAGAAAAGCCTCAGGCCCCAGGACCATTCCCATGTCACTGAATTTGGCTGCTGCAGTGATGTGCCACTCATCACCAAAAAAAAAAGCCCTCAGCGTTGTTAACTCGCTGGAGTGACTTTGCTGGCACAGGAGGGCAGACAGCTGAGTAAGTGACCACTGACTACTTCAGTGACAAAGACAATAGCCAAAAAAAAAAGGGGGGAGGAGGGGGTGGGAAATCAATTTTGACATGTGGTAGTGGTTTAGTTAGCAAAAGGTCTGCCCGAGGTCTCAGTCAGCTCATAGGAAATTACTGGATAGATGGAGACACTGCCCTGACAAGGCCAGCCTTCCCCTCCCAGCCTTTCCTTTACTTGACAGTGACGGCTGCCACCACACCTAGTCTGTGGGCTCCGTTATATCTTTGCCACTGATAGGAGTCACCTCATGGGAAAGTAGGATAGTGAGACTAAAATGATGTCAGGTACCATGAAGGACATTTTCCTCTTTTTGCTTCACAAACTTTTGAACCTTACAAGAGGGGAGTCATCCGCTTCTGTGCGCTTTTTCTTTCCCCTCCAAACGAGTTTTAACAATGCACATCCTGCCAGGAAACGTCACCATGCATCAGTGATAAAGCCTTACATAAAGAGGTAAATTAAGTTTCTGATAAACACATCACATCCACAGTTCCACAATTGTGCAGAGAAGAAAAAAGAATAAACAGTTTTAGAGGAAGATTCAGGAATATGAGGTAAAGCCCAGGAAGGGTAGATAAAGTAATGCTGTGCTGTCAAAACACTGCTTAGACTATGCATGAAGCATAGCTACTGAACTAATTAAACTAATGGCCATCCATTAACCTTGGGTATATCTACATGGTACAACACAGACCCAAAGAGGTGAGCTCAACCACCAGATGCCTTGCCAACACAGCACCCACCATGGCATTAGACCCCCTGCCTAACTAGATAAATAAACTAGAGGAAACTGAACCATTTATTCTCACCCAGGGGCAGCAGCTCTTTGGTACAAGAGGCAGCAACTCTGCTCCCAGATGGGTGATACAGTCGGGTGCAGTCACCAGAAAGGATGGCTGGGATGCTCCCTTTGGATACTGCTGTAATAGAGATACTGAAATAAATTAGCAGGGAGGCCATACACTGCCTCTGTAACACCAGCAAACCAATTATACATTCAAGGAACAACTGTGAGACAATGGCTGAACGGAAAGGCATTCGCAAAGCTCCCCAGCTGCAGAGCTGCTTTGCCAAGAGAGTGAGCCTAAAGGCCAGGGCACAGCACTTGGTGACAAAGAGACTGTTGAAACAGGCAGAGAGTTGTTCTCAAGGCAGTTGGGCTGTGCAGGGGTCCGGCAGCAGCATCAGCCATAGCTGGGCTCTGCCCAGATCTATTGTGGATGGGACCCTTTAGCGACAATGCTCGTCACTGCACAGGCCCTATCCTTGTACTTAAGGGAGAAAAGCTACTCGTCCAAAACTAATCCAGACCATCACAGCAGTTGTAGGTATCCCAAGGGGCCACAGCTGCAGACCTGATCCACAAAACAATAAATAAAAAATAAAAACAATCAGGCAGTGTGAGCTCAAAAGGGGTGACACACTCCTGGAGGAAATTCACTTCATTAGAAAAAAAAATGAATCAAGTAGGGCCCAAAGGTTGGTTACCTGACCACTGTACTTAAGGCTTTTACTAGAAGTTTCTGCCTCCCCTTACCCCCCTGAACAGTCAAGAAGAAAAGCTGCTGAAACCCTCCTGCTGCTTGACACAGCTCCTTCAGACTCTCCCCACACAGCACCAACCTGGCAAACAAGACACCAGGTAGGGATTTAAAGTGACCACAGGAAAATAGATGCCAATTCCTTTAGAGCTTAACAGATGAAAGCAGCCAACACTCATTCCAACAAACAAGCCAAAAAAGCAAGGAGAACAAGAACAGAAGGATGTCCTGGCAGCCAGCTAATTAGCAAATGCATTACAGTCAGGACTTCCAAGCACCAACAAGAACTAAGCAAGATAGGCACCTTTATGTGGGATTATTATTTTTTTCAGACAGAACAGAGAACGAGGTCTGGGGAATTCTTCACCAGTCACTTTTTGCAAACAAAATACACAAGTGCTAATTAGATCATGCCAAATTCCTCATTTTCACACTTCCAAAGCTGCTCAATTAGAAGTATGTCCTTTGGCACTGCTCTCTGTTTTAAAATAATTTAGACAAAGCTAAAAACAAAGAAATGCTTCAACCCCAGGAGGTGATACAGCTGAAGATGAATGAATCATTAGCACACTGGAAACACAGACAGACCTACTGTCATGAAACAGTTATTGCCCGACATGACAGAACATAGGAAAGAAAAATAAATGAATAGCAACAGCGAGAAAGCAAGGAAATACACAAGTGTGACTGCCTTTTTTGGCCAAGTTAGTGGATCAGCACTCTGTCCAGCAGGACCTTCTTAAGAGTCATTATCAACACTTTTTAAAAAGCCTCCAGGTATTTAAGGCTGAGACAAAAACTGGAAAGTGCAGACAGAATCTGGGACCTTCCAAAACCCTCAGCAGCTGTCTTATCAGTGAGCACATGCTGAGAAATTATGTCAAGTACACAGCTACTGAAGCAGTGAGGAATTTGTGGGAAGAGATAATCAGGAGGAATTGTAATTTATCTTTCAGTGTTTTGAGTGGCACCTCTTAAGAAAACTGGCTGAAAGCATCACTTGCAGTTCTTCAGGATGTTGCAGAAAGATGCTGCCACAGCTACAGGTTGGAAGGCATTGATTTGTGTGTTAAGTGGGTGAAAGATAATACCAAGAGGCAAGCAAATAAAACTTCCTATGTTAGCCCTTGTAAGCAAACTGCTGTTGATGCATACAAATCATTGGCCACCTTACGCTGCACAGGAGTGCACCAAGATTAGCCTCATTCCCAGTTCTTGTGACGTGCTTAGCAGTTAGGATATTAGCTTCAGAAATGTGAGGAGAAGCAAACCTGCTCACAGCAAATAATGCCACAAAGCTAGGACAGGAGGGCACGGGAGGTCAGGAGATCTCCTCAGCCTGGATACACTTTGAACAAAGACATGGGAACAGTGTTTGGGAGAAGGCACGACCATTCCAGCCCTTTGAAGCGAGCAGCATGCTGATTCAAACCCTGACTATTAGACTTCCGACACCTTTATCTTAGATAGTAACAAATTACTTTTGCCAACAACAAATTTAAGGCATCCCATCCCTGATGACAAGCATCCTCCTTATCTCTGTCATGCGGTTATAAATGAGATCCCTCATCTTGTCCCAAAGAAACTGTTGCAGAACAATCCTTGTCACTCCTCCAGCTGCTGCAACTCTTCATTTACATAAATCACCTCTACTCTAGATTCCTTGTCCTTCTGATTTACAGCTCTAAGCAAAATAAACACAAGGAAATAAGGGAAAAGAGTTAGTGAGCCAGCCTTCGTAGCTTTGACCACATGTAAATCCTGCAGCCAATTGCTGTTGCTCTGCCAACCGATAGCAAGAACAAACATGCAAACAGACACAGAGCACTTTTCCTTTTCTTCAGAACGTAGGATAGGGTCCAAAACCACCTCACCTAGGGACTTTAAAGATTAACAGCTTTTTGGTGTCATAGTTGCTCTTCCTCTCTCCAGGGGCACAATCTCCAACCAAAAAAAAAAAAATAATTAAAAAATAGGGTGCAAGAGTCACTGCACAAATTTTAGGCCAGATGAGACCCTTATCATCAGTACACATTACTGAAGCTTATTCCTGAGTACGTAGATCTGAAACAAGCCCAGGCCATTGCAAATCTGGACAGTCTCTCAAGGGAGCAGTTTACAAAAAAGTTAAGTGAGTTTTGTGTGCATGACATTCCAAAACCCAACTCCATCACAACAGGTATCCTGCCTCTCTCTTAGAAGGTGCAGGCTCCAAATACTCATGCAATATCATCAAATAAGTCTCCAACCTGGCAAAGAGCAAACGGTTCTAAGAAATGCTAATTCCACAGGAACCAAGGACTAAGAAAAGTCAAAAATGATAGTGGTTATATAAGAGATTGGATTAAGAATAATCTGCTGTGATGTGTGAGTATTTACAGAAGACTTGGAAGAATAGAGTTTAAAACAATCACTTGAAGAAAAGTTAGTTCTTAAAGGAAACAATTTGCTGTACTAGATTATATTCATGTGACAAAGAATAAAGAGCAGGAATAGAGATCAGGTATTAAATGTTGGCTGGGCTTGACTGCTATTCTAAAGTAAGATCAAATGCCCCCATGAGCACTTCCTTCCATCCAAAACACAGCTTTTCCAGGAACATGCACTGAAATTTAGTGGTATCTCACACAGCCTGAAGTCAACCCCATCACAAGGGGCCTAAGTGCCATTATTCCATCGGGGATGTAACAACAGACCATGTGTGAGACAAATGATTATTTAATGCCTGACTGTTCACCTGTGGGTAATGATTTTATCTTACTCTGCATCTGTGCAGCCAAACCACATCTGCAATGTAATTCTGTGCTGGTAGGACAGGATGCAGAGAGTCAATAAAAAGAAGCTTGTCTTCTTACATAACTAAACAATTTGCCTTCTAATATCACTCTTGCCCAACACAGAAGGAGGAAGAAAAAGGAAATTACCTTATTCAAAAATTCTGCACCTTTCTTGTGAGTTTATTATTGGGAACCTGGTTTTGGCTTTCTGATCAGAGAGACAGAGGCAGGTATTGACAGGACAGGTTCTTCTCAGGAAGGTGAGGTTGCAGAAAGCAGGTATTTCTGCCTCCTTGCTTTACACAACCCAGAGAGGCAAGGGCTGAACACAGCACTGGGTCACAGCAATCTCACACGACCCAGATCATTATAACCATTTTATCATTACATACTACAAAAAGCATGCCAGATCTTGCTATCAAAACTCACTGTGTTAAGATGTTAGTTGATTCACTTCAAGTGCTACTTGATTAACAAAATATGAAAGCAACATCTGCAAGAGCAGCAAATTTAATGCTTCAGTGAGCATTTCTCAGCTTTTTTTTACTATCAATCTACTGCATTGCTATTCCATACCCAGCCAGTTTGGAGCAAAGCAAGGCCTGGGAAGAGCCATGCCAGCTCACAGTGAAAGTCCAAGAGGCCCAGCAGTGTGGAACAACATGTGGCCATCTAAAGAAGGGCACAATCAGAAAGTAAGCACGTAGTGAAGTTTCTCCACGTTCCTCCAATTTGTGGTCTGGGCATCTTCCGAGATGAGGTGGGGAGTGCGCACACATGCATGCAAACACCAACTTACAGCCCTCGCTGTAAACTCTACAGCAAACCAAATTTGAAAACAAACCTTCCTTCCTACAGCATCCATCAACTATTCAGAGTTGCTAGAGCTCTGCTTTTCTGGACATCTTCCTGGCTGGCTTCTTCGGCTTCCCACTTTACTCCTGGATATCATGAATTACACTTGAACGCTTTCAGCGTGCCAGAACACTTTACTATTTCAATAATGACTTCTCCAGAACCCTTTTTTTTTTTCATTAGTATTATTGTGAATGTCATGTTTCCAAACAACATTCTTGATCGTTAGACTCAAACAGCATTGCTGTGATAACCCTCTAAGAACCTCATCTCCTCCTGAGATACTGTTATCCTTACATTAGCTGGGAGATTTTAAGGAGAAACCAACTCTCAGAAGAATGTGGTTGAAATAAATCATTATTCACCAGGGCAAATCCAAAGCTAGCATCCCCTCTGGACAACTAGTGGTTCATAGACTTTCACCAACAGTTGGAAGCAGTGACTTGCCAGGATATGTAGCTCTGTGCAAACTATAAATGCTGATATTTGGGATGTCTGCTTGAATCAAAATTGTTCCTTCTCTGCTTTTACTCGTAGTTATGCCAACACCAGTCACAGCTGGGGAAAGTGAACTGTAGTTTATGTCTTCTGTACTCAAAGTGTTTAAATATTTATCTCTGACGTACGGCTCTAGAAGAGGCAGTTCTAAGATCTCCTGCTGCATTCTATTGTATCTGACACCAAAGTGTTGAGCAGACCATGCCTTCATGAGCTACTATTTCTATCTCTTTCAGACACTTCATGACTAAAATGCTGGACCCATTGTCTTATTATCCAGCAGTACACACCATACACAAAGGAACAGTTCTACCTCTAGCCTTGGAGTCCTTCTGACGAGATCAAAAGCACTGAAAATAGTGCAAAAGAGCATTTTAAGCTGAGGAGGAAATGATTCATGAAACAACAAAAATACTACTCACAGGCATTGATTTCAAGAACCTGGCAGGTTAATCAGTCATTTTATGTGCACCATTTCATGTACATTATTTCATGTACACCTACAGTATACACTGTTATTCTTTTAACACACCAGTGCTGCAAGCAGATGCAGAACTGGAGATCCCTCCTGCATACTGTAGGATGCAATAAGGAGTTGGACCCCAATAATCCTTTCAGCAGTTCTGAGCAGCACAAAGTCCTCGTCTGGGTACTATTTTCGGACCAGGACTCTACAATTTCAGCCATAGCATGCAATGCGTGAGACGGTTGTCATGAAAAACATTCCATGTTATAAACTGCTGCTCTAAAAGCACCAGAGATTGGGCCAGGAATCCAAGCCCCAAGTGATATCAAATGACTTATTATGCTATTTCCTTCCATCAAAGAAATTACATCTTGCAAGAAAAACCAAAACAGATATCTGAAATTAAACAAATTCTGTCTGGCAATTAAGCAGACGGTAAAAGAGCAAAAAGAGGCTGTGAGGAAAGATGGGTTAGGTTTATCTTTTACACTGGCACTCTGCTTCCCTCCTTGATGAGCCTGAGAAATATTGCTGTAATCATCACATCAACATTCCTTTGCCTTCCATTAATTATGCCACCGTGTAATTGAAACTCCTGAAACTGATGTAAGCACAACTCCATAAAATATAATAAGAACCCATGGGTGGAAGTTAAAGTAGTGAAAATCAGTCAAGAAATACAGCACCGCTTTTCTTCTTCATCAGAAGAACTGAGAAGGACTGAGAGAAATCCTCTGTCAATGGCTATCTTTTATCATGATGTTCTTACAGAAGATAAAGGCACAGATTCAGGGAAGCCCTACAGCTTGAAATAAGAAGGGGACGGTCCAGCTAAGTGCAATTGCTCTGACTTCATTTGCTAAGAGTAGGTTAAGTACCTGGAAAAACAGCCTAAGTCAAATACCTTACTTTGCAAAAGCTAAATATTTGAAAGTTACCATAGCACCTCAATATTCCCAAGATGTAACACAAGAGGACAGGAGAGGAACTTGGGAAATACAGCCTCCAAATGTGGTCACCACAATGCACGCTGCTCAACCCTGGCAGGCAGCTGACGGCCACCTTCTTCAGGAGCGCAAGATAACAAATTTCGGGGACAAAATGTCTCTCCCTCCAGCCGCTGGTGCCACACCAAAATTGTTGGCTCCTGGTCAGAACTAATAGTAAGCACAGAAATATGAACTAACAAACTGATCATCACTGAACAGCAAGCAGCTCTCCCAGAGGATGTATGAACAAACAGAGCTTTAAGACCAGACAAAATAATCTCAGGGAGGACCATGGTAGCTCATCCAAGCATTTGATGCACATGCTGGGAAGGACATGATGTTGAGAAATTCAAGCCTGATAAATTTCCCACCACTGAGCCAGGAAGTGGAGGGCTGGAGAATGAAAATATTGCTGTCCTTCTCCAGAAAGTATTACGTAAAGTTCTGTGATGCATCTAGAGTATTTCACCATCCCCTTACATTTCACCGTGGCGTTTATACCTGTGTGTAAGGTATTCACCTTACAGGCTCACCCTTACATAATAAGTCTTCTGGGAGAAACTGCTCTCCAGTGGTGTTTTTCTCTCACAGGCACTTAACCCACAAAGCCTGGGTACAAGGCAGCTTAACTTTCTCTTCAAGCAAGCACACAGATTTCCCTCCCCCAAATCCACTTTTACCTGCCATGGGTCTTTCCCTCTTCCTCCCGTTTACACACACAAATTGAACCAAGGTTTCAGCTAAGTCCTGACATTAGTGGGATGCAGCACTACACTGCACAAAGAGGTCCAGGGCAGGAGTAGCCTGCATTAACAATGGGAAGATCTTTCCCTACAGCAGCCAGAGGCCACCCAGGGTGACTGAAAACTCAGAAGGTACATACCAGGCTGCTGGAACAGCAACCATACCTTGTGCAAGACACAGGCTTACAAGTGAAAAATCTACAGACTTACAGGTTGGGAACAGCGAACCATAAAGATGATCAGCATGCGCATCTCAGTCCTAACAAACCAGTATGTATAGACCCTGCAGAGGTTCCTCTGAGAGCCTCAGCTATACCATAGAGCTGAATTACATTTTTCAAGGAAATAATTGAAGCTGTTCAGCTTGCTCCGGAGGCCCAACGGGAAGGAGAAAACCCTCAAGACACCTAATGTGGCAGCTTTGCAGCAGCATGAGACTAGACAAATGGAAAAACCTAAAATAGGTTGCGACAGTTTATCATTAATCAGTAGGAATTACTTGGCAGGATGAAGTATCATTCAGTGCAACTTAGTGGCAGCTTTCCCAAAGAACTAATACAAACACGAGCCCAGAGCAAGAGCTTCAGGGAGCAGGGGAAAAGGGATGTCATCACTGATTAAGTTGCTGATGGCAAGAAACAAAAAATGAGACTACATAGGGCAGCACCTGTGTGGCTCAAAAATATGACTGGCGTGTTCCAGCTACTTCATTTGGCAAGCTTCAACTCACCACGGAAGAATTATAGAATCATAATCATACTACAAAACACTGCAGCCTTCTGAATTGTCTTCCTTGTGGTCAGACACTTCTCCACCAGTTCTATTTATTCCAGCACGTTCCCAGGACAGATAGAATAACCAGAATACTTCCTCTTGTATTCATGAAAGAGCATTACTATTGAACAGAGGAAGGTATGAGGAGAGAGGCGTTACCTTTGTGTAGATCCAGACAGAAATGGAAAACTGCAGACACAGCTTCCAGCTCAGGCAACTTCTATCAAGCCTACGAAGAAGGCCTTGTGCTGGGCAGGTCCTGGCAAGGGATCTAAGTACCCAAACTACTCCACTTTTTCAACTATATAAAATGGTCTAATATAAAAGGTAGTTTAAAGATATGGATTTGGTGATCCAAACATACAATAATCATCACAGAATCACCAAGGTTGGAAGAGACCTCAAAGATCATCAAGTCCAACCTGTCCACAGACCTCATGACTAAACCATGGCACCAAGTGCCACGTCCAATCCCCTCTTGAACACCTCCAGGGATGGTGACTCCACCACCTCCCTGGGCAGCCCATTCATCAGTTTCAGTGAACTCTAATTTGGACTCTCGAATAGTTATTGAAGAAATTTTGCATTGACCTTCAAAATCTGTTTTCAAAGCAGTCTTCTTTCCTGTACTTGCATATGGATATACCTGTAATATCTTAGAACCCTCTTATGATTGTCTTTTGCATAAGGGTAGTTTCATATTTACATGTGTCAATAAATACTTAGGTCATGTACTCATTTTATGCATACTTAAAGAAATGCACTCCAGTATGTTTCAAACCATCGTTTCCATTACTATGACATAATAACAGAGAAGGTAGAAGGTTCAGCAGATGTCTGAAGGCAGGCAGAGAAGATAGCTAGAATGAGTAAAAAGCACCAGACCAAAGCATTTCAGACTAGTTCCAACCCTGCTGGAATCACCCTCACTATTACTTTTGTTCAAAAAGATACAGAATAGATATTCAGTTCTCAAAAGAGTTCAAAAACCACATTTGGAAAACAATTTGTGGCCTTTCTGGCATGGTTACATGTGAAAATCAAAGTTAAAATTCCTAACTCTAGCTTACATCTCCCAGCAACCAGAGAAAAGGAGCAAGAACTTCCCTTGCACTGCAGCACTAAGAGATAAAATTGCAAACAAGATACAATTATTCAGATGCTTGAAAAGACCTTGAGTTTGATCAATGAAAAAAACAAAACATAAACAACCAAACAAAAAAACCTCATGAAAAACCAACCCCAAGAGAAAGTAATTCTCAGGCATGAATATCAAAACTCAGATTGGGCCACATTTGTATTGCTCCCAACGTGTGATTCTTCATTCATGGAAAGAAGGGTATCACCACAAAATCTGGAGCTGTGACAAGATAAGCTTTTCATTGATTGAGGACCCACAAATTAGAGAGAGTTAATCATTATTAAAGCTTTCTGAACCGCACTTGTCAAATACTTGAGCAACTGCAAACACCTACACAGAACTATCCACAGCTGCAGCGTGAAGACAGCTCTGACAACCCTGCTCTGAACCAGCCTTGCTGTCAAACTTCTCCAGGCAGTGACAAAGAAGGCCATTCCATGCAAAGAGTGATGTTTCAACAGCTAAGGTGCTGTTTCCTCCAAACATTGTAATGGATAAAGTGCTTTCATCCACAGCAGCGTGTCAATTCAGGTAATCAGATTTGTAGCAATTTCTGTACTCTTTGTCTCAGGGTCTAACTTTAGGGAAGAAAACCCCAAATAACTCTATGTTAAATCACAGAAAAAGATAGTGAACTGACCTTCCATTGCTCCTTGGGAAGCAGTCTCACTACCACGATGTCACCATTCAGGGCTCTGTTGCGAGCAACCACTCCATCAATAAAGATATCACGAGTCCCATCCTAGTCAAAGGGGAGGAAAAAAATGCCAGATTGAAATAAATTACAGTTGTTACGAGGTTTAAAACACTGTCATCAAAAACGACACATGCCCTGGTGAGACAAACATCCTGTAGCTGTGCTCAGTAATGAGAAGGATTCACCATATGCCCTTCAACATGCAAAAGCTTTCAGCAAACAAGCTCCTTTGTATGTGTGTGCCCGCACAGTAGCTTCACTATTTATTCAAGACAGAGACGAGCCCTCAAGATGTATTGTCTGCAAGCTCTGCTCAGTTACTCTTGGGAATGGGTAGACTTTTCTGCAGTCACAGCTCTTCACACATTAAGTTCCCAACTCAAGCACTCAAAGCTATTGTTTAGAGCATGTTTACAAGACAGGGTCTGCCCGCAGGCAGCTGCCTTCTGCTCTTCCTGTTGAGATGGCAAAGGAGGGACATGCAGCTCTGGGAGCAGTAGGTCAGTTTGTGAAGGTGGCCTGGAGAGAGGATGGGGAAGCAGTCTCTATTTAAGTGTATAAACATCATATGTTCTGCATTTGGTCCAACTAATGTTAGAAGATATTTGGGGAAAAACAATGACTATTGATGCCAAATGCAAGCCAAAAAAAACCTTTTACTGTAACAGACATGTTGGGACACCTTCTCTCGAAAGACTGGGTTAACATCCTTGCTCAAGAGCCTCTACTAATAATACACATTATGATTATTCACCCCAGACCTAGATATAGTTTAGAAGATTCTCTTTATGGGCTGAATAAATAAGTTTCCTGAAGATCTCCAAGGTTTCTCATTTTCCTGGCTACCTACTGAGAGTGCTCTCGCTGCTTTCGTTTCTGTTTCCCCAAAATTCAGTACATGAAAAATTCCACATGCCTGTTTGTAATGCCATGAACACATCAAACAATGTGAGCATTTAATATAGACATCAGAAGTAAACATTTTTTCCTAGGGAGAGCTATCTTTGCATAGTTTTGAGACACAAAAGAGGATGAGCTGGTTTAGATTAGTACTTCATTGTCTTTCAGTAAAAAAAAGCCTCACAAGAATTAAAATCTTCATTACAATTTTATTTGCTTCTCACATACATGCTCCTGAGTCTCATATGCTTGAATAAATCCAATCAGATCTACCAGTGTGCTCAGTCTCCAAGAAAAGCTTTTTATAACCTGAAAACATGAAGCCCTAATAGCAGACAAATATCTTACTCTGCTTAGATACCGAAACAATAAAACGGCAGAACCCTGCCATGGTGTGAAACTAAGGCCGGCCTCCAAGAGACCAAATTACTCTTAGAAAGAAAAGCAGCAGCAGCTCAACAGCTGTGTGAAAGCTGCCTCCCATGACAAGATGCAGAAAAATTGCAAAGCCTCTTGGACCAACATAATTCAAATTAGAGACTGTTCTTTTCAAAAAGCCTGATTTTTTACACATGGGCTTATTCCCGATTCCTCCCTACCCTCTCCCTTCTGCCCCAACTCTTTACTTAAATCCACCACAAACACAAATGGAAAAGTTCAAAGTCACATCTAAGGAAAATGCTTTCTTTGTGGCTGTACCTGTAGCTGCTCTGCACTGCAGGACACAGGCTGGCATTCATGACAAATTGTCTGCTCTACACCTTTTTTTTCCCTCTCCCCTTCTCTCCTGTGTCCAAGAAAACATGAGGCAGACCCTCTCCACTCCAGTAAAGGTGCCTGATGTCTCACACCACCAAGTTAAAGCTGCATCTCCATATTCTGCAACAGTCCTGTCTTGATTTGCAGCCACTCTCATCCCAAACAGCATACACATGAACACTTCAGTATGTGTATGTGCACCTATTTTAGGGCAGTTAATCTCAATGCCTGCAATGAAGCTGTAATTAGAAAATTGCCATCGGTTTCGGTTTTGCCTCCAAAAAGAAACATTTCTGTATCTTGAGCTCCAGGCTCATGATTTTTGGGTGAACTTATGCACTTCCAAGAACACTTGTGCATCCCACTTTTTCCTTCAGCGTGTCCTACTCTGAACAGCTGGCACTTTAGATTACTAATGCAATTAAAATGGCACCAGATGACAAGAGAAGACAACCACTTGCAAAATCTCAGCTGCCTCTGGAGTGCATATCCCATATTGGCCTCAATGGCTTCAAGACTTCAGCAACCACATCCAGGAAAAGCAGAGCTTTCACTGCTCCATGGCCACCAGCAGTGTTCTTTATCCCACTCTGACAAGAGATCTCCAGCACAGCAGAGCCACAGTCACCCACCACTCGTGCTCAGCAGCATTACTCTTCCCTCTGATAATGCTGTCATTTCAAACTACACCATGTGCAGCAAGGACATAAGATGCAAGGCAGAGATTTCAATGCTCAGGTCTGTTCTCCAAGTACCTTTAAAGAGAAGGAATCTAGGCCTTCCCCATAACATTTCATCCAACCATGAGACAAGCAGACAGCACATTTGCAGCAAGAAACACCCTAGGATTTCTAATGTTATAAGGTGTACAGCTGTTGCATTTGAACTTCATGAAGCCACAGCCAAGTCAGTGCTGAAGGAGAAAAAAGGATACAGTGCCCTAGCCAACAGCAGGAGAGAAAGGGTGATTTTTCCCAGCTGCAACATTTGCAGCATCTCACAATGAAGGGAAGTCCTGCAGAACATAAATGCTGCAAGCCTTCCATTATGGCAAACAAAACATAGGCTTTCTAAAGCATCTGTCTTACAGTGAGAACTGTGCTCACTGCAGCTCCAGTCACCTTCATGTGAGTGTTGATTCAGCTTGTTATCATCAGGGACAAGGCTGATTCTGGTATTCAACTCCAGATAGAGCAGAAAAGTAGAAAGATAGCTGAGGTAACAATCTCTGCTAACCCTCCTTAATATTTGTGCTACTGCACACAGAACAGCAAGCATTGACTGCACAAGGCACCAGCTGGACAGTGGGGGTAAAGCAGTAAAGCTTCACGTTCAATTAAATTCATGTGAGTAGCTCCATTTCTCACTTAACTTTACATTTCATAATGTCAAAGAATAGCATCTTACACTTACCACACCTACAGGGACACCTGTGAGGGAAGGACCACAGTTCCTTTCACTTACACAGACTGCTGCTCTACTGATGCATCACAGAGCTGCCCTGTACTTCTTCCTCCACTTAATCTATTTTGTACACTCCTGATCCTCCTTCACCCCTGCAATGCCAGACTTTTCTAACAAAGTGGACTCCAAAACATCTTGCCAAATCAATATGAACTGACAACACAACAAATTTCAAGGCCTTCAATCCAAGCCTCAAAACAATAGCACTGTCAGCAGCCTGGACAACAACAGTGTTTCTCTGCCTTCTCTCCCCCACACCAACAAAACATTTCAACGTGAAACTCACTCTCACTGTGACATTTTGACTAAGTCAGTTCCAGATAAAAAGCCTTGGCTATGTGTGCTGTGAGGTCACTTTCTCTACTGGAAGTCCCTGAAATTGCGAGACCCCTTCTTTTCTATCAAATTAAGGGGAAAAAAGAAGTGAGAAGGGGGTGCAAGCCAGTTCCATGTGACCAACCGCCATCCCAAGCCGACCAAGATGCAGCTTTCGCAGAAGCGGGCAGATGAAAAGGAATCACGCATATTATTTCTGGAATGACTGTTTGAATTAGCTCATGCAGCAGATTGAAAGTGGAGAGCATATTTGTTTAGGGAAGATTAACTTAAATCGGTGGAAAATCTATGAAACCTCCGCAGCCATGAACCAAGGGTTTCTGATTACGCTATCTGGTGGTCCTCAAACCTGACTTCAGCTGGCTTCAGCAGGACCCCAGCAGTCTCCCCAACTTCAGCACAAGCTAAATAAGTAGTTCTTTGAGGCATGAAAAAGAAAGGTTTGTTTGGGAGTATTTGACTTCAGAGAAAATTCAGATCATGTTCATTTATTCCAACTTATTCACCTCTGAGCGACCTTTTGTGCACAGCATAACTCCTACCTTAATGCACTTTTACTTATGAACTTTAAGGCATTATAAAATTACACTTACTGGAGATGGAATGAAGGCTTCGTGGTACTTCTTAGGATTTATTCTCAAGGGTCCCTTAAAAAAAAAGAGAGACAGAGGGAGAGAAGGAGAAAGATTATGCCTGAATCTTATTAATTTTATATAACATCAGTTAAATTAGAGAGCTGTGGGTAATATATCTACTGTGAAACATGAGAGATACATCTAAATTTCCATTATACATTTCAGGGCTTGACAACTTAGCATCCAAGCAATTTCAAGCCAAAAGGCAGTTTCATGATAGGCTTATGCTGATCTACTCCAGTCTGTCATCAAAGAGATGTTGAATCATTAGCTGCTGCTGCTGCTGGGTGAACTGAAGATCCAAGCCCCCCTGTTCCCTTCACACGTTGTCTGCTGAGCATCCACCAACTTCATTTACAAAACATCAATAGAGACAATTTGTTTTGCTCTGTTTTTGAAAAGTAAGATGTTGGGTTTGTTTATTTTGGAGGATGGGAGGAAAGAGGAACAGTTGACTGGCTGAGCTCACAGGGCTGCAAGTATGAAGCTTAGAGCTGCTTAGGCTGTTCCTGCATATAGACAGTAGCAGCAACTCAGTGATACAGAACATTTCCAGAGAAGAATCAAAAGGGTTTTCCAAAAACAAACCTCTAAAGTCCACAGGATTAAATTCTGTTTAAACACATATAAAGTCAAATTGTCTTAACTACATTTGAAACTCCATGGTCTATCTGTTTCTGCTGTGCTATCTGCCAACTCAAAGCTCAAGTCACCTGCCACAAATCCAAATAGCTCCTCCAAAGTAAACCAACCAGCTTTGCTGTTTGTGCTTAGGTGCATCCAAGAGAAAGAGAGAGCCATCCAAGGACTAACAGGCTACACAACAGTGCCATTCCCATCCCAAGAGGGTCCTGAGAATTGTGATTCAGGCAGCTGCAGTTAAAACTGACAGCTTTTGAATTCTATGGAAACACAACCAGGTATCTGCCTCCAGACAGGCTCTGCTTTGGGCTGAATCTCTGAAACTTTCTCCACTTGTGCATTTGAAGTAACACTGGCCAATTTGTTACATGAACAGATCCCATCTGTTTGCACTTCTGCATTAATCAATCAGAGGAACGTCTCACAGGAATTGCTTCCTTAAAAATTTACTGCAGCATATAATTTTTTTATGTATTCTGGGAAAAACTCAGACGGTAGGAAAATAAAGCTGATTGCATGTGAAAAGTTCTGCTGCCTTGAAGAAGAACTTGCAGATTTATGAAGGTTTTCCATTGTTTTTATTTGCTTAAGTTTGGAAATAACTCCTGCCATACATTTTATATTCTATACTAGGCATTGTTTGAATACCTTGCTGCCATGTCTTTTTTTTTCATGCCTTATGTAACCAGTATTAACGAGCACACTAGCCACACGGCAGGCGCAAAACCAAAGACGACCCACTGGGAGCAACTCTGGGGATGCTTTATGCTTAGGCAATCTGAGAGCTACCTCACTGTCATCAGCCTCTACCAGCACTGGCACCCACTGATGGAAAGCTTTCAGTGGTCTTTTTTCTCTCCTTATTTCCCAGAATAAGCCATCAAGAGCGACACGCTGTTCACAAAGGAAGCTGCCAGGGACAGAAAGGAAAAAGTAAAGGGATGGTTGCTCTGCTTGACCAGTTAAACAATGCCCATACCAGCTTCTCCTCACCAGTACAAACCAGATGAGGGCATATCCTGTGTTCCTCTGCAGAATCTTTTTGAATAGTTTGGGACAGCTGTCAATCAGCCAGGTGCAAACACCCAATACACGCATGAAAAATCAGGGTTTGTGTCCATGGCCCACAAGGCGTCAGAGTGGCTACTGCACACGGGTGCCCAGCTCCAGCAAACACAGAGGGCAAAGTGTTACCATGCTTACCCCGCAGCAGGTTTCTCCACATTTTAGATACACTACCTAATGATGGTCAGTGTTAGAATTCTTACATCAAATAGCATTAAAATACTTCAGGGCTTTCCTTTAAGCAAGGAACTCCCAAAAAGTGTCTTAGAAAGCAGATGGGCTCCATTATCTGTGCCTATGAAAATCCTATTCACAACGTTGTACATTTCACGCTGTGATATCATATCTGGAACCACTCACTCTCCCCATCTGCAATGAACAACTGTTCTCATATGTGTGTTAGGGGGTGAGGATCTGGCTGCAGAGTCTCATGATGTCACACCAACGTTGTATTATTTTACAATAGCTTGTGAATAATAGCTGCTATATTTACCAGTGCTTTTATGGCAGTAGGGCCTTTGTTATGAAAGGGAAGAAAAAGGTTTGCAGGAAGGTTTCTAAAACACTTTCTGATGATTCAAGTCAGCTTCACTGAATCTTGCCAAAAAAAAGCTTCTAACCTTGTTGAGCCTCCCCAGTGAGACACAGAGAGGTCATGATTTCTCAAGTTGCTCTGCCAGGTCCAGGGCAGGCAGTACTCAGCATCTCAAATCTAGCAGTTTATAACAGCTATCATAACACAGACATCTAGATTCTTTTGTAGGTATGAAACACCAAAAAAGGGTCAGGGTTCAGGAATCTGCTTGCCACCAAGGCTACCTTTGATGAAATAATCCATGAGAATAAGGGAAACCCCAGCATTCATGCCCACACAAGAACTGCTTTCCAAGGGGAAAAAAAAAAACCTTTTAGCAGCAGAGCAGGCTCTGCATCTCTGCATTCTGCGTGCTCTTGCTCCGCCTGACCCCAGCAGCCCTGCAGGGAGGGTCTGGGAGACACTGGAGGCGTGGAGCAGACATGAGTTTCTGGCTGGGGCTTCACAGGATGATTACGGTCCTTTGGGTCAATAGTCCTTAACACATAACCTGACCATCTGCTGTGTACAGCCAACACCAGCCGCTTGCTAACTGCGCAGAAGTGACTCGTTTGCCTTCAGACCAGCCAATGTGATTCCAGCCAACCTGCTACGCTTGGTGCTTGCTCACTGTAGGCAGTTTTACAAAAGGGCAAGTGGGAAGTCTATGCATTCTTAAGTGCCTGAGCTCAGATGCCCTTTCCTGCAGAAGGACACTTCTGCACATCACACGATTATATGAAGCCAGGAATCCCGCAGGGCACAATTCTCCATGCTGCTTATCTAAAGCTGAGTTGCATCAGATACACCACAAAAGCCATTAGGACTAGTATTATTGACAGACATCAGCACTTGTAATGGTAACACTTTTGTGCTTCCTGGTCTAGACTGCCTCATCTTCATGGCACTGATCTTTTATCTGAGCCATCTCCAGGTCTGCCAGTGGCTTCCATGAATTGGGCTTTCAGGAGCATTTAGTTGTGTAGCTGCACTGCCAGAGTCCAGGCACATCCTCAGAGTTCATGGCACAGTCTTTTTTTCCCTAGCAGATCTCTCAAGTTCTCACACAATAATATGCAGATTCCATGCTTCCAGGATGCTCCAGGGAACAGGCCCTGCTCAGAGCATCATGCTTCTGCCTGAGTGCTCAGGTTTGCTCAGGGCCATCAGACTCACAGCAATAGGGTTGTTCTTTACCACAGGCTCCTGCAGAGTATTTTTGCAGGTTGCCATGCCAGATCAATGCCCTGCTTTGGGGGACTAACACAACAGGTTCACTGTGTCTCTTGCCATGGTACAAAACAGTATTAAATATTTGTCCATTCACTGAAGTTACTTCTAGAATCTCACCAATCCTGGTTGAAACTGCTCTTGATTAGACCATAAGGATGAAAGCTGAAGATGAGTGACACTGAGTTGGGATGCCCATGATCTGACACTCAGGCCTAAATGATTAATTACAGCTTCTACAGCCTCAACCACTTTCCCAGGACACAGAATTGGATGAAAAACACCCAGACACAGCCTGAGAGAGCACATAGGACTCTTCCAGTTACACAGCACATGACCTGAAGCAGACACTATGCACTTACAAGAATTAAGGATTCTTTTGCCAGCAAGCATGCAATCACAGGTCCTTGGGGACTAAGCATTTCAATAGTATTCTCAGGTAGTAGTCATAGCCTGATGTGCCTCATCTGCAGCTGCACTCGATTTCATAGGCAGTCTACGCATGCTGCACTTGATGCTATCAGGCTGCGTTGTCAAAATTGGGTGCCAAAACCACTCCTGAATGTGAGGTGGTTAAACTTTAGTTGCTGCCATATGTCACAGCAGCCATGGGGGGAAGCTACAGTTTGAGGCTCCCACTTCTTCCCTCACCATTTGCTTTCCACTGTGGACATCTATGACAGTCTTTACAAAGACACTGGCCTAAGGGCCAGTGGGTAACCCAGCAGACCATTCTGATCATCAGTAGGGGTATGCTGCATAGTCATTTTTCTGAAAGCTAAGAGCTCATCAGATTTCTTCACTGTGAGGGTGGTGAGGCACTGAAATAGGTTGCCCAGAGAGGTTGTGGATGCCCTGTACCTGGAAGTGTTCAAGGCCACACTGGATGGGGCTTAGAGCAACCTGGTCAAGTAGAAGGTGACCCTGTCCATGACAAGGGGATTGGAACTAAATGATCTGTAAGGTCCCTTTCAGACCAAGACATTGTACAATTCTATGATGGGTCTTTAGGATGGAATCAGGCAGTTTTATATCTCCAGAAATTAAGCCATTATACTATTATACAATAATTACTATAGGATTATAACAAGAAATCATACCAAAAATGAAGTGATGCCATTTGCAACTGCAATGTATTGATGAAAGTAGGTATCACAACCTCACCAGCATTACAACACTAATTAAATGACAATGCACCAACATGTGTTGGGTAAGCAATGCCTCAGCATGAGTGTCTATCATGCACTCACTGACTTCTTCCTGCCTTTTTTTCCCCAGCCAGTCTGGTCTTACCGGGATGCCAGGCATAGCCTGAAGAACATTACACCATATTGAGGACTGTACTGCAAGAGTGGCTCCAGGATGTTACCCGTCTTCTACTCCCCAGTGAAACTCAGCTCCACCTGCCTTCATGCAAACCCCCTTCTGAGATCCAGCTACCTACACACAAGGCAGGTCCACCATCACATTTTGATTGATACTCAGAGAATTACCGCCTCACTACGGCTGCAGATTTTCTGCTCCAAATAGAAACACAAAGTCTGATCTTCAGCCTCTGTAAAATGAGCACATGGTCATTGCCAACTCTCCAAGGCAAATAACCATACACACATGCAAACAATTTTCTGTATCCTGGTAGGCTCTTCAGCTCCACTTACTATCTGTGCCTTACTTCAGTACACCATACACTGCCATCAGTGGCTGGGTCAGCCCTGTGACCTTTGTGTAGTGCAAAAGAAAATTATGGAGGCAAACCAAGGGTTCAGTACCACTGCCTGGCCATCTGATACTAACTGAATCAGCTGCATCATAGCTTATAACAAGTTACTGTAATACCCTGGCAGGCACAGCCCCATGAGGTCCCAGGGACCACAGCATTAACTGCACCATCACTCACCCTTTTCTTCTTTTTTTTTTGGTGGGAGGAAGACTTCTGGGAAGAGTTCAGATTGCAAAACAACAAGAGTAGATCTGAAAGCAGAGGAGTCTACACCTCACTGCTGCAGACTAATGAACATGGTTGTGAGGAATTTCAGCCAGAAGTATCTTGCTAAGGGCATTTGTTCATTTTGACTTACACTGACAAAGACAGAGGTTGCCAGCACCTGCTGTGCTTTTGAGCATCATTTGTAAAGGCAAGTGCCTCCACAACAATGACTGCCATGGTTAGCAGACCATCCAACCAGAACTCTGCAAATCATCCTGCCTGTGCCATGAGGAATTCTACAGAACATGCAATCAAATAGAAAAACTATACTTAATCTGAACACAGAAGACTTCACTCCACTTCCAGAACCTTCTGAGAAAGGAAATAAATCTTCTCTAGCCTCTGCGAGTGGTACATTAAATCCCTGCCATGTAACCAACCGACATTGATTTCCAACAACTGCCTGTGACTTCCACAGACTTATCACCAGAGTACAGACGCAATTCCAGGCACCTGAATGAGCTCTCCCCTTTTCAGTCCTGCTGAAACATCTTCTTTTGACATGTAGGCTTCAAATACACTCTTCCTCCTCCCTCGATTTGGTTTATTTAGATTCTTTCTATCACCTGATGTTGGGACAGCAGCATAGGATCCTCCTGCAAGCAAAAATTCACAAGTGTTATCCTTCCCACCAAACCTGTCCATGTATCTTAACTGCAGCTTTGTTTTCACAGCTGAACTTCAGAGAACAGTTTGCCTAGAAATACTGGCACCCGACCTGGGAGCACCAAAAAGCTTGGAACAATCACATTTTACAAAGAATCAACAGTCTTTTACAGCTCATTTTAGAGTTAAGAGCATGCATCCCAGCCCATCTTTTAATAGTGCTGAGCACATGCTTCAAGGCAGCTTATTCTTGAAGCCTGTACGCACTCTGCTTTAATACCTCTGGGAGTTCCCAGTTGTCTCGGATTTACTCCGCTGTCTGAAGCGTTCATTGTTTCTGTCTGCGATTCAGAGAGTTGCCTCTTCCTATCGAAGTTCTGGGGAGTTCTTGCAGACTCAGAGTTGTTTCTGGTCCTTGCAAACCCTCTCTTTTCTGCACCTGAAATCAAACACAGGTTTGAAATAACAGGAGGGAAGAGGAAGTCCTGGTGAAAATCATGGTCTGCAGTACTTCAGTACAAGTCACAACTGAGAGTCAAGCTCTTTATCCAAAAGAAAAGATGTCTTCATTAGCTCATTTGTAATCTATTGTCTCTTTGAGCCTCTTAATCCACCACTAACTTATTTTAGCACAAATAAAACTCTGGAAATTACGATACTAAAAATTGGATCCAGCCCTTCCAAAACCCTGGGAAATTCATTAGAGCATATAAAATGTGAAGTTGTTAAACTGTTTCCAAAGCCTCCACCCCCTTAAGCCCCCAAGTAGTGAGAAAATAGAACTTCCCTACAACTTAATCAAGTGGTTCAGGAATCAAGGAAGGGGGGAAAAAAAAAAAAAGAGTTCTTGACAACCCACTCTGGAACAATTAACTTCCAAGCTACCAGAGGCAGAGTACGGTACACAACTCTGCCACAAAGGAATGCCAAGGCTCCAAATGTCCAGCCTGCTCAGAATAGGCCATGATCATATGAAAATATTCTGCAAAGACTCACCCCTTCCTTCCCTGCCATCACCTCAGCCCCTTCCCTACAGCCAGGCGAGTAAGCAGCAGCTTCCAAAGCGTATGCCAACGCTGTTCCACGGATCAGCACATTGGAATGCAACCCAGCGCCGCGCAGCTGCCCTCTTGGCCCTCCACCTGGAGACTGAACATGTCATCACAGCTTTGCCTTCCAGCCCCTCCTGGCTACGCTCCCTGGGTACAAGCTTGTACCTGCAAGTCAGAAAAACTGTGCAATGCCAACTTACTTGCTATGGGGCTATATCCAAGTTACAAGGCAAATTTTTTATGTATGGTATCGTTCACAGACAAAATTGCAGTTTGCTTCATAGGATTAAACTGAAGTAGCAGGAAAGAAATAATTGTTTAAAGAGCTGTACTTAAGCAGAGAACTTTAAAAATATGGTACAATAAGACAAAACTGCTACTTTGCCCAGACACAGACAAAAAAGCTACTTCCATATATAGTAACAGGCAAATCAGCAGAGGGAGGGAGGGAGGGAGGGAAGGAGGGAGGGAAAGAGGGATCTTCCTAAACCAGGAGCAAAGACACTAAGACAGGTCAAGGGCCAACTCAAGGTGTCAGCTCAGCCCATCCAGGAAGAGACTAAATGCCACAGCAGAGTCTCCAGACAGGACTCTGAAACGAAGAGGGGGCCTCTGTGTTCAGTTGTGATAAGGATAAGGGCAACGTCATTTGGCCTTTTTCTACATAATCAAGCTTTTCACACTCTGCACACACTTTCAGAGAGGAGGCTGTCCAAAGCAGGTTACAGCTCTAATACAGCAGGAGTGCAGCCATAATTTGAGGTTTCAACTGGTGCAAATGAGGCAATACTACCTGTATGGACCACATGATGAGATGGAACTAAAACTAGCTGAGATGCAAAAGCCATAAGGGTCAAGAAATGAAGTTCAAAAACAAGACACCAAAAATAAAAGCATGGACTAGAGAGATCTGAGCAAAACAGCTTCTGAATTGGCAAGGTGGTTTGTTTTGGGTAGGGTTTTCAGAGACAGTTTGAAGAAGGAATCTGACTTACACTGCAACAGGCAAGATCACAGAATCACCAAGGTTGGAAGAGACCTCAAAGATCATCAAGTCCAACCTGTCACCACAGATCTCGTGACTAAACCATGGCACCAAGTGCCACATCCAATCCCCTCTTGAACACCTCCAAGGATGATTACTCCACCACCTCCCTGGGCAGCCCAGTCCAACGGCAAAGGTCTTAGGAACACTATTTAAAAAGCAAGGTACTAGGCAGATCTCTCAGAGAGGTGACACAGTCTGCTTCGTTGGAGGCTCTCACAAATGGGTGAGACAGATGCCTGCCAGAGTTGGTCTATAAAGAGCAGCTTTTTCCTTGAGATAGTGAAATGGATTACACAAGCTCAGAAGGTCCTCTAAAGCCCCCATTTCTATGACAGCAAGTCACAGAAAATACTACTGTGAATCAAGGAACTTGGGATAAAAAGAAGGCTAAACCTTAATGTTCAATTAAGAAGAAGCTGAAAAAAAAAAAGAAAGCAGAAAACTAAAATGCAGAGGGGGGGGAAAAAAGTGTGCAGTGAGTTGGAAATGAGTTGAGAGCCAGAATTAGCACTGCAGAGAAGAGCTGCCCCAACACTTGCCATGGCCATCAGTTCAGAAATCGTGGGGTTCCTACTGCCAAAAATAATGCACAGCAACAGCAAAGGGTGGTGAAGCACCTTCTGATGCTAGAAGGACATGCAGAGAGGCACTTGCACATTTCCAACACTTAAGCCTTTGGCTTGCTCTCCAGTGGGAGTTTTCATCTGCTCAGCCTGAGACTCAAACTCAAAGTAAAAAAATGTACTGAGATGAACACACTCTGTATTGATATAGCTGTCCTGCAAGCCAGCTTCCACATAGCCACTTTTAATAAGTATTTGACCCTTTTGGCTGTGACATTTATGACTAAATAAAACCACCCCTGCCATAAAGCCACAGACAACTGTCACAATTCACACTTAACTGGAACACATCAAACCTTACAGTGACTAATTTCTTGTATGTCTTTTAACAGAAAGTAAGGTAGCTACAGGTTGCCACCTGTTTCAGCCAGGTTCAGTATTTGTTTCTGTAATGCATCTGTCCCCTACAACTTGAAGCTAGAAATATTTCTCTCTATGGGCTTACCTGCTATAACAGACACCATTCCACAAAGTAAATTGTCATTGGGCTACTCTACAGATAGCACAGGATATATTGAGACTATCTGAAATAACTCCTATCACAGACTCTGTTAAACTCTATTCCAGCACAAGGTGTGTCAGAAGTCTTTCATTTTTCAGTGGTGGTGTAAAAATACAACAAAATCTTGTAGGGTAAGATGTCACACAAAGTAGTAACATATTCTAGGTATTAAATAATCCATAACTAAACAAATTAATAAGTGAACAAGCAAAAAAATAACTTCAGTAGAAAGGACACTAAACTCAAGTGCCTAAGAGGTGAGGCTGGTTTATGTATCCTCACAGGAAGTTTGAAGCAGCCAGAATGCACCAATTAGGTTAGCATGTGCAGAATCACTCAAGCTTGGACACTGAGCAACTCCAATGCAAGACCAAAGTGTTCAGTGGACACAGCAAATGCAAAGAGTGGGGGTGCTCAGCTGGCTACACAGAGTGTGTAAAGCTGCCCTCCACAGATGCAGCCACTGTTTGCCTGGGTTGTCCAAGTGTTCTGCCATTTCCAATGGAATACATAGAATACATAGAATAAACCAGGTTGGAAGAGACCTTCAAGATCATCACGTCCAACCCATTAACCAATCCAACACCACCTAATCAACTAACCCATGGCACCAAGCACCCCATCAAGTCTTCTCCTGAAAACCTCCAATGATGGTGACTCCACCACCTCCCCAGGCAGCCCATTCCAATGGGCAATCACTCTCTCTGTATAGAACTTCTTCCTAACATCCAGCCTAAACCTCCCCTGGTGCAGCTTGAGACTGTGTCCTCTTGTTCTGGTGCTGGCTGCCTGGGAGAAGAGACCATCATCCGTCTGTCTACAACCTCCCTTCAGGTAGCTGTAGAGAGCAATAAGGTCACCCCTGAGTCTCCTCTTCTCCAGGCTAAGCAACCCCAGCTCCCTCAGCCTCTCCTCATAGGGCTTGTGTTCCAAACCCCTCACCAACTTTGTTGCTCTTCTCTGGACTCATTCCAGCAAGTCAACCTCCACACTGTTCCTGATGCAGGCCAGGATGCCATTGGCCCTCTTGGCTGCCTGGGCACACTGCAGGCTCATGTTCAGCCTACCATTGACCAGCACCCCCAGGTCCCTCTCTGCCTGGCTGCTCTCCAGCCACTCTGACCCCAGCCTGTAGCTCTGCATGGGAAATAACACAGGAGTAATTTGGTTGTTTGTTCATTACTTGATGGTTGTTCAATACTTGAAGTCCTCTGGAGGGAGTCTTGGGTTGAAACAACCCCAAGACCTGTATCAGTCAAGGAGGCTTCATACAAAGGTGACAGAAGGACATCTAAACTGGACCAGCAGAGAAAGGAATCCATTCAAACTGGCAGTGTGGAAGCACCTGTGGGAAAGAGGAACACAGGACTCCCACCTCCACAGCTAGCGAGACAGGAAAAGTAAGCGGCATTCGTGGTCCTCAGGCAGCGACTCAGTGTTATTCCCCACATGGGCACCAGGAAACGGGGCAGAAAGCATGGAGCTGGATGCTGGCCCCAACCCAGAAGGCCAGTTTGGGTGTGCTGGCAGCAGCAGCTGGTTGAGCCCTGATGGAAGACCAGCACTGGAGCTACATTCAGAACCCAAAGCATCGCGCTTCATCTCTGTCACGACCACGACGACGTCGCACAACAGCACGTTTTGGTCTTCAAGCTTAAGCACCAATTAATCTTCCCTTGTTTTTCAGAAAAACAAAATGCAGGCAGGCAGCTTCCCAGAAAAATTGATCTGGCTTACAGTAAGAGAGGAGGCTGCATGTTTTAAATCTGCTTACTCTGACATAATTTATACAGTATCGCTCTACAGTTTAGGTTTTAAAAAGTACTGCATTTAATTAAATTTACATCTATTAGTCACTTGATCAACTAGATGGTCAACTAAATCAACTCAAATGTTCAGCTAAACACAAAGTCTTGAAAGGCCAGAAAGTCATGAAGGCCAGAATGCCTTTAATTTTATATTCAGATTTGCATACTGCTTTACACAAGAAAAGATCCTCAATTTTACTTCCCCCAAATAAAACATTTCCAGCTGCCCTCTAACACCTGACAAGCCATTTGATTACTACCAGCACAGAAGAGGAGTGCTCCTCACTGAATTTTCATGAGCACATCCATAACTTCTTGGGTATCTCCCATCCAGGAGCCAGCAAGAAGTAGTTTTACTTGAGTGATCTAAGTGAATCCAAGATATGGACATCTTAGAAACATAGAATCATGAAGGTTGGAAAAGAACTTTATGATCATTGAGTCCAACCATAACTCAACTGCCATGACCACTAAACTATATCCTGAAGCACCACATAGAATCATAGAATCAGCAAGGTTGGAAAAGACCTCAAAGATCATCAAGTCCAACCTGTCACCACAGACCTCATGACTACTAGACCATGGCACCAAGAGCCACGTCCAATCCCCTCTTGAATACCTCCAGGGATGGCGACTCCACTACCTCCCTGGGCAGCACATTCCAATGGCTAACAACTCTCTCAGTGAAGAACTTTCTCCTCACATCGAGCCTAAACCTCCCCTGGCACAGCTTGAGACTGTGTCCTCTTGTTCTGGTGCTGGCTGCCTGGGAGAAGAGACCAAGCCCCTCCTGGCTACAACCACCCTTCAGGTAGTTGTAGACAGCAATAAGGTCTCCCCCGAACCTCCTCTCTCCAGGCTAAACAACCCCAGCTCCCTCAGCCTCTCCTCATAAGACTTGTGCTCAAGGCCTCTCCCCAGCCTCATTGCCCTTCTCTGGACACGTTCAAGTGTCTCAATGTCCTTCTTAAACTGAAGAGCCCAGAACTGGACACAGTGCTCAAGGTGTGGCCTAACCAGTGCTGAATACAGGGGCACAATGACTTCCCTGCTCCTGCTGGCCACACTATTCTTGATGCAGGCCAGGATGCCATTGGCCTTCTTGGCCACCTGGGCACACTGCTGGCTCATGTTCAGCCAGCTGGTAATCAGTACCCCCAGGTCCCTTTCTGTTTGGCAGCTCTCCAGCCACTCTGACCCCAGCCTGTAGCACTGCATGGGATTGTTGTGGCCAAAGTGCAGCACCCAGCACTTGGACTTGTTGAAGGTCATCTACACAGTTATTGAACACCTCCAGGGATGGCAACTCCACCATCTTGATATAGCTTTCTCCTTTCCAGTCACAGGGCATCTACCTTGTCCCTAGGCATTTTAACCTCTAACTGAACTTCCAGCTTTGTTACCATCCACATTACATGTCTTTAACCCAGCTCCATGAGCTGGACAGGACTGCAAAAGCCTTACAGTTGTGCTGGTGACATCTCTACAGGTTTAGGACTCTCACTTCACTGACAGTTACCTCAACACATAATGGTTCCTTTTACATTTGAAAAAAAAAACAGGAATCATGTTGAAAGCATTGGGTGGAACAACATTGTTCCAACCTTTTCCAACATGAAATACTTCCATCTACTGCTTACCTTTATCAGCCCATGACTGGGCATCAACACATCCACTAAGCCTGCTATTGGCAAGAGGATTTTCCATTGCTTCCCAGCATTAGATCATCATCTACATATGCAGAGGTATCTTTCAAATGCCCTCACTCTACAGTCAGCATGAGAAGAAACAGAAGCATATGGCCAGAACTGATAGCATGCAATAGAACAATCTGCTATCAGATAACAAGACACTCAGCACACCATCACTAAATAGCTCTACGTGTCCATATTTCTACAGTATTTCACATCATTGCTGACACACTTCAGTGACTTAAACCAATTTCCTTCAAAACCTTCCAAGAGGTTCCCTGACATTTAGCTCTTCAGGACAAGCCAGGTATGCACTTAGTAGGGCAGCTACCAAATGAAGGGTCACGCAATACTGCCCTACCTCCAAAAGCAGGAATTAACCTACTGAAGGCAATGAGAACTACTCTGAAATCATCTTCTGCTTAGTTCTACACTCCCATTCAAGTCAGACTAGGTTAGGCATGGTAAGAAAGCTAAATAAAGAATGTTCCTGCTCACCCTTACTCAGGACTTAATGAATTAGTCCAACTATGTGGCAGTCCAAGCCATCACATCACAGATCCACAAGTTCAAGTTAGCTCTTGGCTCCTGGCAGAGTTGGCAAAGCAAACTTGAGAAACCATCAAATTTGTTCTTTTAGCAAATACTCTCCACAACCTGCCAGGAAGTCCTATCTGAAACTTTATGAGCCACTATGGATGCTGATGTGTAACAGGGTGTGTTAATAGCTTCAATACAAGAGTTCAGCTGATGGAAACTCTGCCTTGTTTAGGAAAGACATCTGGGACTCAAAAAAAAACCAGAAAACAAATCCTACCTAGCCCCTGAACTTTTGTGAATCTAACTCTGCCAGCTTTGATGAGCTTGGGGGCCATAGCTCCTGGCTAGTAGCTCTGGAAAGGCACAGACCTAGTGTTGACACTGCTGTACCAGGCAACTATTTGCTTCATTCTCCAAAGTCAAATAAACTCTACTAGCAAAGGCAAGCTTTGCCAGTGCAAACTGCATTAACATCAGGGTGGTTTTGCAAGGATCCCCATGTCTTCCCCTTTCATAGGCTTAGACAGGCAACTGAAATGCTATTTGATATTTTCTGCTGCTCAAAGAAACCTCTAAAATAACTCCTTCTCAAATGGTAAAAGCCAAAAAAAAGGGGGGGGGGGAAGAGTGTCAGATTGTTTTGGATTTCTAATGCACCAGTGACATCCAGCACAGGCCATTGTTATGTAAGTGACTAACTCAAAAACTCCCAGCACTTCAATGACTACTACAACATCCGGCATCAAATTACCACACACAGGCAAAACCAACAGGCAAAACCAACAAACACCACTGAAGTGATCTCAAATGTGAGTTATGTCAACAAAAGCATTGGTCACAGACAGGCCAGGAGTAACCAGCTATTTATGTTTTGCAAAACATTTTGTGGGTTTAAGAGATTAAATGTCCCACGAAGGGTAACAGCCAAGGAGGTTTTTTTTTGTTCTAATTTTGTTTTAAAAGGAAAAAAAAAAACAAAGACAGCTGTCGGTATGGCTGCTCAGGGAAAAAGTTCTGTACCAGGAAAAGACACTCCTTGGGAGATATCTCAAGTGAAGCTCTGGGCTAGAGCCCCAGTAACACAGACAGGACCAAAACTCATCCACCACACTCCTCGTGAGCTCAGCTCCGCTCCAGCCTGTGCTAGGAACAGCTGGGTTTCAGCACTGCTCTCAACATGAACTAAATGACTTCAGAGTTCTCAGATAGCCTTAGAACAGAACCACCTCCATACATTTTACAGTATCTCAAAGCAAAGAGGTTAAATAAAGTAGATGGATCGAGATTAAAGACAAAGCAATAGAGAGAAATGAGGATGTCATGGGAAAGAATTCATTAGAGACGTAGGAGTGGGGAGGCAAGGCTTCTGAGATACATTATCAGTGCAGTGAGATTTCATTGCAGCAAAGAGACTTCCAGGAGATAAAACTCTGGTAAGCAGTACTTCAGATGCTCACTCTGGGGTCTAAGAGAAAGTCTGAGACCACATTCTCCTTAACATAGGTAAGTAAAAAAAGCCCCAAATTTACAAATCCTTCTTCTCTGATGAAACAAACTCAAAAGAATCACAGCTGGAGGTTCTGAGGCACACTCCTGTGCTCAGTACAAGCCTGAACACAGAGCTAAAGGGAGTTCCTGCAACACCATTGTGAGTCCTCCTCATAAATAACCAGGAGCTTGAATGATTTGAAATAATCTTAATTATTGGAATGTACAGGAAGCTTCTGGGGAAGGGAATACCTTGGAAGTGGAAAAGGGTGGCAATACGACAGCACTGTAGGGATTTAGGCAGATGGCAGATTGCATAATTAAGTTTAAAGTTAATTAAACAGTCATTCAAAGAAGGGAAACAATGCAGACCTACATTTACATGCAAGGACTCAGCCAAAATGTGAATTCTATGCAAATATCCCAAACTGAGAGGATGCTTCCAGCATCCAGCTTCCAGAAGTAGCTCCCATATCCACCAGTCTCCACTAACTGACCCACTACGATGGGCCACCAGTGTCCAGCCACAGCGTAAGTCTGGGCTGTGACTTTCCACCATCAAGATAAATTGAAATGAAAAGACAGTGCTTACAGGTGAAGACACCCCCTCGCAGCTCTTAAATGTGATTTCAGGAGTGATTCAAAGTAACCAGTCCCTCTAGCAACAGCCCAGCTGGTTACCAGCTACTCTAAAACATAACACAGCTCCGCCTGTGCCACCCAGTACCTTGCCCACCAGCGTGACTGTGTTCATGCACCAGGACAGACCAGTCCTGCTGTGAGCCACCCCCATACCAGTGAACAAATCTGGAGAGCTCTCTCACCCTGCCTCTTTGGAGAAGGCAATCCTTTCAACATTTCTGGCAGGGCGATCCTTTAAACGTTTTTGGCAGAAAGTCTGCCAAAACCTGCAAAGAAGAGTTGAATGCCCTAGGAAAAAAAAGCCAAAAACACAAACCAAAATCACACAAAAGGAAACCTTGGGGACAAGTTGGCTGCAGGAAGGGAGCCAGATGGGGAAACAGAGGCTGTCATGGTTTGTCAGTGAGTTCATAGGCCTATAAGCTGCTTTCAGAGGTGACCCTGCCACTGTAGCTGGTTGTAAAAAATTCAGACATTCAGCATTCTTACAACGAGCTACCGAGGAAGAAATATTCCTATGTAGGAATGAAGGTAACAAAAAAGTGAAGTCCACAGAGAATGAGTAGCTGAGACAAAACACTCATTTCCAGACCCATGAAAATGAGGCTGGAAGCACCTACTTGATGGGAAGCACGCTGCCACTGCTCTTCTGCTTTAAAACTCCTGTGCTGCATGCTCCTAGAGATTTCAACATGGCACTGGGGAAAGTGAAAACATTCTTGCTGACTTTGGCTTTCAGCAAGTGCCTATGCTTTGAACAACTGACACTTTTAAAAAGCACAATGAATTCTTTCTGCTGTGGAAACTGCTTCTGCCCGCCAAGATCACGTGCCCACGACACCACGCTTCCTCTTCCAAAACACCTCCAAGCATCCCGATGCTTGCAGGATTTTGACTTCAGCAGCTCAGGCAGTAATTGCAGTTTTATTCAATTCCTCAGCAGGGTTTGTGTTGTATGAATACTACAGGAGTGCAGGAGCCAAAGATACCATTCCAGGCTCTGAACTAAGGGCTGGTGACGAAACCCATTTAGTAGCAATAGACTAAAAGTTTATCAAAATAGTTACTGTGCTCCAGCTGCGCGCAGCAGCACAGTGGCGTTGTCAGGGAGGGGAAACAGCTCCTCTGGTTTTCAGGACTCTCTGTGAACCTGCTCCACCCTGCTCGTGACCTCCTAACTACCTACTCCGCCTGATGATTGTACTCCTCCAGGCTTCCATTCCTGCCTCAGGATATGGGTCAGGGCTGCTCATGCTGCCCCTTCATCCTTCCCTCCTCCCAAACAAACTTCCACAAAACCTTTTGCTCTTTCTTTTATCCAGCAGCTACACTGTAAAAAGGCTTCTTCGAGATACTCAGGAAAAAAACACACTTTCAAAACATAGCATTGTGGAAGTTTGGAGTGAGCAAGTTGCTCAAAGATCAGGGGAAGTCAAGAGGCTTTGAAAGACAAAATGCCTGATGGGAGGTGCTAATGTGCTAGAAGACATTAACAGCTGAAGAAATTCACAAACTGCTTTTAGATTCAAACATATCCTGAAGTTACCCAGCGTGCTGCAAAATGAGATCATTTGCTGATGGATTGTTCCCCATGCTGCTCATTCAGTGGAACAGGTACCCAATTCACAATCCTGAGCACTGTGAGGGGAAAAATGCCTAAAACCACAGAAACTGAACAAAAATGCACTGTTGGTGCAGGTTTGTATCTGTAGAAAGCCTGAAGTATTCTCCAAGGAACGACTTGCCCCATACATCTGTGTGGGCTGCAGCTACCAGTGTCAATGTTTTCCTTCAGCACCCTCAAAATTTTGGGGTTTATCACAGAAAACATCATTTTATTCAACAGATCCCAACATTTTGTTTTCCATCCTGCACCATCCAAGTTTCAACTCTCTGTAGCTTGAATTCCCCCACAAGAGGGAGTGAGGGATGTGCAGCCCACAGCATTTTAAGGAGCTAGTTAGCAGGGGGGGGCTTGAGGCGGGAGGGCAAGAGATGAACACCAGCACATAGGACAGGAGAGGCAGAAGCTGGAGAGCAAGGCAGCAGCCACAGCCTGGAAAGGAGCTGCAGTTAGCCATCGAAACTAGAGGCAAAGCATCTGTCCTACCTACCTGGGTACTCACGGTGAAGAAGACACTTCAGAGACTATCTGCACAACAGAGTCTCTTGGATAGCAAAGAACAGAAGGCTTTTTCAGCTTAATTCCTGTTTGAACTATAGAATATTTCAGGGGTAGAATTTGTTATTTAGGGCTTTCGAATGTGCCCAGGAAAGCCCACATACCACAAGCCCTGGTAAAACCGTTCCAGTGGTCATTCACGCTCACTGCTAAACCGTGCTGCATTTCAGGCCTGGATTTGTTTAGCCTCAAATGTGTTATATCATAATCTGCTCCGCTGAGTAGCCTATTACTGAACATCTGTTCTCCATGTAGGCAATTTACTGAAAGCTCCCTTTCCCCCAAGCATCTCCTTGATAAGTAAAGCAGGGTTCCTCAAATCATTCACTCATGATCCCAGCATTTTAATCTTTCCTGTGGTCGTCCTCTGAGTATTCCTCAATCCATCACCATCCGCCCCAAACAGAGGGCATCACCACAGGATACAACGCTCCAGAAGTGGTTTCTGCTGCTGTGCCAAAGACACACGCAGTCCATACTCCATCTTCCAATTCCCAAGCTCATACATTACCCTTTTGGCCACATTTCACAGGAGGGGGGATGTTCAGCTGATTAATCCATCAAAAGCTTAAAACTTTATTCCAAGCTGTTGCTTCCCACACTGGGTTCCTCGCACTGCTAGCATGGTTCTACACTGGCCCAATAAATAGACTTTGTTTTGTCCACCAAGTGGATCCAGACAGCTGCCAGTAACCACCCCCATTATTCAATACTCCCTGTGGTCTCCAAGTCATCCAAAAAAACTTTCAATCCTACTTGTGTGTTTTCTTCCTGATGACTGACAGATGTATTAAACAGCAGAGGGTCAGAGGATGACACTGCCGGAATCAGACACACCTGTTGGTAAGAATGCTCAGTTTACTGTTGCATTTAATTAGTTCAGCTAAACAGCTTTGAACCAGCAAACATGTCCTGTGACTGTTATGCCAAGGTGCTAGCACCCATACTCAAACTCCTGATCTCATAAGAAGCTGACGACAAGGGAGCTCGACAAGACCTTTGTAGCCCAAACTGATGGCAAGGCACATTAAAACTAAAAATCAATTCAGCTCTTGTACCAGCCTATTATTTTCCTAAGACCAAAGTGGCAGGCATAGGCACCTGAGCTACAGACTGGGGGCTAAAGAGAGGGAAAAAAAGACAGCAGGTGAAGAACAAGTGTTTCCACTAATGAGCATTACTACATGAGCAGTAGAAGGCGAAGGAAGCTCCTTCGTGGAGATGAAAGCTTCGCTGCCAAATGCAAGGGCTCCTGCTGCAGAACTCAATGCAGCTGCAGCACAGCATGCTCAGAACTCTGGCAAAGGGCATGGAGGACAGTTATTAGATCACATACAAAACCCACAGTCCCTGCAAGGCAGGACCTCATCTCCCCAAGAGAGGATACATCAGATATTAACTCACATGCTATAGCTGATGTTAGCCAAAAACATTAGTTGCACAAGATTCAGGAATGCAACACTTTTTTCTGTGAAAAGCAAGAGAGAAATTTATGTTTGTGGTGATGTTGCTAAACCATTAGAAAAAGGAGCATCCTATTTTTCATGAGTTTCTCTGATGGGGCCATACAGTAAATCCAGTTTTCTCTCCTCTCCAGTGTCTTATTACTATGATTAACGTCATCTAAGGAACATTACATTGGACCTGGCAAGATTAGCTACTTTTTAAAGATTTCTACAGCAACCAACATTCTCCATTTACTGGGTTGATTCTGTGGCCTTTGGTAGATTGCTGGCTCATATTTACTGGTGCCAGATGAGGAGATAACAGCATTCTTAAGTACTGGATTTCACCACAGAAGAACTGGAAGGCACGCCACTACAAAGCAGAATAATCTTAAATCCTTTCAAAAAAGAAAAGCAGAAGCTGTGATTCTTCCCCTAAAGTTCCACACCTCCCCAGGAAACAAAGGCATTTACTGCAGTACCACAGAAAGACAAGACCCCTAAGATTTTACCATTTTGTTAAGGCTGCCATTTCTCGAGCAACTGTGCCCTTCACACATGCAGCAAAGCCATTCCAGGATACTTCCTTCACCTGTCCTGAACCTTTTAATGTCAGGGTTGCAGCCACAAACACAACACAACCATCCAACACCAATTGTTTTTAAAGCTGCCATGTTAAGCACCAGCCTGCTTGCCAGCAACACTCCTCCATGGAAGCTGCCCAAGTCGGTTAAGTACCACAGGCTGGGCAAAGCAATGCCAAGTGTCAGACAGATAATAAATCAGAAAAGGCCATGGAAATTTTACACCATTTCAGATGAGGATTGCTGTTACCCAGAAACTGTCTGTTTCTACTCAGGGGGCATGCTGACCCTGACAGAGGGGCAAAATGCCTCCATCATATCATAAACTCATGAAGCTTTCAGTGAGAGGATCCTCAGGAGGCTCCCTTCCAAAGCTGACAGCAATGTTCTTCCCAAAGAGGATGTCTGCTGATACAGACTGGGATGGTATCTCCAGCCCTGCAAAATCTGCACCTATTTCATAGCAAATCAGCCTTCGCAAGCACCCTGCCTCACCCAAGCTTTCAGCATCAATAAAGCCCACTCACTCACAGGTACTCTAGTTCCCAAGATCCTCTGAAATCAAGCATGGCCAGGAGATGGTGGTCCCAAAGACCATGCTGCACTCCACAGTTGGAGGACAGTTCCCTTCTGCAGAGATCTGTTTTTTAGGCTTTCCAGCAGACTCAGGAATGTGCCATCAAACAGCAACATCCCCTCAAAAACAGGTTGAGAGATGCACATACTCAAAACTCAGCTGAAACCGAGCTGTCCCAGATAAACCATGCAGCCTGGTCTAAACCACTTACTGACAAAGCCACTGCTTTATCACAGATATTTAAGATAAGTTCCACTTAGCAGCCATGCAAATCTCAACTACTACCATGTAACAGAGAGAAAGAGGCAGTACTTCTGTCCTCAAGGAAAAGGGGGTTTTAAGCCCCTTTTATGACAGAAACATCAGTCAGCCTGAAAAGAGATTTTGATGACTAACTCTGGATTGAAGTGGGAAAACCTTTAGAGTCTTTGATCAAACCCAAAAAACAACCCAGGGGACTTTATGAAAGACTTTTGCTGGGGAAGTGTAACCAAATTTTAGCACCCAAAGAACCTAGGGGGATGGGGATTTAGGAGGAAATGACAACAGGAAAATTGTATTAGATTAAAACCTATAAGCATCACATTTTAAGGTGGCCTTTTAGGATGGGGTTTTTTTTGTCTCGTTGGGGTCCGAGAAGAAACTTCAGAACAGGAAACTTCATGGCAATTCTCCCTGCAGAGGTTTTAGTTGCCAAGAAAGAAGCAACAATCTGTGGAATGCACCTACAACCACCTTTGTCTTCCCAAATCCAAGACTGGTGGTACCACAGAGTGAATCCAACCTGCAGTTCACTTCCACAACTACGTCAACATTTCAGACAAGGGCAATGGAGTTTGTTCACATTCAGCTCTCTCAACTGCAAAGTTTCCAATAATTAAGAAAAGCAGTTACTTTGTGGAACACCAGAGGATACTTCCATGGCCAAACTCCTAATCAAATGCTGTGAAATTATTTCTAACCCCCAAACCTTGTCTTGGGGCCTCACCATACAGAACAAAAAAGGCAATACTTGGTGCTTCTCATGGACAGCAACACAATCACTGGTGAACCACAGACCTCAGGGACAGGTGCTAGGAGCTCCACAAACCACACTACTTCCCCCCGGGGTCACAGAAACTGCTGCACCACTGAAAAGACATCAACAAGGACCTATTCCTTGATGCCCACAGCCTGCCCCAGGGCACTCAAAAGGTTTCTCAACCATCCACATTCGCTTTCAGTTTCAGTTTTGTCAGCCTTGGGCTCACTGCAAACCTGACCCCGGCTAAGCCTGAGCTGAAGAGCTGTTAAGAAGAGCACAATGAAAAGAAGTAACAAAAAAGAGAGATGCCTGGCTTTAAGATTAGCTCAAAGAGCCTTTTGGAAAGCCTACAACTGCCTGAACAGAGTTAATTTGTGAGGAAGTGTCACCTGTGAAAAGATGATATGCTCACTGCTATGACAGAAGCAATTCTTGCTATCACTTTCACAAGCCTTGATTTAAACTGATGAAACCAGACACCTGCCCAGGCAAAATAATATGACTTACATCAGCATCAAGAGAGAAAGACAAGCTTTGGAGTGAGAAAATATTAATGTGGTACTGTGATGTATGAGTACTTATAACTAAGTGCTTGCACACTGTAAAATCTTCATTTCACTTAAACAAGAGTGCTAAAATGTATTCAAACTGAATAGGAGAACAACACATTTCCCTGAATCAAATGACATATTATTTCCCATTTCTTTCTCCCCAAGAAACTTTTCATGTCCTTGCAAGTGCTCTGGAGTGTAACCACTTTCAGCCACGCAGCAGGGTGGCGGGAGAGACAGAGAGAGAGGAAGAGAAAGGGTGTCACTGACAAGCAATTAATTTTCCAATCATCTTTCCCACAGTGTGAGTTTTCTACCCGGGAGGTCAAATATGGTTTTTACACTAAACAAGCAACTAGTTTTCTGCTCCCAATTAGAGCAGGAGGGAACTGTGAGTGCTCACTTTTGACAGCCAGGGTATTTCTATTGTATACTAACATCCATGTAGCTCCTGCAATCTTCATGGCTACAAACTGTAAGCCTTCTAGACTCTCCATAACTGCTCTTCCCTACTCTCTAAAAGCTGAAAGGTAAAAAGTAGCCAAGTCCATCATAACAGGCTAGCGTAATAGACAGTATTACAAAGAAGCATGCAAAAAAATCCCTCCCAAAACATCAAGCCCATCCACAACTTCGAGCAAAATCTGCTGGCGCTAAATCTCTAACCCTGATCTGCCATGCAGGAACCGAGGAAAATGTACCAACCTCAGCACATGATCTACTGTCACAGCCTCCAAAATACCATAAATCCTGAAACAAGCACATTCCTTGCCACTCAAGTGATAGGGCACAGTTTTATAAGATTGATTTAGTTAAACATTTACTTGATTTCCAACTCAAGAGCTGTGATAGGCCTCAGGCCCGTCTTACCCAGCTGCGAAATCGATCTCTTTTCTGCTTGTTACAGAGAATTTAATACGGTGACATTTATGAGCTCCTCCAGTAGTAGCTCATAAGATCAGCCTGTTCAAGTATTTCACCATAAATCACCTTCAGAGGAAGTTTTAACCCATGATACTGAGAGGCCAAATTTAAACTGCCTGGCTTCTGTTGCTTGTTGATGCTGTGTGTGGGGAGTGAGGGCTGGGTGTTAATTTATCTCCGTGAGCGGGCTTTTTGTCTTGAGACACGTTCACTTTACTACTGCAAGATGTGGTCTCTTTGTCACTGACAGCAAAATTTACTGGAGCCAACACTCTGTGTCAGGAATTAGATATTACACAGGCAGCTCAGTCCCTGAGTGTTAGGCGGACTTGGACGCTCCGCAAAGGCAAACCAGCGCTAGAGATCCAAAGAGGCAATGCAGACAAAAGCATGACTCTACCCTGAGCCAGCTCAGATCCAGCAGTCTTATTAATTTGGACTCTACACCACAGAAATTAGGCTCTCCTAGTCTTAAACTGATCCTGGAAGCAATACAGCCACATTCAGAGAGCTCAGGCCAGGGGATTAGGTCCTGCCAGCACCAAGCTGGCTCCACATGAAGCCATTTGAACATGCTGGATGGCTTACTTGTAAATCAGGACAAAGCCACCCACAGGTAACTAAGGGCTGACAAACTTGGACAGAGTAGAACTGGGTTATGTTAACTCACTCACGGCTAAAACATCACATTCAATTCCCCAGTAACTGGAGAAAATGGACCAAACAGGTCATTAGTGTGAGCTCACCTGGGACTTGACCAGGAAACAAGTGACTGTTTTTCCTGGCATTTACAGCCAGCACATCCTCAGTAAACTGCTCAGTCAACAAGTGTCCAGCTGCTGTGTCTGTATTGGCAGGACATCTGCCTCGTTTCTTATGCTTCCTCTTCCACATGTCCTCCTCCTCCTTTTCATCAGAACCAGAGGACTTTTGCAGAGATGCACGGTGTCTCAGGCTGTTTGATACTCTCCCACCCAGGGCATCACTCATATTTAACGAATCAGATGCAGCTCCATGTGAATGCATGGAATGGTCTTCCTCCACATCCAAGTCCCCTCCTGGACCAGTGACACCTCTTTTTTTATGAGGACATCTATTCAGAGCAGTTTGGAAATTCTCCTTTTCGAATCCTCCGGGCAAGGGCTGTTCCAGGTGAGATGTTCTGACCGGTGAGTAGCTGTGCATATTCAACCCATTCCTGGCTGGACTGTCCTTCACCAGGCCTCTCCTCAGAGGTGGGTCAAGATCTGAGCTGGGGTCACTGGTGCTGCTCTCTTCCAGCTGCATCTTCTGTGCAATGTGATTCAAATAGGACCGGAATCGGCCGCTGTGGTGCTTCTGCACAAGCCTCGCGTAAGCGTTCTTCTGGGCAGCCACAGCCTTGCTCGCTCCCTCTTTGGCACCTTGGGCAGAAGCAGCGTTTCTCGTATGCCCCAGCTGATCCATGGTGCAGTAAAAGGGCCAAACTTCAGGGTTGTAAATAGACATAGGGGGGGGGAGGAAAAATGTTATTTTCTTGAAACAGAGCATCAAAATAATTGATTACACTAAAAGACACCAAAATGTACTCCGCTGGGTTGAGTCACTCCACTGGGGGAATGGGTTTCGTGATGTACTCAACAGCTGCCCTGCACCAAACCCCTGTCAGGGACCTAAGAGTGATCGTGGCCCACATGCAAGTGGCATTACTGTTGCAAGGCTGGTGCCACAAATACAAAGGAATTCTTCAATCTGCTCTTCCTTGCCTTTGAAAAAGTCAGGTCCATTAAAGCAGTAACTGACAGACTGCATGAGACACCTCAGCTCAGCAGCTGTTAGAAGTAAAATGTAATGCCTAACCTAGTCTTCAGAAACAGCTGCATCCTTAGTGTAAGTGGCTCAATGCTGCAGCAAAAAGCATACACTGCCTGTTACTTCCCTCCCACAATGACTACCACTTATGGATTATATAGGGCATTTGCTTTAAAATGCAAGAATAACCAATTCAGCTTGCCATTCTTGTCATAAACTCACTCCCAGTGCAATGGGGAATTAGAATAGAATAGACCAGACCAGACCTTTGAGATCATCAAGTCCAATCCATCATCCAACACTATCTAATCAACTAAACCATAGCACCAAGCCCCCATCCAGTCTCTTCCTAAACACCTCCAAGTGATGGTGACTCCATCACCTCCCTGGGCAGCCCATTCCAATGGCCAATCACTCTTTCTGTGAAGAACTTCTTCCTAACATCCAGCCTAAACCTCCCCTGGCACAGCTTCAGACTGTGTCCTCTTGTTCTGGTGCTGGCCACCCAGGAGAAGAGACCAACCCCCACCTGGCTACAACCTCCCTTCAGGCAGTTGTAGACAGCAAGAAGGTGGTCTCTGAGCCTCCTCTTCTCCAGGCTAAGCAACCCCAGCTCCTTTAGCCCCTCCTCAAAGAGCTTGTGCTCCAAACCCCTCACAAGCTTTGTTGCCCTACTCCCTAGCACAAGTAAGTATCTTGCAAGAGCTCGTAATTTTTAGTGATTGAGACACACTGGCTGCCACTCCTTCCAGTGCCAGTTTCTGTCGATGGTGTCAGGCCTCCACCTTTACTGCATGAGTGCAGAACTTAAGTAGATCAAGCAGCTTTCCATCCTTTTTTCCAGCATCTGTAGCCTTTGAGGTTTTGGATCAAAACTATCTAGTAACTTGTTCTCAGCTACCATTAAGGTAAATTAGAAGTACAGACAGGACATAGCAATGATTTTTGCTGTATGTATCAATCACAAAGGAATAAATATACACACACACACACAAATAATGGAGCTCAGCACAAGTGCTGTCTTCTGTGGCTTTTCATATAAATGCCTCTTTTTTTACCCCCTTCAAGACATATCTGAAGCCAAACAGCTTCATTTCATCTCAGCTGGTACATTCAGAACTTCAGGGTTCAGTCATCTTTTTTATGCCAGAACTGAGGGTCACTGAACTTTAAGCTAAAATAAAGGATGCTGCCCGTTAAACCTCCCTCTTCACGTCTCTAAGACCAGAGGTGTTGGCAGAGCAGAATACAGAGCTCAGCAGAAGAGAAACTTATATCCCCTTCAATATTCCCACCATGGCTGGAGTTTTTCTTCAACCTTACCCTCTTCTCCCTTCTGCTGCAGGTGCACAAAGGATATGCACCTAGGCAGTCTCCTCTGTGCACACACTGCCTGGGGATGGGGCATCATCCAGGGACTAAGGACTCCAGAGCCAGCTCTTCAGAGTGGCTGCTCTGGCCATTTCAGAGCAACACCACATGCTGCAGTAGGATTTACTTAAGTAGCTGAGCACTGATGTGAGCAGGCTTCACAATACGAAGCAAAAATTCTAAATCCCTGAATAAATAGGGAAAATTCTTTGTGTGGTTTGTGATTCTTGTTCCTAAGATTTTCCATTAGCATTGGCCAATAGCTCAACTCTTCTAACAGACTGACCTGCTACAGTGCTATTACAAAAGCCTCATACGGGTAGATTTACAGCAAGCTCTTTTAATGTCACCTTCTCCCATTGCCAAGTCAACAGAAGTAGATAACATTTCTAAGAGCCAGCAAGGCCACTCTCCAAACACTGCTTCCAGGATACAGGAGCTTGACACCTTTATTTACAAGTAAAGAATAAACATTCACACCTCGCCTCCGTGATAGTTTCTGCAACTTTAATCAAGTCAGCAATTGGAGCACAGAGGAAAAAAAGAAGGAAAGAAGCAAGGACACCTACAAGCCCCCACCCATCACAATTTCATTACTCTGCCGTGGGCAACCAGAAATCGACAGTTTCCTAATAGGCAGGGAGCAGAGGAAAGACAGAGGAGAGTACCAAGGTACACAGACGCTGCCTCCCCCCACCCCAGATGGACAGCGATGTTTGTGAGTGAAACGCCAGAAAGAAAGCGCCAAGGGCTGATAATGGCTTAGCCAGATCCTGGATGAAAACTGTCCCTGTTGTTTGCACTCGACGGTTCGTGAGGAGAGGCAATGGCTTTCATTCTCAGCCTGGCACCACGGTAGACACTGCGCTCTGGGGGAGTCCAGCCCCCCCAGGCAGTAGTGAGGGTGGACGCACCCGCTCCAGCGCCAGCAGCAAGACCGGGAGCGGAGCTGGAGGACCTCCCCCCCAACCCTCGGGACCAGGGCAACCCAAAGGCAGCCTTTCGCCTGCTACCTCCCCTGCCAGAAGCCAACGCCAGCACTCTCATTCGGAGCACCCCCGACCCTCTCAGCCTGGGCTACCACCCCCACTCCTGCAGCGCCCCAAACAGGAGCTAATAACGACCGAAGAGAACCAGTAAACAACCGGGTTCAGCGCCCCGTCACGGCGGCAGCACGGACAGGGCCTGAGTGCTGCTGGGACCAGCCAGGGAGCCGCTCCCTACCCCCAGCCCAGGACCCCAGCACTGGGCTCGCGAAGGGGACCGCAAGCTCAACCCCACCACTCACCGGCCGTACCACTCCCCCACTGCGCTGCTCCGCGCCGGTTTAAAAGTCCCTGCGCCCCCAACGTCCACTTCCGGGTCAGAGGCTGCTACGGGCCGCGGTAGGACCCAGAAGGCCTCACGCGAAGCGCTCAACCCACACCCCTTTGCTGGTAAAGCCGCAGCCGCCGCCTGTGACTCTCCCGGCGCCGCCAGCCTGCCTTTAGTGACACACAGCGGGCCGTCATCTGTGGGTTCCTTTGCACAGCGCAGGACACAGTCCGCACCTGGGGAAGGGTCCTGTGAGGGAGACCCCAGACAGAGGGCATACAGGGTGTCCCAGAAGGGAACAGGGTGGCTCGGTACAGGCAGGCTGCCCCAGTCCCGCTTAATGCAGAAGAAAATGTGCCCCGCTGGCAGGTCCCGCGGGACCCCATATGAAAGGAAGCCGCCCGACAGCGTTCAGGCTGGTCCTGGGCCCCTGTTTCGCTCAGTCCCAGCAGGTGAGGCAGGGAGGCTGGCCAGGCTGGGCCTTCTAGTGGGGGCCTCATGAGGCCAAGGTGCTGCAGGGAGGTGGGAGGCAGGAGGTGTTGCCACCACAGCAAAACAGGCTGTCCTCAGCCTGCAAGGTTTGCAGACACCTGGGTCCCTGGGTTTTGCAGACACGCCCCCTTTCCAGCCACAGACAGCTGAGGTCTCTCTGATGGTTTGGTCCAGTTCACTGCCAGCACTTCTGCTTCAGCTAAAGTTTCTGGCCAGGGAGGTGAAGATAGCATTGTTTAGCCAAGGAAGGCTCCTCCAAGACCTGCACAGCCTCATCTTCATTGCAGAGGAGAGCAGATTTCTGGGCTCCTGTTTTCTGAGCTCTTCACACTCCTCTAGCACTGGAGGTTGGGCAGGAGGCAACCTGCTGATCCTCCAGCCTGCCCATGCCACAGCAGCCAAGTAGTAACCAACTCACAGTGCTGACCCTTGGTGACCTAATCTCTGCCAGGATAAACCAGAGCCTTCACATCAGAGGATGACATTAAAGCATGAGACAGTTAGGAGCTGGGTGTTTTACTCCTTGCTCTTTTTGTGACTGCAGACCTCCCATGGGGCTTTATAGCAGAACCAGATCCAGGGTCTGGCTGACTGGGAGTAGGTGGCGTGGTTGCCCTGATGTTACCTGCAAACTCAGGCTGAGTTTGCCAAAGAACTTCAACCAGAAGAAAAACTGGAGAGCAATAAACTGGCCTCATGGTACCCCCAGTCAACCTTGTCTGAGCTATCTGCTTGAAGCAGCCCCTCGGGGGTGGAGGAAGGGCCCAAAGGGACTGGTGTTTCCAAGAGGGGCTCTGATGGGGAAAGGCTCTGTTCAGTCTTCACTTTGGCAGGAACATGGGTCTGAGCAGGCCATCTGTGCTGCCTTTTCACTTAGGATAGGGAAGACACCTGCCCCACGATGCTTGTTCCTCATCCTGCAGGTCAATGTCCGCAGTGCCTTGCACTGATCACCTCTAAAGACCACGAGGACATGTTTGCACAGTGTGTATCATTACCTGTGGCTGCCAGCCTCTCCTAGACACAAACCAGCCCTGAGGCCATGCTCCTAGCCAGAACTGCTGAGCAGTCATGAAGCTGTGGCAAGCCCTCTGCCAGACTGCTCCAACTTTGGCCTTCAGTGTGGTCAAGGAGCTGCCCTGAGAAGGCAACATTTTTTTGCTGTGGGACCAAGGGCAGCAAGGACAGACCTGCCTGCATAACGACAGTGACATCTCCCCAAGTGCTGTTTGAACAGAGCCATCAATCGCACAGCAGCTGGTCCCTCCCAGCCTCCAGCTGGCCTCAGGGGGAACATGGCCAGGCTCCCTTCTGCACCAAGTGGTGCCACCAGCTGCAACACCTTCAGTATGCCCTGCTCTTTCCACGGGAGATGATAGATGGGGAGAGAAAGTGGGGAGGATTCTGTGTTTGGTAGCACCACTGCCAGCACTGGGGCCTGTGGTTTTATGGTGGTATCATGCATGGTGAGAGAGAGACAGCTCCACAACTGGATACCTCCATCAACCTTGCCTTCTGCCTCCAGCTGAGCCCCTGCTGCACAAAAGGCTGTGAGCATCAGCATCTTGGCAGAATGTTTCTCAGACCTCTTCTCCTGGTAGTTGCCAAGGATCAGGAAATCTGGTCTGGTCCGTGGGGCAAAGTCTTCGTTTGTGCCCCCTCTGCTCTGCCTCATCCCTGACCCAGACAAACAAGGTCTATCGAGTACATGTCACATTTCCAGCACCCTGTGGGCACACAGCAGGTCCCTGTGTGGCCAGGACCAGCTGCACGCCCGTCCTTCACACCCTGTGAAAGAGGCTATGTGCAAACGTGACAACAAGCTGGTGCCTCAGACAGGATCTCACCAAACATAATCCCTCTCAGGGAAGGGCTGGAGTGCTTCACTCTCACCTTTGGCTCCACCTTCCATCCGCACTGTCCTCCTGGCTGCTGAGCGGGCAGGAGCAGTCGCCTCACTGCTGCTTCCGCGACCCTCTATGACAACTCATGGGCTTTCTGAGATGGAATGGGTCCATGGGCAGATTTTTCCCCTGTGTTCTCGTTTCCTGGGGTCCTGTAGCAGCAAGCCCAGTCCAGTGTCCCAGCTTGCTTTCCCACAAAGGATTATCTCTCTGTCTTCCCCCAGGCAGTAACTGGTAGCTGCTCCCCAAGGTTGGAGGCTGGAACGTGTTGTGGCACCTCAGCTGAGGCGAGATCACCGCGTGGCTCCTTGGCCAGGAGCGCCGTGCTTACGAAGGCTTTGGCTCCTCTGCTTGCGGTTTCAGTGAGGAGCAGGGGCCCGCCCGCTGCTCGTTTACATCAGTGTTAATCAGTGAGTGACTGGCCAAAGGGCTGGAGCCGCCCCGAGGTGACTCAACAAGGGGAACCCTGGATGGGAGCAGAGCAGTTCCTCTGACGCTGCCATCCACTTCCTGCAGCCCACCCTGTGTGAACTGACACTGCACATGGAAATGTCACCCTGCCAGCCTGAATGCTTTCTCTTGGTGGTACAGAATATTTCGGGCTGCAGGCCATGGCAGGGGGATGGAGGGCAGTGGGGTGCTGTGCCTCTGCCTCCCCGCTTTTGGCCAGAGGATAGACCCACATGGCATGAGGATATGCTCAAAGGCAGAGCAAGGCCTTGGGTTTGCCTCTGAGCACCCTTGGAAATTTCTTGATTGCAGCAGCAGCACCCAGAGTTAGGCCAGAGTCTTGCTGGCTTTGATATTGCTTGAGCACTGGGAGCTGTCAGGACACTTGACTTGAGGATACAAGCCATGCTTGGTGGGTACAGAGGGGAAGGAGACAGGTTTATTACTATAAATAAGCTGAACAAACATCTCTCTCAACAGTAGATACCCATCTGGTAACTGTGCCACAACACATGTGGTCTTGCCCCACCCATCCTTCAGCTCCAGTCTTCTCCTGAGCCCTCCATACCATTGGTTGGGAAACACACCACCCAGGATCAGGACTGATGGGTTCCCATCTCCTTCAGACACAGCAGCGCCTGAAAGAATGCCTGCAGCTCACCTCAGCAAGGGAGAAGGTCTGTTTTGGTTGTATTTACCCAGCAGAAAAAGGGATAACCATCCCTTAGCAAAGAGGGACAGGCAACCAAGAAAGAGATGAAGGAGACAGTGGAGAAAAAAGGTGGGGTGCCAGGGTAGGACATTGAAGCAGCAGGGTTAGTGCTTTGCTCTTGATTTAGCTGTGGTCTCATGGACTTATCTCCCAAATACCTCCAAGTGTCTTCCTCCCTAGTTATAGATGACCCAATCTCTTTTAAAACCCAGCCTTTAGTTTCCCTGCAGCCTCCTGCCCTGCCAGTGGCAAGACTGAGCCTCCCAAGGTGCTCAAAGTGGTTTTGAATGATGAAGTTCTGAGGTCCCAGGGTACTGGGGCACCTCATGGGACACAGCTCCACAGGTCCTATCAAGAGACCCAGGCAGGCAGCTGCCCTGCATCTACCAAGCTTGTGGACAGAAGGACTGAGGGTCAGAGGACAGGATGCACAGCACAGGGAATGTGCAATGAGTTCAAGCCCCATCTGAAGCCGTCAGGGACATGGCAAAAGCACCTTCAAGGCAGGCTGGGACTAAGGGGGTTAGGGGAATACAGCACCTCCCAGTCCTCCATCGCTGCCACCCAGTCCCCCTCCTCACACACGTGAGATGGGATTGGAATAGCCCCCACGGGAGCCACTTTGAGACTGCAGGCACACCAAGAGCAAGGAGGAAGTGATGCTCCAGTAGAGACCACAGGGCTGAGGGGACAGTGGGCATGTCCTGGCAGCTCAGTGAAGGCGAGTGGGGGCTGCTGCTGGCCCTGCTGCTGGTTGGCAGGCAGGCGGGGCAGTGAGTGAGAGCCTCACTTATCAGTATTACCTCATGTGAAAGCCCTGTGCCTTTGTATCTCAAGCAAACACCGGCCATTATCCCCCAGCAGGCCAGCATTGTTATTCTGTCTGGTAGCAAAGGGTTAGGGCTGTGGAGCCCCGCACGTCCACACAGGCTGCCCATGAGGCAGCAGCAGGGCTACCATGACACCCCACAGCCAGCACCGCTCCTCAGTCACAGGAGTGGCAGCCCCAGCTGTTCCCAGGCCCAGCCAAGGTCCAGCTAGACCATTATCTGTTCCTCAAGACTGCCTCACCATCCGTGGTGCTGACATCTGCCCCTTCCCTCACAAGTCCCTTGCCTTGGCTGGGGTCATCCCGTGTTGCATATCCTGGCCCCAACACAAAGTCTCTTGTGGGAGGCAGCCAGACTCCCTCCCAAAAAGAACAAAAAAAGAGCAGAAAGCTCAAATTTGGCTTTAGTGAGATTACAGCCCTGGCACAAGGCTGGGCTCAACTGTTGGCACCTCTGAGACTAGCATGAATTAGGCTCCTTGCATCCCTGTGCTCCCATGAGGTTTCCCACATCTGAGATGTTCCAGGGAAAGACCTGTGAATCCTGAAGGTTTTGTCTCAAAGTACAGATGTCAAAATAGACTTCCCATCTCTTGGCACTGGTTTCCCAGGAAGCCAGCTCAGAGGGGCTGGGGGGCATTTGGGGTTGGCAGGGGGGCCTGCAAGCAAGCTACTGACAGCATCTTCCAGGATGATAGAATTTTGCCCAGCCAACCAGCTGGAAGAGACTCCTGCCAAGCCAGGGCATGCACTGCCACTGGAGCTGCAGGGCTAGTGAGGACCTGCTCCCCTGGCCCGGATGTGCACGTAGCACATTATGGCACAGACACCCTCCCACACTGGGACTGCAGTGGGGTGATGTGATGCAGCAGTGGCATCTGGCTCCAGCATTGTGATGAGGTCCCTCCTAGGCACAGGTCAGGCATCCGTCCCTGCTAGCCTGCTGGAGTTCTCTCTGCTTGGGATCTGCACAAGGCTCGGCTCCCTGTGGGAACAAATGTGGTGACTGTAACTCATCCTTTGGCCTTCCCAGGCCATCACCTCTTTGGGTAGTACCTCTTCCCAAAAGGATGCTCAGCGCCAAAACCGACAAGCTGGGGTTGATGTTGGGACCTCCAGTTTGCGAATTAAACACTGCCAGACCCACATTTCTAGGGAGAAGGCATCTGAGGAAGGGAGGACAAAGACAGCTGTGGTGTTTATCTTGGAAAATCTCAACAACCTGCCCCTACATTAACTGCGGAGCTGAGGCTGCCAGAAGTTGGAGGCAAAGCAGTTTCTCTCCTCTGAGGACTGATACAGAGGGAAGTGCACAGCCTGAACTCATGCATTAGAATTGCTTCATTTTCTCAATATTCCACAGAAGTCTGAGACGCTGTGTTCCAGCTCCCCTCAGACCCACTGAGGCAGCTTGGACCTGGAGTTCTCCCCTCAGGGCTGTCTCTTATCTCCTTGCTCTCACCGCCCTGGTTGGTTTGGAAAGGGACAGACATGCCATATTGGTCTCTGTGCCCTTGCTGTATCTGCAACCCACTGCTCCCAGCCCATCCAGGCAGCTCTGTGGGATCAATTCCCATTGTAGTCCTGGTTTAGGAACAGGGAATATTGGCTGTGTGTGTGTCCTGAGGCAGAGCCCTCCTCCAGACCCAAAGGAGACAGAGGAAAGTGTAAAACCATGTAGCGTTTCCTGTAATGCCTCATTCAGCAGCAACATCCAAAACAAACACCAGGGATGTTCAAACAGGCTGAAGCCTCCATCAACATTTCAGACTCAGAGAGCTGGAAATGAAGCAGGCACTGATGTGGCCACAGCACCCAGAAGCATTGCACCCTGGCATGCAAAGCCACCCTGTTCCAATGACCAGCCTGATATGTGCCTGGGCCCCTGGGATGTCAGTGGCCACAACCGAGCCTCCAGCTGGTGCTACTGCCCTGGCCACTACCAGGTTATTCCTCAGAAAAGCTTGCTTCCATGCATCCTCAGGAGCATATCACCTGCTGCATCCTGCCACAGTGGTAGGACCAGATGGTTCCCTGCCACCATATGCACTGGGGGTGGCTTATTTGCCCCTGCAGCCAAGACTGAAATCCCCGCCAGAAACCTGCTTCTTGCTGAGCCTGCTGTCACCAGACCCCTGCAGAGGTACTCTGAAATCTTTTTAAAAAGGCCCCATAAACTGCAAAAAGCTCCTAGAGTGTCCCATGAAACCATCAGTGGTGTCCTCTTGGCAAACACCAGCAAACACATCTTCCTGGGGACTGGTAGGTGGTGGCTTTGCTGGAGAGGAAGTAGATCCTTCATCCTTGTACCTGCTCCATTCCCCTGGCCCTGCCTTAAGCAGGCACAGAGCAATGCAGGCAGGACAAGCAAAAAGCAGCAGTGTTTCCAGGCTTGTTCCAAAGCCACTGATTGGCTTTGGGACAGTGCTTAACCAACAGCTCCATGGGGTTGGCCGCTGGCTGCAGGAGAACTTTGGCTGCTCCAGCATTTCCATCACAGGCACAGAGCCTTCTGATGTCTCTTTTACAAAGGGACAATCACCCTTCATATGGCATCAACTGGAAATCCTCACACTACAGTTACCCATCAATCCATCCAGAAATGCTCCCTGGCACGTGGTAGCAGAAGAGCCATAAATCTGGGCAGCAACTTCCCCAAATTCATATTGAAATGCTCCCTAATGGAGACCAACTGGAGGAAGAAGGGGATAGATAGCTGGTTCTTAGCTGCTGCAGTGACACTGCTTTCTTCAGGCTTGTGTCTGTACTGTAAACCTTCTTGGAGTCATCCTGTAGAAGGTGCCTGGAACCTGGTTCCTGACCAGCTGAGAGAGCTGGGGCCCCAGCACTGTGTGGTAGGATCGAGGCTCTCCCGCAGCATCACTCAGCCCTTCCTTGTGATGGGACCAAACACCCCATGCTGCTGTCACACATACCCCCATGACCCATCTCCTCCCACCCTCCAAATCATGCTGGCACCAGTCACACTTTGATGAATCTCTCTCCATCCTCAGGCACAGGGACTCGTGTGCTCTCTCACACACACACCCTTCACCAATACCCACACACTGGTAGTCCCCCCAGGTATCCCTCTCAGGGGGTCATCCCCACCTTGGTAAGACTCAGCAATCTCTCTGTATTTTCAGCCCTACAGCAGCAATGTTCTCTGCTTTTGGGCAGTTCCCAGCACATGCAGCTTCCCAGCCCACCCTGAGAGTGGGACTTCATGGAGGGCAGGATATGTCCTGTCTTTGGGTGATGACCAGCAGGACCCAAAGGGGTGAAGCAGCTTGAGTCCAGGCTGGGTGGAGCCAGCACCACTGCCACCATATGGACACCTCTGAACAGCCCTTAATCTGCTGTAGCAAGAGAAAGGGTGCTGGGTACATTATGTGACATGAAGAACAGTCAGATGTGGATTTTCATGCCTTTCTCGGGTCCTTCTGAACCACCCCCTCACCAAATGCGCCACAGCCTGTCTCCCCATAACCCCTGGTTCAATACCAGTTCAGTTCTTCAGGGGCAAACCATCCCTGTAGCTCCCCTTTCTGCCCCCCAGCTTTCTTTGGTTGCCTGGGTGCAATGGAGAGAGGTGTCACACCCTCCAGCCCATCCTCTGGGTCACCATCCCTCCTTGTCCCACTGTGCAGGATCCCCTTTTCTCTCCAGCATCCAGGAGAAGCCCCCAGACAGCACATTCCTCACCATCCCATGCTCTCAGCTGCCACATATGTCCTGAGCCTTCCAGTTCTCAGCCTGGGCAAGCATCCTGCAGGGATTGGCTAATGAAGGCACGTCCTTGTAAGAGTTAAACGCTTTCAGGCCCCCATCCCATGAAGCAAAAGGGTTTAATACCCTTAATCTCTTCTTGCCCACACCTTTTCCCTGCTCTGGGCTTTTGCCACCCCCAGTGGATCTGATCTGGTTTGAGTTAAAGGGGAGGCTTTATGTGCACCGGGCTCTGACTCCAGTGACTTACAGCAGAAAAGGCAGAATAATTTGGATAACAAGATTAATTGGATTTATAAAGCACAGCCTCCCCCAAACCCGAGGCCCTGCACAGTGTGACAAAGAAAACACACTAATGAAAACCACGCTGGTGAACGCCAAGGGCACGGGACGAGCTTCCTTTGGCTGGGACCTGGCTGAGACCTGGCTGCCTTGTGGTGTTTATGGCAACTCTTTGGGGAAAGGGGCTGGTGGAGAAGCTGGGATACAGCTCCCAGCCCCACATCCTACAGGGTGCAGGGGGCTGGTGGCAAGCACGGCAGCCCTTCCTCCCCACACGGTGACATTTCCTGTCCCGTCCCTATCTATGGTTCCCCCTGGGAGAAGCTGTGGGGCAGGGCTGCCTGCAGCATCAGGGCAGGAACCAGCACAGCCAGGATGCTGATGGCAGGACCCTGTGTCAGCTGCCAAGCTTCTGGTGACCTTGGGCACCCCGACAGCCCCAGGTTGCAGAGACCCAGTACTCAACTGCCTGCTTCTCCTCTTTCCCCTGCACAAGCCCTGCTGAAGGAGGTAGTGCTGTAGAGCCCCCTCCTTGCACCCCAGAGAGGCTGGATATCGCCTCTCAGCCACACTTTGGATGGGATGAGAGCTGAACCCCAGGAGAAGGGGCCTCTCTCTGCTCCTCGCCTGCACCCACAGATCCCTGGCACCCGGAGTCAGTTCTAATCCCAACTCCATCACTTCACTCTGCCTGCATGCAGACAAATGCCCAAGCACAAATTTACACTCCAGAAAGTCCAAGTTGTCTCCACCTGGCAGGCACAATGGAAAAACCACCGAGACCTTCTCCTTCCAGCTCCCGTTCACGTGGAGCTGCAAAGCCAATCTCCTTTGAAGTGTCCTGTGCCCAGTATCCTGGGCCATGGAGAAGGAAACATCTCCCTGCTCCCCAGCAGGGGAAATACAGACCCCAAAAAAGCCACAGCCCACTGGCAGAAGAACCCAGAAAGAACAAGAAAAGAAGCAGGAGGAAGGGACCAGGTTGGATCTGATCCCAGAGAGAGGAGAAAGAGCAGAGAGCATTTCCCTGGTCCCAGGAAGGGATTTGGGATGCAAATCCAGCCTGGTGCAATTCAGCCCTGCATGCTTCTGCAAAGAGGGGTGCCTTTCCTCTGGCCTGATCCCAGTAAGAGTAACTCCCTCAGCCAAAATGCCAGGAATGGTGCTGAGCTCCACTGGCAAAAGGTAACTGGAACCTCAGAGCTGCCCAGTACCAGACACACCAACAGCAGTGGTACAAATCCTGCCCTCCTGGCTGCTGGAGAGGAAGGGTGAGGGTAGTGGGTGTCTCCCACTCTGTCTCCAGAGGCTCTGTCATCTTCTGGGGTTAACTCTGGGATCACATGCTTTTCCCACACCCTGCAGCTCCAGGAGCAGGTCAGAGAAGGCCAGTCTGCACAACCCTGCAAACAGTCAACCCCTAGGGTCCTGTCCCCAGCAGGGACTCTGTGACACTGTGCCCTGCAAAGGACTTACCAAGTGTGTGTGAAAAGTCCCGTTTCTAAATCCAGGGACACCATCCAGCTCCCCCGAGGAGAGCAGAGGGAGCAGGTTACCCCGATCCAAGACAAGGGACACATCTAGGTGTCCTCAGGCAGCACCACTGCCCCCTGCATCTCCTCTGTCCCCAGCGTCCCTGCTAGTGAAGGCAGCGTCCTCCTCCTGCCAGCCAGGGACCTAGGAGAAAAGCCGGGGGATAAATACGGGTTCTGATTTAATCCTGGATGGGGCAGGGGGGAGTGCTTTTTGTGCTGCTTTTTGGGTTTAAATTCCCCCCAACTCCCGTCCCAGACCGGGACGCACCCTAGCCTGAGACAGCCACCGCAGGCTGTCCCGTGTTCCTCTGCAGGGGTTTCTGGGAAAATTGGGGTGCACGGAGGTGCTGTGGGGTAGCCGGGCAAGGGAAGGCAGACAGGTTGCAGGGGGGCAGGGGGTGGTTGGGGGATGCGCGAAGCCAAATTCTCCGCGCACTCTGCTGCTCTCCAACTCCCCGTGCCGGTTGCCTCGGGCTAGTGTGTCATTTGTTCCTGCCAGGGGAGAGGGGACACCCCCTACCCACCCCCCACCCCCTTTAAATTCCTGCTATTGTAGAATGAAGCGGGTTGGACCTGGGTGTTTTAGATGACATCACAGCAGGTTGGGTTATAAAATGAATGAAGCAGAAAGCCCAAGTTCACTAGCTCGGCACTTCGCAGGCGGCAGGAGAGGACCTCGGGGCTCCGCTCTGAACTTTGGCTCCCGTCAGTGCCGGCCTCTCCCCGGGGCTCCCCTTGGCTCCCCGCTGCCCTCCCGGCCCCCTCTCGCTCGGTCCCGCAGGATGCGGATCTCACCCTTGCTGGCTGGTGGACTTTTACTCGCTCTGCTCTCTGTCAGGCTGGAGGCGAAGCCGGTGTCTCAGCTCCCACAGAAGGTACGGCTGACGATGTTTCCCCCTCTCTTTCCTCTCCCCGTCTCGCTGGGGGTCCTAATAGCACGGAGGGGGGAGACGCGGGCTGACTTTGGGGCGGCAGAGGCAGTACAAAGTGGAGTTCTCCTTCTCCGTGGGCTTTTTGAGCGCTAGAGGACTCCCGGCTTCTCCAGCCTGTCCCGAGCATGTGTGTCCTGGGGACGTCAGCCCTAACCCGGGGGCTGGAACGGACGCTGTGTGCCGTGTGCCCTGCACCCTGCGGGAGCGGAGCCAGCAGTCTGCTCCTCGGCGTGACCCCGGGACCCTCTCTGTGCGGGCCACTGAGGAAGGGGAGCAGACCCCGAGCGGGGTGGGCAGCAGCAGGTGCATGGACGGGCAGGGCGTGAGGCCAGAGCCCTGCAGGCAGCCCTGCCCAAACAGGCCGGGGCGTCCCCTGGGGAAGTGGCACCCCCAAATGGGAGTGTCCCGAGGAGCTGGGTGTCCCACGACGCTGAGGAGGAGGGATGCACCAGAGGCCACCAACACTGGGTGGCACTGCCTGGAGGGCACAGAGACAGGGACAGGGGGCTGAGAGGTGCCCCAGAGATGGAAGTAGGATGGAACTGGGGGTGTCCCTGTAAGCAACTGTAGTGCAGGCTGCAGAGAAAGGGATGAAACAGGGTGAGTGGGCTGTCAGGGAGATATATGGGGGTGAGCAACCCCGGGGCTTGGGGAGCAGCATCCCTGAGCAGGGAGACAGAAGGAGGGCCTTGGAAATGGGCAGGCAGGAAGGAAGGAGGCGTGCTCCCGATCATTTTGGGTCAAAATTGGAGTAGGAGAACCCACAGAGCAGTAACTACAGGAGGGTGCAGTGGCAAAGGGAAACCCTGATTGCCCCACCACTGTTGGAGACACTCTGTAAGGTTGGGGTCTAAGGAGGGCTTCTCAGAGTAGTGTCACCCCCTTGGAGTTGGGCTGGGGAGCAGGAACACTTTCCTGAAAACTGTCAGGGAATTAAGCTGGCAGGGGATACAGTGACCAAAATAAGTCCTGAAAGCTGGTAGAGGAGTCAGTGCCCTACCTGCCCAGGTCACTGCGTCCGCTGCCAGAGCCCTTCAGAGTGTTGGGGAGCGTGGTGGGTGTGCACGATGACGGCAGCACGGCCGGGGATGGCACACCTGGGCAAGTGCCGAGGGGAGGGGTAGAAAGCACCGCTATTTTGCGGGATGGGGGGGATGCTCTGAGCCCAGGACAGGGATTTAGGGAGGGGGAGGATGCCTTGGGCATAGTGGCGGAGTGCTGGGCTGCACTGCTAGGGGTGTGCATTGCGGGATGGATACATGGACCCCGCCGCAGGTCCCTGCCGGGGGATTCCCCAGCCCTGACGCGGGAAAGAGAACGACAGGGAGGCTCTGGGGGGCAGCAGCGCTCTGACCCTCTCTCTCCCCACAGGCTTCCCGCGGCTCGGCAGCGGCGGCGGGTCCGCCCGAGGCGGCGGCAGCGCAGCGGGACAAGGAGCGGGACAAGGAGCGCAGCAGCAGCAGCAGCAGCAGCGGCGGCGGCGGCGGGTCGGGCCCGCGGGAGGCTCGGGAAGTGCGGGTCGAGGCGAGATCGCGGCCGGGCTGGGCGCGGCTGCTGCAGGACCCGCCGGGCCGCCGCCACAAGGGCCTCCACAAGAAGGGGATGGGGAAGGGCTGCTTCGGCCTCAAGCTGGACCGCATCGGCTCCATGAGCGGCCTCGGATGCTGAGGGACCCCTGGCGGTGAGTGCCCGGCTGGGCGGGACGGGGGGCTCCGGGAACGCCGCGCGCTCCGGGCGGGAGGTGCCAGCGGGCAGGACTCTGCAGGTAGTTAGCCCACTGAGCCACCTGCAGACCCCCGCGGTGCTGGTGGGTAAAGAGAACTCCAAAGCTGACCTTAATTACGCTCCAACCCTCCTACTGTCCGGCTTTCTCACCTGCCTCTGCAGAAGGATCAGACCTTCATTTCATTGCTTCTGCAGCAGCTCAGGCTGGACTGCTCCTACTATGAGCCAGACCCACAGGGTCGGGGTGGGGATGGGTGCAGAAGGAGCTCCAGTGCAGCCAAACATTCACAGTTGCTTCCTCTGCTTGACAGACTCAGGTGACCCAAGGACAGTTGTTAGGAGGGCAGGATACTCCCTACCTGCCTGTCATGGGAGGATTAGCAAGGCACCTGTCTCAACCATGCTCCAGTTCTTTTCTTTTACGGAAAACCAACACACAAGCTCCCCAGGTGTCTCCTGGTTGTGGTGACCAACAGTCAAGGGCAGCACTTTCCCACTTGGGTTTTCTATCAGAGCAAGTTAAGGGAAACTGGGATAAGTTCTTTGCCACTGTGCTTAGGGACCAATGGGCAAGAGAAGCTTCACTTCCCCACAGGACCAGAGAAACAGTGACTCCTCCAGTGATGGCTTTCCCTAAGGGTGCTGAGCATGAGCAAGTCTCTGCTTTGGCGTGTTCCCTGCCTGCAGGTGAACTCACACCAGGGGAAGCACTTGTCCAGTACAGCCCAGGCTGCTTGCTCTTCTTCCCACAGCACAGCCCCACTCATAGGGATTCACCTCAGCCCCACAGTAACATAATCCAACATGGAAGGGACTGGACCCAGGGAACCTGTTGCTCTGCAGAGCAATGGGAAGAGCAGGGCCCAGCGGTGCTAAGACACCAGCACTGGTCCAGAGCTCTGCCTGGAGAGATGGGTGCTGCTTCTCTACTCCCTCGAGCAGTGGCCCCTCATCATTCCCAAAGACTCACCCAGCTCAGAGCTCCAAGAAGGGCAAGCAAGTTGTATGGCTGGCTTGCACCCAACCTACGGTTAAAATCTCATTTCAAAAAATATTTCTCCTAGTCCCAGGGCCAGGAGGAGCAGTACACTTCCCTCTGGCTCTTCCCTAACCACCAAATAGCCAGAAAGCAGAGACTGATCTTCTTCCTTGCTTTAGCAGGAGCCAAAAAAGCTCAGGGAGGGCTTCTATTGATTTCTGCATCCCACACAAGGATTTTCCTCAGAGGGGGCTTCAGCTTGGGACGGGTAAAACAGGTGTTACACTGCAAGTACTAACAGGCACTTTGCTCTTGCTCCTCACAGGGCTTTGAATCCGTAGTCCACTTTTTCCTACTGTGGCCAGGCAGGGCCATCCCCCCCAGGCAACGCCTAGAAGAGCAGAGACCCCCCTTCTGGACTGGACAAAAGATGTGGCTGTGCTTTTCTTTTTGGTACGAGGAGTGATGGCACCAGCTGTTTTGGTTTTGTTATTTTTTTAAAAGGAAAAACAAACACACACACACACACAAAAAAAGTGCTCTCTATCTTCTCTCTCTATATATATATTATATATACAAACACTCACCGAGGCAAGGGACGGCCCTTTTCCAACAGACTGAGGAAGCCAGCTGTATAACTGTTGCTGTTTGTAAATTCATGTCATGCCTAAATGTATTTATGTTGTAAAGCTATTTATATATTGTTTATAAAGAGATATTTATAAAAAAAATAAAATAAATAATAATTATTTATGTAACTAAATGAAAGAAAAAACAAAAGGAAAAAAAAAAAACAAAAGTCAAGCATTGTAACATTTTTTGTCCTAAAGTAGTTGAAAAACTTGCAAAAAAAAAAAAAAAAAAAATCAGCATTCCACATGGCATTTTGTAACCTGTCTTTATTTCTCAAATCCACACACAAGTGAAGTGTCAGAGCCGTGGGTTTTAACAAGAGGCCCAGAAGGAAGCGTGCCGATGTCTCACACAAGTCAGGAGCAAGAGAGAGAGAGAGGCCAGCTGACCCCATATGCCCCATCCTGCGATGCTCTGAGGGACCAAATCCTGCCCAGGCCTCTGCAGAACCCAGCTGAGCTCCCTGTGGGAGCATAGCCTGGGGCAGTCCACCTATCTCCCACAGCCCAAGTGACGCCCGTGGAAATAAGCCCATCCGGCTCAACAGCCTAGACACGGATTGATAATGGAGTGGCAAGAACTGCATTTGGCCTGAACGGGGCTTAACTGCTTCCAGCCTGCAGGTTTGGGTCCAGACCCCATTCCAGCACTGCAGCTGTGTCACCAGGTGCCCTACGGAGATGCAGTCCCTGCTGACAGCAACAAAGAGACCTCACTGGATCTGGCCCCTGGCTGCATTAGTGGGAACAGAGCTCTGTGCCAGAGGCACTGTTACTCCAGGATCCAGCAGCTCCCTAAGTGTCCCATCGATATTCCCATTTGCCAAACTTTTCACCACTAAGCTGTGAGCCCCTTTCTCCAGCAGAGATTTGTTTAACAGTGCCTGGGACAATACACAGACCAAAACATAGCAAGGGCTGCCCGGTAAGGATTCCTGGCCACAGCTGTTGCTACAGCTTCTTGCTATGGAAAGTGCATTAAAATAAATCCTCAAAATGAGTCGGAGCTCTAAAGGAAACAAGCAGCGAGGGAGCGGGGAGCGCAGCAAACACACAAACTCCTGCATGAAGGCTCTTTGGTCTCAGTCTTCAAAGAGGCCTTAGAAAAGAAAGAGCAGCAGGCGCCGAGCCCAGCCGTGACGGGAGTCACAAATTATGCCCTGGCCATTGTAGTGGGCTGGGAAACAACGAGTATTATGTTCTGCTGGGCTCCAGTGCCTAGGACAGGGCAAAAAGAAAGTCACCGAGACCCAGAGGCAAAGAGATCCTTTTCCCTAGCAACCATCAGGAAACCATAGAAACCTCCAGCCAGATTCTCCCCAACTATTAGAGAACATTAGGTTTATGGAACGAGAGGATTCGGCCAGACACTTGACAGCTCAATCAGGTTAGGAGCACATCTGTGACGCTTCTAGACTTGTATGAGCAAAGCCTCTGCCAGAGATGAGTGCCCACCTCACAATGTCCAGAGTCCAGCTGGATGGGAAGCAGCAGCTGATGGACCATACAAGATGTTGCCTATGAGGAACAAAATCAAGACCCTAGGAGGCTGAGCTGGGAGGGAGGCAGGCAGGCAGGGCAGCTGGTAGCTCAAGCCTTCCAGAAATGTCTATAGGACCTGCTGTCAGGACTGTGTGAGGTGAATACAACACTGGTGAAAGTCACTCTACCAGCTGTGCACACTTTTGGAGGGAAGGAGGGGCTGTACAAAGAGCTCCTACAGAGATGCCCATCAGGGGGGACTGTCCACTGTCATCCAGTAAAGGAATCAGTTACTGTGCAGACCTTGCACACAAGGGCCAAACAGCCACGTAAGATGGTGCTGCTGGTCCCCTTTGGGGTTCTGGTCCTTGAACATCAAGCTGAAGTAGTGACCACAACAGTGCCAGGCTGTGACCAAGGTGGGGCAAATTCCTCTTCCAGTTCCAGCTTTTTTGCTGCAAAGCCAGAGTTGGAAAGAAACCATCTGCCTGATGACAGAAAGCCTTTCCTCAACAGTGCAGAGGGAGTTTGGTCTCAGGAATTTAGTCCCCAAAAAGTTTGACCACCTATGAGGGATACAACCTGAGCTGAGGTTGGAGATCCCAAGGGTCACAGCCTGGGTTCACATATGGCCTGAATTTCCATTTCTCCTCTGCAGTGTAGTCTGAGGGCAGCACAGGATCCTTCCATCCACTGGGCTTCCTTGAAAAGCCCAAGGAAAAGGACAAAGCTGCACTGCAAAAGGACAGCAGTTTGGCAGAAGGAGAGAGAACAGAGCGAGAGCTCCCTGTGCAGAAGGAAGGGATAACAGCTTGGCTGCTCGCTTTGCTGCCTCTGCTCTGACCAGGCATCAGCCACCCTTTCCCTCCTGCAGGACAGGAACATGGTGGGGGTGTGAGCGGATGGGCACGAGAAGGCAACACTCGGAGAGTGAAAGCACTTGGGAAAACTTTCAGATCCTCTCACCCTCAGCACCCACACAGCACAGTCCTGATGGGCAGTGGCTGGCACTGGGAGCAGGGGTGACTTTTCCAAGGCTGACAAGCACCTTCCCTGGTTGGGTGAAGAGGCCAGAACGGGAAACAGAAATGGCTCATTAGAGCACAGCAAGCACCCGAAAAGGCCACGACTGGGTGTCCCTGATGGGCTCAGTAGGAAAGGAGGCCAGCAGGAAAGAGAGGGGCCACAAGAATCTAATTAAGAGGGGAGGAGGCATCAGTGCAGCAGAAACAAATTTATCTCATGCCTCTGCCTCTCTTATGGAACACCTAGGTCAAATCCTCAGGACATCCAGTAAAAGGATCTAGGGCCAGCACTGGAGAACTCCCCTGCCACATCCTAGCCCACAGACAGCAAGAGTGAACAGCAAGAGCTGTCCTGGAGGTGAGCTGCAGTCTCAGGGGGGTTGCATCTGACACCTCAACAGGGGGCTCAAAGGAAGTACATTTAGCAGAGATGTACCCACACCTGGAAGTGAGGGTGGAAGCAGTCCCAAGGTCCTGTGTCCACACCCAGGTCAAACTAGCATGCATGGGACCTACATATTTCCTGCCCTGCCAGCTGGATTAGTAGTAGGCACATTCAGATTACAAGTGGGAACACTTGGACAAGAACAGCCTTGATCTCCCCTCTCCAGGAGCTGTTCCTAGCAAGAGAGCCGTAGGTCCCCAGCCTAAAAAGCATGCTACTCTTCAATGAAAAAGGACAAGAGCTTTCTCCAGCACTGTTGTACAAGTGCCTTGCAAAGCCCAAACAGGCTGGAGCAGACCTTAGAGCTCCCACAACAGGGTCACAGTTGCCCTCAAACAAGTGGGAAATCACTTCTGTTCCCCCAGCCCACACTGCTTGTTTTTCTCTGGTACCATTAATGCAACTACTCCAAGGTATTTATTACTGAAGGGTTACAAAGCCCAGCTCAGGTGACAACAAATCACAAACCAATGAAGAAAAAGATAAGCCCAGAGCCCCAGAGCAGGAGAGCAGTGGAATTTTCCATCTGGAAAGGGGCTTGAGGCATTGAGCTGGGACTGCTAGGGGCAGCAGCACACATGCCCCTGCACTTGCTCTAGGACTTCTCCAAGCATAGGCTGCTTCCCTCAGAATGCAGAAAAACAAAGGGAAGGGATCACAGGGCAGCTTCCAGAGGGAGCCTGTGCTTGACACAAGTGCAAGGCGAAAACAAGAAGGGAATTGAATTCAGGCCCCTTTCTGTCAGTCAGCAACTAACCTTGTCAGAAGGGATGGCAGTGCTAACCGAATCAGGCAATTCATTAGGTTGGGGCACACAGCAAAAGCCCACGCTCTCTGGAGCAGAACTACAGTGAAAATCCAGGGTAATGAGTTGCAAACTGCCTTTGTAAATGACACTTCTGCAGTGACTCTGGCAGGCTGGGAAAAGAGCTAATAGGAAAATCATTAGGTAGCATCCCTTTGATATTGTTGAAAACGGCACAGGCTATTTTTCCTGCCCCCTCTATAATTAACCTGGTACATTACCCATAATACTCCAGGATGATATTCCCACAGTGGACCATCTTATTTGCATCAGGGGAAAAGAAGGGTATGGTACCCAGGAGGCAGATGACTTCTAGAAAAACTTAAAAAGCTCGAAGATTCTCCCCCACCCATAGACACATCTCCAATTCCATCGGCAGTGAAACCTCTGCCCAGCCAGGAGACCAAAGCACTTCACAAACCTCTGTCATAGAGTTGGCACACAAGAGAGGCTGTCCTGGGCAACACAGCTGCAGAGGAGCCACTTTGCCCAAGGTTGCTTTCTGTAGCTGCAGCAGAGCTGCAATAGGACACAGCTCTGTGCTTTGCCCCTTATTCGTAACACTGTCCTTGTCCTTGATGCCCATTATGCTAAACCAAGCAACAGCTTGCACCTCCCTAGATAGAGCACAGCTCTGAGGAGCAATGCCTACCCACCTGGCTTGTCTGCCAGCAAGCAGACGTGTCACCTCACAGTCGTGATGTAAAAGGAATAGCATCACAGCTGGCAGATGATCCTGGAGGAACTGGTGCTCTCTAACAGCTGTGAAGGTGACAATGAAACACCAAGATGTTACTTATTGCATCAGCACAAAGCAGCCTTAGGACTGTGCTAATCATGAGACAGTGACTGAGACATCAGAGCTGGTGAGATAAACAGCATCTTTAGGAAGAGTCTGGAGGGCTGGGCTGCACTACTTTCAAACTTCATACCCTATGGTCAGACAAGCTCAAAAAGCTTGCAGAAAATGCTGATCTCTGATGGAGCAAGGCTTCACTTACCCACCACAGTCAGCTCTTCTGGAAACACAAAGGCCTCATGTGTGCACAGGCATTTGTAAAATGGCCCCATGACATGGATATTCACAAGCCCCTGTAGCAGACTTGGAGCTGTAGGTGTCCTATCTTCTGCTGAAGTGACACCAAGCAAGGACCACAGGCACAAATGCTTTTGCAGTCTGTGGAGGAATACACATTTCAGGACTGTTAAATGACCTTATACATCCTATTACTACCTAGAAGTCCCAGCTTGCTAGAGCAGGGACATCTTGTCGTCATCTTGACATCAAAAAGCCATGGTCACAGTTATCACTTGTGCAGTTTTCAGCCTGCAAATAATACATCTGTGAGGCCTGTACACTCCAGGGAAAAAGAAGTGTGAGTGCCTGTGCATTTGGAGACAGGGGGCAAAGTGCTGCTCTGCCTAATCCTTCACATGGTTCACTACAGGAGATGGAGGTGCCACCAAGAAAGCAGGGTGCAGCCTAAGCTAGGGGTAAATATGCTCTCTTTACAGTGTACCTCTTAAGCTGCAATCACTTACCTCTGGTAGCTCTGTAGGGCCAAATCTGATGAAATAGCAGCAAAATGTCATCAGTCCCTGAGAGACATCAACCTTCACCATCAACCAGAGTGACACAATGACATTTCTAAAAACTCTGCTGAGAAATCCAATCAGACTGTCAGGGTAATGTTCCTTCATTCCATAAGGAAAATACAAGGTTGAGGTTACAAATAGGAACTGGGATCACTCTAAACTTAATTTACCTTTCTTAATGCCCCATGGTTACTCTTTCTCAGGTTACATCAAAATAAGTAAGAGGGGTTCGGGTTTTGGTTCTCTTGCATTAGGCCAGATGCTATAAAGGACTTTGGGGTGGGGGGGAAGGGAGGGGAGAGGAACCAACACAAAACTTTGCATGGGGTAAGGGCCAGATATCTGGGTAGCTGGGTCTATATACTTGGGAGGCAGACTCCTCAATTTCTCCATTTCCCCATTATTCAGAATCACAAGGGGCAATGCTTTGACTCTGTTACCCTAGCTGGAGGTTGGCTTCAAGTGGTTTCCAGGACCAGAGGCCTCTCTGAACAGCTTAGACACATGTGTATGAACCCAAGCAGAAATGAAAGCTTAGGAAGAGTCTGGCTAACCTGTGATTTGTAACATTTTCATACAGTTATCAGAGCTAATGAGACTCTCCCTTCTGCCTTCCCTGCACAGAGTTAAGCCCAAATTCCTTTTTGCACATGTGGACCAATGCATTTCCCCCTCATAGGATAAGCAGAATGCTAACAACAAAGCCTTCCACTTTGCAGGGCTGGTGGGATGGTAGGGCCATCTCTTACTACTGCTCTCTTCTATGGGAACAAAAGCTTCACTTTCCTCAGCTTCACTCTGGGGAGCAGCTCTGCAGGTCCTGCTGCTGTAGCCAATCCACAGAGAAACACCTGCAAGCAGCTCTGCAAGCACCCATGGGCTTTCAGAGGTCTGCACAAGATTGATTACAGGATGGGTCTCAAATCTGAACACAGCAGGGCCTGTCAGCATCACTGATTTTCCCTCCTGCTCTCTACAGACTAAGCTAGCATTCAACTTATCTAAGGAGGTGTGAAGCAGAAGAACAATAGATTTCAAGTAAAAACTTTTTTTCTGTAAAAAGATTGACATCAGCACTGCTTTATGATGTTCCAGAATTGCCTGATGTTAGCTGGTATCAACTGAGTCACAGCAGGAATGCCAGGGACATTTGTTAGCAGGAGGCACAGCTTTAGGGCTAGGGCAGTCTACCAGCACTGCAATCAGCTGAGATCCTCTCTTCCATTTTCCAGCTCAGTGCTCAATTCCATATTAAACAAGCACTAGTACAAGTGGAGCTGCAGAACATGAAGCTAGGCAATAAAGCCCTGAAGAGCAGAGGGAAGGCAGCTCCATCTACTTTGTCTCCCCTCGGGGTAAGGGCAGCAAACAGAAGTTCAATAGCTCAAACTCCATCCTGCTGCAATGTTGAAGTGAGCTGCAGCTGGAGCGACCCACTGCTGCCATAAACCAAAGTAGGGCAGGATGCTCTCCCCACATCAGGGAGCAGTGTCCAGTAGCACTCTGTTAGATGCCTCCAGCAAGCACAAGCAATACATGGGAGTTTGCATCAAATCCACCTCTGCTTTGATCTCCCCATAGCTCAATTAGGCTCCCTAGGCACTCTCCCCTTGAAACTGTCTGCAATTTAGCCCCTGCCAGCCCCTAACTCACACAACTCTGCTCCAAGTTGCTGCCCTCCCTGCAGTCACAGAAAGTCAATGCAGCCTTTATGTCGTCCTTCTCAAAACAGCACAGCACCTCCTGCATCCTTCCCTGTTAACAACTATGCCTTCTGCTTCATTCCTGGAATAGCTTCTAACTCTTTCTTTCAAGCCAGATTCATTAACCAGCTGCTGCAGAGCTGTTTGCCTCCCCCAGGTACTCTGTGCATGTCATTTGTTAATGACTCATCTCAGGCTGGGCTCATTGCAAAGCCACCCCCCTCCTCTTGCGGCACCAAGCGCCTCGCTGGCACACCAGGAAAGCCAAACATGTGAACAGCTCAGCTCCCTCCGATACCATTTCCCTCTCCATCCTCTACCACCATCAGACATGGGACAGCTCTTTATTCAAAGTGCTATTTCCTCCCTTGTTTCTTTGTTGATCAAAGGCAATGTGTACTGAAGCATAAACAAGAACTTCACCCCCAGCCAGGCTTTGAGAGCAGCAAAAACGTAAGAACAGCTCAAGAACTTCCACTCCACTAATGAAGCTTCAGCAAACCGATGTGACTTCTGTGACTGGCAGGGAATAAACACCAAGGACGCCAAATTCACATCTATTTTCCCAGCAGATTGTAGCTTGCTGAGGAGCTAAAATGATTTCCAAAGGCATTTGTATTCATCTTGCCTCTTTGCAAGACTGGTATTGAAAATGGGAAGGAAAGGAAACAGCCAGTGAGGATCACACACCCTCTTGTCACTAGTCAAATCTAAGTCAGGAACTGGGTGACCAGTACAGCGCAGCTGCCCACACAGGCCAGGAACAGACTTGGTCCATCTCCACCACACAGATCTATTAGGCCTGGGTACACAGAGTCCACCTACACCTCCTGAGAAGCTGTCAGCTAAACACAGGGAGATGCTAGCACAGAAACCAATGCTGTCACTGCTTGGGAAACAGTTCCCTTGAGATACAGGGGAAGGCTTTGAGCTCTGGGCTTATTCACTTAACATCCTTCCTTAGAATTATTTTTTTTCCCCTAGCATTTCTAGGGGGAGAGAGAGAGATGGCAAAGAATTGGAAATCAAGGGATGTGATCCAGAGGCAACTGGATGGGAGGTATTTAGATCTACCATTCAAGATTAATAGCTGGTGTGCCTGCACCGCAGGAGAAGAAGAGGGATTTACTTTCACAAGTGTACAACCAGTCTTCTGACTGAAGACTGGAAGCATGCAGATGGCAGAGAATTCTGGTAGCAATAAGAGAAAGGCACGTGCATTGCACAAGCAAGTGCAGGTGACAGCTGGCTGCAGGTCTGGAGCATTGTCACAGTCCTCTGCTTAAACAGCTCCCCTGCCCACACACAGAGAGCCCTTCCCTTTACAGCACGGAGTGAAATGCAGCGGCCAAACCACGCAGCAGGAAGTGCTCTGCTGGACTCGCAGGAAGGAAATCAACTGGCCTAAGACAGAGCACAACTGCAAACCTTCCATAATCAGGCATCAAAGGTGTTTAGGCTCAGGGCATTTGGCTCAGCTGTGGCTTTGCCACAGATCCTTCTGAGCAAACTGGACAAGGACAGACCACAGACAGAACGGGAAAGACACTTCCCTGCCTCCTGGATGCATCAGGGAGTTTAGCCAGACCTGGCGATGGAAGATCAGGAATCAAGGAAACGCTCAAGTGAACAAGTGCTGTTGGGCCACAAGCCTAAAGCAGCCTCAAAGCCAAGACTCCAGACTCTGACATTAAATCAACATTTTTAATTTTTTTTCTAAAATGTGCTTTTTTCTTTTTTTTGGGAATTGTGGTTTCAATGCCAACCCCACCCTCCCCCTTAACAAAAAAGCCCCACACCTTGCCAAACTAGGTGCAAATCACCTGAAGTTAGTCTGTAACAAATAAAAAACCAGAAACAGAACAAAACAAAAACCAACCCCACAAAACAAAGCCTGAAATGCTTTAGAATCACAACAATGTACAAAAAAAACCCCAACAAAACAAAAAGAAGGAGGAAAATACAACCTGAAAGTGTTCAAAATTCAGAAAGACTAGTCAAGTCCATTGCTTCAGCTAGGGGATGCTGCTGTGACCCCTGCCAGTGGGTCCTGGGCCACCAGCCTGCCATGGTGCCAAAGGGGCTCTTCTCCCACGCAGCCCACTGTCCTTAGCATCCGAGGAAGAGGGAATGCCTTGCCCTTTGAAGGTATCAATGGGGGAAACAACTCACAAGCAGCTCTGGGAGGTCTCTTCACATTCAAAAGGAACAGTTTCTAGTATGCCCCTAACTAGCCACCTGCAAGAAGGAAGGCTTGAAAGAGCAGCCTGCTTCCTCCTTATTGTATTGGTGCCTCAGAGATGCAGAACAGTGCTTTAAATCTGTGAGAGATTAAAGGGCTTAGTAAGGGCAGTAAACAGACAGTTAAGTAAACAGCCCAGCACTGAATCTCATCTTCACAGAGCGAGGTAGTGTGAATTTCACCCCAGTTTAAAATAGACAGGGGCAGTGGAAAGGCTGAAGACTTCCATGTAAAGCAGTTCCTGGCCTAGAAACCTTTCTGCGCTCCCTTTGGGAATGAAAAGATCTGTGTTGATGGCTTCCTCACTCCCAGCCTGGCTTTGGTAGCCACACTTCAACCCTGGGATTCAGACGCTTACTACAGAAGTTCTGCCAAGATCCGATGTAGTACAGCAGCTTCCTCAAGGTTAAGCAGCAATGAGACTGGCTGGGAGGGAGCAAAACTGTCCACAGATTATTGGTTTTTTGTTTGTTTGTTTTTGCTGCCCCTTTTGGTTAGTCCCTCTTTACAGGGCCAGAATAGGGACACCCTGGGAATTCATAGGGGCTGCACAGTGTAACTTAGCCAGGTGCTGCTAACTGGGAGCTGTATTCAAATAGGGCTTTTATTTGCCAGCCTGGAAGTGACTGGCCCAGAACCCACTGAAAAAGGAGACACAGGCCCTTTTTTTGCTCCTCCTGTTGTCATTCCTAGCTGAATGACATTTAGATGGTATGTTCTAGTGACGGCTGGAGACCAGCCCTTTGACTTTGGACATCTTCTTTGTGGGCTGCCTTTGTTCTGTGTGCGGCGGGCACTCTCGCTCTACCAGCTGCTGTTCCATCTCCTGTGCCGACGATGAGGCTGTAGCTTTTAATGTTTTCTTTATGTTTGTGACCTGGCCAAGAAGAGAGAGTGAATCAACACCTGCTTCTTCCTCCCCTTGCAGCAGAAGCCCTGGTGATAGACATACTGAAAAGCCCCTGGAGTACAGAGTGGAGATTATAAAATAAACTCTCCCCCCAGAAATGTGCTCTGCCCTCGAGTTTATTAAAGGTAATGTTTCACCCTCACTTACAGCCAGAATTGTTAGTATTTCCATTCTAGGTCCAACACAGAAAAACTAGAGAATACTCTTTTTATTACTAATAGACAGTGGCACACTACTGTCTCACATTTCTGCCTGGAGAGAGGGACTTGCTCCTGCCTTAGTGCAGAAGGCAGCCATCCTACCATTCTGTTGGCCAAGAAGCAGGAAAGACAAAGGAGAGTGAAAGAAACAGGACTTGGGACAGCATTTTAAAAGGGAAAAATGCCTTTTGGCCTTGCTGGCTGAGCCACAGCTATATGTTAGAAGCAGGGACAGAAATTGGTTTAGTGGGAGGCAGCAGCACCGCTTCTGCTGCTCTGGCTGAAAAGCAGAGACAGCACCAGGCACCATACTCTGTTCCCTGGAACCCTGCAGGGCTTACCAGAAATACAATGAACAAACCTTAGAAAAAAGAAGGAAAACAAACACAGCGCAAAACAAGTTTTGAGTGTGCCAGCTCCAGGCCAAAGGCATCTGGCAAATCAAATGGACTACGGATGCCAATCAAGCTGCCGGGTATATGCTGCTTCAGAAGGCAAAAGGAAACCTGCAGGGATGCAGCACTCTGCAAGAAATAAACCCTAAGCAAGTGTCTCGGGAGGACCATTTTCACCTTTACAGCTGTAGTAGCCAAGATTTGTTCTCACAAGTAAATACACATCAGCAGGGGCTGAAATCGCGTGCCCGTGCTGCCATCTACTGCACATGGCACAGCGGCAGCAGCACTCCCAGCTCATGCTGCTGGAGAGAGCCTGCAGGAGCCCTGTCTGGGGGCTTATCTTGACCCCTCGAAGGAAGCTGCTGAGGGCACTTTTTGCAGAAGCAATGAGACCTGAGACGGTTTTGTTAATGGTACTTTGAGGTTTAAAAAACAAAGACAACTGTTTTTCCTTCCTGCCTGCCTCATACAGAAGGAACAGAACTGCATCAAAGCTCCATGTTAAAAGCACACTTCTCCTGAAAAATCAATTCAGGAAACCAATGGTGGTGCAGCCACCTAGCCTAAATCTATAAAAATGTATAAAGACAAGTTCCAACCTGCTCAGAGGGGGCAAATTTGGTATTTGTGGTGTTATTAGCAGGTGAAAACAGATGTGTTTTCTTCTTACCCTAAACCACCACAACTGATTTGCATGATTGGTAGCCTGCTTCAGAGAAGCCATGACCATTAACCAGGTGTTACCGGATTATTTTCTTCAGCAAACAAACATTTACCAAAGAGCATAGAGCAGCCTGAAGTGACTCTGTACCCACCTCCATCTCTACCTGCTGTTGAGTTCGGTGATGGTTCTCTTTGTATTGGTTGGCTCTAAGTACTTGCTGCTCAATTCCCAAAAGAACTGACTCACAACCGTCACACCTGCAAGATACAAACCATGTCAAGCAGTGTTTACAAGTCCTCGCTGGAGCAGCTCAATCAGGCAATCTGGAATGTCATGCTCACCTAAACATTTAGGAGATTATTAAATTTATACCTCCTGCTTAAAGATAAAGAGTTCCAAAAAGCTGGCCAGAAAAAGCTTTGCAGCTTACTTGTATATTTCACAGCATTCTTTGGAGTCCATGCTACTCTAACTGTCAGAAAGCAAGTGCAGGTTCAATGTACTTACAACCTCCTTTTCAATCTGAATTGCAGGGAGTTTTTCAAAAGTATGATTTTAAAATTAAACCAAGAAGTCAGACTGAGAGAATCACCTTGAATGTTAAATGTTCAGAAGACAAGAGCACTCCTCCAATACAGAACTCCTAACTGGAGAAGACAGAAAGGGAATTGGCAGAGGGTTTACTGTTACCTTCCAAACAGTGCTGTAAGATTCTGGAAGCTGCCAGAGCCCTCCTGCTGTGACAGGATTGATGGAGCTGGAGCCACCTCAGGACAGTGTATTTGCCCAACAGTTTAATTACTTTTCATACACTCATTACCACAGTGACTAGGAAGCAATTCCCAGTCAGCTTGTAACCTGCCACAGGCTCCACAGTCTACAGGGAAATTTCTTTAGGAGAATCTTACAGAAAACATGAGAACCACCTTCCTGGCAAAGGTACAGAAAGATAGTGCCACAGTCCCAATATGGTTGACTGCAGGCTGCATTTTCAGGCACAAAAAGAAGGCAAACAAAGGCAACCAAAACTTCAAACCTGAAGAGACATCCTTTCCAAAGAACTGACTCTCTAGACTTTGCCCACGAAGGACAGTTCTGTTTTGATTATCAAGTGCAACAGCAGAAAGGGGAGTAGCTCCCACCACAAGATCAGGTTGGCACATCAGTTTGAAAAGGCCTTCACTCCTCACTAGGGTTCTGTCATGTAAAAACTACAGAAAAGGCAGAATCTCGAGATCTAGTACAGTTTGACTTGATATGTAACACAAATTGAATCTCAGATGGGATCTTTGGAAACTTCCCCAATAGACTCCTCCTCCAAGTGCCTACTTACGGTATGCAATTCCTGACTAAAAGAACATAGTGAAATTGAGCCAGAACCTGAAATGGTAAAGAATAAGGGGGGAGAGGGGGATCAAAACAAGCTATGTACAAGGAACAAGGAAGGTGGAGAGACTGCCTCACCATTCCTGGAGTGTTTTGACAATGTTACTAATGTCCTTCTTCTGAATGTCTCTGCCGATACAAAAATCCACCTCCAGCACCTGGTTTCGCTGATCCAGCTTCCCCTGGATAATATCTGTATAAACTGCTTCAATAATCAGATCTTCCAGCTCTCTCAGATTCCTCATATCCAGGTCCTTCAGCAACACAGAATAGGGAATGCACTAAAAACAGTAAGTCCAAGAATAAGTTAACAGTCCTAGAGCCAAAATAAGCAGCTAAGTCTCAGAAGGTCAGGACCCAAAAGTTCATTGTATCCTACACTTTTCAGCCTGCAAGTACAGCAGTGACTGGTCGTGGCAGAACCAACACTCTGCCACAGCTTCAGTAGCTCCTGAAGCTTTGGCACAGCATATTCTGGAGGGAAAAAAAGTTAATGGGATCGTATACAAAATTAAGAACGTTGCCTATTTTCGTCTCGAACAAGAAGTCAGTGTTTTTAAGAATCATTTTCCAGCTCCAGCAATGAAAGAAGCCATACAGAGTTTCCCAGCCCTTCCTGACTCATTCTCATGTCAGCTCAGACACCCTCACATCTCATCCGTGGAAGTCCACTAGGTTAACGTCCCAAATGCACCGCGAGAGAAGGCTGTACATTACTGGTACCTGCCTAGTTGCAGGGCTTTTTGTGAGTACTCACTCATGCAGTGTCATACAACTTCAGTGCTATGGAACTAATGCCATTTTCCAAACCAAAAAGACAACTACTCTCACACACAGTGCACTTACCTTCATTCTGGAAGCCAGGCTTACAATCGTCAAGTGTTTCAGCTTGTTCTTCTGAGTCACCGTTAATTCAGGCAGGTTATCTTTGTTTGCTGTTCATGTTAAAAAAGACAAGATTCAGGACTTTCCTTCAAGGATTATACAATCCAGGCTGCAGAACACTACATTCTGAACAACTCCAGCTACAGTGGGTGCTGGTGAGTAGAGCGAGCTGCTGCTGCTGCTGACAGATTAGCACACACCCAGGGAGAGAGGGCAAAAGTTAAAAACCAAGTTGGCCATTCCATTATCCTCTGCTTCCTTAGTAATCCTGGGTTTGGAATTAGAATACAATTCACATCTACACAAGTGATGTCCTGCCAAAACAGTTGGTCAATGCTTTGTTTTACCCCCAAGTCATTTTTATTTCATTAGTGAGCTGACAGAATAAAATCTTCTCCCTTTGCTAATCTGGCTGTAAGGACAGCTGGTCTTAGAACTCTGAAGAACGGCACAATTTAGAATTGAAAGTGTAAAGTAAATTTAGAATTGACAGTACCAGGCTGAGGAAGAGGGGGAAAATTATTAATCTTAGATGGCTTCACTGTGATTGTATTGTATTCATGTGCCTCATGAATATTTAAAAATAGGAAGAAAACAGGCAGCTTTCAAATGCAAAGAAACTCTTTAGAATACCTGCTTTAATGGAAATTAGTGTTTCAGGGCCACTGGAGGTCTCCTATCCATCCCACCACACCCAATGCTCTACCTTTGGACTACTTTTCCCTCTTTCTTCACTAGAAAAGGAAGATCAGACTCTGCTGTCACATGCTGGGACACAAGACCCATGTGTAGCAAACCCATCACAGAATTCATGAGGCTTGTGTTACTCCACAACCACTGAAATTTCCAGCCCTTGCACTTACAGATGCAACTTCTCCTTACAGGAATTAGACATCTCATCCACCACAGTGATAGCCAGCACTATGACAGAACTATTTGTCACACTCTGTAATGGTCCAGATTAGATTGCCGCCCACAAATGAAGTATTAAATTGTAGCAGAATGGAAGCATAAGTACCAGAGATAAAAGCACACCTCGACAAATACTAAAATGATTCACACACAGTCCTTCTGAAGCTGTATAAAAGCAATCATTTCCATTTGGATTCTAGCTAAGGAATGCTTCCTTTTCTTTCAGCAGTGTCGTCACAGAATAAGAGGTTATTCTCTTATAATTTTTTTTAAATAAATAATGCAGAACAATTTTGCCTAAGTTTTCTGCAGCTCCCATAGCTGATGCAATCTAAATTTCAAACAGATGTCTGAAACTGCACTCTGCAGAGGTAAGCAGCCTGCAAATATCAATGAATACTGCTACAGACCAATACAACCCAGTGCTGCAGTCCAGTCGGAACCACAGCCTCCAGCCCTTCCTTCCCATTGCAGTAATTAAAACCAAGAACATATGACCCAGTGATCACCTGTGAACAATTCTCCTCCCACACAGGTTCTGGTTTTGGACACTTTGACCCTGCCACACTACACCAGAAACCACAGAAAGCAAAGAGATGCCTCTGACAATTCAAAAGGGCAAGCCACTGTACTCTGCAAACAGGCAGCACTCTCTTACCTACGTAGTCTGGGTACGTTCCGTATGCAAACAGGTTCAGCAACTGGAAATAAGCAGCATTAGACCCTTCAGCAAGCTGAATGGAAAGAAAGCAAAAGAAGCCCCATGTAACATGGTAACAGCCAACATGTCCCCTGGTAGGCAACTTCTCCAGAGAATGTTTTAAGTGTACACAAAACAGTACCGAGAAAAGCAATTATGTCCCAGTTTTAAAGAGCTGATGGGCCTTCATGGGCCTCAGGAGCAGCAGCAAGTTTCAGACACTTCAGTCAAGGTAATCCAGCCATTTCTATGCCCCAGAACTTAGCCACATTTTGGACTGTCAGCTGCTCTGTGTGACACCTTAGGAGGTGAAAGAATAAAGTGACTCCATTTCAGCTGACATCCTACTGGGCCAGCTCCTCTCACCATGTAACAAGCAAGCAGGCAATGGTGCTTGGTTAAGCATCCATGCTCTTACTGGGAGCCTAAGACAATTTATCTGTAGAGCCACAAGAACTTCAAACTAAAGCAAGCTAGAAGATTGTGAATCCATTTGAAAGCAACAGCACCCTTCTCACATGCAAACATTTCATGACGGTAATTGCAGCATCAAGCAGTGGTTTTTATCAAGTGCGGTTTTTGGATACCATTTGCTGCACACAGACCCAGGAAAAAAAAAAAAACACACTGGCAAGCTGATGCTGAATAACCAGAGATTTATTTTTTTGGCTTATCTAAGAGGCTGTCTGGAAAGCCAGACTTGCTGTATGCCACACTACCAGAGCTGCAGAGACACCCAGCCTCGATTCCATCATTGTAGTAGAGCGCGTTGCTGGTGACACATACTCAGTAAAAGCTCTGGAACTTACTTTCCACCCTGGTTTGCAGTGGTTTGGATTTGGTTGCCACCCAGGCCTGCTACACTAGACATCTGTTCACAAACACTTTTGGAGAGCGTTGAAGTTGTGCTTTCCAGAACAGTGAAGGAGTTGAAAGGGATTTTTTTTGTTCTTGGCTGGGAAGGTGCCTTCTTAAAATTGTTACTGTACTGCTGCTGCCAGGTTTTTGCTGTACTAGCAACTGCATTAGGGAAGCAAAGTTTTATATAGGTACCTTTTAATATCTAATATATACAAGCAAATGCAACCTCAATCTCTCATACACAAACATCTCAGAAGGTAAATTGCAGCAGGCCCTTCCTGGCACAGAAATTTAATGCACAGGCTGGCTGTGGAAACTTCTGGGGACCCTTTACACTGGGAGTGCAGAAGGGGCATTAGGATAGAAACTCATCTCTTACCTCTTGCACGTTTGTTAACTCCAATAGCTCTCCAAAGACATAAACCCCAGGAGCCTCCAACACTTGATTTATAAGAGCAGTCAGAGCAGAGCCACTTGTACCTTTGGCTAGTAAAATAAACTGCTCTAAAAGATTGCAGGACGGTTTCTGTTCTCCTGCCATTCTAGGTTTTCAATCTGTCAATAAAAGAACATGATATTAATACATCTTTTCTCCTCTGCTGGGTTCTGTCTGGCAGTGGATCAGAAGGTATGCCCAGCATAATAATATTTCCAGTCAGCAGAGAGAGGGCTTTTTTCTGTTTTCAGAGGGCAGGCCAGGAACCCAGCAGCTTTGAATGCAGATTTATCTAGGGAACAAAAATTATTTACACAGTATCTCAGCAAAATTCCTGCAGACTGTTTAGGCAGTTCCCTAAAAAGATCTGCTCCTGCTAAGAAGAAAGGAGTTGGTTGCAGGCCTCTACTGATGCTGCCAAACAATGCCAACTGCAAAGACATTTGCTACTATGTGTATTAGAGGCCAGCTAAGACCTCCTTCTTCCTCATTACACTGCTTTAAAGTAACAACTAACTTAATTACCTGTGAAGAATTGATCCACCTTGTAGGCCTGTATATTGTACCTTTTCCTTTGACACTGGCTATAGATAAAGCATGCATAAATAATTACTGTTGCTTCCTGAGCCTAAAAGGCAAAAGAAACTATGGCCTGTAAGCAGCTTACCAGTCTACATTGTAGAGTTAGTTTTGGGTTAACTGGAAAGCTTATGTGATAAAAATACCCTCTCTACAATGGCTCTATTTAATTCCTTGTAAAGAGAGGTCTTTGTCTTCAGTGGTTGCCTGACATTTCTGGTGTGTACATTGTCTCCCAGTACCAAAATGTTGCTTTTGAAATGTAAAACACTGTTTATTAACAAGTTCAACAAAATAAGTTGTTTGTTTACAAGCAACTAAGAAAAAACTCCCAAACATTATTCAAACAAAGAAAACTTAACAGATAATGGGGTTTTGTGTTAAGTTTGTATGGGTTCATCCTCAAGCCTAGCAGGCAACTTTACACTGGTGAAGAAAACCAGCCACCAGAAAACTTGTCTCATTCTGTGAGACCACATCTGTCCTTGTGGGATTGGTACAGTCACACAGGTTATTGCACCATTTGACCAGGCCTAACCAAATTAATACTTGTGAAGGAAACACAGCCAGCTTCCTTTATTAGTCAACTTCTAAAAATACACTTTATTCCATTCCATTCCACCTGCAGGCAACAAATGGTCCCAACCTGAGCAGTCATTCCTTTGCATTCTCCACATAAAAACTTCTTGGTTCTTAGTGTAAAGTCTCTTTGGGATTCTTTTCATCAGGGACATGCATGCAGCCTGGCTGAACAGCACCTTGGGTTTGAATAATAAATACAGCAACACTCAGTGTGGCATACTAATGCACCTGAGCATCAGTACCAATTTCCATGGTCACAGATAAGAAGCAGACACACAAGACAGGCAATTTTCACGTGAAGTAACTTAGCTGGGAATGAGAACCAGATTTCAGAGTTTCTTAATTATTGCCCTCCCTCTCAGGTAATCAAAAGATATTCTGGTGTATGAGGCTGGCATTATCCATGCCCTGCTAAGAAAGGAACGCCAGGTCTTTGCCTCTTTCCAAGTTAGCGTTCAGACAACTGAATTCCTATTGCAACCCATCTGCACAACCGTGTCACCAGGGCCACTTCGCTGTTCTTTCCACAACCGACTCACCCTGGTGAGGAGTGACTGAAACACAAATAAAGAACACTTTAAAAGAGCTTACCCAAAAGCTCTACTAAGCCCGCAAGGGGACAAACAGGGCTTCTCCCCCCGCCATGCCTTGCTGCAGCCTTCCAAAGGTGCCTGGAAGGGTTTCACGGCAGGGAGCGGCGCACAGACCCCACAGGCGGGAGGCAGGCTGCAGAGCACGGAGGCGGCCAGGCCCCTCGGCCCTCCCGCCCCACAGACCCCCGGCAGGACCCTAGGGCCCGCCGGGCTGGCAGCCCATGCCCCACTGGGCGGACCGAGCTCTGCCGCAGGTGGGGATTTACTCTGGGTCCCGCCGCGAGGCCCTGTCGCCCCTCACCACCTCCCCGGTCCCCGCTCGCCTCTCATGGTCTGGGGAGCCGCATGCCTGGTAGCGCCGGGACGCAGCCGCGGAGCAGGGAGGGCAAAGGGTCCGTGCGCGGAGGGGGGGGCGGGCGGGACGCCTCTCCCTGCCCCGGCGTTACCTTTCCGCTCACGGCCTCTCTGCCCGGCCTCCCGCCCTGCGGCTCCCGGCACCGTGCCCGCCGCGCCTCAGGCCGCCATGATGGCGGCGCCGGTGTCCCGCGCGCGGCTCCTTCCCCCGGAACGCGCGGCCGCGTGCGGAGCGTTCCGCCCCCGGGCGGCGGCCTAGCCCGGGCACCGCGCCCCGCCATCCCTCCGCTGCCGCGCTGCTATGGCCGGGGCACGCCCGCTGGCGGCGATGGGGAGGCTAGCCGGGGACCCCGAGCCGGGGACGGGCGGCCGGCTGTGCTGGCGGCTGCCGCCGCGGAGCTGTGGCACTGCGAACGCCGCCCGCCCGGCTCCACCGCGTCCCCAGCATCGCTTGGTTACAGGAGAGGGAAGTTTCTGTCAATTTGGGGCACATGAGGTGCTCTGCAGCACCGCGGGGTTTTTGCACTCTAAAATGACCTGTGCGAAGGGCCACCGTTGTAAGGCCACACTCCAGAGTGTCCTTTGTTCTGACAACAAGGCAATGCGGGTGTCTCACACGAACAGTTCCCATTCCCCCCGCATACCCCACAGCCTTCAGAGAGGAGTAAATCTTCGAGTTTATGGCAAGAGCTGGGCAATGCCCAAGAAGCTGAAGCAGGGCCATTAGTAGATTGAATGGTTGTGCAGGGCAGAAGGACTGAGGCTACTAATCAAGACTCTCGGGCCAGTCCTGCTTGCGGGGAGAAAGGAAAAATACCAAGAGATGGGACAAAAGCTCACACAAGTGCTAGAAGTGATTTTAAACTCCATAGGAAAATGTCCCATACACATGACAAACTGAAAGGCAGAGCTCATTCTGTCATATGGGGGAGCAGGGAGGTAGCTGTTGGGGTTGAGATCCTCTCCAGGACATAGATCAGAAGCCAAAACACTCATGGGGGTAGAAGTGCATGAGTGGAAACAAGAGGAGTTGTTACCCTCCCCAAGGTCTGGACACTCATCTGTACCACACTGTGAATAAAGCATGTTTCTCTTACAAATCCTTTAGCTGAGAGTAAAGTGCTTCTGGCTTTCAGTCAGCTAGTCCCTGAAGATCAAACCATGGACCAGCACTGTCAGGGGAGGGGAGCTTTCAGGAAATGAACATCAAAAACTATTAGGAAAACTGATGGGGCTTAGCCTGCACCTCAGAGCCATCCACAGTGGTTCCCCAGGGCCCCATCTTCCAGAGAAGAAGTGTCAGACAAGCAGAGATGCAGGTGTTAGGATGCTGTTGTGACACTGGTCTTCAAAACAAATTGGATATAAAAACCCAGGCCCTTCACAGCAAGGGAACTCAGCCAGGGCTATAACAAGCCATTCAGTAATTTACTTAAGCCACACTTAGATCTCATCTGCATGGGGAGGGAGAATTACCTCTTTAATCAGATCCTAAACAGGCCCGCCACCACAGTTTGTATCACCCTGCAGACACCCTGGAATGGTTGCTTTGGCAAGCAGAGCGTGGCATCATTTGTCTCAAGAGTTGTTAAAAGCTGAAATAGAAATGGAAATATATGATTGTGAGCTATTTCTCATGGGACATTTTTGCAACTACCTGCTGAACTCTGCAGGTGAAATTCAGCTGCATTATAGCCATGTGTAGGTCAGCCAGGAGGGTCTGTTAGTCTGTCTGTCCTGACATGCCTGACTGCCAACAGGCAGCCTGGCAGGCTGACATGGACTTTGGAGGATAGCATCAGCTAAGCTCAGCTTTTGGGATGGATTTCTTTTTTTTTTTGAAGAGAAAAATACAAGGATACTCAGCTGGCTCATCCCCTTTTAAACAGCTATTGCAACCTCTTGCTCCACCCACGCAGCTTTCTGTGTGCAGGGAGATGTTAATCCATTTTATCTTTTAATGTTGGCATTATCTCTTGACTTACCCTGTCTCTTCCCCTTGTGATTCTGCAATCTAAGTCCCTTTTAGGCAGCAGATAATTCACCTTATTTCCCTGCATTGCCTGAGAAAGGAAACCATAAATCCAGAGTAATCTCCCCAAGCAGTGGGGTTGTGGAGCCAGCAGCCAAGGCATAAGGCTGTAAAGTCACCTGTAAGGGACAGAAGCAAGGAATGGTGTGATTAATGCACAGTGACACCCCTTGGTCTTGCAGTTTCCATCACACCAAGTTCAATGTCTGGTTCTGCAGGCTTTTTGGCCTCTAGCTGCTCATCCTGCTGCTGTGCACACCCTGCCTGTCTCTGCCTCCTGCATGCCAGGCTAATGGCACCAGCTTCACTCCTAAGTGTGCACCTCCTGGTGCCCCAGGGCATGACTCTGGAGCTGGTTCTTCCTCTACTGAAGTTCCAATTCTGATATATTTTTGGCAAGAACATTATCATCTGACCTCACCAAGGAGAGGACCAGCAGTGAAAGCAGCTACTTTTGTGTTTCTTATATTTTTCCTTATCATTCATAAAGAAGGTATTTTAAATCAAAAACTCTTGTGAAAAGAGGCATGTTAGGACACTTAGGACCTTACCAATAACCCATATAATACACATTACATTCAGAATTCACACACCAGGCTAGATTTAGCTACCAGGATTAGGATCTGGTTCCTAAAGTGTCTGTAATAATACTACTTTCTGACAACTTAAAGCAAAATAAAGTCAACTTTGGCACCATGGCCATTTGAGGAGGTGCATCTGCATATGACTGAATGGCTGGCAGCTCTAGGGGTAAGCTGGGCTGTGTAGTAGCTAATACAGTCCTGGGTGCAGTTTAGTTCTTTATCTGTGTGTGCTTTTACCATGCTTCATCCATTTAACCTCTCTCCTTCCAGGCTTCAACTCCCACAGCTGCCAGCACACATCTCCAGAGCACAGGGTGATGGGAGCTCCCACGCTCTGATGAAGAAGCTGTAAAGCTCCCTGCATTTTCCAGGATCCAAAGACCAGGCTGCTTGCTAGACTTTCATCTCACACCTTATGCAAGTGAGGAGTGATGTGCATCTGGGTGGTTGCAGATATGCAGCTGTACAATCCCTTCCATCAAGCATGGGGTGAGATGAACCCCCAGCTTATGAAGCCATCTCCTAGTTATTCTCATCTGCAGAAACACCAGCTTGTTTATTTGCACCTTGAGAGAACAGCTGGAGGCGTCTTCTCACCTGCAATGGCAGCTCAGAACTGTCACACCTGCCAGAGATGTGAAAGCAAAAGTTTTCAGCACAAAGCAGCACCAAGAAACAGACCTGCAGCAACTTTCTTGCAGGCACATTAGAAAGACAATGTGTTCAATGGTGTTGTTTGTGCTAACACAGCCACAGCATTTTAAGAGAAGAGAGATCCCAGGGTTTCTGCAACATTTTGAGTTATAGCATCCCATCTTCTGCTGCAGTTTCTGCCCAGAGCAGTCACAAAAAATTCACATTTCAGCCATGACTCTTTTGTCATTTTCAGATGTTGAAAAATGAGAGACCCATGCTTCCATACACAGCAAGCTGAATTGGGGAACTCTGCAATGTGGCCAAAAAACCAAAGGTTCTGACTCCAAGTTCTGGAAACACCTCTTACCTGTATGTTGAAGAAGTCCTTCAGTGCTGCAAGGGTTCCATTTGGACTCTGACTTTTTCATCTCTGAAGAGGCTGAACAGAGGCACAGTTGAGTTCCTCATGTCTTGTGTAAACCAGCATGTCAGTACTTCCTCCTGCAGGTTCTTCTCCCACACACAACCATTTCTTTCTGCGCTCTTCAGGTCTTCTTGCTCACCGTTTCCCCTGATGAGTCTTTTCTCCTCTGTGGTCTTCCATCCCTCTTCCCTAGAGAGCATGCAATTATACAGCCTATCTAAAACCCAGGAAGGACTCTTAATAAAACATATATATTAGCATAGCATGTACCTGGCACGCTGCCCAGATTCAAAATGAACCCTTCATACATTTTGAAACTGATGGTGTGGAACTGAGCATGGGTGACATATATCAGGGAAATAAATGGTACTTATTTTTATTATTAAGATCCCATGTTGATTATACTGGCAGTAGCCTTGTCCTTAAGCATTAAACAAGACCTTTATTAATGTTTGTGTTCTCATTTGTACAGTGGCTGATCTGGAGGCAAGTCAAACCATGAATGTATTGATGGCACTCTGGTTGTTCACTGGTCTATTTCTGAGCCTGTATTACAACCAATGCCTTTATTCTTCTCACAGCATATTATTGCCTTCCATTAGCTGCACAGGAGTTAATTTGTTGTGCTCATACAAAAGAGCAGCCTGGCTTCTGGGATGTGCTAACGAACCAGAGACTTTTCTCCACAATCTAACTTGTTGCACAAACACAAAGCCCAAATTTCTGCAGTACAAAAAATGCTGCTTTTATTCCAGGGAAAATAACCTATTAATTTTAAACTTTGTCCATAATGCTGGTCCTGCTAGCTCCAGCCCCAGTGTATGCAGCAGTTGCTGTGCACCTGAACACAGCAAGAACCCAAGTCCCCCATACCACCCGAATTCACGGCCAGAGCTCATTTGGACTCAAATCAAGCAGCCTAAGGATGAATTCACTGCCCAGCACCCGAGTAGATGCGCCAACCGAGTTGCAGCAGCTCGGACACAGCTTAGGCAGTGTTCACCAGGTAGGGCTGGCGTTGACCAGGCCTGTGCCGGCTTCTCACACCTTCGACAACACTCCCTTGAGGCCTCCCCTAACCCAGGCCGCCGCCTGCAGGGGCGCCCGCTCCCTCCGCCTGTCGCAACCCATAGCTCAGCCCGGAGCGTCCGGGAAAGGTTTGTCCTGCAACGACTCCCGTCCTCTAGCGACGTCAGGCCCGGCCGAGGCGGACGCCTTAACGACCGCTGCGCAGCCGCCCTTGAATAGGGAGGAAGGGCCGGCTCGCGGATCCGCAGTCTGATTGGCCAGCTGCGCCGTCCTTCATATGCTAGGGGGCGGAGTTGTAAGGCTTAGACAGCGGATGATTGGCCAACGTAGCGGGCCAGGGGGTGGGGTGGCTGCAGGCCGCTCGGGTTGGTTGCGCCGGCCAGTGGCGGGTGCGAGGGAGTGAGGGGGGAGGGGTGGGGGTCCTAAGGCGCCGCTGTCACCGCCGCCTTCCCGCCCAGGCCCGCGCAGCCAGCCCGGCCCGGCCCAGGCCCGTCCGCCCGCGGCGCGGCAGGACCATGTCGGCCACGGACGAGCGGGCTAAGGAGATCCTCCGGGGCTTCAAGCTGTATCCTCCCGACGGGGGCCGTAAGGCGGGCGGGACCCAGCTGGGAAGGGGCGGGGGAGTATTGGGGTTCGTCTCCCCACGGTGGCAAGGGCACGTGCAGGCCCCCAGGGCGGCAAGGGGGTTGTCATGGAAACGCCTCCCCGCCTGGGCTGTCCCCAGTGGCGTTCTCCCCTCCGGTGGCGGCGCGGGGAGGTGTCTCTCCTCCCAGACGTGGCTGAACTCCCGCGGGGCTGACACCGGCCCCGATGTGGCAGGGGAGGGGGAAACGGGGCTGAGAGGGAGCACTCGTGGCTCCGGGGCCTGGCTTCTCCGTCACTGCTCCGCAGGGGACTGCTGTTGTGTGTGGGAGGTGTCCCTATCGGGGCGGTAGCAGATGGCCAAAGTCCCCACCTGGGTGGCGGCCCCCACCTCAGCGTCTCACCGCTCTGGAGCTGTCCGCCGGCAGCTGCTGAGGGGCGGCCCTGGGGCAGCGGCAGCCCCCGCCGCGGCGGCGAGGACAGGTGAAGTATCTAGGCGCCCGGTGCTCTCGGTCTGAGGAGGATCTGATCCTTTCCCCTCCGGCCTGCGCTCAGGCATTTCAGCTTGGAAAGAGAATACCTGGTCCTTCAGGTCCAGAATCAACTAAATATCTCATTCCTTTCCGTGTCGTGAGATGCTGGCACACGTTGCGTTGGTCATGGTTGGTTATACGATGACTTACTGCTAATGCTGACATGCTGTAGGTGTTAATGCCTTCCTGTGCAGTTCATTTTACAACTTTTCATGGTGTGGCTTTTAAAAAGCATAATCATTTTATGTCTGTGGTTATCTTGAATATGAGTAATGCTGATGAAATGAGATAGATCAGAGCTTTGAAGGGAAGTGAGATTCTGTGTTCTCCTTTCCAACTCAGGATTTCAGTCGACTAGAGAAAGGCCTGACCTAAAGGCCCATGTGCAATCTAAGGGTGGAAGAAATATGCCACACCTAAAATATATTTTACTATAGTAGATTCTTCTATGCTTGGAAGACAAGAGTAGACTCTACAGTTCTTTTGTGTTGGTTGTTGGTTGTTTTTCCTTTTTTTACAATGAATGGACAGAAGTGAACAGAATATTCCCTTGATCTAATATTATGTCATAGTTTAACCTCAGCCAGCAGCTAAGCACCACACAGATGTTTGCTCACTCCTCCCCCCTGCCCCAGTAAGATAGGGAGAACTGAAAAAAAGTAAAACTTGGGTTGAGATAATGGTTTGATAACTATGATAAAATACAACAATAATAATAAAATAAAGTAATGAAAAGGAATAAATAAAAGATAAATAAACCCCAAGACTTAAGTGTTGAACAGTGTAGTTGCTCACTATCCTCTGACCAATGCTCAGTAACTCCTTGAGCAGCAATCCTCTCCCCTAGCCAACTCACCCCAGTTTACATACTGAGCATGACATTCTATGGTATGGAACATCCCTTTTGCTAGCTCAGGTTAGCTTTCCTGACCACACTCCCTCCCAGCTTCTTGTGATCTTGCATGCTAGAAAATCGTTGGAAGTTAAAAAGCCCTTGATTTCCTAGCAACCACTGAAAACATCAGTATGTTACCAGCATTCTTCTCATACTGAATCCAAAACGTAGCACAGTAGCAGATACTAAGAAGAAAAGAAAAATAACCTCTATCCCAGCCCAAACCAGGACATACTAGTATTTCTAAATGTGTTTTTTTCTGTCCAGTGAAATGTTCATAATCTCTATGCCAGCTGTAGCAGGATCTGATTTTCTAGGTTGGATTTAGACAGATAGCTGCTATCGAACTATAAACAGATGCTTTTCTTAACTTTTGAACCTTTGTCCTCTACCCCAGCTGTTAGCACTGCATCTGGTTCCTTTGTTTCTGTTCTAGTATTATTGACAGTGCTTTTTATTTATGTACATGTAGTATTTTAGCATGTCAAAGCATGATTTATAAACATTTTGTGCTGGCAATTAGAAGGATAAGCTTCTGACAAGACCAGGCTAAGCTGTTGGTAGAAGTGAGGAGTACCTGGAAAGTTAAGCATAGGGAACAGACTTTTGAGTGCTTTTTGCATGTGTTTGTGTAGTCTTTGCTGGATGTTAAAATTTGCATGAAGGCCTTTGTCCAACTTTGGTTGAAATAACCCATTGTGTTGTTTGTTGGCTTGAGGAAAAAATGGGTTTTGCCCTTTGAGAAGAAGGATGTTAGACAAACCTGAGGTAAACTTCTGTTATCTCAAACAGCCATAGCCTAGACAAGAAGCTTCAACAGAAATTGTAGTTCAGTGTTGGAGTACCCCAAGTTTAGTCTTCATTTGCTTGTTGTTGCAAAAATCTGATACCCATTTTACTTCTGACAGGACAGCTTCAGGCAAAACCTTCATTGTGCTTCTCCAAAAATGTTCTAGAGTACTAAGATAGTTGCCATAGGAGCCAGGTAGCATGAAGTCTGAGAAACAGGGAAGTTTGGAGAAACACTTAGTAGCTGGAACTTTTAGCAAGTTAAAATACCTGAAAACTATCTGTGTGTGCCTTTAAGGAAACCAGAAGAGGGGCTGAGCAGACATTCCTCATTTATGAGAGGAAGCCTTGAGACACTGTGCCATCCACACAGGAAACAACTCATGCTCAAATGTGACTATGGTCTTTGTATGCTAGCCATCAGCTCAAACTTCCTTTTCTGAAAACAAATGTATATTCTACTATATTATGTATATAATGTATATTCTATTATATTTTATAGATGCTTTATCTTCCACCTACTTTACTGTTGTGTGTGCTAATTTAATTTACTTAATAGAAAGGAAGAGAGAAATGTGTTCTGAAAAGCTGTACAGTATATTCTTTGAGTAGTTGAAAACTTTTTTTCCTCTGCTCCCAGTGACTTCAAAACTGCCAGCTTAAACACACCCAGCAGACTTGGCACTTCAAACTGAACTTGCTTTTAGCACAAGAAACTAGAGCAGTATTACATCCACAGTCTGTAGGTATTAGATTCCTTGTGTGGCAAGATCAACTGATAGGGCAGAGCATCCTTGAGGTAACAGGCTTCTGAAATACTTGCTTGCCGTAACACAGGGGGAGGCACTGTAGCTGGAAATCCAGTTCACATTGAGTAATCAAACAAATTGTTTACTTGTGGTTCCTGAGAGATGTTAATTACAAGGTTTCCAACTGATTGAGACATGCTGCTGTGGAAGTTAAATTACAGCCCAAATCCACCCTCTAACTTAAATGCAGAGACAGGCTTCCCTTCCTCTATGACGCTAGTGCAAAAACATGTTGTGGTTAGTGTCCTTAAATTCAAGCCAGAAACATTTGCTCCCTCTTCTGATGGATTTTAGAAAGATTAAACCTGAAAGGAGAAATATTTGATGCTTGTAGGCAAATGAGCATATTCATTATACTTCATTACACTTGTCCTAAACATTTTTATGACACCAGTTAAAAACTGAACATTGGCAGTCCAGTAAGCGTGGTGCAGTACAAGACTAAAGGCAGACAGCAAAATTGTTCTATAGTTTGTCACACAGAGGCAGTATTTGTTACAGAGCTTGTAAGTACTTTCATCAACTCCTTGTTTTGAAGGCACTTGCCTGAGCAGCAGGTATTAACAGGTAGCCTATTGTGTCTGCAGGTAGGCATAGCATCTACAGGTGGCCTACTATGAAAATGCAGACTTGTTGTTTGACTATAAGTGACATCAGTTGGTAACTGAAGATATAGTCTTCTGGAATAGTAGCCAAGTCATATTTCCACAAGTGTTTATGCACAGCTGGTCCTACAATCTCAGGTACATGAAATACAATTATACCTTTTTCTTCTAGAAGATGAGACAGTTACTCTGTCAGGCTTTTCACTTGATCCTCACTTATCCTTTCAACAGATTTCTTCAGGTTTCATTCTGTCATTTAATCTTTAGAATTAGTGTGAACTACTAAATATATGTATTTAGTGTTCTTTTTCATAAGACAGTAAGATAATGTATTTCCCTAACAGTCATAACTCTGGGGTGTTTTTTTGATGGCTTCCTCTTTGTTTATTTTGTTCTGGTGCAAACTAGCACAATTTTAAAATGTTTTTATTAGGCTGTGCTCATTAGAATGTGGACACTGTAGACATCCTGTTTAATTTGGTTTCCCAGCATTTGGACAGCATACATGCCTTGCTTTCTTACACAGCATCCATGCTGTAGATTGGAAATACCCAGTCATGGTTAGCAACAACAGGTTTACATCCAGCTCTTGAGGGATCATAATTCATCTTCTTTATGCACTTCTTCCTAGAATGTTTCAGCCAGAATAGCAAGGGAAAAAAAATACCAAAGAAGTCAGTTGGGTCTCACAGCATAGCTAAGGTGCTAAGTTGAGCCTCTCAGTAAATGAGTAAGCACATCCATTACCTATTTAAAAGTCAAACAAGATACCACCTAGTTATTTGCTTATGTATAGAGAAGTCTCACTAGAACTGGCTCTCCACAGTGTTAGCTGCCCTACAGATGTTTATCAGTTTAGGGTAATTTTTTCCATGAACTTCCATTTAAAGCTATGCAGTGTATCTTACTGTACTTCAGATTTCTGAAATAAATAAATGTGGTGAATGTAAGCATGAAGGGACAACATTAACTGTAGGTCAGAATAATTATGGAGTTGTGAAACCAGTATTTGTGGTCAGTATAAACACACACCTGTAGCTCAGGCACTCTGACATTTTTTAGGCAAAAGTTTATGTCAAAGGCTGTTCTGCTTTATGGAATCCTCAAAGTCCCCTGTGTAACATCTTCCTAGCTCCCAGAATTTCTTCCAGTCCTCTTATTAGCATTGTTTTTCTGTATAGAAAATAATTTTCACAGGAGAACAGAGTTATACTGGAACCCATTAAGAACTTCGTTCTACTCTGCAGACAGACTACTATTTCCAACTTCTGCTTCCAACTTTCCTGGTTTCTGCTGTACAGACAGAAACTGTAGTCAGTCACAACCTTGTCTATCAATTCCTTGAATTGCCACTGAAATTTTGAACTGGTTTGATGCAGCATTCAAGAGAGAAATCCAAATGGAAGTTCCATCAAATTGAATTTCCAGTCGTTAGGCCAGTGGATCTTTAGCTGCTTATTCACTTAAAATGCTTTTCTGTGGCAGTGCTTACAAAACTGGCATCTTTAACTGTCTTTAAAATCCCCTTTTGAGTTTTTCTCTGTGCACTTCCTCAGATTTCAGTTTGATCAGACATCTTGTAAGGGATCACCAAATTCATGTGTTAAGAGGAGACACTGGCCAGCTAAAAGAGGTAACCAGACTGCCCAAATAAGAGTTTGCTTCTGGCTTCTAGAAACTGGAATGTTGTTCCATCTAATGCATATAAACTCCAGTTACCACTTTCTTGTCTATGTAGTGCTTCACAGAGAATTCCCCACAATCCCAGTTAGTCTGACTGCAGAGCAAGTTCCCACCCTGGCAGCGTCAAGAGGTATTTGTTTCAGAGGCCAGCATTTCTGACAGAAGCTTTAGCCAGACTGTACTTGGTAAAGTGTCACTGTAGTCCAGATGCTTTTACCATATTAGAGTTGTTTCCAGCACTGACAGAAATTCAACAGTGTGTGGCCATCTACAGCTTTGGCATGCCAACCACAGGCTCATCATGTCTCATATGCCTAAGCCTTGAGGCACAACTGCAAATAAAGCAGGAGTAATTTTACCAGGTTTGGTTTTACCTGCCTGGCTGTTCAGTGAATACCAAGAGCTTCATGTCTTCTCCTTGTTTATTTTCATTGAAAAAAGTGTAAATATTTAATTATGGTTTAAACACTGATTTGCATTAACTTGATATCTGAATGAGCTACAGACAGCTTTCTGCATTTCAGATTTAATACATTTGCCTTGTGGTGCTGGAAGTAGTGCTTTGTGTCCTTGACAGTAGAAGGGACATCAGGAGCTCCAGCATCACAGGAAACAAATGGGTTGCCAGGTGTTACAGCGAATACATCTAACTTAATACTGATTTAAAAGTGTAAGTTGACATTGAAGTTTGTGTTTTTCTTTTTAGTCAGCAGTATTGCTTCAGCACCTTGTGGTTAGAATTGTATTTCTATGATTTATCCTTTCATCTCTTCAAAGCCTACCCATCCAGCATTTCACTGTGATGATGGTTTCAGCATTTAATTGCTTGCTCTAGTGCTGACCTAATAAGGTACCTAAAATAAGTCAGTTGTCATTAGCAAAGTTATTTCCTCTTATTTGCTTTATATGATATTAAGGCAGTATCAGTTGCTCTTTGCATCCTTGGAAGTCATTGGTGCCTTATGCATTAGCTGTTGTTAGGGTGTTTGAGTTGCCACACAGCAGAAGATGGTAATTTAATCTATCAAGTGAGAATTGATAGAGCTTCTTCTCTCATACATCTTCACAGCCAACATGCAAGGAAAAAAAAGCCAAGCTTACACAGATGCAGGCAAGCAGGGAAGGCATCTAAAAATCCTCAGATTAAACAGAGACTATTTCAAGTAGGTGTTGATATTTTATATATTTATTTTAATAAAAATATCTGATGTATCTCCTGTGTCTCTGAAAAAAAATATTAGTTTTCTGTTAGCTAAAGCAGTTTGGCATGGAGGCCAGATCAACTGGCTCTTACATGTGTTTATGTCTGAATTGAAGTTGATCTGGAAAGAAGGTTGAGTCAAAATCTTGCCTACAGTTTGTAAGAAAGCAGGCCACTGCACTTCTGCCTTTGACCTTCCACAATTCATGCAGTACAAGTTTCTTCTCTTTCCCTCTCTCAAAGATGGTGAATGAAGGCAGCTCCGAATTTCAGGTCAAACCCTCCATTACAGATAGACCACTTCTGTGTTTGCATCTTGGATAGTCAAAGGTTGGGTGAGGTACGGTAGGTTCCCAGTTAGAAATAAAAAGCAGGAAATGCGCTGATGAAGCTGCACCCTGAGTACTGTGTTCAGTTTTGGACCCCTCATTAAAAGAAGGACATTGAATTGCTGGAACATGTCCAGAGAGAGGTACCAAAGCCAGTGAGGGGTATAGAGAACAGCAGCAGAGGGAACTGGGATTGTTTACTCTGGAGGAGAGGAGGCTGAGGGGAGACCTCATTGCTCTCTACAACTACCTCAAAGGAAGGTGTCATGGGGTGGGAGTTGGTCTCTTCTCCCTAGTATCAACAACAGAACAAAAGGAAATGGCCTCAGGTTGCACCAGGGGAGGTTTAGATTTGCTGTTATGAAAAATTGCTTTACTGAACCAGGGGTCAGGTATTGGAAGAGGCTGCCTAGGGAGGAGGTGGAATGAGTGTTCCCGGAAGCGTTTGAAAACCGTGTAGACGTGGCACTTTGAGATGTGGTTTAGTGGCTGTGGTGGTGTTAGGTCAATGGTTGAACGTGATGATTTCAGAGGTCTTTTCCAACCAAACCAATTCTATGGTTTTATGATCTATTAAGTTCCACCTGGCAATATTGAATTTTGTCTTGCATATTAGGTATAGCAAAGTTTACCAAAAGTTAGCTCTGCAAGTGCAAGAGAGATGGCTTGCGTGCATCTTAAGGAGCAGATCATATATTTACACTTAATGAGCAAGAAGCTACAGCAGTGAGGTTTGAATGCTAAAAAACATTTGCAGAGGCTGCCATTTTGTCCTGAGACTGTGTCAGGAGCATCCACAGAAACAAAGGTTTGGCATCTGTGTAATATCACTTCCAGCACATTACTAAAGAACAGATGACATTTTTTGAGGGAATATGCCCATACATGCATTGGGTATTGCTTGGAGGTTTCCAAAGCCCTTTGATACCATGTCCAAGTAGAGACAGGAGGACTGTTGTGAGGCTCTGTCCAGAGACATCCAGCAATACCTGAAGTTTTCATGAACACATCTCAGCTGCATGTTGTTCAATCCCAGCTGACAGCCTGGATTTTCAGTTGTGAATATGAATTTGAGATTCCCTTGTCAGATTTCTCCTGAACAGAGTTCTCACTGTGACAGAGCTGTTAGATATAGAGGAGACTTAAGGGAAACTATTAGATTAACTCAGCCATGAGTGAGCCATTGAGTTGATTGTGTTCATGACTAGAATATCAGGCAACATTCTTCTTGAAGAATGGCAGGCTTAGGTAAAAAGAGCAAGAAAAACAATGTTTTATTTTCAGTCAGCCTTGGGGATAACTGCACAGAAACATCATTTTAATAAATTTATCCACTGCTATATTGAAAGTTTGCTCAACTAGGAACAATGCTGTCTTTTGTTAGAGAATGAGAGTGCAGGTGTTTTCAGTCCTCAGAAGGGTGTTTAGGTGGGTCAGTCTCAATGCATTTTACGCTGTGTTCATAAGCTGCATCCACACCACAGTGAGTCAGAAGCTCATTTGATCCTTGGGACAGTTGATTTTATGCAACTTTTCTGTTTATTGTGTCAAGGAAATAGAGGAGATCTTACCAGTGAGTGTATACCCAACTAAGCAGATGGCCTGCATGCATCTTTCCTCCTCACTTGCTTTAAACCTGCTTGGAAGCAAGAAACCGTCCAGTGTTTTATTGAGGATCAGAAATTCCTAATCAGGGGCATCCTGCTGGGCATGCAGGAGAGTTAACATCAAGTCACTTTGATTTGGAATGTCAAAGGAAATTCTATTTTAGGAGACAGTGAAAAACTGACTATTTGCATTGCTTTAAATAATTCTTCCTGTGCATGGGAAAATGCTTGTAGAGATCTTCACTAGGGAGGAACCTGTTTTCTGTCCATGCGTTGGCATGGACTATTGCTAGCTCTGCGCTTAAGGAGAGTTCTGCAGCACTCCCAACTCCTATTGAAGTAAGAGGTCTGCAGAGAAGGGTAGATAAAACCCCATTGTCCTCATTAGCATACTGTCGTGTGGTAGACTAGACCAACACATCTTGAAACACTGGAGACCAAGAAATGCCTTCTGACCTATAATACAGAGTGATCTTCTGGAGTTACTTTAGTCATTTAACTTCCAGTTTAAGTCCTTAGGGTAGACTCTTCAGCACATTAGAATACTTGCTTGTCAGTTGCAGTCCAACTTAAGACTTCATTGTTTCTCTGGCACAGTTAACATTCTTTCCCAAAGCTGAAATAGAGGAAGAAAAACCCTTCTGTTAGTTATTTCTCTTGAACATTACCAGCCTTTAAGTGACATGTAAAAGAAAGCTTGATCCAGGAAGTGCTATGGCTTCATTGCTTCTGAGGAAAAGAGGACATCTAAAAGATATCTGCCCTTATAGTCTCCTCTTGATGTGTGCTTCTATCACAGCAGCTGTGCAGAGCCCAGATTACCATCCCCAGCTGCTTGTTACCTCATTTTCAGATTTACTAGCTGAGCTGCTCAGATGAGCGCTGCAGCCTCCTGTTTCAGTCAGACCGAGGCACGCTAGCTTAAACAGCTTAAGCAGTAGGTTAAGGAGCAGAGACCTGTGCTGGTCAAGTAGATCAGGTTAGCAGTTCTACAGACAGCTCAGCTGTTAGGTTTGAGGCAAAAAGCAAGAAGCAGCTGGGGAGAGTTGTAAAGAGCAGTCCTCTCCAAGCACTGCTGCCGTCAGGTGTCATGCTTACAGCCTCAGTCTTGGATCAGATGAACTTGTTTGTGGTGCCGCCACATGCTGTCTTCTCCAACAGCCAGCACCAATTCACCTGAAGAGGCTTCTCACATTACTACCCTTAGTTACCCTTGCAGCAACCACTCTACAATTTTAGCTGAGCTTTACTAGGTGAGCATTTTGGTTTCATATTAAGTCTGTGATCACATAACTCCTGTTAATTGGAGATCACTTTGGTAAGGAAGTAATTTTTTCTTTCCCCTTGTTCTGTGCAAGAAGTGTAGGATTACTGTGCTGTGTGACAAGTTACCGCCCTGTCAGCTGGCAAAGTCACAGACAGGGGCTGGTACCACATAACAAGTGTTATTAGAGACTTTATTGTCCTGCAGCCAGACATAGGAAATCACTGGCTGAAAGTGCCATGCAGCCTTGGAGAACAAACACGTGTTAGTTTTTAAATACTCTTTCCAGAAAGAGGAGGAGAAGCCATTAAGTTTTCTCAAGCCAGTTTAGGCTGTTAATTTATGGCACTCTCATTAATCCACAAGGACTCATTACAGTTATGCTGTTGCCATAAAAGTGTAATATTTAAAGAGCTCCAGGAAGGAATTTTTTTAATGTGTTTCCCCCATGATTCTTTCAAAGGGAACTGCATTATATTAGTGTAACACTGACCATAAGCTCAGCTTCTGCAGGGAAACACTCAGCTGCATAGAAAGGAAAAAAAAAGTTCTCCTAGCCATCTTCCATTACATTAAGTTCCCCACAAACCTATATGTATTTTAAAGTAAATTGCATTGAATTACTGCCTGCAAAGTGAAAACAAAGATTCCTCAGGGAAAATTGTAAGCTTACCTCTTGAAGGCTCTGGTCTGCTCCTCAGAGATGAGAGCTCCCTTTTCACTATTGGAAGTCCCACCATGACCTCCTTTTCCTTGGCTATGCAAAGATGAGGTGAGGTACTACTCAGACATTCACAGAACAAGCCTCTGCTCCTCTAAGACCTTCAGCCACATTGCCTTCATTAAGGCCCTCTCTCATTTCAGAACAACCCTGCCAGTGGCCAGGTGAAAATGGTTCATGGTTGATGATGTACCTGTGTCACTGATAAAATTCCTTGTTTTCCTTCTTAACAGCATTATTTACACAAGGCCCAGCTTTGCCAGTTTTTCTGAAACAGTAAATGCAGTGAGTGGGGCACAGGGATGTTTGAAATGGTGTAAATTCAAATCACTGTATTTTAATGTGGGCACACCAATAAGGAATCACACAGAATCACCAAGGTTGGAAGAGACCTCAAAGATCATCAAGTCCAACCTGTCACCACAGACCTCATGACTAAACCATGGCACCAAGTGCCACGTCCAATCCCCTCTTGAACACCAGGGACAGTGACTCCACCACTCACTGAAGAACTTTCTCCTCACCTCGAGCCTAAACTTCCCCTGGTGCAGCTTGAGACTGTGTCCTCTTGTTCTGGTGCTGGTTGCCTGGGAGAAGAGACCAACCCCCTCCTGGCCACAACCACCCTTCAGGTAGTTGTAGAGAGTAATAAGGTCTCCCCTGAGCCTCCTCTTCTCCAGGCTAAACAACCCCAGCTCCCTCAGCCTCTCCTCATAGGGCTTGTGCAGACAGTGCCAATTATGCCTTTTGTTGATTTTTTTGGTGTGTTTAACTTCACAACAGTAGCATTCATCTTAACATGATGATGAAGTTCACCCTTTGAGGCACCAAACTAATATTTAGAAAACACAACATTTGTACTATCTGTAAGTCTAGATTTTCAATAATTATTTTCTTAATTGCTCTGTTACTATTGATCACTGAATTAAGAGAATTCACTTGTAAATCACAGCTGATTGTAGTATTTATACACGCAGTTCTTTCCCCCAGCAGAAACAGGGCATTCCATTGCTTCAGCTGAAAAATATATTCATAGGTTTTCACAGTATTACTAAGGTTGGAAGAGACCTCAAAGATCATTGAGTCCAACCTGTGACCTGTTTTGATTAAAATTACAAGAATCAAATTTCAGATACTCTTAAAATTTGACATGCAGCTGCAAGGCTTGTTAAAATAACAAAATTACAACCAGTATAAATATAACTTGAGATTTTATTGACAAGGAAATCTATAGGAGCTGCTTGGAAGCAATAGAGGTCATTACTTTTTTTGTCATTTCGGTGGAGATTCTGCTGGTGTATCCCCACAGCTTTTCAGCTGAATTCCAGTGTGTGCTGAAGCAGAAATGCTGGTTTGGGCACAGAGGTACCCTAGTGACATGCTCTGAGGTTTATGTTGGTGGTGTTCACCTTAGTATATCCATGGAGGCTGATTGAAGTACAGCATTGAGAACCAAATGTTAGTATTTTACCTATTCTAACCTAGTTTGGAACTGCATCTGTGACTCGTTTCGCAGTCATGCTTTTCCAGACAACTCCCTCACTTTTTAGAATGCCACGTTGTCTGGCACTGTGTAAAGTGCTGGGATGGCTAAATGGACAGATCACCAAGGTGCACTCCAAAATCTAAGCACTTCTCAAATTCTAGAAGGTTCCTAAAAAGCACAGTAATTCTGATCTGGAGTCCTAGTTTTGTGAGAGTTCTGCCTCAATCTGCATAAATCCCCTTTATTCCTCCTCCCTGCCTGTGCTTTTCAGCAGCCTCTGGTCCATTTACAAGATTAGTTTCCTCATGTGCCTGCCAATCATTCACTTCTGACTGTATTTTCAATTTTGTTTTGATTCTTCACTTGGTCTATGTGTTCTGAGTTTTCTTCCCTTCCTGAGAAGAGACAAGATAATGAACTTGTTTTCTGTGAATACTCTTACTCCTATCAGTTTCAAGTGGAAACCAAAACACTGTTTGAGCTGTATTGCAGCCCGTGGTGCTGCCATTAAGCTAATGTACTGCTTTCACTTTGTCAAATAACTTACTCATGTCCCATGTAGCAGCTATTGATTTTTATATCCTATGTTTTTAAAAACCACATGTCCTAAAGTGAGTCCTCAACTTCTTGTTTGTCTAGCAGCCTCCTGTCACATCAGCAGAAATTGTTCCTGGCTCTGACAAATAACAGTGCCATGTCAGCAAAGGAAAGGCAGATTTTTAAGATACAGAAGGCTTCTTTCAGTGACTTGCATAGTGCTTCAGACATAGAACTGCTTTAGCATCTCAGATCCATGACCTATTTTTATCTTGTCCCCTTGAGAACTGCACCTGCTTCTCACTGTGGTCTTGTCCTGGGAGTCTGGAGGGTCACTGGCATCATGCTTACCTACTTCCTCAGCTTGGTGTTGAGAGTGTTCAGAATTGCTTCTTTGCCAGTTCATCTGTAGAAATGGAGTTGCTGGCAGTGAAGATGATCTTTGTGTTTAGTCATGGAGGCTCTGGCTGTAGGGCTTGTACTGTTTGCAAGGCTAAAGCATGCCCATTCCTCACACAAACTGAGCCCAATCTAAAAAAAAAGCAAACCCAAACCATTTGTAGCTCCAGTGACTAGAGAACAAGAGGAGTGGCTGAGGGAATTGGGGTTATTTAGTCTGGATAGAGGAGGGTGAGGAGAGACCTTATAACCCTCTACAACAACCTGAAAGAAGATTGTAGTGAGGTAGATTTGGTCTCTTCTCCCAGGTAACTAGTGATAAGACAAAAGGAAATGGCCTCAAGATGCATTAGGGGAGGTTTAGATTAGATATCAGGAAAAATATCTGTACCGATAAAGCCATCCGGCATTGGAAAAGGCAGCCCAGGGAGGTGGTAGAGTCATCATCTCTGCTCAAAAAACATACAGGTGTGGTACTTAGGGATATGGTTTAGGGGGTGTGGTGGTGGTGGGTTGATGGTTCAAGCTGATCTTAGAGGTCTTTTCCAACCTTAATGATTCTATGATTGGAAGGACCTTATAGCTGCCTTCCAATACCTGAAAGGATTCTACAGGAAGAGTGGGGAGGGGCTTTTCATAAGGGTGTCTAGCAATAGGACAAGGGGCTGAAGGAGAGGAGGTTTAGACTGGATCTTAGGAAGAAATTCTTCAGTACACAGGTGGTCAGACCCTGGAATAGGTTGCCCAGGGAGATTGTGGATACCTCCTTCCTGGAGGTGTTCAAGGCCAGGTTGGAAGAGGTCTTGAGCAGCTGAGTCTATTGTGAGCTGTCCCTGGCCATGGTGGGGAGGTTGGAGTAGATGATCTCTAAGGTCCCTTCCAACCTAAGCCATTCTGTAATTCCAGCCAGTATTGTCCAGATTGATGCATATGCAAAGAACCATTTAAGCTAATGCCAGGGAGAGGGTGGCTTGTTCCCCTGCTGTGCTGTGTCAGCAAATGCGAGATTGGCATTTGTCATTGTGGACCTCATGAAAGTGCTTGGCATAGCTGTTCCCATGGCTGATTTGAATTTCTATGTTGTTTATTAGGTGGAGAGTGTTAGTGCCAGTGTTAGTTCAATCCCCTTGTGATTCTCTGTTTACATTTGAAGGATACTGAGTTGCTTTCCCAGAGAACCTGTGGTTGTCTCTAGATGTATCCCTGCTTGGGACAACACTGGATGGAAACAGGAAAGGATATGCTGTGTGGCAGCCGTTGTGGCGGCAGCACTTGTTTCACCTTCTCCCTGAAGGCAGCAGTTGGCATTTGCTTTGTGAAGAGTTTCTTTTCAGGATTTCATTCAATTTTGTAGTTGTTTGGCATTACTTGTGAGAGAGGACACATGAGCACACCTGGAAAAGGAAGTTCAATTGTCTGGCCTAAATTGCTGAATAGCACACGGAGCTGTAATCCTCCCCTGAGGGAACAGACACCATCTTTATGCCAACTGGCTTGGGCAATATGGAGCTTGTCAGTGCCAGGAGCTGTTGAACGGATGCAGCTACACTCTGTAAATGTACTGCACTGAGATAAAGCAGTGTCTGTACTTTTCTTCTCTGGTGTCAAAGAAGAGATGGCTATGCTGTTGCAAGAAGCTCTAATCTAGATAAAACCATATGGGATTTATATGCCTAAAATTTATCCCAGTTTTAACTGTTTCTGCTTGATTTTCCCACTGTGCATACCTTTATGCCAGGATGTGTGTCCAGTTCCACATCACAAAAGTCACTTGAAAGCTTTGGAACTGGACTCTCTTGATGATGCAGAATAAGAGCATCTAGACAAAGGTTAAATAAGAGATAGTGAGCTGCACCCTAAATTCACTCCTTTCCTTAAATCTCAGTTGGCTTCTCTGCATTGGCAAACTAATTAATTCAATTGCTGGTGAAAGGCACCGTTTAAAAATTAACACTGTGCTGATAAAGTGTTGAGAAACAAATTATCTTTTGGTAGTTAGACAGAATCAGCCTGCAAATGCAAGAGAAATTCAGTGCTTGACCTTTTATTCATACCTTCTCTGAGACTGCCAAGAATCTCTAAGTGCTCCTGCTAGTGTTGATTTTGCTGGTGTGAACACCTGCCTATTAACAATTAGAATAAAACTCACAAGCTCATTTCCTGGAAGGTAGGAGCTCTCAGACGTAATGACTTCAGGCTTTATTGATCTGATGGGGATTTGGAGTGCTAACAGACAGCCTAAAGTTTCCACAGCCAAATAAAAATCCCCGAGTCCCTGAAGTCCTTTGCACAAATAAATTCTTCCTCTCTTACAGACTTCTCTGACATGTCTCTGTGAAGACTGAGCTGCAGACTAAAACTTTCTGCAAGCAGTCTTTTTCCAGTAGTGTTTTTTGGCTTTGTTCTGTGTAGGTGGATATCTCACTTGAGAGTAACTCTGAACTCGCCCCCGACTTAGTTTCTGGTCTCAGCAGCACATGTTAAACTATGCTCTTGAAGACAGTTTATATATTTCTGCTCATCCCTGATTCCCCAGAGATCAACATCAAATCTGTCAGAAATACAAGAAGTTGAGGACAGGGCTTTCTCTCTAGGGACAACTCTGCCCCTCGTCAAAGAGGTGGGTGAACAGCTCTTGGTAAAAAAGATGCTTGCTTTTGTGTACCAAACATTCACCAGTTATGTAAAATTGCTGAGGAATAACAAGCTACCACCTGAGAGTTCTTTAATGGCTCTTGAAGACTTGTGTCGTAGCTGCTGTTGCTTTGGTATTTTAGGCTGGGTGTTAGGAAGAAACTCTTCAGAGAGAGAGTGATTGCCCATTGGAATGGGCTGCCCGGGGAGGTGGTGGAGTCACCATCACTGGAGGTGTTTAGGAGACTTCATGGGGTGCTTGGTGCCATGGTTTAGTTGATTAGATAGTGATGGATGATAGGTTGGACACAATGATCTCGAAGGTCTCGTCCAACCTATTCTATTCTATTCTATTCTATTCTATTCTATTCTATTCTATTCTATTCTATTCTATTCTATTCTATTCTATTCTATTCTATTCTATTCTATTCTATTCTATTCTATTCTATTCTATTCTATTCTATTCTATCTAGAGTTAATGATATCTGCCCTCCTGTGCATGGAGGAGTATTTTAAGGGCCAGCTGAGAACAGGATCTCTTCCCAGTAGCAATGCAGCATGCTCATAGCCTCTTCCAGTCTTTGGGCAGTGAACCAGAAGTAAGAAATCTTCCAGATGTACTCCTAGGCTCTGCTGTGGCCAGGCTTTCTGCTGAAGAGCATTTTAAAAACTGACTGTCCCTCCCAGCTGCTGGATTTGATGTTCAGGGGCATGTGTCACAGTCCTTGTTAATATGGCCTGCATGTTGACTTGTCATCTTGTATACACAAATTCTGATTCGCTACTTTTTTCTTCTGACAACTTACTGTCTGCTGACAGCATCATTTTGGCATGGGGTTCTCCCTGCCAAGATGGGTAATTTGGAATATTTAGAAATCCAGTTCCAGGGAGTGTGAGTCTCAGAAGTCAGAGCAATATTGTGGACCTTTTGTTTGATGTAGGAAGTACCCACAGTCTGCACTTTTCCCACATGTATGTACCCTCTGAAACAGAAGGTGAAGGCAAACCTGCTTATCAGAGGTCTTATGATAGGGAGAAACAGTTCCTCAAGCTAACATTGTCAGTGGCACTTTTTATAGATAAGCCATTGAGTTACCAGATCTTGTTATATCCAAACCAAATCACAGATGTTGAGTGAATTACTGCATGGAAGCAGGTGGATATCACTTTCTTTTCTCTTTCTGTTGGGATGTAATCAGTGTCTGAACCATAATGAAAATTGACTGGTCACAGTAAATGTTCTTGTAAGTCCTAGGAAGGCCTTAACAGACCTGATCCCATACAGCTGATCTCTGAGCCTCTATATTCACTGGCTTGGCTTCAGATTTCTTCATGCTGCTTGCTCCTGAAAGAAGAAATAAATAACATTGATTAGGATTGCTTTGCCAGTGAGTTAATATTATTTATTTTGTGTATATTAGTTTTTCTTGGTTACACAAATGTTTGTGGTCATAGTGCTGAAGAAAAAGTACCCCAGTGGTCTATATAGATGTGCGTATGCAGATCTGAAGAAGTGCTTTACTTTTAGTCCAGAGAGGATAACTGAAGAAGGCTTTACTTAAACCAGGTGACAGAATAATCTTAGCATCGAAGCTGTCATGTTCTGGAATTTGAATTTCAGGAACTCTGGAATCTAAGAAGTTCTACAGGATGCTTCCTAGATTGCTTTTGAAATCTGTTATTGTTCTTCACAGGTGGAAACATTGCTTCTTGTTGTGGTTTTATTGTTTTAGTTATAGCTCCAAGAAGAAGAATCCTTTTCATAGAATCATGGGGTTGTTTTGGTTGGAGAAGACCTCTAAGATCATCAAGTCAAATCATTGGCCTTACACCACCACAGCCATGAAACCATGTCCCATGTTTCTTGAAGACTTCCAGTGTTGCTGACCCCACTGCCTCCCTGGGCATCCTGTTCCAATGCCTAACCACTCTTTCAATAAAGAATTTTTTCCTGTTATCTGATCTGGCACAATTTAAGGCCATTTTCTCTCATCTTATCACCTGATACTAGAGAGAAGAGACCAACAGCTACCTCACTACAACCTCCTTTCAGGTACTTGTAGAGAGCAGTGAGGTCTCCCCTCAGCCTCCTCTTCTCCAGACCCGACAATTCCAGTTCCTCAGCCATTCCTTGTACGACTTGTTCACCAGCTTTGCTGCCTTTCTCTGGACATGCTCCAGCAAGTCGATGGCCTTCTTGTAGCGAGGGGCCCAAAACTGAACATAGTACTGAGGTGCAGCCTCACCAGTGCTGAGTACAGGGGCATGATCACTTCCCTACTCCTGCTGGTCACACTTTTGCTGATCCAGGCCTGGATGCTGTTGCCCTTCTTTCACACACAGATGTGTGGGAAAACAACTCCAAAAAAACACCTCTGGGTGGAGATAAAGAGTTTGCTGAGATGATAACTCTATACAGTTACCTTAGCAGCAGCTGTGCGGGGTTTTTGTTTATTGAACTTAATATTGGCCTATCAAAATCATATTTGGGTTTGTCAATAAATTATCCAGTGCCCAAGAGTAGTGGAACATCCTGAAACTAGCTATATTAAGCATCTAGCAATCACTAGAAGTCAATAATTCATATTTGAATATTAATTTAATATCTATTCTTTCTCAGGAACATTGGTTTCACAGTCTGCCCCTTTTTCCCCTCAAACCCCAGAGCACCTGGCCTCTGTTGGAGTCTCCTCCCACCCCAGGTGTGGCCACTTTGCCCTCCCCACCCACTCCCCTTTTTAATCCCCTCAGGAAAGGCAGAAGCCCCACGCTGAGCCCATCTGGGCTGAGGGATCCTCCTCTCATCACTGGTGAGTGCCCCCATGGTGCACACTGGGTGATGGTGGTGGTGACAACAAAGGCCGGGGGGCCTCGTGGCCCCCCGGTTGTTAGGAAGAGGATTCATGGCCACTCCAATATCATCCACAGGTGCTGGCTGGGACCTTCTTACTGGGGCTGTGCTCCTCTGTGTGGTATGGCTGGTTGAGGGTCTTGTCCCCGGTTCTGAGATGGGTGCAATAATGGTGGTGGTGGAGCAGGAGCTGTTTAGGTAGGGTGGAGGATGGTGTAGACGGAGCAGGAGCTGCTTTGGGAAGATCAAGGGTAGTGGTGGAGGAGGCAGGGGGGTTAAACTAGATGACCCTCAGAGGCCACTTCCAACTCTGGTGACTCTATGATTCTATGACCCTATGATCTAGTTCCAGCTGCCTTCCACTAGACCAATTCAGCATCTTTAAGGGCATAGTCAGTCCATGATATGTTGTCTATGCCACTGCTTTCTCCATATGCACTTCTCCTGCTCCAATATGGTATTGTTGTGATGGGAGACAGTCCTTCATGGTAAGCCTGATGCAGTGTGAGGTCTGCATGGGATACAGTCCTTCAGGTCTAGTTTACTTGTTCTGATGCAATGTTTCACAGAGTCTACAGGTGGGTACCTGCTCCACCACAGTTCTCAATGGGCTGCAGCTGAATTTCTGCTCTGGTATCTGCAGCACCACCTCCTCCCCTTCCTTCTCTGACCCTATTTGTTGCAGGACTCTTTCTCACAGTTTTCCTCACTGCCAGTCAGGGCTTCTTCCTTTCTAAATCATGGTTTTCCTAAGGTGACACCAGAAAAAGTGATGGGTTGACCTGTGGTGGGTATAATGGTGGCAGTTGGAATTGACTCTTCCTGACACAGAGCAGCATTGAGTCACTGTGAGATGAAAGCACGGCATTATTCCACACCACACTCTGCACAAACACCACCTTCCTTGGTCTTTTACAGAGAGAGGGGCCACTGGTAGAAGCACATCTTGTAAAGAAGTAAAATCAGACCAGGAGAGCAGTGAGACAGAGCAGGAGATGTCATGTTTTGCATGGAGTGGGGAAGAGTGAGGGCTCATAAAGTTGGTGTAGGAGGTTGGCTCTCAACACCATCTGTCCATCCAAAGGCCAATTCTCCCTTTGCTTTACAAGTCAGTCACCAGCTCTGGTGAATAATAGCAATCAACACACTGCCACATGAGTTATAAAGCAAGACAAGTCTGAAGTGTGATGATGACAAAAGCCATGGCATTGTATGAAGTGACATTCAGTTTCTCTTGAGAGTAACGTGCTGCCATCCTCCTCAGTGATAGTGGTGCACCAGTGCTTAGTGCAGGTTGTCAGCTGCTGTTTCCCAAGTGTCACATATGGGAGCTCTGTACAGGTGGTGGAGATTGGGCTTTTGGTGCTGCTCCTATTGATAGCAGGGCAGGTGCATGAATGTAAATATGCTGGGTATTCCCTTACCTGTTGTCAGGATCAGTCTTGAAGATTTGAATTTCAGCTGAGATGAGCTGTGTTGGGTGACACAAACAAAGCAGATGTTTTTCTGCAGTGGACAGTGTTTTGATTAGTGGCTGTCCTCTGTCTTACTTCTGTCAGGATTTATCTTCTGCCTTCTCCTGGCCCTTTGTTACCTGTGACAGGTGCAGCAGGGTGCACTCAACAAAGCACAGTCAGGGGAGCTTCTGCCATCTTTCACTATCTAAAGAGAGGAAGCACAGTTGAGTTGCTTGGAGTACAGACACAAAGGGTCCAGAAGAATTCTCGGAGTGTTGAGGATGACAGCATAGTAAAAAAGTGGAGATTTAAGCCTTTTGGATTAATAGGGGAGCTTTTGTGCAAAATATTCCTGTAATTGCAGGCTCATTTTCGGATTGCCTTATCCAGGCATCTTCAATGGTGTCTTTGTTTTCTCCTAATGGAAAAAGATAGAAAATAAGCAATTAAAGCAGACTTACTTAAATGAAAGGCTGTTCAGATACCACGAATCTGAGCATTCAGATACCCACTTCTAGCTAAGATTGCTGTTTAGTGTGTTGTTGGGGTTTTTTTTAATTAAACGCCCTCTAACTGCTGCTGTGTGTACTTGCTGTGTAGTGTGGCCAGGCTACTGACAAGAGATTAATTTTCTCTCTTTGTTTCAGCTGTGATCTTTTCTCTCTTTCCACTCCTCACCCTAAAGCAATTTCTTATGAATGTGAACACAGAAATGAGAGGTTAATTGCTTCCATTATATTCTTGGGGTCCTTGTTATACCAATGAATCTTGTAAAGAACTACTACAAAAATCTGGTGGTGGTCATGTGGAAAAGATGGTGTTTGCTCTGAATATAGAATCAATAAGGTTGGAAAAGACCTCAAAGATCATCAAGTCCAACCTGCCACCCAACACCTCATGACTACTAAACCATGGCACCAAGTGACATGTCCAATCCCCTCTTGAACACCTCCAGGGATGGTGCCTCCACCACCTCCTTGGGCAGCACATTGCAAAGGCTAACAACTCTCTCTGTGAAGAACTGTCTCCTCACCTCCAGCCTAAACTTGCCCTGGCACACTTTCTCCAGGCTAAACTAATCCCAGCTCCCTCAGCCTCTCCTCATAGGGCTTGTACTCAAAGCCTCTCCCCAGCCTCGTTGCCCTTCTCTGGACTCGTTCAGGAGTCTCGATGTCCTCCTTAAATTGAGGGGCCCAGAACCGGACACAGTACTCAAGGTGTGGCCTAAGCAGTGCTGAATACAGGGGCACAATGACTTCCCTGCTCCTGCTGGCCACACTATTCCTGATGCAGGCCAGGATGCAGGTCTCTGCAGCTAAGCCCAGTTAGTAACTGTGACTTCTCAAGAGCATCATAAGACTTCCTAACATGTATCAGTTGATGTTCTAGTAGGGAAAAGTGAATTTCTCAAGCTTTATGAAAATAAAAATACAAACCCCTTGCTCCCTAGCTTGTGGTCTAAGTGCCAGCCAGACATGGGCAAGTCCACCATTAAATTCTCCTCAGAACAAAAGAATAGTAGGGAAAATCAGCAGACATCTCTTGCACAGTGGTAAATGTATTTTCAAAAGGAAATGGCTTGGTTTTATCCTATAATACCTGCTTCTAATATTAGTGGAAGATTAACATTATCCAGTCACTTAAATGTAAAATCTTTATGGCACACCAGCATAAATTTTGAGTTAAATCTCAAAGACTCTTGCTTTCTCAGAGTGTGTTTGTGTGTGTTGCTTAATCTGCCTGGCCAGTGCAGAGGATGTTGTGATCTCCTTGTTAAAGACGTCACACTGAGAAGATTGTAGTAGAGGAATAAATAGAACAAGTGTTAGGAAGCCAAGCAGCTCATCTTGGTTGAACTAAAATGCACTCCACACAAACTGCCTTCCCTACAGGTTTGTCTCTTCTAACTTTAAGTCTTAAAGATTCAGTTATCATCTTGGAGAGTGCCTAGCTGGCTCATTTCAAGCTTTCCTAAGTGCATTTGCATCCTGTTCTAAAACATTTGGGGTTTTTATCTATTCCTGCAACTAAACTAAGTAGCCAATATTTTTTTTTTCACAAGTTTTTCCTCTGGTGGAGAGAGCAGACGTGGGCAAAGGCTTCCAAAGTGCAAGAGGCTCAAACTTCATCAATTTCAGTACAGATGGATATCTGAGATTTGAAATATTTCCTGCTAAACTCTGTATGTTAATAGACTGCATAAAATCAACAAAACAATGAGTGAAAAATGAGTCCTTGCCTGTTCTCAGCTGGATCTGGTGAGGCTGGAGCTACTGGAAACTTTTTCAAGTGAAGTTAGGAGAAGCCTGCTGCTGGAGTTCACTGCTTTTTTGGTTTTTTACAGAAGGGCTTTTGTTTTGTTTTATTCCAGGACTGGACTGAGACTTTTTTTTTCTCCTCTGATCCCAACAGATGCTGAAAGAATGCAATGAAAAAAAGAAAACAAGGCATGATGCATCTGGGTGGATGCTTCCCTGTAGTGGCTGCCTGTTTGCAGCCCAACTCTGGGAAGCTTCAGTGGATATGGAAATAGCTAATCCCAAAATACAGTTCCATTATAATACAGTGTGAGGGAATATCTCAATGTTACAGGTCCATTTATGGATCCTTGTAACAGAGCTGGTGGAGTGGCACTCCTTTTGGAAGCACAGCTCTGCCCAGCACAGAGAGCTTATTTTTAGGATTTTAACCAAACCAAGTGTTTCAAGACTTGGCATTGTCTCTGAAACTTAGACCAACAGCTCGACTGCTGGCTGCCCGTGTTGAAGGAGTCTGAATCTGCGAGTGCTAGACTGAAGGTGGTATTGGGCTGTTTGGACTTAATTCAGCAAAATATGTTTCTATTGGCTCAGCTCTTATGAGTCCTTGGGTCAGTAATTTCTGGGTGTCATTCTGTACAAAATGGATGAGCACTTTGTGCAAAATGGGCCCTGCCTGTCCCTGCCAGCAGCGCACAGCCGCAGCATTCGTCCTGAGACTTTGTCCTTTCCGATTAGCTGCTGACTGCGGCTTGCAGAATTATTGCTGCAGTTCCCAGAGCTGGCAATTTTGAGGACAATTTGAATACATGAGGAAGTGCTGTGTTTCCACTCCTTCATTGGGCTCCCTTTTGCAGCTAATGAAATCCTGTGGAAGGAAACCTTGTAAATGAAAGGACGTCAGAAACTGTGTATCAGGGGCAGCTCTCGCTTTTAAAGGTGGGGAGAGATTCTTTAACTCAGCTGACTGCTTGAAGAAATAACCTGAGATAGGAAGCATGACCCATATGAGGACTTCATTGAAACATTTTGAGCTGAAAATATAGTTGAGTGTCCAGATTTAACAAACAAACAAAAAGGCAAATATTTTCACAGGAACTCTAATGGAATCAGTATGAACCAAGAAAGGAATAAATGCAGGATTTCCCCCCCCCCATGACTCCTGTTTTATATTTATGGTGTTTCTAAGTTGCCTTAATGAACAAGAATATTACTGATAAGTTTCAGCGTTTACTCTGTTTCTACCTAGAAGCATTTTGCTTAGGTTGTCAGAGCCAATAAATTTTTTGTGTGTGTCCTGCTTTAATATGCCATTTTAGACACAAAAAAATTACTTCTAAAAAAAAATTAATTCTGCAAGCAGTCATCTTTGTTTCCTTCCTGCTCCCCCTTCCATTAGCAATGCTTGGCAGTGATTCAGAACCACCCTGCGTTCTTGTCAGGGTAAATGAGAAACCACCAGAAGCAAGGAAAACATGGAGCAAAGGGAACCACTGGCACCCGCTCTGTAGCATGATTGCAGCAATCTGTACTCCTGCACAGTCACTCCAAGTTAGAGTAAGAGTTTCCATTAGCTGGAGAGCATGGTTCCTGGCTGGTGAAAGAGAGAAGCAGCAGAGTGGTGAAGCCTGGAATGGGTTGTCCAGGGAGGTGGTTGGGGTGCTGTCCCTGGAGGTGTTTAAGACCAGGCTGGACGAGGCTCTGGCCAGCCTGATCTAGTGTGGGGTGTCCCTACCCATGGCAGGGGGGTTGAAGCTAGATGATCCTTGTGGTCCCTTCCAACCCTGACTAATACTATGATACTAGTGTCTTTTGAAGCACCAGACTGGAAGCCAAACACTTCCAGAGATGTCTTTCCTCTTCTCTTACTGGTGCAGTGTGGCTGTGGGCAAGTCTTTGTGCTTATTTCCCAGACTTTACAATAAGCAGTGACTAAAAAGCTACTTTGGGAACATATTTGAAGTTTTTGAAGTACAGTGTAGTACTAGGGATGAAGTTATTAGGCACTGATCTGTACTATAATGTCTGTTCAGTGGGACATCCTGCCTTCTAGTTAAGTTCTAAGATTTGTCTCCTGACTGGGGTAGCCCAAGGTAGATGATAATGTCAGTATGAAGCTGTGCCAACTGATAGCACAGTGAATGAATTCGTGCCAAAGCCCTGTCACCTGTCAATTTCCAACCTGCAGATCTGCTCTTAGAAGGATGTGGTATATTAATACCTCCAGTCAACTGTATATTCTTCTGAAATACATGAATCTGATAAATCTGTGAATTACTGGAAGTAGACTTTGGACCTCAGTGTTAGAGAGCTCCGTGAAAAGAGACAGGAGGCAAAAAAGGACAAAAAGAAATTCATTAATGGGGAGGGGGAGTGTGTAGTCACAACCTAAGCAGGGGCAGTTGGAAGTCATCTAGGCTTTTTGTGTTGTCAGTTGCTTATTTTACCAGGGGGACAGTTTCAGACCGAGATGTTGCTTGGAGTTCAGAGGATAGATAAACGGAGCAGCAGGGGGACCTGCTGATGCTCAGCTGTGCCGTCCTCAATAAACATCACCTTGCTCAATAGGGAAATTATGGCAGTGGCCTTCAAGGAACAAAGGCATCAACTGGGCACAAACACTGCTGTCTAAAACTGCCTTTTAAAAGCCTGTTAGGTTTGGGTTTTTTTTTTTTCCCCACTCTTCACACGAGGCTACAGGTCATTCAAGTGAAACTCTGAAAACACCAGCTAAGCAGCCATGTTTATCCCATTAAAAACATTGGTCAAAGAAGTCTTTGCTCCTCTGCTCAGGTTTGTGCCCTGTCAGTGTGGGGAAGTGTGAAGATCCTTTTAGACATGTGAAAGAAAAAAAAAAATCCACTCCTAGAGTGTGGCAAAAATGAAATCAAGCCAAGCTTTCTTTGATAAGCAAGCCAATGTAATGCATATTTAAAAACAATTGAACAATGGTATAAAATCAAGAGGCGTGTCAGGGTTCAAAATGCAGCATTCCATTAAAGCTAATTTTGTTGCCTGGCTGTCATGACATCCTGTGTTTCAACTCAGTAAAGAACAATAAGCCATCACAATTTACAGGGAGATGAATTCCTCTGAGGGCTTCTGGTTACAACCTCATCTATGAAAATGAAGTTATTCTCCAGAACCCCTTGATAGATTATTTCCATGAAACTCCCTCTAGTTCACTTATTGCTGAGAACCTTGAAATATTACCATAATAGTTCAGCTGTGCTGAAATGATTGAATGTTCCAAAGACAAAATGAAGTTGTTTCAATTGCTGATTCACTTTCAGCATTCCCTTACAGATGAAAATTGTTTGATGTGCTAAGATTAAAAGTGGGCAAACTTACTCCAAATTGTTTGGGAGTTTAAAGCATTGAAGTTAATTTTAAGCATTCTGGATTAAAAAGGTCTCTCTCCAGACAGATTTGAATTGCAGGAATGTTCTTTTAATTGCCTTTCCCTCATCATAGAGTTTCTTGGAGTAGCTACTCAAGCTGTCCTGTGGTCTGTCTCACTTTTTGATACAGGTGAGGCATCTTCTGCAAGGAGGTCCCAGCATTTTATAGTTCAAGTGTATTTTTGGTTTCCCCTGTGTGTGTGGTGTCTGTATTAGCTTTCTCCTTAGTTACATTCAGTTTTGCTCTTTCCACTGAGCTACAGGCAACCCACTTTAAAACTGCATTCTGGATTTTAAAGGTCACATTCTTTTCTCAGATGAATACATCATTCCCCTTGATTCACCTGCTGTTTCTGCAAACTCAGAGTATTACTGATGACATTAATTATGTTAATATTCAAAGGGTTCTTAGCATGAGCTCAAGCTTTTCTAACATGATAATTTTTGCAATCCATTTAAAATGCAGGGAAGATAGGGAGGAGCTGAGTATTGCCACACTGGAAAACAGGAAATAATTTTCTTTGTGCAATTCATGCTTCTGAGATGGCCTTGCAAGCAATGATGAGTTTTTCTGAGTTATTGATTGTTTTGCTACCTAGGATCTAAAACAATCTCCAGATGCAATTTCACAATGTTTCTCCTGCTGAGGCATTGGTATAAAGGAATTCTGTCAAGCCTCTTCAAAGCCAAAGAAAAGCCTGAAAAACAGAGGCAGCAGAAGGTAGCACAAAACCACTACATTGCTTCAGCCTGCTTTTATTTTGGCACTGTTACCTGGTTCTAGGAACCATTTTAACATCTGTTTCTAGAGAAAACAAAACACATTTCTAATAGCAGCAAACAGAGTACTTACACAGATCTGGTACACAAAGCAGCTGGCTCCCTCTGACAGGGGAACCAGCTCCACAGCTGGTGATTTCTACATGTAGTCTTTAATTGGAGTTGATTCCCACTTAAACAACAATGTGTTCTATGTGCCACAAGTCCATTTTGGGGGCTGCTTCAACTTTCATTGTCAGGGATCTCAAATCTTAGGTTTTCTGTTGGAGTTTAGAAGTGCTTAGTCTTTTTAGTTTGAGCTTGGTTCTTAGAGAAGTGCCTAGCGTGTGCTCTGAAAGCATTGTCTAATGTGGCCTTTACTGGGCATTTTTCCTCCTCAGCTAGAGACAGGAGCTGCTGGACAACATCATGTTGTTGCTTTTGTCTGAAAAAGTTAAAGGCTACTTGCAAATGCCTAAATTTGTTCCTGTTGCTCAATAGTGACAAAAAAATTGCTGGAATTTGTAAGAGTTAAGCTTCTACAAGACTAGATTTGTGGGCACAGAGAGGTAAATCTTGAAACCATAGTGCCTACATCTGTCCCTAGTTCAGCTGTTTGCAAACTACTGTACTGGATTCTTTACCTTTTTCCCTGCTAATGACCCTGAGTTTCATCTCACCAGGTCTGTAATACTTTCCTTCCAAACATACATCCATTCACTTCTTGCTCCTTTGGTTTGATGAAGAGAATTCAGTGAAATGGAAGCCTTAGCTTAGTTTGCAGTACTCCTGTGTATTACTGAGGAAGCAGAACACATTCTCCCACCCTGCCTGTGCTGGATAATTTTCTTCCCAGAGTCTAGGAGCTCTCCATCTGCATTGTTTTCATTACAAGTACCTGCTTTTATTAAGCCTATGACAGGTGTCACCAATTCTGATTTAAATACTGGATATGTGGAAAGATTCAGAGTGAAATACTTTCAGCCTGTAAATTGACAGGAATGAAAGCTAAACACAAACTATCTGAAAGCAAACTCTGTGTTTTACCTTGCTCTACATGATGCCACCAGGGTGCTGTGGAGTAGAGATGAGTGTTAATTGTCTATTTTGATGAGAACAGTGAACATTGATTGTATTGTTCAACCTAAACTGTTTGAAAGCAGATGTTAAACTGGATAGTCTGCACCAAATTTTTATTAGCAAATCCTGGTGTGGTTTTACTTCATTTCCAAGGTATACAAAGTTAAAACAGCTGCTGTACTTTTTGTGTTTGATCACAGAATCACCAAGGCTGGAAGAGACCTCAAAGATCATCAAGTCCAACCTGTCACCCAACACCTCATGACTACTAAACCATGGCTCCAAGTGACATGTCCAGTCCCCTCTTGAACACCTCCAGGGATGGTGACTCCACCACCTCCCTGGGCAGCACATTCCAATGGCTAACAACTCTCTCAGTGAAGAACTTTCTCCTCACCTCGAGCCTAAACTTTCCCTGGTGCAGCTTGAGACTGTGTCCTCTTGTTCTGGTGCTGGTTGCCTGGGAGAAGAGACCAACCCCTTCCTGGCTACAACCTCCTTTCATGTAGTTGTAGACAGCAATAAGGTCTGCCCTGAGCCTCCTCTTCTCCAGGCTAAACAATCCCAGCTCCCTCAGCCTCTCCTCATAGGGCTTGTGCTTTGCAGCTGCTCTGACTATTAATTGACCTATGGTGCATGTATGTTTGTAGACTTTTGTAGGGTGGCTCAACGTGAGCCCTGCTGAGACAATCTCTAGTCAGAGGTTCAAGCAGGAAGTCCTTTCATCATGAGAACATCACTCATCTTCAGAACAGTTACCCAAGGTGCAGAGAGTCTTAAATTCCTGCAGGGAGAGTATGACATGTAGCAATAAGAACTGTAGGTTAAGAACAGGACCAACCTTACTCCATAGGAAAAATTATCTAAGGGCTACTTTAAATTGATCTAATACAGCAATATTAGCTTCTGCCCTATTAGCATAATTTTCTAGTGCAATCAAGGCAGGGTTGACATGGCTTTCAATAATGTGTGTTACCATCTTGCCACAAACAGCTTCATCCAGGTCTGTCTGATGTTGGATGAAAATAGGTGGTCACATAAGATCCATATAGGCAGCCACCTGCAAGTAAAGAGGTAAGGGGGGAAAGTAGAAAGGGAAGCTCAAAGTGTATATGATAGCCTGTTGATTCATTTTTTTTCTGTGATGCCACAGCTGTTAAATATATCACTCTGGTTACATAATTGGCTGTGAAATGACTTTGTTGGTTGTGGAGGACTTCTGCTGCATTTTGTCATGTGGTTCACGTTAATCTGTGGATCTCCCTGGCCTCTGTTGCACAGCAATTTGTTCTGTGCAGGAGGCTTTAAAAGCAGGCTCTTTTACAGCGAGTACAGCAGTATCAGGAGTGCTTTGAAGGGATAATTGGCTTCCTTCCATTTGAGGATTTAATGGAGCACCTTTCCAGTTCCCAGCACCTGCTGTCTTTTGGAGGAGCACAGTAACCCATATTTTGTGCATCACTCCAGGAAAGCTGGCTTATAACAGTGGAGGTTTTAAAAATGCCTGCTCCTGTAAGAGCTGTCACAGCACACTTTCTGACTAATCTGGCAGCCAAGAGAGCGTGCTGCAGCCTTAAAGGAGGAGAAGTTGACAGTGTTACACCCAAAGGCTCCAGTAGCGTTTGAAGAGTAGCTTCTAGTTTGTGTGTTTGGTTTGGTACTTCTGTCACTGGTCAGAATGGATGGATGTTACATAGAATACATAGAATAAACCAGGTTGGAAGAGACCTTCAAGATCATCGCGTCCAACCCATCACCAATCCAACACCGCCCAAGCAACTAACCCACAGCACCAAGCACCCTGTCAAGTCTTCTCCTAAAAACCTCCAGTGATGGCGACTCCACCACCTCCCCAGGCAGCCCATTCCAATGTGCAATCACTCTTTCTGTATAGAACTTTTTTCTAACATCCAGCCTGAACCTCCCCTGGCGCAGCCTGAGACTGTGTCCTCTTGTTCTGGTACTGCTTGCCTGGGAGAAGAGACCAACATCTGTCTGTCTACAACCTCCCTTCAGGTAGTTGTAGAGAGTAATAAGGTCACCCCTGAGTCTCCTCTTCTCCAGGCTAAGCAACCCCAGCTCCCTCAGCCTCTCCTCGTAGGGCTTATGTTCCAAACCCCTCACCAACTTTGTTGCTCTTCTCTGGACTCGTTCCAGCAAGTCAACATCCTTCCTAAACTGAGGGGCCCAGAACTGGACACAGTACTCGAGGTGCGGCCTAACCAGTGCAGTGTACAGGGGCAGAATGACCTCCCTGCTCCTGCTGGCCACACTGTTCCTGATGCAGGCCAGGATGCCATTGGCCCTCTTAGCTGCCTGGGCACACTGCAGGCTCATGTTCAGTCTACCGTCGACCAGCACCCCCAGGTCCCTCTCAGCCTGACTGCTCTCCAGCCACTCTGACCCCAGCCTGTAGCTCTGCATGGGGTTGCTGTGGCCAATGTGCAGAACCCGGCACTTGGATGTGTTAAATCTCATGCCGTTGGACTCTGCCCAACTGCCCAGCCTGTCGAGGTCCCTCTGCAGAGCCTCTCTACCCTCCAGCAGATCAACTCCTGCGCCCAGCTTGGTGTCGTCAGCAAATTTACTGATGATGGACTCGATGCCCTCGTCCAGATCATCAATAAAGATGTTAAAGAGCAAGGGGCCCAGCACTGATCCCTGGGGCACACCACTGGTGACTGGCTGCCAGCTGGATGTGGCACCATTCACTACCACTCTCTGGGCTCGGCCCTCCAGCCAGTTCCTAACCCATCGCAGTGTGGTCCCATCCAAGCCATGGGCTGACAGCTTGGCCAGGAGCTTGCTATGGGGAACGGTGTCAAAGGCCTTGCTGAGGTCCAGGTAGACTACATCCACAGGCCTCCCCACATCCACCAGGCGGGTCACCTGATCATAGAAGGAGATCAGGTTGGTCAGGCAGGACCTGCCCTTCCTAAACCCATGCTGGCTAGGCCTGATCCCTTGGCCATCCTCTAAGTGTTGTGTGATTGCACTCAGGATGACCTGCTCCATAATCTTTCCTGGTACTGAGGTCAGGCTGACAGGCCTGTAATTCCCTGGCTCATCCAACCGGCCCTTCTTGTGAATGGGTACCACGTTGGCCAGCTTCCAGTCAGCTGGGATCTCTCCAGTGAGCCAGGACTGATGAAAAATAATGGAGAGTGGTTTGGCCAGCTCATCTGCCAGCTCTCTCAGCACCCTAGGATGGATCCCATCTGGTCCCATGGACTTGTGGGGGTCCAAGCTGCTGAGGAGAGCTCCTATCACTTGCTCATGGAACAAAGGGAAACCATGCAGCTCCCTGGCTCCCTCTGCCAGTTCTGCAGGCCAGCTGTCTGGTAGACGTTCTTTCCAGGTAGTAAAAACTGAGGTAAAGAAGGTGTTAAGTACCTCTGCCTTTTCCTCATCCTGTGTTACAACATTTCCTTCTATGTCAACCAAGGAGTGGAGGTTGTCCCTGCCCTTCCTCTTGCTATTAATATATTTATAGAAGGACTTTTTGTTGTCCTTCACATCAGAGGCCAGTTTAAGTTCCAAATATGCTTTTGCCTCCCTAATTTTCCTCCTACATGCCCTAGCAACCTCTTTGAACATTCCATGGGTTGCCTCACCTTTCTTCCAAAGATGATACACCCTCTTTTTTTCCCTTAGTTCAATTAAAAGTTCATTACACAGCCAGGCTGGCCGTCTGCCCCGGCGGCTCCTCTTCCGGCACATTGGCACAGCCTGCTCCTGAGCCTTCATCAGCTCTTTCTTGAAGCAGGTCCAGCCCTCCTGGACCCCTTTATTTTTAAGGGCTTTCTCCCAAGGAACCCTCTGAATTGTTTCCTTGAGCACCTTTGTTCACTTGTTTCAGATTTTGTACTGAATTTCAGCCTTAGGCTGGGAGGAAAGACTCCTTTCCTCTTACCACACTGCCAACATGTATACTTGTGGTTTATTAAACACCAAAGAAAGCACCATTTCTCTTGAGTGCAGGCAGGGTGAACTTAAGGACCTGATTCAGCAGAATGCCTGTGCATATGCTTAAGTTTAAGCACATGATTAAGAGTTCTGTGGGAGAGGGATTTGGGACTTGTAATAAAAAGTGAGATTAGAGATTGGAGAGATTAGAAGTCAAACAGCATGAGTGGAGTAGAAGCATAAGGCTGTTTGGGTGGTCTGTGTGGTAATCCTGTAGTTTGGTAGTTAATTTTGTGTATTGGTCCTCGCTCAGACTGAATTGAAACAACCGAGATGCAAATACTCCTCTGGGAGAATACATCTGATAAAAATATAATCCCCAAAGGTTGAGCTTTATTTACTGATAACATTCTTTAAAGTAACAGGCTCATCCATGTCATGAGTGCCTGGTTGTGTCTGCTTTTCACAGCAGAGGATGTCAAATCAGGAGTGAAAGCTGGGTAATCCAGATCAGAAGCTTTTCTGGGTCTGCAGCAGAGGTGTAAGTCTGAATCATTCAGGGCTCTCAGCTCTACTGTCTCAACTGTCCCTCTCATTTATCCCATAGAACAATGCTTATTAACATGTATTTGTTGAGGTCCTGTTTGCACTTGGCATGTAGTGAAGTGTTCTCAATGCTCCATTTCATGTGCAGAAAAGAATGACAGGGGAAAAAAGGCTGGCTAATATGGTGAAGGACCTTCCCGTCCGGGAGTGGCTCTGAACGTTAGGCTTGCTTTTATTAGGAAAGATAAGAGTGCAGCAGTACCTGAGGTTTTTGAGTGGTGTAGCCAGCAAGGAAAATGAAAAATGGAGCATTTTAATGGAAGAGATGACACCTAGTGTTTGCTGCAGACTTGGAGATACTCAAGAAGTGCTAAACGTTATGACTTACAAATAATAACTAGGGAGAGGGGGGCAGAAGTTCTTTAACTCCATACTACTTTAATGATTAATTTTCTTTCCACTCATTCTCTTCCTTCAGGGTTATTCTTAATTACCAGTTTAGTAATACATGAGAATCCTTTGCAATGCTAAAGCATTTGAAGATAAGTGTGTGTACTGTGATTTGTTTAAACAAGGTGATCTGTGTGACAGATGCAAAAAAGAAAGCATTTCTGTTCTGAGATGAGATATATTCAGAACAGCAAAACTTCAATTTAGAAGGGCACAAACTGTTTCCCTTCATCAGGCTAAGCAAAGTAGGTCTGTGAGGAAGCTAATTCATGCCATGTATATAAAGCAAGTCAAGTTCCAGCTACTACAAAGCTTTTATGTAAGACTTTGCTGACCCAATAGGTGGTGGAATATAAATAGATCAACAGTACACCCTTCCTTCTGCCCTGCTGCCTAATCCTTCCTCGCCTTCGGGATTGAAGAGCATTTGATCTATTGAGTCTTAAGTCAGACAATGTTGCCTACAGAAACAATGAGAATGAAATTGTAATGGTGTAAGAGTGTGTGTGTGTGATTTTTAGAATGAGAAGCTGAATTAGGAATCCATTATTGTTCCTCCTCTCTTTCCATATATATGAATTTCACAACGCTGCCACTGCCTGGCTCTCTACTTGCTCTCCATAGCTACCCCTGCCAGGTGGCTTGACATGAGCCTTTTCAGAAAGAGTAATTGTGTTAAACCTATATTAATTTACTTTCTCCTTTTCAATAATACTTAAAATGCCCTCTTCATCCTGCCTGCAGGTCTCCACTGCTGCTCAGAAGATGGAGCACTCTTTATTTTTAGTAACAATATCTCTCACGCTGGGATGGAAGAATCTTAAACCAATTAAACACATTAGAAGATAACAGTGTGTGTGGGTTTGGTTCAAGATCTCCATTTTCTTCACTCTGGGGTATGTCCTAGTACCAGCCTTTCTATCCAAGATGACAGAAATTGTGTGATAAGCTGCTAACTAGGTAAGCAGTGCAGCTGCTGCTTTGTCAGGTATTCCCTTGCCATGAAATCACTTGTGATGGGTTTGGCCTTTTTTAATTCCATTACAGCTAAGTTTTCTAAATTATCTCATTTTTTTCTCCTTAGGAAGTTTGGATTTGGGTTTTTTTTTCCCCCGGATCCCTGTTTCTTTTTAAACGTTAATCTCTTGAATGTGGTTGGTTGGTGTGTTTTTTTCCCCCCAATAGAAGAGGATTGTGTGTGTGTGCCCATGTAAGATGTGATGATTTGTCTCCCCCTTACAATAATGAATAATTAATGGGAAACACTTGTGACCTGGATGGAGCATTCTGATCACTTAATATATGTCTGGATCCACATATTTTGACTCCATGTATACCCCCTGAATAGCAAGTTGATACAATTCCTTTTTTTATTTGCAGAAGTTGGAAAAGCATGTCCTGAACCTGCACATATGCCTGTCTAGGCCAGAAAGCCTTTGGCTACACTAACACTAAGCCTTTGTTTCAGTTGATATGGAATGTACATGGGTTGGCAATGTCCAGATTGTTTAAATACATGAGATTTTTCTAAGAACTGACATGCATTATTGATGTGCTTCCTCTCATCAGCAGGGATGTCTTGAGCTTTTAATTTATTCTCTATTTTGTATTAATGTTCCACTGTAAGAGTAAAAACCAGGCAGGAGAGCCAGCCCCATGCTTGGGCAAATTAAAGTCTGATGGCACTTTAAAAAAGTCTTAGTACTTCAAAGATTAATGTATCTAGCATTGTTCAGCATGGTAACATAACTTGTGTCACCTTTCTTGGACTGGATTGGAAGAGGAATCCTTGGAAGGAGAAGTGACAGAGGTGGTAGATCACTATCACTCTGTAACTATGTATTTCAAGTAAGGGTAATAATTAACCTGTGAGGTTACATATGAGCACTCCATCTGTAATACTTTTGAAAATGGTAAGTGTAGCTCCAGAGCTCTCCAAAAATTTGTGAGGGTAAAGGGATAGGAAAATAAAGCAAGGCAGGGCATGGCAAGGGAAAAAGAAGATAGTCCATTAGTTAGAGTACTGTTACAGCACTAGGGAGCTGGATCAGTTCCTGTGTAGTGCTGGGTTTGCTGTTCTGGTTGGTGTTTCACCTCCAGTTCAGAGGAACTTGTCCAGCGTGTGGCCAGACCTGCAAGCTCATAACTCTTAGTGGTAGTGAACAAATAGCAAGTAAGTGATTACCCATTGGAATGGGCTGCCTGGGGAGGTGGTGGAGTCACCATCATTGGAGGTGTCTAGGAGGAGACTTGATAGGGTGCTTGGTTGCATGGTTTAGTTGATTAGGTGGTGTTGGATGATGAGTTGGATGCGATGAACTTGAAGGTCTCTTCCAACCTGGTTTATTCTATTCTGTTCCTAAATACTTCTGAAAAGGATAAATTTTTTTAAAGGAAATACAGGGTTTTGTTTATCAAGTGCCTAATTTACTGAATTACTGTACAGCTAATAGTTGAGAGTGTTTGCATTGCAGGCTGTTGTGAAGATAAATGAATTTATCAGGGAGATGCTCAGGCTGTCTCATTTGTTGTTTGTCCCTTGTTCATGGTGTTTGATAAATTGCACACTTGCTTTCTGTGCAAATAGCTTCACCCTGGCTAGTTTGTGTGTTTGTCTGTGGGAAGGTGTGCCAAAAAAGGTGGCTTTTTGGGGACATTTGAAATTGCAGTTGGGGTGGTTCCATCCTGTGGGTTTTGCTGGCTGAAGGCTTCGAGTTTTCTCACCAAGTGAAGTGCCCAGCCTTGCTGCAGGTTCTTCTTGCCATGCTGCTGCTCATTCTTCTCTCTCTGATTTGCCCACCTCCCTTGGTTTACTAGCTGGGGACCTACCTGCCAAAATATGGAGGTGGCATATGGGATGCATACGAGGATGATGCCTTCTGTGTTCTCCCCCTTTCACTCTTGCCTTAGTCCCAGAACAAGGGGCAGGTATTACGTGGCTTAGAACAAGACTAGAGGGACATGAGCAGGCAGCCCTGCGCTCCCTCTTGCCGTGCTCCAAGCTGCTGCTAAGTGTTGGAATCTGTAAAGCCACCCCCATGTAAATGGACCCTGTGCACATATTCCCACTTTTCTCCTCCCTGTTACCCTTTCAGTGGAGCAGGGAAAGTCTGGCTAGCCTTCAGGAAGGGAAAGGCTTCTCACATCTGCGCTGAAGCTGCCATCTTCCCTTCCCTTCCCTCCTCCACACACATAATTTTAAAACAAATGTTACACTGTAATGCAAAATTTGCTAAAGCATCTGTTTCTTCCCTGGAGCTCTGGAAAAATGTGATCAATGTGACAAGTTTGTGTGAGTCTGCCTGGAAACTGTGTATGTTAGGAGATGAGTTCAATATGCATATTTCTGACAGCTCCTATTTATACCTACATCAAGGTTCATATTGTCCCTCCTCTGTTTCTCTACCTCCCCACCCAGTTCCCAGAGCAGTTGGTCTCTCTGCTACTTGCAGATAGTTTCCAGGCTCTTGTTTAGGAATTGCTGAGGGGTGCACTGCCATAAGCCAGCAAAAGGGAAAGCCTGGAACAGCATTGGTTTGCCTGGACTTACCTCTCAAACTGTGTGCATTTTTGCTGGCAACCCCTCAGCTGTGAGCTGTGGAACAGGAGGCTGTTGCAGGGCATTGGGCTTACTGATGACTGTGTCCCTATGCCAAATGGCATCGTGCAGGTGTGCAGGCTCCTTGTTCTGATCTGTCATGTCTGAGTTGTTATGTTTTGGAGGACACTTTTCTACAGCTTGTTATCAGTTGTCCCTTTGAAAATATGAGCATTACATGCTTGCCTGTAACTTTAGTGACTGATCTGGGCTTTGTGAAAGCTGTCACAGCCTCATTCACTGAGAGTGAGAAGAGAGGACCTCTTTTTGCTTAGCACTCAGCAGCTGCAGAATTCCCAGGAGTGGCAGTTACCAGGTCAACAGCAATAGAACAACCTTTGATATCAATATTTTGTAAACTAGGAAAGCAAGCTCTATTCAGTGTTACTCTTTCTGATGCTATATAGAAAACACTTCTTTTTCTAGCATTCCTTAAATGCTGGAGGACAGAAATTGAGTGTATGGAATTACCTGTTGTTGATAGCAGTGCTCTTGCTTCTCTGCAGCAGTGACATTGCCTTTATCCTTTAAAAGCGATGGAAAATGATAAATGAGGTTAACAAGCTGTAGACCAAAGTGAAAACTAACTCTCTGACTGTGCAACTCTTGCTGCATTCATTCTGGTCAGGGGCTGGCTTGTTAGTTTATTTTCTGGGGAAAAGCATCCCTTTTCCTTGGCCTCCAGAGAATCAGAGAACACAACTGAAACTCAGCTGGAGCAGGCTGCTTCAGGGCTTAGCGAAGAGTCCTGGGCACAACGTTTAGGGACGCGAAGTGCTTGTCTTCCTTAATGGCTTCCCAACCAGAAATTGGATGAACCTGCGGGATGCAGAAACAGGGAAAATCCTCTGGCAAGGAACAGAAGATCTGTCTGTACCTGGAGTGGAGCATGAAGGTACTGTGTAGCCTTGCTGTGTGTTTTGGGGCTGAGTGGTGCTGCATGTCTAGGTCAACAGAGTTGTGAACGAACCCCTGCTCTGAAGGACGGATGTCCTGACTCTGACTTCACACCTTCGGAAGCTTCCCGCCTGCCGCACTGCCACGGTTCAGAGCAAACTACAACAGGGTGTGCTTTGGGGCAGAGGGCACAGCTGCAGATGGGTCTCAGGAGAGCCTGATGTGTTGCCCCATTTCCCTCCTGCCATCTTTCTCACTTTGGCAAATCATGTTACCTCACTGTGCCTCCAATTTTCCTCACGTACGAAACGAGAGCCCTCACCTCCATCAAAGGAACTTGGGAATTAATTAAAACATACTCTGGCATGAGATTAATGCCCATTGTACAAGGAATTGTTAAGACCCTATCTGCTGTGCACTTCAGTCATCCATCTAGAAGATGGATCACTGCAAACTGGAACAGGTGCAGAGAAGAGCTATTAGGAGAAGGCACTGAAAGGATTAGGGATGGGAGGATAGACTTTCTTAGGAGAAGAGAGAAAAGCCATTCTTTGTATGGCTTTGAAAGAAAAGAAGGCTGAGCTGGATAGATTATTCTCAATAAATAGGCCAAGAAAGGGGAGAGGTGCCCAACAAAGGGGGATAATCTGACTATGAATTAAAAGAAGGTGTGTGGAAATATGGTTCTAATACAAGGCTGCAACAGAAGCAGTGAGGGCAAATGGTCAGAATAATTGTTTGAAAACGAAGGCCATGTTTGTCTCAAAGTCATTGTAGAGTACCTGTGTGTGTGTTCTGTAACCCTTCAGGGCAAATCACAGTCTAGACATGGCAAAACAAAGGATCCAGATACATAGGAGAATGGACAAAATATATTTCCTTTAATCAGGACTTCTGTTTGCTTTTTAAACAGGACTTTGATTTGATTTAAGTACAGGTTTCCTTTAAAAATAAACTAAGTTTCAAGTCATGATACCGTATTACTGCCTGAACTTACCACTTAGATCAAATAAAAGACTCTAACTGTGGTGTTGAATTGCTGCCAAAGTCTTAACATTAGACTGCTGAAAGGAGTGAAAATCACTGCCTGAGCACCTGAAACTGGAATGAACCTTCTAAACTGGATTTTGACAGCAGTGACTCTTTCAGGTGCCCAGTCAGCTCAGCTCAGTGACAGTGCATTCAAAACTGGGAGGCAAGCTGAGAGATGCAAATCCGTAACGTTTAGTTTCTTCCCATATATGAGCAAATGCTGGAATGAGCTGCTGAGGTATAGCAGTGGGAGAATCCCAGTGTTGTTCCCAGTTACCACAGCCAGCTTTCATTCAGGAAATGCAAACAATCCTTTCATTGTCTAAGAAGGGATAATAGTTTAAAGTACCCAGTAAGTTTGGCTAAGATAGATGTCCCCAAAATTTTTGATTCAACTGCGTGAAAACATGATACAGATCACAGGATGTTAGGGGTTGGTAGGGATCTCTGGAGATTAGGTCAAACTCCCCCCTGCCAGAGCAGAGCCACAGAATCTAGCACAGGTCGCACAGGAATGCATCCAGATGTGTCTTGAAAGCCTTCAGAGAAGGAGACTCCACAATCCCTCTGGGGAGCCTGTTCTAGTGCTCTGTGACCCTCACAGTGAAGAAGTTGCTCCTCATGTTGAGGTGGAACCTCCTGTGCTATAGTTTATAACCATTGCCCCTTGCCCTATCATGGGGTGCAACTGAGCAGAGCCCATCCTCTCCCTCTTGACACCCAGCCCTCAGCTATTTATGAACATTTATTAAATCCCCTCTCAGACTTCTCTTTTCCAGACTGAAAAGCTTCAGGTCCCTCAGCCTCTCCTCATAGGGCAGTGCTCCAGTCCCTTAATCATCATCATAACCCTCTGCTGGGTTCTCTCAAGTAGATCCCTGTCCCTCTTGAACTGGGAAGCCCAAAACTTGGCAGGTGAGATCTCACCAGGGCAGAGTAGAGGGGGAGGAGAACCTCCCTTGATCTGCTGGACACACTCCTCTTAATGCACCCCAGGATGCCATTGGCCCTCTTGGCCACAATGGCACATTGCTGGCCCATGAATAACTTGTTATCCACCAGACTCCCAGGTCCTTCTCCATGGGGCTACTCTCTAGCAGATCACCTCCTAACCTGTACCATAACCAGAAGCTGTAGTTGAATTCCAGGTTTCTAATTAAATGCAGCCGGACCCCAATGTGCCACTCATCACTGTCTAATCAGAATTAATTATTTGATAATTATATGTTACCTATACAAGTGCTTAAATGTGCATCCATAGTGTATCCTCAAATTAACATGAAGCAGTAGTAAACTCAGGAGAAAGACCCACTCTAAAACAATGCAGAAATGTGGGAGGCTAACTGATGAGAATCAGGCTTCATGCTCTTCTTTTTAATAGGAAAAAAAAAGTTGTTAAAGGACTTTAAAGTACCTTGAATTAAAGTTTTCTGCCTAATGTTATAAATACCAATTATAATCTCTTAGAGCTGTAAAGGCTGTGCAGTCCTACTTTTACTAAAAGTAACCTTTTATTTAGTGGTTTTACAATACTAAAGCAAGCATTCTGAGCAATCTGTCTTGAGGGTAAAAGAAACTTAATGATTAAATTGCAGAGTAGTTGTAACAAAGTCATTTTGCCCTTAACTGCAGGGGGGTGTTTGCTGACACCAAGCTGCAGCCTGTGCTTGTGAGGCCAGTGAAGGATGGTGCCATGCAGATTTCTAGCCAAAAGAGGAAACTGAAATACAGAAGCTGAAACAAATCTGAGAGCTTTTACATTTAAAACTCTTCCCTTACACTTTTAACTTTTTTTTTTTTCCCCCTTCTCATTGTTACTATTTTAAGCAAACCATGGGGTTGGTACTTCTTCATTGGACAGGACAGCAGCTAACACTCCTGAGCCCTCCAGCTCTCTAGCTTGGTTTCATACCAAGGTCCTGCTCCTTGCAGTTGGTTTACATTAGATGGATTTGCCTGATGTTTGGTAGACCCTTCATTTGATCAAACAGGAGCCATGCTGTCTACTCATGGATGTTTTGATGCCCTATCTACTTAGGAACTCTTAAAGCACATGCCAGCTGTATTCCCTCCCCTCTTTACCTCTAAAAACTGTATGTGGAACACATTCTGATACTCAAGCAGGGCTACGTACAGTCACACCACTGGAGGATGACAGGCTTGGGAGAGTTGTAGTACATTGTCTCCCCCCTGTATTCTCCCAGTGAAGACCTTTCAGCATATGAATCAGTGCTCACAAACTGTCCTTTCTTTTAGTCCTCCACCTCTAAAAAAATCTGCATGAAATATCTCCCAGGTACAGTTTGCCACTTGCCCTTGGTCTCTCTCACTGCGAGGGCCCAGAAACCCTGGGCTGCCCAATTACTCTCTCTGTTTAACTCACCAGTTTGGTACTGGTTCTACTGCCTCAGTGTTTACGGGACAGATGTTTTGTGCACTTTTATAGGACCTCCTCAGAGCTGTGTGAGATGGCTGAAAGAGTGCTGCTGGGCTGAGAAACAGCCGTTTGTGGTTTGCTGGGGCTGGGCATCCTGAAAGGGCAAGGGAAGGAGAAGTGAGAGAGGCTGACAGGCTCGGTGTACCGAGCAGCCCCTTGGCTGCTTGTGGTCTTCAGCACGCTTCCTAAAGTAGAAATTTAAGTTGCATCTCATATTTCTACCTGAAGAATTGTGGGGGTTTGGTAATAAACTGTTGAGAGCCAGGAGTCTGAGAGATCAGCGTTGCATCCCTGGTTCTGTCACAAGTTTTGTTCCTGGCTCTGGGCAAGGTGCTTAACCTATTTGCATCTTGTATTTCACTCCCGCAAAAACGAAAACAAAGCCCTTTGTGTTTTCGTTTCCCCTGCTGCGGTTGCTGTACTACCACTAATCGTTGTTTCAAAGCGTGTTACCGTAGCACCTGAAGCAGCTGGGTCTGTTTCCTTGTGTCCAAATAATGCTTCTTTTATCTGTTTCACAGCTCGAGTTCCTAAAAAAATCCTGAAGTGCAAAGCGGTGTCCCGGGAGTTAAACTTCTCCTCGGCAGAACAAATGGAAAAATTCCGACTGGAACAGAAAGTTTATTTCAAAGGGCAGTGCCTAGAAGGTAACTCAACTGCTCCCTGTGCAGCCCGCCGGCAGCACGGGGAGTGACCCCAGCAGGGCAGGGATTAGAGAGACTCATCGGGGTTGAACGTGGTGATTTTAATTTCTCAGAGTACCGCCGAAGCACTCATCTTGTCAGGACTAATGGGCCACAGTATTAGGGATAGCATTTCATAAGTGTATTAACACTTTGTTATGTAAGCAAAAAGTCTGGGTAATCGTGCTTCAGGGCATAAATCCACCGCGGGCTGCCTGAGGCAAGGAAAGAGGCTGCATTAGAGTGGCCCATTATGGGCATTCCTGCATCTTCCTCAGAAGCATCTAGTGCTGGCCAACACCAGGCTGCAGGCCGGACTTAAGGAGCCTTTGGTTTGCTTTGCTTACAGCAGTGCCACCAAGCATTGTCTGTGTGACTCCAGAGCTGCACATTTGATCTCCCTCACTACAATATTGCTCTTAATCTGAGGTGAAGAAGGGGGAGTTGAGTTCCTTGTCTTCTGGGCAACCAGCTGTACCCTTGTCTCAGCTGGAGCTGGGGAATGTCTGCAAGAGGGGGAGTGTGGTTTTCCTGTTCCCAATTAGGTGTGATGACATCTCCACTGAATGCTGAGGAAGTGGTGTGACTTTATCATTGCTATCAGCTGTTTAGAAAGGGAGGCTCTGCTTTGAGAGGAGGGCAGGGTCCAGTGCAGTTTAAACTGTACAAAGAAGTTTAAATGTAAAATGTTGGCAGCACAGTGGGACAGTTTAGGGAGTTCCCCAGTCTGTCAGGTTAAAAACAAAAGGACCATTTGTGGCTTTTTTCTTCTTTCAAATGCCTCTGGATCTTCTTTTTACTTTGCAGAATGGTTCTTTGAGTTCGGTTTTGTGATTCCTAACTCCACAAACACTTGGCAGTCCTTGATAGAGGCAGCACCTGAATCACAGATGATGCCAGCTAACGTTTTAACGTGAGTGCCTTGGGCTTACAGAATCTGGGAGCCAGCAGAGAAACAGCCATGTGTGGCATTTCCTTGGGGGCCACGGTGGGAAGGAAGAGAGGGAGCTGCTACCAACTGAATCAACTTCACCGCTGTTAGCTGTTGAGAGATAAAAGGGGCGAAGTCAACCTCATTACCTTCTTTCCCATAGGTCCCATTTGCATTAATCTAACACTAGAAGTTTGGAGGAAGTGGAGCTGATCCTTTATTAGTTGCTTCCTTTTTTTGAAAGGTGAACTGTGAAAAGATTATTTTTTTTAATGCTTTGAAGCTGAATACTCTTTACATCCAAGGCAGGGGGGGAAAAGAGGTGTTTGGGCCACTTTCAGATCCAGCTGTTGACCACTGGCTCTTGTCCAAGGCGGTTGATTTTCATGCAGTATATCATGCATTGGAGCTACCCTAGTGTTTGTTTCACACCTGCGCCAGTTTGCCAAGCTTTGTGTCTCTGACACTGGGTTATAGACTATGCATTTAGTCACATGGAGTTTTATCTGGAAAGAAAGTACTCTTAACAGGTAGGAAACAGTCACTTTACAGTCGCCTGCAATGGGATTCACACATCTTCCTTGGAAACATCGAGTCCTGGCGGCTGTTTGCACATTGTCTTCCGAGTAGACCAGCGATCCCTAGGACTTGTGTCAGAATGTTGCATGCTGAGTGTTGCTCTGAGTGTAGACAGCAAGGCACAAGCTGTGGTGGATGATGGAAAAGGGCCCTGGGAAGTTGTACTCTCTGACAAAAAGCCACCTTCCCTGCAATGCTAGATGGGTGCTGGCAAGCATATGAGGAGCATGTTGCCAGCAGAGGCAGAGAGGGATGGAAGTCTTGCTGCCAGCAAGAGGCAGACAGGGAGCAGCCAGTCTCACTGCAAGGTCACTGTGTCCTCTGGAAGATCTCCCTCTCCAGCATTTCCCCTCTCATTCCCTGTCTGGAGGAGAGCTAATTGCATAGGGATGGGAACTACCATCACTGATGTCTATGCACAGCATGTTTCAAAGAGAGTGGACTCAGAAGAGAACATCAGGGTTCCAGTGGTGCTCTCTGGCACAGCCTGCTCAGAACCTTGTAGGTGCTACATGCATCCTCAGCTCTCAGAGCTGATGGTTTTCACACAGTACAGGAGGAGCTAGATTTGGGAATCAGAGTAAAGAAACAGACAACTGACAAGCTGGTTTTGACCATCTCAGGAAATCAAGATATTTTCAGGACTGGGAGTTCTCAAATGACCTTGAGGATTTTCCCATGTCTCATTCTTTCCCTGGAATCTGTGCACTTGTCAGGGGCAGCCCAGATCTCTCATGGAGATGTCCTAAAGTCATTCTTGAAGCTTTTCAGCAGAAGCACCAGCCTAAAGAAATCAGCTTTTTTCAGGTACCAAGGCTTGGAGAGCTCCTCACTTTCTGATATTCTCTGAGGCTTTGTGTTTGTCTCAGTGCTTCCATAGCAGGGGAGAGCAGAGATGTGATCTTTGGTGCTCACCAAGGCCCTCTGTGTGAAGGATTCCTGGGATGGCTGAATATCAGAGTGAGAACATTCCCAGGCACTTGAGTTCAAGCACTGCTCACACCAGAGCAAAATCCTTATGCTCTTGCCAGATTCAGCTTTGCCAGTGTTACAGATACCAAGAGCTGCCATGGAGATGGAATTGCTTTGGTTTTCAAGAGCCAGGTTCTTTAGACATGGTTAGACCACACTGCCCAGTGCTGTAATGGCCCCAAAGTTCTTAATTTTGTCTACCCAGGTCAGCAAGTTAAATCTTCAGAGCTTTTGTCACACCCAGGTCTACATTTCCATTGCAGTCTGTGTGAAACATGCTTGTGCTTTTGCATTTAAGCACTTCTAGGGGGAAATGACATCTTCAGTTGGCTGAAGTAGCTTGCTCAGCAGTAGGGGACAGAGATGGGGATTGAAAAAGAACTCCCATTGGTTTTCACAATTCACTGCAGGAGAGAGGGGCCTGAAGGTGCTGGGGCTGCTTGTTTATTTTTAGCCACAGAAGTGAGCAGAAGTTTGCAGTTTGTGAGCAGTCCCTGCAGCCTGTGTGATGCTGTGCCCAGAAGGGGAAGGGCAAGGGAGGGATGGGGGGGGACTGCTCCATGCAGGAATGCTATGGGGAGATCCCTCAGCCCTGATGGCCCTGGACCAGGACTCGGTGCTTGCTGCATGTGGCTCCAAGCCAGAGTGTGTGTTGCAGGGAGTGAGGTGTCAGCTGGGGTTTGTGAGAGCGTTGGGAGCCATCGTTTGCTGCTGCGCCGGCGCTCGTCTAATCCCTCTTCTCTCTCCTCTTTCCCTTCCACAGTGGTAATGTTATTATAGAAACTAAATTCTATGATGACGACCTTCTCGTAAGCACTTCCAGAGTGAGACTTTTCTACGTTTGAGATGGGGCTTTTGGGAGCTCTTTTAGTTTTCCTCCATACAGCTCTTGGTGCAGAACCCCCTGACTATCCAGTGGAAGACACTCCTGTAGGCGGTGACCCTGGGGACCAGCTCAACGTGGGTTGTGACCTCTGCCCATCACTTATTTTGCTTTCTCCTCTGACAAGACCAGACCAAACCCTCAGAGACAGGACCACGTGCTTGGTGAGGCACTGGAGAATAGAGGCTGTCTCTGAGCATGGGCAAACGATGGTCATGCAGAACCAATATTGTAAATTGTTAGTTGCATCCTTTGTACTTCTCTGGATCCTGCTCTCATCTCCCATTTCCACTGGCACCAAACTCTCACTGAGTTTCATTTGGGGGAGGATTAAGTTACCCTTTTCATTTTTTCCCATGTGGTAGGTTTTTATCCTTTCATTGGATTTCTGTGTAAATGGTTCACACTTCCTCTTTCCCTGACTCTGTACAATAGACTGTGAGATCACCTAATGTAATTAAACTGATTTCTCAATTAAAACATTCCTACTGTCCAAAGAAGGGAAGCAAAGTCAGTGTTGTGTGGTTTCTGTTATAAAAATGCCTCGCTGAGGGCCTGACCTCCTGTGGCTCCAGGCAGCAGCAGAGCAGAGCTCTTCACAGCCCTGCTCCTTCCACAGTCCCCAGAGCCTAGTTTAAAACTCTTCCACCAGCTGACCCTGCAGGAGAGGTTTCCTGACCAAGGTTTCTCCTTGGCCACCTTACAGTCTGTTAGTCCTGTGGAGCAGTTGGTCCTGTTTGCCCAGGCTTCTTGAGCAGCACTGCAGGTGGTTCTGCTTCTCTAGCTTCCTGGGGATGCCCAAAGCCCTCTGGAAAACCTGCATTCCCCTAAGCCCGCCAGCCCTGTGCTGGGCTGAGCTCCCCCAAGCGCAGCTGTGGCTGCTGGTACTGGCAATCTCCAGGCATGTGTGGCTTTAATGACACACAGGGGCAGTGCTGCTCTGACAGGCTCCTCCAGCCCTGCCCTCTGCTACCATTTCCCCTTGTCATTTGTAATTAGGCTTGGCACCTGTAAATCCTGGGAAGGGACATCTCCAGCTTCCCCTCTTAAACATCACAGACAGCTTTATGATCACTCAGCACCTTGGTCAGCTTGTCCTGTGGTTGAGCTTGAGGTCTCAAGAGAGTCCCAGGGAACTGCAGTGCACCGTTCCAGACCCTGAGTGCAGCCACCGGCTGTCTGTGGGAGGGATGCAGCCATCTGCTTTTTTTCAGGTGCACTGAAGCTGGACCATTAATCCCCACCAGAAGAGCATTAGCCATTGTAGCAGCTTTCTGATGAGACCTCGCTGATGGATTTCAGCCTGCTGGACTCGAGGGGCAGAGCCTTCTCAGCAGTGTGACCTGTCCCACAAGACAATGAGATCAACCAAACCTGCCTTCTGCACTCAGCCTGCCCGGCAGCCAGTGATGGCAGCGTCCCTCAGATGAGAGACAAAAGATGTCCAAAATGGAAAAGCATAAAAGGTGGAGGGTTTTGGGGGCAGGCACTAGAGCATGTTCTGGGACAGGTGCTCTGCTAGACCCGCAGGAGGTGTGTAACAGGGAAGGTGAAAGCGTCTCCTCTTGCTTCCAGAATCCCCTGCCCTTGCCTCCCGCCGCCTCCTGGCCGGAGCTGTCCCAGTTCCCCCAGTGGGAGCCGGCTGGCCCGGCGGCGGCTCTGCAGCAGGTCATTGCCGCCCTCAAGTGGCTCCGTGGGAAATAGCTGGCATCTCACCCTCCCCTGTCCCTGGATCAACCTCTCCCAGTAAGCCCCCAGCACCCCCCAGTGCGGCGTGCAGCCTCCCTTGAAGAACCAATGGAGCAAAGGCCGGAGCTGGGAGAGGGCAGGGGCCAGACCCAGAAGGCAGAAAAGCCACAGCAGGGCGGGAGAGACAGCGTGGTCTGACAGGACACCACCCAAAACCCAGGTGAAGGGTCTTTGGGTGCTGGGAGCAGGAGCTTGTGCTTGGCTCAGACAGCTGTGGGTCCCCACGGGGCTGACAGGGATTTGAGAGAAGGGACAGGAGAGACTCCCAATGTCCTGCCCTGAGCATGGCTTGTCCCCGGAGCTCCCTGGCATGGGACCACTGGCACGGGGGCAGCAAAGGCACCAGCAGTGACAAGCATAGGGCAGGAAAGGACAAGCGTGGGGCAGGAGGTCCTGGGTGTGTCATCACCACCACCTTTGTCCACGTTCTCTAGGGTGCTTCTGGCAGTCTTTCTATGTATGGGTGGGCAGGGGGAGCAGTGGGAGTGAGGAATAATAGACGTGTTCTGCCTTTCACATAACCAAAAAAGTTCTCACCTGGAAACCTGCAGCCATGGCAGGCTGGGAAACTTCCCCCATCCTGGTCCTCACATCAGGCACTGCATGAGGGGAAGGCTCCATGTTGGCAAGAGGAGCAGTTTTGGGAGGGTAGGACCTAGGTGAGTGAGGCAAGAAGACTGTTGCCACAGAGTCTGTCATGCAGCCCAGCCACAAAATCCCAGCTTATCTGGAGCCACAGGCACCTGACTGGCCAAGCAGTGCCTGGGGGAAGGAACCAGATGGATTCAGCAGCTGCCACAGGCAAGTCCCAGCCAGCAGAAGGCAGCTGTCAAGAAGGTGGTGCTGGTCTCTTTCCAATAGTGTCCTGTGATAGCAGGAAGGCAAACAGATACAACAGGTACACACTGCAACACAGTCAGTTCCACCTCAACATGAGGAGAAACTTTTTACTGTAAGAGTGACAGAGCACTGGAACAGGCTGCCCTGGTGGCCACGAAGGCCAATGGCATCCTGGCCTGCATCAGAAATAGTGTGGCCAGCAGGAGCAGGGAAGTCATTGTGCCCCTGTACTCAGCACTGCTTAGGCCACACCTTGAGTACTGTGTCCAGTTCTGGGCCACTCAATTTAAGAAGGACATTGAGACTCTTGAACATATCCAGAGAAGGGCAATGAGGCTGGGGAGAGGCCTCGAGCACAAGCCCTATGAGGAAAGGCTGAGGAAGCTGGAGTTGTTTAACCTGGAGAAGAGGAGGCTCAGGGGAGACCTCATTGCTCTCTCCAGCTCCCTGAAGGGAGGTTGTAGCCAGGTGGGGATTGGTCTCTTCTCTAGCAACCAGCACCAGAACAATGGGACACAGTCTCAAGCTGTGCCAGGGGAAGTCTAGGCTGGAGGTGAGGAGAAAGTTCTTCACTGAGAGAGTTGTTAGCCACTGGAATGGGCTGCCCAGGGAGGTGGTGAAGTCAGCATCCCTGAAGGTGTTCAAGAGGGGATTGGACAGGGTACTTGAAGCCATGGTTTAGTTAGTCATGAGGTGTTGGGTGATAGGTTGGACTTGATGATCTCTGAGGTCTTTTCCAACCTTATTGATTCTGCGAGAGGTTGTGGAGTTTCCTTCTCTGGAGATTTTCAAGACCCATCTGGACAACATGTTAGAATTTAGTACTGTTAGGGAAAGAAGCAGGGCAACAAGTAAAGTTTCTGCCATGGACTAAGAGGGCTAACCTTGTCCTCTTCAAAGGCCTACTTAGGAGTATCCCATGGGCTAGGGCTCTAGAGGGTAGGGGACCCCAAGAGAACTGGTGAGTATTCAAACACTACATCCTCCAAGCTCAGGACAGGTGTATTCCCTTTAAAAACAAAGAAAGAAACAAACCAAAACAAACCAGAAACCCAAGGAGGCAGGAGACCTGCATGGGTAAGTGAGGAGCTCCTAAAAACACTCATATGGAAGAAGGAAATTTACAACATGTGGGAAAAGGTTCTGGTCAATTGAGAGGATTATAGAAATGTTGCCAGAGCATCTAGAGACACAACAAGAAAGGCCAAGGCTCTCTTGGAACTTAGTCTGGCTAGGGAGGTAAAAGAAAAGAAGAGGTCCTTCAAGTATATCAGTGAGAAAAGGGGGAATAGGGGGAAAGTGGGCCCACTGCTAAATGAGGCAGGAGATATGGTACCAGAAGGTACAGAGATGGCAGAATTGCTGAATGCCTTCTTTGCTTCAGTCTTCACTCCTAAGAGCAGCACACAGGAATCTCAGTCACTGGGAATAAGAGAGCAAAACTGGAGGGAGGAAGATATCCCACTGGTCAGTGAAGACTGGGTCAGAGATCACCTGGACAAAGCAACCACACAAATCTATGGGCCCCAATGGGTGCATGCACATGTGCTGGGGGAGCTGCTGAGGGAGCTGCTGATGTTGCTGCTGAGCAGCTCTCCATCATTTTGGATAAATCACAGAGAACAGGAGAGGCGTCTGAAGACTGCAAGAAAGCCAATGTTACTCCGGTCTCCAAAAGGAGACCACGGAAGGAGACCACCAAGGAGGAAGACCACGTGGGGTTTGCCCCCTACATCAGGGGGGCTGGGAGCTGCCCCAACAGCCTGCAGGAGCCTGGTGGTGAGGGCAGGGCAGCTCTGCAGAGCCTGGACAGGCTGTCAGAGGCCACAGAGGTACATCAGGAAGCAGTGGAAGGAGCAAAGGGGAAGCAGGCAAGGGCAGCATGGCAGAGGGAGATTTGGGGTGAAGCTTGTAAAGAGCAAGTTTCATCCTCGCTGCCCATCAACCATATCTTCCCCTGAGAGCCCTCTGAGCTGGGGTTCTGCACAGCCACTGGGTACAAGCAACGAGGCAGCACAAAGGAGGGTGATGCACAACACATTTTTGTTTTAGCAGAGCTCTCTGAATGGTTTTGGGGTCCATTACACCACAGAGGCTCCCCGAAGCAGGGTCATGGCTTATGCGGTGAAAACCACCCAGCGACTGGATGCAGGCTGGCCTTGTCCCTGGGCGTGTGGAGCTCTTGCCTGCAGGCTGCGATCAGGGCGATGGGGGAACAGGGTCAGCTCCTCCTCCCCACCACACAGCAAGCACCAGGCTATCACACCCTCGCTGCCCATCACCGGCCCCCAACAGGGAGGCAGCACCTACCCCGGCTGCCACTCGGGCACCTTCCCTGGCCACCGTGGGGCTCTCGGCTGCCTGCCCACCCGGCGCAGCTGACTGGGGCTCCCGCTGGCGTGCTGCCCCAGATCTGCCCTGCCCAATAACGCTCAGGCGGGGAAGCAGAGCCTTCCTAATGCGGTTAATTAGCTGATTCACGAAGGTTACTGGGGAACAAAAGGTGCACAAACAGCCCAGGGCCACGTTATGTTCGGTGCCTGCTTTGCTACTCTTACCTTCCCGGGGGTGCAGGCAGCGCATGGCAGCTGGCAGCGCGTGGCAGCAGGCGCACACGGCAGCGGTGGGCAGCCTGTGGGGTCGGCAGTGTCTCATCCACCTCCCCAGGTTCCATCCTCCTCCAGCAGCACTGCGAGCGGGGACAGGAGGGCTGGGAAGGTTCAAGTCCCTCTATCTCTTTTTGAGGGGCACAGATCTCACTCCTAGGTTACCAGGACAATGCAGGCAGAGCCCCAGCCTGGCACTGAACCGCTTGGACAGAGGAACTTGGGGTCTGGCAGGTGACTTGGGCCTGTCTCCAAAGAGAGGAGGACAGCTGGGACACAAGTAGGGCCAAAAGGTCCCTTTTCAGCCCGAGGTTCCAAACTCCGCCTGCTCTAGAGAGCCGCCAGTTCCCAGCCCCTCAGTGCCATGGGATCTGGATGCAGGCCCCAACAGGGGCTCAGCACCCACCTCATCCAACTGTGCATCTGACATCCACGTCCACGGCAGCAGGTCCTGCTTGTACCTTGCTGCTGCAGGAGGGGAGTGGGACCACATGGCCACGGTCCCTCTTGCAGAGCATCTCTTTCTTATGGCACCCAGCTCTGTGCCAAAATCCTTCCTGCATCACCCTCCCTGAGCCAAAATCCTGCCTGCTCTCCCAGCACCCCAGGGTCAGGCAGGGCACTGGGGAGGGGTGAAGAGCTGTGGATGCAGAGCAAGGGAGAAAGGAACAGTGGGATGGTGCTGCAGAAAGCTCTCCTGGTGTCTCAAAAGTCAGTCTGGAAAGGACTGGCAAAAGTGGAACAGCGACAAGTTTTGGGATTAAACTCACACCAGCTATGGAAGAATGGGAACAAAGAAACTGCCAGGGATGCAGGAGAAAGCCACAAGAATGATGTGAAGACCCTGACAGAGGAACTTACAGAGCTGGGGGCACTTGGCTGACAGAGATGCAGAAGTGGTGGGAGAGAAGGCAGTAGCTTGATTTCTGTGGAAGGAGGTGGTAAACTAGCAGCAGAGGCCAAATAGAAATATATCCTGAGCCAGGTGGCTCAGGAACTGGGAACAGCTGCACCTCTTGATGTTTCCAGGGATCCTTGCAGGAAAGCCTCTGGCACTGAGCAGGGCACAGAGCAGGGACATTTGTGGCTGCCCCAGGCCCATGAACACGCAGTGGTCGCCTGTTCATCCCCAGCACCAACAGCTGGCCTGGGTATCCTAGCAGGATGACCTTGGCAGTATGACCCACGGACATTGGACAGCCACGGCCCGTGCCCACGGAGTTGCCACAGCTCTCGGGGGTGCCGGGCTTGCCCATCCCACAGCACTAGATGGTGCTGCAGCACAGCGATGCCGCCCGCACCGCGCCTGCACAGCGCCGGCAGAGCCAGCGGGAGGGACCTTGGCTTGGCGTCCCCGCGTCAGCCAGAGACCCTGGGACAGCTACCGAAGACCACCACGGGCTGGTCAGCCTCATGCCAGCTAGACTGATGGGCAACCTGGGATGGGACGTGCCCCAAGAGAAAAGCAGCCTTTGCACTGGGCTGGATGAGCCAGCCCAGAGTCGCCAGGGATACAAGGGGCGCACGGTACAGACTGGCACTGCTCCTGCCATGGGGTGAGGTGTCCCACCATCTCCCCCAGTCACTGACACCTCTATCTCACGCCAGCCTTCTTCCCTCTTTCAGCACCCCCCCTCCCAAGCCGGGGTATGCAAGAGAAGCCCCGAGAGCCCAGTGCCACATCTAACAGCATGGTGGGGCTCCCCATGATCAAACACAGCCCCCCAGCCTTGGATGGACACCAGCCTGGTGTGTGAGATACCACACAGTCACCCTGTGGTGCAGGGGGGCAGGCAACTGCAGATCCAGTGCCTACTCAGGGGCAGGTGCCCCACATTTGACCTTTCCCACAGCCCCACTGCTCACCCCACTGAGACATTTGGTTCTTACAGTCTGTCCCAGGGACAGGCCTCTGCCCAGGGAAGCAGCGCATCCTTGCCACGGGGCAGTGAGCAAGGCAAAGAGGGATTTGCCCCAGGACAAGGAGTCAGCCCCTGCAATGGGTCAGATTTGTCTCACCAGGGGTCTGGGCTGCTCTGTACCCAGCCCTGCCAGGGACCTGCTCTGAGCCCTCATGGTGCTTCTGGGGCATTGCTTCGCAGTGGAAACAACCCTAGGCAGGCTCAGCAGGTTACCCAGCCCCACACAGGACCACACTCCCTGCCACTCCAGACAGGCAATTTGGAGTCACATTCCTTCTCTGCCTGCGGATCCTGGGGCTGACAGTGCCCAGACTGCTAGTCAGGGAATGAGTGGGTGGCTCATACTTGCTATGGATTGTCCTCTTCAGTGTTGCCCATGGGTCACGCACCAGCTGAGCATCCATGTGTCTGACTGGGTACAAGCTGCGTCATGCCTCACACCTCCTGTCCTGAGTCATGGAAGAGGGGTGCTGGTTTCCAGCTCCCTGAAAGATCAGGCCCAGGAGCCTGCTCTGCCTGCAGCAAAGGAGTGTGGGGCAGAGAGGTGCCCACAGCATCTGGGTTTCAGGTCTTGAGGACCCACACTGGGCTGGGGACTGCCAGGTTCCTCCAACTGGCACATCAGAGTCCAGGCCCAGGGCTGCCCCAGGTTACCGAGGAGGATGGGCTGTGGACAGGGACAAGAATAAGACAGGAACTAGATGTCCCATATCTGCTCTTCAGCATGGGCTGGGCTTTCCTGCCACACCAGACAGCCCTTGGTGCAAGCATACAAACATCTCTGTGCCACTTAGAAGGTAGATCTTTGCTGTGTGGAATGAATCAAGGCTGGCCAAGGGCCTGCAGTTTCCCAAGCCTGCCCCTGAGGGGTCTGCTCCCCTGGGACACCTCACACCCCGAGCCAGGTAGCTATTGGACTGCCAGAGGAACAGCTCTTCATGTCTATTTTCAACAGCAATGCCTCAAAAGTTCTTCTGCTCTTGTGATCTTGAGGAGTTATGCCTGGAAGGCAGTTTCACTCAGACTCTTAAGTAGATGCCAATTATTTGCCCAGACGCAGAGTGCACCAGTGTCTAGTTCGGAATCCAAGTCCTGCGTTCCTCACAGGCAGGTTCTCCACTGAGCCCTCAAGGTGCTCCAAATTTCATGAAGGTTGTCAAGACTCAACAAGAGCTTTGGATGAGGCTAACTGAAAGCTACAGCTGGTGAGGGACAAGCTTTAGCTAACGAAACAAGTTCCAACCCACTACAGGCAGGTCAGGACTGGAGGTAGGTCTGCTAGTCTTCACCCAGTCCAGTTGCCTGCAGGGCGTGGGCTCAGTGCCACTGCTTACACTGGCTGTGACCTCTAGTAGCATGGCTTTACTGCTGTGTTGCATTTCAGGCCAACCACACGGAAGTTACTCTCAGTTCAGGTCGTTTTCCAGCCACACGCAGGGCACCGCTGCTCCAGCCAAGATCCAGTCACAGCAGAGTCCTCAGGAAGGGCTGCTCTTGGTTGAAGGGGCCACGTGTACACTTCAGCACAGCCTAGGTCCTTCTAGGCCTGTATGAGACACTCTGCAGCTCTCCTGACATCTACATTTGGGAGCTACCTGGGCTACATTCAGTGGTCAGCAGCCAGCTAGCGCACTCTAGAACAGCTTCAGCCATTTGCCTCCATGGTCTCCAAGGCAAGTGTGATCAGCAGTCCAACAGGATTCAGATCACCCATGACACATGGGTCACATCTGCAGGCAAGAGGCAGCACAAGCAGTGCTTCTGCTCTGCAGATTCCAGTTGAACATGTGACCTGTGAAGCTCTAGGTAAGGGACCCAGTATCACGACACTGTGTCTGATGGCACACAATGGCTGCGCACTCTTCACCTCCAGTCCTATGACATCAGCCCACCATGAAGCCTGGCTCCCATCAACAGGCAGCAGTAGAAATCATCTTCTGTGCACCAGAGGCAGGTAGGACTCCCCAGGTCCCAGCAGGCAGCCCCTGGCACAAGGCTAGCTCACAAGGGAGACCATTTCTAAGATCTTCAGAGCTGCCTTCAGCTACCATGACTCCTGCAAGCCCTCTCCTGCTGAGGAGGACCTCCTGCTCCAGGTCCCTGTCCCAAGACATCATCCAGGTAAGCAATCCTGGTAGCATTTTGGATTCACCCAGAATGCCCTGTTATGGTATCAGGCACCAGATGAAGAGCCACCTTCTACCTTGCATCCCCTCTGGGACCTTACAGGCAGGAGGCTCTTCCAAGGACGCATCCCTCCTTTACCCTATGACAGCTTCAAACATAGGAAGAGCAGCAGCACTGAGGAGCCTTTATACCCCTCGGTGGGGTGTGGCTGCCCCTGATTGGCTGAGATGGCTGACAGGTGGCAGCTCTGGATTGGCTCAGGGCAGTCTCCATCACTCTTGTGATTGGCGAGCCGCTGCTGTGAAGGGTGAGACAGCAGCAGGGACAGGTGGCAGCACGTGGTTGGCTGGGGGGAAGTGCCAGGTAGTGGATTGGGATTGGTCACGCTGGGAGTTGCTTGAGTGTGGTTGGTGGAGGCAGTACAAGCGAGGGAGAGAGATGTGGGGGTGAAGGAAAGACAGGTGGCAGTGTAGGATTGGCTGACAGGCTGTGCCAGTGCCTGGGGATTGGCTGGAGCTGGGTGGCTGGGCAGAAGATGATTGTGGTGGCCTCTGCACTGAGCTGTGCTGTCTCAGCCCTGGGTGCTGGGACCAGCCTGTCCCCTCTCTGCTCCTGGGGCAGCACCTGCTCTGAGGACACAGGAGCACATCCAGGGACCACGAGGTGAGGAGCGGGGGGCTGCCAGATGCCCTAGCCCTGAACATGAGCGGGTAGAGAGTGCAGACCCCAGGCCTCCTCTGCCTGGCTGGCCAGACATGCCCTCTCCATCACCAACCACAGGGCTCAAGTCAGCCAGGTAAAGACCAGGAACTAGGGGGCTGGAGGCTTCCCCAGGCCTGCCCTCTCCCTGTCCCCAGCTGCTCCATACCCTATCAATGGCTGGGAGGCCAGGTGCAGCCTCCAGTTTTGCCAAACACCCCAGATCAAAGGGGACTCAACTACCCAAGACCCCCAGGATCTGGCAAGCTGCAGTTTGTAGGGCAAGTCCTGTTCTGCAATGTGCAGCCAGTAAAGATACTGCTTCCCCAGAATATCCCCTCTGTGGTCCTTGTACCAGCTGTGTGCAGGGTCCCCATGTTTCAGTGACACACAGAGCCTGTTCTCACTGGTTCTTCTGCTGGAGAAACGCATCTGAATAATTTGCCTTGCAAATCTGCAAGGCAGGTATCATGCTTCAGCTTGTTGGAGCCCATCATGGTGCACCCATGGTGTGGACAGACACAGCTCCCAGCACTGCACAAGCACCATCCAACCACACAGTGGCAACTGGCACTGCTGTTCACTACTCCCCTGTTGCCACATCCCATCAAGGACATCACAGCACCTGCTGATCAAACCTAGCACTGGCCCTCTAGCCTTGCCACGAGCACCCCAGCAGCCAGGGAGGCAAGAGGCAGGCCTGCATAGCCTGTGAATTGAGGCAGTAGATCTGATAAGCTATCAGATAGCACCATGATTAGTTGGGTAATTAAGGACAAGGAGGCAGGTTTTGGGCTTATTTGCCACTGGTGTAAATAGTGTAAGTGACCAGACTGCTCCAGGGAGTTAGGAGCTGTGACCCTCACAGGCAGCACATGGAATGCACATCAGTTCCTCCTCTGTTCAAGAAAAAATCTGCCCCCAGGATCCTGATGCCGACTGCAGGGATCACAGGGCAGGAGGAAGAAACGAGGCCATCTGGCAGGGCTTCGAGTGGGGGAAAGGGGACTTGCTGGAGTGATGGTTTGGTTCCTGCAAACAGGTCTCCACACACCTGGCAGAGCAGGCTGAGCTATTCTGAGCTCCAATGCCCTAGAGGGGGGAGGAAAAATGAGGTGGAGGAAGGTTAGGAGCAAAGCAGCAGAGGTCTAGGCTATATTACAGCATTTTTGATTTGGTTAAAGTAGACAAATCCCTGCTAGCTCAGCACCTCAGGAACTGCTGGAGCATCCCTCTGGGACCAGTTCTGGCTTAACTCACTCCCTGTCAAGTGCTGGCTCCTCCAGCAGTCCTAGCCGTTGCCAGCAATGCTGTAAACAAGCCCTGTGCTGCCTCATGCCCAGAGGAAGGGAGGTTGTTTGCCTGGTCTCAGCACCTACTGTCCCACAACCAGAGAGGGTCACCCACCCACAGCAGGTGTTACACAGAAGGGGCTTGGGGGTGAATTTCTCACCCCACTGCGGCAGGCACACACCATCTGACCACAGAGGGACACCAGGGATTGCTGCACACCCCACACCCACCTCACTTCCATTTAGCCTGTGTGCCTGATGGTTTCCCAGTCTAACGTGTGCCTACCACTCCCCAAGAGCACACAGCCCACAGCTGGATCACGCTGAGGCCACGCTAGGCGGGGGGCACAGCTGCAGCTCTGCATGGAGTGACAGCCATGAGAACACATTGCCTCACCTGCCCGGAGAGCAGCCCGACAGCACAGCCCCATGCTGCACGCACCAGCTGGAACCACCTCCCCCCCTAGAGCCCTCCCCATCCACACCCCCTCCCGACCCTCTCCAGCTCTCTTCCCAGTCCAAATCCAAAGCAAAGCAAGAAAGAAAAGTCAAAAAGAAAACCAAAACTCAAAACCAAATGAAAAGGGGGGGGGGGGGGGGGAGGGGGAAGGTGGGGGGAAAAACAACCAACCACAAAACCAAGCAAAAAGCAGCAGCTGGGAGGCAGCCTTGTTAGGACAACTCAGCAAAATAAAATTCCGGTTTATTGTTGGACAACATTGGTTCACACATACATCAAACAGGCCAAAAAAAAAACCCAACAAACCCAAAAGATAAGGGGGGGGGGGGGGGGGGGGGGGAGAGTGGGGGAAGGGGGATGAATTAAAAAAAGAAAAGAAAAAAAAACCAAACAGCAACTTCATAGACAAAAAAAAAAAAAAAGGAAAAAAAAAAAGAAAAGAAAAAAAAAGAAATAAAAGAAAACCTTTTTTTTTTTTATCTTTGGCCTTGCCACCTCATACAAACCACGACCTATGGTACAGCTAAAAGTACATACACAAAAAAAAAAGTTACTGGAATGCTCAGAATAAGATTGTAAATTTTTTTTTTTTTCTTATTTTTTTTTGTTTGTTTTTTTTTTTTTTTGCATTTTTGTCCTTTTTTTTTTTGTAAACTTTTTTTTTTTACAAGTTTTTTTTTTTTCTCCTTTTTTTTTTTTTTTTCTCTCCTTTTAACCTTGTTTTATTCTTTCTCCTTTTGAGCTATTTGGGGGGGTGGGGTGGTGGGTGGGGTTATTTTTTATTCTTTTTTTTTTTTTTTGCCTTTTTTTTGTTTTTCTCTTTTTTTTTTCTCCTCTTTTTTTTGGGGGGGGGGGGGGGGGGGGAGGGGAGGAAGGGAGGGGGGGCGGGGCCTGATCACACCACAAGGTAAAAGTCAAAAGAGATAGGGTTTTAACAAGATTTAAAGAGATATACACTTCAAAGCCCCTCCCCCCCCGCCCCCTCCATCCCCACCCACCCCTCCCACCCCCCCCTCAGGCTTTTGGTCGATCCGAGATCACTTAAAAACGGTGGACCTCCTAACAATATGTACAAAAATATAAAATGTAAATAAAAAATACAAACAAATTCTCCTTTAAAGTACTTTTTAAGAAAGAAAAGCAGGGGGCCTCGAAGTCTTGGTGCTTGGGGGGAAGGGGGTCTGTGGGGCGGGAAGGGGGGGGGGGGGGGGAGGGGTGCTTTGTCTCCCCGCTAACGGGCCAATCGTTTCGTATGGTTGTTGAGCGGCAGCGCCGTGCTGGGGGTGGCAGGGTAGTGGGGGGACACTGGGAATGGGCTTCACTCTACTTGGTGAGGATGACCACTGGGGGAAAGAAGAAGGGGGGCTGTGTGTGTGTGTGGGTGTGTTTGTGTGTGCGGAGGGGGGGCTGCAACGGGAGGGGGCAAGGGGGGGGTCCCAAGGGTGAAGAGGATGCGCTGGCCTTTTTTTGTTGGTTTGTTTTCCTCCTTATTTTAAAAAAAAGAAAAAAAAAAAAGAAAAAAAAAAAGGAAAAAAAAAGGAAAAAAAAAACACAAAAAAACCCAAAACAAAACAACTTTGCTGCCTAGTCATCTTCATCGGTTTTCTGCTTCTTGGGATCGACGTCGTCGTCCTGGGGGGAAAGCAAAGCCATCAGAACAGGCCACAGGGCTACCGAGGGGGCTGGCTGGCAACAGCCACACCGAGCTGGGAAGTGAGGCAGAAGGTGGTTTTGGGCCCCTCTACCACCTGAGGGACAAGGGCAGAGCAAAACAAGCATTTCCCTCTTACGCAAAGTCCTTTCTCACAGTCAGCTCAAGAAGCCCCAAGCAACCCCCATCCTAGCCCACCAGGAGCATCCAGGGGCTCCCCGACCCAGGGCTAGTGGCTCCACAGAGCCAGGGCAGACACCCTGCTAACAAGGCCAGCAAATAGACTCAACTGGGCCACATCCCTGGAGAGGCACAGGGAGGGTGTTGTAGCCCCAGAGTCCAGCATGGCCTCTCCACCTCTGCTAATGCTCCCCCTGAGCCCTCTGGGGACACGGGAAGCCGCAAGTGGCTCCTTGTTCTTCCTACCTCGTCATCCTCAGCTGCCCGTTTGCCTGTGGCTCCCTCAGCTTCATCGTCTTCATCACCGTCTTCTTCCTCACCTGCATGAAGGAGCAGGGAGAACAAAGAACATGAAACACTCTTGGAGGGTTACAGCACTATGCACCTCTCCCTCTAGGCTTAATTCTGTCTCAGTCCCACACTGGGATGTTAAGTGCCCCTGCTCAGGACAGCAGATGCCCCAGGACACTGGGGCTTTTTTTGGAGCATCCCCCAACTGGCTTGACCCACAGGGGAAACAAGGATCAGTGGTGCTAAGCCTGGCTCCTGCTGTGTTTGTACCACAAACAACACAAAACCAGCACCTACCACAAGTACCAAAAATCACAGCAGAAGTGGGGGGGAAGGGGAAAAAAAAAAAAAGAGGGGGGAAGGAGGGGGAGGGCAAAAAAACTCTTTCTAGTGGCTGCTCCGCCTAACCACTCCAGATTATTTCTGCTTCCCTTCGCAGCTATTAGTCCATCTTTAATGAGTTAAGAGAGCCAGAACGCATTAGTTCTGAGTCAGAACACTTTCTAATTATCAGAACAGCAAACAAATGCTACCAACTTATCTTACAGCCAGGGAGAAGGATGAGCAGAGAGCTTTGGGCTTTGACCCACTTTGAGCTCAACTAGGCCAGTGGATCAGAACGACTGAGTCCATTGCCTTCAACCAGCTTGGAACAGGAGGAGGTAGTGAGGTAGTTGTCAGGGGCAAGGCTGGAGGCCCCAGAGGAGAAACCTCCCAGCTGCCGAGACGAGTCTCTTGTGTAACAGGAGACCCTACTAGAACTTAGACTGTTAAGGCCAGTAAGCTGGCTTTAAACCCCCGCCACGAGCCACACAGAGACAGCCAGGGGGATTAAGGTCAGCCCATCCTCCCTTCCCCTCTCCTCTCCCTGGCGCGTGCCCAGCAGCAGCCTGGTCCATGTGGTGGGAAGGGCCAAGATTAGCTCCCAGCAATGGATCAACACCGGCAGCCATCACATGCACTGGGCCGGCCGGTGGGTCAGGTGACAGTGCCAAGCTGATTGGGAGCATTTTTAGTTCTTTGAGCTGCTTTAAGACAAAGCAAATAATGAGATGGGATGGGCAGACAGGAAAGAAAAATACACCCTCAAGCTGCCCCTCTGCGGTCAAGCTCTGGGATGGAGTGTGGCCACAAGAGTCAGGAAAAGCTGATGCAAGCTGCACTTGATGCTTTTGAATCTCTCTCCTGCAGCACTGAGCTGCTCAGGTACAGCTCCCAGGCAGGGATCACTTGAGGGCAGCAGGCCTGGAGCGACCAAGCCTGTGCAGGATCCCAGTGAAGCATTCACGACTCCAAGCACTGCGCTCCGAACCGTGCCAGCGCCTAGTGAGCTGGGAAGAGTGTGGCTGGCACCGCAGGACCAGAGCTCCCTGGGCTTGTCACAGCAGTATCCAAGCAACACTTCCACCCCACACACGCATATGCGGCATACACAGCCCCATTCTGCCAGAGGGGAGCAGGGAGAGGCAAGTACTCCCCGTTCTACCTCCGGCCCTACTTCAGGGTGGGAGATGGGCGCAGGACAGCACATGGCAGCACCATGCTCTGTCCCCAAGGGTTAAAATCCCAAGTATGAAGAAGACCACGATTCCCAGTTGTTCTTGGTGAACCAGCTCCTGCCAAAGGGCACGGCAGGTACTGACCTAATCGTCATTGAATTTCCAGCCCTGTCCTAGTCTCCCAAAACTAACCAGCAGGTTAGTAGGTCAGCACACAAACTGAAAATTCACAGGGGATTAACCTAGTAACAGCTAATCGTGGGCCCAGGCTCATTTCAGCATAACAAAAATGGTTTTCTCCCAGCCTTAACAAGCGACAAAAATAAACAATGTTATTCATCCAAGCAGATCTCGGGAGCAAAAATAATAGCAGGGAGGGCGAGAAGTGATTCGGCAGCAAGTCACTGCTGGATTTCTGGCTGCTGCTGCCAAAACCCACTTCCAGGCTGGCTCAGGCCCGGAAGCAGGGGAGGGCAGGGAGATGCAGGACACTGCAGACACAAGGTTCAAAGCAAGGCTGTCCCCTCCCATTGGAGGAGCCAAGAAGAGCCTCAGGTTTCTCTGCCCACTTCCACACTACAACCAGTCCAAGAACAGGCTGGGAGAGGGAACCACATCATCCTTTCCACACACTGCTCCATGAAAAACTGGTAGTGACCTATCCTCTGTGCCTAGGCCAAGACACAGCCATCCAGGGCTGTCCCTCTTGCCCTGGCCAGCACTCCCATCTGCAAGCAGCCACTGCCACCACAAGAGTCAAGGGCAGTTTCACTACTTGCACAAGAGGGGCCTAACGTGCTTATTCAGCAGCACAGCATGGCCCATGGTCGTCTGGCCCAAGGAAGGAAGGAATCTGCCCTCTACCTGCTGGAAGGGATTCAAGGCTGACTTCATTCCCAGCACTGGTGGCCCAGGCATGCAAGGAAAGGCTGAGCCTGGCTGGTGAGAGCCACCTGGCCACAGCCTAAAGAGGGAGGAGATGCTCTTGGCTCTCCTTTGCTTCTTGGGAATCTGCTGTCCTGCCGCTGTCCAGGGCAGGATGCAGCTACGGAACAGGGGTGGGGGGAACAAAGAAAGTTACCATCACCCTCTTCCTCTTCGTCTTCTTCCTCACCACCTTCCTCCTCTTCTTCGTCTACTTCGTTGTCCGCCTCCTGCTCTCCATTTTCCTCGTTCTCCTTGGCAAGACAAAACATCACTTAAAAAAAGTGCACTGGGGAAGGGAGAAGGGGGAAGAAATGTTCAGCTCAAGTCCGCGTCCCCACCTTTCCTGTCTAAAGCAAAGCACCAGCCCACCAGAGCCCCAGGTGCATGTCCTGCTTCCTGCCTGCCTCCACACGACACAGGCACGAAGGTTCAAGTCTAGAGTAACCTCAGGCTGCACCTTTAAGGCCAGGGCAAAAACTGCTAAGGCTCTCTGTGGCACGCTGAAGTGCTGCAGATTGAACTCCCCCCAGCATGTTAAGAATAGGAAACCAACTGGTTTATTTGTATAGAACACAATTCCTCCCTCAATGGTAATAATAGTGTAAATCTAGGATTTAAGTTCAGGTTTTTTACCCTCTTTCTAGTGCCCAGAGAGATGCTGGCACTGGACACAACCTCAGAGGTTTCGGGTAGTGGATCAAAGCCCAGCCCTTCTTTTCAGCACACACACGAACTGCCCACAGGCTCAGAAGAGTCTATTAAACCTGAAGCCCCAGCAGGCTTGAGGGCTCTGCACAGCACAGTGCTGCCATTTGGAGGGGTCTTCTCCCAGCAAGGGTGAGGCACAAGGTTGCAGCAAAAGCAAGAAGGGAGAGAAAAAAATCAAGTGTTGATGTAAGAGCTGTCTCTTTCCCTACAGATTGTAGCCATACTCACAGCGTTGCCATTGGCCGGCGCATCTCTACCATTTTCTGTCTCTTCAACAACTTCCTTCTTCTCTTTTAGATCCTAGAAAGAGCAGAAAAGCAGAGAAGTCAGCCTGATTCCAGGTGCTGGGGGGGCATCAGAGAAGCTGCAGACCAGATGTCAAAAACACAGCCCGAGAACAAGGGAGAGCTGGCTTCTCTTCACATCAACTTGCTCTGCGATTTGGTCGCCACATTCCGGTTCCTCCTTGGGCAACAGGAGAACGTGGGGGTGAATCTCAACCCAAGCTGGCCTCGTCAGAGAACAGCTATCTAGAGAAGAGGCTGCTCTGTTTCACCTCCGAGTTCCCAAACGCACAGAGCTGGCCGCCTGCATATGCTCAGCAGCAGCAGAGCTGGCTGATTGCCCATCTTAGCACAGTCCACGCAAGCTCCTGCAATGCCACACAGAGCCGGCAGCCCCGTCCAACCTACGGACTCTGCTGCCCCAGGGCTGAGGACATCCACAGCTGCTCGGTACCCTTGCAGCAGGAACAAATCCCAGGGACTCATTAGCAGAGACTGAGGTCTCTGCTCTGCCTGAGGGCAATCATACGGCAAACATTAAAGGCCTGGTCCTTCTTGCAGCAGCCGAGGAGACTCCAGTATCCAGCTCACAGCTTTAAGTGTAACAGGATGGGGTGGAGGAAGAGTCTATTTTTACACTGCTCCAAGTGCCGTGCTCGGCTAGTTTGGTTCGAATCTACACCATGAGCAGAGTGAGAGGAGAGCAAAAGGCTTGTGTGTTTTTGCTATTGATCACTGTCAAAATGTCATGCCAAGTCACTCGGCAAACAGGCTGAGAGAATCCAACTTTATGTTCCTGTATAAAGAACACTTGGATTTAACACTGGCGTTTCTGCTTGCATCCTCCTCCCCTTCTGTTCCTCCATCAGCTGGAGCAAGAGCCTTCAACACAAGCAGCAATACCCCAGCCAAGGAAAGCAAAGAGGCCCTTCCCTGCAGCCAGGAACACAGACACACAGCCTGCTTCTGCAGTGACCACGAGGTGTTTAGAAGTTGCTGGCAGGTCCCTCCTGCGCTGCAGCAACAGCGGACAACTCTGCCCCTCCGCCCACCTCGCAGCAAGGAGGCACCTTCGCTCCCACTGAGCCACTGTCACTCCCCCGTGGGAATGCCAACAGGTAAAAGTATAGCCTTGGCCCCACTACCGTGACGGTTGCTGGTTTGAGAGAGTTTTTACTACCCTGCACGCTGCCTTGACAAGACAGTGCAGAAGTTTCAGACCACCAGGTTATTTACTCCACTCGCACCCAGCACAGGTGCTGTTAGCAGAGGTACCCACGCTGCCAGCGCACTGAGAAAAGATTTCCTTTGGAAGCAAGCTTTGGGACCTGTTGATGGAACCTCACCTAATCAAACCAGCCTCCCAGGAGTCAGGGGCAAAGCAAACACACAAACTCCCTCCCCCTTTCACTGTTCACATATAAATCCCAGGCCAACTCCTCCCCACTGCCCAATTCCACAGCAATTTTACCCTGTCAGAGGCTCCCCAAAGGCCAATCACAACCACTGAACCTCTTGCGCACCGTTGTGCTGCTGTGTTCCGTGGCCATCGCATCAGGCACGTGGGCATGATGTCGACAAAGCATTTCCCAGGTTAAACAAACCAAGCGGTCACAGTTTCCACGCCTCACTATGCCCAATGGCTCTTTCCAAAGAGTCGTTCACAAAAGCTAAACAGTTTTCCCAGTAAAGGAACAACTCATTCTTGGGGATTTTAGCCGGACAGATCTCCAGCCATGACCTTTCCCACACCACTGCAGCTGCTCTCAGTTTAACCACCATCAGGATGCCAGGTCATGAAGTCTGTGCTAGCAACAGGGTTGCAGAGAGGACCACAGCTTCTCCCTTTCCCCAACTCAGTCCAACACAAACAGATGTGCACAGCAGCCTCCACACCAGGAAACCCAGTGGCAGGACTAGCTGTTCCAGCTCCAGCACCCTGATAGAGCCTCCAATGATTGGTGTAGCAGGACTGGTTGTCCACAGAACAGCCATGATGGTTCGACACACATGCCAACCGCCCAAGAAGCTTCTGCTTGCACTCCCACCCTGATCCCAGGCAGTGAGGGCCAGCAACTGCCCATGTTGCCGCGGTGGTGAGGGCTCCCGCCAGAGGGCGGGGTCGCGGCCGGATGAAGTCCAGAGTCCACAGCCCGCCCGGAATGGTGAAGGTGCTGCCGCCACCTCCCGCCGGTAGGGGGCAACCCAGCGCCGCCACGCGCCTTCCCGCCGTTTAAACCGCGCGCCACTCCGCGCGCCCCTCTCATTGGACGCGCGCCAGCGCGCCGGCCCGGCGCCCCGCGGGATGCCGGGAAATGTAGTCCCGGTGGGGGCTGCGCGGCGGGTTCCGGCTCCCAATGGGCGGCGCGGGCAGGGCCGCACGTGGTGGGCGCCCCGCGGCACAGCGACGGCGGGCGGGGGCGGTGCTCGGCGCGGAGCCACCGCCCGGGCAGGGCGGGACAGTCCTACTCCTCCCCGCCTCCCGGGAACGCTCCGGACGGCGAGGCGGGACGAGGGCGAACGGCCTCGATGGCTCCGCGCTTTTTCCCGGCCACTGGGTGGGTGTGAGAGGGTCACCTTGCCGCCGTGAGCGCCTCCGCCCGCACCGCAGCACGGAGCCCCGGCCCCATGAGGGAGAGTCAGTTACGAGGCCCCCTTCCCCCACGCTGTAAAGGGCAGGGGAAGGTTAACGACGAACTTGGCCCCGTTCCCCCGGAGAGGGATGGGGATCGACCCGCCTCGCCGTTTCCCGGCTCCGGGAGAAACGGAGGCAGCGTGGACCAAGACGCGGCCCCGGAGCGGAGGCAGGGCAGGCGAGGGGAGCGGGGAAAGGTGTGTGTCGGGGGGTACGGCTGCGGGAGCGGGAAACAGAAGTGAAATCGAAATCTGCCAGGAGCGCCTTTTTTGTTGGTTGTTTTTCATAAGCCCTCCTCCCCGTCGGTTGTTTTTGGTGTGGTTTTTTTTTTCCTCCTCCAGCGCCGCTTCCCTGGGTAGCGGCACGACCCGATGCCGGCCGGGACGCTCGGTGCGGAGGCCCCCGGGCACAGCCGTCCCATTTCCCGCTGCTTTCCCACGCACCCTCCCGGGTCGGGCTCCCCCATAACTTTTCCGAGCACGGCCCTGGGCTCGATGGAGCTCATGGCGCCCACGGCCCGGCGGGCAGCGGAGCCCGGCCGGGTGCCCGGAGCCCCCGGGGGACGTTCCGCCGCGGCTAACAAAGGCGTGCGCCGGGACTCGTAGCTGAGACTCCCGGCTGAGCTTCTCGGCCGGTACCAGCGCTCCCCCATCACCCTCGGTACCCACTCGACAAGTTATCCTGCTACGAGGAGTCCGGGCGGGAGCCCCGCCAACCCCGCTGCACCAAAGCACACGGGGCAGCTCTACCGTGGGGACTGCCCCCACCGGGGCAACGCTGAAAATAGCAACCGTGCCCAGTTTCCCCCCGCCGCCTCCGAGGGGCGACTCCAAAATAGCAGACCCCACCAACTGGGGCAGCACCGACACAGCAACTGCCACCCTCCCACTTCCGAGGGGCGCAACTCTAAGATAGCAACAGCTCCCCCTTCCTCCGGGGGCAACATCGGCTCAGAAACTCTCCCCCCGCCATTAACGCGGTGCCACTCCGAAATAGCAACCGCAATCCCCCCTTTTTCGACAGAAACTCCTGAACAGTCACTGCTCCCCGCCCCCCCCCCTAAACCCCACCGGTTTATTTTCCGGAGTACTCCCCCCGCATCCCCCCGCCGTCAGAGACGGGGCCGAGCAGCACCCAAGTTTGACGGGGCTGTCAAGCTCCCACGGCAGATTGAATGGGGCGAGCGCTGCCCGCCGCCGCCATCCCCCAGCCGCAGACGGGTGCCGAGCCGCAACCGTGCTTCTTCCCCCCCCGGCTTCTCGCCACGCTCTCCGAGCCCCTCCGCGGCGGGACGGCGCCGCAGCCGTAGCTGACGTCCCGGGGAAGGCGGGCGGGAGCGGGCCGTGGAGCCCGGCGCACCACGGAGGACTCGCCGCACCGGCGAGCACGTTTCCCGCACGCTGTAGACAAAGAAACGGCGCAAACAGCTCCGCACGGCGAGCGCGGTGGCGGCGGCCCCATACCGAGCCTCACCGCCAACTTCCACGGGAGAACGGAGGCGGGTGGGAAGGCGGGAAAGAGTTAATAAAACAAAAAAATAAATCAAAAGGAAAAAAAATCAAAAAATTCCAGAAAATCGCTTGGAGAAAAAAAAAATCGCAGGTGGCAAAAGGCGGTGAGCGGTGCGCGATGCGCTGGGCGGCGTCTCACCTTGGCGGAGATTTCGGCGCTGGTGTCCACGGCCGTGTCGGACATGGCGGGGGCGTGCGGGGCTGTGGCGGGGCTGTGGCAGGGCGGGCGGCGGCGCGGGCAGAACAATGCCAAGATGGCTTTGCGCGAGCCAGTGGGGACTCACGCGGCGCCACCGCGCCTCTTATAGACCCGGGGGCGGCGCGCGCGCTGCCCCGCGCCGCGCTCATTGGCCGTGCGCGCCGCAGTCTCCCGTTATCATTGGCCGCGGTGCAAACAATGGGCACGGCCGCTTAAAGCGGCAGGAGCCGGGGCGCCGCCGACACTGCGGCGATGAGTTCGGGTCCGGTCTCAGCGTGGGCGAGGTGCTGGGGGGGTGGGGGGGGCAGAGGGGCAGTGGGTGGCAGAGCCCCGCCCACTTTCTTTCCCCTCCCCGTCGCGCTGTCTCCGCCCCCGCCGCCTCCGCCCCGCCCCGCCGTGTGAGGCGGCCGCGGGAGGGAAAGGGGGCTCCCCCCCCTCGTTGTTCCCTCCCCACCCCCTCCCCGCTCTGTTCCCCGCCGCAGCTAGCCCGCATGCCTGCGGAGGGGCGGGAGGCGTGCGCGCCCGCCCGCGGAGTGGAGGAAAAATAATAAGAGTTAAAAATAATAATAATAGTAATGCGGGAGAACCGGCGCTTCCCCACCCCCTACCCGGCTCCCTCCTTGCGCTCGGGGAACGATGCCCGCCCGGGGGTGGCCGTTGGCGTTACCCCGGCGGTGACCGAGGGGATGCAGGCGGGTGGTAGAGGGGAGCCCCGTCCCCTCGGGTCGCCGCCGGGGTAACCCGCCCTCTCTCCCTTCCTCCCCCGCGTAACCTGCGCTATGTTTTGAGCGCCGGGGAAACTTCTGCTACAACAACAACCACCGCCCCCGGTGGGGAGCGGGGATAGGGCGGCCGCCCGAGCCCGCCAGGGGTGCCGGTCGCGGTCTCCGCCGCCGTACAGAAATGCGGGATTCCCGCCTATTTGGTTATTGTTGAATTTTAAAAGCCATACCGGGGCTGCCTCACTGTCTCTCTCCCCCCCCCCCCCCCCCAACTACCTTTCGCGAGCTCAAGGCTTGGCACGCACCGAGGGCTTCCCCGCACACCCCCCCTTCGCACCCTGCCGTTACGCAGACAACCCCCGCCCGCGGGCATCGGGGCACCTCTGCCTGCCAACCCCCCCCCGCGCGGTCCTGCTGCCAGGTAATGGGGCACGGGCGCAGCGACTGAGGGGCACCTGCCACACTCAAGATGGCGCCGAGAGCCCTTCGCGGGGCAACCACACGGGTTTGCGACCCCCACGGAGCCGCTCCGCGCCCTGTAAATGCCCTACGGGCGAGCCAGCTCCAAGCGTAATCGCATTCTGGTGGGAAAGGCACGAAGGAAAAGGCGAGGGGGATGAGGAAATGTACCCCCAGACGGAGCAGCACCTCTGCCACACTCAACATGGCCGCCGGGCCGAGGCAGTAGCTGGCCGAGCCTGTCCTCGGAGGGCGGGATATAGGGATCGAAGGATGTTGATTGGTCCCCAGTGAGGAGCGAACGCTGTGCTGACGCTTTGCGGCTTCTTATTGACTGATTCGCCTGTCTGTCCAAAGCGGAGTAGTTTTGAAAACCCGGAGCGGGAGCGGGCGGAGTGCTGGACCGGAGCTGGGACCACCTGGCAGGGGCTACAGAGCACTCTGCAGGTGCGTGACCCCCCCGGAAGGCTGCCGCGGGTGGAGGGTCAGCTTCTCCCGGCTTCTAGGAGCTAGCCTGTCTGTGAGTTCACTCTCCGTTCCCAGGTTCAGGAGAGCTGCGGAGAAGCCATGGCAGCCCCTGCACCACCTGGCACCAGGCATCACAACACAAGGTGTCATGGCGCCAGCTTCCCGCACCCTACCTGCGTTTGGTAGCTGGACGCTAAGGCCACAGGGTACCTTTTCCAGGACCAAATACACCACCCCCAAAGCATAATAACACCACAAACAGGCTTGCTGGTGTCTGGTTGTACCATTGAGCATTTTGCTTCAGCATCTTGTCTCTCATGGGAGCAACCCTGAAGTGATGATGATGGAAGAGGGGGGTGGGGTTATAGGGCTGAAACAGGAGTGGGAAAGACCTTGGCAGCTGAGACCTCATGTCAGCCACTGACACTCCAACTGACCTTGCAATAGGTCTGGGCATCCCCCAGCACCTGGGGCTGCCTCACCAGCTGTGACCTGAGCCAAGTGCTGCTGGGGTGAAACTCTCACTTTGCATCACATCTGGTCTCAGCACAACGGTGCCCCAGTCACAGCTTTTGGGCACCACCAGCAAGCCAGTGTTTAGTCAGGAGAGGCCTTTTGGGGACAATTAATTTCTCACATTGGTTATCCCACTCTGACCTGGCGGTGGAGCCAGGTGGGAGCTGAGCAAAAGCCTCTCCACATGCTTGGCGTAAGGAGAGGGCTGTGGAAACTGGGATTTCAGGTTGCTGCTGGCTAACGCCTCATGCTCGGTGTGTTCAAGACAAGGGCAGCTCCTGTCTACTGGAGGAGGCACTCAACAGCGACTGTGGGTTTGAGGCAGGTCACTAATAGGGCTGGAGGCTGGAGCGCCCTCTGCCACAGTCAAGCAAGGGGCTGGCAGACGATGAGGCTAAATGCATCCAGAAGACGAAAGAAAAGAAGAAAAAAAACACCCTATCGCAGCCCTAAAATAAAACACTTCTGCTATAACTTGGCTTTAACGTGTGCCTTCTCCTCCAATCATGTATGTTCCTTCGGGCTTGGGGTTCCCACGTTTCATGTACATGTGGACATGAACATGGACATGTGGGATATCTGGGCAAGAAAAGCAGGAATCCCCAAGGGATGATCACACTAGGATCCCACAGAAGACAGAAAGAGAGAGAAGGGAAAAAAGAAAACAAAAAAAAACCAACGAAGCCTGCAGTGGAAGCAAAACCGCCTTAAACCATTCTGTGTCAGGAATCCACATATAGCCCCTTGCTGCCATCTCTCCGTGCAGCAGGACAGCCCAGCTGGTGAGTGCCCTTCTGCACAAAACAGAGAAGAAACAGGCTCAGCTCAGCGTTTTATGCTTCAGCAGTCTGAAAAGAAACAACAACAAAAAACTGTTGCCTGTAAAAGGCAGCTTCTGCTTTACCTCTTCTCCACCCGTCCCGCCGGCCAGAGCTTGGGAGCGGCTCCACAGGGAGCAGCAAGAGGAGGAGTAGGAGGGTGGAAGGGGACTTTGCAAAAGTGCACAGGCACCAGGGACAGAAGTTTCCAGGGCTGAGATCTGCCCGGGTCCTCACTCGGTCTGAGGAAGGCAATCTCTTTGGCGAATGAGTTGAGGTGCTGGAGGAAGGCGGTAGGAGTTCTCCCTCCTCGTCAGCCGTTTCCCTAGCTCAGCAAGTAGCAGCCTCTCTAATCCCCAGCGAAGATCCTGCTGCTCGGGCGATTATTTCATCGCGGCAAGCTGCTCCTCGGAGGAAATTCTCATTACCCTCTTCGGAGAGGCAGGGGAGGGGCGACTGTCACTCAGCTGCTCTGGAAAAAACAGAGGGATGAGCCTGCAGCATCCCCGGGCTCTGGCACATGAGATGTGGTAGTGTTTCTAGGTCAGGCTGGTGATGCGGGATCTGCAGCCGGCAGAGATGACATCCTGACTGTGTCACCTTCTGTTCCTCGATGGCCCACGCGGGGGCCGTGGCTTCTTGGACTTTTGCTCTGCGGGGCCTGGAGGAGCACTACTGGGGAGGGGCTGGAGGGTGATGAGGAGGTGGGAAGGCGATTCCTGTGCACTCATAGGAGGGAATGAAGGTGTGTAGAATGCTGGGGCTGGCTCATGGGTCGAAAAAGCGTTTTCATGAGACTATTGGGCCAAGGCTGAGACCTTGCCACGGGAGGCAGAGATTGCTCTTGGAGAGCACCATCTGCCCCAACCCAGAGAAGGGCTGAAGAGGTCACCCTTCTCCCCACACCCCATGCTGCTGCTCCTCCATCCATCCTTGTGAACCATGTAAACAGGAGGGAGCAGGTCCCTGTGGTGCACTTTAATTAAGGGTTGGAGACACCGACCTTGCCTTTCCCCAGAGGATTGCAAAAGGCCCAGCCAGGCCCCACACTTCAGCTCATGGCCGTCCCTGCTCTGACACGCGCTCTGCCCCCTGCGTTACAAAACAGGGCTCTGACTCACTGCCCTTTCCCAGCCTGCTGCTCACGGGGCCTGGAGACACTTGCAAGGATGCCTCAGAGGGAGGTAGGGCATCTGCTCTGCACCTCACTGCTGGCACCCAGGGCAGGACATGGTAGGCAGGACACGGCACTGTCCTGCCAGCATCCCTGTTGGGTCTCTGCATTGAACACCACAGTGAGGACAACTTTCTAAGGGGGTTATTCCCTGTGACTGCAGGATATCTTAAAGTGAGTGTGATGTTTCCAATTCCCATGACCCCACCTGGCAATGACACTGTGGTCCCTTGATGGCCAAGAAGCTCACTGGCTTCTCCGTAGCTCTGGGAAGCTGCCACCCCATCCAGCTAAGAGGTGGTGGCAAGGGATCACCCTTTTCTGCCTTTCTTGTCTGGGTGCTGCCAGGAGCCAAGGCCAGGTTGAGGGCAGCCATACAGCCTGGCACTGCTGCTGATTCTGCTCTTGCCTATGGGAAGCGTGGGGACACAATGAGAGGTCAAGGGGACCATCCAGTCTGGAATGCTGGCATTTCCAGGGAGCCCACAACAGGAGGAGAGGACTCAGCATCAGCCCCCTGTCTGTTAAGGGCCAGTGCCAGTGATACCATAACCCAAGAGACAATATTCAAATCCTTGCCCTTGCCTGCCTGTGTGCCAGTATGACCCCAGCTTGAACCTGGCAAGCTGCCAGGGCCCCATAGCTGATTATTGCCTTTTTCAAGGGAAGGGTGAGGTGGGCATCAGGGCAGCCTGCCCCAGAGGCAGGAGGAAGAGACCTGTGCCCCAGGGTGTGGGCTTGGTGAAGCTGGAAAACAGTTGCTTCTCTCTTTTAAAAAGTTTTCTCTATTTTTCCCCTAGTTTGAAGGCTGGTTGTGACTAGGAGCCTGAACGAACAGCACTGTGGATCAGACTCACGGGCAAGGGCCTATCACACAGAGATTACACACCCACACCCTGCCCCAGGCCTGGGCCTTGGGCCAGAGATGTGGTTTCGCTCCTCAGGGCTCCCGTCCCACTGCTAAAAGTGATGTGCGGAAGAGGTTTAAATGGAGAGAGAGAGGAAGGTGGGAGGGAAGAGGCGAGGCCAGATTCTCTTTGCTCCCTGCCTCTCCCAGCACTTTGCAAGCATGGCATCTCTGCAATGTCCTCAGGAGGACAGAAAACACCCCCTGCACATGCCCAAAGCTGGATGTGTGTTGGGGCAGGGATTGATGCATGATGTGGCCAGCCCTGGGCACAAAACCCTCTTCCTCCATCTGTCCTCAGCAGGACACCCCTCAGTGCCATCCCATTGGAGCCCCCACCTGACTGGGGCCACCCTCTTACCCCCAGAGGGACATTGGGCACTGATGGGCGTCATCCTGCAGGGACAATGCATGGAGAACCAACAGTCCTTCATCTCATCCCTCCTTGCCGTGTCGGCACACCTGGGAGAAGACAGACACACACATACACACACACTCACAAAACCAACCCCAAATCTGGATCAGTATCAGAGAGAATTAATTACTGGCTCATGCATATTCAGATGAGAAACTCAACTGAACCTGGCGGCAGTTCGGCGCCTGGGGCGGCCCTGGAAAGGAGAATTCCTCTGGAGAGATATAAATCACCGCTCCCCTCTATTGCTTCCCCCGTGGAGCGCTACCTCCTGGGGAAGTCTGAACCTTGATTTCCCTTTTTTCCTCCTCCTTCTTCGTTTTCAATCTGCGCGGGGCCCCTGTAATTACAATGGGCTGCTTTAGGGCTTGAGTTATTTATTGGGTAACAGCGACACACCTACCTGGCTCCAGCCGCCTGCCTGCCTGCCTGCCCGCGTGTCACAGCTTGTCCTGACTACCCAGCAGTGCCTGCCATGCCATGCTGTGCCGTGCTGTGCCATGCTGTGCCGTGCTGCGTCACGACGTGCTGCTTTAGCTCGAGACAGCACAGGCAGCAGCAGCAGCAAACAGGGACCACCAGGGATCCACTGAAGACACTCCATAGCGGTGTGGCCACACTCCGGGCTTCTTGCAAAACACCACCTTGTGCACACGTTTGTGTGGCGCTGCAGCGGGTGGTGGATGCCACCTAAGCTCATGCTGGTTGTGAAATCTTTGGCTCCATTTTACAGGTGGGAAAAGTGAGGCATGGCGCGGGGAGGTAATTTGCCTGGGCTCATCCCAGGAGATTGAAAGAACCCAGACCTCTGGCCAATGTGCAGTTAGGCTGGGCAAGAACATGCCAGGCAAAGTGCTCAACTCAACACTCTGGCTGGTGGGACCCATCCCTTCTGCCTCTGCTTTGCTTCCCTGTGGAGATCCTGTGCCCGACCCTGGCTCCACATCCAGCTGGCCAGCCCTGCTCCTCCATTGTGCAGGCTTGTGTGTTTGAAGGAGACGAGCACCAGGGGCTGGAGACCACATGGCTGGAGGGAATTAAATAATTGATGGACCAGAAGTCTCGAACAGCTACCAAATCTCCAGGGACATCATTTGAGAGGCAAGACAGAACCCTGGACAAGCCCCTTTTCTCTGATACGATGCCAACATGTCTCACTCCTTTCTTGGCCTTCTGGTGGGCTGAAGAGCTGTGATGGGAGCGTTCCTCCGTTTGCTTTGCCTCCCAGCTCACCCCGCTGTGCTGCTGGACAGCTGGAAGGCCTGGCCCCCTTCCAGCCAGGCGGGGCTGAGCTGCAGAGAAGGAGGCCACCGCTTCCAGGCTGAAACCCTCCTGCATGGGATGGCTCCCACTGAGCAGCACCCTCAGAAACATCAGGCTGAGCAGGGGGGAGGAAACAAACTTATAAAATCAAGGCAAGTGCCCACCTCTTCCCCATACAAGAGCATGGGGCCACCAGAAAGCAGTAAGATCCACACTGGCAAAGGGGACAGCTCTTCTGCCACAGCCAAGCCAAGGAGCGTGGAGAACAGCTATAAAATTTACAGGAGAAAAGCAACTGGATAAATTCATCATAGGAATAGGAAGAAATTAAACACAGCGGTCCTGTTCCCTGCTCTAGAGGCCACTTAGCTCCAAAACCTTGGCAACTGGGAGAGGATCACTGCCCTGCAACCCAGTTCCTGGCCCCTGCCCTGAGCATCAGGCCAGAGGGATTTGCCGTTTGCTGCTGGCACAGCCGCAACCAGGCACCAGGGGGTCGGAAGGCAAGAGAGGCAGCCCAGGTGCTATGGCCGCAGCCATGTGGATCCCGGACATCTGCCTCCCAGGGTCTCTGTGGTGGGAGGGAAGAGGCTTTCTCACCCAAAGCAACGATGCGGAACTGCCACAGGATCTGTCAGGCTGCAGCGCGAAGCATCAGCCTGCGCTAGACGTATTTGTCGATATTTAACCCACCAATAAAAGCAGTGCATGACCAAACTGAATATTTCATTTAATATACACTAACCAGGAGCCAGTTGGCATTTCACCCAATGGAAAATATTTGCAGCCTTCTCTCTCTTTTGAACTGATTTTTTTTTTTTAAATGAAAAGGTTTTGATTTTTAATTTTTTTTCCCTTGGGATTTATTCACATCTCTTTTCCCCCCCTTTTTTTCCTTTTTTCTTTCTTTTTTCCCCCCTTTTTTTCCTTTTTTTCTTTCTTTCCCCCCCCCTTTTTTCTTTTTTTTCCTTTTTTCCTTTTTTTCCCTTTTTTCCTTTTTTTCTTTTTCCTTTTCCCCCTTTTTTCCCTTTTTTTCCTTTTTTCCCCCTTTTTTCCTTTTTCCCTTTTTTCTTTTTTTTTCTTTTTTTTTTCCTTTTCCCCTTTCCCCCTTTTTTCTTTTTTTCTTTTCCCTCTTTTTTCATTTTTCCCCCTTTTTTCTTTTTTAAAATTTTTTTTCCTTTTTTCCATTTTCCCCCTTTTTTTTTCCTTCTTTCCCTCCCCCCCCCCTTTTTTTTTTCCATTTTTTAACCTTTTTTATTTTCTTTTTTCTTTGTCTTTTAGGTGTTGTTATGATCTGAAAATTACGATTTTTCATTTACCAGCTCAGGAGTGTAATGAACAAGCTACTTAAATAACCATTTGGACAAGTATTAAAAAAGAGAGAGAGAGAGAGAGAGAGAGAGAGAGAGAGGAAAAATCCATTTCAAATCCTCAGAAATAGCGCCCCCCACCCCCTTTCCACCAGCATCAGTAATTTGCAGAAGAGCTGTTTCGTCTTTCCCCACCCCCCCCCCATCCCTCAGTATACTACATGAAACAGTTTAAAGTGTTTGAAGCTGGCAAGAAAAGCATTTCTAGCTACTGATGTCATGAAAACAGAAATTGGCAGATTTTTCACGCTGGGTCAACGTGTAGTGATAAGCACAATGCCATACCTTTAGGAGCAGTATTTGTTGGTAAACAGATGGGAAGCAGCCTACAGTGTCCGTAGTCAGTAATGTACAGCCAGTGTGCATGGGGTGGGGGTTTCTGTCGGAGCAATGGATTGTGCATCTTCTTGGCACAGCCTGGACCATCCTGTGTGCAAGGCACTGTTGAGCCTGTTGTAGGCAAAACACACAACGTGGAGAACTGCAATGAATTACTCAGAGAGCATCCTTGTTCGCCTCTCTTAAACTGCCCATTGACTCATTTCTGCTGCTCCCCTTTCAAGCGGCCGGAGGAATCCTTCCTATTTTCCACGCCAAATATAGCAGTTTTTCCAGAAATGCTCAAACACACAAGCCAGGAAGTTTCCCCCTCTCTGAATGAGTCACTGGAAGTTCAGGCTGCAGTTTCATGATTGCTTCAAGCCGATCGAAATCTGTGTGGCTGCCAAAACGGAGCCATCCAGCCCTGCTCAGTGAATGGCCTTGCTCCCTCCTTGTGCAGGAAGAGTTAGATTAAGGAAGGGCTTGCACTGAAAACAAATCCTGCTTGTTTGTTTTTGTTTTTTTTAGAGAGGGGCTGATTACCAACCAAATCATTTGGCCAGCTTGTCTCATGGCTCTGCAGACTTGAGAGGAGGCTTGTCTGATCTGCAAGGTGTGTTACAAGGATGCTCCTTAGATCAGAGCGACTAAAAGCAGAGGCAAAGAGGGGGACGTGCCCTGCCCATGGAGTGATGGATATGTGTCCCCTGTGTTACACAGCACAGCTGCAGAGATGCTGTGGGCCTCTAACCCCAGGATGGGGACACAGGGAAGTTTCCTATGTAAATGTGATTTTTCTTGGGTGCCATTTCTCAGATTCATGGTAAGGATGTGATAGGGGACACTGAGACCAATCTGTATCTCAGGACTGGCCTAGCCCCTGCTAGAGAGTGCTGCTCAGACATCCTGCTTCAGTGGAGACACCTCTGATATGCAGGTTTTGGAGAGGAGGAGTATTTCAACATCTTATTTTGGGGGCAAGACTGCTCTCCTCCTGTTTCTTCTCTCCTTTCCATCCTCCCACATTTCTGCAGCATTTTTCCTAGCAACTTTCCACATTGGTTTCCAAAGCAAGAGAGCCTTCCTTCCATTTCTGCTGCCCATTCCCTTCCCATCATTGCAAACTCATGGGTCAAAGTTTAAACAAATCTGATGGGGAGAGGAAGGAGCGATGCTAGACCTTCTTGCAAGTGCCCTGGAAGCAAGTGCCTAAGCATAAGAGGGTTGCTCACTGGCACCCCAGCAAGAGAGAGCCCATTGTAGAGCCAGGCCTTTTATTAGTCACCAGGAAATCCACTCCAAGAACCACAGCTGAAGCATGGTTTTTGAAGCTGAAATTTTCCCAATGCTGCTCATCCCTGGGGATGCACCTCAGCTTCTCCCAGCTTCAGTGGGCATCATCCTGCCCTTTCCTTAATGGGCATGGGGCAAACATCACTCTTGCAAAGTTCATGTCCTGGCCAGTCTGGGTTTTTAGGGCTGCAATTTGCTCCCAGAGCTCCAGCATGGGTAAACCAGCCTGATTTACAGCATGTTTCCGGTGCTCTCAAGAGATGCAGCTTTCATGGCTGGGGGATCCCCTTGGCTCTATGAACTGCCTTTAAGAAACGGTAACTGAGGCCAGCAAGTGTCTTGCCAGGTGGTACGGGTTTGATACGAAGGAGCTCTCATCACTGGTGGAATTATTTCTGGAGATCAGCAAAGCAGCAGAGGTTAAAACTCCCTGCTCTAGAAACCTGCATTATTTTTTTTCCTCCTCCCAACATTTGGTGGTTGAGGCCCCATCCCTGGAGGTGTTTAAGACCAGGCTGGATGAGGCTCTGGCCAGCCTGATGTAGTGTGGGGTGTCCCTGCCCATGGCAGGGGGATTGGAACTAGATGATCCTTGTGGTCCCTTCCAACCCTGACTGATACTATGATACTACTATGGTACTACGATTTGTTTTGTGTGGGGTTTTGTTTGATTGTTCGGGTTGTTTTGTTGGTTTTGGGGTGGGTTTTTTGGTTGGTTTGTTTTTCAGAGACAATGCTCACCTCTTTGCAAAGAAGCCTTGCTGATGGGCAAATTCTCTGACTGCTTTGGAAAGGCCTCTAGTCTCCCTCTCCCTCCTCCAAGGAAGCCTCATGGCCAGAGTTTGCTCCCACTGGCCCTGATCCAGTCAGGCACTTACTCAGATCACTGCTCCAACTCGGAAGCCAGTGGATCCTTCCCAGGCTGCCCTGGGGACTAACAGGTTTTCCTGCCCCATCTCCTAGAGAAGCTGGAGAAGGGAGGAGGGCGTCCAAGCTAGGGCCAGAGCTGGCTCCAGCACCCATCTCTGGATGAGCTATTAGAAGCACTAGGGTAGTTCTTCCCTACTCTCTATGGGACACTTGTTGTCCCCAGGTGTTGGCACTGCAGGGTTGGTGGCAAAGCTATCAGGGAGGGACAATATCTCCTGGCCAGTCCAAGCTGGAAATCTGCCCACAGGCAGTGGCAGGCAGCTGGACAGTCCTGGTGCTAGGTGGGACAGCCCAGTCATGGACTGCTGGCTGCCGCCAAGGAAAGTTCCTTCTTCCAAGGGCTTTGTTTCCTATCTCCAGCATTTTCCATCTGCCAGGGACACCAGGGCCAGGACTCACCCTTGCTAGGAAAGCCTCTAGGCAGGATGTGCTGCCATCTCTCTTTGCCTTCCTTCTCCCCAGGGTCCTTAAGAGATGTGGCAAGGAGCCACCATGCTGAAACTGTGATTCCCTTGGGTCCCTACAGCTCCTGCCCCGCTATGGGGATGTTTTCCTACACAGGGAGCCAGGCAAGTGTTTGAACAGTGACCGTTCCTCCCAGATCTGAGTGACTCTGGATATGGAGGCATGGTTTGAGGAGGGCACCCCTCAGTGCCCCCCTCTCCATTATTTATCTGTGTTGGGATCCAGCAGCTTAACTCAAGAAGGCACCTTGGCTGCCCCTTTGTGTCCCCCTGCAATGGGGCCCTGGGTGAGATACATGAACTGCTCCGGCTAGATGTCTTGAGACAGCCAAATTCCACAGCTGAGAGCTATGATGGGTGTCTGCTTCGAGAGAACATGGTGGGAGCCAGGACCAAGCAGCACCAAATGGTGCCGCTGGGGGCTGAGACTGCTGGGCATATGCTGAGGTCAGCACAGCCCTTGTTCTGCTACCTTTCACCTCTGATGTGTGGCATTCACCCCAGAGTCAAACCTTCCTAAGGCCACAGCAGCAGGGACTCAGCACCACCCCCCCACAAGATGGGGATGCTTTGGCACACATGATGCTCTGAAAACCCATCCAGAGGAGGGCATAGGGGACAGCAGGGGAGCAGGATGGCACTGAGCACTTGGAGGTCAGCCTGTACAGACAGATGACTTCAGGGGATGCTAAGCCCTTCCACTGCCAGCTGCCCCTGGGTTGAACAGGCTCTGCCTGTGCTGGGGGTAGTGGGATCCCTGTGGCCCCTCCAGTGAGCTGCCTCCTCCCATGCGCAGCCGCCCCAGCAGAGCAGCCTGGGCTGGGCAGTGGGCGCCGCAGGACGGAGCGGAAATGAGGCAGCTGAGGCCCTGCGGATCTGCTGTTTATCTCCACACCACTCGCACGCCCTCGGTCGGGCTCCGGAAGAGTAAATCACCCCCGGCCTTCCCCAGCCATGCCTCTTCCACCCCGCCTGGGACAATGGGGGTCCCCGCCAGCGCTTCCCACACCCCACACATCCCACAGCCGTCAAGCCCGGACTGAGATCCGCTCCCTTAGCGTGGCTGAGACTCCGCTCCCAGTCGCTGCCTGAGCCACGCGGGCTTTGCCCCGGGATGTGAATTTGGGTGCTGGAATTTATCCGCGACTGTTTTGGCTGTGGCTGAACTCCACCTCCAGGCAATGACATGTTGTTTCCATAGTAGCTAATGGACTGGAGATGGAAGGGGGGAAACACATACTTGCACTAAAAAGGGACTCGTGAGTAATGTGGTTGCTCCCAGCGCAGAGTAGGAACAACTTTCTAGCACTCGACTGAGCCCCTCCTTCGCCCGGCGCCTGTAAAGTGTCAAGAGGAGAGTGTGTGTGTGCAGAGCTGTGCAGCAGCAGGCAGGGGCAGGGGGGTTTAGTGGTGCACAGTGCCAGGGAGGGGTTGTATAGGACAGTCTGTGCAATGAGAGAGGGGATGTGGTGAGCAACAGAGCCCATAAGGAGGGTGCAGCGCAGATGGTGGGGACACACATGGGTGGCACGTGTCTGCTGGGGTGTCTTCACCCTTTTGCGTGCAGAGACCAGCTCCCAGATGGAGGAGGGAGCAGCCCTGGGCAGACTAGCACTGTGTTGGTCTCCCAGAGTGGAGGCTGAAGTGTGGTTGGGGCAATACAGGCCACAGGTATCAAAGGACTGTGATCATCCATGGGACAATTAAAGATGACAAGGACAAATTCTGGAAGGTGCAAAGAGGCAATGGGCGGGTCTCAGTGTGGGAACAGGGGCTCAACCCCAGCTCTGCTGCTGACACCCTCACAGCCTCCCAACTGTCCCCAGGTCTCACAGTTCTCCAGGATCAGGGAGGACTGGACTTTTGTCCCATGGTGAAGCCCCAGGCTCCCCCCGGCCATCTGGGTGCATCACCGTGGGGCTACCACCCTTTGACGTTTCCATTGCACTCAGCTACACCATAGACCAAATCAACCCCAGGGGGATAACAGCTCCACTATCCATGTGTAAATGGAGGGCAGCTCCTGGGGACATCCTCGTGCCCATCTCTGGCTGGCAGCCCTGGACAGATCCCTGCACCTCAGTTGCTGTTACAGCATTTTTCTTCCACTTGCATGTTCCCCTGCTTGTTTGGTTGCGTAGCTCCCGCCGTGTCCGGCTCTTTGTGTTGTTTGCTGTTAAGTAAATCACTGGCAGCTCCCCAGAGCGCTGGGTAATGGCAGGATAATTCCCAGCAAGACCCTGGTAATTCAGTTGAAGGAAAGCAGAGCAGAGGAAAACAGCACTATTAGCCATTATCCTGGCCTCTCAAAGGCCTCCTTGCCTGCAGAAATGCCACGTGGTGCGGCAGGCATGCCTGCCATGGCTCCTAGACGCTGCGGGCCTTGGGAGGGCTGCAAGCAGCAGAGAAGGCCAGCTTTTAGCCTTCTCATGCCAGCCTTCTCATTCCAGCAGATGAAATGCAGGCAGACAACTGTGCCTGCCTGCCATGGGCACAAGTGGGTTGGTGTCAGTCCCAGGAAGCACACCCTGAGAACAGGAGGAAGACAGTACCTAAGTGCCCATCAAGCGGTGCAGCCCCACAGGATGCTCCAGCTCTGGGTCTCCCACCAAGCACATGGAATGCATGTCAGGCTGAGATCTTGAGCTGCGGGTGTGACCCTTTGTCCAACATCTACTGTGCACCTGCCCTGCTGCCAGTGGAGGTCTGGTAGTTGGAGCAGGGAAGAGGACAGTCACGATGCTCTGCCTTCCACAGTATGGTGGTGGCTATTCTGGATCTGGGGGAACTTTGTCACCTTCATCAGCAAAGATAATGCCCTTTCTCAACAGCCTTTCACACCTCCCTGTTGTTGGGACACTGATCCTGTCTGGGGCTCACTGGAGACCAAGAACAGGGTTTCTGCCAGAAATTTTCCAGGGGCAGCTCAAGGACCAACCCTGCTCCACTGAGCCACTCCACATCCACATCTGTCTGTCAGTGCCAAAGAGCTTCACCTGGGCTTTCCAAAGAGCTCCTATCTGTGTTTCTGAGTTGTGTGGATGTGTGACACAGTGGGGGAACAGACCCTCCAAAGAGCTTTGCAGGGGGCTGAAGGTAATAGACTCTTTGCAGAAGCTGCCTGCTTCCTTCCAGCTCTTCAACAGAGACACTGAGCTCCTTGCAAACCTGCCCCTGAAGTGGCTGCTGGCGCTTCTGAGAGAGGTCTCTGTTTGCAGAAGTGCCAAGCTTCCCCCCGTTGAGCCTCGCAGATGTGGGAGGGAGCCTGCAGCCACCACCAGCAGCCCCCTGCCTGGCTCCCCACTCCAGCAGCCAGGGAGGGCGAGGTGTGCTCCTGCTACACCCAACCTTAGGCTCACAGCCCTCGGCATGCTCACACACACACAGGGGCACCCACGCAGGCAGGAATGCGGACACAAAGGGGCATGCACGTTGAGCTAGAGAGGCGCAGGTTTCCTGATGCCTCCCCTTGGTTGGCTTTAGAGCAAACCCCCAGCTTTGTTGGGAGCAATAAAGGCTTCCAGGCCAGCCTTGTAGTAAAAGCAGTAAACTTCAAGGGGAAGCCTACTTCAAGGGGAAGCCGCTGCCTGACAAAGGCTTTCCCTCTGCTCACTTTATGCATGTGCACATTTGGTGCTGATTAAGTGTGTGGGACTGCAGCTCTGAGCGCGTGGGGCAGCTCAGCTCTCGAGCACCCGCAGATGCACCCACCCCTACTCTGCACACCCACTCGTTTCCAGGTTCCCCTTCCCAGAAGCCAAGTGGGGTCTGGGAGACCCTCCCCAAAGTGCCATGCTTTTGGTTGCTCTCCCACATGCTCCGTAAGAGTGGCAAGCCCCTGGAAGAGAGCTGTGTTTTGATAGTCCAGGCCTGCATGTGTTTCACAGCGATGCTCCTTCCTCTCTGCTCCTGCAGAGGGAAACAAATGGCCCAGGAAACAGAGGGGCTTGCAGAGAGATTGGGAGCAGCCTGTCCTTCTTGGAGATGTGGGTTCCACTGTTTTAGGCTGTCTCCTGAGGAGGTCCTAGGAGCATTACAGTTGCCCTCAAATGTTGTATGTCAAAGGCATAAATTATGGCTCTGTCCTTGGCTTTCAGGCTCTACCACAGCTCCACACCACTGAGCATCTAAAGAGAAGGAGAGTTTGAGTTTGCCTCAGTCAAATGTCAAAAGTTTCTCCTTTTGGAAACCAAGGGCTTGCTTCCATTTCAAAGATGCAATGACCATTTCTGTGACAGCCTCAAGGGCAAAGTGTTCATCCTTAGCCCCTGTGGCCTCCAACCCTGAGATGCCGGTGTGGAAAGCACAGGACAGGTTTGACACACACTGTGCGAGTCACTGGACATAACTGTGCTCACTGCTGCCTCCTCAGGGCTGAAGTCCTCATGTCCAGGGTGCTGTGCTGCTGTGAGACAGCCAGAATCAACAGTGAGAAAGGGAGATGTCAGAGATGTAGCCACATCCAGAGGGACAAGATGAAGTCTGCCAGCTGGAGCAAAGTTTTACTGGGAGATGTTTCAAGGTGATAACTGAAGGTGAGATTTTACCACCCCTATTATAACCACCTAATACCAGGATGCACCTCTCCTGTGAGGACAGGCTGAGAAAATTGAGGTTGTTCAGTTTGGAGAAGAGAAGGCTCTGAGGAGACCTTATTGTGGCCTTCCAGCATCTGAAGGGGTCCTACAAGAAATCTGGGGAGGGACTTTTTAGGGTGTCAGATAGTGATAGGACTAGAGTAAATGGATCCAAGCTAGAGGAGGGGAGATTAGGATTAGACATCAGGAAGAAGTTGTTCACCATAAGGGTGTTGAGACTCTGGAACAGGTTGCCCAAAGAGGTGGTGGAAGCTCCATCCCTGAAAGTTTTTAAGGCCAGGCTGGATGTGGCTCTGGGCAACCTGATCGAGTGTGAGGTGTCCCTGCCCATGGTTGGAACCAGATGATCCTTGAGGTCCCTTCCAACCCTGACAATTCTGTGATTATCATCAAGCAGGATGAAGAACCACCTTCAGGGCATAATTCATCCTCCCGCTTTTCACCAATCTTATTATGTTAGTGATCTTCCACCAAGTAGCAAGGAAAAGGAGGTGCTCTATGTCCAGAGGTACCTCTCAGTTAATGAACCATCACAAGACAATAGGTTGTGTCACTTGTAAGAGGGCAAATCTGGCTCAGCTGCCATAAGACACATGAGTAGCTCTGATCCAACAGGACTCTGCATCAGAGCAGGGGCTAGAATTTTGAGAAGTTGAGACTAGGTTGAGACCTCCAAGGAAAGCTGTGTTTGGTCTTTGAAGCTGGTGTCAGTTCCACACACATGCCAAACACTTACACATCAGAGAGGCTCCCAGGTCTTTGCTGAATCTGGTCCTGGATTAGCCACACTTTGGCTCTTCAGCCATGAGTGTTTCACACTACATATTAAGGGATCCCTTGAAAGTAGAGAGGAGGACAAGCTGGATGAGCTGCTTCCCCAACCTAGGGAGCCCATTTGCTCACCTCTGGGATTTGGTGAAGCAGGTGGAGGTGCAGTACATTTGGGAGGAACAGACCAGAAAGAATGGCCACCCCTCCCATGTGGCTTCTTTTACACCACAAGCCATTGTATTTTGCCCACTTACTCCTACAATGGATGTGAAATCAAACACCTCTTCCAGAAGAGAACCCAATCTTGATCTGGAGATAAACTTGTAGAGTCTCAATCTCTCAGTAGCTGGTTAGTTCTGATGATTAGTCATGCTTTTTGTTGAGGAGGCTAGATAATTTCTAATGTGGGTTTACCCTGGCTTTGGAATTTACCCACTGGTTTGTTGCCTATATTAAAGCATTTAGCATTGAAATGGAGGCAATTAGGCTCCTGAGAGCATGTTAACTTTAGGGGCAATGATTTTCAAACTAGGGTCAATGATTCTTGAACTAGAGCAGGGTAGATTTAGATTAGACATTAGGAAGTTCTTTACTATGAGGGTGGTGAAACACTGGAACGGATTGCTCAGAGAACTTGTTCATGCCTCATCCCTAGAAGTGTTTAAGACCAGGCTGGATGAGGCTTCGAGCAACCTGACAGAGTGGAAGGTGTCCCTGCCCATGGCAGGGTGATTGGAACTAGGTGATCTTTAAAGTCACTTCCAACTCAAGCCACTCTATGACTCTAAAACCTTTAACTCCTAGTTCAGTGTTTTGTCAGTTAGTCTACAGAAAAGAATCATAGGACCTTGGATGAAGACTGAGGCAGAAACAAAGGCAACAAAACAATGTCTCAGTGTGTAAAGGTGCTACATTAAAACGTGTGTGGATGGAGCAACAAGGACATTATTTCAGCATCAGTTGTCCTCCTGAGACATTAACACAGTCAGGCTGTATGAACACCACCTTCTTTAAGACACTTGTGAGATCAAGCACCAGTAGTGATACATTAAGTGGCCCTAATGCTTCTACTAATGCGGAACTGATATGGATGTGGTGCTAGTCAGCAGAGGCAGGTATCCCAGGTATGTGCTGTGGGATACCTTCTTGGGGTATGTTGAGATGAATATGCATGTTTGGATTGCTGTAGGGGATCAAAGGGCGTGTCTGAGGGTTTTGTTTCCCAGGGTGAGGTCTCGACACCTGTGGTGCATCTTCCTTCTGCCAAGCCAGAGGTATTGGGAACCCAATAAGAAATGGCTGGAGGTTTAACTTTGTTCGAACGCGTCCTTCACGTCGGCAGCAGGCTGTAGAGTTTGTCTTGTTGGTTTCTCCTCTCTAAATGTTCAGTGTTACCTACAACAACTGAAATTAGCTTTCCTGTGGCCTTAGGAAAACACTCATACACTTCTTAATCTCTGTTTCATTTAGATAACCAGACTAGACTTGTGTGCTCTTGTTTTCTCCCATGCTCAAGCTTCCTTGTAGTGATTCTCTTCCACAGCTTCTCCCATGTTTTATCACCATTAAAAACAAAACAAGATGAAATAAAACAAAACTGAAAAGCACAGGTAGGGCTTGTACTTCAGCTGTTTAAGCATCCAAAAATTGTGCTACTCCTTTTAGTCCCATATCACAGTAGAAGTTCTAGTTGAGTGGGGTCACATACTCTGAACCTTTCAGTCTTCCCACTCTGCACATGAAAACCACAGCATGATCCTTGCTCCTTCCTTTTAAGCTCTACGAGGAGAAGCTGAGGGAGCTGGGATTGTTCAGCCTGGAAAAGAGAAGGTTCAGGGGAGACCTTATTGCTGTCTACAACTACCTGAAGGGTGGTTGAAGCCAGGAGGGGGTTGGTCTCTTCTCTCAAGCAACCAGCAGCAGAACAAGAGGACACAGTCTCAAGCTGTGCCAGGGGAAGTTTAGGCTCAAGGTGAGGAGAAAGTTCTTCACTGAGAGAGTTGTTAGCCATTGGAATGGGCTGCCCAGGGAAGTGGTGGAGTCACCATCCCTGGAGGTGTTCAAGAGGGGATTTGATGTGGCACTTGGTACCATGGTGTAGTCTTGAGGTCTGTGGTAACAGGTTGGACTTGATGATCTTTGAGGTCTCCTCCAACCTTGGTGATTCTGTGATTCTGTGAAGTTGCTAAGATGTTTGGTTGGAACAGGCTGAGTTCACCAAGGGAGGACAACACTGAGTAGGTCTGTGATGCTCTTATCACCCCTTCTGCTGCCTTGTGCCAGTCTTACCAACTTCCAGGGGAAGACTCCTGTGTATCAACAGACATAACAATTTGTGAGGCCAATCGGCAGCTGGCTGCTGTAGGAAATACTTTATCATGTTGTATCACGGAGTTCTCAGTCAAAACATTCATAAGAGCAGTGTTGTGGTCATGCAGTGACCTCCACCTATCAAACCCAGGGTCTTTTGTGTGTGTGTGTGGCAGACCTTGATGCCACAAAACCAGAGCAACTTATTGTTTACCTTCCCGCCTGTTAGCTCTGTGTTGGTTAAAGCTCAGGTTCTCTGCTCTTTTGCATGCTGCCAGGTTAACAGGTCTGATTTATCTAGTGATCTCATTTGCCTTCTTTAGAAATCCTGGCAAAACATTAGCATTTCTCTGATCTTCTTGCAAATAAAGATTGGTAAGGCAGGACACCCCTGCCAGCTCTCTAAGGACTCTTCTGGGCTTGTGAGTTTACTCATGTATGTGCTCTAATATCTTTCCAAGATTCCAGTGGTCTGTATCATATCTTGTATGATAGAAGTAGATCCCCCTCCTGCTCCCCAAATGGAATTACTTACTGAGCACAATAACTTTTACATAACACAGTTGGTTTTATCATCTCCAGGGGTTTAGGTGGAGACTGTATCAATGCTTCTTTTGTTCTCCATCTACCTGCAACTCTCTCTTGTCATCCTCAACCCTGCCTAGCATGGATATTTTCCTTGTTCTTTTTTAGCTTTCCTAATCAATATCTCAAGTTTCCATCTTATTGACTGATTTTCAGTGTCCTCCCTTCTGGTTATGATGTGTAGCTCTTTGGTTTCCTATTCAGCACTGAATCACTGGAGAGGAATAATAAACTGCACCAGTACAGGTTGGGAGGTGATCTGCTGGAGAGTAGCCCAGTGGAGAGGGACCTGGGAGTCCTGGTGGATAACAAGCTATCCATGGAACAGCAATGTGCCCTGGTGGTCAAGAAGGCCAATGGGATCCTGGGGTGTACTAAGAAGAGCATGTCCAGCAGATGGAGAGAGGTTCTCCTCCCCCTCTACTCTGCCCTGGTGAGACCTCATCTTGAGTACTGTGTTCAGTTTTGAGCTCCCCAGTTAAAGAGGGACAGGGATCCGCTGGAGAGGGTCCAGAGGAGGGCAACGAGGATGATTAGGGGTCTGGAGTACTGCCTTATGAGGAGAGACTGAGGGACCTGGGGCTATTTAGTCTGGAGAGGAGAAGACTTAGGGGAATTTAATAAATGTTTATAAATACCTGAGGGCTGGGTGTCAGGAGGGAGGGGACAGGCTCTTCTCACTTGCTCCCTGTGATAGGACAAGAAGCAATGGATGTAAGCTGCAGCATAGGAGGTTTCACCTCAACACAAGGGGGAAATTCTTTACTGTAAGGGTCACAGACCACTGGAACAGGCTCCCCAGAGAGGTTGTAGTCTCCTCTGGAGACTTTCAAGGCCTATCTGGATGTGTTCCTATGTGACCTGAGCTAGATTGTATGGTGCTGTTCTGGCAGGGGAGTTGGACTTGATGATCTCTTTGGATCCCTCCCAACCCCTGACATCCTGTGATCCTGTGAATCAGAAGGGGCTTGTAGACAAACCTGTATCCTCTCTGTTTGCTCTGTGACCTGCTAGCTATCAAAAACTTTTTCTGAAGAGTTCACAGTATTTTTTTTTCCACTTTTCCCCCCCTCTAAATTATTCCTCCCAATCAGTTTCGCTCTTACTTTCTTTCAGCTCTGGAAAAATTAACTCTACAGAGCATCACATGTAAATGAGCCAGAACTGCCCTTTTTGCCCAGAATAAGTAGAATCAGGTCATGCTGATTACTCCCCAGGCAACCTTCTAGCCTTCCAGCCCAGCAATTAATTAATCTGTATCTGTCATAACAAGGTCCAAGTCATGTTATTGTATGTTCTTCATGGTTCCTTTCATGGCCTACGGTTTCATCAACCTTCCTCCTTTGTTTTTGACTAGCTGACCTGTAAGACCTTCAGGATGGTCTTCGTTCAGGAGTAATTTCTCCAAACAACACAGTGTTTTATCCCAGTTCCCCTGAGGGCAGGTCAAGGAATAGTGAAGTGCTTCTGCTCTCTGGTTTGGCTGCCTGGCAGGCAGGCAGAGCCCAGCAGGCAGGACTGCTCTTGAGTGCTGGCCTTAGCATGTCGTTCCATGTGCAGCCCAGATCTTGTGTTTGGCATTTATCAATAATTCTAAACCAGGGAAACAGCCCATTCATAAAGCACTCCCTCCCACACAGCTCTCACACAGATTGTCCTTATGCAGTTCCCCTCACATGAACCATTTCAGTGGCTTTTATTCCTACCAATGGCATCAAGTTTTCCCTCCTCAAGGAGGGCTTCCCTTTCCTTTGCCTTGGTGAGCACACATCTAACCCCGGTGTATGTGCAACCGAGATCTCTCCCAGACGTGTCCTGTGCCACATGGGCTCATGCTGTTGACAACACATCATGTTTCAAGTGCTTTTATCTCCTCAGCGTCTTTGCCTTGCACTGTCAGCCCAATCCTTCCCCAGACTGTCACCAGCTCGTCTCAAAGCCACGGCAGTCACCAGCAGAGCCCCAGCCTACATGTAGCTCTGCCTCCTCCATGACCTAGGGCTTCATCTGATAAAACCAACGCAGCCAGTCATGTCTGACACCTTCTTCACTTTCTTTTGGGGCTGGAAGAGTCTTTGCAGATTGCCATGGGATGTTATTCCACAGGATGTTCACTGTACTGGTGTGCGTTAGCAGCAACAAAGGCATCTTGGCTGACCTCAAAATCCTGCCTGGCCTCTCCACTACATCCCCCATCCTTTCTTCCAGGGAAAAGCACAGCATATCTTATAGCTCCTGAACTTTAAAAATATCTCCATTTATTTTTCATCTCTCAGCCCCAGACTTTAATTCTCCTTCTCCAGTGTGTAATCCTTCTCCTCCAAATGCCTGTGTCACCACTTGTCTGGGTGCCTAGAGAATCTCCAGGGTGGCTGCAGCCTCTCTCTGAAGATGTATCTGCTGGTCTCTGGAGCAGTGCTGGGGCACAAGAACCTCCTGGTCTGGAGCTTCTACCCCTTTCTCTGGGCTGTTTGGTGGACTGATGAACTTCCTAAGGTGTCTCAGCACTGGACCAGACACCATAGGTATATTGTGGAAGAGTAAGCACAGTGTGTGTGTAGTATTTGGTAGCCACCTGGATGGACTGAGGGGAAGGAAAAAGGGCAGGAGGTAATTTCCAGAACAAATCACTGAGCCCCAGGCTGGCAAAAGGGGTATGGGAACCTCCCACCCCTGCAGCCAAGAGGACAAGGTGATGGGCTCTCACAAGGGAGTGGAAAAGCCTGCAGCCTCTCCTGGGATCTTTGGGAGGCCGGAGGAGTGCAAAGGAAAGCAGAGCAATGTCCTTCACTCTCCCTTTGCATGGTGGCAGCTCGGAGGCTGTTGTGATTCAGATCACAGTCTGACCAGGTTCAAGTGTGCCTTGGCTTGCTGGGAGGGGCTGGCAGCACTGAGGCTTCAAGTTGTCTTCTGCAAATGGAGACAGCAGTCTGGGGCACCGGAGCCCACACTCTGGGCAGTTTACTTTGCCTTATGTGGGCTCCTTCCTCGTAGAGGCCAAACAGCCCCCAGGAGGGATGTCCCTTATACCTCCCTGCCTCCTCCAGTGCGTCCCCAAGGGCTTTTGTGAAGTTTCCTGCCCAGTAATTTTTTCTGCCATCAGTCCTGCAAAATAAACCTGCTACAAGTCATCTCTGTGTCCCAGCCCCAGGAGGGTGACAGCAGGATGAAGGGGATTGGAGCAGACACACAGCCCATGCTCAAGCCTGCCTGCTCCCTTGCCACTGTCCTTCCAACTGCTGCCTTCTGCAAGGTAGCTTTTCCTGTACTGTCCTCTCTCACCCCAGTCCTGTCCCCAGGGGACCTTTCTCACTCCTGAGTGATGCTGGTAACTCCTGGCCAAAGGCTTGCTGGGGTGTCTGGGCAGGATGGGCTAGCAAGAGAGGTTGGCTTAGCATGAAGCTTTCCCTCTCCCTGCCCTGTGCTCATCATTGCCAGGAAAGGTGAGAAGCACAATGCACACCAGCAAAGCCAAGCTGGCAGCAACTGCATCCATGCAGGCAGACCAGACTCCAAGAGCACAGTGCCAGTTCTTTGGCCACTTGTTCCCCAACTTTCCCTTGTCTTAGGCAGCAAGAACCAACCACATCATGTAGCAGCAGCAGCAGCTAGGACAGGCTGCAGGAGGGTGCCATGCCAGGACGCCGATCCATCTCGCTACAATCTGGAGCTAATTCTTAATCTGGCGATGAGCTTTGGGGATTTCCCAGCGCTGACACACTCTGAAATTGCAAGAGCCTCTGAATTACAGCACTGATCCTCCCTCTGCATGAACACAGGCCTCTGAACCTGCAGCAGAAGGAGGTGGTTTATAGCCTAGATCCTATGACACCGGCTTCCCCTAAAGCCACCTCCTTTGTGTATCCTGGTTTCCCAGAGAGGTTCAGCTGCAGGCAGTTATTTTTATGGTCTATTTCTTGGTCCTTTGCTCATGCAATGGAAATGAGCAGCTCAGAAGCCAGATGGGACAGGTATTCCTGTGTAGGAGCAACTGACCTGTTTTAGCGGGGCGGAGAGGGGGAGGGGGGGAAGGGGAACAAACCAAAACAAACTAAACCAAACCAAAACAAAAACAAACAACCCAGGAAATCAAATAGCATTTAATGCAGAGGAAGGCTTGGTAGGACATACATATGAAATACAGACTGCATAAGAAGGGAAAAGAGGTAGAGACAGGCGTCTCCACCACTGTCCCATGGTAGCCAGCCTGGGTGTCTCCCAGATGCACAGAAGTGTGGGATCAGGAGCCACAGGGTGGGGGTGACCAAATGGGTCCTCTAACCTGTGGCCACCAGCAGCACAGGGACATCCAAGTTTTTGCATTTCACAGACTTCCATAGATTGTATCTGACAGACTTCCATCGATTTTTCTCCCATGACTTTGTACACTTCTTTACTGGCCAGGTGCAAACCTCTGAGCATCCAGGGCCTCCTGCAGCAGGGAGACCTGTGGGGAAGCCTTGTATCACCTGTGCCACCCATTTCACATCTCCACCTTAAGTCTGCATTTGCTGCTCTTCCGTTGGAGGTAGCAAGAACAGTTACCCCTCCTTACCTTTTCTTTGCCACTTGGGATATTTCAACCTTCTGTCATCTCCCCTTGGTGTCACTTCATCCATGTGGGTGTCACAGCTGTTCACTGCACAGAACTTCCTTAAGTGCCACCCTTACCCAGCTCCAGGGGATCCTTAGGAAATGGGAGGACCAGAGCTGCAGGGGCAGGACCTGCAAAGAGTCTCACCCTCCGTGAGGCAGGGACAAAGTCTACACATAGCTTTGCCTTCCATGGGGCAGAGACGCAGGGATGAGAGGACATAAAGATGCAGGCTGCTCTGCCCTCCACAGAGAAAAGATGCCAGGATGCAGGGATGCGGGCATGCAGGGATGCAGGTTGAAAGCCTCTGCGTGAGGCAGCGGCTGAGGCCCGGCCGGGATGCCCGTTTCGGGGAGCAGTGGGGTTCGCTCGGGGCTCAGCCCGCCCCGGCCCCCCCGCCCCGTCGCAACTCACAAGGTGGAGCAGGGCGCCCTCTGCCGTGCGACAGCGGCTCTGCGGTCGGCCCGCTCCCGGCAGCCCCGCTACCCCCAGAGAGGGCGAGGAGGCAGCGTTCCCCTCCCCTTCCCTCCACTAGATCCTCGTTCGCCCCCTCCTCATGATCCCTCCCGGTCCCCCATTCCCACGGATGCTGTGACAAACCCCTCACGAGTGTCCTCGTCCACGCGAGGTGCAGGACCCAGCCGCGGGTCGGGAGCTTTTCTCCCCAGGGGCAGAAGGAGAAGCATGTTCGTGCTCCCCGGCTTTACCTCCGAGGCTCTTTCAAATCACGGTTCCCAGTGCGAGGTCTCTGCGGCGGGCCTGGGATGGTGAGTTTGGCTGCCAAGGACTTTTCCGAGCGCGTTTTGTCCCGTGGGGCTCCTTCCCTCGGGCCCCGCCATCCCCCGACCCTCCCCACGCATCTCATCTCTCAGGTCTCTCCTCAGAGGGAGCTGTGCATCGTCTGAGCATCCCCATGCCGCTTTATGGTTTGACAAAGCAATTCCAGCAAAGCTGGCAGCCGTGAGCTGAGGCTTCACAGTGGCCAGCTGGCTCCTTTCTTCTGCTGCTGGAGGGCTCTGTGTCCCTTGCGTATCTCCATCCCCTTTTATGAACCTGAACAAGCCTGTGGATTTGTACTCAGGCCCCGAGCCGCAAACTCGGGCTCGGAGAAACATCCCCTGCGGATGCCTCCGCTTCCCCAGGGGGACGTCTGGCAGAGCCCGACACCAACCGCGGGCTGATTTATGCTGCCGCCTGAAACACAGCGTTGCCCGTCCTGCTCTTCACGCTGGGTGAGTCAAGCCTGTTCAGAAACCAGTTTTAGGAGGAAAGTTCTGTGATCCCGTGGTGTGAACCAGGCTTATGCAGACAGGTAGGGAGGCATGCTGCACCCTCGGGCTGGGCACGGGAGGGTTGTTAACAGCAGGGATGCAGGCAGCTATGTGGGCTGATGCCCTGCTTCTGCAAGAGACCACAGCAAGGGGCTCCCCACAGCTGGCTTAGAAGAAATGGAACAAAGGGGCTTTTACCCAAGTCCCCTCCATCTAGGTAGATCTGAGTGTCACCACCCTGGGGGTGCAGCCACCTGTAGCACCTGATGGGAAGTGGTGCTGAGCACTGGGCAGTGCCTACCCTGTTCATGCCATTCACTGGGTGTGTGGGTCAGGGACCCAACGACTGGCCCCAGATCAAAGCCAGACTCTTTATGCTCCTATCCTCAGAGCCATGTCTGCTGCCGCCCCTAGTAACGTCTTGCCCTCTTCACCCCAACAACTCCAACTCCAAAACTGCCATGGAGGCGATGATCTTTGTGTGCCTTTAAGACTCTGCGATGCTTTGCCAACGCCAGCTGCTCCCCAGCCACACATGCTCCCTTACAATGCCCTTTTCATGTGCAGCGGCCGTCTGAGCAGTGAAATGCCCCTTCAGAGCAGTGCCGTGCCTGTGCCAGCTGTGACTCTCGCAATGCGGGTGCTCTCTCAGCATGGCACAGCGTCCTTGCCAGCTTCGGCATGAGCGATGCCAGTGAGTACCCCAGGACCGCAGGAGCGTGGCCTCGCAGGCTGCAAACACAGCATCGCCAAAGGTCGCTGGGCATCGCAGCTGCCCGCTCTTCCCAGCGTCCCCAGGGATGTAGGTGCTGGTCTCTTTTCTCCTTCACTAAATGCCTGTCTCTGCTCCAGGTCACCTGGCAGCACTGCAGTCATAAATCCCAGCCACCTGCCTGCCAGGGCCAGCACAAAGGCTGCCTCGTTAGGTGAAGCTAATAAAGCAACAACAACCATCACAGCAAGAAGAGCTGATGCCCGGTGCTGGTGCTGGGCAGCGAGGTGCCATATTGCACCAGGGAGGAGCTGCAAGGCAGGCAGCCTGGGCAGGCTGCAAGCAGGGCAGACAGCAACCTGCGGCCACGTGGAACTGACCTCAACTCTACTGGGAATTACAGCAGTGATGTTGCCAGGGAGCAAGCCAATGTCCCAGGCCTGGTGGGTTTATTTGCAGCCTCCAGAGGAGCAGTGCATCCCTGGTTGTGGGGAAGGGGAGGAAATGGGTTCATGAAGAGAAGCAGCAGCCCTGTGGGTGTTTGCAGGGTCAGAGGGGTGCCTGTGAATCTCCTCCATCCCTGTGGGGCTGTTGCTATGGGCAGAGGGGTATAAAACCCAGAGCCAAGACCTCCCCTCAATATGCAGAGCATGGCTGTCCTCAATACCTCTCTCAGCCCAGTGTCTCTCCAGTTAGGACCCTAATCAGCCCAAATGCCAGAGCATTTCCAGCCTAAAACACCCCAGCCCAGTGTCTTCTCCCAGCCCTGGTCACTCCACAATGTGGTGGCATCATGCCAAGTGCCACAGATGTCCTGTGGGTCACCCAGCTGCCTCCTATCCCAAGGGAAGACATTTGGAGCAGCTCCCACTTGTGATGTTGCTATCACAATACTGCCCCTTGCTTCTCTGATCATGGCTACCCTGGACAGCTGGGCTGAAGTCAGTATAAATGTCATACCCCACTGGGAGAGGACCTGGCTCTTGGAGAAACCCTGGCTGCTCAGGTAGGAGCTCTCTGGCACTACAGCTGCTTCAACATTTTGGGAGGAAGGTCCCTTTCTTAATATCCTCCCCAATGTCTTCCATAAGTGGTCAGTCCTGGGGATTGGATCTCTCTCAGATTGTGACTCCTATGGTGAATCACACCTGATGTGAGGCCATGCAAATGTCTTCATCCTGTGCCCTTGCCTTCCTCTTCATCAACCTTCTCTTCTCTCAGGAAGGCCTGATATGGCACACATCCCTTGCTGCTGAGCATTGTGTTCATATCCAGGCTAGGAAGAAGAGCACCCTTAACATGCTCATCAGGGTGGAGTATCTCTTTCAAATGAGCTACCTGTGCTTGTGGCAAGGTTCCAGGCTGTCCTAGCAAGGAGAAGCTGCACTGCGCTTAAAGTGCAACGCTGGATAGAAACAGTCCCTACTGCATCACACTCTTGAGTGCTGGAACTCACTGACCAGTCTTAGGTGCTAAGAACATCAGTGGATTTGAGCATGAAAAGGAAGTTGGTAGATCATGACTGCCTGTGAGGGTGTTTGATGAACTGGAGCCCATGTGACTGCAATGCTTTCCAGCAGTGAGGCTGTCTTTCCTTACTTGCTGTGGACAGACCTGGCCACCACACTCCATCCCTAGCTTGCCACAGGCAGCTGACCTGAGGATATGTTGCAGAAGAGTGAAACACTCAGTGTTTTGGCTTCTCCCTCAAAACACCACCAGCCTCAGATGGGAGCTCTTGCAGCTCTTGCAGGCATATATCCCAAGGAGTAGTGTATGCTCACCACTCTCTTGAGCTGCAGCCTGGGATGGTCATGAATAATGTATCAGATGCCTCTGATCGATGTGCCTCACCCAGACTCACCTCCTCTCCACTAGCCTTCCTCCAGTGCCTTTCTCATTCTGCACAACTGGACCTGCCAACACTTGTCACTTGTTTGCCAGTGGCCTTGTGCAAGGATGGTTGGAACTCACACCTAGTTAGAAGAGTGGCATTAGAGGCACCAGCAGCCATGGCCAAGCAGTGGACCAGCTCCATGGATCACTTCATACCCTCTTTTCAGTGGGAAATTTGGCAGATCCAGGATCTTCCACCCTGCTGGGGGGTTTCCTGCCAGAGATCAGCAGCAGCAGTAGGTAACTCTCCTTTCCACAGCAGCAAGGATGGATGGGGGGATGTTCATATCTAGTGGCCTCAGCTGGAGAAGAAAATGGACCTGGGAATGCAAGACCAGCTCCATCAGGAGACACAGAAGGCAGGATCAGCCCAAGGAGCTGTATGTACTTTGTGGATAGGAGGGCAGCCCCTTGCCACCACCAGGCCATTTGCTGTGGAGACAAATGGGTGATATTTATCATACACTGCTTTAGGGTGCTATTGGCACCAAGCAGAGCTCCCCCAATGAGGGGAACAGGGCCCAACCCTTCTGAAAAGCCCTGAGAGGGCACCACTGAAGCCTAATGGGGTTTGAAGCTAAGGGAGCGGAACGAGCAGCAGGAGCACAGGCTGAAAGACAACCGTGAGCAAAGCAGGATCAACAGAGATGGATGTGGATATGGAAAGGCCTCTCCTTGGGGTGTGTGTCTGAGCACATGCACAGCCACTCGCCTGGGGCTTGCAAACTCAGACTGATTTATCCTGCCTCCCGGACTTTGGCCAAATAACATCTTGGCAGGAATTTCTTGGCCAGACAGAATCAGTTCTGGCCTTGGCACCTTTCAGAGAGGCCAGGACCAAGAAAATCTCCAACTGCTTTAGATTTACAGTGGGATGCAGGTACCAGGGCTCCAGTCATCTACACTAACTGGGCTGTGCCCAAACATCCTCATCCTCTGTAGCAGCTTGTTTGTGGGGCTTGCACATCACCTCCTGGGTAGCTCCCAGCCAGCAAGGAAGGCACAGGGGTGCTTCCAAGGCTGGGACTGCTGTGATTCAGCTGCTTCCCAATGTATTTCCACATCATTCTGGGTCAGGGTCACCCCTGTCTATCACCCACCCAGTCACCGCTTTCACTGGCTGAATTGTGGAATCATAGAATTGTGAGGGTTGGAAGGCACCTCAAGGATCATCTAGTTCCAACACCCCTGCCATGGGCAGGGACATCTAGCCTACAGCTTCCCCTGAATGCAGTCAGACCCATATCCTCTACTGTCTTCTCCAGCAGCTCAGCATTTCAAGTTCTCTGTTCCCAAAATATTTTAGCATCACACTATTACTAATAGAGCCAAGACCTGATCTCTTGGCAGCACTGGAGATTAGCTCCAAGGCCTTGAGCTGGCAGCAGAAAGAGAGGCAAAGGCTGCTTGGAGCTGTTTCCAACTGGGCCAGGCATGCAGTCAGTGATGGAGGTAATCACTCCCCAAGGATGTCGCTGACCTTGTGGCCACAAGGAAGGTGATCGCTGATGATCACAAACCAGTTACGAATGGACAAGCCTCATGACCTCCAAGGACAAGAGCCCAGTGATCTTGAGGCATCACACTCACATAAACTGGCCATGCTGGAGGGCAGGGACTGCAAAGCCAACCTCAGGCAGCCACACTGATCTGTTGCTTCTGAGTGCTTTTCAGAGTGTTGATGTTGCATGACAATGTTCCTCCATCCAGATGATGCTGTCTGATGACAATTCCATAGCCAAGTGATTCAGAGCCAGGAACAAACCCCAAGGGCACACCCCTTCCCAGGGACTTCACCTGCTTCATCCCACTGTGCCTGCACAATTTAACCTACTGCCTGCTTTTCCCAGCTGATGCTGCTTCACTCCATCTTCCAAAAGCTTTGGCTCTCTCCTTTTCTTCCTCCTGCCTCAGGAGAAAGAGATTCCCAAGGTGCTCACAACATCAAGCCCAGAAAACCAGGGCACTTCTCCAGCTCACCTAATTGTTGGTTACTGTCCCTCTCCCTCAGAGCCTAATTAAATAGAGCAAGAGGAAGGCCCAGGAGAAGTTGCTGAAGGCTCAGGAACACATCTGCATGTTGCAGAGAGGTTGGTGAGGGGTTTCATCCTGATGAGCTGCTTCAAAAGCAATGGAAGGAGAGCAATGCCAGGGAAGAAGCTGGAGCAGAGAGCAGACCTAGTGTCCAGACCTGGCTGCACACATGACATGATGTGTGCTTCAGACACACTTGCTCCTAAGTGATCTGCAAGACAGCTGTCAGATTAACAGGAGTAAAGAAGAGAGCTCATCCTGGAAGCGATGTAGTAGGGATGAGCATGCCCAGGAACTGGTGGTCAGGCTTCTTCTTGGGTTCCCAGCTCCCAGCTGGAGCATCACCTTGCTTGTCTCCCACCCTGAACTTCAAGTCAACCCTTTTCTATTAAATTTTCATCATGGCTGGCTTGATCCCAGTTGCAGGAGTGCATGAGACATGAAAGACTTTCAACTGATTTCCTGGCTGCTTCAGCCTTATAATCCTGCGAAATCATGGGCAGAGTTCAGGGGCCATCTGAAAAGCCCCGAACAGACCTGACTCTTTTCCCCATTGCTTTGAGAAGATTTCAAAAGACCCATTTCAGCTTTGAACACTTGACTTAAATTTGCTGGGAGCCAGGGCTGCCCAGCCCAGTCACCTGGCTGCAGTGCACTGAAAGGGAGGGATCCCTCTCCATCAGTAGAATAATTGCAAAGCTGTGGCCCTTGGGGAGACCTTATTGCAGAAAGACAAACAACCAAGCTGCTGTTACAGAGGAGTCTGTTCCAAACACGATGCCAGCCCCCAGCTTCTCAGTGGCTCACCACTTTCCTATGGCCAAACCATCTCTGGTTTAGATTCCATTTTTGGCTGGACAAGCAGCCCGACTGCCCCATCCAGCCACAGTGTCCCGATGGAGGTGGTGCACATGCAAGTGTGTGGCTGTATGCAGGCACAGCCTCACCCTATGCATGCCCAAGCCACATGAGAGCAGCAAAGGAAGGAGCCTGAGCACAGGCAACATGCAGTGCTCAGATGTTGGAGTGCTGCCCACACTCACGCCCGCCTGCTCACTGCTGAGTGTGGGGCTGGCCATCTCGGGCTTTTCTGCAGCCCTTGGCTCTCCTCTTGCCTCCTGCCAGTGACATCACATGCATTTTGCCTGATGACAAATAGTCCCTCAATGGCACCAAGTGTCGTGATCCTCTTACACTCCTTGCTGGAAGAAGCACCGAGGTCGTGGGTGGAGTCCGGCCTTTCTGGCTCCACATCTCCCTCCCACAGCCAGCCTGGCCCCAGAGAGACGCTCCGATGGGCAATGAAGCAAACTTGCCAGGACCCCATTTAGTGAAAAAGGAAGCTTCACATGAAAGCTGGAACAGACACTAGCAGGAGCGTTTGATTTGCCAGGATGGTCTAGTCAGCTCCATCCAAACCTCCCCTGTGCTGTATTTGTTTTCTCACTGTTGTCTGGGCTGTTGTGAGAGATTTATCTGCAGGAGGAAAAAAAGACACCTGGATTTGGTAGTATCTCTCTCCTTCAGGCTTCAGCCCCTTTGGGGCTTATGCATGGCTGAGGGTGGACTTTCTGTGCATAGCCTGGGCCGGGAAGTGACGTCTGTCAGTCTCAGGAAGTTTTTTAAGCAGTGAGGTGAGTCCCAGGGATAGACAAGGTATCCCAAAGCACCATACTGACCTTCCCTGCCTGCATCCCTACCAAACAGAGTCCAGAACCCTTCAAACCCCTGGTACTTGCCTTGCCTTGTCCCACTCATGCTGGTGCTGGCAGCCTGGAGACCTGCTGTAGCCACCAAGGAGGTTTTCAGATACACTTCTGAGCAGGTCTGGTTTCACACACACGCTCTGTGAAGGGCTGTGTGGTTTCATGTACACAGTGATCTTGTTAAAGTGTGGAGAGTCTTGAGGGAGATGCTGTGTCATCATTAGTGCTGTCTGTTGGGGAGCCCCGAGCACTGCTAACCCAGACAGCCCAGCTCTGGGATTAATTCCTGTCCCCAAGAAGCCAGCTTGATCAAAATCCATCTATGGTTTTACCTACCTGCAAAGCAGCAGCAGAAATCCAGAGCTGAGTCAGGAAAACAAAGATAAATCAAAGAAACAGAGCCTGAATTCAGCCTGTGTGTGATGTGGCCTTATTTATTCTTCTGTATACCTGCTGATCACTGTGGATAGGTCTGCCCCATTGCCAGTAGCTGCAAAAGCCATTCTGCCCTTAATGTGTGTCACTCACATTGTGGGGACAAGCCCTGCTTCCCTGGAGGGGAAGAGCAGTACAGGGGGCGCCTGGATTGCTACTTTCAATTAAAATTTGCCTTTTGTTGGTAGATGAACAGGCTTGACACAGGTTGGATGGTGCCAGTCTGGCTTCTGTGCCTCAGTTTTGCCCCCAGAGAATACCAGCTGCTGAGGCAGAGCTGCCTATGAGCCCAACAGAAGATGCACAGAGAGGGCAAGAGGCCGCAGCATTGGACTCCATCTCCACTGGCATTGCCAGAGGGAATCTTCACAAGGACGTGAGACGACAGCCACAACAGCACAGCATGGAGAGAGGAGTCACTCAGTTAATTTGGCTGTGCAGTTAACAAGAAGGGGAGCTGTTACTGAACAGCTCATGGCTCTTGTCTTGGTGCATTTCTGCCCAGTACTCCGGGAGGTGAGCAGAGCTTGGATGGGTTGGGGGCCGTGGTGAGGCATTTGCCTCCTGCCCATGAACTTGTTTGCCTGATGCAAGTGCAGAAATTCAAAGCAAAAGAGGGGCTTGGGATGGGCATTTCTGGTGGCACCCACTCTCCTGCCTGGACCAGGACCCTTCACTTCCTCAGTGAACCCTCTCCTCCCTATAGCCATTCTCAGAGCATTCATCCTGCCCCAGCAATGCCTGGGTACTGTTCTGCTGTGCACACACACACACACATGTGCATGGAGCCTGCAGAGCCAAAATAACCTTTGGCTAACCAATTGGATACTGAAGACACCTGTATGAGTACCCCTGACTATACCTGCTGCAGCCTTTCTGCAGCAGGCAAGGCTGTCCTGCCACGCTAAACACTAAATGTGCTCCATCGAGCCCCAAAACATTCCCCTCCTGTTCAGGACCCTTCATAGAGGCTCTGGCGGGGTGGGAGGCCACTTCCCACGCATGGGGCGGGGTGAAGAGGATTGCCTTGCGCCTTGTGGGTTGCATCCAGCAGCAGCTCTGCTCTGCCGTGCCGCTGCCGGTGTCACCAGGGGCAGTTTTCCACCGGTCCCGGGGTCTGGCAGCTCGCCGGACACCTGCCTGCCCGCAGCCCCCAGGATAGGAGGTGGGGAACCGGGATGGGGGCCAGTATCCTGGCCAAAAGGGATGGATTATTCGGTACAAGCATACCCCCTGCCGACGAGCTGGAAAAGCACAGCTCCCCGGACAACCCACCCCCAACCCCCCCCTAAAAATAAAAACAAACAACAAACTAAAGGAACAAACCCATCCTACAAGCAGGGGATAAAACTGCGCGGGGGTTGCGGGACGGCCCTCGGGCGAAGGCCAGCGTCTGGAGCGGGGCGGGAGCCGGGCACGAACAGCCGCCCATCCCCGTGTCGCCAGGCCTGGCATCAGCGAGTTTGTTTCCACAGCAGGTTTTGCCATTGCCAGCTTCCCCGGCTCGGTCCCTCCGCTCAGCTGGGAGCTTCTGCGAGCACCCTCCAGCCCCGCAGGCGGGGGCCGGGGGGGAGGCGGCGATGCGCTGCCGGCGGCATCCCCCGGAGTTGTTTTCGGCAGTGCTGGTGGTTGGTTTGCACTTTCCTCTCCGGTGTGTGCCTTTCGGTTTGGGTTTTTTTTCCCTTTTTTTCCTTTTTTTTTTTTTTTTAATTCTTCTTCCTCCCCGCGGCGTGGGGGGGCCCCGCCGGCAGCGCTGCCCCGGCCCGGCCAATCAGGGCCCTGTGGGGTTGGGGGAATCGGGCTGTGGGCTTTAAAAGCGGAGCCCTTTGTGCGACGGAGCCCGGCGGGGCCCCCGCATCGGCAGGCGGTGGGGCCGGGATGCGGGGCCGCCCGCAGGAGGCGCCGGGAGAAGCCCTGGACCACGCTGCACCGGCGGCTCAGGACCCCAGCATCCCCCCTCGGCAGGTATTGCTTTCTTCCTCAGCACCCAAATAAACGTGTGGCAACCCGGCTTGCCTTTTTGCCGGGTCCAGGGTGGTTGTTTTGGGTTCTTTTTTGTTGTTGTTTGTTGGTTGGTTGGGTTTGTGGTTTTTTAACCGGCTGGGTTCCTTTGCACCTGCTGGTTTGTTATGGTAGGATCTGCCGGCTGGGGCTGGGTGCGTTGTGCTGGTGGTGTGTAGGGGAGAGCAGGCTGAGGTGATGGCGGGCTGCTGGGGGTGCTGCCCGCTGGTGGAGGTGGCCTGCTTGGGGAGAGGGGGTGAACGCAGACCTACTCCCAGAAGCTTGTCTATTGTAGCGTTGCGCAAGGGGGTGGGATCAGCACTGCTTGTCGCTGCTGCCCCAGGCCAGCTGCTGTATGGGCACCTCAAGGCTCTCTCCCAGTGCCCATGGGCAAACGCACCCCAAACCCTTTGGAATTTGGCTTTGGACAGACCTGCTGCCGAGCTTAGCTCTTCCCATGTACTAGCTTTGGGTGGGGCTGTAACCTGGCCTGGGACATCCCAGCAGCTGCCTTGTCACCAGATAGTGGTGGCTCTGGGGAGCAGCTGCAATCCCAGCCAGCCCTCCTGCAGTGGAACCTGCTTTCATTACCCCCTGGCCACCTTCTGCATTTTGGCCAAAGCGCTGATGCAGTCCCAGAGCTGTGCCATGTCCTTGGAAGCAGAAAAGTCCCCTCCTGAGCTGAGTGGTGACGGTAGGCACTGGCCAGCAGTACTGCAGGCACTGGATCTGGGGTGTCATTCCATGACCCTGACCCTCTTGCTGTGGTGGGAGGGGACATGTTAATGGCCCATACAAGAGCTAGGAGACAGGAGAGGGGTCAGGTATGTGGCAGTTAGCCATCCCACCTAGGTTTGCACTTTGCTCCTAGTGGGGCCCCAGGAGTGGTGGGCAAGCGTTCAGGCTCAGCTGGAAAGCATGAGCAGCCTCAACCTTTGCACTGTGGGAGGTCACCCACTGAACCACTGGTGAACTTGGACGCCAGAGCACTGCTTCTGTGCCAAAGCCACCAGCCCTGTCTGAGTGGAGCGTGGAGGAGACGTCAATCACAGACACCCCACGGAGCCACCTCTCCAAACCCTTGTTACAGGGTTGCAGTCACCCTGATTGTTGACTGGAGTGTGGGTGAACACCCACACAGTGCAGCGCACTTCGGCAGAGCTTTCGATTTCCCCCATGGCATTTGGGATGGGAACAAGTCCTGGCTGGGGATCAAGGGCAGGCATTCCTAAGCCCCCATGTGCAGGCAGCTGTTTGCATGAGCAAGAGCTAGCACTGGGGCTGACCGCAGGAGCCTGATGTGGCGGTAACAGCTCAGGGGCTGTTACACCAGTCGAGAGGAGGCAGGAAACCCAAGAGCTGCAGAGGGCAGGGAAGCGAGTCTGAATTTTATTTCTTGCCTCTTGAGTCACCAGAGCTGACTTCCATGGCTCTTGAGTTTCTGTGGTGGTGGTTTCTGCTGAGAGCCTTGGCTGACCTTCTTCCAGCTTCTTATTGCACCTGAGCACTGGCTGGTCCTTGTACCTGTCCTAGACACTGACGTTCCCCCTGCTCCCAGGCTCAGCCTCCATGTACAGCACAGCCCTGTGGTTTCCACACTGAGTCTGTGGCTGCTGTCACCACAGCCAGACCCTGCAGCTGTTTTGGGAAGGGGCTGGGAGTGATACGAGGCAGCGACTGGCCACAAAGGAGGAAGAGTGTTTGTGTATGTTTGTGCGTGTGAACAAGTGGCCAGCACCTGCGGCAGAGCACGCCCAGGCTTCTGTCACTTCCCAGACCCACAAGATGGACACCATGACCCAGCTCTGAGTGATGACCACCATCAAGCTCACCATCCCAGTGTGGCCAGCTCAGCAGCATCCCTCCTCCCTGCAGACCAAGCCACAGATGAACATGTGGAATGTCACTGCCTAATGCAGAGGAGCAGAGCCCAGACCTGGTACATTGGAAGGGGATGAGCTTGCCAGGAGCCTTTGGAAGAAAATTAGTTCTTGGCAGCAGCCCCCATTGCCACACAGGCTGCCCCAGAGCCTGCTGAAAGCACCCTGGCAATCAGATTCCCTCTGGCACAAGCAGAACACTAGTGGGTAAATGGGCTTGTGCCAGGGGAGATGGACATCCCAGCAGGATGGGGTGTTCACAGCCCTATGGCTGTTCCCTGCAGGAGAAATGCCTCATAACCATCTGTAAAGCACCTTCAGGTGCCAGAGGCCAGGCACTGCATAGCCCCGTGACACTGCCTGCAGACTGGCATCTTTGCTGCAGTGGGACATGGTGATTACTGGTTTTACTGCCCTGAGGCAGGGTGCACAGGATGAGCCCCACACTGCTCTCTGGGTTCTGACCCTTGCTGCAGCCGTTATCCCTGTGCTCTCCTTCCCAGCCACCTTCCAGTGCTGCAGAGAAGCAGAACTCAGCTGAAAATACACCCACTGGGTGTCCCCCTAGCTTCCTGCCTGTTCACTTCCTCCACTCCTGGCCTTGCTTTTCAGCATAGCTTCCTAAGAAAACAAAGGTCATGCTGTGATGCTTTGCCTCTGTATACACACAAACACACACACGTGTACATGAGGCTGGAGCCTTTCTCATAAACTTTGACCACATTTCCATCGCAGCTGACAGGGGGGTGGCAATCTGCAAACATGCTTAGGTCAACAAGGCTGACAAAAATGAGAAACTGTGGGAGGGAGAGAAAGAGGAAGGCTTTCCTTTCCTTTAGCACAGAGGTAGGCTGCTCTGCAGCTCAATCCCTTATTAGACAGTAGAGAAGCCACACGTGGCACCCAGGACACATTACCTGCAGGAAAGGCTTTGATCGGGATTCACACCTAAGCCATGCTGCTGCAGGAGCTCCTCGGGAACTGATGGCATGACTGCCAGCCTGCTCGTCTGAGTTGAACCCCAACAGGCTCATTCCATAGATGTGGAGGAACTGAAATGCTGGATATAGGTATAAAAAAGGCGGTTGGTTTTGTTGGGGGTTTTTTGTGTGTGTTCCCCCCCCCCCCCCCCCCCCCGCCCTCTGAGGGGCATTAAAAATGCTGCTTTTCTTTCATGCAAAATAGCAATGTATCCCTCCTTGCTCCCTGGCAACCGTCTGTGCACTCCCTGCCTGCACCAGGAGCCTCCCCCATGTCGCCGTGGATGTGTTTTAAGTGCTGTCAGGGCAGGAGTGCCAGGGGCTGTTCCCCTGCCCATCCTGATAGAGAAAATCCCCCTACTGAATTCTGGGAACAGGGCTCCAGCTCCAGGCCTGGCGCCAGTGCTGCAGCCTGGCTCCTGAACCCCCTGCTTGCACCCCACAAGCCCCAGAGATGCTGCTGGGGGGAAGCTGAGCTCCGCCGACCCAGAGTCAGCAGTCTAGCACTGAATGTGCTCACCTCACGGTTCCTTATTCCATCTTCCTTCTGAAAAAGCCCAAACTGCCCCAAACCCACTGCAAAATCCACCCATTGGTGTTCAGGTTGAGAGCACAGGGGTTACAGTGAGTTAGCTGCTGTACTTTTCCAGAAACTTCCCCTCTGGACTTGGCATTCCTGCAGTGTTTCCGTGCTGTCTCAGCAGTGGGGTGCCCACAGGAGCAGTGGCTGCAGCCTGCACTGCACTCAGCAGAGCCTGGGGCAGTGCTGGGGCTGCCTGCAGGCTTGGGAGATCTGTTGGGTAGCTTGTGATGTCCCATGGGCTGTGCTTCCTTCACCCCATTCAAGTCTTATAAAAACAATTTAATTATTAAAATTTGGGAAGACGTTTAGATTGAGCAAATAAGGACGAAGTGCCCCCAGGCTGCACAGCAATGGTGAGCCTGGAGAATCAAAGCACCCTCAGTGCTCAGCAACTCCTGGGCATGGCTTGGGGCAAGTGTCCTTTTCTGTCCCCAGGCTGCAGCCAGTGCTTGCAGGCACCACATTACAGGTCAAGCTCCTCTTGGATGTGGGCTGTGTGCCCACCACTCCTGGGTGATCAAAGGCTGCCTGGCACAGGGAAACAGAGCAGCTATATGCCAAGTCCCAGCCCCACCAAACCCACCACTCCATCCTGCAGGCTGCTGCCTGGTTGCCCCACGCTTGCCCTGCGGCCTGGCTGCCACGTGTGCTGCCCGCAGCTCGGCACCAGGCGCCCGCTGCCCTGCAGCAGCCACCCGGCACGAGCCAGCTGTCCCTCCGCCCTGCCCCGCCATCCACATGGGGTTTTATTGCATCCGGTTTTGCAACGACAGCAGGGATGGGCCCATGGCAGGGCTCTGGCAGATCATGTCCCCCCAGCCCTGGCAGACCAATAAGCTGGGCTGAGGGGGGAGGCTGCAGCTCTGTCAGCTCCCAGCTTTGGCTGCTGACCGTTAACACTGCTTTTTTTTTCACACTCGGTATCTCCAGGACGTGGTTTATTCCCAGGAAGGAAGCCAGGCTAGAGCATGCTCTTAAAATGCTCTGATGGCCTTAGCAGAAGGAAGCGCTCAGGCTTTGCCAAGCAGCAGCCTGAAATGAGGGTAGGAGGATGCAAGGAAGTGGCTGTTTTGCACCAGGAGGCTGCCCCAGTGCCCCCCATTGCCCTCCTCCCCACTCAGCCCAGCCTGCTCAGGGGCCTCCCTGTTGCATGGAGGCTGGAGGGGGCAGAGGGAGTTGCCTCCTCTGCAGAGGGGGTTGAAGGCATGCACTGCTCTGGCACCCAGCCCAGCGGCAATCACTCCGTCGGCATCATGCGCAGCGATGATGCCACGCTGCAGGAATGGCAGGGGTGGTTTGCCTTTGCTCTCAGAGCTCTGGGCAGCTACCAGGCTGCGATGGGGCTCATCCATCTGTGCCACATATTGAGTCCTCCCAGTCTTTGTGGGGGGTCTCAAATCTTCCTGACTGTGACTCCCCAGCCTAATGCTGCCTTAGATGTTTTCCCTCAGGGCTGCAAATGAGGAACTTCTGCCTTGCAGTAAGTGGGATGTGGGGAGCACCATGCAGCATTCACGTAACCTGGTGTCCTGGCATGCTTTGAGCCCTCAGCAAGATTTGGGCTCTCATTCTGACCACATGTGGGGCATTCCTGGTCTTTGTGATCTCAGAGGAAAGCTTGAAAATCATCCTGTAGACTGAAATAAAATAAGCAAGTTGGGCTGGTGCTTTCTCCCAGATGTTTGAAGACAGCTGTGGTGGTGGAACCTGGTGTAGCACTTTCCAGCCTTGCTTCAACATGAATTCACTTCTCTTTCCCCAGCTACACCACCTTTCTCTCACTGGAAAACACCCCTGCTGCTGCTATTGTCACCCTTGGCTCTGCCGTGCACCCAGGCAGCAGGATGTGAGCTCTGCCTCTCCACTTCTCACTACTCTCCCTCTCTACCTGCCAGCAGCAATGCCCTGGACACCTAGTTGCACTGGTGGATACTGGGACTGTGGGTCTTGGCCAGCTTCCATCCCCTGCAGCCCAAGGTGCTAGCTCGGACTCCCAAGGCTGGGGACACTCATACTCCATATCCCTACACCCACGGGACCCCTCCCCCTGTTTCTCTCTACAGACTTGCCTCTGCATCAGGGTTTGCTGCTGCTCTGCCCCACAGAAGGGACCTAAGGCCTCAGCGCTTGTCTAGCACTCAGGGCTGGCCACCTAAATAATATTTCTCTCCTTACAGAGCCCCATTAGCTCTGCTCCATGTGCCTGCCAGCCATCCTGCAGGATCTCAGCTGGGGCACAGCCACCCACCATGCAATCAATTCCTGCTGCTGCATGTAGGGAGCCCCTCCTCCCCATGTGACCTTGTTTGGGGCCCTATGGTTATTAACGTGAGATCAACAAGCAACTCCTCTTGGTGAACAGGCCAGCTAGTACTTTAGAGGTGGAGAGAAATGAGGATAGGGAAGAGGGAGCAACTCCTGGACAGATCCAAACCTGGGAGACAAGATGCTGGGAGAGCTGAGCCCTGTGTTGCAGCAGAGGGCAGCTGGGCGGGGGGGGGGAAGGTGACCCTGGTCCCCAGGGCCATTGCTTGGCCCTGTGCTGGGGGGTGTAGTTCTCTCCTCTGCTCCCAGTTGCTTCTGCATGAGGTTGGCATGCAGCATCCTTACAGTGCAGGGCATGGGCAGGACAGAGAGTTCACTGCAATGCTGAACCCTTTGCAGGGAGGGGATGGAGAGGGGAACTGAATGTTTAATGCTGGCAAAGTGCCTTGACACTGGTGGCTGAAAGGCACTGGGAAATGGATGTGAGCCGTGACCAGAGTACTGTTCACTGCAGGTAGCTTGCACAGGGCAGGGTGGCACTGACTCTTTGAGTGCTGTACTCTGGCTTTTTGCCCCCTCTGCTGATGAAGGCATGGGTTGATGGCCCTGTTTAGCACCCAGCAAGACTATTGTGGGGCAGAGGAGGGCCGACACAACAAGGGCTGAGGGCTTTGTGCACACAAAAGCAGGTGCTGTTGGTCAGAGGATGACACTGGGCTCTGGCCCCAGCCTATTTGCCAGTGAGCTATGACCTGCACCACTGCTTTGTGCGATTTCTCCTTGGAAGGCTACAGGACGTATGTAGGGGGACAGTACAAACCCTTTGTACAGGAAGATGTTTTGGTCACATCCAGCTTGAAGGTTGGGTGGTGTTGAAATCCAGAGAGAGCTGGGAAAGCCTTGTGTGCAGTAGGAGGCAGAAGTGATGGGGGTGTCCTTGCCGGGACAAGACAAAACTGGACAGGGGTATGGAATCAAAACCGGGTGGAAGACGAGAGAAGCAGCCAGGCACGGCGCCTGCAGCAGGCTTTTGGAGGTCTGGATGAGGCCCTTGCAGGCGGGTCTCGGGCCAGCCGCCTCCCCTCATTCCCCGGCCTCGCACGCCCTCCAGCGCCGCCCGCTCCAGCCTCTTCCCGGCAGCGGCTGGGAGGCGCCTCTAGCCCAGCCCCGCGGGCACCGGGGTGCGGCATGGCGCAGCGAAGACCTCAGGCCCCTTGCCCCCGTTCCTGATGCAGGCTTCTGTGGGACCATCAGCGAGGGTGCACGGCTGGAATCAGGCTGTTGCCCTTGGCACCCCGCTCTGCCCGAGGACCCTGCTGCCTGTACCCACGGGAATACGATACCAGTCTGCTCCCCGGCCGTGCACCCCTCTCTCAGGACGGCACTCCCTATCTAGTTGTCCGCTTAAACCAGCGCCAGCTCACTGATGGTTCTCCAAGCGCAGTGGCCCTGGCACAGCACCGCGGGGCGGTACTGGAGGCTCAGGACTGCTGCCTCAGGGCGGCGGGGAGGAGGGCGTGCAGGGAGCAGCCTGTGCAGCCCCCCTCAAATGTGCCTGGGGTGGCCTTCCAGCAGCCACCTCCCCTTGGGGGTGTACACACACACACACACACACACACACACACACACACACACACACACACACACACACACATTCAGCTCTGCGCCTGCAGACTGAGCCCTCGCACACTGGGGAAGAAATGGAGCTGCACAGCCTGGACACACAGCTGGGTGCCAAACGTGGGTGCCCCCCCCACCATGCACACCCCCAGAGACTGCCATATACTCCCATGTGCACTGTTCATGTGCACACGTGCACACCCATATGCTTGCAGACTGCCATGCGTGAACACACGTGTCCTGCCACACATGAGCACATGACTGTGTGCTCTTCCGTGTCATGCACTTGCACACCCAACTCAGGGGTGCGCACTCTCCCGGGTACCCATTCACATGTGCACAAACTGCCACGTGAGTACCCAAGTCATGCATAGAGTCATGCATGCGCATATCACCTGTGCACCCCTCCGGTGCACATGCTGTACGTCTCTGTCCCTCGAGGACCACTGTGACCATAGGGTTTCACCCTGTGCCTGGGCAGGATGTGACCCGCGAGTATGGGAGGGCTGGGGTGAGGAGGGCCGGCAGCACAGGCCCAGTGCTGCTCCCAACGAGCTGAGGCCGGAACAAACTCATCACACGTGTGCATGAGCTAGCCCTGAAATAATGCACCCCTTCGAACACAGCCCGGGGTATGGGGGGGGTGGGGGTGGGAGGGGGTGCGGGGGTGGCCGTGGCGTGGCAGCGGGACACGCGTTGCCGGGTCGCGGGGCACGTCGAGGGTTGCCGGCTCTTTGTTCTTCCCGCTACCGGTCCTCCATGATGTGGAGACACAGCGGGCGAGGCCAGCGCTGCGAAATGGCGGCCGGAGAGGCGGGGACGGCGGGGCGGGGAGGAGGAGGGGAAGGCAGCGCACCCTCCCCGCGCACACAAAAGGCTGCAGGGAAAACACGGAGGGTGGGGGTGGTGTGCGGAGCGGTCTTCTTGGGACTCTCGGTAACGGGGCTGCGCCCTGCCGCCATCCCGGTCCCGCGGCGGGGCTCACGGCTCTCTCCTCACGGGCGTGTGCTCCCCACCCTCGCGGTACGCGCGGCCCGAGAGGGATGGGGTGGGGGGAGGAGTGAATGGGGCTACGGCAAACAGGCTTGGGGCGCGGGGAGGGAGAGGGGCATGGGGAGTTGATCCGTTAGCCAAACCCGTGCTAGCAGGTGCCCCCACGGCCCCGATCTCTGCCCCTGCAAGGGGGAAGGAGGAATGCCCATCTGGCTCCTGTCCCATGCTGGGGAACACCACTGGGAGCAGGATCTGGCCACCTCTGCTGGTTCTGCACCCCGCCCCAGCGGGCACTGTTGACCCCGTGCCCAGCAGTGCATCCCTCTGCCCAGGACTGCATCCCTGTGCCCGCGGTTTCGTCCTGCTGGGGAGGGCTGCAGGCCCAGCTCAGTGCATCATGGCGGCGCAGTGGTTGAGCCGGCGCCGCCGGGCCCCAGGATACACTCGTGCCTGTACATGCCCTGGCTTTTCTCGGGACAAAGCTGTGCTCCAGCAGGGTGGGAAAACTCAGCAAGTCCGGGCACAAAGCAGCTTTGTGTTGGGCACTTTGTCTGATGGGGTGCAGTGCTGCTTCTTGGGTGGCCGAAAAAAAACCCAGCCCATGGCTGGCACCCCATGTACAGTGTGCCCCCTCTCAGTCCTGGGTAAGGAGGCTGTGTGTCACTGCACAGGCTGGTGCCTTTGGTTTTTGGGTTGGGGCCCTTCCTGGAAGAGTCTGGTGGTGGAGAGGGAGGGGACCTGCCAAGCTGGGAAGCCTGTGTGTCCCAGCAGGTCTGGCTTCCTTGGCAGGTTGGGCTGGTTTAGAGGAGCTGTGGGGCTGGGATGGCTCCTGGGCAGCCCTGAGCCTCCTGCTCTCACCTGGGGCCCATGGGTACCCACAGCAGGGAACTGATGGGGTGGTTGAGAGTGATCCACGTGCATGGAGCAGGCTAGTAGTTGGTGTGGGGACTGAAGCCTGTAGACCTGGGAGGAGGCCCAACTAAGCTGTTTTCCTTCATCCCTGCTGTGTTCACATGTGAATGAGTTTGTTCAGGTCTCAGCCTCATGGAGATGCAGCCCCCACCTCATGCATGTAGGTGTGAATTGAGCATCTCCTGCACTGGGCAGGTTTGGAGTCACTGCAAGCTGGGGGGCACTGACACCCAAAAATGCCTATTGTGGCTAAGCCATGGACAGGGCTGGACACAGTACAGTTGAAGGGAGCTGCCTACCCACCTAAGCCACCTACAGACCCTGCAGCTTCCCCAAGATCTGTTTGCTTCCCTGCTAGGAGGACACTCCTGCAGCAAAACTTCTCTTCCAGTGCCACTAAGGAGCTGATCCACCACCCTGATCACCCCTGTAGGCAGCATTGCTACTGTCAGGTGTCACCCTTTGCTGTCTTTGGGCAGGGGCTGTGTCTAGCTAGCGAGGTCAAGCACCTATGGGCCAGCATCAGGCAATGTCATCACCCCACAGAGAGCAGTATACTTCCACAGGGTGCAGGTTTGTCACCTGGGCCCAAAAGGTGATGTTAAGGCAAGGCACCAACTCACACAATGAGGCCCCTATGCAGTCGTGTGTGTGTGCTCACATGCACTGGGCTTGTATGCATCCCCACACCTGCCTGCCTCTGTGTTTGCACAGCCTGTTGCACATGCCCAGAGTGCACACATGTTCACCCACGGCTGCTGGCACACACAGGTGGGTGCATGGACAAGCCCATGGTTGTACACACAAGCACAGAGTGAGCATGAGGCTCAGTGGGACACCTGGACCCACGCGTGGGCTGTTTGTGTAAGCACACATAAACACGCAGGGTGATGGGGTGTGCGCATATGACTGCCAAACTCCCCATTCCCCCCAGGGGCAGCAGAGTTGGACCAGGCTTTTATTTCTTGTGCCCAGCAGGGATTTTCCTTCTTCAGCCCAGGGGTCGTTTTCAGCTCTGCCACCGGTTCCCTGGGGAGATCTTGGGCATGTCACTTAACCCTTCCCATCCCCTCCTGCTTGCCCAGGACAGGGGTTGGGATGGCTCCAGGTGTGGGGGCATCTCGGTGTTTGGGGGGCAGCCAAAAGGAGCGAGGAAGGGGCATGGGACCTTCCCAGGAACTCGAAGCCTCCCAGGGCAGGCAGCTGCTCTCAAAGGGGTGCGTACAGCTGCGGAGGTTTTGGCCGCCAGCCTGGCTCACACAACCGGAGATGGAAGAAGAGCTAAATTTAAAGGCGTCAGGGAGGGCCGGGGGGAGGCTGGCTGGCGCAGCGCTCTCCAGCTGCCTGCATGGGAGGCGTGGGGCATGGGCATGTTTTTGGCTGCCACACCCTTCTTTCCCCCTCCTCCCCCCCCCCACTGGGGAGTTAACTGGCCTGGCAAGGAGAAATGCTGGTTTCATCAACAGGAACCTGACACAAGGGGCTGAGCTTGAGTGGTGCTGCACACGCCGTGGCCCAACCTGTTCACAGCAAGCACTCGGGCACCCATACCTCCAGCAGCCCTACTGCACCTCCAGCTGTGCTCACGTGCACAGCTGGACACATGCTCACACCCCAGACTCCCTCACCTCGGGCCAAGCACTCCTTATGTCGTGGGTACTAAACGCACACACCCACCGGTCCACCCTGCAGCCCTGGAACTTCGTCCCCCACAGCATTTTAGGGTAATGAAAGTGCCATCTAAGGGTGCTTACAACTTTTATTTAAAAATTCCTTTCCAAGATAAATTTCAGGGCTGTGAGCCAGGCACGAAGTGCTTGTGCAAGCCTCTTGCAGGCAGAGTGTGGAGTTAAAAAAAGCCTGCAGACAAAATGTAGAGGCTACATCAGCTGTGCTGGCCCCCAAAGCCAGCAATCGCCAGAATCAGCAGGAGTAGCCACGTTTTGGGGACCAGGGAGGCACTGAACCAATGAGGTGCCCACAATGCCACCCCAGGACCCACAAGCACTGAGGCAGCTATGTGGGTGCTCCCCTCCCACCTCCCTGCCAGACCCAGGACCTGGCAAACATCAGTGGGCTTGGAGGTGGCTAAAATGAAAATAAATTTAAATCACCTGGGATGCCATCCAAAACTGCTTAGCCTTAATTAATTCATCCCTGCAACGTGCTATGCCCTCAGCCCCAGAACATCCTAACATAGTCACAGCCATGACTGCCTGCCCCAGCCTGGCTGCTTCCTTATTTTAGGGAAGAGGTGGTGTGGCCACTCTCCTGGCCCTTGAACACAAATGGCTGCTTCCCACCATGTTTCTGGTGGGTACCTGGAGGATTTGAGTTATGGGTGGTAAGAGGGAGGGTGGCTGTGCTGGTGTTCATGGTCCTGATTATGGGGCTACAGACCTCCTTTCCCTACAGCAGCCTTAAAAGCACCCCAAAACCCCCACATGAGCTGGGCAGGACAGTGATGGTGCCATGGTGGGACACCCCTGTGAGATGCAATGGGGTCCTACTTATCCCTTGTCTCCCCACAAGGTGGGATGAGGGCACTGATGTGCTGGTGCCCGGCAGATGCCCAGCACCGACATCTCCCTTGAGGGCAGAGCAAACCTGTCTTGTTTTCCCATGTCCCACCATTGCTCTTACCCCCAAACCCTCTTCCTCTGCCCAAACACCCCATTCCCTTTCAATAGGATGAGGGGGCTGGATACAGCACCCTGACCTGGCCCTTGCCAGAGGGCGCAGAGCAACTCTTCACTCTTTCTGACTCTGCTTCCTTCTGGCCGGCTATTTTTATCCCTGGCAGTAGGCAGAGGCTGTGCTGGAGCTGCAGCCACTAGCAGGTCTAGGGATGAGGGCTGGGGGCATGCTGGAAAGCTGGGCTCAGGGTCTGGCTCTCTGCAGTGGGGAAGCATGGGGATGTCCTGGTGTCCTGGAACTGGAGACAGCCATTGCACCATATGGAATTTGCTCCATAAATCCCCAGCTACCAGAATCCCAGTGTGGCAGAAAGTAAACCCACCCCAGACCCTGACCCTGGGAGAGACAATCCCCTATTAGCAGGAACAGGTCTGGGGTGTGGGACAGAAGCTGCCACTTTTGGGGCCACGGGTGAGAGGGAAGGGGAGGCAGGGGCAAGAGTAGGTGGCAGCAGAGTGACTCAGCCGGGGGTGGCAGCAGGTAAGGTGTTTGTGTTTAGTTTCTAACGTTACGGTTTCCACAGCACTGGGAAGCAGTCTCAGGGGGCCAAGGGGGGCCCGTTGGCACTGAGGGTGGGCAGCAGTGGGACTGGAGAAGCTGCTCAGCTGCTAACGCCACAACAGCTAAAAATACTGCAGGCTATTGTCGCCGGCAACAAAGCGGCTGGCGTATTTTTAGAGTTATCTCCACTGCCATCGGCTCTGCTGCCCTCCCGGGAAGTGCTGTGCCTGCTCCACCCGGGCTGCCCCCTGGAAAGCAGGGCAGCGCTTCCCACCTGCGCCCCAGGCACAGCCCCGACATCTGCCGTTCCTCAGTTTCCCTCCTGCACCCTATGCTATGGTGCCACGCTCCATTCCACTGCTCTCACCCAACTCCCTCCACCCCACAAATGTCCCATAGCAGCCACACTCATCCCTTGCATGTCCACACTGTCCCCTGCCTATAACACATGGGGACACATGGCTTGCTGGGCAGCCTTCTCCATCCAGGCAGCTCCAGTCCAGCCCAGGCAGCTGGAAAAGGAAGGCAGAGACTGGATGCAATGAATTGGCCGAGTATCACCAGCAGACGGGTGACGATCCCTCCTCCCTTGCCGGGGCACCAGCCTTCCTCCTCCTGTGCTCATTCCTACAGGCAAAGCCAAGCAAGGCTGTGAAGCCGCCCTGTCCAGCCCTGCTCAGCAGGGACCTGTCATTGCTCACCCTGGATGAAATGAGTTGGCTCTGTCTCAGCACAGCGGCTGGGCAGCCAGGGAGGCAGCAGGGAGGGCTGTGCCAGGCTGCGCGGGCTCTGCCAGCAGCTGGGCAAAACCCCGGTCCCAAGCGCCAGGATAACACTGGATTTGTGCAGATTTCTCCATCAAAACAGGGAGGGAGGAAGGTTTAACTTGCCTTTTCCCTGCCAGAGCTTGGCTTTCAGTCCTTCTGGCGAGTCCACTGCCACGGAGAGCAGAGCAGAGTGGCTTGTCCTCGATAGTTCAGGGGCAGGGATGGGGTGGGGGCGATAGCCCAGAGCTGAGCTCGGGAGGTGGGGGGATCAGACACAGGTTGGATGTGCGGGTGGGCTGCGGCTGCCAGCACAGCTGCCCACGCGGCGTTTGCTGGGAAAGGGGCACAGCCAAGGCAAATAATGAGCCCGTCTAGCTGTGCTTGGATTTCACAGCACAGCCCTAAACTGAGGCTGCTGCAGCCCTGCTGTGATCCCCTCCCCAACCAGCCACGCTCCCCAGTTGCCTGTGTAGGAAGCCGGGGACCACTCTCACGAAGGCACGGGTCAATTGATAACTCACCCAAGGCCACGCAGGAGGGATTGGTCACCCTTTCCACCCTTCTGCTCCTCAAGTATCTGCTCCTCCCCACTGTCCTCAGGACAGTCCCGGCATGTCCCTTAGTGCACACCAGGAGACCCTACTAGTTTGCACCGCGCGAGGTGGCTCTGTGTCCTTCTTTCCCTGCCCCGTGCTCCCTTGACATCGTCCCGTCCTCTCAGCCTGGGGTCCTCCGTGCTCCACCTGCAGAGCCCCGGGCAGAGCAACCTCCCCACAGAGGACAACACCCACCTCCCCCCCCCACCCCCCCCCACCCCCAGCACATCATCTGATCGGGGCCGGGAGGGTCCCTGGTACAAGGGGAAAAGGTGAAACCTGCCCTGGAGGGGCAGGGAGTCTCCTTTCCCCGAAGGGGAGAACACGGATGGGAAAGTGTCTCCATTGTGGGGCTGAAAGCTGATGCTGGGACATCCATGGCGGTGTAGGGGGGGCATCTACACCCCGGAGAGGAGAGGTCGGGGGTGTGTATATGTGTGCACCCTGCCAGCAGCACCCCTGGAAGCACACATTGAAGGGCAGATGGAAGAAGGGGGTCTGGTAAGCGCAGAGCTGTGCACGTAGGTGCAGCGGGGTGCTGGGGAGCGGGGATGCAAGAGGCAGCAGCACCCAGGGGAGAAAAGGCAGAGATTGCCGGAGCAGCGATTGGGGCGGGAGGGGAGGATTATAGCGAGAGATGGGATGAGACCAGCTCCGCCACTGCAGCAGGGACTCGGGGGGCGGGGGCATTGGGGTCCTTCCTCAGCCGCCGTCCCGGTTCCCGTCCCTCCGGCAGCGGGGCGGGGAGCAGGCAGCCCCCCCAGCCGGGCCCCGCGGTGGCGGCCCGGGGGAGCGGGAGGCAGCGGCGCGGGGAGGAGCGGAGAGCGGCGGCGCCGAGACCGGCTCTGGCGGCTCCGGCACCGCGGTGGGTCGGTACCCGGCGGGGTCCGGCGGCTCCGGCACCGTGGTGGTTTCAGTACTTCTGGGCGGCCCCGCACCCAGGCAGCTCGGGGCCTCCGATACGCCTGGGTGACTCCTGTACCGCTGTGTGGCTCCGGAGCCCCATGGTGGTCCCGATCCCCCGGCAACTCCATCAGCCCCGGCTCAGGGCAGAGGCAAAGGAGGCAGCGGCCGCAGGCAGGCAAGCGGGCGGGGGCGTCCGGGCTGGGGCTTAGCACCCCCTCATCCTGGTACCCCCATCCCGCTCCTCCCACCGAGGGCAGCGGGGCTCCCCAGGGCGATTCACCAGGGGGGTGAATCTCCAGGGGATCAGGGGGTGCATGCAATTCCTTTGTCGGGAAGGGGCCGAATCTGGAATTTGCAAAGAACAAAGGACCGGGGGAGGAGGGCATGGAAAAATACCCGGCGGGAGAGGAGGGTTGTTGGGCTCCAAACCGGACTGGGGGCGACATTGCGTGGTACGAGGGCTGAGGGCTGTCAGGGCATCCTGCCTGCGGCACCCCACCGGGCTGGGGGCTGCCCTGAGCTGGGGGCTCTGAAAGGGCCAGGGCTTGCAGCCATCCCGACGGGTGCATAGGTCTGGGTGAGGGTGCTCGCCCCCCTCCTCCTCTCGGCCATTCTGCTTCAGGTTTAGGGGTGCAGAGGGGCTGCAGGGTTTGCACATGGATTAGGAGGCCCAGAGTGCGGTAGGAAGGGGTGACTATATGTGCGGGCACAGGGCCATGCATGGGCTTTGCAGCTCTGCGCGAGGTGGGTTTAAGGTATTGTGCTTGTAACGGAAGGCAGGGGTGGCAGCGGGGGGGAAAAGAGCATCTGGGGAGGGAGATGGGGGATTCGTGGGGCTGGCATTGTCCCCTTTCTGTCCTGGTGGCAGAAATGCTGCCTGTGGTTGCCCGCATGATCCGCCCACTGCTCTGCCAGCCACTTTTGTGCTCTGCAGCCCGGTGGCCTCGCCGTGAACCTGGAGATGGGGGTACTCCGGGAGAGCAAGCTGCGCTGCGCAGGCACCGGGGCTGCAGCGGCCCTGCACGACAGCAGCACTTCCTCTTACGTGATCTCGTCTGCCTGACCGAGCCTTGCTGCTCCAGTAGCTCCAGGTTTACACTGCCTGGAACGGGGCTAGCAGCTGCTGTCCTCCTCCCAGAAGGCTCTGGATGCAGCTGAGCCGTTTCCCTGGTGGGTCTTGGGTGGGTGGGAGCCTGCAGCATTAAACGGGTTGCATACAACACGCTGGGGCTTGCTGTCAAACTACATGTCCCAGCGTGCTCTACTGCCTGTGCTGCTGGGTTCTGCAGGGACCTCAAGGGGGGATAAAGGGAGCACACCCTCTGGCAATAGAGGACAGTTACAGGTGGATGGGGACAAGAGGGAGAGACCATGTTTTGGCTTTGCTGTGGGATACAGATTGGCCAAAGCTATTGCAGCCCACAGGAAAAGGTGAAAAGACAGGCTGGACTACATGTCCATCATGGGCTTTGTCCTTGTCTCCAACCACCACATGGTCCCAGGCCCCTGCAAAGGTACATGGGAGGTCTGGGGCCTGCTTTGAGTCATTCTGTGCCACCCTGTATTCCATGTGTGGAGCCACCTTCTCTTGGGTCCTCCTGGAGCCACCAGCATGTGAAGAATGGCCAGAGATGGAGCTGTACTCCCTCTTTGTGTCAGGTGGTCCTACAAACATGGTCCTCTCCAAACCAGGCATCTGCTCTGCTGATGCCTCTGTGCTCTTCCCTCCCCTGGCACCATGCCCTACAGTGTGGTAGTGTGGTGGGGAAGGCTCAGTGCATGCCCCAGCTCCTCTCCCAGCCTCCCAGTCTTCTCAGTTTGCACGTGCCGGCCAGATGTTGTCACTGTGCTGCTGCCATCCCATCCTGGACCCCCTCTCCCTCTTTTTTTCCCCATCCACCCTAGAGACACTGGCATTGGGTCGGCAGTTGTTTTCTGCTCTCCTGCTGTACTCACTGGGTGGGTGGCATCTGCTCACCCTTGGGTGGGGGGAAGGAGTGGGGCAGGGCAAGGCGGGAGCAGGAGATCAGGACGAGGGATAAAGCCAGGCCTATTTTTATACTGCAAAGTAATTACCAGAGCTTTCCAATCCTTAATCTGCTGAGAGCACCCCAGTGCGATTGGATCCCTCCCCGAGCCTGGCAACAATTCTCCCATCACACGTCTCCTGCGTCAGAGCCCCGTAAACTCCCACACTTGGGCTCACATGTGCTGCAGAGCTGCTGGCATGTCTATCCCACATCCCCAGCAGCCCCTGGCCTAGGAATGAAGATGGGGACTCCATCTGGGACCCTGGTTTGTGGCTAGGAAGGGGGATCTTGCCATGGACCCCAGCAGGGTGGGATGCAGCCTTGCAGCCTTGCAGCCTTGGCCACTTGCTCATCCTGACATGGACATCTCTGTCCCTACACTTTGGATGGAACTGCTGGGGAAATTTGGGTCCCAGCGATATGAACACACTAAATACATATTTTGCCCTGTAGCTGCCTCCCAGGGATTTTTGACCAGGGTTAGTTGACGACATAGCACCCTCCAGCACTCATCCAGCTTGGTTCCCATCAGCACAGATAGGGTCCAGGGAGCCCCTCTCCTGGCGGTGCACAAGATGTCTGGCCAGTAGTGCCAAGTCTCATCTGGCAATTTTCCCAGCCTCTCCCCATCCTGTCACCATGCCAGGGGGTTGCTGAAGAACCTGTTCCATAGCTCCCGCCATGGAGAAGGAAATGATGGGCGGTTTGTGGCAACACCTTTCATCCTGGGGCTGGGGGACTGCTTTGCAGTGCATTGCAGTGTGCAGCCAGTTCAGGGGTGGATCACAGGAACTAATCAGCCTGGGGATGGAGGTGAGGGCTTGGGATGACTCTCACCTTCCTCTAGCTGTCCTATTTTCAGTGCCCACCAGCTCCACAGCACCTCATTGAAAGCCAGACTGGGGTGTTCAGCCCTGCTCCATGGCGGGAGCTGTGTGTGCCTGCTACACTTGGGACCCTGTAGTGTTCACAACACCCTTGTTGAATCTTTGGAAGTATCCTCCATCCAGGCTGTCTCAGTGCAAGGCAGCAGACACAAAGTAAACTTGGCAGCTTACCGAATGCAGCGCTCCCAAAATACTGCTTTTCCACAGCAGAACCCAGGATCATGGAGGGTCATCTGCCTCTGGGGTATCCCCAGGTGACCCCACCAATGTCCCTTCCCCCTGCCTGGAAGGGATCTGGCTTCGAAGCCACCCTGGCTGCTGCCTTGCCTAAGCTAATGGCCATAAAAGGCCCTGAAATGGAGGATCCAGGCGGGGGGGGCAGGCTGCTGCTGGAGCCCAAGCGGGATCATCCTGTCTGCCCACACAGGCCAGGCTTGCCAGGATGTGGGAATGGGGGTCTGAATGGGGAAGAGCATCCCAGGCAACCTGGAGCAGGGTCAGGAGTCTGGGGCACACTGTGCTCCCTTCCACCTTCCCTTGCTTCCCAGGGGACACATTTGGGCTGTGCCTCAAGGTGCTGGGAATCTGCATCACCTCCCATGAGAGGCTTGGTATGGGGATAAAGATGCCTTTTCATCAGGCACCTGAGCCTCTGGGGCTGTGGGGGCCAAGGGGCATGCAGAGGGCTCTCCCACTGGCCCCCCACTGCCTCTCCCCAGACAATGGCTGCCTTTTGTTGGGGTTTTACACACCCGGCCCCCTTCCCTGTGGCCCAGCTGGTGACATTTTACCACCTCCACATTCACATGGGGATTCAAAGGGCACAGATGCACCGTGAAACCACAAAGCACAGTTTCCCCCCACTGCTGTTTTCCCTCCCCAGAATCCCAAGGGAGGCAGGGCCAGGATGCATGGATGGGATGCACACACCAGGAACCTTCCTCCAGGGCTATTTCAGGGGCAGTCTGTGAAGGGAGGGGGCCCTTGGGGACCCCTTTCCTGGGGCTCCATCTTCCTGCACTTTCCTTGCTATCAGCTGTCCATCCTTTTGTCAGTCTGTTGAGGTCCTTTCCTTCCATTCCTGTCTCAAAGGGGCTTGGCACACTGGACACCCACTGACAAGACATGAAGGGAGGCATCATCCAGGCTGGTGGCGTTTGACCTTTAGGAAATGGAGCCATGGAGATGGAGCTGTGTGGGTGGTATCCACCTCTGCCCTGCTGGCTCCTGGCTGCCAGAGCAGTGCCAAGGAGGCTGGTATTGCCAGCCCTGGCATCACCCTGGGCTCCTGGGTGTAGCTGTTCTGTGGGTGTAGCTGATCTGTGGGATACACAATAGCCCCTGTCCCTTCAGAGAGGTCCTAGCATACAGGCATCCAACTCTTGCCCTTCACTCCCACTTCCAGACCTCCAGGGGCTTTCCCTCGAGGACCTGGGCGAGTAGCCCAGTTCCACCCATTGCCTCCACAGGGGCCTTGGGAAAACGTCCTGTAAACAGGCAGACGGAGAGCGTGAGTCACAGCGACCGAGAGGGAAATACACGAGGGGAATGTGCAGCGTGCACTGGGTCATGGGGATGAATCCAGCCTCTCCCAGCAATGGTGAGTGGCTGGCACGTAGGTGCTTTCCTGCAATGCTGGCTCTTCCAGGAAGGGGTGGTTATCCCACTGATGGGACTGTGTCCAGGCAAACTGCAAACCGGAGATGCATCCCTCTTCCCCACCACAAGCATCCCCCCCACAACCCTTGCCACTTTTATCCCAGGGGATGTGCTGTCAGTGCCCTGGAGGTGGCTGCGTTTCAGCTTGCGGCACCCTGCCCATAGAGCCATGCAGATCACTTCCCTGTTGAAAGTCACCCTGCCATGGTTATTTTTGGCTGGTGGCGCGGCCGGAGGAGCTGGCTCTGTCCCAGCCGCTGCAGCGCACCCAGTTTGGAATTGCGTCTTACTGGTGGGTAGTGCTTGGGCGAACAGGCTGCCTTCAGCATCCCCTCTCCCTGCTGCCAAATACCTGCCTGCTCCCGTGCCCGTGTGTAAAGCAAGAGTGCTATCTAGTGGCTGATCCCACTGGGGAGATCAGTGACTTTTGCAAAGGCCTCCGGTGACACCGGTCACTTCTCTGAGGGTGGCCTTCCCATCCCAGCCTGGGGACTGGTAGCCCAAAGGTGGTGAGAAGTTTATCTAAGGGCCAAAACAAGCTGCTCTTTCCCTAGTCCTCACTAGAGGCTGGAGGGGCAGCCAGGGCTTGGAAGCCGTGGGAGTGAGTGTGCAGGGCCTGGGAGTGTGTTCGCCTAGTTGAGGGGTGCCCACGGTAGGTGGGGGGAAGGACGCACTGTTATGAGGGTCGTATGTGTTTACTGGGAGGAGCAGGAAGCATCTCGCACCAGATGCCTTATCCAGGACACATGCCCACAGTGTTCATCCCGAGGAACATCCATCCTAAACCTGTTCATGCTTCTCCCTCCAGAGCCCTCGCCACCGTGGTGTCCCCCTGGTGGATCAACTCCTGTCCTCCAGCAGGGCAGGGGCAGCCAGGTCAGGGTTCATTCCCCGCGCCCAGGCAGGGTCCGGGTGCGGCTGAGCGGTGCTGGGAAGTTAGGGGTGGGGAATGCACTGCATCTTTTTACACCCCTAAACCCCCATGGGCTCATTTTCTTACCCCACCCCCTCCGCGGTTGGCTGCAGCAGGGCCCTGCGGCTGATGTCACTAATATATGCTGATTTATGCGCGGGGGCTGCTGGGGAGGCTGCGGGGCGGAGGGGACCCCACCGCAGCCCCGGTCCCTCTGCCCCGGCCTCCCCCCACGTCGGTCCTGGAGTCCCCCCGCGGACGGCCCCCGCCTCTCTCCCTGCCTGCCTGCCCCGCGGGTTGCCGTGGGAACCGGCCCGGGCTTCTGATGTCACCGGGACGGTTGCTACGCGACCGGTCCGTTCGCCCGTCCCCGCGTGAGGTCACTGTCGCCATGGCGACGGGCCGGTGCGGCGGGAAGCGCGGTGGGGGGACCTGCGGGGCCTCCCCCGGGGCCGGGCGGGGCGGGCTGCGGCGGGAGGGCGGCCCCGGGATAGGGGACAGAGACGGCGCGGGGAGGGGGTGTTCTCCCGGGGAAACAGCGAGAGGTTTGCATTAAAGAGAGCGAAAAGCGGAAAATAAAGCTTTTTTTGGCTCAGCCTGAGTTACTATTTTTAGAAATCCTGGAGGAAAAGCTGTCTGCGTCGGGAAAGTCCTCTCATCCCCCGTGGAAACGCACTCCCCCGTGGAAACAGGCAGCTGTCGGGAGTGGGACACGGGTGGGCTGAGGGCGATGTGCCCCACCAGGGTGGTATTGACCACGCACCAGTGCTAAAGCTGCAGCCCAGTTCCTGCTCTGGTCGCGGTGTCCGTGGTTGCTGGGAGGCCATGGGCTTCTCCTCTCCCCCAGCCTGCGCTCCTGCCGCAGGCGGTTTATCTCTAAGCCCTGACATCTGCTTGGCGGAAAGCAATGGAGCTGCTCCTTCCGAGGCACAATTCGCTGCTCTGTCCTGCCGCCGGCCATGGTACCCTGGCTGGGCCAGGCAGGGTGACAGCCTGGTGGCTTCACTCATCCAGGCTGGGTACCCTGGATCCTCAGGCATGCCTGCTCAGAGCCACTTTTCCCTGGGGACCTGCCCTGTCTCTCTGCCATGCCATCCCTGAAGGTACTGGCCAGTTCTCTGGCCATGAAGCTGCAGGGATTAGCAGCTTCCTCTGACCCAGGATTTAGCCAAAGCTACTTAGTGAGAGCCAGGCAGGAAGGCAGCAGCTAGCTTGGTTGGGTAGAGTGAGACAGGGAAAGCTGAGATATGCAACCTGACCCTTCCTAGGGATGCAGAGTGGAAAAGGGGTTGCCCAGGGTTAACTCAGCATCTCTTGGTGAGACTCTGGGTTCAGCCAAACCAAGTATCCTGCAGTATCTGCCCTTGCTCCAGGGAGCCCCCAGCCTCTGGCTTATTTCAACAGCCTTTGGGCCAAATCTCCACCCTGCACAGGTAGGACAGAGGGACCGGGAAAGGGCAGACCTTGCTCACAGGGTGCTGCCAGTGGGGATGTAGGACAGGAGCTGGCAGATGGAGATGGGCAGACAGAAGAGTGTCAGGATAGGATGAGATGCTGTTTGCTCTGACAGGATCTTGGCTGGCTGCTGGTTAAATAGCTGCTGAGCTTAGTGGGGCTGGGAGCTCCTGGAGGAGGAAGAGAATGGGGATGAAGATGAGGACAGGGATGGAAACTGGGAGATTTGGTGACTCCACAGAATGGGGGACAGCTGTGGGGAGAGCAGAGAAGAGCTTGTCTGCTAAAATTGCAAAGCTGAGGGATTTGGCTGTGAGGCATGGAGCAGGGTGTGGAGGGGACTTGCAGCCCTATCTGGGATATGTGTATGTCCTGCTGATGGCACAGGAAGCCCTGTGTGCATTGCTGCTGTGTGGGACCCCCTGGACCACTGCAGGGACCAACAAGGAAAACTCCACGCTGGGCCTGTGCAAACTTTGCATCAGGTGAAGCTATGAGCAACAGAAAGCCCCAACACTGCTGAAGCACAGGAGCAAAGGGGCAAGTCCATCAGAGGGACCTTGAGTCTGCTCTGGGCTCCCCAAAGTCCCCTCTGGAGGCCTCATCCTCTACTAGTGCACACTGCCTAGGATCAGGTGGAAATCTGGCTGCAGTGAGGGGAGAGGAAGGCCCCTGTATCCCTTGGGAAGAGTTCAGCAGGTGGAGGAGCAGCAGGGATCCTGGCTCACAGCCACCACTGGGACACGGGTCTGTGCTGGGGATGGAGGATACCATGGCTGCTCACTGGGAGGTTTAGGATCTAATCCTGATGGCACTGAGTCCATGCAGGATCATCTGGGACCCTTGCACAGCATGTGGTTTAACCTGGGTGATTTGTAGGGATGCCATCAGCATGGTCATCATACTCCCAAGCCCTCTGTGGTGGTCTCCAGCCTGGCCCAGGCTACTGTGGACACAACACGATGGTCAGAGCCCTCATCTACCAAACCTGGAGCACTGAATCCTGACAACTGCTGGAGTACAAAGCAGGATCCATCCCTGTGGCACCTGCACCCACCCACTGCCTCCCTCCTTCCCAGGGGATGGGGCACTGGGTTGTCTGGTAGGATGGGGGAGGTAGGAGGTGGGAGGTTCTGCCCCAGCAGCAGGAACTGTGGCTGTGTGCACACCTGAGCCAGGTGAGGTTTGTAGAGAGAAGAAACAGCAGATGAGAGACCAGGGGATGGAGCAGAGAAAGAAGGAGCAGGTTTTAAACATCTCCCTTCTTTTTTATACCTGGAACTGAAGCAGGAGCATCCAATAAACATCCTCCACGAGTGGGCACTACAGAAAAAGATACCGTCTCTCCCAGGCGCTGTGTCGCTTAGCCCCGAGGCCCGGGGACAGGGTCCTGCCTTCCAACCCGGACTGCTCTCGGTCTGGTGCCATCGTGTGGACACACGACACTTCCACAAATCCCTCAGCCCTAGCCCGGCGCTCCACAACCTTCCCTGTCCGGAGGGACCAGGCTTGGCTCCATGGCTTTCTCAGGCTGTCATCTGCACCGAAGGGGTTTATGTCCACCTCCCATCTCATGCTCCACCCCAGACATTGCCCACTACCTGCCTTTTCCCTTTCCCACCTCATCACTCCCACTGCAGTACCCCACCTGCTCTGGCCACTCCCAAATTGTGACTGGATTAGCTCCTGCTCGTCTGGTGAGGAACACCTCCGAGTCTCCTGGGCAAGGGAAAGTGGGACAGAAAATGACCACAAGGATCCAGACATGGAAGATGTGCTGGGGCTGGGGAGGATCTGCTTTGCCCACCTTCAGGACCCAAGAGAGGCTTTCCCACTCATACAGCTTTGTGCCCCCTGAGACCAGGGGTGTAAAGTCAAACCCACTGTAAGAGAAAGTCAGGTTTGTAACCACATGGGGAACATGAACTTAGATAAGTCCATGGGACCTGATGAGAGGCATCCCAGAGTCCTGAGAAAACTGGCTGATGTAGTTGCCAAGCCACTTTCCATGATACTTGAAAAGTCATGGCAGTGAGGTGAAGGCCCTGGTGACTGGGAAGAGGGAAACATTGCACCCATTTTTAAAAAGGGGAATGAGGAGGACCCTGGGAACTACCAGTCTGTCAGCCTCGTCTCTCTGCCTGGGAAGGTCTTGGAACAGATCCTCCTGTGCTAAGTCACGTGGAGGACAGAGGAGTGATTCAGAACAGCAAACATAACTTCACCAAAGGCAAGTCCTGCCTGACCAGCCTAGTGGCTTATGATGGAGCAACTAGATCAGTGGACAAGGAAAGGACTGTGGATGTCATCTGTCTGGACTTCAGTAAGGCCTTTGACACAGTTCCCAATAACATCCTTCTCTCCGAATTGCAGAGAGATGGATTCAGTGGGTGGACCGTTCAGTGGATAAGGAACTGGTTGGATGTTCACATCCAGAAGGTAGTGGTCAGTACCTTGATGTCCAGATGGACACTGGTGATAAGTGGTGTCCCTCAGGGGTCTGTACTGAGACCAGTGCTGTTTAATATCCTGAGCAATGACAGACAGTGGTCATCAAGTTTGCAGATGACACCAAGATAAGTGGTGCAGTCGACGTGCCTGAGGGACAGGATGCCATCCAGAGGATCCTGGACAAGCTTGAGAAATAAGCCTTTGTGAGCATTATGAGTTTCAATAAGGCCAAGTAAAAGGGCCTACATCTGCAGCAGGGCAACTCTTGGGATCAATACAGGTTGGAGGATGAAGGAAGGGATTGAGAGCAGCCCTGCAGAGAAGGATTTGGAGATACTGGTGGATGAAAAGCTGGACATGAGCTGGCAACATGTGCTCACAGGCCAGGCTGGTTGTATCCTGGGATGCATCAAAAGAAGCATGGTCAGAAGATTGAAGGAGGTGAATCTGGCTGTCTGCTCCACCCTGGTGAGACCCTACCTGCAGTGCTATGTCCAGCTCTGGAGTCTTCAGCACAAGAAAGACATGGACCTGTTGGAGTGGGTCCAGAGGAGGCCACAAAACTGATCAGAGGGCTGTCCCTGTGAGGACAGGCTGAGAGCTGGGGTTGTCCAGTCTGCAGAAGGCTCCACACAGACCTTATAACAACCTTTTTGTACTTAAAGAAGGCCTGCAAGAAGGTGGAGACAGTATTTTGGTAGGGCCTATTGCAACAGGACAAGTGGTGATGGTTTCAGACTAAAAGAGGGCAGATTTAGACCAGACAGAAAGAAGACATTTTTTACAGTGAGGGTGGTAACCCACTGGCACAGGTTGCCCAGGGAGGTGGTAAAATCCCTAATCTCAGAAACATTCAAGCTCAGGTGGGATGGGTCTCTGAGCAGCCTGATCTAATTGAAGATGTCCCTGCAGGTCTAGAGGACCTTTAAAAAGTCCTTTCTGCCTCCCTGTTTTACGTTCCTTCTTCCACATTTTCCAGCAAACACCCCACTCCTTTCCATGGACCTACTCCAGGGCCCTCAGTTCCCAGGGGTTCACTGTGCAAGCATGGGTGTCCCCCACCACCAGCTGCAGCCGTGCCCACCTACGTGTGGTCCCTGGGGGCTGCAAGTCTGGGCATAGCACCACACACACACACAGGCGACCGCGGCGGTACAGCGGACGTGCCGACAAATGTTTGCCCTGCCCGGGAGCCTCACACCAGCGGGGGCAGCAGGTGGCCCGTGGTGGCCCGTGGTGGCCCCTGGCCGTGGGACACGTCGGAGCTTCCATGCTTCCACCAGAGGGAGCCAAACCGTCACGAATCCTGGTCACGGCGCTGCCACGCAGACCATCCCCGCGCCATCGGGGCACCGGGCCACGCCACAGCCCTGAGGCGGCCAGGCTGGCGCTGTCACCCCTCCGTGTGCCTTGCAAGCAAACCTGCCAGGGAGCCCCCTGACAGCCGTCACACACTCCAGGGACAAAACCCCGCGTCTGTCCCTCCATGGGCTGGCGCGGGGCTCGCAGCTCCTGTTCCAGGGGTCTCGCAGCTCCTGTCCCGGGGGGCTCGCAGCTCCTGTTCCAGGGGTCTCGCAGCTCCTGTCCCGGGGGGCTCGCAGCTCCTGTTCCAGGGGTCTCGCAGCTCCTGTCCCGGGGGGCTCGCAGCTCCTGTCCCGGGGGTCTCGCAGCTCCTGTCCCGGGGGGCTCGCAGCTCCTGTTCCAGGGGTCTCGCAGCTCCTGTCCCGGGGGGCTCGCAGCTCCTGTTCCAGGGGTCTCGCAGCTCCTGTCCCGGGGGGCTCGCAGCTCCTGTTCCAGGGGGCTCGCAGCTCCTGTCCCGGGGGGCTCGCAGCTCCTGTTCCAGGGGGCTCGCAGCTCCTGTCCCGGGGGTCTCGCAGCTCCTGTCCCGGGGGTCTCGCAGCTCCTGTCCCGGGGAGCTCGCAGCTCCTGTCCCGGGGGGCTCGCAGCTCCTGACCCGGGGGCATACCCCGCCGCCAGCACTCTGCTCCAGCCTGTGCAGTGAATTTGAGGCTGTCTGGAAACATCCTGGAAAAGAGGAGACTGAGAGGGTATCTTACCAATGCACATCAAAAGGGTGGGGCTGGGCTCTTTTGAGTGGTGGCCAGTGATAGGACAGGGGGCAGTGGGTGCAAAGTAGAAAACAGGAGGTTTCACTTGAATGTAAGGAAAGACTTCTCTTTGAGGGTGGTGGAGCATTGGACCAAGCTGCTCAGAGAGGTTGTGGAGTCTCCTTCTCTGGAGACTTTCAAAACTTGCCTGGACATGTTCCTGTGCAACCTGATCTAGGCATACCTGCTTTAGCAGTGGTTTGGACTAGACCATCTCCAGAGGTCCCTTTCAACCCCTACCATTCTGTGATTCTGTGTAGCAGCAAAGAGAGTGTTCCTTGCACCTTGACACGGCTCCAAATCACCTCTCTGACAAACAGGTTTCTCCCACTTCAAGTCACCACCCCGCACCATGTCCAAATTCAAAATGAGGGTGAAGAAACCCTGCTCTGATCACTTCATAGTGGATGTAATTAGTCTAAATTAATGCAGATGTAAAACACCAGAAAGGAAAAGTTTGAAATAATGCTCCTGGAGTTCTTGGAATGGCAGCTTATGAGGTCATACCAGAAGCTCTTTACCATTCACACCTCATCATCCCCTGGGTTTGGGTAGTCTTGGACACATTCTTGGTGGGAAGAGGGAGTGAGATGGAAATAACGTGCCAGATGGGAAGTGGCTGGAGGGAGAGTTGGAAAGGTATTGCAGATGATGCTACATGGTGCCAGAGGAAAAATCTCTCTCATTTTCCCAGCATTTACTCATTTATTTAAAGCCTGTCATTAGCAGCAGCCATGTGGGATGGGATTCACCCCAGTCCCGAGTAAATCAGGTGCCACGTTATGGCCACATGTCTAATCCACCAAATCCCTCTTCAAATTCCTGCTTTCTGCTGAAAACTGCCACTTCCCACGGTGGCCAGGAGATCTGGTGGTCCCAGCCCCTCACCTGCATGATGGAGATTTTGGGCACTGGGGCTGAGAGCAGGCCACTGCCACAGAGGTGGTGGGCCAGGAAAAATCATTGGATAAATGGGTTCTGGGCCAGATCCAGGTAGGCAGCACTAGGCTGCCACTGATCTCTGCTGCCAGAGCAGTCTGGCACAGCCAGTGAGAGGAAATCCCATCCAGAGTGTCCAGCTGGAGGCCTGTAGCTGGTGGTGTTCCCCAGGGGTCTTGACACACGGTGGGCTGGCAGCTTTGAACGCCTTTGGAAGAAACAGCTCCTGCCTGCCCACCTCAGTGACCTCCACTTTCCACTGGTGGAGGTTAAGTAATGCCAACAGCCCTGGGCAGTGCAGGTGAGAGCCCTGCGAGGCCCAGGCTGTGGCATTTCTCTCTTTCTGCTTTTTACACATCCTGCCTTGATACAGCTGATCCAACCAGAGCTGAAATCAGATTTCCTGGATGCTTCACTCTCCCTTGGCTACCTAATGGGCTCTTATTCCTGAGCCAAGCATCACACCCTGAGAGGACAGTCAGGTAGGTTATACAGGAGCTAGGAGCTCTCCTGTATCCAGCTCCAGTTTGCTGGCAACAAAACACAGTAAGTTTCTGAAGGAGCTGGATCTGCCATCCTCATCCTCCCCAGTGGAGCCTGAGCCACTCTCTAGCAGCACTGCTGGCAGCCATTTGCTGCCTCTGCTCAGAGGTGAACCCTGCAAGCTCCCACAGTTTGCTAGGTTTCTTCTTCCCATCAGGCAGGACTATGCCAGGCTGCTTGCTCACATTTGTGGGTTTTTGTTTTTCCCCTCCTGGGGCTCAGGCTGTTTTCATTCATGCTGAAATGGCCACATTTGGTATCCCTGACAGTGCTCCTTGAGTTTTGATTTTTTTCATAGATGAAGCCCAAACTTTCTGATGGAAAAAAAATAATGTAAGTTTGTGCATATGTCCCACTTGTTTTGTTTTGAGCTGAATTTAGCTTTTGGATGTAGAACAAGCCTGGAAAAGTCCAGCCTTGAAGTTTGTCAGTGCCTGGAAAGTGAGGCTTAGAGTAAAAATCTGTCCCAGCCCCTGGAGCAGATGATGGTACTTCTTGCACACAGAAGTTACAAGGAAGGCATCCTGTCCTGTGTCTGTCAGCCATTCTCTCTGGCTGTGTGAAAAGGGCTTTGAATGTGGCACAGGTGGATCCCTATGGAGGGCTGGCAGCACCCTTGGCTGAACGTAGCTCTGCCAGGAGATCCCCCTCTCACCATCAGCACCAGAGCCTATACATGGTTGAAATGCTGTGTCTGGGACTGCTGTGACATTCCAAGTGACAGGATGGCCATGAGGTCAATGTGACCATCTTCAAAGTCTCCCCTCTCCCACCTGACCTGTGCAACTTTTCCTGTGCCCTGGGAGAGGATGCTGCAAATGTGGAGAGGGCTCCATGCCCTTCTCCCTCAAACAGCCACCCTCTTGAACCCAGCCCTTCTTTTATCTCAGTGGACCAGTAAATGTGCCAGCAACCAATGTACTCCCATCCTCCCCAGTTGCCAGCTGTCACTCTGCAAAGCCATGAAGCATTAAGGAAAACTTCTGTGCTGTTAATGAGATCATTCAATTGGTGTCTGGGAGTGACAGCAGTCAGTCCTGGGAGGGGATACCTTAAACCCATCTGTGAATACAAAGTGTCTCCAAATCAAGGGTAATGGAGAGAGTCTGTCCTTGCACTGTGCCATGTGGTTATCTGTTTTTGATAACTCATGCTCATAAGGTGACTTCTTGAAGCTTGGGAAGATGCCCTGGACCCATGCTCTATTTAAATATGTTCCAAAGTCTTGCTGTAGCTGATGATCCCAAATTCGTTATGGGTTGGCTGGGATGTTGGGCAATCCTGAGCTTGTTATGGTTTGGCTGAGTTATTTCCAGCTGGCAAAGTGCTCATTTGGGTGTCCTTTGGCTTGACTATGTTGCTGAGTGAAAGGAGAGATGGTTTGGTCAGGCTCTAAGTCCCTTTTACCCGTGTCACAGTCTTTGCCACAGAGCAGCTTTCAACCAGAACAAAGGTTTTCCATTGTGGCTTGTTGCTGCTCTCTGGGCATGCAGAGTGCTCTGTCACAGGTCTGGGACCTGCTGCAGGCTGCCTCTCATCCTCCCTAAGCTGGTATTTTCCAGGTTAAGGAAAATGTGGCAGTAGCCATGCTCTGAGCGTGGGGCTGGGGGATGCGAGACCTCCCTGCTTGCAGCTGCACCTCTCCCCACCAGGTATGCTGTAAAGGAGTCCAGAATTCCATCTCCATTGCTGCTCCTGGTACCAGTATCTGCTCTGCCAACTCTTCTGACCATGGGGCAGCATCTGACAGGAGCTGAAAGAAGTGGCAAGAGGGAGGCAAGAAAATGGCACAGATTTAGCAAAGCCTTGGATGACAGACACCTCTACAACTTGGGAAGCAATAATCTGATGCTTTTTTGGTCTTGGGTGATTCATTCTGGATTCATTAGAAAAAAGCCCATAGACTCCAGCATTGGGTGGCTTCTCATAGGGTTGCCCCAGCTGTAGCCAGCTCTCATCCTGCTCCATCACTGTGTAGGTGGCACAGCCAAAGCAACACCCGCAGGTCACTCAGCCTGGTGGGGACCTGCAAAAGCCCAGTGTTCCTGCCAAGTCAAAGAGCATTTCAAATCTGTCCCTGCCCTGATTAGCAAAATTGTGGTTGCCATGGAGCCTGAATACCTGCTTAGAGAGTGCTTGTCTTCCTCATCCCCTCCAGCAGACTCTGGGGGACACATGCCGTGGAGCAGAGACCAATCCTGCAGTTCCTTAGGAAGTTGATTGCTTTTATCCCAATGAACATTGAAATAGTTCTTTTTCTTCTTTCTTTTTATTCCCCCCCCTTTTTTCCCTCCCACCCCTACTCCCCCCCTTTTTTTCCCCTCCCCCTTCTTTTCTCCTTTCAGTGCATTTTGGCATGGAGGAGAATGCCTCTTCCCTGAAATTTTTTTAGATGAGCCATGGGGCTTTAGGTGCAGTGGTTGCTGCAAGGAGAATCTTTGGACTGTGAGCAGGGTACCTGGGGTACCAGCCCTGTGGCCAGCAGGGATATGGTTAGCTGTCCTGAGGGAGTGAGGGTTCCTTGCTGGGTGCCTGCATCCTGGAAAAGCTGCTGGGAAGATATGATCAGCTCAGAAAAGGAGACTTGGAAATGTAGAAAGAGAGAAGTGAAGTCACCTGCTTCAGCTGCACAGTTGAGATGAGACTTTTGGAAGTGGGAACAGCTTTTGCCTAGTGGCAAAATGTCTCTAGAAAGTTAGTGGCTGGAAACACACAGAGTGGCCATGAGCAATAAGCTACTAGAGGAGGGTGTCCCACACCAGACAAGGATGTTTGGGTGGGCTCTGCTGGGTAAATGACAGCAGCACTGCTTTGGAAAGGTCACCTCACTGACTTGCATTCACCCCCAGCTATGCTATGGCAGCATTACCCAAATCCAGGTCTGTTTGGTGTCCTGCAGGTCTGAGTGGCCCTTCCCAACCTTGAGGACTGAAATGAGCATCCTCCTGCTCTGAGATGCACCCTCTAAACATGTCACTTCCAAATGCCCAAAGAGGGCCACCTTTGAGTAGGCAGCTCCTTAACAGGGGCAGAAACACCTTTTGCATCCCTGTGGCCAAGAGGTTTATTTGTTCTCCAAGAGTAGAGGGTTAATTCTTGTCTCAGAGCTTCATAATCCTGTTCAGTCTATGTTAAGGCCATCCCTGCCCAGAAGGATTTGCTGCAGCAATGACCTGCAAAGGGGCTGCTCATCCCCTTGCTACAGCAGCAGTGAGGGATGCACCCTGCAGGCTCCTACCTGCTGCAGGATGGCACAGAGGAGACAAGCAACTGTCTTGTCCTCAGTTTTCCTCTCAGACGCAGTGTCACTCTGTGGCTCAGTGGCATTTTGTGCTCAGGAGCAGAAGGTGTTGTTTAAAACTGCGAAGTAGGGGAAGAAATTGGGGGGGTGGAGCACAGAGAGCTGTGTAAAAGGCTGTGCTGGTCTGTGCTGCAATTACCCAGAGTGATGCGCCCTTGAAAAGAGCCGGGAGTAGATGCAGTTGGTGATTAGGGCTCTCAAGTATCAAAGCTACTGTTTGTCCTTTCTTTCAGACTCTTAATTCTCCTGGTGAGGCTGCAGAGCCACCTTGCTCAGTCTCTGTGTGCCAGCCTTAATCCTCATGCAGAGAGACCTGGCCAAGGGTATGGACAGTTTCTGCAGTGGCCAGCTCACAGGGAGCGATGGATGTGCAGCAGGGAGACTGGAGGGAACCCCTCTGACTGGAGTTATGTAGAGAGGCTCTTGAGTGCCGCGGTCTTACCAAGTTGCTGCTGAAAGTTCCAGCCCAGCCAAGAAGTGCTCCAGTCAGATGGAGACAACCAGGCTGTGGCCAATGTGTTGTGATGAGGGGTGGAGTTTGAGGCTGATGGCTTTTCCCCTCAGGCAGGGTTAATACGACGAAGTGCTCGATAAAGGGGAATAGGCTGAAGGGTCATGCTCCCATGTGCAGTTCATCCTCTTTAAGTGGCAGGGAGCAGTAGTGGAAGGGGGTTGCAATCTCCTGGTTATTTGCTTTATCAGAAAATTGAAGAACACAGTGGGTGACTCTGAAGTGCTGTCAGGCCCACAGGTACTTGGGGAGGGTAGGAAGAAACAGAGGTGCTGAGGGAAAGAAGTAATGTAGAGTCCATGAGAGCCACCAGCTCTTCCCAAAGAGCTATGACAGCAGGTAGGGTAGGAGCAGCTGTTTAGGCCTTAGTTATGGGAGATGCTCCAACAGACTGATGGCAGTGGTGGAGGAAAAAGGGAGAATGACCTCTGGTTTGTGGTTCTGGCATCCCAGCAAAACTTGGACCAGGAGAACTGAACCATGCACATGACAGGGGTCTGTCAACACGTGGAAGCCAAGATCTCACAGTCTGAGGGGGAAAGATGGACCCCTGATCTGTCAACTCTGAGTGATCCCACCCCTGTCTGGTCCTTGCTCATTGTGGACCATCCTTACTTGCATGCCTGTTGTCTTCAGTCAGAGAAGGATACTGCAGGGAAACAGATGTTGGAATCTGGTAAGTGCTCATCAACATCTTAAATGTCCTGCTGCAACCCAAGCAACCTCCAAATGTCCCTGTCCCAGCAGATGTCTCCTTACCCTCAAGGGTGTCTCTTCAGGGGCGATGCAGGTGCAGAGCTCCAGGGACTGCCCTGCAGTAAAATCTGGGAAGGGACAAGGAACAAGATAAAGATGGGAGGCATTGTGGCTGCATGCAGAGAACTGCCAAGCATTGGACAGGTGGCTGTGCCAAGGTGCACAGAACCCAGGGAGCAGCCGGGACTCTGCTGGGAGTTGGCTGCATGTGATCAGCAGGGTGGCCAGAAAATAGGGGGGAAAGAACACGGAAGAGGAATGGAAGGGAGAGAGAAGGGCTTGAGGATGACAGAGAGATTTGTAGGAGTGCTTCATCTTCAATGCAGTACCTAAAGTGAGATCCTGGTGCCTCAGTGGTACTGTGCAACTTGCCCCTGAACCAGCACAGATCCATCCCCTACTTTGGGCATCCCTGGAGAAAAAGCAGCCTGTGCACAATCTGGAGGCAGGGGCAGAAATCCGTACCCATCAGCTACTGTTTCTGGCTGTGCCATCTAGGCACTGTGGCTTGCAGTGTGCCAGCTCCCCAACACTGTTGCCCACCCCAGCATCTGTTGAGCCAGCCCTGCTGAGCCCCTGCCAGCACTGCCTGGCTGCTGTCCCTGTGTCCTATCCCTTTTCTCACCAGCCCTGTGACATAAACCCCTGGGTTTTAGCATGCTTCCATTGCCAGAGGGGATGACGTTTCTTTGCCTTCCTTGCTCCCGTTGGAGTGGGCAGCATCTCTTCCCCCTCCTGGTTTCAGCCACTATTTCCAGCTTGTTGTTTTATTTCCCTTGCATAATGTCTTGTTCACACTCACTTACCCTCCAGCCCTTTGGCTTCAGTAGCTTCCTCTCCTCTGCTGCAGGAAATATCTTTGAAGGAAATCATACCTTGGGGCAGCCCTGGACCCTTCCTGCCCTCTGTGCGCTTGCTCCGCCAGCCCCTCTCTATTTGCAGCCCGTTTGCTGGCAGGAGCAGAGGCAGGACCAGCTAAGGGGCTAACAAGGTGTCCCAGAGCTTTTCTGGTCTTGTTCTACCATCCCTCCCTTGCTCTGACATTTCTTTGTTCTAGAACAAAGTCCTTGGGCTCTGCTACAGATTCAGACATGCAGCCCTTTGGGGCTGGCACTGGTGTGCACTGCTGCAGCGATGGCTTCGTTGTCATCCCCATCCCCTTCCTTCCCCCCCATCATCATCATTGTCACCCAGCAGGGACAGAGCTGGGCATAGATCCACTGATGCAGTACATTGGGCCATGGGCTAGTTTTGCCTTTGTTGCCAGCTCATGTGGAGGGGCAGGGTGTGCAGAGGCCAGGCCGGGCACTCTCAAGGCTTTCAGGATCTTCATGGCTTATTAAACTGAGGAGAAAAGATATCTTCAGGGATTTGGGGGATCAGGTCCCACTGTGTGTGTCACCCTTTTGAGCTAGTCTGAGCTCACTGTCCCCACCTGCCAGCCCCTTCCTGCTGGGCACTGTCTCTTGCTGCTTTCCTTTGGTTTTATCTCACCAGCCAGCAGAGAAACGGCGTACCATGTCCCCCACAGTGTGCAGCCAGCACTTCACAGCCCAGGGGTTCTCTGGGGCAGTGTGCCCCACTGCTAGGCTGTGTCCAGTGGCCTTGAGGACTTTTGTGGCCACCGATGTATTGCCAGCCATCTCTGGTTGCATCCAGGCTCTGTTTGGTACCCTACTCAACAGCAACGTGGCAGAGCACTGTGCAGGCACTGAGCCTCCCAAGAATGAGCGCTGGTGGACACTGGTGCCTCAGTTTCCCCCTTGGGCTGCAGGGTAGAAGGGGAGGGGTGACCTGTGCTGCTCCTGTCTGCTGTGTGCGCTAGAATCAGGAGGGAGATTTGGGGCGCAGGACACCAGGGGCATTATCCTGGTGCTGGGGACCGCCAGATCCAGGCAGCTTCTTGCACCCTGGCTGCAGGTCCTGGGCTTATTTGTGCAGTGGGCTGTGCTGAGGTTAAGCCCGGGTAGGAACGAGGGGTGTAGGGCTGGAGGGCTCTCCAGGATGCTACTCCAAGGTCCCTGTCCCACCTGCGCCAATCCAGCCCTGACAGAGGCTCTCCCAGCTCCATCCCACCCGGCTCAGCCAAACACCGCTGCGCACAGTGAGGACGGCGCTGGGACAGCCTGAATGGCGGAGGGTAGCCGGAATACCAGAGCCCTTCAAGGTCATCCCGGGGAGGAGATCGGGAACCCCTGCGCCCTGCCACCTCGGAGGGGATGAAGGGACCGACGCACTCACCCGTGCCCGTCCCGCGGGATGGCAGTGCCCGCCGCGGCCGCTGCCGTCGCAAGCAGCGATGCGCAGCCGCATCCCCCTCACTCCGACCCCCTCCCCGGTGTCACTCCCTTACTTCTGTGGCGGGCTGGAGAGCCCGGTGGTGGTGGAGCCGGTGAGCCCCCGCCTCGGAGCCGTCAGCAGTTCTCCGCAGGCAGCAGCGAGGGGACGGCCGGGGAGGCAGGGAGGAGCCGCCCGTGGGCTCCGCAGGCGCCGGGCTGGTCTCGGACCGGTAAAGCACATGCCGGAGGCGTGGGGAGCCGCGGGAAGAGCGGGGACACGCAGCCTTGCCCCGCGTCCGTGGGGCGCAGGAACGCGTAAGTCTCTGTGTGTGTGCATCATATGTGCGTGCACTCGTGTGTGTACATACACTTGTGTGCATGCCCACACGCATGTTCGGGTGCACGCATGTGTGTGTGCATGCATGTGGCACGGGTCTATGCATGGCTGCAGAGCATTGCTCTGTCACCCGGCGGCATCGGGAGCGTAAGGTGCCAGCGCAGACGCCAGGCAGGAGCAGGGACAGACTGACTGGAGGGTGCAGAGAGGGAGCAGGTCTAGGCGTGGAGCGAGGGATGACACTGCCGGTGCAGCAACTTTCTCACACCAAAGAGAGGTGGGACCCGAGTGAAGCCACCCGCTCCATTCAGGTGACCCAAGGATTGCATGTCTGGAAGCAAGGAGACCCCTGGAAGCTGCTGAGTCTGCATTACCCCCAGCTGAGGCCAGAAGCCGGTCACTGCCCAAGCCCCCACGCCTGGCAGTGGCAGGAGGGCAGCAAGGCTGATCAGCACCTTTACCACGGAGGCCACACAAATGGCAAATCCCTGCATTGCAAAGGCTGCTGATAGGGCTGGAGACATCCATGCTGCCTTCCCGTGGCAGACTCTTGGATTCAATGGAGTTTTCTACTCTAATGTTATTTCCTTTGTCTTTCTGAAGAGCATCTTTTCAGCAGCGCTGCTTTGGACCCAGCCCCTGGTGGGTGGTAGGCTCTCAATATCGGACTTTGCTTGCCCAGTGGTGGAAGAAGAACCCCCCCAGCACCCTTCTAGCTTGCCCTCCAGCCTCTATACTGACAGAGGAAAAGAGGAAGAAACTGGATAAGGGCAGACGGCTTCTGCGAGCTGAGCTCTGAGGGGAGATCAGCGACAGGAATTCATTAGCCTGCCTCTTAAGGCAGTGAAGTCTTTATCCCCTCCCACACTCCCTCCCCAGTCCGACCCCATCTGGTGCAGGGGTGTGGGACCTCAGCCTTCATCTGGAGCTTCCCAACAAGCCGTAAGTCTTTCTTGGGCTGGAAAATTGGTGTTCCCTCTGAATGTTTTATAGTCACCCTCTCAGCCCTTCTGCGTGGACAGTGGAGTTAGAGCCAGGATTGATTTTGGGGGTTGGCTTTGGGGATGTATCCTGCTCTGCTTTTGGGATCAGGGAGAGACGACTGCCCTGCTTACATGCCCCCCTGCAATGGGACGAAGGGGCCAAGGTGGACTGGGGAGTCACCAGGGTTGTTTATGGATGGGAAGTGGGGCAAGAAGAGCTTAGGAACCCTGGAGAGAAGTTGAAGGGAGGTTTGAGGTGGTTTCCCAAAGGAAAAGCTGTGGCTGGGGCAGGATGGGGGTGAGGGTGCAGAGCTATGATGATCCGCAGTATCCTGGCAACCCTGACACCAATGGGGAGAGGGAGAAAGGGAATAGGGGCAGCAGAGGGGTAGGGAAAACATCCTGCAAACCTCTCTGTCTCTCACAGCCATGAATCCCTATGTTAACTGCTCTGGCCCTGAGTTCCCCCTGCCTCAGAGAGACTTTCCTGTGGAGCCCATCAACCCTGATCTCTGCAACAGGACTCACCCAGAGGCCTTGTTCGACCCCAAGGATGTCAACCTGACAGAGGAGCAGCTACGGGACAAGTACCTGGGACCTCGACGGTCCAGCTTCTTTGTCCCTGTCTGTGTCATCTACCTGCTGATCTTCGTGGTGGGAGCTGCAGGCAACACGCTCACTTGTGTCGTCATCCTCCGGCACCGCTTCATGAGGACGCCCACCAACTACTACCTGTTCAGCCTGGCCGTGTCTGACCTGCTGGTGCTGCTGCTGGGGATGCCGCTGGAGCTCTACGACATGTGGAGCAACTACCCCTTCCTGCTGGGCGCCAGCGGCTGCTATTTCAAGACGCTGCTCTTCGAGGCCGTCTGCTTTGCCTCCATCCTCAACGTCACGGCCCTGAGCGTGGAGCGCTACATCGCCGTGGTGCACCCGCTCAAAGCGAAGTACGTGGTGACCAGGAACCACGCCAAGAGGGTCATCATCACCATCTGGGTCTTGTCAGTTGTCTGCTCCATCCCCAACACCAGCCTGCACGGCCTGCAGCCTCTCTATGTGCCTGGCCGTGGGCGAGTGCCTGATTCTGAGATCTGCACCCTGGTGAAGCCTCGCTTGACCTACAACCTCATCATCCAGGTCACCACCATTGTCTTCTTCTTCTTGCCTATGGGCACCATCAGTGTCCTCTACCTACTTATTGCCCTGCAGCTCAAGAAAGAAAAGATGCTGGAGGCCTTGGGAACCAAGTCTGGTGGCAGTCGTGACTGCTACAACGCCCAGGGGCAGAAGAAAGTCAAGAGGAGGCAGGTCACAAAGATGCTGTGTGAGTCCAGTGCTGGGGACTCTCATGCTGGGGATGAGCAGAATCAGGGAGCATCTTCCAAGGCTGTGTTGGGAAGGTGCTGGGGGCAAACTGAGGCTGGGTCACCCCTGAGGAAGGCTGCAGGGCTGGCTTTTGGGATGTCAGGGCAAAGGCAGAGCCAGTGGTGGGGATTGCTTGTGCCAGCTCCCTTCTGCCTGAAGCCAGGAAAATGCGGAGCGAGAAGGAGAAAGGAGCTGGGATGGGATGAGGGAACCTAACCTTCATTGCCCAGAGCTTGTATGGTGGTGGTGGTATTTCCCAAAGAGGGCCCAGTTCCTAACCAGCCTGCAGCCACTGCTACCATCCTGGGACAGTAATGTCCAGACCCAAGGCTGGACTGGAGCATCCCTCGGTCCCACTGCTCTTTGCCCTTGTCCCAGCCCTGCAGACTCTGGCCCCCTTCCCAGCAGCAGGAGCTGGCTGCCCTTGGGTAGCTGGCTGCCCTCAGCACGCTGACCTCTGCATGTTCTCAGCCCCGTGACAGCACAGCCATGGCGAGCTGCCCAATCCACTCCATCAGCCAGGCCAGGGCTGCCTCTCTGCCACGTCCCACACAAGTGGTGACTTTGCTTCCCTTGCCCTGGAGCTGGGAAGGGGATGAAGGGGGACCTGTCCCCATGTGCCACAGAGATGCAGCATGGCATGGGTATGGCATGGCAGTAACCACCTATCTATCACCCCATTCCCTCTCCATCAGCAGAGCCTGCTTATAAAAAAAGCCCAAAGCCAGAGCACAAGGAAAGAACACAAATAGCTCTTGCTCCTTGGACTTTGCTGGCAAAGGTGGCAGGGTGCCCAGAGGTTAGGTGCCTGTGGGAGTGTACCCCAGCCATGCTGCATGGCCACAAGGCAGTGGCAGGACCAGCTACCTGTCGACAGGGAGTAGAGCCATGTGGTGCAGCACCACCTGGAGCAGCCCTGGCAGGAGATCCTGTGCAGACCTCCAACCCCATCATGGCAGGTCAAAAAAGCTCAAGGGGCAAGCCTTCCTCTCTCCCCCTTCTTCTCTCCCATGATTTGTGGGGTATTCTTTGCTGTGGCCAAAGCTCAAATAGTATATAGATGGGTCAGGGACTGGAGGTTTCCAGAGAGGGGTATCAGCCCCATGCCCCTAGTAACACCAGCTTCTTGGCTCCCCACAGTTGTGCTGGTGGTGGTGTTTGGGATCTGCTGGGCTCCTTTCCACACTGACCGCCTTGTCTGGAGCTTTGTCTCCACCTGGACCATGGACATGCTCCACATGTTCCAGTATGTCCACATCATCTCGGGTGTCTTCTTCTACCTGAGCTCAGCTGCCAACCCCATCCTCTACAACCTGATGTCCACACGCTTCCGGGAGATGTTCAAGGAGGTGATGTGCCACCCTGGCCACCGCCCGCCGCCGGCACGGAAATGTTCGCCCAGCGTCACCCACGTCACCACCCGCAGCACCGACTGCGAGCCCATGCCCAGTGCCAATGGGCTGCCCCTCTCCTACACCGAGGGATATGAGCCAGAGGAGATGGAGGGGGGCCAGGCCACCACCCACATGACATCTCTCTGCTGAAGAATGGGAGGATGCAGGGGAACTGGGGCAAGCTTTCTCCACTACCAGCGTCCATCTGATGGTGACGTCCTTCCCATGATGAGGAGTGGGGCAGGAGTGATGGAGGGGTCCCTGCCTCTCTGTACTGTCCTGCTGGGATGAATAGGCTGATTTTCACAACACCACTGCTCTGGGAAGATGGTGGCAGTGACCATGCTGTGGCATGGATATATTCCACCCACTGTGCATTGGGTCTGGCCAAGGCTAGAGTATCCCTCCAGGTATGGAAATGGCTGGCTTCCATGTCAGGGATATGCCAACAATCCCCAAAAACATCCCAGCCCTCACAGCCCAGTGGTGCAGGTGCTTGGGACACTTGGGCTGAGCCCCATGGGAAAGGTTTGTGCATGATGGAGCGAGGAGAAAATGGTCTGTGGGTGCCTTCTCCCTTGAGACGTACGCAGAACTCTCTGGCACCTCTGTATCTCTGATTTACTTGAACATTCCTTTAGTGGTGCCAGGTGGTGTCTGGCTACAGGGTGCTGGTATGGCTTCTTGCTCCCAGCCTTCCTCCCATCTTGCATCCTCAGCCCCCTGAGAGCAAGGGAAAGAGCATGGCTGCTCCCTCCAGAACTGGAGCCTGAGGGGGTAAATAGGGGATGAGAGCCCCAGGCTGCCTGCAGCCCTGAGACACAGCTCCAGGCCTGTCCCTGTGCCCCACAAACACACCCCACTCTCCCCACTCTGTCCCACACTGGCCAAGTGCCACTCTCCTCTTCCACCGTGTCCCTCTGCACCCCTGGGGATGTGGGGAGCTCTTCTCTATCCCTGTCTTGCACAGGCCAAACCTCATTGAGAATTAAAAATAGCAATTGGCCCAATTTGTGCCCTGGTTGCATCTCCTGGGACCCAGCTCTGCTCCCAGTGTGGGACTGAACCAGGGCCATCCTCCTGAGGGATGAAGGGCAGGTCATGTACCAGGGTGATGGGCATCAGGGGCATCCCACTGGCTCTGCTGCTGTGACAGGTCTGCATGGCCAGACGGGCTCGGGGCACAGCAGGGAAGGTGTGAGAAGGATTCCTGCACCTTTCCTGCTCTCCAGGACGCTTGAGCCGAGCTGGGGCTGGGGCTGGGGCTATAGCAGAGGGGGAGCTGCCTCTGTAGCAGCGACGATCAATCTGTCCTCAGAGGCGCGGCTCGGGAAATGTCACCAAAATACCAGGGAGCGTGGGCTGGCTGGGCACGCTCCCCCGGGCTGGAAGGACCCATCGATTTACCGTCTGAGATCGATGCCTCTGACTTCCCAGCGTGGGATCGAATATCGAGGCACTGAAATGCCGCCCGAGGGAGTAGCTGAGCAGCTTGAGCTCCTTGCACGATTTCTCTAGCCCCAGTTCCCCGCTGGCCAGCCAAGGAAGCTTCCATCACTCAGCGTCCGGCGGACGTGCCTCTGGGCAGTGTGGATGTGCCAGCAGGGCACCCAAGCAGAAATCCCACAGTGGCAAGCCCCAGGCAGAGCGGTGGAAGGAGCATTGCTGCCTGCTGCTGCTCTGCTTCCAGCCCTCCTAGGCCCATCACATAGGGCTGCATCCAGGCCAGCGACCAAGAACAGGTAGGATTTGGGGGTTTCAAGCTCCCTCCTGCCTTAGCCAATGTGACCCGGTCCCTGGGCTCACCGTCCTCACAGCAGGGTCTGTTGTGGGCAAAGCACTTCTTCAGCCCTTGTGGCGTCCTCGGGGGTGCTGCTAGGTGAGGGTGGGTGTGATACCATTCCAACTTTGCACTTCAGGGTCCTACTGACTGCTTGCAGCCTCTCTCTGGATGATGCTGGCATCGCCAGGAGCATCAAGATCCATCTATTTCCCCCCACACACACACCTTTTGAGCTCCCATCAGTGATGGTCCCGGCAAGAGACAGTACCCTGGCAGCTATGCAGGGTCCCTTGTCACTGCTGTGCTGGTGGACATGACTGGTGCCTCCTTGATCCCATCATTGCCCCATCTCACTTCACCTGGCAGCTTCCTTAGCCACAAATCTCAAGGGGATGGCTTTTTAATGGGTGGTCAATGGCACTTTAGTATGCAGTGGCAGCCATCTGTGTGGAGCTTTGGAGACCCTTGTGCCACTGCTTTTGAGAGCTGGGCTGTGTAAGGATACAGCTGTGGCCACTGCAGCTACAGCTCCTTGGCCAGTGCCAGAAGACAGTGTGTGTGTCTCCAGGGGGGGCTTCTGGGGGACCCTGGGGCTTAGCTCAGCTGGAGTGGAGTTCAGAGCAAACAGAAAGGTGAGGCACTGGTTTTGCCTTCACCCAGCCTTATGTCCACAGCTGCCCTCTGATCTGGGACTCCCTGTCCTCCTTGGCTACCCCAAATTTGGAGATGCAGGAGGGAGAGGAATGTGCTGCTGAGGCCCTCACATACCAAGCAGCGATATTGGGGGCTGCTCCACTGCCCACCTCCCATAAACATCTGGGCCAGAGAACACCCTGAAAAGCGCCCCAAAGGCTTGCCAGAGCTGCAGCCACAGCACAGCTGGTGGCACCTCGTGGGTGGAGATGTGTGGGCAAACTTTGCTTCCCTGGCTGGGTTTTTGCTGCAGTGGGTAGACACAATGCCAAGTCCCCAGGTGCCACATGCCAGCCAGCTCATAAAAATATTGAGGTTGAAGGCTCCCCAGCAACTCCTTTAATCACATAATTAATTTTAGCAAAAACTGCAGTGGGGGAATGGAACCTGATAAATAAGCAACTGACCTCTCAGGGGAGAAGAGTTTCATTTTACACCTCTCCATCACCAGGAAGGCAGGTGCTGCTGGCATCCCCCTGCCTCAGGTTCATTACAGCCCCCAGGAAGGGTGGAACCTGTCTGCTTCAAGGATAATGCTCCTCACTCCCCTGCACCCTCAGGGTCAGCCTGGTTCCCTGCCACCTTCCCAGTATAAATTAAGGGGAATTATTTGTGCTGGGGAGGTAATATAGAAGCAGAGCCCTCTGATGGGGGAAGTAGCAGAAGCCAGGGATGAGGCCAGTTTGTCCCACTGTTCCCAGCCATGTGGAATCAACCAGCACTTCAGGATGGCTGGGGGAAGGAGGATCCCAAAACACTGCTTGGGAGTTCTCACCAAATAAATTATTCCTTCAGGACCATAGGGAGACTGGAGGGGACAAAGCAGAGGTATAGTGGGGAGTCAGAAGATGGGGGGAGCATGTGAATGATGTTGCTCCAGATCTTTGCTTGGAGCTTGGAGAAGCATCTCTCTGTCCCTGCGATATGGAGCATGTGGCTGGCTCGGGTTCCACATCACCATCTCTTCTCCAAACTTTTTGTTTCCAAAGAGCCATTCCCCAAAGTTATCCATCCTCCCAGGTTTACAGCAGCATCTGTCCAATGCCCAGTTCCTGCCTAACCACCTGGGGGATCCCTCCTTTGGCCCCCATGCCTGCACAGCACCCCTGTGGCAAGCACCCATCCCTCCTTCATCACCTCCAGCCTCTCTCCCAGCAGCTCGTGGAGCTGTTTTCCCTCCATGCTGCCACACATGCTGAGTGACACAGCATCTCCAGAGCTTCCAATAAAAAGATTTATCACCATAACTTTGAGGATTAAAAAGCAATCCATCTATGAGGCTGCCTCAGCCTTGTAAGGCTTTAATTTGTGCTGCGGTTGTTTGCAAGAGGCACGGGGTGGTAATTTTTTTTCCTTTACAGAGCAAACTCAAGTTTTACAGCAATTGCCTCGTATATTTGGAGCCATGATAGATGGCTCCAGAGAGTGCCAGCAAATTTTTTGCTGCCCCTCTTCAATAAGCCAAAGGAAGGGTTGTTTTTTCCTTCCTTCACACAGCCATGGTACGAAGAAAACGTGCAGTGCGAGTTTGGCAAAGCCCTTGTGCGGCTGGCAGCGAGCAGGCCCTGGCTGGGGCCGGGTGGTGGGGCAGATCCAGGCTGCCTGGCCATGCATGCAGCACAGCCTGCTTTGCCACCACCATCACAGCCTTCGTGAGGGGAGAAGGGAAGGAGGAAAACACAAGTGTCAGGAAACCACAGGGATGTGCTGGGTTTGGCAAGGATTTAGGCTGCTTTTGGAACTATATTTCAACTATTCCTCTTACTCCAGGCTAGTGGTGGTGGTGGAAAGCTAACCCCTAGAACCCACTGGTCACTGATGGGCAGCATGGAAGTATCACAGTATCACTAAGGTTGGAAGAGACCTCGAGGATCATCGAGTCCAACCCGTCTCCACAGACCTCATGACTAGACCATGGCACCAAGTGCCACATCCAGTCCCCTCTTGAACACCTCCAGGGATGGTGATTCCACCACCTCCCTGGGCAGCACATTCCAATGGCAAACGACTCACTCGGTGAAGAACTTTCTCCTCACCTGGAGTCTAAACCTCCCCTGGTGCAGCTTGAGACTGTGTCCCCTTGTTCTGCTGCTGGTTGCCTGGGAGAAGAGACCAACCCCTTCCTGGCTACAACCACCTTTCAGGTAGTTGTAGAGTAGACAAGAGAACAAACAGACAACAAAAGTAATATAGGTAGGATCTGATTCTGCTTCTCGGGGACATACATCCATGGGCTCAGTTTTTAGCCCCATGCTGGAGGCTATCCTGCCTGGCTCCTTGATGGCTTCCTAAAGATTCAGGACTCGGGTGGGAAGCCACTTTCCAGGCATCCATGTGCTGGGGGGAGGCTGGGAAGAGGTGGCCTGGGAAGCAGCACAGCACACCTGAAGGGCACCGATGGAGGAGCTCAGCCATGGCTCTGGGTGCTTGGGCTGACTCAGCTACAGTGTGGTGTGACTGTCACCTGTGCTGGGGACAGCCTTCAAGTCACAGCAAATCTAAGAGCCCTGCAGGGGCCAAGCCACCACAGGGCATGGGCACACAGGAAGGGAACACACTGGGGATAGATGGGCAAAGAAGTGAATGTCTGTGTGCTATTTAAAACCTTCCCTGCCTAAAATCTCACCATCCTTATGGCAGGGTGATGGGAAGGACAGAGACGTGATGGACAGTGCCCTTCCCCACAGCCTCACAGCAACTTGCAGGGACAATTCTGGGGGCAAAGTAGCTGTTAAAGCCACCTGGCACCTTCACAAGCACCACCTGGGGCAGTCTTAAAGGCCCACTGCAAGGGGTTAGAAGAGGCAGACAATTTGGGTAGCCCATGCGTTTTCCCAGTACGATGCATCATTGCTAAAGATGACAGAATTGATGTCAGAGGAGCCTGCATGATGGCTGGCCTGGGGACACTCTGGTTAAGAAATGAAAGTGAAGCATAATTAGCATGGCAGTAAGCGGATTAAAGCTGGATGGATGGCAGAGGACTGCTAACAACTGGCTGCGATTGCTGACAGGGCTGGGGGGTGAATCAAGCTCAGTGCAAGGCCCCCACATCATCCCTGAGCTGGACTCCTGAGTTTGGGGATTGCAAGCAGAAGACACTGAAACTGAACTGCAGGGCAACAGTCTGCAGAGTGCTTGCCCACAGCTCACAAAAGCCATGCTTAGGGTCCCCAGCAGATGTGTCCTAGGGGCCCTCTCCTGTCCTCTGTGTGGGATGTGGAGGATGAGAGGTCACCACTCTCTGGTTCTCATTCTCAGCAGAAAGAGGAAGACTGGAGAGAGAAAGCTGCCCTGGAGAAAGCTAGCTTTTATCTGTTATATATATATGTGTGTGTGTGTGTTTATGTGTATCTATGTGTGTGCATATACATATATAGATGTATGTATGTATATATTTAGGATAGTAAAACACAAGCGCAAGTTCCCAAGAGCATTGGTGGAGTCCCTCAAGGGGAAACACCTCCCTGTGCCTCAGGTGCTTTTCCTCTTCAAATGTGTTTTTGTGGGTATTTGCTTCTGCTATGGACCCAATCTGCTTTACCAAGTCAGGAAGGGAACAGCCCTTGCTTCTCCACTCCACCATGCTCAGACAGCATCTTCCCATCCCTCCTGGCACCCAAAGTACCCGGCAGTACCTGGGCTGACCCCCTCTAAAATGACTTTGCAATGAAAACAGGTAAAAACCCAAGACTGGACTCACAATCAGGGCTAGACCCCATCTGTCTCTATTATTGCAGCAGCTGCCTCTAATTACAGAGGTTTGCAGCTCTTTGTGCTTATCACAGCAGCCAAGAGAGTTTGTCTTCTCAGTTCAGGACTATTTAATGTGGCACATTGGAGAAAACTGTCTGAGAAGCATCTGGGGGCCAAACACATCTGTCTTCTCATGTTTCCTGAGCAGGAAGAGTGACTGTCTTGCAGTAATGATGGTCTCACATTAATGATGCCGAGATCAAGAGTAAGACAGCCCCTCCCCACCCCTGGCTATTGTACCATGTGCACGATGGTCCTAGCTGGCCCTGGGGGCCATGCCATAAGCTGTATTTCACACAGGAATAAGCCTGGGGCTGCCAGGAAGGGAGGACACAGTTCCCCAGCAGGAATTTGGCAGGGACAGAACAGAGCAGCTTCCCCAAGCAAGCCCCACTCCATGCCCTGACAGACAGGCAGCTGCCTGCAGGTGCTGCCAAAAGGCAGCAGAAAATAAACCCACAGAAATAAATTTGGGATTCCTCATGTTCTGTGCCTCACCTCTGCAGGAAGGACTGATAAAAATCAGTTGCTGCCTGACCCTTTCCTGCACAGGCTCAGAAGCTCAGCAGCACTGCCCTCCTTTGTCTCCTGGGGTCAGGTCCTGGCCAGGGGGTGCCCTGGCTCAGGGGAAATCCCTGGGAGCTGCAGGTTTATGGAAATTGGTAGACTAGGACCTGCTTTCCCCCAGACACTTTTGGCTTGCAGGTCCAAGGTGCTTTCAGAAAACATCCAGCACAAAAAGCATCCCTGCAGGATGCCTGTCTCTCCTGGCTAGGCCAGACCACATGGTGCTCTCTCTCATGGCAGTGGCCTCAGCACACACATGGGTGTCCCCTCCCCAGACAAACTCCACTGTGGCAGTCATCTGCTTTTCATAAGCCTTGGCCCCACTTCTCTCTTCTTAGTATCTCCCACTACTCCTTATATTGCTGGCCTTGGGTTATCACCAGCCCAGCCCAGCCCAGCCTAGCCCAGCCTAGCCCAGCCCAGCCCAGCCCAGCCCAGCCCAGCCCAGCCCAGCCCAGCCTAGCCCAGCCCAGCCCAGCCCAGCCCAGCCCAGCCCAGCCTAGCCCAGCCCAGCCCAGCCTAGCCCAGCCTAGCCCAGCCCAGCCCAGCCCAGCCCAGCCCAGCCCAGCCTAGCCCAGCCTAGCCCAGCCCAGCCCAGCCCAGCCCAGCCCAGCCCATCCTCCAACACTCAGCTTGGTTCAATTACTTTCAATTTTACATCTTGTGCTTGTAACAGCTGGGACCAATTCACTGCTGCTGTCACCAGAAAGAAATCAAGCAAGAAAGTCATTATAATTTAGGAGACCCATGAAGTCTCACTGCTGTATTAATGAGGAACAGGGGAGACTATCACTGCTGCCTGCCCTGCTCTTCTCTCCCATACCTACAGCCCCCAGCCATCCCAGGAGCCTGTTAGCAACCCCAAGCTCCAGCTGCCTTTTCCCAGGTACTGCCTTGTACTTGCACCATGGTCTGGGCCCCTCCTTTTAAGAGCTCTTTGTTCATCCAGGTGTCTTCAAGTGATTTTTGCTCCACTTAGAGGAAGATCCACATCTTTCTCCAGCTCTTCAGTTGTTCAAACTCATCCAGGCCTTGGCTCCAAACCTCTCTACTCAGGCTGATTCAAACAACTGCCTTGCACAGATGGAAAAGCAAATGGTTTGAGCTGGGTTTCATTTCTGTTTTTCTGTGGCAATCCTGGCTTGCAGGTGGTGAGTCCATCTGGCATGAGCCCCAAACACAACAGCACCAAGTGCCACACAAAAGCATCATCTGCACAAGCCAAGAGCAAGATAAGGACTGGGTGAGGACTTCTTCAATTCTCTGCCCTGGAAGAGATGGATGAGAATGGTTCTTTACTGATTGTGTGGTGGGTGGGTGGGTGAATGAAATATGCAGCAGCAAAGAGCTAAAGGAAAGAAAACAGTAAATGGTGATAATGGGGCTGGAAAGCACCCATTTGCACCTGGTCAGGCGCAGAGTAAGGGTGGCAACTGAAGCATTTAAAGGTTTTTTTCCTCCTGGAAACAGGATAACTTTTTTTTGCCTGCTGCTAGTCCCATGCAGATGGATCTGGAAGATGCTAAAGAGTTTAACCCTATGTGCTGGTTTTGGCTGAGGTAGAGTTAATTTTCTTCACAGCAGCTAGCTTGGGGCTATGTTTCAGAGTTGTGCTGGAATCCTCCCCTGGTACAGCTTGAGGTTGTTTCTATTGTTTGTCCTATTGTTTGTCGCTTGGGGGAACAGACTGGCCCCCACCTGGCTACAGCCTCCTTTCAGGGCGTTGTAGAGAGTGAGAAGGTCTCCCCTGAGCCTCATTTTCTCCAGGCTAAACAATCCCAGCTCCCTCAGCCACTCCTCATAAGACTTGTGCTCTAGATGCTTCACCAGCTTCATTGCCCTTCTCTGGACGTTCTCCAGCACCTCATCCTCTTGGATGATTTTTCCCTCAGCCAAGAGGCTGCTCTATGCCTGGCGCCAGCCACCCCCCAGACCCCCCAACAAACAAACCCCAAACCCAACCAACCAATTTAAAAAAATCATAAAAATGAAAATAATAATTAAAAAAAAAAAAAAGACAAAAATGCAAACCAGGCTTGTGGCCCAGGAGAAGGATTTTGGAGACAACAGCTGGGTGCTTTGCCATGAGCCAGCATGTTGCTGCTGTCTCCTCTGAGCCCCCCATGGTTTGCTGCCTTGGCTCTAGCCTCAGCAGTGGCAGGAGGAGGATCTCCTTTCTAGCCTCAGCAGTGGGAGGAGGAGGATCTCCTTTCTGCAGCTGAGAGCAAGGGTAGAAGCAGAGGTAGAAAAGCAGATCATGATCCCATGCAAATACCCTCTTGGGTCGAGGCAATGACTAGAGAGAGGGCTGAAGAGGAGTGAGCAAAGTGAGAGTCTCCCTGCTTGCTGCATTTCTGCACCTCTCAGTGCTAAATGTACCTTTTAAACCTAGAGGGTGAAGGTTTAGGCTATGCAGCACTGTGTGAATCCTGCACTAATGACAGTGGAATAACAGCTTGATGGTCTCTTAGATCCATTAAGGTTTGCCTTTAGATAGTTTACCAGCGAAGCCAATGTCCAGGGAGGGACCTGGGATCCTGGGATGTGCTCATCTCTCCTGCTTTCTTTGGGGAGCATCTTCCCTTCTCTTTCTTTCCAGCCTTTTGGTTGGGGTTTTTTTTGTCATTCAAGGCTCCTTAAGTAGGTTTCTGTGGAGAGGTTGGACTACAAGCTGAGAATCAAATCTTTGGGAGAAATGTGACTTCACGAAGTTAAATCAGGCAATAAATAGTGCTAGGAGGTTATTCTGCTGAGAATAACAGTTAAAAAAAACATTTTTCCCCCCAGGCAACAGTATACCCAGGGAGTCTGTTCTCCTGGGCAAGGCAGAAAGTGTCAACTACTTGTAAATCATATTAATGCACCTCTTATTGGACAGATGCTACGTTATTGGACTATGTCATGGGACAGAGAAAGTAATGAAGGCAAATTGTGCAGAGCCACCAGAGAAACAAATCAAATAAGCGTTTGACAGCATGGTCTGCACTTGTATTTGCTCAGAGAAAATTGCAAGTGCTTCTGGTCTTTGTGCTGGAGGCCAGGGAGAGCTGTATGGTTTCCCTTGTCCTTGGGCAGGGGGTTTCTGACATGGATTTGAAAGCCTGGATGGATATTGTGCCTCTTGTGGCTTTTTGGGCCATGTCTGCTTCTCCCCCAAAGTGGTTTCAAGGGTGCTGCTGGGTTAAGCCAGCATGCCATAGCTGGAGGGGGCAATGCCTTGCTCTGGGGGAGGTGGGAGAAACTTAACAGAGGATGGTCTTGAGAAGGGTCTCCTCTCTCCATGCTGCTGTGAGTACTTCCTTCTTCCACCTTCTGTAAATTTGCCTTGTGCAGCCTGCCTGGCCATGGGACATGAGATTCCTATCATACACTGGGCCCTAAAGTCCCCACTGGTGGAATTTTGTGCAGCCTCCATAGCAATCTCCATCCTTTACCAGGTGACTCCTCTCAGGGAGCACAGAGCAGTCACTGGCACACCATGCTCTGAGAGTTACCACTGCCTTTCCCAGAGAGGAAATCACCCTGTCCACCTTGGAGCAGTGCCTGCTCAGCCATGTTTTGATGCAGTTAACCCCAAGCAAAGTGCAGGCTCTGCCCTGTGCCCCACATCATCTGCATAATAAACATGCCAGAGCAGCCAGCTAATTACTGGGAATACAGAGCCAAGCAGGAGGTGGGCAGGCCCTGCTCATGCTTGGATTATGGCATGTTATAAAAGGGTTGCTCTGCTCAGATTTTATTTTCCTGATATTATGGCTGAAAACATCCAAAAACTGTGCTGAGAGCAGTGCTGCTAATGGGAGCCCAGACTCCCATCCCCACCACCCATCTGTTGCATGGCTGAGGGGGTTTCCCTGGGGGTAGGGGCTCCCTGCCCCCTCCCCACGGTCCTTCTAGCCCTTCTCTGCTTCGCTCCTGCAGGTCGTCCCCACACTAATTCAGGCTTTAAGGTTTCCATTGAGAGCTCCCATCTCAGGTAGCTCTCATTTGCCTCAGGAGCAGCTCGTGCCGCTTCCTTGCCATGATGGAAGGGATTACTGATGCATTAGTGTTGGGCTGCTGAACTATAATGTCTTTACAGTCAATAGCATCAAGCATTTAATTACCCAGAGTGCTGAATCGATGGGCGTCTTTCTTTGCTCTACAATTAAAACTGAGCAGGAGCAATGCAGTGTGATTTCCAGCCTGCTTTAAGCTTTCCCTCCCATCTCCTGAGCGAGGAGATGAGCTGATGGCTTGCAAGGGACAGGAAGAAGACTTTTCCCCAAGAAAGCATGCTCTCTCCTCCCTCCCAGGATATCATGATTACACAATTGTCTGGCTTAATGAGACACTAGAGGGTCGTTCACGACCAGGTTTCACAGCTGACAACACCCACAGTGGAGGAAAATGATTGCTTCAAGTCTCATTCAAGTCTCATACTAGATTTGTAGGGAGTTTGAAAGCAGTGGTCTTAACTCACACCCTGCCAGGGGGAATTTCCACAGCAAAAGCTGGTAAGTGAAACAGCCCAATGTGCTGCTGGGACCAGGCACAAACAGCCCAAGAGTGGGCTGGGGATGTATTTCCAGCCCTGATCTTTAACCTTCTTTTAATGGAGCTTGCTGTGGAGGTGAGGCCAGGGTAGACTGAGGGTGAGAGCTGGCTTCACTCAGCATCTCTGCTGACTCCCAAGCTCTGACCTTCCCCAGGCTCTTGGGTGGTCTGTACAGCTCAACATCAGCCTGGGCCACTTGAGTTCTGCAGATACAGTGAAGTGCAAAGTGACTGTTGCCAATGATTTTGGCACAGGCCTGGACCTCCCAATGCAACCACGAAAGCCCTGGAGTGGCTGGTCCCTCGTGCCAGTGAGCTGGAGCAGGAGCTTTGCAAACCTCATGGAAGGGGCTCAGTGGGTAACTTCTGCTGGAATTGCATGGCACAGCAGCTCCCAGGGAAAACACCAGACCATTTCCCACTAAAGTAGCCACCCAGCACGCTTTTTCCTGGCACCTGCTCCTGTTTCTGAGGGCTGTTTTGACTTGGCTGTGCTGCTGGGGACCTGCCAGCTCCCCTTGCAGAGTCTGGAACACATTGATCTGGACAGGTAGGGAGGATAGCTTGAGGCCAACAATATGACATTCAACAAGGCAAAGTGTTGGGTCCTGCACTTGGGTCACAACAACCCCAGGCAATGCTACAGGTTTGGGAAACAGTGGCTGGAAAGCTGCCCAGCAGAAAAAGGCCTGGGAATGTTGGCTGACAGATGGCTGAACATGAGCCAGAGTGTGCCCAGGTGGCCAAGAAGGCCAACAGCATCCTGGCCTGTGGCAGCAATAGTGTGGCCAGCAGGACTAGGGAAGAGATCGTGCCCCTGTAGTTCTGTATTTGGCACTGTTGAGGCTGCACCTTGAATGCTGTGAAGAAGAGGCACAGGGGAGACCTTCTTGCTCTCTACAACTGCCTGAAAGGAGACTGTAGTAAGGTACGGGTCAGTCTCTTTTCCCAAGAGATGTGACAAGAGGAAACAACTTCAGGTTGTGCCAGGGAAGGTTTAGATTGGGCATTAGGAAAAAAGTTTCACCAAAAAGGCTATCAAGCACTGGAAGAGGCTGCCTGGGGAAGTGGTGGAGTCACCACCTCTGGAGATGTTTTAAATGCGTGTAGATGTGGTGATTAGTGACAACATTTAGTGGTGACCTTGGCAGTGCTGAGTTATTGTTGGACCTGGTGATCTTAAAGATGTTTTCCAATCTAAACAACCCTATAATTCTATAGTGGGGACCTGTGTGTGTACCTGGGGGCTGCAAGGGGTGCCCAAGAGCAGTGATGCTCTGTGGGATCTCCCCAGCTGCATTTAGCTGTGTTCTGGTTTTAGAGATAAGGACTTAGGGAAGCTGCAGGTTCACTGTGCCACGTGGCTCACTGCCTTCAACGAGTGGTGGGCACATGCAGCTTCCAAGTCAAAGCTGAGCTCACCCTTTCCTTGGATAGAGACACAAAACTGGGGGGAGCATTAGGAGACTCCTACTTTCCCAGTTTGGACTCAATAAAGATTCAGTTTTTCATTTGAGAAGGGGAAAAAAGAAAAGGGTTCCCCTGGTTTGTGTGTTCCAGGCAGAGTGTTTGCCTTCTGCTGGCCCTGTGCCTGAGAGCTGCTGTGAAATGGAAATAGCCAAACACACTCCTGTGAGCAGAGGGAGCTTCCAGCAGGTAAAACGAGACCAAGCTGAGGGAAAGCCCCTGGTGGACACAGGGTGGACAGCTCACAGATTTGGAAGCTCTCAACAGTCATCCCAGGGGACTTGATGCTTGTCTGGATCCTGTTCCCTATTGTGCTGACTCTGGGAGACGAATGGACACACAGAAATGTCTTGTGCAAAGAGGAGCTTCCCCCTGTGGGCTGTCTCCAGGTGGGCAGATGTGCAATTGTGTGAGGTGGTGACATGTGCTGGCTGCTGGCCTGGGAGCACCTGTAACTTCTCCCCAAGTTGACTTCCCCGTGGTTATAAAAAGCATTTGCATGTATTGCTACAAAATACCTCCATGTTCCCATCTCACCAACTTTCTCCATCCTGATGGAGAGGAGGGTGCTCCCAAGATCCCCTTTTGCTGCCCAAATTGCTCCGTATCTCCCTAACCTGGTTTCTCTTCTTTATCTCGTGTCTGCTGCAAGGCCTCTTTGTGTCAGTTAAACTTCTCTACTTTGTGCAGGCTTTTTCCATGGCTGCACTTGTTCCTCCTGCTGAGCAGAGCTGGAGGGAGTCCCACCTGGCTCAGAAGCTCTGAGTAGCTGCATGGTCTTGGTAGGGGCTGACAGGCTGATGGCAAGGTCCTGCTGCCCACTCCAGACAAGGGGTGGTAGGGAGAGGAACTGGGCTGCCAGAAAAGACACCACAGAGGAATTGTCTTCTTCTGGTAATAGAAAAGGTAGGAGGCGTGATTGCTTCAAGGAGTGCTTGGAGGTCACGGGGAGACTAAGTGCTCCAGGTACAAAATTCCTTGTGTGAGTCACCAGGACATTTCCTTGTCACAAACCCCAGGAAATGGCATAGCCTCACCCAGGAGGGAAGCTCTGGGTTATCACCCACCATCTGCTGAGGAGCAGAGGTGCGTTTTCCTCCAAGAGCCCAGGCCAATCCCTGCAGCATCCCACCTCCACAGAGGATCTTCCTAGAGAAAACATTCTGTGCTTTGCCAGGCACAGTTGACTTCTGTCTCTGCAGACCACTGTGTCCCAAGCTGCACCTTTCAAGGAGTAGGATGTGGGCTGGTGTGTGGCCACTCAAGTTAAATGTAATTTGTCACAGCAAGGCCTGTGCCTGCTTCATGGTCATCATCCTCAAGGGTTCTTCTCAGCACATCTAGGTGGGTACTGAAGAAAAGACTTAATTAGGATACCACACCACTCATCTCATTTGATGCTCTGCATTAATCAGGGCCTGGGGAGAGTTTTCTCCACCTGGATAGGCAGCTGAAGTGAGCTGTGTGGCTGGGAAGAGAGGACAGGTCCTGTACACCTGACCCCACTAGGTTACCATGCACCAACTGCTCCGTGCTAGCTGCTGGGGTGGCTCTGGCTGGCAGCAGGCAGTGGGCAGGGGAGCAATGTGATGGGCTGAGGTGGGCACTGGTGGCAGGGGAAGGGGCTTTGCCAGTGGGTCACAGGGAGACTCAAGAGGTGTTAAGCAGCATCTGCACCTGGGTAAATCTGTTTGGGTTCTTTTGCTGTCACTTTTGCCATGCCCACACCAAACCACTGCTTGGACCATGTAGCAGCTGAGGCGTGATGCCAGGGAAGCAAGGCTGGGGCTGAGGAACTTGGGGGCATATGTGGTGGCTTTTCTAGCTCATTTACCTCCACTTCTAACCACCCACAGTGGGGGTGAGGGAGGTGTTGGTTGGAGGTTCCTGATGGTTTTCTGGCAGGAGATACCTGCACAAGCCACAGATAAACTTTGCCTCTCCTGAGGCTGCTGCTTCTGTCCGGTATCAAACTCATCTCAGACACTCCTCCATGTCCTGGGATCTCACTGTAGAGAAGCAGCAGGGAAGGGTGTCCTGACGGAGACACGTTTCCGGCTCCCACTGGGGCTCCCACTCGGGACAGGCGTCGCAGCCTTTTGCACCATCTAGTGGAAACATCCAGCCGCGGCCAGGCACAGCCTGAACGGAGCGTCTGGGGACACTTACTCCCCTCAACGGTGCTCCCTAGGGAGGTGTTCCCCTCGGCTGGTCACCCATCTCACCTGGCTTTTTGCCAGCTGCATTTTTCTCGCTGCCCTGATCCCTCCTGGCCCTGGGCTGCAGCAGCTGGGCAAGGTGTCCCCAGAGCTGGGGAGAAGCAGAGGGGACAAGGCTCTGCTGTGGCAGAAACTGAATCCTTGGCAAGTCCCTCCTGGGGTCTCCGTTAAACCAGCTAAATTCCCTTTAACTGTGGAATTAGATCGATGCTCCCAGCTGCAGACATGCTACAAGAGGCAGCCATAAACCCCCTTAAAATACATTTCCCTCACAAACAGAGCTGTTAAACCTGCTTTTTTGGCCAAACTACTCAGTGATGCTTCTCTGAAGAATTCCCTTGGCCCTTGCAGCATGCTGTGTCTCCAGAAAATGGATGGCCTTGCTGCTGCTCCAACATCCTCCTGTCCACTGTTAGGGATGCCCAGAGGTTCTGACCACAAGTGGCATAAAGGCAAGAGTCAAGCCCAAATGACAGCATTTGAAGTGCCCCAGATACCTTCCTCCCTGTGGCATCCATGGCTTGGGTGTGTGGACACTTCAGCTGGGTAAAATCTGGCTGGCTGAGCCCAAAGAGTGGTGGTGAATAGAGTTAAATCCAGTTGGTGGCCAATCACAAGTGCTGTTCTGCAGGGCTCAGTTTTGGGGCCAGTTCTGTTAAATATCTTTATCAGTGGACAAGGGGATTTAGTGCACCCTCAGTAAGTTTGCAGATGACACCAAACTGGGTGGGAATGTTGATCTGCTCAAAGGCAGGAGGGCTCTGCGGCATGATCTGGACAGGTTGGATCGATGGGCTGAGGTCAGTTGTATGAGATTCAACAAGGCCAAGGGCCAGGACCTGCACAGCAACCCCAGGCTCAAGCTTGGGGCACAGTGGCTGGAAAGCTGCCCAGCAGAATGTTGGCTGACAGATGACTGAACATGAGCCAGAGTGTGCCCAGGTGGCCAAGAAGGCCAACACCATCCTGGCCTGTAGAGCAATAGTGTGGCCAGCAGGACTAGGGAAGAGACTGTGCCCCTGTAGTTCTGTATTTGGCACTGCTGAGGCTGCACCTTGAATGCTGTGCTCAGTTTTGGCTCCCTCACTACAAAAAGGACACTGAGTTGCTGGAGTGTGTCCAGAGAAGGGCAGTGAAGCTGGTGAAGGGTCTGGAGAACAAGTCTTAGGAGGAACAGGTGAGGGAACTGGGACTGTTTAGTCTAGAGGAGAAGAGGCGCAGGGGAGACCTTCTTGCTCCCTACAACTACCTGAGAGGAGGTTGTAGTGAGGTGGCTTCTCCCTAGAATCAAGTGATAGAACAAGAGGAAATGGCCTCAAATTGCACCATGGGAGGTTTAGGTTGGATATCAGGAAAAAATTACGGTCAAGCCTTGGAACAGGCTGCTCAGGGAGGTGGTGGAAGAGTTAAAAATGTGCAGATGTGGCATTTCAGGACATGTTTTAATGGCCATGGTGGTGTTAGGTTGATGTTTGGACTTGATAATCTTAGAGGTCTTTTCCAACCAAAATGATTTTGTGATTCTGTGATCTCTGGCCCTTTACTGGCACAGCAGTGGCTGACAAGTTCAGGCCCTATCTGGATCTGTGCAGTGATGCATGGATTAACCCAGCACAGTGGGCAGCATCAGCTCTCGCTCCTCTGCACACAGGTGCTGTGCTCCTTCCTCCCAGTGCTGGCTCTCGCTGCAGCTTAGGAGGTGCCAGCATCAAGCGCAAACCACCGGTGCTGAGCACACTGCTGGGAGAAGAGACAGAGCACAGGCCATATGGAGATGTCCCCTGTCGGGGCTGGGAACCAAGACTGGCCTGCTGCCAACCCAAACTCTTGCAGATCCCACTGCTGGCACTGTGTTATTAGAGACACACGGTGTCCTGGCTGACAAAGCTGCCCCTGGCTGAAGCAACAGTTGTCCCTTTCCCATGGCAAATCAGCCCTCTTATAGCATGGAGAGGAACCAAGGCCAGGCCCAGCGCTGGCAGCAGAGCTGTAAGAGTAAGGGCAGTACAGAATTTTGTTGCACCACATATAGGCATGGTAAAAAGGATGTCTTCAGACAGTTTAAAATTCCTATCAGGCCTCTACTTCCTCCATCTCTATCACACCATATCCCCATGGGCCACTCTGTTTGTGTTGCTGCTTCCCCAGGGCACTTGAGGTTGGCTCCTGCAGCACCCCAGTGGGACATGAGTGAGACGTAGCTGTCAAACCTGTATAGACTGGCTGCCCTATACAAGGATTTTCCCCAGATAGCATCCTTGTCTACTTGCTGGGCTGATGGTGGCAATCTCTCTGCAGGCTGCTTACACCCAGAGAGGCTGGCTGATCCTGTCACCTCTTCAGGAGTGAGTGCCCTCAGATACAGCTCTGCCTGCCTGTAAACTGCCTCTCCTCACCCAGCAGCAGAGAAAGAGGTACTAGGGCATCCTAGGCATACTGCCTGTCTGTCCTTTGGTTTCAGATGGCACTGAGCAAAGCCACCAGGGCCCTGCAGCACAGCATTCATTGAAAGCTTGGGTTTGTGTCTTTTTATTTAGGGATGCTTCGGATCTTGTGCTCCCCAAGTTAGGGGCTTCTCTCAAGCAGACCTTGGAAGGGAAAACTGGTGTAGTCATGTATGTGAGGCAGGTGCCCCCAGAAGCTGGCTGGCTGCCCAGTTTGAAGTGGGAAGGCACATAAGGTAGTAAGGAAGCCCCCCACAATAGAGGCCACTCAGGTCCTTGGGGAATACCGTGTGACACAAGACAGCACTCAGCCCTGCCACCAGACCAGCAATTGGGGTGCTGTACTCTCCCCTAGGGGTATTCCTACCCTGACTGAGTAGAACTCCATAGGGACAAAGCCAGTGTCTTATTTCCGTGAACGAAGTGCAAACCACTCATCAGGCAAGCACAGGTTTACCTCTTCCCCAACGTTATCGGCTTTTCTCCCTGCTAAGAGCCAGTGAACGATGGCAGCAGCAGGGTGCTCCTGTGCCAGATGCAAATCCCAGCAGCTCCACAGCCACCAGCTCCTGGAGATGCTTCTTCAAGCTGTCCAAAGGAGGTTCAGTGCTTCCTGAAGGTACGGGAAGGAATGCCGGGGGAAAGTGGATGGGTAGAGAGGGCTGCCAGAGGCGTCCCTCTGCTAAAGCCAAAGAACAAGGCAGAGGTGTACTCAGGCGGAGTTCCACCTCCACAGCCCAGATGCCGCAGGGCCATCTCGGAAAGCCGACCCCGGAGCCGCGTGCAGCAGCTGCCCGGCTCGCTCCTGACCCCGGGACCTCTGTATCCTCCTCCCAGCCCCGGGACCCCATACCCCCCCGCCCGGCTCCACCACATGGCCCGCGATCGCCACGTGCTCTCCCGCGACCCCGGCCACGCCCACCCTCCGCTAGGCCCCGCCGCCCAATCAGGGCGCAGGCGCCGAGTCGCCGTTCTCTCGTTGGCTAAGGCAGATCCTTCCCTGGCGGGCAGTGCGTCCCCCCCGCGCTCGCCCCCAACCTCACAGAGTGACTCTTGTCGGCGAGTGTAACGCGCCTTCTCGTTGGCTGATAGCAAAGGGCCAGAGATTGGCGGAGGGGCTCGAGGGGCGGGGACAGCGATTGGCTCGGCGGCGCAGCGTGCGCGGCGATTGGCTGAAGCGGGGGCGGAGAGGGCGTGGCGTGGCAGAGGGCTAGGCAAGCCAGCGGAAGGGGCCTGTGCTCCCTCTTTCGTTTCAGTCCCCGGTCCGGGTCGGTAGCACGTTGCCGCCGCTCCCGCCGATCACCTGGGGCCCTTTCAGTTCCTCGCCGCCACCCTCGTCGGACGTGCCCACCCCTCTCCTGTGATAGCTGGGCCGCCGCCCCTCCGCCGCCATCATGGTGAAGATCGTCAAGGTGAGGACGCCAGGCGGGAAGCAAGCGGCTGCCGCTGTGGCGGGGTGGGCTATAGCGAGGGACCAGGGGGGAAGTGGGGAAGGAAACTGGCACGCCTTCCGGCCGCCGACTCCTCGGGCCGCGCGACAGTTTTTAGGCCTCTCTCTCACCGTGAAGATGGCGGCGAGGGGAGGGGCCGCGCGGTCGGTGGGAGCCGTTTCAGGCCTTCCCCCGTCCCGTCCTCCCCGCGCGGACCGGGGCTCGATGGCGGGAGGAGGGAGAGAGTGGGGGCGCGTATGTGTGTCAGTTGAGGGGGGTTGGGGATGTGCGGCGGGGGGGCACGTCGGCGCGCGCCGCGTGCGAGCGCGCGCAGCCCGGGAGGGGGCGGAGCTACGTCGCCGCGCGGCCGCGTGGTGCGCTGGGGAGGCCGAACACGTGGGAGAGCGGGGAGCCCACCGGTAGCTCCCTGCCGTGCAGCGGGGCAGCCCCGCCGCTCTTTCCGGACACGGCACCCCGGGCTGGCGCTGCGGCAGGCCTGTGCCGGCCTGTTGGGCGCCGCGCGGGCAGGCGGGGTGGCCACGTGGTTGGGACAATTGTCCCAGTGGGAGCGCTCGAGTGTGGGTGCCTTGCGGTGTGAATGTGCGGCTTGCTGCCGGTCCGCATAAGTGAAACCGCTCCGAACAGCTCGCTTTCTCTTTCAGACTCCCAAAAATCAGATGAAACAGAAAAAAGTGGCTCCTCCCCCAAAAATGGTCGAGGAAAGTGAGGAAGAGTCCTCCGAGCTGGATGAGAGCAGCGGAGAAGAGGTGATCAGACTAGAAATAAAAGTCAAAGCGATGCACGTGCTATGAGAAGTGTCAGAAGGGGGGGGGGGGTCGGTGTGCATAGAATGTGACAGAATCGGCATTAATAGATAGCATCTGTCAAGTTAACTGTGACTGAAGAATCAAGTGGATTTCATGAGAGAAAAACTGTGGTGAAAACTAGCTTAGCTAAGTAAGCTTGTGCTCCCAAGATTTGGAAGAACTCCTGGGGTCTTAAACCTGTTTCTGAGTACCAGTGAAAAAGTGGATGGTTAATTATTCTAGTAGAGTGATTTACCACACAAATAAAATGCAGTACTAAACGTTTTAAGCTATTCATACTACTAGACGGGTTTGCTTCAGGACCCAGGAATTCAGGCATGCTTTAATGCTCTATAAGTAGTCCATTAAAAGCATTTAAAAAGCTGTGTCTGAACTTCACTAATTGAAGAGAATAGGCAATTAAGGTCATTCAACAGACACTACATCTGTTGGAAGGACATACTTTAGATTGCATTTGTATATTTGCCTGATGTTTGGAGTAATAGTAGTTTGAAAGGCCAACGTGAGTCTTACACTAATGTGTGTTTCAGGTGATCCCTCAGAAGAAACAAAAAGTAGCAGTTACACCAGCCAAGAAGGCAGCTACCCCTGCAAAGAAGGCCATCACTCCTGCAAAGAAGGCAGTTACACCGGCCAAGAAGGCTGTGGCTACCCCAGCTAAAAAAGCTGTTGTTGCTCCATCACCTAAAAAGGCTGCTGTCCTAACTAAAGGAGCAAAAAATGGAAAGAATGCCAAGAAGGAAGAGAGTGAGGAGGAGGATGAAGATGATGATGATGATGATGAAGAAGATGAGGATGATGATGAGAATGATGAAGATGATTCTGGTAAGTTACATTTGAAGCTTGTCCATTCTTGCATAACTTTGTGAGAGCTGCTCCAGTTGTGGCCCTGAATTTCAGTACCTTTGGAACTGAAAGTTTAGTGTGACAATGTAATAATTCTGGGAAGGGGATTCAGGGATGAAAGAGCGGGCATCAGTGGAGTCTGGGGAGATCTTGGGCTGCAGCTGCTTTACAGCAGCATCCAAAGCACCTTCTGGTTGCCCGATCATTCTTTCCCAAACACTGAAGTACCTACCAGTGAACTTTGAAGGCCAAGCAGTGTTGGTGAATACTTTTGCTGTACTGTTGGTGCAGATGTGGAAGAGGAACCACCAATGCCTCTGAAGCCTGTAGCCAAAAAGCCTGCAGCAGTACCAGCCAAAAAGCCTGCAGTTGTGATAGCAAAGCAAGAATCTGAAGAGGAGGAGGAGGATGATGATGAGGAGGATGATGATGAGGAAGAAGATGATGGTATGTAAGATTTAGGACAACTGTGTGTGACTCTTTAACATCTGCCTATTTATTTACTGATTTTAAGCTAATAAGTGCTTCTTAGGGAGCTGGCAGGGGGATAACTCAGTGGGAGTGATGCAGAGTATGTGTGTGCCTCCATTTAGTGCCCAGCTGATTTTAGCTGGCTGCTATAGTCCACGAGATGTTTCCCTGTTGCTAGTAAAACTAATTTGTGCTTTTGGGGAATGGGTATAGTTTTTTAATGCATAAAACTTGAGGTAGAGGCAGCTTCTATAAAACTCCTTTCCTGAGAATACACAAACTTAAGGCATGAAAAACACTTAATAAGTATTTCTTAGTCTCAGAAGGGGCTTAACCCTGAGCATGTCTGAAGTCTTGCACTCAACTTGTTTCAGAGTCTGAAGATGAAGCCATGGACACAGCCCCTATTCCAGTGAAGAAAACCACTCCAGCAAAGGCAGCACCATTGAAAGCCAAGGCAGACTCTGAAGATGATGATAATGAAGAGGATGATGAGGATGAAGATGAGGATGAAGAGGAGGAGGAGGATGAAGAGGATGCCGAGGAGGAAAGCGAGGATGAAAGTGAGTTAATGTTTTTGAGACTGTTACTCATAACAGGAAGGATACCTGAGTAAAATTTTTGTCCAGCCATGGTCTTTTTGGGCTGAGGAACAGTTGTCCTAGTGATAGGAGAAGGTTTTGTGTGCCACTGGTGTAAAGATTAATGCTCCTGTATTGACCCAGTGTAGGAAAAGTAGTTTTGTACTTTTATTTCAGTGTTGTTTATTCTCTATCACAGAACCTGTCAAGGAAGCACCTGGAAAGAGGAAGAAAGAAATGGCCAATAAAAGTGCACCAGAGGCCAAGAAAAAGAAAGTGGAGGGTAGGTCATGTGGGCTCATCAAACTGTGCTAATGTGATGGACACTTCCTGGACTGGTGGGTGGCACACAACTGTGGGAAGGGGCAGGATGCTCTGTGGGAATTTTTGCAGCACAGATGATGATGATAAGGGACTTAATGCTGAAGTGTGATGTCACTTTTGAGCAGAAACTGATGTGCTAAACCTGTACGGAGTCTGCATTCCTGTTCTTAAAAAACCCCAAAACCCAAGCACCCTGGCTTAAAACCCCCCCAAACATTTTATATATTTCAATTGGCAGGACCTACTTCAGCTTTCTCTGTCTTCATTGGAAATCTGGCCAACACCAAGGAGTTTGATGAACTGAAGGCTGGCATCAGAGATTTCTTTGGAAAGAAGAATATTGAAGTTTTGGATGTCAGAATTGGCACTTCCAAGTGAGTTCATCGGTGGTTTTGCTACTTACTATTTTGACCTGGCAGTAATTTTGTTTGGAGAGGTGCAACTGTACTGCTGCTGATTCCCTTGGAGATGCTGGGATGGTTGTTGGTAGTGTGTGGAAGCTGGAAGAGGCACAGTACTGAAAATGTTGCATAGCCTGGCTTGTAGCTTCTTCAGACAGCATCTTCTTAAAGGGAGAGCTGCCACTTAAGCACAGAGCTGTTTGGTTATCTAGGCCAGTTAAGCATTTATTAGCAGTATAACTTGACTAGTGGGGCTATCTCTAGTTCTGGGTTTGTGTTTGTGACCTCTGATGCTAGAAATGAATGAGCTTAAATAATAAGGTTACTCTTCTTTCAGGCGATTTGGCTACGTAGACTTTTCATCTGCTGAAGATCTGGACAAAGCTCTCCAGCTGAATGGGAAGAAACTAATGGGTTTGGAAATCAAACTGGAAAAAGCAAAGAGCAAAGAAACACTAAAAGAAAATAAGAAAGGTATGTCCCATAACTCTGAAAACCACACCAAAGAAATGCTGTCATAATCAGGCCTTGGAGCAGGATTATTGCAGGCTTACTGCTGGTTGCTGTTCTGCTCTTTTAAGGCAGAGTCCTGGTTTGAGCTCTGTGTGGTGGTTTGAAAGGAAAGGCTCTGCTTTCCCTCCCCGCACTGAGAAAGAAACGGCGGCTAAAACTCAGTCAGAGAAATGAGAGTGTATTTTACAAGGAAACAGATTATATGTAACACAACAAATACAGGTATTTTACAATATATACAGGAATATACAGCAAATGAACTCAACCAGAAACCAGACCCCCAGCAGGGGGCTTCCCCCTGTGCCCCCTTCACCCCCCTACCTCCCTTCTCCCCCAAAGAGGTAGAAAAGAGGACAAGGATGGTTAGCAGGGGAGGAAAAAAACAGAGGCCTGGTACAGGAGAGTTAGTTAGTTAGTTCTTATCTCTTGGCAAGAAGCCCAGAAGCAGTCCAGCTGAAAGGGACAGCGAAGAAAGGAAGACTGAGAGAAAGGCCCAGCCGCGCTGGGACTAACAATCTCACCTCCCACCTTACTTGGCCAATGAAATTCGTTTAGAATACCAAAATATTTCATAGACATTTAGCCAGTGTGCCCCTTCCTTAAAGGCACAGCCTCAAACGGGCACATACAGTTTCTCAAGTGCTAGCATACAGATGTGCAAGTTTAGACTGCAATACCTGGAAATAGGATGAAATGATGTATCCTTGAGAAGCTGAGGAGTAGAGATGGCTCTTCCTGATCCTTTTGAACCTGTTTCCTGAATCTGATGCCCTTAAATACAACGGCAGCCTAATTAACTGCCATAATGGTTTCATTTTGGGGTTTATTTTCTGGTGGGTTCTCAGTGTACTGGCAGCATTAGAGAAGGAATTTTTAGCAGGTAATGTGAAAGGAACTTCTCTCTTTGCAGAGAGAGATGCTAGAACACTGTTTGTGAAGAACCTGCCCTACCGCATCACTGAAGATGAAATGAGAGAAGTGTTCGAGAACGCAGTAGAAATCCGAATGGTCATGAACAAGGAGGGGAGCAGCAAAGGGTATGTTGCTGAGGGGATGGTTCCTCAAACTCTTGGCACATTTTGATAAGTTCATGTCTCCTTTAAGGAGGAAGGAACTTGAGGAACCTGCTGTATTAGGTGTACTAAAAGCCTGTTAATTTTGTCAGTGTTTTTCTTCCTCATACTTCCCCCACCCCCAGCCCAAGTTCTTGAATTTATTTGTCCCTGGGAGAAGAAGCATTTTCTCATGTGGGTTGTTTTTTTTGTGCTGTAGAATGGCCTATATTGAATTTAAATCGGAAGCTGATGCAAACAAAGCTCTGGCAGAGAAGCAGGGTACAGAGGTTGATGGTCGTGCCATGGTCATTGACTACACTGGGGAGAAGAGCCATCAAGAACATCAGAAAGGTACTTAACCCCATCAGTAACGTGTGCAACTAGCATTTAGCATTTCAATTGGCTTGTTACAGAAGTTTGCTAGGAGTAGAGCAACTTAAGGTATGGCAGGAAAACTGATATGCTGAATTGACCTTTTGCCTAAGTTGTCCTCTGCATCTGAAGCATTTCATGTTTCTGACAAGGGGGGACAAAACTAGTGACCAAAACATTGTTGTTGCACTTGGCTTTGTGGCTCACCTAGAAGTGAGGAGGAGGCAACAACTCCTTTCACCTTATAGGAGGGTCTTGTGACTAGAAGAGAGCTTTCCTTCTCCAAACCTTCACTTACATTGCTGACTTCTCTCCATAGGAGGTGGAGACAAGGAATCAAAGACCTTAATTGTCAACAACCTCTCATACGCTGCTTCAGAAGAGACTCTCCAGGAAGTGTTTACGAAGGCTTCTTCCATCAAGGTGCCACAGACCAACCAGGGCAGGTCTAAAGGGTATGTTTTGCCTTTCTCCTGACTCTTGAGATGCCACTGCCCAAATGACTTTGCTCCATGGATCCCTTGTGCCTCCAGGCTGACTGAAATCTTCCTCTCTGCATAGGTATGCATTCGTAGAATTTCCCACAGTTGAGGATGCCAAAGCAGCATTGAACTCCTATAACAACACAGAGGTTGAAGGCAGAGTAATCAGACTGGAATTCAGCTCACCAGCATGGCAGAAAGGGAACATGAACGCGAGAGGAGGGTTTAATCGTAAGTGCTCCATGTTTGATCATTTGATCCCAGGACAGCTGTGGCAGGAGTGTACTGTTATACAAACTTAGGGCTGCTTAAAAGCCAAGCATGCCTGTGGTGTGAAAGACACTCATCATAAGTGAGTGTGCTGGAGATGATGACTGATTATCTGAGATGCTGATGAAACCATTGTCGAAATCCTCTAGATAGTCAAGTGCTGATCCAGCAGTGTCTGTCCAGTTAGTGTCCCTGTGGAAGTGCCTTTTTAAGTAAAAAAGGCATTGTTTTGACAGTACCAGGTTGGCTGGTGGAACTAGTTTGATGTCAGGCTCTAACTGCAGTTCTTGAGAAGTTTTCAAGGACGTGTTGGGGTGCCTGAGCTGTTGCTTGAAAACGAACCCCTTAGCCTTGTCAGCTGTTGTAGGAGCTGGTAGTGCAAGCTGGCTGTGATGTCAAACTGATGATTGCCTTGCTCAGGTATAAAGATCTCTGAATGTATTCTTTCCACAGAACAAAGCAAAACATTGTTTGTCAGAGGCCTTTCTGAGGACACCACAGAAGAGACGCTAAGAGAATCATTTGAAGGCTCAATAAGCGCTAGAATAGTCACAGACAGAGACACTGGATCATCTAAAGGGTATGTTACACACCACCTGGGATGAGTTCAGTTGCTCCAGAAAGCCTCCTTTTAACTGATCTATGCAGTGCAGGGTGGTTCTCATGCTCATGGGGGTGATCCTTAGAAGGGTAGTCAATGGTCTGGAACCAGAGAAGCTTTACACCTTCAGAGCTGCTGGTAGAGGGCAGTGCATGGTCACTTCTCAATGAGCTCCTTCCTGCCAACAGTCTGTGGCAGCCTATGGATTCGCACGAGAAGGATATTAACTGTTCAGTAGTGGCAAGCTCACGATGGGGCTCCATCCCCTGTGAGAAAGCACTGCTGTTCTACACTTAACGCTGTCCTGGTCCCTGTGTGGTTGCAGAAGGGATTGCTATGAAGTACCTGTAGATGGTGCTACAGCTTAAGGAGTTTAATGGTCTTTTCTCTACCTGTTTCTTAGGTTTGGGTTTGTGGACTTCAGCTCTGCAGAAGATGCCAAAGCTGCTAAAGCAGCTATGGAGGATGGAGAGATAGATGGAAACAAAGTGATCCTTGATTTTGCCAAGCCAAAGAGTGACTTCCAGCGTGGCGGTGGATTTGGTGGTCGTGGCGGCAGAGGAGGCGGCCGAGGAGGAAGAGGTGGATTTGGTGGGAGAGGCGGTGGCAGAGGATTTGGAGGTAAGAAAAGACAAGTGCTGCTTTTCCAAGGGGTTGTGCTCAAAAACTAACCCAAACCCATTCTCGGGACTGTGGTGCGGTGTCACCACAGAGCCCTTGGTGTGCATTTCTTTTCTGTTCCGTGCCAGAATGGGTTTGGAAGAGCAGTGGTATCTGTGCAGGGATACATCCTGTAACTCTGCTTCTAATCATTTTCATTCTAGGCAGAGGAGGTGGCTTCCGAGGAGGCAGAGGAGGAGGTGGAGATCACAAGCCGCAAGGGAAGAAGATAAAGTTTGAATAAACTTCCCTTTTCCTTTCCCCTTCTGCTCTCTGAGACTATCTGAAAGGACTCCTGGGGTTTTTATTCTCCTTTGATCTTGGCGGAGCCTTTGGAGGACATTCCAAGAAGCGAAGCAGTGCTGTGAGCCACTTGGAAGGTGCAGTTTTCATTTCAAGGAAGAGAGCGCAGGCCCTCTTGGCTGCTTGCCTGCCCACGTGAACTTTTTAAGAACCGAGCGGTAGCTGTGGGAATTTGCCCCTTGTCTGTGAGTTGTCTTGAATTTATAATGTTTTACCCATGTACAAAAATATTTTTTTTTCCTATAAACTTCTGTAGCATTTTTTTGCTGTAAAAACGCAGAATGTTTTATCATTTGTGCTTCAGCACCCTGTCTTGGACAGATTAAAGGACCTAAACTGGTTCGTGTTACTTCTGCGCCGCTAAATGAAGCAGGGCCAGGAAGAGAGGCCCTGCAGCTCAGGCTCACTCTCATACAGGCGTTGCCTCTTAGGCTTCATTCCAAATGGTCTCCTCTTGACTTGTCCCTAAGCATGAAGTTGAACACATTTATACACGTGGTTGGGTTTAGGGTTAGCTGTTTGCTACTGTGACCAAAAACCTGTGACCAGATGTTCCTCAGGTGTGGTAAGGGTGAGTTACCCCTACTAGGTACTGGGATGGTCCTGACTCAGCCCTTAGTGACAGTTGGCCTCTTTATGCAGCCAGGCACTTGGCTGATGACCTGCAGTGGCATCTGTAACACAAGACTGCACTTGAGTGACTGCAGCATGTGGGTGTGAAAGGAGGAACCATAGAGGCAGCTGCTCTTGGGTTTAAACTGGGCAAGTATTGGCTGCAGGGCTGTGTGGCTGTCCTGGGTATTTGTACGTGCAGGCAGAAGTGCCAGCTGTCTGTGTCCTGGAAGGTCCTCTTCCAGCTGCTTCCAGAACGCAGCGTTAAGTCTTGGCTTTGCCTGGGGCTGCAGCCAGGCCCAGCCTCCTTGCATATATTAGCAACACTTAACTTTCCTTCATTGCCATGCAATGACCCAGCAGCCTCCCTTGGGTATGGGTTCCTAAGGTACTGTATGGAGATTTCTCTACAGCTCGAATGCTTTATATTAAGAGGGGGAGGAGCAGTTGATTTTGACTCGAGTGTGGTACTGCTGGCGGTTACCGGAGTGGAGGTGTGTGGTTTCCGCCATCCCGTGAGCAAGGACTGGGTGTCCCACACGTGTTGGGCATCAGCCATTTTGGAGCAGGCGTCCGAGCCCCGGCAGCAAATGGTCGGAGGGCGCTGGCGGTGTCGGCCGCCAGGGGGCAGCAGCCGCCCGCGTCCGGGCGGTGCCGTGGGGCCCGCGGCGTCCTGGGGCTTTGATCCCCTCGGCCCTGGCCTGGCGGGACCCCACCTGCCGTGCTGGGCCCAGCTCCGGGGATCTGGTGCGGGAGAGACGAGGACCTGCTGGGGCAGGGCCTGAGGTGGCACAAAAAGGAGCAGAAGACTGGAACCCCTCTGAAGAGCCGTGAGTGGGGGTGGTTCAGCCTGGCTCCGGGGAGGCCTTTCAGTACTGGAAGGGGGCTGGGGACAGACTTTGTCAGGGTCTGCTGTGGCAGGACAAGGGGTGTGTCTTGGGCTAAAAGGGGAGATTCAGACTTTTTTTACAGTGAGGGTGGTGACATGCTGGCACTGGTTACCCAGAGAGGTGGGAGAAGCCCCATCGCTGGAAGTGTGCCAGGTCAGGTTGGGAGTGGGCTCTAAACAGCCTGAGGGATTGAAGCTGCCCCTGCCCGCTGCCTGTGTGATGGAGGCTGAACAAGGACTTGGGGGCTAAAGCATGCTGTGCATGCCTGTTTCCCTCAGCCTCCCAGTTGACCTCCACCCTGCCCCATGTGGCCCAGCCACACTTTTACACCAGAACATGAGCCCTGGTCCCACTTGCATCCCTGAATCCCTGGCTGGAGTGTTTGTACCCTGTGGAGGAGTCCCGTGGCAGGAGGAGCTCTGGGTTACATGGGCAAGACTATCTGCAAGTGCATCTGCCTTTTGTCCCCAGCCTGTGCAATTCTTATTGCCACAGGGAAATTGGCTGTGGTGGCAGAGGGTCCACCCTGGCAAGTCCGGCATGCCCTGGTCCCATTTGCTACAGAAATTAAGTCCCCAGTGCCAAAACTCCCAACATGAGACCCATGGGCTCATCTTTGTCTCTCCTTTTCACCCCAGCCAGGTTCTAACCTGAGACAGGTTTGTCCCTACAGATGTGGCTTGCCCTGCTCAGGAGTCAGTGCTGGCCCATAGCATGTTTACCTCACTGCACTACAGCTAGGGGATGTGCAGCCTGATGGTGATCTTCAGCATGAGGAGAAAGTGGTCAACAAAATAGGCATTTCCACACCTGCCAAAGCATCTTTTCCCACAAAGAGTGAGGTGAGCACCCCCTTGCAGGGCACCAGGACAGTCTGAAGTTCAGCTGGGTTTGAAGTGCAGCTGGAGGAGTGTGTGAAAAGAATCTGCTGGGCCTCGTTGAACACCATGCCAGGCTCTGCAAGGAAGCAGTGCCAAGCTGGAACAGGGCAGCCACAGCCCCCAAACGTCAGGTCCAAGCAGCACCTGAGCCACTGTAGCCCATTCCTGGGGTTTTGTTCCAAACCAGCCACGTCTTGGCTACTAGAAACCCACCACCAACGACACGAGGTGAGGTCTTGTTTGGTTTTTTTCCTCTTTTCTTTAAACCTTTATTTAGAAACTAGAATATTCACCAGATCTACAAAGTTTCTCTGTACAGGTCCCACCAGGTGAAGAGCAACACTGACAGACTTTTGCACGCAGCCCTGGCTCTCCGTAAGGATTGCTACAGAGAGCAAGAGCTGTCCCTGCACGTAGGATAAATATACTTAATGTACTGTACCTGACATTAAATACAGGGGTGTCAATTTGGAAAGCACTTCTGAGCTCACTCCCCTTGGAAGGGGGGAGGGGAAAACCGAAGGAGTGTTGTGTGCTGCCTAAAGCCCAGCAGCCACCGCAAATGCCCTCAGGGCTCTGCCCTGTGCTGCTGGCACCTGCCCCAAGGACACGATGCTGCTGGGTGCCTCATAAATCAAACTTCACAGTATTGCCTGCTACCAGTGGCTGAGCCCTGGGCAGCAAGGGGCTCTTTCTCCTCTTCAAATCTGCATCTAGCCTGAGCAGATGAAGGACAGTTGCTGAGAAATGGCGTGGCTTGGCGTGAGGGTGCCTTTTTTGGGCTGGTTTATACCCTTTTTGTTTGTCTTCCAACCTGGGGAACATACAGACTTGGAGTGAATGTAGCAGGCCCGTTTCCAAAACACATTAAGAAAAGGAAAGGGGAAAAAAAAGCACTGCACAGGGGGACCTTTGAGGTAGTCAAAATTTTCTCCTTTCAATGTCTGGCCCCAGAGAGGGAGAGCGAGCGAGTGCACATGTGCCCGTGTCTGTGCGTGGTCAGGGCGGTGGAGCTGGCTGTGCAGGGACACCTGGGTGTGCAAGCCTTGCACAGGGGGACATCTGCATGCACAGAGCCTGGGCCTGGGTGCTGGCACACCAGTGCCTGTGCACAAGCGTGACTTTGCACAGGCCTGTGGCTTTGCTCACACCTGCAGTCGGTGGCTGGAAAGTTACTGTGGTCCCTGCATGGCCATGTGCCTCTCTGTCAGGGGCTGGGGTGTGTTCCATCACAGCAGCTGGCTTGGGGCTCCCCTTGACAGCTCCAGTGGCCCTTTCAGCCCAAAGCAAAGGCTGTGTCTTTTGATACTATTCCCTGTCATGCTTCTGGGCCTCATCCTGTAGAATAAACACTGCAACAACCCTCAGAGGAGCATATCTGGTCTAAAACATCAGACACACTTCCCCCCACCTTCACCTTGTCCCCTTGGACCCTACTGCATATTCCAGGGCAATACTGATGCTCTCCAGCCTGCCCTCAAACATCACATTCAATGCAAAACCAGGGCCTAGGCAGAAGTGAGGTGTCTGGGGGCCGTTGTCACCCTGAAAGGCAACCCCTGGAATGTCTGAAACCTGAGCTGAGATCTCAGGTGTGGTAAGCCCCTGGGCTGCTCCTGCTGGGGCTGACAAAGTTTCTCTGCCACTTCCTGGGCTGTAGCCCACCTCATCCCTTCCCTTGCCTGCCAGGAGGAACAAATCCCTGAGGAATTTCGACTGGGTGCATTCCTCCGCGTGCACGCAAAGCGAGGCAGGCAGAAGGGCTGGAGAGAGAAGCACAGCCCTGGCTGCTGCTGGGAGAGACCCCAATGACACAACCACCTGGCTGAGACCCCAGTGAGGGCTCGGGGCTGGCGAGGTCCAGCCTCGGAGGAAAGCCCCTTTCCCCAGCTGTGTAGTGGGCACACAGAGAGGACTTTGGCGGGTGTCAACCCAAAGCACACAGAGTCAGTGTCAGTAAAACCCTGACCCTGAGGAAAAGAAATGAAATAACAAATAAAATCCCCTAGACTTTTTTAGTTAGGGGGCCTCTCACACTTGTAAACCGCTCAACTCCCTTGGAGCAGCTTCCCTGAATAGCCAGGCCCTGAACAACTCCAAGAAAAGCCTGTGCCACATCCTTCCCTGCCTCCCCCAACCCCATCCTTCATGATACTCTGGTGGAGGTGGTACCTAAAGCAGAGCACAAATCCCTCTGCCTTTCCTCTATAGATCTCTTAGTTTTGTGCTAGATTTTTTTTTTGTTTTCTTTCTGTGTTTTGTTTTTTTTCTGTTTTCTCTTCTTTTCTTTCTCTGCAACCCCCAACCCAGCTGGAGATAAGCAAACCACATTACAGTACAGGAGCAAACAATATCACAAACCCTGTCCATGAGTGCAGTGTCTGTGCCCTCCTTGCCCAGGAGGGAGATGCCCCTGAAGGACTTGTGTTCCACCAGCAGAGGCTCACCCCATCCCAGGGCAGGAATCTATTGTCCCGGCCTCTCCAGTCCCAGCTCTCCAGAGAGACTGAGCTAGAGGACATTGAGTTTCCTGGAGCATGTCAAGTTACTGTGGACCAAGTCCCACATTTTCAGCAGCTCTGGAGGCAGCAGTTTATGAACCACCAACATACTCCGGAAGAAACACGGCTCCTTGTTCATCTTGCTGTTCTTGTTCTTCACAATGCCGAAGGTTTTGAAACCCTCGTGCCCCACAGGTGATACTTTAAGGACCTCCAAGCACATCCCCAGGAAGACATCATCGATGGGGTACAGCTCCAGCGTCTCCGAGGTCTTGTGCAGCTTCTTGGCAAGGGGTCCGTCCATGATGAAGCCCCCACCCCCTGCGTAGGGCGGGTAGTTGTTCTTGTTGTAGAGGGCGTTGGGGATGTAGTACTTGTTCTCCTTCTTCCGGATTGGCTTGGCCTTGTAGAGGACATCCCCCACAAAGAGGTCCTCCCCCTCCTTCTTGTCCTCCAGGAACTCCAGGATGTTGGTGGGACTCACAAACACGTCGTCGTCGCCTTTGAAGATGAAGCGGACGCTGTCGCAGTAGATGTTCATCCACTTCAGGAAGTGGACCTCTTTGAGGGTGAGGTTGAAGAAGCTGTCCAGGAAGTCCCACTGCAGGATGTCTCCGTAGATGCGGTTCTCGTAATCCAGCAGTTTCTGGTAGTTGGCTTTCTCCTCCTCCTTGGAGGCCGTGCCCAGCAGGAACAGCGTCCTGATCCTCTTGCCCTCCACCTCCTTCTCCTGGCCCCAGGTCCTGCGGATGGCCTCGCGGCGGTCGTGCTGGGTGATGATGGACTTGACCACGATGAGCAGGTAGACCTCTCCGCTGCACTTCTCAGGGTGGTTGATCAGCATGGGGAAGTAGCGGCAGTGCCGGTAGAGCAGGAACTGCTGGAAGTTGGGCTCCAGCCCTTTGAACCAGTCCACCTTGCTGAAGTTCTGGTTGGCTGAGCAATTGGTAGTGGTGACGTCCCAGGACTTCGCCTGCTTCGCCGTCATGCTCTCCTCCTCCCTCACAGGATCTCCCTCCTTCTTGCTCTTCCAGAAGGCGTTGGTGAGCGAGAAGGAGTTGTCTCTCTTCTGCGTTTTCAAGGGCTCCAGAGGGGGCAGCTCTTTCTGCTGCTGGCCCTGCATGAACTGGCTGGGGGCCATTCCCCGTTGCAGCACTGTCACTGTGACCCCCAGCAAGAAGGAGAGGCAAACTGTTTTGTAGATGGTTTTCTTCCTAAAGAGAGAAGACAGGGGAGTAAGTGAAGGAAACTGCAGGCCCTGAGAGGCTTGTCTACAAAAACACCTCCTGAAGGGGTCACGGGATGCTCATAATCTGTGTCACATCACCTTTGGATGTGCAGCAGCCTTGTGGAAAGAGATGTGGGACACCTCCACACACCCTTCCCACCAGCATCCTGCTTGTGGGGTGGCTTTGGGGCCACACTTAACCATGAAGACAGGTACGTGGCAGGTGACTGTGGTGTCATCTGGTAACCCCCCATCTGCAAAAAGAGGTACACAGGAAAGAAGAAAATGGAGAGAGAGGAAGATGGTTGAATGTTCGTGAGCAAGAAACGGGGAAGGCCAGCAAGGTGGAGATCTGTTATAGGCCACCCAACCAGGGTGAAGAGACATATAAAACATCTTTAGGCACCTGGAAGAAGTCTCACAATCACTAGCCCTTGTGCTTGTGGGGGACTTCAGCTTCCCTGATATCTGCTGGAAATACACTGCAGGAGAGAGGGATCAGTCCTGGAGGTTCCTAGCGTGTGGGGAGAACTTCCTGACAGAGCTGGTGAGGGAGCCAACTAGGGAGGGCATCTTGCTAGACCTGCTGTTTGTGAACAGAGAAGGACTTGTGTGTGATGTAGCAGAAGGAGGCCACCCTGGGCACAGCAGTCACAAAATGATGAGTTCTCTATCATTTCCTTTAGCATCATATCACTCCATTGTGACAGAGTTGTTGGAGAAGTAAAGAGGAGAGTCAGCAGAGCTGCCACCTTGGATTTCCAGCGGGCAGACTTTGGCCTGTTTCAGAGACTGGTTGACAGAGTCCCTTGGGAGGCAATCCTGAAGGGCCAAGGAGTTCTGGAAGGCTGGACATTCTTCCAGAAGGAAGTTTTAAAGGCACAGGAACAGGCTGTCCCCATGTGCCAAAAGATGAGTCGACTGGTGGGGAAGGAGGCAAGCCTGGCTGATTGGAGACGTTTGATTGCAGCTCAGGGGGAAAAGAAGAGTTTATGGTTGTTGGAAGAAGGGGCAGGCCACTCAGGACCACAAAGTTGTTGTAGGCCTGTGCAGGGAGAAAACTAGAAGGGTCAAAGTCCAACTAGAAATTGGTGTGGCTTCAGCTGTTGAAGAAACAAGAAATCTTCTACAAATATCCTAGCAACGAAAGGAAGACCGAGGAGAAGCTCTGACCTTTATTGGATGTAGGAAGGAACACTGTGGTCAAGGATGAGGAAAAGGCTGAGGTACTCAAAGCCTTCTTTGCCACAGTCTTTAGTAGTAGGACCAGTTGTTCACTAGATACCTTGCCCCCTGAGCTGGAAGATAGTGATAAGGAGTAGATTGAAGCCCCCACAGTCCAAGAGGAGATGGTTAGTGACCTGCTGCACCACTTAGACACACACAAGTCCACAGCACTGGATGGCATTCACTCAAGAAAGCTGAGATCTGGCCACTTGGTGCTCACCAAGCTACTTTCCATCATTTACCAGCAGTCCTTGATTAACTGGGGAGGTCCCAGTTGACTGGAGATTGGTAAATGTGATGCTTATCTACAAGAAGGGCCAGAAGGAGGATGCAGGGAACTACAGATCTGTCAATCTGACAATGACTCCCATGCCACCCTCCTGGAGAAAATGGCTGCTCATAGCTTGGATGGGTGGACACTTCACTGGGTAAAGAATTGCCAAAGAATGGTGGTGAATGGAGTTCAATCCAGCTGACAGCTGGTCACAAGTGGTGTTCCCCAGGGCACAGTACTGGAGTCAGTTCTGTTTAAGGTCTCGATCAATGATCTGGGTGTGGGGATTGAGGGCACCCTCAGTAAGTTTGAAAGGAGGTTGTAGTGAGGTGGGTGTCAGCCTCTTCTCCCTAGTAACAAGTGAGAGGATGGGACATGGTTTATCACCAGACTTGGCAGAGTTAGAAGATAGTTGGACTTAAGTGTGTAGGGTGCTGGGGGTGGTAGGTCACACTGAGGCCCTTTCAGGGGCATCCCACTGCTCTTCCCCACTGCAGATTCATCTCTCAGGGAATCGCCACACACGGAATCACAGAATGTTAGGGCTTGGAATGCACCTCAAAAGATCATCCAGTCCAACCCCCCTGTCAGAGCAGGATCACCTAGAGTAGGTCACAGGAATGCACCCAGGTGGGTTTTGAATGTCTCCATAGGAGACTCCACAGCCTCTCTGGGCAGCCTGTTCAGGGCTCTGTCACCCTCACAGGAGGTTCGCGCGGAACCTCCTGTGCTCCAGCTTGCACCCACTGCCCTTTGCCCTGTCCTTGGACAGGAAAGATGCTGTCTCATGGGACAAACTCTGGAGCTTGCCAGGGCCTTCAGAAGGATCCTGCTGGGGCCCTTTCAACAGAGGGATGGCTGCACCCAGAGGCTGTGAATGAATCCAATACCCCCAACTTGCTTTTCCACACAGTTAAAGGTGAGTTTCTTGCCCTCCTGCCATGGAGGAGAGGAACTGCCCACTCTGCCTGTCTGCACTCTCTTGCTCCTGAGCGCCTGGCTCCCCTCCACAGCTGGCACATCTGCACCAATTTCCTCCTGCTGCAGTCCTGCTTGCTCCAGCTGCCTTAGGCCATCTCCCCACACAAATAAGCACCAGGAACTGGGGCAGCAGATGGGCTCCACATGCCCACCTGGGGCCTGACATCTTCCAAAGATGGACTTATCTCCTGCTACATCCATGTGGAGGGGAAATGCCAGGTGCTTGGTGGCTCCCAGATCCCCTATCCCTGCTGGTGGGTGAAAGGGCCAGACTGTGATCAGCACCACTGGGAAGCTGCTGGGGTTTGGGGATTAGCTGCACCATAGCAGCTGCTTGGTAGACACCCTGATACCGCTGAGGCTCCCCAGGGCGAGGGGACAGCTTTGCTCTTAGGGACTCCAGCCACCCTGAAACACAGGAACCCGAAATGGGAAATGGGGGACCCAGGAGCTTTTGGGAGCTCCTGTGTCTGACACTTTGCCTTCAAGCACAAAGAGTTCAGCCCTGCATTCACGTGGGAAAACTGTGATCGGGTAGCGTGGACTGTGCGAGCCAGCGGGGAAATAAGTAATTACAGGCAAATGGACTGATACTCCCTGGCTGGTTTTATGTGTGACCACTCATCTGAGACTGATGAGGGAGCACTTTTGATTAGATGTCACCATTCCCTTAACCCTCTCCAGACCTGGCTCTGAGGTTGCTCTCAGAAACCCTTTCATCTGGTACAACTTCAACCTTGCACAACCAAGCCACATCCAAAACCTCTCATCAGGACTTGGCAAATCCCAGTCCCCTCCATATAGGAACCCTAAGTTGTACCAATCCCATCCTGACCCCCCCCAGCCTTACCCCCATTCCATCCTATCCTTGCACTCCCCACCAGCCCAAGGACAACTTGTGATAAAATGCCCATCCTGAAGGGTGCCCAAAGGTTCCCCAGAAGCCATGGGCAGGGAATGATTGGTAGAATTTAACAAATTTCACATGTCACTAACTGGCACAGCTGGGTCCTACCCTGGGCAGGCTCTGCCTGCCATGGAAGGGAGCCACTCACCCCTGTTACCCTCCTTGGCTCACCACTTTTTATTTCAGCTCAGGCAGAAGGCACTGTCCTGAGGCTGAGGGAAGGGTTGGGCAGCCTGGGTGCATCTGGCTCCTCGGGGGAGGTGTTGCACAACAGCACAGAAACTTGGTGCCCTACCTTCAGAGGACGCCACTTGCCCGCTCTGAGCAGTGCAGTGTGTGATCTCTTCTGCCTTGTTACAAAGACCTAGTTGGGATTGTTCCTATAGGTCTCACTCTGCAAGCCATAGCAGCACTACCAGTGAGTCCAGCCAAAGTGAGAACCCCGCAGCCACCTTCTCCCTTGCAGAAGTCCTGTCCCTGCACTGGCAGGGACTACAGGGACCCTGAGGCACAACTGCAGGCCAGCCTCTCATCACACCAAGGATTTTGGTGGTCAAAAGAGTGACAATCATAGCCATAGCTTTTCTGATCCTGAGTCCTCCTCTGTGTTCTCCTCAGCTGGGAAGTACTTTATGGGGAGAAACTATGTCCTGCTCTTCAGAGACCCTACCAACCATGGTTCTGCAGGGGGCAAGGGTGGCACTTTGGGTTCTCTGCCATGAAGAATAAATTACCCTGGGGAACAATCCCCCAGACAGCCCCTCTCAGTGTCCCCAAAAGCTAGGAACAGCAGGTCCTGTGGGACCTGAGGACAGCAGCAACCCATGCCCACCCCATCTGGACTCCCACTGGTGCCAACTGGGACTGGCAACCCCAACTGCCGATGGTGGTGACATTGAGAGAGCCTCAAAAGGGTCCCAATCCCCTCCTCCTCTTTGCTTTTCTCCACCAAAAAAGAGCTGAAAAGCCTCCCTGTGAGAGAGCCACGCCACCGCCGCCGTGGTTAAATATAAATCTCCCAATTAGAGGTGGGCAATTTCCCTTTCAGGTGGTGAAGCTCTCCATCCCCAGTCCCTGGAGGGGCACACAGCCACTTTTGGGCTGCATAGAAAAGTCTTTGATAGGCCAGGGCTGTCTATTTATTTGCATTTTTCTGGCCCCTCAATTAGAGTCAGTCTCTGAGCCGGCAGAGGCACCACCAGCATAGAGCCCTTTCTGTTGGATGTGCCAAGGGCTTGGGAGAGGAGCAGATGCTGGGCAGAAAGCACCCAAATGTCTCCAAGGGCAGCCTGCTCTGGCTGGGTATGAGCACCAAGCGGGACCAGTTGTCTCCCTCCAATCCTGGGCTGTGTGGGGACACATCACCTTCTTAGAAAAGACGCCTGTTTTAAATGCAAGGTGACAACGGCACAGCGCTGGGAAAGAAACAGGAGCCAAAAACCTGCATGGGCCCCCCCGCTGTGTGGGCATCTGCTCCAGCGGGCAGGGACCCCACGGAGCACGGCTGGCTGCCCTCCCCCGCCGGCCCCACCACAGAAACCCTCCTTTTGCAGGGAAGGACTGGGGCAGGCATATCCAGGGAAGGGTGGGGGACTGACCGCCCGCCCCCGTCCCGGTTCCTGCCATGCAGAGCTCCGGTGCCCCAGCATAGCGAAAGGTTTGCTCTGGGAGCGGACACCCCCAAAAGCCTTCCCGGGGGTATCGCGGCCGAGAGGATGACCCCACCTGGAAGCCCTGTGCAGAAGAATGGGGACAGAGGGAGAGGCGACGGCGTCGTCCTTCGCTCCTTTCCTATGTGCGCCCTGTCTACCAAAACTGTCCTTTCCCAGCCAGCCGCCGCGGGGGCATCCCTCGGAAGTGACCCGGTAGAGAAGGGACCAGGGAGCGCATCGGGAGGGACGCGGTAGGAAAGGGACCGAAGAACTCCTCGGGAAGTGAGGAGGGCAACCTGGAGTCCCTGGAAAGGTACTCAGTAGAGATGGGACCGCGGCACCCCTCGGAAGAAACCCTGTGGGGAGGAAGCAGGCGAGGAGGGGACCTCGCAGTCCCCCAGGCTCTGAGCAGGACGCAGCGCTGGGACGGCGGTGACGGGCGGCGAGAGCAGAGGCAGCAAGGGGACACCGGGTCTCAGGCAGGGCTGGAGCGGGGCAGGAGCGGCGCAGGAGTGGGTGAGGAGCGGGACAGGAGCGGTGAGGAGCGGGTGAGGAGCGGGACAGGGGCAGGAAGGGACGGGAGCGGGGCGGGAGCGGTGAGGAGGGGGCCGGAGCGAGCTCACGCTCCCTGGCAGTTACTCACCACTGGAACATGCTGGGAGTGGGACGGGGCGGCCGCTCCGCTGCTGGCCGGGACTGCCCGCGGTCCGGGCGCTTCTCTCTGCCCTCTTCCTCTTCCTCCTCCTCTTCTTCCACCCCCCCTCCCTAATTTTCCCCTTCTCCCTCCCCTCGCTCTCCGAGGTGGAGCCAAAAGGGATGGCAGAGCAGGTAGGTTAACTCTTGCCCTGCTCCTCTGCGTCCCCCCCACATCAACCGCACCGGCAGGCAGAGAGAGAGCGCTCCCCAGTGCTGCAAGGGGCAAGCTCCGCAGTGCTGCAGGGGGCAGGGGTTTAAGGGTGACGTGCCGCACTTCCCACGGGGGACCCTCCCCACTGCTGATGGGGCATCTACAAGGAGCTGGGAGCTCCAAGGTATTCCTCCTCGGCATGCTGCAGGATCTTCTCCATGCCTGTCACGGTGCCCTCGCTGGGCTGTTAGCCCACCTTTATAACTCTTAACTGTGAAGGATGTCGGTTATGGGATGGGGATCCTAGTGCTCACCAGAAGAAGTGCTTCTGAGCTCTGGAAAAGCAGTATGAGTCCTTCCTGTCCCCCAGCACAGGAAAGCCACTTCAAGATGAATCCCCAAAAAAGGAACTGGGGTCAGATTCTCATGGAGGACATTGAGATCCAAGCTTTGCCTCTGGGCACGGCATGGTTTTGAATTCCTGGAGCAGTGGGGCCACACCTCTCCTGAGATCCACACAGTACCCACGACCCCACTTCTCCTTGGACCCTGCCTCTCATGAGATGCACCCTTCTTCCACAACCCACATCTCACTCAGGCTCGACACATTGTCAGGGACCAACACTCTGCCCAGCACTTCCACTTCACCAGGCACCCACACTCTGTCCAGGACCCACATGTCTCCTGGGACCCACACCTCACCTGGGGTGCAGGAAGTTGAGAGGAAGGGTTACTGTAGCAGAAGGATGCCTGCTTGGCATGCCAGGACCTGCCTCATGGGTAAAATTTGGGCCAGCACCACAGGCAGGTCCAAAGTCTTCCTTGCAGCCCCTGCTGCAGCTGTACCAGCATAGGACATCCTATTGCCCATTGAGAAGCAGATTCAAGACCTTCCTGCCCTCCTGTATGTAGCATTTCTATTAAAGGTCTTTTTCAGCCACAAAAATCAATCCCCATCATTATTCATGTCTCCCTTTTTGTCATCCTCCCATTCCCACCAGCTGTTTGTGTCAACCACGAAGCCAGGCTGGGAAGCCTGCAGGAAATCCTTTGGGATATTTCTTTTCCTGCCCAGCAGAGATATCCCAGTCCCCTTCCCCACAGCCTTTCTGCATCTTGTGCTGAGGGTCAGACTCTACCACAACTCTCACAATCCCCTGGACACACTGCTCTTGTCATGGGAATGGCTCTTCTGCTCCAAGGCTGGACAGGATTGGGACCCACACAGCCTCTGCTCCTCAAACAGCATTTGGCCCTGCTCCAAGGAAACACTAAGTCCAGCTCAGTTTGGGAAGGAAAGTTGCTTTCTCAAAACCTGCTTGTCCCTCCTTATCTCACGTTATCACTTTCCCAGATGCCCTGCAGTTCTGCATCCTGGGGAATGCAAAGCTCCCCAGGAAACATTGCCCAAACAGGCTGCACCAGCTCTGCAGCAGCCCACAACCTCCTTGTGACCACCAAAATTCCCTCTGCACCTTCCTGATTGCCTTTTAGCCTGTTCCCACAGTCCATAGGAAAGTCTGTGTTTGCTGAAGCCATGGTCCCAAGAAAGCCATAGCCATGAGATGCACAGAGAAAGGGTGTCAGGGGTACAATGAAGAGCAGCACTGAATATCAGCCTGACCACAGAAGGATTGATCTCATCCCTGTAGCACAGGGTGCACCAGGTGCACACCAGCCCATGGCTGGGAATTCACCCTGCTCTGCAAAGAGGGGCTCACGGTGGAGGAAGATCTCAGTGGAGAGCCTGCTCTCCACAAACAGCCACAAAGAGACATGAACAGCAAAGTCCCCAGATCACAACCACCACTTCCTCCCTGCAACATGCTCTGGAACCACAATGGGAACAGGGGTGGTAGCTTCCCCACCATGGGGAGCTGGAGTAAACCCCCAAACACAGCCCTGGAACATGTGCTGCAGCTGCAGGAGATGCCCAGGTGCTGTGGGTGTGACAGGCTCCCAGCACTATCATGTCCAGCCCCGGGCTGGCCATGGCACAGCACGTCCAAGGGCTTGGCTGCTCTGGCATGGAAGTGGCACTGCTGGGGGGTGAGGAGGGCCCCTGGCAGCTTTTAGCAGGGAGCTCTGTCAGCTATGCTCCCAGGCTTCCTCCTCTCTGACGGCTGCTTCCGTCAGAGCCTGGGGACTTCCCGGATGCTGCCATACTGCTGTGCAGGTTTTGGCTCAAATGACCCACCCTGTGCATGCAGACCTGTCTCCCACCAGCACCTGTGTTGGAGAGACACACATGACATCACTGCAGACCCAGGCCAAGATGGCTCTGCAAAGCTTTTCTTCTCACGTTGATGAAAGAGTCCAACGGTGTCAGGTCTGCGGCTAATGACAGAGACAAGCACTACCCCAGGCACCTCTGGCACTGTTTCAAGGCTGAATCTTATGATGGAAGTGTTTCATCATTGCATAGAAGCGTTTAGGGCAACCCCATGCTCTCTGGCACCACCCTGGGAAAGCAGAAAAGTGGCAGGAAGGATAAAACCAAACCGAAGGTGCTTTTAAAAAAACCTCCTCCTGCAGACACTTTGTCTCTTCCCAGCACCTGGCAAGAACAGGTTTTACCTGAGCAGCCACAGCCCCTCTGCTGAGAATAAGAAAGAGAAACCTGATTTTTGTTGTTGTTGTTGTTCACCCAAAACTGGACCCAGGGGTAAGCATCACTCCACCATGAGCAGACCCAGCAGAGGTCTGCAGCTCCTGCCCAGCCCTGCTTTCAGGATAGCTGCTGGGTCTGATGTCCTGCTCCTCCTTTGCTGCAGCACCCAGCAGCCAGCACCCTCATTTCTTAGGTCTAAGCCATTAGACTGAAATTTGGAGGCACCATGTGTTTTTTTTGGCACTGTAGGCAGAGCTGCGGGTGTCAGGAGAAAGGCTCTTGGGTGGCAGGTGCTGCTTGGGCATAGAAAATCTGCCTTGCGTAACACTGGTAGCATTTTGAGGCATTGCCAAGCTGCTGCAGTGCCCCGAGAGCTGACAGAGGAGCTGCAGGAAATGGCACCCAGGCACATCATGGTTGTATTGTATGGGGATGCAGAAGGGCAGAGGAGGCATGGACCTCCATGGGTGACACCCAGGTCATGGTCAGGGTGACAGCCACCTCCACATAACCTCCACAACCATAGAGAAACAGCCAGGACCATGGCACCCACTCAGCTCCCTCCTAGTGTCACTGCTGGAGATGGGGGGCAAGCAAGCTGTGAGGACATGAGGCTTTGGAGCTAGCATCTAATGGGGCTGGCATTTAGCGGGGCTACAGGGCATCATGTGGGCACAGGGAAAGGGTTGAGGTGGTGCCAAAGTGGCTCAAGTGCTTTAGATGTTCTCAAAGCAGACCACAATTGTTTTTGTTTGTTTGTTTCAAGAAGTCTCTTTTCATTTCAAAGCAGATCTGAATTAAAAAGTTCTATACAAATAATAAGTGCCAAAGAAAGAAGTGAGCTATTTATGGTGACGTTTATGCAACCTCAGGAGACTGGCTTGTGGCAGGTTGACCCAGCCAATGTTTTCCCACTGATGTTTTGGGGTTTGTCTCACTGGGAAAAGCCACCCTGGTTCCTCTGCTATGAGGTTTTTGGTGGTGTTTTCTGATTTCTCTCCATTCCAGTAAATTATACAGAGGCAGAAAAAAGCCTCAGCCCTTCTCCCAGTGACTCTCACACCTCCTGGCCACCGCCAGTGCTGTGGTGCCTGGGCTGGGTTTCACACACCCCCCAAGATCCTATCGCCCCATGACCTGTGCAGACACCCAGATCAGTCCTTTCACAGAATCACAGAATCACCAAGGTTGGAAGAGAGCTCAAAGATCACCAAGTCCAACCTGTCACCACAGACCTCATGACTAAGCCATGGCACCAAGTGCCATGGCACCAAGTGCCACGTCCAATCCCCTCTTGAACACCTCCAGGGATGGTGACTCCACCACCTCCCTGGGCAGCACATTCCAATGGCAAACGACTCTCTCAGTGAAGAACTTTCTCCTCACCTTGAGCCTAAACCTCCCTCTGAATTATTTCCTTGAGCAACCTGAAGTCTGCCCTCTGGAAGTCCAGAGTGGAGGTCTTCTTGCTGCCCCTCTTAGTTTGACCGAGTACTGAAAATTCAATTCTCTCGTGGTCGCTGGCCCCTAAACAGCCTCCGACCACCACATCCCCACCAGCCCTTCCCTGTTGGTGAAGAGGAGCTCAAGCATAGCCTTGCCCCTGGTAGGCTCACGCAGCACCTGGGATAAGAAGCTGTCCTCCATGCACTCTAAGAACCTCCTAGACTGTCTCCTCTCTGCTGTGTTGAGATCCCAGCAGATGTCAGGCAGGTTGAAGTCGCCCATGAGGACAAGGTCAGGAGATCTTGAGACAGCCTTAAGCTGTCTACAGAATGCTTCGTCAACATCATCCCCTGGTGCAGCTTGAGACTGTGTCCTCTTGTTCTGGTGCTGGTTGCCTGGGAGAAGAGACCAACCCCTTCCTGGCTACAACCACCCTTCAGGTAGTTGTAGAGAGCAATAAGGTCTGCCCTGAGCCTCCTCTTCTCCAGGCTAAACAAGCCCAGCTCCCTCAGCCTCTCCTCATAGGGCTTGTGCTCAAGGCTTCTCACCAGCCTTGTTGCCCTTTCCTCCCCAAACTTCCAAGCACCTGGACGCTCACCAAGCCTGACCCAAGACCAGCCACACAGGGTGGTCACACATTTAGGTTTTCCTTCGTTAAATCATTCACCTGTGACATACCCCAGGGGTGGGGAGCGAGGCCAATCTGTTTGTTTAACTGAGCCAAGCTTGTACCGCGTCAGGACTTCGCAGGCACTGGGATGTGGGCAAACATCCTGGAGGCGATGCGATACGATACGGAACATCCCTTTCTCCTTGCACATTTCTTTTCTAAGCACCTTTCATGATGCTGCCTGGCCTGTGCCAGCAGGTAGAGAGTAGCCCTGGGAGGCTTGTCCATCACTGCCACTGCAGCTCTCGGTAGCTCTGGCTGGGGACTCTCCCCCAGCCTCTGCTCAGAGAAAGCCCCTTGGGCAGGCACAATTAATTATTACCCTGGTTTATTGCTGAGTGAACACCACCAGCTTGGAAGCTAGGACAGACGTTATGTACCTGAGTGATCGGGTCTGACGTGGCATGACAGGAGTCAGCCACTCCCGCAGAAAGCTCCCTCAGCTTACCCAGAGGTAACAGGACCATAAACCGTTCCCTGAGCACACATTAGCCCCGAGGCCCTGCAGCCCTTTCCATCCCAGCAGGCTCCCAGGCAGAGGCAGGGGGAGGTTTTCCAGCTTTCCAATGCTGAGCTCTCCCTCCTGCCCCACCAGCCTCAAGCAGCTTGTACTGACACACCGGAGGCTGCTGCAACACCTCCAGTCACAGCCAAAAGCAACACTCACTGCCCTCCCCGGACTCAGCCCCCCTGGGATTTGCATGATTTCTTCCAAAAACGGTGGGGGAGGAGGAAAAGTTGCTTTGCAGAGGGATGGCCAGTCCAGCCCCACCCTGCTCAGGAGTCCCCAAGCTGCTGTTTGTCCTGTGCAGCCCCAGCTTGCCTCTAGGCTACCTGAGAGTGCAGTGCTCAGCGCACGGTGGGGGACACTGACCCTACAATAGCAATACTGGGATGGGAGGATGGGATGAGACCTGAAGGTCACGGTGATGGGGAGGTGGCACAATGTCAGTGGAGGTGATGCTGGTGAAGCCATGTTCCTGAGTGAGACACAAGCCAGGGCTGTCAGGGAAGCATCATCCCAGCCTTTGTACCAAGAAGCCACAGGAGCAGGGCAGGGGGAAGCTCTCAGCATCCTGGGGGAGCAAATCCATGGGGCCAGAGCCACCCAAGGATTTGCCTCCTTAGGCTGCCTCTTCTTCAGTTTCTTCAATGAAAAGCTCTGTTGCAGCTTTGGGGCTGCTGCTCAGCAGGCATGCTGTCTCCTCTCCCTGGGGATTTGCACCCCTGGGTCTCCTGAGGAGCCCACTGTGGCCATGCTGTTGCTTTAAATCAGCAGCTGGATCCAGCTGTGACTGTGAGTAACCCTCACCGCATCCCTGCCCAGGCCTTTTATGCTTTTTCCAGCGGTTCCAGAGGCTCTTGGCGGCAGCACGCGGGGGGAAACCAGACTCATGCTGGCAAGCAGAGAGGGGAGGGAAAAGGGAAAACGTTTCCCTTCCTGAAGGAGCAGGGGGAGCCTGATGCCGAGGCTCTGGCAGTGGGCACAGGGGAACAGATGGCTTGTGTGGCTGCCTCTGCTGCATGCCAGCAGCCCAATGACTGGACACAGGGGGACAGAGGCCCTGGCTTGTCTCTCCCAGCCCAGTGTGTCCCTGTAAGATGTGCTTACCCAATGTGCTTCAGCTTACCTTTTCTGCTCACTCAGTTCAAGACTCACGTAGAAAGCCTCAAGGTCTGGGTTTGTCCTGTGAACTCATGGCAGGATGGCATCCAGGCACTGAGGAAAACAAGCAAATAAGGATGAAGGAAGCCTAGAGAGATGGCAGTGTGGGGTTGAGACACATTCATGCCACCCTGAGCTTGGCCACAGGAGGGGAAGGGAAGAACTTGTCCTGTTGCCAGAGGGGCTCACTCGCATCCCAGACCCTCCCAAAGAGCAGAGATGAGGAGAATGAACCAGGAGGGAGAAGTTCCAGGTTGGAGGGCTGGGAAAACAATGTTATACCAGTGGCAAAGCCAGCAACCATGCCTGCAGAGATGCTCCTGTCTGTGGAGACACTCCTGCCTGTGACAGGGACCACGGGCCTGTCTCACTCAGCTTTGCTGCCAAGACTGTCCCGCGAAGCTGGGCATGAGCACAGGGTAAAGGCAAAGCCCCAGCTGGGCATCAGCCCATGGAAACGGCTCTCCCAGATCCAGCCTGGGCAGGGCTGGGCTCGGGGTGCCAGCACGCTGCGCTCGCAGCCACAAGAAGCCCTGCTGCCAGGGGCCTGGCGCAGACCCAGGAGCTGCAGACCAGGCTTATGGAGGGCGCTCGCCACATCTCTCATGAGTCAGATGGAAAGGGAGGCTCAGGAGTCACCTGAGCCCAGCGGCTGCCTGCCCGCGGCCCCTCTCCAGCCCGAGTGGAAAACCAGACGGCCCCAGCGCAGCGCTCGCCTGCTGACATCCCGCGCGGCAGGGCTCCCTCCTGGGCCGGCAGACACAGAAATGCTCACGTTAGCCTTTTCTGGCCAAGTAGGTTTGGGAGGGAGGCAGAGGCAACTCAGATGTCCCTGGCCCTGTGGCTCTGCTCATCGTTAATCATCACTCTGCTGCTGCTCATTGCCTGTGCCAAAACCTGGGCTCTGCTGCAGCCACTGGCGGGGCCATCCCCAGCAAGACATGGAGAAAGCGGCTATGAGGAGTACAGATTTCCCCCTCTTTGGTTTGGGCTGCTGGACCAAAGCCACAGCAAAGCTCCCTATTTCTGCATGCCCAAAGAAGGGAGATCAGCACCCAGCACCCATGATGCCACCCTGGCCAGGCACCCACATGGCACAGGTCATGTCCCTTGCATGGCCGCTGCTCCCCAGCCCAGTTCAGGGAGCTGGTGGGAGAGGTGGTGACAGCAGTTCACTAGCCTGGGAGCGGTTTAGCCATGCAAGGGCCATCAGGAGAGAAGGGAGCCGGCACACCCAGATGCATTCCTGAGGTTTGGTTTCCATGGTGGGATGTTCACCCGACGGTGAAGTCATGCTGTGGGCTGACATGGCCAATGAGTTAATGCATGGATCCAGCTCCTTTCCTGATTCACAGCGAGCACAGCTACAGCTCTGTGCCATCCCCTGGGCTGACAGTTCTGCCGTGCTGCCACGGCTCCGGCGTCTTGGTCCAGGGAGGCTCCAGACTGCTGCTGGGTTGATCCCTGCCTCACTGTGGGAAATCAGCTCCTGCTGCAGGGTGGAGGGACAAGCTGATGGTTCTCATGGGTCCTTCCAGCCCATTTGTATCACCACACTGTGCTGTCCATAATGTTTTACTTTCCCTTCATCTTACTGCTGCCACTGGTGACAACAGGACAGAAAAGCACCACCCTAAGAGGTCACTCCTGTAGGGCCAAAGCAAAGAAAGAGCAGGGTGGGAAACCTCTCCATCCTTGGGGTGAGGTGGCAGGCACACTTTCTGGCACCAGCAGATTGTGGTGCCAACACAGGACAGGTAGCCATGGAGCTGAGCTGATGAATGTCTGGTGGAAGAGCTGGTCCTGGGATGACAGCTGGCAGGCTGATAAGATTATTCCCAGCCTCTGGAGTGGTTTTCTGTAGGTCTGGACACAGAGGAATGTGGCCAAGTTGCCCAGAACCATCCGCTGCCCTCCTCATTTGTTTAGCTGGTGACACCCAGGGCTTTTAGGTGGTTGTTGCATGCACTAGAGGGAAATGTCTTTGTGTGAGTTTTCAGTAAAGATCAACTTCTTTGCAGTTCAGTCAACTAAAACCCCATTAGGAAAAAATAATAAAACCCAGCAAAAGCAAACACAAAACAAAAAACCTCAACATCAGCTGCTTAGGACATATTTCTTGATCAACCACCACTGGAGTTATTTCCAAGCACATCCTCTCCACATCTGTCCCAGGCTCCTACTGTCCCCAGTAGCCATGGGCCTGACCCTAGGGCAAGCTGAGCCCTAAAGTGCCTCTTGCACTCCTGCCAGTGTCTCACACAAGCACAGGAGACCACTGAAGGACAATAGGACACAGGAAGCCCTCAGACATGCCAGGGAGGACTCCTCTGGGTGCCAGCACCCCCTTGAGTAGAGGTGTTTGCTTTCAAGATGGACCTAAACTTTCCCATGAATGTTTGTGTTCAAGCTAAACCAGAAACCCCTTCTTACTTCTCATTTTGCACACAGCCAGATGTGGAGGTCCTACCTGGGATGTCACCAAGAAGCAAAGATCACTTTAGGAGCCAGCACTGAGCCACTAGCAATGATGCCTGTTACAGAAAGTGACAACCAACCTCCTGGGCCTGCCACAATAGGTGACATCCCTGGATACCAGGGATGCTGAGGGTGGTAAGGGGCTGGCACGGCCCAGCAGCCGCCTGGGTGTGTATGGGCCAGACTGGGAAGTGTGCAGCCAAACAACCCAGGCTACAGCCAAAGAAAACCAGCAGCTCCAGGGCTGCTTTGCACCAGCCAGGATGGAGCAGCAGCCCTACAAGCTGGCACCTGGGGCACTGAAGGGTGACACAAGTCTTGTCTGCAGGACTTCACAAAGCCTTCCAGAGCTCTCCCAGTGCTTCCCCATCCTTCCTTTGCTTGACATCCAGGACAGCGAAACGTTAAGCGATGTACCTGGAGGCAGGGCCAGCCTCTGCCGCCCCTCCCCAGCCCCATCTCTGACCCCACGCACACACCCAGGTGTGATGCAAGTGTCCCTCAAACCCCTCCGCTCCCGGAAAGGACGCCTGCCAGCCTCCCTCTTGCCTCCAGCCCTTCTGCCTCCATGCCACGCTAATGATATTAATTTCGCCGCCTTTTCCCTGGGCACCGGCTCCTCCTGCAGCAGCTCTCCTGCTCTGGCTCCCAGCTGCCCTCCAGCCCGAGTGAGTCATGCTCGGTACACACTGAGCCCTTTCAGCAGCCCTGGGCTTGAACACTGCCGCAGTCTTCCCAGCGCCGGCGTGCCGAGCACCCCCACCGAGCACTCGCTGCCGGCACAGGCTCCGGGCCAAGGGGAGACATCCGTGCCCTCGGTAAAGAGAGAGGCTTTCACGGCCGCGAAGCCAAAGCCCTGCCCGGCGTGGTCGGGGCCAGGATGAGGAGGTGTAAGCAAGCGGTCGACCGGCTGGGATGGACTCGCAGCCCCAGGTCCCTTTGAGCAAGGGCCAGCAGACTAAGAAAATAAATCGATGTATTTGAAAGAAAAAAAAACCCAAGAAGGGAGCACAAGCTCCTAACGGGACCGTTCCAGGCTCTGACAGACGAAACCTGCCAGACTTTTCCTCCCTTCTGCCTTCACCAAACTTCCTCTGAACAACAGCAGGGCTTTGTCTGCCGCGCAGGGACAGGGGCAGAGAAGGGGTTCCTCTGTTTCCCAGCTCCTGGCTGGCAGTGGGGTGGGCACTGCCATGCAACCCTCCCCTTTGCCTGGAAATGCTGTAAAATCCTTCATCAGAGGAGCTGCTGGAAAAATCTTTTTGCAGGAGCCCCCCAAAGCCAGGGCTATGCAGAGAGTGGGCTGGAGGCACGCTGCCTGCAGGACAGCACCATCCCCTGCGCTGCTCAATCCAAGGGGCTCTGTGCATCGTAACAGCCCTCCCCTCTGGGTGTCTGCCGGGTTTCAGTAGTGGTGAAGTCCCTGTTCAGCTGCTATCTCCAGTGAAACTGCCACAACAAACAAAGTTGAGTTTTACAAGCCCAGAGAAGTGTGAGGGCTTTGCTTGCTCTGCTTAACCTTGGAAAGGTCACTCAGGAATTGCACTCCTGGCTGTGAGATCAAGCCATCTGTGTGTGGACACCACTGCCAGCCACCAGCAGTAACAGTGACCAGTGGCAATGGTCCCACAGCATCAGTGTAGGGGTAAGGACATGGCTTGTTACCAGTCCCTTGCAAGCTGCAGCCACGAGTGCAGCCCATGGGTTCACAGAAATCACAGAAACATTCAGGTTGGAAAAGACCCTCAGGTTCACCAAGTCCAACTGATAACCCTACTCTACAAAGTTCACCCCTAAACCATATCTGCAAGCACCACATCCAAACATCATTTAAACACATCCAGGGTGGGTGTCTCAAGCACCTCCCTGGACAGAGAGCTGCCTTGGAGCAGAGGACAAGTGCCATTGCGTCAGGCTGTGGCTGAAACAGAATAAACCAGGTTGGAAAAGACCTTTGGGATCACCAAGACCAACCTACCACCCAACACCATCTAATCAACTAAACCATGGCACCAAGCGCCTCATCCAGTCGCTTTTAAACACCTCCAGTGACGGTGACTCCACCACCTCCCTGGGCAGTCCATCCCAATGGCCAATCACTCTTCCTGTGAAGAATTGCTTCCTAACATCCAGCCTAAACCTCCCCTGGTGCAGCTTGAGACTGTACAACGCATGGCAAACCCCCTCCACAGCTGTCCTTCCACCATCAACAGGGCTTATCAAGCAGCAGGAGATACGGATCCTATCCCCCACCCCCTTAGCTCAACTCAGGGAGCATGTGGGGAGGCCAAGACCTCACCCCACAGCATAGCCTCAGGCCAAGCCACAGCACTGCCAGCAAAATTATCTTTATTGCTTGCAAAGGGAGAAGCAATACATTCCACACCCAGGAAATACAGAAGCTATTTTCTCAATAATCTGGGAAAGCAACTGATACATGTCTGGAAGAAGGGGAGAGGCAGGGGGAAAAAAAGTACACTGTATTTATGGAGCTTTTATTTGACACTGGCTCCCGTGTGGCCAGGCTGGACAGCTTTAACCTGCTCTAATCTGCTTCCTCCTTTGTACTGGAATTAGTTGCCTGAGTAATACCCAGTAAATACACTGAACCAACAGAAACATGACCAGATGCTGTCCCCATAAAAGAGTGCAGCAGAAAAAGGTAAAATTCGGCCTGTGAGCAAAGGGGAGGTGCATTGGTCTGTGAAGGAGGAGACATGCTGCATGATTACTTTACCACCCACAGCAAAACAAAGGAAAATCTGGGCTGGGTTTATGTAGCATCAATCTTTGGCACAAATTGTACTTCCAGTAGAGGTGGAGAAAGAGTCAGATCCCATGTAACAGCTCTGAGCTGTTGCAGGTACAGCATGGGTCAGGTTTACACAGTTGCAGGTTCTTCAGTTTTGCCATTTCATTGTGAAGCTCAGGGGCTGGCCACAGCCCCCTGCTTCCCTGTCAGCCACACAAGTCAGGGAGACAGAGGGTTGTCCTGACAAACAAAATCTCAGGGTCACAAACTGTGCCTGGAAACAGGAACAAGCATAAACATAAGCTGGTATTGATCATTTGGTTTCCAGGCAATCATCAACTGCAACCCCCTAAGCACAACACTGATAGTCTCCTGGTGCAGCAGCTCCGGCTGCCCCAGCTACAGCCTTCCTGTGCAGAGCATCCCTTGCACCTTCACCCTGCACAAACCTCGCTGCAAGGACAAGTGTGACAACTTGAAGGGATCACCCCTAACAAAAGCAGATGGGAACTTCAGATTAAGTAGTAAGGATTGAAGCAGGACTATCCCTAAAACTCACTCTAACTATCCCTAAAACTCACTCTAACTATCCCTAAAACTCACTTCTACCCAGAACTCTACCCAGCCCCAGCTGGCCACACTGCTCTGTCTCTTGCCATCTCCCTGTCTACCCTGAGTCAGGTGCTATGCTCTTTCTAGCTGTTAAGAGTTAAAATAAGGAGACACTTCAAAGTTACTGTACTTGCATTTGAGACAAACTCCCCTGTACTGGAGCCTCAAAGGTATTTCTCAATTTCTTTGCTGATGTTCCAGGAGGTCTGAAAATGGGTGTGGTGGTAGTTTCTATTCCTGATTCCTACCTTGTTAGGAACAACCTCAATTTCATATTGAGTCAGTCTTTGCTGCACCTGACTATGACCTTCTCCCTGGCTAAGAGCCTGTCAGAAATTAACTAGTATCCACTTGATGGTCAAAGTCCAGAAAGGAGCTACTGTATGGGAAAATGTGCATAAGAATGTCACTGGGCAATAAGCCAGGCTGAAACAGCTTTCTTGCTCATCTGGTGTTACAGTAGCCAACTGGCCTGCATTAGGAATAGTGTGGCCAGCAGGGAGGTCATTGTGCCCCTGTACTCTGCATTGGTTAGGCTGCACCTTGAGTACTGTGTCCAGTTCTGGGCCCCTCAGTTTAAGAAGGACATCGAGACACTTGAACGTGTCCAGATGGTGAGAGGCCTTGAGCACAAGCCCTGTGAGGAGAGGCTGAGGGAGCTGGGATTGTTCAGCCTGGAGGAGGCTTGGGGTGACCTCATTGCTCTCTACAACTACCTTGCTCTCTACAACTACCTTAAAAGTGGTTGTAGCCAGGAAGGGGTTGGTCTCTTCTCCCAGGCAACCAGCACCAGAACAAGGGGACACAGTCTCAAGCTGTGCCAGGGGAAGTTTAGGCTCGAGGTGAGGAGAAAGTTCTTCACTGAGCGAGTTGTTTGCCATTGGAATGGGCTGCCCAGGGAGGTGGTGGAGTCACCATCCCTGGAGGTGTTCAAGAGGGGATTTGATGTGGCACTTGGTGCCATGGTCTAGTCACGAGGTCTGTGGTGACAGGTTGGATTTGATGATCTTTGAGGTCTCTTCCAACTTTAGTGATACTGTGAACTACAGCTTTTAGCTTCTTTGCTTTTCCCTTCCTTATGCTTCAGAGCGCAAGTCTGCACAGAAAGCTGGGTACAGCTGCAGCATCTGTGGCGCAGTTGCTGATCAGTTGCATCAGTTCATGGCAAGACACAGAAGAAAAGCTCTTCTTCATTACAAACCTAGGGGTGAGAAGGAGCTTGCAAGAGCTCAGGTACAATCAGGCAGCAACATCTTGACTTAGAAGAGCTGCAGTAGCAGGAACCTAATGAACTGGTGGAGAGCATCGTCTCCCAGTGCAGCTCTGCTCTTTGATCCAGCCCTAGTGTGCAGGGGAAGGGACAAAAGAGCAGAGATACTGGGGGAAAAGCCTTCCCTGGAGTCCCTCACAGCTGGGAGCACAGAGTCACCACCGCTGACATTCAGTACTGCAGGGCTTCTGGGTAACCTTCCCTTACAAACTGGGAGAGCTCCCGGGACAAGGGAGCAGGCAACCAACAGCCCTCATGCCTCTCAGGGTTGTATGCTTTCAGATCCCCTCACAACTCTTAAGGAACCTCTAGTTTCTTCTCTCTCTGTAACTGGTCTGTGTCCAGTAACTGGGCACTAGCCCTACACCAGCCTCTGCTGCCACCCACCCAGCTCCCCTGGTACCCATCTGGGCTCACAAGAGCTACTGTCTCACTTGTGTCTTGTGCTTCCACTTGCAGCATGCTATGGCCAATTGTACACAAAGCACAACAGACATGGACCCTGCCCTGGCTGTGGCTGGGACTGAGTTCTTTTGCTCCACAGTAGCTGGTATGGCGCTGTGTTTGGGATCTGGGATCAAAACAGTGCTGATAACCCAGGGATGTTTTAGCTATTGCTTACACTGCATGAAGGCCATCTCTGTTTCTCATGCTGCCAAGCCAGCAAGCAGGCTGGGGGTGCACAAGTAGCTGAGATGGGACACAGCTGGGATGCCTGACCCCAGCTGACCAAAAGGAGATCCCTGTTTCTAAGTCATCATGCTCAGCAGTAGAAATTGGGAGGAGAAGTTATGGTCTTCCCAAGCAATGGCTTTGCATGATGAAGCAACTGTTCCTGCTTTCCTGGAAATGGATGACCACCACCAGGAAGCAGTGGATGAGGTCCTTCTTTTACTGATGCACACTTTTGCTTTGAGAAAAAAATGGTTTAATAAGTAATCCACAAGTTTTCTCACTTTGTCCCTTCTGCTTCTCTTCCCATCCCACTGTGGGGGAGTGGGCAGGCAGCTGAGAGAGGCTCAGCTGCCTACTTGGGTTAACCTATAACACACCCCTAAGGTCGTGGTGATAACAGCCCCTCCATCATCTTCACTGCTGCTATTTCCCCAGGAGCTGATTGCCAGCAAGGACAGGGTATTCCTGGTACAAACCACACTCACAGCCCAGAGGAAGGTCATTCAAAGAAACACATGGGCAACAGCTGTAACTGTGCCAAGCAGCAGGGCTCCACAGAAGATCAGGCAGCTTGCAATTTATTTCTTTGCCCAGCATTAACTGCTGGTGTGAGAGAGGAGTAAAATATTCTGTCAGCTCATCCAGCAATTCCTAGTGCCCAGGGGTGGTTTGAGAGGTGTCTCATGAAGCCCAGAGGTCTCATTGCTGGCAATGTAACACACTAGTGCCTGACCTGCCCTAAACTGTTCTCATTAGGAAATGATTTTGCATAAAGTACTGGCGTCAGAAGTCAGAAGGTAAAGCTAATGAGAGATTTTAATCAGCCCCAGCACAAAAGGAAGGAGGTTCCTGTATAATACCAGAGACTGAAAATTCTCCTCTGGGATCAGGTCTGTGCTGCACAAAGAGGCTGTGGTACAGGTGAAAAGAAAGGTGCTGCAGCCAGGAAGCACCAAACATCCAGCCACTCTTTGCAGCGCTCCAGCCTGGGGTGAGCATCTTTCAAAGCCTCCTTTCCCACTGTAATGTAGGGACATGATCCAACCCTATGGATTAATTCCCAGTGAAGGAAAAATAATGCAACATGCCCATCCCCCAAACAAACAGAATGAGAGAGGGAAGGAAGCAGAGAGAGGAAAAGTACAAGGACCCTCTTCAGAGAGGCCACTGCTACAGGATAAAGGGCCAGATTCCTATGCATGTGCTGAGGTTCCTTTTGAAACTCATTTCAGGCACCTGAACAAAACCACCAAACCATCCCCTGCTGCCAGCAAGGAGAGTGCTTGTAGAAAACTAGCTGCCTCCTCACAGCTACTCAGGGGAAGCCAGACTGGGCTAAAATACAGTATGTATCTACAAGTCACCAGCAACAAGCAATGAAAACAATATGATGGACAACAAGGACACACACATGGCTTAATTGTCACCAGAAAGGTGTAAGTTCACCTGGGTTGGTTTTGGTTAAAAATTCTTGGTCTCTGCCCTGCACATGAATATGACCCAGGAGTTAAGGCACCCTCTGGGGTCTCATTGTCATTGCTGCCATTTCGGGGTGCCTTGGGAAGTGGCATGCAATTGCTAGCCCTGGCTTGTGCTTCAGGTGCTGCAAATGTGGTTTCAGAGAACCCTGGAAGCCCCAAGAAGATGCCTGGAAGTTCACAGTCACTTAGACCCACCTTCCTGCAGTGCTCAGCATAGCTTTGTGAAAACCTGCATCCTCACCACCTGCAGCTCCAGAGTCATGAGGATATCAAAGGTTAGAATGGAACAGACTTATGATGCTCTCTCTCCTTGCCCCTGCCCGAAGCACGGCGTGGTTTTAAATGGCGGTACAGGAAACAGCCATTGGTACTCCAAGTGTTTGTATCTGTGCGGAAAAAGGAATCAAAAGTATATTATTGCTCTCCCATTCTGCACAAATGGGGAACCATGCTCTGTAATGGTCAGGCCCTGAATGTGAAAAGATGACACTAAACTTCAGATCACCTCCATGCAGGTAAGACTGAAAGCTCGACCAGGCTGATTTTCACATTTTGGAAGAGGAAAGTAAATTTTTTTCTTGCTTTTACTGCATATTGTGGTAGGGCTTAAAAACTTTAGTTATAGGCCAACTTGCTTGTGTCCTCAACCTCAACTGAGCCATAAGACCAGTTGTGCTGACTCATAATCCATTATTTGCCCCCAGATGCAGGGTGGCTACATTGGTACAGCCACTCCAGACAGGCCCAGTCCCCAGATCTGGGCAGAACCAGGACAGCGATGGCTGCTGTAGCCATGCTGTAGTATTGCTGGGACATGGACTGATGGGACCCTTGAGAACTGCTCTTGTACTTTGCCTGTGGATCCCTCCCTAAGGTGGCAGCTCATGACTAGGAGCTCCCTGGCGTGGAGCTTTTGGTGCACTTAGTCAGGATGGAAACTTTAGCTGTTTCAAACAGTCCGGTTTCCTGAGGGCTTGAAAATGGGATGGGCTTAATCAAAACAGGGATGTTTTCCTCAAGCCCCAGAGCTGCCTCATTGCAGTTCCCAGCTGCTCACTTGGAAGAGGAGGAGAAAGAAAGGAGCCAGTTTTGTGGAAAATCAGAGTAGGTCACAATCTGCTGAGCTGACAACAAAACCCCAAACAAGTCATCTGCTTAACCAGAGCCAGCCCATGAGCCAATTCGATCCAGGGGAGGCAGCTGGAGCAAAGGGTGAAACTTTCAGTGAGACATGCTGCTTGACAAAGAACTCAGCTGGTGCTAATGGTCCTGCTTCATGCTACCAACACCAACCACGTTCCCAAAAGGCAGTGCATGAGCAGACAGGAACAATAAAGTGATTTGTTCTCGGGAAGCATTCAGATACTGCCAACAGTCAACCGGATCCAGACAATGGCCAGGGCAGTCGGAGCGGCACATGGCAGGCCAAATGAGCAACTGTATCACTTGGCACAGACCTGCTACTTCCAGCACCTACATCCCATCCTCATGTTAGTTCAACTTTTTCACTCTTCAAAGGAGGAGGCTATGCATCTGTAATGAAATCTGGATCTACAAAGGCCAGAATTTCTCCTTGAGATCAGTAGAGGGAGGTGTCCTTGCCTCCTAAAACCCCTTAGCAGGTGGTCTGCCTTTCAGATGGCCTCAGCACTTGTAGGTGTCAGCCACAGCTACAAGGCACTTCAAACAGATGAACCTTATTGTTTCAGGTATCCACTCATTTTTATTTGTCCTGTTTGTTCTTTCACTTTGCAGAATTAGCTCTCAGCATCATCACAAGAAAAGCAAAGGAAGGAACACTTTATAGATCTTTGAGGTGAAAATCAGTAAGGCACACTGGGAACCATTTTAAAATGTAAATACAGTGCTAGGTCACTCACATTCAGTGAACAAGGTAACAGACACACTACAAAGCTGTGCACTTCATATCAGAATAGCAAGTCCCATATTTGAAGAAGAACAAACCAAACATTTAAAGCTGTCACTTGATTTCTTACCGTGTGAAGCATTTTCACTTTCACTGTGACAAATTACTGCCCTACTTCTTTGGAAACTTGGGCCATATACCAAGGACTGCTGAACGCAGATGTCCCAGGGTGTGCCACTCAGCCTCTTGTTGGGAGAGCATCAGATCCTTAAGGAGCAGAAATTTGGATCATGATCCTGTAACTGAACACAGTGCCCTTCTGCTGCAGGGTAGAGAGCACCCTAGAATTGGGAAGAAACTTGCTCTGGAACATCAGATCTCAAGCACTAACAAGGTTCCAAGCTAGTAGAGTTACTGGCCTGGTAACATGGTAGGATAATGGTCTATGTTCTGCACCAGGAAGGTGGCTTCTCTTTAACATAAAGAAGGCGCAAATTCCCCTCGAGCTTGACCAGAACAGTCTGGTCTTAGAGTCTGTTTTGTTTGCCTTGACACATCCTGCTGCTCCTCACCCGCCAATAAATTCTCAAGAGTCTCACTCCTTTAACGTGAAGCGCAGTGGTTAGGAAACTTCAGCACAGCCTGGAGAAGTCGCAGAGGTATTCTGGTACTTAATTCTCACCAGGGTTATTGGAGGACTATGTTTTTATAGATGCAGCCATCTAGATCCTTTTTGGTAGCCATGCCCACATTACCCCCAGAGCTCAGCGTACCACATACCAGAGCCAGGCGTGGCCAAGCTGGCCTTGGGCTCATACACTCCTTGGTTAGATTACACTTGCTGAGCAAGGTGCACCTCCCAGCTCTCCAACGTTTGCTCTTCTAGGGAAGAGCTTGTTCCAATATTGAGCGAGATTGCAAGCTAGTGTGAGGATGGTCCAAACTCCCACACAGTTCTGGGTCAAAGGGTCAAAAATGAGTTCAAGCTTCAGGCTACAAGTGAAGTCTGTGTATGCCTTATAGACCCATAAGGAAGGAGGTTTTTAAGGTTTGCTTTTCTGCTATCTCTACTCAACGACGCATTAACAAAGTGCAGCACTCTTTTATCTCTACACCACAAGCTCCACCATAACAGTGCAACTCTGTTTAAAGGAAACAACTCAAAGCCAAATCGAGTGGCCACTCTCCCTCCACACCACAGCAATGCTTTCCCTCCCACAAACTTCCTTGCTTAAATTCTCCAACAAATAATCCTTCTGACACCGAACCAATGTCACTGGTGGCATCCCACATGTCTGGGCTCTTCCCTCATGAGAAACCAGGGGCCATGAGGGGTTCATGCCCACTCTGCACCACTTCTGAGGAAACAGTGCTGCCTCTGCAGAGCTCTGAACAGGAGGGAGCTGTGTTTTCAACTCAGGTGGAGACAAAAAACTTGGGGACAGAATTTGTCGATAATAAACCAGAGTGAAATGTAAACAAATGCACACCCTAAAAACCCATGAAACCCCTAATGAAACTTATCAACATGAGGAAGAAAAAGCCCGAAAAATCTCTTTAGAAGCATTTTTACCCAGTCACTGTCTGGGAATTTTAAAGCACTGGTGCAGAATGAGCCCCCACCATGCAAATTTAAGTAGACTTATGCAGCTTATTTCTCTTACAGTACTGTTCATAAACAAAATTGCACTGAATCCAGGAGAAGTTCCATCAAAAAAGCATGCCAGCACCACAAGCACTCTGGTCCCAGGAAAAAAAAAACAACAACCACCCTTGGAGATCTGTGTCTCATCTGCAGTAGCTGTATTTACTTATGGTAAACAAAACCACAGCCACTTCAAGCAGAGTCACACCCCTCCCTTTCAGCCATGCAATTCCCACTCCTCCCGTTATGAATGTGCTAGGTTGGTGTTGCATCTAGCAGCAGCTTCATGGCATAGAGAAAAAATACCTAACAGCTTTTAAGAGTCAGGTGCAGGATTTGCTCTGTGTGTGTTACTGACCCCTAGCCAGAGACCTTTTGACCCCGAATAGCGGAGTCCTTCTAACAAAGGCAGAACCAACAGTTTTGATCAGCTTCAAAACTTCATGACTGGCATCACATGAATGTGACAGAGAAAATGAGGATGAGACTGGTGAGGGGGGTAGGGGGAAAGTCAAATGAGGAAAGGCTGAGGGAGATGGGGTCGTTCAGTGTGGAGAAGAAAAGATTTAGAGAGGACCTTATCACTCTCTACAACTACTTAAAAGGAAGTTGTAGTCAGGTGGGGGTCAGGTTCTTCTCCCAGGCACCTATAGTGACAGGACAAGAGGGCATGGTATGAAGCTGCACCAGGGGAGGTTTAGGTTGGATATTAGGAAGCACTTCCTCACAGAAAGGCTGATTAGGCACTGGAATGGGCTGCCCAGGGAGGTGATGGAGTCACCATCACTGGAAGTCTTTAAGAAAAGTGTGGATGTGGCACTTGGTGGCATGGTTTAGCTGATGTTGTGGTGTTAGGTCGTAGGCTGGACTTGATGATCTCAGAGGTCTTTTCCAGCCTCAGTAATTCTGTGACACATTACTTCATTGGCCTCCCAAATTACTGCTTAGATGACAATTTATTTCTAAGCATACCCCTAGAGTCTCTCAAGTATTTGGAAAATGAAGCTTTTCAACATTAACATAAAAAAATAGTCTCAGTTTTCAAACCCTATAGTCACATTCCACAACATCTAAGAGTTAAACATGGAAAAAATGTACACACAGAGTTCTGCATTGCAACAGGCCCAAGTAAGAAACAAACACAGAAGCATGTCAACTTCAGCTCCTCCTTTGCAGTCCAGTTCTGCAGGACATATTTTGTTTCTGATGAATCTTGTTCTGCTGGAGTAGTTACTGCTGTACCTATCAACCACCTTTGGGTGACTTGTCTCAACTGTCTCAACTGACATAGAAGGCAGAGCATAAAGCCCATGAGGTTTGGGGTTGTCATTCCTCCTCATCACCAAAAGAAAAGCCTGCACTTCTCACAAAAACTCCCTTGCATTTCAGAGAGTCATATCTGCTCTAACATGGAACTCAGCACTGCTTGAAAATGAGTAAAACTCAGCTGCTGGCACATTCTGTGTTATCTGCCTATGCAAATGAGTGTGCTTTGCACTTCAGTGTTAACAACCCAGCCATTGATATTACAGGCTGGGAAAAAAAAGGCAGCATTTCAGAGGAAAAAGACAAGCTGTCAACCCTGGAAAACCACCAGGTGAGCTTTTTATGGCTGTTTTCCACTACTGCCCCTTTGTGAACCAAGGGACATTTTTCCATTCATTGTGTTTATCAGCTCTGAGAGGAGGTAGATGAACTATGCATGTCATACATTTCATGTGATATTTTTTTTGGTCTATAGCATGGACACCTATGTGACAGGGGCTATCAAATGTCTGTGATCACTTTATGTCCTGTGTAGTCTGGGAGTTTAAACAAGCCCTGTACTCTGCTTGCTCTGGGTTAGGTCTGTGGAAACACTGTAGTTACCAAGCAGCACATTTTAACTTCCACATGAATATGACTAGATTTGAAACTGGGGGATGCCTTCTCCTACAAAACACCCTGATTCCAATTTAAAGTCTCTCATCCAAAGGGGTAACCTGAACTTGTGCACAGCAAGCCTTTCGGCAAACATCTGACTCAGCATCACTGATCTTGGTATGGCAACTCCATCACACAAGGAAATGGCCTTGGCTCTTCAGTTGCCACCACATACCAAGAGGCACAATTCAAGGTGTCAGCAGAAGACCAAAAGAAATTGATGGCTTTCCAACTCTCCAGGGCACGGCAGTGTCGCAATTGTCACTATTGAGCCGCTTTACCGTACAGGCTGCCTTCCATTGGTTTGTTTCTCAGGGTGAAACTCCAAAACAAGAGCCTTACCTTCTCCCTTTCTGTACCTGTGTAAAGTGCTGCCTTCTGAGGTCTGCCTGTGAGAAATACACTGCTTGCTTTGTGTGCATTTCTGCCCCAGCAGCAGCCCACCTCTGAAGTAAACTAAACTCCACTTCTGGAAAAGTTTGTTGCTGTTGCACTAACAGGTGTATCACACCAGGGGATGATACCCAACAGCCAGCCCTCAGTGAAAGGTTTTTAGAGAGAAAGAACAAGAAACCTTCCTAATTCACTGGCAGAACTAACTGCTGTTATTTCATTTAGTGGAGGGCTTCCTGACCTCTCTTGCCTAGCCAGCACCTCATATTCACTGAAGATCAGCACAAACTCCATAAAGACATCAGCAGTTGTTGCTCAGAAGTGAAGCACCTTAAAAAAACAAGCAAGAAAGACCAAAGAAATTTGTCCATAGCTACACTTAGAGAGAAAACTGCTTCTGATCTGTTCACATTCTCATGGGTTTTTTTCTATGAATAAAGAAACAAAATTCTTTATTCCAGTGAAACAAAAATAGATTATTCATTCCACAGCTGTTAAATGGTAGAATTAAGAAAAACACATAAGAAGAAAGCAGCTGCAGCTAAAGCTGCTGATCAGATCCTCAGAGATGAGCATGGACACTGCCTTGGGCACTGGCACAGTGGTTTTTAACTGGCACAGGTCAGTCAGAAGTTGATGAAATACTTTTTTCTCTAGCCTGGTGACCAAACACAGATCTCACTCCACACAAGACTGCTCCAGGCAGTGAGGCTCTGCACATATGGTGTGTGTTTTCCCTTCTAGTGCAGATCCTTTGAACATGGATGACTCCAAACTCATTCACAAAAGCATAATTTGTGGCAGTCTGGTTCAGAAAGCAATGTGTTAATAAAGATGGTTGCTTGGTCAAGCTCCTGTGCCGAGTCCTATATACCATCTCCAAAGGCTATTTACTCTGACATAGAAGGCAGAGCATAAAGAGTTTCTTCTCAAGGTGGCAATGTGACTTTAGAACAAACTGTTGCAGACACTGGGACTATATCCATCTCCCATATCACTCCTGGGCTGCTGCTGAGACCTTGTAATAACAAGGCCCTTGTCTTAGCCAGCTGTAGAGACGACAAGCAATGAATCCCATCAGATAATCCCTGAATCACCGTGCAAGGCGTATGCTCTGCAGTGTCAGTAACCTCACTCTCTCCTCGCCAGTAAAGCTCATTACAGGAAGCTGGCTCTGTCCTTCAGCAATGTGACAGGTGATTCTCGAGGAAAGGAACTGTTCTCACTTCCTGTAGGACTGGCTGCCTGCAGAAAAACAGCAAGAAAGGGTCTGTCAGCTGAAAGCAGGATGTATTACACGACAGGAGCTGCCCGAGGGCAACACTTGCTCAGCCTGTACAGTGACACAAACACCTCAAAGAATGTGCACAAAGGCACCTTAGCCACTGCTGTTGCAGTCTAAAATTGCAGGAGGTATTCATGGCAACCACTTGTCAGGCCACTTTGAAAATAGTTCTGGAGAAGCAGGAAATGACCAGGGCTGTCACACTGGTGACAAAAATCATTCCTCTGGTAGAAAATGCTGTACTACTGTAGCTCCACCGTGCCCTAGACAGGACTTTGTACCCTGCAAACAGCTTGAACATGCCCATGAAGAGTTGCTTGGAACAGATGAGGAGTAAAGAAGAGAGTAGTTTAACCCATTCAGCCACGTCCACAAGGAGCACATAACCATAGTTCAAACAGTCTAAATTCGGAGGTCCACCCTCTGTTCTAGTCATGCTGCCAGTGTCAGCCTTGTACCAACTAAACAGTGGAATTCACAGAAAAGCCCTGCATGGCTGATTTTACTTGGAGGAGCTTGGTTTTGCTTTAAGGTACAGCTTTAGAGCTCCACTAACAGCAGCAGGCTACATCTCAGGCAGGAATCTGGCCCCAGGCCTGTAGCTGCACTAAGTACCTGTCCTTCCTCTGCATTCCTCAGGCATTCCACACACTCCATGCCCCAAGAGGACCAGTCCAGCTAGTTCAGCTGGGTTTATGTAAAAGAAACTTATTTCCAGGAAATGCTCTTTTAATAAGTATCAAAAGCAAGCCAAAAATGTGTCTCTAAAACAAGTGAGCACATCAAGTGTGTACAATCAGACCCTCATCATGCCCCTCAGCTGTATGTCTCCAGAAACACTAAGAAATCCAGAAACTGAAAACAGTTTTCCAGTGGGACAATCTCTTGTCATGTAGAAACCTACATACCTACACAGCAGGCAAAATGGGAAGCAGCAACTCTTGATATCTGTGCATCTGATGACTTTTTTGACTTAGAGGTGACTCAGCTAGGAAATCAAAGGAAAAGAAGCACAGAACATTGCCTGCTTCAGATGCTTTCTCTGCACCTTTAAGTAACAGCTGGGAATTACCTTTGAGAGCCTCAAGTCTCGACACAGGTGCTTAAAGCTCCTTCTAGTCCTTTAAAAAATCTGATCCTTGTCACCTTCCTCTCACTTTTCTCAGCCATAAATACCTGTGTGAAAGTCCCTGCAAGATGGACAACAACTAATAGGTGCTCTGTGGCCACAGACAGCAGCCCAGGATGCACATACAGACATACATAGAGTGAAGGAAAGATGATTTGTTAGCAGAAAAGTTTATTTGCTATTTTTTAGCAGGAAGTCAAGACTTTAATATTCAATTGCTGGCAGCATGCTTGCCTCATGACCCATGTGGACAGACAAAAAACCAAATTACCTGGAACCCCACCCAAAAAAAAACTAACTAGGGAGAAAAGGTAAATGGACACATAGTATGATGTGATGCCTGCTATACATTCAGCTTCAGGATGCAGAGACATAGCAAAGATAAGAGGTATATTGTAAGACAAATCCTATCCAATGAAAGTTAGAAGACCCCAAGAGTCTGGACTTAAATGACACATACTGAATCAAGAGAAACTCAACTGATGGAGAATTGTGATCACACTGCTTTAGTGCAATTTCAATATAAAATACATTATACACTGTGCCACTGAAGAGGAACTTACTCCAGAGCCTGACGAGAGCAACACATGCATGTCACATCTTTCATAGGACACAGGCACCCAGGAGTGGCCCTGAAGGAACTAGAACATGTGGTGTACACACACACAGACACTGCTTTGCTCTTCTTCAGGAGAGCTTCTCCCTCTCAATGTGCTTTTGTAAATGAACTGAAACAGGAATCAGGGACAGACTCTTGGATGTTAACACAGTGCTTGTATCACAGGAAACAGAAAGCACAGATGTCAGAGGTAAAATGCAGGGCATGTGCAGCCAAAGCAAAGCCAAAAGAGCTAGCAATGTTACCTAAGCACAGGAATGTTTAAGCAAGTGCTCTCTAGGTCAAAATTTCCCTTACCCACAAGGACATTCCCTTCCATTGCCTCACCTGTACTCAATAAAGCCACCTCATCTCCCTGCACACACAGCTGTGTGGAATGACAATGAATAAGCGACACAGAAGGCTTGGGAAGCTCCTTCCAGCTCTGTCCTGATTCACTACATTATTTCAGTTCTCTGTGTTTCATCTTCCCTACCTGTAATGAGGAGCCAATGACATACACATACCTCAAATTTCCTGCAGGGTTTGCAAAGTATTATGTTTTTGTGAAAGGTTTAAAGAGAACAGTTACAGCTGCAGAACAGAGCTGATGTTCCATTGCGTTCAAACAGTCATCACTAAACTTCTAACACATCCAAACACATCTGGAATAAAAATATGCAGTACACAGCTCCTGCCATTTTCATTGATGGTGGACTCAAGAGGGTGTCTGAACACAGTTAGTCCTATCCACACACTCCAGGGAAAAAAAGCACATCTATCTTCTCCCTCCCAAAATACCATTCCCAACACCATACAGGTGTTTACTGTTGTGTGAGCATCTGAGGTCAACGTTTCCACTTTACTAGGCCTGGGTTGGTTGGTTTAAAGCAAGAGTCCATCCCTTCCACCCAGACTCAAGCCCACTGCAAACTAGTACTGCAGATAATGACACAGACACATCCATATGCTTCTTGAATACAAGTCTCCAGCAGAATGATAGCTGCCAGAAGCAGTACACCATGTTTGGCTCTGCTTACTTGGTTACCCTGTGCCCATCTTCTGAATTGTGTGATACCTGGTCTAGATTCAGTTCCAGTGTAGACACACCCAGGGGTTCAGATTCAAGAACATTAAACAAGTTACACAGTGGAGGGAACAAGTGCCTAAAGAAAAGGACAAAGGCTAATGGCAGCTTGAGAACAACTAATCTGAGACTAAAAGCTTCACCCAAAACCTCAGAGAATGTGGGCCATTTTTCTCCAAGCAGAGACAGGAAAAAGCATCTCTCTTAACTGCTCACATGACAGGCTGGAAAGAGGAGCAGTGTTCAGCAGGATCTAATTGCATGGCTGTACATCCTGCAGATGACAAGTACAATGTCATACACTCCTGGCACATTTGTAGCACACGACTTCATTCCTGGAGAGCTACCGCAGCGCTCCCTCCTTTTCCACCCCAGAGACCGACAAACAGAATGATGACTTTTTCCACTTACTCTGTCTGCTCCTCGTGGAGGATCCTGAGGAGCTGGGGCAGCTTGTTTGTTGGGGTCCAGGCTGAGAGAACTGGGGGGCAATGGCTGGGACCTTTCCCTTTCTGGGGCTGGCACTCTGCACTTCAGGAGTGCGAGGGATCTTAGGTTTGCTGGTGAAGGCTGAGGGGAACTCGCTGTAGGAGGAGATGGAAAGGGTTAGCAAAGTATGGAGAAACATACACGCGTAGCAGGTCTGCAACCAAGTGAAACCTGCAGTACGTGCCGTGACGGCCTGACAGACTGCTCAAAATTCAGGGCAACTGCAAATGGAAAGGAACATGGCAGGCACCACAGGTACTGCCCTGGGGCACGTACTCACCACACAGCCTCTAAACCTGGCTCTATCGATCTGTCTGTGCTACTCAAACCTGGTTCTTTGGACAACAGGATTGAACATGTTCAGTTAAGTCCCCTGCAAACAAGTAATATCTCTTCAGCTGGTTTTCCATTGTATTTGTCACACACAGGCTCAGTCTGAGGTGCAAAAACCAAACAGGCTACAGCACAGAAATACAGCCTTTAGGGGCACAGACACTATTATTTCTTCCAGGTATAGATCAAAATCTTGACAGACACAGACAGCCTCCCTGGCTCCTGGCTGTGATAGGATTTACAAATCCTCCCTGAGCTCCCTGGAGGCATTTTCAAAAGAGCAAAAAGCTGTGATGGCATCCATGAAATGGCTTCCCTAAGCACACAGGTTTCTCATTCACCCTGAGAACATAAACCAGGTGCTGCTCCTTCAAGCATTTCCTAATTCTTATAGCATGCTTGAAGAATTATTATTCTTAGAGCATAGTTATGCTATAAGAATAGCATTAAAAAAATGCTGTAAGAATACAGCAATATATATTCATATATAGCAATATAAAGTTATGCTGTAAGAATATAGTAACATATACTGATACATAGTAATATCAATTTATGCTAGAAGGATATAGTAATATATATTGATACATGGTAATATCAATTTATGCTAGATGGATATAGTAATATATATTGATACATAGTAATATCAATTTATGCTGTAAGGATATAGCTCTTTAAAATTTAGCCTATGACTGTGTGAGGACATGCTATCCTCCCCTGCCTCCAGGATATATTCTTTCCAGGTGAAAAGTTAAAAATAGCAAATAATTGGAGGCTACCAGGATACAGCAAGTCTCCAAACCAATTTTGAATCTATATTCATGTTTGCTCTAGCGAGTCAATTTTCTCTTAAAAGCAGAAAAGGTTAAACTGAAATAAGACCTACATGAAAAAGGCAGGTCGTTTTAAAAAGGGAATAAAAGGAGAGCCAAAGGCAGGAGGTCGAAAAAGGTGCCATCTAAAGACAGGAGATTAAAATGGAAAGTTCCTCTGTTATTAGCTCATCAAAAGAACCCTTTGTGACCATCAGAAAGGGTGATTAGGAGGATTTTCAAGACATTTAATCTCTCCTCCTCCCCTGGGAATGCTGCTGAGTCAGTGCTGATTAGCCCTTCCATAGCGCTGCTTCACCTTGCAGGAAGGACTGAGCAAGTGTTTCTTTTGCATTTTAAATAGCAGTAATTGTCTGTGTTTTGCATATGCGTACGCTAAGGACAGAGACATGCTAACCGGTCTGCTAAGAGCCATCTCGGGCAGCCTTCTAACTGTCTCCGAGTATCAAACTACAGTTGTCTCCTTTCAAAGGAGGAGGTGGCAGATGGCAGCAGAAATGTAGCAGCAACACAAAATAAAAGCGAGAGTAAGATTGGCTAGATAAATCCCCCCAGCTGTGGGCCACAGGCATATTTAAACACCTCTTTTCATAAAGCATCTCATTGTTATTGCTTTTTTGTCATTTTATTTGCTTTGGTTCAGGAGCTGGGTTTTCAGTTCCCTAGCGCTCTTCATGGCAACCTTATGTGTGCTATGACACACCGATATAGAAGATCCAACAGCCTCACAGCAGCTTTTGAGCCTTAATGGAGTAAATAACAAGGCCTCAGACTGGTATTCCCCCAACAGTATAAAGTCATAATTTGAGAGCTAGTGCTGCAACACAAAAAACAACACCAAAAACCCAAAGGATCAAACAAAAAACCCCCCAAGCACACAACCAACTCAGAAACACACATTTGCACTGAGAAGAAAGAAAACCTGGAAAAAAATAAAGTCATTGTCTACAAAAAAAGTGCACACTGGGATTGGAATAATCAGCCAGGAGAAATGATAGGATTTAACACACAAAGATAAGGTAGACCATTTCCTCTAAGAGAAACACTTGGACTTTTGGCCATTTTTACTAGATTATTAGAGAAGCAAGACCGTTGGAGATCTAAGAAGACACTGCAGATTTCAGTTCTTTATGATGATGATACTAGACATAGCCAAAATAAAAAACATAAGGGCTTTTCTAGCCAGCCACAGCTGTACACTTGAGTTTATTACAAATTTATCCTTGATCAGCTTAAAAGCACAACAGATTCATAGAATCACAGGATGGCTTCAGTTGGGAGGGACCTACTTTAGAGATCATCTCTTCCAACCTCCCCACCATGGGCAGGGACACCTCTCAACTAGACTTGGCTACCCAAGGCCTCATTCAACCTGGCCTTGAACACCCCCAGGGAGGAGACATCCACAACCTCCCTGGGCAGCCTGTTGCAGAGTCTCACCACCTGTGTACTGAAGAACTTCCTAAGAAGAAGTTCTAATTGCAGCAGGGAGCAGCAATGCAGTGGCAGCCACCAGTCTGACACACATCAGTTAGAACAAACCTTTACATAGAATACATAGAATAAACCAGGTTGGAAGAGACCTTCAAGATCATCACGTCCAACCCATCAACCAATCCAACACCACCTAAACAACTAACCCACGGCACCAAGCACCCCATCAAGTCTTCTCCTGAAAACCTCCAATGATGGTGACTCCACCACCTCCCCAGGCAGCCCATTCCAATGGGCAATCACTCTCTCTGTATAGAACTTTTTCCTAACAGCTAGCCTGAACCTCCCCTGGCGCAGCCTGAGACTGTGTCCTCTTGTTCTGGTACTGGCTGCCTGGGAGAAGAGACCAACATCCGTCTGTCTACAACCTCCCTTCAGGTAGTTGTAGAGAGCAATAAGGTCTCCCCTGAGCCTCCTCTTCTCCAAGCTAAGCAACCCCAGCTCCCTCAGCCTCTCCTCGTAGGGCTTTGTTCCCATGGAAATAAAACAACTGCAATAGTTCACTGCTAGGACCTTATTCTTCTCTGATTCTGCACAATTTCACTGATCTCTGTGCAGCTGAATTCCTAGTTTATGCTATGAAAGAGGGGGAATAGCAGTGATGGCACCATCACCACAACCAAGCCCTCCTTTTCTCATACATACTTCTTCTAGGAAGGTCTTGGTATTTGCCTGCTAGGAGGGAAACATCTCTTACAGTTGGCAAAACCATGACCGAAGCAGTGATTTATTCTCTTTGGTTTGCAAATAAATTAAAGTATGCTTCTAAGAATGAAAGCATGAAAAGGCAGGCTTAGCTATTGCAACATCAAGGTATTAACAAAAGACCCTTGACACAGGGAACCCCGTGTTTGCTCAGCCTGTGAACGACTGCACTCCCACATCCGTAACTCGAGGCTGCATTGGTAAATACAAACTACTGTAGGCATGCACAGGAAGCACGCAATGAAAAGATAGTATCTGTACCTGTGCCTTTGGTTAGAGATCCATTAATCTCTGGCATTTAGACATTTATTGGCAAATAAAAAAAAAAAAAAAGATTACTGGGGATGTGTCATTTTAATACATAAGGATTTTAAAGAAGCAAAGCCTCTCCCAAGGTTGTGGGGCAAGACGTTGCCAACTTGGCCTGCTTCTTGAAAGCCCAAGCTTGAAAAATAATCTCTCTCTCCATCACAAAGCAAGCAATTTGGCCATAAAATTTTCATGGTTTGTGTTTATTTGTTGTATGTGCTTAGCTAGTGTTAGGAGAGGCAACAGAAAAAAAACCAAACAGTACTGCTGGGTTAGAGGTATGACTCCTAAGTATTTCGGTTGTTAACCAGTGATAATTTGTTGACAATATATCACGTCTCAGAACTCATGATGGAAACAGCACAACTGGGATAAAAAAAACAACACAACACCAAAACCCCACCAAAATCCCCTAAAAGCTCCCAAACCACACACAGGCATCTGTAGGCCAGAAGGAAACAAAGCTCTAAGTAGAGAGTCCAGTTTTCAGAAGAGCTAGAGCTTTAACTGACACAAATAATTAAGCACTTCTGAGAAGTCAGATCCATAAAGAGGGGGTAAAACCTTTCCTTTAACACATCTCCACCCTTTCTGTGTTTTACTTCTGGAATGTACTAGCTTTTAGAATGTCTCTACACTTACTGTTTAAAACTTGGCCCAATCAAATTAGCTGTAGGAAAAAGCTGTTAATGTCTGAAGGACACATGCAGGCCCTGAAAGACTTCAGTAAACCTCGGTCCAGTTGGGTAATGAATTCCTAGTTCCCATCCAAAATATATCATCACAGTCTTGCTATGACAAAGGCTTCACAGAGGGCTCAAGGTACCAACAGAACAAAGACAGCAAGCTCTTCTGCCTTTTTTGAGGATGAGTTGAAACCCATTGCTGGGAGAACTCATAATATTACCTCCCTTGCTATAATCATGTAGTCACACTCTGGTCATGCAGTGCTAGCAGCTCAGCACATTTAAACACTTTGAATCCACTTAAATGCTTAATTTTTCTTCCCTCTTTAACCTTATTTCTGCCCTCTTCTCACATCTTTCCTATTTCTTTACTGATCAATTATTTTTTATGGGTTAGAATTGAGTCATCTAAGGAAGCCATCATAAACTTTTTTCTGCAGCAGACCATGCAGTGCATACATGTGAAATTCATTAATAATGTCTTGCTTGAGACTTCTCCCATTGTGGACCAGATGCTTAAAAATTGAACAGCTGCCTCTGGCACAGCTGAGGGTATTTTGCTTGGCAAGCACCGCCACAGCCGCCTCAGACCAGACGACATCACACATCAAATGACTTCACAAACTGTCTTTACAGCAATATGGAATTAGCCAGCAAGTCCCTTCAGACTGCTTCTGTACTTTTAGATACTCCTGTAGATAAATCATACCTGTGCAATTGCCCATTTACTTCCTCCTCCGTGAAGTCAATGGATTGGGAAGACAAGACACCATCACCAGCTGCAATGCTTTGGCCCATTCTGTGGCCTGGTGAGAATGCTTTAGATGACTTCATTTCAACTGCAATGTAAAAAACAAACACAGTTCAGTGAGGAGCTGTCTCTATACAGTTTTACTGCAAACACAATCAAGTCACAGTTCCTGCTGTATGAAGGAAACCTTGGGATAATGACAGGCTACTGAGTGCACTACAGTTCATCAGCTGAGCCAAGCCAACTGCAAGTGTGCACACTTCCATCCCTTTGCAGCTGGGAAGTAAGACAATCTTGGATCATTTTCAAAGCAGCTACAGTTTGCACTTGCAATGGGCTAGGAGCATGCAGACCGTTAGTTAACGTGTATCAAGCTAAATGACCGAGATCCCATGAAAGCCACTGGAATGCAGCCACTTGAAGTTGTCTGTTCAGATCCACAGTAGCTACTGTGGACAAACCCCAATGTTTTACACTTCAGTTTGACTTCAGGTCTACTGCATTTGTTCAACAGCCCTCACTTTCTGCCTTGCACTAATGGAGAAGGGAATGATGGCCAGTTTGCTGAGAGACACAAGGCAATCGAGATGTGCAAGTTCAGTAAGCGCTTCGGAAAATCCCTGGCTCTGTTTGTCCCATGCTCAGGACAGGTTGCTGTCCTGATTTACTCTCACATGCTGATACGGATGCAGATCAGGTCACTTTCAGACAACCACTTGGCTGCCCAGTGCATGTTCCGTCTGGCATTCAGCATAACAAAGAAAGGTGACCAGGGGTCATCTACAGTCCACAATTTTGCTGCTCATAGGAGTCAAAAAAGAGAAGAATCAGAATTACTGATTCTTTACCAAAGTGATAAAAAGGATGGACTCGTTAAAAACCAGTCTAACTCAAGAACAGCTGAATATATGCAGGCATGGAGGACATTAAGTGCTGCTCTCATGTTCAGAAAACAAGAGGATCAAGGTTTCTTGAGGCTAAACTTAGCTTCCTTGAGATGTGACCTTGAAGATGCTAACTGCTCACATGAAGCTTTTATTCTAGCCATCTTTTCACTGTTGGTCCCTTACTATTCGCTTCACAACCTGACTGCATGAAACTCTGAATCCCAAAGTATTCATGTAAGGCTGGAAAATGCATATTCTGAAGTGAAGAGGTTCCTGGTACTGCACAATGACCATCAGAACTCAGTAAAGGGCATATTTAGTTCACAGTGAAGATGTTTGGCAAGGCATAATGGGTCTCTAGAAGCAGTATACTTTTCTTTTTTACTCCTTTCTGTAACGTACTGCTCCCTGCTGTATCTCAGAAGGCACCAGAAGACAAAGGAATTATTTTCTGTTTCCTTAAATTAAAGTCTTTCCAATTTAAAAATGACAAACCCCACTGCCTGTGGAGAACAGGATGTCCAAAGATCCAGTCTGACTGCCATTATACAGAGTGAAAGCCCTGTCATTGACATGAGCAAACAGGGGATCTCTCCTCTCAAGTTCCCTCTCCTCTCTAAATCCCCAGGATAAGAAAAACAAGCATGTGTCTCACTGGCCACTTGAAAAAAACCTCAAACAAATCTCTGACAATCCTTCAAGCAGCTCAGTGTCATTTCACTGGCTGGATTAGTGCTTGGAAGAATTGCCTCTGCCACACACAAAAATGATTTCTCTTTTTACACATATAGCACATGTGAACTTGCAATAGAATAGAATAAACCAGGATGGAAGAGACCTTTGAGATCATCATCCAACCTATTATCCAACACCACCTAATCAACTAAACCATGCAACCAAGCACCCTATCAAGTCTCCTCCTAAACACCTCCAATGATGGTGCCTCCACCACCACACCCTGGGCAGCCCATTCCAATGGGCAAACACTCTCTCTGTGTAGAATTTCTTCCTAACCTCCAGCCTAAACCTCCCCTGGTGCAACCTGAGACTGTGTCCTCTTGTTCTGCTGCATAAACTGGCCTCCAAGGTTTTCTACAAGAAAAAGTACAATCTAGTAGTCTTACCAGAATCTACCTGCAAAGAATTTTGACTGGAACAGTAAAGTTGGCAGGAATTACTTCAGCATGGAGGCTTGAAATCAATATTCACCATCAAAAATGAACATTTGCTTCGCTTGACTTACGCAAACTCCCCGTTTAAACTTCTCCATAAATGCCTACAATCAAACTGTCAGACAGCCTCAGCAGCACAGCAAAAAAAAAAGTGACAGAGGTGAGTGAATGCATTTCCCTGCAAGATATTATCAAAGTGTGGTTCAGAAAGATATTATCAAAGTGTGGTTCAGAAGGCATGCCGGGCTGCTGGTGGCTGCATAATGCCTCAGAAATTGCATTCAATTACGCTTTAAAATAGGAACATTTTGATACCTGCTTGGTTTAACTTCCTTTAAAAAGCACGAGTATGTAAAACTCCATTGTTTTTGTCTTTTGCATAGGAAAATTGTCAAGCCAGTATGCTCTCAATTAGATTACAGCCTCTGCTGTTCTGAGCTGCCGCCCCTGGCCAGCTAAACCTCCCCACAGAACGGGCTCAGCTACACCCCAGGCGCTCCTGTGCGGAGCGAGAGGCTGGAGACCAGCAGCTCTCATTCCTGCACAACACGGAGAACTCAAGTGCCCATCTTGACCAGGAGCTTCATCTCTGCTTCTCTCACATGGCTTCCACTCAGCATGTGAAATTTATCAGCTCCAGGCATTACACAAGCAAATTCCTATCTGCAAGACCTTGGTTACTTTTCTCAGAATCCTTTTCATTTCCGCTAGGAAATTTAAAAAAAATAGAAGAGAGAGCACGAAGTATGCTGCTCCTTTGCTGCTTCAAAGCATATTTTCCAGCACAGTGAAGGCATACTCGGTCTGAACTTCTTAATAATTCCGTACCGGATACGCTGCAAGATCCTTCACCTAAGACTGCGGAGCATCTTGCCTCAAATTCCCAATTGGAAATGTTAATGAATCCCTGCCAGGAAGGTTGAAACTCCCACATCCAAAATTCCATGACCCCATGGGTATCAGAAGTTCAGAAACAACGTATTTCAGAAGCCTGTGTTCTTGTAAATTCCATCACATGTTTCTGAGCTCTCAGGTCCAGCTGAGTTTGCATTAATTTCGGTTGGAGTTGCAAGGCCAGAATCTTTAGCAGCATCACCCACAATGTAGCTATACAGCACATGGGGCTTCCCATCCTCCACAGCCTTTTATGGTTTGAATGCACTTGCAAATCTAAGCAGATAACTGCAGCTGCCTTCAACTTTTTATACAGAGGTCTAGCCAACAGAGCCTGCAGGTGCCAGCAGACAGTGATTCATTTAGATCCAAACAAGGGTATATTTGATCAAGTAAGGGGCTTTGCCTGTTGGGAAGTGCAGTGTCTCTGGGCTCCAGCTCTTCTTCTAGCCAAAGGACATCACAGAGTGAAACACAGCACACTCTGCACTTTGGAAGCCATTAATAGGATCCTTGGCCCTTCCACAGGAAGCAAGATGGAGTGAGGCAAGTGAGACCATTGGTTTCTGCTGACCACACATTCCCTTCTGCAGCCATTCATTCAGCTCAAGCCAAAATCCAACTGTGTGCCCCAAGGTCTTGCAGGCTGCCCCAGGGTCTATAAATAGAGAGCCAGTTCCAAGGCTACATTTTAAAAACATAAAACCCAACGAAATACAAGCTAGTCCCCAAATGCCTACCTCAGTCAAGAAAGCCATCAACAGTTACCAACAGCACTCACAGTACACACTTACCTGAAGGGGAAATGCAGAGGTCAGAAACGCTGGACCTGCTCCCACCACAAACAGGGGGAAGACCACTTGGCAAAGACTGAAGCTTCTCATCCCTGTCATGACAAGAATTGGTATCGTTTTCTGGCCTGGAGAAGAAAGGAGAATGCAGAGTGATGAATGCTTGCAGCATAAAAAGTTGCATGAGTGTAAATTCTAATTCCTTCTAATTGCCTGTAATGCAGTCAAAGATATTGAATACTGCAAAGCTAGGGCTAAGGACATAATTTAATGAATTCTCCAAGCCAGCTGATGTTAGACATAGTCAAAATGAACATTTTTTTCCTACTGCAATGAAACTGCCAAGGAAAGGAAACCATAACTCCTTACAGTATGAAGACCCAAAATACCAGCAGGACACTTAAAGAAAAAGGCTTTAGCAGTAGGCCTGAGAGGTCTTCAATACTTAGCTCCTGATTTGCTCCTGAATATTACAAGCATTTCACTTTACAGAGCAATCTACAACAAAGACTTAAACCAATGCAAGTGGTAAGTAGAACTGATGGTTTCCCAAGTGAGATGGATCAGTGAGAAACTGAAGTAGCTGAAGGACAGAACAGGGAAAAGATTGGTTAGTAATAAGCAATAAAACACAGCAGAAGCAAGAGATTTGTGAAAAGAAGTTGGCAGGCACAGAAATTTTCTCTGCCCAGGTTAAGGTAGCTAGACTATATTTGTAGCTAGAAAGGATGCAATCTGAGGAGGCAGTTAATGATTTCACAGCTAAAACAGTTTCTAAGGAAACAGCTAGTTGAATATTAAGTAGTTCAATCCCCTTTGAGTGATCTCAGCCAGTGAGTCTTTAAAGAGGACAGGGGGGGTTTAAAAAAAAGAAAGGCAGCTTTCCAGTATTTCCTGGCTCCCTCAGCTGCATACAGCAACAGCCTGTCCATATAGGGATCCCATGACAACTTATGCAAAGTAACTAGAGCCTTCTCTGCACTGGGAAGTCATAGGAAAATTAGCATGGAATAGCTGCTACATGTGCAGTGGCTATTCTGCATTCATTTTCTGTGTGAATGCTTCTATTCAGCACCAGAAATCTGCCCCTCCCCACCTCTTGGAGGTATGAACCGCCAACTCAAAGAGATACATTATAGTACCTCCATCAACAGCTGCCTCTGCCCTGATGTGTTAAAAATGGAGTGTGTTACACCAAGTCTCACATGAAGACATTCAAACGAGTTATACTTACTCCAACTCTGGCTGCAAGCATTTATACAAATGTTTACTGTAGTTTAACTACTACACTGGATCCAAAACTTCAAATAATTGAGATCAGCTGTCCCAGCTTGTCCCCATGTACACAAGCTGCACACAAGGCTAAAAAGTATGACATTTTTTTATGCCATTTCCTCTGATACAAATCCCAGACACTTAAAGTTATTTAAAATATGAAATACACCCAGTTTGTACAGTCCTTCCAAATGAAGGCAGCTAAGACTTGGTCACTTTTACTGCCTTCCTCTTGCAAGGCTTCCTAAGAGAGTATGTTCTCATTTTACCAAATGAATTCCTACTAAAATTGGGATAGTATAAAAGCCATCAAAATGTGTCCTTTTCTGTCGTAAAGTCTAGCTCAAGAAAGTCTTCATCTATTTCATGCAGTTTTCTCGCACACAGATCAGTTAGATAAAAAACACAAACTTCTCACTCAGGGTGGTACCTCATGCTTCCTACTTAAAGCAAGGGAGCATCAAACACTCACATTATTTCTACTGTTTGGCCAGAGCAGGAGGGAAAATATTTTTCACCATGTCAGATTTCTGCTGTTTACATTTTTCCTCCCTCATTTTCCAGGGAGGCAATTCATAAAGATGGCTTCATGCCATCAAATTAACACTCCTCTTTGACCCAAAGCTACCAGAACCAATGTGGTAGAAAGTGTGCTGCTTTTAATTTATATCCAGCAGCGTCCTGAAGCCATCTTGCAGAGGCATGAGCTGCATGTTCATCAGGAGAGTCAAGCTTTGACAAAATATGGCACCAGCATCACTCTGGTATTCCAGGATACTTAAAGCACTGCCTGGGTAGATGGTGGTAAAGAGAGGCAGCACTTCTACAGATAATTTCTGATGCCAAAACTTCTGATGGGCAAAATACTGTGCAGAGGAAATGGGACTTAGAACTCAGTAGCACCAACCCCACAGTAAAGTGCCACTTATATAGCTAGTCATGTATTAGCCAGCTGAGATTTTTAAGGCCTGCAGTTTCTTTTAGAGGATGCAGAGAAATTACTACATATTCACTATGCTACTTATATGAGCTTGCATTAATGAGTTGCTGTTTTCTTCTAAAAACACACACACACATTTAATTTATAGGAAGAGGGCTTGCAAAAGCTGTGGGCATTAGGATGGTGTAAAATTAAACAACTGTGAGAATGCTCTGACTACAAAGTAAGAAACTCCAAATCAGAAATCAGGCTACACCAGGCACAAGTCATAGGCACCGTGATCAAAGAGAGTATGTTACTCTTGTCCATTCTAAGGCCCTGGTAACATAATCAATTTAATCCTATATGAATGGTAGAGCTGCCACTTGGGCAACTCAGGAAGGCTGCCAGTCAGATCATCTGCTTGTAGGAATGCTGTCCCCAGCACAAGATAAAGGGGAAAACAAACCTGGGCAAGATAAAGATGCAACCACTCCCAATGCAAACCAGTAGGCTTCTATCAGATTCAACTACACCTGCTGAACTACAGCTGAAATCAGTCCTCACTGTTTTCTGTATGGGACTCCCACACTAAAATGGGGAATAAATGTACTTTAAGAAACAGTAAATATGAACACGAAAGCAAAGAGTGGCAGGAGGGATGATGAGGAACAGTCCCCTAGGAGCCACCTCTACCTTCTAACTTTGTTAGACCGCTGTATTTCAGGCTACCCCTTCATTTTAATGTACTTAGACACACCAATATTGTGATTTTTGAGTACTCATGTCTATACTTTCTTAGAGTGACTTGTACTCTTTTAGATTAAGTATCTGCAGAAATGAAAACATCAACTCCTCATAACTGCTGCCTGTATCACAGCTACCTCGGTTTGATAAAATCCCAAATTGTAGGCAACTGAAAAACTCACTTAATCTGAGATCTCATTGCCATTTTACTTCATTAGTCAGGACAGGGAAAAGGAGAAATCTCAGAAATTAAAAGATTAAGACACAGACATATGGCAGAGCATATTCAAAGAGCTCTATACTGTAAGATTTCTTTATTCCATTTACAATGCAGCCTTCTACCTCTGACCTGAATCACACAAGAGCAAGGTGTCACAGACTCTCCTGCTGGAAAATGCATTTCTTCCAAAGCAGGAAACCCAACCTACAAAGGTTTTTCTCTTTTCCATTTTCTTTTGCTACTCACTCTTACAGGTGAGTAGCAAATCTCCCCAGAACAAGATACTTTCTTATTAATGAAGTGGAAGAGCCCAGGCATTTTAGACACTCCATGCAACTTCTCAATAGACTGTACCATGAGAAAATGAGAGAACTATGAACAAGCAGGATATAATACAAATTTAAATCAAAATCATGAGTAAATAAAACTTATCAGTAAACATTTACTCAACTACTCCAAATACATTAGCTTAGTCAATAAGACCTTTCTCTGCCTACAATATTCCTCTCCTTTCTTTCTTTTTTTTTTTTTGAAGCTGTCTTTAAGAGACGACAATGGCAATGCACTTTTTATGTGGGGAAGGTTTATTTATCAGGTAATGCTGGAGTGTTTGGTTTGTTTTTTACAAAAACCTTTAAAAAAAAAATCCATCTTGGTCTCATGTTTGCACTTACATTAGGTACACAGTTCTGTGATGACCTGGCGTCACGGGCCTCTGGAGAGGCTCATCTATGCTCTGATGAACACCAGGAGACAGCTTCTTCTTGGTTTTTGGAGTATGAGTCATTATCTGATACACAGAAAATAAAGAAATGTGAAAAGAGAAATGAACAACAGAGAGAATGCAATGAAAAGATGATTAACTGGAACTGCAGAGGAAATATCACAGTCACCAGATAAAATTCCCAGGGATCACTGTAGGCTGTTCCCATCATCATCATCAGTAGACCTATGGGCTCTGAGATCCAGGTGGTCTCCCACCATGTGAATCTCAAATTAGTCACAGCACACTAAATGGCATTTGTGCAAACTTAGGGCTTTTTTACTTAATGGATTTTTGCTGCTTGAGGTAAGGCATACAGAACTTGATCGGGTGTAACACCTGCAGGAGCAGCTGACTTTGCAACTCTTCTGTGTTTGTTTGTTTGGGTTTTTTATAATACTTTCAGACCAGCAGAATTCCAGTACTAACTTGCTCATAGTGCTTTGCTTTGTGTGCCCACAGAGTCACTGATGTAGCACTAGAAGCCTAAGGCTGCCTTTAGCTTATTACTAAGCCACAGCCTGACCACCTTGTGTGAAAGCGTAGCTACCTTTCTCAGACTTATTCTGCTGCTTCTGAGCAGCAGCTAATGAAGAGATTGTGAAAGACCTGGACTGCTATGCAGGTAGAATCCAGTTCTTCAAAAAACAAAGTGAAGAAAAGATTTAAGTGATGAAACTACTGAAATTAAACAAGTGAGCAAATTAATTTCTACTCAGATCCTAACAAATGGTACTCACTCCCAAGTACTCAGTTGTCAGCAGCTTCTCTCCCACAAGCTCTCCCAGTTGAGGCTGCAAAACTTCATCTTTGTCCAGATCAGCCTCCATGATGTCATGGTCCTCCTGCAACAGCAACACACATGTTCTTTCAGGTCAGGTTCCAAGAAGTTTTCATTTAGTTCTCACTTCAGCAGTCACTTGGATGATATGTGTCAGACAAATGACTATTAGTACTGCACATGTAAGTGGTAATGTACGAGCATTTTCCACCCAAAAAGCAGACGCCCAGGGACAAACTCTTAGGGTAGCCAATAATATGGATACTTGGGACAGTGCTCTACAAAAATAGCATGAGGGGAAAAAACATTGGAAGTGTGTACAGGGAAGGTATTTCCTACAATGGAAATGGCTGACTGATTCCAGTCTTTATTTGCTGCAAAATAATGAGATTACCATCACTCAGACCAAGTAGGTGCTGGCTTCCTCAGAGCTTTACAAGCTTGCCTTCTTGGAACATTCAATGACCTCTTTACAAATGGCTTCAGCCTCATAAGTTTTGGTTTTATTTTGTTGTTCTCCTTGCTCATCATCTCCTTATTCACAGGCATTAAGCAGAAAATGTACAAGCAAAAAGGGCTCAATTCAGTAGCTCAAAGCACCATCCAGTTCTACTTCTGAAATACCCTGCCTGGTTTTCTACCGTGGCTCAGAAAGGGCACAAACCTCCCACAGGTCCCAATTCATCTCCAACAGCCTTATGCACGTGCTTTTGATGTGGTAGTTAAAGAGACATTAGATGCCTGTGGGCGAACCACTGAAGCAGATACAGAACTACTGCAAACAATCCACACAGTATTTGGAGGCTTGGAGCAAAATTTTCCATAATGTATTTATTCATGTGTGGATTTAATAAAACACACCTTAACTTCTTCTATAAGTGCTTTGAAGATACCAGGTTGTCAAGCTTCTTCATCCTCCTAAAGAGGTATTCCCCAGACAATCAGCCATAAAACATAACACTGTATAGACCTCAGAAGGTGTTCAGTCTGCCTTTCTCTCCAAGGCAAGATAAGTTACAATCAGCCCCTCATTACCTGGGAAGCCAGGCAGGTGGGAAAAATATCCCAGGTAGTGTAAAACCACAACTAAACACTTGTGGACTGGGTCACAATCATCTGTATCAAGCAAAACGAAACCCCACTACACTCCAAACTCCACAATGTACTACATTTTGAACAAAAAAAAGCTTAGAAGTTGCCAATAGAAGCCTTATAAATGATGAAATTATTTCAGTTTAAATCTGTTATTAACCAGCACCAGAACAAGAGGACACAGTCTCAAGCTGCACCAGGGGAGGTTTAGACTGGATGCTAGGAAGAAGTTCTTCATAGAAAGAGAGATTTGCCCTTGGAATGGGCTGCCCAGGGAGGTGGTGTAGTCACCATCACCGGAGGTGTTTAAGAAGAGACTGGATGGGGCACTTGGTGCCATGGTTTAGTTGATTAGATAGTGTTGGGTGATAGGTTGGACTTGATCATCTCAAAGGTCTTTTCCAACCTGGTTAATTCTATTGTATTCTATTCTATTCTACTCTACTCTACTCATGCAGCATCAAGAGCTAACAGTTTTCTTTGGGGGTGCTTTACAGAACACTGCCAACACTATGCCCACATCAGAACATCACCCTGCTCTCTTGCATACATGATGCATTTCATTTCTCTTCACAGATCATCCTTGGTTTCCCCAAGTTCTACCCCTTCCAATAACCTGGTTGACACATTTTGTCAGACTGAACACCATCTCTCCCTGCCAGCCTTGCTCCATGACATTACTTAACATACCAGGTAACTGAGCCTGAATGTATCCTGCCTCGGCCTCCTTGTACATAAGAAGAGCTTTGATGGATGTGCTATCAGGCACAGGAATAAGTCCCTTCCCTACAGAAGAGAGCGCTGATGATGACGTCTACAAAGGTCTTCCTGATTTAATATTTTGTAATCTTTGGTTAAATATTTTGGCTTTCAGTTGCCTGCTTTTATTTCTGTGATGGGACAGAACACATAGTTGAATGGCAATGGGATATTTATTTGAGAGTTGTTCAAGAAACATGTGGACGTGGCACTTTGGGATGTGGTTTTATGGCCATGGTGGTGTCAGGTTAATGGTTGGATTTGATGGTCTTGGAGGTCTTTTCCAACTAAACCAGTTCTGATTCTATGATTCCACTGCTGAAATAACACAATTGGTGCCCTGTTCATCACTGCTCGCAGGCTAGAGCAGACAGTAGCAAAGTCCTTTAATGTAGTAACTTGAAGTCCTGTGGCTAGGTCTGTGACTAAGCTCTCTTTCTTTTGATGCATTCTCTAGCTGAAGTGTGTTTTCACACTGCAGTTTACTGATTTTATTGCTAGGTGTTGAGTGATGTAGGATCAGAAGGCATCTGATAAATCATCACTGTGCAGTTAGTTATCTAACCCGGCTCCAATTTGTAACTTCTGAATTAGAGCTATGATATCACATGCACTTTTACAAGCAGCTTTTAAAGATGGCCCAAGTCAAATAAAAAGCAGAAGTGAAGATCAAACATTGAAGATTAATGTAAGTCAGTATTTCATAGAACAGTCAAGAGTCTATTAAGCACCAGAAAACATGCACTGTGACAGTGGGTGTCAACACACCCCAGATGGCTAACACAACAAAGGTGGGTATGTACTTCAGAAGCCAGGGCATCCTGAGCCCTACACTGAGCAATTTAAAGTTTAGCAGACAAAACTGAAAGCCAGTTTGTTTCTGAGTAATAGCATAAACACAGATCAAAGCACAAAACCATGAAAGGTAACAGCAACAGCATGGGGAACCTTTGCGTGCTCTTGGAAACAGTAAAAGCTGGAGCAAAACCTGCCAAAGAAGTCCCCATAAAAATGACTTTGTTGTTTCTTGAGTTGTGAAGGTATAAATGCTGGTACTGAGAGGATCAGCAATAAATTATAGTTTCAGTAAGCAGTCTGAATGCATGCTGCTAAATTGGCAATATATAGACATACTCTGAAATACGTTTGGTCTGTGGTAGTTCAAAGTTCTATAAACCTCAGATGTTATCACAGAACCCCACCAAAGAACAGTACCTCACAGAACTTCTAAAATAAAGGAGGGGTCTCAAGCACTGAGGCAGAGTCAACACAATCTTTGATTATTTGACAAAGTAAGGACATTGATTTTGCTGCCGTGCTGTTTGGAAACTCTGCTTTCCAAACCGAGGGACTAAGAAACAGAAATGGAGCTCCCAGCAGCAACAAGGATTGAGAACATGCCACAATTAATGTTGATTTTAAAACTGGCTGAGTGAGTCCTTTTAATATAACAGCAAAGCTAATGAAAAATGGAACCAGACACTTCTCTGTTTCAAAAGCTTACATTTATTTTTGAGTCAAATTCTTCAGAGTGACAGAATTTGAATCAGGTGATGGTTAAGCAGTAAAAACTGATTAAAAAAAATTTTCTAACTGAGAGCCTTGGCTGGGGTTGTGAGCAGCAGCAACTTGTTTAGGGGGTATGACTGAACAGGAGAATTCAGCTTCCTTTCATCCCCAAGAGCAGGTAAAGTAATGGAAGTGCTCAGTGTTATCGTGCAATTCAATGCCACACCTTTCATGAAGGAGTCTCTTATCCCTGTGCTTTCCTAACAGAACACAGTATCCTTCAAAAAAGTATTCTGGAGCTCAAGCAAAAATATCACCACCTTGGATTCTTATTGAGACACCTAAGACACCCAAAGCCTCAGACCATCAGTTGAGCAGCACATTAAACAAAGGCAAGTTACAATGTTTAGTTCCCACAAACAACAAGCTTGCACAACAAGCACTGATTTTGGCTGGGAGGAGCAGAAAGATTAGTGAAAACTCACTTCAGGATTGCAGGAGGTGAAATAGTTACAATAATCTAATTCTATTAGAGAGAAAAATTAGTTTACTATATGCACTTAGAACAAAAGGGAGAGAGAGCTGATTGTTAAATAAAGCTTCCTTGCAGCTCTAAACTTGGGATTTCCACATGGCTCTAAATTTAGGCAAAGTCACAGGGGCTCACGTGTGCACACCTGGAGGGCTACAACACAAAACCAAACTAAATGAACCAACCACTGCAAAACCTCCCTGCACACTGCCAGGCAAAGACTGGATTTGCCAAGGTGCTGCACCCCATGGCAGCTGAGAGCACACCCCACCTGTTGCAACTGGAATATTTACATTTTTCCTAGCTTTCCAAACATGACAGGCTCAACATGCATGTGAAAAACTCACTCAGCCACCCTGCAGTAAAGTCAAGGTAAGGTTTAGACTGTAGCTTAGACAAGTGCTAGTGAAGAGTGACAACAAGCCAGAAGAATGTGGATGCAACTGACTTGTAAGTCTTGTGTGTCTTATTCTTTGTTGGTTCAGGACAAAAAACTTACATTTTGTCTAAAACCCTTCAGTATGTACCCCAGTAAGAACTGCAGTATTTGCAGAGATCATTCATCACCTCTCAGTGTCACTGACTTCTTCAGGGCAAATACATGATATATGCACACATATACACCCAGCTACATATGCTTGAAAGCAAGAGTTTTACTGCTACAGTAACTCCTCATACCTTTAAGCATCTCAAACTATAATCCCTTCAGTTATGACAGAGGTGGTGACTTGCCAAAATGAAACAGTAGGGCTTAAAACGAAGAAAAGATAACAGAAACAGATTACATTTTCTTGTTAATGCAAGAATCATTACAGAAAAGTAAAAAACCCCACCAAAACAAACCAAAAAGCCACCAAATCCAAAGTGTGATTTATTGACACAAGTATTTTCTGTCTAGAAGGTTAAGGATTTTTTCTCAAAGGTGCCAGAAGGCCTTTACACTTACTTCCTCATCCTTCTCTTCCTCTTCATCATCAGATGCAATACTGTCATTTAATGGCTCATCTAGAAAGAAGCAAACCAAAATGGTGTAAGTGTACAACTTGGCAGAAATCTCTAGTTATTGCCCTTGTTACAAGGGTATTGTCTAACTTTCACAAGAGTGAGACTCAGTTTGCTTCTCATATAGACATCCCATTCCTTCCTAGATGGCTACTGGAATTATTTGCTCCTATAAAGCATTCTATGAATTACTGAAATCAGTTCCTATCTGGGGAAAGGGCAGGAACAGAAACACTTTGGACTAATTATTTTCTCATAAATCCCACTATGATGTCTCAGTGCATTGACTGACAATAGCTGAAGGAAGGTGTGTGCACTTGCAGGTTTCTCCATTTTTCAATTAATTTTAATAAGAGACTCCACTTCTCCCTACAAACACTTCAACACTACACTGCTTTTATACATAAAAGATACTACTCACTTAGAACAGACATTGTAACTTTGGGGCAAGCTCATTTCACAGTATCACAGTATAACTAAGGTTGGAAGAGACCTCGAGGATCATTGAGTCCAACCTGTCTCCACAGACCTCATGACTAGACCATGACACCAAGTGCCACATCCAATCTCCTCTTGAACACCTCCAGGGATGGTGACTCCACCACCTCCCTGGGCAGCACATTCCAATGACGAACGACTCGCTCAGTGACGAACTTTCTCCTCACCCCAAGTCTAAACCTCCCCTGGCGCAGCTTAAGACTGTGTCCCCTTGTTCTGGTGCTGGTTGCCTGGGAGAAGAGACCAACCTCTTCCTGGCCACAACCACCTTTCAGGTAGTTGTAAAGGGCAATGAGGTCACCCCTGAGCCTCCTCTTCTCCAGGCTAAACAATCCCAGCTCCCTCAGCCTCTCCTCACAGGGCTGTGCTCAAGGCCTCTCCCCAGCCTCGTTGCTCTTCTCTGGACACGTTCAAGTGTCTCGATGTCCTTCTTAAACTGAGGGGCCCAGAACTGGACACAGTACTCAAGGTGTGGCCTAACCAATGCAGAGTACAGGGGCACAATGACCTCCTGCTGGCTACACTATTCCTAATGCAAAAAGCAGCCAGGCTTATGCTGGAAATCTGCACACTCAACTTTTACCCAGTAGTCAGACAAAACCTTTTAAAAATACCATTCACAGGTAGAAGAGGAGAGATTCTCTAACTTTGATGAACAGATATTGCATAGTGGCAACACAGTGCTTAAATACTTGAATGTTCTAGTACCAGCTAGAACTGTAAGATATGCTGTCTTCTGCTCGTCCCAAAAGCCAAAGAACGCAGTCAGACTTGTTCTATTTTTACTGTAGGGAAAGACTTCACCTGAATTCACACCCTTTTCATTATTTGCCTTCTCTTTCCTCAGCCTTTTTTTCAGCCACAGGGAATAGAAAATACAATAAATACTCCTTATAGCTTAACACAGCATCTACAACTCCTGAGACACAACAACATGCTCCCCAAAAAGGATGGTCTCTTGCCCCCTGTTCAGGGTAAGCCATTTTGGATGACAAAGCTACACTCCTCAGCAGAGCAAGAGATGAGAAGCAGCAGGCCTAGTCCCTAAATCATGCTTTACAAATCACAGAATCACCAAGGTTGGAAGAGACCTCAAAGATCATCAAGTCCAACCTGTCTCCACAGACCTCATGACTAGACCATGGCACCAAGTGCCACATCCAGTCCTCTCTTGAACACCTCCAGGGATGGTGACTCCACCACCTCCCTGGGCAGCACATTCCAATGGCTAACAACTCTCTCTCTGTGAAGAACTTTCTCCTCACCTTGAGCCTAAACTTCCCCTGGCACAGCTTGAGACTGTGTCCTCTTGTTCTGGTGCTGGCTGCCTGGGAGAAGAGACCAACCCCCTCCTGGCCACAACTACCCTTCAGGTAGTTGTAGACAGCAATAAGGTCTCCCCTGAGCCTCCTCTTCTCCAGGCTAAAATCGTACCACCTGTTTATTTTTGCCATTTACAGCAGTCCTCTCATTATTGTGAGGCCAGTGGCATCAAAGAAAACAGTCAAGGTCATTCTATTTACAGTCCCAAAACGTTGCAATTGAGACCTACTCAGCCCTCTATTTCTTCTTTTTAAGTGTAACACAAAAGGAGATGTTAAAATACATCTGACATTCAAATCCTGACCTTCGCTATTCACCGCCTCTCAGACCATCACACTGTTGTTATTCTTTGAGAGTTTCAACACCAAGTGAAAACATGAGCTTTCTTATGGCTTTTCTGAAAGATTTACAGCTCAGATAGCTGCATCTGTTCTTCTGACCTGAATTGAGCTGCTTGATAATAAATTCAATCTGTCGGATCATCTCTGCATTTCCTTCCTTGATAAAGCAGCGCAGAATTTCTTCCATTCCCTGGATGTAGTGGAAAAAATTGCTGGATCAGTATTTCATGTGACCACAGTCATGGAAGTTTTGTTAGCTAAAGTGTCATTTTTTATTTTGTGAGGAGAAACAGAGGCAGTGTGAAACACACCACTGTGTCCAGCTCTAGGAGCTCTGTTTTGTTCATACACTTCCCAAAGACAACAGAAATAGGCTGTCTAGATTGCTTCTAAGTTTCAGTAGAGAAGAACCCACGATGAACAGCAAATTTTCCAATGCCTCTGCTGCTTCTGCCTTCTGAACTCAGTACACAGTAGTCAATAGGAAAGGGTAGATTTGCATTCACAGAGACAAGGTTCAGAGAAGGAAAGTAAAAAGCAGCACCAACTTTGACCTTCTCCTAAACTCAGTATCTCTCTTTGTGGCCCCTTGTAGGCTTGACGTTGTCTTTAATGATTTAAGATGACTTCTGATCCACTGTGCTCTGTGAGGTAAAACATCTGACAACATCCTAACTCTAGATCAGTTCTTAAGATTCAAAAATACACTACTATCCCAGAAATGGCTTTCTCAAATCCAGAAGTTAAACCACACTCACTACCATTAGACTAACTTCCACAGGAGATCAATTCCTAGTTCTGCCAAAGCCTTCCTCCTGCTGCTTTCCTCAGCTAACCATGTCTATATCAGGGAGAAACAAAAGCAGCAGGAGGAACTTAGCTTCTTAGTGGCTACTCAGTGTTAAATAGGGGGCAGAAGTAGCAAGTCAGATGAAATCATCTCCTGGGCCACATGTTTAATTTATGAGTTAGGCAGAATCTTTCATACTGATGGAGCTTCAGTTCTGGGAAAAGACCAAGAAATAGGCAAACATGTTTGAGCCATTCATTCATACCTGTCTGAATATCAAAGGTGGAGGGCCTCTTCACAAAATGCCATGGCTCCTACCTTACAACCCTGCTGTACACTGCTCAACAGGTGTCTGTGTGCATGCCATCTCTGGCATATGTGTTAACCTTTGTGCTATGAAAAGCAGCATCTCTTACCATTGCTCTGGCTTCCTCTCTGACAGAAGGGATGGCAAGAATGCTGTACAGTGCTCCATTCACATATGGTTGTATCTAAAAGGAAGAAATGGTCATACCACTAAGAAAAAAATTTGCATTCAACCTAGTGGACTATAAACAAAATTTAAGAGCCAAGGTTCAGAATAACTGTGTCCAGAGAGTTTAATCAGGCTGGCCTGCACTTGGAGAAATTCCCACCTTGAAAGCAGTGGACTTTTAGGATGCAAATGTACTGTGATATGGCTGACCTGCATCAGCACTACTGTATGCAGGTTTCCACACCTCACACTCCCCCTTCTGAAAACCTATTCTTGAAAAATGACCTAGCCCTGAAAAAACCAACCAAACAAGATTGTTTTCTGAGAAACACTAGTGGCAGTACTGAAAGCAGGACAAAGAGCAGGAACAAGACTGTGTCAGCATAAGCTTGAGACAGGCTTCAAGCATTGTAGCCTTAGGCAGGGTGATAAGAACTGTACCAGCTTCATATATCCTCTCACTCTGATGTCTGTTACTGTCCCTCAGCAGAGAAAAAAACCCAGCTAGCATGAAAGTTCTGTATTACAGTTAGTGAAACCCACCAGATCTGTCAAGCTAGTTCTATCAGCCATTATGTGACTGCATGCTAACTTTGTGTTGACCAGCTGCTGTTGGGGCACTAAAGACTCCAGTCACCCTCTGTCTATACTATTGGAAAAAGGAACAATGAGCTTGGCTGGGAGAAGGGGAAGCAAGGAATGATAAGGAACTGGGATTTACACAAGGGTTCCTCAGTTTCTCAGCTCTCCTGGCACCCAATAGCATTGCCTTCTATCTTCAACTTTGACAACTTCTACCAGCTGCACTGGCGCAAACTGTGTTGTAAGAATGCATCCACAGAGAAGTTGCAAGGCCATTCCAAGGCACCAGTATGATGGCATTTTCTAAATACTTCAGTCTAGGGACTGGGAGGTTGTTTTGTATCAGTATGCACTGTCTTAACTCTCATCAATCATAAAAACAAAGCTAACGAAACAGTACACTAAAGGTATGCCAAGTTTCATCTTAATCAAAACAGTGCTAGTGAAGAACTGAGCTACATCTTCTAATGAATCCATAGAACACTTCAGTCAAATTTATTCTCTATTTTCAGTTGAAGTGATAAAAACCCCTGATGATACAATCATTGGATATAAAGGTGAGATAGCATGTTATATTTTGCTACACCTTGCACAACTATCAAAGAAATGATCTAGAATATCCTGGTAAAAATTCTGCCTCTCTATGCTTTCAACTTCACTCACTGTTTGCCTGCATTTTAGTTCATGGTTAAAGAAGTGACTGTAGCAATGCTTCATGCAGCAGACAGCAGATATAAGAGTGATGTGTTGAAAAGCATTAGGTAGAAATAACTAATAATTTTTATCATCTTCCTCTGAGGCAATTTAATTTTGCATCTAAGATGCAAAGTATGTCTGGAGACTGAAACGTACAGAATACAGAATTAACCAGGTTGGAAAAGACCTTCGAGATCATCAAGTCCAACCTGCCACCCAACACCATCTAATCAACTAAACCATGGCACTAAGTGCCTCATCCAGTCTTATTTTAAACACTTCCAGTGATGGTGACTCCACCACCTCCCTGAGAAGCCCATTCCAATGGCCAATCACTCTTTCTGTGAAGAATTTCTTCCTAATATCCAGATTAAAACACCCCTGGTGCAGCTTAAAACTGTGTGCTCTTGTTCTGTCACAGGCTGCCTGGGAGAAGAGACCAATCCCCACCTGGCTACAACCTCCCTTCAGGTAGCTGTAGACAGCAATAAGGTCTCCCCTGAGCCTCCTCTTCTCCAGGCTAAACAACTCCAGCTCCCTCAGCCTCTCCTCACAGGGCTTGTGCTCCAAACCCCTCCTCAGCTTTGTTGCCCATTCGAGCATCTCAACATCCTTCCTAAACTGAGGGGCCCAGAACTGGACACAGTACTCAAGGTGTGGCCTAACCAGTGCTGAGTACAGGGCAGAATGACTTCCCTGCTCCTGCTGGCCACGCTATTCCTGATACCAGCCAGGGTGCCATTGGCCTTCTTGTACCAGCAAAGGGTTAAGTAGCAGATAAATGAAGCAGTAGATAAATAAAGTAGTAGATAAAAAGATTTTAGGACCTGCATGTCACAGGTGTTGTGCTTTCTTATAATATTCTTAAAACTGCTAGCAAATTTGCTTCTTCACACCTTATGTTTATATAAGAGCTTGTACTCCACATTGTTCCTCTAATGAACTAGGTAAGCTTGAGATGGTATGGTGTGAGATGACATTTACACATTATCAGAAACTGCAATCAAGAAGGCACATGGACTACATGGTAACTATGCATCTAACAGACTTTCATCCTTAGCTGCCAACATCTGTTAAATAGAATAGAATAGAATAGAATAGAATAGAATAGAATAGAATAGAATAGAATAGAATAGAAATTAACCAAGTTGGAAGAGACCTTTGAGATCATCAAGTCAACCTATCATCCAACACTATCTAATAAACTAAACCATGGCACCAAGCACCCCATCCAGTCTCTTCCTAAACACCTCCTGTGATGGTGACTCCACCACCTCCCTGAGCAGCCCATTCCAAGGGCCAGTCACTCTTTCTATGAAGAACTTCTTCCTAACATCCAGCCTAAACCTCCCCTGAGACTGTATCCTCTTGTTGTGGTGCTGGTTGCCCAGGAGAAGAGACCAGCCCCAACCTGGCTACAACCTCCCTTCAGGTAGACATAATTCTGTGCCCAATGAAAAAACAAAATCTATGAAAATTTCATGCAGCTTTATTACATGAGGGTCCAACATGGGGAAACCACACAAAAATATCTTCCATTTCTTCCTTTCTTATCTTACTTTAATTTTTCTTTCCACATTTTCCTTAACCTAAAGTTTGCTGTGCAAATACCTCCTGATTCTCATGGCCAAGAAGATCAGAGAGAACTTTGAGCACACGGTTTGCAATCTTTGCACACATTTTCTTCCCTGCAACAGGAGAAAACATAAGTATGCTTGAAAAAAGAAATGTAACAGACCAGAGCAAGTTGCTTACTTCTTATAATCAGAACTAAATACAATCTACACAGAGCAATGCCATTTCTTGTCCCTACAAAAGGCTGCCTAGCATAACTGAGCCGAAATCAGTGGATTTAGAGAGTTACAATACTGGACAGCATGCCACACAAAGGGATTTCAAAATGTTTAACAAAGATTTTTCACCCTTACCTTAGTTTCTTTCTAAAAGGAAACTTACTGAAGTCTCATGGACACAGACTGGAACTTATGTTTTTGGAGGGGGGAATCTCTGCATTACAGTAGTGAAGCATGTCAGTATTTCACTTTACAAGGTGAAGGTTTTTACTCAGCTCAGTTTTTACTTCCTTCTATAAAAACCAAATTCCCCACACAAGTAAAAAGAAAAGAGGTCCTGGAACACTGGCATGGCAGTTCTCAGACATGGATATGAAAAAGGAATTGAATCTTAGAGAGTTCCATTGATTAACTGTTTTCTTAATTCTTTAAGTTTTGGTCAAGTTAATTTCCATAGTTTGGTATCCTTGGGAAAGAGAATTGCTCAAAAGCATTGGTTATAGCACCACACCACAATATTTCTGGCTATGAAAATCCCAGCTCCCAGTTCTAGTCACTTGAAAGAATCCAGGTACATCAGAAAGGATTCACAATCTCCTGTGTAAATTTCTTGGTGTAAGTTTATAATTCAACATGTGAGACACCTGCACTCCGCAGACAAAGATTCATTAGCAAGGCAACGGAATACTCCAGCGTGTAATCAGACAGGCAATCTGCATCTCTTAGAACATCAACCAGCCAGCAAATGAGCCCATCCTTGATCATTGCTGACTGCAGTGCACGCCTAGGATTGAAAAACAAAAAGCTCACCAAAAAAAACCAACAATCAGATCACATCACAAATAGTTTTCAAACATATTTTTAGTTAATATAAGCACATTAGACCCCTACTTCATCTACCTGCTGTACACTAGCCTGACAATGACAAAAAATCCCCTAAACACCCATTTTGGCAGTCTCAATTAAAGTCAGGAATTAACAAAGCCTGAAGAAATTGAAGATGCAGGTTCCCATAAGGTTAGAGGACTGAAATGTTGTTGGCTGGTTTAGGTTTGTGTGGGCTGTTATTTTTGTGTGTGTGTTTTTTTTATGCTTGCAAATCGCTGAGGTAAGTTTCTTCATTGTTTTCTAAGGCTTCCAACTCCATCTAAAACTGCATTTTCAATTGTCTTAGAATTGGTAAAACCCAGCCAGAACACACAACAGACCCATAAAACAAATTAATTACTTCTTCTGCCAAAGGTAGCCATAGCACTACAGAACTTTTGTACTGTTAGTTTGACAAGTAGATTTTTTTTCCCACTTCAATCTATTTGCTCTTTTCTCTGCAGATTCTTAAATCATGTATTCTTTTAACTCAGCCTCTTGTCGCCCTCAAAGAGTATACTGAATTTAGTGCCAGGTGGACAGCTGCAATCTCCTACAACAGAAATTCCTTGCTTTACAGAACAACAACAAAAAAATAAGTATACAGTGGTAGAAAAGTCTGACTGAAGTACACCAATTTTAATCACATTCTTTCCAATGCACAGCAAGTCTAAATTACAAAGAGCAAAGCAGGTATTTTCCAGGTCTTAGGATTTGGGAGTTGGATTGCTCCTGAAAGCTCAGACACTTTCTCAGTCCTGGATCTTGCAGTAGGTCTATGGCATGGACTGAACAAAACAAGAGAGTATCTGATGGCCTATTCAAGGAGTTCTGCACATCAAGTATCTGCAATTAACTTTCTAGAAGATTAAGTGCTATATTTTTGAAAATGAAAAAATCTTTCACATTTTCAGTCACTGAGTGCCCAGGCCCCAAAATTCAAAGCAGCTTCTTCAGTTCAACAATTGCCTTAATAGAAAAATCATTAAGATTGGTTTAGGATTTCAAGCAGTAAGGATATGAAGATTTATTCTTTTTCATCTCAAATACATAAAAGGTATCACATCAGGAAGCAGTCCAGAATTTTACCAGAAGCTCATTTACATCTGCTTCATCCAGCTAAGCTCTAAATGAAGCAAATCCCAAAGCAGCCCTCATTCTTCAACAAGCCAAACCAAACAAATAAAAAAGCCCCTAACATTGGCAGTCTTTATTTTAGAAGAGACGTGAATGAAAGTGACAGGAACTAACCACATGCAGCTAACTGCTTACATTTAGTCAACTATTCTGTGCTGAATATTCCTCCTGAGTACTGTGAAAACAGAGTTCCTAGATGATACTTGATAAATGGGAGAAATATCATGCCCTTTACTTCTTTTGCATGACATTTCTCTTGTGGTGAGCATTTGAGTCAGACTGCTACTGTGAAAGTAAGAAACAAGACAGTCCATGCATAGACAGCTCCAGGAAAGAGGATCAACAGGATGAAGATGAAATCCCAAAAAAATGTTCGCAGAAAGCATAATGAAAACCTTATGCTTTGCAATATAACACAGCTCCTTTTCTGTGTAGGATCTTCAGAGCTTTCTGCATTAGGATTTCCACTTTGTTCAACTAAGGGATACACATAAAGCACACAAGGCTATGGCAGATGTATGTTTACTTGAATCTTGACAGCTGGTAGGAAGTCAGGTTAATTCAGTCAGCAAAACTGAGATCTTCTCCATAATAAATGAAACTGCTTTCATCAGTCATCAGAGGTTCTGATGATTGTTATGGGAAAATCAAGTGCTCTTTTTCCTCCCTCAACAGAGCCTAACTAGCCTGCATTTCCTCTCCTGCTGTCACCACTGTGTGCTGTGCTTTCATCACCTGAGACTGAATTTCTGTAGAGCCCCCAGAACATTCTCCCATGTAAGGGAATCCTTGTCTTCAGCTTTCAGTCTCTCCTCCAGCATTTGCAGCAACGTTGGGTTCTGAGACAGGTAGACACGACCTGGTGCAAACAAGCGATGAAAGAACAGATGCCAAGATATCAGCTTATGACAGAAAAGCTCCCTCCCCTTGGAAAAGTAAGCAGGATTGACTTCAGTTTCTTCTTGACAAGCCACAATCTTGTGCCAAGACGCAAAAAAACCTGCATGAACAAGTTGTCTAGTAGACCAGTTGCACTCAGTGCAGCCACCTGGGCCATTAGAGGCCCCGACTTGTGAAGCGAGTACCACACAGAATCCACTCTTCCCCTTTCAGTACATGCCTTCAGATTTATCAGTTTTGTATACCCTAGGAAGAGTATACAAATGCTCAAAATGCTCAGGAATATTAGGTGTCTTACTGCTATTGACTTCTAAAGGGGATTTCAGTTCCTAGCAACAGTTTGCTTCCCATGTAGCACCAAACCGAGGGCTAATCTGGGACACGCAGAGACACAAAGCTGTACATATATGCAACTAAAAATGTACAAAGATGTATTCAGGTGAGAACCAGGAAGATGTAAGAGCAGCTTTGTTGTTGTTGCTGTGTTTTTGGTAACCACTCATGAAAAGACGGCAGGCAAGATTAAAGGCAGCAGTGGGGTAAGTTCCCACGTAGGCTACAAGTCACCAAAAGAAGCCAGAAGTGCTGAGTCTATAGTGTCAATGTGAAGACTTTCCAGATACCAAAGAACTGTTTTGAATGCATGTAACAAAAGACAGTGAATCCCTAGAAAAACGGTGAAAATAAGGTTCTAAAATTCCACAAGCCATGACATGCACTTATGAAGTACCTCTAAGGCAGCCTTACATGAAAATGCTGTCTTCTTCTCTTTGCAGCAAATCTCTTACCTTCTGCCAGTGAAGCAAAAGCATTGATGAGCCTTGCCATATACTGTCTAACAACCTTACTCTTAGAATGTAGTAATTTGAGGACATTTCCCTGAAAAAGAAAGAAAACATTGCATTTGGCTGCTTTGGTGATGTTTTATTAAAGTCTTTCACTGTGTTTTAAAAGCTTCAATAAATGTTCACAGCAAACACTTTGCACGTACATCAATATCTTAAATAACGTCAATAGGATTTAACATTTCTCAGTGCCTTCTTTTACGGGCAGGAGGGTGAGGGAGGGAAGGAAACAAACAAATAGTTCCTCAGCTCACTTTGTTGAAACACCAGTAAGCTCCATAGTGTAGGGTGAGAACTGTAAATCAATTAATCAATAGTTAAAGCTGGTATCTAAAATGAGTGTTTAGTCAGTGAAAAATCTGATCATTTTGTTGATGACTATAAACACATGAATGTTGCCTGAATAGGAATGCTTTTGTTTGACAACTAAAAGTGTGGGAAAGCAGTTCAGGGAACAGAACAGAACAGAACAGAACAGAACAGAATAGAATAGAATAGAACAGAATAGAATAGAATTAACCAGGTTGGAAAAGACCTTTGAGATCATCAAGTCCAACCTATCACCCAACACCATCTAATCAACTAAACCATGGCACCAAGCACCCCATCGAGTCTCTTCCTAAACACCTCCAGTGATGGTGACTCCACCACGTCCCCAAGAACACCACATTGCAAACTATTTTTAACCTGGTCTACTTCAGGCATTACATACACACAACTTGTGTCTTACAGAGCTTTACAGAGAGAAATCAGATCATTGACTTAATCATCCTTCAACTTTTCTAGTGAAATTACTGTTTGCAATGACAGCAGAAGCCACTAGGTAACAAGCAGGCTTCCTGCTTCAAAGAACTAGGGAATTCATGCATAAAATTCACTATTAAAAATGAAAATAAGTTGCACTTTTTGTTAGAAATTTGGTTTATTGGTGACTGAAGCAATCTTTCAAAATCAGCATACCAGCTATCTCCTTTCCAAAAAAGAAAAAAAAAAGAAAAAGAAGGTGACAGTTCATTCCAAATTCCAAAGTGAATTTGTTGCTACAAGAGTTAAGTGCTGTGTTCAGTTCTGGGCCCCTCAATTTAAGAAGGACATTGAGACTCTTGAAGGGTCCAGAGAAGGGCAACGAGGCTGAGGAGAGGCCTCAAGCACAAGCCCTACGAGGAGAGGCTGAGGGAGCTGGGATTGTTTAGCCTGGAGAAGAGGAGGCTCAGGGGAGACCTTATTGCTGTCTACAGCTACCTGAAGGGAGGTTGTAGCCAGGATGTAGTTGGTCTCTTCTCCCAGGCAGCCATCACCAGAACAAGAGGACACACTCTCAAACTGCACCAGGGGAAGTTTAGGCTCAAGGTGAGGAGAAAGTTCTTCATTGAGAGAGTTGTTAGCCATTGGAATGTGCTGCCCAGGGAGGTGGTGGAGTCACCATCCCTGGAGGTGTTCAAGAGGGGATTGGACATGGCACTTGGTGCCATGGTTTAGTAGTCATGAGGTGTTGGGTGACAGGTTGGACTTGATGATCTTTGAGGTCTTTTCCAACACTATTGATTCTATGATTCTAAGTGCATAATTAGATATTCCATAGAGTTATTGAGACTGAAGTCCTAACTGAGTCGTTACCCGGTATCAGTGGAATGGATTGAAAGTATTATCTAATGATGCATAATCACTCAAAGAGATGTAGCACCTGATAAGCAAGAGCTAACTCCCACATAAGGGCTTCAGTAAACTCCTGTTCAACTCACAGACACCAAACACCAGGAGAGCTGACAAACTTCCACTTGTCTACAAGAACTGTATCAACACTAAGCACTTTTGAAAGGCAAAGCTTTGCCCATCAAATTTAAAGAGGGGGACACTGAAGTTAAATGTATCTCCCAATTTTGACACTACTATTTTTTTTTCCCCTTCCAGAGAGTGATAAATTTTTCTGATCAGCACACTTCATAGAAACAAATGAGCAGCATCACATAGAAATTGGAGGAAAACGCTTTCCACCTGACCTCGCAGTTGCTGTGGCAGTCCAGGAGGTCATTACTGATGTAGGCTTGCAGGACAGTGTCTCTCTGCTCTCCAGGATATGATGTTGTCAAGCGCTGAAACAAATAACAACATAAACAACCCTGCCAAATCAATAAATGGTAATGAGAATTGATGAGAACTGAAGACTCTAAAGGTGCAGATAGCTGAAAAACTTCTTATGATGGGGAGGAGGAGCTCAACCTCAGTGATCCAAGGTAGAGATGAAATAAACTGCCCTGACCTCAGCTCAGTGATCCATTACAAAACCATTACTTAGCAGCTGTCATTACAGGAAGCATACAGCATTACTTCCTGTAAGGTTAAAAAGCCTCTCTAACAGCTACAGATGCAGTGCTTTTCTGAAACATCTGAGATAAGAGTACTGGGCTAGAAGAACCACTGGTCAGAACAAACAGATGGGGTTTTTTTAATGTGAAAATGGACATAGAAGTTTGATCAGAATTCCACTGTTAGGAGCTTTCACGTTTGTCACGTTGAAGCCATCAGCTTCCCTTTCAGCAGGAAAATAGAACTTCCTGTTGGCATCTTTCTCTGAAATACCATTACATGACCTGAGTCAACCAAAGGGCTGGCTCTTGTGGAACACTTTGATTATTAAAGGGAAACTGATTATTAGGGTCTGGTATTTCTTGGATACAGCAATATTTTTATAAATCTAAACCAGGGCAATACATAGGAAAAGGAGCTGCCTAAAGCAGCAATTCTTTGAAAATAACATTAGAAACTGCTTCCACTGAAGATCCCAGGAACTCCTATCTGGCTTGCTTAAGATGAGGACACTGCTACAAAAAGATACTGTCTGGACTTTATTCATCACCTTAAGAGCCTCAGCAAGCTTCACTGACAAAGAGAGAAGTGGTCTGTAATGTTCAGCTGATCACCAGAACAATCACCTTGCACACAAAACGGAATTTAGCCCTGGAACTCTCCAAAAGGGACCTATTTCTTCCTCCTACAGAGGCCATCTCCCTTACCCAGCGCAGAGCCTGCAGCAAGAAGGCCTTGAGACGATCATTCCCTGCAACCAAATCCTTCTTCAGCTTCTCATAATCCAAAGAGGGCAACAATGGCACATCCTGCATCTTCCTACAATGCAAACAGGAAAGACATTCATCAAAACTCTCTCTTCTCATTCAGGGAAGCTGAATACTGAGGTGAGAAGAGCCCAAACAGGATGTCTGCTTTAGGAAAAGAGCTTCCACATTTTCACAACTTTGTTACTTTTATTACCGTGTTAAAACAAAAAACTTTTAAAACTTGGACTTGGTTTTCAGCATGCATGCAGCTCATTTACCATCACAACTTGCAAACACTAAACTCTGACAAGCAGCCAATTGATGATCAGAGCTTTTTAACGACACAAACCAGTACAGTAACATCCTTTTTTGGTCTTTTTTTGGACCACAAAGGCATGAGGGCAGCGGCTTGTGGGTCTCGGCACACTGTAACAAGCTGCAGCCCTCATTTCACCTCTAAGCCTTCAGGCATACAGAGATGTTTTCTCCAAGGCAAAGGTGGTAGGCTGAATGGATTTTTACAGGCTGGACTATGCTGGCTTAATATAACACTTAATGCAGGACCACTTTCCATCCACTAGCACTATCTTGGTACTTTGAGTTTAACATTGCAATAGAAGTTTCCCCTTAACAAAGCTGCTTCCAATCAATGCTTTCATATTTAGATATGTTTCACTAATTTATTTTTTTTTACTATCTTCCCATCCCTATCCCAAAATCCTCATTACCAAATTTCCCTTTTTCTGGATTTGTGAGAAGTAAACCAGTTACAAGAACAGGACTCCACTATGTGGAAAGAGTGAAGAAAACGCAGCAATCAGCTCCCAGGTGTGGAGTGGCAAATTTACTGGACTCAGCAACATCCTGGAGAAATCAGGATGTTACTGAACCTGCCCAACAGAAGAATACAGATCACACAGTATTTGCATTCAGTGTTGATAGGATAGGATAGGATAGGATAGGATAGGATAGGATAGGATAGGATAGGATAGGATAGGATAGGATAGGACAGGATAGGATAGAATAGGATAGAACAGAATAGAATAGAATAGAACAGAATAGAATAGAATAGAATTAACCAGGTTGGAAAAGACCTTCAAGATCATCAAGCCCAACCTATCACCCAATACCATCTTATCAACTAAACCACTGAGAGCAGAGGAAGCACATAGAGGATGAGTGATTCCCATGTGCAGATCACTCATACTTCAGTTAACAAACCCTTCCTCCTCTTCTCTACAGATGTTAAGTAGAGCTCAGCAACAAATACTTACGCCGGAGCTAAAGATGCTCTTAACATTGTGGAAGCCTGGATCAGGAAAAGAAACAAACAAAAAAGAATCACAATAGATTAGTCCAAATTTCACACCAATGGTTTTACTAATAAGGTCCACAGTAAATTCTCTCTCTGAGGTTCTGTGGACCTTCTTCTGTAAGACTTGTGTTGCACGATAGTAACACAAGTAAATAGAGAGGACTGGAGTGTTTATCCTTCTTTTCCCTTAATGTGTTCCATAGGTAAAAACTTCTTTTGTTATGATCTGGCTACGTTATCTTCAGTTTCATACTCCAAAAATTACCTATACTTGAAGCATTTAAAACAAATAAACAGGGGAGAAAAGCAAAGTTGACACTACCAGTCTGAGGAAGAAGAAGACATTGCCTTCAAAAAATTTTCATACCTTAAAGTTGCAACAATCTTTCACTGGAGACCTAACACATGTTACTGCATTAGTGTCACAATAAAGGGTTACCTGAGTGCCTGTGGCTATTAACATATACAACTATTAAAAGGTAAAGAGAAGACTATATATTCTAGTATGGCTGAAACCACTAATGAACAGTATGCCATTTCTCAGTGGTTCTGCACAGGATTACCACAGAATCACGGAATTAACCAGATTGGAAAAGACCTCCAAGATCATCAAGTCCAACCTTGGGTTGTCCAGGGAGGTGGTTGAGGCCCCGTCCCTGGAGGTATTTAAGACCAGGCTGGATGAGGCTCTGGCCAGCCTGATGCAGTGTGGGGTGTCCCTGCCCATGGCAGTGGGGGTGGAACTCATGATCCTCATGGTCCCTTCCAACCCTGACTGATACTATGATACTATGAAACCTATTACCCAACACAATCTAATCAACTAAACCATGGCACTAAGTGCCACATCCAGCCTTTTTTTAAACGCTTCCAGGGATGATGACTGCACCATCTCCCTGGGCAGCCCATTCCAATGGCTAATCGCTCTTTCTGCGAAGACATTTTCCTAACATCCAGCCTAAACTTCCCCTGGCACAGCTTGAGACTGTGTCCTCTCGTTCTGTTGCAGGTTGCCTGGGAGAAAAGACCAACCCCAACCTGGATACAAGCTCCTTTCAGGTAGCTGTAAAGAGCAGTAAGGTCTCCCCTTCAGTTCAAGCCTGGGTATTTTCTCTCTGAGGCAGTGAGATACAGAGCATATGTAGGCACCACTGCTGAATGAGTCAAAACCAATACCAACACCATATAAAAGTGGCATGTTTGTGTAAGTATTTTTTTGCTGGAGCTAATTGAAGGTGAGCCAAAAAAGCAGCAATTCTGGCACAGGAGTGCTTCACATCATGCATTGTGATGTCAACTACATGCCATATTCGCAGAATATTGAGTGTCATCTCTTTGTGTTCATCTCCCTTCTTGCTTTCTAAAAAGACCTCTCATTACCACTTCTGCCTTTAAAACTGGCCGTCTCCTCTAACCTGGCCTCTTTCAGCAAGAGCTATATAATCAATGTCTATTGTCAGATTAAAAATGGAGGGATTTAGGAGACAAAAGGCATGAAATATCATGGAGAATATTGAGTTACCCCAGCTGACATATTCTTGAACGCATGACCTCATGGGTATCCTTCGTAACACAAGGAACTGCTCTCTTAGATGTGAAATAAGCTTTACCCACACATTGGAAAGCATTTCATGTTTAAGTCAATGAATGACTTGTACACAATAGACAGTTAGCAGGCCATACACTTCAAAATGAACCTGTCTTGACAGCAGTTCCCAAACCATAGTTAATTTTACACAATATGAATATCTTTCTAAGTATCATATCTGTCTAACCCGTTTTCCCCTCATTTATTTGCATTTGGGTTGTTTTGTCTCGCATTTTAAATAAATACCAGAAGTTAATTTTGGATGAAACAAAACTGTTTTCTCAGTCAAAACCTATCATCTTGCCATCTGAGTGCACAATGAGTTCACAAGTCACTTTTGTGGCCTTTCTCAGCACCCTTCTCCATTAAAAGAAATGGGAAAGGAAGTGAGACAAAGAATGGTAGAGAGAAAAGAAATAGAGCAGGTCACTAAGATAAAATGGATGTACATGAAAGCCCTCTGCTTGTTAGCAAAGTCCTTTTTATCCACCACTTCTTTGCTGCTTCAGAATGAAAAAATGTGCTCCAACCAAAATCCAGCTTGGTTGGCAAAGACACATGTATAACCCTTCCACACAAACAAAACCTTCTGGCCAATGTAATTTTTGCCAGCTTTTGTAAATCTCAAACTACAGAAACTTCAATTGGGAAAAAAAATAATAATCTGCATTTTAAAAATCAATCACACCAAGCAGGACAAAGTCTAACTAATTCCCAAATTACTTTTTAAAGCAGGCAGCACAGCAATGCATTTAGTTTGGTTTGGCTCTCTAGTTTCCCTATACCGAAAAGGAGTCACACAGGGAAGGCAGACCCTGGAGAGAGAGACTGGAGCTCTGAGGGCAGGACCCCTGAGATGGCAAGCCTTGTGGTCCAGCACTCACTTTTTTGATCAAACACATGTTTATCAGTCTAGAACCTGCACAGCTTTTAAATACATCCAGGAATGGTGATTCAACCACTTCCCTGGGCAGCCTGTTCCAGTCTCTGATAACCCTTTTGGTATAGAAGTTTTTCCTCATGTCCAACCTAAACCTTTCCTGTCGCAACTGATTTATACCTAGCTCCATGCCTCACCTTCAGTGCCAGCAGATTTGACCAGTTGGAAGCAGCAGTCTTGGCAATGGGAAGCACTGGGTTCTGGACTCAGATGAAAATCAAGTGTGGGGAATACAACCCATACTCTGCTGAAAATTTCATTGCTTCCTTCACATAAGCATTTCTTAATTAAAAAGGTGACATATAGACCCCTCCTAAGGTTTCCTTTTAACTTGGTTCAATACTTATTCCTTAAGCAGAGTGCTCTTTTCAATCTCACAAAGTGCTTTGCCCCACACAAGCAGGGAAAGGTAAATGCACATTAAAAATTCCCTAGCAGGCAGCCCACCAAAGCAAATACACTTCAGCCTCAGCACCTCCTTTCACATTTCACTAGGTAACATTTGTTTGTTTGTTTCCATGTCTCCTTCTTGGTAGGGAGGTGAGATGTCCCAGTCTCAGGATATTTACCAAGTTAAATACATTTACGTAACCCAGCCCTATAAAAGCTGTGTTAAGCTCTAGTTCTTGACTCGTGCATTAGCTTTAACAAAAGGAAAACCACACCTCACACACAGTTGGGTCTTACTCCAGCTCTTGGGCTTACTTACGTCAGCATGCTGACTTAATTTAAGACATATAATCTAGCCACTGGAAAAAGGTCATAGTCTTCATCATTATTGCTGTACACAGCAGATCCAAAGCCAGGCTTCTACATACATTACTTCTGGTAGCAGTGCCCAATGAACCAGCCTTCACCTCCTCAATGCATTGCTACCATGGAAAGCACAAGCAAGAGATTCTTGGGAACAAAAACACTGCCCTACCACCAAATTAACAGCAAAACTCAATTCTTTGCAAACCTTTAGCCATATGCTTTAAAAAATGTTGCAGACACATACAAAATTATGAACTCTTTAAAGATTAATGTTAGGAACAGAGGGATACATTTAGCTGAGGAAAAAGTTTATACTGAAGGTAGGCAGGACACATCCCACTTTGTCCTTTTGTTTTTTTGATCCTTGTAGACCCATTCTTTTCTTTCCTGGTGTTCATTCTCAAATCTAAATGCTGAACTCTTTCTATCTTGTCATTTCTGTAGCAATAGTGCAAAAACTCCACCTGCACTGTGGTTTTGGGAGAGCACTGAGGGCTGGAAAGCCCAGGCTTATTTATAACAGCTGCTTTTAAATAGATGTACATGCAAAAGTAAACCCATCAGCACTGTGCATTCATAGCCACCAAAGCACACTAAAGAAAGTGTGCTTAACATCCTTGTAAGTTTAGTAGAAATGTTACAATCTTCACTGCCAGGTGATGAGTCCAAGGACAGACTGAAAAGCAAACACAGTCAAAGGCAATGCTGACAGATAATAACACTCTCATTACACATCCATCACATCAACCACCAGAAGATGCCTCAATTAATCAAGTTTATATATCTCCCCTTTACCACCAGTTTTCTTCAACTAAAACCCATTTACTTCCTCAGCATTTTGTCCCAAGCCATTTCTCCAATCTTACCTTTGCTGGCACAGGTTAAGTATTAATTTACCCTTTTGAGGGTACTCTTTACATTGCCAGTGAATGAGAGCGTGAAGAACGTGGGGCATACATGACTCACCTGTAATACACAACTCCCAACATTCACAGGCTTAATCTTGAACAAAACACTTCTCATGAAAAACATATCTTGAGACAGAATCATTTGGCATAACTGAAACACATGCAGGGTGTCTTAAGGAAAGGAAAAGAAACAAGCAGAAGACGACAACAGCCCAAGCATAGCTCATTCAGGTAGGATGACGGGGCACGACTTATGTTTGTGTTGGCGCTTGCCAAAACTAAACCAGGTGCCATATTAAGTCAAGTAACTCTGTCCTGATGCAGATTAGCTACAGATGGCAGTCCTTCATTTTGGAACAGAGCAAGGCATGACTACCAACAGCATGGAATAAACCAAAGAAGTTCAGAAGGAAAAAAAAAAATAAAACAACAAAGCAAATATTTATAAAAGAAAACAGATGCATTTCATGTGCAAGCTGAAACCACAACTCATTTTATCAAATACTGCAGCCCTGTGTTGAAACCAACTCCACTTCGCTATTTGATGTACAAACTCATAACATGCTGAAGCCTAAAGCTGAAAGACAGATTCTGTGATAAGCAACCACTCTGGAAATAAGAATTCAGCGTACATTCAGTGCAGATTCCGAATTAATAACCTAAGAAACATGAGGAAGCAAGTGGGGAGTAAACCCAAAGTTTGAATAAATTTGGACATATTATTGGAACTCACAAATTTATGGGGAGCTCATTTGTTACATGCCAATGACAACAAAACTGCTACGTACCACCTACGATGGATTAGACTCCAAACTGGGGCAATGCAGATTTATTTCTTAAGATCATCTGCAGGTGGGTTTAATTACTTTTTTTCCTCCCCTTACTTATACTACAGGTATGCTGTTGTGAAAACTTCCTACTTGCCATATAAAACAGGTTCTCTGAGACATCTGAAGTGTACATAAAGTCGTCACACTGTAATTCTACGTCGTAGTGTAACGACAAGACAAAGTGTCAGGAAAAAAAGTATAAAATGCTATGTATATATAAACAGTAAGAGGAGGCTGAAAACTATGCAGTCAAGACATACCTTGGCATTAGAGTCAGGCAGCTTTACAAAAATTTGTTTATAGACAGCCCCGTGGTGTAAGTTATCACCTTCTGTGTCATGTAAAGTTACTTGTGTAAGGGCAAACCTTTCCTTCAGCAAAGATCATAATTCATTCATAATTGTTTCTCTGTAATCAACTTTTCTCAGTTTCAAAACAGACCACTATGAAGGGCAACAAAATGCTAAATGTCAAGCTAAAGGTGTCCATTATGACCATTCATATCACCAGAAGAGGTTGACTCATACAGGCGACCTTTTACCACAGGGGAATGTGGAGAGTATTCCCTACAATCAGGATCGGAAGAGGCACACAAGGATAGTTCAGCATATTCAGTATTTCCATGACTGTCTCTCAAAACATCATTTAAGCAGGAGCTTGAGTGCCCACAGGGGTTGCTGTAATTCCAGGTGACAAATACAGTTAGGGGGAAAAAAAGGGTTTTCTTTAAAGCCAAAATCTTGGCTTACCCACAGAAAGCAATGAAAACATAAATAAGGATTATTTTGAAGTAGAATCCTGACTGACATTTTGCAGAATTGGTGTCAATAACATTTATGAATTGATTACATACTGAGTTACTTAGAAGCAGATTCATTTCCTCTTTGCAAGGAATGCTCTGACTATGGGCAAAATGAGATACTTATGGTGTACTTGTGATGTTGCCAGAATACAAACTCCCATCTGAGTTACAGAAGTCAGAGGCAGTACACAGAATACCATTTTCAGTGACAGAGGATCCATTTAAATTGCCTGAAAGAATTCTATAATCTCTACTACAGAAAATACAAATATATATGAAATATGATGCACCTCTGAAGAACACAAATTCATTGTCTATATTACCTTTAGCAATAATATTTATTTGCTTTGTCAAAGCTGTTGCAGGATCAGCAGGTGTTGGCACACTTCAGAGACACTGTATGCTATGCACACAGATGTTCAGGTAGAAGAAACAATTGCTTTCTGCATGCTATAAGAGGCTGTGTTTCACATAAAAGTGGTGGACAAAGCTGCTCTTTTGTTGACATGCTGTGTTACGTGTATTATGAAGCCATTCTGCTCTGCTCTCCATGCAGAAGTTCCAAGCCTTGTACCATTTTTGGCTCTTAATAAACCACACAGTTAATGTTATGACAGGTTAAAATGCAGGGGAAATTGTTACAGACTGTGAAATGAAGACAAATACAGGCTGTGACAGGCTGAGCAGGCAATGTGAAAGGATATAAAGATATAGACACTTACATATTCGTCATCACAAGGGCTCATAGAGTAATATCCCTTTATGGGCAAACAGGCACACATTGAAATAAAGAAGATTGGAAAAAAAAAGATAAGTTAACAGAAATAAATCACAGAGAAATGCACAGTTCAAAAAAAAAAAACCCCAACAAGTCAAAATTAGCTAAAAATTAACTGCCCACTAGCTTTGAAAAGAAGAGTGTAAGCACCTTCTCCCAATCCACATCCTTGTATGTTTTAGGACTGAAATCAGCCTGTCCTGTGATGTATTTTTATGTTACAAGTCCTTCCTTCAACAGCTGTCAAACATACCTAGCCTACATGAGTCCATTGTAACTGTCAGTTAGAACAGCTACATACCAAGCACTGACACATTTATGTGAATATGGCTTCTATTCTTCACCACACTGCAGCAGCTAGCAGAGATAGCAGTGAAGGCCTCAGCTTCTGAGAAAGCAGCTGCAAGTATTCTCCATGCTTGCTTTGACTGGAGTTTCTCACCAGCAAATACTAAGAGCTGAGAGAGACATTTCGATGTGTTTCAGCAATGCTATCAATTCCTCATTTCAAAAGGCTCCAAAGATAAACTAAGAAAGAGTCTCTGGAAGGAAACCTAATATTTAGTTACTGAAATAAAAAATGGTGATATTTTGTGGTTTCAGTACTTTAGTTCTCTGTAATTAGACTAAAATATTTAACTTGCAACAGTTTTGTAGCTATAAAGAACAGCTCAAATTAAATGTACACAGTTCAACACAATTAAACAAGAGCAACATCAATTATTCTGCTTCTAGTCTTTTTGTGCAAACCTTCCAATGCTTACTTTAGAGGATATTTGTGCAGATCAATAAGCTCCTAAACACTATGTTTAGCAGACATATCTTTAACAGACACAGACAAGGCAGAAGGTATAAGGAAGTTGCCACTCTTCACTGTGAGCAGAAAACAAAGCTCTTTCTATTCTTTAACCAGTCGTTTTAAACTTGACATTACTCTTTTCACTGCCATCACAGAGCTCCCTGATATGAATGAGTATTTTGACTTTCATGGTGCTATACACACATACAGACAGTTCCTGGCAAAGTCATTTTACAATTAAGGACAACATTGATAGTGACCAATGTGGGCAGTGGAAACCAGGAGACAACCTGTACCATGAGGAGAGGGAATTTCCACACAAGCACAACTGGAGGCAGTGAAAACAGACACAGGCAGCAAGACAAAGATGACATTAAAGGAAAGTTTTAACATTAAAGGAATCCACACAAGGTTGGACCAGATGACCATTCAAGATCCCTTTGAATCTGGGCTATTCTAATTTGAGGACAGTAGCAGGGAAAGTTTGTGGAAACCCTTATTGATGGCAACACCTTACCTTCAGAGATGAGGAATTTATGCAAACAAAATAACCTGCCCAAGTTGCTGCAGGTGGTTGTTTTGTGAAAGAGACATCATATACCACATCAGTAGTGAAAAAGAGCTTCTCCTTGTTTACACAAAGAGGTAGGTTTATTTCTTCTTTACCACATGTAAGTGGCAACATGTAAGAATCATCCCATGGACAGGGATGAAGAAGACTGATACATTTCATCACAAGAAAAGTTTGCTTGGGGTAGATGCTGACTGCTGTAATGTGCATAATGTGAATCCACTCTGAATGGTGCAGAGTAATTAAAATGAACCCTATACCCTGCCTCCTAGGTTTCATGTGCTTTCCTGGTACAGAGAACTGTTTCACAAGTAAGAAACAGAGTATCTGCCACCAATTGCAGCTTGACTGCATGTTCACATTTGCAGGAAAAGAAGCACACAGCACACTTAAAAGGAGCCCGTGCTAGGTAATCTTTACAGCTATCCCAAGACCTCCCCAACAATTCCTCCTTGTGTGCAGTTTCTAAGTGACAGCTCAATGTTCCAGAAGAGCTGGTACTTTTGTCCACTGACAGAACTAACAAAAAACAAACCAAGAAAAATTCCCACAGCTTTAAAAGTTGTGCCAAAAAAAAAAGAGACTTAAAACTTGCAAGGGACATTAATTCACCTAATTGTAGCTACAGGTAAATACAATTAGAGTGAACAGCAGTAAAAACATAATGGGTGTTCCATTTTATTCTGTGACACCAGACCAACACACACATACTTTACACCTCTCTAGCCACGGAAAGATTCACCTGAAGAAGCAGTTCTTGGTTTTCCCTTCAATCCAAAGTTTAGAGGATCTTACTACATTATCCTTAATCCAAGAAAATCCAGGAAAGTGTACATTTTACTTCACAGAATCACAGAATTGTCAGGGTTGGAAGGGACCTCAAGGATAATCTGGTTCCAACCATGGGCAGGGACACCTCACACTAGATCAGGTTGCCCAGAGCCACATCCAGCCTGGCCTTAAAAACATCCCAGGGATGGGGCTTCCACCACCTTTTTGGGCAACCTATTCAAGTGTCTCACCACCTTTATGGTGAAGAACTTCTTCCTGACACCTAATCTAAATCTCCCCTCCTCTAGCCTGGATCCATTCCCCCTAGTCCTATCAACTACCTGATATCCTAAAAAGTCCCTCACCAGCTTTCTTGTAGGCCCCCTTCAGATATTGGAAGACCACAGTAAGGTCTCCTCAGAGCCTTCTCTTCTCCAAACTGCACAACCCCAACTCTCTCAGCCTGTTTTCACTTGTAACAGAAAATCTATTCGTGGGTTTAGACTTGAGCTTGTGCTGCTTTCAATGGGGAGTTATGTACAATGTTTCAGGAGTAAAGAGCCAGGATCCTCTGGTCTTAGTGGTGTCTGTTAAACAGAAAATTTAAGGCATAGAAAAAATACAACCCATGCTTCCTACTGTGATCGTTTGAGGCTGTGCCTTTAAGACCAAACAGTGCTGGGACACTCTGGCTAAATGTTTTCGGTACTAGAACAAAAACATTCTGATATTCTAAATTAATTTCATTGGTGGATGGCTAAATTAAATTGTTGAGCAGTTGGAATTTTTTTTTTCCTCAGTTCAGTTTGGTTTGGGAGTTGGGGAGTTTGGGTTTCAGCCTGTTCTCCCTGCCTGCTTCTTCGTGAACTAGCTGGAGTTGGCCTTGAGATAAGCAAAAACTAATCCTGCATGGGCTTTTGAAGTTTACTAACAACTCTTTTCCTTAATAACTTGCCTTTCTTTCTCTCTAACCCCTTTTTGGGGAAAAAGGGAAGTAGGGGGGGAGAGAGGGGGTTACAGGGAGGGGATCCCTCCCCGGGGAGGGATTTTTGTTGTGTTATTTCTCTCTGCAGTATATTTCTGTGTATATATTGTAAATACCTGTATATATTGTGTTATATATAACCTGCTTTCCATATATGCTTGCAAATATATAGCTTTGCTCCTCCCACTGGGTTAGCTGTGGGTTTTTTTTTTTGCTCTGTGGAGGAGAGAGAGCTAAGCCCTCTCTCAACCTACCACACCTACCCACCAGATAAAGCACTCTTAGAAAACAAAACAGACTGTAAAGGAAAGAGGGGAAAAAAGGAAAATTTATCCCAAGAGTATTAGAGATTTAAATATAGTGATCTACCATAGTCTCTTAAAGTATTTTTTTCAAATTTACCATTACCCACAACCAGTTCCCTGTCTAAATCAACATTAGAAAGTCAGGAATCTGATTAAATCTTCAAATGAACGTTTCCTCAGCTTGTCAGACATGGTTCATTGACCTCCTACTCTTTGACCCAAGCCTTTTGCTCTGACAATTCTCTCAGGTTTCTTAACTCTTTATTTAGGACCACATATGTTGCATTAGATGATGGAAGAGGGAGATAGTATTCAACTGCAGAGGGGAAAAAAAAAGCCTTATGGTAAAACAGGGATTTAAAGAGAGGCCTTGGAAACATGTCCCAACTGTAACACAGTAGTGTGGCGTCTCTCCCCCTACAAGCAGCAGATGCATCCTGTTAATGGACTGTAGATCTGGCTCACAAGCTGACCCAGGAGGTCAAAGAGCTGGCAAGAGGTGTGAAGCTGTTCTGTGAAAGAATGAGACTCCAGCCAGCTTACCAGAGAGCACAAAGGCACAGCCAACACCACAAGCCCTTGCTAAATCAGATTTTGTGGGTGTGATTACACTGGGAAGGTCTTTTGGTTAAGAGATGTCATTGCCTCAGGTCTTAAAAGCCAGTTTGGTAAGAAAGACCTGTTCGGGGATTTGCCCTCCTGATAAGGAGTTTCTTCCCGTATGAAAGGACAGGCCTTTCACAGGGGGCAAAGCAGGAAGCTGATGTTTGTACAATAGCAGCACACATTAGTCAGGGATACATGCTACCCTTATTGTAATTTCAAAGCTTGAGACCTCAAGGCCTTATATTACACAATACTACTTTCCTGACATTAAAATTTGAGCACAGAGCACAATGCACTGGGAACAAAATCAAGTTTGCACACAAATAATGCTACCAAGGATATAATCCAAGGCATACTCTTTAATTTCCTTGGGTAATACTTCACTTTGGTTACAGCACTGGTACAGTCCTCCTCCCCACTATAACTTAAGACTGCCAGTGAACTGTAGCTCATTTAACAAAATATGCTGTAGAGCTCAAGTGCACATCTCAGAAAATGATGCAGCTTTAGCATTTTCTGCTCTCAGAACCTGTTCCCAAACTATGCCAGTATAGCTGACTGTGAACTCAAGCACTTCCTCTTTCCAACTATGTAATGCACCTCCACTCAATCCACAAGTAAAAGTGGCAGAAATTTATGCTGTGTGCCAGTACAACAAAAAAAGGTAATTCCACAGAATCACAGAATGGCTGGCATTGGAAGGGACCTCTGGAGATCATCCAGTCCAACACCTGCTAAAAGAGGTTCATCTATATCAGGTTGCACAGAAACAAATCTAGGCAGGTTTTGAATATCTCCAGAGAAGGAGACTCCAAAACCTCTCTGGGCAGCCTGTTCCACTGCCCTGTGACCCTCACAGTAAAGATCTTCCTTTTGTTCAGATGGAACTTCATGTGTTCCAGTTTGTGCCCACCATCTCTTGTCCTGTTGCTGGGCACTGCTGAAAAGTCTGTCTCCATTCTCTTGACACTTGCCCTTTAGTTATAAACATTGAAAAAACCCCCTCAGAGAAGTCTCCTCTTCTCCAGGCTCAACAGCCCCAAGTCTCTTGGCCTTCTCTTGACAGAGAGATGCTCCAGTCCCCTCATCATCTTCATAGCCCTCCACTGGACCTTTTCCAGTAGTTTCTTGTCTCTCTTCAACTGGGGAACCCAGAATACATTTTCTTGATAATGACTTTATTTTCTGCTCATCTATTTCTAATCAGTTCTAGGATCTGTTCCTGACATTGGTGGTGTCAGTCAGCTAGCTTAAAATCCTGAAAACCCAAAACAAAGTGGTGAAGGAAAAAAAAATACAACAACATCAAACCACCATATTTAATGTCAGTCAAAACTCTTTAGACATTGACTTTTTTTCCCTCTCCTTTAAAATCTCTCACTATCTTGCCTACACAGTAGGCTAAAGGTAAGGATGAGCAAAGGAGCTGCCCCTCTGCTAGTCTCTTCCCTCTGCAATTATACAAGCGATTGCTCCCTAGAGCAGGAGTTCTGTGAAATGGAGCAGCTGGAAAGACCACACTCCAATGTCTGCAATTAGTTAGAAGCACATAGTGAAGAGACCTTCCAACACAAATCCAGCACAGATGCTGCAGATTCATGCTACTGCTTAGTCTGGGTCATGATGCCTCCAGCTTTATTCCAAAATGTAGGCAAAAACCTGAAACCACTTAAGGATAGAACAATAACATCTAAGTGTGTAACAATGAGGTATTTGGAATCCTTGAAGAAAAAGTACTGGGATGCCTTAGTGGCCTAGTGGCAAACTGTCAGAATTTGGTTTTTAGTCCATCTCATCTGGCCTTCCTGGATCAACAGAGTCAGGGAGTGGTCAGAGGTATTTTGGGATCATAAAGAAGGAGTCTCAATTTTCTTCTCAGAAGATGTGGTGTATATATTATATCTTCTTATAGCTATTTCTGTTTCTACATATTTGCTATTTGTGTATAAAGTCAGAACTCTCTACATGGACAATAAACAAAAAAATACAATCAATCAAGTGTGGACAGAAGGATAAGGAAACTTGGTTATGATGCTGTAAAGGTCTACAAGAGAAGACTGTGATTATCCCTCCAAAACTTGGCTAACACCTCAGAGAGCCTGCTTATAGAAACATTAGATTTCAACCACAGTAGCTACTGTAACCTCACTGTCAAGGAGTGACTAAACCAGTTGAGAAACCCTTAATCTAAACAGTCTCAGTGCTATAGCTGTCCTGGGCCTTCACTAAAGAGAACTTTGCTGGCACAGCAAGTACCTCAAATAGTGTGGGTAAAGGAGCCATGAAGTCATACAGAAATAGCTCCAGTAGTAAAGCCTAGTATGAAAATAGATGCAACTGTGTCAGAAGAACACAGCTTTACTCAGCTTAACCTGGGTAATCTGGGACAGAAGGGAGACAGATTTACTTCCAAGAGGGGAAAAAATTCCACACCACTAAATCTTCTTTATCTGACCTATCTACATAGATGGACTCTGTGCTAAAGTGCCTATAGTAGTGCAAGAACAGTGGCAAAGGTGCTAGAGAAAGGAAAAAGAGGAAGTATGGCTGCAAGATATTTGAAGCAGTCACCTAATCTGTCCTGGAGGAGAAGCCAATAATCAACCTTGCCTTGTAAAAGCTCCCTCTCCACTGAAGCAAAGGAGATTGAGTGGAACATTAACAGGCACAAACAGCTAGGTACACTGCAGCCATCTGAAAAGCAATAAGAGGCTGGTAAAGTGGAAATTCCCCCAACCCTAGGGATCCTGAGCTGTATATCAGTAAGCATAAAGAGCCTTAGATATGGGGTTAAAGCCTATCATGTAAATGAAATAAATGTGGCTTGAGTGTATCATCTAAATGCCCATCTATCAACTAGCTTTAAAAGCTAGTTGATGGGAAGTCCTCCCTTCCTCCTCTCTTCCTTATTTGTTCTCATGATCCTGTCTGATCCTTTGGCTGGCAAAAACAATTCACTCCTGGGTTATAGGAGCATCACTGACAGCATAAAGTACAGAAAGGAGAAAGGAACATGTGTTCAGAGCTGAGCAACACCTTCCACGGCTAAATCAAATTGGCTAAGATAAGCATCAAATCACACTCAGGACATTAGTTATAGGGTTGGTTGTTTGGGGGGGTTTTGTTTAAACATTCAGTTAGCATTTTAACAGACACTAAGCCTACTGTTATCATAACAACAGAATTAATCATACCTAGGCAGCTATGACTGTGTAACCACATCATTCACCAACATCTGAGATCAGTACTGCCATATTCTTAATACAAGCTTGGACACATTATGTTTTGCCTTTGCTGTCTCACACTCGTTGTCCAACATACAGCTGAAGTGGTGCTGTCTTTTGAGATAGCTACTGCAAGAAATCCAAACATCAATACTTACAGTTCCAGGCCTTGTGAAGTCAATGCTATGTGCAACACTTTGTCTCATCTGATTGCTAAACAAGCGGACACAAATGCTTTGAAGGTACTCTGGTGTGATCTAAAAATTAGGAAATATAAAGAGAACAGCATTACAGAAGAGTTACACTTTCTACCAGACAAGTGTTTCTTATACTAAAGGTTTCTGGGCTTTTTTTTTTAAGAGGGCAAGAAATCACACACTTGAGACTCACTGATGCAAGCCCAAAGCACATAATACATTTCTGTTCAGGAATTAGAGAAACTGCAGACTCTCTTCATCTGGGAATAGTTATGCTATTCACAAGACTAATGCTAAACACTCCCAGAGTCTACAAGAAGCCCAGAATTTGTCACACCTATGTTTATCAACAGGTTTTCCTCAAAAGACAAGTTGTCCAACAGTAAGTATGAAGCAGTTTTGTCCTATAGCCTTAGGCAAGGATGTGTTGGTGTACTGTCTGAAGAGCAGAACTTACACAACTGTTCTCTACAGCAAAAAGAGAGATGAGTTGCACAGTACAGCACTTTGTTTCAATGCAAAACATCTCAGCAAGTTCAGGCAATAGAACTGCTTGCTTTCAGAACACTTCTTGGCTTCCCAAGAACAGAGGTGAGAGGACTGAGCTTATAGAAATGTGAATGGGGGCACTTCTGATATTTACAGATCTGTAGTGAGACAACAAATCCCTTCAAACTCAGAATGCTCTAAATTCAACCCGATTTTACTCAGTACCCAACTCCATGCAGGATTCAGAAAGGCAGAAGCCAAGATTCATAACGGAAGAGCACCCTCAGCTGGACACATCTGGGAAGGATCAGAGTGACTATGCAGCGCAGGGCTTACAAGGGCAATTGAACAAGCATCTGCAACAACAGATAAGGAGCATCTGTTTCCTCCACTACAGAAGGTAAGAGGGTATCACCTTGGAGAGCACTGAAGTGTGAAATAGGAGACTATGTGTTTCCTACTATCTAAGTTCCTGGAAGCAACTGCTCCTAATACATTTCCTAACCTGCTGTAAAGCAAAGGCCACTTCTGTGCAGCGATGGTGTAAGAAGACAGCAATCCCAGATGCACAGTAACAAAATAAGATGTTCCTGCTCATAACAGGAGGCACCTAGGTACATGCTGACTTTTCAGGAAGCAGCACAAGACCTCCTAGGTCATTCTTCCTGCTACCAATTAACACCTCATTTAAAAGCATCTAGAGGCTACTAGTTTCTGCCTTAAGAATAATCATCTTCAAGTTATACAGAAGTTATAGTACAAAGGCATGCTCACAAAACATGAAGCATAATATTCTCTTTGCATAAAAATACTGTAATGAAGTTGTACCTTCTGCAGTCATACAGTTTAACACAATGAGTAACCCTTGCTCCAGTCCCCTTTACCAATTAAATTAACAAGTTCATCTTAGCAGAATAGAGAGCAAAGCTTTTCCTCAAGAAAATTTGGATGAGAAGACTCTTTGCACCACAGTGTAACTTGAAGCAAACCTTGTAGTAGTTTTAAATATACTGGAATTCAGTAATCACAGAAATGCCCTCTAATCACTGCTGATGCCAAACCTCAAAGGGGATTCTCACAAAAGTTCCAAGATGTCTTGTGAGATGGTGATAGTTTCCTCAGCCCATCTTCTGCACTACCTTCATCCCAGCACTCAGGGGCAACAGAACAATCTCACATCCAAAGTCCCGTGTTTCGTTAGTACAGAGACACAGCACTTACAGAAGCACTCAAAACTAATTTTAGTGGCATTCCCTCTCCATTGTCTGGAGGATGGGAAAGAAAGTATACCTCTGAGTCACCTCTTACCATCTTGCCATTGACTGTGGCCTCCAAGGAATCCACCAGCTCTGCAGTGACTCCAATGAGATTATGGTAGTCTGTCTGCATTTTGTTAAAGCGTTTCAGGCAGGTCATGGTCCTGTGTTCAGATTCCACTAACTGTTGATGAAGATGTTGCAGCATTTCTGTCAAGAGAATAATAAAACCTAAAATAACATAACCATCACCTTTTCAACCAGAAGGACAATAGAACCTACAAGCATTTTTATTGCTGGAAAGAGGTAACTTCAAATGCTGCTGTGGAATTACTTTTTATCAAGGGGTGGAAGGTCACTGCAGGGATAATTTCATGCAACTAGTATGATGTCATTTTATTGTAACTGCTGAAGTTCACATTTATGTCACCTTGCAGCAGTGATCAAACTGCACCTCTAACAGGAATCAGAGACTAACCCAGCACATTCAGCTTCTTCCTTCTCCCAGAAACAACTCCCAACACCGACAGATGCTTTCTACCCTCGATAATCTTATAGAGGGAAGGAAAACACGACCTCTGCACCCAATACCAACCAGAACCATTATTCACATGTGAAGGAAAAGAGGGGAAAATAAAGGACAGAGGACTAACCTACCAGTTTAGGAAGATCTAGCATACAGTGAAGCCAGAACTCTGCCAAATGAAGATGCTGGCATTAGGCAGTGTCTGAACTACTGCAGTATTCTTGCCTGCTCTTTCATGCAATAGTCAAGCCTTTTGATTCCACTTCCTGTGAGCAGCCAAGGAGCTACATATATGCACACAATTCCACAATAAGCTTTTCTCACCAAGTGAGAAATTTGTTCTTATCCTTTATAACAACTTGCCTACAGCTCAAACCTGTTTCCTGAACTTGTGCTTTCTCTTTCTCTCTAATCTCAGCCCACCCTCACATACTTTGCTAGAAGCAGGGACTCCAGCCATCTGGATCTCCTGTGTACAATGCAGCAGAGCTATCAGCAGAGGAGTTGCAGGTTCCCAGAGTTGCTGTCAGACACCAGGGCTCCTTAGGTGACAATAAAACCTTGTGCTTAGGAGAGGCAGTAGTTTCCTTGTCCCCTTTTTGCTTACCTTACTTGCATAAAAATTACTACTAATTTTCTAGACTGACATCTTCCTATGTTAATAGTTGTTCAGACTATAGCAAATCTTGACAGACAGGTAGGTCACACTTATTCTCTCTTGTACAGCAGTGTGACACTCTTCCCCAACTCTCTCCTTCCCTGAAATAGTGGAAAGGGGGCTATGAACTCATCCACAGACTTAATGGGTCAGTGAAGGGATAGAAGCTGAAAACGCTTCCAAACATTTCATTGCCTCTGTTCCTGTTAGCACAGAGGACACACAGAAGGTCTGATGCTCTCTGTGCAAGATGAGAACCATTCTGCAATTCTTCTCTTCACAGACAAACTGCAAACATATGGGAGAGCTGTAAACTAAGCTCAGCTGCCACACAGACAGCTTTGGAAGTCATACAGGTCTTAAAGATTTTCAGCTAGCGGGTAAAAAGCCAGACTGTAGCAGGTTAATCAGGTAAGGTAAACACATTAAACTCTCTAGGACACCCTCAAGAGCATATGTACTACTCCACCCAAACTTGGAGTGCTTCAGTATGTCAGACTAATGACTTGCAACTATTTACAAAGGGCTGTTTTCAGGACTCTCTGCCATACTGCTCTACATTCATGTCCTGCCTATTAATTTTCCTTGCATTTCTCCTTCACTGGTAAAGTAAATATTCTCCAACAGTTAAGCATGTGCTGTGGACCCCATGTGATCTGAGCAGCATACTGCAAAAAAACAACCTCTCAGATCCAAAACTTTCATATGAGAGAGGCCTCAAGTAACCTTTCTGACAAATCCAAACCACTGCAACCTCCAAGGCACAAAATAGATCTACAATTTAAGGCTGACCTGTAAAGACTCGATACCGTAACGGTTCCTGTACTTGTACAAAGCACAGAATTTGCCCAAAGAAAAGATAGTTAGGCCCAAAATAACTCAGGCCCAGTCATGTGGTTATTTCTTTTTAATCAGAGTATAGAATTACTGCCTTCAGGAAAGTCCACAAAAAGAAGAGAGTAACTTCTGAAAGAACAAAACCCCACAAAGACCTTTCTATTTTTCAGTGTAATGCAAGGAACAAGATAACAAAGAAAACACCTGGAACTCACACTGGGAAATGAGCTCAACCTTCTCTTTAATTCAGTCTAAAGTAGTAAATCTTCAGTGTAAAACTCCAGATTAACCCAAGAGGGAACATCACTCCAGGAACTCTACTGGGCTCATACAAATTCCTACCAACCAAGTGAACACAGAACATCAGGTGAAAGAATGAATGCAAGGCAGCTGGGAACCTGAATTCTATTGAATTGATTTTTAAAAGGCACATATTTCAAGGGTCACCAGGATCTAAATGTCTGAGTCACACATTTAAGTGTGTGTGAACAGCTTACCTAAAAATGTAACACATCAGACAGTCATATTAGCACATTCCTTATTCATGAGATACCAACATGGACTGGTTTAGGAATTTTAAAAGGATGAGTGAATAGGAACAAAACTCAGCTTTGTCTAAGATCATCATAGTAACAATGAGATCTGAAGTCTGCCTTAAGTAGCTATGGGAACAGAATCTGAGGAAGCTGACTTTCGTCATAACTAAAAATGGAGAGCTGGTGTACACTTTGTACAGAGTTCTCCACTTGTTTTCACCATGTTTACAGACAGATTAGAATTAAACTACAAGTCCTATTACTAGGCCCTCTTCCATTTCTAGGACATACCTATGGTCAACCCTACTGAGCTCTAGCAGTCTAACACTAGCTACTGCCTAGATAGTCGTTCGCCATTGGAATGGGCTGCCCAGGGAGGTGGTGGAGTCACCATCCCTGGAGGTGTTCAAGAGGGGACTGGATGTGGCACTAGGTGCCATGGTTTAGTCATGAGGCCTGTGGTGACAGGTTGGACTTGATGATCTTTGAGGTCTCTTCCAACCTTGGTGATTCTGTGATAGGGGGGGTCTGGATTTCAAAGGACCTTTTGCCACAAATCACTAGTTCCCTTGCCATTGCAGGTGTATTTTCTACTACTATTATAACTACATATTTTTTTACAGAGTATCCTTATTATATATCTCAGCATTTACCTTTATTGTACTGTCCACTCTCCTTCTGTTGTACAAGTAGGATCAGTTCAGGAAAATGTCATTATGTGTTTGCTGCAGAAACAGACTGAGAAATTCAACCACCTGGCAAATGTAACCAAGCCAAATATTCCTACTGTCCAGGCAACAGACAATGCCTGATGCTTCACTGGAGAGCAAGAACAAATGAATCAACAATAAATACATACAAACCTCCTAAGTGCACAGTGCACAACACTGCATGGAGACTTGAGACTTTTTGCTGACATTTAAAGACCATAGGTTCAGCCCTGAAATATGAGATATAGTAACTCCAGTCTAAAGGTATTAACATGAAAATCAAAACCCAAACTGCTGGTTTTGCAGAACATCAATACACAAATACCCAAGTGTTTTTAGGGCAAGTCATACTTTATACCTGAGAAATATTCAGGTCTCAGATAGGATCCAGTTCTTTACAAAGAGGAATGAGCAGAGAGAAAATTTTCAGAGGTTCTATGTCAGACTCCTACACAAACATCCATAACATGGGAGTAAAAGTAATGTTTTGAACACTGCTCCCCATCCTGGCAAATGGGCAAGAATGGAATAGAAGGAATCTAATTTCCAGCTCATCATTCAATACCACCATGACAACATGCTGCTTTAGGATAAAATAAACTACAGCAGAAAAAGGACTTTCAACTTCTCTTTTTGTTTAAAAACACAAAAGACAACAAAAAAGCCATAAGCAGAGACTCCAAATCAGTTCTCTCTACTTTGCCTTTAACTGTACTGACAAAAAAAAAGAGAAGGTATTTTGTCATGTAGGTAGTCTGCAAATTAGGCAGATCTTAAACAATATTGTCAGAAAAACAATACAGTCTGAAACAAGCCATTTAAGAAAACAATTTCTGGAATGCTTTAAAGCCCTGCAAAACTTTCAGCTAGTCCCTGAAATAGCTAATTGGAAAGACTGACAGCTTTGCAAATGCTAAGGAAGATGTCAGGCCAGGGCAGCGCCTTCAAGTATCCTGCCCTTTATACATGGAAGCAAAGAATGGTCAGAGGATAAATATGCAAGTTTGTGTGCAGCTATGCATCGCTTTTGCATAACCTTTTCAAAAGTTGTCTTGAAATGTGGAATATAAACAGTGTTTCCCATCAGGAAAACGATGAAGTGCAATGTTAGTGCAGCCCTGCAAGCAATCCTGGCAGCATGTTCTTCCAATGAGTTACACTGCCCCCCTTACAGTAATTCTAATAAGCTTCAAAGTGTTTTCTCAAAAGGATACAAATAAAGTAAGAAGCCGAGGAGTCTGTCTGGCTTTGAGAGTCAGAGACAGGAACTGTTCCAACCTTGTCCTTAAATCCAACGTCCAAGAATCCTTGAAAAGAAAAACAAATGATGACAGTCGTTCACCAAATAACACTCTGCTTAAAGTACTGTTTGGATCACCACAACCTTCTGCTAGTAAACAAAGCTGCTGGCATTGTACCAAGAAGGTTTTCCCTTGGCTGTGAATGAAGTGAATGTGCTTGCTAGCTCCCCATAAAAGTGTACAGAATCACAGTATTAGGGGTTGGAAAGAGACTCCAGAGATCAAGTCCAACCCCCGTGGCAAAGCAGAATCACCTAGGACGGGTCACACAGGAATGCATCCAGGTGGATTTTGAAAGTCTCTGGAGAAGGAGACTCCACAACCTCTCTAGGCAGCCTGTTCCACTGCCCCGGCACCATCGAGAAGTGTTTCCTTGTGTTGAGGTGGAACCATCTGTGTTCTAGCTTGTAGCTGTTATTCCCTGTCCTTACACTGAGCACCACTGAAAAGAGACTGGCACCTTCATCTTGACACCCACCCCTCAGGTATCTATAGATGTTGATAAGATCCCCTCCTCTCAGCCTTCTCTTCTCAAGAATAAACAGCCCCAATTCTCTCAGTCTTTCTTCACAGGACAGATGTTCAAGTCCCTTAATTATCCTCACAGATCTCCATTGGACTCTCTCCAGCAGATCCCGGTCTCTGTTGAACTGGGGAGCCCAGAACTGGACACAGTATTCCAGGTGTGATTTCACCAGGGCAGAGCAGAGTGGGAGGACAGCTTGCTGGAAATGCTTTTCTTAATGCACCCCAAGAGTTAGAAGAGAGTTCAGTATTACTCCTAGTCAGGAGTTGTAAAACCATAACGTAGCTTTATTTCGTTTGTAAACCCATCTTACAGTGCTGGTGCCTTGCATGCATGTGCAACAACTGCCCCTAAGCTAAAAGTACCTTTAAAATGTAAACAGTGTGAGAAAAAGATAAAAAAAAAGGTTATCAATGTATTAAACAGAGTAGAAACCAAATAACTGTACATTATGCAGCTTTCCAAAAGCAACCACTGGCCTCATCTTTTACTCCTAAAAACATCTGGGGAATTGTAAATTTTGTCAATACCTATTGCAAACATCATGACATGGCATCAGTGATCAGGGTGGAACATTTCTAAAATAAGGATTTGGAGAAAAACAGCTCACACATGAGAAACAGAACAAATCACCCACTAGCTGGAATGCTGTCTTCGGCCTGACGTCGTGTCTCATAAGCACAAGAAAACAGTGCTCAAGGAACAAGCCAAACGACACCGAGAAATTCCCTGAGCACCCACTTCTTTCCCTTTCAAACCTTCAGTTAAGGTAGCTTCTGCTTGACAAAAAAGCTAGCCAACAAATGGAAAACGACAACCTTCCACCAAATACATACATAGAATACATACATGGAATACACCAGGTTGGAAGAGACCTTCAAGATCATCACGTCCAACCCCTCAACCAATCCAACACCACCTAATCAACTAACCCACGGCACCAAGCACCCCATCAAGTCTCCTCCTGAACACCTCCAATGATGGTGACTCCACCACCTCCCCAGGCAGCCCATTCCAATGGGCAATCACACTCTCTGTATAGAACTTCTTCCTAACATCCAACCTAAACCTCCCCTGGTGCAGCCTGAGACTGTGTCCTCTTGTTCTGGTACTGGCTGCCTGGGACAAAAGACCAACATCCGCCTGTCTACAACCTCCTTTCAGGCAGTTGTAGAGAGTAATAAGGTCACCCCTGAGTCTCTTCTCCAGGCTAAGCAACCCCAGCTCCCTCAGTCTCTCCTCATAAGGCTTGTGTTCCAAACCCCTCGCCAAATAGCACAAGCTTCCTAAATTTACTGCTGTATATAGTGCAAGCTGCTCCCACAGCTCAGGTGTGCCTTTATTTCACCGTGCCGGAGAGCCTACGGAATTTACTTGCTGTTTTTAACCAATTCAGTATGCAGACAGGGGTGCACAGCAGTAGGCTGTATATTTCCAAAGGAAGCATGTCTCCTACAGAGGGGAGTGTATATTATTTTTCAAGATGTATTACACAAACAGATAGGAACTGCAGCTATATAAAGCATCAGATTCCTGAGGGAAAAAAAATGCCGTTAAGAACACCGCTTAGTAGACCAGTGACTCACTGCTGCTCTTTCTCAAACATAAAACAACCTGTGTTCCAACACTGACATGGAATGAGCTGTACAATTCCCACAAGAAAATATGAGTGACTGGGAACTAAGAGCTTAGACACTGGGTTACTATGAATAAGCCTGAGGATCTTGCCTTAGATAAGGCATTAAAAAAAAGAAGGAAGAAAACAAACAAGAAAAACACCGAGCTGCTAAGTACCATTAAGAAAGAGCAGTCATATGCCATCTCTGAGGTCAACCAGTACATCTCATTATTTATAGCTAGTTCCACAGGAAATGGCACTATATGCCTTTTTTTGGTGTTAAACTGGAGCTCCTTATCAGCTGCTACGTTCAAAGTCAGCCCTAGGGTAAGTACCACCTAATCTTTGATTTGATATCAGAAAAGCCTGTGGCAGCAACGCAGGCTGAAGATATATCCTCCCACCACCACAACTGCCTGCAGCTGCTTAGACAAGTCAGCACAACTGTCCATGTGGTAGGATGGTGAAGCATTTCAAGCATGTAACTGCAAAATAATATACATTTTACACATGTACACAAATATGTTTGTATGTGTGCACAGGGAGCTGTACACACACACACCCACAGACAATAAAGCAGTTCAGCTCACAGAATCACCAAGGTTGGAAGAGACCTCAAAGATCAAGTCCAACACGTCACCAGACCTCATGACTAGATCACGGCACCAAGTGCCACATCCAATCCCCTCTTGAACACCTCCAGGGATGGTGACTCCACCACCTCCCTGGGCAGCACATTCCAATGGCCAACAACTCTCTCTGTCAAGAACTTTCTCCTCACCTCCAGCCTACACTTCCCCTGGCATAGTTTGAGACTGTGTCCTCTTGTTCTGGTGCTGGTTGCCTGGGAGAAGAGACCAACTCCCTCCTGGCTACAGCCACCCTTCAGGTAGCTGTAGACAGCAATAAGGTCTCCCCTGAGCCTCCTCTTCTCCAGGCTAAACAATCCCAGCTCCCTCAGCCCCTCCTCATAGGGCTTGACCTACTTCCTTGACCTAGTCCAAGGGCAACTACATAACCAGATGTTTCCAGTGCAACCATGAAGTTAAGGCACACTTTTCCTCTGCAAAGTCAGCACGTGAAGTGGTGGCTGTACCTTCCCCACAGGTATTGCCACACCAGTATTTTGGAATGTCAAATTACAGCTCTGGACATCATCTCCTAGCTATCTACCTGCATGGTGCCCAGAAAGCAGTCAACGTAAGGGTGTTTTATTACTCTTTCATCACCAGAATCAATGTGCTGATGAGCTAGTTATTCTGTACCTGCAAACAAGCACACCTGCAATGAGTTTATGTTGAAGTTTGAGCACACTAAGGCCTACACTCTCTTCTCACCTTCCACAGGCAGGCCTAAGAACTGAACTCTGAAACAGTCACTCAAAGGAAGGGGCAAAAATATATTGAACAAAAAAATTAACCTGTGGCAAGAGTCACCAAACCCCTAAGCACAGTTATAGTCTTCCAGAAGTTTGGGGTTTTGTGGAGGGCTAGAGGAGAAGAGTCTTGGGACACAGACAACACCAACTCATTTGCTGTTACAAAAGGATTACTTACAAATTTGACTTTTTTCTTCTGTACATTAAATGAAACTGCTTCAGTCTCTTTATGCCTAGCTATAGTGTTTTAAATCCAGCTATGAACACACAGATAGGGCTGGGCAACAACATGAAAACAAGCAAGTGGAGTTGAACAGCTACGTAGCAGTTCCTAGGAGCGTCTGTATTTCTGGGTTGTGTGGAAAGGAAAAGCAACAACTCCTATTTAAGGACTTGAACAACCCTCTTACAACCCTTCCCCCATCAAATATATGCTCTTGTATGATTGTACACTTTCTGTTATGGGAAAAAAAATAAAAGTGATTACCAAAGTGAACAACATTTCAAATTCATCATCCCAAGAGAAAAAAATCATCATAAACACCATCTCTGTAAAATGGATACTTACCTGGAAAAGTTCTTTAAAGGAAGGATGTACCATCGGGTTTGGAACAAAAGGCAAAGCATAGAAGGGAAGAAACTCTGTAGTCTGGCTCAGTGCAGCTCCTTTGGTTTCCAGGTATGCCTTAAAATGAGAAATCCTTTCCTCATGTACAGTTTTGTCCTAGGAAATAAATCAGCAGTATATTTGTTTTAAAAACAGCCACTCCCAATGTACTGTAAAGCTGGCAAACATAAACAGAGACTTGTATACAGTAACACCAAGTTTGCAATCCCAGAATATTTGCTGTCTAAAGAGCAACACTAATTTAAACAGAAAGCATGATGCCTTGTTCTCACCACACAAAAATTTACAACAATGTTGTGGCTTCTGTCATCCAAGTCCAGCAAGGGAGGGACAATTGCTCTTTGAAGGTGCATTATCCCTGCCCACTTCAGGCTACATTTCTAAAGCAGAGTGACATCTCCATACTCAGGGCAGAGAGGAAACACCTGCTTTAGACATGCTTTATTTCACTGGTGAGGGCAGATCTGTAAAATCCACTTACACAGCACCAGGAAGGGGAGCTGGCACACAGAACAGACCAAAAGCTCCTTAGAGGCTAGAAGACACACCGCAGGCATCCAGATATTCCTGGAGTAGCTGACAGGTGTAAAGCAGGAGGTATTAAGCCCTGGGTGACTCCAGGCTACTTAAATGGGGGAATGAGCTTTGGAGGTCCCTTTCAACCCAAACCATTCTGTGATTCTGTGGATTCTCTTCATGATAGAAACCCCATTTAACAGAGACTTCATTTTATGACAGCTTGGAATTACAGTTTTCAGTGTAATACACTAAGATGGTCAAGATTCAGTTCTCCCGCATTACCAGAAATGTTTGTCCTTCAACACACAGCTTCAGTGCAAACTGGAAGCCAGGTGTTTTAAGAATCTCACAAGGGCTACAACAAGAGATGTGAAAGTACCAGTGGAGAGTATTTTCCAAGATAAGGACACCTCCAACTTCCATAGAAAGGATCTGCTTCAATTAAAATGCAGACTGTTGCCCCAGAACTGGATACATATTCTGGGAATTCTTCTTGCTAAACATTCCATCCTCATGTACCATAAAGACAAATAAATGAAGCAAAACAAACCAATCAGTCTGAAGTTTGACGTGTGAATTAAACTTACAGGCTTTTCCACAGAGTGTTTCAAGAGGTAGGTGGCAAAGTGGATGTGAAGATAGAACTCCAGCTTCTGAGCAGCTGGTTCGTTGTCACAAACTGAAGGTGAAATGTGCTCCTCCCAGAGCTGGAAGAAAACTTTCTGCTCACCATTATCAAATGCTGCAAGCAGATCTTTCTGCACAATGGAAAAGTATTTAGTGAGAAACCAAAACCAGAGCCACATTTCTTAAACAGCAGGTTAGAGAATGAAGAATTCTTCACCTATCTTCAATATCTTTGACAGGCTAAATCAACGACCAAGACAAGAAGTGAGGCCCAAATTTTTAAGCATATCAATCTGGGGACCTACTTCTACCACAGGGGAAAAATAAATGTCTGTAGTGTGTGAAAATTAATCCTATTAACATATGGCAAGATAAAAACCTAAAATACTGTGAACCAAAACCAGTGTCTCAGGTTCAAACAGACTGGAGTTCTGTAGAATAGAATAGAATAGACCAGACCAGACCAGACCAGATCAGACCAGACCAGGTTGGAAGAGACCTTCAAGATCATCGTGTCCAACCTATCATCCAACACCACCTAATCAACTAAACCATGCAACCAAGCACACTATCAAGTCTCCTTCTAAACACCTCCAATGATGGTGACTCTACCACCTCCCTGGGCAGCCCATTCCAATGGGCAATCACTCTCTCTGTGTAGAATTTCTTCCTAACATCCAGTCTGAACCTCCCCTGCTGCAGCTTGAGACTGTGTCCTCTTGTTCTGGTGCTGGTTGCCTGGGAGAAGAGACCAACCCCCACCTGGCTACAACCTCCCTTCAGGTAGTTGTAGAGAGCAATAAGGTCTCCCCGAGCCTCCTCTTCTCCAAGCTAAGCAACCACAGCTCCCTCAGCCTCTCCTCATAGGGCTTGTGTTCCAAACCCCTCATCAACTTTCTTGCCTTTCTCTGGACAACATCCTTCCTAAACTGAGGGGCCCAGAACTAGACACAGTACTCAAGGTGTGGCCTAACCAGTGCAGTGTACAGGGGCAGAATGACCTCCCTGCTCCTGCTGGCCACACTGCTCTTGATACAGGCCAGGATGCCATTGGCCCTCTTGGCCACCTGGGCATACTGAAACACAGGCTCCTGAACTGGAAGAGGACTACTAGCAGACTTCTTAAAGTAACTAAGAATCTGTTCAGATAATCTCACTGCTATAACAAATCACGCAGAGGTTACTGGCCTTAAACTGGTTTTAGTATGGCTCATAGTAAGCATAAATGATGCATTACCTGAACTGGCAAAGCTTGTGAGTCTCTTGAAGGAACACCTGCTGGCTTGGGTAGTGTCTTCCCTTTTATTTTACACTCCTTCGTAAATACTTCCGCTGTTTCTTCGAACTCGGCAAACTCCAAATACTACAAGAGAAAACCACAAAGGAACACTTGATTTTTTTAGAAAAGATTATTAATGCTTAAATGAGGGACCCAGGAATTGCCCAAGTCCTTCAAAGTTTCTCTGCAGCAGGACCCAAAAATACAAAGACTGCACAGCAACAAATTAAGAACGGGGACCTCACGTGGGAATCAGATACCGTCTCTCAACTCAATTTCCTTCTGCGTCCTAGAGAACAGAACTGACAAATACTGATGCCCCTCAATTCTGCCAGTAACTCCACCCAAAGGAAAAAAAGAACAGAACTAAATCCATTAGTGCTGTACTTTGATTGAAGAAACAAGTCCTTGCAAAGGGTGTTCTCAGAAGGCAGAACTCTTAATAGACTAGAATAGAATAAACCAGGTTGGAAGAGACCTTCAAGATCATCGTGTCCAACCTATCATCCAACACCGCCCAATCAACTAAACCATGCAACCAAGCATTCTGCCAAGCCTCGCCCTGAACACCCCCAGCAACGGCGACCCCACCACCTCCTTGGGCAGCCCACTCTCTCTGTGTAAAACTTCCCCCTAACCTCCAGCCTAAACCTCCCCTGGCACAGCCTGAGACTGTGTCCTCTTGTTCTGGTACTGGTTGCCTGGGAGAAGAGACCAACCTCTGCCTGACTACAACCTCCCTTCAGGTAGTTGTAGAGAGCAATAAGGTCACCCCTGAGTCTCCTCCTCTCCAGGCTAAGCAACCCCAGCTCCCTCAGTCTCTCCTCATAGGGCTTGTGCTACAAGCCCCTCACCAACCTTGTCGCCCTTCTCTGGACTCGTTCCAGCAAGTCAACCTCCTTCCTAAACTGAGGGGCCCAGAACTGGACACAGTACTCGAGGTGTGGCCTAACCAGTGCGGTGTACAGGGGCAGAATGACCTCCCTGCTCCTGCTGGCCACACTGTTCCTGATGCAGGCCAGGATGCCATTGGCCCTCCTGGCTGCCTGGGCACACTGCAGCCTCATGTTCAGCCTACCATCAACCAGCACCCCCAGGTCCCTCTCCACCTGACTGCTCTCCAGCCACTCTGACCCCAGCCTGTAGCTCTGCATGGGGTTATTGTGGCCAATGTGCAGAACCTGGCACTTGGATGTGTTAAATCTCATACTGTTGGATTCTGCCCATCTGTCCAGCCTGTCGAGGTCCCTCTGCAGAGCCTCTCTACCCTCCAGCAGATCAACTCCTGCCCCCAGCTTGGTGTCATCAGCAAATTTACTGATGATGGACTCACCAGCACACCAGGAGTTAGACAGCTTTAATTTTTAAGCCAAGTCACTTATCTGAAGCTGTGCAAGCCAAATTAACAACCAACTAATCAAGCACTGTTCTTCTGTGAAAGAGATAAGCAGTGCAGCTTCTTTTTCCCACTTTGTACAGTCACTATATTACATATGATTTTCACCCCAGGAGTCTTAGTTATTGGTTACTGCGGCATCACATTTCACTTTGCAAACTTGATCTGGATAGGCAGCTGCCACAAAGAACAAAAAACATCTGCTTTCTTCACTGTTAACACAAACTGTAGTGTAGTAATGATTAAGTACTTAAACTTCTTTTTCTGAGGTTTCTTAAACCTGTTTTCTGAGATCCACAAAAAGATTTAAGCTGTGTATGATTAAATCATGAAGATCAGTGGTAGCAGGACTTCAGCCTGGGCTTTGTCAGCTCTTAGGGTTTATGTATCTCTGTAATTTTATATGCACACACACACACACACACACATATATATATGGAATGAGGAGGCAGCTAAGCAAAGTTTTAAAGATCTCACCATTATCACAGGTTGGACCTGAGCCCCAAAGGTGTCTGTGGATCTAATAATGAAATGAAAGGCTCATTTTCAATTAACAATAAATAACTGATTTTATATTTTGAGTGCGGTCATTTAACAGATATTTAGCCCTTCGAATCTACAGGGCAAGACAGGAGACAATATGATTTCAGAGTGCAGCAAGCACTTGACCATGTATAAACATCTCCAGAATTTAGACCATGGTTACAACGCCTGGCTCGGAACACAAGCATGAAATCTTGACTTGGTCGTTTTAAAAAAAATATATTAAAAAAATAGATAAAACCAACCTCTCTTACTAGTTCGAGTAACTCGGCTTCATAAGCTAGAACGTCACCCATCGCTAACCGTTACCGGTATGTCTCATCGTAGATAAGCCTAGAAAATCGTGCAGAAGGGAGGTGTCAGCAGACAGCACAGCGGTTCGTACAGTCCCGCACCGCCCATCGGTCATACCATCTCCAAACTAAGCCGCATGAGGAAGACATCCCACTCCCCCTGTAAGGCGCCTACAAAGCAGTTCCGAGGCCGATTCTCGCCAGGCCGCGGGGCGCTCACGTGGGCTCCTCATGCATCAACCCACGGCTGCAGCCCGCCGCCCTCCCACCTGCCCCCAGGCTGAGGGCGCTGAGGCCGCCTCCTCAGGGCCGACGTCGCGCGGCCCAACCCACTCCTGAGCCAAACAGAGGGGAGAGAAGCGAACTAACGCCGAGTGCTACCGGCACGGCAGCGGCACGGCCTACCTGCCCCGCGGCCCCGCACCGCCGCCTCCCGTCGCCTTGGCAACAACGGCCCCGCTCCGCGCCGGGTACCCTCCCGCTGCGCGTGATTCCCCTCAGCCAATCCTAGGCCGGGAAGGGTGCATCACGTGACGAGGGTGCTGGTCCACCCTAAGCGCAGCGCCCCCTGGAGCGCGGCGGGTGGAACCGCAGCTCCCCGACGGTTGTGTGGAGCTCAATTAGCCGGCGCCTGCTGTCTGACGCCAGCTGAAGAGAGTTTGGGTCAAGTTAATTTTTGAAAGTTATCTACTGAATTAACGTACATTTTTGTAGCCCACTCCCACCCTGGGCAGGCCAGGAGAGCTGTACACACCGCCTTGTCTGTAGGCCTGCAGTTATCTGATGCACAATTACATAGAATAGAATACATAGAATACATAGAATACATAGAATAAACCAGGTTGGAAGAGACCTTCAAGATCATCGCGTCCAACCCATCACCAATCCAAAACCGCCCAAGCAACTAACCCACAGCACCAAGCACCCTGTCAAGTCATTTCTTGATTAGCCCGGCCGCATTTGATCTTGCCACCCAGCACTGCCCTCTTCGAGGGGATGGAAAATCTGAGAGAGCTTCCCACCCGGGTTAAAATAGCCCATGCTTGTTTTAGAGCCCATGCTCTAGTCACTTCACAGCCTGGAAGGTTCTGTTGAGAAAGATCTTGGGCAATAAGAGCCAGAGCCTGGCATATCATTACCTCATGGAAACCAGACCAAAGCAAACAGGAGGGCTGGTCAAACACCTTATCAAGGCTTTGTGCCATTTTTAATTAACAATGATGTTAATAAAGTGGTTGCTATTAACACCATATTTCTAGAAAGCATTTGCTAGACACAGCAAAACAATGTTGTATCATTGGTGGGGTCCTGCCCACGGTTTCTGTCTCACCCCATGCAGCCCTGTTTCCCACCATGAACACCTAAGAAGACCCATGTTCTCTGCGCATCCCCCCAGCCAGACACAGCACCATTTTTCTTCCTTTAAAAGGTTCCTAAAGAAGATAGCTGAAACTGAATGCAGAGATATGCATCTGCACCTCACATGTGGATTTTAACCCTCAAAAAACCCCCAAAACTTAATCTCACCAGCTGGCTCAGAGGCACTTCTCTCCACCATGAACATTTCCCAGCCAAACCTTAACTTTCCAACACCAGCATGGGTAGATGCAGTTCAGGGTGCTGCCTTCCCTTGGCGTGGTATTCTTCTGCTTGTGCAATAAAGAAAAGAAAAAAAAACAGTTAAGGATCATGGCAAAAATATCCCATTCTTGAACATTCCACCAGACCTAACATTATCAGCCTGATAGGGAAAATGTTTGGAAAGGGTGAGGTGATGGGAAGCAGAGTTATGACAGACGGTGAGCAGGCACTAGTGCTCCATCCATAACCCATGGGAGTTATTTTACTACTGCTTCAAGGCCAGCCAGCAGTGGGTTGGTATTTGTGAACAAAATACTGGGACAGACTCTTCCTTCTGTTTGCCATCTGTCCCTCTAACTTTTTAAAGGGGTAAAAAATCTCTCTTAGAGGGTAGACCAGCTGCATCTGCCCTTCTTACTTGTAAAGGCAGGTGCACCATCCTTTGTGCTGCCTCTCTCCTGCCTCACTTTGCTTTGGTGGTGATCAAACACCATCCAAGAGGAAAGAGAGAGGGATTTTATGCTGATTTTCTCCTTTTCTCATCTTCAGGATGATGTGCATCCAGCTGGCTTTCTCCTCCAAGCAGACAAACAGGACTGACATCATGCCCTGGACAGGATGTTAGGGAAAGCTGTGTGGGAAATGAGCTTTACTTTATCATATTTTTTAATTAACTTTTTCCCTCCCCTTTCTGTAGAAGTCCCCTTCCAGTAAGCAGGCAAAGCTGCTGTGCACACACTGCCTTGCACAGGTTTTGCCGTGATCCTTGGGTGCTTGGGCACAGACATCTTGAACACCTACCTGCTGGCCAGCACTTGGAGTAAAGTCAGAAAGATGCAAAGCTTGGGCTTCAATCCTGAAACCCTCCACTACCCTGTGTGTCTATGAATGACACTCATCACCTGGGGCACCACCCCAGCTCAACAGTTCAGGTTCTTCTTGGGGCAGGGTGACCATGACCTCTGTCAGGGGCTGAGCATTCTTGTGGCTGGGCCACCAGCTGTGTCAGCTGCAGGTCCCAGACTGGATCATAACCTGTTGCTTGATTAAGAAAACAGAAAGCAATTCTCTGTGCCCAAGTGAAAGATTTTGCAGGAAGTGTCTTCTGGCAGTGACCTTTCCAAGAGGTTGCATTAAAAATAAGAGCAAGTGGGCAAGAGAGGCACGTTTTTCAAAGCTTAAATACCCTGCTATTTTCTGAGTCAAACTTCAGCTCTTAGTTGCCAAAAAGGATTTTGGATAAATATTTTGAAGGGCCACTTAGGCAATAAATAAATAAATATGAAGTCATTTGAGTTTTCAGTTGGCGGCACATCATTGTTAGGTGGGTGGGAGCACAGATTAGCTCCTACTGGGTCTGGCTGGGGGGCACAGAGATTTGCTTGGACGGACACCCCACACCTGTGCAGGGCACTTACCCAGCAGTTCAGACTGCTCACATAACAGATTACACACCAGTGCTTCCCCAGAGCCCTCTGCAAGGAAAGCCAAGGCAGTGGAATTGCAAAACCTCGCTGTTCTCCCCAGTATAAAGCTATCATACAGCTGCTCTGTATCCCTTGGATGGGGCTTGCTCAGCTGCCGCCGAGCCTGAGGTTTCGCCTTTCCCCACCTCTTCTCAGGAGGATGTGGTCAGCCCATGACAGACTGTTTATATGCAGACTTTTCTTTGGTAATTTCCTGTAACCAAAGTCCCTGCCTAGGAGAGGCACAATGGAAACTTTGATTTTGTGCCACAGGATTCATGAAAGAGGCGATGGTGAACTCAGCTCTCCTTGAGAGCCTCTTGGCTTGCCCAGGGCAGAGCAGGGAGGGAGGAGGGACTAGCTGGTAGGTCCCCACAAAGCTCCTTTCAGGTCTGTTGCAAAATGGTGAAGGCAGCTTCCAGACACTTTTTAACCTAACATGGAAAGAGCTGGGGCTTTCTTCTCCAGGGACATTCTGGATGAGGACAGGAACATCCAAGGCCTGCAGCCTCTTGCCCTGCAATGTCAGCTCTCCGTGTCCCTCAAGTGCACACCTGGAGAGCAGACACTGCTTTCTTCACCCTTTGTAAAACCTTTTAGCTGCTGCCACCACACTGGTGTGGGCTCACCAAAGCTCAGCCCACGGTGCAGGAAGAAGTGAGTCCTCCAGCACTTTCTCTGCTCATCCATCCTAATAGATCAATCCATGGTATCTTTCCACCTGTGACAGAGATCCCCCTTCAGAGATCCTTACAGGGACAGCCTACAACCAGGGAAGATCAGCTGCCTTTGATGGGCTGGGGGTGCCTCTGCAGGGGATGACAGCAGCTCAGTGCCCCAGGCCTGAAGCACACCTCAGATGGACTTTCTGGCATGTGCTCATCTAAGACATGGGTCATTAAGCCGCCAGCCAAGGTGAACACCAACGCATGACAGGGCTTGGCTTGCAGTAACATCTTTCCAGCCAAACATTGCAAGGGGCTGGGAGGAGGAAAAAGCTAGAGACACTCCATTAAAAAAAAAACCTGTGTAGAAAGTAGTCTGGGAAACTGGGTACACAGAAACAGCAGGACAGAACTTCATCACCAGGAGAAACATCTCCAGTCCCAGCAACAGCCTTAGGGAACCTCACTGCCTTCATCACATGGACATAGCTTTATATTACCACCAACACAAACTGATGTCCCTCTGTCCCATGCCAATGACACAGACCAACAGCCACCTGCCTGATCACTCTGGGGCCAATTGTAAACCCTCTGGGCCTGCAAGAGAGGCAAGCAGCACATTGCACTTCTGAATGAGCCCATGAACTCTACTGTCCAGTTCAGGTGTTTCCAGCAAACTATTTTCAGCTCCTTCTTGTTCATTCCTGAACCGCAGATTTCATGCTTAAGCTAAAGATAAATATCTCTATGTGAAATTAAACAGAGAATTTGCCCAGCCCTACAGGACCTATCTGAGCTTCCCCTCTTGGAGGACATTAACAAAAAGTTAATCCATCTTGGTGCTCATTGACACAGAATGGAAAGAAACAATTAGGTGGGAGAGCCAGCCTAAAGTTGAGAACAAAGAACTGCACCAATATTTCAGGTCTTTTTCCTTCACTCTGAAGGGGAAAATATTGCTCTATGCTTCATCCCTTGCAGGTTATCTTTGGAGGAACAATATGTCCATAATTTCTGCTGACAATTAACCTTGCCTGGGCAGCAATTCTTCCCTGGGTCACCAGAGTGGCTATTTATACACTTGGCGAGGGAATGCTGTTGCCACCAAATGACTTGGCCAACTCTGTACCAAGGCAGTAGGCAGAAAACACCAGGGTGTCCCTCTGTGCACCCTGCCCTGCTTGCCAGGATCTGCTTCATCTGGACCCTCATGATATAGAGCCTCCACTGCCCATTTTCTGCACATGCTTTGCAAACACAGGGAAAATAAACCAGAGGTACATGTTGCTTAAACACACACATGGCACAAGGGTGCCAGGCAGCAGGGTCCATTAGACCCTGCACAAAGTGCAGGACTGGGATGTTTGAGGTGGTGGTCTCCAGGACCACCAGGAGTTCTCATCTCCAGAGAACTTAGGCAGAAACAGGATTTGCCTTTAAAGACTAGTGTTCATAGCTGCAGTGACCTCTCTGCAGTATGTGGGTAACAGGGATTTCCCCACGCTCTGCAAGAGACACTGATAGCTCATAGTACATTGCAATGCTTCTGAGCAGACAGCCAGAGCTTTAACTGTGCAGCCGATGCCAGCAGCTGGAGGACAGGCCTCCACACTTGGGCTGCTGCCAGCTGGACCATTTGCCCATGCAAGGCAGGATTTCAGAGGCCAAATCAAGCTGAAATAGAGCCCAATAGCAGGGGCAGCTTCTCCTTCCAAGATGGAGACTGCAGGCCAGCACAGTCCCACTAGTGCTGGGGAAGCATGTTGAACTGGGCCTGACAAAACCAGTTATCTTCACTGAGGGAGCAAAGAGCCTTGCTCTAACGTGAAGCCACCCTGGGGATAGATCAGCACCTTTGGGTGAAGGCCTGCAGACTAGTTCAGAGGTTGCAAGCAAATATCACCAACCTTGCACAGTCCTGCTATATCCATGCTCCTCATCTTCCTCACCCTGCTGTTATTGCAGGTTTATGGTGGGCCTGGAGCTGGGGTGAAAACCCAACTCCAAGAGAGCAGGCCAGAGAAGAGGCCAGGGCAGGTTGGGCTATAGTGGAGGCAAGGGTGGGGGACACTCCAGCCTTCAGGATGCAGGGAGATAAATGGCCAACATCATCATTATCAGTGGTGCCCAACCATTGTGTTGAACAGCAAGGAGGAAGAGCTTTGCCTGACCCTGAAGGGAAAAGGAAAGATAGGGAGGGTGGCACTACTGTGATGGGGAGATGACAAGACCTACTGAGGGACTGCCAGGGCAGAGGAGTAATGCCAGGGGGCTGTGGTTTCCCTCCTTGATGACTTCTTGCCCTGGGAGCTTTACCTCCAACATCTGCATCCCCACTTCAATATCCAGAGTAGTGGCAAACAGGAGGCTTGTGACTGAAAAGGGGAGGCTGCAGATATGACCAGACCCTTCTGGAGGGACTCTTGGACCTGTCATATGCAGCATGCTTTTAAAGTGATTTATTTCTCACTAGGGTTAGGGGGGAATGAAGCCCATTAGTTAGGAGGGACAGAAGTGTGCTTCCCGTCACCTCAGCCTCTCCCTCCAGCAAACCCAGGAGCATTAGATCCAATTAGCCCCTGGCAACCACCCCAGGGGTGGGTCCCTCCACAGCATCCCCAGACATGCCCAGGAGAGCAGCACTTCCTAAGAAATCAGCTTTAATGAGGCGCTGGGGCTAAATGACTATTTAAAGCAGCACCAAAGCTTTCCAGGCTCCCATCATTCCTTCTCCAAACTGTGGTCTCTGTCCCCCAAGCACAGCATTGAGTTGGTCTCAGTTACTGACCTCAGCTGGTCACCAAAAGCTCCTCTACAAATCTGACTGCCTGAGTATAACCTTACCACATGGCCCCAGAGCAGCAGCTCAGAAATCATTTAAGGGCTATGTGAGTCTTTTACATTTCCTTGTGCCAAGGGAGCTACGGGAAACATCAGTGAACAAGAAAATCACTTAGCACAAGAATGAAGTCTCCTGGATGGTGCCTCAGGCAGTGCATGGCGCAGTGGGAACTGCTCTGTGTGTACAGATTTACACAGCCACACTGAGCACCAAACCTGCAGCAAGTGCCAGGAATATACTGGCTGTCCTGAAAGGTCTGGTTTAGTATGAAAGACCTGGCAAAAGGTCCTGTTCACAGCTTGGCCAAGGCACCAGTACAGGACTTCAGGTCCTTCTGAGCCAGCTAATCTCAGCATTTCCACTCAGATGCCACAAATCTCCCAGCAATATCTGGCTGCCCATCAGGTTGCTAAATAACATGAAATGAGTTTTTATTAATCCCCTCAATGCCCTCTCCCCTCTATACAGGATTTGGAAGATGACACAAGGCATTACTAATGAATTCCCTAAAAACCCAGACTAGATGGCATTAGCAGAACATGCAGGAGTAAAGGATACAGGTTCCTTTTCAAAGGGAAGGGCTTACAGCACTCACACAACAGATACCTGTCCAGCTTCTCTATTTTGCAGCACAGTACCAGGTCCCACTTTGAATGACCATGAGATAGGAGTAGTGATTCCCTCTGTTTCCAGCTTCACTGACAGGAACGTTGTCTGTAGCCATTTCAGGTTCATTCTTGGCTCTGCTCCACAGCAGAACATCTGGAGCATGCTGAGAACTGCAAGCCCTGACCAGCACCCTTACTGAGAAAGGATTTCAGCTTCAGGGACTTGTGACTGAAGCCTAGGACTCAGAACAGGCTTTCAGTTACATACTTCTGCTCTGTATTACTTAAGCTTTGCTGAGAACTAATTAAGGCAGACTATTCTATTCCTATAGCAACAGCAAAATAAACCATCTGCTGGGAAAGCTCACAGGCACTACATGCAAGATTTATCTTCCATTATTACTGATGCACATGAACTTGTAGTATGTTCACATGGGCAAAATATTCCCAACATATATACAACCCCAGCCTCATTCCCTTTAAGTGCTGTTTCAAGTGAGGGAGCTTTGCCCAGCATTTGGCTTACAGCTGGTCAGGGTTGCAGAACCTGGCTGCTAGTGACACACCCTTTGAAATGTTACAGCCCAACAGGTAAAGGGACAGCTAGGCAGCAAACAAGGGTCCAGCAGCATTCCTTCCTTCTGACTGCTGCTCATTCCTTTCCCCTGACTGCAAATCCCCCCTTTGCTAATGGTGTACATCAGCATAACAACCTGCATGTCTGGATTCACCCCATCTAGGCCAGCGATGCATTGCTAGCCGCCTGCTCACACCAGCTGTGCTCCTATTTAGTGAAAGCACACAGGGGGAGAAAGGGATTCTCTGAAACATAGAGAAACATGACCCTCATCTCCCCATTGCTTACACCCAGAGCCCTTCTGTCAACCCAGCACTGTCACACAAATACCAGGATGAGCAAGGAGAAAGATCAGCACAAAGTCAGTATCAGAGAGGTCATCTGAAAGCAGATCTCCTCTGGACAGACGCTCCTCAAGCATCAGTGCTGCAGCTGGGCCAGACTGGAGTTGGTGTCCTTGTCCAACCTAAACAGTGCTAAAGAAAGCAGAAATGTACACGGATCCCCAGGACTCTACAGGGGAGCTGGGTCAGTCAAGCTTTGTTGGAAGGAAGAGGCACAACTTGGGCCTAGTGTTCAATATTTGGGGTGAGCAGAAAGGAGGGTTGGTAGGTTTCCTATTTGGGTTTTTTTGAAGCAGCAAGTTCTCTGTCAAGAGTTTTTAATATATTTATTTGAAAACAAGGTTTTGTGAAAGAGTACACTAAATAGCATATATCTGTTCTTCAGCCATAAAACACAGACTATCAGCTGTAGCTCAGCACAGGTTGGGGCTGCATGCACTGAACGGCAGATCTCCATAGGAAGGTCTTCATGTCTGTCTTTCTGATATCAAGCACTGTGTCTTCTTTAGTGGACATGATCCTGGAGAAGGGGGAGAGACAAACAAATTTAACTAAGGCTTCTTGTGGTCGGCCCCACACATTGACTGGGAGCCTCCCACTGACACAACAGTTACAATTTTTAGCAAGGAGTTTGCTTTCCTGCCCATCAACCAATTCAAGGGCACAACCTTTGCTCTTGGGAGCGCTGGGACATGCCAGCCCATATTTGGAAATAGAGCAGCTGGGTTTCTGCCTCCCAGTGAGAAACTTGCACATCAATTCAGGCACTTTAACCAAGGAACCTGAGAACTGCTCCAGTCTTTGCCTGGAAGAGATCTACAAGCATCATTATGTTGGACTCGGAGCACCACAGAGCCCATGACTGAAGTGTCTTTGAATTCTGCTAAGAACTGCCATGAAGACAAGACAACCCCAGAAAGTAGAGTAGTAGCTCCCCTTCAGCCACTGGGGTCAAGTAGATGACAGCTCTGTTAAATAAACCACTTGCCCCTCTGGGAGCGCTTTCATGAGCTCATTACTCCCAGCTCAGTTGTTGCCTGTAACCTCATGCACTGCTCTAACTGCCCAGCAAGAGGCTCTGTTCAAAAGAGTAGCCAAGCCTGCAAGATGAGAGACCACATCCAGTGCCACTGGGTCAGGACTGACCCGGAAGAATGGACTTCTTTTTTATTGCTGTCAAACTCTTCAGCTCAGGACAAAGCACGTTTCTGAGTCTGGTTCAGAAGCCATCAAAGAGCTAAAACAAGACTGCTGGGTGATGGTAACTACTTTAGTTGACCCAAAGAGCTTTTTCCTTCACTGTGATTAATAAAGGTGACTACATACACTACACTGTACCTTAAGTCTTAATCATCAATGTACTCAAAGGGCTCTGGTGGTTCAGGTTCCTGCTCCTCTTCCTCAATCTTTGGACCATGAGCTGCCACAGGTTCAACCAGCTCCTCCATATCCTCACTGGTGTCCTTCAGAATGATGATTCCTCCGATGGAAAGCTGCAAGACAAATGCAGTGAGCATTAGAGCTGCTTCCCTCTGTCTTGTGGTGGAATGTTTGTGACCACAGTATTTATCCTTGGACATATGAGATACCTCAGAAGTAAAAGTTTGAGAGAGCAAAACATCTGATGCTCACCTGGCTCCCTGCCTGGTAAAGGGGATGGAACAGACAGAACCTGTTCAGGTTACCTTTTCTGTTTCCACTAAGTCTCAGTTTGATAGAAAATGACATCTGGATCCACAGTTTTACCCCAGTCTGGGGCTTTCCACATGAAAACTAATTGAACCATAATTGCTTTATATGGCTCATCTTTTCAGGGCAACAAAGTGGAGCCTCTCCATGTAGCCACCTCCCAGGAGGCTATCTGAAACAGAGACTAATCTGATCACCAGCTTCCAGTGACTGAGGAATGCTATTAGCAGAACCTTGTAAAAACTAAAGGGGAATTAATTACAAAGCTCACAACCAAACACCCTGGCAAGCCAAAGCAAATCTGTGAGTCTCCAGGACTGAAACACAAGATGCAAAGAGGCAGTGCTGTGTCATGCCTGGCTGGGATCAGAGCTTTGACCACGGCAGGATTCCAGGCTATAAACAGCATTTCAAAGAAGCCTTTTACTCTGGCATTCCCCAGAGCAGCTCCATTTTGAGAGCCTCCTTGGTTACACACCCCGATCTCAGCAGAAACCTGCACTGTTCTGTTCTCTTCAAAACCTATTTATGGGGGTTTAAGGCACAAAACTGCACTCCCCTCCCCAAGGACTCAGCTTCTTTTGAAATTGAAGCAAATAGCCACACATGTCCACATTTCAGCTGCATGAGTGGACACTTACTGGACCACATAGCTGATCTTCCCAATCCAAATACCAGCTGGGTCACCTCTTCCTCTTAAGGGGCAGACACTTAAAAAAAATGTCCTAGCTTTGCTAAAGGAGATCTTTCAAAAAGGGACAATGCACAGAGAATTCCAATGTGCTGATGGAATTCCAGGAAATCCATTTATTAAAACCATGACTATTTTCCTGGAAAAAAATATTACTTCTTCTGAACATCATTTTCCCATGCATAATCCTGCAAAAGGAACAAGTCAAGGGTTTTATCTCTTCAACAAAAATAAAGGCCAGAAGAACTTGACTCATGCTACTCAGAGGTCAGGGACAAGCTTATTAGCTTTGCAGTGTATCTGAGCATCTCACAGGAAAGTTAGTTACCCCTTGAGCTTAATGCTAAAAGATCTCTTTTGTCCTCCATCTGACAATCACACACTATCTCTTAGCTATGTTAACAGCAGGTGAAGGCACTTTTCTAAGGTAAAATGTAACCAAAATAGGCAACCTGTTTAATGAAAAAAACCAACCCTTCCATTTAGGTATAAAACCCTCAGCAGAATAAAGCAGCTACAGTCCAAGTCCTAATGTATTTCACCACTTTGACGATGAGCCTGGACAAACTTCTCAGCCCTTTGTCAAGATCGTGGCTCAGTCTCTATGTCTCCAGTGATACTTTTAAAACACAGGTTATGTCTGTTTGGTTTCCACATTGCTGTGTTTGAGGTCATTTAGGAGAAGGAAAATAAAGCAGCATTAGCATGGTGGAAAGGTTTGCAGCAGCTCTGGCTTTCCCTCAGCTAGAATTGCATGTGATCATTTGGAGAGACATTAAAAAGCAAATCTGACAAGAGTGACGTTGCACAACTCTGTAACACATTGCAGTGATGCACTAACTGTGGGTGACATTCTCAGGCACACACAGAACATCTGGGTCCTTATGCACAAACCCAGCACTGGGAGCACTGTCAGGCACATGGACAAGAAGGTGACACTTACTGGTTTGAAAGGCTGATATCGGCAGCTCTCTGTCATAGTGAGAACTTTGAGCTGAGCAGGCATGACTCTGGCTGGGTTGTCCAGAAGCTGGAAGTTGGGTTCAGGCTCTTTTTTCTTTTCTTTTTCATCCTTCTTTTCAGTCTCATCCTGTGGAAGGGGAGGAGAACATCAGCATGGTTTTAACACTGATCTGTAGCCCTTTCACAGTCCAGGACAGTAAGATACAGCCAGGCAGCTATCCCAAAGAGTGGTGAGAAACCATTCTTCTGCTGAGGAATAAACTAACACACATCTATCAGCTGGCACAGGCAATGTCAGTGTGGATCTAAGTGCTGTCATCAAGGCAGTGCCTCACTCTCAAGTGCAGGTGAAAATACATTCATTGAGAGGTGGTAGTGGAACAGTTTACTTCACAGAATCACAGAATCAGTCAGGGTTGGAAGGGACCACAAGGATCATCTAGTTCCAACCCCCCTGCCATGGGCAGGGACACCTCACACTAGATCAGGCTGGCCAGAGCCTCATCCAGCCTGGTCTTCTGGTTTCCCTGATACTTTTTTTTGAAAACTCAGCACTTTTTGTTTACAGCTGAAGATTCTTTGCTATCATTATTGAGCACACAAAAATTGCTCAGAGCTGCCCTTGCATTTTTGCACTGACGTTTCACACCAACCAAAATGACTCGACCTCAGTGTCCCTCTAGGGAATTGCAGTTAAGCCCTCCTTCACCAATGACTCAGCAGCTGGAGGCAGAAGCTCAGAAGGGAAAAACACAGCATCTTTTACAGACTTAAGAACATGGTTCACGGTTTCCCTCTTGCTCAGCAACATCAGAGTTGCAAACAAAGAAGACCGCAGAAAAGATGGAAACGCCCAATAGGAAGCGATCCGGAAAACCCCACCAAATGCATGGCACACTCTGTTAACAGCAGATGGGACTTCTCTAGCACAGTGCCTGCTTGTCATTGTGCAGCTCTCCTGGAAGCTTTGTATTACTAGTCATAAACCAGCAAAGCAATTACACCTCAAAAACATTACGACAATGGCAAAACACTCGACTAAAACACAGCAGGTGGCAGCAAGCTCCTTTCTTACTACCCTTGTTTTTCTGCTTGAATCAGCCAAGAAAAACTTTTCAGACATCTGGAGCATACACACAGACACAACACATGAATGCTTCCTAATATATTGCTTCCTCTCTACACCTGTACTTAAGTGTAAGTTGCAGCAATCTTGGGAGAAACAAGCATCTGTTCAGCGCATTTTGCTTATTACACAGAGCTGTAGGAATAATACAAAGGAAAGGCAATGTTTGGTGACAAGGAAACCTTGACAAAGGAGCAAAAAGACAAAAAAAGAAAGTCACTCTACACTGCATGCATGAGATGGTTTATCTTCTGGGCCAACTGTATAAAGTTCAGTGCCTACTTGTGCAGTGGCTGCATTTAAGTAGGTCTCAGAAGGTTGTTTTATATGCACAGCCTGATCTTGCCCCATGCCCCCTTCACATACCATTTGTGTGTTTCCTTTTAAAATTAAAGAGGCCAAAAATTCTGTGACCACACTGCTTTTCTCACATAGATGTACAAGTGAAATCAGAAAGGTTTCTACTGAATTTGTCAGCATAACTGATTTTCAGCTTACAGTTGCTCTTGGCATATTTGCATCTGTTAGCAGAGCACAACAGGCAGGGTCCTTTGACAGGCTACAGCAAGAATTTTAGCTTCCAAATGTTTTCCAAATGACACCATCAAGAACTCATTATCCAGCCATTTCTCTGTCCCTCATAGTATCAGTCAGGGTTGGAAGGGACCACAAGGATCATCTAGTTCCAACCTCCCTGCCATGGGCAGGGACACCTCACACTAGATTAGGCTGGCCAGAGCCTCATCCAGCCTGGTCTTAAACACCTCCAGGGACAGGGCCTCAACCACCTCCCTGGACAACCAATTCCAGGGCTTCACCACTCTCATGGGGAAGAACTTCCTCCTCACATCCAGCCTGAATCTCCCCACCTCCAGCTTCATTCCATTATTCATTCCATCATTCATTCCCTCAGCTTGCTCCAGGATGAGGATATTCACAAACGAGGATGACAACTTTCAGTGTCAGGTCTGTGAGCTGGAGCAAAGACCAAAGCAATCACCGTAGCTACTGAGCAACACATGGATCCTGTGCTCAAAGCTCAGCTGGGCCCTGAGGTGTGGCTGAATAAACGTTTGGCATTTTGATAGATGGGCAAAGCACATAAGAAACTGCTGCCAAAGAGGTGAACATTTCAGAATGGGGGGTTAAACACATGCAAAACCAGAAAAATTAAACTCTTCAGTGTCCTTAACCGAATTGGACACCATCAAACAACTGTCCTTTTTTAAAAGGTCAGAGGTACCAAGGGCAAGAAATTATTGAAGCTTTTTCCACATTAATATGAAGTACACGGATAAGAGATAAAATTCCCCTGGTCTAGAAGCAGCAGGCAATGAAATAATGCACAAAAAGGGTCACGCAGTTAAGGGCACATAAATTTGTCAAAACAAGCTTCTGCCCTTAAGGAAGTCAGTTACCTAACAACATGGAGGAAGATTTATTTCTCAGAAATAATGGACTCATGAATCACACCACTTCTTGTCTTTAACAGCATGTACACACAGAGAAGAAAGCAGCTACCCAGTGCATGCAGGACACTGAAATGTGTGCTAATGCTTTGCTCAGAACTCACAAAGATGGCAGGGGGCACCGAGCGAAGTGCTTTCATGACACATCTTTCACATTCTAAGGGAGGGAAAAGGGCATTAAAGTTTCAATGTTTACACCCACCACTTCCATCTTTTCCTCTTCCTTCTTCTCTTTCTCCTTCTCCTTTTCCTTCTTCTTGGCTTTTGCAGTGATGGAGAGCACAGCAGTGGAAACCTGGACAAGTCAACAGAAGAGACAATCAGTGTGACCAAACGCTGTACGCTGTGCTTCAGCTCCCCAGGCAAGGGAACAAGGAGAAATCAGTGTTAGGTCAGTTCTCAGTGCACGTGTCAATAAGAGCAATTCCATTTCCTACTCCCTGCTCTGTTTAAAAGACACATACACCAGTGTCCAAGCAAATAAATGGCACAGATGGGACACAAAAAAAGGTCACGAATGCAGACTGGGCACAGCCACATACCCAGAGGGAGAGTAAACTTCCCAATTTAGAGATTAATTATTACTGCCTTGGCCTCTGTAGGAGAGGTTTCTTGATTACTTTTTAACAGAGCAACCAATGGAATTCTTGTTACAGGAAAACCCATTGCTGGAGTCTCTAAGGTAAAGAAACACATACAGAGATACTCTTGAGAGTGACCTAAGGCTGTTCCATCATCCCAATCAGGCAGCTGTGGTTCTCATCAATCTGAAGAAGTGGATAGGCAAAATGCTCTATGGAGAAGGCTGCAGGAGGCTTTGGCACTCCTGAGCCAGGAATTACCCAGAAGCAACACTCCAATACAGGAATTCAGCGCATCTGCCTTCCAGTGAGCACCTCTCTCTCCACAGCAATTCTCTAAGGCTTTCTGAGAGGGATAGGGAGCAATCACATTTGTCACATAGCTGATGAGACTTTCTAGGTTAAATGGGGGCTCTTAGCACGTTCTAATTTTGGCCAGAGAAGTACAGAAAAGATTGATCCAATTCCCATCTTATTCCAAAGGCAAGAAGGCAGCTATGAGCAGTGACCTTTGCCTTTCATCAGAGTTCATCTCTGAGTTCCTTGGTAGCTTGGAAATCTGTCCTGCCCAGTATTCAATTTTTGTTAACTGTTTTAACAGTTTTCATGCAATGTGATTCATCAGCACGACATGCCTGAGGTCTCCACTGCTGCAATTGATCCCTAAGGGCTGCTTTGCCTGCTGCTGTGGTCTGCTCAACAGCTTTTACCATCCTGTGCCAGGAGACAAATTGCTTCTACTATTGTCCTGCTTGTCATCCCACAGGTGTCATCTCTTCCTTTTCACTACCTAGATATACTCAGTTCCACACTTACCTTTGTGCAACTGATAGGCCTGACAGCTATTATTCTAGTACATGGGCCCACTGCCCTGAGATTAGGTACACTTCTGTCCTATTTGAGAAGCATCCCACCTAATATTCTCAATGTTGGTACTTCAATAGCACTTTGGAGCCCATGTCATGGATGAGGACCCTGCTGTGCTACTTCACAAAGATGAAGGACACAGAGAACTCAGTAGGGCATGGAAAGCAGTTTTTTCATTTAATGCTTCTGCTTGACCACTGCAGACCAGGGAGGTCCCAGCAACTCGGTAGCACAGCACTTGTATGCTATGACCTGCAACAGTTCCAGGCACAGCAGGAAAGAACAGCTAGAATTCTGTTTCAGAGACAGTAGTGCCTGCCAGTGTTTCTTTTGCTCTTCAGATTCCCTGTTAGTGCCACCAAAGTCAACGTTTATCCTAGAAGGGAGAAGGGCTTATAGCATTTACAAGACCAAAAGTGAGTCCAAGTACCTTTTCTTTCTCTTTTTCCTTTGGTACCTCAAGAGGTGGAGGGTAGGCAAACGTGGACGGCTTACAGTTGGACTTGTACTGGACTTTTGGCATCTAAGACAAACAGTTAAAAAAATGATTAGAGACAAGAAAAGCAGAATAATTACTTTAGCTTAATTTTCCTTCCAGCAGAGACAAACACAGATCCTCTAAAGAATACAAGCTTCCCCTTCTCCAGCTCCGGAAGCTGAAAAGCTGTTATCAGTGGCAACAGTGCAGCTAGAACAATGTTATTTAATTATTCTATAATTCAACTCTGGCAAGCTCTCCTAGCCTTCTCCAGGCACTCCACACTATTCACACCATGCTTTGTTTTCCTTGTTTCGAAGCTTTTGTGGCTTTGATGTGGTTGCTGTGGCCTGCTTCCATTAACACAAAATTGGTTTAGGACCTAAGTGAAGATCTGCTCTGTCAATGCACGCTAGGGCAAAGCAAATGTATCATAGTATCAGTCAGGGTTGGAAGGGACCACAAGGATCATCTAGTTCCAAACCCCCTGCCATGGGCAGGGACACCTCACACTAGATCAGGCTGGCCAGAGCCTCATCCAGCCTGGTCTTAAACACCTCCAGGGATGGGGCCTCAATCACCTCCCTGGACAACCCATTCCAGGGCTTCACCACTCTCATGGGGAAGAACTTCCTCCTCACATCCAGCCTCAATCTCCCCACCTCCAGCTTCATTCCATTCCCCCTAGTCCTATCACTACCTGATATCCTGAGAAGTCCCTCCCCAGCCTTCGTGTAGGCCCCCTTCAGATGCTGGAAGGCCACAATAAGGTCACCTTGGAGCCTTCTCTTCTCCAGACTGAACAGCCCCAACTCTCTCAGTCTGTCCTCATAGGAGAGGTGCTCCAGCCCTCTGATCATCCTCGTGGCCCTTAGTGCTGCCTGACATTCACCTCTTGCAACAGGACAGTACATTTTGGAGGTGGGTTACCAATGGCACACACTTTCTTACTCTCAGCTACTCAAGCAAGGGCAGAAAGCATATTTTGACAGCCAATCCAAAATCTTGAACTAAATTAATCTCTGCAGTATCTCATCTCTCTTCCTTTATGACACATCATGGAGCAACAGCGCAAGAGGCTCTGCTCTGAGGAAGCAAGGTGGGTGTGGTGCAGCCCATAACATACATCCAGCCTGTAGCTGGCTTTAGTACACAAGCCAAGTTATACAACATAACTTCACCTACAGGCATTTGGACTCTCTGGTAACTCTAAGGGATGGGGAGAGGGAGTCAAAATGGCAGTACAGCCATAAAGTTGATGAGCCTATCACCATTAGAGGACACAGTCTCAAGCTGTGCCAGGGAAGGTTTAGGCTGGATGTTAGGAAGAAGTTCTTTATAGAAAGAGAGATTGGCCATTGGAATGGGCTGCCCAGGGAGGTGGTGGAGTCACTATCACTGGAGGTGTTTAGGAAGAGACTGGATAGGGTGCTTGGTGCCATGGTTTTGTTGATTAAATAGTGTTGGACAATAGGTTGGACTCAATCTCAAAGATCTTTTCCAACCTGGTCTGGTCTATTCTATTCTATTCTATTCTATTAGGGAAGTGTAGAGACAAGCAGCAATGCAGCCTCTGTGAAGCGGTCAGGACAGAAAGGGGAGTTAAAAAAAAAGAAGGGCATTTTCATGCAAACTTTGTCTTCACACAGCAAGAATTTTGAGCTTTGTGTAGATTAACTCAATGCTCAACCTGAGGCAGGTGGAGAAAAGCAATCTGAAGCCATAGGTTTTGGTCCAGAGGCTGCAGTCCAGCAAGCTGGCTTAGTCCCACTCTCAGAAGGTCTCAGACTAACCCAGCCCTATGTATGCTCTATGCATTGCAGAGTCAGGCTGTGGCAATGACAGGAGGGGGCTGCACACCTCCACACTGCCACATTCAGAAACCCTTTTGTGGAAGTTACCAGCTTGGATTTTCAGTGCAGAAGATCCAGTGTGGTACACAGCCTGCAGGGGCCATACCACAGCTGATCAGCTGGAAGAACAGAGGCGTAAGAAAAGTGCAGTACCCATGACTGCTCGGTTTAATGTTTATTCCCCAAGGAATCCAAACAAATCCCATTTTCCCACTGCTAGCTTTCCTAGGGGAGGACCTCACATAATTTATTTGAGAGGGCAGAGGGGCAAAACTATTTTTTTTTTAAATAACCTTGACCCTCTGGAGTGATAATGGGATGGTTTCTGCCTACATACACTGACTAGAGCTCCTTTAGCTGTAAGCTGCTTTGAAGTGAAGGGGTCAAAGTCTGCTCTCTACATTTTTTCATGTCCCTATTCCCACCATCAGCTCTGCTATTTAAGCCTGCCCTTCAGGCTCCTTCCAGTTAGTGCCTTTTCTGGCACAAACAAGCTGGAGACATGCAAAGAAAACCAACCAAACCATGCACACCCCTCCCAGACCACTCAAGTCTTCCAAGTAGCTACCAGCACCTCCTCTCCTTTCTGCACATTACATACCTTAAGATCCTTGTTAAGGCCAATGACACAGGTTGGGGTGAAAGCCAAAGACAAGAAGTGTGACAGGGGGAACCAAAACCAGAACTGGGTGAAGACCAGAACCCCCACCACAGATGGCATGTGAGTATGTCCTGTCCTTGACTGCAGTGAAATAGTTACATTATGGCCCCCTGTAAGGAATCAAACAAGACAAGTTAATGAATGTGTTCCTGGGTACTCCAAAGACACCCAAGCAATGCACCTCTAGAAGAGCTGCTGTGAAGTGGGGTACACAGCACGAGCCAGGTCACATTGATGTCAGCTTTCTCCTCTGAAACACACCTCTCTCCCTCACTACGATCTCAGCGTAGACAGTAAAACAGATGGGTAGTGTAACAAGCAAACTGCTCTGCTAGGTGCTACCCAAACAGGTTAAACAAAAGTACAATGCAGGAGGCACAGAGAAAGGGAGGAAAAGGCAGGCCTTTGCCATAAGCAGCTTTCAAATGTAGCATAAAGGCAATCCAGAACACAAAACTCAGAAGAAAAGCAGTGCATATAAAGCAATGCATACAGAGACTTTTCTTTCTGTGGCTGCCTCCTTGAACTGTCAGTTATTCAGAAGAAATATGCCTAGGTTTTATCCTACACCATCTCAGCAGAAAAAAATGTAAACAGCAGCAACTTCAGAAGTTGCTCCTAGAGGTTATCAATCTAAGCAGCAAAGAGACAAGCTCCTGCAGCCTTTGCAGCAAAATTACATTGCTGCCAGACAAGTCTTAGCTTTGTACTTGCGAAGCAGAGACCAAAACAACTCCGTATGTTGATGTAGTGCAGAAACATCCAGTTAGAAACTGAACTGAAAGGCTGGGCTTGCAGACAAGAGTAACAAAGGGTTAATCTGAGCTTCAGTCCTCTGATGAAAAACAGTGAATTGAGTTGAAGAGGGCACCAGGCAAGTCCATTACCGCTGACAAGATCAGGTGCAGGGAGGTTAACTTTGTTAAAATACAAACATCAACTCAGGGCAAACTCAGGGTACTCTGCAGCTGAAAATCCCACACTGGAGTTGCATTTCACTAACAGCTACCTTGATAGGGCCAGATGTGGTGGAGCTGCCTCAGTTTTGACAACCAGCAAAATTACCTTTTGCTGCCCAATCTAATGAAAGCTTTGAATGATGCAGGAATCTCATTTTAAGTATCTGTCACTGTTAGTCCCAGGAGCAGTAGAAGATGGAGGATTCTGGTGCTCTCCTGTTGGGATATTCTACATACATATTTATCTCCTTGCTTTTCCTTTTGTGGTAGCAATAGATCTCCTGCTGCCTGACTAGAGAGCTTCTTCCAGCTGCCACTTTGGAAAAAGGCAATCATATGTTCCCATCTTTTACTACTGCTAGGTCTGCTCTTCTCATTAGATTGTCTGATAACAATCTGTTGCTCTTGAATTTACCACAGCATTAAGGAGGAATAGGATGCATATCCTCTCACATAATTCTGACACACTTCATAGTATCACCAAGGTTGGAAGAGACCTCAAAGATCATCAAGTCCAACCTGTCACCACAGACCTCATGACTAGACCATGGCACCAAGTGCCACATCCAATCCTCTCTTGAACACCTCCAGGGACGGTGACTCCACCACCTCCCTGGGCAGCACATTCCAATGGCAAATGACTCTCTCAGTGAAGAACTTTCTCCTCACCTCCAGCCTAAACTTCCCCTGGTGCAGCTTGAGACTGTGTCCTCTTGTTCTGATGCTGGCTGCTTGAGAGAAGAGATCAACTCCCTCCTGGCTACAACCTCCCTTCAGGTAGTTGTAGAGAGCAATGAGGTCTCCCCTGAGCCTCCTCTTCTCCAGGCTAAACAATCCCAGCTCCCTCAGCCTCTCCTCATAGGGCTTGTGAGTCTGAGGCCTTGAGCTCTTGAGCTATCCTTATATGTCAGACACTGCACACTGAATTTTCTGGGCTTCTCCCCATCTTTACTTTGATCTTTTCTTCCCTGCATCACTGTATAAGGGCCAGGTCAGTAATCTGCAGATAACCTGAATCAAGCAGCCCAGCGAACGTTGCGCAAGCAACTTAACTAGACTTCATCAAAGTTTTGCACTGGGATTTTCAGAATTTGTGTTAACCTTTAGAATGGTATTATTCCATCTCTGGAATTTCCTGGATGAGTAACAGATTTTGTATTCAAAAGACGCTGTCATGCTACTGCTTTCTGCTGTTGCACACCCCCTACACAGCCCACCCTTGCTCCCAGGGTTTTGCAGAGAGCAGGAAAGGTGTGGAAACATGATACTGCACCACTGTGATTTATCTTCATGATTAAGTAGCAGCCCTGAAAGCCTGGAAGGGAATATGTCTCAGATCTTTGGCTAGATAGATGAAAGCTGTGACATGATGCCTGGAAAAAAAAATAAATATTCAAAACCCACACAAGAAATATTTTCAGGGCACACTGGGTAGTACTGTAAGGTCCATCTCCCAGAGTTCACATTGCCAGTATGGCAAGGTTTGCTGCAACTAAAGTGGCTTTTCTAAAGGTTCTGACAATTTGCTGGGTCATGTTTAATGTCAGTTAACAAGGGAAAGAGTGCAGCAAGCAGATGTGCATTATTTATACATCTTGATGAATTTACTCCTTACATAGTCATAGTGGTACTTGGTAATACTCTGGCAGTGTAGCCCAGCATAACACATCAGGACAACAGTCATTAGATAAAGATGCTTTATGGACTTTGGAAATTAAGTTTTCAAACCTGGCCTAGGCAGCATTCCATTTCCAAACAATATCACACTGTTACTTTCTCCATCAGCAACAATTCATAATCCATTTCATTTACACTGTGAACAAAACCAATCTAGGCTGTCAACAGCTCCACCAAAGAGTGGGAATCTCCCAGCAAGAGCCATCAAACCCTAACAGAGTCAAGCTCAGCATGTGCAAGTGATTTGATTCACCCAGGCAATGAAGCACAAGGCAGCTCTAGCACAGGATAATGGCCTTTTGCCTAACTTCCAGAGAGTTAGAATCAACTCTACATGAAGAGCTCAAGTACAGGGACAGGCAGGAGAAAGGCAGAAAACAGTGGTACCGAATTCAACACATGGAGGTCAGACTTTATGCACTGAAGTGGATTTTTTTTGGTACTAAAGTCTTTAACATCCAAAACATAACGTCCTGTGCGAGGTGCCCACTTGGTGAGACAGTAATGAGGAGACAGACAACTCTTTCCTCTGTGTTTGGGGAACACTTTCTTTTTCACTCATTCATTCCAAATGTCTCTAAACGGTGGAGAATTCAGTGCATTCATATCAGGTTGTTAACAGCTTCTCTGGCATCAATCTGCACTGCCCAATGCTGCACTCTGTCCCTAACCCAACTGCACGACCCATTGAATGTTGTTCACATTGAAACCTTTCCTGAATCTTGAGAAAAGGGTTTTCCAGCTACATTACAAAGATATTTGTGTAGTGAATGCCGCTCCTGCTTTTTTCCCACCGGTTGAGAGACGTGGCATTAAAAACCAGACAACGTATCTGAAGTCCAGAGGGAAAAATACTTTCCTAGCAGGCAAAATGCTGACATTTAATTAGATCTGCATATCCCTTTGGTAGCTCACAGTTACAAATACGTGAAAGTACGTAAAGCAGATTGATTTTGCACGGAACAGAAAGGGAGTCGTCAGTCTGAAACAAGAGAGCATGCTGGTACATGAAGGGAAGCATCATAAAAGTTCAGAGATTTTGGGGGGGGGGGGGTGGGAATGAATCCCTAAGTTTAAATTTAGAGTACCTACATTTTTCTTATTTTATTAGAGATGTAAAATTGTAGCTGCTGGGGCTTAAGAACTAGACAGAGTACTGTGTCCAGTTCTGGGCCCCTCAGTTTAAGAAGGACACTGAGACACTTGAACGTGTCCAGAGAAAGGCAACAAGGCTGGGGAGAGGCCTCGAGCACAAGCCCTATGAGGAGAGGCTGAGGGAGCTGGGGCTGTTTAGCCTCGAGAAGAGGAGGCTTAGGGGAGACCTTATTGCTGTTTACAGCTACCTGAAGGGAGGTTGTAGCCAGGAGGGAGCTGATCTCTTCTCTCTAGCAACCAGCACCAGAACAAGAGGACACAGTCTCATGCTGTCCCAGGTGAGGTTTAGGCTCAAGGTAAGGAGAAAGTTCTTCACAGAGAGAGTCATTTGCCATTGGAATGTGCTGCCCAGGGAGGTGGTAGAGTCACCATCCCTGGAGGTGTTCAAGAGGAGATTGGACGTGGCACTTGGTGCCATGGTTTAGTCACGAGGTCTGTGGTGACAGGTTGGACTTAATGATCTTTGAGGTCTCTTCCAAGCTTGGTGATTCTGTGATTCTTCATTTTCATTTCAGCATTCCCAAGGCACCCTGCTCCTTCCATGAAACCACCACTCTAATCACTGCCTCATTGTCAGGAAAAAAAACCCAAAACACCTCCAGTGCATCATTTCCCTGGAAATCTTGCACTTCTAATCAAGGCCTGTCATTTGAAGAGAGTGAATACTTTTCTCCTTCCCCAACAAGAAAACAACCCAACAACAACAACAAAACCCCAAACCCAATCCAACCCTCAAATTCAATTGCTCCAACTGTGGCAGATGACACAAAGAACCTTTTCTTCCTGGTAGTGATAATTGAATTCTATAGCTCATTGTTTCAGATAAGCACTTGTAGTTGTATGGGAGAGATAAAACAGATTGTACCCTTTCAGGAGGCTCTAATAAAAGTGGCGATAGGTTAAGAAAGGGTAGTTTACCACCTTCCCCCAGCTGCTCAGCAAGAAATAAAGAGGTTGAAGTTGGCACAAATTCACATGTAGCTTACTAAAATGGGATGCTTCTGGTTTCCAAGTCATTATAAAATACATGAGTGACACAGGAAGCAAATAAGGGTTTAGCTCCATTTTTGTGATGTAATCTTAAAGGCTGGAATTCAAAGTAGTCTGTACTGTTGAGAGAAAACTCTCTGAGCCAGCTGGGCTCTGGCTTCCCAGCAACACAGTAGGAATAGGAATATGGAAATGACCAAATATTGCTCAGTCTGAGCTCCAGGAGGGGTACCTGGGAGGCATGAAAGATAAAGAAGGTAATTCTGGTTGCTTTCTTCTGCGAGTAGCCCCAGTCACAGCGCACAGATCAGCCTGACTGCCACATGCCCACCAGGAAGAGAGCTTTATAAGCAAACTTCCACCCAGGTAGGTGCAGACAGCCTGAAGTTTTTCTCTCCACAGCACGTGGCTTAGAGATGCAGTAATTTCATAGAGACACCGTGTAACCACAGTGCATGGTGCTGTGCTTGAGCCACAGAGACAAGTATATGAGACTCCTTTGCTTAGGTGACTTCGGGACTAACCTTGATCTCAGAGTACAGGGAAAACCAGCTTGTTCTACATATCACAAGGAATAAGGAGGTGGATGGCAAGGAAAGGCCACAGCACAGGAGACCAGATGAGAGAAACTGTGTTTGGGAACTTGGTAAGGGGGGTGCTTTTGCCACACACCCACTGCCCTGCTTAAATCTTAACTTCAGCAGAAGGCAAAATTCAAACCAAAACATTGTCCTCTGCTTACAGAAACCTTCCTTAATAGGCCCTGCAATTCAGGCCTTGTGAAATGCTAATGCCTTTAGAGAATCCCACCCTGGTCCAACTTATTAACACTAAGGAAATGTCTCCTACGGTAGAAAAAGGTCTTTGAAATGGTCTTCTGAAGTAACACTGATGCAGTTTGTGCAGCACTTCTCTCAGTAATAAGGAAAGAGGCAAACCCAAACTTCTTAGTTATTAAAAAGGTATTCAAACCTAGTTATCAGTCCATAAATGTGTGTTTCAAACTTGTTATGTCTGGTTTTAATAGAAAAGGCAAAACATGAGTGCTGCATGCCACCAGCTTTCCAAATTTCTAGAGCAGGTGCTTACTTAGAAAACTGAAGAGGGAACCTATTGTGCTATAAATCAACATTCGGGGCGACAAAAACCGACCGTGGAAAAAGATCTCTTTGTCCAGACTTCTGGACACAAACTCTGCCCTCATGACTGGGTTCAATGTCTCCTAACAGAAGCACACTGATACAAGGCAAAGCTACAAAACAGGGTTTATTTCTTTAATTAGTAAAAATTGCTTGAGATTTGGGATTTCTTGCTATGATAACACAAGAGGCCAAAAGCCAGCACCACACCCCCCAGATGAAATTTGTTATTCCAGCTACTGTAAGCCAACCAAGTTTTAAGAGGTTTTGACTGCCTTAAAATGTTTGGGCTAATTACCTGCATCCAAAATGCCTTGTGCCAGGATTGCTCCAAACTTTGCCATAACGTCATCATGCTTGTCATTGATCACTTTGGAATAGAGCTGTCTGAACTGGCTGACCTGGATAGAAAAAAAAGAGAAACACAACAAAAGAGAGAGAAATTATAAAACTGACTGCATGAGTCAAATACTCAGTCTTTTATGGAAGCATCCTGGATTTCTGCATCCTAGGATGACATTTGTCTTTTCAGGGGCTTCAGTCATCGGTGTTACAAATCATCCCCACAATAATTAATTACATATGTTTTCCCCACTTGAAGATGCCCATAGAGCAATTTAAAAATAGTCAGGATGGACAAGAATTCCCAAGCCACATTCTGCATGCCTTACAGGAATAGCCTGAGAGTCTCTGGAACATCACTGGAATAAAAGACCAACTGATGAGTTTGCAGTGAGAACTACTAGATGTCCTTAGGTCCCTGACACAGCACTTCGCTAAATACCCTCCAATTCCTACTGCTGAAAACCTCAAAGCTCTTCTGTTTTTCCTGTACCATATATCTTCTGTTCTGGTAATGCCTCAACAGTGCATCAGCAGCACGTTCTGCCATTGCACTGCTGCCTTCTAAGTGAAAATCATTAATGAAAACATTTAATACAGTAACAGTTTATGTCATGGTGTGTTCAGCTCATGTTAGTAAGGGAGACTGCTAAACCTTTGCTTATATTATCATTATTGGTTCACCTTCATCTTTTATTAGCTCACTAAGTGCTGAAGAGACAGAAGAGTATCATATCCAGCAACAGCTAAGGCTTTATTACAAATTAGTAACTTATGTCTTTTAATACATACAGTGGAGCAACAATATAGCTCAAGCAGTATCCCAGTCTGGAACTCAGCCAAATCCTGGGAAGCTGCATGCCACCCACAGCACTTCTGGAAGAATCTTTTGTACCTCTTCCACAAATTAATTTTAATCCACATATCCATGTGATATTTTGTTTTCTTTCCTTATTCCCCCAGTTTTCACACAAAGTCTTCACTTGACAGGCTCAAAACCAAAGGAGGTCTTTTCAAAAAGGCTCCCTCCAAGATGCCTTGAACAAGCTTCTCCCTTCTGGTCCATTTTTTAGTGGTATCCAATGTCTCCTTCCCTACAACTGTGGCCACAGGTAAGAAGGGAAACTTGTAGCTCAAGGCAGCAGGACCAGACACAGCCACCAGAGACACTGAGCAGTTCCCAGTACTGCAAATGCAGTTGAAGTTTCCAAGTATAAAACCCTACCACCACACAAGCCCCTAGCCACTCTTTTCACAGCCAGACAGCATGTGCCTCTCCAGGCACACAGTGACATCTGCAGAGTGACAAGTGTCTGAAGAAAGGTCCTGCCTTTCAGCTCCAAAAGACACTTAGTGTCTGCTGTGGGCAAAGAGGTCAAGCTTCAGCACCACCACTGGGAATGTGTCTTGCACAGCTTTTGATGCTCCCAACACCCAGTTATACCAGTGAAGGAAGCTTATACATTGACTGCAACACTCAAGGTCCTTCTGGCTTTAACAGCACACAGTGAACAGTCAGTATCCTGTCTGTGCAGGACAGGAGCTTGCTAAGGGTGAGCAGCACTAGAGCACGAGGGGCAACCTTCAGGCATGACTCCTAACACATGGCCCAGCTTGGGATGCCCTGGGGAATCTCAAAAGTGCTTACAGAAAGAGTTTTCACACCAGAGGAAAAAAAGAACCATTCATACAACTGAGTCAGTGACATGAGAACTGTGCTGAGAATAACATTTTGTAGAACTGGGATTCATCAAGGTTAAAAAACTATCAAAACAGAACAAAGAGCTGACTAAGGAGACAAACTGCAGGGCTTCTCAGCAAAGCATGAGATCAGGCTCCCCAGGAAAAGCACATCAGAACCATGAGGTAATGCTGCAGCCAAGGTAAGGCTAGCAATTAATCTCATGACATTTCACATGGGAATTTTTGACCAGAGGTACTAAGAAATTAAGACTACCTTTGAAAAATTATGTCCAATGTCTGGGATGGAAAAGACCACAGAAGTTGCCTCTCCAACTCATGAGGATTATAACCAAGAGTTGCAATGATGCTTGGCAGCCCAGCACACTTAATGAATGGATTAAGACGGTGTGTCTTCTGCAAAATAGTTCTCAGTGCAAGCTAACTCACCACACCACTTAAAATGCAGGTGCTCTAACAGGACAGATGCTCTCTGGTCAGTGACACCTTCCTGCCTTCACTGTTTCAACCACTAACCCAGCTGTAGTGCTTGTCACCTCAACTCCTTCAGCATTGATGGCACCTAATCTGATGATATTTGAACCAGCAAAAGACACTACCATTTGTACATGTAAATCATGACCTGATAAACATGACTGTAGTAAGATCACAGTATCACAGTATAACTAAGGTTGGAAGAGACCCCAAGGATCATCAAGTCCAACCTGTCCCAACAGACCTCACAACTAGACCATGGCACCAAGTGCCACGTCCAGTCTCCCCTTGAACACCTCCAGGGACGGTGACTCCACCACCTCCCTGGGCAGCACATTCCAATGATGAACGACTCGCTCAGTGAAGAACTTTCTCCTCACCTTGAGTCTAAACCTCCCCTGGCACAGCTTGAGACTGTGTCCTCTTGTTCTGGTGCTGGTTGCCTGAGAAGAGACCAACCCCCTCCTGGCTACAGCCTCCCTTCAGGTAGTTGTAGAGAGCAATAAGGTCTCCCCTGAGTCTCCTCTTCTCCAGGCTAAACAATCCCAGCTCCCTCAGCCTCTCCTCACAGGGCTTGTGCTTGAGGCCTCTCCCCAGCCTCATTGCCCTTCTCTGGACATGTTCAAGGATCTCAATGTCCTTCTTAAACTGAGGGGCCCAGAACTGGACACAGTACTCAAGGTGTGGCCTAACCAGTGCTGAATACAGGGGCACAATGACTTCCCTGCTCCTGCTGGCCACACTATTCTTGATGCAGGCCAGGATGCCATTGGCCTTCTTGGCCACCTGGGCACACTGCTGGCTCATGTTCAGCTGGCAAGATCAGTATAAACAAAAAGTTCAGTTTCACCTTTGCTGTTGGGGCACTTGCCTCCTACAGAATGGAGCAAGATGCCAACAGACAGAAATTTATTAAGCTCCTGAAGCAAAATCTGTCAGAGTTTGTCCAGTAGAGCCCTGTAGTGTAGTACTATTTTTCCTTCAAATCACAGCAACAAGCACATTCCAAACTACTGAATAGGTTTATTTAATATTCTATGAATCCCACAAGCTCTGTTTCTCCCTTGAAATCTTCAAGCACTTAAAAATCAATTTTATGGCATTTAGAAATGCTATCAAAAAAGTTCTCTGGGTAACTTCCAGGAGGAACACTAAAATGTAGGCAGTGACTCATTTCATCTTTACTAACAATACACACACACACCCTCACACCCTCCCAATTCTGATAATTAATGCTGACTGAAACAACATGCTGCTAATTTCAAATGAGGCCAAATGCAGAACCTTGGAAACACTGAGGAAACAACACAGGCTTTAAGACTTAATAATGACACAGCACCGTTTCCTACCCAAAGGGCTGCCAGTTCTCAGGTTGTTCATCACTTCTCCCCAACCAGTCAACATTGATGCACACAAAGCCCATGAGATTGTTAAGAGTAAGACTTAATAAATGACTAAAGGAAACTATGACACATGATGTGCATCCTGGTTTTTGCAAGTCCAGAGAAGGGCCACAAGGATGATTAGAGGGTTGGAGCACCTCTCCTATGAGGACAGACTGAGAGAGTTGGGACTATTGAGTCGGGAGAAGAGAAGGCTCCGAGGAGACCTTATTGTGGCCTTCCAGCATCTGAAGGGGGCCTACAAGAAAGCTGGTGAGGGACTTTTTAGGGTGTCAGGTAGTGATAGGACTAGGGGGAATGGAAAAAGAATAGAATAGACCAGACCAGGTTGGAAAAGACCTTTGAGATCATCAAGTCCAACCCATCATCCAACACCATCTAATCAACTAAACCATGGTATCAAGTGCCCCATCCAGTCTCTTCCTAAACACCTCCAGTGATGGTGACTCCACCACTTCCCTGGGCAGCCCATTCCAATGGCCAATCACTCTCTCTGTGAAGAACTTTTTCCTAACATCCAGCCTAAATCTCCCCTGGCACAGTGTGATAGAAATGGGTAGATTCAGATTGGATGTTAGGAAGTTCTTCACCATGAGGGTGGTGAGACACTGGAACAGGTTGCCCAGGGAGGTGGTAGAAGCCCCATCCCTGGAGGTTTTTAAAGCCAGGCTGGATGTGGCTCTGAGCAACGTGATGTAGTGTGAGGTGTTCCTGCCCATGGCAGGGGGGTTGGAACCAGATGATCCTTGAGGTCCCTTCCAACCCTGACAATTCTGTGATTCTATGATACATGTGCTCTCTTGAAAGAGCACACAGTACACAGAAGCATCTAACAGATATATGAAGGAATGTGAAGGTGCTACTAGAATATAGGAGAAGTCATTTTTGCACCCTATCAAGATCCTGTATTTCATCTAAATCTGGTCCTGGTTTCTTCACAACATTTTAAAGATAACAGGCCAAGATGATCAAAGGAGGATGGAGGAAAAGCCTTCACATTGCTTATTATCTTCTAATTTTTGGCTAGATGACTACACTATCACAAACCCAGGAAAAACTAAATTCAATTCAAGATGTTAGACATGCAGTTTGTCTCCAAAATTGCTGTCTTAATTGCCCCACAGGTCACAAATACATAATGGAGTTGTCATTGATTTCTGTTACAATGATCTCATCACATCTATAATTTAGGATTCCATTTCACAACATAAAGTTGTTATCAGTCTCTATGCTGCACTAATAAGGTTCTTAAGTATATCAACAGAGCTCAGAAAAATCCATGCCACATGCAGGAATTGAGTTTCAACTCCAAAGGGACCAGATCAGCTTTCCACAAGATTTGCTACCCCTTTTTGGCACTTAAGCAACTTTCAAGTTCATGGAACCTCCACATAATGGCAATTCTTTAAATTTAAACTTGTTAAATTGCTTGTTTAAATAAAGAGTGAGCACAACAAACACTAATGCAAGGGGATAGCTAAAGGTGATTCAAAGGCATCCTCTCACAACAAAAATGGCTTCTTAAAACTTTCTGTTGCTGGCATTTCAGCACTGCAATGATCTGTACTCACAGATTGCATTGGGTTGGAAGGGAGCCTCAAAGGTCCTCTTGTGCAAGCCCCCTGCAGTGAGCAGGGACACCTCCAACTGGATGAGGCTGCCCAGGGCTGCACTGAGTCTGATCTTGTCTCCAGGGATGAGGCCTCAACCACATCACTGGGCAACTGGAGTGTTTTACCACTTTCATTGTAAAGAACTTCCTCCTTGCATCCAACCTAAAGCTACCCTGCTCCAGTTTAAAACTTGCTCCTTGTCCCAGTGCTACAAGCCCTTCTAAACAGTTTCTTTCCAGCCTTCCTGTAAGTCCCCTTCAGATATTGAAATGTAGCTATAAGGTCTTCCCAGAGCCTTCTCTTCTCCAGGCTGAACAGCCCAAATTCTTTCAGCCTGTCTTCACAGCCCTCTGATCATCTTGATGGCCCTCCTCTGGACCCACTCCAGCAGGTCCATCTCCCTCTTGAACTGGGGGCTCCAGAGCTGGACACACTACTGCAGGTGAGGTCTCACCAGAGCAGAGCGAAGGGGCATAATCACCTCTCTTGACCTGCTGGCCACATCTTTTAATGTAGCCATTGGTCTCAAAACTCTGAAGCTGTATTCTTGAAAAATATAAATCTATTCCAGGAAGATCATTTGCTGCCATCTTCACCCCAAATTATCACCAGAGAATTTATAGTCCTCCTAACCCAAGCTCACAAACAAGAAGTTTACCCAAACAGAACATGCACAAACGAAAAGTAATGACAGGAAGGTGTTCAGACTACATGTCACAATCTATTAAAATCACCATCTCTCACATGAAAGCATCACAAAACAGCACTGAGATGATGTAAATGTAAATGTAAAATACAGCTTGTCTCTGACCACATCAGGACCACAAGTACAGTTTGTGGGATATGAAATGCATCCTGCTCTTTTGGCCAGCTGCTGATTTAGCAATGCAAAAACTCCCATCCATGAAGTTAGACACTTTGGCACATAGTGCACCAGTGTGCCACTCAGGAATCTAATCAGATCAAAGTATGTCACTGCCATCCAAAAATGGTTTGTTTTCTGAACTCTACCCTTTTGCATCAGAGTAAAATAACTTTTCTTTAGACTGGCAGAGCACACCAAAAAAATGTTCCCATGGGTAATAAATAACTTAATTGGCAGCATATGCCTCGAAATACTCCTCTTACTTCTGAGAATTCAATGATACTGGTGAGAACTAATTTTTTGGGGTGTTCAAAACAAGTACAACTTTTATATTCTTCAAAACAAGTAGAACTTTTATATTCTCTAGTTAGTTTCTAAATCAGCAGAATATTTCAGGGATTATTTTACTTTATAACCTGTAGTTTGTTTGGGGGGTTGTTTGTTTGTTTTTTAATATCTCCTGTGCTTGTATGACTGGGTATTGAGTTGCTTTCTGTATCTATAACATGTAATATCACACAAATTCTGGCTTAAACAAGTGTTTGTCATGAAGGTCTTTCAGCTCCTCTCCCCATTTTGAAACAAGCCACAAAGCCCCAAACGACACATCTCATTCTGTATTTGCTAGGCAACTATTTTAATCACTCATTTAACAAGGCTAGCTATGACACCTTGCTCTGAAGTAAAGGTTACCATGACTCTTTGGGGAAAGAGATCAAATTTCATTACACACCTCATATAATCTGTAATTTTGCTAGCTGCTCTCCTGTCTGCAGTTTTTAGGACACACAGACTCTTTCACCTGTCATTTCAAAAAGACAGAAACTGCACTAGACAGACTCAGCAATAACACTCAGATGTCCAACTGATTCAGAGCAGTCTGCAATTCCAATCCCAAGAGGGTTAGGGTGCTTTGTAACCTAAAATGAATTTATTCTTAGTATGTCCTTTCACAGAAGCAAATACCATGCATCTTTCTTACAGGTGGGAAGCTGAGGAGAGCTACACCATTTGTCCAGCATTAGAGGAGGAGCACAGAATGATTAAACCTGAACTCCTATATTGCGGGCTGCCATTCCAAACATCTGATCAAGGAGAAAGCAATAAACAAGAAGTAGTTTCCTTCTATAGAAAGATAAAGATAATTCAGCTTCACTTTACACAGACTTTGTATCTTGGAAGATGAGGGGATCAAACAGAACTCTAGTGTTCTCCACTGGCTTTTTCAGTTGAACTACAATTCTCCTAGTATAAACACTGCTCCCAGATTCTGCTCAGTTTTGGGTTCTGTTGTGTTTTGTTTCTGTCCTGGGTTTCTTTAATGATTCAAAGGAACAAAGTGTTTGCCAGCAAATCTTCCTGTTCCCTGACTTGGAAATAGCCAAGCACCTGTATTTGTAGATTTCCTTTGCTGACCTTCCCAGGTGAAACTTTCCACTGGAAACAGAAATTTTTCCCCCTTCCCATCCAGTTAAAAAGTGACTGGTGTTAATCACAGTTCAATTTCTAAAATGACATCAATAAAATCAACCCATATGTGACAGATGATTAGCAAAGTACCAGCTACTGCTCCACCCCAGTGCTCACCAAAGCAGATGAAATGTGGAACCTCAGAGCTTCTATTACTGTAGACTTTTAGTCTGTACAAATGTTTGCATATCATCATCTGTCATATATTCACAGAGCAAACTATTTTTAAAAGCTAAACAGCATATGCAATCCTTTTTGCTTTCTGAGTAGAAAAAAAAACTCCATTAAAAAATGTACTTGCTATAATGCCTGGAAGCCACTTCTGACAACAGAAAATGTTTCATCTGCAAAGTGTAAGACTAGCTACAAAAGAAACACATTAATAAGAGTACTTCCCTGCAGGGTGACTGCATCCAAAACTAAGTTTAATATCATCAAAACCAACTTCTTTACTAAGTAACAGCGTTCACATAAATCATGAGCACACAGGCCTCAGCACGTGTTAGTGGTAGACAGTCACTTTTATATCATCACAAGATGCTTTAAGGCCTTTTCAGAAAAAGCATTTATTCCTGTAACACCTAGAGTCACAGGGCTGTCATCCACCAGGTGTGTTTCAATTAGAGTGCTCTGCTCCCCCTTTCCAAACTGCATGCTCTGACCCATGCAGGAGCTTCCTGCTGTGCATTCAGCTCTGGCTCTTTAAAAGGCACATACTTATGCGGCACCAAGCACTCAAGATTTATTGTCCCAGACCATTCTTCTTCCACCTAACAAGCCAGTATGTAAGGTATGCCACATTACCTTTGGGCAGGTAATCTCGGTCTGCTGGATCATGATAAGGGCAGATGCAATCAGAGCTCCTTGACGTACATAGTTGACAGGATCATTTGTCATTGGTTCAAGCAAATTAATTGCTTCCTAAAAAAAAAACCCAGAAAAAAAACAAACCACCATTAAATAAGTAGTCAGAAAGTTAATACTAATATTTTTAGCATCCTAAAATTCAGTACCCTGATGGAAGGTTTATGCTATCAGCGACACTTTAAAATATATTTTGCTTGTTGTTAGAAAATGAGGCAGAAATCTGCATTTCTGTGGATCTCAATCTAAAAATAAGGAAGAAAAAAACCAAACCACAATAACCAAGAGATGGATGGAACGAGATCTACCTGCAGAACTAGGGCAACAGATAAACAATTGCTGTTAGCAACAGATGCCTTCCTCAGAAAAACTGCTGACACGTCTAAAGAAGCACACAAATTATTCACACAGTTCCTTTGCCACTCTTCCCAGGAAAATACATCAAGAGTTACCTTCAGTTCTGCATAAGGAACAAATGAAGCAGAGATACCAAACACTATGTTGGAGGTTTGAAAATGAGACGGTAAAACAACCTGGGTCCCAAATTCTTGGCCTTACACTTTGTCTGTGACATTTAGCATCACATGAAAGCATTAATTTCAAACCTACATCAAGTGAGGCTCTTTGTCTCTCTAAATTTACTCACATGGTAAATTTAGGGGTTTTTAAGTATTTACAAGAACTCTCTATTGCTTCTTCAAGTTCAGTAACTTTCCAGCTAAGCACAACAGCAATGTGATCCACAATGACCTGTCAAAAAACATTCCTTTCAACACAGTCACTGATTATGAAAAGAATCTATTGTAATAACTGTTGTAAGAATCTATTGTAATAAATACTGCTTAGATGCACATAAGACCAGCAGGGGCAATTTGCAGGCATCTCAGACTAAATCAAATGTTTAGACACATTTTTTCATCTCCATTCACATTTCTGTCACTTGGCAAGCCATGACCTAAAAATACATAGAATTAATACAGACACCATTTGCAACATGAAAGGTCCTCAACACACACTACACAGGACAACTGAGCTCATGTAAACTCACTGCCAGCAAAATGAGATCCCTCTCCTTCCTCACTTTCCCTTCAGCTATCCAGTTCCATCCCTGTCCCTGTGCTAGCTGCAGGCCTTGTCTCACCTCTCAGTGAGTTTTTCCAGCCTGATAATGAAACACAAACTGCTCTCTTTTTGCTGCTATTACCTGGTTCAGTTGTCTGCAAGTTTGTGTCAGTTCAGTAGGGAGCTGGACATAAGCGACAGCAAAAGATGCCAGGGACGCATTCCTGTGCAACCTGGTCTAGGTGAACCTGCCTTAGCAGGGTTTGTTGACTAGATGATCTCCAGAGGTACCTTGCAAATCTACCACTCTGTGATTCTGAAACTATCTGTTTCAACAGCAGCAAGCTGTTAGTGGGCTCAACCAGCCTCCAGCAGCCACACTTTTCAGATCTAGGTAGAATAAACCTACGACAGCAGTTTGTACGGCTGCAGGCTGCACAGATCAATCTGGGCTCTGGCAACACACAGCGTTTCTAAATGCACTCTGAAAGGGCATTTGAAGCAAGCTGTTAAGATGCTCTTTGAAACATGACTGATAACAGTTAGATGTCCACCTGAAGAAGTTCAAAGGCTCTTTGAAGCTATTTTTTGACCTTCTCATTAAAAAAGTCAGACGGAATAACTTGGCAATCTTTTGTACAGAGCTTTCTCCTGTCCAGACTTTAAAGTAATGACATGAACAAATGCAGATGAATGTATGAGTCTCCCAGCACAGACCCCTCTCAGTGTTACTCATCTCAGGCCGAGGCTTCTAAAAACAAGTTGCTTTTATACAAACCATTCCCAAGAACCACTTCTAGAATAATGTCTTCACGTAGCTTGCTTTTGCCAATTGAGCTATCTGGGAGGCTATGCTTCTCCACCTGAAAGTGACTCAATCATTCCTTGGCACACATTCAATGCCATGCATGGAACATCCACTATGACAGAAAGCTGAACTTTCCAATATATTTGGGCCTTCAAAACCTACTAACATCAGCTCTGAAAGACATGTCTGCTTATATCAGATAGTTCAGGTCTTTATCACACAATGTATGTGGAAATAAAACAGAATTCTTTGTGTCACTAAAAGCATTTCTACTTAAATCAACTTGTCAGATGAAGCAGGTTAAACATATTTAGCAACTTGATTCTACCTTTCACTTTAGAGTAAAGCAACCTGGATAAAATCTGAACTTTCAGTTTGCTTTCAAGTCTGCAGACTTTACACAGACACTGCTTCTGGTCTTTAGTATCAGCAGCTTGTGTATTTCAAAACACAAATGATGTGTTTGGGACCACTCACTTGCAAGAGCCACAGACTAAGTGTTTAACACTAGCAGAGGAGGAGATGATACAGTTAAGTGTGAAATTTATTGAAGACTTGGAAATACTAAATACTACTTCTTCTTGGACAGTCTGTGCACTTGTTTCTGAAACTGTGATGCAGTACACATGTGAGTGATACAGAGGAAGTTTATCCCAACCACTTGCTGCTTGTGGGGGTGCTCACTTCCCACAGCAAACGCAGAAACTCTACTCTGAAAAGCCCTTGCTATCATCTGTGAGAATTATCCTTCAATGACACTTATAAAGTGAGAATAAAATTTAGTGGCTGTGAACTCCACTCCTCAAACTACAGCACATTTCATTAAATTTCACTGCACTTGGCTTTACTACAAGGACCTTCCATGAATTATGTATCACAGGAGAGAAGAAAGGAGCTAGAAGTTGTGCAAAGCACTTGCTGATTTCTTGTCGCTGGCATCCCCTTGTTATCCCCAAACCTACTCCAAGGCCAAAGGAGTATTGCCTTTGGAGTACTGAACACTTAAAGTTTAGTGGCAACCTGACAGTAAGAAAACTCTAAGAGAACTTTTGAAGACTAACGTATAAAAACGTTGCTCCAGTTTACCTATTCTGCACAAGCCTCCGTGCTCAGGGCAGAGACTCTTAAGTAGTACTGCTCTATTCCAGCTGGCTAGTGGTGTACCTGTGCAGGAAATCTTATCTCTGTGTGTGACATTTCTGCACAAATGTCTTGGTGGCATGAGAAAGCAGAAAGTCTAGGGCAGCAGATGCTTCTGGTCCTCACCTTGTTTCCAGTGCCCGCACAGCAGATACCCAACGCCATGGCAGCTCCGTAACGCACATGGGGATTGTAGCTCTCTGACAGCAAAGAAACCACACTTGGACACTGCTCAGGAGTCCTAAACAAAAAAAGGAATGTTATTTATTATTGTTGTTCTTCAAAACAGTAAGACTTCACTCTCTTCATACTGGAAAACTTTAAATTGTTCCTCCACGCCGTATGTTTGGCATTTCTCAGTGTAAGCAGAGGGGTGGAACAAATGGGCCAAGAAGAATACAGGGAATTGCACAAATGAATAAGCCTTCCTACCACTGCAGATATCATGCACAGCTCCCATAACTAAACCCTTCCTTTTATCCATATTTTGACATACTCTCTGCCTTCAAAAGATTGCACATCAGAATGACATATCTACTGAGACCAAGGTCTTTTCACTAGAACAGGTTTACTCTCCAGGAGACACAGCATTAAATCTCTCATCAGTTGATATAAAATCCAGCTCCATATTCAATCAACCCTCAAGGTTGGTGGGTCCCAAACTCCTTTCTTAATGACTGCTTCTGCCAATGACTCCTCACCCCAACCTACTGCTGTAAATCAAAGCATGTGAGGAAATTCTAACACAACTCATTTGCAGTCTATCAGCAATGCCTACTGTTGCCGCCTTACAATATTATGATGTGAATTTGCTGCCTTTTAGACGATCTGAAATAGAAGAATATGCTCCACACTTCACTAACTGGGAACTCCTGTCCTGTGGTCTTTGCAGCAACAGAAGTTCTAGTGGTGGGGAGATGAAAGGAAAGCCTTTAATTCCCTACAGCAAGAAGTACATGTTGCTAATGCGAATAGTCTTGTGAATATTGAGTAGAATCATAGCATCACAGAATCATAGAATGGTCTGGGTTGAAAGGGACCTCCAAAGGTCATCTAGTCCAATCTCCTCTGGAGTTAAGAAGGGGAATCCTCAACTAGATGAGGGTGCCCAGCGCCCTGTCAAGCCTCACCTTGAATATTTCCAGAGATGGGGCCTCAATTACCTCCCTGGGCAACCTGTTCCAGCGTTCTAGTAACCTCATGGTAAAGAACTTGTTCCTAACATCCAATCTAAATCTACTCTTCCCTAGTTTGAAACTACTGCCCCTTATCATATCACTACAATCCTTTAGAAGTAGGGCAGAGGTCACTTCTAGGTGTGGATATATTTCTTTCCCTCCTGTCTCTGTACTCATGTTTATCACTCCATTAATTGTGATGCCACACAAACCACTTTGTAATATAGTATACTGCCAACTTCAGCTTTCCTAATGCAGCAAAGGCAAAACTATCTGTAAAATAAGCACCTCTGCATCAGCCAAGTCTTCATTCTGAACTCAGAGGCATTGCAAGCACATCCATTAAAGCTAATCTCTTAAAGTATCCAGTTTCCTGACACCATGAGCAAAGAGAAATGCAGGAATGTGGTTGGCAAGTATATGCTCATGAAAAAAGAAAGATAAACTATAAATTGTAAACTATTTAATTATGTCTGTTTTCAAAGTGCACATCATCTGCTTATCTACTTCATCTCACAGCCCTGCAGCTTAAACTAGCTTTTTTATTGTCACAGTCATGAGCCTCAAAACAGTTCTGCAAGTCATTTACTTTGACTATAAACTGATTTCAGACTGAAATGTACAAAGGAAGAGCCAAGAACACCTTAGTTATAGCTTCTCTTCTTACATGTGCTATACTGAAACAGAGAGGTTGGCAGCTGTACACAAGAATTACAGCATCATGTAGGATCTGTAAGTGTCTCCCAAAGCACTCAACTCAGGAGGTAGAAAAACCATTACAGAGTGTGCTCCAGCATTGGGTTTCGTTAAATGAATACCCAAATTATAGAAAACAGTAATAAAGATGACCTTAAGCAATAATCTAGTCCACTCTCTTCTTTCTTTGTGATTGTGGACAGAAGACATGCCACATAACCACACACTCATCCTTCAGTTATACTCTATACACCAAATCAGTTGGTTTCTACCCTAGCTGTTATATCTTTCCATTTCAACACTTTTCCATAGTTTGCCCTAATAACTACAGTCTTTTATACTCCTCTCTCCTGCTCTGGTTGATCACATACAGGCAACACCACTACCACACAGGCTCCAACCCTCCTCCAGCATTGCTGGAGACCTGAAGGCAAGGTTTCACAGGCTATTTCAACCCCTTGGCAGGATTGGCAGCAAGATTTTCTACCCCTTCCTGGCTTCCAACAGTTTTTTTAATTTATGCAAAAAAGATAACCTGCATGGGCAAACAATCCCTTCTGCCACTACCACCACTTCACCAAAACACTCCCTCCAAACAACATCAAAACCCTCCCAAACAACCAAAAAATACACCAAAACACACAGAAGAAGAAAAGAGCAAACACAAAGTTGCTGGAAAACTGCTGCCTCTAAGAGGCAGCCACGATGACAAATGTTAAGGAATAGGAAAGAGGTGGGAAGTGGAATGATTCTGTCCTGCAAGCAAGCAGTACAAGTTAAAATTGTAAACTAAAAGGCACATTTTAAACTACCTGACAGTCTCTTGCTCAAATAACAGCCTGGATGCTGACAATGGGGTTTTGTTGGTTGTTGTTTTTTTTTTCAAATGAGCTGATGCAGAAACCAGGAGTCACAAACCCCATAATAAATGAGCCCAAGCATTCAGCTGCACAGAAGACTTCAGCTCTTGCACAAAGACTCTTAACACCTTTGTGTTTGCTTTTCTCCAGCAAATGTTAAACAGGCAGATTGTGAGCCAAGGAAGAGAAAAACAGCTTCTGGCAAAAAGAGAATTATACACTTTGAAGCATTAATCATTAAATTGGACACATCTTTGTGCCTGCAGGCTCAGAACTTCCAATACAATTTTCAACATAAAAGCAGAAATAATGTGTGCTAATTGAATATGGAATTTTTTAGCCAGATTTACATTATTTGTGGCTGTTATTTTAAATGCTTTCATCTCAAACCCATCCATAAACCAGTCAAACATTCTGACAGGGGGTTTCCTGTAAATCCTCTTTGGGAATTAAAGCTACTTCATGGGACCCCAGTAATGCAGTCTTCTTGGACCTGCAGTCTTCCAAAAGTGTCTTCTCACATAACAGAGGATGAGAAAGCAGAACCACAAGAGGGCTGAGGAAGCAGAAGAGTCTTGTGAGAATGCTTATCAGAGGAATAGGAATTCAGAATTCATGATCACTGCTGGCACTGATGCTAGAGCAGTAACATTTGCTTGTTCGTTTTACTGCTGAGACACTTATAAAATCCTGCACTCTGTTGCCAAAGGTTACCCCATATAAATCCAGAGGCAACTTAATAAACTTCATAAAACACAAAACAATTCTGTCAAGTGGTCAAAAGAGAAATAAAAAGCCCTCATAAGCAGTTACAGGCTGTCATCATGCTCCTGTGCCACCACTTGTGTGTGCTGTGTCCAGTTCTGGGCCCCTCAGTTTAAGAAGGACATTGAGACACTTGAACGTGTCCAGAGAAGAGCAACGAGGCTGGGGAGAGACCTCGAGCACAAGCCCTATGAGGAGAGGCTGAGGGAGCTGGGATTGTTTAGCCTGGAGAAGAGGAGGCTCAGGGGAGACGTTATTGTTCTCTACAACTACCTGAATGGTGGCTGTAGCCAGGAGGGGGTTGGTCTCTTCTCCCAGGCAACCAGCACCAGAACAAGAGGACACAGTCTCAAGCTGCACCAGGGAAAGTTTAGGCTCAAGGTGAGGAGAAAGTTCTTCACTGAGAGAGTTGTTTGCCATTGGAATGGGCTGCCCAGGGAGGTGGTGGAGTCACTGTCCCTGGAGGTGTTCAAGAGGGGATTGGACGTGGCACTTGGTGCCATGGTTTAGTCATGAGGTCTGTGGTGACAGGTTGGACTTGATGATCTTTGAGGTCTCTTCCAACCTTAGTGATTCTGTGATTCCACATGATAATTCAGCTGGGGGAATACATTTCAAACATGACCACATTCTCCTCCTTCTGGCTCAAGGCTTTCACCCTTCACCTAGAACACAGCCACACAAACTTCTGTCTTGACATCCAGCACAACAGAGGGGCGGTCCTGCTTCTGACAGATCCTTTCCACTTCCCTGATACCAAGCCCGATGCAAGTTTCCAAACCAAGTTCACCCCTCCAGCTTCCTGCTGGAGACCTCAACCACACTGTTGTGCTGGTGGCTGAATCAATGTGGTTACTTCTGCTTTGATAGGAGAAGTAATGAAGAGTACAGGAAAACCCAGAAAGAGTACAAGAAAACTAACTCAGAAGTTAGTCAGCATTAAACTACTCTTAGCAGACATCTGCCATTACTACAAGTTAAATACAGAAGATAACACCACATAAAATACCAGGACACCATCTGGAGATATACTGAACAGAAATTTCATCTCCAGGCACAATTTTTTGCCCTTCTTGAAAGTCACAGTAAAAATTCTAAACCTGGAATGGATTTAATATATTTTGAAGACAGTAGCAAAGTGCCATGGTTCTCTAGCCAGAGCTTCCCATAACACAGGCCAGTAATTTCATCTAAAAATTGTGACATTACAGCCTAGGGCACGTCTCTAAACTGGGCACTGTATCTTAGAAAGATGAGCAATGTCTATTTTTAAAGACCAAATTATCTTTAATGCACTGGTTCCTTCCTTTTTTCCTAACACTGCTTTTGCTCAAGCAGTTTGCTTTTGCAATTACATTTTACTACAACAGCAAAACGACCACAAAAGAATGGCCCTAATTATTTCCTTCATTTTCATCTGAAAATTACTCAGCTGCTCCCACATAAGCCATCAAAACACAGACGTCAGTGAACCCAGACCCATGTACAAAACCCCAACACCGCACCTAGCTTCAACTTTGTCCTGTTACTAGAAACTAAATGAATCCAGAAGCAAAAAATGCCTCTCTGTTTCTTCTACAGGGCTTCAACACAGCTCTGTTTCCACCCTACACGAGGACAGGTTTTATTGCTGCAATACATGGGATGCAGATAAAGGACTTCCTCCAAGAACCAGTTTGGTTTGTTTCAGAAGTCATAAACAAAACCCTAAAGGAAAGTAAAGATGCACCAAGACAGTAATGAAAGGTTTCTTAGAAAACCATAATAGTTAGCATTTTACTAATTTTTTACTTAACAACTGGTTGCGCTCAAAACCTCCACAAGGAAATGACAACCTAAGCCAAGGATTTCGTACATCCAAGGAAATCAGAACCAGAGGGAACACAAAGGATCTGCCTGGCTCCTGCCCAATTAGCTCAGCCTTAGCCTCAACTTTGGTCTCATTCCTCAGGATGTTCACCTCCTGGATATAATTAAATGTAAGTGACATAGGTGTTATATTCCCTCTATATAAAGCTTGCTTAGTTTGTAAGCATCCTTCAAAAAAAAAAAAAAAAAAGACAGGAAAGAAAGTTTTTCTTAAGCCACCAGTGCAAATATTCACAAAATTCACCAGAAGGTGGCTTGTTACTAACACAGACTAGTATGAACATAAGCCCCCAGATCAGCTGGGCAGGGAAGGAAGTTGATTTTCCTTTCAATTCATGATACGGACCACGGAAGGTTCTCCACAGTTTGCAGAGAACCTTGAAATCTTATTTCGTTTTCACTACAAAGCATTTCTTATAGCAGCATTATTAGGAATCTGTAGGAATCTAAACTGGGTTTTTCTTCTGAAGGTTACAACAACTGCAACATCTGCAGACACTGTAATTCTTAATAGGCTTTGCCTCCAAGAGCCATATTGGGCTACTGAAAGTTGAAGAACACTGTTAGTTTCATCAACTCTGTTTAATAATCCACTTTAATCTTTTTTCCAAAAGGCATGCAACAACACCACAAGACAAATGAAGAACTCAGATTGCCATATCTTGAAGCATAATCCACTTAGTTTTAGACCACAGCCCAGTCAGAATTGCATCCAAATGCCTCTGTGCAGTTTATCTCCAATCCTTGCACATCTCGAAGGTTAGAGGACAATTGCCATTTCACTTTATATTTCAGCAGCATTTAAATATGAAGTCCTCTGTATGTATATAAGGTAGCATCAATAAGTAAACAAACAGAACACAGAAAATAAACCATCACATTTGCCTTGTGATCAAGACTAAAAATGGAAGTGTCTGAAGCATCACTAATGTACACTTCTTTTTTAGTCTAAATATTTAAGGACTTTACAACTCATTGAAAAATGAAATGTCAGAGAATTAAAGAACAATGTCAAATACATCTTTTAAATTCATCATCAAGTCCCTACAGTCATAGTTCAAAAGATTCTAAATATTTATGACTTTCTAAACTCCTGGACATGAATTAATCATTTGATACAGAACTATTTCCACAAGTTGCTTTGGTAGTGCAGTGACAGATTAAGAAAAAAATAGAAAAGCTTAACAGAAGTTTCATTTAATCCATGAATGAGTTAATAAAGGAGGAATGCAGATATTTAATTGTATCATTTGCAGTCATTTACGAAGGGGGGTTGTGTGGCAGAGGGTGTAAAACATAGAAGACAGAAAATCTGCAGAGGAAAATGGTGTAGATTAAGCACAGATGCACACCCCATTGCTTTTTCTCTTGACAAAAATGATCTGTTTCCATGTCAGGAATTTCCTGCAGCTATCTCATGTGCCACACAGCCTCCTTCTCTGAAATGCCTCCTGGTTGCTTAAGCAAGACTTGCTAAAGAATGAGAACTTCCAGGAGGAACCCCCACTGTCAGGAGGGTGAGGCTGAGTGCTGCCAAGAGGTGCAGCAGATGAATTTGAGGGATAAGCACCATCTATCTGAACAACACTGTCACCAGTGTTCCTATCTAATATAGACATGGCTCCATTCAAATGAAATAGTATTGGCAATTTGAAAGCAGAAATATATGGGGGTGGTGGTAAATTAAAAATCTATGCATGGCTCAAATATCCTGGTTATGGTGAACCAGGAGTGGGGCCTAGCAAGATTTCAGGTTTAACAACTCATTAATGCAGAAGAGGAACTGGACATGGGGACAGGACAGTGGCTTTGCACAAAAAGTGTGGCTAGAAGTAATGCAGTGAAGAATCTGCTGCAGATCTGTAACATACAAGATGACATGTTCCTCAGAAAGTATTCAAACCTGGAAGATCTAAATACTAACAATAAAATCACACACACACAAAATATATCACAAAAAGCAGATGTTTTCCAAAAAGGCAGATATTTTCTAGCTATCTGCAATGAAACAATGTACCAATATGCTATGCAAGCCTACATGCAACTAACTCCTATCATCTTCCCCTGTGACTTCCTAAGAAAACTCTGGTTGCATCTGTATTACAAAAAACCCCAACCCAAACCCACAAAAATGTTGCTTTCAATTAGATATGAATGCCTTCACAAAGCTTTCATCAGAGCAATCCCCAGGCAACAGCACAGCCTTCAGCTCGTGCTTCATCAGGGTGCCTCCCCCCTCCCAGTTTACTTAATTTAGCCATTCTACTGGCTAAAGAGGTTCTTTTGTCATATAAATTACATTATAACATCCACTGAGGCATTCCAGAGAAGTGGGAACATTTGTTCTTCCTGTTGACCGAAACAGCACTTTACTGCAGTAACCAACAATGATCTGTGAACACAGAACTTTGGCTGACAAAATTACATTTCCATAACTCTGATACTTCTCCCACACTGAAGGGATTGAGGGGTAGTATCCACCGTGCTGTGAAAGAGAAAATGTGAGAAGAAAGAAAGAAATAAACCTCTTTCAAGATACAGTTTCAGCTCCAACCAGTAACTGATGCTGATGATTAGCAGATGGTTCTGAGGGATGCACTGTTTATTTTTCCCCCCTGAAAGTTTTAATTCTGACAGGTTGGACTTGATGATCTTTGAGGTCTTTTCCAACCTTGTTGATTCTATGATGTGGCACGAAGACCTGTACACAGCACACGCAAGCAGGCAACTGAAATTAAAGGATTCACCTTTTACTGTATTTTGGTGGGTTTACTCCATTGCACTTTCGCCCCATTTACAATACAGACATACTGCCAATAACTTCAGACACCTTTCAAGAAGGAAAAAACTAGCTCAAGTGGTAATGGAGAAGGAAAACAAGCTTCATCTGTACCATCGGAAAGAGCCAACACTGGCTGTGATTAAGCCAATGGAAATGTTGATAAAGATTTAAAATACAGTTAGCTTGGTGCCAGGGCAGCCTTCAAGATATATAAAATAAAAGGTGATTAGGCACAGTTGGAAAAATGACTCCACATGCTCATCAGCCCCAATTCAGATTGTCCTGGCTCAGAATTTGCTTTTTGTTACGTTTTCATCTTCTCTACTCTCTCAGTACTGTCAGGAGTAACAATGGGGAGGTCATCAGATAAGGAAACAGAATTATCACAGCTGGATTAATCTTTATTTCCTAATATATACTTTTGTGAAAAATTAAGATATGAAAAGTCAATTGAAATGAATACAGCATGCACTCATAGCAAACATTAAAGAGGAAACAAAAGGAACAAGTGAAAACTACTTTGCTGGAAAGTCTCCTGTATGACTGAACAAACTTTAAATCAAGTATTTCTATTAATTTCTAGCAGCAGCTTTCTCTCTTTGGCCCCAAAGTAGCTGTATCTTAAAGATAAGACTGCTTTTTTAATTAAAAACCAACCAAACCAAGCCCCCCACAAACAACAAACAACCAAAACCAAAATCAAAACCAAATAACAAATATAAATTGATTCACAACTCACTAAGGATCCAATTCCCAGCTCAAATCTGGTGGACACTAGAAATTCATGGAATGCAACAGCCAGTGAGATACAGAGTGCCAGATCATGATCTCATGGTCTCCCCTAGCCCTGAACTAAAGGACTCTATTACACACTTGTCCAGTTAATGTCCTTGGAAGTGAACTGCAGTTCCATTTTAATGCAGAACTGTAAGATGATGCTAGAGACCATACACGCATCTGACTGAGAGCTGGAAGGTAACAAAAGAGAACACTCATGATAATAAAACACAGCTGCAAGAAGAAAGATTTAAAGTAACTGCACATATTTAAAATGGTGTGCTAGGTGGTACTTTTATAAAATCAGTCAAGAAAACAGATTGGAGTGTTTACAGGGCAGCAGAAGTTTTTAGGGTTAATTGTGCTCCCAGCCAGCCAGCCAGCGAGTGTACGGGCTTAGACAGGCAACGGTGCGTACAGCTACAATACCGTGGTGTGAAGGGTCCTTTACAGGACCTGCACATCCTGACACAGCTACAAGGAGCACATGTTGCAGCACTGGAGCACTGCATCAATTAACCTTCTCTGGCTCTTCTCCAGCCAAACCTCTGCTCATTTACTTCCCTGCTTTTCAAGCACCGGGGCTGGATCTGCTGGAATGAGTCAATCAACAAACAAGGGCAGAAGCGGCCGGCGAGCCGAGCTAATGAACAAAGAGAAAACTGCGCACAGACTCTGCTAATCACTTCAGTAAACAGCCACGAGAATGGAAGAGGAAGGACAGCAAAGGAAGACCACAACCTTATCTTTATCTTTTTTACAACAAGTGGTGAGAATGATTCTTCTCCTCCATTCAGAAGTCGGAGAAAATACCTGGGTGAGAAATACCATTTTCCCAAACCAGAAATTCTGAAACTTGCTGCTGGAAGAAACATAAATGCTAAAGGAAAGCACACACAGAGACAAGCTTGAGAAAAATGATAAAAACTAAAACCAGATGAACAACTTCTTCTCCAGAAAGTAGCGAAAAATCTTAATCTTACAATCCTCCGTGAGATGAAACAGAAAACTACAAAGGCTCTTCCTGGATGCAAAGTGGACTCTGCTAAAATGCAAGAGAAGGAGGTAAGGCTTTCTTCACCTGAAAATTGCAACATAACAAATCTTCTCAGGAACTGAGCATTCCTTCAGCTTAACGCTGTGCCAGCTGTTTTCTTTCCCTGCTTGAGGGGGGAAATGTAAGCGTTAAGTCTTCAGCAGAGTTGAGAGAGAAAGAGAGAGGAAGAGCAAAGGCTGTGCTTAATAAAAGCACTGCTCAGATTACAAAAACAGGCAGTTTACTCACCCCCCCCTCCAAGCGGTGGGTAAATTTGGATGTCTCAATTCCACAAATCTTTACCATCCCCTTGAGACTGTCATCAGTGGTTTATTGTCTACAGCTTCCTGACCCTCACCTGATAAATTAGGAACCGCAGACACTAAAACGGAAACCTCATACATCATTTCTGAAGATATTTTGGGGGTGATCCTCTGCAGTGAGACAGGATTCTTAATAAGGGGAAATATGGGAACTGCTGCCTGCCTACGTACACGCTGCTGGGGACTGGACACCCGGGAGAGGAGGAGTTGCATATACACAACGTGAGCATCTGCCTTTGCATCAGTTTCTACTTACAAAGAGCAAATCTACGTACGCTCTAAAGGGAGCCTTTCGGCATCTGAATTAGCTTTCGCTCTTTACTGCTGTAGAAAGCAAAAATCCATTAGGAGAAGCTAATGCACTGCTTTAGGAGAAGCTAATGCACTGCTTACTTTTCACAGCTACCAACCTGTCTCCTATAATCTTCTGAAACCTGTACCACACTCTGAAGGGGAGACCTGACTGCTGAACCCTATCAACCAGAGATGGACACAAGACAAGAATTTCACTTTTAAAACCTGATTGTACCCACCCAGCAAAAGACAGGATAAAAAAAAAAAATTGGATAGCAGCTCAGACATGGTTTCAGTATCTCAAAATAGCAGATGACCAGTTTACTGTACTGACCATGCTGGCCTTTCTTCGGGACCATCCTGGACCAGAGCGGAACAGCGGACTCTTACACAATACACAATTCCTAGGCAAAATACAGCTCCTGAAGGCACTCTGCTGGACACAAAAATGTCCCTTTCTTTACATTTCTTGAACGGGTCTGGAGATAGCAACGGATCTTTGTCGCCTCTCTCAGTAACAGGAGAACCCAAGCAGGACTACCCAAGTGACGAACAAGGAAACAAAGTACGCTGGGCGGCTTTACTGATCTTCCTGGTGATAATCCCCACCATTGGGGGGAACATACTGGTCATACTGGCAGTGTCTCTGGAGAAAAAATTGCAGTATGCTACCAACTACTTTTTGATGTCCTTGGCCGTGGCAGATTTGCTCGTGGGTCTATTTGTGATGCCAATTGGCCTTCTCTTAGTGTTATTTGGTAAGTACGGTGTGTTTGTCTCATCAGGCTAGCATATGGGGTACAGTTTGGGGACATCTAAGTTAAATAGAAAAACTGCTTGCTTTCCACCATTCCAATTTTAAAAATCACTCAGATGAGGGCTGCTAAATCTTTTCTCTCTCACCTTAATACAGCTTAATGTCTTTATGGGACACATACCCACTGTGGATATTCTTCCCTTTGAAGCAAACCATTCAAAAGTCACCCGAGACCTACAACTGAGATTAAATTCAAGGTGGACATGAAAAATTACATTTTGTATCATGTAGTATTTTTAACAGCATCAGCACAATATTGATATCTGTTCTATTGGATATTACTAATTGCAGGTAGTCTTCTCTTTAAAAATTGAAATGCAAACTAGGTATCTGTTCAGTACAGAGGTACTGAAAAGGTTTTGAACTTTCTAGGAGTCAGGCACCTGGCTTTACCTTAGTATTGATTCCAAGCTCCATGAGCAGTCAGAGATGGTCCCTGGCAACATCAGTGAGAACAAACTTTACCACTATCAGTTTCAGAGAAACCCATTTTCCTCTACCCTGGAGAAGTTGGCAAATACATAAAGTGCCCCAAAGAATTAACTCATCTGTCAAGCCAAGGAAGCCTCAACTCATGTACCTAGTATTTGAGACTTTGCATTTAGTCTGGTTCATATGGAATGAAACAGGCATTTTTGTACAGGAGAACATACTGGGTGTGACATGTTCTTTCTCAGCTGTCATTACAGAACATTTCATTACAGACATTTTCCTATTCTCTCTTGCTCAGCTTTATTTCAGATATTACTTTTGACAACTTATCACAGGCAGCTCCATAGGGAGGTCTCTCTTACTCCTAAAGTGTCTTTAAGAATGTATTTTAAACAAGCTATTTATGTATCATAGAAATGGGGAGGGTGGGAAATAAGAGAGACAGGTTTTTCAACAAAATTACTGATTTACCCAATTATCTTAAGGTACAGATAGCATTGGGCCCTAGATAATGAAAGGCTGCTCGAATGCATTTTTCTGTGTTAGATCTCTAAGAGTTGCCTGCGCAACAAGCAAACACAATCATAAACTTTATTTCAGAAAGACTACCAGTAGCTTTTTTTTGCTGCAGAAGACTGGTATCACCTTATTAATATATGTACTTATTCACTAAATACCCTGAGACTGAATTTCTCTAGATTACAGACTGCTGCACCCTTAAAAAAAAAAAGAAGTAGGCATTGGACAATTGAATTCAATGCTGAGATCCTAAAATAGTTTTTTTTCAAGCAACAGTTTCTAGAAAGAAGAATGAATGTACATGAGCAGGACAAAGATTTCTAAGTGGAAAAATCCATAGGCATTTACATATAACCCTTGCAATGTCGTGTTCATGCACGTGTGTGTGCAGAGGCAGGAAAGAGATGTGTGTGCACATACATATTTACAAACATACTTCAACTGCTTAGTTCCTGTCAAAGGTCTCATTAATAACAAAACCAAAACTATTAACCATAAAAAGTACTACTATTGCACTAGTAATCAAAGGGAAGAGAAGTTCTGGATTTTGTAGCATTGGTTTTTGGTGGTGATGGAGATTTTAGTTTGGATTATTTTACTATTTTCATTTTGCCAGACTAAGAAAACTTTTCTTTTTAACTTTATAAAGAGACTGGGGCTCCTTAATCTCTCTTTTAATTCAGTGCTGAGTCCTGGTGACAACAGTTTTAAAGCATGCTAGGAATCTTAATTTAAGAACTCAAACAAAAGTATCTTTCATGCTGTAGGAAATTTACAAGAAAGTAGCAAAATTACTTATAATTAACTCAGTAAGACTGCAACTGAATTATCTTGCACAGAAATCTCTCTCTGGCAGCCAACCAGAAAAACTGCTTTGCCTCTTCACCTACTGGGAGAAGATGCTGAGGTGTTTATAGAAGCTCAAGGCATGAGCAAACCATGAGGAGTTACTGGAATGGTGATAGAACAGACATTTAAATACATAACAAATCTAAATCTTGAGGCTACATTAGCCAGGCAACTACTTGAACATAGAAAAATCATTGATAGCCAGAGAACAAATTAAATCCAGCCTCCTGGCACTTCCAGGCAGGAATGTTTCCATAATAATGAAAGAGTTGGGTGCAGCTTCTAGATACGGAACATAAATATTATGCTTCCGATTTGGGACTGATATCTAATTATGTGGAGGACATCTGAGGGAAGATGTGTGAACTGAAGTGCAGTACTCCCAATGATCCTGACTGCAAAAACCAGTGTCACAGAGTGTTCAAATTCAAAACCTACTAGAGATACTGGGCTCCATATAATAAAAGGACTGCCCCTTCTAAAAATATATACATACACCTCTAACTTGCTCACAGGTTTACTATCATAAGGGGCAGAGTGACCAACATGTACTCTGGTACAAACATACACTGCAATTTTAATTTAGGAGTGTGTCAGAAGTTATAAACAGTTCATTGCTTTTATGGCTTGCTAAATTCTCCTCATTTCTTCCAAAAAAAGGAAGGCATGGTAGGAAATAATTGCAACCTCTGCAACCCAGATTGCAAAAGCATTGTTCTGATTTCTAACACTCAGAAGTACTGAAGGAAAGCAAAAACTTTGCTACTCAGCAAAAACGTTGCTACTCATCAGACAGTGAAATTAACAAATAAAACTTGAGACATCCTCTCATTTGCAAAGCCCACACGGCAGGAAGGAGTCTGCTATCCACATCTTGGTGGGCAATGGGTTGCCTGGGCACAGTGTGTATAGTATGTTCTCTATTCCTGATATTCATCCACTTACAAACCAGAAGGTAATGCTGATTATCCTGGGCTGCAAACCAGCATTTGAAAAATCTATCACAAGTAATCTCCATCTTAATCTTCTCCCCTCACAGAAGGTTAACCACAGCAAATCTTCCCTTCTTGCTTGTGCAAACCACCAGAGAAAACTGCTTTAAATGAGGGCTACTAACCAAAATCTCACTGTCTTTATACTTCAGAAAGCAAGGTTTATACTTTGCAAAGCAATTCTCATTTTCTTTTAAGAAATTAATTACTTTGGCTCAATTAAAAAAAAACTACATCATGGTGAAGAACTACTGATGAAGGTATAATTGTAGTGGAGAAATAAAGGCAGGTGGCAATGGTGGACAAACAGCAAGATGGTGGCCTGGAAACAGCAGGCCCTCTCAGTCCACAGAGCTGAACGCTGACACGAGGATGAACACAACACACACAGGCTACAGATGCATTCACACCAGTTTGAAGACTGAAGCCTAGGCTTAAGCCAGCTAGTGACTGAAAATATCCAACTTTCATCTCAGTAAAAAGCATCCTTACCTAACAGTAACAAAAGCCTTTACAGGCAACACATTTCAGCAGCCCATATAGCAGAAGTCTATTTAAAGATCTCTCTTAATCATGCTTATAGCATGTACACAAACAGTGCTTTCTCCCAAGCTTTCACAAAACCTCTTTGGCTTATATCAAGAGCAACTCTTCTGCACTTTAAGGATTACACATTTCTAAGGTATTTCCTATAAATAAAGCTTTTCTTAAATAAAGATTAATCCAGGGTAGACAGTTGTGGTAAAAGCTCATCCTACTCCTCTTAAGAGCAGTCCTTCAAACACTAGGAATAGAGTTTCTAATGAAGGTGTAACCAACAAACCAAAGTAAGTAAAAGCAAAACACACCACAGTATAAATCCTAGACAACTACCTGACTCTTTTGGACTTTCAGCTGTCAGTTTCACAGTATTTATTTTGTTTAAATAACAACCATATTCTTCAATTTCTATCAGGTACTGTGTTTAAAGCCTACTCTGAATTTGTCTGGATTTTTGGTTTGGATCATCTGATACACACCAATATAATAGCACATAATGCCAGAACCATGAATGTCAGCACCCAGTTCAAACAGAGACAAAAATAAACAACAAAGCCTTCTCTGTCCAGTTGCACTTATCAACCAACAAAAGCTCTTGCAACTCATAAAACCAACAAGATTGCTTTATACCAGATAGCTGTTCAAATGTATCTGTATTTAAAAGAAGGAAAAGAGCTTTTATGTTTCAAAATATTCAAGGGTATCCTTCTGCAGAGAGCAAATTAAGTGGGGAAGAAAAAAACAAAGCATTTATTACACTGCAGTTCTCCAGAAAGCAAAGCAGTTATAATCCAGGGAGTGGCACATAAGTACTCTCCAACAGAAGTATTAGCTGCTCGCTTGAAAGGCAGCTGTGTTATGTACCATCCTTTGAGATATAGAAGATATTTTCTCTTGTTCACATTTTATCTGAATTAATCCTTCATCACAGAATCAAAAGTAGTGGCCTTAATTTTCTGGGGTGAGCAAAAACATTTAGAGCCCTTCACATAATTTCTTTCTTTTTTCCTTGCCTATTTTCCCCCCGCTCTTTTTAAAGTGTTACATGAGCCACAAGACATTCATTTTTTTTCCCTTCAGAAAGGCACCACACCTTACTGCCAGCTGAAAGTGTAGATAGCAAAATTACATACAAAAAGCATTTCATAATATACTAATTATAACTTTCTCATACCTGCCTGAGTAGTTTTTTGAAGCCTAGTTTCAATCATACCTATTCTAGGAAATATGCAGCTAGATGATAAAATGTACTGGTTAACGCTTTGAACAGACCTCCTCTTTCCTTTCTGCCTCACTGCCTACATCATCCTCACCTGGAGTCCACTGCTTTGGGGATGGGTGAGGTTTGGTTCAGGGCTCCATCCATCCCTGGCAATGGATGGAGCAAGGTTTCTCAACATAGGTAAGAGTGCAGACAACTATGTGCTGTGTCTGACTTTATCAAATTTCCCATCCTCTGGAGTTTATAATTCCAGGCAGCACCATATCAATTCTGTCATCAGGCACATTATGAAAAAGCATGTTTTAATCTCAAACTACTGCAAAGTGACCACATTGATAAGACTGCACATTACAATAGCCCAGTTCATTTAGCATTCTCAGCACACAAAGATTAAAACCAACCTGATTTGTTAGAAACATTTTGGGTTTTTTCCATAATCACCATTCAAAGAAGAACTGATTCCTCTGGTACTACTATTTATGTGCCTGCAGACTGAGTACAGCTGAGATTTATAAAGAGAATATATTTATCAGTTCAATTCCTGCCACCAGAAACAGAAAACCCTTCTGTGTTTACATGTTCTTGCCTAGGACTACAGAACGTTCTTATAGATACACAAAACCAAGGTACACCCCAAACTGAACACTTATAGCACTGGACTGCAATACAAACTACTTTGAAGTGAAAAAAGGCAGTTAAGAAAAAAACCAAACAGCTTTATTACAGTTAATTCCACACACTCTGTACTATAGACATTGATACTCAGCTCTCAAAAATACGAGCTTTTTGGAAAGCTGAATGCTACAAAACATTTATCTTGGATACAGTGCAGTTGATGAACCCTACCTATATTCACTGTAAGATTAATATTAACATTAAAGGCAGATAACTACTGTAAGAAACAGGATGCCAGACTTGAAATCCAAGACACTGCTCTTAAAAACATGCATGAAAGCCCTTTAGCTTTTACAAAATCTTTACTGAATCAGAAGGGCCTTGCTTAGCCACTATTGTCCTCAACTATACCTGCTCAGATGACACAGTAAAGTCAATTTAGAACTCTGTGAACTATATTCTTCAAGATCACCACTAAGATTCAACCATGGTTCTGCAATGATTGATTAATACACTGCATATGAGCCCTGAATCATAGGACTATCAAGGAGATATATGCTGCTGTTGAATGATATTTTCAGCTGTAAGGACCCAGTACAATCATGGACCAAAGAACTTATGACAAAGTGACAGGGAAAGGCTTTTAATGCACAAGCAGCCTGATCAGTGTGACGGCAGTAACCAGGCCAGTTAGCATCTAACTGAAACATAAGATAGAATCCAGCTGGGGCAGTAGCAAAACTCAGTTCCTGTAGTACCATGAACTTCTCAAAGGTATCAATGCCAAGAGAAATGCCACACAGTGAAAGCTCTCAAAAAGTTTAAATTCTAATGATTATTCTGTTCTCTTTCAGATAATGCCTGGCCTTTACCAACTGCCTTGTGTCCTATCTGGCTGTTCCTTGATGTCCTGTTTTCCACAGCTTCCATCATGCACCTCTGTGCCATCTCCCTAGACCGCTACATTGCAATTAAAAAGCCAATCCAGGCTAGTCAGTACAATTCATGGGCTACAACAATCATCAAAATCACCGTAGTCTGGCTCATTTCAATAGGTATGTGAGACTTGGAGACTGGAAAAGGAATGCAGAACCTTTTTATGTCCAAAACAATAGGTGACATCTAGGCATATGGAAAATTTGGCCAAGTACTTTTGATTATCAGAGTCTAACACCTGGGCTGACCTGGATCATGCATAACTACATCATCAAAATCTGCCTGAACTGCTGCTCCTTATCAGGTTTACCAGAAAGGGAAGGAGGATTGAGTAGGGATAATCACCACTCTTCCTCATGGCCTAAAAAGTCCAAAAATCAGAAGATCCTATCTGTATGCATAGCATGTCTGCTGGCAAAGCAAGACTTCATGTTCCTGTGGTAGTATATTCTGTCCCAAACGTAGCTTTGAGTAGATGCTGCTACAATCTGTGCCTTGCAATTGTCCCATGAATCAAGTTAACAAAACAAAACAAAACAACAAAACACAACAACAACAAAAAAGAATTACCTACATCAAAGATTGAAAGATAAATGAGTGGCTGGTAACACTCACACTGAAGACTAAGATGCCCTCACAATACAGCATAAAGGCAGGCTAACTTCTAAGCAAAAAAGCCCAACAACAAACCCTGAAAAGTTTATATAAAGGATGTCAGTGTAGAACTTTTATTCCATTAGCACCTCACCTGTCTTTAAGACAAAAAAATTCTGTTAAATGAGCTAAGATGAAAACATTTAAACAACTGAATGTGAACTGCAGGCAGACACAGGCATCAGGCACTGTGTGCAAGAGAAATAATAGAATTATTGTGAATTAAGACCAGTGAGGAGCATAGGGCAATGGGAGAGTGGGTACATCCACCTTCCTGGCTGAGGCCAACTTTAAAGAAAGATTCTAGAAGAGGTGTGATGATAGGAGAAAAGATGGTATCTCTATTTTATCACAAAAAAAGGGAAACTGTTAGCATGACAAGACAGTTACAAGTTGACCTTTTAATGCCCAATTTATTGTTATTAATCAGTGCTGTACTTTTTCATTTCTGTTTTATCCAACACAAAAGTACTCTGCAGCTGAGCCAGCATTCTCCAAATCAAAGGGTAATTTGGTCTGATCCTCATTTTAAGTGTCTGCTTTATCTGAAAGTTTGCTTCTCATTAAGGAAGGGATCAAGTTGCTGAAGGGTAAACCATTTTCCTCTTGCTGCCTTCACCCAACTTCAGTAAGAGGAATACAGTAAATCTCTAGATCTCATTAAGCGGCATCAGGAAACACAGCACAAATAACCTTTACCAGACAGCAAGGAACCTGATGTTTTTGTTGTAATGTCAGACTGCTGGCAAATAAAGTGCTGACTGCAATTTAGTGGTTATAAAAAATTCATTTAAAAGACAAGATTGCTAACATTTTTATTTTTCAAACGAGTGGTGAATTACAGAGCTAGCTTGCCTCATCTAAACACTCTTAAATATGCAAGAGACTTTAAACAACAAATCCATCTCAAACACACACTGCATAATTCTGGCTTCTATTTAACCACTTGTATATACAAAAGAGTCAAGCAGGGTGACAAAAAAAAAAAAATCAGCTGTCTGTGTCCAGTCACTTGATGTGGTTCAGAAAAGAGGGAAAGACAAGTCTTACGTATTTACAGAACTGTCCTTCAAAAAGTGCAAAGGTTACCTCAGGGGAAAGGGGGGGAAAAAAGGCAGATGGCACCAGGGAAACACATTTCTCTGGAGGAAAAGCTGTAACAATTCTAAGAACCTGAGTTAAAGTAATTCATGTGTTTTACTCTTGAGAAGTTGGCAACTTTATGCTGCTTCCTCAAATGCTATGGGTTAGGCCCAGTCTCCTTAGGAAGGGCACTCTGTTAAAGCTCAGCTTGCCAAGTACTGTTTGCCCTATTACCCACGTGAAGCACTCAACAATTCACATTCTTTCTGTCACCCCATGCCTGCTCTTCCTGAGCTCTTGAGCTCTTGAGCTCAGGAACTACCTTCTTTTAGAGACCCTTTTTGGGCTTCAGGCCCCAAAAAAGAGATTGCAGCCAATGATCACATTCTAAAGTACTTGTTTTTCCTCCTGTAGGCATTGCTATTCCAGTTCCTATCAGAGGCATCGAAGACGGAAATGGCAACTCTAAAAATATCACCTGTGTCCTGATGCCTGATCGTTTTCATGACTTCATTCTGTACGGGTCAGTGGCTGCATTCTTCATCCCCCTCACCATCATGATAGTCACTTACTTTCTGACCATCCAAGTGCTCCGCAAGAAGGCCTACTTGATCAACAAACCCCCGCAGCGCTTCACTTGGTCAACAGTGTCCACGGTATTTCAGCGCGACACAACTCCTGCCTCCTCGCCGGAAAAAGTGGCGATGCTAAACGGCTCCAAAAAGGACAAGGCTTTGTCCAGTGAGGTGCCTATCTGCAGAACATCTACCATAGGGAGGAAGTCCATGCAAACCATAACCAATGAACAAAGGGCATCAAAAGTTCTGGGGATTGTATTCTTTCTTTTCTTGTTGATGTGGTGCCCCTTCTTCATCACAAACATAAGTTCGGTTCTGTGCAACTCCTGCGACAAGGAGGTTTTTCAAAAGCTTATGGAGATATTTGTTTGGATAGGATATGTATCCTCTGGAGTGAACCCTCTGGTCTATACACTTTTCAACAAAACATTCAGGGAGGCTTTCAGCAGGTATATGACTTGTAACTATCGGACCACAAAGCCCATCAGGGCCCTTCGGAAGCGCTCCAGCAGGATCTCTTTCAGAAGCTCTGTGGCAGAAAACTCCAAGCTCTTTGTCATGCATGGGATGAGAAATGGAATTAACCCCATTATGTACCAGAGCCCAATGAGGCTGAGGAGCTCACCCATTCAAGCATCATCAGCCATTCTGCTGGACACTTTGCTTCTCACAGAGAATGAAGTTGATAAAACAGAAGAACAAGTCAGCTACGTATAGTGGAACAGCAGCCATGTCCATATCATAGTTATTACTGTATGTATTATTCTAGGTAAATGTGCTATAAGAGGGTATAAATACTATTGTTTTCTGTTATTTATGCAACCAATATCTTATAAATTTATATTAATTCCTCCCCTCCAAAGCCTCCTCTACTTTAACCCCAATCCTATGGTGGCAACCACAACTTCAGTCCATCATAAATGACTAATGCAGAGCTGTAGCCTTCCAGGAAGAAGGAAATAAATAAAAGTTAAATCAGTTTGAGTATCTGACTTCAGTTCTCATCATCTTCAGTCTCTTCACAGAACATTTTAATAAGAAAAGCATCTCTGTACAAATACTATTTTACCATTCACCCTGGTAAGACAGAGCACTCTGTAGGCTGATGCTCTGTGATGAAATCAGAGGGGTGAGGATACAAGCTTGCTGGTTTTAATTTAAATCTATCTATACTCTGTGTAAACAAAACCGTACACAGCTCACTGCATAGCCTCCCACAAGTAAGTTCCTCTGCTGAGACGATTGCTGAAATTATCCCTTTGTGGTTTTACCACAGTGTCAGGCAGAATCTCTTTCCAACCTGAATTTCATCTGTTACTCTTACATACATGTTAAGCCTGGTACTGTTAGATTTGTCACAGAAAACTGCCCTTTGTTCTTCTCATACTAAGAAAATAAGGGTATTTAACCAAAATAGGACAATCCCACATCAATGACCACGAGCAACGCAGACAGAAAGTGCCTGGAACGTCCCTTTCATTTACATGAACAAAATTCCATTTTTACAACCAGTGGAATTTCACTGAAAGCCTTCCCTCACCCAATGTAGTTCACACAAAATAGAAAAATCACAGACAGAAATGGAATAGCTACTTCACTTGAAAATAATAGCAAGTGTTTAAGTGACAGCAGAGACATGAGTACTGTCTAGACCTGCACACGTTCGCAGTTAAGCTTAGATCAAAATAATTTCACTGGCCTAATGGTGTAACATCACAGGTGCAATCTGCACTCTCTCAAATGTGCTCAAGCCTTCCATCAGAGCACAAAATTCATAGCAAGAAGCGCTCCTCACAATCCATAATGGTTACCACAGTCTGTCACATGGGAAATCAGGAGCTTCCAACAGTTCCAGAGCAGATCTCTTTGGAAACGGAAATCAGATTTCCCCAAAGCAGTGGAGTTCTGACCATAAGCAGCCAGATCACCTTTTTTGTTTGGTTAGTTGTTGTTTTGTTTCCATTGACAGTAAAATTTTCAGATCAGGTTTGCTTTCATGTCTAATTCATGTCTAATTTTTTAGGAAGGATGTTGACTTGCTGGAGCGAGTCCAGAGAAGGGCAACAAAGTTGGTGAGGGGTTTGGAACACAAGCCCTATGAGGAGAGACTGAGGGAGCTGGGGTTGCTTAGCCTGGAGAAGAGGAGACTCAGGGGTGACCTTATTGCTCTCTACAACTACCTGAAGGGAGGTTGTAGACAGGCACATGTTGGTCTCTTCTCCCAGGCAGCCAGTGCCAGAACAAGAGGACACAGTCTCAGGCTGCACCAGGGGAGGTTTAGGTTGGATGTTAGGAAGAAGTTCTATACAGAGAGAGTGATTGCCCATTGGAATGGGCTGCCCGGGGAGGTGGTGGAGTCACTGTCATTGGAGGTGTTCAGGAGTAGATTTGATGGGGTGCTTGGTGCCATGGTTTAGTCGTTTAGGTGGGTTGGATTGGTTGATAGGTTGGACACGATGATCTTGAAGGTCTCTTCCAACCTTGTCTGTCTATTCTATTCTAATGTTTTCAAAACTCTTCAGTGGCACACTAAAATGATGCAGAGCAAAGGGATTACGGGTTTATTTTTCATCTGCAGAACAGAAAGTACTACAGAAAACATGTCCTTCCAACATTTATTTATTTATATATTTAATTTAAACCACATGCAAGCTCGAAACAGAGCCTAACGTAACAACTGCCAGGCAGTTCCAGGAGAAAGTATTAAAAATACTTCCATGGTACTTACAGTAATCTGCCTCCTCCCTACTCCCCACCACCAGCTACTTCAGAATATGCTCCAACAGCTCTTACTTCTCTTTTGTTACTCAAATTTTGTTTAAGAAGAACCTGTAGTTAAATGCTAGAACTGATGGATTGCTACAGCTGTTAAAGATGTCTACATCTAAAAAGAATTTGAGAATCGAAAGCTTTAGTAAGACCTAGTTTAGTTTGAAACTCCAGGGGGAGGAGGGAGTAGGAACAGAAGAACACACACCCCCCAAAATCCAAAACTTTCAGGCACGTAGCTGAAAACATCCCAGACTGGTGTCACATTTAACCTAGACAGGCTCTCTAGAAGCAGGTAAAAGTGCAATCATATCTATGCAGAGAGTGATCACAGCAAAAAAAAAAACCCCACAATTAAAAGCATCATCCGCAGGGCGGGAAACAGCGTTCATGAGTAATAACACCAACACAGTTATTGAGGGACTATTTCCCAAGCAGCTACAGAGCAAGTAGCAATCCTCTTTGAAATCTCTTTTCCTACTTAAATCCATGCCAATGAAACAAAACCCATTTATGCAGCAGACAGCAATCATCTGCTTTGAGCAACAACTTGAATTTTCCCTTTTCAGCAGAAACATCACAGTTGGCTCACAGCGTCTGGAAAGAGCAAGAGATAACTTGGTTCTCTTCTGCCTGACCATGCTCTTGTACAATGGTTAGTCTGCAATGACATCAGAGGCAATTTTCCCTAAATGTCCCACAAAGAATGATTTCAAGGCCTCTTTGTAATCAGAGGTTAGACTCCACCAACAGGAAACAATCCTTGAAAAAGTCTCACCCAGCAAGTATGTATTTTGTCAAGCCAGCATCTAAATTTCTGTTTTAGTAGCCATAAATAGAAGCTCAACATGTTCCAGTTACTGAATTTAGTCAGCAACAATAAACCTCAATCAAAAGGACCAGTGACTAATCAAATATTCAGCCTCCTACAGAGAAAGAAAATTTCTCTGTAGACAGAAAAACGTCATCAAGAAAAAATGCACATTCCATTTACCATGCCAAGTGTAAAAAGAAATTGCTTGTCCACTGACCAAGCAAACAAGCTAAGTAGCCAGGTAGCAGCCTTTGAAAGCACAAGGAAAAAGGGAGAAGAAAGATGAAGAGAAGATGCATAACTGTGGAATAAAAAGACAACATAATGGACAATAGAGATTTTGTTTTAGCAACTGTATCTACAAGAACAGATCTGAACAAAGTCATGACCTTCATTAGCAAGGCATGATTGAAAACAAGAGTCACTGCAAGCTAATGTAAGGAAGCACAAGTTTGTTGTATGGTAACTAAGGATGGCACTGCAAGCAAGAGAGGAGACTTGGAACTAACTACATCTATGAGCATCTTTAAGTAGCACAACTATATAAAAGACATTTCTACATGTTGGCTGCGAAGTGAGAGCATTTTCACAGCTTCCAGCTTCCTCCACAAAGACAGCAGCCTAAATAATAATTGATGAAAGGACTGTAGTCACTTGCTAGCAGAACACAAGACCTTTTTACAGGAGAAAGGGATCCTGCAGTTCCCATTTAACTCAGAAAAACACATTCCTTTCTCTGGAGTGAAATGATCTCAGTTCTTTCAAAATTTGGTCCATGCCAAACCAACTACCTGGGCAGCTCTATAGCCTCTATTATACTACATAAAATAACAACTTACACAAGTTACCTAGTTTAACTTTCCTCATTATCACAAAAACACTTTTATCCAGCATATTTAATTGCTCTAGAGAAGTAATACAGACAAAAGTCAAGGCTGAGCTGCAGCATATAAGCACTATGGGAAGAAATGCAATTTAGAAGAACTGTGGACAAGCTTGGTTGCTTGTTTGGTTGTTGCTGAATTATTTAAAATACATTAGGAGGTATTTAGTCAATGTTCTGGCTGCCTATCTAATTAAAAATTACAACACTGACATGAGCATAAATATATCCACCTCAGCAGACTTGCAGAGAGGAAGATAATGGAGTTTGAAGCAAAACATCGTAACTCCCTCGTAACTCAAATACAGGGAATACCTGGGGGGGAGGAAACAAACAAAAGAACAAAACAACTCAGACAAAAGCAAGCAAAACCAAACAAAATTCCAACCATTAAGCCACCCTAAGAAACAGAGAAGGGAGAAATTCAGCTCATCTCAACTGTGGTGACATGAAACACATTTCATGAGGCCCATCCCAAACCACCTGATGTTCTACAAGCTTCCCGTTCACATTCTATCAGAAAACTTTGAGGTCATAAAAATTTATTCATCACTTATTTTGTATTCAACCAAGTGTAGAGCTCTTCCTAACCACAGCACAACTGGCCACACTTGTGTAAATTTTCAAATGCATCAAAATACAGTGAAAAAGACAGTGCTAAGCACAAGTCAAGGCACTGAGCTGAGAGACTGATGCTGTAAAGCTATTCTCCAACACATAAACGGCAAACTGATTTTTTATGGTACTTCATAGAAAACATAATTTTCCTACAACACTTTCTTCCTGTGGAAAAATCCACAGCACTGCAAGCTGGTATGAGAAAGCAAAAAGGCATTACATCCCTAAATCTTCTAGGCTGTCATATGCAACATCAGCCTTAAAAGGTAAAGCAATGCAAGTACAGTAAACCTGGTAAAGGCACATTAAAAACCTGGGATACTGGAGCCCAAAGAGGCAGGATGCTCGCCAAAGCTGTTCTGGCTCTTTGCCTTGCATGCCAGAGCCAGGAGTCCCAAAGCTCTGGACAGTTCTCAGAACTGACTTAGTATTACTATGAAGCATTACATTTCTTTCATCATATTGATAAAGATGCCTACATATAATTGCTAAGCACTCCTTTGTTTCACTTTCCCCTGTGGCTCTCTAAGTAACCATCAACACTGCAACAACAACAGCCAGGAGAGAAGTAACTTCCATATTTTTGCTTTGACATTTCACATCATGGTGCTGTCAGTGTCCATTCCCATGGGACACTGTTTTCCCCAGTTGCAAAGAAAGGTTTTTACCCTGCACATCAGAGGAGGAAGCTTTGTTTATTTTTAAATGGGAATCTAGTTTCAAAAGCAGGAAAGGTGGTTTGCTAAAATGTCCATTTTTATTTTTGCGAATTCATGGCAAACCCTATTTGTTTAATCATAGCTAAGATTTTTTTGCACCCAGGTACTGAGGTTCTTTCCAAACTCTAAAAGACATCATCGTGCTCTTAAAAGAGGGAGAGGGACTGCTTACAAAGGTGTGTGGTAATAGGACAAGGGGCAATGGCTTCAAACTAGAGAAGAGTAAATTTAGATTGGATGTTAGGAACAGGTTCTTTACTATGAGGGTGGTGGAACACTGGAACAGGCTGCCCAGGGAAGTGGCTGGGGCCCCATCCCTGGAGATATTCAAGGTAGAGCTCAACAGAGCTCTGGGCAGCCTGCTCTAGTTGAGGATGCCCCTGCTTTCTGCAGAGGGGGCTGGACCAGATGACGTTTGGAGGTTCCCTTCCAGCCGGGACCATTCTATGGTTCTATGATTGCAGTTTACAGTAGGAAGTGAAAACATTTGCTGAGATTTTCAAAAGCTTTCAAGTGCTATCAAGGCTCAGAGCCCTCTTTTCCAAAGTAAGTAAAACCTCATGCATACAATTAGTTTAGAACAAAGATCTTAAAAAACAGTAGGGAATGAATTAGTGCAAGATGTCACTGAGTTTGTTTGAAACAATTCCTGGTTTTGTGCAACCTGACTGTACAGCTCCAATTCTCATTAGAGGTTAGACTAGTTTTGGAGAAGCCCCCTGGCATCTCTGGCAATGCACTATGGTTTGCTCAGTGAAGACACCCAGATCTATTTCCTGTTTCAGACCTGTAGATAAAGACATTTTTAAATCCAAAAAGATTTTAAAGGGTAAGGATTTTTCCATTTACAATACAATTTCACGGAAGGGATCTTCATTCTTCTCCCACAGGAAGACTGAATGAAACAAAGATAAAATGAGTCACAGGGTAAGCAACCCTTTTAACCTTCCCTACACAAGAATTATCAAGGTATGTAACACTAAATTCTTCTTCTTCACAATTAATACACTGGTATAGATCATGTTAGAGTGACTTGCTAGCCTCATACTCAATTACCCAGATGATCTGCCATCTGCCTACTGGATAAGGGCAGGTTGTAGGAGCTAAAAAAAACAAACTGTCCCAGGTCTTCCTGGAACAAAATCAAAGTATCCAATCTATGTTTGCTTAAAAACAAATATACAGCATTAAAATACCAAAGGCTATGTAAACACAAAGAATACAAAAGCAGGAAACATTATTCCTGCTATTTCACTTGCATCACCTTAAAATGAGGAACTGAACACAAGCCACGCTGAGTTCTCTGTGTCCGGGTAGCCTACTTATCAGATGAGAATACATCTTCCTTTTAAGAATCCCCAAAGGATGCATTGTTCCCTTGCCTGCCCTTAGCCTCTTCCCACCAATATTGCACCAAAGCAGAAGCAGCATCCCACAACTTAAATCCTGCTTCCTCATGACTCTTACTTTCCTTGACTTAACTACTACTGAAAGAGCAGTAAGCCTTTCATGCTTTCAAGAACTGCTGCACGCCACATAGAAAGTCTTCTCCCAAGCAGATTTGCTATCTCTATAAAACATCTACTCCTTCATTTCATATATAAAGTGTTTAAATACATTGCAGCATTGTTCCATAACAATATGCTGTCTACAACCTGGTTGTAGCCAAGCGGGGGTTGGTCTCTTCTCCCAGGCAACCAGCACCAGAACAAGAGGACACAGTCTCAAGCTGCACCAGGGAAGGTTTAGGCTGGGTGTTAGGAAGAAGATCTTCACAGAAGGAGTGATTGGCCATTGGAGGTGGTGGAGTCACCATCACTGGAGGTGTTTAGGAAGAGACTTGATGGGGTGCTTGGTGCCATGGTTTAGTTGATTAGATTGAGTTGGATGATAGGTTGGACTCGATCTCAAAGGTCTCTTCCAACCTGGTTAATTCTATTCTATTATAAAAATAAAGCTGACTACATAAACCAATCCCATCTCATTCTGCAATATAAACAAAGGTCAAATCATAATCTAAAGTGCTAAAAATTAAGATAAAAATAATTCTTTCAATTTTAAAAAAGTAAACCAGTTTAAATTCATTGTGTTTTCCATCTCACTGTAACAGTCTTAACAACAAAAAAAAAGAAGAAAAATATTGACCAGAAATCACAAGCTCCTTAAATGCTGTTTTCCAACAGCCATGATAAATATTTTATAAACCACTTTAGAAGAAAGTAGGGCTAATATATAAACATCAATAACAAGGGAACTTTGTAATCTGTGGTCATTGGCATAGGTATCAGGACTGGGAGACTCTTAACAGTAGCCAAGTCAATACATCTCTTCTTACTGTTTCAGAATACAGTTTCTTGTACAGCCCTGCATCCACACTGCAGTCTCCAAACATCTCAAGCTTTATTCATGCCTGTGTACCATTAGAGCAGGTTGCTCAGAGCCCAGCCTGGCCTTTAATATCTATAGAGATGAAGCCTCAACTACCTCCCTGGGCAACCTGTTCCAGTGTTCCACCACCCTCATGGTGCAGAAGTTGTTCCTAATACTCAATCTAAAGCTACTCTTCCCTAAGTTTGAAACCATTGCTCCTCATCCTATCAGGCCAGGCATTTGCAAACAGTTATGTTTTATCACATTCTGTTCTATCACATTTTAGAATAGAGTAGAGTAGAGTAGAGCAGACCAGGTTGGAAGAGACCTTCAAGATCATCAAGTCCAACCCATCAACTAATCCAACCCACCTAATCAACTAAACCATGGCACCAAGCACCCCATCAAGTCTCCTCTTGAATACCTCCAATGATGGTGACTCCACCACCTCCCCAGGCAGCCCATTCCAATGGGCAATCACTCTCTCTGTATAGAACTTCTTCCTAACATCCAACCTAAACCTCCCCTGGCGCAGCCTGAGACTGTGTCCTCTTGTTCTGGTGCTGGCTGCCTGGGAGAAGAGACCAACCTCTGCCTGTCTACAACCTCCCTTCAGGTAGCTGTAGAGAGCAATAAGATCACCCCTGAGTCTCCTCTTCTCCAGGCTAAGCAACCCCAGCTCCCTCAGTCTCTCCTCACAGGGCTTGTGTTCCAAACTCCTCACTAACTTAGTTACAGTATCACAGTATAACCAAGGTTGGAAGAGACCCCAAGGATCATCAAGTCCAACCTGTCCCAACAGACCCCACAACTAGACCATGGCACCAAGTGCCACGTCCAATCTCCCCTTGAACACCTCCAGGGACGGCGACTCCACCACCTCCCCGGGGAGCCCATTCCAACGACGAACGACTCACTCAGTGAAGAACTTTTTCCTCACCTAGAGTCTAAACCTCCCCTGGCACAGCTTGAGACTGTGTCCCCTTGTTCTGGTGCTGGTTGCCTGGGAGAAGAGACCAACCCCTTCCTGTCTACAACCACCTTTCAGTTGCCCTTCTCTGGACACGTTCCAACAAGTCAACATCCTTCCTAAACTGAGGGGCCCAGAACTGGACACAGTACTCGAGGTGTGGCCTAACCAGTGCAGTGTACAGGGGCACAATGACCTCCCTGCTTCTGCTGGCCACACTGTTCCTGATGCAGGCCAGGATGCCCTGCATCAGGCCCTGCCCTGGCCCTCTTGGCTGCCTGGGTTCTCTTACTGTGCTGCTTTCATTAGCTCTAGCCACAAAAATGAAGCTGTGCTCTCAAATGTACACAGGTTGCATGTATGTGCTAGCAAGGAAGACTCAGAGAGGTAAACAAGGACAGAAATTCCTTACAGAATGTTCTGCTATGCAAACGTATTACCTAAAAATAGCTGCCTTTGTGACATTTATGACACTTTTAGTTCAAATCCAAGAAGAAGAACATTTATTCACAGATAGCTGTAACAAAAGGAGAAAACAAACTAGGTATCTAAGACACAAAGTAAATTTGTGGGCTCTAGCTGTGCCAGGAGCACTATCGTGTTCGCTGAACTTTTGGGGGTTCTAAGGAAATTACCATTCTCTGTGTAACCTCCACCCTTACATGGATTTTGTTATTCCTATAGGAGAAACAGACAGGAGAAGCACAAGACTCTGCATATTCCTACTGCTGCAGAGTACAACCCAGGAGGTGAACTTATACCCCTAGCACATTCAACCTTACAGCAATGGCATGAACTCCCCAAGAAAAATGTAGACCACATTAAACAAATTTACTCTTGTATTTCAATCCTGGCTTCACAGTTCCCTTCACATATGAAGGATTCAACATGAACTCTTCTCACAGGAGCTGCAGACAAGATTTTCTAAGACAAGATTAATTTCTAAGGCTTAGCTTGCTCAGCTTCCATCACAAAACACTTCATTCAAAAGCTCTTTATACCTAGCAGCTGACAGATCATTAACTTTTGCCATTATTCAATGCTGTATCAGTCACCTTTAAGACAAGCAAATCCAGTTCAACTTCAAGAAACAACCAGAAAAGAACAAGAAATGATGGCATTTTAATCATGAAATCTGAGCAACTCACTTTCTTTTTATGTCTCTGCATGCCTACAACATTGTGACGGGTCAGAGCACACAGTTTGTCCTAAACAGCAGTTTCAGCAAACAGGAAAGGAGAAGGTAAACCCAGCTTCTACATTCCTACAGTGATGGACAATGCTTCTTTCCAGGAACTGAAACATGGCTTTTGCTTTATAGTTAAAGACTAATGCAGGGGGTAACCTGTGGGGCCCTCCATTCCATCACTGCATGCAAATGCAGGCTTCAAGGCTTGACAAATCAAGGGCTTCCTCCAAAACTCTGTCTTAAAGCAAAGCAACTGCTCATGTACGCTGTGAAAGTTACCAAGTGAAAAGTGTTAGCATCTACAACAGCCTGACACAAGCCTTCTGCTTCCAGAAGCCAGTGATAATGAGCTATGAAGTCTTAGTCCTTTTCTACCAAGTAAGGTGTACACTGAAGTTCACAAGGAAATGCTCCTCCCAACAGTGCAGCAGGTTTTGGACTGTAGCCCTTCAGAAAGGAGGGGGAAGAGGCAGGATAAGATCTGAAACATGTCAGAGTGTGTAAAAGAGTAAAAAATTGTGCAATTCATTTCCTCATTGCTGGAGAGTACAGGCCCAAAACTATCTTGCTCCAACAAGATGCCAGCACATGGTAAATGGTTTAGCTTGAAGCCTTGAAAGCTTCTCATTTTGGTAGGAGATAAGAATGTCCAATTACGTTTTGCACTTGTTGAAAAGACAAATTACACTGAAATCAGAGATCACAAGTGCTTTGTCACAAGCTGTTTGGAAAGCAGATGCTTGGAACTATTGAAGGTCTGCATGGAATTTTCTTGCTGTACACAGAAGCAGAGAAGCCAGTTAAACAGACCCTTTGGTTTCAGGAGAGACACAGATTGCTAGGCAGCAAGGCAAGGTCTGTGCTCACGGAGAACAGAGCAGAAGCTCTTGGGAGACGCCTGCTGCCCACAGAAGGGATTGGCTCTGTTTGTAAGAACGAATTGCAGCCAAAGCATGGCTCAGTAACACAGAATGGAGCAGAGTCATTTCTAGTGTGAGGAATAACTTGGTTAATGACTAGCTGACTGGTCATATCAGTAACTTAGTATTTTTAACATTAGCTTTAAGCATCTCTTACCCTGCTTTTTAGGATACACTTCCAGGATGCTACTAACAAACTTGAGTTTTAAAACTTACAGCCTGGGACCCAAGTGTGCATCGACTCCTCTCACACACTCAAAAGGCTGTAGCTTGGCTCAGTGCTTGGATTACACAGATTATTGTATTGAGAAATGAAGGTGTAGTCCTTGGGGAGCCTTCTAATTCCCTAAACTAATAACAATTAAAAAAAACCCCAACCAAACAAACTCAAACATCTATTACCTAGGGAACTGCAGAGCACTACAGAATATCAGATTTCACTTCAGAAAACAAAAGAAAACATCCTGATTATGCTCTGGTAGGCTTACACTACCACAATTTAAGACCAGAGGCCTGCCAGAGTTTAACAATGGATGCCAAAAAAAAAAAAAGGCAAATACTATTTCAATGTCTTTTTTTCAGGTTATTTTTTCCAAAGTCACAACTATAGGAATATTTTAGATAGCAATTAGGCAGCCATATTTGTCTCAGTGTTTCTGCCTTTAGAAGGCCTGGCACAAACACTGTATACTTAATTTTTAATTAACTCTCAATCCTGTAAATATTAAGTTTTCATTCTATTTGCCAACTTCATCTACCTCTGTTCAGACAATTAAGCCCCAATTCCAGAAACCTACAGAGAGGCTCATTAAGCTTGTGATAAATGTTAAGGAAGGCTTCTGCTTCTTACAGGAAGTTTTATTCTCTCTCAGTTTTTTTAACTTTTCAACCCCCATTCAGCCAGCAATTAGGTCATTTTGAGAAAACAACAGCATACACATCTCCTGAAAATGTTAAGAGACATCAAATTGAAGGCAGTAGAAGTGACCAAGGAAGATGATGTACCTGAACAGAATGAAACCAAGTGACTCAACAGCTGCTCGCCTCACGTCATCATTCACATCGCTCACCTACAAAAGGGAAAAGAGGACATTCAGAATGTAGTTCATGCACTTGAGGACTCAGTAACACCTCAGGCCAGGTGTCAGGAACACAAACTAATCAAGAAGGCAGGACTATAGAGGGAAAAAGTTACAATCATGTTCAGCCTTAGCTGAAACAGCCTCACCCCTGTTCATACACTGTGCACTAAAGCCTACCAAAGAGCAGACAGAGCCTCACCTTATTTTCCCTCTCCATCATTACCTGGAGTATTCACTGCAAACCCATTACCAACAACTTTAGGATCATGTGTTGTTTTTTTCATAGGTTCCCTTTTTGTGACACCAGGTTGAATGTTCTCTTTCTGAAAGCCTACTTATTCTAATGTCAGAAAACCCTGTTATTTCCACTCACAGTATTAAGGAAAGCTTTCATCACTTCAAAATCTCCTACTCAGACTACACCGTTAACATTGTAGAACCAAAGCTTGTCAAACTGATGTGTTCTACTCTCCCAGCACAAATTTCTTGCTGTGTGCTCCTGTGCCCACAGTACTGTTTAGACTGTTCTTCACAGAAAGAGTGATTGGCCATTGGAATGGACTGCCCAGGGAGGTGGTGGAGTCACCATCACTGGAGGTGTTTAAGAAGAGACTGGATGGGGTGCTTGGTGCCATGGTTTAGTTGATTAGTGTTGGGTGACAGGTTGGACTCAATGATCTTGAAGGTCTTTTCCAACCTGGTTAATTCCATTCCATTCTAGTCTACTTACAGCCACATGCAGCAGGCGTCTGATGGCCTTGTTGTTCCCTGAGCCACAGTATGCCATAGCAACAGTGTACATGCCAGAACGACGGAGAATTGGATCCTGGAAGAGAAAGCATCAATATTTAACCTCCATCCAAATGGGGACTCAGTAATTCCAACCTTAAATCTGTTCCACTCTTGGGCCTGGAATATGCAAAAAGGTAGCCTTACTGCTTAACACTTTATTAGACAGGAGCAACAGGACAATTGTCAAAGCAGAGCTGTCAGTGCCCACTAAGGTGGACAGAAAGTTGCTGAGCCACAGACTGACAAAAAGAGTACCTGGCAGGTCTGTCATTCTGCTCCTTATTTACTATCTGCTACTGACCACTACTAGATCCATGAGAGTGGCTCCCAGCAAGCCTCATCTGTTTTAAACCATTACATCCTGTTCTGCTTCTTTTTGCTGCTCACATGACTATTAAGACTGAGTATGAAGCTAAACACGAAAGTATGCACAGTTCTTGTGGTTTTGATCAGAGTGAAGCAACCTGTGAAACTGCTCCACTTATGCAAGAACCTCCCTGGCTCAAAATGGCCAACCCACCACAGTGGAGATTTCACAAAAGGGCTGGAAGGTGGCTTCTGTATCAAAAGGGCCAGGGATTAAGCCACAGTCAAACTTACCTTATCTCTGCAGAGACTTTCTATGAGAGCATCTGCCTCCTCCATTCGCCCATACATGACCAGAGCAATTCCAACCGCAAGGCCTCGCAAAATTTTTTCATGCTGAGTTTCCTGTGCATAGCCAACCATGTCCTCAATAGCCTGGGCATTTTTAGATCCCAACATAACCAATCCCAGTGCCAGGCCAGCTGCCTCACCTGCGCAGCACAGGAAAAAAAAACCCAAACAAACAAACCAATCAAGCAAACTACATTCCCAAAAGCAGTAAATATGATATCTAGAGGATTACACAAGATCTAGGCCAACAGATGGCTTCTGGCCACCATCATGCCCAGCAAGCCCATTATTAATAGCCAAATGTGTTTGTAATGATAACCTACCAGCCACAACTTAGGGCTCTTCACTACCAATCTCAATTTTCTCTTCCTTGAGCCAAGAGCTGCTGAGATAATTTTCCTGTGAACCCCTGCCAGGGCAGCAGTATCCCCCCACAAGATTCTCCAAGCCTATCTATCAGCCAAAAAGGGCACATGACTCTGGAGATCAACCCCACTAAATACAAAGTGTATGACAAAGGAGAGAATAGAGCAAAATAAGGGACTGTTTAAAGACCTACTGTGCCTTATCAATACATGACATAGTGCCACAGACCACTCCTGCCTGGACCTCTGGGCATTACTTGCACATAAAAACCATGCTGATCAGGAAAAGGTCCGTAAATAAAATTCAGCTAAGGCAACCCAGGAGGGATCTGTAACACTAACAGAAAACCTGAGAAAACCCCCAAACACTAAAATACCCAGGTGTCTGATAAGGCCTCAGAGGATGTTTGCTTTGGAAGCAGAACATTTACCTGTCACTGCGTCATCCTGGTATAGATTTGTTTTCAGCAAATCGTACACGTCTTGACGTGCTGTCCCCATGGCAGCCAGACCCAAACCCAGGCTGCCACCATGTCTGACAATCTGGGAAAGCATATGCAAGTTTAGTCATTGAAAAACAGGGAACAACATGGCTTCAGATGAAGTAGACATCTTTCCATCAACATAAAGCTGCAAACTTTTGCTCAAAACCACCCAAAACGATCTCCTGACCTGTTAGTAATACCACTTACACCATCTCATGTAGTAACTGATGAAAGAGGTAGAAAGCAGAATAGAAATGGCAGTTCAAAATCCCATAACCAATGAGTTATCAGAAGCTTTACACACAGGACAAGTGATTTTCACAGGATCACAGGATGTTAGGGCCTGGAAGGGGCCTCAGGAGATCATCAAGTCCAGAGCCCCTGCCAGAGCAGGACTATAGAATCTAGAGCAGGTTGCACAGGAATGCATCCAGATGGGTCTTGAAAGTCTCCAGAGAAGGAGACTTCACAACCACTCTGGGGAGCCTGTTCCAGTGCTCTGTGACCCTCACAGTGAAGAAGTTCCTCCTCATGTTGAGGTGGAACCTCCTGTGCTGTAGTTCGTATTCTAGTATCTGTAAGATCTTTTTTTCCCAGCTGGGTGATTTATTTCAAAGCATAAATCTGTGCTTTGTGTAAAAGATGCTGTCCAGTTATAGCTTTTGAATAGATAGGTCAATTAGCACTCAGCTGAACAGTCTATATCCTCTTTTGTTTTAACAAGAGATACAGGAAAGGCAGTACATTTGCAGTAAGACAAGTGGGATCTGAACAGAATTTTAAAAGTAGTCTGCAATTCTCCAAGGAGAAGGGAGTATGCTGGGAAAATACTAACTTAACAAGAGAATTTCATAGAGGTCCTCAAACAGTAAGCAGTGAAGTAAAACACTTCTTACTGTAAAAGATGCACTAAACCTACAGGGCATCAGAAGCATCTTGTGGCTTATTCCTTTGACAGCTAAGCCGTAAGCAACAGCAGTGCTTGAACACTGCAGGTGCAGAAAACAAAACAAAGCAGACAGACAAGCAGTAAGAAAGATGAAGCTAGATTCACTGCCAAATATGTAAGAATTTCCTAAAATCTTACCCAAGTCTTGAGCAATAGGTTGTTACAACCAAATTTTATAGTTAAGGCCCACAGGAGGTGTTAAGTATCACACTGCTGCCATGGTCGTACCTCCAAACCCCAGTTCTAAACCAGCTATCACCCTTCTGCATATTCCCAGCAAAACAAAAGGTTCCTTACTGAACCCAGTACATACATCATTACTGGCATTCTTCAGCTGATTCAGCAAATAATCAATGATGTCTCCACCATGGTTAGCATGAATGAGACCCAAGGCATAGAGACCTCCACCCTCCTGGTAGGCTGACCCTGGGGAAGTGTCCTTGGGTAGGTATGTTGCCATTAGCTGTAGCGCTTCTTTCTCATGACCCTGTATGTCCATCAGGAAGGAAAGACAATGGGAAGTTAAAGGTGAAAAAGAACACAACAGTGAATGCAAACACTTTAAACAAGTCAGAAGAAAACATGTTATAGCCATTACTTTCTCAAAAAAAAAAAAAAAAGATTCAGTGCTGTAAAATCAGCAAAGACTCTCTCTGTATGGGGTTGTTATTAACCACATGAGTATCAAACAATCACTTGGTCACTAATCTAAATCAGGACAAATACGGCCTGAAGCTACACCAGATTCATTCACTAGAACACCTTAATGAGGGTTGAGGCACATAGAACAATTACAAAGACTTCCTGCTATTTCAAAACATCTTTAAATACACCCTCCCCGTGAATAAATCTGAAGAAAATGACCACTGCCAAGGTCGCCATCCAAACTCACAGTCTCAAAACCACTTAAGAAATACATACCTCTAATTTTAGAGCTACCAACTACTGGGTCTATTCAGCTCAAACAGGAAGAGAAGAGCTAGAAAGGAGACTCTCTCCTTGAGTTATGTTACCCTAACACATTTTGGATGATCAGCAAAACGTCCTGTGAAGTACATCGGCTATCAGATGAGGTGGCCTTGATAAAAGGCACAGCTTTCCTTTAGAGCAAAGACAAATCTCTATTTCAACGTGTTCAGTATTCCCAAGTCAAGCATTTGTATAGCATTCATTTCCCTCTATTCAATGTTACCTTGTGTATAACACCCAAACTGGCAGTAGCAGTAAACTTAGCCCAGTTAGTGGCCCGGGCCAGCCACTCCAAATTGTCTCTGAAAGACAAAAAGAGAAAGGTTGTACAAAATTTTTCATATAGTTTCTAATACTGCAAGCAGAGTTTCACAGCATCAAAGGCAGCTTTCAAAACAGAAAGCAGTTCCAGAAGGCAAGAGAGCTAACCCCATTTACACTTTTTATCTGTCTCCCCTTCATCAGCCTTGATTTTTGGCTGGTTGTAGTCCATTTACTAGGTACTGGTGATCTCAATGAAAGATGGAGAACAAGCACTCAGTATGCAGCCCATCAGCTCTCTGGAAGCAACTCTATCCAAATTTCTGGAGTTTTCCTCAAGTCCCTGGAATGGTCAGCCCTGACATTTCCCTTCCAAGAGTTATCCAGCACTGTCACACTCTACCAAGAAGGATAAATCATCTCAGAAATTCTCCAACTAGTAAGCAAAGAGAACAGAAATTCTCTGCCTCCACCCTCCAAACTGTGGTTAGCAGTCAAAGCCAGTTTGTGAGGACAGAAAACAGGAAACAACTCCAGCCACTTCCCTTGGGCTCCACATTAGTTTTCAAATGCTTTGTTTGTTCTTCTCTAAGCCCATCAGAGTTCTGCACCCACCCTTTCAGAACTATCAAGCTAAGTAGGGGAACAATGTGGTTCAAAGACCTCTAAATGACAGTAGAGCTTCCCTTGCCACAGATTTACCTGAGGAACTGGTCACTGGTTGTACCACAATGCATAAAGGAGTTTGCTATAACCGTTGCGGTGTGACACACAGAATTCCGCACTGCATCCTGTAGGAACAGAAGCAACCAGTACCACCAGTCAGCAAAAAACATGCCCTAGGTCCCTTAATGTGCTTGCCAGCACACTACAAAATGGGTTCTAATTATGCTCAATTTAACTGGCAATTTCCCTTTAATCAAAGTTAATAGATTGTTAATACATTCTAATGTATCCTGGATCCATCCTCCAAGTACAAACCAATCCTTTCTATGAGTGATTGCTTCAACTGCAGCTTATCTGAAAATGCCTGGCTCATGGCTCCCAGAACTGAGCCCTGCAGAGTGTGTCCAGCTGACATTTTCAAACCATCCCTGGAACACTATGCAGGATCAATCCCAAGCACTTAACCACAGATGGAAAATATTTTCCAACACATTTGAAGTGCCTCCTGAAATAGATGAAGCCATTGACAAGCATCTTCTACCATTTTTGCTGATGAAGTGTATCTCATTTCACATACATAAAAATTCTCCTATGGTTTCTAATACTCATTTAGCTTAACAGAGTCTAATTTACTTGTAAGTTTTCATTTGCTCACCCTTGATCCAAAATAAACCCAGTTACTCAATTCACTAGCACTACCTACATGACAACATCTAACTGGTTTTTTTCTTCAGTGTGGAAATGTTAAGTCTCTGAGCACATAGAAGGTCCTGAAGGGAGATTGTAGCCAAGTGGGGGTTGGTCTCTTCTCCCAGGCAACCAGCATCAGAACAAGAGGACACAGTCTCAAGCTGCACCAGGGGAGGCTTAGGCTTGATGTGAGGAAGAAGTTCTTCACAGAAGGAGTGATTGGCCATGAGCTGCCCAGGGACGGGGTAGAGTCACCATCACTGGAGGTATCACAGTATCACAGTATAATCAAGGTTGGAAGAGACCCCAAGGATCATCAAGTCCAACCTGTCTCGACAGGCCTCATGACTAGACCATGGCACCAAGTGCCACGTCCAGTCTCCTCTTGAACACCTCCAGGGACAGTGACTCCACCACCTCCCTGGGCAGCACATTTCAATGACAAACGACTCGCTCAGTGAAGAACTTTCTCCTCACCTCGAGTCTAAAGCTCCCCTGGCGCAGCTTGAGACTGTGTCCCCTTGTTCTGGTGCTGGCTGCCTGGGAGAAGAGACCAACCCCCTCCTGTCTACAATCACCTTTCAGGTAGTTGTAGAGGGCAATGACGTCACCCCGATCCTTCTCTTCTCCAGCCTAAACAATCCCAGCTCCCTCAGCCTCTCCTCATAGGGCTTATGCTCAAGGCCTCTCACCAGCCTTGTTGCCCTTCTCTGGACATGTTCAAGGTGTTTAAGAAGAGACTGGATGGGGTGCTTGGTGCCATGGTTTAGTTGATGAGATAGTGTTGGGTGATAGGTTGGACTCGATGATCTCAAAGGTCTTTTCCAACCTGGTGAATTCTATTCTATTCTTTAGCCAAGCTGAAGGTCTGATCTCACATAAAACCTCAATCAAGACACCAACATACTGTAACCTACAGTCCTGGCTGACTGCCTCCCTCCCCATCCTGCAGCATTTGCAATTGCTCAGTCATGGTGCTGGAGGGTGAGTTTGTCTATCTTATTGATCAGTTGGAAAACAAATTTACAACAACAACAGAAAATATTAGTTTCTACAACCAATCAGGAAAAAACCCAAAACCCAACACAAGAACAGCAGCCTGGCTGTGAGTTGAGAAAAACCTATTTATACAGCCTTCTCGGGGTGCAATCAACTCTTCTTCAGGTTCACAACTTCAAGTTTTAGATGTTAATCTGTCGTGACTAATACAGAGATTTGAGTCCTCAAAACCCAGGAAGGCCATGCCACAACATAAAATGATCTTGTTAAATAACAGCAACGTGGTCAAAACAAAACAAACACAGGATTAATCAGATGAATCCGAGACAATCATACCTAATGAAGCCTCTTACCTTTGTGTTTTTGAGGATCATGAGGTCTGTGTTGTTGTTTCGTATTAAAAACTGTAGATGTAACTCAATGGCCATTTCCCCACTTAAAATTTTAATCATTTTTGAGATCTGGTCCTTAGGCTCTGGGTTCTTCACATACAAGCAAAAAGAAAGAATAAAGTGAGAAATCAGTTACAGCTCTCATAATAGAGAAGGAAGCCACTCTGGTACATTCCCATCAACACTGTATACAATCTATTCGAGTTTTAGGACTAAAAGGACATTGTTTCTGCCCTTGCCACACAAGTTCAAACCTCCCAGAAAATCAAGTGTGCATAACAGTGAAAAGAAATGTATTTTTTTCACTGAAAACAAAAAGATATTCTGCAGGCTGCTCTTTGACCTTACAGATACCATCAGTCTCCTACAAGATGCAACCACTTTTGCCTGTGAACCTGTATTTTTGTGGAAGTTTTAATGGAGAGGACTAGAAAGCCACAGCACTTTGCATGGCCCTACTGAGCTGCAGCATCATTCTTGTGAGCTACAGGCTTTGTTTCCACCAATACTTAATAAAACTAGGAATCTCCAATACATTCATCTCCCACCACTCTTTGAGAAAGCCTCCTTCTTCCTCATGATAGAACAGTTTCCATGGATTAAGTTCCAACTGACGTCTCTTCTGTGCAGGATGAAATGTACACTGCAGCTCTTTACACTAACATTGGCCTTAAACTCATTGGCCTCAAAGGCCCTTAAACTAATCCACTGTCACCAAGGCACCCATCTCCTCAGCATTAGAAGCATCAGAATTGCATTAGCAATTCTACATGCTGAAGTGTCATTGTATGTGTATGTTAGAAATGAACTCACTTCCTCCAATACTTTGGAAAAGAAAACAAACAAACATTCCAACCAGCTGGCCCAGCAACACAGCCACCACCCTAGGCAGATGCAACACCTTCCTCCTTCACGGAAAAGAAACTGTTACATCAGCATCCCCTCCTGCCCTTCCTACAGAACTACAGCCAGATTTCACAAGAAGTTAAAAACACATTAAAGCTCATTCATTAGCTAAGGTTCATTCAGCAGCAGTCAAATTTCAAGACCTTTCTTCTGGGACTGAGTTGGTAACTTCAATATCAACAAAGAACCACTCCACTCCCTTTTTCAGGGCTCAGTAATTCCCACCACCTTTCAGTATCTGAACTGCTGGACTTTCAGTCTGTCTGATATTTGGTCCTCAGAGATCATCTGACACCTTGTCTCCCAGCAAGACAGAAGTGGAATTCCAGTCTTTACTTGACAAACCAGTTTAGGAACCCCAGAGATTCAAAGCCAATACAGAAGAAAAACCAAGCAAGGTGTATTTTGGAAATGGCACTCACAATTTCTGCAGACTTCCCTGGACAAGTGCTTCCTGGTTTCTCTTCTGCTTCCATAGCATCACTGAAATAAAATAATAATGCAAAATGCAACCCAGTTCATCACTTATAACTTATCATGCATTGTAATCATGGATGAACAGTCCAGAACGAGTAGCTTGAGCCTTGGATGTGCTGACTGGAAACAGGAATTTTGCTTCTCAGCAGTGACTTTCAGGTCATCAGTCCCTGTCCTGACAAACTCCTCCCAATTGCATTTTCAATAAATATGAAGAAAAGGACCAGAAACCCCCACCCTCTTATTTTATCTATAGAGACAATGAAAATAGAGATCCTTGTAGGGAATAAACAGGAAGAAGCAGGTGAGAAAATAAGGTCAAACAAGGCAGCAAGGATAATTACATCCTCACCTGGATGCCTTGACCTCATTGCTATTAGGATGGATGCTAGAGTGTTGAAATGCAAATGAAACACACTAAGCTGTTGTTAGCCTCTTGTCCTAATGATTCACAGACTGAAAAATAAATTACTCTGTGCCTTTCCTTTTATTTCACTGGAAAAGAAAAGAGGAGAATGCTTGCCTTCCCCTTATCACTGATTCAAAAGCATTTAGACCTAGTTTCTCACAGCTGCTTAACTCCTTATATTTAACCAGACTTGATCCAGGCAGCCTTCTCCATCTTGTGGTCCAGAGATCACATTGTGTACAGACATGACAGCTCTGGTAATTAAAGAACAGATGGAGAATAACTTTCTTCCATGCTGCTCCCAAGCTGGCAGAAACTTCAGCACTGATCGGCCAATCCTCTAAAAACAGAGGTTTAAACTGAAACTATCTACATCAATTATCTGTAAGCCATCAAAAGAAGAAATAAAGAAGATGAAATGGTGAACACTAACATTGGGTTCCTTAGCTGCAGGAAGTAGCTGTTAAGATTCAGTGATGCTGACCACTGAAAAAGTTCTAAATATCAGGACTTCTACAAAATTCAGACTAGATTTGAACCAGACCTTTTTAACTGCAAGTACAAAAGGGTCTATAATCACAGTATCACATGAACTCACTCTTCCCAGAAGCAGGTAGTAGATCACAAGCTACAAACCAAACTTGCACACAGCTGTGAGGAGCTTTTTGCTTAATTCTCCCCTTCTTCAGCTTTACAAGTTGCTGCAAAGGCCACACATCATCAGAGTTCCTGAGCAACTATGGTTTAATGAACTGCTGCTTGTTAGCTAAGCCACAGTAACTGCACCAGGCCTACCTCAACTGCAAAGAAAATGCATTCTTTCAAAATCAGTGGACTGTGGTAAGACACAATTTTGCCCTCAGCAAATATCATGTCTTGTTCATTTCCACGACTTCAATGAAGGGGAGGAACTGCACTGCTTGTAATGAGCATCTATACACAGAACAGGAAGCTCCATCAGAGACAGACTGTAACCCAGCAGTTACTCCTCAAGCCAAACTGCCCACCTGTCTTTCTCCGATCCAGGGACGGTGCCGGTGTTGGTGGACCCAGGCACAGAGGCAATAGGAGTGCCAACCGTGCGGAGATTCTGGATCACGGAAGACAAGAACTGCTGACTGGCACTTTCGTACAGATCAAAGCAAATTTGGTAGGCCATGAGAAGGTTATCTTCCTTCACCAGTTTCTCCAAGATGTCGCTCACAGCCTGTGGGTCATCCAGGAATATCAGGCACTGAGCAGGAGGAAAAGAACAGAAGAAAGAAATGAATCAATCAGAAGCCAACACTGTAGACTTCAGGATGCAAAAGCAGCACTACCCACGGCCATACTCCAACCTCCCCAGTCCTTCATCTGATGTTTCCATGGAACATCTCTTCAATGAAAGAAAATTCTCTCTCTCATAGGAGATAACAGAAATCTTTGAAAAGTATTCAGTCAGTTTAAAACCAAGATCAAACATTACAAATTCGAGACACACCATTCAAGCCCTCTTATTTCTGCACTGTTACCTTCGGAAACTGACAAGGTTATCCTAGTAATCACAGATATTTCAAAAGCACATTAAAGAAGCATCAGTCACCCTGTAGGGATATCTCAGCTACAACAGAGCAGGTATAACACTTCTGAGTCACACATGACTTGGCATACCAAGACTAGCAAAGGCCTAAGAACATCTGAGTAACTTCATAACTGGCTGTCTAAACACTTTCAGACAACAGCTTACCAAAAAACAAAGCACTGTAAATATTCTTCGGAGGAACCTATTATCTGATGCTCCTTACAGAGGCTTATTCTGTCAGAGTTATGTCCACAAACTGCCTTTGAACATGTTTCTTTCTCTATGAACTGACCATATGTGTAATATTTGCATCTCTTTTTCAAGCTGATCTCACTTTAATATACAAGTGAAGCATGAAGCCAGGAGAAGGCATTTCACTTAACTGAATAAAAAATACCAGAGATCAGGGTGTTGTCAAGTCAAATACATCTAAAGAAATGTAACTTTTGATTGATCTTTAAACACCATTCTGAGAAGTGTACCTGGCACACATTGATGAAGTCTGGTTTCTCCAGGTTCATGTAGATTTTAACTAGCACTCTCAAGACTTTATTACGGAACTGTTTGTTCTGCATCAAAGACATACAGAGCTTCAAGCTGTAGGCCAGCATCCCAGGAACATCATTCTGAAATAAAATTCAGGGGTATCAAGTGTGGGTTTAGAGTAACAAACAGGATCTCAAAATGAAAATAAAGCTCTCTCCTTTCTATTTAAAAAAAAGCAGAGCAAAAGACAGGCACATAAGAAGCTTCAGCTTCCTTCCCCATTTTTGGCAAAGCTTATATGCAGGTGTACTGAATTTAAAGGGAAAAAAAAATGTAGAGGACCAACACTTAATTGAATAGTTAAAATATATTGAAGTTCAACACCTATTTTCCCTTCTTCACTTTTCTTGTTTGAATAATGATTCGCAAATGCACTGAAATTCACTTCACTAACATAAACTGTCAGCAAAACAAACCACGCACCCAGAAAAAGATTCCAAACACATATATTTCTTGCTAGAGAGTGAGAAACAGATTTAGTTACTGGAATTCAGAAAAATAATGAGTGATTCATAATGGGCAATTAAGGTAGTAAATGCATAAGACAGCAAACAGAACAAAGAAAGCAAGATGAATGCCTTGTGATTATCATTGCCATATACAGAAGTGGGAGACATCCCAAAATATGGGAAAGATGTAAACTGAAAAGTGGTAAAATTGAAAGGATTTTAACCATGTGTCTGGCACATGACAGAAATACTGAAGCACAACCACTGCAAATGACTAGAGGTACGCTTCTCTTACTGTCATTACTAGATAGCATGGCTTACCTTAAGCCCTCAGTGAAATATGTCAAAGCCAGACTGCACTGCCCTGCAGTCAGGGAAGGCTAAGACTGCACACAGCCACTTACTGAAAATTATAGCATCTCGCTCAACTACTGGATTTTTCTGGTTTGCCTGCCTAAAATAAATCACTTACCTAGCCCTAAGGATCCCTTCCCACAGTGCATTACAGCAGACTGCAGACCCAGCAAAATGAAAGTTATTCTTGTATTACGCCTTCCATGAACACACTGAACCAAACAAACCCCTGAGTTTCAGCTTTTATTCTGATAATATGAAACAAGTTCCATAGCAACATGGATCTTGCACTTCACTTCTGGATCCATACCTGGTAGAGACTAGCTATATGCACCTCCTGTCTCTTGCACATACCGATTCAAGGATGGTTTTCTCAAAGATGTCCAGCCTGCGTGTCTCTAGAGCAATGCCAATGGCCTGCTTGTACTTGTGGTCGTCCAAGCACCGCTGGAACATTTTGTTCACTATCCCTTCTAGCCTTTCATCCACAGGTTTCTTCTCCCCTTCTGGCAGCTCTGCGTTCTCCACACACTGCTTGGTGTAGTGGTCGATACATTTTGCTGAAAAGATACATTGGAAGGAACATCAGTGGGGGGAAAAAAGTCAACTCCCTGGCTGTTTGCAGGTTTTTCACAGATGAAGAGACCAATATGTGCATGCACATATTCTACCAGCAAACACAGCATCTGGAAACTACACCAAGGTGAGGTACAACTGTGCAGTCATATACAGAAAGTAGTGTCTCCTAACAAACTCTGGTTTTAGTGCTGAAACCAAGTAGATACTTTTAAAATGGAACCACAGACACGATCCTTGTTCAAGTGACAGAATACTTTAAATAAATGAAGAAGCAACAGTGGCAGACTTCCTAGCTCCACTGTAAACACTAACTGGGGAGACTGAAAACCAGCCCTGGTCCATCATATCCTGTACATGGTTAAGTGATACCAGTAGACAAGACTTTTGAAAGACATTCGAATTATACATGCTATCCTGTTATGGGTGGATAAAAAACCCCTGCATCCCTCAGTTAGGTGTCCAGCTACACTAAAGCAAATCATTTCCAAAACTATGATGAAATTTATAAGAGCAATAGCACACAAATGTGGTAACAGTAAAGAACCAAAATATTTTTCCTATTAGGAACTCACAGTAGAGTAACAGTTAAGAATTGGGGGGAAAAAACACCAGAACTCCTGTCAGCTACATTACAGAAGCTCAAACCAGGAGAAAGAAAGCACAAATAAACTGGATAAAATTAGTTGTAGCATCAGTTTAAATGAATACAAGGAAAGGAGAAGGAAAATAGAGAAAAGGAGCTACATGAAGTAAAATCTCAGAGACACAGTAGTTTTGACAAGAGTATTGCAGAAACAGTTCTGCAGTTGTTTACCAATGATCGTCTCCACATATTCTGAGTTGTCATTGACATTGAAGAGGTCACCTGCTCCCAGGGCATAGTTCAGTGATTCCTCAAAGGCTCCCAGGTGGTAGAAAACTTTAGAAGCAACTAGAGCAGCAAACTGCCTGCTCCGAAAGCCCTCATCTTCATAGAGAACTTCACTGCAAAGAAGAGAGAGAAGAGCATCAGCTCCGTGTGCTTGGTTCTCTTTAAGGCCGCATGACAACCTGATCAAACTTGCATCTTTGGGACTACAGCTCCCAGCACCACATCCACTCATGTTAGCACTTCCTGGAAGACATGGAGCTAGATGCCATGCTAGCCAGCATCAAGGAACCAAAACCACATCCACTACATATCTCATATTCTTTTAAGCAGCACACCCTGAAGGAGTAAGTGCCTTTTCTTACATCTTGTCCACTGACTCGGAGATCTCTGCCCAGAAGTCATTGACAACAGCATTCAACTTGTGAAGAGCAAACTCCTGCAAAAAATAGAGAAAAGTTATATTACATTAAAAAAATGCATTTATTACTTTTCTCTTGTAAAAACTAAGTACCACCTATGGCTGTTATCACAAACACTAACCCATTTCAACATCAAAGCCAAGTTTAAAAGATCTCTGCAAACATTCACTTATTTCTGAAAATCCTTTGAAAACAAAGGGCCGTTCATTTAGCAGGTAAGACAACTTTGATGTTCCTTCTCATGGCCTCTCTGTGATGAATGGCTGGTTAAACTGATTGATAGGTGAAGTTCCTTAAAAGACAAAGTTGTCAGAATCTTTGTGGCAACCTTGGTGTAGCATACAGAACTGGCCTGTGGTCTGTGTCAGCCACCTCTATTCAGACACAGTACTCTAGCGGATTAACAATATCCAGACTAGAATCAACCCACTTGTAATCAGTTCAGACTGAACAGGACTCATTGGATCTTTCACCTCCTATTGTCCACTTCAAAGCAAAACACTTAGGGAATTACCAACAGTACAAGATGTACCTCCCCGACTCCTAAAGGGGACTACTAACAATGGCTCAAGTAACCAGCAAGCACCAGCCATGCACTACGAGTGTTTGATGTTGCTCCATGGATTCCTATCTCTATGGACTGTGAAGTTTCTGTTGCTGTTTTCTTCTCCTAATACTACTGTGATTTCTTTTATTTTCAAGTGAAAACTGTAACTGAGTTTTTGGTCTACATTGCTTAAGTTATGCTAAAAATGAGATGTTCTCCAACTTTGAATTTTACGTAGTCAAAATGCAGTCTCTGGAACACTTACAAGCTACAAAGCTCCATCGCCATAAGAGAGATGGGAGCTTTGGTGAATAGAAATCTTTCCATGTGAAGCTCCCATCTGATCCATGTTCAAAACAAGCAATTTTGCCATCTGTTACCATGCTATTTAAGCCCTTTCAGCTTTCAGGCTAGATATGATCTGAGGCCCACCTGTTGCTGTCAAACCATTAATCACCGAGATCCACAGCACTTCTAATTTCAAGCTGTCAAGATAATGCATTTGCTGTTACTTGCTCCCAGATGTAAGTGCTTACCTTGAGCTGTGGCTCTTCTTCATCCAGAAGAGAGATAATTCCAGCTGCAAAACAAGATCATAGTCAATTTTAGATTCTCTCCATTTCAAAAGTGAACATCTTATTGAGTTCAAAACCAAGAGAGTGGGAATGAAGGCTGTGGAATGGTGATCTTCACTATGAAAATTCAAAGATCAGATCCAAGTTTATATTAAGAATGATATCAAATAGTTTAGAATGCATAACTGAAAAGGTACACTGTTTACAAAAGATGATCTTTCTTAGAAGAAAATGTCCTAGACAAGAACTCAGAGAATCTGGGGATCTACCTCCAGGTCTATCACTCCCCCCAGGGCCATAAGGAAGATCATGTCAAAGCTTTTTTCATGCCAAGGAAATTAGTGTCACATCTAGGAGAAGATGCCCTACCTCACAGGCTCCTGATACCATCCCAGAACATCTGCACAAAAGGCTACGGAGCCGTTGTTTAACCAGCACAACTAAAAGTGAGGTTCACAATTATTTGGGGAGCTCAATCTGAAGAAGGGTTGCAGATAGTTTCATTGCAAGGAAGCTGCTGAAAGGGTTGGAATAGGATCTGACCAAAGTCCAGCATGATTCACTGCTTTTAATCTTTCGTTTGTTGCACAGGTTGACAACCTTCAAAAATTTGAATTGGAAAGGCCAGGAAGCCTACTGGAGGCTGAACAGGGCTTTAGAAATATCTTGACAAACCTAAAAGGAAAGCATGCAATTCAAAACTAAAATGTACAAACATAGAAAGGAATCTAAATAGTAGAGGGAGTAAACATGAAATATGATCAATAATATCACATGGCTGCAGTGGAAGAGAACCTAAACTTTACACTGGGATGTATGAGAGCATTTCTTGGCAGATATATGAGGCAATCCTCCCCTCTGCTTGGCACCAGCATGCCTGAGCCAGACCTTGTGTCCAGTGCTGGGCACTGTTTTAAGAGTTATGAGCAAACTAGAGTGTTCAGAATTGATCAGTAAGAACAGAGGTCTCGCATTTGGGACTGATGACGGCTGCCTGAAGGTCTGTAACTGTTTGGTCTACTGAAATCTGGGAAAGGTACAGAGTTCATACATGCACAGGGCAGCTGCCAGCAGAAAGAGAATAATCTGATCTTTGTGTCAGATACAAACAGGAATAGTAAAACCAATTTTATTTGGAGCTTCAAAAATTGAGTTTAGACACTGAGAAGTCTTCTGCCCTGGGGCAGTGAAGGCATGTTCAGCAGCCCACTACATAGTGTTCCTCTCAGCAGTTTTCTGCAGCTCTACTCCAAATGGATTTGCTGATTTGTTTGTAAATAAGCTCCTGCATTTACCTAAGTGATCTCACTCCTATTCAACATACCACTGCTACCTTTTAAAAACCCTTCTGAAATTCATTCCCACTTCTCAATTATGGTAATACTTAAACATAAAGCAAAGGGCTCAGAAAGAGAAAGATGCTTGCAGATGATTATCCTTCACACTTTTTCTCTCACAAAACCAGTCACATATTAATTTCTGGCCTGAGTACTTTGAAAAATCTTGTCTTTTTTCTCACACTAGTAAGCTCTCCGTAGATCCAGAAACAGCGTTTAACATCTAATTCCTCAAGCAATTCATTACCCTGGACTCTTTAGGCTGGCTTTTCCTCTACAAGGTATTTGCATTTCTGACCCGCCCAAAGTTCAGCTCTGCCTCTTGCCCCTTTCTCATTCCCTGCTGCACCTCCTGCAGAGCCCCCACTGCCCACGGACTTTACATCTCCGATGTGTTACTCGCTTTAAGCAGGTGAAGCGCTTCAGTTCACAACTGCGGCGCAGGAGCACCCCAGTGTCAAAGGCTCGGGAGTCCCCTCGTAAATACCGGCAGGTGGTGGTCGCGGCGCCGGGACGGGCAAGCGCCCTCCGTGCCTCCCGAGCGTCCTCTTTGAACCCGCTACAGAGCCGGTCCCGCTCAGACTGCCGCAGCACCCGGAGACGAGCGGGAGACTGCCCTCCAGGCATGGGGCAGCCCCTCCGCCTCCCGCGGTTCAGCATTAAAGTGCCAATTATAGTGAGCCGCCACGCACGGGGGCAACCTCCCGCTCCCGCCGCGACGCACGGTAGCTACCGGCCAGGGGTGACAAAAGTGGGGGGAAGCCCCAGTACGGGACGGTCCCACAGAGCGCTGCAACCGGCGCTCCGCGGCCTGCGGCAGCAGTGCCCAGTCACGGCCCTGACTCAGCGAAACCCCGACGGGCAGTGCCGCCCCGCGCGGCTTCCTCACCAGCCGAGGTAATCATGGTGCCGCCCGCCCGGCCCGCGGAGGGAGGTGGGGTCCGGTAGGGTCTGCTCCGGTCCAGGTGCGATGGTGGTTCCGCCGCCTGGGGTCCGCACCGCGCCGCTACCGCTCCGCCGCCGCCCGGCCCGGAAGTGCCGCGAAGGGCCCCTTCCGGCAGGCAGCCGCTTCTCCCGGCAGAGGTGGCCGTCAGGATTGCCTGTGCGGGGCAGCAGCCAGGCGCGCGGCGCGCCCGCGCAGCTCTGCCTGGGGCTGCCCCCCGCACAAGCGCTCGGCGGGTCTCGTCGGCCCCACTCGGCGTCCCATCGGCTCCCTGCCAACCCCACAGCCCCCGCACCGGCCCCTCATGCTTGATTTGGCGGTGGCAGGCAGCTCTTCCCTGCCTGCGAACTACAGCCCGGGGCCGGCGAGGGGGGCTGCGGGGCCCAGGTTCTGGGCTCCCCACGCGTGACCTCCATGTTTGCACTGTGGCCACGCAAACCAGTGCCCACTCCCTCCATGGCGCACGGCGCGGGTGGCATTTCCCCGGCTGCCTGCAACAGGGTGGCATCTCTAGGGGCACAGGTGGGGCACGGGTATTGCAGCGATCCGGGATTTTCCTCCATAGATTTATCGCCTCTTGGAGGGCCGCTCTGAGGGCCCCGACTCCTCTCACGTCCCTTGTAGCTGTGAGGAAAGGCTGCACCCAAACCCATTTCTCCCTTAGAAATGTACTGATGCGTCCAACAGCCCTCACCAAATCTTTCTCCCCACCCATCACTTGTGTGGCACAGAGCAATGTCCAGATTTCTTACACATACGTGTACCTGAAGGTGTCCCAGCGGTGGAGAATAAAGTAAGTTTTGCTTCTGCTTTGGTTCTGATGCAGACAGATGGGGAATTCAGGCTGGTGGATTTCCACCAAGGAGAATCGAACCAAACAGCAATGGTGCTGTACAGCAAGAGATCAAAGCACCCAGCCTTCGGCAGCATTGGTTTCTACCTATTTCTAGTAAGTAGGAAAAAATACTTGAAGGGCTTGAATTCCTCAAGGAAACTTAATGGTCTCAGTTAGTGAATGTTATTAATGAACATTACAGCCTTGCCCACCACACCGAGAGGGTCAGACAGCTCAAAACATCTCCAGCCTTCCCCACCACCCATAGGTAAGAAGCCTACCTGAGCTGCACACACAGCAGTTCTGCTGATCTGGATACCATATACTGGGGTCACTTCCATTCTCACCCAATACTTTTCAATTAAATCAAGAGAAATACCAGTTAAACCACTGCATAATGCTACATTAAGGATAACATCATGGCAAATAAAAACCAAACTGAAGCATGTTCCAATTCAGAAAATAAATGGTTTTATTCTTCACAGTAAACACATAACAGTGCCCTTAAATCAATTAAAGATGTAAAACTATCTGTCTCACCTCCACATGCCCAGCTAATAGAGGGGGGTGGGGGGTGGAAAAAGGCATTGAAGTATCTTTTATTCCTCAAAGGAAAACAATACTTTTGGTCAAATGTGTTCCCATCCACACCTCCTAAATCTCAGGCAGTTAAGTCTCACTGCAAGGGCAAACTTGCATGATTTACTTTAAAAATAGAGGTTAATAAAGCCATCAGACTTGAAGCACTAAGGTGGGCTTAGCTGTAAATCTGTTCTCTTAGGCTAGCTCTTTTCTGGTCAGTTCTAAGCAGCAAAGGCCAAATACTGTAAGGAAATAAAGGTTCACCCAATCATACTGTCAAGTCCTACTAGACTCACCCAACCAAGGGCTTTAACAGGAAAGCATGTAACAGCCCAGCAACTTGGGTTCTGCTGTGAAGATGAGTAGAGGGAATCCACACTGCACAACAGACCTATGTTCTCATGGGAGGGACAGAGCAGAAAGATACCTTCATCTTGATTATACATACATAGAATAAACCAGGTTGGAAGAGACCTTCAAGATCATCGCGTCCAAGTAGTCATTACTACTCAGTACAGAGTAATGAATACAGCCACCCACATTAAGTAACTTTATTAAGTCACATTTGTATTTGCCACCTGGTCATAAGCAAACAAAACCTACAAAACTGCATGCTGGAAGGAGAATGGATTTGGTGTCTTCTCTGCAGAGCTGTGTGCTCCACCATAATCAGCAGCCTCCTAGGTTTGCTCTCTCTAGTCCACACTCCACTTCTGCTATGAAGAAATGCAATGTGCTTCCCTAAATCTGCTCACATGGACTTGGCATCAAACCACCTCTCCCTCTCACCACCTTATAGGGCAGCTACACCACCTTATGGCTGCATTACAGGTGGAGCTTTCCTACAGGGACCAAGCCTAATTATCCTCACAGATTCAAACGAGCAGCTTGCTAACACAGAGACTTGCTGAGCACACCTGGAAACACTCCCCATCTCTCCTACTCCACCTCAGCAGAATGCCCCAGACACCCTTAGCCAATTTCTCCTGGCCAAGAGTTAAAGGCAGCACCATCACTAAAGGGACTGATTCTAAATGCAGGAGCTGGTAAGCATTACCATCATAACCCCAGTGAGGTAGGCAGGTGTTGCTGTCCCCATCCTAATGGTGGGGAAACTGAGGCACAGAAAAATGGTTTGTTGAAAAGTATTGATCATGGTCATAAGCAGAGATGGGTGAAAAAAACATCCTCTGCTCCAGGTAAGAGCTAGAAAGGTGCCAAAGGCACATTGCTGGGGCAAAGTGCTGGCCAGAGCCAGCTGGACTGCAGACACCAAAGGAACCAGAAGTAGGACAGAAGTGCACAGAGGACGTAACAACATAATTCACTAACTAACCCAGAGAAGAGGTAGGCAGGACATGACAAGTTGAAGCTGCTGGTCTGAGCTGGATGCAACTCCAAAATGACAGCCAGCCTCAAGCAAAACCCAGCAGCTTGTGCTAAAAACAAAACAAGACCTGGTTTATATTGCATTGAAGCAAGAATAAAGAAAGATATTCTTGGCATTACAGTAATATTCCCTGTAAACCCAGGATTTGTACTTGTGGTGCCCCACAGCCTATAGGCAGCCCTTTGGAACAACTTGAATAGATTTTTAAACTATATATTTTTCTATTTATTTATGAAGCAGTCACATCATGTGCTGTAGGCCACCGTGAAGACCTGCCAGTACATGGTTGTAGAGATGCCCCAGGTAAGACGTGCCTCTCCCATAAACCCATCTAGCACCAGCCACAGCTCAGTGTCCATCTCCCACCCCTCCAACCCAAGCAGTCCATCGGTCAATCCGTGAGCACCAAGCCAGAGGGATGGATCCTGCTCCCAAACCACACTCTGCTACAGCTGCCATTAAAGTCAGGATCTTTAGCATTATTCTTACTCTCCACATTAGGCTGTTACTGGGTTCCTCATGTTACACACCTATATTCAAGCCTTTTCAGCAGCTGGTAGATCTGAGTCCTCTGACACATCACAGTTTCCATGCCACTGTGCTATTTGTCTTTTTTTTCCCCCCTTCTTTTCTTGATGAGAGAGAGGGTGGGAACTTCAAAGCAACAATAAGGCAGCAGAATCTGTTTGCCAGGGAGGCCAGCACCAGCTACCTCAGCAGGAAACTTCGCTCAGAATTAGGAAGTGTTCCTCATTCTTGAAACAGGTGGGTGCATTTCACACTCAAGAGTCCCAACATCATCTCACCCAGGACATGAAATACATCCCCAAAGGGTTTTTCAGAAGCCCCAGATTCCATTGACAGCTCCAGGCACTGCTGTGGATAGCTCTCTGGCACGGACCTCAGAGGCTGTCAGCAGCTACAGAAGATCCTGGTGAACTAAGTCAAGCAGCTTCTCCCTGGAGTGGTGGCTCCTTGGAGGAGACAGTGAGTGAGCATGCATCAGCTCCTGCTCTCACTGCTCCACATCCACAGATCCAGGACACAGACTGTGCTAGACACCCAGCAGCTCTAGGTGCCTGTGTGTCCAGCAGCTTCCTCACAGTTTCCATTGGGAGACAGGCTCGTCAGAGCCACTTCTTCAGGGTCCTGTGGGTCATCTGCAAAGAGCAGAGAGAGGACAAGGCAGATTTGCAGGGAAAAGTCTTCTTCGTGCAAAATGCAACAAAAGCATGGGATGAAGCAATTGATACATAATCACAACCAAAGCACAGCTGGGCTTTTTGTAACTAATTTTCATTTTGCTTTACAAACAAAACATTGCTTTAACAAACAAAAGAGCACAGGAGAGAGCTCCCTGGCCTCTGCAGCCTCAGCAACCTCACAGCAAGCTTCACGCCCACGAGGCATCACCTGCCTGATATTGACAGCAAGATCAAGCACTTCTATTTTCTGACCCTTGAAAATGTCTCAAAGATGAACAAATGAGGCTTTTCGGTTGTTTTCTCTGACCTTTACAAGTTGTAAGCATTTTATCTGTTTAAGAGGCATCTGGACAAAGTCCTTAATAACATACTTTAACTTGTAGTCAGCCCTGAAGTGGTCAGGCCATTGACCTAGATGATCATTGTAGGCCTTTGCAACTGAAAATATATTCTATTCTATTCTATTCTATTCTATTCTATTCTATTCTATTCTATTCTATTCTATTTTCTATACAGAGAGAGTGATTGCCCATTGGAATGAGCTGCCCGGGGAGGTGGTAGAGTCACCATCATTGGAGGTGTTCAGGAGGAGACTTGATGGGGTGCTTGGTGCCATGGTTTAGTTGTTTAGGTGGTGTTGGATTGGTTGATGAGTTGGACTCAATCTTGAAGGTCTCTTCCAACCTGGTCTGGTCTATTCTATTCTATCCTATCCTATCCTATCCTATCCTATCCTATCCTATCCTATCCTATCCTATCCTATCCTATCCTATCCTATCCCATCCTATTTCTATTGAAGGATCTTCCCTTCCATTTCATGCCCCATAGAGCAGTCTGGATCTCCACACCACCCACATTGTAGCTTCCTGCACATAGAGCAGTCTGGATCTCTGTTGCAGCCTCCTACACAGGGCCACATTTGCAAAAAGAAAATCACTGCTGGAAAAAGCAAGCAGAAGTGCCAGTGGCAAAGGCTGAACACTAGGCTATTTGTTACTTGAACAATTCCCCTTAGAATTAAAGAGGTCAAGGATGACTTCCCTCTTCCTCCTCCCTGCCAGCCCCAAATGCAAGTGGTTTGGGAACACCTCTTCCAGCTCAGTTTGAATAAAATGTCACATGAGAGTGATTTTTTCCAATTCATTGTTTAGACAGACAGTACTCTGCTGCCAGAAACTCCAGCAAAACACAGCTGAGTTCAGCAGTGCCCCCAGGAGTGTAGTTGGGCACTGGACCCAGTGTGGTTTTATTTAGACAAGTGAAAGGTCAGCAAACGGGGAGACGGTAACACAGCAGCCAGATGTGCTCTGGTTGTCTTCAGGCTCCAGCCAAACCACAGCGAGGCAAAAGACATCAGCTGCAGAGCTGGAAATAGCTTAAGGATGCCACCAGCAAGGGCTCTGGGCACCAGAAGCACCAGGGAGTCAGTGAGGAACTTCTGACAGAGCAGGAATACAAGGGAGGGAGCTGGGCATACCTTCATGAACACTGTTTGCAGCTTTTGCTTCATGACCTTTTCTCTGGCTCCTCTGGCTCCTGGAAATGCACCGCAGGAAGGATGGGAACCTCCACCTCTGCCTGTCTTTCCCCTCTTCTAGATAAACCAGAGAAGATGAGTTCAGATTAGCAGTGGGTCAGCCCTGATGTTCCCCAGTCTCCCTACTGCTGACTCATAACATCTCCCCTCCACAAGCCAAACTCATCACAGCAAAACCAGGTCTGCTTCACAGAGCCCACTCCTGGAAAGCACGGGGCAGCTCCTGGATGACCTTATTTCAGGCTGAAACCTCCCTGCTACCCTGGACATTTGTCCCCAGTGTCAGTTTCTGCGTTGCCACCCTGCTGCTAAAAACATCCTGGATGTTGCAGTCCAGAGCAAGACACCTGGCAGGAGCTCAGCCAGCTGGTGAGGCTGGGACTGGCAGGGTTAGGGCATTCCTGCAGAAGTTTTTCTTTTTTGTTACTACACAGCTTCTGCTACATCAACCTATTAACTGCTCCTCGCTTTATTAGGCAATTCCTCCTTGCCACAGAGACCTGCTGGACACGCAGACTTGCAGCACACCAAGAACTACAACTGCTTGCAAAATGCAGAGAGCATGTGGCCTTCATTGATGTATAGTATTTATTCGGGAGGACAATGAAGGTCACAGCAAGTTACTACAGGCTTTCAAGCCATTAAACACTACAGTAGCTTGTAAAACACTACATCAGCGTGTTTTATGTGGCTTCCACCAGTAGCAGTTCAGCATCTCCATTGAAACATCATCCAGCCTTTCACCTCCAGATCAGATAACAAATAACAACCACTTCAACGGCCTTCAGCTTATCAAACCATTGCAACACTACAGGGTTCACACTGTCAGCCTTCCCTGCTAGTCAACAAACCACAACTTCCAGCCATAAACACATCCCCTCCTCACAGTGCGTGGGGACTCTGGACACCACCAAGACACTGCAGGACAGCAGCCCAAAGTGTTCCTGCTTAGACCCAACAGATGCAGGAACCCCACTGCCATTCCTGTCCTGGCTTCACTGCACAAATGACAGTATGGGGCATTCCCTGCATGCAGGGGCTGCAGCTCCAGAGCAGCTGTCATGGGCAGAGCTGGGCAGTGGTATCTGTGGAAGATGATGAGGCTCTGAAGCTGGGCTGAAATAGGCATGAGCTCAGGTACATAGAGCCTTACACTCTGCATTCCCAACATCCTTATCCAGATGCATGAGCGTCATTTTTCAGCTTAGCAAAAGCCTTTTGCAAAGCCAGGAGGCTAAATAAAACCAGCTCAGCCCTGACTAAGAACATATTTACAGTGGCATTCCTAGAACCTGTTTTTCAGGGTGCTCTCCAGTCCCATGTCCATCTTCCCCACTATCCTTCCTCATATTACATTAAAGAGATTATTCCCCTTGTGCCTTGCTTGCTTCTAGGGAAAACCACAGCATGAAGACCAGGCTGCAATATAGCTGGTGCTTGGCACTGCCAGATCCCCAGCTCTCAGAGGGGGCAGAATTTCAACCCACCACACTATGGGTGAAATCTCTCTGGCCACATGAAGATTTTGGAAGGCAGGGCTCACAGCAGCATGGAAAGAAGCTGCCCCTGCCTAAGGCTGAACCCTGCAGCTGATGAGCATCCTCATTACACATGGGACGCTTACATGACTAAGAGTAGTGGACAGAGCATCAGGAATGAATTAAAGCAGTTTGCTGAGTCCTCCTACCCACCATGCTTATGAGGCACACACAAACAGGCTGCAACACCTTCTCTGGCTGCTTCTGCTCCTCTTCTACAACTGATGGCTGCTATGCCATTTCCACATTGGCGCGAAGGACAAATCCACAACAGTCCACAGAAACACATGTACTGAGCCAAGCACCAGCAATGTGCAGAGGTAGAAAATGGTCATGTATGCAGCTGCTGTCCCACCAGGCTGCTATGAGCAGAAATAGAAATTCTTGCAGCAGGAACAACGTGAGGAAGATAAAAGCATGTGAAAGGAGAGAAGCTGTAAAGGAAATCACATGTGCCTCAGTACAAAGAGTTGGCAGAAAACAGCCCTGCTCCCTCACAGTAGGCCCTAGTCATCTCAAAGAGCCTCAAGTTTCAAATCCAGAATTCTGGACTGAACTAAGGAGAGAAGCACCTAGGCTGAGGCTGACCATGCCTATGTCCCAAAGATCTCACAGGACCCTGTCAAACATGGTGCTGCAGGGAAGTGCTAGGATCTCTTGGGGTAAAGAGTGTGAGACAGCAGAACACCATAGGCCCTGGAAATTATGGGGGAGCAAGGGAAAAGTGGGAAAGTGAAGGAAGAAAGGAGGAAAGGGAAACGGATGAAGACAAGCAGTGCTGAGGATTAAAGAGCCCGGGAGGTTTTGCACAGCTGCTTGGCAGCTAAGCCTGCCCAGCTGCCCATCACCCTCCACACAAGCAGGGTTTGTCTTTTGCCCCACGGCAAGTGCTGCTCCTCCAGGCCTGTTTGACAACCAACTTTCATCCTGCCATCCTCAGCTTGCTTAAACTGACTTCCAAAGACTCCTGGCTTTAAATCCAAACACTGACTTGCATTTGTATTTATTTATTATGCAAAGCCAGCACAAGCATCTTCCTCCTGCAGGAAGGTCAGGTCCTGCCTGCACCCTACAACAAGGGCTGCACCCCAATCCTGTGTCCTCAGGAACACACATACATAAGCATACGTGGCCATCATGTCACTGCATCCCTGCTGTCTATGTGCTTCCCACCTTGCTGGGAAGTTCGTCGTCCCTGGCTCCAAGAGCTGGGAAACCCATCAGAAAGAAGTAGATCATATTGGGAAGGCTCAGATCCCAGCAGCACGACAGAGATACCATTAGGGAAGAAGATCCCACCAGAAGGGGTCTTATCTCCGATTCCGTTAGAGTGGAAGGAAGATCCTCTCAGGAGCTGTCAGATCTCAATGGGAAACACTAGATGCCATCAAGATCTCACAGGAAAAGGGAGCAAATCTTGTGAAAGGCCCGGACCTCACCCCCACCCCCGCCGGTGTCCTCCCTAGCCCCTGTACCTGCGGGGTGCTGCAGCGCGGCCCGCAGGGCGCAGCAGGCAGCGGCGCGGCAGTCGCGCAGGGCTGAAGGGCTGCCGGGGCTGTACCGGGCCGCCTGCACAGTGCCGCATGCCGGGAAGTGCCGCCGCAGCGCCGCGTCCAGCACCGCCGCGTCCTCCCCGTCGCAGCCGGGCAGGAGGACGCCGACGACGGCGGGCGGCGGTGCCGGGGCCAGGCGGCTACGCACGTCCCGCACCATCTCCCGCAGACGGGCCCGGGTCCCGCGGCTCCGCGCCGCCCCACCGCGGCACAGCACCAGCAGCAGCCGCGCTCCCAGCGCCCTCCGACCGCCAACCGCTCGCCGCCGGGACCGGCATCCCGGCCCCGGCGGCGCCTCGTCTCCCAGGAGGTCGCAGGCGAAGGCGGCCAGCGTGGCCGCCACCGGGACCCCATCCACCACCTCGGCCACCATCAGCACGGTCTGCCGTCCGCCCACCCGCTCCACCAGCGCCCGCAGCTCCTGCAGCTCCGCCGCCATCCCCCGCTGCCGCGCACCCTTCCCGGCACCGCGCACCGCCCCTGGCACGGCACCGCACCGCCCCCTGGCCCTGCCACCCGCCCCCGCGCACCACTCCCTCGCACTGTGCATCATCCCCGGGTCCCAGTTCCAGCACAAGGGGGGTCGATATGTCCGTCACATAAACCAGGAAGCTCCCGTCTGCCGCATGTGCAAATACCTCCCCTGTGCCATATCAGAGCAAATATCTCCAAAGAGGTAACGTCTTACTGCAAGAACTCCAGAGAGGATAAACAGCTCCAAGGTGCAAACTGCCAAAGTCACCTTGGCCAGTTGCTCTCTGAGACCATTGAATCAAATCACCCCTGCAGGATGGGCAGAAGAGGCTCTAAGAGCATTGTGGTCAAAAGCAAAGCAAAAATTCACGTGCCTGCCCTGAATCAGTGATTCTCAATGTGTGCACTGGGGCACACTCATGCCATGAAGGCAGCCAAGCCAGGGTGCTTTCTCCCTGCCCATTCTTGTGACCACACAGACCCAGAGCCCAGATCAGTAGCCACCACAGGGAAAGGATGTGCCACAGACTGGTCTTCAGGGACAGCAGGGGTGTGACAGCTGGGCAAGGCCACTGTGTGCCAACAATTTTAAGCCAGGAAAACATCTGTCCCATCTATGATAGGCTTAGCAAACACTGCCCAGTGCCAGCATAGTGGGGGCCAGACAGCCCAGGCAAGTGCTTCAGAGAGATTTTTCTGCCCTGGGTCCTAGCAAAAGTAACTTGTTGACAAGTGCTGATAAGCAAGTCTCAGGGAGATAAAACAGGAGGATTAGGCTCCTCTTCCAAAGATCAGAGTCTGTTGTTGCAAGAGCCTATGCTTCCATGCCAGCATGGTAGCCCTGAAAGCAGCTGTCAACATGGAAGGGCTACAAAGTCAGACATAATTCAGCAGCCAGATCTGGCCTTAGTGTTGCCCATATTTTGTGTTTACAAGTTTTGGGGTTTTTTTTCTTAGCTGGTCAGAATCTTGTTCACAGTTTTGTGGAGAAAAGCCCTGGATGTAATCAGCACCATGAGCTGGGCCAGCAGCAACAGGAGGGGACAGGAGTAGGTGCTCTTCCCCAGGAGAACTCACCTTGTGGGTTGTGTTTTTTTCCTGTTCATACTTTCCCCTGCTACAGAGTTTCAGGTATAGCCCTCACACAGATTTGCTCAAAACCCAGACATGAGCAGAAGGTCTCTGGAAAGAGGACTAGCAAGGAGCAAGCCAAAGACAGACACTGGCTTTGGCCATCTTGACTGGGGAAGCCCAGATCTCTTGAAGCCAGCTTCAGAGGGAAAGATGCTCCCTGCAAGCTGCCCTAACAAGCCCTACAATATGTTTAATCTCCGTATGAGCTACCAGCACAGCCTGGTTGGAAAGGTGAATGGCACTGACAATACCCAAACAACCTTGTTTACATTTCCTTATTCATTAACAGAGATAAGATCTAATAGCAAATACAACTTTACCTTGCTTTGTGTTACTTCAAGAGGTACAGCTCAAACAGTTCAGAGGCAGTTGTGGGTGGTCCCTGACAAAGCGACTTCAGAGCTCTGGCAGGCATCTAAGCTAAGACTTGGACGTACTCACAAGGTCTGACACTCCTGCAAACATCCAGCTGATGGTCACATTTGTAGAAAATCTCCACAGAGGGTAACCACATCTCTTACCTATGCCCACAGCTGTTCAGAGCAAACACATCTGCTCATTTTAGACTTGGGAGGAGGAAGAGAAGATGCTTCGTTCAGAGAAATAAATTTATCATGTCTATTAGCAGTGCCTTGAAGTCTAAACGAAATCCAAGGTCCATTGGACTAATCCAGGGGCCTAAGCCCCTTAAAATACGCGTTTACCTGACAGAGGGTAGACAGAGCTGGGAAAAAGGATTCTTATGCATTTTGATGATAGGTGTGCAGAGATGCTAAATGGGCAAGAAGGACTCCGTGGGAGCATCTCAGTGACCCAGCCCAACTCTTTACACTCTTCCTCTCAGCAGCCTTGGTGCTCACAGAGACACTTGGAAAAGGGAGGAGCAGGAACTTGCTGTTACCAAGCCAAGACCTGGCAAACCTTTGCACAAGTGCTCTTTCACAGCCCTGTTCTCCAGTGTTCCAGTGTCCTGCTTCCACTTACCGCTTTGGAGAAACACATCATCATCATGAGGTGCTGGAAAGTATCTGCTTTACTCATGCAGCACTGCCAGCTGCTACCAGAAGCACTGATGTGGGACAGCAGCACTTGCAGAGCTCTTGGGTACCCCAAAGATTAGCAGAAGTAACTGTGAATGAAGAAAATAGCCCAAACCTCACCTATCCTAGTGCCCTAAACACCCCAGTCCCACTGATCCCCTTCCAGCCCCTGTCTTCTGTTCACACCTCCATGTCTCTTCCCATCTCCTCGGTGACCTTCCCCAAAACACCCCACAACATTTCTAGCCCTTGAACCCAGACACCTCTTCACTTTTTACCCACTGAAGCTTGAACAGAATCAAACCACTGATCCTTCCCATGACAAACTCAGTCACAACTGAATCCAAAGTGGATGGCCTCTTTGTTCAGTTCCAGCTCCTCACACCCCAGACCAAGCCACCTCCAGGGACTGCTGGGGCAAGCCCAGTTTTGTTCACCTGGCAGCATGTGTCGATGCAGCCCTGGCCTGGGTCCATCCAAGTCATCATACCCTTCTGAACTCCGCTCAGCAGAGATTACACCCCATAAGCAAATAAAGTTGTGGAGTCCCTGGCTCCTCCATGAGTCAGACAGAGTCTGCCTTCCTGATTTGGAATCTCAAATCTTTCCTGCCTCTTTTCTCCAAAATTCCATTCCCTTTGAATGACATGCCTCATACTGCCTGTCTCTGAAGCTGTCCCAAGTTTCTCTAGGTTTCCTTGAGTCATGAGCCCTTTCTAGATGGCAGATGGCCAGAGAAAGGTATTTCCAAAGTGAAGGACAGGCACTTGGTGCAGGGTCACTTGCAGAGAGCCCAAGGTGTTGAGGCAATCCTGATCATGTGGTTGGAGGGATATCTCTGCCTGTCCCTTTAGAGAGCGATGAACGCTGCCCCTCAGCCTGTTCCACTCTGCTCTGTCACTGGGCAGATGAACTGGCTGGAGATGGACAAGAAATAAGACTTAAGGATGAAGCTGCCTCTTCTGGTCTTTTTCCAGCTGCCCTGCCAGAGCCTCAGCTAGCCTCTTGCATTTGATGACAGGAACCAGAATTAGCTGTTCACAGCTACTAGCCTCCTCTACGTGTGCCTTCTACACCAGCTGTCCAGCTTTTTGTGTGCTTACCCTTTGCAGAGCCTTAAAAGTTACTCCAGGCTCCCATGAGCTGGAGACATGTGGTTGGGGACCACTGCCCACAAATGCAGGTCTTTCTGCCTTCCTCACATTCCCTCTTGCATCCTACTGCCTCCTTCCCACAAAACCTCTCTGGCATGGTCCAAGCCCCCCGGTTCTCAGAACTGCTTCCTTTATAAAGACAATGAGCAGATCCATCAGCTTCCAGTGGGCAAAGCAGGTGGGTTTGGATTTGTCTGGTTTTACACTGTTAAGCCCTGAAAGACGTCACAGATAACCAGCTGGCAAGGTTCCCTTCCGGTACACTACAACGAACCAAATGGTTGTTGGACTTTGCTCTGGCACACAGGCACAATGTACCAGATCACTAAGGAGCAGGGCTAGGCGAGGGCTTTTCGTAAGGAGGCAAAGCTTGGTCTGGATAGCAAAGGCTCAGCTGCTATCTTGAGCGAGATCTTCTTCCAGAAGTAGAGCGCAGATGCTCATATGCCAGTAGCCCATGGGACAGCCACTCTGTGCTGCTTTCAGCATCTGATGCCAGCTGAGCGGAGCAGGCTGTTCTCTGTTCTGGGAAAAGACCTGTCGGCTTTGGAAGACTTCTAGGCCATGGAGCCATACTCCTAATGTTTGCTGGTGAGTCTCCTCTGTGGGCTCCAGCTGCTTGCACCTGCTTTGCTGAAGTGCTCCTTCTACCCTAGAAGCAAAGCTACCAAACCAACACTCACCAATTCTGTATTAGTCAAAATGAGAAGGGAGCTCAACATTTAAAGATCAAATCTCCCATGACTTGCTTTGTTGGATCCACTGCATCACGTTGGGGGAGTGGTAACAGCAGCAGAGCAGGAAGCTCCAAGGCTTCTCTATATCCACTCATGATTAACTGGAGAATGAGGCATCCTGAGAACACCCACAGTGTTCTGCCCTCTCTCCTCCTCAGCTCTCTGGGTGATCACACTCCTCCACATCCCAGTCACACATCCCTGTAGATTCATTACTTTCCCTGCCAGGCATCCCCGTGCTCCCAGGTCCTGGCTGGGATTTCAGCCATGTGCCTCAGAGCATACTAGCCCACACAGAAGTGCCTGGACACAGCATGAACACGATGCCAGAAAACCTTGAGAGCTGCATGAACTGTGCCTGGACTTGGATGGCCAACCACATATTTCAGATACTACAGGAAATAATAGAAACATAGGACTTCATCATGGCTACCTAATCCTGATCAGGAGGCTTTCCAAGGCAAATTTCCTATGCTCACAAACACCCTGCACCTGTGCACACTTTGCATCAACTCAATGTTAAAATCCCTACATTGTCTTGATTCCAAAAAATGTGTCCCCTTCAAAAAAAAAAACAAACCGGAGTTTAACTTCAGATGCCCATGGAACATCTCTTCCACAATAGAGCAATTGGGTCAAGTGTGTTACAACTGTGTTTAGACAACTGGACAGTCATTTCCCTCCATTCTTCAAAGCATTTCCCACCCCCCCCAAAAGAACCATCATCAAAGGCTGCCAAGTACCAGCAGCACCCAAACACCTGCAGCAAGGTTGTTTTGCTTCTTGAAGCCACACTGTCCTTAAGGATGTGGAAAGAACCCATATCTGAAAGATAACATGAAGCATCATTGCCCTGAGAACTGTTGCCTCTGTACTACCCTCAAATCCTGCCCCTCTGTACAATACTGCACATACCCACAGCTTCAGCAGGGCATTCATAGTCTTTGATGTACAGCTTTAAAGCTTATAGCTACACACAAGGACACAGAGAAATGAAATAAATGCCAGGCTTTTAATGTTTCTTTAGGTGACAGTTAAGATCTTTGGTGGATACAAGATCTGCAAAAGAAAAAGAAGAGAAGAAATACATATAAACTCCTAATGCAAAACCACACAGCTAACCATAGTGCCTTGGCACATCCAGAGAGGATGGGGCATGGGTTCAGCTATTGTATGGGCCATTAGCCTTAGAAACAAAAATGATCTACTGCTCCCATAGCTCCTCCCATTCAAAATAACCCATTCCAGTCACATAACCTGCTGGTTGTCCACTGGTACCCATTTGTACATAAGGTAAACTCCCCACAATAGCTCCTTTAATGGACAGTTGGCTAAATGTTGGGCTTTCATCTGCACACTTCCCCCCCCCGGAATGAGAGGCAAACACAAATGTCCTGTTTTCCTTGCAGTGCCTGTAGTTTGAAGAGGATGATGACTATTTCCTGTTACAGAAAGGCTCAGTCATGCCAGTCTGCACTCAGGCACAGATCAGGGCCATCTTCATGTCAGCTGATTCTCAGCACTATCCAAGAGAGGGCAAACTTCGCTCCCTCACCATCCTGTGACTACAAAGAACCCTTGGGAATCATAGCAGCTTTGTGCTGATGGGAACTATGCACCTAAGACCTCTGCATTCAGGATCTCCTGGGAGAATGTGCTCCTAGGTCTTAACTCCAAAGTTCTTCCACTATTTCAGTCTTGATACAGGTTAGAATGCAGAGGCCACTGGCCTGCTCTGTGTGCAATGTTCTGTTAACAATTGGTTTCCTAGGGACAGCTTGACAGGTTTCTCAAGGACATTTTGATATCCCAACAAAGCAGAAATTGAGTGATATTTGACAGAGGTTTCCTAGGGTAGATTGTTCAGATAATGCAGCTAATCTGAGCTTTGTAGCAAGGATGTGATGCTAAGGGCACAGTGTCCCCTTCTGGCAGCAGCCCCAGACTGAACCACATCCATGCAGAAGGACTGGGTTGGCAAAGAAGGCACCAGGAAGGAGACATTTCTACAAAGGGACATCAAGGTGAAGAGTGCTAAACCTGACCTGTCAGATTCTGCTGCCCAGGGGAATTCATTCTGCAGCTGTCTTTGATGCTGTGTGCTGCAGATGCTCAGGCAGAATACAGCAGAAACTGAACTCCGGGAGTGAAACAATAAACGGACGCTGAGAGTTGACTTCTAGAGGAGAAAACACAAAACAGAACGGCAGGCATCATCCTGGTCAAAGCTTTGGCCTATGGCCTACCCAAAACATTTGGCACAACCCACCAATGAAGGATGCAGGTTCAGTGAGACTGTGGAGTTACTGTAACTTAATCTCAGAATGCCCCATCAGGGGAGTCAGGACTGCAGTACATACACTGAACAGCATCTCAGTAGCCATGTGTGTTGTAGAGCAAGGAGCAGGTGCCATGACTTCAGCTTAGAGGAGACCACACAGTTGGCTCAGACTCACATTGTCCATCTCCATCCCACCACTTAAGCCCTCATTCTTGTTTGCAGCTCACATTACCTGCAAAGTCCATCTTATCTTCCCTTCTGCATCTGAACCCAGCCACCAAGCATTGCTTTTATCTACACTGTCTCTCAGACCCTTCCATGATCCACTCTGAGAAGGCTTTTGTTCCAAAACAGCCTCTCTCTTTTTCCCCTCAGCCCTCCGTCAAGCTATGTCCTAGGATACCTTCATGGCAGTTTAAGACTTCTCTCAGCGCTCTACATGCAGCTTTCTTTGTCTCCAGGATATCATCAGGCTCGCCTGGGCTGTAGACTGCTGCCTCCACCACCAGCTGCCAGGCCCCATCCAGCAGACACTGCATTCTCCTAAGAGCTCTCACTGCCTGGTCCAGCTGCTCTTGAGGGCCTGGACGGACCATCACAAGCACCAGCACATCTGGCAAGCAGGGGAGGAGGTTCCTCACATTCCAGAGGGCATCATCCAGGTAATCCCACTGCATGAGCTCTTTCAGCAGAGTGGGTGACCACAGCATAAAAATCAGATGTGGATGAGCATCGTCCTCCTCTTCTTCCTCCTTCTCCTCCTCCTCCTCCTCCTCTTCCATCTTCTTTGTCTGCTGTAGTTTAGCTCTGATGTCAGCTGTGCCACACAGGTCCTGGGCAAAATCCAGCAGCACCGAGGGGGTTTTCAAATTGTTATCATGCACCTCCATCACTGTCACCCGTCCGTTCCGCTTCCCCATTATGTCCACCAGGCTGAACAGCTCCCAGGTGGTTTGGTCCACAAAGAAGCAGGCAGCAGGCTTCTCTGATGCCATCTCTTCGTCCCACACAGCTGCTGACTGCACTGCTGGGGGGAAGGAGTAAAAGGGGTTTGCTGTAGCAAAGGCACTTGCACTACACAGGCCTTGCAATAGGCTATGTCTGCAGCTCTGAGCAGCAAGCACACCGATTTGAGTGGGATCAAAGGAAAGGGAAAGGAAATGGAAGTTTTGACACAAAGAAGTTATAACAATAAAGGGGATAGGAAAAAGATCATTCTGTATTTTTGGGCAACTTACCTCAAAACTCAGGAGCACTTACTACCCCCTCCATTAGAATACTGCCACATGGTAGGAAGAACAGTCCTACGAACCTGCTTTACAGTCCTATTTCCCAACTAGAACTGGAAACTGTATTCCATACCCTCCTTCTCAGAGCCCTACATGTAAAACCCGTTGGCATTTGTGGAAGACTAAAGCTCTGCTTGACCTGACCCAACATCTCACAAGCTGCCATTTCTCTCAAGCCACGTTAAAAATTGTGGTTTTCCACTGCAAGTGCTCTCCTGCTGTTGAACAGTGGCAGCAGGTTTAGTTCTCAACTTCAGTGAAGTAATTCCTATACCAGATGCGAGTATCCAGGTTCAAACAGTTCTTTGGATCCCTATTCATCTTAACTTACCAGTAACTTACTCCAAACACAAGATTACTTCACCTTGTTCAGGAGGATTAGTTATGAAACACCAGCCAATAGCAGGAGAGGATGCAAGCTTCCAGCTCAGATGGCAGCAAGGCCAGGTAGGCAGAGGGTACCTTCCACAGGGAGAGAGGGACCCACACTGAAAGTGGACCCAGCCAACAACTCACCTGCTTCAACCAGGGAGGTTTTCCAGATGACAAAACTGCACAGAATCAGCATCACCAGCCCAGGGTATTGATAGGTCATGTTGGGACTGTGACATCAGCAGCAACCATGCCAACCTGCAGCTGCTTGAAACCTCCCTTGAAACTACCCAGTATTCTTGAAGGACGTACTAAGAAACCCTAAGGCTCGCACTTTTAAGAATCTTTACTTTTTCACTATCTTATTGGTCAACAAACATGAATAAACTCAGGGAACCAATACACTAGTCTGGTGTATGGATCCTCCCCACCCCACATTACACACCGCTCTGGTAAGACTGGCCAGGAAACCAGCAAGTGTGAACACTGAAGCACTACAGACTTGTGTGATGCAAACACCTACACAGATTTCAGAGCAGATGCTACAGGTGGTCTCACTCTTAGTGATTCTACTAGAAAAATGTTCAGACATGAGCTGGGACTCACACCTGCTAGGATTTAGCTTTGTCTCAACAGCAGTCATCACTAAGTATGAGAGATACAGGGACAAGGAACTTCCCACTGTTAGGTAGGCAAGAAATTATTTCTCATGTTCTATATAAAGCTTGTGTGCACAGTGTATGAGGTTGTAAGCATTTATTACTTGGCTCTGCAAACCATTCAGATTCCATGTCAGGAGGCACAGGCAGGTTGCTTTAACAGCGGATTTCAGAACACAGTCTGCTCTACAATGCCTTCACTGCACAGGGTCCAATCCCCATTTCATCATCTAGATCACAGCCTCTACTCCACCCCTCTCCTGTGAGCTTTGATATGCTATGGAATAAGTCCCTCAAAGTAAGTGGAAGGGATGAAGAAACAGAACACAAAATTTACACAGATTCTCCATTTTATTTCCAATAAAAATTTAGATCCTAGATGGATACAGCATCTGCAAAAGACAAGGACAGAATCACGTTAAAAATCTTATCACTGCACAGTACTATTCTAAACACAAATTTTGCAGTTGAAATCTGAATCATCCAGCTCTCAAATTACTATAAAAACAACTTCCCCACTTACACAGAAGAGGTATAAGAATGGAAAAGCTTAACAACTAGTTCAGTGACTTGAAGTAGCCCTTTGCTGGTGGAGAATCCCTTGGCAGTCACCCCACCTGTCTACTGACAGGAAGGGTCCTCCCAGGTCTAGTTTCAGCATTTAACTGTGCTGCTCCTACTGTGCTTTTTCTAAGGCACAGGAGAAACCTTCCAATATTCCTTTTGACCTAAAAAGCCAGTCTCACTGAAGCCTTGTGACCGTAACATTGACTGTCAAGCAGGAACCGGCGGACAGGTCAGGACAGCACCACCCCTCAGTTATTAACGTTTGGGATGTAGGAGGAAGAAAAATAAACCTATCATTAGGTAGGACCTGAAGAAGTAGTGTATAAACATAAACATATGTAGAAGACCCAGGAAAATTAAATCAAGATAGCTTTGGAAGAGCCCTGGAACTTGAAGGGCCTTTCTAAAGAACCTGAGCAAGCACACAAACCTGACAGTGAGATGGACTCCCCCAGCACAAGAAGCCAGCTAATAAACCTCTCCTAGCTCCAGAAGAAGCACTTATCAAAAAGACTGTCATACACACAACAACAACATAGTTCAGGCTTTCCTTCAGATTATGCAGGATTAAAAGGCACTGAGAAAAACCTGCCAATGAACACCTTGTTGCTAAAATAAATCCACTTACCACCCGGATTCTGTGTCCAATGGCCTTGGCAGGAAGGTTGGAGCGGAACTTAGCACGAACCATGCCACTGTTCCCGTGGGCGCGGGTGACCTTCCCCCAGATCACTCGTGTCCTGTTGGGCTTGCCACCGGGGGTTACAGTGTTGCTGAGGAAAGAGGAAGAGAGCTGCTGAGCACACCAGACAAGCCTCCACACTGGACTGAGCAGGGAGGGAGCAGACAATGCAGTCTCTTTAAGGCACTCATTTAAGAAGTTTATTCCACAGCCATCTTTAATGAGACCACCTTTCACTTTTAATTACCTGTGAAATCTGCTAGGCCTGGGATTTTCACTGTACCCTCCTTACCCTACACAAACAGTTAAGTATTGCAGCTTGTAATTTATCTGAAGCTCCACTGGAGAACTATTAGCAAGCTATAAAGCTTAAGAATTTGGAATACACCAATGCTAATGTAATTAAACTCATCAACATCAACTCCAGAGAAAATGCAACATCTTATTGTAACATTTCTCCAGACACACCAAAGAAGCTCAAGCCACTGGGACAGTCTGCAAAAAAAATCACATTAGAAAATCCATAAGCTGTTTTGGACATGATGATGGTCAAGGTAACAACCTGATCAATATCAAGCAATTCCAAACCCCTCTATCTGAGTTCATAACAACTACACTCAAAGAAAGAGAAGAGGAGAAGAGAAGGCTCAGGGGTGATCTCATTGGTCTCCACAGCTACCTTAAAGGTGGTTGTAGCCAGGAAGGGGTTGGTCTCTTCTCCCAGGCAACCAGCACCAGAACAAGGGGACACAGTCTCAGGCTGCGCCAGGGGAAGCTTAGGCTCGAGGTGAGGAGAAAGTTCTTCACCAAGAGAGTCATTCGTTATTGGAATGTGCTGCCCAGGGAGGTGGTGGAGTCACCATCCCTGGAGGTGTTCAAGAGGGGACTGGACGTGGCACTTGGTGCCATGGTCTAGTCATGAGGTCTGTGGTGACAGGTTGGACTTGATGATCTTTGAGGTCTCTTCCAACCTTAGTGATACTGTGATACTGTGAAAGTGGAAGTAAGTAACTGCTCCTAAGGCCTCCAGCAGTGCCAGCACAGTGAGATGACAGTACTCTGACATGCACACACAGCAGCCAGGACACAAAATCCTCCAGGCCTCACAAAATAATTCTGTCCTTGGTGTAACTCAATAGCTCACAGTACTCAAAACAAACTCACCTCACTCCAGTTTACTCTATTAACCCACCTTCAGTTTTTGTCTGTCTAAAGGCATCATTTATACCAGCAAGTGATTATTTCACATAACAATATGAATTAGGAACACATAGGTCACCTAAAGCAAAAATAACCAACGACTTTAAAAATAAAACCCACACAGGAAGCTTCTTTAGAGAGCTTTCCATGGACATTCTACTGCTAAATTGAGACCAATTAACTTTTGCTCCAACAGAAGCTCAATGAACAGACTGCCCACATCCTGGCATTCACAAAAGCTGAAACAGGAATTTGTTAACTCAGTGAAACAATAGAAAATGACTTACTTTTTGGCTTTGTATACATAGGCACACCTCTTGCCCAAGTAGAAGTCTGTCTCCTGACGGGCATAGACGCCTTCGATTTTCAGAAGGGCAGTGTGCTCCCGCTGGTTTCGGAGGCCACGTTTGTAGCCAGCAAAAGTGGCCTTGCACCACAGCCTAAAGACATTGAGAAGGTTTACAAAGTGTAGTTCACTCCAGCTAATCAAATGTAAAAACAAACCATGTGCTGCTCCAGCACCAGCAGAAATTTAGCTGAGGAAACCCCCCACTGCTTTCACTTTTACAAACTCCTCCAAATTCTCACATTCAATCAACAGACAGAAGTTAAGTAACAGGGGCAGGAACTATTCATGGGAACACTGCTTGTTAGATTCTGGTACCACAGGGCTCATACTAAAACCAAAGTGCTTCAACACTATGTTTTTGTATGTCTGAACACACTCTGATGAGCAAACATTATTTTTTATGGATACACCACAGAAGCTGAGCTTCCTGGGTTGCAGTAGCTGCTCCTGGTGAGGATATGAACTGCTAATTCCTAACCTCTAAGGAATTAACTGTGGTTCACTGGGACAGAGACAGCTCCCCATGTACTAGGTAAGTGAAATTACACAAACTCCACAATTCTTCATGATGAAAACATGTCTGTACTACACAGGCTTATTCTCTACATCATGAGTGTCCACATCATAAGCATCTCCAACTGTATCCAGCCACTGTCCTATAATATAGCATTAAGCTATGCAGTTCTACCTTACATACACATAACAGAAAATAAACTCTACAGATAAATATTAAAAGTTGTGATTAAGACCAAATTCCTATAGCCATTAAGAACTCGATGGTATGGTATTTCCCTTACTCAAGAAAGCAGTATATCAAAGCCTTCACCATACACTGAAGGTTCACAAACACTGTGCTAAAAAAGACACCGTTAATATCCCACATCCAGTAACAGGCTAGGGAAACCATGGCACACTATTAACAGCTAAAAGCAGCTCCAGGCAGAAGCTTCAGAAAAAAAGACCCACAACTGGGCATTTACCAGTGGGCCCAGCAGGATACTGGGCAAGGGAGCTGTCCTAGAAAACGATACCAGCCACAAGAAAAGGGATTATTGCCCGTAACTCTAACAGACCACTCAACAGACGCTTCCTTTGCAGTATGACTTGTCACAAGCAGTTAACAGCCAGCCGAGAGCCATCTCGGGGCAAGTCACTCACCTCCCGGTCATGGTGTCCTCCTTAAGCCCTGGTCCCAGCAGGCCTAGAAAGGACACAGAAGCCGTAAGCCTCCCAGCCCCGCAGCTCCGGCCAGCCAAGCGACCGGGAACTGCCCCAAACCCGGTGCTGAGGCCAAAGCATCCTGCCAGCCGGGAGCCACACAGAGCATGGCCACGAGAACCACCAGCCTCCCCAGGCCGGGCCCCGCCTCATGGAGAAGGCAAGGGGACCCCCGCCGCTCCCCCACCGAACGGGACACTCCAGGCGCCTCACTGGCCCTTCAGCTACGGCTGCAACCCGCGGCCTAGATCATCTGCCGCACATCGGCGCCATCCTGCCCTCTACCCACTCCACACGGCGCCAGCCGCAACGTCCCAGGAGCCCCGCACCCGCCGACGGTCCCATGGCAGGGACAAGTTCATCCCACCCTTCACCCCGCGCTGCCGCTCCCCAGCTCACCCCCACGGCTGCGAACCAAGATGGCGGCGAAAGGGAGAGCAGCCGCGCTGCCTGCTGGGATGTGGGTCAGGAAGGACCCGCCGGCGGCGGCGGCAGCACTGCCCGAGTGGGTGAAGCCCGTACGCGACCGGCGGGGTGGGCACACTGTCCCCCAGCACCGTCTCTCCACCCATCTCCCGCGTCCCCTTTTTCCTCCGCCTGGCGAGCACAGGTGCAGGCAGCCCACCGGGAAGCCCCGCGAGGCCCCCGGAGCGTGGTGGTTGCCATGGAGACGGCCGCCGCCGCGTCCCGGTGAGGGCTGGGGCCAGCCACCGGCAGCGGCTGGGCGGGTGGATAGGGTTGCTCAGGCAGGTACCACTGGCCCCGCACGGAGCTTGAGGGGAAGCGTGGCAGGGCGGGCGGGGACGCAGCCCGGCGTCGAGAGCAGGCTGCGGCGGTGGAACGAGCCGAGGAGCGCTGAGAGCTGGCAGCGAGGAGGTGAAGGGCAGCGCTCGGTGCTTCGGGGGCTCTCTTCTGATGGCCGCTTTCCGGGACCTGCCTGTCTGCCTCCTTTCTCCCCTTGAATTACTTCATCCTCTCAACTTCTATTTTGCTGCCGGCGTTGCCTCGGTGAGAGAGAGCATGAATTTCTGTGCTCAGATTCCTGCAATGAAGTTTCACATTCCCGTGTTTTCTTAAATAAGAAGAGCAAAAGTATTTGTTTTCTTACTCATTTTCGAAAGTCAGGGTCATTTGTTCCTGATCTATAGAATCACAGAATCGTAGAATGCTTTGGGTTGAAAGAGACATTTAAAGGCATCTTTAAAGGTGTCCAGCTGCCTGCAGTGAGATCTTCGACTACATCACAGCCCCATCCAACCTGACCTTGAGTGTTTCCAGGGAAGGGCTTGTACTTGCTCTCTGTGCAACCTGTATTAGTGTGTCACCACCCTCATTGTTAAAAATCTCTCCCTTTTCTAGTCTAAATTTCTCCTTTTAGTTTTAAACCATCACCCTTGGGTTTCTGTCACTTCCTCACATAGTCAGAAATCCAGGTGCATTTTCAGAGCCCTTTTAGTGATTTCGGAACTTACTCTAGTATGAAATGTGTCCTGTCTGTCTGGACGTTCACTGTAACTGTTCCTGTGTCTTAAGCTGTATTTGAATGTGTGCTTTTATGAAAAACTGGAGCTTAGGAGCAAAGTCTACTTGTCATCTTGTCACCAGCTGTGCTTGGAGAGCTTGAACCTGGAATGAGGAAATAGATCCTGACCAGGTCCAAGAGGAGAATTAAATCTATCTGTACTTCACTGGGTAGAAACACACAATGCCTCTTAAGCCTGTATAAACAGAGGTTTTTCTCAGAGAGATGAAATTGTAGGAAGTAGGAGCAGGGAAGGGATGGGATTCTGCAAATGATTCTGGTGGCTTCTGCTTTAAGAAGTAGAAAGCAAAGCAACACTCAGTAATCTACCCAGTTAACACTATCAAATGCATGCTAGAAACTTTTGCTAAGAGAAAGGACATAATCCCTCCTTTAAGGAGAATAAACAATCTGTCAGAACACTGTTTTCCAGCAGTAGGGATGCCACTGCCAGTAAGTGCTCCTTAAATCTTGTAGTTTCTTACATTTAGTCCCATATGGACCATAAAGCTAAAAGTAGCACCAAATCATTCATTCCTTCACTTGGTTCTTCCAGGTTCTCATCAGTACAGCTTCAGAGAGCAGGAAGAGAAACTCTCTTTACAGTCAGGATGAAACTTAAATTGTGTCTCTAAGCCAAAATCAAGATTACTTCAGCTTTTTAAGGTCCTTTTCCCTTTCCCTTTCCTTTTCCCTTTCCCTTTCCCTTTCCTTTTCCCTTTCCCTTTTCTCTTTTTTAAATGAGCAGCTCATGTTCTAACATTTGTAGTGGTAGGCAGAGTTTTATAAGACCACAACTATCTTGCTTGCCTAAGAGACACTTCTTTTGGTAAGAACTAAGGTGTTTATGGCCCAGCCACTGCTACTGTGGATATTCAGAATCTCTCTTTGCTGATGATTTGCAAAACAGCTGAAGGAGACATGACCTCAGCTTTGAATTTCCTCACTGGAATTCATCAGTATCTCCTTAATTGACTAAAAGGAATGCTGGGGAGAAAAAAATGCTGCCTTTGAAGGCATTTTCGTTTATGAGGCATCAGGATGGGAGAAATGTGCATCCAGAACTCTCACACAGCTGAGGGAGTTGCAATCCCCAAAAGAACAGGAAGCCAGAACCTTTGCACAGTTGTTTTAAAAATCATTTCTTGATATGTTTTTCTTTCCCTTTAGATCAGCAGGGAAAGAATGTCAGCTTGGAAGTCTTGGGGCAAGCTGAATGCTTCACATACCTTCCCCCCCCTTATTAATAGAGTTTAATGAAGGAGCTCAGCAAAGCACAGTGATGAAGGTTGGTCTGTGGGCACCTCATTAACACTAAAGTCTGGGGAAAGCAGCTCACTATTTGTAGTGTTTCTTAATGGCCCAGACAGTGGTTTCCTTCTCACTTCCGAGTCAACATAAGCTCAGAGTATCCTGGCTTAGCACACTCATCTGCTGAGTGAGATTATGGTCATAAGAAGAAATATACAGGAGGAGCAAACCAGCAGGCTTCAGAGAAACATTTCAGCTCTGAGCTTTCTTATCACACATTAGTATGTTGTGTTAATTCTCTCCTGAGGAAAAGCTGCTGATGGGATAGAGGAAAAACTGTTGCATCCTCCTCTGTTTCCAAACAAGTGACTTTTCCCTGCGAGAGCTGCAAGTGTTAGTTCTTCTTTTAAGAATGCTGTGATAATCATTTGTCACAGCTACCTCACAACAAATACTTTTCTCTGTATTTTAGCACTAGGTGTACTAAAAATACGGCTCACAATATGGATCAAAATATGGATCACAGAATTCTTTAAGTTAAAACCAAGTAAAATATTTAAAAGCTTTGCATTCTTTATGGCTCATAACACTGAAGTTACGTCACCTCTGAATCCAACCCTCTGCTCCCCCCCTCAAAGCAGAAATGCTGGGAAAATCCATAATGCAAAGACTACATGTCTGCTTGTCTTGTATTCCAAATTATTACCCAGTGAATTGAAGAAAAGGGTCTAGGCTGACAGGAGCAATACCCCACTCTCACTGACTATACATGTAGCTGTCATGAAAGAGACTTTCTCACACACTAGTCTGTAGGTTGTTGTAGTTTTATGCACAGGGCAAGCCATGCCATCTTACAAAGGACAGCACATTTCAATACACAGTGCATTGAATAGCTTACTGCAAGAGACAGGGGCATGGAGAAGCAAATATGTAAACCCCAAGTTATTTTTGCTTGGTTTACCTATTCTGTACTAGCAGACCTCTAATGAACCTGCAATGAATAGTGGCCCAGGTTTTCTGACCAAGTGAAGTTAAGGTCATGTTCCAACTGCAAATGATTATATTATCTTCGGCATAAAGAGCAAAAAAGGATGAGGACAAATGGTAGTACTTGTAACATTGCTTATGAAAGATGACAGATTTCCAGTGATCCAGAGCACAGCTCTAGCTAAAACCTCTTTCATTTGCACAGAATATGGCCATGTCTTCTCCTGTTACTCATGCTAACAGGCATTGTTTGGTGCATTCCCTTGCCATGCTTACTGACTTGACTGTAACATTCTGCAGATCTAGGAAATGTTTATTCAAAGGTTTTACAGATGGCCCACACCCAGCTGTAGGTGTAGCTGCCAAATGGAGACTTTGTTAGTGGATGCTGGTGCTTCCATTGCCGTGACATTCATCTCAGTCATCTCAGACTCCACTTCTGCCAGCTGTTACACAAGAAATCTTTGTTTTGTGAGTGTAGGGTTTGGAGGAATTGTCTAATGGCTTGCCAAAATGTGACAGATCACAGAGAATGTTTCTATTTGTTCTGCAGGTGTTCTCTTAAGCATTCTTCTAAATAACCCAATTTCACTTGGATGGATAGTGAATTGCCACCACTCCCCTCTCACAATATTCTGTCTGTAAGCAAGGATGCTTAAGTGTACATCAGAGCAGTTTCACGTTTGAAATGTAATTAAACAACACAGAATGTTAAAGGTGGCTTGCTTAGGTCTCATTTGACTTAAGGTCAAAGCCTCTTAAGGTGTTAACAGTTCCTGCTGAGGGGATTGGTGTTCCCCTGGTCTCAGTGTTGGGGCCAGTTCTCTTTAGTATCTTTATGAATGAGCTGGACAAAGGGGATCAAGTGCACCCTCAATAAATCTGCACAAGACACCAAGTCAGGCAGGAGTTAAAACTGCTTAAGTGTAAGAAGGCTCTACAGAAGGATATGGACAGACTGGATTCATACAACAAGGCAAACAAAGCTAAGTGCCAGGTCCTGCACTTGGGTCACAACAACCCCAGGCAATGTTAGAGGCTTGGGGCAGAGTAGCTGGAAAGCTGGCCAGCAGAACAGGACCTGGGCACGTTGGTTGACAGCTGGCTGAATATGAGCCAGCAGTGTGCCACGGTAACCAAGAATGCCAACAGCATCCTGGCCTGTATTAGAAATAATGGGGCCAGCAAGACTTGGAGAGTGTTCATCCCTCTGTACTTGACACTGGTGAGGCCACACCTTAAATAACTGTGTTCAGTTCTGGGCCCCACACTACAAAAAGGACCTTGAGGTGATGGAGCATATCCAAAGAAGAGCAATGAAGCTGGTGGAGGGTCTAGAGCACAAGTCACATGAGGAGCAGCTGAGGGAACTGGGGTTGTTTAGCCTGGAGAAAAGGAGGTCCAAGTGAGACCTCCTTGCTCTCTGCATCTACCTGAAAGGAGTTTGTAGTGAGGTGGGGGTTGGTCTCTTCTTCCAAGTAACAAGTGACAAGGCAAGAGGGAATGGCCACAAATTGCACCAGGAGAGGAAAAATTTCTTCACCAAAAGGAGGTGAATAATATGGTTTGGTGGTAACTTGGCAGTGCTGGGTTAACAATTGGACTTGATTTTAAAGGTCTCTTCCAACCAAAATGATTCTATGGTTCTAAGATTCTATAAAGATGTTAAGGACACACAGTAGTAATGGGGAATGATTAGAGCACAAAGGGTCACCATCTGAGATTCTATCAAAGTGATTTACTGTAGTTTTTCCTTCTTAAAAGGCACCTTCATTCTGTTGTTTCCCCAAAAATGGTCTGTCATAAAACACTGCACCCTCTTGAACTGAAGGCTGGGTAAGGCCACCTCACCCAGTTTACTCCTTGCATATCCATTCCCTTCTCTGCCTATCTACTCAGATCTGCTGTAGGAGAGACTAAGACCTACTTTGTTTTGTGAAAGCTAAACATTCCCACTGTGCCTGAGTGCAGACATTGGCAGAGCATGGCTCCTCTTATAAACAGTGCATGAAAGGCTATAAACAAAGCTAGGGAAGTGTAGGAAAGGCTGCAAATAAGGCTATTTCGGTTCTGCTTTTAGTTTAAACTACTGTTACCAACACCACAGTGTCTTTCTCATGGGTATATTTTGTCTTTGTTCCTCTTAGCAAGAGCACAGAGACTAAAGAAATGGAAAAATTCACTCCTCTGGAAGCTCTGCTCTTTACTGCTGTGCTGGAGAACTGTGTTGATCAGCTCTCAATTCTTGGATACATCATGCCAGTTTCAGATGAGAGCAAGACAGACATCAACAACGTACGTGCCTCTATCCCTCTTCTTTAAGAAACCCCTCTTGGTTTTCTTCTTACTTTAGGTTTATGTCTTCAAGCAGCAGTTTGTCAAAATCAGAGCAGGTATTTTTACTGCCAAGTGCTCCATAACCCTTAGGTGAAGAAACCCAGTAAAATGCATGGAATATGACCAAATTTTATAGTCCTACATGAGTGTCACGGGGAAACCTTGTCAAGACTTTGTGTGAAAGACAACATGAGGTTCCTGGGCTTATAATTTTAAAATCACAGTGGTTAGATGACAAGCAAAGCTTCAGGGCAAAGGAAACAAAACACAGCAAGGTTCTCATACAGATACACAGCTATTTTTAAAATGCAAACCCCAGGATATTTGAAAGTACTCAGACCTAGGGTATTTCTGTTCCTCTCTGAGTCCATGCTGAAGTTCCCTTAGTCCTCACAAACAATTCAATAAGAGACTCCACTTCAAAATATATTAGTAATTACCCACTGTCAGTGACCATTACTAATTAGATGATTTCCAATAGGAATCGTAACTCAAAGGGCTTGGGCAGAGATACAAAGAACAGGAAAGAAGTTCTAATGCCCAAGCAGAGGTTTGGTGCTGTGGAGGAATGTGGTGTGGTATTACTGGTAGCTGACAGACACAGGAATCAGGAGGAGAACATCCTGTGGAGTAAATCTTTCTAAGTGCTGTCACCATGGATTTTATGTGACATAGCAGGTCATTCAGAACCAGAACAAGAGGACACGGTCTCAAGCTGTGCCAGAGGAAGTTTAGGCTCGAGGTGAGGAGAAAGTTCTTTGCAGAGAGAGTTGTTGGCTGCTGGAATGTGCTGCCCAGGGAGGTGGTGGAGTCACCGTCCCTGGAGGTGTTCAAGAGGGGATTGGACGTGGCACTTGGTGCCATGGTTTAGTAGTCATGAGGTCTGTGGTGATAGGTTGGACTTGATGATCTTTGAGGTCTTTTCCAACCTTATTGATTCCATGATTCTATTCTATTCTATTCTATGATTTCCATTTTAAGCAGGATTGAAGCTTCCCCCTCTCCCCCCCCCCCCCCCCTTTTTTTTTTCCCTAAAGAGGAACTCAGACACATTTGAAAAATTTGTGTGACCAGGATGGAAATAAAAACTGGGATCAGAGCTGTCCAATTTAGTGCTGTTCACTTTAACTTACCGTTTAAGAATGCAAGAGGAAGGTAAATCAATATGTCCTTCGCTAGGTGTTTCTATTTCAGACAAACCTTACCGTCAAAAAGCTCCTCGCCAAGCAGCAGCAGCAGCAGCGGGGTCGGTGTCAGGGCTTGAGCGATGCTTGGGCTGTGCAACAGAGGGCACTCCTGCCCTGTGCCCAGCCTCGCCTGCTGCCACAGGAGGCTGCTTTTCACAGAGCTGGGTGGGAAACGTCCTATGTGCCCGCAGCGAAACCACTCCTCTAGGACAGCAGACGTTGTTCTCCTTCAGACACACAGGCTGATAGCTCTACTAAAGGTGCATTTAAATTACAGAGAAAACACCTTAAGCTTTTCACTTCAGTCAGAGACGCTCATTTTTACCCAGTCACTTTCTAAACCACAATTTTCTCACAGACTGTAAGCCCTGTTTGTGCTCTTAACAGTGCCAAAGCAGAAAAGGACAGCATTTAGAAACAAGAAAATGGCTCGGGGCAGCTACTTGCTAACTTGGGTGCTCTGTAATTTGCTGCTCCTCCTGGTGTCTCAGTTTACATTCAGCTGTCACCATTGTGTTTCTGGAAGACCTGTATTTGCAAAGCACCCTGGAGCTCAGTCAGACAAACAAATCAATGACATTTTCAAAAGCTGACATCTAAATTCTAGCTGATGACATTTCTGAGAGAGGATTAAGCATATTGCTGACCAGCACCTTACTGATTTTCCAGACCAGGGATTCATGTACATAGCTTCACACAGTGCATCCCCCAGAGCAAGGCAGCCTTTCTCTCTGCTGAATTTTGGGCAGAAGACTAGCAGAAGATAAACAGCTAGGAGACTACACAGGTGGTACCACATGCAGCTTACAAACTCCTTGCTCTTAGGCAGTGGTTTGGTAATTATTAGGAAGTCCCTACCACTTACAGAAAATCCAGTTACAGCCTGCTTCAGCTTTTCCAGACATTAAAAAACATCTGTCAGAACATTCATAAGATCTACATGATATTCAAGCAGTTTGTTTGCCAAAATTAGTTCTTTCACAGAATCATAGAATCAATAAGGTTGGAAGAGACCTCAAAGATCACCGAGTCCAACCTGTCACCCAACACCTCATGACTACTAAACCATGGCACCAAGTGCCACGTCCAATCCCCTCTTGAACACCTCCAGGGGCGGTGACTCCACCACCTCCCTGGGTAGCACATTCCAAACCAACTTTTTCTGTGAAGAACTTTCTCCTCACCTCCAGCCTAGACTTCCCCTGGCACAGCTTGAGACTGTGTCCTCTTGTTCTGGTGCTGGTTGCCTGGGAGAAGAGACCAACCCCCTCCTGGCTACAACCTCCCTTAAGGTAGTTGTAGACAGCAAAAAGGTCTCCCCTGAGCCTCCTCTTCTCCAGGCTAAACAACCCCAGCTCCCTCAGCCTCTCCTCATAGGGCTTGTGCTTGAGACCTCTCCCCAGCCTTGTTGCCCTTCTCTGGACATGTTCAAGTGTCTCGATGTCCTTCTTAAATTGAGGGCCCCAGAACTGGACACAGTACTCAAGGTGTGGCCTAACCAATGCAGAGTACAGGGGCACAATGACTTCCCTGCTCCTGCTGGCCACACTATTCTTGATGCAGGCCAGGATGCCATTGGCCTTCTTCACCACTTAGGCACACTGCTGGCTCATGTTCAGCCAGCTGTCAATCAGTACCCCCAGGTCCCTTTCTGTCTGGCAGCTCTCCAGCCACTCCGACCCCAGCCTGTAGCGCTGCTTGGGATTGTTGTGGCCAAAGTACAGGCACCACCAGCAGCCTGCTGAAACCCTTTCTTCCTCATGAGCAATGTAATTTTCATTGGTTTGTGTACACTTTGCATGTGGTTCATTGAATGTCAGTTTAACTGTACAGAAATTAAGCATGTAGTCACCTAGACTCCTGCGCTCAGCAATGAGTCAGGCACTGCCAGAGGCTGATTCATTCCACCCACGGCTGTCCAGGATACTCAGAAAAATGCAGCCCTTTGCAGCACCATGCACACTGCCCTCAGCTTGGCAGACCACTAATGGAGCCCCACTTGACAAGGGACTACTTGGAAGTACCAGTGGCATAAGTCAGATGCTGCCCTGACCACTTGTTTGTACTCTACCCTCTGTGCTGGGCTGGCACAAACGTGTGTGCAGGTGAGGAGGGACCTGGACTGAGAACTGGTGCTGCCAGAAATAAACTTTTTTCTTTTTCTCTTTTTCCTTTTTTCTTTTCCCCTTCCCCTCCCTCTCCCCCTTCCCCTCCCTCTCCCCCTTCCCCTCCCTCTCCCCCTTCCCCTCCCTCTCCCCCTTCCCCCCCCCCCCTCCCCCTTTCCCTTTTTCCCTTTTTCCTTTCTGCTGCAGAGAAGGACAGAATGGTTTCTTCTCTGTGCCTACAGAAAGTAGGACAAGAAGCCAGGGGCTCAACTGCAGTTGAGATGAAAAGTCTCTCTTATAGTAAAGATTGTTGTGATGTGCTGGCACTGGCAGGAGGGTGCTTTCTCTGTTGCTGGAGGTCATTGAGAACATGTCAGGAATGACAGTCTGAACTATCATCTCTTGGGGCAGCTGAATTCACCTTTCAAGGCCTTTTCCAGTCCTGTCACTTCAGGTGTATGTTGTATGCTCTAAATTAAGCAATGTTTCTGCTCTTCTACTCTTTGCAGAATGTAACATACACTATCAACTGCTCTTAGTATAGCTTCATTCTAGTTTATTATTAGGTATTCTTTTTCTCACATAATATTGCAGAGGGTTTATTTCTAGTGCTCCAAAATGAAAGCAAGTCTCTTATTCCCTTTTAGGGTGACATCCAGAAAATCATAGAGACCCAGGAGGAGCTGGACACTGACTACCAAGAGTGTATGTCAGCAAGGCAAGGGAATGGGGAAACAGTTACCTCCATGTCTCAGAAAAGCATTGGACACAAGCAGCATCTGGAGAAAACTGAAGATCTGAGAAGTACCCATCCTCTTCCCAACAGGGCCACAAAACACAGGGATCCATCTACAAAGATTCTCAGGAAAATTCAGGCTGACAGGTGAGCACAGATACAACAGCTATGGGGGATGCTCAGAGCTGTAAACTTCTCAGCCTATCTCTTGATAGCAAAAATGCAGGTTTCCCACTCTTCAGTTACTGGTGTACCTCTAAAGAGGACAGTGGGCTCTAGCATCCACAAGCCATTTAGTTCTGCCCTTTGCCTGCCTTTGGGTGTCAAGTAATGACAATCAGTTTATTTTAAATGGAGTTGCAAGGTTATCAGCCAGTTGAGAGTAGCTGTTTGGGGGGCTAGATCTAGCTAGTGCTGATGTTCTGGTATCTGGAGTCAGCTTCCCCTAGCAGGTATGTACAAAGTGGGATGTGAGCACTGCCTGTTGAACTCAGTTACTCTGCAGGACACACAGAGCCTCCATGGGAGCCACAGCCATTCTGCTTTATAGAACAGAATGTCTGGATAAAGACCAAAGAGTTTCTTTCTGGGTTTTGTTGTTGTTATTGTGGTTGGTTGCTTGCTTTGTTTTGGTTTGTTTGCTTGTGTGGGGGCTTGTTTGGTTGGTTGGTTTTGGTTTGCTTTGGTTTTAAAACAAATGTTATTCCTGCACCTAAGCAAGTGAGTTGATGTGCAGCAATACAAACAGCCTTTGGTTTAAAAGACAGACTGGGGAGCTGAGCATTCATTATGCATTTTTCTGCATCCTGGCTTCTGTCCTTTAATGTCATTGCATCAAAGGGCTTCAAGAAGATCCTAACACAAATGAGGAAAAATGCAGCTAAAATACAGATACCACATGCAACATGAAAGCCAATAAACTGGGCAAGCTCAAGTACTTGTTAACATCAGCTTAGGGCTGTACTGGGCTATTTTGACACCTAGATATCCCTTCATAGGCACACTTGTCTGCCTTCTCACTTTGCATTGTCCAAGGGCTACCTGGCTCTCCTGTCTACTGCGGGCCAGCGACCTACATCCTGCTGGCAGCAGGGTCTGGCACAGCATGGGTATGTCTGTGCCTTTTTGCTGTTTCCTAGAGTAACATTTAGGGCAGCACTTAAAAAATATGCATTTCAACCAACTCCTCCTAATATGGAGCTCTCCAGAGGTACAAGAAGCAGGCACCATGGGAGATGGACTTCTGGGTTTGATAGACATAAGAACATAATGAGTTTCTTAGATTTCCTTACCTTTGTAGCTCTAAACAGTACTGGATAAAGGTGCCAGACACTGTAGTACCTGCATCTATAAATTACTGTTGTGTTCCTTTTCTTCTTGGCAGGCAGTATGCAACTGATGTCATCACAGTCACCATGAAAAAGATGCAGGAATCAGGAACATTTAATAGTCTAACAAAAGCCAATGAGAGAGAGAAGGCAAAAAAGAGCAAGTTTCACGACCTTCTCATCAGGTCAGTGTTGTGTTCAGTGCTTTCCTGCTTACCTGCTCAAAGCCAAAGTCAATTCCCCCTCAGTACCTACTAAAAATGAAAAAACCTCCACCCACCCCAAGACACAGAAAGGATTTTGCTTTTTAAACGGGATTCATTCTCTCTGCCTTGCAAATTGAACTTCTTTCCCTTTCAGAAATAAATGCCTGATGTTCCTGACACTGAGCTGAGGTAGGAACTGCCTGAGCTTTCACCACAGCAGACACCAGTGTCTGCAAATGCTGCTCCATATCCATTAAAACATGATTTAATGTAGAAGCTCCTTGATCTTTAACTCCTTGTCCCCAGTGAAAGCCACAGCAGCAGAGAATCTGTTCAAACCAGGGTCAGCAACATATGGTGTTTGTGATGCCCTGGAGGATCTGTTCTGACCCACATGCAAATATGCTCCCATTTCCCAGCAGCAGCAGCAAGGGGCTAGCACAGATGGTGATGGAAGCTGCCATCTTATTTAAGGCTAATCCACCAGCCACTGCATTACAGATCCTCTTCTGTCCCAAATCTAATAGAGTATGGATTTGTGATAATCTCAGCTCAAATTGGTGATTCCTTAGCTCAAAGTTCTGTGCACTAGAGGTTTGGAGGTTTTTTCAAGTGTGCAAAGCTCTGGTTCAACCCCCAGCCTGTCAGAGAGAACAGCAGTCATCAGAGGACTATCTGACCCTTTTAAACCTACTTTGTTCTGCAGAGCAGCTCAGGTGCATGATTTAGGGTAGAGAGCAAAGTCATGATTGGTCGTGCTGGGACAGCTCTGGTAGTGGTCAGTGGTCTGCCTCCAGTGCAAGTCCTCAGCTTCCAGCGGAATCTGTGATTTCAGGCATGAAACCCACTCCTTCCACTGTCTAAAATCAAAGGATTTATTGTTTATCCATAAAAGGGACAGAAAGCAGAAATGAAAGCAGCAGCTGCTTGTGGAGTAACTATTCAATACTGGAAAGCAGAAAGGAGCAGACAAATTGTGATCATAAAGCACACAACCATTTTTATTCCATTCTATCAGTCATATCTAGCCACTATACTGCCTGTTCTGTTGAACATGGAATGAACTTGAGCTGTCTTTGAGTATAATCCATAGCTGCCTGATTTTGGGTCAATGTACTCATCTAAAAGCAGTCTGCAGTAAGACAGGAACTCCTTATAAGGAGCTTTGGTTTATCACAGTCACCCAGCTAAGGACTCTGAAAATGAAAAGCATGTTTGAGTGCAAGGCTGGCAGAGGGTATGATGTCTCAGGTACCACCTCTAGTATTTACTGGCTTTAAATCAAGTTCTGAGCATAGATGCTTAGAAAAGCACTCAGAGTGAAAAAAAACAAACCAATGAAACAGTAAGCCCTAGGACATTACTGCATCTCTTTTGTTTTAAACAGGTAAGCAGCTCTGCAGCTTTTGGCCCCCACTCATATCCCTTCATGGATCTCAGAATCTGGGGAAGTGTTTTTGAAAGGTTTTAAGTCTGATGTGAGAAAAAAAAAAATCACATATTCCATACTTAGACAATTTGGCATCATCCTCAAATCCACTTAAAGCTTTCAACAAGAGTGTCTCCGGCTTTTTATCTCAGTCTCCCTTTCGTTCCCATCCTCTTTTCCCAGTCTGTGCAGCTCTCTGTTGGGATTAATTTACCAAGTCTTGCTGTGTTCCTGAGGTGCAGAGGTGCTGCATCACCAAGGCTCAGAGTGAAGAGATGAGTGCCTTTTTGTTGTTGTTATTCAGCCATAGGAAAGGGCTTCTCTTCTGCTGCTCTGAAGAAGCAGGGCAATATTTTGTGTCCTCCTTTTAGTTCAGCTGTTAAAAACCTTGGGGAGGGAGCAGGATAAGTGAGGCAGTGCTCAGCTGGGTGCTGCAATGCATCAGGAGACAGGAACTTCTCCTAGGTAAACAGCTCTTGTCTTTTTTTATAGATTCAAATGATTGTATTTCCCATTTTTCTTCAGGGCAGAGGAAGGAAAGAGGGAGATCAAGTCACTCGAGAAACAGCTGCAGGATGTCAAGAAAGAAACTGAAATAGAACTTCAGGTGAGATCACTTACCACAAGGCATCATGCTGGGGGGAAGCCGATTAGCAAGCTCACCTCTGCTGCCCAGGAGCTAGCACTCAGATGAGAGGACATGTAGCATATGTACTGATCCATCATTTTGGAATAGAGAAGCAGTGTAGAGTGATTGGCCATTGGAATGGGCTGCCCAGGGAGGTGGTGGAGTCACCATTACTGGAGGTGTTTAGGAAGAGACTGGATGGGGTGCTTGGTGCCATGGTTTAGTTGATTAGATAGTGCTGGATGATAGGTTGGACTCGATGACCTCAAAGTCTCTTCCAACCTGGTTAATTCAATTCTATTCTATTCTATTCTATCCTATTCTATCCTATCCTAAATGCAGTAGAGGTTTGTATTCTGAATAAGCCTGTTAATGACTTTAAGAGCAGTGTCCAGCAGTTTTCAAATGGGAGCTCAAAATGCTCATAAGAGAGACCATGATCAAACCAGAACAGCCCAAAAACACTGCTAGGAGAGGCAAAACACAGACCTCTGCCACCAGTAGGAGGTTATCTGCAGATAGCAGTATCCAAGGTTCTGTCATACACTTACTCATGCAGATGTGGCACCTGGCACAAAAGTGTGACAATGAGGGAGTGAGAAAGAAGGACACCTGGCATAGGGGCATGTCCTTTTCCTACATACAATTTTGTCTAGAACAAAATGCCATTAATCTATTTTTCTAGGCTTGTAGGGTATTGGAAAATCCCAGCCATGAGAGTCCTACACAAAGGCAGATCAATGTCATTGCACATTTGCTGTCACCCTGATCTTTCTGGAAAGCTTCAGCCCTTCTGTCTGTCTGCGGCATGCAAATGGTGTGTGCATGAGCAGTGAATCTGGGGCACTCTGGAAATGTCAGACTTGCTACACAAGTGCAGATCAATTGGATGGCTAATTACTGGTCACTTTGGTGCTCACCAGACAGCTCAGACTGGATGCTCATGTGTGCTTTAGAGCAAGAGCACATACAGCTCTGTGCAGAAACATGGAAACATAGCCTAGCCCTGCTGAGGCAGGAAAGAGTATGTGGCAAAGAACAAGCAAGAGGCAGGCATGTTGAGAGCTATACAAGGACTGGAAGAAGGAACAAGAATCTGACACTTGGTACTGAGCATGAGGACAGCAAGGGCATCTGAAGAAAGAACTGGCATCACTGAATTTTGTCTTTGGACAAAAGTGTGGACAGTAACCAAGCCAAGAAGTTGGCTACAGAGAAGAATTTTTAAGCCACTGACATGCTGGAGAAGTTGAGTTTATAGAAGATGAAGGGTTTACCTTGGCAGCCTGGATGCACGTGCAGTGCAAAGTTTAACAGTCAGTAGAAGATGGTTGTAAGAACACAAATTGGCAGCTATCTGTACCTGACAAAACACCAGAATTCCAGAAGTGATGTTAGATCAGCACAGAAGAAAGCAGGAATGCACAAGAAGGGAAAATTGGTGTAGGTCAGCACTCATCTACAAGCAGAGATCCTGGAAAGGCATAACATGCCCTGGCAGGTGTAGAAAGGTGGAAAGAACACTGGGGGAAAAAAACCCAACTGTGGACATGACAGAGGGGAGAAAGGAGTCGCTGAAGGAAATGCAAAGTTAGCAAATTAGGAGACAAACCAAGAAAGGACAGCTGTGGGAATGAGAAGAGACATGCAGGATGAACGTTTTTTTTCCCCCACAGATTTGAACAGAACACCTAAAGGACACAGAACTCCGAGCCAGGACTGAAAATGGAAGCTGTATACCTCAATGTATACTTACTTACTGCCACTAGAAGTGGTGTGGCCTATTTCCAGACCCTGTGAGACAACCCAAAAGTCCCTTGACATCTGTGTGGCAGTTAAGTGAAAGAAGCTGGATAGTCTGTCAAGCTCAGACACTGTATGTTGCCCATTTGCTTCTGTAACTTGTCCGTTCTCAGTTAGATTCTGATGCTCCTGGGGAGCTTATGTTCTCCCACTTCCCAAGCTTGTGATTATGATGAGGTAGTTCTCCTTCTGTAGAGTGCTCCTCAAATCTCTCAGTGTCTGTGCATGCAATATATGTATCTGGTTCTGGTTTAAAGCCTTCCTAGGGACCAGTGTATAGGGAGCTGTGATCATCCCATCTCACACTAGCAGTGTCCTGGCACTGCATGGTTGGGTTGGGTACTTCTCTGTGTCCTGCCCTGAATCTCTTCTACCTCTTGCAGTCCTAAAAGGTGTGCAGCTCCTATGCTGAAAGGGTGCTCTCCTCTGTGTTCTTTCAGTACCTTCTGCTAATTTAGTTCTTGCTTTTTGCCTCATCGGGTTGGATCTGCTCTCATCTTCGATTTTGACTTTATATTTCCAGCTTAAAAGTCCTTTCCTGGGCATACTTTTCATTTCAGCTTTGATAACAAATAAAAGACAAGACTGCTTTCAAGTCCTGCTTTCCTCCTGTGCCAAAAATAATGATGTCTCACTTTGTCTCCCAAGGGAGAATAATTTCTGTTCACTTCATATGGGATTTTCCCATAGGCAGTTTTACAGACACTTGCATGATCTGTCACCTTGCCAACTAATTAAAAGCAAAAATACAGCTTGCTCATTTTGGAAGACTTTGAACAATAATAATGCACAGACCTGCAGACAAAAGCCTACATGGTTCTCTCCAGTCAAGTGGATGAGAAAACAAAAAGTGAGCAGATCAAATCCTGGAACCAGAAAAACACGGCCTCTGCTTTGTGCATGTCGCCTCTGTGCTTGGATTGTCAGCCTTGCTACCTCTTAATGAGGAGCTAATTAATGCTGTATTAACCTGCTCTGCTCATTTTTCCTTCTGATGGAACACAAATCAAATGCTAAATGTTCTTATTTCGTTTTCTTTCCTCTTGGAAAGCACTGATGTCTCTAAGGGGACTGAAATGCTCAGTCTGGCTTTGCTCCTAGCCCTCTGTGCAGCAGCATCACTCACAGCTCTCAGCTGGCTGCAGCAGCTCTCTTTGCTGTTGTGCTCTTCATTTTCTAGCTTGTACAAAAAATACAGTCTCTGGCTTCCTGGATAAATCATAGAATCAATAAGGTTGGAAAAGACTTCAATGATGGCAGGCTGTACAGATTTTAAACCAAGTTAATGTCATAGAGGTTCATATAGATCGACCTTGAGTCCTGTGTCCAGTTCTGGGCCCCTCAGTTTAAGAAGGACATTCAGACACTTGAACGTGTCCAGAGAAGGGCAACAAGGCTGGGGAGAGGCCTTGAGCACAAGCCCTGTGAGGAGAGGCTGAAGGAGCTGGGATTGTTTAGCCTGGAGAAGAGGAGGCTCAGGGGAGAACTTATTGCTCTCTACAACTACCTGAAGGGAGGTTGTAGCCAGGTGGGGGTTGGTCTCTTCTCCCAGGCAACCAGCACCAGAACAAGAGGACACAGTCTCAAACTGCACCAGGGGAAGTTTAGGCTGGAGGTGAGGAGGAAGTTCTTCACAGAGAGAGTTGTTAGCCATTGGAATGTGCTGCCCAGGGAGGTGGTGGAGTCACCATCCCTGGAGGTGTTCAAGAGGGGATTGGCGTGGCACTTGGTGCCATGGTTTAGTTAGTCATGAGGTGTTGGGTGATAGGTTGGACTGGATGATTTCTGAGGTCTTTTCCAACCTTATTGATTCTGTGATTCTATGAACACTGCAAGCTACTGACCAGGCAGGAAACCAAAATGCTGCACCATGGTACCCCTGCAAAGAGGTCCATAAGACACCCAGCTCCATGGTATCAGTGCACCACTCAGTAGTGTGACCCAAATCTGTCGTGTGTCCTGCCTTGCCTTCCCCCAGGTCAAATGCTTCAGGAGGTGTTCTGGAGGAATGTGTTCAACTTATACCCACGCTCTGGAGTGCACATTTCTGTTGGAGAAATACACCAGGCAGGTACAGCAGACGGCGTGAGGCTTGTGATGGTCCTGAGCTCCTGGGTGACTTCATTCCACTGCTGGCAGAGCCCCAAAGAAAGCAGCTCAGCAGGGCCCAGAGCTGGTGCACTAGATCCAAACGTAGCTCCAGAGAGACAGGACTTTGGACAAGAGTGCTGCTGCCAACAGCTCTGCTCCCTCTGCCAGCAAACTGCCCTCAGGTGGCTCGCTGCTGCGGCTCTTGGGGCTGGAGGTGAGCTAGCAGAGGGCTGCAGAGGCTGTTATGTCGAAGTTCAGTGACCTTCCAGGCCTGCTGTCCTTTCAGCTGAGACATTTCTCAAGGGTGTGCAGCAGGGGGATGTTCTGGCAGCTGGGAGAGAGATGCAGGCTACAGCCTTACTGAAGTGTCTGTGGGGCTGCGTGTTGTGGTTTCAGGGGCAGCAAGCCCAGGCTGCAGCAGGTGTGCAGATCTAAGCATATCTTCAGGCTTTGCAAGCTGAGATAGAGCAGCTGCCAGCAGAGAGACTTGAGCTCAGACGTGCTTGGTGTGGAAGCAAGGGAGGCCAGCAGCAGGGCTCTCTGCCCACATGCTGCCTGCCTGCACGTAGCACAGCACCCCTGCCCCTTCCCAGTGCCTGCCAAAGGGTGGGCACTGGGTGTGCTGCTGGTGGGGGTGGGGTGCCTGTGTGTTATCCCACTGCTGGAGGAATTCCTCCGACAGTTTACTCCGCTTTGCTATTTTTGTAACCAGCTGGATTTTAACTGACTGTAAATACTAATGGCTGTGGAAGAGCTGAGAGATCTCGGTGGCACTTGCAAGAGGGATAAATCAAAGTAAATGAAAACACAGGAGAACTAAGTGCAGTTGATTTTGCAGCCAAACAGCATCTGTGGGACAGGCTCCTGTGACACCAGCTGACAGCAACAAACAGGCCTCTGAGCTGCTCTCTGTGAGCCGAGAGACCAGAGAAAATCAGCTTGTTTACCTGCTCACGAAGCAGACTGCCTCCTGACAGCTATTTCCTGGCTTTTGGTCTCGGTGTCTGCCAGTTTTGTGATAGTTTTGGACCCATGAGACATGATTTTGCATCTTTGGTTTGGCAGATTCCACGCTGAAGTCATCCCATAAGAGCAGGCCAGAGGTTTATTGCGTTAACTATGGAAGTCCTCCATGTCCTGACTGGGACCTTTGCTGGAATAAACCAGAGACATAATTATTCAGCCCTTTTCCCATTGCCTGTCCCTGAAGGGCAGGGACCAGCACACTCTGCAGGTGGTGCCCACAGCTTCTGGGCATTTACTGGCTGCATTTACTACCTGCAGCCTGATACTGAACGTGCCCCAGTTCCACAGCACCAGGTCCATCAGCCGGGCTGCTGTAGCTGCCCACGTGCCTGCAGCCCACTTTCCCTCTCCAAGGGAATGTGTTTGCTGTAAGGCACCAGTGGGGTTTTGCATTTCACTTCCTGTCTGCTGTGGATTGTGTAACCAAGCCCCCAGACTCCCCACCTCTAATGGAGATGTTTAACACCACCGCAGACCAAATCCAAACCACAAACATGCTGTGCAGCAGAGACCAAGCAGAGCAGATGGGCCCCTGTCCCAGCAGAGGCCTGGGGCACTGGAATCAAAAGCACTTCTTCCTCTGCTTTGCTAAGATGTAACATGAAAAAAAGAAAATAACCTAGTGAAGTGTTCATGCTCTGCCCCACCTCTGAGTACTTTGAAACCTAGGCTGAACCCTTCTCTTCTGATCTGTTTGCAGATTCTTAGCAGATAGCAGTGACAGGCATCAGCAGGGCTTGGCTTTGCTGAGCCTCAGCACATCACCAAAAAAAATCAGTGCTCTTCATTAGCATTTCCCAAGTCTTTTCTGCCAGCCTCTCACTTTAGACCTGATCCCACCACAACACAGGAAGGCAACCTCAAAATGAAGTGGTATGGTCAGCTCCCACCTCTACTGACCAGAAACACAACCCCTCCCCAGGCCCGCCAAAATTTCACACCAGGGAAAACAAAGGCCATTGCCAGAAACATAAATAGGTCAGGTCTGTAGCTGGCTGCAGTCATTTGAAGTGATGGCTGTAAAACAATGTCTGATGCTGGAAACCTTCAACAACAGAAGAGTGAATTGCATGACCTTCAAACCCACAAACCAGCACCAGCCAAGGCCCCAAATCATCCTGAGCCTTGTAAATATATTTCACTCTTCCTAACTGTGTCTGACAAGGGCTACAGAGGGAAGGATTTTCCTTTTAACTGTTCCAAACTCTTCTTATAAGAAACCTTTTCCAAATGAGTCATGCTGCAGAGGCTTCTGAACACAGCACTATTGAGCTGGCTCCTTCCTGTGGCATTTTTCCATGTATAAACAGCTAAGGAATGTGAGGCTGCTTCAGAGACAAGATATGTGGGCTTCAAAATGTTTAAATGCCAGCACTTTGGTATTTCATCTTCAGCTGCAAGGTTTGGCTGGGGAATGTCAAACCCATCACAGCATGGCAGGAAAGTGAAGAGAAAGGCTGCAATGGAGCAGCTGGGCGCCAAACCAGAGGCACTGAGATTGATCTTGCTTAATTGCACAGGAGACTTTGATGACCTTTTTAACTCTTACTGCAAAAGGCTTGAGGTTCTCATTTTACAGGTGGTTCTTCCAAGTTCCAGCCCCAGGTTAATTAACTTTTATCTGTTACTCAAAGAAATGAATTAAAAAGGAGTAAAGAGAACAACAATCCCAAATCAAGCAAGCACAGGGGCACACTGGCTCAGGATTCTTGCCCATGGGGGAGCTTCTAGGGACAGAATTCCTTCAGAAAAGCTCAGCTCTCCTGTGAAACAAGGCATGTGGAGAGGCTGGGAGCTCATTGCCAGCTCTACCTTAGCATTTTTACCTTGCCCTGAGTGCATGCTTTCATAACAAAGTGAGGAACCATTTGCCTGGTAAGATTTCAAGAGGCATATGAGTGAGGCAAGGTTGGATTGTCAGCTGCATGACTAGAAAAAAAATAATCCAAGGGCTAGAGTACACTTTAGGAAATCAAATGTTGGCTTCTGTGGGGTTGAGGCATTATCCTCCTCTTACAGATGCTCACTCATTGAGATGGCCTAATCCAACAGGTCAGTAAACCAGCCTCAAGCAGTTGAGATGATTTGGCTTTTTTTCATGCTTGCAATGAGCATGACTGAATCCATTCCTGGCCCAGACACCAGAAGGTCTGGATTCTTGTCTGACTCTGTTTATCACTCCACCCTCTCCAGAGGTAATCACTCCTTGCTGATGGGTTTATTGCCTTCTGTATCGGCTCCAGACTAAACTTCCCTCTGAAGTAGAGGTTGAAATGGAACAGCATTCAGAGAAAGTGTGAGACCTGGTCCCTTCTGAGTTTATCAAGGAATGGAGAGATTGAGAATTGAGCTCACCTCAGTCTCCAGGCTTACTGTGATGCTTCTGTCTCCTCTGCTAGGACCGAGATGATATGATTGCCAACCTCAAAGATGAGCTTCAAGAGATGAAGGCCAAAATGGACAGGGAGAGCAGCTACACGAAGAAAAGCACGGATGTCCGGGTCCACCAGACCCAGAAGAAGTGCAGCAATACAGAAAATATCCTGGACAAGGAAATTCAGGTAAGCCCTTTCCTATGGCCTTCTGTGGAAGGCTTCTCCAGCTAGCAAGGAAAGAGTCCTCCCTTGCTCCCCAGCTGCCCTTTCTGTTCTCCATCATAGTTACCAGCAAACGGTTAGAACTGGATTGGGATCCAGGTTAGAAATCTTCCTCTCTTCCATTGCTTCTCTGTATGGTCCTGCAAACAGCAACAGCATGGGTGGTATGGCTGCAGGAGACAGTGGCTGGAGGCAGGGACTGCTAAAACTAATACCATTGGCAAAGAGACAGACCAACAATTATTTCCAAAGGCTATAGTTGGAAGACGCTTTAGCAACAGAGGCAGCCAAGCTCCCAGCATGGCCCACAGCACACCATGCTCATAGAGCTGTTCAGATGGCCATAAAGCAAACTGGACTGGAAAACTGCTCTGGTTCTGCAAGCATTTTGAGTTTCTTCTGACTGATCAAAGTCTGATCTTGTCCCTTCCTCGTGGATGGGCCAGGGGCAAGGACTTCCTTGGTTCATTTTGTCTGGGAAGGGAGGGAAAAGGGAAGGGAGGGAAAAGGGAAGGGAGGGAAAAGGGAAGGGGAGATGAGGGGAGGAAAGAAAAGGAAGGGAAGGCAGGCATGAAGAGAGGGAAAGAAGACCTATGTCTCTGGAGACACAGCTCCTACATGCTTACTCCCCAGCTCAGCTTGCAGCAGCACGTGGGCACTAACATTTCCTCTCATGTTCTCTGTCTACACTGATCACAGAAGTTGAAGACCAAAACTGATGAGGAGATTCGAGTCCACATGGAGATTGAAAACTTCCTCAGGCGACAGCACGAGGTCTGTGTGACTCCCTGCTAATGCTTAAAGCAGCAACTGATAAACAGTTTATCAATGAGTGCCTAGAGAACATCAGTGATTCCTCCATCAAATTGACCAGATTCATGATTGCTGCTGTTTGAATGAACACTTGTCCTCAAGTCTTAATTAACTCAGCTCTCCCACACTTGGGATTTAGAATAGAAAAGAACAGACCAGGTTGGAAAAGACCTTTGAGATTTGCCACATTTGGATGCATTTCCTTAAAATTAGAGTTCATGTAATGATTGACATTGTTAGTTCAGGTGTAACAGATTTTCCTCCTTCAGATAGCTCCATTCAGCCAACTGGGATTTTGTTTAGCCCTTCCTTGGCAGTGACTCATGGAGAATGCTACTGCACAAGGTGTGGGCAGCACTTTCACAGAGAGGCCACTAAGAAGATGACACAAGCTGCCAGCCCAGTTTGCCTTATCTGACTCTGAGGAAGAATCAGGATTGGGTAATTGCTAACTTGAAATTATTTACCCATTTTCATCAGCAAACAACCCTGCAAGGCCATGGTACTGTTGATCCAGAGGTTCAGACCTGTCATCAAGGTCCATGGCAGAGAATAACACTGGAAAGCATCTCATAAACTGTAGGACTGGAAGAGAACCTCTACTACTGCAGGGTGCCTAACACCACTGCCAGCAGAAAAAATAGTACAAGATCATATTAATATATATATATAAAAATTGAGTGCAAAAGTGTGCTCTGCCTTGAGAGCAATGAAACTGTCTCCTCTACAGAGAAAGGCAACAAGGCTGGGGAGAGGCCTTGAGCACAAGCCCTATGAGGAGAGGCTGAAGGAGCTGGGATTGTTTAGCCTGGAGAAGAGGAGGCTCAGGGGAGACCTTATTGCTATCAACAACTACCTGAAGGGAGGTTGTAGCCAGGAAGGGGTTGGTCTCTTCTCCCAGGCAACCAGCACCAGAGCAAGAGGACACAGTCTCAATCTGTGCTAGGGGAAGTTTAGGCTGGAGGTGAGGAGAAAGTTCTTCACAGAGGGAGTTATTTGCCATTGGAATGGGCTGCCCAGGGAGGTGGTGGAGTCACTGTCCTCAGAGGTGTTCAAAAAAAGGATTGGACTCTGAGGTCTTTTCCAACCTTTTTGATTCCATGATTCTACATCCCAGAGCCTTAGTTTGATCAACACTTCATAGTGAGTGGATGTCCCAAGTACAAGCTGCAGCCTGTTTGGCCTCTACCAGAAGGCAAAGCACCAGCCTCTCTGTACTCATACAGCAGCTGGTGGCTTTGCAGGGGCCCACAGAGAAAAGGATGACTGTGCCCTTCATCTCCCTTGTGTGTCCAGCTGTGATGCCCTAATGAGATTGATGCTTTTCCTCAGATTATTTTTCCATGCAAGCAATCATGGTTGTTGCCATGGAGAAGTTACTCATGAATGGGAGGAAGTCATCTGGGGGACTGTTTCAGCAACACCTGCCCTCCTATTCACAAGTGAGACAAAGCCAAGTTCACAACCTGAAATAGTGTGAAGTGCTGTCCTCTGGGACCTTATTCCTGCTGCATTGAGCTTAATCCAGAAAGCAGGCAGGGAGGCAGGCACAGGATGAAAGATTTCTGTGACAAACTCTGGTTTTTAACCTCCTTCTCTCTGTCTACACACAAAGGATGGCTTCTGGTGGTCACTTCACCAGGACTTTTTGACTGTGCTTCTCCATTCTTCACGCACCTCTGAAAACCCAGCCCAGTCTCTCTTCCTCCCTAGTCCAGTGCTACACCTTCTGTGGTGAACCCCAGCAAGGGGCCTGCAGGCCACCAGTAACTTATTACCTGTCCTAGGGGTTTGACCCTTTCAAGATGAGGAAATTCTGACCATGCAAAATGTGTGGCACTTGTACCACCATCCTGCCAGGCCACATAAAAGGAGCAGATTTCTCCCTTGTACATGGTTTAGCAGTCATGAGGTCTTGGGTGACAGGTTGGACTTGATGATCTTTGAGGTCTCTTCCAACCTTATTGATTCTATTCTATGCTTTGTGTCATGCTGAGCACCACTCTATCCCCATGTAGAAGCTGGAAGAGAAGCTGAAATACTGGATGGACAAGTATGAAAAAGACACAGGTGCTAAAGATGAAGAGTTGGATGCTTTAAAAGCATCAAAGGCAAACAACTTGGAAATCCTGCAGAGACTTGCTGAGGAGGTAAGACATCAGCAGCATCTCAGTGCTCAGCCACGCATCCTGGCTTTCTCCTACCTTCATTCAGACAAAGAGGCAGGGCCACAGACAAAAATCAGTGTTCTTGGGGTGTAGAGTACTGGTCCTGGGAAGGCAGGGACTAAGCAGTCATCTTCTATTTCCTACCTGTGACATCAAAGAGTATTTCCCCTACAGCTCTTTTCAAATACCAGCAAGTACTCACAGAGCTACTGACAGCCTTTGTGAGGGGCAAAGCCACTGTCCCATCCCCTCAGTATGCCACACCCCAATTTGTCACCTTATTCTGAACAAATCTGTTCCTTCTAGCAAGGAGGGACTACGGCAGGCTGGAAAAGGTAGCTCCTGCCTTCCTGCAGAGGCATGTTCACAGCTGCAGAGTGCTCTGTCACTCGGGAACTGATTTCAGTTAAAACCACGCTGGTTCCTTGGCTAACTGCCGGCCTCTGCTCACAGCTATGCAGGCACAGTGGAGTCGGCAGCACAGGGCAGAGGGAGGGGTCTTGAAAAAGGGGTGGTTTGTACCCACAAGGAATTGACATGTAACCGTTCCTTACTGACACTGGGTCTGGGACTGACTGTTTCCCCGCTTGTGGGCTCATCTTTCGCTCTACACTGCCATCTCAGTGTCCCAAGGGTGTTTGTGCATCATCTGCTGCCTAGCCTGGGGGAGCATGAGTCCTTCCCACCACCATCTGTTGCCTGAGACGCCATCAGACAGGCATTTTACAGCACAGGATCAGAGGGTTAATTACAGCCAGGCTGTGAGAGGTTTCACTTTGGCACCAGCTCTCAGTGCCTTAGGACTGATGGTGGTAATGAGCAACATTTGCCATCTGGATCAGGAAAGATCAAATGGAAAAAGGTAGGGAAGGAAAGGCCATGATTTCACATTCCCTTTGGGCTGCCAGGGAGCATCCTGGTGTACAGGGTTGGGACCTGCACAGTGACCCACTGGTCAAAGCAGCCTTGGCTGGGGTAGCAGAGCTGAGACCAGTAGGCACCCAGAGGAGAAGACTCCTTGCACTAGGGTCCAGTGAATCCTTGTCCTGCCAAAGCAGGCTGCTGGGCAGTGAGCCTCAAAGGTTGGCCCTGCAGCTTAGGGGATGTTTTTCATGTGGCTGTTGCCACCCCTGTGCTCTCTTGCAGTGCCAGATGTATGAGGAAACCATCATCAGTGACCGGGCAGAAAAGGAGGCTAGAAGAAAACAAGCAGAGCGGGATGCCCTGGAGCTGAAGAGCACCTTGAAGGTACAGGGGGGCAAAGCTGAGGTAGTGCTGCTCCATCTGCAGCTGGGAGCCAATAATTCATGCCACAGGCTTTGTTCATGCAGAAAATAGCCCAAGAAAGTTGGCTGGTGTGGGGTGGAACAAGCAAAGGACAGACAAATCCCTTTCCATGGGGCAGACACAAAGCCAGCAGCTAGCTGCAGGTTTGAGAAGGGAGCGAGGGCAGAAGTTGGTCTCCTCAAATGGTGTGGGGTTATGCCCATCACACCAGTCCCTCTGCAGGGGCAAGACAGGAGGGTCACAAGGCAGTTCACACGCTTGTCCCTGTGCCACCAGCAACAGATGCCCTCAGCTCAGATGTGGTTACCTTCAGCATAGTCAGCATGGGCCCAGCTGCTGCTGCACATGCCAGGGGTTCCTCCTGCAGCTGGGGGGTGCAGAGGGGACACTCTGGCCATGGAGCTGTATCAGGGCCCCCAGCATGTGATGTCCCCTGAGACCCCTCTCTCTCTTGCTTCCAGCTGCAGGCCTGGTGGAGGGGTACAATGGTTCGCCGGTACCTTGGCCACTACCAGGCCCTCAGGCTGTTTCTGGAGAAGCGACGACAAGGAGCAGCAGAAAACGAGAAAGGGCAACAAGGGAAATCTGGAGCAAAGAAAAAGCCACGATAAAAAAAGAAACCTGGCCACAGGCCTGCTCCAGGGCTGTTGCTGGGCAGGGCACGGCAGTCTGTCTGTCTGGCAGGACAAAATAAACCATGTAACAGAGCTCAGGCTGTTCTGGAGAGCGCAGCTCATGGCGAGCAGAGTTAAGCTGAAGCTGCAATTATTCCTAAGATCTTGAAGCTGCCCTTGCACAGCAGAGACAGAGTTCCTCCAGCAGAAAGGGGAACAGCATCAAAGCAGTGAGAAACACTCCATGCCCTGGAATGCTTTGTGGAAACATGAGCACTACCAGGAGGCCATCTTGCTAACAGCTCAGTAACTCACCTGCGTGGGACATCAGGATCCTCCTCTGCAGACCCCAGGTCTGGCCATGGCTGGGGGCTGGTGCTTGCTGTGGCACCTAGGCAGCATTCTTGCTGCTGCCAGCCTGCAGTGTAGGCACGAAGGTGGTGAGAGCTCCTGGTTCCCATTTCTGCAGCCCTGCAAAACGTCTGTGCAGAGGCAGAAGAGGGAAGCACCAATGCAGGCAGCCAGCTGTGCTGCCAGCAGGAGCTGGTCTGTCACAGCTGTACTCACCACCCTGGCCCTGCCTCTGCTTAGTGAGATGAGGCAGCAGGCAGGGAGTGAAGGCGCCGGGGGCAAGTGTTCTGCCTCTCCAACCAAGGGGAGCCCTCTCCGGGACTGTCAGACACACGCAGGTCTGTGCACAAAGCAAAGTTAGCCCTGCTGGTGAGCTGGCTGGTTTCTGACACTCCCATGCGGGAGAGCAAGCTCAAGTCATACGAAGTCTGCTGTGCTCTTTGTGAGCAGCCTGTGCTGGCCCCATCCAAACCTCCTCCTGTCCAAGCTGAGCTGTGCCAAAAGCTCTGAAATCAAAGTGAGATGACAGAAATCATCAAGCAGAGAGCCTCTGGCTCAGAACTCTCCCCGAGTGGGAGAAGAAGGGCTGGTGCCTGACTATCAGGCAGAACCAAGTGTCAAGGGAGCACTTAAATTCCAGACACTCGAGACAGACCTGCGTCAGAAGCCTTGGTGTTACCCCTGGCGCCCTGCCACCAACCTTAAACCAGAGCACATTCCAGCCCTGGTACCAGGGCTGTGAACTCACTCACTTGCTTTCCGTGGTCCCCAGGGTGGTGAGGACAGGGATCACTCCAGTACTGTGCTGGCAGGAGTCAAGCCAGGACTGTGCTTACCTCTCATGCCTGTTCCACGGCTTCGTGTTGCAGGAGGCATCTCGCAGCAACCCATGGGAGTTATGTTCCCAACTTTAACTTTTTCATACACTGCTGACTTAGGACTAGGATTTTCCATACGTGGTAGGTGTTGACAGGTGACACATTCAGGTGGAGGGAATGAGATTTGATCATAAACTCTCCAGAGGAGAAGAGAAAGTGGGATGGGATGGGAAGGCAGTAGATTTCTGCTGTTTAGATCAACCAACCAACCAACTGAAATCTGAAACCTGCCATTGGCTGGGCTCTGCTTCATTTTCAGCAGAGAACAAAAAAAACCCAAAATCCTCCATAACTGTGACAAAGTCCTCCACATCCAGGGATTCTGCCAAGGCCAGGCTCCCCTTCAAGCCCTCATTCCCAATGCCAGAGTAACAGCATTTGTTTTTTTGGTACATTGAGCCCCTGGAGCTGCAATGAACAAGCCCACAGGAAGTTAAGACACTGCACTGGGTTGTGACATAAATCAAAACTTTCATTCTGGTGAACTGCTGTATCAAAGAGAAAAACCCAAAGCCATAAATTGCATGGGGACAGCAGCACGCTTCCAAAAGTAGGAAGCTCTGTGCCTGTGTGCCTAGAGGAAAGGCTGCTTTTTCTTTCAAAAATGATGTAAAAACCTAAAGAGGCAGTGGGAGAACCAAGTTTGTTAGTCCAGTAAGGTGGAGAGTGCCAGCACAAGCAGGTGATAGTGTGATGGGGGCACATGTGCTTAACCCAACCAAATCCCCATGAATGTATGCTTCCCCTGCAAGAGCAGCAGGCCCCTGACTGGGAACCATGGTCATGCTGCTGTCCACCCGTTCCTCCAGCTCCTCTTGGCCTCCTCTGCCTGCCAGCCCACCCCAGAGAAGCCTTCCTTGTGATCAGAAACCGCAGTGGACTTCTGGTTCTTGGCTGCAGAGCTGCCAAGTAAACAGGCTAAGCACATCTAGGATGGCAGCAGACACAGAGCAGTGACCCAAACCCCAGCACTTCTGAGGACCTTTGGCAGGGTTGGCACTGCTCATTTTTTTCCAGTTAGAGAGATATGGGCTGAAAAGTGCACATCTGTGATATATTCTACAGGGAAAATGGGAAATCAGAAGAGCTCTTTGGAGAAACTGTTCTCCAGGGAAGTATATGGAGAAGAAAGGCTGGACACTGAGAAGCTGGTTAGGAGGAGGCAATATTCAGAGTGAGAGCAATGAACACCAGTGAAGAGCTGGGCAGCACCCAGGAAGGCAGGAATGGAGTTGTCCGAAGCGAGTGAAGGAGTCACCAGGAGGTCAAAAAAGGATGCTGAAGCAGCTTGGTAAACAGGCAACAGCACCACAGGGGTATGCAGGGAGTCCCAAGCAGGGAGGGGCTGTGGATCTCTGGCAGAGGGTGGGTTTTTTTTTAATAGTAAAACTTGCTATGAGGGAAGAAGAGAGGAGTCAATGTTTTGGCCAGGAAGAACAAACCTTTTAAATGCTGTGGGGGCAAGGAGCAGGGGTGCAACTTTCACAGATTAAACCCAAAGTAGGATAAAACCAAGCAAAAGATGAGAAGGGCATGGGGCATCAGCACTGGCAGCAGCAAACTGCCCAGACCCAGAGTGTCCATCTGACTGTGAGAGAAGGAAAAAACTCCAGGAGGGTGGGGAGGGAGGAGCAAAAGGGTTCTGTAAAAACCTGCTGCTTCTCAGTGTCTGGGGGAGGGGAAGGTTACAAATATCCCCAGGAAGAAGCTCCTGAGGTAGCTGCAGAATGTGTGCCCGGTTGCTGGGATTTTTCTACTCTGGGTGACTATGAAAACGAGAGACACAAAGCAGGTCCAGAAGGGGCAGCTGTGGTAATGGGGAAGGGGAATACACACCTGAGACAGAGGATCCAGCGGAAGCAGCGGGACACAAAGGCTGAGAGTCGCGTTCAGTTTTCAAACTTTATTTCAAATTACCCATGGTTTCCTTGGATATTAGCAACGTGCTGGAAGTTCACACTACTGGCAGAAGGCAGGCAATTTAAAATAAAGTCTACAATACTCAGACACATTATGTCACAGACTCAGCAATGCTGGAATGTATTTACAGGTACAGCACAGGATGAAGCTTTCAAGCCCGCTCCTCTATTAATTACACGTTTACACTGTTCTCAGACATAACAAAATTAGATTGCTTTGGAAAACATCACAATATCTACACAAAAGGGTTTGTTTTTCAGATGTCCAAGTTCACCTTAGAAAGCCTCTGTTTCTAAAACATTTCTTTCAAAGAACCATTTAATAGTCAATAAAAGGGTAAAAATGCCACTCGCCATCGTGTCACTACCCAGAACAACAGAGGGGCCCTGGGCGCTGCAAAAAGCTGTCTGACTTATTTTAAGCAGGGCTTTTAGGAAAGCCTCCTCCTTCAGAAGGGAAAGGCCCAAACCCCAGCTGTTTTGCCCCAGCCACCACAATGCCACCAGAGACTGCTAAGTGCCCAAGCTGCTCAACCTGGAGTGTGTAACCTCACTGAGCCTCAACCCCTGCTCGGTGCTCAGCGCGGTTTGAAGGAAATGGAGTTGGTGTATAAACAGCAGCAAGCACAAAACACTCGGATGGATTCCTCCCACGTCCTCCAACACAAATTCCCCAGAAAGACAATTGTCTCTTCAGCACATAAAATAGACTTTTATACATGTTTTCTTTAAAATACTCTTTTCATGGGATACAACAAAAATTGCACATAAATACACCCCGAAATCCCAACCCGGTTTGCAAACCAGAACTGACGTTGTTCTTGCTATAATACATTAAATAAACCATATGATGAAACTCCAGGTTTGGAATTCTGTCCTAAACATCTGGCTAAGATTTAATGTTTGCCAGCATGGAAACACAGGATTATAAAAGTCAGACTAACACAACCACATAGACTGAAACTGCCAGAGCGAGCTGCTGTTAGAACAAAGTGATACTGGGGACAGGCCATCTGCCCAGCCGTGCACCTACTGCTCCTCACGGGAGCAGCTGTGTGGACCAGGCACCATCTCTTGCAGTCCTGGCTCAACTCCCCACCCTGTTAATCCCTAAAAACCAATACTAATGAAATGTCAAACTTCTACCAACCTGAATACTGTTAAGGTTTGTTATTCCCAAGTGCTGGAAGCTGGACTGGAGGAACCTCCCTGCCCCCAGTTCCACGAAGGGAATGGCGTTCTTAAAATGGGAATATTCAAACAGTCCACGAAGGGTGTGCTATTGAAAAGTTACCATGCTCCTGTAACAATACAAGTGACCTCATCTTGGAAATAACATGAAGTCAGGGCCCCTCTCCTTCAAATTATGTGTGGAGACAAACACACAACAAACCCTCGTGGTCTGCACTGTTGGCTGCGAGTGGCAGAATCTTCCACTCGGCAAACTACAGTGGAGCCTTCAGACACTTTTATTACCAGCACTCCTTGCAAGTAAAATGGAGTGGAACTCAAGACCCACTTCAGGAGGAAAGTACATCTGTATGGAGCTGCTCTCTTCCTTGGTGCATTGCAAGTTATTGGTATTTTAATTCCTTGCAGGGCTCAGGGCAGTGCAGTCACCCTGTGTAAAAAGGTTTGTTTCTCAGCTGTGCAGCTTTAAATGCCCTTCAGGTGTTCACCTCCACTTGCAATGGGACCAGCCAATGCCAGTAAGAAGCAACTGGAATAATTATGTGAGAGAAGGGATTCAACAGTCACCCCAGGGGACCTTGAAAGAAATACATGAAACAAACCAAACTGCAAATCAGAAGGGGAAAAGTCCAGCTAAGACCGGCCCCTGCCAGTGTTCCCATGGCAGGTTTACTTCTGCAGGAAGGACTTTCAGCTAGCCTGTCCTCATACCTTCTTCCTTTGCCCCACTCTTGCAGTATTCTGCCTCAACTATGGCCCGAGATGGAGTACCTCTGATGCCCACAGTTGGTCTCAGCCCCCGTGCACCATGTATTAGTAGCATTAACACTCTAGGATGCTTTCAATTGGCCAAAACCTGACAAAGGAAATGCATGGGTGGAGAACTGCAGTTTGAAAGGTCCTTTTTTTTGGGGTGGGGGGGCAGGGGGTGGGAAACAAAAGAAAAAAAGAAAGTAATACTGTAACTGATCTGGCAAGTGACCTTGGCCTCACCACTACACCAGAGCACACAGAGCAAGTCTTTGATTTGCAGGTCAACTTTCCAGCAAAACTTGTTGGCTGCCTCTCCCATTCCTGTACATTGAGCTCCCATTTTAATGTTATGGAAAGAGGAAGGAAGCACTGGTAGTTCTGTAATACCAGTGCATCACTACAGAAACCCCAATGATAAAAGGCTTTATTTATTAAAGCCTTGTTAAGCAACAAATGGAAGCCACATTTTTGCATCAGCTAGCTGCTTTGGCAAGGGGCGGCCCACCTGCGGGAATTCAGCAACTGTGCTTTGGAACTGTTCAGTTTCCTAGTGACTGGGGGGCTCAGTGCTCACAGGGCCTGTGTGGGATGCTTTAGCCCCTAAGAAACATAGTATTTGGTAAGGGGTTTCAAATGATTAGCATGGCAGGCTGCAATGCCTCGCACTGCACCGAAGATGCGCACATCGCTCTGGACATCAGGTCACCCTTTGACAAAGCTGCTGAGGAACCACACACATTGCCCAGCATGACCAGGTGGGGAGGTGACCAGAACGATGCAGGAGATTTCCCCTCCACTTGTGTTGGAAAAAAATATTTCAGATCAAGGCAGGTTAAAACCCAAACAGAAAGTGAAGCTAGCAAGAACGTTAATGTGATGGATAGGATTTCAACAGCGCTGGTTTAGTATCTTCAATTAGGGGTTTTTTAATTAGTATTATTTTGGGGGGGGGGGGGAAAGGTGGAGTATTTTTTCCCTTGGGGAAAAAGAAAAGAAGGAAGAAAAGAAAAAAAGAAAAAGAGTCAGGGATTTTCTCCTTCAAATTTTCTGTAATGGGGGACAGGCCAACACAAGTTACAGCTGCATGAAGTTCAACCCCTGTTATCAAACTCTGCAGGTTACGATTGCGAGCTGCTGTTTTTTGTCTAGATAACAGAAACAGTTGTTCTTTGGAGGCAAAGAAATTTCCTTTCTTTGAGCCCTGCTGGGAAGGAAAGAAACTTCATTCCCCATGTGCCCACTGCAGCCACAGCCTTCTCTTTCTTTTTATTTTTTAAAACAAATTAATTCCCCCAGGAATTGCTTCCCAAACTCTACACCCATGTCTTCAGTCTGCAAGGTCAGTTTCTACAGCTGGCTCCAACAGCCACTGCAATTCCCTGCCCTCTTCCCAATTAACTCTATATATTTTAGTTTTATTTTTTAAATAAGGGGCAAAAAAAAATATTGATAATAAAAATGTGATTGGAAACTGTTGTGATCTCCAAAAAAAATGGAGAAATGAAGTAAAACATTCCTGTCAGGAATCACGGGAACTCATTTCCTTAGAACAGAGCTCTGTGTGTTTGGATGCACTGCATGGGCAGTAAAGTCTTCAGGTCCTTCTGCTTAGCCAAGGTAAACCAAAAGATCTTGGAGGTCTTTACACAGCAGACAAGTGGTGAAGTTGCTGCTGCTTTGGGGGTGCCAGCTCCAGGAGCGCCTGGACAGTCACAGCTACCTGTGTCAAACCCTTCTCTTCTAAAATATGTAGAGGCAAACATAATTGCTCCTGAATGGGGAACAAAACAAAGACAGAAACAAAATGGATGAAAAACACTCAACTGAAAACAAAACAAAACAAAAAAAAAACTTAAGCAAAAGGTGACTGAAATATGAAATGTTATGGACAGCCAGCACACACACAGGTATGAAATGAAAACTCCTGCTTGTGACTAAAGAACCGTGAACATGACTGCTCAAAGGAGGAGGCCTTGGGGTAATCCTCCTGCTTCTTTGTGAGAAAATCACACAAGAGTTTGAGAAAGGACTGTGGGAGAGATGGGGAAGAGCCAACTGTCCTCTGCCCACACTGCAATGGCAGCAGTTTGTGAAACCACGAGCAGATGAACTTAGGGAAGGGGAAAGCTTTGCTTCAATACGATGAAGCTGCTACAACACTGAGAAGGAGAGGAACCAAGGCTTCCTTTCCCAAACACAGCTGCCTTTTTGAGGAGTCCTCATGCAGCAAGCCTGCTTCACTATGTAATGAGGCAAGACCTGCTTTAAAGCCAAGAATGCAATACTAGTGTGTGCTATGGAAACTGTGTAACAAGCCTAAGAGAACACACCAGGCTTAGAAGCAATTCTCATCTCAGGAGACACGCTGCCTAGCTGAAGTCCTTCTGTCTGTACATATTCATTACAAAAAGTCCTTGGAAGGCACAATAAAGCAGAAAGCTGTTTTATGGAAGAAAAGGGGGAAAAAAAACCCAACCCAAGTCTTGCTTCTAAGTATGGCTGAAATAACCTGGATCAGACATGTAGGAAATGTCATTTCTGCTGTCCAAGGCAATGAGAAATCGACAGTGTGTTTGTAGGCAAGTGAACATCCTGTGTGATGTGCGAGTCTCTGCTGCCTCTTTACCTTCCAGAAGCACCCCTGCTCAGCAGGCTACCTCAGAACCAGGCTAAGGAGTAAGAGTAACACGCAAGATGCAAAAAGAGGTTTCAAAGTGTTTATTAATAATTGTGCTATTCTCAGATTAAGATGGATTTAAAGCCTCATCCTACGTAAGTCCTTGGCACATCCTGGCCATCCTCACTCCACATCAGTCAGGATACATGTCCAACAGTTCCCTGGGTCTGTACAAAAGAACCCAAGTCTGTCCCTCCTAAAGAACTACATGTTTTTCACATGTTATTTCCACAGCAACCTGTATTTCTCCACTCTTTGAACCTTTACTGATTGCTGATGTTAAAGAACTCCTTCAGCATAAACAGTGGCAGCCAATGCTCCTCCCGCAAAGCTCAGAGCGGGGAGAAAACCAATGAACCCAGCCTGAAAAATGCTCCCAGCAAGCCATCTGATCAGGCTGAGCTATACATTATTCTTCCAGCAAGTTTGTTCCTTTGAAAGAAGTGTGCTTTTGGAGAAAACCCTTGTAAACTTGAGCAAATATGCCTTATCTTTTTTTCTTATGTATGCATACAGATAAGGGGCAAAGCTTTGGAATGACTCCATACCACAGTCATGACAAACAACATTGACAGACTGGAAGGCACTGTTAGTGTAAAACCCCTTGCAGCTTTTATCACAGTGTTCATTAGAAGAGATTAAGAAACATAGGAACTGAGTTCATTTTAGTCCATACCAGTAAGCAGTGCAAAAAAAAAAAACCACCAAAGCTTCTTCAAAAATAAAGCCATCTACCCTAGCCAAAGGTCCCCTCTTTCCTTGATCATGCTGTGTGTGATCTGGAAAGAGAGCATGAGCTCCTCTACTTGCTCCTTTGTCACTCACTTTCAGTTCCAAGAACTCGTGAGATCCATGTACACGTAACACATTTTTACTGGTAGTGACCACATTCACAACTAAACTCCTGTGTGTCTTAAACTGTGCTTCAGAGCTGTGCCCAGGTTGAGGCTGGAATGCTAACACCACTCCAGCCTGGCTCCCAAGCCATGCACTGTATTTTCAGATACAACAGAAAGATACTGAAAACACGTTTGGAACAGATGTTTGATTTAACACTTACCTGTCACTGGTCTCTGAGCAGAGTTCCTGAACTGATCTACACTCTGAGGAGACATGGTCTTTTGCACATCTTATGGGGAGTGTCCTGAAGTTCAGAGGTGTCCCTGAGACATTAAAGCATTAAAGCACCAGGATGCTTTTCCTGGGGAGGGAAAAGCTTTGAAGCTTATGGAAGACTACCTGAGTTTAGTGAAACAGTGAAGAGTGATCATGCAGCCAGGACTTAGGCTCTGAAATTCTTTAGCATCTGACAGTATCCTTAAGATTTTTTTGTCTTCTGTGCAGAAAACTGCTTTCAAAGCTGTTGAAGGGCTCAATTTCTCAGAAAATTTCCTGCTTTATCTGTTATGAAGCTCAAGGAGCTCAGGATTCACTGACAGTGATTTTAAAGAGCCTGACTCAAAGTAATACACCAGAGTCTACAAGCAGGAGAAATCAAATACTCTCAGAAGCAGGACAAGGGACTGAGGGTAAGAAGATAAATATCAGTTATGAAGTCCTGTAGACAAAACTTACCAGACCATGTCTCCTAAGACTGTGAGATCTCATCAAGAACACTGACAATGAAAACAAAACCACTTTGCAGTGTTTAACATTTTTCATCAGATAATCCTTAAGCATTTTACCAATGTGGGTGCAATTCCCACCGTACAGAAGAGGAAACTGAGGCACAACCTGACCAGGCAGTTTTCCCAGCACTGTATTCATACACCTGTGTGTCCTAATCCCAGTCCCTTGCTCTAGCCCACACTCAGCACTTCCTCCCTTCTAGAAGCATGATAGCTGCTACATATGACACAGCAAATACAAATGTGAATCATGTCACAGATAGTCGTGTGGCTGCACCCATGTGTTTGCTCATCGTACTTGTCACCTCTGTTCCATCAGTGGGAAAGAAATCACTTCATACACACAGTCTTGTAAAAACCAAACTCCTTTCCCAAGCACCAGAGTGATGGAGGGAGGAAGTGGCACCACTATCCTTCCGCTAGAGAAAAAAGACCCAGCGATAGAACATACAGAGCGTTAGCATTAGAGTACAGTAAAACACCACAAAGCCCCAGAGCTGAATGGAAAGGGAGACAAGACTGGATTCTTCTGAATCTGTCCCCAGGGAAAGAAGAGTCTCAACTGTTCTTTTAACGCTGAGGTTTAGCTGAAGAATGTCAGAAGGGGAACAAAGATTGTCCTGTCCAGAATGTGTGAGCAGGAAGGGAAAACAGACAGAAAAAAAAAGGTCAGTCAGTTAGCCATAGCAACATCCATGAAGCAGTCAGTCATCAGACATCTCAGATAAAACCTACATGCTCCAGAAGTGTTGTCTCACAGCTGGTTAATTCTCACAGAGGAATTTGCAAGACTCCCATTGCACAAAACTCACTTAATGCAAATGTTTAGTGAGGTGCCTGTCACCTGTACAGCTTAAACGTGTAACAGTCTCTGTTGTGAAAGACACAGCAGTTTACACATGCCTTAGTGAAAAACATTTCTCTCCAGAGGAAATGAAGAGGTTTCTGAGATGCTGCTGGCACTGACTACTCACCAAAGCTAAGTCTGCACATATATCTTAGTTAAGGAAAACAGTAGACAAGGGATTATTTATGTATAACCGATGCTTGAATGCAGTATCCTGCAGAAACATCTATTACTAATTACAAGTTTAAATGCTCTGTAAGTACTCCCACTGTGCATATTTTCCCTCCCTTTCACACAGGCAACTGCTGTAAATCAGTGAAATCTAGATGCACATATCAGTCTGTCCAACTGTTGGGTGCTTTTGATCCAAGGGCTTTAACTAGCCAAGTCCTACAGAAAGAGCTGTTCCATTGTGGTGCCTGTACCTGGTGTTTTCTAAAAGCAGCCTTCCTCTTAGCAGGTATGTCTACATAGATCCATACTTTCAGAAAGCCTTTTATTTCTGTAACTAGAATTGAAATGAAAAGAAATATCTGCAAGCATCTTTTCAAGAAAAATATACTAGGCTGCCATGCCATTCTTGCCTGCCATGCCATTCTTGCCTGCAGGTATCTCACGCTCACATCTCAGTAGGTATGTAATGGAGACACGTGAGAACAACTTTGGAGGTCAGGTGGGGTTATTCCACTAAGTTTTCCCAGAGCCACTGTCCTTGTGGCTCTTTCACATTAAAGTAACAGATATGAGAAAACCAAGAGGGTCCTGGACAGTAGGTGTAGTAAATGTAGCAGAGTGAGGCTACAAGGGACTTAAATCTTGAGTGGCTTTTTTGTTTGGATGCTTTTAAACATGAATCCTTTCAGTGATCTGGACCTGTACTGCAGTCCCATAACAATCACATCTGCACATTTGAGGGAGCTATAACTAGGAAGGCTGGGATGGAATTGAACAGTCTCAAGCTGCGCCAGGGGAGGTTTAGACTCGAGGTGAGGAGAAAGTTCTTCACCGAGCGAGTCGTTCGTCATTGGAATGTGCTGCCCAGGGAGGCGGTGGAGTCACCATCCCTGGAGGTGTTCATGAGGGGACTGGACGTGGCACTTGGTGCCATGGTCTAGTCATGAGGTCTGTGGTGACAGGTTGGACTAGATGATCCTCGAGGTCTCTTCCAACCTTAGTTATACTATGTACTGTGAACAGTTTTGCCCCACCAAAATGATACTGTGCAGTTCAGCAGAGGGTTAAAGGCTGAAAAAACAATGACCTGTAACTCCCTACCACCTTCTAAGACAATTCACTGCTGAGTCATGAAACTGGCAGGCAGCTCAACAGCTCTGCTACCCTAAAATCCCAGTGCTTCAAATGCCTGCAAGTGAAGTTACCTAAACCACCAAAAAATAACTGCATGACTGACTCAGGAACATTGCTTTTAGAGAGAGCTGGGAAAGGAGTCACCAGGTCTACCTTTCCCTTTCACAACACAAAAGAAAGAAAACAGCACCTACAACAGAAACACTGATGCTTAGCAGTGTGAGAAACCAAATCAATTAATGCACTAGAAGAAAAATTAAGAAAAACATGACACATATCAAAACTATTTGTACTGACACAGCTGCTGAGTAAGACAAAGTAGAAAGGACAGGACAGCATAAAAGTGCAACTGGACTCAGAGGGACTATTTTTTAATGTTCCCACTTCCTGGCTCTTCTGCAGGTTTCACAAGAGGACAAGGAATACCAGAAAAAGATAGACTCTACCACTGGTACATAACAAAGGAATTAGGATCTATGCAAAGATAGCTACCATGAGAGAAAGGCCACAAGTACTGTGAATTGTTGGTAAGGCAGTAAAGACATTCATGTAAGAGAATCATTCTGAAAGAACGTGAAAAGCTTTGGGATAAAAATAACACATGCAAAAGGCCATCCAAATTTTAACCACTTTTTAGCTGCCAAATATCTAATATCGAGAAGATGTAATTGTTTGTATAGAATAGCTTGCAATTACAAAGGCAAGACTCAAACTGCAAGAGCTGTTATGAATTTGAGGCTCAACAATAAACGAATCAGACCTCTGATAAACTACCTCTGACTTCATTTTGCTCTGGAAGACAATGCAAGGTCACGTCTGATCTGCAAGACACAGCTTATACCTGAACCTTCTAAGCATTTAATCATCTGGTTTTCAGCCAGTCTTTCAAAGAGGGTTTCATTTGCTGCAGCATCATACAAAACTGCACCTGAAACATGGTATCAGGGTAGCTGAAATACGTACCTGAGGCACTCCAATCCTTCTGCAGGCTTCCAAGAAGTTCTCCACGTTCCGTCTGCACTTTGCCATCGTAAGCTTAGGCTGCAAGGAAGCAAAGGAGACAGGCACAGTGTGTTCTTAACTGGCAGGATTTTAAAAGATTATTAGATTTTTTTTTTTTAAATTTAGACAGTTTTTTAGAAATAAAATGTCTTTGCCAAATAACACATTAGACTGCTACAAGCTTGTCTAACTGAAAGCAGGCTCTGGTAGAGTTTGCTCTTTATAAAAGCAAGCACAAATTTCAAAGCCGTGTCACGAAAAGCTGAATGTTTTCAAGAAAAGGCAGTACTAAGCTGGGTGATATTTACCTACAAGGTGTTATATAAAACCAGCCAGCACTTTAGTGACTGCAGTATGGCCACAACAACAAAAAGAAGGTATGTTTTGAACAAAACACACATGCACGGCTGCCACGCTGCGATTTCAGAGCAATTCTGTGATACGAAGTAATGTGCAGTCTGTTCTGGATTACTGATCCATAACTGTGTAAACATCAAACCATATTTCAATTAGCAAAAAGAGAGGGGGGAAAAAAGGAAAAAAAGAAAGGTCAGATGAAACCAGACAAAAATGGGAGAAAACTGAAGCTTGCTGCTTGCAAGCCTCTTGTAGACGTGTCTGACGTAGCTGTTTGAACGGCACTCGGTGGCATCTTTTTCAAGCAAGCTTTTTTCCTACAGTTAGCTTTTACACCTCTACACAGACAGACACCACAGCACAGGCTCTGTCTTGGTCCTGTCCTAAAGACTGAGAGAACTGGGGCTGTGTAGTCCTGAGAAGGTTGAGAGGGGATCTTATTAATGTCTATAAATATCTGAAGGGTGGGTGTCAAGTCTCTTCCTGGGGGTGCCCAGTAAGAGGACAAGGAACAACAGGTCCAGGCTGGCACACAGGAAGTTCCACCTCAGCATGAGGAGAAACTTTAACAGGCTCTCCAGAGAGGTTGTGGAATCTCCTTCTCTGGAGACTTTCAAACCCCACCTGGATGCATTCCTGTGTGCCCTGCCCTAAGTGATCCTGCTGTGGCAGCAGGTGGTACTAGATGATCTCTAGAGGTTCCTTTCAAGCCCTAACACACTATGAATCTTGAGGCTTATTCTTTTCTGGTTAGAGACTCAAGTTTCTGCTCCTCTGAACAAGCTACCCACAGCAGTGGGTAGCAGCTTTTATGGGTTCAGAATTTTTCTGTAAGGTTTGAAGCTTCTTCTGCTCTGTCCCTGCAATGTGCCATATTTCCCTACCAAGACAGCAGGTTAAAAAAGACTAGTGCTGAGTTCTTTCTAGCAAAGGAAAGAGGGAATATAAAGATGATCTTGTGACTGAAAGAGTTGGGGCTGTTCAGTCTGGAGAAGAGAAGGCTCCGAGGTGACCTAATTGTGGCCTTCCAGTATCTGAAGGGGGCCTACAAGAAGGCTGGGGAGGGACTTCTCAGGATATCAGGTAGTGATAGGACTAGCGGGAATGGAATGAAGCTGAAGCTGGAGGTGGGGAGATTCAGACTGGACGTGAAGAGGAAGTTCTTCACCGTGAGAGTGGTGAAGCCCTAGAATGGGTTGCCCCGGGAGGTGGTTGAGGCCCCGTCCCTGGAGGTGTTTAAGACCAGGCTGGATGAGGCTCTGGCCAGCCTGATCTAGTGTGGGGTGTCCCTGCCCATGGCAGGGGGTTTGGAACTAGATGATCCTTGTGGTCCCTTCCAACCCTGACTGATACTATGATACTATGACTGAGGGACGACATGACGACTCTTCTGCTCCTGGAGCTGTGCAGCTAAGGGCTGCCTCTTCCTTGGGATTTATATGACAACATCCTGATTTAATTCCTAACACAGAACATTCAACAGTACACAGATCCAGGCCACTGAAAGGACATTCTCAATGATGTAAGACTACTGAATAGCAGCTGTGGGTCTTTTCCCTTCACCATTCTACAGCCTGCCTGAAAAGCTGGCACAGCCAGTTAAGCTGTTCTCAAAATAATGAAGAGATCTGCCAGTTCACAGCAAGCCCAAGGGAGAAGAACCCACAATGTTAGAGTAGGCAGCCCTCTAAGTGCCAGTTGAAATTCCAACCAACACCGACTGCTTCCAAAATAAGGCAAAGAAAACTCAACATAAATGTTTCAATCCCTTCTCCCAGGAAAAATCTTCATTTTTTCCTCTACCCTTATACAATTTAAAGGTGCATCACAAGCAAGCTGCCTGCTGATAAGACTTCAAGGAGATGACTCTAAATATTTTTGCTGAACTTTCTAACTTTCACAAATGCAGGTTAGATCTTTCAGTACTTCACAGTTCTTGAATTTTCTCTAATTCTGTGCTTTCCCTACAGGATATGCAGTAATGCACCCTGAACCAGACCACCTTCAGTGCTTTCCAGAAACACTTCAGTTAGGCAGGGTCAGAGAAACAGCTTCAGACATTTTCAGAATTCTCTGGGAATTTCCTTCCTTGCTCTGAACAGTCCCCAGATACAACCACCCTTGTTCCTGTTATCACAGAGGTGTGACTGGATTTGTTTTGTTCCGCCAGATGCTGCTCTCCAAGTAGCTCAAGTGTGCTTTGCTACAATTCCTGAGCAGAAGAATTTGCAGGGCTGTGAAGTGGATGGGAATTAACTTGGCTTCCCTGACTGTTTCCAGTAGTGTATGTGTAGTGGCATCCTAAACATTGTGGAGAATGCTGTTTTTCACTACTATCTGTTTTCCTGAACTTCTAAGGTATTTTGATCTTTTGAAGCGTGCTGTTTAATTTCTCATGCTGAATTGTCCTCTTAGCCTACTTTTCAAGTTAACACAGGCAAGACTGGAAAATGCTAACATTTTCTTACAATCTGTGGTTAAAACCAGCTTCACTGAAATGAAACAAACCCAAGCATCATTTCCTTTCATGACATTATAGACCTTTTCCAGGCAGAACAGCTGGCCAGTTTTTGTCATGTACATTCACAGGGGAGACCGCTGAATTGAGCGCTTGTCTGGACTGCAGGACTTTGTTGGGTGTAAATTGGGACACCTATAAAATGCTATCAATTATTGCATACTTACAACAGCAGGTGAGGGGACATGAATGCTGGGAACAGACCGAGGACGCACATGATTAGCTAAATGGCACAGAACAACACCATCGGTGAGAGCGGCTCCAAGGTCACTGGGCAGTGACACTTTCAACCGGGATTCGATATTCTGCAGACAAATGAACATGGACACACCAAACATAAGAGCTGGCTTCCTCCAGCTGTTCCATTCTGTAGAACATTTTTCTAAGAGGCAGAGAGCTTGTATCACAACTCTGTTCAGCCTCATGGCATGGCCAAACAGCTTTTGGAGTCACATCAAGGAAAGCTCTGCACAGTACTGTGGGCCAAGGCTGACCACACTCCAGGAGCAACTGAGTTCAGTGATGAACAGTTTGCATTGTACAGCACAGGGGACTAGGAACAGTATTCCTAATCTTACATACCCTCAGAGAATGGTTGAGACACAGCAAGTGAAAATAATTGTCTTTGTGGGTTGGAGGACAACAGAGTTAACAGAAGACAAGACAACATTTTTGCCTGCAAAGAAAAACCTGAACTACTTGGCACAGTTTTTAATAAATGAGGTAGTTAGCCTCTGTGCAAGAGAATGAAAATTGAATTCAGGCTTTTAACCTTATTTCAAACACCAAGTTCTTATGCTGAATCTAAATTGTTTTTCTTGGTAATTGATTAAAAAAAAAAGAGATTTAGGCTTAGCTGGGGAAGAGAACAAGAGAGACTACACACAAAGCATTCTGAGATAAGAGAAGAGAAGCTACTCAAACAGCACTGAGTTTTGAGTTGGTTTAGGGTAACTTTCTCCTTTGCCAAAATTTACAAAGAGAAGGAATTCTCTCTGTCCATCTGAGTTATACTTGTGGCTTTTAAAAGCAGTTTTAACAAGTAGGAGCTCTTATTTCTTGGTAAAGTTCAAACAATCAATTAGAACACCTCAAGGAAACCCTTCACACTCTCCAGAAACAAGTCTGGAGCAAAGCAGTGCAGTACCTTAATGCCATGTGGCATTTTCAATGTTGATTATTGTCATTGTACCTGGGGCACAAACCAGGAGCGTGGTGGCCCTGAACAGACAAAAAGCACAAGCATAAGGAATATTTGTATCTCAGATGTTCTGCAGTATAGAATAGAGTTAACCAGGCTGGAAAAGATCATCAAGTCCAACCTATCAATAGATGGATCCAGAGCACACAAGGGAGCCATGCTGTCAGCATGACTGGCAGTAGTCTCTGTACTCCATCTGCTTTTCTGTGGGCTTTACAGCAAAGAGGAGTTTTTAAAAAGAGATTAAAAGGAAGCTAGGGAGGCAGCTTGCCAGGGAGGCCCTTGCAAGTGTGGAGGCTGATAAGGACAAAAGGAAGCACAAAATAATTTTAAAAGCAGGTATCACCAGTCACTTGGAAGCAAGAGCCAGCACAGTTTATTTTACAGAACTGGAAGCTGATCTTATCCACTACAAAACCCAAAGTGAACACCACCGTATCCCTCTGAAAGAAAGAATCACTTAGACTGTGCAACTTTTGGTCAATTGTGCACCATAATGGTTCAGTGAAACTGGCCCAAAACACAAGGAGAGACTTAGCAGGGTGCATTTATTAAGATGTCCAGGTGCTGGCTCCCAGCAGCACTTACCTTACGCAGCTGCTCTATTAGCTCCAGCTCCTCCTCTCGCTGTTTGGAGTTCTGTCTTACTCTAGGGTCTGCAGAATCATTAGCAGGAGACAAGGCACGGGTAGAAGATGAAGTAACAGCTGAAAAAGGAGCAGGAAGGAAGGAAGGAAAATCACTAAGCATGGTTTGACTGATTGTCCTTCACTGCTGAGCTACACAAGGACACACAGGGTTCCAGAATGGGCACAGTGCATGCCTTCTCACTAATCTTTCTTTCATTTGATGATTAATCCAATTAACGATCTACTAGTCTAAGTGAGGTGTCCTGTAACACATTTTCCTTCCTGTTTGGATTCTGTTCTTTGTTGGATAATAACCAGTCACAAAGGAGGACCAAGTTTTGCCAGATGAATATGTTAGAACAGTTCAGTGTTCCCACAGAAACTGGAGTTTTGTTAGCTGCTCCTGTCCAAGTATCAAGATGCCCTCATCAGCTGTTGAAGGCTTTTGTGGCATTTCCTCACTATCTTTTCCAGGTTTTCTTTTGGAAGTGCAAATTTCCACATTTCCACAAGAAAGACAAAAGAAGAGCTGACAGCTCTAAATAACAAATTGGGTATTCTCAAACTATTTAATGCCATCTACCTACATGGGGAACTCTAAAAGTAATTTGATGATAATGAGCTGAAGTAACAGAATGGTGCAAAACCTAGGAAAGCAGAGGTTAATATAACACAGAAAAACTAGCTGATGACTGAGCTATAAAACCTACCTTTCTTTGCTTCATCCCTGACAGCTGCTGCTCGGAAAAGGAAACTCTCAGGTCGCTGGGAAGGGTTTCTATAGGAAGGCGGGGCTGCATGGCCAGGATATGAAGGGGAAAGGTGGACTAAACAAATGTGGAAAGGCACAGGAAAGGAAAGGAGGAAGGAAATGGTTAGAGTTTAAACAGGAAATGGGTTCAGCAATGTGATAATTAAAAAGAACAAACCAAAAATTTTAACATAATAATGACAAAATGAATTACAGCCATGCATGACAAAAGCGCAGAGCAGGAAAAGGCACTTCCAAGGACACTTGCATGCAAAGCACATTCCACATACCAACTCCAGCAACTGTTCTGACTGTTGCTGAATGCATCTGTGTGCCAAAGCCTGTAGGGAAGGCCTAAGCCAGCTAAACCCTAGCTCTGCCTGAAGACATGCTTCACTCGTGTTGTCGCTTGCCTGACGTGTTTCTACGGGGCCCCAAACAACTGGGGGAATTCTCAAACACACAAGAGATGGGAACATGTGCTCCCTTTTCTTCATTGTACAAAATAAGCAAGCAGGCATTTTGATCTTCCTTTTCAGAAACTTCTTCCTTTCCCTGTTACCTGTCTGAGTGGTAGGTGAGCCAGGGGAGATGGTAGATCTGTCATCACTCTGTGGACAAAGAAAGCAGAAAAGTGTAAATGGTCCCAGTCTGGAAAAGCTGTGACTATGTTCTAATTTGCTGTGTTCTAGAGAAAGGCTTCATCCATCTAAATGTGTTTCAGAAAAAAACAGAAATGTGAAGACAGACAGAATGCTGGTCCCCAAGCCTCATCTCTGCAGAAAGTGAGTTTTTCTTCTGCAGAAATGACAAATGGTGGGATTGAAATTATTTTTTGAAAGAAAAAGAATGATGAAGCTGCACTGACTGTGCAGTGACAGATCTCTGCTTACTCTGCCTCCCAACCATAACTTCCAAAGTATTCTTTGCAAAGAGGACAGAAAAACAGACATGGAAATAACATGCAGGACTTGCATTACAGCAGCACTGGTAAGGATACACCACCTCTTTGACACCTGTGCTAATGCAATGCTGCTGTTCACCAAATGTCACTGTCCCCAGAGAAACCCACTGTGCTTACAGAGAGTAGTAATTTCTTGTAATGAATGCATCCAGTATAGCAGTTTCCAGAGGAGGAAGAAACATAGGGTATCTGTATTCAAAAGGAAGCTGGTAAAGAATACAACAAGAGCACTTTTGATGAACTTGGTCAAGAGCAAATGATCTTGCACGGAAAAAGCAACATCAAAGACAACCAAGAAACCCTTGGAGCAGAGGCTGATTACCATGTTTCGATAGCTGAGGCCACCTGTAGACACAGCCTAAAGCTAAGATGAGGTAATATCTACTACAGTTTAATCAGGTAAATTGGATTCATACCCTACCTGAACTTTTGCTTAGAAGCTGACAGACTAACACCTGTTAAAACAGATGTGTGGATCCAAGAGTTTTTTGTTGCTTTACTGGTGAATGATAATAGCAAGAGATACCTTGACAGGACTGAAGGTAGAGGCATTAGGCAGGGTAGTAGCAGAGCTTTCTTGATTCAACCCTGAGAGTGACTAAAGGCAGAAAGAAAAAAAAAAGAAAGGGAAAAGAAGGCAGAAGCAGTATTAGCAAATAGCTGACAGCTCATGCACAAAGGTGGAATGCAGTAGACAAGGTAAAAAGGAAGAGGTGATCATGATCACATTCTCAGAGACACTCAACAGGCAACAGACTTGCTGAATTACAGCTAAAGCCTTCCTGTCCTCCTAAACTTTTCAGCTAATGAGCTTGGGAGGTGAATTTTTCCTTTTACACACAACACAATGACACCAAAAGCAGAATTAAGAACAAAGTGAGGTAGAAGCTTCTTTAGTAACAACCAATGTAACACCCAATGTAACAACTACACCATCAAGACAAAAGGAAATTTTACCCAACAACAGTTCATTCTGAGCCACCATTCAGAAAAAATTAACTTTTATTTTACTCTTTCACCTATCTTGTGTATTTTTAGTAAGTTATTTTCCTATCAACTATGTGAAATCAAAGAAACCCACAGCTTTGTATCTGCCACAAATACCTAATGCTGGTCCCTGTGAATTATGCACAAAGGTGCACAAACCTGGGGTAGGTGTCAGTGTGAAGTTTTAGGGTGCTGTCATAAATAAAATGCAGCCAATGTCAATTATAACCAATATCATAAACCACCCAAATAAACAACTTTTCATGCCCACAGAACAGGAGCTTCAGCATGCCAACCTGTTGCTGACAGGTGGATCTAGAAGGCTAAATAAAAACACTACCATTTGAGGACTGAGTGGCTCAAGAATGAAACTATCACTTTCTGAAAACCACATTCAAACAGCAAAGTGACAGTTCAGCACAGGAAAAGAACACCAAATGACACCTAGAAAACTCTACAGATGTGGATGACACACTTGGGAGTGTTAGTATATAAGATGATTCGCCATTGTTCTGCCACTTCAGAACAGGACAGCCAGGAAGGGCTATAAAGGACAGAAAGGCAGGCCTTAAATACAAATATCTTAAGGTGTTACACAGATGTAACAGCTGATCCTCAAGACAGCCTATTTCTCCACAGCAAGGTAGAGCAAAATAAAAAAGAGGGAGTTTCTTTTTTGGTTGTTTTAAAGAGTTTAAAGATATCACTTAATCAAAACATTAGCTAGTATATGAGCACAGTAAAATAAATCAGAAGTAGGTGGTCTGTAAAATTAGCATAACTATTTATTCCTGTATCAAAAGAGCAAGACAGCCTTGACACAGACTAACAAGAAGTCGTCACAATCCACGTACCCAGCAGTGGGCGAAGGGAGGGGGAACACGGCACACCACAGTGTAGGACAATCACAACAGCAGCACACTGCATGCTCTTCACCTGTTTGCGAGTCCCTGGCCTTCTCTTAATGGTATTGGTGTTACTGTCAATCTCAAACACAAACAGAGGCTCAAAGCCATTCTGTCAGGGACAGCAAGGAGAGAGAGGGAAGAAAGGAAGAAGTAAGGCAAAGACTGTAAGAAAAGGTAGCCACGATAAAAAAGGAGCCAGGATTCTGCAGTTGAGACTTAAAACACCCTACTGCACGTGCTGCACTTGGCCTCTGGGCTAGCACTGAAGTCCGAGATGTCTCCCTGTGCCAGAGACAGGGACTGCCAAACCAGAGTCCAGCCAGAACTCTGCACAAACCAAATAAGGATATTTTAAGCAAATATGATTATTAAATATTTGAATACACAAATGTATGCCAACAGTCTGGGAGAGAACTTCTGGGTACAAGATAGCATAATTCAAGTCCTGATTACTTTACCCATACCATTATTATTTGTAACACACTGGAGCCTCAAAGCCTTAACTCAAAATATTTCAGAGATCCCTTGTGCTAACACTAACACGATGGCCTCAAGCCATGTTTGAGGACAGAACAAGAGAACACGAGGCAATGAAAGGAGCACAAGGCAACAATGACACAAAGGTTATGAAAGGAAGAGGTCACACCAGCTGCCTGATGCTTAGCAAATATGTCACAGGCTTCACAAGAGGGAAAGTGAGCAGCAGCTTGGAGGAATTATTATTTTTTTCATTTTCTGCCTTCCATAGTACTCACTTCGTAAGGGGCAGCATGGGAGAAAACAGTAAGATATTTGGGGGAAAATGTGATTCATAAGCAATCACATCTGAAATCATTAGCCAAATATTAAGCCTTGACACTATCTCAACAAGTAATCTGAATTTTGATGAACAGCATCACCCTTCTGAGAACAGCAAGCAGGATACGACCAATATAAAACTTGGGAGGTATACAGCACATCTTCTCAGAGGGGCCACTGATTACATTTCTCCAGCAATGTTTTGGTTAGTCTGGCTGTTACAAGTCAACAGAGAGAAATGCACCACAGCCAGAAATGGAATACTGCAGGCAAACTCCACTTTGCATCTAATCCCAGGTATGTAGTAGAAACATACAGCTAAATAGATCTATTAACATTCACAGAAAGAACGGGCAGTTATTTTGTGAGTTAGACTGTCCTGAGATTGTTTACAAACAAAAGGAAGCAGAGTAACCTGCGCAATGTGAATGCCTTTTAAACCGTGATAAAAGACAACAAGGGGAAGACCAAAAGAATTATGGAGGTTAACACCACAGATTTTTTTGTTCAAGCAGTAACAATACTACAGGAACATAGTACAATAAAAGCAAGCTCACTTGCTGTCTAACTATGCATTAGATTTACTCCTTTAAAAAATATTTTCTCTAGATTCAAGTGGAAAAACATTGTTTGGAGCAAAATAAAAGTGAGTGTTCTGCTTAGAGAGCTCTGACCTAATGAGGAAACTGCTGAATGAAAGGGTTTTTTTCACTCTACCTTTTTACCTCTATTGAATAGAATAGAATAGACCAGGTTGGAACAGACCTTCAAGATCATCACGTCCAACCCATCAACCAATCCAACACCACCTAAACAACTAAACCATGGCACCAAGCACCCCATCAAGTCTCCTCCTGAACACCTCCAATGATGGTGACTCCACCACCTCCCCAGGCAGCCCATTCCAATGGGCAATCACTCTCTCTGTATAGAACTTCTTCCTAACATCCAGCCTAAACCTCCCCTGGCGCAACCTGAGACTGTGTCCTCTTGTTCTGGTGCTGGCTGCCTGAGAGAAGAGACCAACATCTGCCTGTCTACAACCTCCCTTCAGGTAGTTGTAGAAAGCAATAAGGTCACCCCTGAGTCTCCTCTTCTCCAGGCTAAGCAACCCCAGCTCCCTCAGTCTCTCCTCGTAGGGCTTGTGCTCCAAATCCCTCACCAACTTCATTGCCCTTCTCTGGACACGCTCCAGCAAGTCAACATCCTTCCTAAACTGAGGGGCCCAGAACTGGACACAGTAATCAAGATGTGGCCTAACCAGTGCAGTGTACAGGGGGAGAATGACCTCCCTGATCCTGCTGGCCACACGGTTCCTGATGCAGGCCAGGATGCCATTGGCCCTCTTAGCTGTCTGGGCACACTGCATGCTCATGTTCAGCCTACCATTGACCAGCACCCCCAGGTCCCTCTCTGCCTGGCCGCTCTCCAGCCACTCTGACCCCAGCCTGTAGCACTGCAAGGGGTTGTTGTGGCCAATGTGCAGAACCCAGCACTTGGATGTGTTCAATCTCATGCAGTTGGATTCTGCCCATCTGTCCAGCCTGTCATATTCTCCTCTCTTGTCACAAGTGTTACTCTCAGGCCATAAAGCTAGAATAATCAGTGGGAAAACTAGAACTTGTTTTTTTTAAACTAACCTATTTGCAAGATCCAGTGTACAAAAGCTTTGAAGGCATGATGTGCACTACTGCATGTAGTCTTTAAGCGGAGAGAGAAAGAGAGAGGAAACTATGTAAGTGGAAAGTGTGTATTAAAAACTGCTATTAATGAAAAGAAAGGCAGAGAAGAAACTATGTAAGTGGAAACTGTGTGCTAAAAACTGCTATTAATAAAAAGAATTTTGACATGAAATGCCTCTGGACTTTGGTGGATGAAAAGTCACCTGCAGAAATTATGGCTTTGACATTTAGCTAGGTCTAAGGAGAAGGAAAATGTCACATGAAATGCAAGAGGATATAAAAAGGCAGCAGTAATTTCAACTCATATGATAGACCTTTCTTTCAAAGCAAACTAATAAACATTTCCTTATTGTTGAGCAAGTTTTTGCTGTACAAAACATGTTTGTGGAAACTAAAGTGCTACAAATGCACGAGCTTAATGTTTCAGTTGAAATAATTGCCAGAAACAGCTGTTCTGGCATATGTCATCATTAGACACAGTGTGTATTTCCACTACCATGTAGTGCTGCAAATCATACTTCAGCAGTTTGAAAAACAAAACCCCACAGTATTTCATATACTATAGTTTAGTGTTGCTGGAAAATAGCAAGGAATCAAAAGAAACATGAAGAGAGAAACGATTGCTTTCAAATCTAGTTCAGTCCTCCTCTACCAGCCTGGCCACTTTTTTGTGAAGTGCAAAGATGCAACGTGGTTGAAGACACAAAGGAAACCAACAGTGATGGAAGCCAGTTTCAAGATAGTTTCTGAAAATTCTGTCAGGTAAGGCAACATTCTATGTATTGATTTACAACACAAGTCACAGGATCACCCAACCCAACAGAAGAGGAGGGCTGCTTAAAGGTATCTTCATAATACATTTCAAAGATGAAATCACTGAGTATCAGAGCTCACTACTATTCTCCTGTTTCTCATTATCTAAATATGAAAGCACATTTCAATATGCTAATTGATTGTGATTTCTCTAAACACTAAATCTGTACTGTAACAAGCTTTCCTTCTCTCCCACATATTGCTAGTCATGTGAAAGCAAGAAAACCAAAAGGTCTGAATAAAGAGACAGGAGGTATCATGATCAACATGTTCTGGAGAGAGACATTCTAAACACAGAGCACTGCCTAAATAAAATTTAAGCAGCTGTGGAAGCACATATATTAAGAAAATACATCCCAGGCATGCAATCATGCAACAGCAGGCAAACCAAGTGTGTTTTTCTTTATAAACATGGATTATTGCATTATTTATATTATTTAACTATGCTACATGGCTAAGATGCCATCAGGGAAGAAATAGCATAAAACATGAATTAAGTATTTTAATGTTTTTATTCTTGCTAAGTGTTCAAAATAATTACTTTTAAGACAGCTTCATCAATGAGCACTAGAAAGGCATGAGGAGTATTTAATGAATTGTAATATTCACATGTAGAGCAATTTCTGCCTGAGCTGTGATAGAGTAACCAAGATAGTAAGCATTTCTAACCAGCATGTGCAGGACACAGACAAGTTAATGCAGAAGGCTGTACTCAATACATGAAATTGCTTACTTGACACTGAAGAGCACATCAATTAAGAAGCAAGCTGAAGAGAGAAGAAATCAAAGCAGAACAACTAGGGCTGACATTTTAATTTTGGAAGCTGTTCTTTACTCTCAGTTCTTTTCTTCTGCTCTCAGCAAAAGCTAAGCTTGGATTGTTTTGTGGAAAGCCATCGCTATAATATTAACAAATGGCTGACAGTACAACTACTAACATACTGCTGAAGTTCACAGCTAAGCCTCTTTTCAAAGAAGGTGGTCATGTTTTATGCTATTTAGATTAGCTCCAGAAGAGTTGGTCTAATCTGAGACAATCACAGCATGTTATTTCTACGCTCTAGAGTCTGCCACATAAAAAGGCCGTTGCGTGCAGGATCTTACCACTAACAAGGCACTATCATCAGTATGCTGAGACCTTCTGGATGGAAAGGGACACTGGGAGGTGGGAGAGATGGAGTAATGTCAGAAACACACAGAATGTCAGAAACACACAGTATGTGAACAGACAGACATTTTGGAACATGTACTGCTTGTTTATAGCATTGTGAGGCTTTTTTGTTTGAAACCCCATAATGTAACCGTAGGACTATATAGCCACATGACCCATGGATTACAGTGCATTTGTATTACTTAAGGAAACAATTACTCTGCTTTCTGCTCTGTCTCAAGCAAATACAGACAACTATGTATTCACTTTTCTTACTGTGGTAGAACAAAGGATCCTTTAAAAGCATAAATTAAGAACAGAAGGACATTAAGAAAGAAAAGGAGCAAAAACTATTTCAATTACCCCATCTTTCAGTAATTTTGTAGCAAAAAAAAAAAAGCTAGCTGGAAAATGCTGCTAGAGAACTATTTATATTCATTATATCATTAAAAGTTTTGATCCGATTAACACTGCCAAGCGAATTATCTTTCCCTGGAGGAAAGTGGGGATGGGCATGCAGTGGAAGAGCTATTACTATGCAGAAATCCGATGCAGAGAGTGAACAGATGTCACTGGCTCAGCTCTGTATGTTCTAGAACACTAAGCCTTCTAATGATTGGTGTTCCCTACTGACTTACTGGGTTTGATTATAAAAACTACACCGCAATAAAACTGTTAAGGATTACTTTCCCGATGGCCCTCAAAATTCTCATGCTTGATTTTTCTGGGAAAACTGGTGAGCTAGTGGTAGGAAACTTGGAGAAAACTGATCAGTGAAGGATGATTACAATGCAGTACCTTGTCTGAATACTCCTGTTTGAAAGTAAACTGTAACTGCTCACAAGGAGCATTTTAAAAACAGAATATGAAATGTATTTTCTGTATAGAACATAGAAAACATACAACAGACAATAAAACACCAAACTCAGACAGGCAGGCTACACGAACAGAAGGAAATATTTGACTGGTCCCACAAGCATAAAAATCCTACACCAAGGCTTAATAATTCAGTGTGAAAAAGCTACATAATAACCCAGACCTGAAGAATTCTCCACAATCAGGAAAGTATCTCTGGTGGTTAAGAGCTAAGCATTCACGTGCTGTCATCTCTAGTCATACTCCTATGAGACTCTTACCTCACTATCCAGAGGACTTTGCTTCTGAGGACTTAAGGATGCTTTTTGCTATAGGGAAAGAAAGAAAAAGGAAAGATCTATTTAAAAGAATGTGACAGAGAAACAAAAGCTCCAGAAAAACCTGCATGATTTAGAAGTGTTTTAAAAGACAAGTCTGATTTTTTAAATAAAGCATGCATTGGGGAAATTGCAAATTTCCACCCAGGTGAAACTTCATTGATATGATTAGTAAAAAAACCCCAACTTTTATTCCATACAAAACCAACCAAACAACATTAAAATTGGTTTTGCTTATTAAAGACGCATAATAAACCCAAGGGAGGAATTTCACTGCTGAGAGTAAAGCGCTTATGAATAACAAAGGCAACAGAATAAAAAGACCAAAAAACAACACATGCAAAACCAAACCCCCAAAGGGCTCATTAATGAACAAAATGCATCCTGAAATCTTTAACTGAAAGTCTGAGCTGAATCTTTAATACAAACATCTTTTCTACAAAATGTAGCCAGGGGCCTGAGATCAGGCTTTTCATCAGCACCAACTAATTTCAGGCAGCTAAAAATCTTCTTCTAAACTAACTATATACATTACATAAATAAATGCAATAAAGCAATCTCTTCCTCTATGTAGACCACCCTAATCCCAAAATACTAACTGCAGCATTTCTTAAATTTGTGTAGGTCACAGTAAACAGTAAAATAAATTTAAGTCAACCAGCACATAAACAAGATTGCACACTAAGCAAGCAGACTACTTTGCAGTTCGTATTTTGTTTATAGGCAGTGAAAGAGCAAGCAGAGACACAGTGCCCACAGAGTTTCTGACACACTATAAATCTGCACTTGTGCTTTATCTGGAAGTAAATTTATGCACCATAAAAAACACCAAAATGCTGCCTCCTCTGCCAAATCTATCTTCAAACTTAAATTGCCTCTATGCCATCTCCAATAAAGACCCCTTCTTTTTCATACCAATCCCATCACCCTGATGCAAATAAATAGTTGAGAGAATGAGGTGGACTATTTACAGTAAAAACAGGGGGTCTTTGAAACAATCATATTTTGGGTAAATCTCTTCCATGTTCCCCCCCCCAGTTCCAGTTTTGCCTGTTAAGATACAGCACCAACCTAAATGTTACTTCTCTATTTCCTTTGTAAAGTGCCGCGCATGCCCAGGAGTGTAATGCACAACTGTTAGTGATTTTGGCAATTAAATTTCTTTAAGGGATTCAGAAAATAAGAAATACCAAGTAGGCACTAAAAGGAGGTACCTTAACAAAGTCAAGGACAGCTTCTCTCTGAATCTGTTTTGTCCTCATCCTCTCCTCCTCGTACTGAAGTGCTGCTAGCTGGGCCTCCCGACGGGTACGCTCGATGTGCTTGCGGTGCAGCTCGGAATCTGTATTAGGCACCTGGAACAAAGAGTGCACCAGGCTGTGAAGACAGAGCTACACAGGGTAAGCCAGATGGATTCTGAGAAACAATCCATGTCTTACAGCTAACATTAGTTTGGTTTCGTGTCAAACTCATCCAAAAGAAAAAAAATAGTTGAGTTCAATGTATTACCTGACTGTGGTGACTTGACAGAGAGAGAAAGTAAGGTGAATCGGCCAGGGGTCTGACAAATGGAGAAACAGAGATTTGGTTAAGATTCAAAGTATACTTAAATGTTCATACATGAGTTGTTAGCGACATACTAATCTCATCAAATCAGAAGAGGAACTGTTTAGTAAGCAAAGCTGTTAAACCAACTGCTGTGATAACAATTTAACTCATTTTACTGGATAGATTCCCTGCATTTTTATCTCTTCTGAAGTGTGATAGTATTTTTCTACAGCTCAGGATGTACCAATGGGATTGTATGTTTGGCCTATTACACTGACATACTCAGTACTTTATACTTGTTCTGTAAGAGCTAGTTAAGTAACCAATGCAGGAACTTTTCAGATGATCCCCATTTAGAGGGCCAATTGGCTACTATGGTTATGTGGGGGAGGAATAAATAAAATAAGTCAGTAGAAACTATAAATTTCTTTTCCCTACCTCTCTGTCCTGTCCACATAACTCCTTAGTACTTGGTGATGCTCTCTGTCCTGCACCAAATTTAGAGTTTCAGGTCTTCGTAATTCCTCAGTATCCCTGCGGGTAAACACCAGGTGGAAGGGGAATTCGCCACTGAAACTACTGTCAGATGAATTCTCCTCTAGATTACAACTGCTTCTTCTAAGAATAAATGTCTAGACAATTAGCTTCTGTTAACCACAAAGGCAAAATGTAGGATGACTGAAGAAATCATGTGATGATTCCAAATCAGATCATAACTACTGCAGTTCTTAATGAAATAAATATAACTTGCTCAAATATAACTTGCAGTGATTTCAAAATACACAAAGATGTAATCTCTCTTTGAAGACTATATTCTGATTACTGTAGGGCTTATTCTGCTCTGGAAAGAGAAGAATTATTTCTAAACATTAGCACTTTCTGACACATTCAGAACAAACCTGCTCACTTCACCTATTAAGTGAAGACCTCCTAGCCATCACCAACAAGCCCATTACACAGAGTCACAAGGTACATGTTCATCATATCAGCAGCAGAAACTCTGCAGTCAGTTCTTTGCTAGAAGACAGCTGCTAGCACTGAAACAATTCCCAAGGTCCACAGTTCACAGTACATTCCCTGCCATGTTGCTGTCTAGAAAGGAAGTTGATGGAAATGGAGTAGCTGATTCTTGACAGCTTAAACTTTGCAACCTTTGCTCTTTGGGGCAGCTACGGAATAGAGACACACTATGTGCCAGTCCTGTTGCTTGTGGGTAGACTTACTACCTATTCTGCACAGAGAAGCTTAAGAGATGTGGGGACCTTCACACCTACACTACAGGTCTCTTCTGTTACTTAAAGGAGCACTGATGCACATGACAAATCCATTACTGTGCATTATGGACAGGACTGGACTCATCTGAGAGTACCAAGAAGTATATTCAGACCAGAGGACATGCAGCTTTGTAACATCAGGAATGCACCACGGTCTGTTCAGAGGCACAAACTGTATTTAGAGAACTGAATCAACTAATCTAAGCACTCTGGAGATGAAGTCTGCATTACATCCAGCTCTAAGAGTTTTAATGGCTTCAGCATGCTGCAGAAAAAAACAAAGAGGCTGCCTGCCAAGGCATTTGCAGAGGATTATTGTGGAAGCAGTTTACAGCTTGTGGTTGCCACAAATGAAATATTTGACTAATACAAGCCTAAAATATAAAAACCCCTACTCATTGTCATATGGCTGTTTGTTACAAAATTTTGAAGGCAGTAAGAATATGACCTGGTTTTAGTGCCTCATTAAGGATTTCATTCTGCTGCAGCGTAACATGAACAAGGTACAATTAGATTATTGATTAACTACCTCCACATGAAGATCCACTGCCATCCTTAAGTTAAATTTTGAAAGCACTGGACACCTTGCTGAACTACAATTTCCTTTATCACCCAAATCTGTCTATATAAACAGCAACTTTCTCCTGGCTAATGAGCATTCTCTTATTTCCTTCAGACATGTCATGGAATCTGGTGTTTGTAAAGTCTAATTATTTCCACGTTGCCCACAAATGCTCAAATAGAAAAACAAAACCAAGAACACCCTCTTTATCTGGGGAGAACACGTTAGACTGCTGCACTCTTTTATGCTTTACCTGTAGACACTACAGGATAAGGAATGCTGAAATATGCTGAAGGAGTTACCCTCCTGATATATATGTATCAGTACAGCTACTGTATCTGCATGTTTACTGCACATTTCAAAATACCTGTCAAAAGGTTGCTGTAACTTGGGAAAAACATTCAATATCTAATTTTCTCTTTCAGTACTATTTCAGAATGTCATCAAGAATGACTTTCTACTGACAGAACAAGTAATGACATACAACAGCTAGCAGTTGTCTGTCTTCTTTTTTCTTTTTTAAACATTCCTAGTACAATGGAGCTGGTTTTCTGCTGAGTCCTTGCACATTCCCTTTCACTCCACAGAACACTGAAATGCTTCAGTGACATACTAAGGGCAAGTGTTGAGAGGACAGAGCCAGGCTCTTCTCGGTGATGTCCAGTGGGTAGGACAAGGGGCAATGGGTGGAGCCTAGGAGGTTCCACATGAACAGAAGGAAAACTTTTTTCTCTGTGAGGGTGACAAAACACTGGAACAGACTTCCCAGAGAGGTTGTGGAGTCTCTTTCTCTGATGGCATTCAAAACCTGCCTGGATGATTTCTGTGTAACCTACTCTAGGTGATCCTGCTCTGGCAGAGGGCTTGGACTGGATGATCTTCCAAGCCCTACCATTCTGTGATTCTGTAATTTTGATTTTAATTCCATTAACAAGCAGCTATCCATGTACTTATCTTCCATGCTTTTAACTTGACACCCAAAAGTCTTTTCTCAAACCTAACCACCTCATTTGTATTCTGACACATATTTTAGGGATAAGCATTCCCTCTGATAAGCCCAGTGATCACCACAGAGTACAGACACAGCTCCAAAAGTCTACTCTGTTCAACTAAGCAATCTCTTTCTGTCATTGACTCCCATTATTTCCCTTCCTCCCCTCATGTAAGCTCATAGTTATGGTAGAGAAAAAGACATTTTAAATTACACTCTCACAGAAGTACAGTCACCAAGAATATGACCTTACAGCACATCAGACACTCCATAGTAACTTTCTTCATACTTCTAAACCTGCACTACACTTATCCCTTCTGTCCATTGTGTAATATAGCTTAAGTCAGCTATTTAATGAATACACAAATTAACAGTGAAAAGCAGATACTAAATCCATTTAAAAAAACTTCACTGTGGCAGATTTCTTCAACCAACCAGTTGAAAGCTGAGCACTGGCCTAGAAGAGCCACGTCTTTTTGTCACTGTCATTATTAGAACACAAACTGCTAATCTGCAGCAGTAATTCCTTTATAGAGTGCCATGCACATTTCTGGTGAAGCTACAGAAAAATGTCTTTTTCTAAATACATCCAGTAAAAATCTGCTCTGCATTCATCATGAAACTGGATAAAACTACCATGACTGCAAATTCTTACCTGTTTTGATGCAAATATCGTTTTGCATCCTCTGTTCTCTGAGCTTCTCTGTTGGACACAGGCTTCACTGGTGAGCTCTAAGCAAAATAACAGAGAAAATGCATTTATTACCTTATTCAGAAAACTGTACATTAATGTCAAAGAATGTCTTTGTAGAGCAACATTTGTAATGGCTGGTATTCAAAATACCTGACAGAGAACCAAAGAACACAACTCGGGGACGTCCATTTCCAACTAGGCAAGCACACTGTTATTTTTACCTCCAATTTAAACAAACTTCAGTTTCAAGATTAAATATGCCTACTCACATACTGTTAAGAACGGTGCAGAGAAGTCCATGTAGGCAGAAAATAATTAATGTCACTTAGAAGACATGTAGAGTTAAGCTCCAAAGAACGTATACACAAGTGTACAGCAACATAGTCTGGATTCACAGACATAGAAGATACAATAGCTGATGGTCTTTTGTGATGCCCTAAACACAGGTGACAGAGGGACTAAGAAAGCAAGACATGGGATGAATGAGAACAGCTTAAGACTTTAATTTGAGCTATGAAATCATTTATCCCATTGGGAACAGAGACATATTGCCCTTGGCATTATGTAAAACTCACTGACATCCATCAATGTCAGAAAATGGAAACCTTTTAAGATTAACTTGCCAATTTTCACTCGTGCCTGTGTGCACATTGCTATATGGCAGACAGTTAGCCTTCCTGAGTAGCAGACAGAGTGTTTGGGATTGCCTTTTTAAAGAAACTGCTGCTCCAGTTAAAAGCAAACAGTTTAATTACCAGGACTAGATAGCTTTTTTGGATGTTGATTAATGAGTCCTTGGGTTGCACTGCTAACAGTTGCCTTTTCTGAGCTTTGTTTTGGTATCTGTGCTGCAGGCAGCATCAGCTTTTGTGATTTGATATTGAACTTACGGGGTCTGCAAAAGGAACGCACCTCTTGGGTATCTGTGGCACTGATTTCAAACACAGTAAAAGGCAAGATAAAGGGGACAAAATCAGGACCAGGCTCCTACACAAATGCTGATGATCCACTTTTAAAAAATTTCTTCATGAAAAATTACAGTAACGTTCCTGGAGTCACTGCCCTTCTGTGCCTGGACATCATTTGGATACACTAAGCAATTAATAAAAGCCACTATCATGAAGATAGTATATGCTAAGCTTGCCTTATTCAATTTTGTGGGTGTTTTGGTGGTTAAGCAACAGGACAATGTCCAGAGTTACATCTGCTTCTAGACAGAAGAAACAAAGCTGTCCAGAGAACTTTCTAACCTGTCTAGCAATAATTTTACTTACTGTTCATGCAACCATATACTTTTCATGCCAGGTTTATCTGAAACTATGGATGGCAGGTTTTGCTCACAGCACTGTCTATATACATATACAAGTCTGTACCTAGAGCTCCAGAGCCTTGCTGCACAGGAAGAGAGAAAGAAATCCTTCTGAGCAAAGCGCAGGCTTCCTGAGGAGTCTGAATATTTAAATTAACTTAAACCTAAAGGGATGCTTGAGACATTGAGTTTAATGACAAATAACTTGTAACCAACACGAACAGCCAAATCAGGTGACTTGCAAAATTTCTGTACTAAATCTTTAGGCTGGTGGCAATTAACATTTTTCCCTTGAGAAAGGCAGTATACATTCAGTACTATCAAATAAATGCCAACAAATTTCTAGATATCACCAATTACCAGCTGGAAGCACCAACTTTGATGTTTTTTTGAAGACAGAACTCCTCTGGGAAGAAAAAGATAAAATTATCCTCATATAAGCCTAAAGCACAAGTGTGCAAGAACCCATGACAGGAAAAGAGTCATCCACATATCCTAAAGGGCAGTTGGGAGCAACTTAACCCTCCAGCCCCAACAAAAGCACAACACTGTGCTCTTCCTCTTCAGATTTTTTTTTTTTAAGAAATAAAGAAATCCCAACAAAGCAGCATTAATTTCATCACAAACACTCTCCTGGGGTGTATGAACGTAACTAATGTAAGTAAAAGCACCACCTCATTAGAGATTCGCCGCTGGTCAATATATGCCATGAACTGTGAGCTGAGGCTGTCTGAGTCCATGCACTTGGGTTGCCTCACCTCTTCCTCCTCCTCTTCTGTGGCACAGCTATCAATATAGTCGATCTGATCGAGATCGTGTTCCACTTGACACACATACACAAAGAGAACACCCATAATTAGATAACCTCCAGGAGCGGAAAGAGCTCAACAAACAAAGTAATGTCAGGCACTGAGGCTCGATTGCTCTTCTTCCATCTGGGAAAGCTCAAGACTAAAAGCTCTTGAATTTTGCCAGGCTCACTGACATTCATTAAAAATCAGATTTTGAAATGATAAAAAATTATGCTTTTTTAAAAACAATGAGAAACATGTATCAAGCATGTAGTTTTATATTGCTGGCTGCAGACACTTACTCAGTGCCTGAAAAAGTACAGCAAACATCTTACTTCCCCCCCCTGTCCCCCAATACCAAAAGCTATCAAAATCTGTCAGCTACAAAGACTGTACAATGATTTGTGTACATTGAGTAATTTCTTTTGGTTCTAGAGTTCACTTGTCAGAAAAATTAGAATGGATATGACAAGATACTTCTACTGTTTTTACTACTGCAACAAAACAGGGCAGGATGTCTAAATCATCTGGATTTCAATGCAATAAATATAAGAAGTGTATGTGAAAATAATGAAGGACAGAACAGAAAGGAACAAAATCCCTCTAAGACAATATAAAAGCATCTGCAATTCTCTTTTAAAAAGAGGAATGAAAAAAAAAGACATGAGAGCAAGAAATGGCACAGTTTGGCTAGCATTGATTTTCCCTTGTGTGGGTGATGTTATGTAGGGCAATTCTTCCACTTGTCACTGCTCTGCCCAGGGATTCTGAGTGTCATGACATTGAGCAAACTGCCCTGGTGAAAAATGCTCTGCTGGGCATGCTCCTTTTTTGAGCCCTAGAGCTTTCTTTCTCTCCCAAAACTTGCTCCAGACTCTCTTGCAGACATTCTTTTTCTACTCCCCCACCCCTTTCCTGCTTGTCTAAAACAGAGCTCTCTTTGCTTCACCACACAATCTAGCAACTGTTACTGGCAAAACCACCTCCTCTGCTACCACAACCATCCAAAACAGCATTCCTATGTACTTTGGCTTCATTAAATCTTCATCTTAGTTTCCAATCTTAAAAAAATCCTCACAAACCAAACAAAACCAAAAAACCCTCCTTCTTTCCAGTCTTCCTTATTAAACTTAAATGATAATAATACAGTATAGGGTGAAAGACATTAGTATCACTGTAAAGACAGCGCATTACTGACAGCCACATACTATGGCTTGTGTCCCTCTCGGATACTCCCACTCATGAACTGACTGTGCTCCATCTTAAAAGACTGGTAAGGCAGTTTGAAATCTCTGGTGTACAAAACCCAAAGAACAAAATAAAGTTAGTCTTGGAAGAGGAGCTGGCAGCACTACCTGTTATTAAGGTTTCCCAGAGCTTACCATGACACAATGTCTTCAATTCTTCTAACTGTGCCTGAATGTAACTGTTTAACCTGATTTTTTTTTTGTCCAGTAGTGTGTAAAAGAGTCTGAGTCAATAAAAAAAATCTCAGATATTTCTAGAAGGTAGAATGAAGCAAAATATTGTGGCATGGATGAATAAGACCAAGAAGGTATCAGAAGATGAAGAGAGGGAGAAAGAGGGAAAAGAGAAGAAAAAGTCAAAGTTGGGAACAGAAGATTAAAAGTAGCTGGAAAGAATAATGCTCAGATAGGTAATATGAATTGTAGACATCAGGGGAAATAGAAAACAGGGAGCAACAGAGAAAGAAAAAAACCTAAAATATATGGGGATGAGATCTAATAATTAGTGCAGAAAGAAGCAGGAATGACTGAAAAGAAAACAAACCTGGAAGAATGCTAAAACTGGAACATACAAACAAAAGAGACAGTAGCAGTAGCAAATTATTGTAAATTAAATGGAGAAGCACTGTAGACAGATCAAGAAACATGGAAAGTGCTATCATCTCTTGAACAAATATGAGGGTGCTACTGAAAGACTGCAGGACACTCAACAGAGAAACTGCAAGAACAGCAATGTCACTGAAAAATACCAGTGCCTCCTAGATGATTTGCACATTGAGATCAAAATCCAAGAGTACTGAAAAAGGCACTTTGGCTACTTGGAAATATGATAAATTGCTCATCCTGTTCCAATGGCAGTCAGCACAGAGCACTGAATTTATTACTGCTGTAAATTTCCCCAGCAGCTCAAACACCAAAATTCCATGCACCAAAATTCAAGATTCCAAAACACCTTTTAAAGCAGTTGGACTTTAACAGAGCACATACACAGAGGATGACATCCTAAATAATCCTAATTCAGATGCTATCTGATTTTGCCTTGTAGCATCCTGAACGCAACAGTGCTTTTACACTGTTTGACACAACGCTGGGTTTGTGCAGTTTGACCCAGATCTTTCTCTTTAGGCAACCTGCTTCTTATAGGAAATATTCTGGCAATGTAATACTGATGCCAACAAATATTGTTAGCCAAAGATCACTATTTACCTCCCCCATTAGTTACAACTGTGCTCCCTCGGTTTTCCTGATACTGGCTCTCTCTTCGCAGTCTCTGTTCTTTAGTGATCTCTGCCACACGTAAAGGAAGATCTGAGAACTCATCTGTTGGCTTTCAAAAACAAACAGTGAAGTTGAGTAACATTTGTCTTCAAAAGATCATCTTGTAAGCTACTACCTCTTGATTTCTGGTTTTACTTTAGTTGCCCTGGTTTGCATCTACAAAACATGAACTTAAAGCAAAATACAGCTATAGTGTGTTGTTCTAAAAGAATACGTATTTAAGCTTTCTTACAACAATCAACAGCTTGCCTACAGTTCTCTCTGCAGTATCTACAAGGGCTCAAAACCATTCCAGAATAGAAGCTCCTAGGACTCTCACAAAACCTACCTAGGAATGCAAATGGCCATACAGAGCATAGCTCACTGAAACACTTTAGGTTTTGGCTACTGCCTTGTTCCAAGAGGGAAAAGGAGTTTCTCCCCAGGAAGAGCAAGTGACAGTCTCCTTGCTGAGAGAGCCCATTTTCCTGCTTCCAAATGGCAAACAGATTTTAGCATTTGAAACAAGCCAGGAGGAAAGATGACAAAAATTTCCATCTCATTTTTGAAGCTTAATTTTCATGTTCAGATTTATTCTACTGAAACAAGTACTCATGAGTAATTGCAGTTGACTCAACACTGCAATAAGATACAGCTAGAAGCCTTTTTAAAATTGAGGAACCTCATCTTTTTCAACTTTTATGCTCCAGCAAATTAAGATCATGCACTGTTTTATGCTTCTCACTATTTCTAACTTTCCAACCCATATAAAATCAAACTTTTCTTCAATAAAGCAGCAAATGATTTTGGCACAATGCAACCTGTATATGCATTGAACATGTCACCTACTGAATATGCTTCCAGATATTTACTTATTAGTTCTGTTTCCTGCACAATAAAGCTCCTCAAAAATAAAGCTGCAGCACTTACTTCGTTCCCTGACCATCTTTTGTCTCCACTGTCCACGCTATTGAAGCCAGAATCAAGCGCTCCGTAGGGACGGCCAGAATAGAGTTCCTCATGGCTGTGAAACACAGAGTTTTAGTTACTCTAACACCACCAAAAGCTTCCCAGCTACTACAGAACAAAAGCTACCAAACACAGTTGCAGCATGTTCACAAGGTCAGCGTATCAGAAAGCATCATACTGCACTGGCACATGCTTACAACCACACTTGTCAGTCAGTTGCCCACCTGCCACCACCCAGTGCTGAGAGCTAACCTGCTGCAAAGTATATATCTTGAAATATTTCCCAAGCAGAAATTATGACCAAAAAAACCCCCAAACCAACCAACCAACCCACCTGCAAAGTGGTCTCTTCACTGCTTAGTAAGTCAAACTTTCATTTTCTGCTGCTCATTTGTTTTGGTTCAAAAACCCTGTCCCACAAACTTTTTTGTAAGTAAGGATAAACCTACACAAAAGTACTAAAAATATAGACAATAGCTCTACACAAAAGTAAGCAGAATGCATCACACAACCATCTTCTACCTCACAGTTACCTAAGAAACTGTGCAGTAAGGTGGACAGTATTTCAAATGCTTCATAATATCATAAATATAGAGGCACAGTTTCCATCTACAGAGCCTGATTTTTTTAATGACATGTCTAGACAAAGGTTTTAGGTATGTGCCTAGTGCTACAATACACAACCAAACAGGCACACAGCTCTAACCTTCTGGGCCTAGAATGTATGTAATTCAGCAGTAGAGCCATCACAGTACAGCCATCACAGATGTCAAGCCTGGCAACTGTTGCAGATATCTACAGTAAAAGAGACAATGGGACTTGTCTGATCCACTGCAGATGGCATTTCACAATGGCTCAACTGTCCTGCTGGCACTCGATGCCCCAGGGAGAACTGCAACAGTAATTACTACATAATACACAAGGAAGAATGAGTTTCAGGAAGCTAATTGCTTCACCCCATTACAACTGCATTGCAGGTCATTTTCTTGCTAGTACTGTGCTCAAGTTGTTGGGTCTTCTGAAATCCCTCTTTTGGCAAATATTTATTTTCAGTTTACTCATTATTATAATCATAACTGACTCAGCACCACGTGTGTGCACAGGACTTTGTAGAAGAGTGACAGGTTATTATCCTGGGCACTTTTGTTTTTCAGATGTACATAAACCAGCAAAAAATAAGAGGAAGGATGGAAGGCTACAGATGAGAAACATGAGGCTATACAGCTGCTTCTATGCAGATGTACAACACAAGATAAGCTCTTCTATTGGCATGGAGTTTTGATTAACTCAGAAGAATTCCATCTTTATGGCCCTGCATTTGAACAGCAAGATCATCTGTGGAAAGAAAATCCAACTCTGTTCTTTTGGGTGGGGAAGAAAAGGGAATCACTATGAAATTGTCCAGTGCAGTTAGCTAGCTGTTGACTTCAATCAGTGACAATAAAACCACACTTACACTAACAGTTCACAGGACTTAAATACTGGATTTAAAACAGGTCAGAGAAAAGAAGAATCTACAGTGTAATTCCACTGTAATTGTATCAGTATTTTTTGGAATCTCCTGAGAACCCTGGAGACATTCAGTGCTGATGAAAAATCACTCAGTCCCTCATGCAAATTCTTCTTCATGAATCTGATTCATGATTGTGAGGCCCTTTGATTTGTGTTTTATTGCTGCTAAGACAGCACTACATCCTTGAGCAATTTACTCCTCCACACCATATTACCACCTTCCAAGCTGACTGAAGTAATTTTCACATGTATTTAGTTTTGTACTTCACTGGCTCCTTTTTTTTTTGCATCATGTAACAGAAATAAATCTTAACTTCTGCTTTTCTCCAGAATCATAATTTAGCAGCTGATAGGGCTGCCTGCTCCAACATTTGTGTTACAAAGCAAAGCGATAGTGCCAAATGAAAGCTTGCCAAAAATAACAGCTTATTAATGGGGTGGAGATCAGCATTTACACCTGTGGTTTGAGGACAGCAGTTAGAAAATTCTGTACAAAAGGTTAAAAATGACAGCAAGGATATACTTCAGTATGTGTGTGGAAAACATTAAGAGATGTTATATACTGAATACCTGTTAACAACATGAGAGTGTGCCCCTGTGCGACGAAGACACCAACGCTCTCTTCTTACTGCACATCAACTAACCCTGACTGCCTTTAATAGCATACTGCCCAAGTTTTCTTCTGAACACCTCCTTGCTTCTTATGCAGTGGTACTTTGTTAGAATGCACCATCAGACAACACAAAGGATATTCCTTCAAAGCCACCTCCACCAATGCACTGACTAAAGAACAATCTCAGGATCTACTTTGTTTAGAAGACTCAGGCAACTGACAAAATTTTCATGAACATCACCAAAGCTGTTCCAAACTTACCATGATCCAAATCCCATGGGTCTCCTGTCATAATCAGGCAAGTCTGGAGCTATCTTGCATGCTTCTATGTTCAGGTATTTAAATATATGAATTTTTCCTTTTATACATATCTTAAAAAATAAAAGCAAGCATAATTTGACAATGTGTTTTCAAGGTACTCTGCAGGCATTTACATTGAGAATAATAAATGAGCACATTTATATCAGCTAATGTGTTTTTTCTTCTAATCTCACTGCACTTTGTAGAAACAGCTACAGTGGAGCATCACAGGATGCCTGTGATAGACAGATGGAAGCTGTCCTCCCAGTACATCTGGTCTGCATGCATCTTTGTCAGCTGGATGCTGAAATTTCCTCATGCAAACAAGACATAAGCATTTACAAGTGCTAGAATTTATACCCTTGGCATCCAAACTGATGCATCCCACCCATGCCCAGCTTTCAATGGCAGTGGCAGACTGCCAAAGCAAGCTCAAATTTGAAGTGAATGAAGCCAGTAACAGCTGCCTTTGCTTTCAAAAGGGAGGCAAAACTGCACTGAAACTACAGGTCTTGGCAAGTGCCATTCTTGAATCAGAAGCTGCACACAGTACAACCTGTAAAACTCAAAGGCTTATATACCCAGGTTAAGAATCAAGTTAGTCACTAACCACACTGCAATTTCTAGCTCAAAGGCCAACCTGAGCACTCTTCTGCAAGGTAAACCAGCACACAGTACCACAGATACCTCAGTCAAAATTTTGACATTGAAGAGGCACAGAATCAGTCTTGCCTAACAGAGCTTCCTCCCTCCAACACTGAGACAACTGTTGAGATAACATTAGTACAATGCTAATGGTGGAATTTTTATTAACACCCCATAGGCAAGATCACCAATACAGTAACCTAAGAGAAGGAAAAGGGTTTTTTTCCCTAGCTATGTTGTATATTTAACACTTTTAGACAATACAATTAAAGATCTTAAATAAAGTTTGCAAGATACTCCTATAGCTTCTAACTTCATTCTGCTCTCTTTAGGTGAGCTGGTCACCCAAATTCCTAGCTGCATTTACCTGTGCAGGGGGTGACTGGAGAGGGTTGTTCTCTAACATGATGGTCTGCAGATGTCTGAGGTTCCTATAACAAACTGGTATTGTTGTTATTTTGTTGCAGGAGAAATCTAATCGAATCAAAGGCAACTCAGCAAGCTCTGCAGAGAAACACACCATTTACAAGATTAAAAGAGTGCAAAAGAAAAAAAGGGCAAGAGTATAAAAAAAATACATGCTTCTAGTTCTCAGGTGAAGAAAAAAGGCACTGAAAGTGCTTGAAGTTTGTGCTGCTATAACTGACAGCCTTTATCTCACCTTCAGGTAAACGCACCAAATTATTTCTTCTGACATTTAGGTCTCTCAAGGATTCCAAATTGCCAATCTGTGGAGGTATTGTCTGTATTTCATTACAGCTCACATCCTATAAAGCAAGAGTTCAAGAATGAGTTATCACTAACTGGGAAGTCTCCGTTAACTAAAATATACAGCACTTCATTTAGGAACTGAAAGAAAAAAGACAACTATTTATGCAACACCTCAGACCCTTGCATTCATTAAATCTCACTGCTAAGATGAAGCACAATTCTCAGTTTAAATACAAGAGCAAACAAAGCCTTTAAAAGATTAAGTATTCAGATATAGGAGTTTATTTCACATTACCTCCATCAAATTATTCCATATTATTTAAGACAGGGCAACTTGCTACGTAAAAAAGGGTTTTGCCAGAAACTAACACACCAAGAGCTCTAATCCCACCCAGCCTTCCTTTCAAAAACAGCTAAGGCTCTTAGCTAAACTGACATGGATCATTTACTCTCCCATGCAAAGCATCTTTCCCTCACACAAACTTTTTAAAAAAGATGACTATTTCAAACTCTTTTTATAGAATCATAGAATCAATAAGGTTGGAAAAGACCTCAGAGATCATCAAGTCTAACCTATCACCCAACACCTCATGACTAACTAAACCATAGCTTCAAGGGCCACATCCAATCCCTTTTTGAACACCTTCAGGGACAGTGACTCCACCACCTCCCTGGGCAGCACATTCCAATGGCAAATAACTCTTTCTGTGAAGAACTTTCTCTTCACCTTGAGCCTAAACTTCCCCTGGTGCAGCTTGAGACTGTGTCCTCTTGTTCTGGTGCTGGTTGCCTGGGAGAAGAGACCAACCCCATCCTGGCTACAACCTCCCTTCAGGTAGTTGTAGAGAGCAATAAGGTCTCCCCTGAGCCTCCTCTTCTCCAGGCTAAACAACCCCAGCTCCCTCAGCCTCTCCTCACAGGGCTTGTGCTCGAGACCTCTCACCACCCTCGTTGCCCTTCTCTGGAGTTCAAGAGTCTCAATGTCCTTCTTAAATTGAGGGGCCCAGAACTGGACACAGGACTCAAGGTGTGGCCTAGCCAGTGCAGAGTACAGGGCCAGAATTACTTCCCTGCTCCTGCTGGCCACACTATTTCTGATGCAGGCCAGGATGCCATTGGCCTTCTTGGCCACCTGGGCACACTGCTGGCTCATGTTCAGCCAGGTGTCAACCAGTACCCCCAGGTCTCTTTCTACCTGGCAGCTCTCCAACCACTCTGTCCCCAGCCTGCAGCACTGCATGGGGTTGTTGTGACCAAAGTGCAGCACCAGGCACTTGGACTTGTTGAATGTCATCATGTTGAACTCTGCCCATCTGTCCAGCCTGTCAAGATCCCTCTGGAGAGCCCTTCTCCCTCTAACAGATCAACTCCTGCTCCCAACTTGGTGTCATCTGCAAATTTACTAATGGTGGACTCAAGGCCCTCATCCAGATCACCAATAAAGATACTGACTAGGATTGGGCCCAGCACTGATCCCTGGGGGACACCACTAGTGACTCGCCTCCAGCTGGATGTGGCACCATTCACCACCACTCTCTGGGCTCAGCCCTCCAGCCAGTTCCTAACCCAGCTCAGAATGCTGCTGTCCAAGCCATGGGCTGACAGCTTGGCCAGGAGTTTGCTGTGGGGAATGGTGTCAAAGGCCTTGCTGAAGTCCAGGTAGACTACATCCACAGGCCTCCCCACATCCACTAGTTGGGTCACCTGATCATAGGAGGAGCTCATGTTGGTCAGGCAAGACCTGCTCTTCCTAAATCCATGTTGGCTAGGCTGATCCCTTGGCTGCCCTGCAGGTGTGCTGTGATTGTCCCCGAGAGGATCTTCTCCATAATCTTTCCTGGCACTGAAGACAGGCCTGTAGTTTGCAGGTTCATCCATCTGACCCTTCTTGTGGATAGGCATCACACTGGCCAGTTTCCAGTCATCTGGGACCTCTCTGGTGAGCCAGGACTGTTGCATGGTTTAGTTGATTAGGCGGGTTGGATGATAGGTTGGACACAATGATCTTGAAGGTCTGTTCCAACCTGGTTTATTCTATTCTATTCTATCTGTAAATGATGGAGAGTGGCTTGGTCAGCTCATGTGCCATCTCTCTCAGTACCCTAGGCTGGATCCCATCTGGTCCCATGGACTTGTGAGCATCAAAATGGCTCAGCAAGTCCCCAACTACTTCCTCATGAATTTCAGTTCAGGAGGCCAGTTATCCTGAAGTCCTCCTCCCTTACTGTTGAAAATGGAGGCACCTCATCCTGCTCCATAGCACCTCTATACAAAGTCAAAATATAGCTGGGGGAAATATTATAGCAGATAGTCTTCCTCAAGCTAAGAAGAGATTTAAAGAACTTGCCATTGCATGCAAGTCACTGGTTTACAATCACAAAGTTCTTAGCAGCATGAAAACCCAGATGTTCATCTTGCACATGCCCAGATAGCATCCTAATTACTGCATTATTTTGATCAGAAGCACCTCCAAACCTATTAAGCATATCAATTAAAAATTCAAGACTGAACAGGAATAGTTAAGAAGTCAGTGTATACTCACAAGCTCTGTCAGCTGTCTGAGCTGTCCAATTTCTTCAGGTATTGAAACCAACTTGTTATTACTTGCTATCAAGACTTTCAGTGGTAGACTGCAGAGGTGTACTGGCAACGTTGAAAGCTGGTTTCGACTTTATGGAAAGAGAAATACCCCAACATCATCAGAACCCTAGCGAGAAGTCATCTCACATTTCAACACAATGAAAGATGTACAGAAAGCACTCTCCATTTAGATGATTAACTCAGTTTTCACATAATTACTATAAAAGTAGTTCCATGGAGTCACTCTTCATTACTTGCTTTATGTATTTGTGTGTGAACAAACTCTGAATATCAAGTACCAAGCTTCGTCAGATACTTTCAAACTCATTGGAGGGGAGTATGGTAGTTTCAGTTTCTTTCAGGTGCTTCTGGTAACTGGCCACTCTCTGTCACCATGACTATGTCTGAACAGAGAGGAAAAGCCTTTCTGATGGTGCAGGTCAGCACAGACAAAATGCCACAAGTTACTGCTTACTGAAAATGTACAGTATATTTCTAAGTGAAGTCATGAGGATCAAGAATCTTGGCATGATGGACCTTACTATTCCAAAATCCAGTCTTAGACATCTGATAATTAACTACTTTAAAGCAAAAATGAGATCCTAGGACTGGACTGTAATCTCAGATAAGAATAACCAGGCAGGATGAGGATGGATTGTAAACCAGAAAGATTCTCTTTAGGAATAAAACACAACAAGGAGCAGTGAGTAGATAATTAGAAAGTTCTTAGGATCTTTAAAAAAGCCTTAATCATATATTGACATTCAGCAAAATATACTGCTATAGTTTTTCATGACTGAAATCCAAATTTCCCTGCTATGAAAGCAAGAGGGGAAAAAAACCCAAGAGCTCTGAACCAACAGAGCAGGTTTTAAAGGATAATAATTGGACTGCACCCACTAGAGATCATAGCAATAGGAAACTCATACCTGATTCACATCCCATTCCTGCAATTCTCACCAGCAATACAAAAAGAAAATAAAGAAACACAACCCTACTAAACTGGCAAAAGTATAACAGCAGAAGGAAACAGCCTGAAGTTTTTCTTGATTAATATCTTCGCTGATCTGCAGTGAGGAACTTTCCACACCTCTTCAAAGCTCTTCTACAAATGGAGGATGCTGTTCACAGTTAAATTTCAACAACAGGCTCGATTGCAGCAATTAGCTGGCAGAGCAGTGTTAATGCCTGAGAAGGATATTTGAAAGCCACCAGTACACTGGTACATGAAATTCTGTAAGCCTTATTCAGCTGTTGAGAGCTGAATTGAAAAGACTGTACAAAAACTCCATCATCTGTTTCAGTCCATATGCCTGCATTTCACATGAGAGCTACTGGAATTTATTTTAGGATTCCTTTAAGATGGAATTAGCTTTCTTCTTCATACTTCACTTCTAGAAGCTGCTTCTTAATTCTTCCTTGATCCACCCAAGTGGGAAAGACTGGTTCAGGCTGCTTTGATCCAATGTCACAGAACATAGCAGCATGGTAATCACACCCCATGTTAGAATTACTTAAAGATGCATCAAAATTTATAAACCTAGGCTAGTGATGCTAAAGCAAAGTTTCTGAGACAATCATTACCTGATATTTAGAAATGTTAAAGACTGCAAGTTCAAAACTGCCTCTGGGATATATCGAATGCAGTTCTGGTACAAATTAAGACTCTCAAGGGAGACGAAGTGACATGCTTCTGCTGGGAGCTCTGACAGTCTGTTCCGTGACAAATCTGAAGGGAGGGAAAAAAAGAAACACTCAGTAAAGCTATCTTAAAACTTCACAAGGGCAAGTATTGTCTGCTTATTTGCTGTCACACAGTGGGAACAGTTGGACAGGAATCAAGTTTCATCATTTTGAAGTGACACAAAAAAATAAATCGGCGTTTTGAAATCTTACAGCCACAATGAGAAAAAGAGAGCTAGATGCTACACTCCTTTCAGAGTCACACTTTCATATTCCCAACTCTTTTCTGCTTAGAGAAAACTAGTTTGTGATGCTCAAAGCCCAGCTTCAAATCTGTGTTCTAAGACCATCTTTAGATTATGGAGTTAGTACTGGGTGGGCAGTGTGGTAATGAAAAGAAATGAGAAACACTTCTCTCCCAGCCTCTAAGGTACTCTCTGCTACATGGAAATCCCAGCTCCTAATTTCTGTGTAAAATATACACACACATTTATAGGTAATTTTTCCAAGAGGGGAAACATGAGGCACACACCTTTGACAAGCCTTCTATACTTTAGCCAAAGCATTCCTTCCTGCAGAGAGATTCCAGATCAAGCCTGTAGCCTCAACCAGGCAACGGAAGGATTTTCAATAGTCTTCCCAGCTGCAGACAAATGCTCTGCCTGCTGCTAGCAGTAAGTTTTACTGCTTCTTTGTGACCCTGTATTTCTTGCAAGAAAAAGTTTAACCAAAACAACTATCAAATGTCTGTATTTGAAGAATCAATATTTTCCTTAGCCGGCCGCAATCCAACTATCAGTATAAACCATCCATCAGTACTATGCTCCTTCAAGAGTAAAAGTTGCCTTGTGATAGATAATGCAGTTGCAAAGGGCTCTTTTTTTTTCTTTAAAGGTCAAGGAAAGCTCTTGCTTATAAATGCTAAGGGACTGTTCTCACTAACAGCTCCTTCTTCCTAACAGACTCAACTCTCGCTTCTGGCAGGAGTTATGCTCACATCAGGAGTACTTTGTGTCAGCGGAGAGTTCCTATAGAGACACTGCCTGCTTAATAAACCGAAGCTTCGCTTTCCCATGAAGAGAGGGCAGTCACTAACTGTAAAAGCCCATCCGACCTGAACTGGTGTCATGAATTACTGAAAACAAAAAATAATTTAATTGCTGTCTTCTTTGTTTGGAATCTCAATGACTCCTCATCAGCTTAAGAGGATAAAAGCCCCCACTGAAAAGCATACACAATAAACTGACATAGTAATTTCTGTATCTTAATTCCATGAAGGAGCCATCCAATACAGATTACAATTTAAAGCTGCCAATGCAGACAGGCTTTGTGTCTCAACTTGCCTCTCCTCCCTTCCCCTCTTGTTGTTGTCTTTTAAAAGGGAGGTTTCTCCATAGTAGTTAAGTCCTTCATAGAGATACCCCGCCTACCACAGCTCCAATGCATGCTGGAGCTGACTCTAGCTCTACCTCAACGCTTAGAACACGGCATGAGCTACTACAGATATGGAACCAGTAATTTAGAATCTTGAGTTCAAAGAATTTCTGTGAAAAGCTTTGCAGAGAAAAATCACAGAATCACAGAACGTTAAAGGCTGGAAGGGACCTTGAAAGATCACAAACTCAGTTAAGCCTTTCTGATTTCACTTGAACATCATCCAAGTCCAACCCCCCTGCCAGAGCAGGATCACCTATACCAGATCACACAGGAACACATCCAAGCGGAACACATCCAAGCAGGTTTTGGATACCTCTAGAGAGGGAGACTCCACAACCCCCCTAGCCAGCCTCCAGATGCATTGTAATGTACAAGTGGGAAGGAACTGCATTATGCAATTCACAGGCATGACTGAAGCTAACCATAGCAGAGGCTATGGTGGACACTACAATGTTCAGCAGATAATTCAAGGTGCACACAGCTAATAAAAGACCCCATAAAAATCATGGGAACTTCTAATCCATGGACACAAAAAGGAAGCAAGGAACATAACAACATTCCTTCTCTGTTCAGCAATAAGTATTAATTAAGAATTAGTAAAAAATGGCACACTAAGTGCTTCTTTCCAGCTTGCATCAGGCTCAAGCATGACTTCAGCTTAAACTTAACCAAACTGGATTTTGAAAACCAACACTAAATGTTTCTTATCAGCTCTAACAGTGGGAGCTAAACCTACAAAAGAATAGAAGTTGTCAGCATTGTCTGCATTGAGTATGTAGAATTGTTTCATTGCCTTATGACAGAAAACAGTTCCAGATCTCTGCCCTTCCTATTTTTTGTGAGACTTTTCCCCCCACCACTCTTTTTCTTTTCTCCAAAGTAAACCCTGCATCTACAGATTGCTAAAAGCAATTTTCATAAATATTGTGATGTTACCACACACTAATCCACATAAAACATAAGATAAATGCATGAAATGCAAAGAATCCATCCATTGTGATGGATCCCACTTTCTGTGACTGCCAACCCTGAAGTTTTCTTACCTCTGTTGCTTGTCCCAGGCTCTTTGTATTGTCAGTTTGTGGGAAACTGATCAGAATACATTTGTTCTGATCACCTCACCACACAGCCCCACAAACCCTATGCCAGAAATAGGGAAAACTGAGGATGCAGGCAGCAGAGTCCCTTGTTCTGATGGCGGGGATCAGTTTTGCTAAGCGGAAATACCTAATGATTGGGATTGATCAGAACCTGCAGATAATAAAGGAGTCTATGTCATTGTGTATGTCTTGCAGAGTCACAAAATGCACTATCCCAGGAACTCCATGCAATGGACACTTAGTTTGCAGAAGCCATGTCTCGTAATACACTACTTTGTCTACTGCAGTAGGTTTAAACACGATAATAGTGCTAGAACTACGCAACAATGCCATGTCCAAAACTGCAACATTCCCTCCTTTGCCAACATTGTTCTAAAATGTCACAGGAGAAGAGCTTTTTCCAAACAAGCATATACTGCCACAACACAAATGATGCATCCCACAAACCTCTAATAACCTCAGGCAATTATAGTATTTGTAATCACTGAAGTGATCTGTGATACAGTTTGCCACAAGGTTTCACAGTACAGTAGCACGTCAACATGTAGGAAAGGCAGAAGAATGCAAATTGTGACAAGAGAAAAGCAAGGGCACACACTAGCATCCTTCAACACACATCTTGACTCCTCCTTCACACAGCTGTGCTGGCAAAGCCTGTTTGAACACTACACATTCTAAGAAAGTGGGGTGGGTTGAAATTCCCTCCCCCACCCCCCCAACATTAACTTTGCCAGACCAGCCCAGCTGGAAGGTTTTTCCTCTTTACACGCAGTAGTGATTTATTTACATTTGGCTACTTTTCTGCTCAAGATCTGTGAAATTTTTTAAAGGCATAGCTGAAAACTACCCCACAAAGAAATAGGCTTCCCAAGTAAACAGACATTTTTCTGGCAGAAGAGTCACAAAGAAAAAAAAGTTTCTTTCAAATCTTCCTTGGAAAGGCTTTAAGCATAAACATGAGAAATCTCAGTTGCTTTTTGTTTCACTTTATCTCACCAAAGAACACTTCAAAACCTGGTGTTTACATACTGTGCAGACCATAAGGCATGGAATAGTCAAGAACTTTACATATTCTGAGCAATGGTTTAGTGTTTCTAAAGACTGATTTCCTGCAAAATAACTTTAAAACTAAAATACACTTGTTTAAACAACAAATGAGCTCACAGCACGATAGAAGAGAAATACCAAAGCTGGGCAGGAGCAACCACTGAATTTTTCCACACTTTCCTCAACTGACAGTGATTCTTTAAAACCTGGCGTTTCTGTTTAGCAGTAGAAAGTCAGTGGAAAGCAGATTAAATCAGTTGTGATGCTGCAGTATAGTCTCTTAAATCATTCACAGTGGATCTAACTAATTACAAATGTGGCTATTAAGTTTGCAGCATTTTTACTCCCATGATGGCCATGAGAATGCCATCCTAGAGATGGCATCCATGACTTCATGTGCTTGAATGTAAAGCTAGGAGGGAGGGCCTGCCAGGACCATAACAAAGGCAGGAGCTAGAAAAAAAAGACTAAGCTACACTGTAAAGCAAGAACACCTTAAGATTTCGACAGAAGCACTATATGGTAAAATACAATGTGAATTCTGAACCTGCAAATTAACTTCTTCAGGTTACATGAAAGCCCTGCCCCAATCCTCTGCAAACCTCCAACAAGTATTTCAATCTCCAGGATCCCCAAGAGTTGGTGACATTTTCGATTTTGGCCAAATTCTTGGGAACCTTCACCTACTCTGGACAGTGGTCCTCAAACAAGATCAGAACTGGGGCAGAGAGTACAGCAGTCATTCTATGAAACAATTCAACAACTCCATCCTCCTCCCCACATTCTTCCCCAAAAACATCTGAATGAAAGTAACAGCTCTAAAACAAACAAGGAAAGAAAAGAGCACTACAGTGACTGGGTTCTGTATCTACACAGATGCCACCTCACACTCTGATGCTTTTCCAAAATCAGAGTGAGGTAAAGGAATGAAAATGAAAATATTTTATTGAAACTATCTTGCCAATGAAGACCTCAGTGATATTCTGCTATCACATGCACTTTAACAACCAGAAAAAGGTGTTGCAGTGCAGATTATTGTGCAGACTAAAATTTGTACAAAGTCTTCTGCGTGTCAGAAAACAATGATAAAATGTTGCAGAGATATGAAACTTCCATTTTTTTTTACCACTATTATAGTGTTAACCAAGAAGCAATTGAGAACTGTCAAATCAAGCAAAAAGTAATCAAGACGATGCAATTATTACTTTAATAGATGCCTGTGCATACCCTTGCTGCTTGACACACCATTCACTGCAAACAGGAGACAACTGATTCTCCCCCAAAAGCACAGTGCATTTTCTCTATGAATAAGAAGGGTGAAATATAGCTATAATAATTTGAACTAAGATTGACTTGCTTGTGTTCACATTTCTGGGGTTGAAATTACTGTTAACAGAAACCTGCTTTAAAAAAAGGCTCTCTCAGCCTTACTAAAAATGGATGTGTTTCCTTGAGAGCAAGATCGTGGAATTTTGGCAAAGGGGAAGTGTTCTTTGGAACTAAGCTCTTTGTGAAAGATAAAAAAAGCCAACAGTTCAAATACAAAATGAAGTCTCAGAGCGGAGTCAGCTCACTGACCTTTTCCAACTTAATTGGGATTCTGCTCAGAGAGCCAGCAAACCCAACGGTAAATGCGACTCGAGAACACACTGCGTTTCAAACTGCATCATTTGGCATGAAATGTAAACCCTTCCTGCTCAAAGAGGAACGTTCCTCTAACACCAAATATTAGCAGGGCTGCGTTCACACATCTTTAAACTTCAGCTGGTACACAAATTGTCCCCAAAGGGAAGTCCCTGATGCATAAAGATGCACCCATTTAAGTTATGGGGTACTCGAACCTACCACATACGCTATAAAGAGAGGGAACTGCAGCTCAACTGTTGCTGGCACTCAAAGCAGCTGCACAGTGGTGAATTCCCATTCATCATGAGATGCTAATATGATCAGTCCCTTAATCCTGTTGCGATGGGGATACGGCTTCTGCTCTCATTCCAATTAACTATGACAATGAAAGCCAGCTCTAGGCCTGGACTGTGCTACAAAATTTTGTTGATAAAAATCTGCTCTTTTTCCACCAGAGACCTGCATGTGTTCCCCACACACTTTTAATTAATTTTATTTCTTCTTAAATCAAAACCAGCAAAAGCCTAGATTTCTGGCTGCCTATTCAAACCCAAATGTCAGCAACCACCGTAACACCCGCTGGCAAAACACTAACGCAAGAGAGACTGTGGCACTGTGTCAGCAGCTGTAAACTGTGGGCTCCCACCCATGATGTCTGCTATAACAATCCAGTTGCAGCTGTCTGACATCAGCCACCAACGTACTGCAGTGATGCAACAGTACTGGTATCTCTGATGTGAATTCTGATGGTGACAGTGGCTGCTATATACTGCCCTCAACCAGTGCAAGAAAACATTCTGCTTTCCCTAAAACTCCGAAGCAGGCAGTGTAATTCAAAAGCATATTCACTATTTTCTGCTTATACCTGACAAATCCAAGACACAATAGCTTGCAGCTTACAGACAAAAGTGTATTTTCATGTAGATAATTCAATAAGATATTTGTGTGTCCAGGAGGCTGACAGCCAATACAGTGACAGAAGGCAAAAGGCAGCATGAACTGCTGCTGTAAGAGGACGAGTGCAGCTGTTCAAGGAGAAATACGTTACATACCTGGAACTGTGTAAACAGACTTTTCTTTTTTCATATACACATCTTAAAGATCAGAAGCAAGCTCCACAGTTTCACAGTGATAAGAACAAAACCACAATTACACTGAAGATTATCCTTGAAATAGCTGATGTAATCTGGCAGATATGGAAAGTGGCTTACAGGAGCTACTCATTTGCAACTCCTGCTCAGGGAGAGTCAGGCTGCTCCCTGGAAATTAACTGCTTAGGTTACAGGCACCCTTCAGATAACATCATTAAACAGACCTTTAGAGGAACTCCATGCCATTGGATTACTCAGTTAAGACATTTAGCACCAACTCTATTAGAACAATTACTCACTTTTCCAAGAGTATTTGAAGCACATTGTTATAAACCTTCACTGTGATTTTTGTTAGCTGTTCATTCTGCTAGCCAAATAAATTCATGCTCATTGATCCCGCTTTTAAGCAGCAGTTTGTTTCACCCTCCAAAAACTTCAGAGATTGAAACAAAAAAATCTGAGAAGAGCAATGCTGATATTTAGGAAATATGCTCACAAATCTACTAAAAGAAAATTAATAAAATGAAAGCATATAACTAAGCAGATGTGCTACTGGTGTCACTGTAATGACTCTTCTTGTACCAGAACACATCACAGAAGATTGCCTCTGTGAATAATTCTGATGCTGTTTGGTCTCTGTATGCAGTACTTGGGAATGTTTCATTTCCAAGCACTGAAACCATTGGTGTCCTCAGAGCTTCACTTCACACCTGGAGGATTTCCTGACATAGAAGGGGTCATTCTACCTCTTCCTGCCTGCTGTGATAGAACACTACCACTTTTGTCATACACTAATTTAAAACAAACCTCAGAAGTGTCATCTCCTGAATCATCTTCTACTTGCTAGTCCTGTCTAACCTCTATTTTTCCCAACTATTTACCCACATATCTAAGATAACTTGATAGGTTTATAAGAAGTGTAAGGTGAAAGAGGTGGCATTTACTGACCTGAGATGAGGCTGCTCCCTTTTTGTTTTACCTAGGTAATGCACTCTGCTGATGCGATAGCACGGCTGCCCAAGCTGGCACACTTGACTAACAGGCATGATGAAGACTGTTTTCACCTACATTACTTTTGCAGCCCTGTCATGAAATACATCCCCCCAGTTTCTAGTTTCAATTTCCAGTATTTCATGGCCAAACCTAATTTTTCTCCATGTGATCTGTCCTTGACACGCTTACGGCATTTCAATTCTCAGCACACCCATTCTTGACATGTACAATCACATTCCTCCTTAGCAGCAGCACTAGCAGCATCAAATTGTCTTTCAACCATTTCCATGGACTAGCATTCTGTAACCAAGAATCTCCAACCTGCTGGTTTTGCAACATGAATGGGCTGTGATTTCTGCAGTTACAGAGGAAGAGGCAAAGATCAGTGGTTTCTTTCAAATGTCAGCTTAGTGGTGCTGTGCCTGGAACGCAGACCTGCTTACTGCCAATGCCTGCCTCACCAACCTGAGACTGTAACTGCACAGCACACAAAACAAACAGAAAGCTTACACTCTGCTCTGCAATCAGCCCTCTAGACTTCCTGCCTTGTGTGATGAAGACAAGGTTTGCAGTATGCTTTTAACCCAAACTACTTCAGCCTGTCCCTTGTAAAACCTGTTTCAAACCATTCTCAAATCATGGTCAGACTTCAGATGTGTGGATCACAGGTTCACACACACTATTTCTTCTGGCCACACTTTTATTTTAGAGCATTTTTTAATACAAAGTTTCCTGCCAAAGTTTAAAAAACAAAACAAAACAAAAAAAAAACCAACCAAGAAAAAGCCACAAACTCCTTGCCTGAAGCAATTTTAATGAAGCAATTGAACTATTTTAATGAAGCAATTTAACTATGGCCAAAGCATTTACCTTTTCCTTCAACACTTAGACTATCAAATGAAACCTGGCAAGTCACACAAGGGAGTTTTGCAGAATCTGCCTTCCAAATTATTTGAATGACACTAAGTTTTTTCAGCAGGCAGTTGTCCCTTCAGTTCTTCTCCATTAACACATCATGTAAACCCAAGGAATGAATCAAGCAAAACACTCTGAGTGTTTTACTTGGTCTCTGCAACATTCATTCTTCTCTGTTAAGACTAGCAAAAAAATCTATGTATAAAGACCTGCAAGAACTTTAATTACACTATATAATAAAACTCAGTCATACCTGGGATCAAAGAGGAAAACTGAAGATTCTAAGCACCAACTCCCATTCTCCCTCTCTTTTTTTTCCCCTCTTTCCACATGATTTTAATGCATATATGCTGTGGTTTAGCCTTCTCTTTTACACATGAATGAACACCTCACAGGTGCCACCATAAACTAAACACAGATGAATTTTTCAGTCCTGTACTTCATGTCAGCTGCTGTACAGTCCCTGACAAAAAATGCACATTCCCAACAAAAGCACAATTTTCTCACAGGAGCAGATCATAAGGGTACCACATGGAGACGAGAAACACTCTAATCAGACTAATAATTTGGAATACAGTGACACTTCCTCTGAACATATAATTTCATTTTCCTTTTGCAAGGAATAATATTGCTTGTTTAATAAAATTTAAAACCCACCCCAAAACAGTGGGAACTGCACAAACACCACTATACAGTTGGTTTCGTGTAATAACTGGAGAATAGGCAAGAGTGACAAGTTCCAGTCATTGCAAGGAACTGAGAACTAATATTCTTTCTATTCCAGTTGCTTTTCCTCTAGTTGACAGTAGGAAAATCAGAAGCCTAAATGAACCAAGTTTATGCTGAGTGTCATTTATTCATTTTTCAGTGTAGACCTTGGCTTCACAGTCAGCCACCCTAAGCCAGTGAAGAGAACAACTGCTTACTGGCCATGTGTTATCCCCTTCCCTTGCACCAGCACCCCTGCTTGCACAGCCACACACAGCCAGTAAGGTCTCGTTACTGAGAATAAACCCTGCAAAAAAACCCCAAAGCCACAAATAGTTTTCAGCCCTTCTGAAGCATGATCTGATTCATGCTGCAGTTGTATAATCTGTAACATCAATGTAAGGGTGAGGATGAGAATGTGTGACTGCTTGTGCAGAGAAGTGAACCATGACTTTTTAAAAGCAGATGGGATTTGGACTAGCTGGTTAATAATAACTGTGAAACTGCACTTTTTTTTTGGTTTCTTAACACACACACACACTTGCAATAAAACACCAAGTTCTTTTCAGAGAAGCAAATACAGGGTTGCAATCAGGGATTTATTCCCAAGTTTTGCTCATTACAGATGTGTACCTGCGTACAAAGCATGAATGCTGTGAGGATGGCACACAGTGGTGCAAAACAAGCTCTTCAGGAATGAGATGAAACCACCCTTCAGATGAGCAGAGAGCAACATTCAGTGGCTTGCAGCCGAAAGAAGTCAGATGATCTACCAGCTGGGCCGTATGACGGGTCAGTAAACAACTAGACAGGCTATGGACAGAATACAAACTTCAACTCATGTGCTGCTACAGCAGAGATGATGCAGACTGGAACGATTAATCTATGTTTAAAAATAAGGATTCATTCTAACTCCTTCCTTTTAACCTTTGGGATTAAAGAAATTTTTAAGTATGCTCTGCTTCCAATTTCTGGTAGATACCACCACAGCCCCTCCAGCCTCCTCCCCAGTCTCATCTCTTCCAGCAATTTCATACCCTTTCCTCACTAAACTTAAGCATCCAGCCAAAAGCATAAACGTGATTCTTTTTCAAACAGCTCCAAAACAAAGTCAAACAAACTGAAGTAAGTGAAAGTTGGAGAAGCAGCGTTGCAAGAGAACTCCAGCTCACCATGTCCGGTTAAATTGGGGAAGTTCAGTCCCTCACTGACAAGCTGCATTGTGCATTCTTCTGGGTTTTTATGCAATACATACACATAATATTTATCTCCAGGGAAAGCAGCCTTTGGACTACACCTACAAAGTCAGTAAGGCAGTATGTACCCCATCATTGACAAACCTGGTTGAAGGAGGCTATTTTGATTTGACCTAAACCTACTTTGTGTTGACTTAAAAAAGAGTCAAATCATATCAGAGCATGAAACCTCTACTTCTAGTCTTTTATATTAGTTTAACCAAGAGTGTTTAAAATTACATCTGATAGCTTTGGAGATACATCCCCTGGGATCCAACTCCACTGGTGTAAAGTTATCCCCTCCATTGGATACTCCTCAACAGCCCTTTGCTGTAAGCCACTGATTTTGCAATGCTTTTGTGAGCATTTCCCAACTCACATCAGGCAAAAAAAATGCACTCAAGTTAGATCACATGATTTCTAAAGTTGTTCAAACCACTCTTGCAAGTTTTGCCTGAAGCTAACTTGAGGAGGATTTACATGAGCTGCATCTCTAGGGCAGTGACTTCCTTTGGCAGCTCAGTTTCCTTAAAGTAGCTGCTCTCTGCACACTGACAAACAAGTTGCAGCCTTGGCTTTACAAAAAGATTCAGAAAAAGGCAGGGAGGAAGGGACAAAACTACCTCTGATAGGAAATCTTTAATCAGGATTTTCTAAGCAGACATTATTTCTAATTGAATCAGAGCAAAGTCCTCACTATTTGAGCATTCTGTTTTCTCCTAGCATTAAGCACCCACCTCAACTAAAATAAGAGAGACAAAGCTCATTCTGTAAAAGTTTTTCTGCAACACCACCATTTAGAATTATTACATGGTTCAGATTTGCTGCTTTTATTCAGGCCCTCAGTCCCAACATACACAACATGAGATTTACTTCTCCTAGCTGTTTTTATTTCTAAAACATCTGCTTTTCTCAGTGCCCATGCTCAGCATCATGGAGAATGAATACTGGTATAAAAGGGCATACTCCCACCAAAAGCATTAGTACTTTACACTATTTTTGCTTCCCATAAGCCTGAGCTGGTCTTGTCCCATATTATTCCGGAAAGATCTATTTCCCTTCCACAGATTCTCTTCCTCAATCAGGAAACAATTTCTCATTTTCTTTTACGTCTCCTCACTTCCCTATGAATACTTCAAGACAACTGATAACTTAAGACTGGAGTGCAACTTCTCACTTTCAGAGTGGCACAACTAACTTTGTTGTCACTTCATGACTTACAGCAACTTTTTCTTAGGGATCAGGATCAGCACCGAGGAGAGGTGAATTTATGCACAGACATAGGAATGAGTGTGGCAAAGGGCTGCAACTTCTTCATCCTGCTGTGACAGTGTCTCCTGAAAATACACTCAAGCTTCATTAAACTACAGTTGAAGACATCCCTTTGCAGGCTCAAGCTAGAATACTGAATCCAAAAGTCAAGTCACTTAATATTGCATGCTTTTTCATCTTGATTTTAATTGAAAAGCTTGCTACTGTCATTGTAAAACTTGTCCTCACAAAATGGTAAGCTGTATTAAAAAATATACTTCAGCACAGGCCACAATGCAAGCTGCCACCTCTAGAAGAGGGTTGAGTTAGTGCTGTACTGTGAAGACAGAGAAGGCTCCATGTGCTGTGTGGTGACTCTTCCTTAATTCTGCAAGTTTAAAGAAATGTTTTTTTTCTCATGGTCCAGAGACTGGCCAATAAACACTCAGAGGGCTTTGAAGTCTTCAAACCCATTACCAACTCTTTCAATTCAATTTCTCTCACCTTGAGCACTTTATGTACACCTACTGTGATCTTAAACCACCCTCAACAATCTGTTCATGGCTATCAAGAGTTCTACCTGAAGAGACTATCAGTGAGGAAGACTGCATGTTACTGTCACTTTGCTTAATGCTCTGCTCTGGCTTTCATCTGCACCAGTGAAAGATCTGATATATTGCTGATATATTCAGCAACTACAATGGCTCTGCAACTAAGCCATTGCTTCGGGAAGGAGACCAGGCACAGAAAAAAGGCAGGAATAGATCAAGTCATGAGGGCTGGAAATGTGAAATAGAACCAACAAAGACTTTGTGTTTCCATCATTCATTTACTTATTTTAAAGAAAAAGCTAGCAAAGACTTAATTCATCTTAATATTGTACATAAAGTTTTCCAAGTCTTTTCACATATTTCACCTTGTGTAACAGCTACAATTTACCTGGTATCACATTAGTTTTACATATTCTCCTTCATTCATTTCACTGCTCAAAATATATTACCTCACTCCCCTTTTCTTCCACAGACTGCTTAAGTAGAACGATATATTAAAGGCAGCAAGGACACACCAAAAACATTTCAGCTGTGAGTACATTTCAGAAGGTCTTAAGTGTGGTGTTAGAAACAAACCAGCTCAAACCAGAACTGAACATTAAAAGCTCCTAAAAAGCAAAGTGTGTAATTTCTCATAAAAAGCTAATTACTTTCAGAGGAAGGCAAGCACCTCTATAAAATTTCATGCCTGTAATTACTGCATTTCTCTGAGGCTCTTAACAGAGTGCCTCCATATTTACAGCACTTACAGACAGCTTCACCAGACTACACAGTAAGGTCACCAAGGATGTCTCATACCATCGCAGACAGTAATCTGTCTTCAGCGGAATGGTACTTTATTGAAGAGAAAAGTCAATAAAGTCTGACAGTCAAATGTCCTATACTCTTTTAACAACTCCTTGAGGCCATCTCTCATGCTGACATCATCCTTAACAAAAAAAACTCTGTTACACTTTACACAAGCAGCTCTGCAATTTTCAATGGGACGATTATTGCCAAAATTCTAGAAGAAGAGCTGGAGTCTTACCAAGTCATCTGAGCAGGACAAGGCATTTTAGCATCAAGAAATAAAACAACAGTATAGGGTATGCATGGAAAATATCCCATATCAGACACAGAAAACAGCCAAATGGGAAGATAAATTACAGCAATTGCCAAAACATGTTCATAATATGAAATAATTTTTGAATTATAGGAAATAAATTTTGAAACTGGAAACCGTAAGTCACCTTCAGTCAAGAATACACCATGCAGACATTAGCAGGGATCAAGGACTCCAGTTCTGTGTCCAGTTCTGGGCCCCTCAGTTTAGGAAGGACATCGAGACACTTGAACGTGTCCAGAGAAGGGCAACAAGGCTGGTGAGAGGCCTTGAGCACAAGCCCTATGAGGAGAGGCTGAGGGAGCTGGGATTGTTTAGCCTGGAGAAGAGAAGGATCAGAGGTGACCTCATTGCCCTCTACAACTACCTGAAAGGTGGTTGTAGACAGGAGGGGGTTGGTCTCTTCTCCCAGGCAACCAGCACCAGAACAAGGGGACACAGTCTCAAGTTGTGCCAGGGGAGGTTTAGACTCGAGGTGAGGAAAAAGTTCTTCACTGAGCGAGTCATTTGTCATTGGAATGGGCTGCCCAGGGAGGTGGTGGAGTCGCCGTCCCTGGAGGTGTTCAAGGGGAGATTGGACGTGGCACTTGGTGCCATGATCTAGTTGTGAGGTCTGTTGGAACAGGTTGGACTTGATGATCCTTGGGGTCTCTTCCAACCTTAGTTACTGTGATACTGTGATAACAGGAGGTCACAATTTCATGCATCTTCACTTTTCAAAAAGCTAAGCTTGCTAAAACCTAGTAGAATAGCTATCAAAATGATTGTTACATTCTCAAATTCATATTTGAGATTAATTGCTTTAAAAAAAACACAACCCAAAACATTATGAAACCCTGGCAGCAAATACACAAAAGAAAATCCAAACTAATCTGACTACAACTGAGAATAGGTGTTTGGTTTTTTTTTTTTCCAAAACCATACCAAGCCTATCCCTATTCAGTAAAATGCTTAAGTCAAGGTTTAACAGTAAACATTGCTCTTAAGAAGGCACGATTGAAATTAATCTCAACATGCAGTAGTCACTTTGAAAGTCTTTAGCTGGTTGGCTCTGTGCCTCCTGCTCCTGAAAAACATTAGTTTTGTGCATGTGACAACTCCATCTATACCACATGGAGGAGGACAAAACTATTTTTTTTGCCTTGCTAGAATAATTGACAAACACTGAGCTACAGAAGAAAAGCTGTGTGGTGACTGCCTACACTGCACACCAGTGACAATTCTACTTCCAGAGATCTCCATTATTCCATCTTCTAATGCATATTTTAACTGCTAATAGTTTTAAAGCTCTCCATACACATGAAACCATATTAACAAACAAACAAACAGGTTCATTTGCAGATGTGCAAAAAATCCAAATGGGAAAATCTCAAAGTTGCAGAGAAACTGCTTCACACATGGACACAAACATGACACTCGAAATGTATGAAGGAACACCACGCTCCCCAGCAACAAGACACCCAGCCTTCTGCCCACTGCTTATGAAATACTTGACTGTCATCCAGCAGAGCAGGGTTTCATTTTACAGGACTGCTTCACCAAGTCAGCAGAGAGGGGAAGTGTGCAGTAAATTAACTCATCCCCACAAACCTTCCGGATGAAGTTTCTTCACATAGAAAAGCGATTACCCAACTAAACAAGTTAACCTAACAAAAGTCTAAATCAAAGTCATGGTTTCATTTTAAAACAAAAGACATTTTAAAAAGCTTTGAAAACGGAGCTAGAACTATTGTCAGGTTCTAAGTCCAAGTGCAAACCTTTGGGTCTGTTATATTTTCCCTTTAAAAATTATGAACATTGTTAAAAATAGACATTTAGTAGTTGTTCAAACCATTTATCTTTCCCAAAGCCTCATGAGGATAACAGGCTTGGGCATAGAAGATGGACAACAGTCTTCCATTTCAGTGAAAGAGCAGATTCCAACCTAAGCCACTCTATGATAAAGTAGTAGTTCCTAGAACTTTCAGAAGTCTGCATAGAGGAGTGAGGAGGTATGAGCGAAGGGCTTTGACGCAGCAAGGGTTCTGGATTGCTCAAGAGTCCTGAAATTACACATTTGATTTTTCACTGAACAGCAAAGAATAAGCCAATGAATCAAATACAGCAAAATGGAAACTTTACCCAATTGGCCCTGATATGTACATTTTAAAAGATGTTATCAAAATGGCAGAACACGACAAGATTAATTTAGCTTCGGTATAAATATGCAACTGGTGAAAAAGAAGCAGTAAGGATAGGAAAATGTGAGTCAAGCAGGATATTTAAAGTTTACATAAAAAGAAAAGTAATGATAAAGCACTAACCATCATGATGGTACTCAATAGCTCTCTTGCCTTCAAAGTAATATTGATCTCATTACAAAATGATGAAGATAATCTCTCCCAATATAACTAGAAGCACAGAAATGCATCTATACTTCTAACATAAAATAAAACTCTTCAGGCTCCTATTAAGCAAGAAAGAGAAACTTAAGAAGTCTCACCATAAAATATATTTGAACATAAAACTATTTTAGTTTATATTTTACCTCATAATATTTAACATTCTTTCCAAACAAGAATTCCCCCATTTCTATTAAACTACAACTACAGCCAAATAAGGAACAGAGAGCAGACCTGTGACATCACAGAAAAGCAGAGTAAGACAGCAAGAGTGGCAGCAATTGTAAGACAGGATGCCATAAACTGATCACAAATTTGGTAAATGAAAATTTGTCACTGGAGTTTGACATTCCCGGAAAAAGTCAACACCAACAACACAGCACCAACAACACTCTTAGAATCATAGAATCAATAAGGTTGGAAAAGACCTCAGAGATCATCAAGTCCAACCTGTCAGCCAACACCTCCTGACTAATTAAACCATGGCTTCAAGTGTCACATCCAATCCCCTCTTGAACACCTCCAAGGATGGTGTCCCAGCAGCAACATCCCTAAGTATCTATTGTCCACTATATGAAACTTGAGGGCTTTGGAAGAAACAAGCAAAACAAAGCATCCACCACAGCAAACAACATAGGTGGAGATCTCTTTACAACCATCAGCATCCTCCTAAGGTGTGGAGGGAGCTTCTCTGCCACTCAGTTCTTGGCTTTTGCATCCTTGTGCTGATGTGGCAGTGGCCCACACGAGCTTCTACACAGCTCAGCATCAGGACAGTGCTGAACAAGCAGATCCTGATGCCCCCCCACCATTTATCACATTATCTGTGCAAGTCAGGTCAGTCTGAAGCCCCTGGCTGCAGGCCCTGAGGACTCTTCTTTCCCAAAAGCTACACAAAACTTGTGTCACCTGGAAAGTAACATAAAGAAAAACACTCAAATAGCTGGAGTGAAATAAAGCTTATTACAGTGAAGTGATACTGGTGCTAGAAATGGGGAGCAAAATGCAAGTTATGTTTCCAATTTAATATGCACACACATTTGTATTGGACTTGTGTTCTTTAATCTTATTTCTCATCACGGAAGATGCTACCTGCCAGAGTCAGGCTGACTCTGGTTTATGAATCAAGCTCTCCAGGATACCACAAACTAGTTTTGCTTATCAAAAAGGATGTCACCAGCTTTCTAATTGTTAACTACCCCAGCTCCTCCTAAGTAACATCATCACTGCACAACATGCAATTTAGTAAGATTAAATAATGTAGTGACATAACTTTAAATCAAGTGGCATAGAAATAAAATACAAAGGTATATGAAAAAAAAAACACTTTCAACAAATTGTCTATTAAAAAAAACCCCTCCTTAAACAAGTTGTTGTCCTTATGGCAAGATAAAACCTGAAATGACATTCAACTCAATTCTTCCAAGTAAGGTGGGTGGTTTATGATTTCTTTTGTTTTCCTCCTCTCTTTGTAGAGAGCAAACTGCCTTTTCTTGCTTTAAAATTACAGGAGTTTGCCTGAGAAGTAAAACACCACATTCCATAAATGCCTATGACACAAGCATGTATTACTGTGTAAACAGCAAGGAAGCAGGATGTACCAAACAAATTAGAGAAAGTAAGATGTGAAGTGATGGGAAACTCAGTAGTAAAAGGATTTAAGGTCAAACTCGGAGAATCAAATGGAAATAGAATAGGCTAATCTAAATAGCATGATTTAGGTATGAACATTTTTTCTTCTCATATGACCAAAAACCAGACACCAGTGTTCAGCAGACTGAAACATCCCTAGCTGCAAAAAAATCAGAAGCATAAACTGCTTCTCCAGAAGTGAAGTGCCAGCCATGTCAGCATGCAGACAGATCCTCTCTGCCTCTGGTACTGCATTGCATCAGTGCTATGAAGACAAAATCCTCATAATTCTAACTCAGGTCTTCTTGTTTGGTTGGTTTTATAATCCCCAACAACTGTCAACTGTCAGGTACATTTCTCTTTACCATACTGAGAAAGCCCCAGAGACATACTGTAGTCATTCTCAGGAAGAGGAAATCCCTTCCCCAAAACAGAGGGGACACCACCTCATTCAAGTTATCCCACAATCTGCTCTTATGGCTTGCAATGCTGCTTCTACAACACCCTTCTATTTCCATTCATTAGGTATTCAACATGGTTAAGAGGTGAAGATAACTGCATCATATGGAAAGGGCACTGTCAGGTATGAAAAAAATCATCCTATTTCTGTCTGTAAATCCAGTTAGATAGAAATAATAACAGCAGTTATTAAAACCACAAAACTATTGTTTTCCATTGAAATACTGTGACTTTGGAAGGCACTCTGCCAACAATTGCATTACTGGTGGAAACAGGGAAACAGGTATTTTTGCCCCCCCCTTTTTTTTTAATCACATCCAAAGAGGAAAAATCTGGTTCAAGAACAATGAATAAGAAATAAATAATATTTTGGCTTTATTTAACTCTAAAAAGTTATGTAAATAGTTGTCATGAGTTGAGTTGAGAATCTGCTGCTATTATTTAATTCAAAACCATCCTGCCCCAAGCCAGCTTCAAAACGGAAGTGCTGACTGGAACAAAGTATTATGGGGCCTGAAGTTCAGATTGCAACATGGGAGGCTTGCTGTTTCAGTTGCTGCTTCTGGGTCCCAGATTTTGGGTGTTGGGTGTCTTTTCCTTGGGGCTGGTGGCAGAACAGGTGGGTGTTGGCTAGTTCACTGGTTTTCTGCTTTATGCCTCTGCTTTTCTGCATTTTGCTGGGCTTTTTCTGCAAACAGGCTAAGCCAATTGTGCATTACCTCATTTACAGTAAACTTTATCTCAACCCAGAGGGGTTTTCTTGGTGCATTACTTACCCTCACTTCTGTGTTGAAGGGAAACTGAAGGGTTAACCCCTTACAGTTGGCTAGTTTCAAAACAACATGTTATTGAAATGGAACTTCCACAGACTTACTTCTTAACCACTTTCTGAAGCAGCACTACAGGGACTGTGAATAGAAGTTTTATTGCAGGACCATTGACACAGAGAACATTAGAAGACACAGTTCCCATTTTAGGATGTATTTATGAAAGCAGAGATGGCAGATGGTTAAAAGATTACATCTGCATCGCTCAGTTACATAACTCACACCAAACTCATGTGCACTAGAAATATGCAGAGGGGAAAGCCCACCACTTCTCTTGTGCCTTCCCTCTTCCAGGTGCTGTGTACTCTCTAACTACCAGCAGTGAACACAACTCACCTGTTCCCTAGCACTAACTTGAATAGAATGTTATGGTGCAGAAAAAAGTTAAACTCAAGAAAAACATATGGAGCATGTTAATTTCATAAGGCAGAGAGATTTCTGGCAAGGAAATCTCAGTTCTAAGATTTATTTTATTAGTACTCAAATACTTTGGTCTAGAAGAAATTCTATGAACTGGAAGAGATTTCTGCATTCCTGTGCTTTGAAAAAAGAAAGTGTTTTCAAGGAGAAAAGAAACTACCAAGACAGATTGAACAGTATCAGGGTGAGGGGTAGTCCCCATGAAAATTACCTTGACCATGTTCAGAATGAAAAGTTCATATTAAATCACCAGTGAAGGGTACTAACAATGAAGCTTCCAGGCTTTCCTTCTCACACTATAACTTCTAATGGTAATTGTCACAAATTTCTGACATACAGGCAGCCCTGAATGATGGGGACGTGATTTGCACAGCAGAACTGAGCCATGCAGTGTATGATACCTGAGTACTTTGACACATTTATAGTTCAAACCATCAGTCTGCTGTTTTAGCAGAGATGGGTGCCAAAGATAATCTTTTTTTCACCCTGCTAAGCGCAAATCTACCCATCCCTTGGCAAGTCAGCAGAACCAAGGGAAGTGGCAGATATTTTATGGCTCATAACCACATTCAGCTGTGTCCCTCTATAACAACATTAATTTCATAGCTGAGCTCAGAGCCAATATAATGCCAAGCACCTAACAGTCCTCCTATTATTGTCCTCAATGACTCTCTCACTCCTGGAAAACAGTGTGTATGACACCAACTGAAAAAACAGCTCAAGTCTTGGTCTGTGACTGATCCTAGAAGTTATACATGAGGCCATCAATAACAACGAATTCTCAGGCAGTTTAAATTACTACCTGTCTCATTATCACCCTAAAATTAATGTTCTCCTTAGATTTAAAAGGAATCTTCTACCATATGCTGACATCAGTTATTCCTCCTTTTAATCATGCTAACAACTTGGATGAGATGACAGGGCATGGCACTGAAAGAAGCATTTGAGACAGAGGGCAAGATTAACCAGGAAAGAAGAAAAGGTTAAGATATGGAGCTGGGACGAAGGAGATAAGGCTTGGGGGCAGAAGAGACAGAACTGAGATAACATATTGCTGGGGATGAGACATGTGATGTGAACACAGGAAGAAACCCCAACCTGGTAGACCACAGCCCCCTCAAGAACATGAAGCACAGAACCCAAGACCTGCATGTCTCACATTCCCTCTGCCCTCAAACATCTGTACAACTCAGAGGCAGAGCATCCCACTCTACAGACAGGTCCCAGGGAATGACAACCTACTGCTATCTTATTAGCTCAAGTGAGGGACCTGATGGGCATGAAGATCTGAACTGTGCTAATGAGTCATATGGATACCAACGTGATTCCACTTAACTAAATCTAGAAATTCACCCCAAATTTAGAATCTGTGTTAGGAAAGTAATCTGGAAAAGGCACTGACCTTCTGTACAAAGAAAACTCAGTTAAAGAGTAACACTTAATCACATGGGCAGTACTCTTTAATCAATGATGCCCACGTAACTTTCTTTGTTTCCTGTACATATCTACTGCCCACAGGTCTTTAAGAACTACACAGCATTTTTCATTCCTCTTCAAGATTTTTCTGTTTAGATAGATTTTTCTTCAGGCAAGATGAAGTTACTGGAAGAATCAGAACCAATCACAGTAACAGCCTTATGCAAGAAACTTGCTGAAAAAAACATTAGGCAAAAAGCAGAGAATTAGAGAAAGGGAAAAAGAGCTGAGCAACCTGAAAGCTGGTGAACTATGCTTTGGAAAAAGATATTGCAGCCTGTCAGTGATACATATTTCCTTTGTAATAGTAAGCAAAATGTTCTAAAATAATTTCCCCAAAGGTAGTAATTAGTCACATATTTAATTTTTTCTAGATGTTAACCTTGATTCCCAGTACTCCTGAGGAGTCACCAAAGCAACTGAACTTACTAAGACCTGCATTTAAATTGATGAAACAAATTCAATGTGTAATATCTTGGCTGCCTAGAATTTCAGGCTCTAATTGTTTTGGTACCCCAAAGTAACAAATGCTTTCAAACTTTGTATGATTCCAAGCTTCATATATATAAAATGCAGTAACATTACCTTGCTTCACTTCAGAGATTACATGAAAAATGGTGTTTGAAACCTTTCCAATAGTAAGGAGCAATACTCAAAAGCCCATGGCAACAATAACCCATTTCTGTATTCAGAGCTAAGTTGCAACAATAAGCAGAATAAAGAGACTAAAATTCACATGGGTCATTGAACACTGGGGGAGGGGGGAGCTACTGAATAGATGCTTGCTAATCCCACTGCCCTCTGCACAGAGCAGACTATGGTTAAACCCCAGCAGTCAACACCTGGGGTGCACAGCAAGTTGGGTTTTTCAGGCATATCCTCATTTTGGAGTGCACATTTATAGAAGATTACCACTGTAAATTATTTAAGCTTTCAAATCAGCAACATTAACAGCTAGGAAACAACAAAGATTGTCTGGGCTCTGTTAGTGAGAGCTGTAGTGTACAGTGTAGAATTAGAAGTAAGGCTGAAGTGTAAAGGCTGAAGTATAAGACTAGTGGGGCAGTTCTGAGGACTTCCAAGTGAAAACCAAAGCCTTCTTCCTGCATATATAGAAAAGTACCAACTTCAAACAATTCTACAAAGAAAAGACCACAAGTTACTACCCTTGGTGTCTACTCTATAATACAGAGAACCAAAGCAGCGTTTTAGACTCTTATCAGTGCATTGCAGTTAACTGCCAAGACACCTTTAACAGGAATGGGTTTTCAGCCCTCCAGTTTGCAGAGGGGGGCACAGCAGCTAAAGAAGATAGCAGAGCACATAGCCCATGACTTCAGTTAAAGACACAACTCCAATCTATTCAACTAATATCACTACTATCCAATGTTTGACTAACATCATGAGATGCAAGCCTCATTAGCTATTAAAGAATCCCTGAACTGAGTTACACCCTTTTTGTTAGCTACTATTTAATTTTTAACACATGCTATACAATTTGCAGTGTTTGTTGTAACCAATTCTTTACTGCTGCTGCTTCTACTGAAGAAATTAATTGTCTGCTACATGCCAAAGCTAAACTGAAACCATCAGCTTAAAATTACTTGCATAAAATGAAGTATTTTGCCAAATTAAAGCACAAGATCCAAATGTGTTGGCAGTAAAGCTTCACTGAATGCAAGGCAGCTCTACAAGACATACTTGGAAAAAACCCCAGCTCCTAGGCTCACTCACTCAAAGCCTACATACAACATGGTTTTACAGAAAATAATTAGTAAATTCACAAACAGGTCAGTGGTAAAAGGTTACAAAACAGAGTTAAGGTGGGATTGCACAATTGATGCAACTCAATTTAAGTGTACATATCTGCCAAAACAGAGCCTCTCATTCTCATCACCCCATACAGTCTTTCTACCCTGAGTGCTGGCACTCACACCTACATGAAAAGTGTAGCGAGCTGTCCAAGGATTTGATCCAGCTAGTTGCTGGCTGTTTTCAGACAGACAAGTATGAAACAGCTTGCTGGAAGGCAATATGACTGCTGGTGTTGACTGCGCAGCACGAGATGAAGACAGAACTTCCCCTTTTGGCGTCAGCATAGAACTTAGACCCCATTAGGCTGTGTATTTACAACTGACTTCAGGGAGTGCTGAACCAGTAACAAATTGGCCACCTGCAAGCACAGGTATAGCCACAGAAGAAGAGGGCTGGAAACATCATGAGAGAAACAAAGACAGTTCTTTTTTTCCTACAGCCTGACCACATGGCTCAATATATTCAGCCATCAATCCCTCTCCTCTTCACTTTTTATGTAGTTACAGTTATGTCTAAAAATATAACTAAGACTGTGCATGTAGTCAGGACAGTATTGAAAAAAAACCCAGTCTGGTCATGATGATGGAAGTGGAAGACTGATAGGGAAGTAACTAGCAACACATGCAACACTTTTAAGAGTATACTGGTAGTAGAGCTTTGATTGTGGGACCTTTTTTTTGTGGTGGTTGTTGTTTTAAAAGATTAACTTGCTAAACAAAGGCATTTTAAATGTCACCTATTACTTCTACTGCAACATGGATTAGAGACTATAAGCTCAGTCTTCACTTTCTCAGCTGTTATAAAACATTAGGCAAAAAGATTGTGACAGGAACTGTTTAGCATTACTGCAGACCTCTGTCTCCAAAACTCAACCCAACCCATTCAACAAAAACTATGAACTATGACAGTTTACAGTTCTCCACATTTTGAGGGTAACAAAAAAAAAGCAAGACAATTGATCTCTATTCACCACTTGCCAAAGCATCACTCTCAGATAATTCCATTAGCCTCAATTGAAAATTGCCAGTATTTATGCACAGAGCATGTGAGATCAAGGCTAGTAACCAAAACATAACAAGAAACAAAAAAAAGAGGGAGGAACAATCAAATTATAGAGGGACTGACACAAGCAAGAGCTCAGACCAAAAAAATGCCATTGAATGGAACAAGCTAGAGTTTGGGGAAAGATTCTCATCCCTAACCCTTCTCCTCACCCCTACAACTACCAGAAACTCTGATAAACAAAGTGTTGGGGTTTAACACTGAAGCTTTAGATAATCTAAGTATCAACACCACAAACTCCTTCTGACAAACAGTCTGTGATATGAACAAAGAACAATCCCATTTCTTTCCAAATTATCTTAAGGATGATAACAAAACTACTTTTAAGACAGGGTAACACAGAAGTTATTTTTTCAAAGTGTTGTTTAATTTCAGGGTGACTTGGGATTCTGCTGTTGTGGTTTTCATTACAAATGTTTGTAATATATGGCCACCACTGTATGAACCATAGTGTACTTCAAGCTGTTTTTACATTTCATCAGGTAATACCAACTAAAAGAAAAGAAAAATACCTGTGAGAGCTCTTACTGCAGAACACTCATTGTCACTGTAGTCCTTCTAAAGGCATGCAAGGCTTTAGTATACAGAAATTTTATTAACAGATTTTACTATTTCTGCAGAGAGCTGCTATGAACAAAACTACAGAAATACCTTATTGGCAAAGTCATTCAGAAGAAGGTAACAGACATTTTTTCCTTCATTTTCAGAGTCTTGCTATCCTTTGTCATTATTAATATATTCAAGAAACAAGACATAGTATGGAGCATGTAATTATCTTACCAGCTGATTTCCATACAACAACCATTTCTTTTATTGCACAAACCCACACAGTCCTTTAAAAAGGGAGCCAGTGAGTGGTTTAGGTAGTTAGAGCTGTCACAGAGAGAGGGTTTGACAAATAACTTTTCTGCTCGGTGTATGCTTAAGGCCACTGGGAGGGCTGTCAAATAATGACATCAGAGTCTACGTTAACACTGGCAAAACGCAACTATGCTTCCTTTCATACTGAACTCATTTCATAGACTTTCCTTTTCCTATTGCCTGGTTGAGAACAAGATTGGAATGAACAAATGGGTTGTAATTCAACCAGGGAAAAATGGAGATGGATAATGCAGGTTAAACGAAAGAGTATGAAAACAAGAAAGGGTGAACCACATCCTTTCTTTGCTAATGCAGAAACTTGCTCATTCATTATCAATGAACTTAGTAAGCTTGAGTCACTTCCTAAAATTCCATTAAGTTCTAAGGGATGAGCATAAAGAATAACTGCTTTTCCCTCTTTCAGTATCTGAGTTGTTACTACACTGCATTTCTTGTACATGAGCCATCCTGCACACATGACAAAGTTACAGAGACTACTGCATCACACACTGTGGGGAGCTGCTTTCCTCCTAATCCATTCCAAAGCTCTCAAGCATAGGCTGTTCACATCTCCAATTTGATTTTATATTGATTTTATATTATGTGATCTTCATTCCATTCAAACTACAAAATAACCAGAAACTTGTTTTTACTTCAGGGCCTGCTGAAGTTAGTTGTTCAGTTCTGAGAATAACCTTGAACAATGATCTTGGTTTAAAAAGCCACCTGTGGGTCTTCACCAGCCAGAAAGCAGCAGCGCTCACAGGCCCCTGGGGCTCTGACATTAGTAGAGAATTCCTTTTACAGTGAAAAGTGTAATTACTGAGGCACATGATCAATGAGGAACTTAATTTTTTTCCAATAACACCTAACAGAAATGTATTAACATCCAAAATCAAAATGCAGCAATGGTTTGGTTTTAGGTAGTCCTGTGAGAAGCAGGGAGTTGACTCAATAATCTTGATGTGTCCTTTCCAAATTGAGATATTCTATGAGCTGTTTATCAAATATCATTCCAAAAGGTACCCTTGACAGAAACTTGGCTCTGATGGTTGTTTAGTGAGTCGTTAAGAAAGGTACCTAGACGCTGTTACAGCTTGAGCAGCAGGGTTTGTATTACTGTCAACTGTGAACCCCTAAAAGAACCAAAGAAATGGGATCTTCCCATTGATGTAATGCTTGAAAACGTACTTATGGGTGACATCTACTTAAAAAGACTCCCCACTCACTCATCATCAACCTCAAAATGTGCCGAGAGCACCCAACCAAACCAACAGCCTCAAGCTGCGCCAGGGGAGGTTTAGGCTGGATGTTAGGAAGAAATTCTTCATAGAGAGAGCGACTGGCCATTGGAATGGGCTGCCCAGGGAGGTGGTGGAGTTGCCATCACTGGAGGTGTTTAGGAGGACACTTGATGGGGTGCTTGGTGCCATGGTTTAATATTGGATGATGGACACTATGATCTCGAAGGTCTCTTCCAACCTGGTTTATTCTATTCTATTCTAACTTGATTAAGCAACTAATCTCCAAGGCCCTGATCCTACTGACCTGCTTTGCTGGCTCATCTGTGTTAACCACAGCTTCCAGGCAAGGCCACTGACTCTGTTAAGGCTTAAGGCTACCCTAGGCGCTGGGTGTCTAGCACCATAGTTACACAAACAAGGAATGTGATTCACTCCCACCTCTTCAGCACTGATGCAGTTACAGCGACACGCAATTATTTTTATTACTGCAAGAATAAGAATGAGCTATACCAGTATAGCATGATTCACACTAGAAAAGTGTCTATTCTGGTGCATGAAAAGGAGTGAGATCTGCATACCCTCTTTTTTTTTTTAAGTCTCACAGTTTGGGAGTAATTCCAAATGGATTTTTTAATGAAACTCCACACATACATGCCCCACCTGAGGTGATCTGAGTCTCTGCAGCACAGTTTGCACGAAGGCACTTGAAGTCTACAGTCAAGCAGGTTTATTTAAGGTGTTTAAATGTTTATAACACCTAACACATTTAGATGTTATACCACATTACATGTGTCTACCCCATACAAAAGAATTGGAAGCTCCACAAGAAAGGAAACTTACGTAGGGAAAGAAGTGGATTAAATTTGTAGTTGAGCACTTAGCTAAAAAGTATGGGTCAGAAATACATAGTTTTGTTTCTTCCCCCCCGCCCCAACTGCCCAGCCTTATTCAAAACAAAAAGTCATAGAAAAGATCACCCTAAAAGCAGGCAAAGGACGAAGTAATTCACAGCAGCCTTTGAAACAGAAGATTTAAACAGAATGTGTGGGTGTCCCAAATAAGCTTTGCTTCTTACAACTTAAGAACAGTTCTATCTTTTTTTTTTCCCCCTGAGGTTCATTGTGATGATAAATGCACAAAAGTGTATGGCATGCACTGCCACCTATTAGCATTTAATGCTTCTTGAACAACTACAATGCAAATATTCATCACAATAGATGGGAACCTTGGCGGAAACAAGAATTCCCACAAATTGTTTAAGAGTACAGTATATGAATAGTATCATAAACAAAAAGCCCAAATCCCTCACAAATGTGTATGCTGCATTTGCTTTCAGATTAGCCCACCACACATTCATTGTGCAACTGAATTTGAACAAACAAACAAGAAAATCATACCCTAATGAGAAGTGTTTTCTATTTATGGAGGTGTTTGAGACAAAGCACATTTGTCTCAAGCTTTGCTTAGTGTTTTTGTGTACTAGTGACAGATTTCTGAGTAAGTAGAACGTCACAGGACAGCATAAGGTTAGACAATTTTAAAGAAGGTTCCATTTGGAATCATTTAACTAAGAGTGTATCAACACACTTACTAACAAACAGGGTCACTTTTTTTAAAGTGATATTTGGAGTTCATTTCTAAGCTACAGTTGAACACAGAACACTAGAAAAATCTAAATGACTGCACAGGAAGTAATCAAAGCTCCAAACAAAGGGCATGCTGGCACCTTTTAAAAATTACTTTTACTTGACCTACACAACTAGACAGTCAAAACAAACATTACCTAAATTTGCTCTATATAATACATTAAGAAAGCTTCCACATCCTGTACAGGCTCTCATCATTTCCCACGTCTCATCCAGTCAATACAGTAATCTGTAAACATGCTTCACAGCAGTGTTTTTGCTTATGACTGAAGTGCTTACAGGACAAGCATACATTTTCAGTCTACTCCCGTGAAGATGTATTTGAGGGGCAGAGGGAAAAAAACAGCCCTACTGATTCCTATTCCTTGTGAAGTGTTTCTTAAAAATTCTTAAGGTTTTTATCCACGGAATACGGGGGGGGGGGGGGGGGGGGGGGCGGTAAAGACAAGAGACATAGTTCTGTTCACAGTACCTTTCCTATCTTGCTGACAGGCAGCCTCTTCTGACAGGCTGCCAGAAATTACAGTAATAAAAGCATAATAAGCACAATCACTAAGTTGGTTTCAGCGTGTGCACACCTGACAGCCCTTTGTGGAAAGATGGTTTCCTCTGTCGACAGCACAAGATGAGAGGCGGTGAGGGTGCATGCATACACACTCACACCAGAACAAGAACAAGCCTGGCTAAAAACCACATCATTGAGCAGCAGTACCGAGAAAAGCCTCATAACTCTTTTTAAAACAGCCTCCAAGAAGGGACACATCTCTACAGTGGATACGACGAAGAAACAAAACAAACCTACAAATCAAAAGATCTAATCGGCCAGACTCAGGACGGGCAGAGGAAGGAGGAGTACCCTGCAGCAGCTCCTCCATCCTGCCTCGCAGCCGCGGAGAGGAAGGGCGGAGAGCGAAGGGAGGAGGCGAAAGCTCCAAGCAGAAACGGCCCAAGCGAAGAAACAGGCCAAGCATCGCCTCTGGTGAAGAGAAATCCCCCTCTACACCCACACAAACACTCCTCGATAGTAATACAGGGGACCTCCCAAACATGCACTGAGGAATTTCCTCCACTTCGCGCACCCAGCTTCAATTTGCTGAAGAGACAGCAAATCGATCACTTAGCAGGGGTCCTGCTGTCCTCCCCTCCTACCGCCGCTTCCAGCACCCCCGGGAGGGGGAGGACAGGCAGCCCCCCCAGGCCGTCTCTGATGGGGAGCTGCCAGACCCCGTCACAGCAGCCAGCCCCAGCCTCGAGGCGGTGGTGAGGGCAGGGCAAGGCGTTTCCCCGACTCCCCTTCCCCGCTGTCTCGCGCAACCCCCGCTCAACGCCGCGACCCTCACCGGCCTGGGTGGTGTCGCTGAGGTCGTGGTTGGCGGCGCTGGCCCGCGGGTAGTCGCGAAGCTTCCTGCCGCTCAAACTGAGGGTTCCGCTGGCCGCCGCTTCTTCTAAGGCTCGGTCTAAGGAACGGCTCCACGAACCCGGGCCTGACGGACCGGGTGGTGGAGGACAAGCCGCTGCATTCCCCGCCGGCATCACAGCAGAGCCGCCCTCCGGCGCCCCTAGCACCGCGGCCGCCATTTCCCCCCCTCCGCAGCAGCCCGCCGCTGCCGCTCGTCCGGCTTAGGCACCACCGCGCAGGCGCAGGGAAGCCCGGGGCTGGCAGGGAGCGCGCCTGCGCTAGCCTTGACAGGCCGCGCACTGCGCATGCGCTTCCGCCCTCCTGCGGGCACAGAGCGCCCCGAAACATCCTACTTTTGAGTCTCATTTCAACACCTGCCTGGGCTAATCCGGCGTGCAAGGGCGCCCGCCTCCCATGAACATGGCCATTAATGCCTGTACACCGTCTGAAATGCAGAGAAACTGTAGTTCACTCGCTAGAGTGGGATGCTGGACTGGCTGCTCAGTGTTGCTGTGTGCATGTCAGACCCGCTCCAGCAACAAACGACGGAGACCACGCACAGAACTGGGAAAGCAGCAGATCCTCCTCACTTTCTTCCTCCATCAGTCCCTAAAAGGTCGCACTCTTTACAACGTCCGCATAAACTCCAGTCTTGCACCGATCCACTGCTGCTGCTAGAGCTGCGGCGTGTCCGAGCACTGCCTGAAGCTGGCCACCCTACAGCCATGAGCTAGTAGCAAAGAACTAAGGCTGCAGGTGCCACAATACTCCCCATACTGAACACCTTATCAAATAGATTTACACTCTGTTTTTTTCCTGCACCACCAATTAACAGTGCCTCCTGCCAGCACCACACAGGAAAACACAACCACAATCATTTATCAGGGCTTTCAAGCCAATCCTGTAACACAAGGTTTAGCTTGCAGCGGCTTCTCACTAGCAACACACGTCACAGCCACAAGAAAACCATTGCTTGGGCTCACAGCAAGGGATCTGGTACTATAATCACACAAACCACTAAATTAGACAGTGTTACAGAAATTAATGGCTAACACATTTAAATGCAAGTGACCTTATACAGTGCTGCTTGAAGGGGTGCTTCATTTTCAGGACAGTAAGACAAGCAAAGAATACAAACCCTCTTTAGTCTGCTTGTTGATATATTATTCAGAACATTTAATAATTTAATCATTAAGAACCTCTTAAAGGGTATAAAGAAAATAACCACACAACCAAAATCCTGCCCAGGTGGTTATCACATGAACAAGACACTATGAAACCTTTAACTTTTTATTAAAAAAAAAAAAATTAACAGCTTCAGAATAGATCAAATGTACTAACTTCTCCAAAAAATACCAAAAGGTACAGTGTAAAGCATCTTCTCATTAAATACAAACTAGCATTTTTTTGATGCATTGCATCAATGTTTTGCATCTATGTTGATGCAAAAGAAATTTTTTTTGTTTTTCTTTTTCTTTTTGTTGCATCCTGGCACATGGAAAATGTATACACTGAAACAGGATGACTGACAACACTACCTACTCAAATCCTAACAGTGGGACATCTTTTTCCCCCCAAAAAAATTTCTCCTAGTAATTAAGAAAACAAACCACCTTAACATCATTATGGTCAGATTGCTTCTGCTAAGGTATATTTTTCAACATTAAAAATAATGGTTTAAGTACTATAGTTTAAAACTGCTATACAAACAAAAGCCCTTCTACTGTCCAATGCTCTTCAAAGTTGAAGTTCCCATGTAAATGCTAGTTAACTTGGAATTTAAGATAAAAATGGAAGGAAACCATCTCTGTAACAAGTCAAATGTAAATTCTTCAAGAACAATAAAAGGAAGTAAATCCACTTCAAATACCATAAACGTTTCTGGATGCAGCAAGGCAATCATTCTTTTACCTGACTGTACATAAATTTCATTGCTAAAGAACAGTGCAAGTTCCAATTCCTGGTCTGGAAGCAATTCTGAACAGGTGCCTCAGTTTCAGCAAGCCTATAAATCCAGATTAAGGATGCCCCAGTTATTACCAACCTGCAGATTCCAATGCACAAAAATAAGTGACTATATGCTCCTGCTTAATGCTTTATGCTGGCAAACTAAGGCCTTTCCTCTAGCAATGGTCACCAGTTTCAGCCAATGCCAAGATGTTTAACCACTGCTGACTAGCATCACATTTTACCTCTCTTTGGTATACACAAACAAGTGTCATTAGATTGCTTGCCTCTGGCTGTTGTTGAGATCCAGAGGAAACTCTGTGGGGCAAAGTATGCAAGATGAAGATCCTGTGTCTGGGAGGGTAAGGGACTCTACCATGCCAGTGACTTCCTTGTGAACTGTTGTATTTATTCCTATGAAACTATTCAAAAATGTTAAGTTATTGCATTAAGTTTGTGAAAAAAATTCAAGAAAGATGATAAAAGTCTATGAAAAATCAGCAGTGACATACTCCATTTACAGAGGAGGAAGATGAACTTGAGATATCTGCAACATAAATGACTCTCATACTGCCTGTGCAGCTGTCCTCCCAATATGATCTGGACCACTTTTAAGGATAAGAGTAGAATAGTCTCCCATCCCAATTATGTATTTGGGGGTCTCAGCTAACAGCTTTATTTGAGAAAGCAAGGATGCAAAACACTTAAGTTTTTGAGAGAGGAAAAAAAAAATAAAATGGACCTTCAAAAGCACGAAGAAGTTACAACCAATGCTCCCATGAAAAATGCCACTACGTGATTACCAATGTACCCGTGGACTGAGGCTCTGTGCCAACTGCAGTCCAAAGGAAAGTTTGTAGGCGGTCCCTAAAAACCCTAGAAAGGGGTTTGTAATGAAACACACAACCTCTACCATAACAGAGAAGAAAAGAACAGGTACTGAACACTCCTAAACAAGGAACCTCCAACTTTTAAAACTCCTATTTGTGTTTGTGTTGCCAGATGACTCAAAACTCAGTATTTGTCATCAGCTGGGCCACAGATTCTTTTCCAACCTGGTGATGGTGCCAGTCCAGCAGATTACTTTCCCCACTATTCCCTCTCTCTGGGCAACATCTTTTACCATTCAAAGTGAAAGTAACAAAGACAGATAGCTTTGCCACCATCTTAGCAAGAAGTCTTGAAAAATTTCAGTGATGGATGTTGTATTCCTCTGCCCACTTGTATCTCAGTTTCTCAGGTAGTTAGGAATGGTGCTCAAGTCCATCTGTCAGGCTACCCCACTGTTACAAAACGGCTTCCTTTGTTCTGGGCCAGCGCTGTTCTTTGCTCCTTCAGGATCCCAAAACGTTCGTTCAATGTCATCCCTGTCTGAAAAAGAAAGTAGTTTCACCACAGATGTAAAAGATGTCAGGTTAATTTAACTAAAATGAAATAATGGAGACAAGGATAATTTTTTCTTCTCTCTGTATCATCACTTGACTTCCTAACTGCTTCCCTGGGATTTTTTTTAAGGCAGCGGTCTAACTACATTTCCTAATTTCCCACACCATTTGAAAATCAGATTGGCCTCTACATCATGAGCCAGCATTTCTCAGAATGCAGTAAGAACACATGGTACACAATGTCAAGATTGGTAATCTGCACAAAATATTGCACGTTAACTGAGAACAGACTGAAAAAGGGAACTTTCGTTACGCTCATTTCCCCATAGAACTTCAACAGAAGCAGCACTTTAACTGTGTTAATGCAGAATGCTTTCTACTCCATCCAGCCAAGGAAGTAGACTGGAGCCCAAAAGTTCAGTTAATTTCACAACATAGTAGCAGACTATTTTTGATATACTGCTTACTCACAGAAGGACCAAATCCAGACTGATGCAGTGAGTCCATGTAGTTTTCTACAGCTGGCACAGCAGCTAACTCTTTCACCTTGTAAGAACTCCCTCAATTCCTGCACCACGTTGCCTGCTTCCAAACTTGTGAAAAATTACTCATCTTTCAAGCCTTTACATCATCACATTTGACTTTTTTCCCCCAGATGCATAACAAAAGTTGCCTTATTGATTTAATTGCCAGGGTTCCATGTAGGTTACACCACCGAAAGAAGCTCATCTCTGCATTACGCACAGTTGCTGATTCAAGCACAGCAGGAAGACCAGAAGGCTTTTAGAAATCTTAGACATTTAAAATTCCATTTAAAGCATGTGGGCACACAGGACATGAACTAGAGGAACAGGAACAGTGAGTCTAGTTACTTGCTTGAAGTTACACAGCAAGTTAGAGAAAGAACTGGAAGTAGAAACAAGTAGTAGTCACTAGTTCCCTCTTTCTGTCACTAGTGAGTATAGAAGGAAAGTGGTTGGTCACTGACTTTCATGTGGTTTGAAATTACCTCCACCTTAAGGAAAGAAAATGCATTTACCTGTTTTCCAACACTATTAATATCAAACTGCAATGGAACTCCTTTGGGAATCTTCTTCTCTTCAGGTTGGTCCCTCTTCATCAGAAATGGTGGCACGGGAGTACGAGTTAATCGCAATTTCTGGGAACTGTGAAAGAACAAATGTTACAAAGGACACAGTGAATACATGGTTTATGCAGTAAATCCTTAATGCTGATAGAGGTATGGACTTTTAATCAAGCCATTTGATCATGCTGGATGAATAGCTAGAGGGCACAAACTCAAGAAGGTAAAAGTCAGGCAGAACTACAGAAGGGTAGCGTTGGTTACTGCTATCAGTTAACGTGTCCTAACAGGAAGCAATCTTACCTCTCAATCCTACTGACAAATGCATAATTTGCAGTTAATTACTTCTATACATACAAAATGTAAAAATTGGTACAGATAAAATGCTACTAATGGAAAAAGCTACACAAAAGACTTTTAAAATAAAATACCTCATGAAACAACTGTACTATCAACCTCCCAAAGACCAATAGAGCAATGCTCTCTTCAAGCACAACTCTCTCAGTATCTGAGTGATTTGCCATTGGAATGGGCTGCCCAGGGAGGTGGAGTCACCATCACTGGAAGTGTTTAAAGTAAGACTGGATGAGGCACTTAGTGCCATGGTTTAGTTGATTAGATGGTGTTGGGTGATAGGTTGAACTGGATGATCTCAAAGGTCTTTTCCAATCTGGTTAATTCTGTATTCTTTAGGAATCTGGGAGGAGCTATCACCACCTCAACATTCATTCACTTTCATTCAGACAGGTGAGGAAAACAGCTGCAATATTGTCTGATTTGGAAGAGAGAGAACGGGAAAATCTTTCAGTCCACCAGTCAGCTCTCTAAACCATATCAAACTCCTGACAGGGATATACCTTGTGAAATCCAGCTGTAAATATGATTCAGACGTAATTCAGAAACACTCAGGGGACAGATTAAAAGGTTTTCAGGAGAAGCTGTGACCTTGAGGGCACTTGAAATATTACCTGCAAGCATCTTGGCTAAATGCCTCAGAACAGTGATTTCAGCTACATTAAAAACCATTTCAGAACTTTTTTTGAAAACTCACATGGGGGTTATGATTGCTCCTGGGTTATCAATGGACACGGTCAGAATCCCTCCGCTTGTGGTGGAAGTTCGCCATCTAGTTTGAAAACACACAAATCATAAAAGCACTCCAGACATTTAAGTCAGGGTACCTCTAAAAGTCTGTCAAAAAGACACTGGCTAGTAAAGAATGGACAACCTTTCAGAATACTGGCCAGTAAGAAGAGCACATGCAGTTAATCTACAAGAAGCCTGGCTATTGATTCTGGTGTCTTTTACATTATCTAAACCTACTCAGGTGAGCACTAGATCACATGTTGGTAAGGTGCTCCAGGACTACAGCACGGAGTCAAATGTTTACTTTTAAAAACAGTTTCCTTGCCACAGATGGGGCCAAAATGGTTCTCACAGCGTATCAGAGATGACAGCACACGGGTCTGTCACATACTCTGCTTACTCAGCTTGTTGTGTTACCAACAAGCTACCTTGTGACCTGCCTTGCTTATTTCCAAACTGCCTCACAGACAAAATGGAAGTCACATCAAGAGCTCAGGAGAACATCGGCACTTGAATTTTTCTTCCAGTCTATGCAGTATTCATGAGTGGTAGAGATCAGTCTGATCCTCTCAAGTTACTACCTTCCCCTAATTCCTGCAAGCATCTTATGCAAATGAACTTCTCTTGGTTAAATCAAAAAATACTTTAGGACATAACTGAGAATAGGGGGAAGATGACTGTCTCTCAGTTAACATGCCTCAATTCAACAGGCATAGTCAGGAAGCCATACTAAAACCAGAATCATCTGAGTAACTAGCCTGCAGTATTCCAAATTAAATACTTACTGGCGAGTTCTCTTTACTGTCTGGTTATCAAGATCATCTGCTGACTGCACTTGGGCCTGCACCTGAAAAGACACCAACACAGACAGTGGATTTGAATACTGTTTCAATTTCCGTTGTAGCAGCTGGAAATAGAGAAGTTCAAACCCAGAAGTTTAAAGCTGTTTGTACACTCTGCACAAATAGCATTGTACTTTCAGATTGACTTCAAAGATAACTATCCTATTACATTTTTAAGACATTGGAAAGAAATTATTTTAAGGACAAAAAACCTGTCCATTTCAGTAACTTAACCAATAAAGAGATGGAAACATTTTAGAGGATTATGTCAGCAAACATGCTCTTTACTGAGACAGACTAAAAATATTACCAGGCCAGCAAGAAAAAAAAATGGCCAGTACCTAATCTGATCATTGCTAACATACATAATATTCAACATCACCAAGTCCCACCACTGTTTTAAAGGACTTTGGCTTTCTTGTTCTTCCTCCTGTCTGTAACTGCAATCCAGGTGGATGGAAGACAGCAACTACCTACAGTCACTCTGACGGCAGATGTAGAATGAAGGCATGAATGAAAACTGAGAACACCACTACCATTCACTGCACACTCTCTATACTATTGATCTTACTCAAAATAACTAAAAAAATTAAAAATAAATCCATAATTAGCTAAAAGAAATAACTCCAAAATTACTAGGAAAACAAACCTCAAAGAACAAAAACCAAACCATAATCTTATTCTGAACCCTGTTTCTGCACTGCGCAGCAATCAGAAGTTGGCTTTGAGTATAGAAGAGTACTTTCCAACATCTATTTTTCACAGAAGACTGGCTAGCTTGCAATTACCCTCAAACACCCTGACAAGCTCCCTGCTGCTCAGAACAGCCCAGACACACTGAAAGAGGAAGGTACAGTAACTGAAGAGGACAAGTACATTTCCCTGGAAGAACCTGTGCCCACTTCCCAGCCCACCTGAAGTTTCTACTCAGATCAGACATTCAAAACCAATTCATTAATATCAGTGTTACAGGTTAGCTTACAACGTGTGGCACAGCTTTGCTGTCATTTTCTTACCTTCAGGCCCCTTCTAAACAGGAAAGTTGCTTGACGAGTGTCTTTCTGCTGATTTAGCTTGTTTCCAATTCTGGCAAAAGCAGATGGCACATTATTCCTGTAATATTTATTAAAATATAGTTATCAAAGGCTCTGCAGACAACATCTGGGAAAGAAAGGTGCCCAAGACATCCCTAAGGACATTGGCAGTGCTGCCTCTGAGGCTGATCACTTTGGTTACAATGAGCTTCTCATCTACTAGGAACAAAACACTACTCCTAAGTGGACATGGATGACTAGCACTCCCATGGCACAGGGTTATTAATTCTGGTTTTTTACTTTTCTCGGTATCCTTCAGCACTTAAATGTTGCTGATTAGACGAAAAGGAGCAGTCCTGATATGTATAAAGAATTTTTGCTTACAGTTTCCATAGCAGAGTCACACAGTGAAAATCTTCATTGTGTGGGTTAGTTAAGATGCCGTTCACAACAAGCAAGTTAATTTCAGCATATACAGAACATGCAATAGCTTCCACGAGACTGCAGATGGCGCCAGCTCCCACAATGTACTTCGTTTAGAAAGTTCACTAAACCAGGGCGGTCACTTCAAAGCATGTTGGTCACCTCCACATAAGCTGCCTTTGTTTTGAATGAAGGCAGAATACCAGGTGTTCACAGACAAAGGTACTTCTTGAGTGCTCTACGAGGTAATAAATATCTGGCTTTGTATCAAGACCATGTTTATCTCATGCTTGGCTTCCAGATTAAAGGAACTCCATAAACAATGGTCTCAACCATTTTACTGTGGCCAGTAGCTACTGTCTAATCCTGGCTCAGCCCTGTCAAACAAGACTCACTATGGAAAGCTGTCAAGAAGAGTTCAGAAAGCAAGAGCTGGTATTTTACCTTCTGTTTAGTGGGGCAGGCCTCCTGAGGGCTGGAGCTTGTTTTCTCTGCATTTCAGATTGCCTCTGCAGGTTTGTTTTCTTTTTCAAAACTGGGTAATTCCTCTGTGCATTCTTAAAACAGAACAAATATTTATAGCATAGAGCTACACTGTACACAGACTAACACTTCTCCTTCAATTTCCATTTACAAACTGCATGTAGAATATATTTGGCTTTGCCTACCTTTCACAGCCTAGCATAATTTGAAAACACCTTCTACACTCCTATATCCCCTTGTTATGAGGAAAACAAAACCAACCAACCAACCAGCAGAGTTTAGCACTTACTTTTTGATTGCTGCACCTCCCTAAAACTGACAGAATGCACGCTCCAGGCCTTTAAAATAACTCCTCTTCACAAATCAGAAAGCAATCCCCATTCTGCAATACCAAATGAGATGGAGCAGACAGCAATGCACTGGAGGAGAGTGGAAGAGGAGGGCTGCTGATGGGAGTTAGGAGGTTTGCAAAAACTTCCATTTCTGTAACAGGCACATGCTTAACACCTGCATGTCAGCTGAATCACTGGCTTGTAAGGAAGAAATGGAAAGGCAAGAACTCCTGGTAACTGCGCTTTTTTTTGTAATACCACAGCAACCACCTCCATACTTGCACAGAATATACTTCTGTACTTCAATTTTCATGACTGACAACCCAATTAAGTGTTAAAAAACCTTTCAAACCTAGTCCTTAGCCACCCCCCTAGAAACAAATGAGAACACAGATAACACATCCCCAATTTAATAAAAGGCTGTACCAGATGTCTCCATTTTCTATTCTGGTAGCATTGCTCTGAAACCATCATGTGTCACTTTTTTAACCTGTTCTTACATGAACCACTAGAATTGCATCACTTACCTTCTCACTCAGTGGCTGTCTGTTCAGAGGGCTAATTCCTTTGTGTGAACCCACTGCTTTCTTGGCTGCCAAGCCAGTTATAACTCCATAAGGATGCTTCTTCCCTGCTACCTTCTTTCTGCGTCCCAAACGATTTTTACCATAACCTGCAACAAGCACAAAGAGTTCAACAGTTTTCATTGATTTGAGATGGTATGCAGGCCACACACGTTATTTGGCTGCACACTTCAAGCCTTAGAGTAGAAGCTATCATCAGAGTTCAAGACAATCTGGTCATTCAATGCAATGACCACCAGAGGCAGAACAAGAGGGCAACAAATCTGGGGAGGGGTTTGGAGCACAAGCCCTCTGAGGAGAGGCTGAGGGAGCTGGAGTTGCTTAGCCTGGAGAGGAGAAGGCTCAGGGCAGACCTTATTGCTGTCTACAACTACCTGAAGGGAGGTTGTAGCCAGGTGGGGGTTGGTCTCTTCTCCCAGGCAACCAGCACCAGAACAAGAGGACACAGTCTCAAGCTGCACCAGGGGAGGTTTAGGCTGGATGTCAGGAAGAAGTTCTTCACAGAAAAAGTGGTTGGCCATTGGAATGTGCTGCCCAGGGAGGTGGTGGAGTCCCCATTACTGGAGGTGTTCAGGAAGACACTGGATGGGGTGCTTGGTGCCATGGTTTAGATGATTAGTGTTGGATGATGGGTTGGACGCAATGATCTCAAAGGTCTCTTCCAACCTGGTTTATTCTATTCTATTCAGCTATTTTAGAAGGTCTAGCCCAAGTCCTAGTACTAGAACATAATCAGCTTCTCCCACAAATTGGTTTTACTCTAGTTCATTGCACTAATTTCTGTTGAAAATTTGTCATTTGACATGTCTACTAGGACAACGTCAGAGTCATTCTGGCATAGCATGACTACCAAATTAGTCCAAAATGGAACTTCATCAAGTGCTGAATAATAAAAAAGCAAAACAAACCAAACAATACCTGCTCCCTGCTCATTCAGCAAACTTTAAATTACCAACCTAATTCACAGAAATGAAAAAGGCAACTTCAAAGCTTACTTATTCAGATCAGTGGTTCCCAAGATATGACTTAAGGAAAAGGAACCTAGCAACTGTCCCACAAAACTGTATTAAACAGCATATGAATCACATTTAGAAGTGTTTTCAATTAGAAGTCTGCATGGCAGTCTGGATGTAACTGAGAACTGAAAGCAGCCTTTGAATATAAAAGGCTTGGAGTCTGAGGTCTGTAGTATAAACATCTCAAATCTCCAGTTACAAGGGTTTGGGTAGCCCAGTCTGGAGCCATTTAGCTTTGTGCTATGAATATACACCATGCTTCTGTTTTACCCTCAAGAATCATTCCCTCTAGAATCTCAGGCTGAAAGATAAACTTAAGACTAAAGACTGAGCTCTACAGCAGCAGACACATCTGGTTTTGACGTATCCAACTTCACAGCATTGATAATAAACCTGTGCGTCTTCATGAGGCAGGAGCCATCACATGAGGAAAGCCATCCATCACAACCCAGCTTAGATAAATCTGCCATGGAGAAACTCCTACATATCCATGTTTTGTGTATGGTTAGCAAATGCTCTTCTTTTCAAATAGAAAAGCTGAGAAAAGCAGTTACTTAGGCTGAAAGAGACCTCACAAGCCCTCTGGCCCAACCCATGCACAAATAAAGGACACCCTCAAAGCTAGCTCAGGCTGCACAGGGTTTTGTGAAGTGACATTCTGTTTATCACCAAGGACAACTTTTATTTAAATGAACAAAGTTCTTCTCTCTGTTTCTCCCTGCAAAAGCTACAAAGATCCCAGCTCAAGCTCCTCGCTTCTTTACAGAGAGTTTGGCAGCCACTTCTAAACCCACAAGGGATTGAATGCTGTTGATCATCTGTGGTTTCCATAGCTGACCACATACAACAGAGGATCTGCCACTTACCAGAGTAACTTCAATGACAATAAAGCAACAATAAATATATTGGTCACAAGCTACTAGTAACTAAAATTCTCAGAACTATTTAATGATACCTTATGCCAAAAAAAAACCCAACATAAAGAAGTTTGTGTGGACTTGTATAGGAGGGAGCAGTTAAAGCTATTCAGAATGTTTCAACATGTCAGGAAACTGGCAATTTTGCAAAAAAACTGGTTGCTTTTCCTAGAAGTGGAACCACGAGGAGGGAAAGTTCCAAGAGAGAGAAGGAACTGCCAAAACAATTCCATGTAGAGTGTGTAATTACCTGCAGCTTAAGGTCCTCCTAAAATTTTAAATTCTAATACTTGTTTCTTATGTGCCCTTTAGATCATAAACAACTGCTGTCATAAACAGAATCCTACCTGTTTGATAACCTACTACTTAAATTCACTTACTCTTCACCTGCACAAATATTCTCACACTTGAACTGACTGGTGTATTTCCCTGCACTGTCACCATTTTACTGAGGATGTACCAGTAACACTGTCATGCTGGTACAGAGGGAGAAACTCATCTGAGCCCTGGGCAACATGATCCCCAAAGACATTTGTGCCTAAGATACTACAACAAACATTAACCAAGACAAAGACAAAATGGGGATCACTGTGAATACAACACGTGTATTTGTTTTAAATGAATGCTGCCAAACAAGAAATTGCCTGTACAAACTTAAACACCTCTTCAGCTTGTATTGAGGTGGGAAGCTTTCTGCTTAGAGAGTATTTTCCTGTATTTTGATCATCCAGTGCTAAAAATGTATTTTTCAAAACCAAATGTAAGCAAAACCAGCCTATACTTCCATGAAGTGCTGGTTATATACTGGACTAAAACCTGGAAACCATTTCAGAATGTGACTCCCATTCATCAAGAAAAACCTAAGAGATACTCAGGGGGTCTACAGTAAAGTACCTGCTGTGCATTTCTTTCTTCACTCTCTGCCTACATAGTTTTCCCCCCTTCTGCGTTCCATCGTGAAAGCATTGCCTTAAGAAAGCTGACATGGTACTTCTTTTGCACCCCAAGCTCTTAACAAGAAAAGCCAACTCAGACACAGCCCTATCTATACATACCAGAGCCAGCAGTACAATCTGTAGTAATGGCTATTCTGGGAAGGCCTATTAGGAGAACTCGGCCTAGGAAATATAAATACGCTGCCTCTTTTGCTCAGAGCGCTGACCCCCTGGCATGGCCCCCACACTTCCTACTGCACAGGCTTTGCCATGAGGACTCCTTCCATCTGTGTCTGAGAAGGAACAAAATATCCACACAATTTCCAAAACTGAAGAAAACCAGAAAGTAAGCAAATCCTTTCTTGAGACAGAGTCCTTCCAGCACCTAAGCTCCCTGTTGGCCAAACACATCAATTACTTTCACACACTGCACCAGAAACAAACCCAAGCATACATGGAGCACATAGAAATGAAGTCTAATCAAAACTGCATTTCAGCTAAAGGAACAAACAAACAAAAGGCACAACCCACATGATGTTTGGCATACAGACCTTTCTGCTGCTGGATTCCCCACTTGGCACCTGGTGTCCTGAACTGTCGAGTTCGATTCTGCTGAAGTCCCCTTTTCATTTTGGGGGAATACTGTTTTCTCTCTTCTTTCTTGTTCAGTTTAATTATATCATCTGTAAGAAGAAAACAGAATTTCACACACTGCAGATATATTCTTGTTCTGAAGGAAAAAACCTGGCAGCTTGAAGTGTTGGGAAACAGACCAGTTAATCTTGCAAAGCTACCAAAGACAAGCTAAGATTCCAGAAACATTATTGCCATAAAACACCCAATCCCTGTAAGTCTTACAACACTTTATAATATAATGCCCTAGCAGAAGAGAAGCAGTTGCATAAATCCAGAAAATCCAAGAGGCTTGAAAGATGTCATTTAGCTCAGCACTAAATTTTAAATGGAATGCTTCCATTAGTCTGTGTATACCATTAAAGGTAATTCCATCTCACTCCTAGACTTTGTAGATTCTAGACAAAGCATAATTTCAAGTCTTGGTCCTTCTGTCCTAACCTAAGAAAAATCACATTGAGAACTCAGCCTATAGGTTCACCAAGGCTGAGATAATAGAAAAAATTTTAAAAGGAAGACTCTTCTCCCCAGCTACCTGCAATCCAAAGCAATCACCTTATTTATGACCCAGGGAAACAAGGCTGAACAAATTATTAATTGGTTTAAGAATATCTGTAAGGTAATAAACTGATGAAAATTGAACAGCAGGTCTGTCAGGTGCAAATCATCCCACACCATTTTGATTTCCTTCACTGATGTGGCAGCTGGCTCAGGAGGTAAGAGTAAAGCAACAGATGTGGCAGGCTTTCATTTGGCTGTTAGCTTGTTTACAAAAACACCATAAGGGAGAATGTCAGATTATGTTTATGACATCTACATCTTGAAAGCACAACTGATAAAAACCATATGTTTCAACAGGGTGCTACCACAAATGTGGACATCCATTTAAGAGAGTTCAAATGGACTTGGACAGGGTAGAACAGAGAAAACAAGCAACAACAAAATAAACTTTAAAAAAAAGCACAACATTGTTATCCAGTGTTTTATATGCTGCTGAAGTAAAGCTAAATAAGCTTATTTTGCTATGACACAGATCACTCAGGGTTTGACTTCTACAGAATCTTCTTTACTAAAGGGATCATTCCTAGAGAAAGGGTTCCCAAATGATCCTTGTCACATGACAAAAGAAACCAAGGCCACTTCAAAATGGTACACAGCTCTAAAATAGCAGAAATGATCACTACCAACAGCAGTACTCAACCAGGAGCATTATCTGAATGCAGAACATGCAATTACGTGTAATGGCTTCTTCCACTCCTACGTGCCTGTGGCACAAACCCACCAGGTTTAGAGAGCACAGATCCTTGCTTCACAGTTCATCTGATCCATCTCAAATCCCATTTTTTTGCAAGTTACTTGTTGCTGCACAAAGGGTTACAAGATTGTAGCTGAAGAGCTTAAGTTTCAGCTATTCTTTTATTGGGAGAAAGGAAGGTTATCTGGGACTTTATGCACTTGGTTAGCTGAGACACACTGAAGCATTCTCCTATCTTGCCTAAGACCAGAGATCAAACCAATGAACAAAATAGCAAAATAATCTGGGAACTTTACCAAACTGAAAGCTTAGCTTCAGGTGAGTTGCACATAACACATTAGTAACAAAAATAAGTGTAATCTTTATTACTACATGAGAAAATACTCAACATTAACACCTAGATCTTAAGATTTCGTAAATGATGTTGTGTCACTTAGATATATCTATACCTCTCACAACAGATGTGGGATTGGAGATGTGGGATCTCTGTCGACATCAGACCACACAGCTTTGACCTGGGAACAGTAGCTGTGGAGAACTCATGCAAGTTACCCTTGCACCTAAACAAGTTGAGGGACACTCCCACTCTCAGCAGCTTCTTAAACAATACATCACCATGACACCGCAACAGTTCTTAGCAAGCTGCTTTGGTCAACTTCCAGAACACCTAGTAGTGGCTAACCAGAAGATTAATTTGGCCAAGAAACATTAGAGTCTATGAAAATACAACTAGTCACTCAGAATCATTAACTCTATTAATCTTGGTAACCTTGGAAACAAAGATTCAGTGTGCTAAAGCAAAAATAGATGTATAGGTTTAGAAGAATGCTGCAAAGCTAGAGTCCACATCCAGACAAACTCTAAATGCTATTTCACAACTTATCTCCTTTGCCAAAACAAAGACCACCACTGGATTATTTACAGAAAGGAAAAAGGAATAAATTCTATTATTTCAAAGTGGTCTACAAAGGCCAAGTCTACAGTCAACATCCTAGTTCATATAATGATAAAGCTTTTTGAAGCAAGTCTCCTGATAGTACCTACCTATCATGTTCTGGTAGGATCACAGAGCAGTCTTGGAGTGTACAAAACCAGTTTGTTTTGTTTTCTTTTTTAAACTAAACTGGAAGATGCACTTAAGGAATGTACCAAATATGTCCTCAGCTGGTAAGTGGTCTCTATGTAGAGGACCAGAAAGAGAACTGATTGGAGACACCCCTTTGAGAGATACGTATATATAGAGAGAGAGAGCGTGGATGTCGTCAGATACACTTCAGACACAGCTCTGCAGATCTGTAATGAGGCTGTGCAACTCCCCAACACACACAACCAATAGGAAGATAGGAAAGAGATAAGATTGTCACAGGAAACTACGTGGTGGAGACGGCATCACGCTTGATCTGACTGGTGAAAGTACTGCAGAGAAGTTACAAAGGCGACTTACCATTACCAGCTTCCAAATCTCGTATGAGGAAAGGCAAGGCCGGCTGTGCAGCAGCCAAACCACTTCTACTCTTGCAATTACAAGCCATGGGACGCTCCCCAAGGTCCACACAGCAAAAGGCCCAGGCACTGACTGATGCTAAACGCAGGCAGCGCTCCGGTCTTCGGCCTGTCCGGACACCCAGATGAACAAAGGGGACCCTCCCCGCTAAACTCGGGTCCTCCCTAGTCAAGGGCAGCACATCCCCAGCCCAAGCCCCTAGGAGTCCAGCTGCTCCCGGGGACACAGCCAGGCCTCGCCTCCCGTCGGCATCAGGACGGCCCCACAGGGCCGCCGCGCTCCGGCCCTCCTACCCTGGATCGACTTGGCGCACACTGTCCCCTACGGCCCTATGGGTTCCGCTCGCGCAGGGGCCCGGCAAAGCACATTGGTTCCTTCCGCCCCTCCCCCGCTACCGCTTGGTTCAGCCCGCGCCCCTCTACCCTTTCCCCCACAACGGCGGGCCCGAGGCGCTCCCCTCACCGAGGGACATGTCGATCTTCTCCAGGCTGTCGCTGCTGCCGTTGCGGGCTCCCGATGCGACCGAGGAGCCCGAAGGCGGGGCCGCAGCCCCGAAGGCGCCCATAGCTCCCCGCAGGACCACCGCTGCCTCCCCTCAGCGAGCCGACCCACGGGCTGCACGCATGCGCAAAATGCGGCTGCGCACGCGTCGCAGCGTTCCACCGCCCCTGCGCTCGCACCGGGCTCATGCGCAGCAGCCACTCCCCGGACGCCTGCGCTGAAACGCTGCCGCCCCTCTCCTATCCCCCCGCCCGGAAGCTGGCGCGCCGCCCTCTGCTGGATGGGAGGAGCAGGTACAGCGCGGGTGGGTGGGGGGCGTCCCGGCGCTAGCCCTCTCCCCTGTTTCCCCGTGTCGCGTTTGGAACCGTCGCTCCCGGTGCCTGCACGGCTGCAGCGGCAGACAGGGTGCCGCGGGGCCCACCCTTGAGGCACAGAATTCTAGAATGTTTTGGGGTGGAAGGGACCTTTAAAGGCTACGTAGGCCAGCCCCTCTGCACTGCGCGGGGACATCTTCAGCCAGGTCGCTTATAGCCCGAGCCTGAGTTTCCAGGAATGGGGAACCTACCACCTTTCTGGGCAACCTGTGCCAATGTTTCACCACCCCCACTGTAAAAAGTTTCTTCCTTCTGTCTAGTGTAAATCTTGCTATTTACCCTTGTCCTGTGGCAACAGACCCTGGTAAAACATCTGTCCCCATCCTTTTCATAGAAACCTTTACTGAAAGGGCTCCCTGGAGCTTTCTCCAACCTGAACCCCAATTCTCTCAGGCTTTCCTCATAGGAGAGGTGAGGGCCTCCCTGCCACCTTGATCTGGGCACTGGGGATGAGCTGGGGAGTGGCAGGGGGTGCTGCAAAGCCAGGCTGCGGGTGATGGCAGGTGCAGCACGGCCGGGGGCTTGGGGCATCGTTGTGCCACAGGGTGTGAGGTCATGGGCTGCATGGGGAGCTGGTGAAGTGCTGAGATGTCGCAGGGTAGCGGAAGGGTGTTTGGCTCACGAGGTGCATTCGTCTGTGACTCCAGGGCAATTAAGAGAAACAGCCTGTTCTGGAAACAGCCAAACCGACACAGGCTGGTTTCTAGCAGAATTATGTTTCCAAATGTCACATGGCAGGGTTCAACACAGGTTAGGCTTAAAATTACTGCTTCAAGACAGAACAGTGTGACTACTGACATTCTGTTTTGTTTGGGTACTTTCCAGAGTTGTTATCTTCTCCAGCTTTTGGTCAGAATCACAGGATTCAGAAAGGAAAATAATTTGGGTTTTGAACAGGGAATCTGGTGAAGCCTTTTTTTACCTGTGTATTTGCAGTCCTTGGAGCTGTTGGTGGGTCAGCAGTACACCCATACTTAGTGGTTAGCTGTCTGATGCTAAGAAAATCATGAAAAGGCTGGGGTCTCCCTGGTTTTTTTTCACAGCAGCACCTCCTCTTTTTTATTGGCACTCTGTTTATTAAAATTTAAGAGTGGTATTTATTCTTTGAGATCTCTAGATCTTGCTCATAGTTGGTTCAAATTGGTCAGTGACTTCCAGGGTTTGTAAAGGAAGAAGCAGATGGGCAGACAATGTAATCACAGAGCCTGGGCTCCCTTCAGAACCCAGGCAGCAAATGCTGAGGAAAATCCAGATTGATTTGTCCTGCTCATTGGGTATTACAGTCCACGTGTCCTTGAGTGTCCTTCAGGAGCTGTACTGAGGCTGCCATTTGAAAGCTGACTTATCTCACCCTTGGCTTTCAGCAGGCTTTACAACATGACCAAAGGACAACTTGTTTGAGAGTTTGACAGGGAGCACCGAACCAAGACTCCAGGGACTATGTTGCAAATGCCCTTGGGCAGGAATAGATAATTCCATACACACGACCTTACATACAATCTTTTCCTTGCAGTAGGAATGCTCCCACATTTCACTAACTGCCCACATACACCATGTGCTTGTTTGCTAAAACAGATACTCTGGCGCCTGTGATACCCTAAGCACTCGGTACCCAGCTCACTCCTCACATCTGCAGTCCCTGGCATGGTTCTGTCCTGCGCACCTGCACCTCAGTACTGTTCAGGCCTTTGCCCCGTCACCTCAGAACTGCAGATCTTTCTGGGACAAAGAAGCAAGAATGGGAGGAGAGACTTAAGGCTTTCTGGCCTCTGTCCTGTCCTGTACTACAGTCTGCTGATGAGGCTTTGTTCTCTCCATTTACACTTTTCATGCATCTCCTCCCTGTTAAAATAAGGCAAATAACATGCTTCTGGGTGTTCCTCTTGCTGCTCTCTACTGTCTAGAAGGGAATGGCTCAGTTATTGCCATAGGACACCTCCACCTAGGGAGAGACATTCCCTTCAAGCAGGAAGAGCTCATGACTGCAGTGTTGGAGGCTGAATTCCACTCTGTTTTCTTCTCTGTGTTGTCCATGTGTAGTGTAAGTTCAGAAATGGAGTCCTGGAGACACAGGTATGATAATGTAACTTGAGATTCTGAAAGTCAGGCTGCATTTCTAAAGTGAAGCTGGTATCACCAGATTACCAATACTGATAATGGAGATGTCAAAAGATGTTTGTTTTTTCTTTTTTAAACATTACACCAGATTCCTGTGATGTCACAGGGTACAGCTCCATCTGGTGACTCTGTCACACTGATAAACAAATGTTCTGTTTCTCCAAAACAAATATGCTAAGTGTAAAGGTGGCAGATGCTGCCTGCTCTCACGACAGGTGGAAATCAGACAAAACCCTGATTGTTCCACATCCATGGGTTGTGTTTATTATCCAAACAGGACACCAGCTGTCTGCTGCTCAGCACAACCAGGCAAGGAGTATTTTACTTCTGTGTTCAAAATGGCTGAAATGCTGCAGGGATCATATAAATCACCACACATGCAAACATCAGCTCTTGGTTTCCTGTCTGTCTGTTAGGCTTGGTTCAGCATTTATCCAGTATAACTGCAGTGGCAGTTATATAGCATTAGTACTTTAACTGTATAAAGTACTGCATGACTGTTGGGTTTATTGCTTTAAGAATAGCAGCATAGAACCCTATTCCCCCAAATGCTGCTTTAGTACTGCACTCACACATGGAAAGTGTCAAGGTCAAGGAGTATATCTTCATGTGTGCAGCACCAGTGAGCAGCATATATTTGTCACTAACAGTCACAGGAAGTTTCCACTGTGCAAACAACTACCTTTGATTTCTGAAGCAACAAGCATCTCTGGAGAGATATCTGGGTTTTGTCTCCTATAATAACTTGTCACTGACTGTTCTCAGTCTGATGACAGCAGCATCACTTTTTCCAAGTTTCATTTAACTGCTTTTAAGTGGAACATACATACTATTCTGTAATATTTTTCACATCTTCCTTAGTCTGGGCAATGGAACAGAAACCTCTTTCCACTGCTCTGCCTCTGCTGGTATGTTCAGTGCATGAGTTGTTTCTCAGGGACATCCTGTTTGCTTGTTTTCCTTTTCATCACAATTTGCTCATCACCTCCAATGCACATTTGGCAAGGGGTTATCTCAGCAATTACTGCGGTTTTACACTGTGGTGCAGCTAAGCCTCAGTGCAAACACTTTACTCAGAGGGCTTACAGTAATCCAGTTGGCAACTCAACTGTTGCACACTGAGAACAGTGCATTGCTGAGGGGTCCTACAATAGTCAGAGACATGCTCTTGTGTGTATGTACCTACAAGGGTGTGTCATGGGTTGAGGCTGGGCTAGTCACTAAATGCATGACAAATGATCTCAATTAACCTCTCTTCTCTTCTCAGAAGGGTAAGGGAAAAGAAATAAGGAAGAGAGAAGCTTGTGGGCTAGAAAAAAAAGGGTAAAACAGCAACAACAAAAATGTAAGAAAATTGTGTAAGATATGAAGATTGGTACAAAACCAATAGTGAAATCCCCTGATGATGATGCCACCACCAATGCTGTGGGCAGGCACTGGGGAAGCCCCTGACTGTATGGAAAACAAACTGGATTCAGGAACTCAGGGTTTGGGATTGAAGGTAGAGGAACAGCCAGCAGTGTGCCCAGGTGGCCAAGCTGGCCAATGGCATCCTGGCCTGTATTAGGAATAGTGTGGCCAGCAGGAGCAGGGAGGTCATTGTGCCCCTGTACTCTGCATTGGTTAGGCCACACCTTGAGTACTGTGTCCAGTTCTGGGCCCCTCAGTTTAAGAAGAACATCGAGACACTTGAACATGTCCAGAGAAGGGCAACAAGGCTGGGGAGAGGCCTTGAGCACAGCCCTATGAGGAGAGGCTGAGGGAGCTGGGGTTGCTTAGCCTGGAGAAGAGAAGGATCAGGGGTGACCTCATTGCCCTCTACAACTACCTGAAAGGTGGTTGTAGCCAGGAAGGGGTTGGTCTCTTCTCCCAGGCAACCAGCACCAGAACAAGGGGACACAGTCTCAAGCTGTGCCAGGGGAGGTTTAGACTCAAAGTGAGGAAAAAGTTCTGCACTGAGCGAGTCATTAGTCATTGGAATGTGCTGCCCAGGGAGGTGGTGGAGTCACCATCCCTGGAGGTGTTCAAGAGGAGACTGGACGTGGCACTTGGTGCCATGGTCTAGTCATGAGGTCTGTGGAGACAGGTTGGACTTCATGATCCTTGGGGTCTCTTCCAGCCTTAGCTATACTGTGATACTGTGATACTGTAACAGAGTCCTCCTTGGGCCCTGCCCATTGAAGAGGGCTTGACCCTTTATATGAAGTATGATGTACATGGAATGGAATTGGATGGAATAGAGTATCTTATCTTATTGGTCATGTTTGGGTCAGCTGTCCCCACTGCTCCTCCCCACAGGTGTGACTTTTTTTACTTACGACCTTTCACTTCCAGCACTCCAACATCGTACACAAGGTTTAGCAGTGACCTTGGGTTTATAGCTTTTCTGCATACCAATCCTTGGTAGTAACTACAGCCATCAAGCGTTTATCACTTTTAGAAGCAGACACTGTCTACAAATATACGCTGCTGCAGTCACTTACAAGAGACCGAGCTGAAAAGCACAATCACTGAACAGAGAATTTGTTCTGTTCCAGCTCAAACAAGGACAGGGCGATGGCGGGCTTGAGGCTGCAACAACGGGGCCCTCCTCACCCAGCCCCGCTGTCTGACGAGAAACCTTACCTAGTAATGCAGCCAGGCATTTCGCCTCCAAGAGGGCAACTGCGCTGTGCAAAGGCGGAGAGCGCGGAGCCCCAGGACGGGCACCCGGTGCCCGTGCGGTGCACGCCGGGATCTGTGGTTCGTCCGCGGCCGCCCAGCATGTGCAGGCAGCCGCAGAGCACGCCGGGAGTTGTAGTTGGCGGCGGCGGGGAGGGCCCTCGGCCCCACGTGACGGTGGGGTGGTGGCAGCGGGCGGTGGCGGCGGTGGCGGGGCCGCGCGCGCCCCGGGATGGAGGTCGGGCCCCGCGACGGGCGCGCGGAAAGCAGGTGGGGCGGCGAACGGGGGCCTGGCACGGCGCGGAGGGGGTGTGGGTGTACCGGGGGACGGGGCCCGCCTGGGCACGGCGGTGCGCGGTGGGCACGGCACGCAGCGCTGCGGGGGAGGATGTGTGCCCTGGCACCGGCGGCGAGACACGCGTGGGGCAGGGCGCTGTGTCTGCACAGGGGGATGCACGCGTGGGATAGCGAGGTGTCTGGGGAGGGACACGGCAGCGAGCACGGAATGCGAGTGCAAGGACACGGGTGGCAGCAGTGCTGGGGTGCGCTGGGGATGCCGGGATGGCCATGTGCTGCGTGGGTGGGTGTGGGAGCGGGTGTGCCCACTCATTACCCGAGCACAGCTACATGGTACCTGGGGTTGATCTGGGAGGAAGCAAACCCCCGCGTGCCAGTGGGGATCAATGCTTGCAGAGCACACCACCAGCTGCCATCCCTTTGGTCCCTCGTGGGGAGGAAGCTCGTGGTGAGCATGGCAATGAGAGCGGCATGTGGCCATCGCCCACCTGGGGCCAGTGCATCACTCTGCTTTCCCTGCCCTTGGACGAGTGTCTTGGCCACTGGAGTGGGGGTGACAGCCACAGACGTGTGTCTGCAGTACCTGGTGCTCGGTCTTCTCTATGGTGGACAGCAACTCTCCGTCTGCTGTGGCCAAGACAGCAGCTCCAAGCCTGCACCTTGCATACGTTATGCTTAAGGCCAAAGACACCCTGCCTGGACACTGCTGCCATTCTGGTGGTTTTTCTGCTTTTGGATGATGCCTGCCTACTATTCTTCTGGTGGTTGGCAGCATTGTACCTCCTAGGTGCTGAAAAGAAATCTTCAGCTTCTCTTAGTTTCTGCAGGCAAGGCCCTGTGCCTGCACGTGGCTGGTGGTGAGAATGGCTGTGCTGTGGTGGCCTTGCCTGCGTGGTCTTCATTTGTGCTTTAGGCCTGGTTTTCCTTGCTAGCACTTATGAAAGCAGCAGAGGTTGTTCCCTGGAGCTGTTTTGATGATGAGTCCTGTTTACTTCAGGTTTTTGCATGTCCTCAGCGTCTGCTTTGTGCTTCAGTTTTACCCTGGCACACACAAGTGCAGGGTGGATGTTGGATGGAAACTAGAGTGTTGGCTGTGGAGGAGGGAGCAGCTGGAACTTGATATGGGAGAGAAGCATTCCTTATCTTAGAGGCTCAGATAGCTGCTCTTATTCCTGCTGGGCAATGTCAGCTGAGCAAATGTTACCGGTGCTTTTAAAGCTATAGTGCAAGTTTGGGGTGTCTTTTGATCTACATGGTGGGAGCTGTTCTCCCTCTTTAGCTAATGCTTCAGACCCAGCAGTTTCAGAAAAGCAGAAGGAATGGGCTGCATTCACATCTTTTTCCAGAATCATCTTTGCATTTTCTTGCCTTTGCAAGTGCAAGTCCTGCAGTACCAGACTCTACCATCCTGTGACTAATAAGGCTGACATGCTCCCCCAGGAATGAGAAAGACATCATCCTCCCCAGGTGCTGACACAGGAAGGGGCTTGCTTGTTCTCCTGGCTGTCACTGATGCATTGGGGAGGATCCTGGCAGGGGTCCTGCACAGCCTTGTTGTCCTTTGTGCAAACGGACATTTAAATTCCCATTTTAATTCCCAGCGAGGTGCCACTTTGCTATAGGTTGTGCCCATAACTGATAGTGGTAGGTAGAGGTCACTGGATCCATCTTCCCAAGGATCATGGGAAACCTAGAAGCAAAGGTTATTTTGCTGAAGTCCATCCTTCTGCTGGCACAGGAGACGAAAATGAGGATCTTGTGCTGGGGTTTGCTGTCTGTCTTCCTAAGCAGCAGGTCTGAAATGCATCTGGGAGCACTGGCTGTAACACCAGCGTCGATTGAGCCCTGTCAGGAAGGTCAGGGCCCTTGTTCTGCCGGGCAGAGCGTGGGGCTTCTGGCTCCTCGGCACAGCAGGAGGGTGGTGTGGAGGACACAGCAGTTCCAAGGTGAGCAGAGAGGCTGTTGGCCAGCCAGGACAGGTTAACCAAAAGGTCTCAGCTCTGACACCAGCAAGGCTTCCAGGGACAGCAGGACAAGAGGAGGGTCCCTAAGGGGAACCTGTGCTGAGAGAGGTGTAGGAAGGTTAGCAGCTAGTCCCAGGGAGGTGAGCTTCTTTGGGGGTCTGCTCTGTCTGTTGCTGCCTCTGGCTACCTGTGTGCTTATTGCAGACAAGTCTTGTGCAGACTGAAGCCCAGTGGACACTATCATGGGTCTACAGGTTGTGGTCTTATGCTTGTGGGAGGCTTTGCAAGGAGGAGCAGGTAAAACTATCTGCCATGCTGGGAGAAGGCTGAAAACCTGTTTTCTTCCTCATCCTTTGCCAGTGCAGAGCAAGAGTGCTCCAGCAAGCAGCAGCTCTGAGCTGCATTTACCGGGGAAGCCTTTTGTGATTGTGCCCTTTGGTTTATACTGGTACAAGCCACTCTGTGTTTTATTTTCCTAGCCAGCCTGCTCAGTTCTCCCTGCCCAGGCTCTGCAGGGCTGACCTTTTAGGCTGGCAGAGCTCTTTTGACTTCCTCTGCCTCATCAGCCACTCCCCATGACTGCAGATGCATTATATGAAGCCTGCCTTTCTTTTAATCCCTTTTCCCAGCAGTGCTGAGCCTGCTGGAGGAGCAGGCAGAGAGGAGCTCAGGGAAGGAGCTGCTGGTTGTCTGGGAGACCCAGGAACAGCGAGGCGGGAGCAGGCTGTGCGCAGCAGCAGGTTACGCAGTGCCTTCGGAATCTGCAGGAGGAACTGACTGGCATCATGGGGATGTCCTTGGAGGTGTGATGGAAGTCCTTCCACGACCTCAGCATCCTCAGCTCGACCTCTTTAATGTGCTAAGAAGGATCGAGACTCCTGCAGGTAGAGGACAGGATTCAAGACGCCATTTCTAGCCGGATGCCTCCTGCGCAGCGCAGGGAGGCACACATCAGATGTTTGCAAGAAAGATGAGCTGCCTTTTTTTCTTTCATTCTTTCTTTCTCAATACTACCTAAGTGTGTGATTCTGTTTTGGAAAGTAACTAGGGCTTGGTTTTATTTTAAATGAAGAAGTTCACCTGAGTCAGCAGCATGGCTCCCTGCCTCTGCTGTGAGTCACCTTTGCTGACTTGGACCAAGAGAAGTTCCTGCCCTTGCTGGCATGGAGGGGCTGAGAAAGCCTTGGGAGAGCAAGTGTTGTTTTCTTTTCATTGTCAGCAGCAGCAGCATTAAGCCATTCCTTGCTCCAAGGCTGGGTTTAGTCTTTTATCACTCCAGTGCAAGAGGTTCAGTTATATTTGGGACAGTTCCTAACAGCAGGTTGATGTTGCTGCACCTGAAGATAGATTCTGGGGTGCTGAAGCAAGGAGACCATGCAGTGAGTTTATGGAACTGGTGGTTAAAATTAGGGACTGCATCAGAAGCTGTCTTTAAGGAGGAAGGGGGATGCAGATGAATTCTCTGATCTACTTCACCAGTGATGGCCTCTGCAAACAACCTTGGCCCTCCTGGCTGGGGGAACCAGATCTACTAGAGCAGGAGAGCAGAAGCACATGTGCTTCTTGCAGGGGAAGCTCCGCTCATGTACTGTGACCTCTATGAGGCACATTGCTCCCTTTGCCCTTCCTGTAACTTGAGGTGTTTTTGTGATGTGATATGAATTTGCCTTTCCCCATGTCAGGCTTTCTTTAGCATTAGCAAAGGAGAATTCTCTTTATTCAGGAAAAAACAAGTACATTTCTCAACACTGCTCTGAACACCTGCTGAAACAGGGAACTTGAGAGCAGCTGGGACTTATGCTTTCTCCATCCCTCCTGGCAGCCCAAGCTTTGGCTCTGTCAATGGGAAGGGAGCAAACCTTGCTGATAGTTCAGGGTTAAGCCATGAACCTAGGCAAAGCTGAAATGTGGTTGGCTGTGCTCTCCTGAGTTCCCTGCCAACTGCATGGGTCTTAATTTCTTCAGCCTTGTGTCACTGTATGCTCATCAGTGGGCACCATGTTCCAGCCCAGAAACAGCTGGGGTTTGGGTGCCAGTAGGATCATCATTGTCTTACAGGGATTTGATTGACTTTTGTTTGCTTCTGCATCACATCTGCAAATTGTGCTGCTCATTCCCTATGTGCTTCTGAGTTCCAGATTTTAATATTTTGAGTTATTTTATTTGAGGATTGATTAACCTTCGTTTCCCTGTGTTAGGAGGCAGCTGTAATGCCAATCCGTTGGATCACAGATTCCTGCCTCTGGGGAGATGCACAACTCCTTCAGTGTGACAGTTCATTTGGAAGGGCACATCTGTGGCTGTCCTACCCCACATCCTTGTGTGCATCACCTGCTTTTATAGCATAAAACAACATGGGAGGGAGCTCCCCTGACTCAGTGACTTGGAAGATCAATGGCGTGGCTGAACTTTCACTTGCATTTCCTAACTCTGTTAGAAATAGCTTAGGGAGGAGCTGCTGGAGTTTTGAGCTCAGTGGTTGCAGATGCTCTTTGGTCAAGGACTGGTGGTGATGATCCCCAGATAACATGGCTCTGGCTGACTGCTGCCACAGTCCACATCCATGGATGCCCAGAGTGGTGTCACCAGTCCCTGATGCAAGGTCCCAGTGACAGAAAAAGCCTGTAAATTCAGAAGAGCTGGATCAGTTTCTGTGTCTCCCCAAGTCATATCTTCTGGAAGCTGCCTTTGATTCCTGTCTGTGCTTCCTTCAGTCTCTCCTGAGATCAAGTCCTGATTGCATGTTAGTCTAAGTATGTCATAAACATGTATGTACTTCCCTATGCAGCTCTGGTTTAGAGCTCCTGTGCTGTCAGGGTGACAGGCTTTACTGGTGGGATGGGTTGGCTTCTGTGTGGTTTAAGCTTAGGTGGGCACTGAAAGCGGTGACGTTACCCCAGGGAGACCTCACAAAGGGAGTGGATGGGCAGCTTGAAGTAGGGCTGATATTTGATGATCTGCTTGTTCAATCCATTTTGGTTATAGCAAACAAATCTCAAAAAGAGAGTATTGGCAAGAAAAGCTTGGCTCTAAATGCCAAGATCATGTTAGTTTTTAGTGTCCTTCTCTGTGCTGCAGAAGTGTGCAGCTCATCCACAAGGCATGAAGATGAAGCAGCTTTAAAAAGTACTAGTTGTTTGATAATTTTTTCCCCTTTTTTAAACTTTTCCTTTCTTTTTTTTTAGCTGTGGGAGTGATTATCAGCTGAAAAACTGTGGCTTGTTCTTGCTAGTTGAAAGGCTGGACTTCCATTCTAGGCTGTCACCTCAGGTGCTTTTGTTACAAACCCTGCAGTGATGGAGGTTTTTGGTTTTACACCCCAAAATAAACCTTGCAACATTCCTTTTGCATGTGAAGGAGTGGCTCCAATCTGAATACATGTTTCTGACAGCTGCAGTTCTGCTGGCAGTGCTGTCAAGCAGCTTAGCTGCGGACCTCAGTCATCCAAAGCTTCCTTCCCCAAAATTGCTTTTGCTTGGGCAGATGACATTCTCTCTGCACTGTCAATCCCACTTGATGGCAGGTAATGGTGGTTTCTTGCTGTGTGCAGGGTAGCTGAGGGGGATGACATTGATGAGAAATGCTGTGCAAGCTCTGGAGTACAGCTGCAGTTTGCATTTAGCTCATGTCTGCTTTTGCAAGAAAGACAGCTTGTGCCTGCAGCAGCTGCAGAGAGCAGCTGTACAGACAAGAGCTGCAGACTAAGCTACCAGCCTTGGGGTGGAGCCACCTCTGCAGCTTGACAGTGCTGAGGTGCTCGATGTGGTGGGCACTGCTTGAGGAATGTGTCTCCCTGTAAATGCAGGTGCAGTGTGGTAGACATCATGCCTTTTGTATGTGGTGGACACATTGCCTTACAGATGCTGTGCTCCTGGTGGGCTGCTGCTCTGAGCAGTCTCTGATGGAGCATGAGAGTGAAGCAAGCAAGAGGCCAGCTGTCCTCCAGCTTTATAAACAAGTGGTATATTGCAGGAACTATCAGTCTTTGTTCTGGCTGTCTCCTGAGGCCACACTGGTGTTGCCTACCAGTCATCAGAATAACCATTACTGTATGGCCTCATTCATGTCCACAAACCATGCATGGTAGACCACAGGGAGGTGTAAAGTCCTTAGCTCACCGTTGCTAGCTTCTGGACTACCAAAGATTTCAGCCTGACCAGGGTTTCCTTGGAGAGTGCAACACCACAGTGGTGTTGTGCAGCTCCTCTTGCTGCATATCTGATATAACTTGTTGTGTTCTTCTGCAGGAAGGAGCATTGGAAGCTGCTGGGCAACCTGAAGACCACAGTGGAAGGTTTGGTGTCCACCAGCAACCCAAATGTCTGGTCCAAGTATGGTGGCTTGGAACGGCTCTGCAGAGACATGCACAGCATCCTCTACCACGGGCTCATCCATGATAAGGTAGGACTCTGTCCTGCCAGCACTGTTGCTTGTCTGGAGCAGCATTGGTGCCTGTCACGAGCTGGTAGTGTGGTCCTGCTGCATCTTGCTTCAGTGCTCATAGCATGGAGTGGGCACAGTGCTTGTAGCAGTGTGGGAAATGATCGAAGCAGGGACTGAGCTTGCCTGACAAGGGCTGTGGTTGTCAGAGGGTGTTTTCTTTCTGTCTCATCCACTTTCAGGGTGGCTTGGCTAAGTACCTGTACCCCTGTGCTGAGGCTGGCCTCGCTCTCCTTTCTTCTTGCTGCAGCCAAGTGACTGATTTGCATTTGCAATGAGTCAGCCTCGTATTGTTTGCCCTTGGAGAAGTCCCCAGCAAGCTCTGGCAAGAGGAACCTTGCGTCTTTGCAGTTTCTGGTTAGCTGTGTTAGTAACAGGAGCTGGCAGCCAAATCCATGCTCTGTGTGAATGGGATATCTCTTTCCAGGCTCTCATTGTGCTTTGCAATAGCTCACCCAGCCATTCATCCTTCCATGCCTGCCTGGAAGAATTTTTCTCTCCCACTTGTGTTTGGAGCCCTGAAGATCTCCCGTTCAGCTTGCAATTACCAGCACGATTAATTCACAGGGGAAAGCTGAAGCATGTCTGCAGGGTGTGCCTGGGGCCAAGCTTCCCATTGGTGGCTCTGCCACTCAGAGAGAGATGCAGAGGAACCCCAGGCAGCTTGCTTGGGCCAGCTGGATCTAGGAGCAGGCTTATAAGCCTCCAGGAAACCCCAGGCTTGCAGCTTATCCCATCAGGGTGCTTTGCTCTTTGGATCTGTTGAGTTTGCAGTCAGCATTCATTACGGTGCTGCTCTGTTCCTGCTAGTCCTCAGTGGTATGAGCCAGAGACCTTCTTTGGAAGATCCACAGAGGAAGAACCTACCTTTTATATGTGAGGAGTGCTGTGCTCCCTTCTGGTAGTCATGCTATCAATAGGCTTCAGGAGGTGAGATTTAAATGATTTCTCTTTGTCTATTGATAAGAGTTCATGCCAGACCTGCAAAGCCAGGACCATGTATTGCTTTCCTCCGTGCTTCCACTATAGGCAAAGGCAGCTCTTTCAATTAGAAATGTCTCTACTACTTGGGCACATGTGACACCAACTGAGCAGTAAAAGCTGCAAAGAAAGGCCTGTGAAAATGCAGCTTCCTATGAACAGTTTTCTCATAGTTGCTCCAGTGAAACACTTTCTTTTACTTACTATTTTCTTACCATCTTTTTGTCCTGCAACTGGGAATAAATAAACAAAATTGTAGAATCATAGAATCAATAAGGTTGGAAAAGACCTCAGAGATCATCAAGTCCAACCTGTCACCCAAGACCTCATGACTACTAAACCATGGCATCAAGTGCCATGTCCAACCCCCTCTTGAACACCTCCAGGGACAGTGACTCCACCACCTCCCTGGGCAGCACATTCCAATGGCTAACAACTCTCTCAGTGAAGAACTTTCTCCTCACCTCGAGCCTCAACCTCCCTGGTGCAGTTTGAGACCGTGTCCTCTTGTTCTGGTGCTGGGAGAAGAGACCAACCCCCTCCTGGCTACAACCACCCTTCAGGTAGTTGTAGAGAGCAATAAGGTCTGCCCTGAGCCTCTTCTTCTCCTTGCTAAACAATCCCAGCTCCCTCAGCCTCTCCTCATAGGGCTTGTGCTCGAGGCCTCTCCCCAGCCTCATTGCTCTTAAAAGTTAGGAAAAAATCATATGCAGGTGTTAAGAGAATTAGGGTAAGATGTTTTTAAACTTTTGAATTAATTTTATTGATTTGTCTAGAAAACTCCAATTCAATCTAGAGGACTGAAACTGCCAGGGTAGTTCTCTAGTTTTAAAAAAGTCAAACCACCATCCCCCCACCCCAAACAAGTAAACCACAAAACAGAACCCATTCCTCTGATGCTTGTGAAAGAGGAAACACAGATGGAAGAAAAAAACCAATCAGTCTTTTGGTCAAGAGAGACATTTTTGGGCTGTGCTTACACCCAGTAGTGTGGTGAGGGAAACAACAACTCTGCTGCAGTTAGTTTTTAACAGGAAGAATAACTAAGAGCAAAATAAATCATTGTCTGAGTAATGCTGAGGCAAGAAGCTGGTAGAGATGCAGTGCCAAATCTCTTACCTGGGGCATGCAGCTGTGCTGGGGCCCTTGGTGCTGGCTTGCATCAGTAGACAGCAATGGTTGCTGGGTTTGGTGGGATGTGTTTGCACGTTGCCCTTTGTGTCCCCTCACTGAGGTCTGACTCTGCAATGCTGAAACATCAGGACTCTCCTTCAGATCCTGGCTCCAGCAGGGAAGGAAATGGTGACGTGGGAACTTGGTCAACCTTGAACTTGGCAGACCTGCAGTTGGTCTTTAGGTTCCTTATTGCACTGCAGCAAGGATGTGAGACCTTCATGCTTTGTGTCCTGTCCCAAGACCTCTGCTGTCTTTGCAGTGTGGGATCCTAGCTGGTGGAAGAAGAAAAGCTCAGGGAGTGTGTTATCTGGACACTTGTAGGCTGACCACAACTGAGAGGTCACTGTGGGAGAGGCAGGAAACAATTTATCTACATCATTTCAGTGTTTTTTGCGAAGGTCCTGTGATCTACCAATCTGTGTTGTACACTTGCTTTGTTTCTCTTCTATAAAGCAGTGCTGCTCTTCCTGTGTCTGCTTTCTGGCCCATCTTGCCAGGTTTAGGGGTTGCCTTCTTGTAGTGAGGGGCTAATGGGGGGTGTTGTCACTGAACTGGGGCTTGAGTGGTGGTATCTAACTGTGTGTGTCCTGCACAGGTGTGCTGCAGACAGAAGGATTATTGGCAGTTTGTGAAGGACATTTGCTGGCTGAGTCCTGGCTCTGCTCATCACCTGGAGAAGGTAGGTTCCAGTGGGGTGGCCTTGGGTGCCCAGTGGGGAGAGGAGAAGGCAGCTGGGCTGCAAGCCTCACTGGTGGGATGGTGTCACCTTGGCTGTTAGCCTGCCATAGATAAAGCAGCTCTATGGCTCACGGTGGCTGAAGCAGTCATGTGTTTGTGTACAAGTCACATCCTGGGAGCTCAGCATGGCCTGGGCTGAGACAATTGGCTGCTTATTTCTTACAGTTTTCAGCTCAGCTGGCATCACCAAGGGAACCAGCACAAGCAGCCCTTGTGTGTGCACAGGGTGATTCATGTGTCTGTGTAAATTTCTCTAAGTCTGGGCTGTCCCATTTCTGGGTTGTGCCTTGACCATGCATTTGGTTCTTCCATTCCTGGCTCGTGCTAACTGCTGGCACACAGGATCACTCCTGGTCATCCACTGCCCTGTGCTCATCTGTGGGCCCTGCCACGGGTGGGTGCAAGGGCCTGACCCCTGGTGGTTCCTCCATCCAGCCTGATGCTGCAGGGAGACAAGGTGTGACTCCTGCAGCAGCTCAGGCGTTGCTGTAACCTTCCCCAGTAAATGTGTCAGCAAGAACATGACCATCACTGTCGGGGTCAGGTTGGGTTTGGGAGTGTGGGGTCCCTCTGGGTCAGGGGTGAGGCACGTGGGCAGGAAAGCATGCAGGAGAAATTCAGAGTGTTGGTGGCTGACAGAGGACTTTGGTTGCTGGTTGACCTTTGAAGTGTTGTTCCTGCCTGGTGCTTTGGCCTCCCTGGTGGCTGGGCAGCTGCTGGGATGTATCCTGCTGCTGCTGCTGCTGGTGACGGTCAGAAGAAAGCTGCCAGGGGTAACCAAAGCTGTGCAGCGGAACAATCCCTGCTCTCCTGCTTGCCTCTGTGTGCCCTAACCTGTGCCTGGTGTCCCTTTCCAGTTCATCAGCCTGCAGGAGAGCAGACAGCCTGACCCAGAGGGCCCAGGGGACCAGGCCATCGCACAGCTGTGGCTGCAGCACAGCTTGCAGTGCCACTGCCTGTCAGTGCAGCTGAGACCACTCCTGGGGAACCGGCAATACATCAAGAAATTCTACTCAGGTAAAGAGAAATGGGCCCTTTCCTTCTGGTAGGAAATACCTAGCTGGTGGCATTTTCAAGCCACATGTGAGTGAGGGGAGCCAGCAGTAAATGTGGTTTGCATGTGAGCAACTAGTGCTGTCAGACCGTGCAGGTGAGAGGGACCCCCCTGAGCAGAGGTTTTCTCTCCCCAGACACTGCCTTCCTGCTCAGTGACGCCCACGTCACAGCCATGCTGCAGTGCCTGGAGGCTGTTGAGCAGAACAACCCCAGGCTTCTGGCTCAGATCGACACCTCCATGGTGAGTTGTGACTCCAGCTTTACATCTGCCTCTCCCCAGACACTGACTGGCTGCAGCTGCTTCTGTGAGGTCTCATTCAGGGCATGTGGAACTCTTGGACAAGGAGCTGGACATGAACTAGCCAAAGAAGTTCCAAGAGGGGAGGCGAGTGGTGAACTGGTCCCTACACTGCCTCTGTGAGCCTGGCAGGGCTCAGGGTAGGGGAGGTGACTCTGTGGAGCCTGTAGTGGGATGGCTTCATTCTGGCAGGCATTTAGGAATTGAATATGAGGACCTGAGGACCAGTTCCACGTAAGAGGCACCTCTAAAGCCCTCTCTTAACAGTCCAAGGCTTCAGGGCCAGGAAGCAGGGCTGCCTGGTTGTGATGGGCAGTCATGGTCAGAGTGGACAAGTAGTACCCCAGGACACCTGCCTGCCTGCTTCTGCTGGTGATGCTAATGAACACCCATGCAGCCCCACACTATATGCCTCCTCCCCAGAAGAAGGGAACAGCTGCACAGAGCTCCTCAGAGAAGAGCAATTAATGAGGCTTTGCTAAATGGGGTCTGTGTTCTTTCAGCTGGCTGGCACGTCACTACCATCCCTGTGTGCCTCAGATCTTCCTGCTGGGACAAGAGAGATGTGTGACCACAACACTGAAGGATATGAGAGCCATCTGCCTGGGGTGCTGGGCTGCCAGGATCGTTCCATTGAGAGCCTGGTAATTTCTCCATGAGCCTGCTGTGTAGCTGTGAACAGAGAGCTGCATCCCTTCTGCAGGTGCTCCCTGTTCTCCTGCCCCTAGAGCTGCTGCATCTTTTGCTGGCTGGTGGCCAGGCACTTGCAGGTCCATTTCATTCTGTTCTCCTTTGACACTTAGCCCCATAAATGCTGATTTATTAATGATGCCGCCTCTCTTCAGCTTACCAGGAAGAATGATGGTCCAGCACTAGTGACCAAGAGCCAGAGCCTGACTGCCCTCCCTGCATCTCCATATGTCACTGCTGCAGGCTGTACACAGCAGCGCTGTTTTGGATCCTTCTCCAGCCTCCACCATCTAGCCTGCTCTGGCCTCTCAGGTAATGAGGGTGGGCTGAGAAGCTCAAGATAGACCCAGAAAAGACTGCCTTTTTCCCCCCTGCTTTTGGATTCAGTGTTAATGGGTGTCAAAAAATGTCTGCTGGTGATGGGAGGGAGATCTCTGGCCTTTGCCCATGGTGGGAGGAGACATGCCAGTGTGAAGCCACAAGCTTACTACTATAGTCTGGTCTGCTTCTACCAAGGTATGTGACAACCTGCTTCTGCCTTTGTCCAGACAGGAGACCAGCAAGTTCCTCTGTCAGTTCCAGTGCCAGCCAGCCCCAGGACTGCTGTCCATCCAGCCAGACCTCCTCCTTCAGTGAGGGCAGGTCCCCTCTGGAGCAGCCTGGCTCTGTCAACCACTTCCACATTCCTTCACCCAAAGACCCCTTCTCTCCAGCCAGTGAGATGAGCTCCAGCACCACCAGCCAGAGCGAGGACACTTGGACAGGGAGCCAGGATGATCCGCAGAGCGACGCCAACGATGGCCCAGAGTACCTGGCCATTGGGAACTTGGGGCGCCGGGGCCGGGCGTGCAGCAGTGCCAGTACCAACAGCACCAAGAGCAGTAGCTCCAAACTCTTCTCCTCCAGCAGCTCCCAGAAGCTGGACTCTGTCTCATCCCTAGGGGAGCAGGGGGCAAGTGGAGGTGAAGGCAGAGGCCTGAGCTTGTTGCGGCGGTCCAGCTTCTCGGAGGGACAGTCGTCGGCTCCGCAGGGCCTTCCCAGGAAGAGCCACGTGCGCTCACACTCCGACACCAACGTGGCCTCGGGGAAGCTGCACGGTAATGGGGCAGCTCTTGAGCCGTGGCTTTGGGGTGTGGGAGTCTTTGGTACTGGGAGGCTGATGCTGGCCACTGCTTTGACTCCATGGATCAGGTCAATGAGGGGAACGGTGGGTGAGCAGTTGGGAAATTTGGTGTAGCCTTAGCTTTCTCTGCTCTGCAGTGGAGGGATGGGCAAACATCTTGCTTCCCAGAATGCCCAGGGCTGCTCTAGTGTTGGTATTGACAGATTGTACCAAAAACCTAGAAAATGGCAGTGATGCTGTGGATTAGCTGTCCTGCTTCCTCTCTAGCCTTGCCTGGCTGGGGCATGGAGTCATGGCAGGGCACTGGGCTGGGGTCATGGTACTGATAATCTGCTGAGTTCTTCTGTGCTCTTGAGTGGGTGAATGCATGTTTTGGGAGCAGTGGGGTATGAGGGGACAACCAGCTTGTGGGAGTCGGCCCCACCAGTGCTGCCTTCATGGGAGAAGTGGAGGTCCCTGCTGAATAGTAACCAGTCTGTTTCTTTTCTCTCCCTTAACGCTGCCCTTCTCCTCCTCTGTCTGCTCAGGAGGCCTCAGGGATATCACCATTATAATAGAAGATCCAGTGGCAGGTTTGGGAGCCAGTGCAACAGCCCTTCATTAGTAATCATTGCATCAAGTTCAGGATTTTCATCAACCCTTTAGTGTCCATTTAGAAAACAAACAAAAAAATTCTTTCTTCTCTATGTCCCAGCTGGTGCTTTGAAGCATAGTCAGGTTTGTGCATGCAACCTGCCTGAAGCTTGTTTTTGGCAGCAGTGGGTCAGACCCAGAAGGGTGTCCCAGTTCCCCTGCATGGTGTTAGGGAGTGCTCATCACCGAGTCTCTGAACTGTGTCCCCTGCCCTTCCCTCTACCCCTCTAATTCAGGAGCCAGGAGAGGTTTTTGTATCACACCTCAAGCAAGTAAGGGCTGGCAGCAGGTGTGGGCTTGAACATCTTATTTTTCTTTTTCATTTAGTACATCTGTGGCACAAGAAAGTTTGATGTTGGCTGAGTTCAGCTGTATGCCAACCAGTTTTGGTTGAACCCACAGCCAGGACTCCTGGGTGCTCTTCTGAGCTTGAGGCAGGTCTCCTCATGAGCAGAAGTGCTGGGGTGCTGTCATTCCTTTCCCTCCTATGCATAAAGAGTCAGCAGCTCAAAAAACTGTGTGGTTCTCTTTTACATCTGTTCAACAGTGGCACTGGATTTGTCGAGCTCACATCTGGGTGATGTGGGCACTCATGCTGGGAAGTCTCCTTCCTGGAGGTGGTGGGCATTCAGACAGATGTGTCCAGCCCCATGTCCTCCTCCAGCACAGGATACTGAGGGCTCACTTTAACCCTTCAGCAGCAGGTTGTGTTGCACATGGCATCCCCCAGGCTGGTGATCACAGGGTGGTTTCTGTGCTGTTTCTCAGCAGGGTTGAGGTAGCTGCAGGATACCCTGTGAGGCTGCAGTAAGTAGCTGTGAGACCCTCTCACCCTGACAGGTCTTTGTCCCTCAGTCAGTAGGGTGGGTTGGTCCCAACCCCCATCCTGTTGGCTGCTGCTTCATATTCTTGGCAGAGAGAAGCTGGGTTTGGTAGGCTCAGGAGGCTCCAGCCATATCAAGGTTGTGGCACAAAGCTAGGAGCAGAGAGGAATAGGAGGCTGAGAGGATGGAGTTGCCCGTCTGTTGTGCTTGGAGTATCAGCTGATGCCTGCTCTGTGTCCACACCTGTATGCTCCTGTTCTGCTCCAGTTGAGTTTTCAGTCTCCTTCATCAGTCCTCTGTCACTCAGCTGCTCTGTCCAGGTGCTCCCTGGGGCTGTGGCTCTCTGTAGAACACCAGTCCTTGTTGATCTGTCAGGTCAGCTCCTGGCAGTCTCTGCCAGCTAAGCCTGGCAGGGAGTTGCACCTCAGTGTGTGGGGGGGGTAGAGCCCTGCCCACAGCTTGTGTAGGTCACCTTGAGCACTGGAGCCCAGACTCCGGGTAGTGTGCGGTGAGCATTTGCTTTTCATTCAGCAGGGGCATGTCCTTTAGTTGCCTCTTTCTGCTGTTAAGGCTGCATTGCAGGGCTGGGAGCCCCACAGATCCCTCAGAGGCTCAGATTTCTTGTTCCCTGACTGGAGCCTGGAGCATAACTCTTCCCTTGGAGGTGCTCCAGCAAGAACAGGCTGGCAGGGGCACTTGTTGGAGCCTGTTGTATCCCACAGATCTGTTAGGGAGTAAAGAGAGGAAGGCCTGAGACTCAACTGCTCTATGACTTTCATGAGCTGCTTTCCCCTTCTCCTCTCCTGCCTGAAATACCCTTCAAGTTTTTCCCCTTCTGGGCTTGTCCTCAGCCATGGCATGGAACGGGAAGATGTCCCTCCTTGCTTTTCATCCATTTGTGCCTGCCTGTGTGATGCTGAGACCCTTTCATTTCATCCTGTGTAATGGCTGGCCACCTCTGGGATACTGATGGGTGCCTGGGGTCATCTTCCCTTCCAGAGTCCCATGGCGATCCGGGTGGAGGGAGAGGGCCAGGGTCTGCTTCCATACAGAGCAGTGAACTGAGCACACCAAGCTCCCTCTACATGGAGTATGGTGAGTACAGCCAGCCTCAGCAGGGATGCTTGCTACTGGGCAAGCTCCTTCATCAGCTGCAGTGGCCTCAGCTTCTGGCATGGGCTTATGGGATGCTGGTTGGGCACTGGCAGGGTTTGTTAGCATGGGGACAGCAGCAGGTCCCTCCCTCATGTTGGTCCCTCCCTCATGTTTGCCTCTTGCTTTTCTAGACTCTGGACAGTATCTCAGCTCGGGAGAAGGGATGTTCAGAAGACCCTCAGAAGGGCAGTCCCTCATCAGCTACCTCTCAGAGCAGGACTTTGGCAGCTGTGCAGACCTGGAGAAGGTGAGAAAGACAGCAGCAGCCTGTGGGTATTGGAGAATGTATTTTACTACAGAGTCAGTGATGCTTTCTTTTGTAGTGAAGATAATCCCATAGTATTTGCTGCTCTAGAGTTGTGCACAGAACTTCAAGGTTGAGCTCCTCAGTGGTGTCTAGTAGCCAGGATCTGCCCATCCAGCAGTTTTGCCACATGTGGGGCTCCTCAGGGGCATGTGCTGACTCCCGAGGTCAATGTCTTACACATCCCCTTCATAGGATGCCACTTGTGTTTTGTGAGCATTCTGGAGCTCAAGAAGGCTTTAGTTTCTAGATCCTCATAGGTCAGGTTTTATGGGGTCAACAGGGATGAAGATCTTTTCTGCCATCTTCCATGAGTAATAAACTCTTCCCTGCAACAGGTAGGGAACAAGATTTTACCAAGTCTTCCTTGTTTCTTCATGGTATGGCCGTGAATACTTTTGCTCTTGCCTTGCAGGAGAATGCCCACTTCAGCATCTCAGAGTCCCTGATTGCTGCCATTGAGCTGATGAAGTGCAACATGATGAGCCGGCAGCTGGAGGAGGAGGAGGAGGACAGTGACAAGGAGATCCAGGAGCTCAAACAGAAGATCCGCATTCGACGCCAGCAGATCCGTACCAGGCACCTGTTCCCTGCCTGCCAGGAGATGGGCTCAGACAGTGGGTGATGTGTTTTGGGCTCATCAGCTAGTGGGATGTGGGGTTTCTGTCTGTTGCCTGTCCTCATTGCATCCTACCTTCTTGCCTGCTCGTGGGAAAACAATCATATTGCTGCCAAGGTGCTGCAGAGGTTTGTGAAAGTGCTGCTCTGGAAGACCCTAACAAGCCTGATGCTGTACATTGGTGACACTTGTGCACTGCTGGGGCTGTGATAGGGAATGTGATTTCATTTTGAGCCCATAGTGGTTTCTGTCCTTCACCTACATCCCTCCCTGCCCTGGCCATACCTGGCTATCAGCATCTCCCTTAGCTATCAGTGACCCTTCAGACCACTTCCATTGATGGGCTGGCTGTGTTGCATTTCTCTCAGGTCTTGTGGCAACAGACAGCGAGTCCCAGTTCAGCTCCCACGGCTCCATGCGGCTCTCTGACTCTGGCTCTGCGGAGGATGTGGAAGAATACGAGATCCGAGGTAGGAGGGGACGGCAAGAAGTGTCAGCTTCTTGCATAGAGACAGACCTCTCCTTTGTGTGCTTGTGTTGAGGTCAGTCCTGCTGAAGAAGAGCATGTCCCTCTGGCCTTCAGGATGGCATTTCCCAAACAAATGGCTGAATTATGAGTGGGAGCAGAGCAACCAGTTTCCCTCATATGGTGGCATGACTTTCTTTTCAAATCCTCTGTAACCCTCTAGCATTCATTGCCTCTGGCTGGTAGGTGGTTTCCTTTTCACTCTCTGGTCCACATAGCAGCTGCTACAATTAGAAAGAGATGGGAGAGCTGCCATCCTACTCTCCTTCTCCCCAGGCAGAGGGAGCCATAGCTCTCACCACTTGACTCTTGAGTGGCAGTGGTGGGCACTGTAATACCTGCAGTCTTTGCTCCTGGCAGTTTGGGTGACTGAGCTTATTGCCCACAGGAGACCTCTGTGGGTCTCTGGCTGTTCCTTCCCTTTAGAGCAATGTTCGTCCTCCAAGGTGGATGACTTACTTCTCAGCAACATTTCCATTTCACTGACTTTAAAAAGAAGATGGAGCAGTCCAGTCTTCAGCTATAAATCTCCTGTCTCTTGATTGGTTACAACAAAGCTCTCCTTGCAGTCCTTGAGGGCTAGATTTTGGTCTCGGCTTTGAAGCCCACAGAGTGGTGTGTGAGTTCAGCTGTGGGCTTCTGTCACACGAGTGCTGCTCTTGTATTATGCCCTTTCTGTTCGGCCTGGCTGAAACACTGAAGCCAACTGTTTTGTCATCACCATGTTATGCAGATGGTAACGATGGATCTAGCCTGATTCAAATGTCCAAGAACGGCCTCTCAGTGTCAATGGCTTCCTTGTTCTCAGGTAGTACCCCACGCTGCTCCCCTGCGTGTGTGTGCAAGGCGTGTGTGTGCATGTGCACACTCCTCTGAAATCTGCCTGACTGGGGAACTGTGAACAGATGTCAGTGAGAAAGGCTGTGGCAGGATGATAGGGCAGGATGCAGCAGGGAGGAGGCAGAGGAGCACTGCTGCGGGCTCCGTCCCTCAGGGTTTTGTCGTGCAGTATTTTGGATAGCGCAAGTGCCTGTCGTGGTGAAGAGCCTATCTTACCTGGGGTAGGGTTTGGCAGGCCGATGGCACAGCTTTGTAGCTCTGTAGCTACTCAAGGCTGAGCCTGTGCTGTCTGAGGGCAGAGTCATCTACAGTGTGGGACCAAGCCTCCAGCCCAGGTGCCTTGGGGAGTATTTTCCTGCTCGGTTTAGCAGAGCTGGCCTCACATAGCTCTGATACAAACCATGGCCAACCCTTCTCTTCCTGCTCAGACTTGACTTGAATCTTTCCAGAAAGCAATCCTGGAGGGAGAAGTAGTGAGAGAAGACAGGGCACAGACAGTTTATTCACCCTGGAGGCCTTGGGCACTGGGATCAGATGCAGCCAGGTCTTGCTTGGTATTTTTATTGTTTACAGTACTACTACATAATCCTTCTGGTCTGCTGTCCATGTTTAAATAACCTTCATGTGCTCCCTGTTTGCTGTAGCAGGGGAACAGCCTGCGTGGGCAGCTGCTGATCTGCCAGGTGTTCAGCATCAGCATGTTGCTCCTGCTGGCCCTTGGAGCTTCCCAGTCAGTCCTGTCATGTCCTGTCTTTACAGCCCAGAGGTTTAATCTGGAGGGCAGGGTGGGGGTGTTCATCCTGGCCTGAAGCTGACATATGGGGGCTTGTGTGATGTCCTTGGGTTTGGGGGCTGCTCACAAGCTTCCTGAGGACTATTCCACCTGGTGACAGCATTGGCAGCTTCAAGGGAGTGTCTGCAGCGAAGGCTGGGGAGCAAGTGGTGGCAGGATCCCACTGCTAGACTCCACAGGAACCTGGTGCCAGATTTGGCTCCCTCTGCCACCCCTGGGACAGTGCCAGTGCCTGAACACGCTGGCTCTGCCTCCCTGTAACACTTGGCCCACACTGTGCTATGTGTGCCCTGCTGGCTGCTGGTGTTGTGGCGTAGGAGCATGCAGCACCTTCCTGCCAGAGCCAAAGGCATATGGTTGATGCCTGGCCAGGGTCTGATGGGTTCTGTGCAAGTTTGTGTAGCTGGTCTGCTTGGGATGGAGGACTCAAGCTCAAGTTGCCTCTCCCAGCCAAGACTGGGTCTGGGGAACTGCAAGCCTGTGCTTGAGGATAGTGTGGTCACTGCAGACTCAATTCCTAGAGCTCCCCAGAGGTACACACCAGGAGACCTGCGGGGCTGAAGGTTGTGGCACTGGCCTCTCTCCTGACCTGACCTGTAGTACTTTTGCCTTGTATGTTCTCCTTCCCTTTTTGGGAGTCTGTCTTCTTTGGAGCAGGGTTTCTGCCTGCTTCTGCCTGCTTTGTACTGCTGGAAGAGGCTCCTGTCCCAAGGTCCTTCCACTGTTGTGATTAATTCCTTGTCAGGGTTTAACCTGCTGGATTGAAAGAAAAACTAAGGTTCCGCTGGGTTTTATCTGGTACCTGAGGCTGGCACCAAGGAAGGATGAGAGGCAGCCTAGGGCTGTTGGGAAGCTGCTGGAGAGGTGGAGGGAGGCTGCTGGCCTGCTCTCTGCATGGATACTGACATGTCTCTGGAGTGCTGGGCTTAGGCTGGCAGCCCTGGCTGTGCAGTCACTGACAGACTGTGGAACAGCAACCCCACCTGATCTTACAGGCTGTGGTCAGGTTGAGAGAAGGGCTCTCCATCCCACTGCTAATCCCCTGCAGCACCTATACTGTATGTAGAGACCTACCAAACCTTCTTGCTAACCTTGCTCTCTGACCCTCCTAGCTTCTGTGTGTCTGTTTCAGGCCATGTCACTGCTAGGTCTTGGTGTGTGACCTCTAAAGCAGCCACTTGTTTCCCCAGGCTCACTGTTTTCACAGCATCCCACCGTGTCCTTCCCTTAGAACTGGCAGGTGGCTTGAGTAGACCTCACCTCTCCTTGGTGCTCTGTGCCACTGGTAGAAGTTACTGCTGTAGTTCACATGCTTTTGAGCAGCTTGATGAGTTTTAAAGTGAAGCTTTGATCCCCTGCCCTGCCCCATCTACCTTGTCTGTTTGTGATTCAGATGCAGACATCAAGAGGAACCCAGACTCCAGCAGGAAGTCCTTTTTCTCCTCGGAGTCCATGTACGTCTTCAACTCGTGGCAAGATATTTTGGTACCAAGTTCCCCTTCCTGCCCAACTCTGTTCTTCCACATGCACCAGCTGCTGCTTTGCACTGGAGTGGACCTCTCTTCCCTTACTTAGTGGGGCACTGAGTCCTAGTCTTAAAGGACAGCAGCACCTGGGATAATGAGAATATTCATGTGAGGTACATATGATATGGTCAGGAGTCAGGAGAGATGCCTACACCTCCTAGTAGGTAAGAGACTGGGGAGACAAGCTGGCACAACCCAGAGCATCTAGACTGGCTGCTGGCTTGCAGCGGGCTCTGAGCCTCCCCTGCCTCCTCCCCTCTCAGCAGAGATGGCCTGTTAGGTTATGTGGTACTGCTACATTTTCTCCAACCCATGCTGCTGGACTGTCACCCGGAGGTGGAATTGCTGGCACACAGCACGGCCCACAGACTGCGCAGTGCAGTCAGCAGCTTAACCCTGAAGTGCTCAGTCCTTTCTCGGTACTGCCCTGGGGCAGGGAGGTGGGGGCAGTGGGGAGGTGAATCACAGCCTGCTCTGTTAATGCTCTAAAAGCAAACCCCTTTTGGGATGCAGGGACGCCCCCTGCTCGTTGAGTGATACAAAGCTGTGTCCATGCTTGGCAGCCTGGGTCTGTTTGTACTAGGAGAGAAGTTATTTCTGGCTCACACAGACACTGTCTCTTGCTTTGCAGCTTCCCCTGCAAACAGGCACATTTGTAAAATCTGTGTTGCCTGCCTTTCTAAACAGTTGCTGTGCCATTAGCTAGCTTTGCCTGGGGGCAGCTGCAAAGACAGAAATCCACCCATTTTAAGCCTGTGCAGAAATAAGGTAGTAGAGCTGAAGGGAGCATCTTTGGTTTACCCTGGGACCAGCACTGGGTTGTGAGGATGAAACAGCTGTGAGACCCAGTACTAACCACTCCATTTGCTGTCTAGATCCCACTCCTTTCTCAATTCCAACTCGGCGGAGGCTGTGGCCATGGGCTTGCTGAAGCAGTTTGAGGGCATGCAGCTCCCAGCTGCCTCTGAATTGGAATGGCTGGTCCCTGAGCATGACGCCCCACAAAAGGTAAGGGTGTGAGTCCCCAGTCACAGATTGCATTTGCTCTTCCCCCAACCCCTGGCTTCTGCCCACTGCCAAGAGGCTTTGCTAGTTCTGGTAATCCTTCTGTGGAGCTGGAGGAGGGGGGTTGTCCAGGCTCTGGAATTGGATGCAGCAGAGCAGGGCTCTGCCACCTCAGCCTTATACAGCAGAGTGCCTCGATTCCTGAGGACATCCCTTGTCCATCCCCTGTTCAGCTGGAGCAGCAGCTTGGTGCCTGGCAGTTTTCCAGAGGGTTGCAGCTGCATGTTCCTGGCAGTCCAGCGAGGTGCATTGCCTTCGGGGTAGCAGGCAGGGAACTGATGTTCTTGCCTGCATCTCCCAGCTCCTGCCCATCCCTGACTCTCTGCCCATCTCTCCTGATGATGGAGAGCATGCTGACATCTACAAGCTGAGGATTCGGGTGCGTGGAAACCTGGAGTGGGCCCCACCGCGACCGCAGATCATCTTCAACGTTCACCCAGCCCCGACGTAAGGACCTGTGCACCTGAGGGCTCCCTGGGGACCTGCCCTTTCCAACTTTTTTCCATCAAAACTAAGGCTGATTATCCTCTCCTTCCCACTGGATTGCTGGGGCTTCTTTGCTCTGAGCCTGGTAAATCTGCAGTGGTCACCATCAACAGCTGGTGCTGTGAGATCAAGCCAGTGCCTGATGCTAGTGCCTTTGGTGTGTACCTGGGCACAACAAGGCTTTTCCCTTTGGGTTTGTTGTCCACACTCAAGTGGCACAGCATGTGGCCACTCTGCCATCCAGACCTGTGCCAGTGCCTGTATTCTGGTGCCAGGTGCCATCAGGGCTGGACTCATGCATGTTTCTTGTCTCTGAGCAGGAGGAAGGTGGCCGTGGCCAAGCAGAATTACCGATGTGCAGGCTGTGGCATCCGAACCGATCCTGGTAAGTGCTGGGACCCTGACCCATAGCTGCAGAGTGGGGAAGACCCTGCAGACAAGTGGGAAGAGATGTAGTAGGTGGGTAGTGGCAGAGCTCAGCTCAGCCTCATAAGGAAATGATGCACTACCTCTGCCAGCTCTGCCTGTGCATTGGTGTGCAATACCCACAGAGGAGCCTTCTTTAGAAGATCATGGGGCAGGTAGAGACAAAGAGCAGGCAGCTTGTCCTTTGGAGAGCATTTCAGACATTGACTCTTCTAAGGCAAAGTCATCTGTTGGGGTCCTAAAGCTCCCACAGGTTCTGCTGTAGTTACAGCTGCAGAAGTTTTTGACCAGCCACCTTTCCTGAATGTGTAGGTAGATGTGGCTGTGTGAAACTGGACCCTGGTCCCAAATGCCTCTGCGGCTGGCAGGAGGCTTGCAGACCCCAGGGGCTGGATTTGGTACCAGAAAGGCAGGCTGGCTCGCATGTTGGAAGTGCTGAGCAGCACTGGGAGTCCAATGCGTTTGGGCAGAGCTTGTGCCTCTAGTGACCTCCCTGTCTGCCTGGCTCTGGCCAGATTACATCAAGCGGCTGCGGTACTGCGAGTACCTGGGGAAGTATTTCTGCCAGTGCTGCCACGAGAACGCGCAGATGGTCATTCCCAGCCGCATCCTGCGCAAGTGGGACTTCAGCAAGTACTGCGTCAGCAACTTCTCCAAAGACCTGCTGAGCAAGATCTGGAGTGACCCCCTCTTCAACGTGCAGGATATTAATCCTGCCCTCTACAGGAAAGTGAAGTCTCTCAACCAAGTGTGGGTAAGACCCTTTCCACGCCTTCCTGAGTGGGGTTTGGGTCAGGAGGGTGAGCTGTGTTCCAGGGAAGCCAGGGAGAAGCAGGTATTTCCGGGTTTGAGGCATACAACCTCAGCACCATGGGTTTCCAGTTATGTCCTGTTCTTTGTCCAGTAACGTAGGAATGTCAAAAGGAATTTCTGCCTGGTGTCCAGCTGGGCTTTGGTTTATCTCCTGGAGCATGTGACAATGGTTGCGCTGGCTTTGCCCTGTGTGGTGCAAACATTTTGGTGGCAAGGGAGCAGCAGCCGTTCCATCAGTGCAGGAAATGGGACAGACCTGCTTGGACAAGGACTGTGCTCTGTGTTCTGATTCTCCTGTCCCCTCTTCCTCTCCAGCTGCTGAGGATCCAGCTTTTCCACATGAAGAACATGTTTAAGACATGCCGGCTAGCTAAAGAGTGAGTCCTGGGCTGTGGGAAGAAGCTGTTTTCTGGTCCTGCATCTGTCCTGTGGCAATTTGCACTGAGGATCTGTGTGGTCTGGGCAATGAGCAACAGGGGCAGAGGGAAATGGAGGAGGAGAGAAAGCAGAAGCAGTGCAGAGATGGGGCTTCAGTGGGGTGCTTTGCTCTGAGCTCTGTTTTCTTTGTCCTTGGCAGTATCCTGGACTCCTTCGATGCAGTGCCTGGCCACTTGACAGAAGATTTGCACCTCTACTCACTGAGTGACCTCAGTGCCACAAAGAAGGGGGACCTGGTGCCTCGCCTGACAGAGCTCCTGAAGGCAGGCAGCCTGCATGTCGAGAAATGCATGGTAAGGCTTTCTCAACTGCCTCCTGCATGGCTCCCCCACCTCGGGAGCAGGCTTTGCTGCACATAAAACTGATGGAAAGTCCTTTGACATGCAGGGCAGCCACCAAATTAACTGCTTCAGTGGTAGCTTCTCCTGCCTGCTCCACAGAATGCCTACCCCACACATCTGGGATGTTTATTACTCCATTTTGGCTCTTCTACACATGCCAATTATGCCTTGCTGTGCTCCATGCTGGCAAGGGGCTGTACCACATCGAGCAGGGCACCACATCCTGCTGTCTCATTCTGCTTTACCTCCTGCCCTACTTGCTAGGGAGATGAGCATTTAGCTGCTTTGTCCCCTCACCTTTTCTCCTTTCAGCTGTGCCAAGCCAAAGGCTTCATCTGTGAGTTCTGCCAGAATGAGAGCGACATCATCTTCCCCTTTGAGCTCAACAAGTGCAGGACATGCGAAGGTGAGATGGAGAGAAACAGGGAGAGGACAGACCCTGGGGCCACCAAGGTCTGCCTGCATTTTGGTATTTGTGCTAGAGAGAGGTACAGAGCCAGAGCTAGCCAGACCAGTATGCCTCTGTGCACAGCCTGTCTGCCACACATTATCTCAGCAGCAGATCAGCATTCTAACTGTGTTTGGTGAGAGCGGCTGGTGTGGAGGAGCATGTAGGTCCCTTCCTGACCACACTGTGTGCTGCTTGTCCTGGCAGCAGCGGGCAGCTGGGTTGTGACTGCAGCAGTTTGGTGTCTGGGAGCCCTGGCTTCCCTTCTACTGTGGCTACAAGACAGGCTGCAGCCTGCATACAGCTCTCTTGCTTCTACTTGGATAGTTGGAGCTGACCTTGTAGAGCAGGGAGGGACAAAGGTTTTGTTTCTGTGCCTGTTCTGCCTGCCAGGAAATCCCCAGGCCCCTTCAAGACTCATCCTTGATAATGACCAGTATTAATGGCCAAGCAGCACTTGTCCCTGCAGCTTGGGACCAACCTATGAACTGGCTTGAAATGGCTCTTGACAGCATGCAAGCCTTGGTTTGGCAGGACCAATGCCAGAAAAAACCTGGTGCAGAGTCATTATTTTCTTGGGGAATGAGGAAAGTTTGGGGAGGGACCTCATGCAGAGCAGGAAACCTCCCACCTGTACTCCCACAGGCTTTGCAAGCCACTGCAGGGACTCTGCAGCATGACTTCCTGCTGATTCCAGGATGGTGCTGGACCCCCACTTCTGGGGCTTGTTCTGCCATGGCATTGGATTGAAATATCTATGTGGACAAGCCCCTGGAGTGCAGTCAGGCATCCTGGGTCAGCCTCTACCAGCTCTCATACATGCTCTCCCCCACAGAGTGCAAAGCCTGCTACCACAAAGCCTGCTTCAGGTCCAGCCACTGTCCCCGCTGTGAGCGGCTGCAGGCCCGGAGGGAGCTGCTGGCCAAGCAGAGCATGGAGTCCTATGTCTCGGACTATGAAGACGAGCTGGAGCAGCCAGAGGTGGTGGCAGCCACATGAGCATGTGGCAGCAGAGGAGCAGATTGTGGCTTTATGTGTGGCCTTTGTCACCAGAGCCTGAGCCACGCAGACTGGAGATGAGAACTGTCGAGAGGCCTGGAGTGCTGTCTCAAAGGGATCTGTTTTCCCCTGCGCAGTAGTGCTGAGCTGGGGAAGGGGCAGCTTCCATCATCCAGGTCTGCTCCAGGTACTGCTCGCACTCCCCAGTGCCTTTGGGGAAAAGTGGCTGCTTCTGCCTCTCCTGCAGGCAAAACAGGGGCCTTTTCCAAGCAGTTGTTCAAGCTGGACCAGGCAGGGCTTTGCTGCCTGTTCCCATTCCCTGCTCCTTGGCAGGGTCCCTTGGGGAGTGGCTGGCACTTTCTGTTCATCAGCTGGATACTGAGGAGCTCTTGCCATGACTGCTTCCTGGAGGTGGAGTTGGCTCTCGAGTCTCCCATACTCTGTCCTGCTGCTGGGGGTTGTGTACATGGAGGGAGGGTAGGGGGGTTGGGGTTGATTGTACATTTAACAGCTTCCTTTCCCAAATCTGTCTTGCAACACTACCAGAGAGCAGTTGGTCTCACCCCAGGAGCAGAGGTGGCAGTGGTGGAAATGCCAGATTCTGCCTCTCCCTCCCATGCCATCCGTGCTGAGCTGCTTTCCTTGCCCTCTGCCTGCAGCCTAGTGCTGCTGGCCTTTTGGCAGAAGGAGATCCCCTGGCCAGAGGATGCAGTAAGTGAGGCTTCCAACCCCTCTTCCACCTTGTGCTGCTGGTAATCCTCTCATGGGGGAAGATGTCCTCTTCTAAGGATGACATGGGACCTCACTCTGGTGGCATCAGGATCCGCCTTGTATGTGGCTGCTTTCTACCTGAGACCTATTGGGATGCAGGTGAAGGCTTAGCCCTCCCACTGCATACCCCGAGCCTCTGTCTCAGTTTGTCCTTTTAGGCTGAGCTTCTGTGGTTTTAATCTGCTGGATTTGATTTTATTTTTTTATTGCAGTTCTTTGTGTTTGTTTTGTTTGTTTGTTTTTTAACTGTGTGTTCCCCTTGCCAAGGAGGTGCTGCTTGAAATGCCTCTTTAGGGGACATGTGCTCTGCTTGGGACCTGTATGAAACCTCCAGGGTTGTCCTGCTCTTGATTATTCACCCATGGATGGAACAGGCGTTTGCCAGGTGTCCCCTGTCACAGCAGGTCTGCTCCCCTTGGGGGAGGGTTCTCTGAGCCAGGCAAAGCATTGATGCTTCCTGGCTGTGGTGCAGTGGGTGGCGAGACAGCTTGCTTGCAATAAGGGAGTGAGAGAAGGGTTTGGCACTGGGGTTGGTCCAGCACAGAGCTGCCTGCCACAACCAGGTCCACAGGGTCAGACCTGGCAGCACAAAGTGAGCTTTGTGCCCTAGGGCTAGTGGTCTGTGAAGGAGGTGCCTCTGTGTCACCAGGGGATACTTTAGCCCATGGCACAGGTGAGTGTTCAGCAACACCTTAGCATGAGTGGGATGTGGGGTGGCAGTGGGGCGTTGGGAAGGAGGATGTGGCCTGCGTAAGTGCGAGAGGGACCCGGGAGCAGAAGGCCAGCTAGGGGCAATGGCTCTTGCAGCACGCTCTGGCTTGAGGCTGGGATGTGACCCCTCATGGGCCATCCTTGTGAGGCTGGCAGGGTTGAGGTGGGGGAGAGGCTGGGAGCATTAGAGGTGGCTGCAGGCCTCACTGATGGGGGCCAGGATGGTGCTCTGCAGCATCTCTTGCCTGCTCTGCAGCATCCTGACAAACCCAGGTCCAGCCTAGGAAATGGGATTTAACTTCCCTCGCACTCCCCTGGGGTTTTTGCTTCCTCTTGTCTTGCTTCTCCTTCTTTTTCCCCAGGATAGCAGCTGCTCTCCTGCTTGCTATCTGCCTGCAAGCTCTGGGGCAGCCAGATGCTGGTCCACCTTGGTCTTGCCACTCCCTAACCCCAAGCCAAGCCCTCCCACTGCGGCCCAGAGCTGCCACCTGCTTCCCTGGAGCTGTCTCCCCATCACACCTCCATCCACCCTGTTTTGTTTGAAGCACTTTAATGTCATGGGACAGCATCTGAGAGGCTGCTCATGTCCCTTTCTAGAAGCACTGAGTACAGAGAAGAGGGAAGGGATTTTGGCTCATTTGTGGTTTCCGTCCTTTGCTGTGGACTTTGTCTGGAAGCAGCAGGACCTGCAAACCCAGCAGAGATCTCCAGGGCAGGGTTCTGCCCAGCACTGACCACTTCAAGGAACACTGGAACTAGCTAAGGCAGTGAGCTCTTTGCAAGGGAGAGCAAGGGGCTGCCCTGGCCACCCCCTGGAGCCCTCCCCACGGGACTGTTGCTCAGCGTAGCAACAAAAATGCCGTCCCTAATAAACTGACTTAATGAGGGGCTTGATTGTGTTATCATTTCAGGTGGGGTAATGCTGTGTACCACCCCATGGGGTCAGTGCTGCAGTACCTGCTGGGCCCTGGGGCAGGGAGCAGGATGCATGAGCTGATGGCAGGGGGCACTGGGGGACAACTTGGGCAACTGGTAATACATTGTCAGTTGTCACTGGGAGTGGGTTATTGTCACCAGCCCTTGACTAATCCATCTGTTTTGTGGCCTCCCACTTTGAACTGCCCCCTGGACTCAGAGCAGGAGATACAAGCCACTGAGTAACACCTGGCCCCTTCCTAAGCCTGCCCTTTGCTGCTGGCAGAGGGGCCCAGGGGCATGGCCTTGGCTTCCCTAGCCCTGCTTGCATCCCTGGTGCAATGAGCCTGGCTCTCCCCTTGTAGCAGCGCTATGCATCACCCCATAAACACCATGGACACAGGAGATATGAACTGCAGACTTTAAAACAGCTGTTGATGGATGCATGTGCAAGTACAGCACAGCACTGGCTCTGCATGGAGTGAAGCAGAGCTGCCTTGCAGGCAGCACAGCAGGACAAGACAGTTTCTGGAGGGGTTTCCCCAGAAAAGTCCTGCTCAGCCTAAATCTAAGCTGTGGTTAGCAGCAGCTATGGTGGCTTAGGCTTACTCCTGAGCATGGTGGTTATAGAAAAGGTTTCTAGCAGGCATGGGCATGCTGAGGGTGGGCTGGGCTTTCACAGTCACCAGCAAATCCATGACAACAGGAGGGTCCTGCATGGCCCTGTTGGGGTCCAGCATCTGCCTCACCAGGGCAGCTTGAGAAGAGGGTGAGGGCAGAGGAAAGAGACCTGCAGAACCCTAGGGCTTGCTGCCATTACAGCGAGCCCTCCAGCAGCGCCCAGGTGATCCCTGGCTGGCATCTAAAGTGCAAGCTGGCACCCTGGCCAAGGCATGTCTTGCACCCAGCTTGGGAGGGCACAAGCAATCTCCAAAGAGGCTGTGCCTGTCACTGGGAGGGTGTGCAGGGGGCGTAGCGACGCTCGAACTGGCCCACGTCAAACTTGCGCTTGCAGCCGGCGTAGTTCATGTATCGGATCTTGCCAAAGACAGCCCGCTCTGCCCAGCCCTGGTCATGTATGCCACAGATGGACCACAGGCAGCCTGCCAAGCATGGGCATGGAGTGTCAGCTCGCCCCCTTGCTCAGAGGCATCCAGAGAGCAAAGTAGGATGGGCTGGAGAATGGGCTGAGTTGTCTGTAATGAGTGCTCCCCCATCCCACTGTGGCTTTGGCCATCAGTGACAGGACACCTCCCCACTCTGTACCCCAGCCCTGCAGCTTACCTACATATCCATTGGGGTCCCTCCCATCCAGCTCATAGCGGTCATTGAGGTAGATGGCAAACTGCAGGGCCTCCTCGGGGGAGCGAGTCCACTCCAGGATCTTCTTGGCCCAGTACATCCGCAGGAAGCCGTGCATCTTGCCCTCTCGGACCATTTGGAGCTGGGGGAAAGGGGACAGCCACAGGGGTCAGTCTCTGCCAGCTCACCTCTGGCCCCCCAGTAGAGGCTCAGCGTTTTGCAAATGAGATATGGTGCACTACCTGGGCAGCGTTCCAGAGTGGGTCATGTGTGGTCCCATGCTCCAGCTCCTCTAATGTGTAGAGAAAAGGCCTCTTGTCTTTGCTGTGGAGCTTCAGTGTAGTTTGTGCCCAGTCATGGGCACCTGTGAGCAAGAGAGGTGAGGAGCAATACTGAGCAACCTGCTCCTACAGAGCCCTGAGGCAGGGTTGGAGAATCAACCGAGGGCACCATGCCCTAGAGGCACAAGACTTGAAGAGAGCATCCACCAGCTCCTGTCCTGCCTCCAAAAGGTACTGAGTGATGGCACATTAGTGCCCCCACAGCCCCTCTCCTAGCAGAAATGGGATTGCCAAGTTGAGGTGACAAGCTGGTCCCCGGGCTGGTCCCCAGTGGTGCCCATTCAATCCAGGACATTACCTTGCACACTGTCGTAGTTCTCATTGTAGTAGCAGAAGTTTTCAGCCAGCTCCCGCCGCACCACAGCCTCCTCCACAAACACATCCACTGACTCCTTGTACTTGTCCCGGTGCTTCTGCACCTCCAAGATGGCTCTCTGGGTGGAAACCTGGCCTGGGGACAGGGGAAGGGCACAAATCAGGCTGCCAGTCCAAGCTACTGTGCTTGGTCCTGCTGCAAAGCAAGAAGCCTGGGATGCTCACCAAAGTGGAACCACGGGGAGAGGTTGCTGAGTGCTGCCTTGTTGGGGTCGTTCCGGTGGGAGCCAAAGGATTCCAGCCTCTCTGTGATGAAGGACTGCAGCACAGCCAGCCCTGCAGCTGTGCCAGGAGTTGCCCACTCCACCTCCTTTACAGTGTGGTCCACCTGCAAGCTGGAATAACAGACCTCCCAAGCGATGGGCTGGGTGGCCACCAAGCTGTGTGAGTGCATTTGCAGATGCTTTGCAGCCAGGGCTGCCCTGAGTGTTATGGCCCCAACCAGTGAGTCCCCAGCTCATGCCAGCCTTCTCTTAACCAGCCCTGCATAGCAGAGATGTGGGGATTGAATGAAGTGGGAACCTCCCTTCCCCAGGGCAACCCTACCTCCACACCACCTGCATATGACCTTAGACAGGATACTGTCCCTATGCCCTGCCAGCTGTGAAACTCTCTGGGTCTGCTGACAAGTGGGTGTGGAGGTGTCTCCTGCTGGTACCTGTGCCAAGCAGGAGGAGGTATATGGATGACGAATGATGGGAGGGAACTCGGTGAGGAACTCGGGGAGTTGAGCGTGGATCTTGCCCCGGATGGTCCTGGCGCTGTACTCCTGCTTGGGGGAAGCAACCCAGCAGGGCACGATGTTGTGGGCATCAACCTAAGAAGTAAAGCCGTGGAGGGTATGAGCAAGGAGAAGCAAACCGTCCCAATGACATGGCACTCGTGCTGCCTGTTCAGGTCACTACAGCACACCTCTGCAGACATGAAACACAGGAGACAAATTTCCCCCATGTCTCATCAGCCAGAGTTTTCCCTACCCAGAGTGTGAGCACCCACCTGGGCAAATGGCACATCTTCTGGCAACCTCTCTCTGACATCCTCCACCCACTGCCGAGGAAGGCGGAGCGGGCAGAAGTCTGTCACCAGCCCACCCACGCCATGCTCCACCACAAAAGTGGGCAGCACATCCTTGGCATAGCCCAGCAGCAAGTGGAAGGGGATGTTCAGCTCTGCACACTCCTGTGGCAAGGGGGAAAAAGTTATGGGATGGTTCATGCCTCAGCAGTCCACATCCCACCTCCATGTGCTGAAGAGATGGATGTGCTCCCTCCCTTCTCCCAGAGCTCTGTTCCACCCACTGTGGACATCCATGCAGCAGCTGTACCTTGGCCACCTCCTGCAGGCCCCTCAGCATGAAACTGTAGTGGCGGATGGTGGCATCCAGGAATTTGGGCACCAGGCAGAAGCAGACATGCAGGGGCAGCTCCTGTTTGAGAGCCAGGCGCTGGGCATAGAGGAAAGCCCAGTTATCTGGGGAGAAAGCACACGGGGCAGAGCTGGCAGGGGATGCTTTGCTGAAGGGGTGGAGATGGAGTTTCACAAAAGGAATACCCCACAGAGCCCCCCGCAGAGGAGAGAGCAGTCCCAGGGCCCACCATGGGAAGGGACCGAGGCTTCTGCCATCCGTGGAAGCTCTGCTTCCTGGCCCACTCCACCAGCTGGTTCACACCTTGCACACGCTGGTCCCGGGACATCCAGTAAAGGATGCAGTGGGCATTCTCCTTCAGATCCGAGCCCTGCGAGACCAGGCGAACCCGCTTTTTGTTGTACTTGAATTCTCGCACGGACGGGGCCACCCTCCTCCGGGCCTCCTGCACCGCCCCATCTTCCTCCTTCCTCCAAGACACGAGTGGAGCCCTCGCGGGCTCGGCCTTGCGCTTCCCGAGCCCCCGCTTCATCCTCAGGACAGCCCGGAGCAGCTGTAAGGGGAAACCAGACCCTGCTGAGCTCCCGGAGCCCTGCCCATCCCAGTCTCCGGTCACTCCAGATACCAGGGGATGCGGGTACCCTGCTGGCTCTGGTCCCTGGGCCGCTCCTGGTCCCCGATTCCCAGTCCTCTCCTGAAGCCTGGGGGATGCCGCTACCCTGTCCGCCGTGGTCCTCGGTCCTCTCCCAGTGCGTGGGGATGCCAGCGCCGTCCCCAGCCCTTACCCAGCAGCCACGCGTCTCTTTCCCGCTGTTACACAAGCTGGGGGTGTGGCCGGGAGGGGGCCTCCCCAAAAGGGGCGCGGTTCCAGCACCCGACACCGCCCCCTCCGCAAGAGGTCTGGGCTGCGCTCAGGGCGAAACACCGGCTCCAGGGAGGGGTGGCAGTGCCCGCCCATGCCACCCCTCCCTGCCTCCTGGAACGAGGAAGAGTCTTCCGACACTTTCAGCCGTCACTCGGCAGCCTAACTCCCCACTGGCATCATTCCCTCGCCCCGTGTCCCCGGGTGCAGGGCCCTCCCCAGGTGGGCAGTGGAGGTGCTGGCTCTGGACATGGCTGGGCAGAGAGGAGCTGGGCTGCTCCTTCCTCTGCTGCTGCTGAGCCTTGACGTGCTGGATCTCGCGCTGGGTAAGGGCTAAGCAGAATGTGGTGCTGTTCATGTGGTGCTGTTCATGTGGTGGGTGGGGAGTGGGGAGCATCCCCAGGGTGGTGGGTGGCCCTGGAGTGGCTTCACCCATAGACTGTGGGTGCTGTTCACTCTCTTGACATCTCAGCCCTTTCCCATTGAACAAACAAGGTTGCTCTTTGCAACACAGGAGTGGCAAGATTGGCTTTATTTCTTTTGCCTCTCACTTGTGTCTTCATCTGAACAGAGAAGTCCTGGGTCTCAGCTGGACCCTCTTGCTAAACTTTAGTCACTGCTGGGCTCATTGCCTTTGCTATGACCTGCCTAGCAGCACCAAATGGCCCTGCCCGGACGGCAGTATCGCCAGGATGTTGTGTGCCTGAAAAACTGTGAATGATACCCTAATGTTGGCAGTTGACACTGCAAGAGCAGTGTTGAGTTGAACACGGGGAATAAACCTGAGGCTTGCACCTCCTGCAAATCTCAGGTACAGCAATGGGTCCCCTCCTTCTGCATGACTGCACATTTCTAAAGACATGCCCCTGAGCTGGGATTTGTACCTCTCTGGCCCTGCTCTGTGGGGCTGGTTCTTCTGCTCCCATTACTTGCACCCAGTGCTATCAGTTCCTGACTGTCTACAGCAGAGAGGTTTGTGTAAACTGCTGCTGCTGTGGTTCCAGCCCACCTCATGGTGACCAGTTACCCTCTCATGACCACCAGTTCCTTCAAGGCTCTTCCCTTCAGTCAGGTTTGTCTGACTTCCTCCAGGTATGGATGAAGGACTTAGCACTGGTGCCTGTGGCAATTTCTGCCCTGAGACAGGTGCCCATAGCTTTTTCCTGCTTTATCATGGTGGGGGATTTACATGCCCTGCCTTGCTGGTGATCACGTTGCCATTTGTGGTATCCAGGTGTTTGATGTATTCAGGGTGGTGAATCCCCACGGCTGATGGTCCATGGCTCATGCATAGCTCCAGGAGGTCATAGTGGTAGTGCTGTGCTGTCCTGTGCCCAGCTCAGCCATGGTCTCAGCCTTTTACTGCCCTTCCTTGCACACCTTATTCCTCCACCTCTTTGCAAGGACCACCACCACAGATGTAACAGTGACTATTACCCCAACTCTCCCTACCTCCTCTGCATTCACAGAGACCACAACACTGCTGCCTACCAGTGACTCCACCATCACAGCCACCGTTCCTCCCTTCAGCTCTGAAACCTTCACTCCAGAGGTGCCAATGGATGCTAGGGCTGCCACACCTCGGGGGAGAAGCCCAGCTGCCTCCATCACTCCAACCCCACAGGCAATGGGCAGCCCAGCCCACAGCACCTCTGGGTCTCCTGCCAACACCACGGTGGAGCCTAAGCTCACCCCAACAGGGCTGGGGCTCACCACCGGCACCCCAGCTCCAACTTTCATGGCCATGACAACCAACTGTGCTGCTGAGACGACCATCGTCACGTCTGTGGGGACAAGCACGGCCCTGTCTCTCAGCTCTTCTGGAGTGGAAATTAACCCGCTGACTGCCCCCACCTCTGCTTCTACTCCCCGGCCCTCGGTGGGCACCCCGCTTGGCACCAGCACGTCACCAGGGCCCAGCAGCTCCTCTTCTCCCACTGCTGCGGCACCGACCGCCGCTTCAGACGAGCCCTCCGCGACCCCGCCGAACACCGTAACAAACACGGAGGTACCCGGGAGGTACCCTGCATCCAGCCAGCCGGCCGAGACCAGCCCTGGTGCCGCCACCCCGGCAGCCCCCGAGACCACCGCGGGTGAGTGCAGCTCCCGTGCCCAAGCCGGGCGGGGACGGCGGCACCAAGAACCGGGCACGGAGAGGAAAGTGGGGAGGTATAGGAGGCGGGCGGGGTCTGGGGAAAGACTGGCAGCCGGGGGGGCAGGGCGAAGGAATCAGCAGCCGGGCCGGTGTGGCTGTACCCCAGGAATGTGGCTGTACCGTCGCTGTCCCCTGCCTGTGTGGCTGTATCCCAGGAGCGTGGCTGTACCTCGGGAGTGTGACTGCACCCCAGCTGTACCCTGGCTGTTGCCTGATTATGTGGCTGTACCCCACCAGTGCAACTGTACCCCAGGAATGTGACTAGCCTGGCTGTTCCCTGACTATATGACTGTCGCCCAGCAGTGTGACTGTACCCTAGGAACATGACTGTACCTCAGCAGTACTACCAGACAGCTCTGCTCCAGCAGTGCCCCTCCCTGGATGCTTGTGCCCCAGCAGTGTGACTATATCCTGGTGGTGTTTCCTGGACTTTTTACCCTAGGGCTACAATTGTACCCTGGCAATGTCCTTCTGCATATACCTGTAGCTGACACTGAAACTGTACCCTGACCCTGTGCCCCTGCCATGCATATACCCCCTGGCAGTGCCCCTGGTGTCCAGGTATGGTGGTACAGAAGCTGTAACCTGACAAAGTACCAGTACCCTGGCCTAATGCTGACAGTGTGAGAGTATCCCGGCAGAGTGCCTGTACCTCAGTGATGCCCTCCCCACATCTGTGCCCTGGCAGTGTCCCAGTGTCCCTGTGCAGCAGCAGGGTGGCTGTGCCCTGACAGTCCTCCAGCATGCCAACCCGCCTGTACCCTGGCCCAGTGCCTGCAAGCACCTCCGACTGGTCTTGACCCTGACCCCAAGACGAAGGAAGTGGCTCTGACTGTCAGCAGCATGCTTCATCCGTGACATGCTGTAACGTGGGGAAGTGATGCCTGTACAGACAGCCCAGGGGACAAACCCCGGGCTTGGAGCACGCCCTTCCTGAGCGCTGCCGATTCTCTCCCAGTTCCCCGCGCTCGGAGCAGGCTGTTGTCTCCTGAAGGCGTTGGTGCCGCAAGCCACCACCGAACGTCATCCCGTGGCAGGGTGCAGGGGTCCCTGGCAGCCTGGCTGCTTTCCTGGGCAATTTTTGCATTGTCACTGTCCCCTTGGCAGACAGAGGACCTTCTCTGCAGCCGTGGTGGCTCTGCCTGCTGCCTGTGGGGCCAGACGTGCAGTTGATGCCTGCTCGGTATCGTGCCCATCCCTGGGAGCATCTGTGTGGGGTAGAAACCCCTACTCCACTGCCAACACTTGGGGAGTAGAAGGACCCACCTGGATGCTCCTCCTCTGCTGGGTGAAGGTGACCTGGAAGCCCCAGTACTGGGGCTGCGGTGAGTGCTCGCAGCGCTGCCTGCCAGAGAGGCATCAGCTCCCACTTGCCTGGACATGGCTGGGCAGAGAGGAAGGCTACCTCTGCTCCTGCTACTGCTGACCCTTGCTGTGCCACACTTCATGCTGGGTAAGGGCTGAGTGGGATGCGATGGTCTCTGTGGGGTGGGTGGTGAGTAAGGAGTATTGTTCCCCCAGGTGCTGGGGTTCACCACCTGCAAGGGGCAGCTGTGGGGTGTAGAGAGTGAAGTGCTGTGAATGCTGTTTGCTACACAGGAAGGAGAGCTGGGCTTCCAGCTCCTCCTTTGTGTGAGGATGAGGACCTTCAGTGCAGACACCCACCTGGGCATGGGCTGGGATCAGACCTTTGTCCTTCCTCACATTATTATTTAACCAGCTGCTATTTAACCATCATCTCTGGGAGGGGGTGCCTCCTGGGGTCTTTGGGAGTTTCTAGTAAGGATGGCTGAAAGCAGCTAGTTGCTCATGGCTTGTTTCTCCATCCCCATGTGGGCAGGGCTTCATACTCACTTGGTTTGTATTGGGATCACCAAGGAATCCAGCCTGGCTTCTCAAAGCCGGAGCCTCAGAGGCACCCCTTGGCAAAGGCCCAGGCAGACAGGCTGCTTTGTGCATCTTTTTGGAGAGGGTCACAGATGCCCAGGCTTCCCCAGGGACAGCAGGCTGCCAGGCACAGAGGGTGTGCAAGCAGAGGACAGGCCCCCTGCTTCCTTCAACACCACCACCCCCATCCCGCCCTGAGCTTTCATGGGTCACTGCACGTCTCTAACTGACGCTGATCTGCAAGCTGGGATTCGTTCCTCACCGCCCCCCTCTGTGGGGCTGGCTCTCCCATTCCCATTCTTTACACCCAGCGCTATCAGTTCCTGACTATCTGCAGCAGAGAGGTTTGTGTAAACTGTTGCTGCTGCAGTTCCAGCCCGTCTCTCGGTCACCAGTTCCCGTCTCACGGTCACCAGTTCCTGCAAGGCTCTTCCTGTCAGTCGAGTCTGTCTGACTTCCTCCAGGGATGAGTGAAGGTGGTAGAACAAGTCTTAGTGCTGGCGCCTACAGGAGTTTCTGCCCTGAGACCAGCCGTGCCCACAGCTTGTTCCTGCTTTGTCAGGCTAGGGATTTATGTGCCCTGCCTTGCTCTGATGCTCGTTCAGAGATCCACATGTTTGATCCCTGCAGGATGGGGAACTGCACAAGAAAGAAACTGGCTTGCTGGAATGTGTCCAGAGAGGGGCAACAATGCTGGCAAAAGGTCTGGAGAACAGGTCTTACGAGGAGTGGCTGAGGGAACTGGGGTTGTTTAGTCTGGAGAAAAGGAGGCTGAGAGGAGACCTTATTGCTCTCTACAGCTACCTGAAAGGAGGTGGGGGTCAGTCTCTTCATCCCCAGAAACTAGTGATAGGACAAGAGGAAATGGGCTCAAGTTGCACCAGGTGAAGCCTAGACTGGATATTAGGAAAATTTTCTGTACTGATAGAGTGGCCAGGCATTGAAACAGGCTGCCCAGGGAAATGGTGGAGTCACCATCCCTGGAGGTGTTAAAAACACATGTAGACATGGCACTTCAGAGCACGGTTTAGTGGGCATGGTGGTGTTGGGTTGATGTTTGGACTTGATGATCTTAGAGGTCTTTTCCAGCCTTAACGATTCTATGACACTCCATGGCTGAAATATAGCTCTGAGTCCCTCAGGGAAGTCGTGCTGGTGGTGTTGCTGTGCTGTCCCCAGCACAGCCATGGTCTTAACCTTCCACTGCCAGCCTATGTGCACCTTATTGTCCAAGCTCTTTACAGGGACCACCGCCACATACATGACTGCAACCATGTCCTTGACTCACTCTACCTCCCCAACACCCATAGAGACCTCAACACTGCTGCCCACCACTGACTCTACCACCACAGCCATTGTCCCCTCCTCCAGACACGGAACAGGAGGCTCCAACTTGATGAGATCCAGCACATCCATAGGGAATGACAACACCTCACCTCCTATGCCTCCTTCCATCACACCAGCACTGACAGCTGCTTCAGCTGAGCCTTTGACAACCCCATCAGACACAACAGAGGACCCCAATACCAGCATGACACTCCCCAGGAGCAGCCCCACTTCTGGCCAGACAGCAGGGACCATGGCCAAGAGCACTCCTGTGATCTCCACCCCGACCCTAGGGACTACTCTGGGCACCATGACAGACCCTGTGACTCCCAGTGCAGCCACAGGTGAGTACAGCCATGAGGTGTCAAGAGGGCAGGGGCATGGCCAGGATAACAAACCCCCATGGGAATGCTGAGCTGTTGTTGGGTGGCTTTGTATAGGTGGCTTCATGTAGGTGTCTTCATTTAAACTCAGTCTGTCCCCAGCTGTAGCAGCAGCCTCCTCCATCTTTCTGCAGACAATGCTAACATAATGTTGCTTTGCCCAGGCACAGATCCCTCTTCCCCAGCCATCAACTCAACCCAGACCACAGAATTTACCCTCAGCAACCCTACAGACCTGCCAGTGACACTGCCTGTTTGCCCTACCATCACATCCAACACCAGTAAGTGCAGTGCCCCAGAGACATTTCCACCCCCCCATGCACTGGTGGCTTTGGGCTTCCAGGGGCCAGTGCAGGGGATCTTGAAGCCCCACTGCTTTTGCTGTGCTTTCAATGTGGGGGCATTTATGCTCCGTGGGACATGTGGTTTGCTGTACAGGTGGAGGGTTTTTCTCCTGAGAGTGCAGGGTGTCCATGACATGATTAACTTGGGACAGATCCTGTGTCTGTTCCAGCTATCCTGGGTGCAGGATCCACCCAAGCCTTTGGTGCAGCCCAAGATTCAAGGACAATAACCAGACACACGTTATTTGTCCCTAGGTGCATCTCACCTCTTTCTGTCGCTACGGATCAATGTCCCCCTGGACCTGGGGAACACCACGGTGCAGGAGCTGGTGTTGTCCAAGGTGAGGTGTGCCAGAAGAGGGTGCCACTTTGCATCTGCCAGCCACAGTCCAGCCAGATGGGGCAAGGCTCCAAGAGTCAGTGGGAGCGGAACAACTGGGTCTTGCACTGAATGTCACTTGGAGCCCCTTCAGATGAAGGGGAGAGCCTCCTTTAGAAGTAGTCTGGGATCGGGCCCCTCCTAGGTGGGGAGCAAGGGTAGGAGACCCTCTCTGACATGGTTTGATGATTGTCCTCTCCCTCCAGCTCCGCCAGGACCTGCAGACAGCATTCCCATGTGCTGGCTTGACGGTGGAGTGGCGAGGGCAGAGGAGGACCTGACTGCTGCTGCTTGCCCAGCTGGCACTGATGTGGACTGGCAAGCCTTCAGTTACAGCTCCTTACTCCATGGCAGTACAGCCCTTTGGGGTAACCTGTACAGCTTCCCCTTGAACCTGGGATCCCCTGTCCTTCACTGCGCACCCCCAGAGGAGCCCAAGTGGTCCCTGTGGGCTTGTGTGCCCCTGCCCCTTCCCACAGCCTGTCTGTAGAGCCTGAGTCGTCCCAGCACCCTGCCCTGCAGCAGACCTGACTCACACAGTGGGACTCTCCCACTAGTACTGCTATAAGACTGGGAGGACAGGGACCTTGCAGTGCTGGGCTTTTACCACTGGGACTGAGCTGGTTCAGCCATGAAAGTCACCCTGGGGACTGAGGATGAGAGACCTGGATCCCTCAGTTCTGTTGTGCCCAGGGCATTCAGGGGCTCGGTGATAGTGACCTCCAAAGAACTGCAACCCAGGGAAGCTATGAATGTCTTTAAGAGATGCTCCATGGCAAAAATGGGTGGCTCTGGGAAGGACACAGGAGAGGAAGAGTCCCCCTCTCCCATCTGAGCCCTATGCTGGGACCAGGCGAGCTCCTGAGCCCTACAGTGCAGAAGGTGACACCAGAGCCCAACACACCAGCTCTCCCTGGCTCATCTGCAGTGCTGCTGACAAAGGAGCACACCCGTGCAAGCATGGGCTGGGCAGCGAAGGGCAATCCCACGTTTTCTGTGGCAAAGATGATTTCTGTCCAAGCTGCCTTCCCTGGTTTTCATCTAGCAGAGGTTACCAGCCAGGAACACCAGCTGAGTCCCAAAACCTTCACAGCTCAGAGACAGGCTCAGAACTGTCCCCTCTTGGCAGGGGCTGCTGAAGATACCCTGGAGGACAGCTCGGCACCCCAACAGGCTGAGGGTCCCCCATTTGGTGCCCTCTGCCCCGTGACACCCCACAGCTGCCGGGGCAGCTGCGTGCACCGTGAGGCCGTGGCAATCCCGTAGGCTGTGCTCCTTCCCTGTGTTTTTCCAGTCCCGAGCTAAAGAGGCGGCCGCCAGCGTCTGTCCCCCTGCAGCAAAGTCATTTATTAACTGATTAATTAGCCAGATAAAATCCAACCGAAGCAATTATTAGCCTAAGCAAGTCACCTCTCTGGGAGATTGAAAACTGAAATAATTAGCAAAATAGCTGCGTCGCTTGTTGGGTTATTTGTGACTAATCCCTGCTCCTCGCTGGCAGCCTGTGCTGTCTGGTCTTGGGGAGGGCTGTGAAGGGCTGCATGGGGCTGTGGCCAAACCTCCTGGTCTCCCCCAGTTGTCACCCGTCTGGGAAGGAGCCAGCAGCAGACAGGACGAGGAAAGACACTCTGTGATCACCCAGCTGCCTGCTGGCTTGCAGGGGCTGGGAAAAGCTGGGCTGGGGGTGGGAAAAGCTGGGCTGGGGCTGGAAGCTGAGCCCGGGCTGCTCATAAGGATGCTCCACTTGGGACATCGCTTGCATCCCAGGGCTGCTCCTTTGCTAGGATGCTGCCTGGGTTTTGGGGGCTTGTTGGAGCTGTTGGCACCAAGAAAGGTCCCTTACCACCTGTACAGGGAGCTGGGGAGCAAGGCAAAGCCTGCTGGAAGGGGTCCCTATGCCGGATGCCTGGTGATACACTGGGAAAGATGTCCTTGTGCTCTGCCTACGCTGTGGAGCCAGGCCAAGAGTCCTCCCACGCTGCATCCCACTGAGCTGCTTTCTCCGGCTGTTGAATCCATAACTTCAGGCCCTGGGACATGGCCAGGGGCCAAGGCTGGGGTAATGGAGCCAAAATGCGTCACAAAGGGAGGAAAAGGTCCTGAAGTGCCGGGATGAAAAGGTGACCGGGGCACTTGCTGTCCCCTTGCCGGCACAGCTGCCTTCCACCGTGGTTGTAGGGCAACAGGGGAAGGAGATGCTTCAGTCCATCTGAGCTATCATGGTCCCAGCCTGGGAGGGAGAAGGACATGGTGGGGGGATGTGGCTTCTATGGGCATAATGGGTGCTGCCCAGGCTTTGGGGAAACGGAGTTCTGACAGGCTCCTGACACTGCCCATGCTCTCTGTGCCTGCCATCCTTCACAACGCTCACCATCACCTCATCCCATGTTTGCTCACCTGCCACAGACCCCTGGCCAGAAAACACTTGGAAGGTTGAATCCAAGTCCCACTGCTTTCCCATCCCTGAAATAATTTCTCATCCTCTTCACTATAACTCATTCCTGTCTACCAGCATTGTCCAGAGAGCAGACCCTGTTCCCAGGACTGTTAACTTCAGAGGGCCCATCATGAGCTGCTTCTCGAGTCCCTTGTGACTCAGGTGTTCCTTCCACTTTCACCCCTGCCAGTGGCCATAGCCTGGCTCCTGCTTTCCTGCAGCAGAGTGTTGCAACACACCCATCTTGCCAACTCATCCAGAACGTATGGGGTTGATGGATAACCTGGTTCCCTGCCACCACCACTCCTGAGCCCTCTCCAAATGCCCTTGCCAGGAGGCCAGAACGGTGTCAGTAGGAGATGCTGGGATCTCTGCAGGACTGGAACACCCAGCCCATTAATTCCAGGAAAGCTGATAAGGCACCATTCTTGGCCATGCTGTGCTGGATGGTGCAAAGCCCCTGGGTGCTGAGATTCATGGCATCACCCCTGTCTGCAGGCTCCTGAGGGGCTCTGATGTCTCTATGAGGCTTTCATCACTGATAACTGCAGAGATTACTGCAAGTGATAATTATCCTTGCAGGAGCTGGAGGCTTGCCAGGACCTTGGTCTCAGGTATAGCTGGTGCAGGAAGATCAAGGAAAAGCCCTTTCCCAGCATAAAAATAGGGCATGATCGGCAAGAGATGATACCCACAGGAGCTGCAGGCTTTCCTGGGAGGGAGTGCTGATACAAGAGCAGAGGGACAAACTCGGTTTGTCAGCCTCGTGACAATGCTGGAGCAGCAGCAGGGAAACAGGGCTTTGGGGGACAGCATTGGCAGGAGGCACAGGCAGGATGGTCTCCAGTAGGGCACGGCCAGGACCCGGGCTGGAACCTGTGTTATTTTCCCCCATCCCGAGAAGCATGTTTGTAACATCCCCTGTGGTTCCCACCGTGTTTTGCACCTCAAACACCACCCGGAGCAGCTCTCTCCAGCGTCAGCACATATTCCCGGTCCGGGTGGCTTTCCACAGCGATACGGCATCGTCAGCACAGGCGGGAATGACTCTCCCACGGCAAGTTTACACCCCTGTAATCCTCCATCTGCCCAGGTGCGGCTGCCGCTCAGGTGGTCTCTGGCTGGGTGATCTGATCGCGATCTGCAGCGCTGCTTGATCGGCCCCTGACGCACCGGCCGCCCCCAGCTTCGCCCCCACGCTGCCATTCCCAGAGCGCAGGCGTTCGTTTGTTCCGGACGAGCAACCCTCACCCCTGCTTTACTGCCCCTGCCCTGTGCCTGCCGGGGGTAATGCGTGGGCTTACAGAATGGGGTTTCATTGGCCGTGACTTGGTCTCCCGTGGCATGTTCCCTGTCGTTGCTGCCTAGCTGGTGGGTCAGGGTGTCACTCGGTGTGCCCTGCCACTGCCACCTGCCAAATGGAGGCCAGCTCCGGTGGGACATTGTGTACTGCTTGACACCCCTAATAACACTTTACAGGAGTCACCTGAGGGCATTTGTGGTTAAGAAGCATTTAATTGATTGCAAACCCCTGTAGTGGTGGAGGTTTGCATAATGTTGCTCTCGGGGGGGAGCTGGCAGCAGTTTTCAAGGGGAGTGGGAATTGCTACTCCAGGGGAAGGGGGAAAGTTTGAGGAGATCCAGGTGAAGTTCCCATGGAGGTGAAGTGACCCATGGAATCCCCACAGCAGGAGAGGGGGTCTAGGGCTGCATCTTCTTCTGTTCCGTGCTCTGGGGATGCTGGTCTCACCTTGCAGAGGAGCTTCCTTGTCCCATTCATCCCTTCCCAGCACACCAGCACTGCTGTGTCTATACAGAGCTGCAGGTTTAAAACTCCACTGGGGCATGCTGGGTTTCTGGATGGGGATCCCCAGTGCTTACAGTTGCAGCTGAGTGCTGGGGAGCTCAGCTGACACCCCAGGGCCTGCCCCCAGTCATACCTCTCCCTGTTTTATAACCTGTCTGTCTCCTGGGGAGGTCTTGAACTAAGTGGGGCTTGTGTTTTGCCTTGCCCCAGGCTGACACACAGCTCAGCCACTGATTTTAGTGCCTATGATGTCCTCACAGGCATGGTGGCACCAGCTGGCATTGCCCCATCATCACTACCCACTGCTCAGTGGCCTCCTCCCCTCCATGGGAAGCAGGTCTTGTGGGGTCTGTGGCTGCCATGAGGAACAGGTCCCATGGGAACTACGAGGGAGGCTGCTGTGGGTAGGAGGTCTTGTGAGGTCCGTGGGGTGGCTGCCATGCCGCTGTTACTAGTGCCATGCACTATTCAGGGATCAGTTTTGCCAGCCTGCGGTTCAGGATGCTGCGCTGGTCTGTGCCCAGGTCCCTGGGGGTAGTGAGCCTCTGCAGGGTGGCCTCTGGGTAACTATCAACTCATGCCCCAGGTGAACAGGACATCCAGGCAGGGGGAGGGCTGGGCACAAAGGAAACGGTGACAGGGACATTGGAGGAAAGCACCCGAGGCGGGAGGGGACAACGGCTGCAACCTGCCTCCTTTGGCCTATAAATAGGAGGGAGTAGGAGCAGGATTGCACCTGTAGGACTCCAGCTCTGCAGGAGTGGCAGGCAGGGACGGAGGGAGCAGCTGCTTGCTGCTCTGGCTTCCCTTTGAGCTTTCCAGTACTCTGCCTGCGTGGAGGCCTGAGGCATGGGGAGCAGAGGATGGACGCTTTCCACCTTCGTGGGATGCTGCATATGGATCCTACACGGTATGTCCAATATTTTTCTGCTAGCACATGTGCTGCCCAAGCTCTTGCAGGGCACAGCAGGCACACTTGGGGGATGCTCTTCCTTCGTGGCTGCACTGGAAACTCCTCCTATGACTAGTCCTTGCAGTACAGTGCAACCAAAGAGCTAGAAAAGTGTTTTACAGGACAGGCATCTGCTTGAGGAGCTGGCTTTAGGTGTGGACCTGTGGGAGAGGTGAGAGCCCAGCCTGGCAGCCTCCATACCCCTCCAGTAAGGGATTTGAGAGAAACCAGCTTGCAGAGCAGGGCTCCAGGGATGCTCCCATCCCTCCCATGTCCTGGGGAAGAGCAAACACCAGCGCTCTGTGTTGGGGCCCCTCTTGCACAAACTTTCCGTGAATGGGAGCTGTTGGGTAGCTGGTGCTTCCTGCTCCACATGGAAGAGTGAAGATAAAATATGGATTTGCTGGGGTGGAGTGTGCCAAACTAACCTGGGGGATTTGACAGATGCACTTTGTTTTCCCTGAGATGAGGAGGGAAGCAGCTGAGCTCCTCCGGCTAAGGGGGGTTGTGCAAAGAGCTTGTTTCAGCTGGGGAAGATGGTGAGGAAGCAGCCTTGCCAGAAAGGGGAGCGGGAGGCTGGAGGAGGATGGACCCCTTGAGGACTGGTCTGGCATAGGAGATGATGTTTATTAATGACTCCAGCACAAGCTATCCACAAGCTAACGATCTGGCGAGGCTGGAGGCACCTCTGCTGCTGGGAAATCTGTCTGCTTGGCAGGGGGAACCTGATGAACCAGAGAACCAGGATGGGAAGCAGACTGGGGCTGCCAGTCTGCGGTGAAACCCTGCTGGGTCTTGCCTTCAGGGTGCCCTTCATCTCCCTTAATTGCAGCCACCTAAAGCCAAGTGTCAGCAGATCTGCCTGGCTCCTCCTGGAGCCAGCAATGGTGGCTTGGTCTCCCTAGAGTCTCTCCTAAAAATAAGCCTGGGTGAAACATCACCTGTGGGTGCCAGTGGGTGTTGGGAGAAAAGCCTGGGATGTGGAGTGGTGTTTTCTTCTTTCAGACAACCTCCTGGATGTGGGGCAGGATTTTGGAAGCAGGAGGAGGGAGCCATAAGCAGGGCTTGATCCTAACAGCTCTTGAGTACTCCCTCCACGGTCAGGGAATCCCCAGTGCCTGCACGCAGCCAGAGGCAAGCAGAACAGGGCAGGAGCCGGCAAGATCCCAGCCCAGTTGAGGTTTAAGGAACCCACTTTAACTGTGGTGTGTCAGAAACTGTTTGCAGTCAGGAAATGTTTTGCTAAGCCCTGGCTGTCCTGTCTGCCACAGGCTTTTGGGTAAAGTGTATTTAAATGCCTCTTAGACACTCAAGAGGTGACAAAACACAAGAACCCCCCTAGGCTCTGCAGAAGCTACTGCGCTCAGGGCTGTCCTTGCAAAGAGGGCTGAGGGCTGTCCTCAGGCAGCAGCATTTCACAGATGCCCCTGGGGCTATGAACTAGGTTCACTGGGCCTCAGCTCTTCCCAGTGGCCATGCAGTACCATCCCCAACTGCAGCAGCTGCCTTTGCCTCCATGCTAGCACCAGCATCTCTCCCTGACCTGTGATGAGTTGTGTTCTTTCTCAGCCATGGCTGCTCAGCAGTAGGAGATGTGCCGTGCCACGCGGACTGCTGGCTCCTGCACTCAGTGTAACGCTTTGCTTCTTTGTGCTTCTCTGCAGGGCTTGGGGCTGCTGCTGTCCCTGTCACTACTGAGGGACCATTTGATGAAGGGACAGCTTCTTCTGTCACAGCAGAGAGTGAGTGGCCTGCTGCTCTGGTGATGGGCACTGTGGAGACAACCACTGCAGCAGCAGATGCTGAGACAGCTGAGAGCATCCTTGCTGGGAGCCTGTCAAGCCCATCCTCCCCTCCTGGTGCTGAGCTGAATGCCTTGGTGACAGTGACAAGCAAGCATGGCACCACAGCACCGACCTTGACAAATGTGACCAAGCCTCTTAACACTTCTCAGGATATTGAAAGGGATTCTGCTGCTCCTGCTGCAGCCGTGACCACTCCTGCTGTCTCCACGCAGCACCTCACTGCTACCCCAGATGCAGACCTTGACATAATAGGAGCCACTCCCAGTTCCCCACTGGGGACCACCCCTTTGTTTGCAGATGTGAAGGAGGACGTCCTCACAGCTGTGACTAGGGAAGGAGCAGAAGATCAGGACCTCACCACCAGCACAATGTCTTTCCCCACCACACCTGCTTGGGTGGCACAGCCAACTGCTGGCAGCCCCGTGGATGCTGGTGTCACTGTGTTGCCAAGCCAAGAGCTGACCCCAGCCATAGGAGCAGTTGAGGAAGGTGTAGCTCTGCCAGTGGATATCCACAGTGATGCCAGTGCCAGCTCCTTGAACCCCAGCCCTGGTGCCGGGGGGCTGCTTACAACCCAGCAGGATGGGGTGGTGAGCAGTGCCATGAGCCTCACCCCAGAGCCAACAGGAGAAAGCGGTCTGGCTGCTGAGGAAAGTCCCTTGGCTTCGGTGTCTGAAAATGTAGGAAGTGCAGTAAATGATGAATTCAGCACAGCCAGCTCATCCCACCTGCCTCTGGAGAGCCCAACAGTGTCAGGAACAGTGGGAAACCCAGGGGAGCACTCCCTCCTCCCTGGGCAGGTAGTGCTGAGCCCAGCTGCTTCCCTGGTACCGTCCAGCAGTGGTGATGTGAATGGACAGGATGCTCCTGGGGTGTCATCAGAGCCTCCTGCTTCAGCCCTGTCACCTGCAGTCAGCGAAGCACCCACAGCACCCGAGGCAACAGAAGATATGGCCACCTCACTGCTGGCCCCAGAGGTTCCCACTGAAGCACAGAGTGGCACAAGTCCTCTAGTCCCAGCCACTGCACTGCCCAGAGGTGATATGGGGGCTGTGGGTCTGGCCCAACCATCCCTGCAGCCTAGCTCATGGCAGATCCCTGCTGGAGAGCAACAACTGCTGCCATCTTCCACAGACACTCCCAGTGCTCCTGAGGCTATATACCCACCCTCAGGGGCTGGGGCCGATATCCTGCCTGCTGTTGATGGCACAGAGACACCAGCAAACCCTGACCTCGGTGCTGCACCAGGAGCAGCAGTGTCTCCATCTCTCCAGGGGTCACAGCCATGGGGGACAGCAGCTGGTGCTTCCCAGGGAGTCAGTGAACCTGACACAGACTTGAGTTCACCTTCAGATGCCTCCACTCCATCATCTTTTGCACCTGAGGGTCTGGCATGGCCCACCGCTGGGGTCCAGGGTCAGGAGGCCGAGGGTGCAGGGGACACAGCGCAGGCAGAAGGTTCAGGGAATGGCAATCTCTATGCAGATACCCAGAGTGACACAAGCCCTTCAGCCACTGGTGCTCAGCAGGATGCTGCTAACACTGGAGAACTTCCAGCTGGAGGAACAGGACCTTTGGTGAATGCTGAACTGTCCCCTCCATCAGCTCCTGGGGATGTAGCAGGAGCAACATCAGGACTGGGACAAGTGTCTCCACCTGGTCTTGCACCTCCCAGTGCTGCTGGGCTGGAGGCTGATCTTTCAGGTGTTGAAGGGCCAGGGAACCTGCCTGGTGCGTCTGCCAGTGCTCCTGGGTCTGCTTATCCACCCTCAGGGGCTGTGTCTGGGCCAGAGACACCAGCAAGCCCTGCCCTTGGTGCTGCACCAGGAGCAGCAGTGTCTTCATCTCTCCCGGGGTCACAGCCGTGGGGGACAGCAGCTGATGCTTCCCAGGGAGTCAGTGAACCTGACACAGACTTGAGTTCACCTTCAGATGCCTCCACTCCATCATCTTTTGCACCTGAGGGTCTGGCATGGCCCACCGCTGGGGTCCAGGGTCAGGAGGCCGAGGGTGCAGGGGACACAGCACAGGCAGAAGGTCCAGGGAATGGCAATCTCTATGCAGATACCCCGAGTGACACAAGCCCTTCAGCCACTGGTGCTCAGCAGGATGCTGCTAACACTGGAGAACTTCCAGCTGGAGGAACAGGACCTTTGGTGAATGCTGAACTGTCCCCTCCATCAGCTCCTGGGGATGTAGCAGGAGCAACATCAGGACTGGGACAAGTGTCTCCACCTGGTCTTGCATCTCCCAGTGCTGCTGGGCTGGAGGCTGATCTTTCAGGTGCTGAAGGGCCAGGGAACCTGCCTGGTGCGTCTGCCAGTGCTCCTGGGTCTGCTTATCCACCCTCAGGGGCTGTGTCCGGGCCAGAGACACCAGCAAGCCCTGACCTTGGTGCTGCACCAGGAGCATCTGTATCTCCAACCCCCGGGGGATCACAGCTATGGGAGACAGCAGCTGATGATCTTCAAGGAGCAGGTCTCCCTGGAGCTAATGGACCAGGCAGTGGCTCAGCAGCTTATGGATCAGCAGGAGTCCCATCATCTACCCTTGAGGACCAGCTTGATGCAAGCTTGGGACTGCCAGCGGCAGAGGGGCATGAAGACAGCACTGCAGAGCAGGCATTGGGAGGAGCAGGCAGTGGGATGAGGTTTGAGCCATCCCTGAGCCCCACTGCAGGCAGTGGGATTGCACCTGGGATGGATCAGCTACCTGGCACAGGTTCCTCGTCTGGTCCTGCCTCTCCCAGTAGCATGGTTGCATCATCCTCCCTTCCGAAGCCAGACAGTTCCAGTACCCTCACAGGAGTGGGCAGTGCTCCTGGAGCTCTGCAGCCTTCCCTGGGTGCTGAGCCTGGCGTCCCTCCTGCTGCAGGAGAAGGGGCAGGTGAAGTGCATGGTGATGGAGGGTCCCTGGGACAGTCCCAGGCTACTGCTGGACAGGAAGTGGATGTTTCAGGAGCCCTTGATGGAGAAAGGGGAGTTGTGCTGCAGTCTGGATCTTCTTCCACATCTACGGAGGGGTCTTCAACATCTGGGACAGTTGGTGACACTATTAATGGAGCACGCATTCCTGGAGCTAGTGGAGCTGGCAGTGGCTTGAGCACAAGCTTGGAGGCTGCTGGCCCTGAGCAGTCCCTTGTGTCAGCCCCCGGCATCCAGAGTGGTGCCGATCTTGGACTTTCTGATGCAAAACCGAGCCAAGACAATGTAGTGGAGCTGCCTGGAGGAGCCTCAGCTGATGGGAGACCTTCCCCTGGGGCCAGCCTGGGAGAAAGCACAGGAGCCATCATTCAGATCTCATCAGGAACGAATGTGAATGCCTCCCCTCAGGAGAGGCAGCCCCTGGTGCCGGTGGCTCCAGATGGCAGCAGTGTCTCTGACAGCACAGCCTCCTCACTGCCAGCTTCTCTACTTCCTGGGCGTGGGCTGAGCTCAGGGCTCGAATCCAACGGGAACCCCTACTCTTCCCCCAGCATCCAGAGTGGGAGCAGGTCCCTGGTGCCAGGGGCACCGGGTGGGTTGGCAGGAGATGCTGGAGGTGCTCAGACATGGTCTCTTGAAGACGAGGTGGCCTCAGGAATGCCAGCACATTCAGGAGACACGTTCCCCTACATCCCCATGTCCCCCAACACTGCCCCAGTGCTGCCTTCTGCTCCACAGAGAGACACTGCTGCAGCTGGGACATCTGCCAGCCCTGGGCTTCCCGCTCCGCTCTTGGCACGTGAGTCCATAGCACAGTCCTCTGCAGAGGGAAGGGGAGAGCTGGGGGCTGCTGTGCTGGGGGAACCTGCCCTGCCTCTGGCTCCTCACCAGCTGGGAAGCCCTGGAGTCCCCTCCAGGGATCCTAATAGCCCTGTGCCAGTGGAAGCGAGTGCTGTGCTCCCTGGAGCAACAGGGGGGCAAGGGGACATGGTTCAGCTCCTTCCCAGCACCACTGGAACTGGGGCAAGCACGGAGACTCCCAGTCGCTCTACGCTGCCAGGGGGCTCAGGGCTCCCTGGCCTTCCTGCCACCAGGATCACTGCTGGCAGCCCAGAATCAAAGACCTCAGGGCCAAGACCTGCTGGTGCCTTGTCACCCACTGCCCTGCAGCCATTCTTGGGCAGAGAGCTGACTACCATCCTGCCAAAGGGAGCCCCTGCCACAGATGGGTCAAGCCCCACCGTACCCTTCCTAGGCCAGGGGGAAGCACAGGGGAAGTCCCCAACCACTGCACGCCCAGTTGTGTCCTGCAGCCCAGCCACTGCCAGCCCAGCCCTGCCAGCCCAGCTCCCCGGGGTCAGGGAAGTGTTCACCAGGCCAGGACCAGCCACTGTCATCTCCCATGCATCGTCCCCCATGTTTCCAGCTCCACCAAGAGGGCCAGTGGCCGCTCCAACCCCGCTGCCCAGTCCCACAGGTATGTGAATGTCATGTGGTAGCCTGGGCAGGAGGAGCATATCTGACCTCCTTCCTGATGGATCATCCTGGGTGACCTTCAGTGCCCAGAGACTGAGGGGGCAATGTGGGGCCAGGACCCACGGGGGTGATGCTTAATGAGGAGCTCCTGCATATGAGCTTGCTATTTTTTTTGGCAGGCTGAGCCTCTCCAAATGCATTGTTTTATTTAACAGACAGAAATAGGGAGCTGGAGATGGTAAACATCTCTAGACAGAGCTGTGGGTGTTGAATTCCCTGCTGTCCTCCTACCACAGTCCTGTACTAGGTTCTTCCCATTCTAAGAGCAGCCCTTCACTGTGGTGCCCCAACAAGGCTGGAGCAGGAGGGGCCAGTGACTACAAAGACCATCACAATGGGTTTAGGGCAGCTATGTGCATGTCAGGCAGTGAAAGGGGTGGGAGAAAGCTCCTGCAAGGGAGGGTGACGTGCAGGATGTCTCAGGTGGCTGTTGACAGCGTCTCCCCTCCCCGGCCTCCTGCTGCCCAGGCTGTGTGAAAGAATCATTTCAGCCCTTTGAGTTTTTGGCACAGACCAAAGGCTTTGTTGTAAGTGGGCTTGGGGGTTTGGTGTTTTTTGTTTTCCAGCTGCAGCTGTGCCCCTGTATGGGTACGGAGCGAGGGAGAATGATCAAGAGTACGTGGAGAGGAGGGTGGATTTTCATTCTCCCCTTTTCAAGCCTGAGACTGGATTCCCCTTGGGGAAAACCCTGCGCGACTCTCTCTACGTGAGTCTACCTCGGCTTGACTTCCCGCTGGGCACGTGGCTGTGCCCCCAAACCCTGGGGGAGGCACTGGGAGCCAGGTGCCTGGGATGGGACCTTTGTGGGGGCAAATCAGGGGGATGCTACTGAGGTCTGTTTGCGAAAAGAAGTGACTACGTGGACATTTCAGTGGTGGCCAGTGGTAGGCTTCATTGGGCATTGCTCAAAGCGGGCTTGCAAATGGAAGGGCTGCCAGACTCACATCAGGGTGTCCCACTGGTCCTGCCCTTGCCTGATGGAAGGATCTCTCTGCTCAGTTTACAGACAATGGACAAATCATTTTCCCGGCCTCAGACAACAACATCCTCACATACCCCAATCCTCCTCCCAATGGCTTCAATGGCCATGAGGAGGTTCCCATGATTGCTGTGTTTTGGGACGATGCTGATTTCTCCAGAGGTGTTGGAACAACGTTTTACCAGGTGAGTGAAACCACCCAGGTGCATGGTTACATGAAACACCTTTTGATGATAGAATAGAATAGAATAGAATTGAATTGGATTAACAAGGTTGGAAAAGACCTTTGATATCATTGAGTCCAATCTATCACCCAACACTATCTAATCAATTAAACCATGGCACCAAGTGCCTCATCCAGGCTCTTCCTAAACACCTTCAGTGATGGTGACTCCGCCACCTCCCTGGGCAGCACATTCCAATGGCAAATCACTCTTTCTGGGAAGAAATTCCTAAGACCCAGCCTAAACCTCCCCTGGCACAGCTTGAGACTGTGTCCTCTTGTTCTGGTGCTGGTTGCCTGGGAAAATCATCACCTATTCTGTAGATGCCCCTTGAGATGTGATTGATGGAGCCCTTGAGAAGTGTTTCTGGGGTAGATCTAAGAGCCATCGGTTCTATGTGTGTCACCTCTCGAGCCCTCCAAATCCAAAGGTCTGAACCTTCAGGCACAACGCTGCATGCATGACTGCAGTCTAGACCTGTCTTCACCCTACTGGGATCTGAGGCAGATGTGGTGTACCCAATCTGCAGGAGTTCCTCACCCTTAACACAGTCAAGCCTCCATTTGTCCGTGATGTGGAAGAGAAGGTTCGGCGGTACCTGAGGTCTTCCTACTCCGCAGCCTGGACCCTGAAGATTACCTGGGAGAAAGCACCTGCCCACACAGCAAGGACAGACACCCGCAGGGTAAGGGGTGATGGAGCTCGGGGGCTTCTTGAGTTGTCAAAGAAAGCAAACACCAAAACCCAAGACCTGTGGGTGATCACCTTGTCTGTGCCTCTAACCAGTTTGGTGGAAAAGGTCAGTCTTGAAGACTTTTGCCAAAAAGAACTGGGCTGTGCCCATGTGTTGGTGGCTTTGGGTTTTTTTTGAGGGGGACATCTTTAACTGAACTCTCCCTGCTCCAAAAATCTTTCTCTTTAATGTGGTAGGGGTTTATTTTACATCAGAAACACTCTTCTTCAGAGGCATAAAACGGAGTGAATTTGAGGCTTTTCATGGAACAACATCAAAGTGCAATCATCACATTTTCCATGCAAAGTGCAAACCAGCCCAGACTGCTTTTGACTTGCACATCGAGACCTCAGCCCTGACATTCTCCAGGGAGCACTGACCCACACTCCTAGTTTTAAACCCAACAGTTTTGCTCAGTTTCTCACTTGTCCACAATGCTTCTCCCTAGACGGTCACATACCAGGCCATCCTGACCACTGATGGCTTCAGGTCCTACATCCTGATGCTGTACCAGGACGGAGGCATGCAATGGGATTACACCAAGCTTGCTGCCACCAATGTGCTCATCGGCTACACCAGGTACAGAAGGCTCAGCACCCAGCCCCTGCCTCCTCCATGAACCAGGCTGTGTCCCACCCCCAACTTTGGCTGATTTGGTCCTTCCCCTCCATGAACCATGGATTCCTCTGCAAGGCTGAAGGCAGCCCAGATGGGGTCTGCGTGCCCACATAGCCTAACACATGGGAGCCTCCAACCCAGTTTTGCCCCATTAGTGGCTGGTTTGTGTTGCAGCACCCTGACCTGACAGGCTGTGCTTGTTGTACGATCCACACATCCCTCTGCGGTCCTGGGCCCACAGGATCCTGGTGCTTTGGGTGGAAGGAGTGGGGAATAGGGGATGTTTAATGAACTTTGTACCAGTCGAGGGAAGGGATTTCCGCTGCCTGTCCGGAGCGGTCGCTTCCTGCCTCCTCGCATTACATCTCGTCCCATGCACGTCTCCAGGGTTCGCTCATTAGCTGCTTGCTGCAGCTGGGTAAGGAAAAGGTGGCTGGGACGGGAAGCGCGGGCGGCACAGGCATGTGTGTGTGCCTGCCTGCACATGATCGCTCCTGGGTTTCTGCTCCATGTTGCCTGTAAAAATACTGGAAACCGTGGAAGCTGCTCTCGGGGATCTGGAGATGTTTGTGAGTTCAGCCCACGATGCAGCAGGAGCAGCACTTCAAACCAACTGCACCCTGCAGAGAGGGAGCAGGAGGCTGGGGGAGCTGCTGCCTTTGTCCTTCTGTCCCTGGAGCTGCAATTTGGATGTAGTGGGGTCCTGCTGTCTCAGGATGAGGGTGCCTGACAGGCTGAGGCAGGGATAACTCCACCTGGGCAGAGTGATCTCTGATTTTCCTTCTTTTCCTCTGCACGCAGTGGGGATGGCTTTTACCGCAATGATGACCTGAGTAAGAGACCTCCAGCAGTTAAATATCGCCCTGATCAGTTCAGGGGCTACAACACAGGTAGTGTCACAGAGCTGGCTGTGTTCATGCAGACCCTCAGGGACTGGTGAAGGGCTGCATGGGGAGGGGATTGTTCCCAGGGTATGAAATCCAACCTGCCACTGTGGCAAGGCTCTCACTGAGTTCACCAAGGCCAGGCTGTTTCCTCCAAGCACATAAAATATTGCCCTTGGGTACCAGCTAGGCCCTGAGGCTGAAACATTCTTGATGTGTTGTCCATAGACACTTCTTACTGCAAAGGCTCTGTTTCAAGGCTTTATTGCTTGGCAAGAGCCTCTTCCCATGTTTTGCTGTTGTTGGGTGGCTCTTAAAGATGGGGTTGCTCATTTGGGGGGAGTCAGTGTGGGCTTAGCTTCCAGCATCAGCATGTCTAGATTCTCACCTCAAGCTGAAACTGGCCCTACAGTTCCCTGGGACAGAGGTGGCAGCTTATGGTTTCTCTCCCTGCTCAGACCTCCGTGGGCTGTGGATTTACAAGCTGGAGAGCCGCGTGGGTGTCAACTACAGGCTGAAGTGCCTGGCATGGACAGGGCGGCAGCAGGAGCCACAGATGTGGAGCCAGGGCCTGCCTGCCTGCCCCTGCTCCCTGCAGCAAGGGCAGCAGGACCCACGCTTCAAGAGCAGCCGCAGAGGCAAGTGGACATGCTGCTTCCCCCCGCTCCTCATCCCTGAGCTGTCCCTCCCCACCTCCTCCGCAAGGCTGCTTGAGGTCCCCTCTGGCCAGGTGGGCACTGAACCCCAAAGAAAATGGGGATGGGTGCTGGCCAGGGAGAGCTGCACCAATGCTCACTGCCACCCTCTTGCAGGCTGGTGGGCTGCCCGCCTCTCCATGCTGCATTCAGCTGCCCCCAACCAGCATGGTGCCAGCGTCCGCTGCCTGTACGACAGCCAGGGTCAGCTCATCGAGGGACGGCAGGAGAGGTACTGGAGGTCCTCCAGGCAGGCCTCCCCTTACCGTGGTAAGTTCAGCTAGCCCTGGCATTCCCCAGCTGAGGCTGGCATCACTGTGGCCTGTAAATAACTTTGATCTCCGTGCCAACCTTTTTCCTGACATGATGCTGGGCCTTGGAAAGAACATGGACTTGCCAAAAGCTGAGGCAAGCACCTTGCCTGCCTGGAGCAAGCCCTTCTCCCTGTCTTCTTCTCTTCAGCTGCTTACTCTCCCTTTTACCTCCAGATCAGGAGCTGAAGTTGTATGACTGGTGCTGTAACCAGGCGGGCAGTGCTCACCTCTGTGCCCGCTACAGCGAGAAGAGGCCAAAGATTGGCTGTGATGGATACCAATCACCTGGCAAGGGTGGGTTTGCAGCCTCTGTGTGTGCCTGGGTGATGCCATCTTGTTGCCCAGAGCTGGGAGGGGAAACATCCCAGCTACTCCATGGTTAAAGCAGCAAGAGCCCTGGACAGGGCTTTGGGGTGCCCACATGCAGGTTGTGCTGTGCTTTGTGGTGGTCCCAGGGGCATCTCCATAACTAGCACCATAGCCTGAGAGGGACAGCACTGGGAGTGGCTGAGGACTGCAGCTAATGTGGTTAGTGATGTAAGCTGCACCAGAACAAGGGGACAGAGTCTCAAGCTGCGCCAGGGGAAGTTTAGGCTCAAGGTGAGGAGAAAGTTCTTCACCGAGAGAGTCATTAGCCATTGGAATGTGCTGCCCAGGGAGGTGGTGGAGTCACCGTCCCTGGAGGTGTTCAAGAGGGGATTGGATGTGGCACTTGGTGCCATGGTCTAGTCATGAGGTCCGTAGTGACAGGTTGGACTTGATGATCTTTGAGGTCTCTTCCAACCTTGGTGATACTGTGATACTGATGTGGGGCTTTCTTACAACCCCCAGCAGGTTCCTCAGAGGAAGCAGAGAGTGACTCGGAGGAGCAAAGAGGTGAGTGGGGCTGGGGAGTCTCCACTCCACCAGCACTTCCCTCTGTCCCTGTCCCTCTGCATGAAAACTCCCCTGGGGCTCCCAGATTGCCCCAGAGAGGAGGTGGCCAGGCAATTCTCATTTTTTCATTGCAGATGGAGAGGACAAGTAACTGAGAGGTTACCCTCCTGCAGCATAGTCTGCATCACAGCTACTCCTTGAGCCTTCTGCTCCTGCTCATCCTCCGTGTCCCCTGCACCCCTCATACAGAGCTCAGTCAGCCAGTGCCTGCAGTTGCCTTCACGGGCACAAGCTCATGCCTCTAACCCAGACTTGTCCCAAGGTGACAGTTGCTTTAGTTGCCCTTCCCCATCTGCAGCTGAGCAGGTGCCTGTGGGCAACTCCTTGCTGCTGGGTACCCCACCATGTCCCTCACCCCTGTCCTCCCTGCATCCTGCTGTGCCTCCCATACCTCCTGGTGAAGCTCCCTCGTATGAAGGGTTTTCACACCTTGTGTGGGTCAGCTGTGGCTGAGCCTCTGAGTGCTGTGGTGCACCAGGCTCACTCTGTTAGCCCATCCTAGCTTGTCCCCCCACTTCAGTCCCTGAGTCATCCATCCCCAGACCACGTACCCGGGAGAAGGGGAGATTCTCTGGATCAAGACAGAGGCTGCTTGATGCCTCTGCTGGGTGTGTGAGGGCAAAACTCAACCCTGTGATCAGAAACATTAGAGGAAAAATCTTTTGTTGTTGTTGTTGCTCGCAAGAGAGCACCTGCCTTTCTTAAAGAAAATCTTTGTCACATCCTGTGTGTTCAATAAAGCCTCTGAGGGGTCTGAGCATCACTGATCTGTGACAGCCATATCTTCTGAACCAGGGTGGGAGGTGCTGGACACTGGCATTGCAGGATGCTTCTGTCCTCCAAGCTGGTGTTGGGCATGTGAGCATCTAGGCTGCAGCTGATCCAGGCTCTGGGGCAGTGAGGCTGGAGTTGGGGTCTGACACATCCTCCTTGCACAGCTTCTTCCCTCAGCATCAGCAAAGGGCAGTGGGATGGTTGTGGGGACTGCAGACCTGGCTGATGTGATCTGAGCTACTGCAAGTGGTGCCTGGGGAGAGCACTTGTGGCTTTTGGGGGGGAATGAGGAGATCAAGCCACAAAAAAACCCTACAACCATCTCTTCTTTGGCCCTGGAGATAGGACCAGCAGAAAGCAGGGGCTTGGAGAATTTGATGACAGGGAAGCAGGGCTGTGCACAAGGACCATGGAGTACAGACAACTTTCTCAGCAGCATGCCATAGTTTTCAGTTTATTCTACTTTGTTCCTAACAGATTACAATAGCTGCATTGCCCCATCTGGGTCTGCTACCAGCAGCTCTGCTGGGTCCTTTGCCATTGCTCTAGGGCAATGGTGCAAGAATGCTCAAGGACTATCCTCGTTGACGCTGCATGTTCTCAGGGGGAGGTGAAACCTTCTTGCTTTGGCCATTCAACACAAGCCCCCACTTTTTCAATCAAAAAATCACCTCCTCCAGAGGGAACCCTCCCATAAAGACCAGACCCCTAAAGGCAGCTACCACTCCCTGCCTCCATGTAGGCACCATTGCTGAAGACCCTGAAAGTGGGCAGTGGGGCTGGCAGCAGCAGCTTCTCTTCCATGAGCTCAGAGGTGCTGGAGCATGACCAATATCAGGCTAGGGCTGCTGGTGGGGCCAGCTTGTAGATCTGATGTGGGGTCTCTGGACCCTTATCTGTAAAGGAGGGACAGAACATGCTGTGATGTGGGTGCTGCAGGGGCTCTGCCCTTTGCTACAAGCCCAGACAGCTGCACAGACTCCAGTGCCATCCAGAGCATCCCTGATGCATTTTTAAGGCACAGCCCAAGCACATCAGTCCCCAGCCCACAGCCCCCCACTCCAACACCCCCATGTGGGCAACAATCCTCAGGCAGACCTGGACTGAGGGGTCGATGGCCTGCAGCCGTGGTTCCCAGTGCCTCTCTGGGAAGTAGGAGTGGATAGGCTCTTCTTGCTCTCCTGCCATTGTCAGAGCTGGAGCAGGCAAGATGAGCAGAACTTGAAGATGACTGGGGTGAAGCAGAAGTGGGTTTGGGGGGAATTGCAGGGATGTACTCACAGGAGAAGGGCCGTGGCCTCCAGAAGGTCTCCTTGGCCCTGGGAGGGAGGGAATAGAAAGGGAATGGCAATGTTACAGGGTGCTGGGAGAGCTGCTGCCAGGTCCTGGCATCCAGGTTGGATGGCAGAGGGGAGCAGTGGCTGAGTGTGTGAGTGAGATGGGGCTGAGGAGCGGAAAGCCCAGCTGTGCACACACAGTTTCTTGCCTTGCCACAAGTGCCAGTGAACACCCAGAGAGCCCTGGCTCTAGTGCTGTCAGAGAGCCAGCAGCAGGGACAAGACACAGCTCCGAGCAGTCCTGGGGTGCTTGGGGCACTGAGCTTCCTCCAAGCATGGATGCCACACTGGGACTAAGGGCTGGGGAAGAGGGAAGAAAATTCTGGTACTCCTAGTCCAGCCTTGCACCTAGTCAGCCACCTGCTAACTCCCTGCTCTGCAGGAGAGCAGTCCAATCCTGCAGTCACCTCTTTCTTGCTCCAAACTAACGTGAATTGCAGTGGAAATAATTTGTGCAGTATTCAAATGAAAATCAAATAGAAAGCCTGTCTGTAACCAAGCACTGGGTGAGATGAGGAAGAAATGCAAATATCTCCTGACACAGGGGAAAAGGGGAAGGTCATGTTTGACACACTCAGGTTATCACACCCACGGAACAGCAGATGATAGAACAGAGTTGCAAGATGCTAAATACCACTCAGCTCAGCCCCTTCCCCAGGGCAGACTCCTCCTGCCTGCAACAGATGAGTCTTATTAGCGGTGGATCTTCCGGAGATGGATTTCCCACCACAGTTTTCCTTCCTGACACCCAGCTTCCTGCGGGGTCTGGCCCGTGGCTCACCTCCAGTACTGGCAGCGGTGCCGGCGGCAGAGGCGCAAGGCCAGGCAGGCGATGGCGAGCAGGAGGCAGAGCAGAGCCAGGGCTCCCAGCAAGATGCCGAGGAAGGCACCGAGGCTGATGGCCAGCGCCTCACATCGTCTGCCAGCCGGGGAGAAGATGGAGAAGGGCAGGCAGCTGCAGAAGGAGAGGGAGAAGTGGCGATGGTGTGGGGAGAGGCAGCCATAAGGGGTGGCCTCGTCCAGCCGCAGTGCCGTTGTTACCTGCACGTGGGCCCCTCAGGCAGGTGCTGGCACCGGCCGCCATGCTGGCAGTAGCCTGTCTTGCAAGGAGAGATGCAGATGAAGCCAACAGTCCTCACGTAGTGGAGCTGGTAGCCCTTGTAACCATACAGGCCACAGTGGAAATAGCGTCTCAGCTCAGTCACTGTCACTGGGGAGGGAAGACACAGGTGTGGCCCCATGCCAGCAGCATCCCTTGCTGCTTTCCCAGGGCTCCAGAGCTGGATCCATGACTGGAGTAGGGGCTATTGTGCACCCACCTCTCCCATGGTTTTACCCAAACTTTAGGGTGAATAAGATGATGGGGACAATGGGGACAGCAGGGTGCTCTTCCTGGGCTTCCCAGCTCTGCACTGGGAGCAACTCACGCTTCACCAGGTCGGTGATGTTGTCTAGGTACAGGTGCTGGAACAGGAGGCGAGCACCTGCCTCCCTCTGCCTCCGCTGCCCATTGAAGGCTCTGGTGATGGCCACTGGCAGCTCCTCGTTCAGGAACTGGATGACAGTGCCACGGCTGTCATAGGTGAACTCAGACACCACCACGAAAGTGAAGCTGTCCTTCTCTGTCCTGTGGAGAAAAGACAGGGCTGCTGACAGAGCCACTGCTGCATCACCTTGTGACTGAGTCTCAGTGTGCCTCAGTTAGGAAGTGGTAAAGAAGAAACGAAGCAGGAGAGAGAAGATGCCATGGAGCTTATCTCTCCAAGGGTTTATCAGCACCAGGGCTGGAGAAACAGCCTCTGGAATGGGGAAAATACCCTTTGCTTCCCAAACCCTGTAGCACCATACTCAGCCCTGCCCTGCCAGCTCCCTGGGCTAGGCATGGGGCTGCTCCACAGCTGACTCACATCTTGGTGACATTGGTGTTGCTCTGGAAAGCTTTTACCTCCAAGGAGTCCAGGATGGTTGAGACCTGTGATGGGGAGAGTATCAGAGTGTTAGGGGAGAGCAAGACAGTACCAGCACAGGGAGAGAAACAAAGGCACCCTGGCCAAGCCCCAAGGCTTGCTCTGGCCTTTTGTTCATGTGCTGGGGACCTGGGATATGGCCACAGCCAGCATCACACAGCTGGCACTGCCTCCCTCCGGCCATGTAGATCTGCTGGATGCCTAGGGATCCCATGGGAAGGGGGGGCATGGACACAAGGGCACCCTAAGCTGCCGTGCTGCCTCGTGTGCACCTCTCCCTGAGCCCATCCCCTCTAGCAATACATACAGCGCTGTCGACTTCCTCAGCTGTGGCATTTTGCAGAGTCCTGACCTGCAGCTGGACGCTTCTCAGCGGGAGATCTGCAGGGTGGGGGAATTCCATAGCAGTGCCTCTGGCATCCCAGAACCAGGGCCAGCAAGGGTGGGATTCCCCCACACTGGGCACAAGCACCCACCTGAGCTGGGCAGTGGCCGAAAATCTCCCCCTGCCACCAGGCAGCGCTGGTCAGTGAAAGCGGGAGGGCAGACGCAGGCAGGGGTGCAGGTGATGGGGTGCAGGAGGCAGCGTCCCCCGTTGCCACAGTAGCCATCAGGGCAGGAGTGGGAGCCACAGGCTGAGCCACAGCCTGGTCCTTTGCCTGTGGCAAAAGGAACCCAGGTCGGGTGGATGAGCTTGGCTGCAGGAGCAGAGCCCCAGCACACTGCTCCATCCTCAGCCTCACTATAAGGCCTTTCTTCCAAGTTTTTGATGTTGGGGTTTTTTTTGTACATTATGACTTAGGTAAGTTTAGATCCTCATGGCAAAGTTCTGCCTTCCCTTATCCTGTCTGGAGCCTTTTGCCCTTGTGAAATCCCAGACTGCTGTATTAGAACAGTAGCAAAGCTCATCACCCCAACCCCACCACAGCCATCTGACAACAGGGTTTGATTTTAGTCTCCATCAGCCTCTGCATGTGCATTTGAACTTTGGGAGGAGATTTTTTTATTCTCAAAGGGGAAAAAAAAAAAAAGTCACACAGGAAAAGTTTCCCTTCCCAGCAGCTTCGTGAGATCTGCAGCCTGGGAGCATGAGCGGCGGCTGGGGTCTGCTCTCTTCTGTTAAGGACAGCAAGGGTTTGGGTGCAGAGCTCAGCCAGCTCCTTCTATTCTCTCCACCTAGTTTGGATCCCACAGGAGCCCTCTTCTGTTGAGGCCTGAGGGGTGATGGGGACAAGGGTCATGTCTGCAGGGTGCCCATACTCACCCTCCTGGTCAGCTGGGCAGGTGCAGGTGTAGCTGCCCACCGTGTTGGTGCAGGTGGCATTCCCTGGGCATGCTGTCCCCTGTGCGCACTCGTCGATATCTGCCAAGGCAATGCAGCATGGCACCAGGAGAAATATCTCAGCCAGGGTCCCATGGGTGCCCTGGGTTCCCTGGGAGCCCTCATCACCTGAGCAGTGCCGCCCATCGCCAGTCAGGCCGGGCGGGCAGGGGCCACAGCCAGCATACGAACTGCAGCTCACGCCAGGGAAGCATCCCTGGGTGCAGGGGTCCAGAGGGTCCTGGCAGAAGGGACCTGAGTAGCCATCCTCACATCTGCAGGCTGCCAGCTGGAAAGGGGATGATGACACTGGTTTAGGGGCCTTGAGGAAGGCAAGTGGACAGAGAGGACAGCTACAGCAGTAGGCATGGGGACAGGCACTGTGTGGCACTGGAGAAGCTTCCCAGCACACTACCTGCAGGGAGGACTGCCCAAGGGTGACGGTGTTGCTGTAGTCACACTCCTGACTCCTGCTGCAGCTGCAAAGGGTGAAGCGGAGCTGGAGGAGGGCAGAGAGGTTGTTGGACCCAACAGCCTCCAGACTGATGGTGAGTGGAGCTGTCCCATGAGGCTCCCACGTCAGGATGCCACTCTCTGCCAAGGGGAGAGGTGGGAGTTAAAGGACATGGCAGAGGAAAGGAGCTCAGCCCATCCCAGCTGCCCCATATCTGCTTCCTTACCTGATATGTTGAGGTCTGATGAGAGGTGGGGGACAAAGAGTGCACCCACCCCCGTGGCATGGTATTGCCTCCTGACCCTTTCTGTCCTGAAGGCTGTGAGAGATGCATCGCCAGTGATGATGGGTGGGAAGGCATCTGAGGAAAGAGCAGCCCAGCACACAGCAAGTTGTTTGCTATGTGGCCTTGGCATCCCCTGGCTCTGAGTCCCTCCTAGTGAGGCTGGGACCCCAGGCAAGCACTGCCACAACTGCCCACCAACCAGGCCATGTTGCACAGCATGGTGGCACCTCCTAGGCTTGGAGACCAGCTAGCTGGGCAATGCAACACAGAGACCCTGATGAGTTCCCTCCTGCCTCACATGGAGCAAGAAAGCCCTGAGAGAGAGCAGGGCACTGTCCAGTTAACCAAGCCACACTCTATCAGAGTTGAGCATCAGCTCCACTTACTAAGTGTTGTCTTCTTCTGCTGGAAGTCAGCTGTAAGTCTCTGGGTGGCCAGGCCCAGGGCCACATCCCCTGTGCTCAGTGAATCATAGATGCATTCCTTGTTGCCACGGCACTGCGAGGCTGCCAGCTGGTATTGGCTTTCGTTCTCCTGCCGCAGCCGAGACAAGAAGATGGGTGTGAAGTTCATTGCCAGAGAGTCCAGAGGCTGAGTAAACAGGCTGTGCTCTCCCACAGCCCCTGCAAGAGAACACACCATGGATACACCCTTGAGTTTCTTGCTCCATGGAGCAGTGAGGAGACCAAAGGACTTCCCCGGCATCACTTCTTTCAATCAAGTGTCTAAATATCTCCATCCAAAGTGTGGCCAGAAAGTGCAGGAGCAGATGTATTGTCGAGGTGAATCCTGAGCCTGGACTTACAGGTCATCCCATAGCTGTAGATCTCCTCCTCGCTGCTGTTCACAGAGATGCTGGTACCATTTGGCATCTGAAAGTCGTCTGTGGGGTCATGGTCCCACACACCTGGTGGAACAACACCAGAGGACTGGAGTTCCCCATGCCGGGGTTGACTTCCTTTCTGGAGCCAGCTGGTGGTTAGTTTAGATCAAGGGGTCCCTGCTCTCATAAGCTTGTTCCCTCAGCATTTTCCAGCCTGCTTTAGGGTGAGAAGGAGACTTTGTGCCCTGGCTCTGTAGCAGTGCCAGAAGTTCTCACCTAGGAGGCCCTTGGTGCTGTTGCGGTACTGACTGGGCAGGCTGCAGACCACGCTGAGGATCCCAAAGGTTGCTGAGATGGAGACAGCAATGGCCCCGTCAAAGACAGCCATGGAGGAGGAGGAGTTGACCAGCAGGATGCCAGGGCTATAGTACACCTCAGCATCCATGTCTGCAAGAGAAAGAGAACATAGTGGGAGAGCTGATGAAAGGCTGGGGTTTAAAATGATGCCCCTGAATTTGGGGAGGAGAGCATTCCTCATCCACCTCCATCGAATCAGAGACAGGGTGCAGGTAGGACACATTTGATGGAGCTCAGAATGGTTGCACTCATGCTAGGTAGGACTGATCCCTGTGGGGTGGGGATACCCTTCATGTTCCAAAATATGTTTAACATTTAGCAGCATGTCCTGCTCACCTTGGGAATAGGAAAACTGGATGGGTTTGTTGTTCAGGAAGACTTGGATGTCATCCTGGCTCCCCAAGGTCCACTCAACCTGCAAATCATGGTGGATATTGCAGTCAGCCCCTCCGCTCATTCCTTCCTGCTGTCCCCCTGTTCTGGGGACACTGGAGCTAAACCACATCCTCCTCCAGCCCCAGCAGATAGGTCCAGCCTCAGGGATCACGTTGGTGTGGCCTTCACCCAAGCAATAAAGCAGTTTTGACAGTTATACAGAGGAGGACAGCAAGCTGTCCCCCCATCACTGCTGGCATGTGGCATGCAGAAGCTCTGCTGCTCAGCAGACCATGGCAATGTGGAAAGCTGTGCTAGTCAGAGCTCCAGGACCTGACTCCCTCCTCATGCTGAAACAGGTGTGGAGATCAGATCTACATGTGCTAGTGTGTCTGGAGGAGGCTGATGGTTAGGGTGAAGGGTGTGCAACGAAGAGGATGGAGCAGACTATGTTCCTGCAAGAGCCCTAGGTCCTTACAATAGACATTAGAGCTGTGTCTTGTTAGTGTTAACCCAACCCACTGCTATTGGCACTATGCTAGGGTTGTGGGAGGTGGCAGGAAGAGGAGAAAGGGTGCTCCTTGGCACCTTTGTAGGTGATGCTCAACCTGCCAGAGCGATCTCTCACATTAGAAGCTCAGACTGAAGCCCAGGTTTTACTCCTACTCACTGTGGTGGTGGTGGAAGAGATGTACTGGGCAGCAAAGGCCACAAAGTTGGTGGCCTGAGCCATGCCAGTTCGGGCTGTGCGGCCATGCAGCACAAAGCTGCTCTGGGCATCACTGGCCAGCAGCAGGACAAAGTCCCCAAGACCGTTGAAAGTGTAGGTGAGTCCATCCAGGGTCACGATGTGGGGATCCCCAAAGGCACCAGCTGGGTCCAAAGAAGGCAGAGCCATTTTGGCAGGAGGAAGAAAAGGAAATGCTGGTGTCACTGCACAGAGGAGAGCAGCCCCTGGTGCTATGCTGGGCTCAGCAGCCCCCACCAGGATGCTGCAAAGTATGATTGATGCATGGGGTTCATGCATGGTTGTGCCACCTATTCAATACTCTGGCAAAGAGGAGGTACAGCCCTGGGGACTCACTGGGAGCGGGTGGCACATATCCCTCGCAGCCAACCCTTGGTCTCTTCTCAGCAAACCTGGTGCAGAACAGAGGCTTCCTCACACGTTGGCAGCACCAGCTGAAGGCCTCCAGTTCCCTGTCTGCAGAGCAAACAGCTGGGGATGTCAGGGTGCCTGCAAGAGCACTTAGTGCCAGTGAGGCAGCTTAGTGAGTGCTCAGTGAGGCAGCACTGGTACTCGCTTACCGGTGGTGGGGTGGATGGGGAGGGTCCATGCTCTCTCCTGCCAGCCTTCAAGCAAGCTCCCATGCTGGTACAGACATCGCACCCCGGCTCCGGCAGGGCTGGGGGATGTGGTACGTAGCATTCTCACAGAGGTGTCTTCCAGGCCTGAAATGGGGGGCAGGGAGGTCACAGCTGCCCTCAGAGCACAAGGGGAACCCTGCCACCTCCTCATTCTATGAGTGGCCCTGGGGGATCAGGCTTGGCACCTCTGCTTCGGCGGTAGCGGGGATCCAGCTCTGCCTGGGGCTGGGAGCAGGGGCACGGTGGCAGCTGGCCGTTCCAGGTGCCTGGGTCTGGCTCTGTGTCCAGCCATGCCAGGCACCGCAGCCGGTAGTTCACCCGGGAGCGCCGGTCTAGCCGATATATCCACAGCCCGCGCAGCCCTGGGGGACGACAGGAGAACAGCACAGCTCGGCAAAGGGCTCACCTCGTGCTGAGGAGCATCCCCTGGGACAGCCGTCCCCGACCACTGACCCCACACGAGGTCTCCAGGCTCCCTCTAGAGCCGGCGTGCCTGTGTCAAACCAGGGCAGAACATGGCACACCCGTGCTCTGCTCTCAGTGGCCAGCCCTTGCCCCGTGGCTTCACTGCCCAGGACAAGTGCAGGGGACATGCTCCAGACACAGAGCACAAGGGCTCCTCTATCCACACCTCCCCAGGAGCTATACCCCGGTGCCTTACCAATGCCAGCACTGCTGTGCTGGTCAGGCCGGTACTTGTCAGCTGGTGGCCTGTGAATCAGCTCGTTGTTTTGGGCATAGCCATCACCGCTGTGTGGAGAGAGATTGGAGGTCACCCTCCCAACACAGCCCTCCTCTGCTCCCCATACAGCAGCCTGGGGGCAACTCCTGTGGTTTGCAGAAGAAATGGGACAGGGCTGCTCCAGGGGTGTGAGCTGGCATCTCCTGAGGATAATGTCTCTGCCAGTCCCACCATGGTGCTGAGAGAAATCCCTGCTGTCCCAAAAAGCAGCCACACATGTGCACAGCACCTGGAGAAGCCAATCAGCACGTTGCCTGCAGCCAGCTTGGTGTAGTTCCATTGCATCCCACTGTCCTGGTAGAGCAACATGGCGAAGGAATGGCTCCCATCAGTGGTGAGGATTGCCTGGTAGGTATTTGTCTGGAGAAACACAAGGTGCCCCCTTAGCACCCTCACAAAGCTTCCCGTGCTCTCCCTGCAGCACAGGCTGAGGCAGAGAGACCCAAAATGCCGACATGAAGCCATGGAAGAACTGCGGCTCAGGCCTACCCCATCCCGAGTCCTCCACTGCTCACCTGAGTGTCATCCCACCGCGATGGGTATGCTGGAGCCTTTTCCCAAGTCACTTTCAAGGTCCATTTTGCTTTGTAGGGGGTTTTCAGGTATTTTTCAATCTGTCCTTCCACATCATGGACAAAGGGGTCTTGGGTAGAGCTGAGGGTGGAGTATTCCTGCCAGTTGGCACGAGAGAGGGTTAAACAGGTGAGCTGGGAACTGGGCTCCCCCCAGGAGAACATCTTTGATGGTCCTGACCTGGTACCAGGTGGTGCCAACCCCTTGGGAGAAATCTGCGTCATCCCAAAAAGCAGCCACCGTCGGCAAAGCCTCCCGGCCACCGAAGCCCTGGGGAGGTGGGTTGGGGTTGGAGGGAACGTAGTTCTCCGTGGGTGGGAAAATGATCTGCCCGTTATCTGTAAACTAATCAAAATGGCTCATTGTTTGCTGATAGCCTAGGCAGCTCCTGGGGGGTTTTTTAGCCTCTGTGGATGAGCACAAACCAGCCATTTCAAAGTGAAAAGAAAAACCAACAACCACAAACCAATATTCAGATTGAATTCGGTCTCTGCTCTGTTTCTGTGTTGGGTTTTTTCTTACCAAAGAAGCTGCACATCCCTCAGTGCTCAGCGAGGGGGCAACTCACATAAAGAACGTCCCGCAGCGACTTCCCGAAGGGGAACCCAATCTCTGGCTTGAGCAGGGGGCAGTTAAAATCCACCTTCCTCTGGACACACTCCTGGTCTCCTTCCTCTGTGCCGAAGGGGTAGAGGGAGGCTGCTGGCACTGACAGAAGCAGAAGATAAATTGGGAAGATGACAAACGCTTCACGTCTGCGCTGTCCTGCCCCTGTGACCGGCACAAACCCACCTGCGTGCTGCCAGGGTGCTGGGCTGGTGCTCTGATGGTTCATAACCCCGTTTTTAACTCACTTTTTAACTTGAGATAGGATGCTCTCAGCTGTCCTATTTCACCTTTCCCCATGAATGTGGCAACCCAATGTGCAGTGCAGATGAGGCAGCCTGAGCTGGGCCATACCCTCAGCCAACACAGTGCTGGGTTCTCTGACTGCTCTTTGCTTTGGAAACAAGAAAATCTACTCACTGAGAAGCCCACGAGTGGGTGGGGGCTCAGGGACAGGATTTCTGTGGCCAGCGGTCGTGTAGGCAGATGTGCTTGGTGCTGTGGTCAGTCCTCTCTGTGTCTCAAAAGTAGGAGCCAGGGTGGTGGCAGGGCTGGCATTCATTGGTAGTCTCCCTGGTATCCTGGTGCCTGTGGCCAGATCTTCCACCTCCTTAGCTGGACTTGCTGATGCTGTGGGTGCCACAGCTGCAATGCTGCCTGCAGTGGCAGCCATAGTGCTGGCTGCAATTCTGGCTGCAGTGCTGCCTGTGGTGACAGCCATGATACCGGCTGCAGAGACAGCTGTGGTGACAGTCATGGTGCTTCCTGCAGGGCTGGCTGTGGTGACTGCCATGGTGCTTCCTGCAGGGCTGGCTGTGGTGCCGGCTGTGGTGACTGCCATGGTGCTTCCTGCAGGGCTGGCTGTGGTGCCGGCTGTGGTGACTGCCATGGTGCTTCCTGCAGGGCTGGCTGTGGTGCCGGCTGTGGTGACTGCCATGGTGCTTCCTGCAGGGCTGGCTGTGGTGCCGGCTGTGGTGACTGCCATGGTGCTTCCTGCAGGGCTGGCTGTGGTGCCGGCTGTGGTGACTGCCATGGTGCTTCCTGCAGGGCTGGCTGTGGTGCTGGCTGTGATGACTGCCATGGTGCTTCCTGCAGGGCTGGCTGTGGTGCTGGCTGTGGTGACTGCCATGGTGCTTCCTGCAGGGCTGGCTGCGGTGCTGCCTGCAGTGATAGCCATGGTGCTCCCAGCAGTGCCAGCCACAGTGCTGGCTGTGGTGCTGCCTGCAGTGATAGCCATGGTGCTCCCAGCAGTGCCAGCCATAGTGCTGGCTGCGGTGCTGCCTGCAGTGGTGGCTGTTCTCTCTGCCCAGGCAGGTGACCCTGTCCACAGCCAGAAGCTGGGAGCTGATGTGCTTGCTGCCTGTCTCATGGCACGGCTGCTGATGGTTGTAGGAGCGGTGTCTGCTGGCAGCTCAGTGTAGGTCTGTCTAGCTGCTGGCTGCCTAGCTGCACTAATGCCAAGCAGGGATGAGGAGGCTGTTGGAGGCTTCTCTGCTGGGCTGTACAGGCTGGGGAGAGGTGAACTAGGCAGTATGGTGGCAGGGCTGGGACCAAGGATGCCCGAGGACTCAGCTGCTGTGTCCACTGAGGTGGTCTGTGCTGCTGGGGATGGGACAGGTTGCCTGCCTCCACCTGCCTTCTGTGTCACAGTGAGGGATGGGACACTGCTGCTGCTGGTGGCCTTCACCATGGCAGATGGCATGGCTGCAGTGGCACCGGTGACCGTGGAGGTCTTCTCGCTGGCTGATGTGACTGGTGGGATAGTGGTGCTGGGGAACACGCTGGCAGGTGGTGTGGTGGCTGTGCTTGTGCCAGCAGGGTTCAAGATGGGCACGTGGGTGCTACCAGTGCTGGCTGACGGTGCTGCACCCTCGGCGCTATGCTCAGAGGGGGTGGTGTCCTCCCATGTGGTGGCACCTCTGGCATCTGACTGGGTTGCAGCTGTAGTCTTCCATGTGCTTGTGTGACCAGCAGCCAGTGAGGTGGCCTCAGCTATGGGCTCATCTTCAATAACTGGGCTGAGAGCTGTTGATTCCAGGGTGTGGGTGGCATGGATGGCCTCAGGGGGTGGCCTCAGAGTGACATGGGGGCTGGGTGGAGAGGAGGCACTGCTGGGAAACACAGAGAGGGGTGTTGTAACCCAGCTGAGACTGGCATCATCTGCTCCCACCGCTGGATGAGGGATGGTGGTTCTGAGGGTGACCGAGAGTGCTTTCACCACTGGGTAGGTGTTCCCAGGGACAGGAGGGGACACAGTGACATCTGGATCAGCAGTGCTGTGGATGAGGCCAGGAGAAAGTGCAATAATTGGCTCCACAGCTGTGGGTGATGCCATGCCCATGACAGCTGCTGCTGTAGGAATTTTGCTGCCCAGGGCAGAGTGTGTTGATGGGATGGCATCACCAGTGTCTGGCTCAGCCCTCCCAGCCATGGATGTGGGCAACCCCAGGGGCACTTCTGCAGCCCTGTTCCCCATGTTGAGGGAGGCTGTGCCCATGTCCAAGGCCATGCCTTTGTCTGTGCCCGCGGTGAAGTCAGCGGTGGGATAGCTGTGGTCCCATGCAGCAGCAGATGAGTGAGCCACAAAACTTGCTGTGGTAGGGGGTGACAGTGGCAAGACTGTCCCCATGGTGGTGTCATCACTGTGGGGGGTACCTGTCACGGCACCCACCCTTACATTCACAACTGGAGCTGAGCCCAGTGCTTCCTGTGTGGTGCTGCCATCTCCTGCTCCCTGGGACCTGCCCTCACCTCCTTCCACAGCTGCACTTTCGGGAGGCAGGGACGTCACTGGCTGTGGTGTCTTCCCCGTGGTGGTACTGGGGAAGGGGCTGGCTATGGTCAGCGCTGGGCTGGTGCCAGCTGTTGCTAGTGGGGCCGAGCGGCTGTTCCTGGGAGCCAGGAGAGGCAAATCGGCTGGGGGCCTGGTTCCAGGAGCATTGGTCCCTTGGGGAGCTGGCTCTGGTGATGGCCTGGTGCTGCCAATCACACGGCTGGGACCTGGCCTTGCTGCGCTGGGACCTGGATTCTCCTCCACGTCCACCTCCAACGCTGTCACCACTGCTTGCCCTGTGGTGCTGCCATCGAGGAGAGGGTCACCTGAAGCATCCACTGGTGGTGGAGTGGCCAGGGACAGTAGGGACATCCCCACTGCTGTCTCATAGGGAATGCTGAATGAGGACACGCTCGGAGCCATCCCTGCAGGGACACTGCCTTCCAGGAGAGGGGGGACATCTGCTTGCGATGCCACAGAGATTCCGGCTGCTGCAGAGCTGGGTGCCTGCGTCTCTGCTCCAGAAGCTGCCTCATATTGTGGTGCAGCCTGGAGCAGTGGGGCTGGTAGAGGTCCAGGGGTAACACCAGTTCCAAAAGGTGCTGAGTCTGCAGTAGGACCAGGCTGACTGTGGCCGGGAGATGCATCAGGCACCGCTGGGGCAGCTTTGGTGTCCCACAGTATTCTGATGGTGGTGCCGCTGGCAAGAGATGCTGTTCCCATTCCTACTTCACTATCTGGGGCACTGCTAACTCGGGAGGATGGATGGGCAGCTGGCTGAGTCGTGATGCCGTACAGACCAGGAGGTGTTGGTGCAGCAGTGGCTTGAGGGGCTCCATCTGGCTTTGCTTCACCAGTCCCTGTGAAGGACAAGGATGTAGCCACACTGGGTCTGGCTGGAGAGGATTTGCCTGCAGCTGTCTCTGCTGTGGTGGCCCCAGGGCCTTCTGAGGTGGTCTGGAGGAGCAGAGACCCCCTGGAGTGCACAAAGAGCCCTGCAGAGGAACCACCAGAACTGTCAGAAGCAGCACGAGAGGACCATCTTGTGATGAGTTCCACAGGGGTGGCCTCGGTCTCCAGGGAAGTAGCGCCTGCTGTGGCTCTGGTGCTGGGCTCACTCCTGACAGACATCAGCTCAGCATTGGAGCTTTCCAGAGCTGGGGATGATGTCGTGCAGTCATGCTCTGCAGTGGTGACATCCATTGCCATAGGTGATGTGCCTGGGGTGAGTGCAGCGGCCTGGGAGTGGGTGACAGTGCTGGCTCCATGCAGCACATCTCCAGAAGTGCCAGAGGCACTGGTGTGGCTGGCAGGAAGCATCTCTCCTGTACCCAGCACAGCAGCAGCAGGGAGCTGGAGTGAAAGGGCTGGAAGAGACTGAGCAGGGGGCACAGGGGGGTCTTGTGAGGCGTTGTAGCTGCCATTGGATAAGGGATGTGTCCCTGGCTCTGTGGCCTCTCTGATGCCAAGGGCAGCAGAAGAAAAGGTGACCTTAGCCAAGGATGCTTTTGAAGGGTCTGCAGACAGCAGTGCTGCCACCCTGGCTCCCTCCATGGCTGTGTAGGGAACACCCTTGGGGAGACCAGCAGTGGGGCTGGCTGAGGCTGTTGCCAGCTTTGCAGGGTTGACTATGTCCTGAGAGATGCTGGCTTCTGTGGATAGAGGTGAGGTGGCCTTGTCCAGATCTGATATGACCTCCTGGGACAGGAGCACAGCAGTTTCACGTGGCTCAGCAGAGCTCTTGCTAATGCTGGGGAGTGAGGTCCCTATGCTGTGTTTGCCCTGAAGAAGTGATGGTACTGTGGTCCACATTGTCCCTAGCATCCTTTCTGCAGTCATAGCATTGCTTAGCTGCGCCAACCCATTGGCATCAGCCAGTTTGCCGGTGACCGGGGAAGATGCTTTTGTCCCTGGCACTGGTTGAGCAGGCAAGACATGAGCCATTGGTGGAGACAGACCTCCTAGTGCTGGGGGGGCACCTCTCAGGGGGCTGACAGCACCCATGGGTGGCTCAGCTGCAGTGTTCTCTTGCACAGGGATGGTTATTCCCAGAACTGGCTCTCCAGGGATGCTGTTCATAGCCACTTTAGACACTTCCACAGCCTGCTTAGGAGTAATGCTGCTGTCTGATGGTGGTCTGCTTGTTCCCACTGAAGTGGGGACACCTGGCACCAAGGACAATGTTGCTGCTCTAGCAGCACCACCTTCTGTGGCAAGACCCATCCCGTGCCCCACTGGCATAAGGGATGGAAGCTGCCCATGCCATGTGGTGGTAGGAGCCAGAGGAATGTTGGCTGGGTGGTCAGCACTGCCTGGAGAGGAGTTCCCAGCCCCTGCCCAGGGGCTGCCTCCAGTTGCCGGATCCCCAGGGAGACCTGCTGTGCTGGGAGGCCCCCCCTGTTCACCATTGATTCTGGCTGGGACCAGCTCTCTTGCCACCACCTGAGACACCAGGCTGCCTGTAGAGTGAGACAAGGTGGCCCCAGCTGGATCAACCCTGCAGTGGCCCCAGCAGGCAGGAACCTGCACATGGCCAGCTGCCCGCCAGCCTTACCTGAACCATGGATGCCCTTGGAGGTGGTGGTCCTGCCGGTGGGAGAGGGAGGCTCCCGCTGGGTGGTCACAGTGGTGAGGAAGGCCTGGCACATGCCCAGGTCCAGAGGCAGCTTATCATTGGTGCTGCCAGCTGTGGGGGATATGCTGTCCAGCTCTGCTGGGGCTGGTACTAGGGCAAGGACCGGTTCCCCCATCTCTGTAGCTTGCGCTGGTGGCAGGGCAGGTAGGTGAGGGTGGCAGGGCAGGTAGATGAGGGTGGCAGGGCAGGTAGGTGAGGGTGGCAGGGCAGGTAGGTGAGGGTACAACAAGAAAAAAAATCACCCCAGTGTGCCCATCACCCTCACCCCTTCTCCCTGCTGTGTGAGGAAGGTGCCCCCAGCCCCTGGGTCAGGTTCCCACCCTGCCACCCACAGCCAGATCAATACCAAGAACAAGACAGGCATCTTATCAATAGGCAATAGACCCCATCTGACCCACAAAACCCCCTGCCACAGTCAGGGGACCATGCCAACATTGTGGCACCAGCAGGGCAAACCCCAGCCAGCCACTCGGGCTGGAACCTGGCATGTTTGAGCACCCAGAGAGTTGTTCTCAGCCCATCACCCAGATAGTATCTGCTGCACAGTCAGCCCAGCAGTGGTGTTGGTGACCCTGGTACTTACCAGGCAGCACCCAGAGTCCCCACAGCATCCAGCTCCAGAGCGGCCACTGGCACCAACACTCCATGGCGTGTCTTTGGTGGCAGGGACACGGCTGCAGCTCTCCCAGGGAAGCAATGCAACAGGGTGGCTGCACCTTGCACCAGTGAGCACTCCCCAGGGTGGGGGGGGATGGGGACACCACGTGTGCTGCCTGGGGCACTGATGGCTCCCTGTCCTCGAAGCCTGCCATGCCGGTGGCCACCTCCCAATCCTAGGGACCCAGTGATACTGAGGGACAGCCCAGTCCTGGGGACCCAGTGGTGATGAGGGATAGCCATTTTGCCATGGGAGACTTTTAAGGCCCTCCCTAGGGTGACCCCATAGTTGAGACCCCAAGATTGGGGTCCCCAATCCTTGGGGAGCACCCAAAGGCATGCAAAGTCACCTGGGCCAAAGGTCTTGAGACAGCACGTAGAGACAAGGGTGCCCACCACCTCTGGGAGGGGTGGGCTGGGCCTGGGCCCTACACCCCCTATTTGCCCCCCCATTTGCTGCCAGGTCCCTGACACACTCGGCTGCTCATCTGATAACCCCCGGCAGAGGCTGGCTTGCTGCCAAGGAGGAAGAAGGAAGGAGCAGCCTCCTGCTGCTGCCTCGGGGTCCTGCGTGTTAACCCAGCCCCAGCCCCACTCCTGGCACTGCCACCCCCAGAACCTGTGTGCAGGGGTTATCTGTGCCATCGATGCAAACGCCCACGCAGGCCCGGCCCAGGGGGCATTGTTCCGCACGGGTGGCAGGGCCAGGCATCACCCTGGGCCTAGCCCAGCTCCAGGATTGCTTAAAGGGGGAAATGAAGTTGGTGAAGGTGTTGTGCCGCCTTCGATTCACTGACTACCACCCTACGTGTGTGCCATGCTGCAGTAGCTGCACCTTAGATGGGGAAACTGAGGCACTGAGGGAGTCCAAAGCACCTGTGCACGTCTGTGCCCACAGCAGCACCGGCACACCTCCCCATCCCCACACTCAGGGAGGGACAGGGGACCAGAGACAAGCAGAACCACAGGGGCACATGGCACAAAGGTTATGTGACCAAGTACCATCCACCGCAGTGCCAGGGGACCAGAGACAAGCAGAGTCCACATCAAGACAACCCCTCCAGCCACACAACTCTGTATGTGTGGCTCTGAGCCACCAGCTGGAAAGCAGAGGGCACCTTGAGTATTAGGTAACACCAACGCTCACGGAGCTGGTGGATTTGGCCACCGAGGTCCTTCCTCACCTGCATGGAGACTCCTTCCTGATGTTGCTGCGAGGTGGCGCCTCAGGCAACCCAGGTAAGGGGCTCTGACACACATTTTGGGGACCTGGGCTGGTTAGGTCTACCACCTAGTACCCCATGGTGCCCAGCCCCTCACCCTCCCCAGCGGCACCTGGCTGCGGCGGCGTGGTGGCATGCGGTTGCACAACGCCCCTCGCGTGGGCTGGAGCACGACGCAGGTCCTGCCACTCCCTGCCCAGGCATGAGTCAGGCAGCAGCTGGGAGCTGAGTCCTAGGGAGCAAGGCGGGGGCCCTGCTGCAGGGGGTTCCTCTGCACAAGGACATTGCCACGGGAAAGCACTGCCCACTTGGAGCTTGCAAAACCATGTCCACCCTTTGAGCTTTGGGCCTGGGAGAAGGACAGCAGCACACAGCTAATGCCAGCAGCCCCAGATGGGGAGGTTTCTGTGCCTCAAAAGACCCTGGGAGCTCTCATCAGCGGGGTTTATAGGTGGCTGTGCCATACAGCTCCCTGGGGATCTCCAGTGCCTGCTGGGCACCACACACAGCCTGCACGTGGGCTACAGCCCTGCAGCAGGTCCTGCGAGTCATGGCTGCTTGCAGGGAGGAACTGGCACCCTAAGAGACAGGGCCTGTCCCTGTGTGCTGGCGAGGATGAACCTGGGAGACAGCCACCAGCACCTTCCTCCTCTCCATAGAATATTTTTTTATATATATATAATATATATTAAAATTACATTTCTCTTTACAAAAACAATTCAAGAAGGGGCCAGGGGACGGAGTCCATTGATGATGCCAGGGTGCAGGCACCTTGGCAAAGTCTGGGGAGCTGGGCAGGCTCCTTTTTGAGGTGTCCCCATCCCCTAAAGAGGGGCTCAGTCCAGAGTCCAGCAGCAGGTTGTGGGTGAAGGTGGGCACCAGGTGCATGGACCCACGGTGAGATGCCTGCTCCTGATCCAATGCAGCTTGCCCCATCCCCGCTGTCACCGCCTGTAAGAAAAGAGGGCATGAACTGAGGAGAGATGATGGTGTCAGCTGGCCAAGAGCAGTGTAGTGTGGAGACACCACTCTCCCCCCAAAAAACCCAACATCTATGCCCCTACTTCTGGCGGGCAGTGCTGAAGGGCTCAAGAAGGTGGGAGCTGGCCTGGGCAAGGTTCCAGTCGAACATCTCCAGCACCCGGTGGCACTCAACACGGGACCTCAGCCCCAGGCAGAAGAGCTGCTCCACCTGCAAAGGGACATGGCATGGTAAGGGCAGTGACAGGGGTGCCACCACTCTCAGGGGAGCCAGGGTTGGGGTATGGGGGCATATGGTACCTTCAGGTACTGGATGGCTCGTTGGACACTCCAGCCATGGTTCTGCAGGGCTGCCTGGCACTCCTCAGTGGTCACACCATGCACTGTATCCTGCACCTGGGAGAAGCTTGTGGTCAGTGCCTGCCACCACCCCTGGGCAGTGGGGAGCCTGCAGCTGCAGCAGGGGCACTGGGGCTCTGTCCCTGTGCCAAGAGATTTTCAGCCTCTCCTTGGCTCACATACAGACTCCTGGTCACCACAAACACAGTCCAGAGAGCCTGGAGGACTGTAGTGACAGCCATGTTCCCACCCTCCTCCTTGGGGTTGTGGATAGGGCTAATCTGGGATAAAAGCGGGGGTGATCCCCATTTTGGAGTTGCAGTGATGCTTATGTCCCTCACCGCATCTGGGCAGCCCTTGTAGCCACCCCCAGGGTCTACCTTAGGGAAACCAAGGCACAGGGTAAGGATGGCTCTTGTGCCCATGGCTACCTTGTCCCTTCTGGCCCGTGGGTACTGGGGATTCTGCTTACCAGCCGGATCCTATCAGTAAAGCGGCAGCCATCTGGCCCATCGTAGACAATCTTCTGAAGGCTGCAGGAGGCTTTCACCAGGCACTTGGGCCCGAGGTTGCTGTTGTTAGAGGAGAAGTTGGCCTTGCAGTCTGGTGGCGGCTGCTGCACCATGGGACGGACGGTGGCTGTGGTGACCAGGCGGGATGCTGGAACCTCCTCAGGACTTTTGGCCTCCTTGAAAAACTTCTCGTACTTGTCCAGGTAGGCAGGACGCTCAGGCAGCAGGTAGTAGTGGGTGCTGCTGACCTTCTGCCCATCCTTCACGATGGGAAGGATGCAAGGTCCCTTAGAGCAATCCTTGCCCTGTGCCTGGATGACCTTGGGGGTGGCATACTTGGGGTCAAGGGCAAAGCTCTGTGTGGTGGGCATTGGCTTTCCTGGTGAGGTGGAAAGGTAAGAGCAGAGGGCGGCACGTTGCTGGGGGGAGCCCACCTGCAGAGCCATGGGGCTGGGTGTTCGGGAGGTGGGCTGTGACAGTGGGTCCCGAGGGGGAATCTGGGGAGGCCGATCTTCCTCGCCCCCTGAGGCTGGAGAAAGCTCCCCCGACCAGCGTCCAGGCTCATTGCGGCGTAGGGGCCGGGGTGGGATGGGGATTCGGGGTGGGATTTGGGGCTTGTCATCCGTGGGGCCAGCTGGTCCCAGGGGGACGTTGAGCCTCTTCATACATTCCTGCTGCAGCTCCTCAAAGAGCTCAGTGGTCTGCGTCAGGCTGGGCTGCTTGGTCTCCTTGGGGGGCAAGAAAAGGTTGTCCTCCAGCGGTGGTGCTCGCTCGCCTTCATCCACAAAGCCGTAGTTGGTCTTGCCCCTTCGACTTGGGGGGCTGGTGATGGAGCAGACCTCAAAGTCATCCTCGTCCTGTGCTACGTCATCATAGGCAGGTGGTGGGGGCAAGGGGCGGGCATCCCAGTCCACCACCGGTGTGGGGTGGAGGGGCCGGGGTAGAGCTCGCGTGGGGCTCTGTGGTGGGGTCTTGTCCAGCAAGGAGAAGGCCTCCATGGCCAGCTTAGCCAACGATGGAGCCGTCAGCTCCCCGACTGGTGATGGGCTACCTTGGGGCACCTCCTCCTCAAAATCAATGAGGGTTACCTCACCACCCCCTGGTCCCTCACTCAGGGGCCGGCTGGGTTGCCGCTCGCCCACTTTGGTGCCTGGTACTCGTGCCGATGGCTTGACTGGCCGCAGACCCTTCCCTGCACCTGGCTTCTTCAAGCAGAGCTTCCGGAGACCCCCGGGCAGACCCTCCTCCTCCTCGCTGACTGGGTCGTAGCAGGGCTCTAGGAGGGCATGGAGAGGGAAGGTGAGTTTCCTGGTGCCTACCCCTGTGGTGCATTCCCAAGCCCTCAAATTGCCCCATCATTTCAGTGACCTTTGCCTGCCCCTTGGTTGCAGTTATGCACACCAGGCACCCTGCCCCTTGCTCCAGGCTGGCCGTTGCTCCAAATTTGTGTCCCCACCAGCCATAGGTGCAAGGGGGGCAGAAGGGGGCAAAAGGATGTAAGAGGGAAAAGGCAGGGGGGAGGAAGGGAGGGTGCACAAAGGAGGACAGCAGCACCTGAAAAAGCCTGACTTACTGGTGAGGAGGACGGTAGGCTGAGGCGGGCGCGGAGGCGGCTGCCCTGCAGGAGAAGAGAGAGCCCAAGAGGAGGGGAGGCAAGAGGTGAGTGAGCAGAGCAAGTGGCAGCTACGGTGCTCCTTAGCAAGATGCATGCATTGCTGAGTCCCCTGTCACTGCAGGGCGCACGGAGGATGCCAATGGGAAGTTCCCACAAGGGGAAATTGCAGCTTTAGGAGGGCTGCAGCACACGCACGATGGCTGAGCTCCCTCCCCATGGCAGCTCTGCTGAGATTCCCTGTACCAGGGAGCCCAGCTGTGGGAGGCTGAGACAGGACAAGGGACGCGGACGAAGGGCATTAGGGCAGAGTCCAGCCAGGCAGAGCCACTGGCCGCCTACACTGCTAGCAGTGGCACATGGCCAGGTGACAACGTGGCCCATCATGCCAGCTCCCCCCAGGTCTGCAAAAAGCAAGTGGCAGTAGAGAGATGGAAAGGAGAGGGTTCAGCCCATCACCCTGGCAGCAGGTCACATACATGGGGGCTTCATGTAGCCCATGGGTAGAGGGAGGGGAAAAGTTGCTCACTTTTAGCCCTGCCTGGAAGCTGGGTTGGTCTGGCAGCACTCGGGTCCACACCTAAAATATCAGGAGGATCCATGGGATTTCCCAGGTACAGCCTGTGGGCAAAAAGGAGGAGAGTACCTGTGGGTCAGCAGGGGCCATGAGGGACCCTCACTCCCACACCATGCCCCTCAGAACACCCCACAGCCCCTCCACCGTGCACTCGACAAGTACCATCCACACAAGCATCAGGGCACTGCACCCCAGAGGCTTCTGATGCTACGGCACAGAGCCCAGCACTGTCCCAGCATCACCCAACCCTCTCCAGCTGTACAGGATGTGCTGTACACAGGAGATTGCAAACAGGGTGTCGTGCCCAGGGTACTTGCGCAGGGTGTGGTGCTTGGGACACCCTCACAGCACCAGAGTGCCACAGCACCATGCTGCACTGTGCCCGGGGCACGGCACTCCGGTACAGCACGCCGGTGGGCCTGGGCGAGCCATCGCAAGCCAAGCATGGGGAGGCAGGCAGCCGGCGCAGCCCGAAGGCCTGGGCGTGTGCCGAGCTTGGTGCGTTCTCGGCAGCCCAGGCAGCATCTACCCAGTATCCATGCCCACGCAGCGGGGCGCGGGAGGCCTGCTGGGGCACGAGCCAGGGCCGCATGCGTGGTGCCTTAGTTTGGCCCTCCAAAGTCTGCTGGCACAGCCAGTGACACAGGGCACCAAGGCGAGGGTCAGGCTGGGGCTGAGGGCACTGGCAGAACTACCCCAGGGCTGGGACGATCAAAAGCAGTGAGGATCATGATCCTAGAAGATGCACTGAGGCTGATGTGGGAGCTGGCTCTACCCAGTGGGAGCTTTCTAGGCTTTGAAATCCTATCCTGCCACCCCCTCCCAGCTCTCCCATGTCTCCCAAGCCCAGCACTGGAGGAGAACTCCCATGCCCCCTGCCCCGAGCCAAAGCACCCACCACTCCTCAACACGTAACACTCGTGCTGAGCACAGCCAGTCTCAGCTAGAGCACTGAGGTGCAGACACCCAACCTCCCCCCTTCAAAGCCAACCAAGGTCTCTCTTGATGGAGTATGGGAGGAGGAAAAAGAAGAGCATTTTGGTGGCTTGTGGGGTTTTTTTTCATATTTTGCTTTTTAAGAGAATTCATGCCATTAAAAGCACAGCGCTGGTCTGCACCCCTGCCATAGCTTCTGTGTGGAGAGGTGCAGGTCTAGTAGCCCTGGGACACCACAAAAGCTTTAATGTGGCCACCTCCAGGGTGGTACTTACTGATGTCCCCCTGTCCTGGAACAGCCACAAGGGGCTGTAGGGCTAGGAGAAGGTGCTCCCCCTTCCCCAGAGCAGCCCCTCAGAAGCACAGCAGACCCCCATGTCCCTGATCCCATTAGTAAGAAGAGGCGAGGAAGTTAGTACAGCCATGAAACTCTACCCAGTCTCCAGTACAGCAGAGGGGAAGAGATGCTTCAAGGGGGTGGGGGGCAACCAAGCCACAGCTCACTCCCATGCCTGGCAGACAGCAGGAAAGGCAGGGAGCAGGCAGGGGATGTAGAGAAGACAGAAAGTTTTCTTACTCATCAATTTTATCAGGAAACCCCCAGCAGTGCTGTGGGTTGGTATCTCCATGGCCTGTGTGGATGAAGCTGTTTTTAAGCGGCTGGCTGATGTCGTGGGCCGACAGCCCTGCCACCGAGGTCACCGTGTTTCGGGGGAACTGGCCCACTTTTAGGGTCCGCTTATTCTGACCCCGCCACCAGTAATTCTCAGCCCTAAGGAATAAAAAGGACCTCATTACCGGTGAGGGGATGGGAAAGGGACACGCGCCTGCCCCGGTGACAGGGGAGGAGGTGAGATGACTTGCCCAAGGCCACGCAGGCAGGCAGTGGCACAACAGGGAAAGGAACCCAGGTGCCCAGGATCCCAACCCTACACCACAGCATGCTCTGCCTCCCACCCTACACGGCCCCTGCACAGGCAGGTGGCAGGCATTGTGGGTGGTAGGGAACAAAGCTCTCCATTTGCACCCAAAAAGATGAGCCACTTCGTCCTCCTCCTCACAGCTGCTCCAGATTATGCAGGAGCCTTGGGGTGATGCCTGCATTGAGCTGCTCATTGCTGGTCCCACAGCGGGACTGTGTGGGATGGCACAAGAGACATGCGTGGTGTCTCTTGATGAACATTCAAAAACATCCCAGTCCCCCAGAGGAAACTGGAAGGGAAAGGGGGCATGGTGGGGGACTGGGAGTCTCCCTTACTCACATACACTTCCTAAATTCCTAAGTTGCTGGTGAGCCCAGTGCAAGCTGGTGTGGACAGTGGGAGATGGGCAGGCAAGCTGCAAAACCTCCTGTTGCCATGTGGCCAGGATGCCAGTCCTCTGGGGAGCCCAGTGCACCCCAGGAACCAGTCACGAGTTGCCTGCCTGCCCCAGGATGTGGCCACCTGCAGGGTGAGACAAGGCAGTCACCCAGCCAAGGGGATCCAGGGCAGGCAGGGGGACAGGGATGAGCACCCAAAGAAGGACCTGCACCCAGCCTGTGCCAAACCAAAGTGGGGGCTATGACTGTGAACCTAACCCCCATCCCTGCTCCCACCATGTCGTCCTCCTCCCCACTTCGGGGCCTCCCATATCCCGCAGGCAGGGCAGGCACCAGCGGGGGGCGGCAGGCAGTGTGTGGTGCCAGGCTGGCGAGGCTGGCACGGGCCCCACGGTTTCCTGGAGTCACCTGTGAGTCACCCCCGGCCACCAGCTCAGCCCTTTTCCTGTTTACCTTCCCTGCTCGCTGCCAGCCTGCCGCCTTGCAGGGACCCCTCGGCAGAGCCCAGCCGGTACTCGCCACTCTCCCTCGCCCACGGAAGAGCTGGGTGAGGGGCAGGACGGTCCTGCCCACCGGGAGGCCCTTCTGCTTGCCCTCCCTGCACCCTGACACCTCCGCATGCCTCCGCAGGGATGCTGCGGCCGGGCTGGCCCCTCTGCTTCTCTCATTGACCAGCCACATCCCACCAGATCCGGGCTCGGACCCCCGACACAGACCCGCTCAGGCTCTGCCCTGGCATCCACCCCGAAAGCCCCCGCCTCCCACGGCCGGCTGCGTCCCCGAGGGGCTTTCAGGTAGGTCCCTGCCCCTGCCCACACGCACGTACGCAAGCCCAGCACCACCGAAGGACAGGCAGGGGCTTGAAAAAGGGTGGGGGGTGTTTACCGTGCCCCGGGCAGCCTCGGCGGGGCCGGATGCAGCCTCTGGGAGGAGCCCCCCTCCTCACCCCCCCAGTTCCCTGCCCAAGCAGCCCCGCCGGCAGCGAGATGCGGGGCAGCTGCCCCGCGGGGAAACTGAGGCATGGGGAGGGTAGTCTCCCGTCTGGTAGCACCGGCAGCCGCTGACGCTCCTGCCAACCCCCGGCTACAAAGCCCGGCCTCAGCATCCCCCAAAACGTGCCCACCGTGGGGGCCACCGTGGAAACGGAGGCAGGGGAAGTTGCATCCCTGCTCCACCGCGCTCCCAGCCCTCCCCGACCCATCGGCACCCCCCAGCACGGCCACGTCTTCCCTTGTCGCGCTCCGAACCCCCCGTCCTGCGGTTCACCTGAGACCGGTAGCGGGGCGGGAGGGGCGCGGGAAGAGAACCCCCGGCCCGGCCGTGATGCGGCGACGGGGCCGATGCAGACGCACTGGCGCGGCCGCGCCGCCCTCCGCAGCTCCTTCCCTCCCTCCTTCCCTCCCTCCGCCGACGCCGCTTCCCTTCCCCTCCCCTCCCCTCCCCTCCCTGCAATTAAACCGCCAGACCCTGGGCAAGAGTCATCCCTGACGGCGGCTGCGGCGGCCCGGGAGAAAGCCGGTCCCTGCAGACACACAAATCCGGCCTGATTCACCTCCGGGCCGTGACTAACCCCGGGGACCCGGCCCCTGCACGGGGGAAACGGGATGAGGAAAGGACAGAGCCCGTGTCTCATTCTCCCGAGGCCACTGGGGAGCAGGGCAGCCTCCTGTGTGCCAGAGGGGCAAAGGGACACCGAGCTTCTTTAAAGACCCCGTTGTTCCCGTTGGAGGGGGATGGAGACGTGGGAACCAAAGGTGTTCTCAGGTCCCAAGGGCAGCAGAGAGAGGTGGTTATGCCTTCGAGTGGCTGGCAGGGACCGAGAAGCCAAGCCTACAACGCAGAGGGTGACAGGTCATGTCACCGTGGTGCTGGTGGCACGTCCCCACCAGTATCAGCAGGGAGTGGCCCTGGGGCAAGGCCAGGGCAAACCCAGAAGCACAGCGGGGTGAGTCAGCAGGGGTGGGTGGTGCAGGCAGGGCCACACTGCCCGCAGGCACGCCTGTGTCCCTGTGTTCCCCCTCTCACACCTGGGTAGCCCCCCGGTGCTGTGCTGGGGGTGCAAAGCCCCCTTCCCCATCCCTGTTCTGCCAGTAAGCACACTCTTTCTGTTCATGGGGTCCCCTGAACCCACACGGGCTGACAGCTAGTCCATGCCCCACTCCAACACCTGCCGCCCCCCTCTGTGCAATACCTGCCCTCGATGACCGTGATGATGTCGTTCATCTGGATGTGCAGCTTGTCAGGCTCCTCGAAGTCCTGCAGTGCCCTCATGTCTGTGGGCTGAGCCTGGGGGGAAGGGGTGGGGTGAGGACAGGGGTCACAGCCCCCTTACATGGATTCCTGCCCTTTTTATGCCAAGCCCAGCCCCATGCAGGGCAGAGCCCCCAAAGCAGGCAAGAGACAGCATCATCACTCCTAGGCCTTCCTCAGCTGTGACACCCCTAGGGAAGGTGGCACCTGGGGTCCTCCTGCTGTGACGCTGTCACAGCCTGTTCTTCCCAGCCTGCAGGGTTGCCTAGCCTGAGCCTCTCAAGCTTCTCTTCCCTCAGTGGTGTCCTCAGCTCTGGTCACACTGAAGGAGAGCTGGTGGGAAGGGTTGCAGAGGTCCCTGTCCCCCTCCCTGCTCACCCACCTCCACCAAGAAGTCCCGCAGGGCCACGAAAGTAGGTCGGTCCTCGGGCTTGTGCGCCCAGCACTGCAGCATGACGTTGTAGACATCCTGGGGACAGTCCTCAGGTCGTGGCAGACGCTCACCCTCTTTATCTATCTTGTGCAGGATCTGTGGCACAGCAAGTGCTGTCAGGGGGGCCCAGGTCCCCTCTAGGACTGTCAGGGTAATGGTGTCGGGGAGCAAGTCTTTGCTGTGCACCCACCTGGCTGCCATTAAGACCAATCCAAGGCTCCTGCCCATAAGTGAACATCTCCCAAAGGGTCACCCCAAACATCCAGGTATCACTGGCATGAGAGAAGGTGCGTGTTTTCAGGCTCTCAGGAGCACACCTGTGATGGGAAGAATATAAGCATCAGGAAATCATGGGTGCTCCAGTCCCAGGTCCCCTGCTTCCCAGGGCTCACCAGGCAAAGGGGACCTTGCGATGCTCCTGCATCACGTAGTGGTCGTCATTTTTGGGCAAGGCTCGCATCAGTCCAAAGTCCCCAATCTTGACCAGATCATTTGAGGCCAATAGGATGTTGCGGGCAGCCAGGTCACGGTGGATGAAGCGCTTGGACTCCAGGTAGGCCATGCCCTTGGCCACCTGGATGGCATACTGGCAGAGGGTGGAGATGAGGAAATGGCCCTGGTTCTTCCGCAGGCGGTCCAGGAGGGAGCCCAGAGGGGCCAGCTCCGTCACCTGAGCCATGCATGAGAAGAGGACAGCAGATTGATCAGGCTAGGTCTCATCTTGGTCAGGCTGGTGTCCCACCTTCTTATGCTCCACTAGGGATGCCAGTGGAGGTCTTGGGGTACAGACTCAGCCCAGCATTGCTTGCCCCATCATGTAGGACCCCCACCCCCAGGGCATCACTGGGTTCAGTTCCATCCCCCTACTCACCATTTTCATGGGGTGGGAGAGCACCACACCATAGAGGCGGATGAGGTTCCTGTGGTCCAGGGAGTGCATGGCATTCACCTCCCGGATGAAGTCATCTAGTGCCTCCGGCTGGCTCAGCACATCTGTCTTGAGGCACTTCACCGCCACATTCAGCTACGGCCAAAGCGGGGATGAGCCCCAGAGTGTCTTCTCCCGGGGTGGTCCCACTGCCCATCTCCCTCCCTCCATGAGCAGCCCCTCACCGTCCTGCCAGCAGGTGTGCACCACTCGCCGCGACGCACGACGCCGAAGGAGCCATCGCCCAGCTTCTCAAAGAGGGAGAGGTCTCGCTCCCGCACCAGGCAGGTGAGGGAGTGCTGGCCCCCTGTTTCAAGGGGTGGTGGCGTGGGGGGCTTGCGGAAGGTGCTCTGGGGCTGAGGTGCCATGTCCGACTCGGGGCGCTTCCCGCTGAACACCTGCGGGATGTGGCAGCAGGTGAGAAGCGAGCACAGAGATGCTCCAAGCCCTTGGAACTGTGAGTGAGCAGCATCAGAATGAACCCCTGCCTGGGGAGCGTGATGACTCCTAACTAGTGACTACCCAGGGCAGGCTGGCTGCGGGAGAAGGCTCTGCCACTCTAGCTGCCTGCACACTGAGCTGTGATTTATATGAAGGAAAGGGGTCATGCCTCTCACAGCAGTCCCAAAGCAGCTCCACAGCAGCTCCAGCAAACTAGGCCAATAGCCAGAGGGCCCTGGGCACTCCTTGGCCAGGCTGTGGCCACACAATGTGCCTGGGCATGAAGCCAAGAGAAATCTCCAGCTTGGGCAAAGTGTGGTGATGCATCCTTGCAGCAACACAATATGAGCTGCTACCACTGCCAGCACAGAGGAGGCATGGATGGGCTCTCCCTTCCTCTCTCACAGCTGGGACCAGTGATGCGCCTGGACTACTGATGTGCCCCACTGGATGAAGTCCATCCCAGCCTTGACAGAGAGGACCCATGCAGGGGACATGGGGCCTGGGCTCAGCATGTGCCTGGGGTGGGAGGTGGCATTTCTGTGCCCAGTGGAAGGCAGAGTAGCCTTCTATTAAAAGCCTGTCCCTGTCCCCAACCCAGCCCAGCCAAGACACTCAGAGGAGAAGCCACAACCAGCACCTATCTGGCAAGTGCCTTGCTCTTTTGGGGGTACATGGTGCTCAGGGGTGCCAAGGTGGCAGCAGCACCAGGTTTGGATGGGATGGCATCAGGGGCATACGTAAGTATCCCAAGCTCCCTGGTTCTGCCACTAGCCTGTGCCCACATAGGTGACTGGGGCAAGATGCAAAGGTTCTGTGGCTTGTTGGCTGCATTTCATGGCAAAGAGGCAAATAACACAAAGAAAACGAGTTTCCCAAATGCCAGGGCAGCAGGGCTGTCCTCTGCCATGAAGTGACCCACGAATCCATAGAAGACTGGGGTGCATGGCCAAGCAGCAGACAGGGTATGAGTGGCAGGGACTTCTGCCCATCTGCCTGCCAGCCCCTGGGGACTGGTGACATGAGAGCCAGGCACCAGGGAAAAGTGTGAGATAGGTCCAGTTCCTCCTGCCTGCCTCAGTTTCCCTGCTACATCTGCCCCTCTCCCATCTCTACCTTGCTCATCCAGGATTTCCTCTTGCACATGGCCTTCCTCCGCTTCACTGCTTCCCATAGCCTCCGCTGGCCTGCAGGACACAGGGACACAGGGATTGTCACCAACCCAGCACACAGTGGGGGTTCCCTCCAGGCTCATGGACTGCATGCTTCTCTGGACTCCCTAGAAGACACTGTGCAGCCAGACTGGAGATATAGGGGGAGGTCTGGGGATGTGTGTGAAGGGGGGATGTACGTACCAGGGCGTCCCATGCCAATCTTCTCCAGATCCTCATTTTTGACATACTCAAAATGGGAAAGGCGGGTGACATTGAGCTCGTCCCGGATGCGAAGGAAGTACTGCTGCAGCTGCAGCTCAGTGAGCAGCTCCAGCAGCCAGTCCGTCCCCTCCTCCGCCTGCATGCTACAGCTCAGCCTCTGCTGGGACATTGTGCTGGGTTAGGGGGGACCCTCTGCTCCCTGCTGCCCCCACCCCGCCGGAGGAGTCGCCCACAGAGGCTGAGTGGAAGATGTGGTGCTGCCCGGGTAGGGTATGAGGGATGCTAGCAGGACTCATCTCCTGAGCCTGTCCCCAGCTCCCTGGGTGGGGCAGGATAAGTACCCTGTCATGAGGACCCCCAAGAACAGGCAGGGAGTCTTGCTCTGCCTTGCCAGGCTGACAGAAACACCAACCCACCCTTCTGTTCCAGCATAGCCCATTCTGAGGCAACAGTGCCAGACGCAGAGGAAGAAGCAGAGCCACAGGGCATGAGATGGACATGGCCAGCAGAAGTTCCCAGCCAAGAGGCACCCAACAGTCTGACACTGCAGCTGCACAAGGGCCACCCCATATCTGGCCCCATGCCTGCCAGGCTGCCTTTGCCCAGTTGGAGGGACTGACTTGGGAGAGGATAGCTGCTTCAGCACCACCACTCTATCATCCCAGCACACCTGGCTGGTCTACTGCACAGATCCACAGCAGGCATCCTTTGGCACAGGTGGTGGCACCTCCCTTGCTGGTCAGCCACCAGGGAGGGGCCTGACAGCGACATCAGGGTCTCCATAGGCTCCTGGTGCCCCGGGGTGGAGGCACAGGACAGCTCAACACTGCTGACAACACTCCTAGCTCTGTGAGAGCAGGAAGAGGGAGGGAATGGGGCCAGGGCTTACCTACAGTTCCCCCTGACCCTCTTAAACATGTCTCTCTACCACGCCCCATCCCTGCTCCCTGTCCCAGCCCTCGACTGTCATTGCCACTTTTCCTGGAAGGGACACGGCTCTGCCTCCCGCTGCCGAGAGCTGAAGGGAAGGTGGGAACCCTGATCCTGGCCCCACAACGGGGCAGGCCCCTCCATCCTCTCCTCTCCCCAAGGAAACGACGTGGCCCCCAGCGTCTTCGCCCCCCGCACTCAAGTCCCTTGTCACCACACCACAGCCCTCAGCACTGGGCTAAAAATACGGCGGGTGCGGCCAGCAGCTGGGCACGGGGGCGCAGGGGGGCATGCGGGGCGAGAGCAACCGCCGGCTTCTGGCGTGTGCCCGCAGCTGACCGGGGACGACCGGTCCCTTCTCTGCAGGCTACGGGGACAGGGCTGATGACAGCCAGCGTAGGGTCTGCCCGAGGCTGGGGTCGGCACTTACTCGGTAGAGGCGGAAGCGGGTGAGGAAGGGGAAGGATCGGTGCAAAGCCTGGAAGCGTCGCATCCTGCCTGGCTGCCCGCCGCGGCCCCTGGCACCGCTGATGTCCCTTTCCCAGTGCTGACGTCCCACGACAGAGCCCGCTCAGTGCAGTCGGGGCACCCGCAGCCCCATCAGCTTGGCTACAGAGATGCCCCCCCGGGCCCGGCTGCCCCACATACCCCCGGGAGCAGGCAGCAGAGCTTGGGGCGTCCGTCGGCCGGACACAGGCTGCGGCTCTCCCCCTCCTTCCGTCCGGCTCTCAACACTCCCGGCCGGCCCTCCCCTTCCCCAGCGCAACGGGGCGGGGGCCGGCAGGGCTGGAGGTTACCCACCCTGGCTGGAGCTGTTTCTTGGGGACCTACGGCCGGCAGCGGGACTCGGTCCCGGCTGGCTGCCTGCGCAGCGCTCCCCGGGAGGGGTTATTTTCGGCTGGGGCTGGGACGCACGCCCAGGGGGCCGGGCTCCCATCAATGTGCCGCTTTCTCCCTTGTTCGGCGGGCGCCGGCAGCTGGGAGCCTGGACCCTCGCTCCCATTTCCATGGAAACTCGCCCCGGCCTTGGGAAACGCTCCCGGGCCTCAGTTTCCCCCCCAGGAAGCGGGAAGGGAGGGAGGGAGGGAGAGGAAACATCCGGCTCTCCGCTCCCCAACCGAGGCCGCAGGCACGATGCCAGGGGAATGGGCACTGCGGGGGGAGCGTCTGGCTCAGCACAAGCACCCGCTGCCCAGCTGCCAGCTCCCGCAGGACTCTGCCATGGGGTGCCACCAGCACCCTGGGGCTCGGTCCCCTTCCTTGGCAGGGCTGGCACCCAAAACCAGCGCTGTTGACCGCCCATGGGCTCCCCAGGGAGAACAGCTGGCCGCGCCGGCAGTCGCGGCGTGAGAGAGGAAAGACCCGCAGCAACCTTTTGCTACGGCCCCCGCCAGCACGCCCCCCCTTAAACTGCAGCCACCGCTGCGCTGAGGGGGCAGCTGGAAGGAGGTTAAGCACATCCCCAGGTGCAGAGGAGCCTCCCCTTGTGGCTTCCACCCCCGAGATCCCAGCTGGCACCCAGCAGCACAAGCACCCGGCACAACAAGCCCATTGACTGGGAACACCCGGGCATGGTGCCCTCGGCACCAACCTCTGCCACGCGCCAGCTTCCCCCTCTCTGGGCCAGGGGACAGTGGGGATGCAGGGGGTTCCCTGCCCTGCGGTGGTGCATCATCCTGCTCAGCTGATACTAGCACCCGCCAGGGGTGGTGTGCTGCCTCCTGCACCCCAGATTACCTTCTAAACCCCAGGGGAGGCTGCCCAGCTCAACACCTGCACTGGGAGCACTGGTCTCCAAACGGGAGCAGGGAGATCCAGGCTTGTCCATTGTGCAGGGGAGAGCTCAGTGCCTCCATTTCCCCTTCCATGATAGACCCACAGGTACAAGGTGTAACACCACAACCTTGTCTCCAAGATGGGCAAGCAGAGTCCTGACAGGGAACCCCCCCCATTCTGGGAGGGGTCACAGTTCCCCGCCCAGCCCCCACGACACGGCAGGTGACAAAGACCCCCAACTGCCCCAGCCGTGTGCTCCAGCGTCACGCACATCCAACCCCGCAAGCCCCAGGGATGCACCCAACATGCACCCAGGCTCATGCACGGGCAGTGACGACTCTCACGTGCACCCTGGGACCACACAGGCTCAGCCTCCAGCACCCCGCGCACCTCCCGCCACCTGCATAACCACAGCCGCCCACCAGGCGCACGTCACTTTCCGCGCACCCCCGCAGCTACCGCCCCGCCTGGCCGCACGTGCGCAAACACACTGGCGCCGCACAGCCGGCGGCACCCACTGGCCCCACGCAGCCGGCGGCACCCACTGGCCCACTCCCCTGCCTCCACCTGACGCACACCTGGTGCCGCCTGAACCACTCTGCACCCGCGGCTGCCCTCCCCTGGCGTGGCTTGCCTCCACACTTGCTTAGCATCATGCACGGCCATGCGCACCCACCCGAGCTGGCACACAGATGGCCAAACGGTCCTCAGTTATTGACAATAATACCCCAACAGTAGCCCTACATCCTGACGCAGCTGCACCCTCCACATGTACCTACATGCTCCTTATCCCCTCCAAACCGAGCCCCACCCACAGCCTGACAACTCCACATGCAGATGGCAACCTGCATCCTGCCACCATCCTGTGCTGGACACTGCGTCCCTCCCAGAGCTATGCTGGGCCCAGCTGAGCCACTCTGCCACACTGTTCCTCTATGCCTCAAGTGCCCCATCAGAAAAGAACAGGCAGTCCCACTCCCATGGGTTGGGACCAGAGTGCAGCTTCTGCAGGGGTTGCCATCCCCACAACACACCAGATGCCACAGGGTAACTGAGTGCTGGGAGAGGAGGGATGCCATGCACGGACCCCCCCAGCCCCATGCCAGCCACTGACCTGTGCCCCACAGCAGGACCCTGTCCCTCCTGGAGACAGTCTGGCCGGGTACCCCCTACCACTTCCCCCCACCTGCTCTCCCCGCACTGACCCGCCGGCATGGCATGCTCGGGGCGATGTCCAGCCGGGGGGATGGCATGGGATGCCCGCTGCCTGCTCGCAGGGCCCGCTGCCCGGTGCTGTCCGAGAAGCTGTGGGGCAGAGGGGGAAGCATCTCCTCCTCCTCCTCGGCGCTGCTCAGGCGCTGGTAGTCGCATCGCTCGCTCATGGCTGGGGCGGCGGTGGCGGCTGCGGCGCGGTGACGAGCGAGGGGCTCTGCGGAGCCGCCCGCGCCTGCCTGGGGGTGGCGAGGGTTGGAGCCCGGCTCGGGATCACATGGCAGAAAGTTGCTGCAGTTCCGGAAAACAGCAAGAGGGTGAAGGTGACCGCGACGGTGATGGAAGGGACGGGGGAATGGAGGGATGCAGAGGAGATGGGGAAAAGAGAAGCGGGGGGAGGGGAGGCAGCCGCTCGAGCGCCCATCCTCACCCCAATCCCAGCCTGGCATGGCTGTCTTCCTCCTGGTTCAGCAGCCCAACTGCTTGCCCGCTGTCCCCGCGCCGGCACCCGAGCCGAGAGGCGGTGGCATCGCTGCCAACCCCAGCGCCGCGCTCGCAGCTCCCTTCTCCCCCCACCCCATCACGGTGCTGCCCGTCAGCGGGGATGCGGAGCAGGCAGCCGGGTGGAGGAGGAGGAGGGGGGAGCATGGTTCAGCAGCCAGGGCTCTGTGGAATGTCGGGCGAGTGAGGAGGCACCGTACCCCCCTTCTGGGCACCTGTAGAGGGGTGGGGGGTGCTACGGGGCTGACAGCATCCCCAGCATCCCTCCTGCTTCCCCGCGCCGCAGAGGGGGATGGGATGCGCTGGGAAGATGGCTGCTGTTCCGCAGCGGCCCGGCCAGCGCTGGCGCAGGCACAGCAGAACCGGGAGAGCAGCCAGTCCCCAGCGGGCGCTGCCGGGATGAGAGTCGAGGTGGGCACACCAGGAGAACGCTTTCCAGGATTAATCCTTGGCCCCCACCTCCTCACAGGGACCTGCGGGTCTCCTAGACCTCTCCCAGGCACTGCATCAGGCACAGCCACCAGCAGGGGCAGGTGGCACTTGGGAGCCATCTTTCCAGATGGGGAACCCCTAAGCTGCACATCGGGACTGGCCCATATCCCAACACTGCCCGGCCACTGCCCCTCTCTGACCCCTCCCCGGGTCAGAGCTATAAACAGGGTGAAATCAGGGTGGGATCCTGCAGCCCCGTGGGACCTGCCTGTCATTAGCACACGGCACACCCCCAGGGACCAAGCGGTCCCTCGTGCCAATGTCACAGGGCGTGATATCCCATTCTGAGCCCCACAAGTGCCCCTGTGATTCCCCCTGCTACTCCCCCACACCTACACCCCTTCATCCTCCAAGATACTGCTGGCGGGGGGTAACAAGAAGTGACACCAGACTGTCACCGTGCCAGGGCAGGGGGGTACAAGCTCATCCTGCCCTTTCCCCCGCATGTCCTTGCCCCCTGGAGAAACACCCGTAATCCTGGGGAGCACCTGCCTCAGTTTGGGGGACACAGGGGCCCTGGCAGGGTCAGCCCCTCAATGGCTCCTCCTGCCATACCACAGAGGTGAGCTCAGCCGTGGAGCTGAGGCGGGTCAAGCCTGCGGCGTGGGAGCAGCAGGCCACCCCCGCACATGGCCTGCCGGCGTCACCGCGCTGGCATGCCGCAGGATGGTGACTGATGCACGTGCTATGCCACCTTCCCTCTGGCCCTGGCCGCCCCGTGCTTGACCGAAACCCTTGCCAGCCTGACCAGCAAGAGATGCTCTGGGCTCCCCAAGCTGAGCAGGGACACCTCCTGACCCTACAGACAAGGGCACAGATTTGGGTCACCCTTCCACGTGTCGGGTCCCTCCTGCTCAGCCTAAGGCTCATCTGAAATCCAAATGAAGAGGTCCCCTCTAGGGGGGCCATGCCGCCCAACCCATCCGCCTACAATTCCTTTTCCGGGGGGGCGGGAGGGGGCGCTCCCACCACAATGACAGCTGCTGGATGCGGCATGCTGTACCCTGCTCCCTCAGGCGCTGAGACTCACACTGACCACAGGGTGTCCCTCCCCTCCACGGGGATGATGAATCTCCCCAGCCCTCTGGGACAGCACGCTTGCCCCCGCATCCCTCCCAACAAACCTGAGGCCCGAGGCCACAGCATCCCCCGTGCTCTGTGCCCATCGCCCTGCACAGAGGGCCCAAGGAAATGCTGGGTCCCCCAAACAAGCTCCCAGAGTAGGATAGGGCCCCCCACTCACCTTCAGCACATCACCCTGTTTGCTGTCACAGCCAGCCTGCCACCTTCCTGGTGGCCGTGTCACCTGGAAGTGATCTCACCAGCCACAGCAGCACCCCAGGCTGGTTCACTCAGCCCTGGCAGGGCCCCGGGGGTGGCCCCAAATTGTGACACACTCTCCGGCGCAGGCACCATGGCGCAGGCACGCAGGCACACACATACCCATGCGTACAAACACACCCTGCTCCCATTAGAGACAGGTCTGCCAGCTGCATCTTGCCTACCCCCAGGATGCTGCCACCATTCAGCTCCCTGGGGACCATCACAGGCCCTCACTGGATTGCACCACCCCACATCCCTCCCTGCCCTCCAGGACCTCATACCAGTGGATGTTTTGCCTCCCTCGGTGCTGGCACCTGGTGCAGCTTGCTTGGCTGGCTTGGGCAAGATGGAGGTCTTGGGGGGCCAGCATGGAGGACTGGTGACCCCTGTGGCAGGGGTGGCCGGGGAGGCCGAGGTGCTGGGTTCCTCCTGAGTGCCACCTCCGGACTCACAGAGCCTGGCGCCATGGCCTGATCCTGCCCACCAGCATGGAGCATCCCCCAGTCTGCACCCCTGTGCGCAGCAGTGGCTGCCTGGGGAGAAAAGATGCAGCCGAGTGGGCCCCCCCCCAACCCTGACAGAGCCTGGCGCAACCCCAATCCCCTCCCTAAGCCTCTTTCCTCTGCTAAATCCCCTCTGCAGGTCAAGCCAGGGTGGGCTGAGCCCATCTTACGCCTCCCAGCTTCCTGGCACAGATGGGACAAGCAGGCATTGCCAACCCCATAAGCAATTCCCACCTCAGTCTTGAGCTTTCACACCAAGGTAGGGTCACAAGCAGGCAAAGCAACACCTCTCAGCACCTGCAGTATTCTGTGCACCCTTGGCTCTGTGCCCAAGTGCCACGGAGGGCAGCAAGCTTGGTGTCACTGAGCCTTGTGTTGGTGAGCCAAGGGACAGTGACCCTGCCCCAGTACAAGTCTGATTTGCACCTGTTGTCCCCCACACTTGTCTCACCTGGGCCGTGGTGGCAGTGCTGCGGGGTCGTATTGCAGCGCAATAGGCAGTGTGCGAGGGGGCACGGCATCAGGGCTCAGCCATGGGGCTGGCAGAGCAGTGGTGACACCAGCTGCGCGGTTCCCCTGGGGCAAAGTGGGAGGGAGAGGTCAGATGGGCCCCATAGCCCAGCACCTATCTGCCCACCCTGGACCCTTCAGAATCCCTGGGCGCTAAGGGGTGGAACGCCTCCCTGCGGTGAGGGCCCTTACCCTGCCTAGGCAGCTGAAAGTGCCTCTGTGGAGCTGCCTTGCTACCTCCTTGGAGCATAGGTGGGCTTTGCCCTTGAACTGCCAAGGAACAGGGTCCCCATCACATGCACTGAGCTGTGGGTCCAACTGCCCCCTCTACCATAGAGGTGCTGCCAGCAGTACCACCATCCCCACACCACTGCAAGATGTGCCATTAGTTGCAGCCGGCACAAGTTTGCCAGGTCTCAAGCTAGACAAGCATAAAGTCACATCTGCATCACAACATCTTTCCTCTGCATTAGCAGCAGGGAAGGTGGGACTCTCAGAGCTGGAAGGGGGTGGAAGTAAAGGCTTAACCAGCCGCCACCCCCTACCACATCCCCAGCACCAGATCAGAGCAGTGTCCTGGACAGACCGTCCAACATCTGCTCACCATTATGACTAATTGTCAATAGGCTCATTAGCCAGGCTGCAACATGGGTAGTGCCCTCCCTGGGATTCCTCAGCAGGGGACTGAAGCAAGACTTTCTTCTGAAAGGCTTTCTGTCCTAGCATGGGCTGTGTGTGGTAGGGCTGCATACAAGCCGGTACTGCTCCCCAGGATGCTTTGCCCCAGCTGGCTACCACTCCTCACAGGCATGGCTGGAGTCAAAACCCAGGTGCTCTGGGGCAGGACGGAGCCTCTCGTGGGGCAAACCAAAGTACAAATTAAGGTCTGGTTTGCAGGGTAGCTGGGACAGGGCTCGGCTACAAACCCACATCGGTTTCTGGTCATGAAAGGGCTGCTCCTCTACCTATGAAGAGCCCCCATTTCCCCCCAGGGGAGGTTGAGTCACAGCAGGCCTGCAGGCTGACAGCTGCCTGAGGAGGAAGAGAAGGAGGAAGGCATCACCAGCTCCCCCCACCCCCAAGCCATACCCACAATACCCTGCCGGCAGGGCTGGCCCACACCCTGCACTAAGGAATACCGGGCTAACGAGGCCCAGGTAGCTCCAGGGGCTAGTAACAGGTTGCACAGCCTGCACAGCCCCCATCCCACACCCCTGGGCCTTGGCACAGCAGGGCAAGGGTGTAGAGGCTGCTTTTGCCCCACTCCCTGTGGGAAGCAGTGGGCATGGGGCTGGCAGCAGGACCAGGGTGGGGAACTAAGGGAGGGCCTGCAGCACCCAGCGGCTTTCCTAGACCCTTATCCCAAAGAGGGGCTTGGCAGTACAGACTTGTTCAGAGACAGCCCTCCGGGCAGCTCCTGGGTTTAAGTAGAGTTTTGCATGGCCTGGTGCTGAAAAACTTTGTTCAAGGGCTTTGTCTAGAGAAAGCTCAGCGAAGGGCTGAGCAAGGGGGCAGGGGGGGGGGGGGGAAGTACAGACACGCACAACCCTCAAGGCCCACAGGACTCGATGAGGGAGGACCCACACCTTGTGGGGCAGTGAGCCAATACCAGAACCCAGCACTGGGGCACCCTGGGAACACTGTGCCAAGTGGGCCCCAAAAAGGTGAATGCGTGGGGAAGCACCAGCGTCAGGCTCTGCCCCAGCCTGCCCTGCCCAGATAGCCCTGCCCCAGCAGCTCTGTGGGCAGAGACGCTGCCCCAGCCTGGGCTTCTTCAGCCGCCTACAACCCCATCCTCAGCAGCTGCTTGCAGAGCAGACAAGTGGTTTGACTGTGCTGGGAAAAGCCAAGCTGTCACTTGAGCTGTCAGTTACCATCTTACCAAGTTTATCTTAAAGTTTTTATTAAAACAACAACAACAATAACAACCACCCAGCAAAGAACATAAAGCACCCAGAGGGTCCTGAGCAGTCAGAAAAACCTGCCACAACAGGGCCGGACACAGCTGTGGTGCTGCCTGCCGAGCTGGTGGGCAGACTCCCCTGTACCTCGCTGCTGCTCCAGGTTTCAGCAGCAGCACAACACCCCAAGGCGGGGAGGACAAGGCACCTCTGTTCAGTGCCGGAGCTCCCACGAACCCGCGGAAGAGGAAGAGCAGAGCAAAGCCGCCTCTTCTCTAGGAACAAAAACAAAATCTTCCCCCGCCTTCCGCTGCGGTTTGGGAGGGTTCAATGGCACCGGGCACCCACTGGCACCAGACCCCACTGCCTGCTCCACCCTAGCAGACTGGGGCTCAGCAGTCCTATAGGTCTTGGGCACGATGGCTGCATTAGCAGCCTGCAGTGCTGCAGGGAACAGTGCCAGTAGCACCCAGCGAGGCGCAGCGGGCACACGCAGCTGCCGACCCGGGCAGTGCCGCAGTGCCAAACCCATAAGTTCCCCTCCCGTTCTCTGCATCACACAGGGTCGCGTCTCGCCCCTTACCTCTGTGCTCACCGCTACTGCCACCGCATCCTGTGCTGGGTCTGCAGCCTCACCGCAGGGAGAAGACGGGCACGGCGGTGCTCCGGGCAGCCGGCATGCCCGGCAGGATGCGTGAACCCTCCCGTGCGCCGGGGCGGGGTGCGCTGATCGACGCTGGCGGCGGCCAGGTGGGAACACCGGCGGGACAGCAGACACCGGATCCGGGCTCACACCCGGGCAGCCTTCCTGCGGCTCTGGCGCTGCGCCGGGGTCCGTGGGCCAGGGGTGCTGCCAGGGTGCTCCTGCTCCCCCGGATAGAGCTCGCCCTCCTCCTGCACCCCGCCCTGGGCCTCCCCCTCCTCCTGCCGGCCTCGCCTCACCCACCAGCGAGCGCGGGCCGGGGGAGACAGCTCCCGCCGGCCCCCGCCCCGCTCCTGCTGCGCCCGGCGACTCAGGCCCTGCTCCTGCCCGACTTTGGGGCCGTGCTCTTGCACCCCCCGCACCGCACCCCGCGCCCGCCGCGCAGGCTGCGCCCCGGGGCTGCCCCCCGCTTCCCCTGCCGCCGCTTCCTCCGCGTCCCGCGCCCGCCGCCGCGCACGGGCCGCCCCTCGCTCCCGGGGCCGCCGCGGCTCCACGCTCTGCTTAGGGCTGCCGGCGGCAGTGACCGGCCTGGGCCGCTCACCCCACTCCTGCAGGCCCGTCCGCTCCCCCAGCGGTACCCAGTGCCACCGGCCCGGCCCCCTACCGCCCCCTGCCTCCCCACCGTCACCGGCCACCAGCTCCTGGCCCCGGGGCAGCAGCCCCAGCCCCGCCTCCTGCACCCCCTGAGTGAAGCCTCCTTGCTCCTGCACCCCTGGAGCCACCCCGCCGCCCTCCGGTACCCCTGGGCTCAGCCCCCCGCCTTCCGCCACCCCCAGGACCCCGCTTGCCCCCTGTCCCCGGATGGTGCACGCGGTCTTGGCTTCGCACTCCGGGGGAGTCCCCTAGGGGGCCGCCCCGAGCCCCCTCCGCCGCGCCGCGGGAGCTGCAGCCTCAGCCCAGGCACGCCGCCGCCCCACTCTATACCCTCCTGCCGCCGGCGCGAGCTCCCGGGGCGGCGCGCGCCGGTCCGCCCCCCCGGCCTCACTCTTAAAGGCGCCGCGTCTCTGATTTACGTAACGGCGAAGGGGGTGCGGACGGACCGACCGGTGAGGAGTGGGCTGCGAGGATGGACAGACGAACTCACCCGCAGCAGCGCCACGCCCCAGGACTCCGACGGGGACACCGGACGCGATCCACCCTGCACAGCCCTGCCAGGGAGCTGCCCGAAGTCTTGCCCCCCGGTACATGGGGAGGACCTGCACTCTCCGTCACCGCTGTCCCGGCGGATCTGGCTTCGGCTGGCTGCAGCAGAGCCCCACGCCGCCCCAGCCCGGCCTCTCAGCCACTGCACTGAGAGGAGGAGCCCCGCCAGGTTTGGGCAGGGAGATGCGGGAAACGACGTGCTTCCAACAAGTAAATCATCCCTGGTGGAAGAGGAGGGAGCAGAGCTATGACGGGACAACCTGCAAGGACCGAGCAGGGCTGCTGGACAAGATGCCTCCCATCCCAAATAGTGGGTGGATCTTCATGTGATGCGGTGCTTGTCGAGCAGGAGGTGAGATGGGCACCAGGGTCAGGGGAAAGCCCATTGTACTTAAAACTCTGAAGCCCCAGACCAGCGCAATCTCAGGCTGGAGACGCAGCCTTTGCCTGCACCGAGCTTGCTGAGACTCCAAGCAGTAACCAAGTCCCCATATGCACCCTGACTCAGGAGCGCTCCAGGGGCTGATGAGTGATAAGGATGAAGCAGGGGCCATTATGGCTTCCAGAGACAGATGTAGCTACCCAAAATCCTGCCCAGCCAGCTCCTTTCTCACCAGCTGAGGGAAGGAAGGTATTCTATCCTCCTTCTGACATCCACCTCAACACTGCAGGCTCTGTAGGGTCAAAGCAGTAACTGAGAGGCAGGAGACAGGACCTGTCCCTGAAAGGAGAAGGATGGCCAGAGGGCTTGGAGATCTTGCTCCTTCACCTCCTTGACAGAGTCCTCATCCCCGTTGCATACAGTGAGAAAAGACTCTTAAGGCACATAGTGAAATTAGGACTTGCTGTTGCACACCAAGGTGGTAGTGGAGCTGTCAGTTACCAGCCCCGAGAGGGCAGGAGAGCAACCTCCCTCCGGATGCCCCTACAGGAGCACGGCTTTGTAAGAACTGAGGAGAGGCACAGAGTATTCAAGCTTTAAAACTTTATTCAAGCAGACAGCAGGTAACCCAGAAAGAGTTTAGCACCCCACACCAGTCAGATGCCACCACTGAGTGAGGCATCCCAACATCCAAGTAGGCAGAATTGTGGTGCCAGGCCAGGAGACAGGCTTTGTCTTTCTCTGCTGGCTACAAAGCATATGATCTGACATCAAGATGCATGCAAACACTTCAGTGAGGACTCCCAGACAGCACCTCTTAAATGCCATCCAGAGAAGTGTCACCAGGAAACAGTAACACAGAGCTGTACACTTGCCTTGAACAGTGGGGTAGTTTAGGAAGAGCAAGCCTGGGCACTGAGCATCAGGAGAGATGGAAGACAATTCAACCCTTCAAGTCAGTGAGCACTGAGCTCAGTAACTGGACTTGGGGCTTGCCCTCACCTCTTTCTTATGGAGGCCATAATCTCTTCTCCAGCTGAACATTATTTCCCTCAAGGGCTGTGGCTGCAGAGTACAGGGCTGGCACTAGCCAGCTGCTTTTTGAAGACAAGCAGCTCTGTGCAGGTCTCATAGAGCAGCAGTGTTCAGCTTCAGGGCAGGGAACTGAGAGGCACCATGAGAAAGGTGCCACTGCTTTCCCCCTCTCAACACAACACCCAGGAAGCAAGCTTCCAGTGAGAGGTAGGGAGCAAGCAGCTTCCCCTGCATGCACCCCTGCAACAGCCCCATGCCAAGGCCATCCAGCTTCAGTACACAGAGCCATCCAGAGCCAGGACCAGCGCCCTCCAGACAGTCAGCCCCAAGCCCCACATTCACCTTTAATTCCCCAAGTCTTTGTAACGGATTTGAATTAAGTTTACTAAATCACAGAGCACACAGTCTAACTAGCCTAAATTCCACTACACATTCAAGCACCAGTCCCATGACTGGAGGCAGGAAGCCACTCAAGACAGCACAGCCATTTGAAACAATACAGCCTATAGAGAAGGTAGAGTCTAGGGAGTACATAATAACAGACTGAAGTTTGTATCTGCATCACCACAGGAGAGTGGAAAAGAAAATAGGACTGCAGGAAATTGATCCATGTTAGATACTAACCATCAAGCTTCACAGATGACATTGCATGGTAAGCATAGAACAATTATGGGAAACACTGTCCCCGATAATTACGTACACCCATAGTGCAACATATGGAGGTCACTGCCTCCGATATAACACCGTGGTAGGCAAAAACTACCTTGTTCTTTACACATTATGGAAGACACTGCCCCCGATAATGTCAGTTAGGTTTCATGATACATAAGGTACTGGAAGTTTGCAGGAAGCTGCCATTTAAAAACTGGGCCAATGCCTAATCTGAAGGTATGAGAGGTTTGTTGTGTGTCTGTCGTCCAGGTGGAGCCAGGGCTACACAGCAAGCCCCTCCACCAGGAGCAGGGAGAAAGCTGTGCTCTTCAAGCACAGAGCATCCAGAAAGATGGCAGAGAGAGGGTCCAAAGCCTACAGAGGGGCATGGACACCCCAGAGAAGCCAAATTTCTAGGAGCCGAGTTTTCACCCAGGTTTTCAGCATTTGAAAGATCACTTAGGAGAGCAACCCAGAGACTTGCTACCAAGTTTACACTTTCAAGTTTCTTCCAGAGGGGTGTTTTTGCCTCAGAAAGCTTAATTGCTAGTTTTTGGATTTATTTTTTTGTTTGAGGGGCCTGTTTAGATTATTTTAAATGCAAAGTTCCAGTATCATGTTTGACTGTAATAGCAGATGCTGCTTTATTCAAAAACGACAGTATAACTGTCATAATTATGGAAGGCACTGCTTCCGATAATTATCTTCTATAAAAAAAACCACCATTTATAGTGAACCCTGTCACTGATAAATAAACAAATAAATAAATATCTCAGTGCCAAACAAGCGCCATCCTGCAAAATGGCATCAGTCAAATACAGGGTTTGGCCAGCAAGAGACTCGGATTTCACAGAAGGCCCCAGAGCAGCAAGGTCTGAAGTGCCGGCCTAGAGCGACTTCTCAATGCCACAGGACTCACTGAGGTGCCATTGAAGGATACAAACAGGGGTACTAGATAGTCTTTGGGTCATTTTCCCTGGGTACTGAGACCTGCCATGGCAGAAGGAAGCCTCCAAGATGTTGCTGGGACCCTGCTGTTGAGTGGAGGCAGGCTGGGCACTTCAGAGCTTGCTGATAATCCAGCACTTGTGGGCTATTACTAGGTTGTTTTATTTTTGAACTACAGGCTGGTCTCTGCAGCTCCCTGCCAGAGAAGGGATCCTCATTAGAAGCATTACAGAGGGATTTACTCCCTGTTTTGTCACTAGGTTTTGGCGGGGGGGGGGGGGCAACAATTAAAGATGTAAATAGGTGGAGGTACCTCCCCACTCAAGGTACCAGTTCAGGAGTCACCCAAGTTGTTAGTTCTCAAGTACACTGGAGAGCAAACCCCACAAGCAGCTGTAGACAACTGATTTGGACTGTGGGCAGATGGGAGCCTGGTCAGAGGACATTTTATGGTCATCTTAGTACCTGCTTTAAAATGGCCTTCTGTGAATTTGTCAAGATGAGATTTAAATTTTATGCTCAACTTTGGTCAAAAAGGATTTGTTGCCAGAAAATCTACAGAAAAATCTCATGTTAGGGAGTGGGTTTCCCTAATCCTGTACCTTAGCCAGGAGCTTATCATATCTAGAATTCGTTGTCTGTATTCCAGATATCACCTGCTAAGGCATTGGCAGCCCCTTTAATGGTCCAGGTCACCAGGGCCAGCTGCTCTTTCAGCATGTTCACATCCATGTTGCCCTTGCTGGATTCCAGCAGATGCAGGTTGTCCAGCAGACTCTGCAGGGTGTGGGAGCCTTTGCCAAAGAAGATGTGGCGAAAGGGAACATCTTTGGGTGACAGGTACGGGGAGAGGAAGTCATACTCCACCTGGTGTAGAGGTGCAAATTTCAGGTTATACTCTTACCTCCTAAGTTTTCTTTTCCTAAGCTGCTCCATCAGGATCCCCCAACCTCTGATCTCCACCCAGCCCTTTCCTGCAGCAGCTCTGCGAGGGCCAAACCCTCTCCCAACAGCAAGTGCAGAAGTCAGTTGTGCTGACACTAAGCAAATGGGAAGATACTGGCCTTCACAGTGCCTGTGGCTACTAAGGAAGTGGCCTGACAGTCTCTTCCTACATGAGGAAAGAAAAGCCATCTGTAGAAACCTACCTTCATGATCCTGTCATTCAGGACTCTGCGGATGATCCTGTTTTCCCTGTCACTGCTTGCAATGTCTCTTCTCAGTGCATCTGTAGCTCGCTTGAAGTCACCACGGGCGTAAAACAGCCAGTTCAAGGTCAGACCCAGTGCCTGTGAGGGAGGAGCTGTTAGCAAACCTGATTTTCTTCTTTCACTGCTCTCTTACCAAGAGAAAGTGTTGGTGTTTTTTTGCCAGTTTAACCAAGTAGCAGAGCAAGTTCCTGGCAGGCTCCTCTGAGGTCACTGAGCTCAGTGACGTTTCCCCCCACCCAGCATGTCTTGTAAACTTTCAGCAGAGGTGTAAATGAGATGCAAAGCTGCTGTGCATGATAACCAGATGAGAAACCATCCACATCCATTTCCTCAAGAGCTCACCACAGTTAGATTAGCTAAATATGTCTGCCACAGCTGCACTGCCCTGCACTGCTCGGTAAGGAACATTGATTCTGCTCACATCTTGCTGCACTGTCACACCCAGAGGGGAAAGATGTCCATCCTGTTGTGTCCAATGGCAGCAGAGCCTTATTAGCACATGGCCCCATAACAGTGTACAGGAATTTGGTACACTTGGAGCCTCTCTTACCTTCACTTTCTCATCATAGGGCAAAACCTTCCTCTGGAATGCTAGCAATTCGTCATTATATCTCTCAAAATCCAGGAAGAGCTCATGATCATGGGTCAGTCTGAGTGCTATTTGTCCAGCAAATTCTGCAGCTGCACGCATAAGCCCATACAAATTGCTGATCTCCTTCAGGTTCTCCACAGTGTCCTTAGTAGTGTCCAAGAAGGGATACTCCTGATCTTTCTGCAAGAAAGCAGGCACCGAAATTAGGTAAGAATGCTTCTCCAGCTAGGATTTTGCACCTCCCATTAGTTTTCTTGCTACATGCTACCTCTCTGTGCTGCTAGCAGTGAGACTTGAGCAGTAAAACTTCACTGCACAGGGGAAGGGAAAGGAGCTCCTGCATCTTGTCTGTCAGTCCCCAGCAATCAGCAGGATGCTCTGCTAGCTTGTTAGACCCAAAGACATGCAGACCTTTTCCCCCACCAGAGCTCCCTGCAGAAGTACAGGCATGCAAAATCCAGCACCCAGTTCAGCATGTGCTGGCAGCACCCTCCAACCCTTCCTGGTAGGATAACTCAAGGATTTTTAAGGAACAAGTCTGACAGGAATAAAATCCAAGCACTCATAAGCTGAGGAAGCTGTTCGTCAGAACAGCCCCTGCTGCACACCTGCAGTAACAGTGCAAGCTGCTAGGCTGTGGCTGGTTTTGCCCTCCCCAAGCTGCAGCAGCAGCCTTGAACAGTGAGTTAGTACTTGCTCTGGCCAACAGTACTGCTTCCCCAGCATGCTCTGCTTGCTGACCAGCAGGCTGTAGCACAGTCACTGAAGCAGCAACAGCTTGACACTTTAATACTTTTAGCTTCTGAATCACTGACATCTGAACCTCCAGAAGAGGAAGCATCCCCTCTTCCAACAACTGTTCAGGACTTTGGAACAGAGACTGTAGACTAGCCATGCTCCCTGAGCAGTCTTCACAGCAAGTACTGCCCACAGCCACCAGGTCTAGAAGCTACACCCCCTCTGCTAAAGGGGCTCTTGCATGGACAATGAACTTGGTATCTTCCCCTCTGCTCTGTCATCCTGAAAAGGAGATATTCTTACTGAACTTCCCATGGAGTGAGCACACCAGGCAGGCAGACAGACAACACTTACACTGCAGAAACAAAAGGAAACTACTGGGATTCCAGAGTATGCCAGGAAAGGGAATGCTTCGTTGTTCAGACCAGGGGGAACACTGCAAAAGACAATAAATATCAAGCAGTGACCAATTGCTTTGGACATCCCAGAAGAACAGCTGCAAGCCCTAGAGTTGAAACTGAGCCAAATGGCCTCAGACTGGCTTCAGGAAGGAGTCCCAGCTGAGCACCCATCGAGGCTGCTCACCCATTTCCAGCACTTGAACTTTCTTGAAGACTGTTCCTGTGCTACAGAACAGTGCCTGGGATGCTTGGAGCAGCACTAAGCACAGCTGGTGCTGTACTGTTCATGCTTGCCTGATCTCATTGCAGCAGGCAGAGCCCACCCCAGAAAGCAGCATGACAACAGCAGAAGCATTGTTTGTTGTTCTGTGGGCATTTGCTTTCCCAAAGAGCAAGATGGCAATACTTACACTGTTTTTACCCAGTCAGAGCCAACTTTGTCAAACAGACTTCTCTGAACATTCATTGGATCCTTCACCTGCAGAGAGAGAAGTGTCACTGCACGGATTGGACCTCTGCTTAGACTTCCAGGTCCATCCTGGAGCTTGCATTGCTGTGCAGATGGCATAGTCAGGTGTGCTCTCCTGACCTTTCTCCACACAGCCATAGTTCACACAGGACAGGTGTTCACCTCCCAATGAACTGTGGCATTTGCTGATTTTGGATTTTGATGCATGAACTGACATTTCCAGAGCACAACAGACTTCAGACAGGACCCTCCAGAGTATCTCAACCCTTTCTATGATTCTCCTAAATGGGGCATTCTCCTCAGAAGATGTAAGGTGGGGAAAGTTACCCAAGCACAACTTGGATATTTTCAGTTCCTCCAAACCAGGCACCCCGATTAGCCCAAGACCCTTCAAACTCACCCCTTTCATTATTCTCTCCAGCAATGTGTACAGCAATGGGCTAGCAGAAATCTTCATGTGGCTGGAGCCTACAAAAAAGAAAGGATGTTTCATATGCTGGCACAACTACTGCCAGAGCTGCTTAGTTCTGTCCTGAGGAACAGCTGATCTACAGCTACTGGCTAAAGGATCTTCAGACAGTCTGCTGAAACCTAACAGAGCTGCTGCCTCCTGGCTCAAGCTCCAGCAGCCTCCCAACCTTAAAGACAAGAGATGAATAACTGGAGCCATACCAGTCCTCAACCAAATATCCAGCATCAATCTCTGGCACAGCCCCTATTTCTGAAGGTTAAGGGATGTCTGTCAAGCTATTCTGGTCGCATTCAGATTCAAGACACTTAAGAGCAGCAAGTTACCTAGGACTGCAGCATCCAAGTTAATGTAAGTGAAGGCTTTGGCATGTAGTATGGCAGAGTATCCCTAGAACAAAACAAGCATTTTAAAGATGAGCAGTAGCAGTACATCACCAGGATGTTTAATGCACAGGAACTCTCAACTGTGCAGTCATCACACAGAAGTCTATCAGACCCAAATACCTCCAGCCATTCAGTAGCACCCACAGCTCCGAAGTCTCCTGCACTCCAGCTAGCAAAGATGATGCTGCGCCTTGGTTTGTAGCCATCTGCAAAGAGAGAGACTGAGATGTCTGCCCTTCCCCCATGGAGATGTACATTAGCACTGAGGGCTTGCAATGATGAATTGCCTGCTCCTCAGACAGAGATGAAGCAGTCTGGATGCTGCAGAAAAATGTGCTCACCAGTGGCTGCGTAGAAACTGTACCCTACCCTTTAGCAAAAACATGTTGTCTGCATTTCCCCTCCATTCTGTTTAGCTGTCCAAGCCTAAAAGTAACCCTGGAGACAAGAGCACTCACACAAAGTGCCACCATGCAGCCCCTGCTACCCCAGTGTTTCCCCACTTCCAGGCCTGACTGTTCAGTAGACAGCTCAAATTTGAGATTTGCATTGTGCACTATCCAAGGACATTCTTGCACTGAAAGCCATACCAGACACAAGCAGGCAGTGCCTTGGAAACAAGTCCTCACTGCAGCGAGGATGTCTGTATCAGAGAAGTAACAGTTTCCCCAGGAAGCTTTGTCAGATCCCTTATGTCTTACCCAAAGGATTATTCTGCAACTGGGCTCTCTCTCTCCAATGTTAGCAGAGCTAAACCTGCATCACCTCCCACCTCCACACTTCTGTAAAGAAGTATTAACCTTTTTTCACCATTTCTGAGATCACACGGGCAAGTTCCAACAGTATGGCAGTTCCAACGCCAGCCTTGGCCGCCCCCGGGCCCCAGGAGTCTCTCTGGGCTCCGATCACAACGTAACGATCTACAAAGGAGACATCAAGGGTTGAGCTGCAAGCTTTGGGTTGCAAATACCATTCATCACCAAAGCAGCTTTGAGCTTCTCTATCAGGAACACAGTATGGAGTCTGACCCTTGAATCTGGTACACTGCTTGCTTTCATTTCGGCTTTCCCAGGCAGCACAGTTCAGCCTTTCCCTTGCCCTTTAGGGAAGGGTCTTGGTTCTGCTCAGGAAGTGGTTGTCTCTGTCTGGGAGCAGCTGCTATGTTCTGATGATCACGGAAGAGGAAGGGTTCCCCTCAAGACTGAGCCACAAGGCAGCTGCTGTTACCTGGTTCTTCAAATCCCTTGATAGCACCAAAGATGTTCAGAATCTTCCTGTCCACCATAACGTTGTTCACAGTCAGTTTCACTTTGATCTCACTTTTCGACATCACCTTACATCCCATGACCTCACTTTTCCAATCCTGAAAACAGTCCTGTCCATCCATTTTCCTGAGGGAAAAAGAGAGATCCTTTGAACTCATTATTCAGCTCTGACCTCATTTAGCTACCCTGCAAAAGAAGCAAGCCTGCAACTGCAGGTGCAGCCCTTTTCAGGGCCTCCTCAGAAAACAGCTTGCAGTCCTCCACCACTAAGGTGGGGTGCAGAGGCCAAGCAGAACCCAGGATTAGATTTTTCAGTCTTGGAGAGTCAAGACATGGATACAAGCACCAGTTCTCCAGTCAGTTCCAGAAAGCATTCCCTGCGATGCATAGCAGAGACCAGCAGAGAGCTCCCTGTGCTCACAGCACCTCAAAACCATTCCTTACAAGACAGCCACAGCAGCCTAGCCTGAAGCCAGAAGCAGCAGTTACCCAAACAGCTGGCGCACTGCACTGCTAGAGGTGGTCTGAACAACAATATGAGGTAGTCCAGAAGACTCCACTGGTGGGAACTGGGTGTGGTTGAAGGAAGGAAAGCCTGGGGTGAAAGGGTCTCCAGTTCCCAGGTGAGCCTGCAAATAGCAAGAGGAGTCCGTAAGTCTCAGAATAGTCCAAGTTTTCTTCTACACAAGAACATGAAGCACTGCTGAAGTCTGCAGTGAGAAAGGTTCACAAAAGCAACAAACAGGGGCCAGCTGCACACTCACATGTCCAAAGGGGACAAGATCATCTGCCTTCTTGTAATCAAAGGGATCCAGGTACATCAAGGCACCAATTGCTCCAGCCTCTTCAGCATTTGCAACCTGGAGCAAAGACAACATTAACTGTGCATTTGTACTGCAAGTAAGTGGAGTTAAGGCAAGTACATGGAGCAATGGTGTGAAAGGTGGTACTCTTCAACAGTCAACTCCACAACAGATTTTAAGAGCTGACAGATACTCAAGGAAGCTGAACACCAGCAGGTTAGTGCTGCTCCAGGCAGAGAGTCTAACACCCTTCAGAACAGTTAGGACACTCCAGTTAGTGCCTCACTCTATGATTCCTTCAGCTCATAGTTGTTCCCCAGAGTAGCTTAGAAGAAAGATGTTATTTAATTTTGATTACACTCCATCTGTTTTCCCAAGATTAGGTTAGTCTCAAGACAAGATAAGTAGCCACTGGAGGGTCATCTGCACATGGAAAATGGCAGCAGAGGGGCCTAGTCAGGTCCCTGATTAATACACCTACAATCCAGCTGCTTCTGATATGCTACTAGCACAAACACTCCTGCAAGCCTAGGCAGCAGTAAGGAGAGGACTGCAGAACTAGCAAACACCCCTTGCAGAAGCACTTTCCATCTCTGCTTGTGTCCAATGCACGCAGACAGGCAGAAGATGACTGAGGAGAGTCCTATGACCCAGCCTCCCCAGGAGCACTCATCCCGAGGGGCAGCTCTGGGTCAGACCTAGAACAGGCTTGTGTATAGGACTTGGACCTCCTTTAAGCCTTAAGCTATTCAGGTTTACTCAATACAGAGGGAATGTTACAGCAAGGCAGCTGACTGGCTATGCAGTGCCAGCACGTTCATTTGGTCCAGGTGAACACTCAGCAAGGGCCCAAGTGAGACACAGCAGACAAACTTTCAAAGTATCTGGCTGCAACAGCAAGAGGTGCTCTGGAAGCAAGGCTATTCTGCTTCCAGCAGCCCTACTGCTGCTCTTGCAATACCAGCCCTGTGCCCTGCAGCCCCAACTTGCCTCCCTCTGCCTCCCAGCTCCACCACTCTAGATGGCTCTCCCAACAAGACTGCCAGAGGCGAAGAATGCCACCATGGATGGCAACTGGCTCTGTTCAGTCTTGGTGCACGTGCAGGCTTAGTGCAACAAGCAAGACTAGACCTGCAGGAATAGACCTACACACACAAGTATGAAGACATGGCTCTGTGCCTCAGAGAAGGAAGAAGAGCTTCCTGCTGCCAAGTCTGGCCAGGCTTCGGGACACAGACTGCTCACCTTCTCAGCAAGGGTTATTTTCCCAGCTTTGAAGATGGTTATAGTTCCATTCAGTGAAACATCCTGACTCTGTAGCCTCTGAAAATCATCTTTCTCTCCATAGTTCACAAAGATTGGTTTGCCCTGAAACAGAAACACTGGTTATAAATGCAGAAGTCTTATTTCAGCAAGATACTTGGAAGCATCCTAGAGTCACAGTTAACAGTGACTCTCATTAACAGTAGGGAGCTCAAGCTCAGCAGTGTGAAGTCTGATCACGTGTAACATGCCTGTTATGAGCAGCACTTCTGTCAAGGTTCCTGCCTGGATCCCAGCAGAGAAGTTTAAACAAGTTACTACTTCTTCTTGCATAAAACTGCGTGCCCACTCCTTACCCCACTCTCCTCACCACCACCCTCAGCTAACTGCAGAGGGCTTTATACAGTCTGTATCTTGAAGGGACATCTTCTGGACGCTGCTATCTGCTAAGTGTGGCAGTACATTTCCAGGATCTTCTTGGATTCACTTACAGTAACAGAGCCATTCTTGCTGTAAGCCACATACACCTCGGTACTCTCCAGTGGCTCCTCTTTATCGCCTTGCTGAATAGACACTTTGTTGTTGCTAGTGTTAAATATAAAGAGACAGTGTTAGGTTCTTTCTTACATAAACTCCATGTTTTAACTAGCCAGCAATTCTGACCAAGTCAATGCAGAACCTGAGAGAGGCAGACTCATCACAGTACTTTCACACAAGAATCTCTGGGGTTGCTCAGACACACCAACTAAGGCTAACTTCTACGACAAGTAGCAGACAAGACTCTGCTTCCAAGCCTTAGCCCCTTCCTAAGGAACTATGCAAATTCATTTTCTCCCTGACATGAAGGGGCAAGCAAGACATCAGCTGTCAGTCCACGTAAGGTCTGTCGATACCCTCCTGAACTGTTGTAGGAGCCACTGCCAGGTCTGCAACACCTCTCTGGGTGACAAGACACTGTTCAATTCTAGCAGCTTTCGACACAGGCAGTCTGCCCTTCGGCTGAGTTTTTAATCCAGGTTTGCTTACTCTCCGTTTCCTAAGCATGCACACAGAATTTCAGCCTTCAGCAGAAAGTCTGCTCAAGACTATAGGTATTCATGCTGTAAAGAAGAGATGTGCATCTCTAGTAACATACCCTCCTTTGACCTGTAGCCTAATGTAGTGCTCATCATTCCACACTTCATCCATGAGGAAGCTTGTAAACTGGTCATGGATGTTGTGAGCAGTTTGCCCATCTTCATTCTCGCCAGCTTCAAAGGAGTACTTATTTTCTCGTTGCCTGCAGGTAACAGATGTACAGCTTAGGCTACAGCACCTGGTTGCACTGCAGTGCACCAGCCTGCAAACCCAAGTTGGAGGGGCCATTTAAACCCATGTTTAACCACATGCCACCCCACGTTATCTTTATGGCCCTTTTTCTCCAAAGGAGCTCAAGTTCACAGGCTTTGCCTCGCTCCCAGCTGTAGCTAAGCTTTCCTGAACTGTTACCTCAGGTTGGCCTCAAGATTTTTGGATGACAGCTTATTTGACAACAGGTCTCTGAGGTCAGGCCAGTAGAAGACAGGTGGTCCAGGTACCTCTTCTTCCTCAGTTTCATCATCATCAGTTAAGTAAGAAGCAGTAGGGGTCACCTCACACTTGCCACTTCCATCCAGACACCTGCCAGCCTTCTGCATTCGTCCACGGTAACTCAAATAGCCGATCAGAAACCCTACGGACAGAACAGGTACTTCTTCATGCTGCAAAGGTGACTAAACCAGCCCCACACCATACAAATGCATTCAGAGCAGACTCAGGGTTAAGATGCACCTCTGCTCTCACCATTTTTAACCAGCTGGCATTCCCAAGGACAGACAGGAGTATGCAGCCTGACATTTCATCTGAGCTGGCATCTTTTAAGGTATACAGTAAATCTGATCTTGAGTTTGGCAGAGTCCCTTCAGCACTACTTGGAAAGGAGAATGCTTACTTTAGGTCAGTGGCTGTGTTTAAAAACCTTTACAGACAAGAACCAGAGGCCTTACTGATCTGTTGATCCCCATCTCTGGAGAAGCACTAAGAGTTGAGGGAAAACCAGTACACTTGCCTTTTAGCCAAGTCACAGTTCCACTGTCAAACATCACACTGTTGTGTCAATTCTGTACCACAGACCCCAGCTAGACATTCTTAAGAGTTAGTGACAAAAGGCTGCAGCCTGAATCCAGGCTCTTTAATTGTCTCCTGGAACAACATAGATTCAAATGCTAATGGCCTGAGTTATGCTTAATACCAGAATCCACTTCATGTAGTCGCCTCCCACCCTTCCTTACCAATCGAAAGGAGCAGGACAGCCGCGATGATTAGGAAGCAGAAGTTCTTGCCACTCCTCCATCGAGGAGGCATGCTGGCATGCGGGTGCTCTGGTCTCCCCATCTCCCCTCCTCCCTCATCATCAGCAGACAGATTCATCTCCACATGGCTGTTGTCCCCATCCATCTGCCGGGCGATGCTGAAGCGCGTGTACGACATCGACTCGCCATTCAACTGTGTTGAAAAGCAGCCATGTGATGGAAGAGTTCCACACACTGAGTTCCCTACACCAGCCTAGAGTCCTTGCAGCCAGCTTCACCTGTGCTCCAAACCAAAGACAGCTTGTTCATCTGAAACTGCTCCACTGCAATATGAGCATTTGGCTGTCACTAAGTCAGCTGGCTGCTTTGAACTCAGACTCAGGGTCTCCAGAGACTACTTAGCACCTGTTTCCCTGTGCAAGTTCAGAGCCGTGCTGGTCAGAGTCTGGCCTGGAGTCTGTTACAAATATGACACAGTCAATGGCTTCAGCATTTCCCACGTGACCCCACATCGAAGGCTGATTGAAGTAGAAATTTCTGGTCTTAATCAGGAGGGCACTGATCTGACCTGAACACATGCAACTCACACAGAAGGAAACTCTGATCAAGACAAACAAGAGGGAAGGCAACCTTTGAGCCACATCCACTTGGACATGAATACTCTCATCCAGCATGTAGATAATCTTGTATTAAACTGCCCCAGGCATCTCTTAAATTACACTACTAATGAGTATCATAAAGCAGCTAGGCTGAAAAGAGATGACCCATGGGAATCCTTCTACCTCAGCTAAGATGAAAGCTTACACCTTTTGTACCCACCAGCAACTGAACTGAATGACAGGTGCTTATCAGTGCTCAACCAGAGCAGCTTCCAGTCTGAAGCCCAATTTTCTAAACAGTTACAACACACAGTCTGACCACCCTCCAAACAGCAGCCCATGCAGAACACACAGTTAAGCACAGTTTCAGGCACAGCCCGGCACTGAGCAGAACCACTCAGCTTCCATTAGAGCTGCTGAACTTGCCTGCGGCCACAGTTGTGCTGGGAACAGGCAGAAGACTGGCTAAAAGGCCAGAGGATAGTTTCAGGTGCAACAGTCCTGCAGCCCCTCTCCACTGTACTGGAATAGCAGCTGGTGCCAAGTGCCCAAGCCCTGGTAAAAATCTCAGCAGCTCATCCACAGTTCTCTGCTCACTCTCAAACTACAAGTCAGCGGCTAGAGCTAAAGAGATTAGACATCAGCTTGCTTAGGCCAAATTAAGTCAATGTCATTTCAGACCTGCAGTGCCTGCATTCTGGCCCATACTATCTGCAATGAAGCGGCTGCCTGCTCACATTCTGAAAAGGGCAACACCACACAATCCATCCTAGCAGTCTGCCTGCTCAGTTGCTTGACAGGTTGGCTTCCCTCACACTTTGCAGAGGACATGCCTCAGACCCACATATCCTCCACACTTGCTCAGAGGTCAAACCATCACATTCACAGCCTAAGTGCAGGGTCATCTCACAGTTCAGGCTCTCCAGGACCAGCAGGCTTGGTCAAGCAAACTCAGAGCTACCTCGTCCTGTACGGCTGTTTAAACACACAGGTCAAATTCAAAGGCTGGGCTTGTGATTGAATTCCCACCCCTAGAGTAACATAATAGAACACAAGTTGATTGTCTTGATAGGCCTTTAATCAGCTTCCTCAGCAGCACTTCCTCCTGCAACATTGTTCAAGGCCCACACACCACCCCTAGCCTGCTCCCCTCACCCCCTTATCAGTTTCCTGAGAGACCCAAGACATCATAACAGTTAACGGTAACCCTACCAGCACTGAACCACTTAAGCCACGTCCTTATCATGGCCAGCTAGCTACAGCAACACTTGGCTCACAACCCAAACAAGCACCAACACTGCTTTGGCTTCACCATATTTTCCAGTACTGCCACAGATGTTGTTGAATTTCTATTCTCCAGTATCATCAGTCCATCAAGAGACAAATACCACCCAGGGACTGTGTCTTACCCAGTTAGAGATTGCTGCTCTGGCATGCTCCATTGCCTTCCGGAGGATTGTTCACCAACTTGGCCAAAGCCCTACAATTTCAGAACACAGCAAGTCAAGTCAGGCTGTTCCTCTGCTACTACCCATGACATCCAAGTCAGTCATTGCAATTAGCACAAGACTTGCCCGTGAACATGACCTGCATGCTTCTACAAAAGCCACAGTGTTAGTGAACCTACATCAACCATGAATGCAATCTAGAATTGCATATAATCCCTCTATTTCTATTGTGCTCCAGCGATTTGGGGTGCAGGGAAAGCAGTGTGTGTATAAATAAGGAACAGTCCAGCTAATTTCAGCTTAATTTCACAGGTCCTATTAGTAGTAGGCCCACCTCCACTCTGGGAGCACTGGCAAGAGACACTTGCTCGACTGTGGTAATAGATATCACACATCTATCGTTCCTGGGGTCTGTTTTGATGATGGGATGGAGGCAATGGTCTGATTGGTTGTCAGAAGTGGCAAAATGCTGTTAAGGCATAGCAGCACAAACTCCAAACCCATCAAAACTCTTCCAACTGCAAAGTCCCTTCTAGATAGCTATATTTAAGGCGATTCCAGTCTTGAGCAGTCTCCCAGAAGCTTTTATAGTTTGGATTCCTCTAGACAGTAAACTTAGCTGAAAGGTAAAATGTAATGCATATAAATTCAGCATTTCCTCCTGACCAGATGCTTGAAAAAGCTTTTTAAGTTAGTGACTAGACAGTTTGGGTTGAAAGAAGTGTTTGGGTTGGGAGTGTGCAGCTGGAACATGCCCTCCAGCAGCACTGCTAGGAAATGGCTTTGAACTGGTAGCCAGGTGCATGTGGGTCAGCCTTACACCTGGGAGCTCTGCAATACAAGCAGGCTTTATCTGGAGATCAAAGGTTGGTACTAGCCAAACGGTCATTTCACCTTTTGCTTAGGGCAAGAGTACATGGAGATGAATCCCCAGGAGCTTTGAGAAGCCTTCTCCAAGTGACAATCTGAGGCCCAGGTTCCCACATGGCACTCAGAGAAGGCATATGGAAGTCTCCTAAAGCCAAACCCGTTAACTCAGGGGAAGAACCAGCGCTGTGTAAAGGGCCTGCGGGCACAGCAGCTGGCGAGGATGCTCCCGGGGGGAATCCGCAGCCGCTCTGGAAGGCAGGGGCCCATCCCTCTTGCACCAGTGGCGCCGAACACCCCAGGGCTCAAACCGCCTGTCACTCCGCGTCACGGGAAAGAGACACCCTCTCCTCCCGCCGAGCAGACCAGGGGCCGACCAACAACCTCCAACCCCCAGCCCCCCCCCCCCAAATAACGCAAAGAGAAAAAAAAATAAAGCAAGCATTAAATAATAGCATAGGAGTAGCCTCCGGCGAGGGGCTGGGCGGCCCCTGTATCACGGGCTGGGCCCGGCTGCGCGCCGGCAGATAAGCGAAGCGGGCGATAGGCCGCCCACCAAGGGCACGTCTCCCTCTTCCCGGGCCTGCAGCCGCCTCCTCCCTCGGGCTGGCGCCGAGGCTGGCGCCCGGGGTGCCTGCACAAGCCGCTCCGACCCACCTTCCAAGGTCAGCGCAGCCATGGCAGCCTCCGCCAGGGCCACGTGCGCTCCAGCCCGCCCACCCACTCCCAACCGGGACTGGCGCTGCAAGGTCGCTGCAGAGCCTCCGGCGAAGAGCCACCCCACCAACCCCCCCACCCCGCTCTCGACCTCCCGATCGCGGCCACCCCTTCGTTCCCGACAGCCCCACACCCCACTACTCACCCACCGACCCTGCGCTCCCCTCGCCGCGCCCCGGCCCAACTGCTACTGCAGAGCCGCAGCGCCGCGCTACCGAGCCCCGAGCCCCGCCCCGCGACCAATCAGCGCGCCCGGCCCCCTTCCGGGCGCCAGCGCGCCTCCTCTGCCCGCGCCTTGGGCTCACTGCTCGCTGTCGGGGAGGTGGTGGCGCGGTCGGTGTCGGCAGAGCTTCACCTGGGGATGTGGTGATGGGCACTGCCTGGGAAGGGAGAGGGGTTTGGGCACCTTTAGATGTAGAATCCCTTATTTAGGTTGGAAAAGACCTTTATAGAATCATAGACTCGTTAAGGTTGGAAAAGACCTCTAAGATCATCAAGTCTAACTGTCACCCCAACACCGCCACGTCCACCAAACTGTGTCTCAGTGTGCCATGTCTACAGCTTTTTCTAACACCTCCAGACATGGCAACTCCACCACTTCCTTGGGCAGCCTGTTCTAATGCTTAACCAGTCTTTAAATAAATGTTTCCTAATATCCAATCTAGACTTCCCCTGGTGCAGCTTGCTGTTTCCTCTAGTTCTAGCACCAGTGACTTAGGAGAAGAGACCAAACCCCACTTTGTTACAACCTCCTTTCAGGGAGTTGTAGAGAGCAATAAGGTCTCCCCACAGCTTCCTTTTCTCTCAGCTAAACAGCCCCAGTTCCCTCAGCCATTCCTCACAAGACTTGTTCTCCAGACCCTTCACTGGTTTCGTTGCCCTTTTTTGGACACTCCTCGTGTGTTGGCCAGTTGCTGCTGTCCTACCTGAGCAGCTCCTGCTGTGGGGAAGTAATACATGGCAGCTGCATTCATTTTAAATTGCCTTTGAGTGCCCTCAGGACAGCAGAGGAGCTGCTTGTGAAGCAGCATGTGTTTTACTGGGTGGATGCAAGTTCCAACTTCCCCTACCCTAAGGGCTGAAAGCAGAGCAACTGCCTGTTACACAGGGAGGTGAGTTTAACGCTTCTTCATGGGACTTTGAGTACTTTGAGTGAAGAGGGCAGGAAAAATGTTTTCCAACCTGGGTGGCGCAAACCAGAGACAGGAAGTGCTCAGCATCTTCAGGTCTAAGCAAGCCATGCATGCACAGGGCTGCCTTTTTAGATCTGAACAAGCACAGGCACCCAAGGTGCCTTTCCTTCACGTTGTGCTACTCTGCCATTTTATTAGCATGATGAGGAGCACGGAAGGCCTTTATGAGACCCAGTCCCCATAGTGCATAAATGCAAGAAGCACAGAGAGCCTGTGGCAGGCCACTTGCTGCTTTGTGGCTTGCAGAGAAGTTTCTGTGGCCACCCAGGCTGTGCTGCTGAAAGCATCCATTTGGTGGATATGATAGGATTGCCCCAGCTCCTAATTAACTGGTCCTCACCCCAGCCCTCTCCTTGGGGCAAGCAGAGTGACCCCATGCTGCGGTGGGAACGCCCTGGTGTGCACAGCTTAGTCTTTAAAAGCCAGCAGGTGCAAAGCAATGCATTTCTTTGTTTTGTTTCTAAGGAACTTGAAGGAGAAGTAGAACATAAGGTCATTTGTTGAAACCAAGTTCTAGCACGCATCTTTCAGTAGGCTTCATAAGGTGAAACAATGGGTAAAGAAGCAGGGGATTCAGGGTGAAATATACTGTGAAATATACTGAGGAGCATTAAGGGAACCCATAAGCCACCCATGGTCTTGGAAAGCCTGTCTCCAGTTGTCAGTGGGGTGCTGGATTGAAGCTCCACCTTGGCCTGGCACCAGTTGGGGCTGCAAAAGGAATTGCCCCTGCCAGGAACTCTCTCTGCCACAGCTTTCCAAGGACTAAAATGAGCATGATGCTTCCTTTCAGTTAATATAATCAAGACCCTACCTGCATGGACCCTGCAGAACATCTCACCTTCTTCAAGCACTTGCTGACATTTGCTGTCTCCAGAATTGCCCACAGTCATGAGTGGGCCCTGGCTATGACTGCACCCTGCTCTGCCCTGTTTCTCTGGGCTCCAGCATGAATAGAGGTCATGACTTCCAGCCTGGGTCCTTCAGCTCAGGGCACCCTTCAAAGGCATGCTGGAACCAGGGAATGCTTCAAGGTTTAAGTGTGTGTATGTTCTGCAATGTTTTGCTTGTTTGTGCCTTGCTCATTAAAGAAATAAATTGGCAGGCCTAGATTAATGCCTCAAATCCTCTCCCAGGAAAGGACAGGAGCAGAAAGTTTGTAGTTTGGCAGAGCACATGATTGCAAAGAGGATTATGTTTTGTGAAAAGCAATGCATTCCTGGGTTGATGAAGGGGGGATTAACTAGGTCTGCAACTTGATGCAACTGCTTGGAGACAAGCAGTAAAGCAGCTCTCAGGCAAGATGTGCTCATGGACCCAGCAGCTCCATTTGCCAGAGCAGGTTTGAGCCAGGCTCCAGCACTGAGGTTCTGCTTTCTTCACCTCCATCCACCACCAGGATTGGTGATGCCAGTTCTGGATTCTCCAATTATTTCTCAATATCTGCTCCTCAGGAAAGTATAACCCAGGGAAAATAGTCCCAGCTCTGCCCTGGTTGTCATGTTCCACCTAGGCTTCTCACCAAGTCTTCAGCTTCTGGCAGTGCCATTACTAGTGAGTACTGGCTGGGCATGTCATGCCAGGCACAGGGCTGTGTATGCCTTCCAGCCAGCAGAGGAGTTGCTGTGTGCCCTGCTGTGCCGTGACAGATACTTGCGGCAGGTGTTTTCTGTCCTTCTTGCAGTGTGCTTGATTGTGCGCTGAGCAGTTCCCCATTTCTACACCTGTCAGGAAAAAGAGAAGCTGACATGCTAGAAACTCCACCAGCACTGGCAGTGAAACACTTGAAAATGAATGCTCTTCAAATGCAACATGGTACTCGAGAGCAGCTGAGTGTCCTTTACCTTGTGTTGGCTGCAGGTGGGGAGTGGGACTTGACAGGTCACCAGCTGTCAGTGGCTGGTGCCATGTCCCTCTGGCCTGGTACATTGTACTTCACAAAGCAGTGCCTGCACTGTGGGTGATGTTGAGCCCAGGTCCTCAGGCTACCCAGCTTGGCCAAAAGTCTTTGCAAGGAGCAGAGATAATCAAAGCTGGGAAATGGCCAAAGAGGGAAGGGGATGTAGGATCGGTGCCTGCAAATTTCCAAAGCCTCATCCCAGCAAGATGCATGGTCTCTGTGTGAATAATTTTAGTATAGTTCAGGCCCATAAAAGTCAAGAGCAAGGAACCTGGAGATCTCTGTCTGGTTCCCAAAGACCAGAAGCATTTAAACTCTGAAGCTGCCTGCAACACTGTTGTTCAAGCCCCGCTGCTCCATGCCATAGGTATCTGCGGCCTGCGCCAGTGTCTCAATTGCTTCTGCCCACTTTGCTCCCTGCTTGGCCTAGCTTCTGCCTAGCTCAGTGCAGGAACACCCATGCTTGTCCTGACACCTTGCTTTAGCCTAGCTTCCATCATGGTGTTTCTCCTCATTGTATGTAGCTTGGCTCTGGTGTTTTAGGAGGTGTTCCTCTCTGTTTCCCCTGAAGTCCTGGGGGGCTCACGAGTCCTCTGACTCAAACTCAGATGACTCCACATTTATTTGAGCAATATCCCATGATGTGACAGCGTCTCTCCTGCAGGATTAATGTTGAACCATGAGACCAAAATGTGGGAAGGAAAATAAGTTTCACTTCAGTTTTACAGCATGGCTGACCCTCGTGTGATCAGCTGCCTTACCCACACTTTGGGAGGGCAGTTGAAAAGCAGAAGGAAAACAAGAGCTAGGGAGATAAACAGGCTGGAAAGGATGCCCTGAGCTTTGTGAGCAGCTTGTCAACATTGGGAGGTGGCTTGAGCACTTTTATAGCAAGAAATGCTAGGACTAATCTGGAAGGCATGGGAAAGCCAAGAGTTAAGTGCTACAGCATGGTGTTGTCCTGTGAGGCTGGGGCCAAGGGTTGTGGGAGATGCAGTGGCCGAGTGTGGGGGGGAGGTAGTTAAAGGGCTCTTATGGGCTGTGCATTCTGTGAAACAGATGCTGTGAGGCACCCCAGGGTGCAGGGCCAGGCAGACAACAGACACCTGATGAGAAAAGAAAGACTTTGGTCTTTTGCCCTCTCTGTGAGCCACTGCCTCTGCATCACGGCCACAGAGAAAAGTGCCTTTCTAGGAACAGACTTGAGCAGTACACTGGCTGCGCTTCCTGATCAGCTCATGGGCTGCACTGGGATGCAATCAGCTATTACAGGTCCCAGAAGATAGCTGAGAAATACAGCTTTGTTGATATCTTGGAATCATGCTGCAGCCCTGCTCTGGGCTAGCCCTGGGCTAGCAGGCATGGCTCCTGGGAGAGCCTGCCCTCTCTGCTCCCATCTTCCCCAACCAGCAGTGTGATATCCAAGAATTTCACTCCACCATGAGTATTTCCATCCTCTCTAGAGCCCTTGTGGTATTGGCCTTTGCTGCTGCATTTCTCATTTGCCATGCCTGAAAGAGGGGTGAAGTAGTCAGATTTGACCCTTGCAGGTAAAGCCACCATGCAGCCTTGACAGAGGTCACCCCATCCTGCTCACTCCTGGCAATCCAGATGCACATGGACATGCTTGGGAACTCTAATTCTTAAGCCACAGTTCCAGCAGATGCTGCAGTGCAGCCTGAGGAGGGGGAGAGATCCCAGCAGGCACAGACACCTGGGAGAGGATCTGATGTTTCCTGTAGCAAAGGGGCTGTGGAGCAGGCAAGGGGTGGGCTGCATGTGCCAGAAGGTGTTTAAGGGAGTGGAAACACAATGGATAAGACTGAAAGCTGGCCACAGCTCTGTCTTCCTTTCAAAACAGCACTCTTCTGTATTTTTCCTGGGGAAGCACCTGGGTCTGGCCTGGCTCTCCACATTGTCTGCAGCTGGCCTGCTGTTCCTGCCTATCAGCTGGAGAGGAACCAGAAAGCATCAAGCATGTGAGAAACGAACTCACTGCTGAAATTTATAACCAGTTTATCATGAAATAAAGGCAACACAGCGCTGGGCGCAGAGCGAGTTTGCTAGAGGCGCACCTTAACAACACGAGCTGAACTTATATAGACGGCAAACATACATATTCATATCTTAAAACGTACATATTCATCTGTTCCCCAGCACGCTCCCACCCCTCTCCATCAGCACTGAGACAAAACCTGCACTTTTAACCTGGCCAGTCTTTAGATGTGTTGGCGCCTCACCTTTCTCTCCCAATGCCCCACACAATACCATCACCAACCAATCAGCCCAACGACCCAACCCCATGGTCCTTGGGAAAGCCAAATATTAAAGGCACCACAATTTCTCACAAGCACCTGGGGGAGAGAAATGGGGTCAAGGATGATGTGATCCCACATTCCTAGGCATGTTCAGACCTGGTGTATCCCATAGGCCCCCTCCTCAGAGATGTCTGGGTTTGTGGGTTTTTTTGCCTCCCTGCAGTGAAGAGGGTCATCTTCCCCTGCCTATCCCACCACAAAGACCGCACAAGGAGGGATGTGATTGTGGTGGTACTCATTATCCCTGCTCTGCTTGCCAGAGGCTGGCAAGGAGGCCCAGCAGAGAGGCTCACACTTGTACACCGTCTCAGCAGGGTTAAAACAGGCTGACTCTTTCAACAGGGCTCCCTTGCTTTCTGGGATTTTAACCCCAAAGTCCGGGGTACCTCTTTGTGCTCTTTGCGCAACCCGAGCCTGCCTACAGGGGGGAGGGTGGGCAGTTATCCCTGCTCTGTCCCTGCTCAAAATATGCAGGGAGATGAGGCAATTAGCAAGGCCTTAATGTTGCTTCCTGCCCATCCGTTAAAGTCTTTTGGCATGGTTCTGGCCCTCCCCAGGTGCAGCCAAGGGGAAGAGCAGCAGGACGAAGACAAAGACAAATCCTTGGTGTGCACAGGGCTGATAGCGCTGCAGCCAACAGACGAAAGTGTGCAGGCAGCCCTGTAGTGGGCAGCCAGGGCTGGTGGAGATCTAACAGGAGCTGTTGTTGACCTGGAGCCTTTAGTGGTGTGGGGTCATCCCGGCCAAGCTCCTGCTATCTCCGTGACTGCACTGTGGGACTGTGCTGCTTGTCCTTGCTCTGATAGCAGCTCTGCCCGGTGAGCCTGGCTGCTTTTATCTGGCGGTCAGGGCGGCTGTGGCTGCGGCAGGGGGGCTGCGGGCCTGGGTGAGTGTACAAACAAGCTCAGGATGTGAGCACAATAGCAAAGGACGGGCCTTTGAAAAGCAGGGGGATGCAGTGCGACCGCCCCGGGGCACATCAAAGGTCTGGCTGGCTCTGCATCTTCACAAAAAGCCCATGTGTTTGGTGGCTACCCACGGACCTGGCCCCAGCATTGCACCATCACAAGTGGCACAGAGCTTGTGTGGTGGGAAGTGGAAAGGCAGAATATGGCAGGGGAGAGAGAGAGGATCTGGAGCACAGCCCTGAGGGTCTCTGCCTCTAGATCATGGCCCTTCCTGGTGTGTATCTGGAGCACCCCCCGGCTTCTCTGTCCTCCTCCAGTGCACCTCCAGGCAGGCATTTCAGGTCATTTTGCATAGTCCTTTGTGTGCAATTTTGCAAACGCTTTTCTTGAATCAGCAATTGCACAGCTGGGGGATGTTGGGGTTTTTCCCTTCCAGATCTGGTGGTTTGAGTCCTAGAAAGTGAGCAATGCCATCCACTATTTGTGGTGTTTCACTTGAGAAGATCCTGTAACCAGAAGGAAAGTGATTGTTACACAACAGCCTTTGAAAGACAAGCTCGACAGATGGGTGGAGCCATGAAAGAACATGAAGATATGCTGAGAGGGGTCTGCTTTGTATGCATGTGCCTGGCTCGTGGAGGCCTGTCATAACTGCTGTACTTCTCTGTCAGGACCAGTCCTGGAAAAATCCCTCTCTGCTCACTCCTGTGCTCCCAAAAGGACATGGGGAGGGGCTGGAAAGCCCAGGAAAGTTTTGCCTCTGATTTGGTCTGCGGTGTGTGCACACGCTGCTGCCTTTGGCTGAAGGACAGCCAGAGCCTGCTCAGTGAGAAACACCCTCCACGATAAGGACACATGTTGATTCAGGAGATTAGACCTGTCCACCACCATATGTTTTTATAAAGTGCATTTATTGCCAAAAGAGCAGCCCAAAGGACAAAAGAAAAAAAAAAGGTAAAAACAACATAAAGAAGAAGCCAGCACCCTGTACAGCACTGCATGGGAAAAGTGACCCCAGAAGGGCTGGATGAGGGATGCTGCTCCCAGGGAAGTGATTGTACATTGCAGGCACTTGGCCCTGGGCGTCTGGGAGTAGCAGGCTAAGTCAATGCTTCCGTGGGTTTTTGATTGCGGGCTCTGCTTGCCTCCTTGGCTCTTCTGCTTTTGAAACCTTTGTCAGGGTAATTAAACACTCCCAGGCAGGAGCCTTTTGCAAGGCTTTGTCCTGTCACCTGCTGTAAATGCCTTGCTTTAGGGCCAATTAATCTCTCACAGCAATATCCAAAGGCGAGGAGGGGGCTTTAATTGGGGTGGGATTAGCACGGCAGGGCTCAGCAGGGAGAGCTGGAGCTTTCTCCCTACCTGCTAATTGCCCCTTATCTGAGCTGGCAGTGGCTGCGACACCTGCCTGTGGCTGCCTGCATGCCAGCTTTGTGCCATGGGGCCCAGGCGATGCCATGTGCTTTGTATGTTAATTGGCAGAGCGGAGCCTGAGATGTGGTGCTCAAACCGGGGGAGCTCAGTATGGCTCCAGCAGTCAGAAGGCTGGGGATGCTTTTGAAACTCAAGTGCCTGGCACAGCCCTGCTGGGCTCATGCTTTTGCCTTGGGCTCTTGTGCCATCCCAGGGGCTGAGATGAAACCCACGGGCTGCAGCTTGTAGGCAGCCCCTGTCCCCAGGCACAGGCAAGCAGCAGGCACAGTCGGTTTAAATGTGAGCCAGGGTATTGTTTTTTCCTAGGGCATGTGAAACAGCTCAGTGCCTCAAGGGCAAATCTGGGAGATGTGTGCCTGGAGAAGGGCTATGATGCTCCCAGCTCTTGGAAAAAAAGAGATAAACAGCCCCACACCTCAGCTAAATTGCTTCCCATCCATGCTGGCCTGCCTTGGGCCAGCCTCCCAGCCCGGGCAGGCACAGCCCCCCATGTCCCCTTCCAAGGGATGAGGTGCCAAAAGCAAATGTCCATGGTGGGTTGAGCAGAGGCACAAGTTTGCCAATCCTTGCCTTCTTTCAGCAGGTGTCCTTTGGGATGCTCACATGGCAGGGCTGGGCCCCTGCTAGCTGGGAAAAGCTCGCTTTATGCTAGGGGAAAAAGAGCAATCAGTTTGTACTTTTGTCTTGATGTGGCCTGAAAGTCAAAGTCTTCCCTGCTGCTAGAAATCTCTCTGGTCAATCCGAAAAAAAACCAGCCTTCTCCTTCCCCTTTCCCTACTTCCCCAGTGACAAGTGGGCTGGTATATGCTCTTACCTCCTGACTTTTACAATCATAAAATCATTTTGTTTGGAAAAGACCTCTAAGATCATCAAGTCCAACTCAACCCAACACCACCATCCCCACTAAACTGTGTTTCAAACCATGTCTGCAGGTTTTCTGAACACCTCCAGGGATGGCGACTCCACTACCTCTCTGGGCAGCCTGTTCCAGTGCCTGACTACTCTTTCAGTAAATAATTTTTTCCTAATATCAGATCTAAAGCTCCCCTGGTAAAAATTGAGCCCATCTCCTCTCATCCTATCACTGCTTACTTGGGAGAGAGACTGAAACCCACCTCACTACACCCTCCTTTCAGGGCCCATATAGGAATGCTCAGCAGGGTCTGTTTCCAGCATCGGCCTCTCCTCTAGCTCTGCTTGCTCACTCTGTGCACAAGAACTGCCCCCGGGGCTGCTGAGCTCCCTGTGCTGGTGTAGGCACCCTCCCTGGCTCCAGCCTCATTCAAGTGCAGCTGAGGGTTTTGTTTGGTGTGATCATCCCTCTCTGAAGATGCACTTTTCTTTGACTGTGCACATCTTTTACAGCTTCCTCCAGATGTGAATTTGGAGGTTTTATTACCTCATGATGCAAAAGGGGCAAAGAGGCATGTGGCAATGAGACCTAGCAGAGAGGCTTGGCCTGGGCAGAGCTTTGCTTTGCTGCCAGTGAGCCAGACCTGGTGACGCTGGGCCCCACAATCAGCTCCCTGCACCCAGTAGGGTGCTGTATGATACTGTGGTCATAGGATATGACTTCAGCCAGGTGGACAAAACCACAGGCACCCACTCATCTTTGCCTCAAGTATGGGCACACACACGCACATGGACATACACTTCAACAACCCTATCCCCATGTGTACCTGACACAGGCACCCACGTGTGTGCCCACACCTCTCTGGGTGTATCCACCCCCTCCCGCCTTGCTGCCTGCTGCCTGCCAAAGCAAGAGGGAGCAGGCAGCGGGGCGGGAGCGCTTGCCTGGCTCCCTGGTGTGGATCTGGCACCAGCAGAGGCGACAGGCGAGGAAGGGAGGTGTCCTTTTGGGTTCCAACTGAGCTGTGCTCAGGATGCTTTCCACCTCCCACCTGCGATGTGAGGCAGCATCGCTCAGGGACAGCCTTGTCCTGCCGAAGAAGATCCACAGAGGGCTGAGAACTTTCCCTCTGTGAGTGAGACTGAGCCATGGCCGTTGTGGGTGTCCCCATGGGGTGGCCAAAGCTGGTGGCCATGTGCTGTAGAGCTGGGAGGGCTCAGGGCCATCAGGGAAGCAGCACCCCCTTCTCCAAACAGACTGTGTCTCTGCTGGCTCTCTGGGAAAATATTTGTCTGTCTGAGGCAGGGCTTTTTAAAAGCTTCAGAATTTTCACCTGCAAGCTTCTTTCAGGAAACAGACAAGTACGAAAATAAACTCCAGACCAAAGCAAACACCCTCGGCCCACACCAAGTGCGTTTTTACCTCATTCTCAGAAAAGTAAATGTTTAGGTGGCCGTGGCATAACAAAGCGCTCTGTTTTTCGAAGAAGGTGCCTTTCATTCAGAGGTTGGCAGCAGCTCAGCGTTTCACCGGGCCGCCCGCTGGAAGTGCAGACCTTGCCTTCCAGCAGCCCCATGCTTCTTTGTGTCTGAAGCCTCGGAGCAGGGAGGAAGTGGCGCCTGAGGGTGGTGACCGCGTTATTTCCTCAGGATCCCCCCAGGCCAGGTTGGGGACCGCCGACTGTTTGTTCTTCCCCTTTGAGGGAGACAAAGCTCTGGCCACACCAAGCTCCATGCCTTGGTTGCTTTCTTGCTGTCCAAGCGCGGCACGGTCGGACGTGGGGCTGCTGGGAAGAAAAGCAAACAGAAAGGAGGCCAGAGGGGCTGGACAGAAGAAGGGGCTGTTATCAGGTGCCACATCTGTGAGGTTCTGTTCAAAGGGGAGAAGAAGGCTAGAGCCATCAAAGCTTGTTCCATGGCTTCAGTCCAGATGAGAAGGGTTTCATTCAGCTTCTGCTGGGCTTCTTCCTGCTCACAGTGGGCTCTCCTTCCTCCCACACCAAGGACAAGATTCACCATCCTCCTCCTCTGTCTTTAAGACAGACCCTCAGAGTGAGAGTAATGGGGTGCTGGGCACTGCAAGGGGCAGCACCCTGTGCAGGCATCCCCTTTAGGACTAGGGGAATCCTTGGGCAGGAGTCTCCTGGGAACAGTGGTTTGGAGATGTGATTGAGGTTACTGCTCAAGTGATAAGCAAGTCTGTAAGGATGAGCTGTTCCACTCTTGAGGGCACACCCATCCCAGCTCACTGCAGCTGGTATACACTCTTTAGGATCCTGTGCAGTACATAAAAACATATACATAGGTATAGATGTGTATGTTGTGTATGGCTTTTCCATGAAATCTATGGCTGAACAGTCTCAGCAGTTTTGGGAAGAAGCAGTTTGCTGACATAAATTGCAGTTGGGCCTCTGAGGTACTCTGGGACTGATGTGGTGATGCCCCTGGGTTGTGCCAGCATCTCACTTCTCTTTCCAGCCTGGCCCTGTGGCATAGGAGCATGGTCAAGGTGGTAGAAACCATGGTGACACCCAGACCTACCTGGGGTGGGGTGCAGGAGGGTCCCTGGGGATGTCACCAGGACTTTGTGCAGAGGTTGGCCCTGTGACCACAGCTGAGCAGCATTTCTGAGAGCTGGGGCTGGTGGAGAGCAGAGTACGGAAAGGATTTTGCTCACACACCCTCTGCACCACTTCTGCCTTGGGGCAGGGAGGCCTTCTGCCTTGGGGCAAGGGAGAGGATGATAAGACATCCAGGGGCTGTCATTTCCATGAAGCAGCATGCTGCTCTGGTTAGCAAAATTCACCAGCTCTCCCTTGCACTCCAGCCCGGGGGGACATGGGTGACACAGCCCTTGCTGGGGGGGGACACCGTCAGTATGCTGCATGCCTTCAGCCTCGCCCTGCCATTGCTGCTTCAGGGCCACTCCATCAGTGTGTCCCATTACCTGTGGCTGGGCAGGAGGCTCGAGGCTGGTGTCTCTGGCAGGACCAATTCTTATCCCCTTGTGCTGGAAGAAGGGGGATTTTCCCCGCCCAGGCTAAGAGGCTGAGGCCAGCAGGGCTGCTCTGCTGAGTTCCTCTGAGGCCTGTGTTTCTCGTGATGACCTTGAGGCAAACTGGAGGTAGCCAACTGTATCCAAGGCAGTGTGTCCCCAGCTGAAGTGCCAGTGTGGTCTATAAGTAACACCTGGCATGAGTCTGACCCTGGGCATCAGAGCGATGAGAAGCAGAGCTGTCTCTGCCCTTCTGCCACAGGGCTCTTGCTCCAATTTACAGATGGGGAAACTGAAGCACTGTGGGGTCCTTGATCCTACCTCATAGTGAGCCCATGATGTAGCCCTGTGGGTTTGCAAGGCACTGGGAGCTGTTTTCCAGTGGCTCCCCACTGGGAAGGGAGGATTCGAGGGGGGCTATTTCTTTGCTAAGGGGTTCACGTCTTGTGCCACCACAGCTCTGCTCTTGGGAGACCCAAGGAGCCTTCTCCTACCTAGAAAAGGGGATCTGCAGGCACCTGATGTCTCATGCCCTTGCAGCAGCCTGCCTTCCTTGCTGGGCCCTCCCCACCATATCTCCCAGAGACAGCAGCTCCCACCCCACCGGCTGCCTCCCAGGGCAATCGGTAGGGACCACACAGGCTTTATCTGCAGGCCAGCCGTGGGTAGGGCTCCCTGACATCCCTATCAGCAGGGTGGCTCCAGGCCTGGGGCTGGGGGAAGCTAGCCCCATCTCTGCCACACTGGAACCAGGGCTGAGGTCTTTGCCATGGCCTCACACTGACTGTTGCAGGGTGACCGCTGAGGGGCCCAGGAGTACTTTTCCAAGCACTGGGGAATGCTGACAGTGCAGCAGCGTAGGTGATGCAGGCACTCTGGGAGAGTCCACTTGGCTTATTATTTTTGGGCAGGATTTCAATAGTCAAACATTTATTATTATTTTTTTAAATAAAGAAAGCTAACCAAGCAAATGACAGCACTGCCACTGCCCCCCCTGCCAGCAACTTGGGGCAAAACAGCCATCCTGATGCCAAGGGGGCCATCAGCCTTCAAACCATCCCCGCCCTGGGCTGGTGGGTGTGTGACTCCCATCTTGGTGCTCCATTTTCCTTGTCTGCTGATTTTTAACAGGGAAGGGACTCCCCATGCCTGGTGCTGCTCTGCCCTGGAGTATCATGGGGGTCTGTGGGTGAGGTTGAGCTAGTGAGGCTTGCCCAGAGCCTTGCATGGCCTCCCTGTCCTGCCCATGGCAAGGGATGCTTGCCCTCCCTCGGCTCCTGCCTGCCCTGCCATGATAGCAGCCTGCATGCAGAAGGGTGGCTGGGGGAGAAGAATGGCCTTGGACCTGGTAGCCACAAGATGTCCCATCCCAAGCATGGACAGGGGCTGGAATAAGGAGAGGAGTTGAGGGAACCCCATCCCACTGCATTTCCCTCTCCACATTCATCTCTGCCAGCTCCTGGGGCAGGCCAGGGCAAGCATGTCCTGTCCTGTCCTGTCAGTGCAGGGAGGGCTCTGGCTGTGGGCTGCAGGGGTGAGAGCCTTCTTTGTCCCCTGGAGGCAGCTCTGGGATGGTGACTCCCAGCCCCACAGTGTGCTGTACACAGCAGGATGGTGTGATGGATGTGTCCTGCCCCCACATGAGATGGGATGGGGTGGGCTTGAGTGCAGTGATGCTGGGGGATGAAGAGGGGGATGAAGAGGCGGACAAAGGTGGATGCAGCAGATGCTGTAGGGGCTGAGGGGGGAAAGGTGGAGAGTGGGAAGCAAGCCTTGGGTTGCTCAGCTTCAGGGGCTGTGGGAGCTGGTGGGGAAGAAGATGCAGGTCCAGACCATTTGTGCTGATGAATGTTTGGCTCTGATGTCTCAAACACACTGGTGTGCAACAGCTGCTCTGTTGCCCTGTGTCCCTGGGATGGGGGTCAGGTCATGGCCTAAAATCAGCCAGCTTAGGCAGGTGAGGGTGCTGAAAGGAAGAATGATAAGAAGCTCCATGGTGGGCTGGGCAGCTGCGGGGCCCTGGCCTCTGCAGGACAGATGGCATCCTACTCCCACTGCAGCCATAGGTAACAAATCCCCCTAGTCCATTCCCATGGCAGCCACACCATCCCCCTCCTCCCTGGCAACTGTAGCATTCCACCTCTGCCCTGGCCCCCACCCTTTACCCCATTCCCATGACAACTCCAATACCCTGCTCACATGGCAGGGTGCAGGGGATCCATTTGGGGTGCTGGTGTCACTCAGGCTGTGTCAGTGGGGCAAAGCCTGGTTGCTTGAAGGCCCCATGGGACAGGGCTTTTTGTTTTCTTTGGGGTGCTGGAAGGACACCAGGAGCCACAGGCACCCCTGGAACCCGTGATGCTGCCATCCACCTACAGCAACGACACACTGCTCCCCGTGCCTACCAGCCCAATTCCCTGCTTCGTACGTCCTCTCCAGCCCGCTGCCCCCTTTCCAGTCCTGGGCTCTGTATTTGTCCGAGCCCGGGGTGCTGAGCACTGGGCCCGCCCTGCCCTCTAGTGTCACTGGAGCTGCCGGGACCTGAGCAAACTGCTTGCATGGCCCACAGGGTCGTGCGGGCTTCTCACAGCCCCGCTGCATCACCTCCCACCCGGCCTGCGCCGCTGAGGGGACGTGCGGATGCCCGCACGGCACCGCGGGGACCCCGGGCACCGCAAGCCCACCTGCGGGCTGGCGCAGGGGGAGCGCAGGCAGCGGCAGCCCAGCACAGGTGCCCTGCTCGCCGAGCCTCGGGGCCGCGCAGGCGCGGGTACCAGCAGCCTCTCCCAGCACCTCGGGTCGATAACCTGGTGGGCAAGGCAGCGGCGGGAAAGGGAGGGGAGCGCTGGAGGCTGCTGGTTAAACTGGAACGAGGCGCGGCGGCCTCCTTGCAGTCCCTGCCCTGGGGACTCTGACCCCGTGGGCCGGCGAGGGGAGTGCTGAGCAGCCCTGCAGCCGCTGGGACAGAGCTGGGGAGAAGCAGAGCAGGATGGATCCCACCATAGAGTTGGCAGAGGACCCCAGGTGCGTGATCGGGACCCCCATACTGCTTTGCAGCCGGGCAAATCGAACCTTTTGGAGCAGGACTTTGGGTTATTCCTTCTGTAAGGAAGGCAGACGTTTAGGGATGAGGCAAGCCAGCCGGCGGACTCTGCGGACTCCGTGGGGCTGGGTGTCCCCACGGCCCTGCCAGCCCTGCGCACCGCTACCCTTCTCGGCAGGTTCTCCCGCCCGTTGGTGGAGATGCTGATCAGGAACTTCAGCGTGCCCGCAGCCTGCTTCTCCCTGCCGCCAACCTCCTGGCAGCTGCTGCACCGTAGGTTGGGGGACTGGGTAGGGGGACCTGGGAGGGGGCACCCTCGTCTTGCCACTGGTGGGAGCAGGACAGAGATGAAGGAGGGAGGGTGTCTGTGGTAGGTGCAGGGAGGGAGCAGCCCCGAGGAAAGGGGGAGGCAGCAAGGTGCTGCTGGATTCTCAGCCTCTCACCACACAGCCTGGCCTGCAGGGATAGGGGCAGCCCAGGGAGGGCCAGCACTGGGGCAGGTGACATAGAACACTGGAACAAAGGGGCAGAAGCATCAGTTCTGGCATGACCAGACATGTTGAGGATATGGCAAGAGGCTTCTCTAACCTGTGTAGTGGTGGGTCAGGTGGCAGCTCCCTGTCCTGGTGGCTCCAGAGGAGAGAGGACAGAATGGAGCTGGCTACTTACCCCTCCCTTGCAGAGCTGGACCTGGCACAACTAGCCATCCTGGGCCTTGCCACTATCATGACACTGCTGTCAGTCGTGATCTACGTGGAAGAGGCTTTCTATCTCACCCGCAAGATCCGCTGCCCCATCAAGATGAAGACCCTCTGCTGGACTAGCTCAGCCCCTGCAGTGAGCTGGGGTGTGGGGTGGTTGGGGGCATCACCCTAAAGGCCCAGGGCCACCCAAGGGGTGCTAGTCCTCAGGGAGGGGGAGTGTCAGTGTGCCAAGTTTGTGTCTTCCCCAGGTTGTGTCTGTGGTCAGCTGCTTTGGGCTGTGGATCCCACGCTCCATGATGGTGGTGGAGATGGCTACCACAGCGTGAGTATCACCTACCCAGAGGCAGGGGCATTAGGGACCCCATGGCACCTGATGTAACTTCCACCTCCTCCCCAGGTACTTTGCTGTCTGCTTCTACCTCATGATGCTGGTCATGGTGGAGGGCTTTGGGGGAAAGGAGGCAGTGCTCAGCACCCTGAAGGACGTGCCCATGGTGATCAGCACTGGCCCCTGCTGCTGCTGCTGCCCCTGCCTGCCCCCAATCACTATGAGCAGGTGAGGAAGAGCCAGGTTAACCCCCTTCCCCTGGGGAGGACTTTCACACCCTGTTTCTGCTGGGGGTGGAAGAGAAGGCCTTGAGCTTAGGGACCTCAGGGTGCTACTGATCATTCTTACTGCGCCAGGAGGAAACTTCGACTGATGATGCTGGGGACACTCCAGTACCCCTTCTTCAGGGCGGTTGCCGTCTTCCTAGGGCTGGTCCTGGCTGCTGATGGGAACTACAATCCTGCTGATGTGAGTGCCTGGGCATGGGGATGGCAGGATGAAGTTCTTGCTTTGCAGAGCAGCTTTGTCGATCCAGGTGTGTTTGTGTGTCCCCTCCAGATCTCAGCAGAAAGCGTGGCCCTCTGGATCAACACTCTGGTTGGTGCTTCCACCCTCTTTGGGCTGTGGGCTCTGGCCATCCTCTTCCGGCAGGCCCGGCTGCACCTGAGCGAGCAGAACATCAGTGCCAAGTTCTTCTGCTTCCAGGTGAGCTCCTGTTCTGCCTGGCTACCCCTTAGGGGAGAGGCTCCTCCAGCACAAACAGGATGAGAGGGTGATGGGGCAGCAGCCAGGTGTGGTTGCAGGACAGTGGGGAAGACAAAGGATAGGAGCTTAGCAACACCACACCCACTACCACCTCAAGTGTTGATGGTTGCAGATCCTCCTCATCCTGACCGCACTGCAGCCTGCCATCTTCAGCATCCTGGCCAACAATGGCAACATAGCCTGCTCACCACCCTTCTCCTCCAAGGCCAGGTCACAACGTAAGTTGGGAAACAGGGGAGCAGCGTCAGGTGCTCCCAGCTGATCTCCTCCATCGTGTGGCATCAAGTGGGGAATGGATGTGGTGGTTGAAGGCAGCTTCAAATGACCCTTCTCCTCTTCCAGAGATGAACATGCAGCTGTTGATCCCACAAACCTTCATCTTGGTAGTGGTGACGCGGATATACTACCGCAAGCAAGATGATAAGCCAGGCTACCAGCCTGTCAGCTTCGTGTCCACAGACACTGATGGCAAGGTGTGAGCAATTGGGGAGCCAAGGAGCAGAGTGAGGTGAGGGCCTGGTCAACTATCTCCTTCCCTGGCCCTGGGGAGCTGCCAGCAGCAGAGCAGGCAGAGGGGGAAAGAGCATCTTGGTGGGGGGTGAAACGGTCTGAAACCTGAAAGCCACAAGTCAAAGCGATTTGTGAAGCCACCCCCAGGCCAGGGGGCTCTTACCTGGCATTGAATAAAGATACATTTGTACTTGAGTCTTGTGTGAGTGACTGGGCTCAGACTGTCACCTGCCCAGGCTGAGTGGGAGATGACTTCATGCAGATGAAGTAAGATGGGAGGCCAGACCAGCAGAACCATGGAATGGAGCCATCCATGACACCGACCGCTGGGTGCTGCTGACTGGGGTCTGACAGCTAAGACAATGCCAGGGCAGCATCATTTTCTCTCAAGACCTCTGGATAGGTCTTGCCCATCCCTGCTGCACATCCTTTACAGCAGTGGTTGCTCCTGAGAGTGCAGGAGGATTGTCCACACGTGCCAGCCTGGGGCCAGGCAAAGCAAGGAGCCTTGAAGCACCATAACACAATTGGTTAATGCTCTCTATTGGGAAAACTCCCCAGGTTTCCTTTACCACGAGGAGGGGAGATAATTGACACAGAGCTTTTTTCAGAGGGCTGTGTTCAAAGTGAAATTGCTGAGCCAGAAGATACACTGGTGATTCATTATGAGATAGCCAAATTTGACAGATTCCTGGCAACAGCACATGGTTATTACCAACATGGTTTTCTAGGCACCAGCAGAAGCACAGGTGCCCTGTGATCTCATGGCTTTGCCAAGAGGCAACACCCAAGCAAGCAGCAAAATACAGGATTCATTTCCCCTACATCAGACTACCAGACCCTGCTTACCTGCAGCAGGCAGCAAACCCACACCTTTACACCAGAGAGCCCTTAGCAATGAGATGTCCACCCTGAGGGCAAGGCACAGGGATCAGTCCCACTAAGGTCACTGCTACCGCCAAGTGTATTTGCTGCTCCAGTACTTATCTGCCTCTGGTTACAAGAACTGTGCCACACAAAGTCCCAACTCCCTGTAAAACACACAAAATCATGTCAGTGCAGGTGTGTGCCAGGATTTTCTCAAGAGATTAAAGAGCTTCTTTTGTACCGCTCTGAGCAATATGCTGGTTATGTGCCACAGTCTTTATGTCTTACTTTTACCAGCATCCTTGGCACATTTCAGCTTTGCTCTGCTGCTGCTATTCTTTGCCATCACAAATTCCTCTCCTAGGGTCTGGCTGCTGGTGGCCAGCAGCCTCACACCCCAGATCTACAGAGGAATGGAATAAAGGCTATTGCAGGCGTTGATGCCTCTGGATTCTTCAATGCATGCTAGTGAAGGTTTCTTTTTCCCACTCTCTCTGGGCTTGATTCAAGCATCTCTCTTTTGGATGCTTTTCCTGTAGAGTGCAGGATGTGTTCAGAGTGTGCAGGACTGCCTTGAAGCAGCAGCACTGGGTACATCTTCAGGAAACGTGACATTCCTGGAGAATTTGGCTCACATGTTTTGCCCCAAAATCAAGCTCTGTCCTACTCCTGACAGGACAAGGCAGTGCTGGAGATGAAGCTGGTCCAGCAATCCAGGAAGAAACAAGAAAAATCACAAACCAAAACAACAAAGAGTAGTTTGGGATCTGAGTGTTCAATTTAATTTAAGTGCAAGGAGGAAGCAAGGATTACTGGTTACAAGATACAGCTCTGTTATTCCAAGCTACATGTAAAACCACAGCTGACTTCTTACCAAGCACCCCAGGTTTTGCAGAGAGCCCGAGAAGTACATTAAGGTCTCTCCAGAACAAACCACCATTTGTTATCCACACTCACAGAACACTGTTGCATAACTTGTGTTTGAAACAGTAGTCAGGCTCGAAAGGAGCCTGGTCTTTGTGATCGGGAAAGCAACACAACATTCACACCAAGGGAAGGGTGAGGAAGGGGAGGTGGGGAAGATGAGGGAAGAGGGAATGTGGGTGATACAAAGTAAGTGCTCTACCACTCATAAACCAGGGGATCAAAAACTGTACCAAGTGACCATTATTTGTTCCTTACAGATTAAAATTCCTAGCAGCCAGGCCACACTCCCAGAGCCACTGCACATTCCTGCTGAGATGTCCAAGTGGCAGATGAGGAAACCCCAAGATGCCCTTTCCCGTACTGGCTCTGGCCTCAGCAGAAACACAGAGTTCTCTCAAGCCCTTTGGGCATGGTGACAAAGGATTAGCAAGATAAAAGCTGGAAAGAAGTGGCAGCCTGCTCCTACCGCAGGATCCCTGTATCCCCTGGAAGCACTGCACTGTGCAGAACCCGTGGCAGCACCGATGCTTTGCCTCCTTTGCACCCACAGCTCCCTGAACCTTGCACCTCGCTCTGCAGATCCCCCTGCAGTATTGCTGACCAGACTCCAAGTCGTCCTCTCTGCTCCCAGCATTGCAGGATACAGGCAGCTCAGCCCAGCAGCTCCACCCAGAGACAACAGGCATCCCAGGCAAACCCAAGCAGAAAAGCAAGTGGGAGCTTCACAGCTTGTCCCTCCAGCGCTGGCTGCTGGGACCTGTGCACAGAGCAGTGCCCTGGCCTGCTCTGTGCAGACACAGGCAGCATGGGGAGGGCAACTGCCCACAGGAAGCTGCAGGCTGCAAAGCTCCAAAGTGTCGGTTACAGACACAGCAGCAGGCACGACTTGGACCATGGTTTCAAATGATCAGGTTAGATGGTTAACATCTTAAAAAGCTGCAGCACTCTGAGCAATTCCTGGCCTGCCTCAAGGGGCACTGTAAGTGGGTACTGACATTGCCCAGGGCAGGTAACTGTCATATGGGACAAGAACCCTTCCAGTTGCAGACACAAACACAGACAGCAAACTGGCTGTACCAATTCACATTCTGTCCTTACAGCAGCAACTTCATGGTACCAGTGCAAAGGCCTGCTCCAGCCCCTTGGGAGCACAGCAACTGAAACACAAACACGCACAGAGCACAGTGTTGAGGGGCCATTTGGACAGACAGCAAAACCTAGTACAGACCAGAGACTGGGACAAGGAGCTTCTTTCTACCTGGACTCTCCCATGCCCAAGGAAATGCACAAACAAGTGCCCTGAAGCAAAGATTCATTCTCTTCTCTCCAACAGCAACTGAGGACTGAATTTAGCTCAAGATGTAGCATTCTTCTTATGGTTAGCTGGGAAGGCCTTTCCCCTGCAGCTGCCACACAACCTGGACCTGTGAATGCTGGCTGTGCGCCTCTACGGTGCTAGGAGTTCTTCCAGGGCGTAGCTCCTGCGTGCTAAGCCAGCAGCCTTCCGCCCAGCACGTCCTCACAGCCACACACTGGGGAGCTCAGCTACGAGGGGCATGAGTACTAGAGACTCTGCTGAACAGGCTGCTATCAGCTCTGGTGCAGCAGAGATGTCTCTATTTCCTAGAAGCCTCTTTACACTATCGCTTGCTGTGTGCTCTTGAGGTCACGCTGGTTGCGGAACCGAGGGGGGTCTTTTGTTTGGTAGAGGTATGGACACTGCCTGGAGGTGGGGGGAATAAGACAGAGGGGCTGAAGGAAAGAGAGAGACAGATGGGTCTTCCCACTCTCCCTCCTGCCTGGAGGTTTAACAAGGGAAAAGAAACCTAAACAAAAGCCACACTCCAGTGCTATTCTTTACACTTTTTAAAAGGGTATTTTCTTAAAATATAAAAACCCCATCTGCCCCCTGGGAACCACCAGAACGTAAACAACAAAAAGGGGTTTGAGGGAGGAGGAGGGAGAGGAGGTTTGAATGTGCTTCCAGGCAGCAGCCCTTGCTAAGAGCAATGGGTGCCTCCAAGGCCCTGTGCTCACCATCAGCCCTGCTCTATGGCTCCCTTGCTCATTTAGAGTTCCCCAGTGGATCCAGACTTAGGATTCGGCGATTAGCGGTTCGCAGTAAATCCCAGCCGGTAGCTTAATCCTCTTCATCTTCACTGATGTCATAGGTGACCGCAGACTCGTTCCTGGAGCGGTTGGCAGGTGAGGAAGGAGGAGTCTTGGTTGAAAAGGGCCAGCGGAAGGAGGGAGATGGGGAGCGGTCGTGCGTGGGGCTACTGCTGGGACTCTGCTTTGGGCTGATGGCCTGCAGCATCCGGCCCTTGCCCTCCTTCAGCATGTGTTTCTAGCAATGGAAGCAGGAAGACAGTCAGCATGGCTCAAACAGCGGTGGAAATGGATACTACTTACAGCTTGGGCAGCATTTTGAGTTGTGTCCCTTCAATGCTTTGGGCAATACAGGAGCAGAAAAAGCCCAGACATTGCACTGCATGTAGTTCCCAAAGCCTAGAGCAATCATCACTCATTTTCAAGCACTTCTAACACCAAATGCCTGTGGTATTTACCCACAGCACAGGAGACCCTGGCAAAAACTAGCTTCAGACTCATCCCAAGCTGGTGACAGTTATTGCCAGTCTCTCCATTGCTCAGTGACCTGCAGGACACAAGCTGCAGTTTACAGGCCAGTTGGCAAGGGTGAGGGCTCCCTGGAAACAGGCTGCCCAAGCCTGGGAGAAGGGTGGCAAGATACTGGAACATGTTGCCCAGGGAGGCCATGGATGCCCCCTCCCTGGGGGTGTTCAAGGCCAGGCTGGATAAGGCCTTGAGCAACTTGCTCTAGTGGAGGTTGTCCCTGCCAATTCCAGGCGTATTTGAACTAGATGATCTTTAAGGTCCTTCCCAACCCAAACCATTCTATGAATCTGGAGGCTGGTGGCACATCAAGCACTACAACAAACTGTAAACCTTTGCTCTGCAAACCACAGGTTGCAGAAGCCCTACAATGCCTGCTGAGCTCTCCAAAATCCTCTTTCCCCCTTTCCCAGAGTGGCTTCTTACCAATGCGCCTTCCGGGCCAAACATTTCCAGGAAATTGCCGATGAACTCCCGGGACTTTTCTTCCCACTTCTGAATGAGATCGATACTCTTCTCCTCCACTTTCTGGACAAATTCCTTTGACTTCTCCTCTACATCCTTCACTCTCTTTTTCACCTTATCCACACGCTCCTGGAGGTGGTATTTCTTCTCCTGTAGAGTAAGTGGTGGATGAGAACACAGCTCCCCAGATCTGAGTGACGATCGCCTCGGCTTTGTGTTATTATACTGAACTTAAGACCCAGCAAGTCCATTAGTCTTGTGACACTTCTCCTTCACTTCAGTGACACTCCTTCTCTAGACTGAATGGCAGACACAGTGGGGCTGTAAGATACTTCCTGACAGGCACTGGCAGAGCACGCAGAGCCAGACTAAGCCCAGAGAAAAGCACTATCTAACAGGAGGGAAATATTTATATAATATGCAGATTAGATTTGAGCAACCTGCTGAAGGCCTCTTTGCTTTATCACAATTGCACAAGTCTTTCTCTGGGGTGTTTTTAAACAGAGGCAGCATTACATGCCAGAGATCAAGCAGCTGCGACTTCTCTTATTTTTGTATTTGATAGCATTTTAAAAAGCAGGCACGGTATCTCAGTGACAACAGTCCGAATGTTTACTGCTCCCAACATCAGAAGTGCCTTTTGCCATGTATTCTGCTCATGGGATAGAGCTACTCGGCACAGGATCACAGCATGTCCTTCTCTCCCACCCAAGCACTGCTGCTCCTGCAGCTCCCCAAAGGGGACAGTACGGTGAGACCAGGATCAGATTTTATCCTAACAAATGACTCTACCTTAAGAAGGTGGCTGAGGAAAGAGGAGAGTGGTGAGGCACAGCAGCTGCTCCCAACGACAACCCACAGTTCATTCAATTCACGAAAACACACGATTTGCCACATGCTCTGTCTCCAGCTCTTTCAACAGGCAAAATGTCACCCACAGCCACTTCTGACAGCAGAGCACTATGAGCAAAACCTCAGTTCCTCTGGCTAGGTCCCAGAGGCAGGGGCAGAAGTCGTCTAATTGCTACTCCAAAGACACCAGTTCGGTGCAACTCCTTAGCTCTGCAGACTGGCCTTTTACTGGCATATGTCAGGACCATGCTATCAGGACTCTACACCTCCACACCCTGTGAGATTCTGCCTCGGCAGCCTGTGGACAGGCACACTTCAACTCACGTTGATGAAGCTGACGTTGAGCTCTTTAGCTGTGTAGCCGCGCTGCAGGTTCCGCCTGGCATAGACATCGTAGTCCCGCACGATCCGCGTGATGATGTCTGACGTCGAGATCCCCTCAGTTCTCTGAGTTGGTGCAAACATGCCTAAAGTTGGGCAACAGGATCCAGGACAGCTGTAAGCAAGATATGGCAAAAAGCTGCTCCTGCCTCTCTTAGGAAACGCCCTCTCCTGCCAAGAGCTCATTTCCTAACTGCCCTCACACTACCACATCTTTGTCTTTGAATGTACACCACCAGTGTCCTCCTTTCTGGAGTGTAAGGAAGACCTAAGTAAGATCAAACCATGGCACAATCGCATCAAACTACTATGTCTTCCAGTGAAAAGCTCTTCACTGCAGCTGGCTTAAAGACTCGACTATAATCCACAGCACATAGAGTAGTATAGTGATAAGGACAGGACAAGGGGTCATTACAGTTTATTGGGTGGAAATATAACAAACTCTGGTGGCTGGGTTTGGACACATTTAAATCAGCTGCACCCCCACTGAACTTTACAGCAGATAGCTAGAGGAGCTGCTTTGCTAAGCCCGTGAGATTCTTAATTTGTGACAATCTTTAAGGCACACCATAGGATTTTTTTTCAAAAGGTGGCTGTTAATTCAGTCACAATAACTAGACTGGAAGCTGGGCAGTGCTTGGCCTGGGATATGGTACAGTCCTAGCCTTACAAAGTATGGCCCCAAGCTGTGCCTCATTCTGCCCTCAGAGCCTCCTAGGCTCCCAGAGAGGCACCACCACTTCCCAGGTGTACTCCTGCAATACAGGAGCACAGGAGAAACTACAGCAGACTTTGAGAGGAAGCCTTGGAGAATCTGATCCAGACCCACCTGCTTCTTTTATATGTTTATAAACATCATCACTGCCAGCAGAAGAATAGGGGATATCATCGTGAGCAACAAAGTCGATCTGGAAATTAAGAAAGCAACATGAGTCAACGTTTTATCTTGAATGTGCAGGCCTCCTGCCTTCTGTCAAAGGATGAACTTTTGCTCAACACCTCCACACAGAGGTGTCACAGAGCACAGCAAGGCACTTTCCTGTATTATAAAGCAGCACAGAGCAGTTCCAAGTTCTCGCTGACAATAGCGTATCAATTGTAAGCACACCGCAGAGAGGAAAGGCTGGGACTAAGGACACAGTTGTCTGGAGCTCCACAGAGACAGGTCTTGTTAATGGCAACAAGGCTGAACTAAAACGCCCCTGAGGACTCCTTCCCCTCCTAAAGCAGTTCAACAGATGTTAGAGACTCCTTGCATTTCACGTTACCAACTGATAAAAGCCTCTCAAGACAGCTTGCTTGGTCTCCTGCTGCAGGGAAGCTGATGGAAATCTAAGCTGCTCTCACTGTAAGTAGGGGGTTGAACCAGACGCCCTCCAGAAATCCCCTGCAACCTGTGTTATCCCCTTCCTACTGCATTTCACACCAGTCTGTAAGCAGCAGGAACAGTGAGAACTCTCTCAGGGTTTTTCACCATGTCACAGTCTCAGCCTTTTTTTAACATTACCTTCCAGCTCCCCAAACACTTCCAGCATCCCAAGAAACCCACTCAATACCCATAACCCAGCTCATCCTCTACTCCAGGAGTTTCAACAGAAATGGGGCTCCTCAGGCAGAGGTCACCCCATGGGTGAATTCTTGCTGTAAACAGGAAGCAGAGGCAGAGGCTCATCAAAATGCATAACAGATCAGCTGTCACAAATTACCCTGTGCTCTGCCAGGAACTCAGGAGTGAGCGTCCACGGCGCGTTTCTCACCACTTCATCCACGTAACGACAGTGCTGCACAGCATCATACCGCTCGTTCTCGTTCATTACCGTGAAGCCCTTGAAGTTATGGGTTAGCTCATCACTGCAGACTGAAGAAACAGGCAGAGAAGAATGAGCCTGAGATACTTAGCCAGTGCTTTACAGTAAAAAGGCCTTGCGCACATCCTTGCTAAACCAGGCAATGCCAGCTGCTGACAGTGGCCGGTGCTGGCGCTTCCAAACCCAGCTCTTCCAGCCACAAAGCTCCAGGAACAGGGAGTCCGCAGGGCACTGAACTCAGTTCTAGGCAGGCTGTTTGGGAGATTTCTGACCAAGCTACACCCCAAGCCCTCAAGGTTTCTAGATCCTACAAAGCTTATCAAGAAGCCCAGCTAATACAGAAGAGAGCTCTCATGTAGGAGATTCTCCTGGTCCAGGAGCGCTGGAACAGACTCCCCAGAGAGGTCGTGGAGTCTCCTTCTCTGGAGACTTTCAAGACCCATCTGGATGCATTCCTGTGGGACCTGTGCTAGATTCTATGGTCCTGGCTCTGGCAGGGGGGTTGGACTCAATGACCTCTGGAGTTCCCTTCCAGCCCCTGGCATCCTGTGAGATGGCATCTGGGGGCCTATCAGGTAAAAATCTTCTTTTAATCCTTGTCTTGGAAACTGAAGCCCATAAGAAAAAAAAACAACCCACTGCTTAAGCTTCCAACTTCATAAAATGTCATTCCACAGTCTAGTTCTTGGAGAGCTGCATTAAAACAAAGGGTAAGTTCACAGCAAATCAAGTTAGCTTAATTATGTTCTATGAGAAAGTAAACAAACAGCTCTTCATAATCTGCAATGTAAGACATTGAGAAAGAGGGAGTTTCATTTGGCTATCAGACTCAAAAGTAAACAAGGCATTACCAGGCTCACTGGTATTGGATGTATTTATGTTCTAAACAAACATGATAAAAAGTGAGTGAGATTGCTCCCAGCTTGGAGCTAATGCTCACTTGGGCTGTGGCCTCTCATCTCAGTTCCTGGTGCAAGCAGAGCAGTTCATTGCCCTCACCTCCTCACCAGACTATCAGAGGCAAGGAGCAAGGATACACACCTTGCTACATTAACCTGGTAATAGCTTGATCTGAAGTTAATTTCCTGTTTGGTGTATGTTTATGGACACAGGGATGTCTTTCCCCCTGCAAGATTCCTAAACTCAGAATGTGTTGTAGGTTGGAACAGCTATTTCAGCTCTCACCACTCCCTTCCCGTTCTAGACACTGCTGTAGCACACAAAAAGTATCACTACAAAAATGCCCTCAGCAGTGAGTGAAACTGTGGTAAGGAAACAAACCACACAACGACATCATGATTGTTCTATCACAGCATCAGAGTTTCATTTTGCTTCAGGAAGATAAGGGCAGTTAAGAAAACTAGTTCAAGGTATTCTCAGCTCTGATACCTTAACGTTGTTATGGAGCCTGAGCAGAGGTCACCTCCTGATGGACAATGTGCAGAACCTGACATGTCTTTAAGGTGGGTGAAGGTACAGGCACAGAGGCACTGCCTGGACAGGGCATTGCAGGAGCCAGAATAAAGGATTTCTTTTTTTCTGTTTTATATTCCTGAAGAAGGCCTGATTGAAAGACTTCTTCCAGATCCCCTCAGTCAGCAGGATATTCCTGGCATCAGCTAAAGACTACTGAGCCTAACAGACACCTGGGAACTTTTATTTGGAGAAATGAGGCCTCACTGACTTTCATGTGCCAGGCACATGCCCAAGAAGTGCTGTGACCTCTGTGCTCCCAGCAGGTACCTCTTTGGAATCAGCCATAAGCAATTCGCAGCAGAGAGCTGGAACAGGGGAGTGACTTGGAGGGCAATAAAGGTAACACAAAGCTCAACCTGTCGCAGAAGGGCTGTTACATATTCATCATCTGTCTCATTCAACAGGCAGATGCTTAACTGTCCCACATCTATTTTTATATGTGCAACTCACCATTATCTGCCTAAACTAAACAGAGAGGTCAAATTAGAACAGTGTGATCAAAAGTCTTTTCCTTCAGCTCCCATTTGGTACAGGACATCTTTCTGCAGACACATCCAACGTACTGCGGTAAGACTCCAACAACATTTGGGACAAACGTTTGCAGCGAGAACCACTGAGACCATAAGGACAAAATCCCTGCTGTGCCATCTGTATGCACAGCCATAGATGAAGGTGAACTGTACTCCTACAACAGTCAAAGTCAACCAGGTCACTCCTTACCTCCAACAATGAGGTATGTGTTTGGGAAGAGGTTCTTGGCTTGCATCAGGGCTCGGGCGTGTCCGGAATGAAACAAATCAAATATTCCATCGGCATAAACTCTGACGGGGCGATCCACTGTGCCAAAGGGACAGAGAGACATTTGTGAAGATGCCTTCCTGGAGAAGCAGCTGCTGCTCATGTCTGCATTTGGGGACCTTCTGAAACTCGTGAGGATGTTGCAGAAAACTGGCAGAACGCAGAGCCATAGCCAGGAAAGATTTGGGAAGAGAAACGGCTGGCGCTCTGCCTTCCCACACGGAATCAAATGCAGCTGAGAACAGAGCTGAAATACAACCATGTTCAAAGGCACATCCACTGAACACAAGATGAAGGGAAACCAAGCAGAAAGCAAACTCTGAACATCCCCCTCCCACAGAAGTCCAAATGCAGCATTAACTTTTTGCACAGTCAGTAAGCTACTAGAGAGCGACTGGCCCAAATGTTTCACAGGTGCCCCATTTCCCCCTGACAGCCCAAATGGCTTCTTGAGACCTTCTTGGCATCCTCCTCTGCTTCCTGCTGCCAAAGATTTAAGTCTAGATGAGGGACCAGACTTCCAGTTCCCCACCAGCATAATCAGCTCCTCCAGACCAATGAGTATGTGGCTCTATCCAAACAACAATTGGACTGCTAAAAGAAAAGCTGATACAATTCTGCTGAAGCGCTGGCACTATCAGCTCGATCTACAGATAAATAAGTAGGAACAAAACTTTTGTCAGGCCATCTTGGCCTGGAGAAATTACAGCTTAGATCTCTGAGGTGAAGTGACACAGTCCAGCAATGCCACACAACAGTAGGAGGCTCCCTCATTTCTGATCTTCTGGAACCATACAGGTCAGCAGTCCTCTTGCTGCTGGTAAGAGAAAGCCACACATTCTAGGTATATGACACACTTGGGTACGGCCTGCTGCTTCCTGGCTAAATTCAGGCAGATAGAAAGTGGTGTGACTAGAGGCCCACCAAAGCTGCCAGAAGAGAGCTGGTCCTAGCAGGCCCTTATTAAAATACAGTCATGTTCTGGGAATTGTCTGGGACACCCTTCCCTTTTCCTCCGTAGCTGCAGCAGCTACGGTGTGTGAGCACAGACACAAACAGCAACAAGAAAGCAGGCAATGAATTTTAGCCTTAGCTGGCAGGAGGGCCATCACCATTGAAATCAGAGACTTTTGTGCAGGTTATGGAGACTTTCAGCTGGGAAGTTAATGCAGACTGTGAAATGCACTGGATTTCCAGAACCTCTGGCAGGAAAGCACTGCCTAGGTCTCAGCCTCAGCTGGTTCATCTCTCAGCAGCAGTCAGGTAGGTATTAGTACAGCATTTAGATTGTCTTTGTAGCCATAACACAGAGGCCAAGTAGGAGGCCAAGCACTATCTGCACACTCTGTTTGGCAAGTGAGGGCAGCTATCTTGCAGGCATCAATCCTGTCTCTGCCTCCCCTTTGGACCTGCAGAGAACAGAGTGCTTCTTACAGCCTGATTTTAGAGAATAAAAGGACACATTTTAGTCATGGGGCTGGCCTACTGTGTTGAATGACACTGTCTTTAATTCAAATCCAGACTAGAACAGGATGTTCTGGAAAAATACATATGTTGGTTTTACTTGCCCATTTCAAGTCTCAGAAAAGATGACTTTTAAAGTGCTTAACTTAAAGATGCCTCAGACCAAGTAGTACAGATAAATGTTCAGCTCTGCTACTACTCCATAGCTGTCAGCAACAGAGGAAAAGCTAAACCACAAACATCTATTTGCCTCAAATAGCCTTACTGGTGAAAGTACAGCTCCTCACACACACGAGCTCCAATTTCAGTCGTACTGGCAGGCTCAGTTTCTGATGGGAACAGTTATCTAATCACCGAAGCATTAAGTCAGTCATTGGCTGCAAACCTGGTCTGACACGCACAAGGTTGGTTTGGTCTTGAAGCTATCACAATCATGCCTCCCCACCCTGTCCCATTTATACAATCCCCTTCCAATCTGCTTTTTTTTCCACTCACAAGGGGTTCCTCTCATTGCTTCTTCATAGGTGACTCTGATGTATGGCTTGCTGTAATCGATTTCCACTTCATCTGAGAAAGGAGCCGGTTCCCGCAGCCCCTGCAGAGCCAGAGAAGTTAGCTGTGAGAATACAAGGCTGAGAGCAGAACCTAACAGCAGCACTTCCACTGCAGTGTCTTAGGCACTCAGTGATTCACTGTGCCTCAGCATGATTCAAACACATGTACTAAAAGACTAATAAGTTATAAACCTCAAACCAGCCCTGTGAGGTGGTTAGCCTGAGTTTATAGGGGAAGAGAGAGAAATGCAGAGTTAAGATGCTGGTAGTCACACTGCACCCAAGAGAAATGGAGGCTCAACTGTGCAGCTGGTAAAGCCAGACTTGATAAACAGCAGTTCACAGCAGCACAAGCCAAGCTTCATCACACCTCACTGCTGCAGCTCCAGCTATGTCCACCTGGGCAAGACCATCACTCTCTGTGTCTGAGTGCTCCTGCTGTGCTGTACAAATTGTAACAGCTCCTCAATTTCAGTATGGAGGAGCAGAAGAGCAATACTAACAGCAGAACAATTTCCCAAGGGTATCTGTGTGTCATCACCCACTTCTGAGCCATAGTGAGAGACTGACCTTGATTTGTGGCAGATTATCTCCAAATGCTGCAGGAAATTGCCTCCCTCCAATCTACTACCTTGACCACAGGAGTATGATAATCAACAGCTGAAGTCCAGGTATGCCTCTGGACTCCTCTGAATGGCAACAAAACATCTGCCCTTCCCCTAACAGCACAAACAGTCCGGTTTCCTTCTGGCAGGAAGGTGTGGGGCAGCAATGGATGTTTCTTTCCTAAGCCACAAGATCTTTATAATAATACCTTCATGCTGCAGAAAGCTAATCAGCAGTTTCCTCTCTGGCTTTCCTGCCCACTGCAGCATCTTGCCATGGTGCCCAGCACCACTGCGACCAGAAAGACAGCTTCTATAATTGTTTATGTCATTCCTTATTAGAGTGCTAAAAGTGAAGTGCACAGGAAAGCAACCACTGACCAGGACACTCAACCAAAGTGATGCTGCTGACAATCTCCTTTAACTTACTGAGGCTGTAGTACCTGCATTTCATACACCTCCTCCTCTATCAGGATCCTTACTGTCAGGTAAGGCCAGTAGGTCTTTGCTGTCATCACTGCCATTATATCAGAGACTTGTGAGGAAAACCAAATTATTTGTAGCTTAGTGAGCATACATCTGATATGAAGTTAGGAATAAAAGCATTAAAAAAAAACCCCAACTATCAAAATTATCAGAGGATCACTGAGAAATGTCCTTAAAAGCACCTGCCAGAGTCCTGTCCTTGCTCTGCAGGGTGTGTGAGGGTCAGGACTCAACCTGATGTGCACAATACAACAGGCTAACGTTCAGCAGTTTCATTACCACCCTCTGCTGCTGAGCCCTGCTGCTTCAGGAGCACTCTGCCAGCCAGCTGCTTAGCCAGGAGTGGTAAAGACTCCAAGGTAATGTCACAGTTTGGCCACACTATTACTTTTGCCACAATAAATAACACTTCCACAGAAGAAAGAGAAAAGAAACCTTTCATCACGAGGTCTGTGACTAAAATAAATGTGGCCTGGAAGTGTAGAAAGTAGCTTGTGCTGCTCAGAGAGAGGTGTTCCTGCCCACGGCAGGGGGGTGGAACTAGATGATCCTTGTGGTCCCTTCCATCCCTGACTGATTCTATGATTCTAGCAGGACAGATACCAACATGAAGAGCAAGTGATTTCCATAGAATAACCTGACCACTTCTCTTTCCTTACTGAAACATATGGGGTCTTTAAAAGGGACAGGGTGGATTTCTGGCAGCAGACAAGGATATAAAGGCTCTGTGGGATAAGTCACACAACAGCTCCAGTCTCCATTCCCAACACTTGCCTCCCCAGTTCCCACTGCTGGTGTTGCTCTCAGTTTGTTACACTATCTGCCAAATGCTCTGGGCCTGGACTGAAGCACTCCTGAAGAGCAGAACGTTTGTATCACAGCGAAGGCGGCAACACATCACCACATTCTGCCAAGGACTATGACCCCAGCATGGTGTGGCAGGGATCCTAAGTGGCTTTTGACAGAGATAAGGGAAGAGCAACCACAGCACACGTGATATGCAGGAGAGCAAAAGGAAGAGGCAGAGAAGGGCTGTAAAAAAGCCAATCATCGCAATGTATCAGCAAGGACAAGTTAAAGTCAGCTCTTTACACTAGCATTAACTGGCACAGAGCCAGTTAGACACTGGCTCTGAAAAGAGACTCTGCTGCTTTCAGCTTCCTAAAGCCATCCCAATGTTGATCTAGAAGAAGAAAACCTTTCTTTGTTTTTTATTTTCTTTTTTCCCCTTCTTTGTTTTAGTCTTGGCTTTTTTGGGTTGCTTCTTTCCCCCCTTTAACATCCCCAAAGTATCAGCAACATAAATGCAATCTCCTGCCAAAGAGAATCAAACTAACCATTATCCTCCCACTGTTTCACAGCACAGGTTCAATAGATCAATAGATTGCTTCTGCAGATGCTTTATAGACTTCAGACCCTCCTGCAGTTCCCCTGACTTGAACAGGACTGCAAGGTGCCCGAGTTGTTACATGCTTGTTTGGAGTACTTCTCCCTCCTGCTGGGTCACGTCAGTAAACCCACCTGTGAGAAACTAATGCTTACTTCTGCATGGCTATCTCTGTGCATGCTGGAACCTCGTGTTTGGGTTCAGCTTAAATGGCTACAAACAAGCCACACACACCACAAAAGCAGCTTAGCATGCTTGCCTCAGACCTAATTTAAGCCCATGTTGTAAGTACATTACTGGTATTGAACAAAGGAAGACTCTGAACTGGCTTTACAAGAACGGTAACTGCTGTCATTTGCTTCTTCCCACCCACCACTTGCTTTCTGTGTCCACATTAAAACCACCACATTTCTCTTTCTGCTGTTAGGTCTGGATGTCCTAATCTCACAAGCACCCAAAGCTCCCGTCTCTGCTTGCTTACGAGTGAGCGTCTGGACATTTTGGTCGGGATTCCATCCAGCTCCGTGGCTCCGTTGGGGCCAGATCCATCTTTTCTTCTCTTCCGGGAATTCAGCCTGGAGGATGTCGGAGGCTCCATCTTGCCAAGCACGACCAGTAAGACCTGCAACAAAACGAAGGAGAGGGGGGGAATCAAAAAGAAGTAGAAAAAGGAGAGATTTCTCAGCTCTTCCAAAGCAGAGTTAGTCAACAGCAGCACAGTGCACAGAAGGTCAGTGCAAAGACACAGCCACCTAACAAGGGGCTTAGCCAGTTGTATTTGGCATCAGCTGCCAAGGCTTGACAAACAGTGCCTGGTGGGAATACTGAATCACTGTAACTCGGGGCTGTTCTGCAGAGAGAAGTGTGCAGCAATCAGCTGGCTGGAGAGAAGCTCACACAAGAGTTGCAATGCAAGTCATAAATCATTACTACAAGAATAATTATGCTATTTTAGCATCTGGAAAGCAAACTAAGGATGAAGGCATGCCCAATCTACATTCAGCCCTCCCCCAGCTCTCATTCTGATGAACGTAAACACTACTCTTCTGTCTCTCCTCCCCAAGACAGCTGGTGAGTGTGCTGCACCCCTGTGAAATCCTGGAGAGGAAGAAGCAGGTTTAAGCAGAAGGGTAATGGTGAGGGAAGGGCTGCGACTCATGGTCATAACTTTAACTAGTGGGCTTGATGTTTGCTTTGTTTTTTGTGTAAGACCAAGCTGCATCTCCTCAGTGGGGACACCTTGGGATGCTCCCTGTTTGTCCTCTGCTCCCACTGCAGTGGTGACTCAGCCGATGGTGAAGCAGCTGCTGACACCACATTAGGGCACACTTTATGCACCAGGTTGCAATTAATGGTTGTTCAGCTGAACTGCTTCTGCGATGAACAGAGCCAGTTTTGGACAGAAATCATGACAGCTATCTGGAAGTAAGCTATTTGTGCTTGTGAGCTGGAGTCATTGTACCTTCCCAAAAGGGCCCTGGGGCATTAGGAAGCCCAGCACCTCACATAACTGAAGCAAAGCTAGGGATTTTGGGAAAGGTGTGGCAGCAAACATTCCCTTTTCAGCTGCTGCAGGAGCTGGAAACTGGTGCTGGGTTTACAAAATGTATAACTGAGGAGCAGCATTCTCTCTCACTCACTCGCAGTGTGCTCTCCAGCGCAGCAAATGGCACTTCTGACCTGCCATTCCTGGGAGCAGCATGACCCCTCCACCCAGGAATGATGCTTACTTGAGTGCCTCAACACCCTAGTAACAAAAGCCGGGCGGAATTTAAAACGTCTCCCCACCCACATGCAGTGAGTCTGCTGGAACACCTTAGGTGGGGCAAGCACGAAGCACATGGAAGGGCAGATGTCCTTCTGAATGTTACCCCCTGTCCTTGGCAGAGGGTCTCTCCTGAGTGCTCCTGCTTGGCACGAGCTGAGGCTGTCCTCAGATAAGGCCACCGGGCAAAGCCCTGCTGTTCAGCACAGAACAAGAGTGGGCTTTGGGAAAGAGCTTTTATGAAGCAGATTCAATGATCAGACTTACTCAAGCACAAATGACTCCAGGTTAAGGAATGCTCTAAAGTAAGGAGTCAGATGTAGTTTAATAACATGTGAACTTACTGCTCTCCCCACCTAGCATCAACAAGATAATACCTTACCAACAGTGTTAGGGCCAAACACAGCTGAACTGGTTTTGGGCTACACGCATATAAATATCCCAGGCTACTCTGGAACACATAACACTGCACTAAGAACAGGAAAAGAGAATCTCAGTTGAGCAGGGAGCCAAAAAAACTATTGGGGAGAAGACAAAATTGATAATGAAGAGCAGCCACAAGGACATTTCAGAACCACATCAGCCACCCAGCACTCTCTCCCTCGTTCATGCCTGTGAGTCACATTTGCTGAGTTTCCTCCTATTCCAGTAATTAATTTACTGTTTCCTAACAACAAATAAACATATTGCAAAATGAGGTTGCAACCCTGAGCTCCCAAGTCTTCAACTACTTAGGCACACATTTAACTTTCAAGCAAGATCTGTGCTATAAATGCAGCAGCTTCCAGAGTGCCTCTGTGAGAACACAGGGTATGACACAAATAGTCCTCCAGTTTTGCAAGGTGCCATCTTGCAAGCACACTCTGTATCAGTTATTCACTTCACCACTGTGGTCCTGGAAGAAAATACCCACTTTACAAAACCCAGCAGACCTCTGTCTCTGGTTCAAGTAGCCCCCAGTGTTCATGGAAACCATGGGGGTAAATAACAGTAGATCTTCTTGTTATTTGGTCAGAACAATTTCACTGTGCTTCAAGTCACCTGTTGGTCTCTGACACTTGCTTTCCTTCCCTTTGGGAAGAATTACAAGATCTGTTAACAGGCTGAATGAATCATTCTGAACCACTGCCCAGCAAAACATCACAAAGCACTGGCAGAGGCTTTGCTGCTGAAGTATGGACATGGCAGGCTCCACGCAAACAGGTGAAGCTCTTCCCACGTTAGCTCAGCCTATCAGAGCAACCAGACTTCTCTGCACACCAGTACAGTCCCTGCTGAGTTACTGCCAGCATGCTGCTGCTGGGTGCAGAGCTCAGGGTCAGACAGAGAACTGCAGGTTACAGCATAGGGCAACACTGCACTTTGGACACTGTGGTACAGAGGCACTGTCCAAGCCCAGGAGAAATCTCCAACAGCTTCTTCCAAGCCCTCCCACACTAAACCATCTGCTTTCCTCCACCCTAACTCACATTTCTGCTTCTCAGGGTGTAGTCAAATGATGGCAAACAAAGGCTTAAGTGAATGGATTTGCTTTGCATTAAGTAAGCAGCAGCAGTCGGACAGCACCAGCTGCCCAGCAGCAGCAGCTCCACCTGACATACCATGGGAGAGATCAGCTTTGAGGATGCTGTAAATATGCTCTGTCTGCTCTGATGTTACAGGCTAGATGTTACTGAAGGAGCCTCTGCAGTGTCCAGAGAGCTGGCCTGGGCACCTCACGAGCGACGCAGCTCTGCTAATTACTCAAATTAATGCAGGAATTACACAATAATTTTACCACTCTTCAGAGCTTTGAAACCTCTGTCCTGTGGCTGGTGTGTTCCTGGGAAGTCCTCTTAGCACCAAACACATCATTAAAACATGGGAACACACTGTTTTGAAAAACAAGCCATGATTTGCTGTGATAAAGAGACTAATCTTAGAATGCTTCATTTTGACCCCAAAGGACTGAAATAGCATCTCAAACAATGACTTACTAACAATGGGATCCAGCATCTGTAGCTGAGCTTAACACTTGAGAACACAGCTTTGCTTCCCCAAATGTGTACAACACTGACTGTTCCAATGTTGATTATGTTTGCAGCAGATGGGGAAGGGGAAGGAGAAGATAGCTCTCAAAGCTCTTTCTGAAAACCTCCAAGATAAAGCCCAGGCATAACCAAACGAAAAGCCCTGCTGTATAATGTTAGCACTGTGCTAGTTAGTCACCCTCCTGTGTTTCAGAGTCTGTGCTGAATATCAGGAACTGCTTGCAAGGAACAAAGTTAGAAGTGCCCCCACTGGGGCAAGCCATGGGCAAATCAAACCATCCCTGTGCCACTATACAAAGCACCCAGGGCTTTGTTTCTGAAACTTCTTTCTCTGGCGTGTGCCCTGTACCAAAGAAGCACCTTGCATGGCCTGCCAGCTAGCTCACCTCAAGAGTTGTACAGGCTCTCCAAGGAGATTGGAACCTCCAGACTGGAGAAGAGTTGCTCTTCCCATCAGGGAATCACTGAATCCCACTGAAACATAGCTACTTCTGAGAGGGAAGAAGGACAAGTGTTGATTACCACAAAGGAAGACAAAAAAAAGAAAAATAGGTGGGGAAGGAATTAAAAACTTCTCCCTCAGTGTGAGTTAACTGCACCACGATCTGAGCTGGAATTTAACCACAACACTGAAGCTAACACCTCTGGCAGACGAACTAGGTCAGAACAGGCACAATAAACCTTGCTTAGGCAAGATGCCACGGACAGTAGAGATGTTTTGTTTAGGCTTGGTGGTGTCACAGAACTGGTGCCTTGCATTACACTGGAGAATTGGATCAGCTATTTCTGCATCCTAAGCACACTGATGGCATGAGGTCCTGACCTGTCTCCATTCTTTGTGTTTTGATGTCCCAAGGAATTTATTAGAAAACATTATCTGCAAATCTACAGGGCTGGGTCTGTCACTTCCACTGCTTTTCTCCTGCAGATTTACGCACCATGACAAAATAAATCCTGCTACTTAAAGCCTATGTGAAACAACAGATGACTGCAACAGCCCAGTAAATGCTCCAGCCCAAGGCTGCTGCATTTGCCACCTGAGATCTGAGCCAGCACAAAACTAGCAGGTAGAATGAACTAGGAAGGCCTCTCAGACATCCAGACCTGCCAGGCTACCCAGTGGCACTGCCTGCTCCTGGGCTCCCCTATTGTCCCTCTGAACTTGGAAGGCATTGGCAGTCAGATGTGACTGTCATGCGCTGCTTTGCCCACAAGATCGTTGCACTCCACAGCAGCAAGCTATTTCTCTTCTGCTGACTCATCTGCAGGAAACTACTACTAAACTTTGCACTCTGACAGCTGTCTGCAGAGAATTGCCTTGACACATGGACAGCACCTAAGCTACAGCCCCAGGGAAAAGGAATAAGTCCTGTCACTTCAGATAATTTCCCTGGCAGGCTGTAAAGTACACAAACGACCATGCATTCATCAGTCATAGGGCAAAGAGAATCCACTTCCCCATCCTTCCCAACTTCCAACCCCCAGTTGGCAATTAACCTTCCTGGTGTGTTTCCCTGTAGGAATGGCTTGCAGGCAGGAAGATGTTAATGACAGAAGACTCATTGCAGTGGGAAACTGACAAAAGTCTATTTACAAGATGAGGGTTAGCCTGTACGTGATTACTGGGAGAGATCAAGATCTCTCCTCAATCTGTGTGTAAAAGTCCTGCCCAATCTCCAAGGCAACTTCATTCCCAGCTGAGGCTTGCAAGGCTCAGCTCTGCCCCAATCTCCAGACTGAGAGCATCTGCTTAAAAACTGAGTGATAACGGTTGCAACCCAGCCTGCTCACCTCCAGAGAAGACTGCAACTCTCCCCAGTAGGTTGCTCCCCATGGCTGCTCCCACCACAGTCAGCATCTGCTCCATCCAGACAGTCTAAGCCCTCAAGTCCCCCAAAAAGGTTACTGCAGGACCTCACAAGCAGAGTCCTGCCTACATCTAAAACACAGGCTGCTTCACCTACTCCTGCAGTGCTGCATGAATGCATGAAAGGGATTCCAGTTCAGCCAGTGCCACACACTGGTCCAACAGCACCCAGATCTTTGTATACAAGCAACCCAAACCCCTGGCCTTGCATCTGCTACAAGCAGACTGGTAACATTTTCTTGAGCAGACTGAAGCATGCAAAAAAAATCTGGCACCTGTGCCCTGCAACCAATGAAAAGATGCTGCTTTTCACCAACCAAGTCCCAAATGGTTCAAGATAATTCTAACATCACCCCAACTGAAAACAGTGTAGCACAATCACCTAGGCAGCACTTCTATGGAATACACAGAGAGAAAAACTGCTGGCAAGACCTTCAGGAATTCATGGTCCTTCTGGGTACACCATAACCCTGAGGCACTGAGAGTCCTAGCATGCGACAAAGTCTCTGCTGTGGTGAGCAAAGCAGCCAGAGTTGGCTCTGTGCAGAATGTCAGAAGGTTTGGAGCCTGCCCAGGGACAATAAAGTACAAGGATAGGTGGTCATTCCGTCCTGACTTTTGAGTTGCGTTGCATTGCATTGCTTTTAAGGTCTCAACAAGAGAGCCTTTCAAGACTCCAGAATGCAACCTCCTCTCACAGGTTGACACATCAGTACCAAATCCTTTCTTCAACAGTTGTTGTTTTTGGCTCATCCTAGAGTAATCTCAAGACAATTACAAGCCAGATCATGGACCAAGAAACTGAGTCATGAATTTTAATAATTCTGTATACAAAGGGAATTTCTTCAGGAACTAACCAACAGACATTTGCCAACTGAATTTCAGAAGCAAATAGAGTGGCTGTAGTTCACAGGGCCTGGAGATGGAACCTCCCACCAGTATTTGCTTCTGACCACACCAGTCCTTACCAGCCCCAGGCAGGGAGACCTCGGGCTGCAACAGCACAGGGCTGGGACAGAGGGAGGGAAGGTCACCTGCAGTGTCATGTACCTCCCTCCACAGTGAGCGAGGGCTACTGGGAAGCATCACAGTTCTCAGAATTCCTGCAGACTTTAATTACACAACCACTAATCAATGCAGCCAGGACTCTGGTGGGCACAAAAAGCAGGTTAGAGCCAATGTGCAGCAGCTAGGTCACACCTTCCTTCTCGGCAGCCAGGGCCACCTCCTTGTTCTTCTCCTCTCTCCCAAGGCCTTGGCTGCATCCCCCAGGTGGGAAGATGTTCTCCAAAGCCTCATGTTCCAAGCCCTGGGGCATACTCCCAAAACATCTGCTGCTGTCTCCTTTCAGCCTGCCCCCACTGCTGCCAGTCTCACCATCCCCCGAGCATTGTTCCCAAGCCCCAGCCTCTCTCCAGGTCCCATCAAAGGGGAAGCAGCGCACCATGCCGCTCCACAGCGGACACTGCCCCCTTACCCAATGAGCCCCACGTCCCTGCCAGCCAGCACCTCCCAGAGGCCCCCTGCCTCCTAGCAAGGCTGGCCCATGCCTGTTCCACGGCCACCCCGCTCGGAGAAAGGTGCCGGGGTGGGACCCCTCAGGGGCAAGGTGAGGAGCTCCTCAGGTGCCTCCAACCGCAACCCACCCACCTGCCTCTAGCCTCCGTGGCGGGCACCCCCAGCCCTACAACGAGTGCCCCGTCCCGCTGCACGCTACCCCACGCCGCACTCCAAGGGGAAATCTGTGCCCGGTGGCACAGCACAGCCCCGCACGGACGTGGCAGGTCTCCCCACGTCCCGCCAGTGACAGACCCCTCAGCCCCCCGCCACCTGCCAGTGACAGACCCCTCCCCGAGCCCCCTCAGCAGCAGCCCCACTGCAGTGCCCCTACCAGCGCACCGCTGCCCGCAGCTCCGCCGCCCTGCCCGACCCAGCCTCGCCGCCGCTGCTCCCGGCGCCTGCCCCGCCCCTCTCCCGCCAACGCCAACGGGGCGGCGGGCGGAGCCGTTGCGTGTCGGGCCCGGGCGGCAGGAAAGGGCCGGCCGCACCCCGGGAAACTGCGCCCGGAACCTGCGTTCCGGCTCGCAACGGGTCCGGCTCCCTTCCCGGCGCCAGTGCCTCGGTGTCCCCGCCAAGGACTGCTGGAGCTGGACGGGCGCAGGCTCAGTCCTGCTTTGTACGGCCCTTCGTGAAGCTGCCGCTAAACACCTCCAGAATCAGAGTGAGTGCAAGGGGGAAAATCCTGATTTAGAATCATAGAACGCATTGGGTTGGGAGGCACCTGCAAAGGTCACCTAGTCCAACCCCCCTGCAGTGAGCAGGGACATCTTTGACTAGATCGGATTTAACCACCATGATTTGGTAAAATGGTCAAAACAAGGGAGGGTATATATCATCCCCTGGCAAGTGTGTTTACATGGAGGGGTTCACTGTGCCCCAAAACTTGCACTCACAGGTTTACATGCACCATTGCCTCATCTCTGCAGCTCCAGTATGGAACAACAGCCACAGGTAGCGACCAAGCAAAGGTGAAGTCACCCTCTGCTTCCCGTCAGAACAAAATGGGAGCAAACCACTTTCAAGCAAACATAATAGAGAAACAGGAGCATGCTGCCTCCAGGGCTGCGGCCCAAGGAATGATTCTAGAAGATGCACTGTAATTTGTTACCTCCCCTCTTTCCAAGAGCTGGATGGGCAGCACATGTTCTGCTCTCACAGTTGGTGAGGGTGGGATTTAAGACTCACCTCACCCAATTCAGCGCTCCAAAAGGTGTTTATCCACTGAAATTGTTAGCTGTGATTGCTCCTTGATCAGCACAAAGAGAATACACATCAGCACAGACAGAGCAGGCATCACCACAGAGCAACTCTTCCAATTTCCTGATCAACAGCTGAGATGCTCATGGAGGGCACACACTCTCGCAGGAACTAAGCTGGTCCTCCTACGTTTAGGGAGATGAGAGGCTTTAGCATTCCTTTTCAGATCTACAGCAGCCTTTTCTATTGCTCTTTTCCAATGCTGGAGTCCTAATTTTTGCTCCAAATGCCCACTCTCCACTCTCCTATCCCAAAACAATTACAGAGAGGCAGGGATTGGGCAAGCACTGTAGTATCTGCTGAAGAGGGCAATGAGCAGTGATCACTCAGTGCCCACAGGTGCCAAACTGCACCAAATCACTGAGGAGTTACAGCAGGGAGGAGTTTGGGCAGTCATGGGGTGTGCAGGCTGCTGGCCTGACATAGTGTCCTAAATACCTTGTCTTCCTATCAGTTAATACCATCTCATGTGACACTGCTGGGATCCACAACCCAATTGTTAAGGGAGTCACAGGAACACATCTGGATAGCCAGAATAAGAGGTCACCTAAAGATGGGTTACTTTACAAAGAATGCTCATAAAATGCTCATCTGAGAAGCACAGAGAAGCTCCTGAGGCTACTGCCCCTTTTAAAGCAAAGGAAAAGGACCAACAGTGGAAATGGCAAGGGGCAACCCCCAGGGGAGGAAATATTAAATACATAGATTTATTATGTTACATTTCTTATAAAGATTTCATTCATTTCAGAAAACAATAATAAAACCAAAAGCAACACAACCCTTTCAAGGGGCAAGTTGAGTTTGCCTTAGAAGAAACAGCTCTGGGCAATACCCTTTTAGGACATCCCAACACTATATAAAACCAAAGGACAATTTAAATAAAGGACATAAAAATATTGTGCTTAAAGCTGTATAAATATCTACAAGGAATAAGGAACATTGTAGTGTGTAGGAACAGATGCAGGACATGCTTTGTAGAGCTGTTGTTTTGTTAGGCAGTGAAGGAAGAACATGATGCTTTTGTGTCTGTTAACAAAACCCACCCTAAAGTGTTCTCCACCACCTCTGTCCTTCTGTTCAGCATTTACCACCTTCAGTAGTAGTAGCAGCCAAAGGCAGCTACCACACAAAACAGGCTGTCCTGGGGAAACAGAAAGACTCTGTGTTAGTAAAGGCAAAGTTTTTGCTAGCCTAACTGAAAGGGCAAACCTAAGGGAAGGTTTAGACCAAAACATAATTCTTTTAGATTGCAATTTTCTGTCTTTTGGTTTCTTTTCACCTTAGTTGTGGTGTAACCCAGCTCAGTGTGTCAGAATGCCAGAAATGCCCCAGTTTACTCCCATCTACACCCTGAAGGTGTATAAGTGTCAGTTTAAAATACAATAAAAAGAATAATAAACCTTTGACTTTTGCTCATTCCTGGATTCCAGCCATACTCCAGGGGAGCAGATAAGCAAAGCATTTAAGAAAGGATTTTACCTCTTGTGCTTCCTGTGCCCACCTGCAAAATGATGTGACTGTAACAACTTTTGCACAGTGCTGCATGACTTACTTTGTTTTCAAAGTTTTACTATGTTGGGTATTATTTCTGTTTTGTGAACAAGGACATAAATCATATTGTTTCAGTAGAGTCTTGGTTCCTTCCTTCTAGTGGTGATTGGTTTTTTTCTGCTTCACATTTCAGGTCACCCTGCCTCTCATACAAAAGCAAGAGGCATTACACTTTCCCCTGGTAAACCAGCTGATACTTACATTCATGAACACATCATGAGCATAGCTGTCAGTGTCAGCATCCCAGAAACATCGTGCACCCATACTAGAAAAGGAGACAGAGCCATTACCAACAAAGTTCACCTGTAAGGACCTAAGCAATCACAGATATGTTCCTCAAAAGGAAACTGAACATCCTGGTCTGTGTCAGGAACAGCGTGGCCAGCAGGAGTAGGGAAGTGATTGTGCCCCTGTACTCAGGACTGGTGAGGTCACACCTCAGTACGGTGTCCATTTTTGGGCCCCTCACTAAAAGAAGGACATTGAATTGCTGGAGCATGTCCAGAGGAGGGCAACAAAGGTGAAGGGTCTGGAGAAAAAGTCTTATGAGGAGTGGCTGAGGGAATTTGGGTTGTTTAGTCTTGTGGAGGCTGAGCAGAGACCTTATTGCTCTCTGCAACCACTGAAAAAGAGGTTGCAGTGAGGTGGGGGTCGGTCTCATCTCCCTAGTATCAGGTGACAGAATGAGAGGAAGTGGCCTCAAGTTGCACCAGGGGAGGTTTAGATTGGATATCAGGACAAATTTCTTTAAAGAAAGGATAGTCAGGCATTGGAACAGGCTGCCCAGGGAGGTGGTGGAGGTGTTAAATCATGTGGGACATGGTTTAATGGCCATGGTGGTGCTGATGGTTAGACTCAATGATGTAAAGATCTTGTCCAACTGAAATAATTCTATGATTCCTTTAAAGATAAAGGAAATAGCATTCTCCTGAATCCTGAGCCTAGATCCCCACTACTGAATTCCATCACATGCTGTTACCCCCTCTGTATGTGGATCAAGCACCATCTTCAAACTCATCAGCTACCAACTCTGCCATCTCCACTGTGCAGCAGGGCTTAAAATCTCATTGCTGTGGTGCTTAAGAATCTTTGACTTCTGGCCTATGCATATCTGTGGCTAAATTAGCTTATTTGTTCTTGTCCTTCACCTCCTGCACTTTGTGGTACATACTCTCAAGTTATTTATAGGGAGCTATCATATTCCTTGGCAGACACTGTGTTACTAGACCACAAGCTAAGCTCTCCTTGTTCTTTCATATCTCTATGTTCTGTTCCCTGACCATCCTGCTGGCCTTTTTCTACACCTGCTTCAGTCCAAACCTTACCCTGAAGACAAGAAACCAGACTGTAAGTGGTATTAGAAATGACACCTTGCTACTGCTGATGTGCTTGAAATTCTCCTTTCCCTGCTGCAAATGCCCAGATCCCTGCCTGTCTCTGTCAGTCTCAGCAGACGGGATCCCTCTTAATGGCACAGCATGTTGCTCCTAGTACCCACACATATGCCTTACTGTCCTACAGCTGTTTCCTAGAACTTAGGAAAGGTGGAAGAAGCTTCCAAAGGGGAAAAAAAACAACACACAAGCCCAAACAATGATAGGAATGGAACTGGAAGATGAAAGACTTACTTTACTCCTTCTCCTCTCTGCTCTCCAATCACAACCTGCACCACCATTTTGTACCTGTCAAATCCCTCCTCTGCAGAAAAAGGAAAAAAGTGACAGCGAGAGCAACAACTTGTTTAGAACATGAGCCCAAGCCAGAAGCCTAAAGCTTTCTAGATACAAAGCAAGTGTTCTCTACAAGTCTGCAGCTGGCAAAGTGGACAGACTTCCTTGCAGCTTTGTTTTCCTAGGTACAGTACGCCTCGGTCTGACCGGAGTTAAAACTCGAACAAGGTATTTGGCACCTGTCAAAAGATGGATCTAAGGCAGAAGACACCCCTGATCAGCCACACTGTGTCAGCATTCCACTTGGACAGCTTTCAAGAACTGAACACAGGGTAAGAATGTCAACAAGGCAGCTGATGGACAAAATCCAATTTGAATTAAAAAAACAAACCTTATTTAAAACCTGTTCTGATGCAAAGGTACTGCAGAGATTTTTCTGCCACGGAGGTGTTTCCTGTGCATCTAAGCTATGACAAAAGGCCACATAAAAACACATGAAAGTCTGGGTTATATGTCTGCAAAGATGGAGTTGTTTTACAATAGTAAAGAAATACCTTTGGGGCACAGGCCAGATCCAATCAGGCCATGGCAAAGTTCCAGAAGCCAAACGAGAACAACCATGCTTAAAATGAAATATAGATCCTATTGCCTGCTTTCTACAAAGCAGTGTCCCAGGACGACTTGGACTCACTGTTTCCACTGGAGAATTGAACACAGCATGCTGAGTCTGGGAACATGCACCATGTCAATGCTTATCAGAGATGCCAGCTGATAGAAGGGTCACACTGGGCCAGCCTGGCCTCAGGCTACCATGACTGTGTTTACAGATGACTGAAGCTAAGCCCTGTGCACGTTCTCTCGGCACAAACACATGCTGCGAGTACAGCTGCTGCTAGATTTAAAGCAGATGCCTAACTCTGGCAGAAGCATACATCCACAGTTTCTGCCAAGGGTGGCAGTACATCTGTGCCACCATGTCAGGCCAGCCCAGCAGATGGAGCACCAGCCTGTCCGCAGGAAGGAGGCAAAAAAAAGTGACCGTGCCAGCTCCTATCTGTGTACTTGTTCCAGCAGCAAAGACAGGAAGCACCTGCTGAAGCCTGAAGTTTAGTTCTTAAAAATGCTGGAGGGCATCTGGCACAGCACCACCATGATCTTTTTCCAGTGCTGTAGTCACATCCTTCCTTGGCTACTGTGCTCCTAACTCTCTCCCACTTTGTTTCTCCTACTGGGCCTCATTCTGATCTGCCTCCTACTCCACTCTGCCCCAACTCTGATGTAACTTGCAGCAGAAACAAACATAAAGAAGGAATGCTTCTTTTATTGAAGCAATGAGCATCACTTCATTCTTCTCCCTAATGCAGCTTTTTTTATTCCCCATAGCCCCTCCAGGTCTGACATCCCACACCAGCCAGTCTATACAAAAACAAACCTTGTGTGCTTGAATTAGGTTTCTAGTGCTGCAGGCAAGGAACATGTGTATATAGGCCAGATTATTTCATAACAGTACACTTGAGTTAGTTAATGGGGGAAGAAGATTTCAAGAATAAAGGTGGAAAAGGGGATTTTGTCAAAAGGGAGGACACATGGTAACAAAAGTGGCTTCTCCAGTAAACCTCCTTACCTTTCAGTCTGTCTTTTATTGTCTCTGATAAGGACACTGTAAGCTGAGGCATGTCTTCTGGTATGTACTGTACATTGGCCAGCTTTTCCTTCAGTATTGCGTGGATGCATTCTTTTACTGTGGATGATTTAAATCTATCAGAGTGAAAAAACAGCAACAGAAGGCCCATAAAGATCACACAACATGTAGAAAGACACACAACCCCAGCTGGGAAAAATGAGCTTTCATATATTAAAGCCCCCCACACCACTGAAAAAACAAAACAACCAACCAAAAAACACAATAAAAAAACATGGGGGGGAGGGGCAAGCCCAGCTAAAATGATGATACTTAACCAGCCTTGCCAACAGCCAAACACCTGTAAACACAGGTGCAAAACGAGTCCCATCAGAGGCTGCCCTGCCAGCCGTGTTCCCAGCTGTGCTTTCCTTGCCTCCTGCCGTCCCTGTCCCCCTACATCCCATGTCAAGGTTGGTCTGGGAGCCCAGTGCCCCTTTAGTCCCCAAACCCTCGGGGCTCCCTCATTCCCAGCATCGTCTTCCCAGCCCTGATAGCCCCATGCCAGCCCCCTGTGCCCATGGACCCACTCCCCAACAATCCCACCGCGGTTCCCCTATCCCCAAGGTCCCAGCCTCACAGAGCAGCCCCTTCCCTTCCCGCAACTTCCAGCTCCAGAACCAGTACCACGCTGCGTCCCAGGCCTCCTCCGGCTCACCGGCGCTGGAGGCTGGGTCGCAAGCTGTACGTGTTCCCGGCGGCATCATCGGAACCCAGCTCGCCCATGGCCGCAGCGTTGGTTGCCGCGGCAACGTCCCGCGCTTCCGGCAACGCCCAGCGCTTCCGGTGACGTCCCGCGCTTCCGGTGACGTTCCGCGCTTCCGGCAGCGCTCGCAGCTGGCCGCGGGGTGCTGCTGGCGGCTGCGGCCCCGCAGAGGGGTGCGGGCAGGTGCCAGCGGGGTTCCCGCCCCCAGAGACTCTACAAGCCTCTGGCTTCTCTCTGTGGGGGTTGTGGTGGTGTCCCAGCCCTCGGCTCTGGCCCCAGAGCCTTACTGGGAGCTGCTGGCTGCGGTGGGGGCAGTTGGTGCAGCTCTGGGCAAACAAGACAGAAGAGAGGGCAGCTTGAATTGATCACCATTACAAAGCACAATCATAGAATCATAGAATCAGTAAGATTGGAAAAGACCTCAAAGATCATCAAGTCCAACCTGTCACCCAAGACCTCATGATTACTAAACCATGGCACCAAGTGCCACGTCCAATCCCCTCTTGAACACCTTCCAGTGACGGTGACTCCACCACCTCCCTGGGCAGCACATTCCAACGGCTAGCAACTCTCTCTGTGAAGAACTTTCTCCTCACATTGAGCCTAAACTTACCCTGGTGCAGCTTGAAACTGTGTCCCGTTTTCTGGCACTGATGGCTTGGGATGAGAGACCAACCCCTTCCTGGCTGCAACTTCCCTTCAGGTAGTTGCAGACAGCAATGAGGTCTCCCCTGAGCCTTCTCCAGGCTAAACAATCCCAGCCCCACTTCGTAGACTCAGTATGATCATCTAGTTCCAACCCCCTTGCTGCGGGTAGGGACACCTTCCACCAGATCAAAGGTTGCTCAAAGCTCCATCCAAACCTGGCCTGGAGCACTTCCAGGGAGAGGCCAGCTACAACTTCTCTGGGCAATGTATGGCAGTGCCTCACCACCCTTACAGAGAGCAATTCCTTCCTAATACATAAGCTAAATCTACCCTCTTTCAGTTTGAAACCATTACCATCATACCACTGCAGTCCCTGATAATGGATCCCCCTCTTTCCTGTAGGTTCCCTTTAAGGACAAGGTCTCCCCAGAGTTTTCTCCAGGCTGAAGAACCCCAAGGCTCTCAGTCATCTTCATGGCCTTTCTGTGGACTTGTTCCAACAGTTCTATTCTCCTTACACTGGGGGTCCAGAGTTGAATGCAGTGCTCCAAGTGGGGCCTTGCAATTGCGAGTGGAATAGAGGGGGAGGATCACCTCCCTTTGAGGAACACCATGAGTCTCCACTTGGACATCAAACCATTGAGTGCAAATCTTCAATGGTGACCATCCATCCAATTACTTATCCACTGAGCAGTGCATCCATTAAGTCCACGTGTCTCCCATTTAGAGATGCTGCAGAACAGTGGCAAATGCTTTGCACAGATTCAAGTGTGCAAATACTGCCCATGTGTTGCTGCCAAACTGTGTGGTCCCTCCCGGCCTCTGGCCCATGCATCCCAACTGTCATCATGGACTTGCTCCTTTCCTCCAGGAAATTCTTACATCTTCTGGAAAGGCCCATTGCACCCTTATCTTTTTTTCCATTTCCACAGCTGCTGTCTGTCTCAAGGAAGATGTGAATGACAGTTAGTGTATGACACAGCCCCCTCCTGAGAGGCTGACATCCTGCTTCCTTTGCTGTTTATCTTGATGCAGCAATCTCCATGATCTTGCTTCCTACGTGCAGTGCGTGACGCATATGAGAAAGGTCCCTGGGTGCTTCAAATGGAAATACTGTGAAGACACACGCAGTCCCCGTGCTGAGCCGCCTGCTGCTGCTGCTGCATGGCTGAAGTGGGCCACTGCATGCAGCAGGGCTGGCAGGCGCATGGGATTTGAGCTCTGCAGGCAAGGTGCGGCCTGTGGGTACCCCTCAGGTGCAGGAGGCTGTGAGTTTGCACCAGGAGGCAGGAGGTGCCTCTGCCAGGGTGCTGCTCAGGATGCACAGACGCATCCCAGCTGACGCCAGGTGCTACTCCAGCCTGCTCTGAGCACAAGTGGGTTGCTGAGACTGAACAGCAGCAGCAGCAGCAGCTCCTGATTTAGCAGCTTTGCTCACTAGAGATGATCCATCAGAGCCCTTAGTACTGCCGGGATGAGCATCAGCTTTGCCCACTGACAAGAGCAGCAGCGTGCTGCTGTGTAGAAGGTGGCGGCAGCCCCATGCTGTACCCATGAGGTACCTTTGCATCACTGTTACCATTGCCCTGCCCAGGCCCTGCAAATTTCTGCTTGTTTTGGGAACAGTTTTGTATCTTTGCTCCACCACTCTTCATACTTGATGCTTACTCATCACTACGCCCACACCTCCCCACCCCCTGGGCTGCTGCCTTTCCCTACAGGGTCAGCCGTTTCTCATGCAGATCGTTGGTGGTGGCCACCTAATTTCTGAGAAGTACCTGAAAGACCTCAGGCACTCACTGTATTTATTTGCAAACACTGTTAACGATTTCCTCTTCTTGCCTCCTGCCTGTGTCAGACCCACAGACATGAAATTGATTAAACCAAAGTGGGAAAGATCTTCGGGAACCTGTGGATTTCTCTTCCTCAGCATCTTGTTTTGGTGGTAATTTTTGTTCCTCGTTTAGGAAGTTTTGCTTCTCCTGGGCTTCGGGGGCATTCAGCTCTGGGTTTAATTTGGCTCCATCTGAAATGTTTGGTCATTGCTTTCTTCTTCATCTTTCACATTTTCAGTGCTCCTTTAATACCCTAGATGCACTTAAGCCATTTTGAAACTGACCCTCGGTCCTTTGAGGTGACTGCTCGGAGTAATAGGCTGTGTGCCTTGACAGTGATGGCTGCAGAAGACTGAGACTGCATATGGGTGCTAGCCATGTTGGTGAGACCCTTTTGGACACATTGGGACAACTTCTTGGAGAGGAAGAGGACATTTGTGCTTTGATGAAGTGGTGTGACATGCTTGCTGAAGTTCCTTTATCTTAGTTTTCAAGAGTAAACTGTTTTTTCCCCTCCTATTTCTTCTTCTCTTTTAGCTCTTCATTTGCTCTTTTGGTGGCCAAGTAGAAGAGCACTGCCTCATGGAATTCATCATATTCCATCTCAGAGAATGAGAATCTGTTGGGTTTTTTTTTAACTTTAAATGACCTTTTCAGGCCCCCCTCAGCCAACCCCAAGATGTGCCATAGACTCTGCTGGGCTGGAGGGGATTTACAGCTATAAGTGGGGGTTGCAGCATGGCTGGAGTCAGGCTGTTTGCCTTGATGCTGGAGAAGATGGTGCAAGAGCCAGCAGGAGTTGTGCTGGTCTGGCAGGGTGCAGGCAGAGTGCAAAGCTTGCCCAGAGCCCAGGGGCTGCAGTGGGGCTGGGCTCCTCTGATGCTGACACGGGCTGGGCTGCGGCATGGCACCGCTGCTTGCTTTGCTTCCCCAGCAGCAGCTTTCTCATGGTGAGACTGATAGTTTCTTGTATTCTTTCCATCCCTTAAAAGTATTTTTTCAACAAAAATCAGATAGTACTTTTTTCTGTTCTCTTTCTTCCATCACCACGTTGCCAGGGAGCTCTCGAGTCACACTGCCCTGTCGTTTCTGCTGTGCACTGTGTGGCTCCATGAGCAACCTGGTGCTTCCTGGTCACACATAGTCTCATCCTGCACCCCAAGCAGCTTGGAAAGGCTCCAGTGCTGGTCCCCATCCTGCCAGAGTGTAGAGGGGGACACTGAGACATGGGTTTCCAAAGCAACATGGAGAAAATAGCTGTGTGGTCTGCATCTAGCCACACTGGCTTCTAATGGATGTGGCAGCCTCCCTGCCCTGAGTACCAGCTTACACCCTATTGCAAGTGTGCATCACAAAGTCTGAGCAATTCATACTACAGCTTTAATCAGAGCCCCCTGCTGCTGCTCAGGGTAGGGAGGATGAACCAGTTTTTCCTTCTGATCCCTGGCTTGGTGAGTTGCCATCTTGGTGGTGACACCTGTCACATCTTCCACCTCTAGAAACCCAGACATGTTGCAAAGTGCCCAACAAGCCTTCTCGCAACTGGCCCAGATACCTAGTGTCACTGTCTGGAGACACAAAGCTTTCAGGTGGAAAAGCCTCTTTGCTGTGAGCTTCCAAATTTTCTGGGATTCAGTTTAGTTTTGTTTAGTTAGTTTTAATGAGAATGCAGGAAATGGTGAAGGAAGATGTGATGTCCACCTTGTAGCCCATCAGCACCGTCCACATGGTGGAGAGTGCTCCCCTTGTCATCCAGCCAGGCAGTGTGGTGACCTCTGGCCGGGTTACATGGAAAGATGACAAGGAGGGGACAGCCCCTCAGACTTGCTCTGCAGCCCAAACATGGCCAGAAGCTCATGAGAAAGGAGTGATGCTGCAATGCCAGGAGGAGGCTGGAAAAGACAACAGAGGGCAGGCTAGATTGAGCCACCAAAGCAGTGTGACACCTGCTTGCTGTGGCTCAGGATCCTCTCCTTGGTCATCCTGAACACTCCCCCAGCCCACTCACTTGCCAGGGCCATGTTTGAAAATGGATGGTGAGCAAGCCCCAGCCCCACAGCTTGTTGTTGAAAGCCTGGAAAATAATGAACTCATGATGATGATCATGTCCCCTGATACTTTCCAAAGCTGCGGGGTGCTGAGGCTGTGTTTGAGAGAAGCGGAGGAGCCATCCGCAGCGAGTTTTCACTGCTGCTTATTTCCTATGCAAGTATTAGTCAGCAAGGTGAGTGGGGAACATCACCAGTGGAGAAATCAAATGTGCTGCAAAGGTCACCCCAATAACAGCACCCTGGCCCTGATCACCTCCCAATCTGTCTATGGAGAAGCACATATAAGGAGGTAAAACTCCTTCTCCTCCTCCTCCTTCTCCTCCTCCTTCTCCTCCTCCTCCTTCTCCTCCTCCTTCTCCTCCTCCTTCTCCTCCTCCTTCTCCTCCTCCTTCTCCTCCTCCTTCTCCTCCTCCTTCTCCTCCTCCTTCTCCTCCTCCTTCTCCTTCTCCTTCTCCTTCTCCTTCTCCTTCTCCTTCTCCTTCTCCTTCTCCTTCTCCTTCTCCTTCTCCTTCTCCTTCTCCTTCTCCTTCTCCTTCTCCTTCTCCTTCTCCTTCTCCTTCTCCTTCTCCTTCTCCTTCTCCTTCTCCTCCTCCTTCTCCTCCTCCTCCTCCTTCTCCTCCTCCTTCTCCTTCTCCATCTCTCCATCTCTTCCTTCTCTTCTCCCATCCCTTCCCAGTGGCAGCAACACACCAATAGGTGCCCCATGGCTGTTTAGACACTGCCTGGCTGCCCAGTGCCACATGTCCCCCATGGCACCCCCATGGGTGCCTGGGAACCTAAATCACTTATGGGCCAAGCTTGGAGCTGAGGACATGTCACCTGCTCCACCACCAGCAGGGGTGTGGGTTTTGCAGCGCTCATCCTCACTGCTTGGCAGCTGGGTGCCTGCATGGGAGCGTGCCAGGAGTGTGTTGGGAGGGGAAGGGGCCAAGCACAGCTCAGCTGATCCCTGCCTCTGCAGGGGGGAAGCTGGGGGTGGGAGACAGCCCGGGTTTCCCTCTGAGGCAGAGATGGGCACGTTTCATTTCCACCCCAGCCCTTGTGATGCGCACTGGGGAAAAAGCCACTCCTGTGAGAAAGGAAGCACAGAGCGAGCTGGTGGTAGCACAGCACGACAGAGCACAGCACTACAGAGCACAGCATGCCTGCCTAGGCAGGGGACTGGTTGGCTCACCATGGCTCCAGGTGCCTTGAAGACAACGTGGGGCAACATGGAGGTGGCCCTGACTGGTCTCTGCACCATCCTGCTCTGTTGTGGCCCTGTGCTGGCCAGCTGTCACCAAGGTAGGTACCAGAGCATGGCATGCTTGCTGGCACAGCCTGTGTTAAACACAGTCAGTGGAAAATGTCTAAGGGCTGGGAGCTTTGTAGTTAAAAATAGCTTTGGCCTCAAGAAGGCAAAAAACCCTAAAGCTTCTAGATGCCAGTGGCTGAAGGAAGGGAAATGGAGATGCTTGGGGTAGAAATGGCATTGAAGGATAGAGATGGGGACAGGTCCCCAGCCTGTGGTGCCAGGACTGGAGCTGTGTTATGGGCAGACTGGCTGCAGTTGGGGTTTGGTGTTGAGCCTCTGGGTTTGCCAGCGTCATGCAGAGTCTGGAGTTTTCTACTCTGACTCTCATGGCTTCGGGCTGCACCCTTGGGTTGTGTCTCCTGGTTTTGAACCTGAGGGAGCCAGAGTCCTGCCTGCGGGTTTGCTCCGGGTGAAATCTGGGAGAGAAAGGGAGGTGGAGGGCAAGGTGTGAGTCTGGGCAGGGTGAGTGAGAGCCCTAATGAAGCTACATTCCCCCACCCTCCCAACTCGGCTCTTTCTTTGGTGGCTTTAGGTGTTTTCTGCCCTGAAGGTGGGCACTGGAGTGGACATCCCTTTGGGTAGATGTTATCTCTGGTGGTGGGAAGATGCAGGGAAATGGGGAAACCCAACCCTCTGCTTTTGGAAATCCTCTGTGTGCCTCATTCACTGCTAGTAGCAGCACTGGGTTGGAAGAAAAGCCCCAAGCCTGCCAAATGTTTCCTGTAAAACACAAGAAATCCAGAACACTGGAAAAATTACATCTCTTGGAGTGGGCACTGCCACAGCCAGTCCTGCCTGTGGGAGCCAGGGTGCTTCCCTCCCTCCCTCCCTCCCTCCTCCTGCTCAGTCTCATCTCTCATTCCTCAGCCCAGTTTTCCATTTAATCTTCTATCTATTCAAGGAATTGTCCTGGTTCCTTTTGTGGTTGATGATACAGAGATCATGGTCCTACAGCCTCAGACCAGTGCTGGAGGGATGGGAGGGACTTTCTAACTGCTTGCAAGCCCTGGGGCTGCTATCTTTGGAGATTTCTGAAGAGGGAAGATAAAATTCTTAATGACAGGGATTTTTCAAAGCAGTGGTGCTTGGAATTGCTTGGTCATAGGATCAAGGACTCAAAGAAACATAAAATGTTTGGAAGGGACTTTTGAAGGTCATCTAGTCTAGCCCTCCTGTGAGCAGGGACATCTTCAACTAGATTAGGTTGCTTAGAACTTGCCCCAACCTGACCTTGAATGTTTCCAGGAATGGAGCATCTACCACCTCTCTGGGAAACCTGTGTCAGAGTATCCCCACCCTTGTTGTACAGAGTTTCTTCCCATGTGAAAAATGCTTCTTCCTGCTTTTTATTGCTCCCAACAAAAGTTAATGCAGCAGCTGCCTCGTCCTACTGGAGAGGGCTGGCTGAGCCTGGCCTATGTTCCCAGCACCCCAGCTGTCCAGGGGAAGGATGAACCCACTGGGATCATCAGCAGTGAAATGTGACAAAGCAGCATGGATGCTGTGAATGGTTGGAGAGGCTGCAGCCATGGCCAACTGCTCACTGTGCTGGGAGTAGTCTGGCAAGCTCAGGGAAAACCCCTCAGGGTGGGTTCCTGGCTGCCCATGGACATGCAAGGAGGGGACAAGCATCTGGAAAGGACAAAACCCCCAGCTACCTATTCATGGTAGCACCCTGTTTGCTTTCCAAGGATGGGAATTATTTCAGTGATATCAGGAGGTGTACCTAGATAGTGACATGAAGCCAAGAAGAAAGATTGTGGAGGAAGCAACCATGCATTGGCCACAGGATAAACATGCACATGCTCACTAGTCCCTCTGACTTCCATTCACAAATGTAAAACTTACTTTCCATAACATTTGAATGTATTTAGACACTGAGCTTATGATACACAGAGTGGTAGGGGCTGAAAGGGACCTTTGAACATCAACTAGTCCAACCCCCCTGCTAGAGCAGGATCACCTAGAGTAAATCCCCCAGGAACACTTCCAGGCAGGTTTTGAATGCCTCCAGAGACAGAGACTCCACACCTTCTCTGGGGGAACCTATTCCATTGCTCTGCCACCCTCGAAGTGAAGAATTTTTCCTCATGTTTATGTGGAAGTGGAGCAGTGGGGCACTAGCAGGGACAATGGTAGGCTCCAGTCCTCTTTGCATCCCTGGTTCCTGCCCAGGAGGTACATCTGTGTCTGAGATCTGTGCCTGCTGTAACCATGTCTGTTCCTTGTTTCCTTTCTCCCAAACAGTGACCTTCTTCCCAGCAGTGTTAAGCCTTCCTGCAGGCAGCTCAGCCACCTTCTTCTGCAATGTCTCTGTGGAGAATGACTCTGAACTGGAGTACAGCCTCAACTGGTACAAGGAGTCCAACCACAGCCAAGGCCAAAAAATTGCAGAGATCAGCCGTAACAGCCTGCAGACGAAGACAGAGAAGTATGTGCTCACCAACCACACGTCTGCCTTCAAGATGGAGATCCTGAACCTCCACCAGAGCGACTCAGGCTCCTACTACTGTGGACTGATCACCTTTACACCCAATAAAGTGATAGAGAGCAACCGGTCCCACCTAGTGGTCACAGGTCAGTGTCGGGGCTGAGCTAATGGGGAGAGGCTGGTGTCAGCCGGTGGTCCTATGGCTCCCAAGTTCCTTGCAGCTCCAGGGCACAAGGCAGGCAGTACCTTGCTGGGAGAAGCCCAGGTGTGTGTCAGGAGAGCCCTTTCCCCTCTCCTTTGCACTCAGGGTTGAGGCCCAGGGACACAGGCTGTCTTCCCACACATGCATACCGTGGTTGGATCTGGTCTTGAGGCAGGTTTCCATCTTGCTGTGTCTGTGTCCCCAGTGATGCTGTAGGGATGAGTGAAGCCTTCCCCATGGGTGGAAGCAGGAGACCAGTGTAGGAAGCTGCCTTCATGGCTGAGCAGCTACTCTGAAGGAGAGATTATGTTTGGGGTAATGATCCAGGCTCAGCCCCATGTATACCCAGTGCTGGTACAGATACTGTTGCAAAGCCTGTGGCAGCCTGCCTGGGACTGAACGCTTTCTGGGGACAGCCCCCGTGTTCCCCTGTTGCCTTTCACAAGGTCTATAGAGGCCATTTTACACTTCTGACCTGCTCTTTTGTTCCCCTTTTTGTGGATGGCTATGGCAGCAGCCCCTGAGAATACAAATCCCACCGAGGAGCCTGAGTTGGAGGAAGGCAACCCCCCAGACCACATCAAGGCTGTGCTCCTGAGCATCCTGCTGCTGGCAGGGTTGGTTGTTCTGCTGGTCTTTGGCTACATCACTGTTATGCACAGGAGAGGAGGTACAATCCCCTGTGGCGGCCGTGCTGTGCTGAGGGGCTGGGGTCTGCCAGGGCACCTGATGGGTGAATGCTCATCCAGCAAACCTATCTGGGACCTGCAGACAGCCAGCTGCCTGCAGCTCCCCGGGCTACAAAAGCTGGTTCAACACGATAAACTCAGTTGTTGCATGCCCCTGGGACAGGTATCTCCATGCCTAGGGGAGAAAGGTGCTTTGGGCACTGCTTCCCCACTCTAGAGCCCTCAGACCACATGCTGTGTCTTTGCACTGCTCTTTAGTGTGGTGCCTTAATGCTACATGTGAGTCCTTCCCAGATTATCTGGCCTGGGCACCTTTGAGGCACCTCATCATCTTCTCGCTGCAGCCTCAGCCATGATGCAGGCACCCAGTGGGTCTGTCCCAGAGGGGAGCCCTGAAAAATTGCACCCCACTAACCCCAGTTAAACTGTAGTCTGTGGGCTGGTGTCTCACTTGTCCTTGTAATACTCAAGGTGGAGAGGGAGTGAACGCGGGGCAGTTGTTGCGGTCCTGGCTGGTTCAGCCCGAGCCCCAGATGCTCAGGGTGTCTTGGAACACAAGCATCTTCTAACCAAGTGTGTTACTTTGCAGGTGTACAGAAACCACCGAGTGAAATGGCACCAGAGGTGAGTTTTCTGTCTCTGATGTTCTGTTGTGCTGCAAGGGAGCATTGTGGCATCGCTGGGGTGTGGAGGGTGCAGAGCCTCCCATTATCAGCCCTTCACAAGCTTCTCACTTTTCCTGTCCTTGATGCTGCTTGATCTTTTCTGCACAGCAACCTGCAACACAGCCCCATCACAAAATCAAAAAACCTGTCTGAGACAGCATTTGTAGCCCAACCTGTGCTCAAAGGGTGGTTATCTTTGCCAGTGGGTTGTGTTGATGTAGAAAATAGGAGGAAATGCTTCCCCCCACTATATTAAGATACAATTTCTTGTGCCACAGCTAACACCTGTTTCCTCTCCTCCTTTCACTGGGCACCACTGGGAAGAGTCTGCCTCCACCTTCTCTCCAACCCCTTTAGGCAGCTGAAGGTAGCAAGCAGGTTCCTCTTTGCTCACCCCTTTCCTTGTGCAATCTGTACTAGCTCAGAGCCCAAAGGAGGGAAAAAGGGTTCTAGCATAACCCTGGGTGGTGGGCTATGCCCATCCTGGAAAAGAAAACGGGGGGGGAGGGCTCCTGAGATATTTTTTGCCCTCCCTGGGGGGTGTTTTTCTCCCCTGGGAAACTGACTTTGTCTGTTCCACTTTCCCCCCCTCCTTGTCCAGCAGGGGTATAAGAGGGAGGAGAATTGCAGCCATTGCTCTCTTCCTGGTGCTTCCACACTTTGCAGAGGACTGGTTCTGTATCTCACATTTTTTTTCTTTTCCTTTCCTTCTCCCATCCATCCTTGTTCCCTGCCCTTGTGACCCTGTTTAAAGGAAAATTCTTTGCCTCTGTACTTCCAAGCCGAACCCAAATTATTTCTTGGTGGATTTGCTCCCCTCCCTTTTTTTTCCTCTCTCTATTAGGGAAGAGGAGGATGGAAATGGGGGAAGGATTCTCAGCCTTGCCCCCATCTGAGTTTTTAAGCCCCAGTTAAAGCTCAAACCACCACACCCTGCTTTGTGCAGCTGGGCAGGCAGGAAGCCAAATGTGCCTGCAGAGGCAGAGAGCTGAGACCCACATGGCTTCATCAGTGACCCAAAAGCTCATGGTCTGAGCAAATGCTATCCCAGGTCTGTGTGTCTTTGCCATTCTGGGATGCTTCAGAGCTGGTTTCAGCACTTGCTGTGAAAAGGGAGCTGGTGTTACGATGGGAGGTATCTCCAGGTGATTAATCACCCTGATTTGGTTTCCTTGCAGAAGGAAGAGAAGCCCACCGTGGTGCCCGTGCCCACTGTGGACTATGGCGTGCTGGAGTTTCAGGTGGATCAGCATGCCCAGGTGCCCTTTGAGACCTATCTGATCACCCACACCGAATACGCCACCATCATCTTCCCGGAGGAGAAACCTGTCACACCGGAACGGGGCAAGAAACGCCAGGACGAGAGGACTCGGCAGCTCCACTTGCAGCCTTGCTGAGTGAGTGAGGTCCCTCCTTCCTGAGGTGCCTCCTCACCAGGCAGTGTGGGCAGGGACAGGCTGGCCCAGCCTCTCACTCCCACCGCAGTTTGCAGTTGGGAAAAATCCAGCACGCTGGGACCAGAGTGACAGAGTCAACACTGCTGGAGTTGGTATTGGACAGTGCTGGCCATGGTGGGAGTGTGGCTGTGGGATGGGTACCACAGGATGAGGGAGGTCCCTGCTGGGCTCCACATGCCACCTTTTTGCTCATCATAGGGAGGATAGGCTGGGACAGAACAGTGATGGACAGGTCTGTCTCAAAGGTATTTTATATCATGCCTCAGTTTTCTACCTCCACCTGGAGCGATCTGGAGTGGCCTCGCTGCTTCCCTCGTTCAGGTCTTACCCAGCCAGCAAAGCATGACTGTGGAAGGAAATGCTGGAGGCCAGAGCTGGAGTGGATCCTGGGAGATGCTGCTCTTGGAAGCCCAGGGCTTAGGAGTTCTCTTCACCTGGGGCAGAGACTGCCTTGTGTGCCACTATTTAATGAACCCCTGGGAAGCAGGTGGCTGGTTTTCCTCCTGTCCCCAGGTACTTCCCTCCTCTGCAAGAAGGGAAATCCACCCCTGTGTCCCTCCCTTCGCAGGGGGGAGATGGCTCTGACCTTGGGGGCTGTGAATAAATGGTTTCCCTTCTGGGGAGTCTGTTGACTGGTGATCACACGTGCGTGGGCAGACAAATAACGGCTCCTGGCAGCCTGCAGGCGAGACCTGGGAGGCAGCAGCCTCTGTTGTGGTTCCTGGGCCTCTCTGTGCATATCTCAAGCTGCTCTTCCATCAAACTTCTCTTAATTATTTAGAAAAGCCAACAGGCTTTCTCTTTTCAATCCTAAGGTGGTTACCTAGGTGCAAGTGCGAGCCAAGCCCCCACCTTGGCAGGCTCAGCTTGCCCAGGCCATTTGGGAGACCATGCCTGCGCCAATGGGGGCCTGGCTCCCATCAGCTGTGGCAGAGCTCACAGCGTGGTGCTTGCTGCAGCTTTCTGGTTCCAAATTTCCATTTTGCCTCTTGAAAGTCTTGCCAGGATGTGCTACCTTCCAGAAACCACAGAATCACAGAGTCAACCAGGTTGGAAAAGACCTCAGAGATCATCAAGTCCAATCTACTACTTAATACCTAACACCTCATGACAACTAAACCATGGCTCCAAGTGCCACATCCAATCCTTTTTTGAACACCAGGGACAGTGACTCCACCACCTCCTTGGGCAGCCCATTCCAATGGCCTATAACCCTTTCTGTGACGAACTTTCTCCTCACCTAGAGCCTAAACTTCCCCCTACACAGCTTGAGACCATGTTCTCTTGTTCTGTTGCTGGCTGCCTGGGAGGAGAGACCAACTCCCTCCTGGCTACAACCACCCTTCAGGTAGTTGTAGAGAGCAATAAGGTCTCCCCTGAGCCTCTTCTCCAGGCTAAACAATCCCAGCTCCCTCAGCCTCTCCTCACAGGGCTTGTGCTTCAGACCTCTCCCCAGCCTTGCTGCCCTTCTCTGGACACGTTTAAGTATCTCAATGTCCTTCTTAAATTGAGGAGCCCAGAAGTGGACACAGTACTGGAACCACAACAGGAAGAAGTGACAGCTGCACAAGAGGGAAGAAACCCTGGGAGCAAGTGGCTTTGGAGGGAGAAGAAACCTACAAGAAGACCATGAAACCCCCCAGAAACAGGACAGAGTCACTTGCATCTCACACTTTGGTGGCACCATCACCATTTTTCTTTTTCTCCAACTAAAACCAGTGCAGCCTTGCAGGAGCCAGCCTGGGTGCTGGGGGAAAAGGGTGAGGCATGCCAGACACCACAGTTTGTCCACTGCAGGGGCTGGAAAGCCCCTGAGAAATCTCCAGAGGGTCCAGATGGGGTGAATATCCTTCTGGGATGGCTTTCACTCTTCCTCAGGGCAGGACAGTCGATGTGGTGACCCCCTTAGTACTGCTGAAGGCTTCCAGTAGCCACCATGGGCAGTGCTGTAACTTCCACAACATTCACTCACTGCAAGCCCTTTGAGGCTTTTTGCAAGCTTCAGCCTTGCTGCTTGCCATGGCAGAGACCTGCTGTGGCTGACCAGGCTCTGCATGTCCGGAAAGCCAAGGCAGGAGGCAGCTACAGCATGTGAGAAGCAGGAGCTCAGTCAGCAGTTTTGCTTTTGGCTTTCCTGTCAGATGCGACACCAGCGAGAGGGTGAGCAGGGCCTTGCTTCATATTTTCTGTCCTGCCTCTTGGGCAGCACAGGTGCCTTCTCTTCAGCCCTGCCTGTATCTCTGGGTTGCAGCCATGGCTCCTCCAGGAGCAGTTTGGATGGAGTCCCTTCCTCTCTCTGTAGATGGTGGTCTGCAGCTCCCAACCAACCTAATGGAATTGGAAGTGTAGCAAAAGTATCTCCCACTGCCCTTTGGAATGGGAGAGCACTCATTCAGCAGCAGTGCTTGTGCCCCCCTGGTCACCCAGCAGCCTGACTGCAATCCTCCTACCCTTTGCAGGGCCTGGGAATGTGTGCAGTGAGTTGGAGGGATGCTCCAGGATGCCATGCAGCATCTCCCATACTGTTTGGAGGACAGGGTGCCTGGCAGAGACCTGAGCTACATTCCCTGCACTGGGCATGGCACTAGCTGTGCTGGCCAGAGAAGGATCAAAGCTGGGATGAGCTCCAGGCAGCATGCAGGTTTCAAGCCCTACAGCTGAGCACCCCTGAACCAAGCAGTGCCCTGAGATGGGTGTCAGCCCCTATGTCCCAGCATCCTGCTTGGGTACGGGGTGCCAAGTGTGTTCATATACAGGAACTGCTCTTGTCTTTCCATGCAAGCCAGGAAAGCATTCACCCATGTTTGTGACTCTTCCTCCAGTGTGGGAATAGTAGTCCAGTCTTTCTGGAGTCACTGCATGGGATCTGGAAAAAGCTGGCTTACCTCCTGGCCTGAGAATTCCCTAGTTTTGACTTTCCCATCCCACATCCCTCCTTCCCCTGCCCCTCACTCTGCATCATGGTCTTCCTACTTTTGCACACTACAGCACCCATACCCGCTGGCTCCCCACTATTTGTGCCAGCTGGCAGGTTTATGCCCCTTTTCTCCACTCCCAAGTTAAGCAGACACCCAAGCAAACTCATTTCCGCCTGTCATGCTAAGGCTTACATCAGGTTTTCTGAGGAGGCTGAGGTGACATCCTCAAGTTCTTAGGCTTTTCCTGCCTGCACCAAGAAAAGGCTGAGCTGTGATGGGCCTGGTATGATTTTGGGGTACACCCTTTCTGCCACAGCTGCTTTGGTGGCTATAGAGGGCCATAGGTGGCAAGGTTTCAGTGGACTTTGGTTCAAGTTGTGGAGAGGAGGTTCGCTGCAAAGTGGTTAGGCAGACTCTACCACCTGGCTCTGATTTTTCACTTCTCTCTGAGCCTTGGAGCCACCTGCCACCAATAGAGGAAGAACAAGGTCCTAGCCTTGTACTCAGCATCCCATTTTGGGGAAACTGAGACTTACAGCAGTGGTAGTAGCAGAACAAGGTCCTATAAAATTAAATAGTACCTAGACTTTACTCCTGTGCTCTCAGGATGTGCCATCACTGAGAATCACTGCTGAAAGGCCAGGGAGGACAAGGAGTAGGTTTGGGTTTGCCTGCCTCATTCCTACCCACACTGTGATGTGAATGATGGAGGATGCTCCTGACAACCCCTTCCCTGTGCTTTGTGCTCACAAGGGCACAGCAGCCAAACTGGGGAGGTGTTCCGATTTGTTTTCCCTGTATCAGCCCAGCGCATGCATCCCCAGCACACACAGATGCTCATGAGCACACAAATGTGCACAGAACTTCCCTGGTAAGTCTGCAGGCACCCCCCCAGACTGCATGCCTGCTATGCTCCAAACAAACTCACCCCCTGCAGACTCAGAACCCCCCAGTCTGTGCTGCAGCTCCTCCGGTGCCGGGACCTGGGTGCAGCCCCGGGGGTGGCTGCAGGTGCTGAAGCTGCCGTTTCCTGCACACCCTGGTCTGGCAGTTAGAACAACCACTTCCGACCACGGACACCCAGCACTTCCCCGAGGGGTGGCTGCCACCACCACTGGTGACAAAGTGCTTTGTCAGCTCCATGGGACTGTGCGTCAGCTAGGACCTTCAGAGAGCAGCTCTCATCCCTGCTGGGTCCCACGCTGGGTTCTTGCTCATGGGTAATGGCCAGGTCCCACTGGAGACCTCAGAGAGCTGGAAATGATCCCAGTCAGCATCTGCAGGAAGTTGGATGTGTGACTTAAATATTCCTGAGCTATATCTAAGCAAACAAAGCCCCCTAGACAGATGCTCGTGAGCCAGCCTGGCTCCTTATATATACCAGCCTTGATTGGAGGTGATCAGAAATGTGTGAATAAGCAACCCTCAAAGAAACATTGTGAGCCCAAAAACTGAGTCTCACGAAAAGTGGGTAGACAGGTGAAGATGGAGAGGAAGTCCTCCCCTTGCTGCTTGAATTAGCATGGAGCAGCAGAGCACCATTCCTGCAAAATGGGACCCTGCAGATGGCAAGGGGAGGAGTGGTCAGATCGTGTGTCAGTAAGGTCTCTTACAAGTGAGCACTGTCCTGGGCACTGGAAGGTCTCAGGTTTGGGATAGGTTGGGCAGGAGGTGTTGCAGTGGTGTGTGAGGGTTATCTGTCCCCTGGGTGATCTGTGGGTGTGACTGGTCTGTCAAGCCCTATGGTTTGGAAGTGTCTCCTGACCTTAAATTGCTGAGAAGTGGTTATTTGTCCTGGAAGAAACCGGGTGGAGTGTGCTGGTGGGTGCTGTGGTTGGTGGTAGGAGGGATGGGCTGCTGGACAGGTTGTCTGAACCCCTAACCACAGCCAGTTTGCATAGCCCTGGTGTGTCCTGAAGCTTCTTGTCTCACAGCATCTCCTCCATCCTGTCCCACTGAAAACCTTGCCCTGTCTGTCACTAAGCCTGCTGTAGGCTTGCAGAGCATCTGTGTTTCCTCCCACTGCCCTGATTTTGCTTTCTCTAGTTTTGCTTTGAGTCTGCTCCAGGGTTTCTCCTTCTCTCTCTTCCTCCCTTTGTCAAAAAGTGCTGCTTAAGGAGGATACCAGCAGGCCAGATCCTGCTGCATGGGGCCTAGCAGAAGCCCTGAACCTGCCTTCTTCACCACCCCCAAAACCACCCCCCTTGCTCATGGCACCAGGGCAGAGCCTTGTCAGAGGGGGCCAAGCGCTCTCCTTATAGCTTGAGACACCATCACAAGGCTGAGTAGACAAACAGGGAGCCCAAATCTATGTATGGTGGTACCTGCCCACACCTTCACATCCACTTCCTCCCTTAAATCTCTTCCCATCACTCAGCATACCTCTCCATCCCAGTACAGGGTGATGGGGCAACATCATCTCTCTAGAGATGACCCTGGGCATGTCCCCATTTCCAGAGGACCTGATCCCCCTTGCTTCAAATCAGCCCTGGACAGGTGGACCAATCCTGCTCTGAGAACTCAACTACAAAGCTTGGAAGAGAACCTACAGCCTTTTCTTGTCCCTACAGGTGGCGAGTTTCACCATGACAGAATGACAACCATTCACCACGACCGTAAGTAAGGTTAGTGGGGTACAGGGGCATAGAGCTGTGTCCTAGGAGGATATGGATAACCAATTCATCATCTGCAGGATGCAGTAAAGTCTAGGTGAGTCAGCCTGCCCCTGTACCCAGAGAGCCACTGGAACAAATTAGTAAGGCCACCAAGTGGTAAACACCGGGAGGGCAGTGCTGGGGCCGAGAAGGCAGCTTTAGCAGGAACATGTTGCATGCTGTCTCAAACCAACCTCATTTTCTCTTCATTAGGGCAATGGACTGGGGGCCACAGGGGAACCAGGAGCAATGCTATCTTTGTGCTGTCTCACATGATTTTCTCACAAACAAATCAAGGGAATGGGAAATTCTGCCACTGGGGGTGGATGGCTACCCAAGAAATTATATCCCATGAGCAGTTATCAATAGCTTGCAATGACAGGCAAGCTAGCAAATGTTTGTTTGGGGTTTTTTTTTTGAGGAAGCATGGATGAAATGAAGGCAATATGCTGTTGAGGGAGAGTGTAGGGGCCATTTAGAAGGAGAGAGAGAAGTCAAACTCACCCTGATGACCTGGAGAAAAGAGCAAAAATGCCCTGAGAAAAATGACTGGGGGAGAAGAATTGGGCATGTTTAGTGCAGGAAAAGATGAAGGAAGTTTTCAGAGCAAGGAAAAAAGCCCCAGTAGAAAGCAAACAGTGAAAAACAGAGAAGTGTTTAGGGTGATATTCTGCTTCCCAGAAGCAGCCTGTCTGTCTTGTAAGCCTTGCCGTGCCCACTGCTGAAGGGATGCCCTGCTCTGTGATCCTGCCTCGGGTCCCCTTTTAGTCCTTCTGAGGACTGCTGGCAGTATGAAGCCACCTGGGAATGGGGTGACCCCAAAGGGAAGGGATGGATGTCCCAGCAGGGATGGGGCACACGTGAGCGAAGCAAGGTCCTGATGGGCAGTGTGGGCACTTTTTCCTCAGTCTAGAGGCATAAGGGATGAGGAGGCTGACACATGAGAGATGGAGAAGTGGAGAAAGAACTTTGGGAAATAACCTTTCTCCTTTTGCCTGGGTGGCTCACCTGGGAGTGGGAGCTGAAGTAAAAAATTATTTCAGACTGCGAGAAAGTGTCTGGGAAATTGCTGTCAGGCTCCACCTCGTGTTTGTCTCCTTCACGTATCTTATGGAGGAGTCACAGCCAGCATGCTGGGATGGAGAGGACCGGCAAGGGACGTTCCTGGCAGGAGCTAGCTAGCCCAGCAGGACCACGGGGCCAAGACAGGGCTCAACCCCGGTCCCTGTCAAGGCCGGGCTGCGGGGGACCTGCAGGAGAAGGTTTTGTTTCCACACAGGTACCAGTAAGTGGCAAGGTGCTTGGGCAGCGCTGGGAGGTGTGTGAAGTGGAACAGCACGTCAAGATAGTTTCAGCTCTGTGGGTGGTTCTGGGAAAGTCCCTTTAGTAAGAGCAAGTCAAAGGCTTTTAATGGGGGGACCTGCACTGGGCTCCTTCTCAGAGACGACTGTGAGGGCTCAGCACATTGTGAATCATGATTTGAGCTGTGTTGCCATGATGTAACAGGGGGCTGCTTTCCATTAGAGCTGTGTTTTGGAGGCAGGGACTTCTCACTGAGCAGTGTGCCTGAGGGGCAGCATTTTATCCCCTGGGGTGAGGATCATGGGGAGCAGTGTCTGCCTGGTGGGAACAGCCCTCTGCCTCATGGCTGCAGCCCTGGGGAGGAACAACTGTGCTGAAACCACAGGTCCCCCAGATGAAGGGATTGGGTTTTTCTGGTGAATATCAGAGTACCAGTAGAGAGAGCTGCCTCCCCAGGGGACAACTCCTCTTCAAAATAGCTTCAGGTAACACAGGCATGGATGCCCTAGAAGGGAGACGTCAAAACCTTTAGGTTTTTCCTACCTTAAAGCCCTTAAGGGTAAATCTCAGCTGCTAACAGAGGTGTCCAAGAGGACAGGTAGATACTGCAGGGTGGTAGCCCCATCCTGATCACCCTGTTGCTGGTGGCTCATTATGCCATGCTGGGTCACAGTATTGCTGGGCACTGCATGGTGCCAGCTATGAGGCCAGCCCTGCTCCCACTTAGCTCCTGCTTTGCACACTGTGAAGCTTGCAGCCCTGGAGACCCATCTGTGGCAGGCTGCACAAAGGAGTCTTCTATACAGAACCCATAGGAATGCAGCCCCAGTGCTCTGAGAAAGGAGTGAGAAGGGGGCCAGGGATATCTCCTGCTCCCTTTCTTCCTCCCAGTGCACCAAATCAGAGCCAAGGATATGCCCCAGTCCTCACTTGTCTGCAATGGAAGCACTGGTGGGATGACTCCTCTTTCACTGTCCTGCTTGTAGGTTGCTGCCCCAGCCCAAGAGGAACCCTGTGTCCCCGTGGCAAAGCTCTCAGGCAGGGAGTGACTCAGCTCCTATCCATGGGTTAGGACTTTGTTAGCTTTCCATAAAAATCCTGTGGGCCTTATTTTGGCTTCCAGGAAACCTCCTTTCCTTCCTTCTAATCTTGCTCCAGATCATAGCATCAAGGCATAATTAAAGGTGGAAGGATCTCAAAGCAGGGAAGAATGCTGAAGCTGAAGATAGGATCTGCCTCAGGACCTCATTTACCTCCCTCCACTCTTGCAGGAGGGGCAGTACACGTTAGGAAGGTGCTAGAGGGCTCTTTATACAAATGACTCACTGACTTTTCCCTTCCAGCAGCAAAGATCAGAGGCTCCCTGCCAGCCTGTGGTTACTGGGACTTACCTATGTCACCTGTCCCCCGTTTAGAGATCTGGAGGATGAGCCTGGTGTGCTAGTGCCTCTTAAGACCTTACAGCTGCTGCACTTACTGCCAGCAGCCATGGCGCCACTCTTGTGAGACCACAGTTGCTGTCACCTACATTCTCAGCAATCCCCATTGCCCCAGCCAGCTCTGGGGGCCTGTGCCTGGACTGTTAAAGCCAGAAGGGCTGCTGTGGGAACATAGATTATTTGAAACTAATATGAAGTATTTTAAGGCTGATCTCAAGGCTCTTCTGCCCTTTTTTTAAGCAGAGGTCTGTCCTACTTCATTCTTTAATGTCCTACAGTCTTTGCATTAAACCACCTCTGCTTCTGGGAGCCTGGGTGCTGCTCTGGGCACTCAGCATGAGGAGCTGCTGTGAGTTTCCCTGGTGGCTTCATCCTCATCAGCCACCCAGCACATTTTCTCCCAGGCTGGGCATTTTGGGGTGTTTTGTGCCCTTTCTGTGCACAGGATGGTCTCCTCTGGCAGCTTCACATGAAATGAGATGGTTTTATTTAAGTGGCAAGCTGAGCTTGCTTTATCAAGCTGCAGATCTTCCCCTATCTCAAGAGCAGCTGTTATCTGGCATCTTATCTAACCTGTTCTTCATCCTTCATCACTCTCCATGGGATGCCCTGGGCAACCTGCACACCCGGATAGGAGCGAGCTGAGGGGCAGAGGGCTTCAGCAGCACCCACCCCCACTGTTCATAGCTTCCCTGGGTGCTTTCAGCTGAGGGCACAGTTCGTCTGCTTTGGTTTCAGGTGCGGTGCTGTCCTGCCCGACTTTGCACCTTGCGGTTTCACGTCAGGGCCTTTTTGTGCTTGAGTCGGCTGAAAGCTGTGAAAAACACCCTGTGCTTGGTGGCAGCCATCGAGACAGATAAGGTCATATGGGGCCTTATCAGCTGCTGAGTCCTGTGCTTTCAGTGGGTTTTGCTTCCGTTACTCCTACACAATCTCTGCTTCTTCACCCTAGATGCCGTGATGGGCACAGGCAGCCCGGCAGGAGGTTTCAATTCCAACCCCTCTGCCTATGGACAGAAGAGCATCATGAAAGCACAGCTTCAGCATGGTCAGGGCTTCATGTGTGTAACTGGGAAACCCACCTTGTCCTTGATTTCGGGGACATTTCACCCAGCTAGGACACGGTGCAGCGTCAGCAGAGCCTGTTACTATAGGGATTGGGGTGGGGCACTGCTGCTCACACAGGAGCAAAGGTTCTCCTCTCCAAGTGCAGAGGTGTTGTGCCCAGAGGAAGAGTTTGAGGAAAAGGCAGCTCCCTCTTCCCCAGCTCCAGGTGGGACCATGAAGACCTGGCAGGATATTTTTGCAGAGATTGCAGCTAAGCACTTAAAAGAGCCATGGAAACTTCGGGAGGATGATAGCCTGCAGGTCCATGACCTCAAGCCTGGCTGGAAGGAGTTTGTGCCACGCTGTGCTCCTGGGAGGTAGGGGGCTGCTGGCTTGGTCTTTGGAATGGGACCAGGGACAATGGGCTGCCAGTTCACTTTCTCAAAGTTAGCTTGTAGGAAACAGCTTTGGGTCTGAAAAGGGCAGTCTGGAGGCGGATGAGGTTGGGAGGGGTTTTCCCATTTTCTTCCAAGCTTGGTGGGTTATTTCCAAACTGAAAGAAAAAAGTCATGATAGTTGGAGGAGAGTGTGGCAACTCCACAGGGCCAAAGAACATCTTTTCTCTTTGTTGGTGTCAAGATACAAAAGGCTTCTTCAGCAAGCAGGGGTAGTTGTAACACACCCGAGGATGAGAAGCTGCTGTCTACTGGGACATGGACTAGCATCTCACTATTCCTTCTCCTGCCCTAGGCTGTGGGATCTTGGAGAATGGAGCACTTGTGGCTCTGCATAACTGATGAGAGGCCCCATCTTAACCATTTCCAACCCAGGCAGGACCTTGGGCATCAGCCAGACATCCTGCCTGGGCGACAGCAAACAAAGACTTTGGCTGCCAGCCCCCATACAGATTGTGCAAGACACAGAGCTGTGGGTTATGTGTCTTTTCACTCCTCAAGACATGTCCTCACCTGCCCTGCAGCCTCTACCCACACCTTCCTTCTATTTTTCTTCTTTTTTTTTTTCTTGACTTCCCCAAACCTTGGCTTGATGTTGGCTTTCTGCTGAGCTGTGATGAGCCAGCACAGGCAAGGGCCTGAAGCCCCAAATGGAGCTGGGACTTGATGCTTCCCTCCCCAAGGACCTCTGCTCCTGTCAGTGGGTCTGGGAATAGGGACTAGGGTGGGCCCAGAAGACAGCCTGGCTCCCAAAATCTTTTAATTCTGGAGCCAGCCCTGAGTTTACATCCCCAGACTGGCATGATGCTGTTAGAGCAAGGACAGTTTTGTGTAGAGCTTTCATGCATGAGGTTAACCCATCAGGCCTGCAGCTGCCCTGGTCCCTTCTGACTGTGCAGAGAGCCACTGGCTTAGCACAGGGAGCCTGGAATGAGCCGATCTCCTCTGTGCCCTGACAGGTTTCAGTGCTCCCAGTGCTTTCATGAGTGGTCTTCAGCCAAAGTGCACATCCTGTTCCACATGTGCTTGCACAAGGGCCGAGGCAAGGTGCGGATGAGAGTCTTCCGCCAGTCATGCAGACAGTGCCCTCACCCCCAGCTGGAGGAGCCTGACTTCAGCCAGGAGACTATAAAGAAGGTTCTGCACAACCTGGTGCTAACGATTCTCAATTACTTCTACCATGTGAGCATCCAGGCCTCCGATTTCCTGGAAGTTGTGGTGGATGTACCAGTGTCAGGGCCACACGACAGCACCCGCTGTGAGGGCTGCCAGCTTGGCGTTTGCAGCAAGGCACAGCTGGCCCCAGCATCAGATGACAGGAAGCCCTTGGTGGATGTGGGCAAGCCCAGGACCCACCACACCCTGAAAAGCCATGGCATGAGGCTCCACACTATCCCAACCCACCTCCCTTCCCTCTCCAATAGCAGATTCTCCTGGAAATGGTGCTGCTGCATTGGCAGCTCTTTGCTTTTTGTTTTGGGAGTGCTCCTTTTCATCCTGTTTTATTTCACTATGTAGTAGTGGGGGCTGAGGACCACAAAGAGGAACTGGGGTGATGACTGGGGAGAGCTGATGGAGCACCTGGAAAGCTGGGTGCTCAAGGTCAGTTCTTGCTCGTGTCATGGCAAAGCTTCCTTGGCTCCTAGGAGCACAGGGACACATTGGGGTGCCCACAGCCTTGGGGAGCCTGCTGGGGTTTCTTATGGGACAAATTCTTCATGAGGACAACCCTCAGCTGGCCATGCAAAGGATGAGTGTGTTTATGAGAATAAACCAGGTCCTTTCTCTTCAGCCCAAGGATGCATTTGTGCTTTTTAATTTCTTCAAAGCCTTTTCTAGGTACATGTGAGCAGCTTGGAGGGAAGCTGAGGACTGCCTTTATCCACCAGCTGGGTTCATAGGCAGATGCATCCTTATTTTCCCCTGCCTTTGGTTTTGATGGAATTGGGCACCCAAACAGCTGAGGGGCCCATAGAGCTGGAGGCTTGCAGCAAAGTCATGGGAAGATGATGCCAGTGGACATTGGCATTGTCTCCTGTGAGCTGTATGCAGTAGCATCTGCTCTGGCCCTGTGCACCATTGCATGTCCCTTGTGTTACCAGGGACCTGGATGTTGTGTTGTCCTCCAGAAACATCTGGGTACTGAGATTTCACAAGAAGATTCTTTATCAGGGACTGTAGTGATAGGATGAAAAAGGATAGATTTGGATTAGATATTAGGAAGAAACTCTTCACTGCCAGAGTGGTGTGGCACTGGAATAGGTTGCTCAGAGAAGCTGTGGATGGTCCCTCCCTGGAAGTGTTCAAGGCCAGGCTGACTGGGGCTTTGAGCAGCCTGGTCTTGTGGAAGATGTCTCTGGCCATGGCATGGGGTTGATACTAGGTGATCTTTGAAAGTCCTTCCCAACCCAAACCATTCTATGATTCTGTGACTATGGTTCTGAAAAACACTCTGGCAAAGACAAACCCCTCCCAGCTGGCTGGGCACCAGTGATGGGAGCAAAGGGTGCCTGTGAGAGTCTAAATTCCTTGTATGACTCAACAAAGATAAAATCACGTGCTGCTTGCCCAGACAATATGTTGTTGGGCAGAGCCACTGGAAAGAAGGTGCAAAGACCAATCCTGGATGCAAATCACCTTGCGATTGCATCGTGATAACACTGACTGCAGCTGGCCTACAACAGTGGCCCGAGGACCCAGCCATCACGCCTTCAGGACAAGGTCATTTCCAGGAAGGGAGGATGGCGAGACAATGGGTGTAATGGGTGTGTGGGCAGGTTAGGTGGAGAAGGGGAAGGTGGAGGCCCTCCCCCCCTCCATCTAGACCCCTGCCTAAACACACAGGAATACACAGAAAGATTTCCTGGGGAACGATACCTGGATATTTACCTAAGGAGGATTTCCTGGCTCCTGAATTCCTGAGGGACAGTGCTTGGACACATACCTAAGGACTAAAAACTGTATAAAAGACTTGACCACTACTGGCTTAAGAAGAAGAAAAACACAGAAGAAGGACCATGCCGCTGAGGAGGAAGGAAGCAGACTGAACCCTCTCTCCGTGTCCTAAGTCCCGTCTACTGCAACTCATGGAGCTGACCCAGGCTGCCCAGTGGACCTCATCTATTCTCCAGCCAAAGCCTCAGCACCCTTTCTTTACAGACCCAGGCTGCCCAGAGGGATCACATCTCTTCTCCAGCCAAAGCTTCAGCACCGTTTCTCTACAAACCCAGCATCTCCTGCAGCACCTTTCCTCCACAGACTCAAACTGTCTTGGGGGGGTGAGGGGCGTAGTAATAGAATTCCTTTCTTCTTCTCTCTCTCTTCTCTCTCTCCCTCTCTATCTTCTCCCTCTCCCCTTCTTATTTCCATTTTATTTATGTAATAAATAGTCTAGCTGTTGATATTTTGGCCTCGTTTGTGCCTCTCATTTCACAACACGGGAATATTCAAAAGAACTGAGTCTCTTTCCCTCTCCAGACTGAGACAGTGCCCAAGATTGGCAAGTGCAAGAAGACTGTGACAGTAAGTCCCAAGTCTCTCCTCTGTTAGGTCACTCATGGGGAAATTGCATTTACTGAGCTACAAGGTCTGGGTGAAGAGGAGGATTCTGATTCTTGCCTCTTGCAGAGCTCAGAGGACCTAATAGGTATCATAGAGTCAGGAGAAAAACTCCTGCACCCTGTACCCTTTTAGCTTCTTACTTTTCCTACAGGGGAGCTGCTGGACTTGCCCATGGGGACAGCATGTCCTGGTGCAGAAAACCAAGGTGAAACTGGTTTGTAAACACTTGTAAAAGCCTTTGAAATTGCCTTCACATCCTAAGCCTCAAATCCAACCCTGCCTATTGAGATCCATCTGCCCTGATGCAGGCAAACGGTGGGGAAAATCAGAAGTGAGGTAGCTGAGGCTGGGACTCCTCTGGGATCATCTTCCCCTGACCTGAAGTTCAAAAACTTTTCCTGCTTTTCCTTTTTTCATGTCAACAGCCTGATTGCTCTCCTGTTGCCACTGTGAATCCCAGTTTTCCTGTGACAGGGAGTCCCCCAGGGTAACTTTATTGCTGAAATGCTTCTTTTTGTTCCTTCTTCTTTGTGTGTGGTGGCTGACTGAGGTTTTGTGTTGGGCAGGACTAGCACTCTCTTCAGTCCTTGCTGGATGATACTCTGTGAACAGGGCCAGGGACTTCTTGTCCCTTGCTGCTCCTGTAGGTGAAAAAAGACATGTATGAGCCAGAGAAGAACCATTTGGGCACAGTGGGCAACTAATTTTGGTTTCATTTCTCGTGCTTGAACTTTGACTCTTCCTCCACTGCCAAGGCAGTCAGCCCAGGGCACCTGCAGTGGGACTGGAGTTTGACTGACACTGGTCCACCAAGGCTACTGATTCAGATTCTCTGGGGTAGTCCTGTGGGGGACTATTTTGGAAGGAGGGTGGAAGCAGGTCAGGTTTCTGTGCTAGGTGAGAAACACCACAGAACTGAGCAGTGGCAACCTGAGTCCATCCCCAGTATACAGAGGGCTTCATCCTGCAGGAGGTGGAGAACTGGGCCTAATTCCCCACTGGAGAGTCGCCATAAAAGGAGGGGGATGAAGTGTGGTGAGTGCTGCAACCAAACTCCTCTGTCTGGTTGGAGGAAGTAAGCCTGAGGGCAAGCTGGAGAGTTGCTGAAATTGTTTTTCAAGCTGTCAGACAAGCCCAATGAGGGCCAGACCTGCAGAGCTGCCAAGGCAGCTATTTCTGTTGCCTCCTGACTCTGCAAATGATTTGGTGCTGCAGGTGGATGTGATAGAAAATATTTCCCAACTGAACTGATATAAGAAAGATGGGCTGAAGAAAAGGCAGTCACCAAAACCAGCATTGCCAGAACAGCTTTCATAGCATCAAGCCCTGGCTACAAAGCTTCTCAGGTGGTCTCATCCTTGCTGTGTCCTGAAAAGCCTATTACGCTGCTTACTGTGGGCTTGGAATTTTTATTTGCTGGTTTAAGCCTCTCCTTTATTTTCATGAAGGCAACCTGCAGGCTATTGGTTAAAACCCCCAAAATAACAAGAAAACCATGTGTGATCCAGGGACCGTGTGGCTTTTTCTTCTTTAGCACTCTGTCCTGCACAAATTACCCCCTTTCTTCAGATCCTTCCCTCTTCTGCAGCTTCTGCAGCCCTAACCGTGGAACCAGCAGATGGAGCTGTGAGATCTCTGTCAACTCACCGGGACGGCCCAGCTTCCCCAGATAGGGGATACCCTCCGCTACACCCTGTGTCCAGCTGTTTTCCTGCAGCGCGATCCCCCTAAACCATATCCTTCATGGGTACGACCATGGTCTGTGGATGAACTGCTCTCTTGCTGTGGTTTTCCAGTCTCAGAGCACTAGAGAAGCACACATGATGCAAAGTGCAGGCTCTCAAAGCCCTGCTGGTACCCATCTTCGTGTGGAGGGCAATGGTGCCATGGCAGCAGGGCTAGGTGTCATCAGTAAGAACATCCTGAAGAAAGAGAGCCACTACGACCTGTCCTCCTAGGAGGGAGTATCAGTGATGTCCCAAGGCTTTTTGTCAAGGGGACAGTGTCTGAGGAAGTGCTTGGGGCTTGTGTTTGAATGAGTATGTCTCTCCTTGTCTGGGGTGGCCTGGGGTAAGTGGCTTGGCTGCAAAGGAGAAGGCTGGTTCTGCAGCCTCGATGATCTCTCTTCCATCCTTTGTGGCTCTTCCTGTGCTGGGAGCAGTCCACCCTCTCCCCACTGGTGTTATGTCATGAACAAGAGATGTGGCCAAGTTTCTTGCTGCCATTGCCATTGTAGCCCTCTTCTTTCCATGCTGAGGTTTTCCCAGCTCTAGTCATCATGTCTAGCTGTCTGCAGCCTCCCCAGCCACCCAGCTACTAAGGGGAAACTCCCTTGCCTCCGCCTGAGAAGACAGCTCTGGTGGAGACCACATCCCTGTGGGGGTCCTTATTTTCTTTCTTGCATCTCTCCACTCTTACAAGGGCAGAGCCATCTCTTGCTTCCCTGCAATGCCTTCTGCACACACCCAGTCCTCCCTACCCATGGCTTTGTGTGCATACACTGCTTTTACCCTTGTCTTCTCTTTGCTGCAGCCTGCTTGCCTGCCTGTCTCCTTGTGCCGTGCATGCATGTTCCCTCCACCCTTCATCCTCTCCATCCCCTCCATCCCCTCCCCATTACTCTGAGACACCCATGCATACATGGACTCCAGCCCAGGTTTTGGAGTCCTTCCAGGACACCCCTCACTGACATGCAGCTGTGCCCATCCCCCATTTCTTTCTGAGCAAATATTCCCCAAAGTGCTGCTTTTCATGGCTCTTGACACTTTTGGAGCCCAGAGCAAGCCCTCATGGCTGAGCTCAGCCCCTAGGGATGGTGAGCTGTGGCCAGCCCTCAGCTGGCATGGGGGCAGCAAACTGATCCCAGGGAAGGTAGCTGAGGGAGAAAGGATGCTCTCTGTCCTCGTGGGTCTTGGACAGGTCCTGGCTGCCCTCCTTGTCCATCTTGGGCTGGGCTCTGCTGCAGCCAACTCACATCTCATGCCTGACACTCACACACAGCCAAGAATGGGCAAACCTCACCCAGAGACATTTTTGCTGGCCTTTCACCGCAGCCAGACTGATAAATTGCCGTCTCTGCGCCTGTCTCCCTGGAGAGAAGCTCTCACCACTTCAGCAGGTCACAAGGTGCCAGCAAATGCAAAGCCTGATGTTGCTGTTCTTCTCCGCTGCCTGTTCCCAGCCCTCCCAGCAGGCAGCCACAGCAGCCGCGGGGCTCAAGGGGCTGGCGCTTGGCAGCCCGGCAGCTTGGTGAGCCGGCGGTGAGGGCTGAATTGCGTTGGGATTTCCCAGCAGAGCTATCGACGGGAGGCGGAGGAGGCTCCGTATTTACGACTGATCTATTATCACACAGCAATATTTTTTAACTTGTCCCAGAGCTGTCTAGCCTCAGATCCTACAGCTGATGGTTTAATGCTCAGGGGACCATGCCTTGGTTTTGCTTTTTCTCTCTCCTCCCCTTCATCCCTCTGATGTTAGTGGACGTGTTAGCAAACCCATGAGCGAGAGAGGCAGACCCACCACCTTCCTCCTTGCTTTCAGCCCAGAGGAGCCCAATGCTGTTATTTCTGTTCTGTGTCACAGGAAAACAGGAATCAATAAGCCACCCCTCAGCCCTGGATCCAGGCACGTGGTAGGAAACAGCGCTCATGATTTTAAGCTCTTCCCAAAGGCTGGATTTTCACACCCTGTGATGCAGAGAAGAGATGCCCGGCAGAGCTATGTTCTCCCTCAAACCCATCTGTGCCTGCTGCAGAGCATCTGCTGTGAAGCTGTGCTTTCTCAGTCCAACAGCTAGCAGGGATGGGCTGATTTTTCACCCCTCCTAAAGCAAAAGTCACATACCTGTTATTTTCTTCCGTGTGTTGAACCCGGATTTAAGTGCTGTTACCAGCATACAGGTTGCTGCACCCTGCTCCTGCTACTGCCCCCCTCTTCAGTGATGTGCTGAAGTGAGAGGTAGCTGAAGGGCAGGATCTCATCTGCTGCTGGCTTTTGCAATTTGTATTTAAGGCTGGCCAGGGTCTGTCTCTGCCCATGAGGCTGGGGAGGCCATGGTTGTGCAGATGTTGGGGTGAGGGACAGTGTGAGAATCCCCTGGGCTGTGCAGGTGTGTGTGGTGAAGACAAGTGACTAGCCTTGATCATGTGTAAGAACTTCAGGGCAGAACTCAGTACATATCAAAGTTTTATTTTGTTCTCAGGAGGAAGGTTACACAGAACCATCCTTCCATGACATCAGCTACTTTACAGAATGTAGTATCAAAAAAAGAAATATATATATTTTTTCATATATATATGTGTGTGTATGTATATAAATAGCTTGTAGTTACATGACATAGCCAAGAGTACAGTTCTTCTGAAAGCTGGACCTTCCTTAGGCCTTCTGTTCCTCTGCATGTTCTACAAATAGCTTTTTGGATGACAACAAAATGGCAGAATGATTCAATTCACTGTTGACTTGGCAAAACCAAAGGAAGAGGAGGAAGACAGGCTCAAAGGAGGCTACAGGCACTCAGAGAGGGCAGCAGGCAATTTTTGCATGTGGCTTACAGCTATAGGAGGGCTTTGCTGAAAAGTGAAGGAGATGATGTCCCTGCTGAAGGAAGGTAAGCTCACCTAACCTTGTTCCTTGGTGGGGCTGATCTGTCTACATGGGCCATGGAAGAGGCTGGGGAGATATGAATGCTTCTGGTGTGTTAGGTGAGTTGTGGCCCATTTAGAATGACTTGGACACTTGCAATAGACCAGAAGTGTCATGAACAAACACTGAACACTATCAGTAACCTGTAAATCAATCAAATCAATACCTTTAAACACAGTTAAAAGGCACTAGGTTGTTGCAAGGATGAGTGCACTGCCATGCAGGACTACCCAGGCCCTTAAAAGGTGAAACCCCAAGGAAAGGCATTTTATCTGGAAGGAGTCTGCTGAAAACAAGTATTGCTTAAGAACAGTAGATATGATACAGCCTTGTGTGTGGAAACCTTGCCTTCAGAGGTCTGCTGTGGCCAGAAACCATTCCAAGAGTTAGTCTGAGGGGAGTACTAGAGAGGGGTTTGGGTGATGGAGGGTTGGAGAAGTTTAAGGGCCATAGGTGAGGGTAACACTAAATCCAGACCCTGTTCCCTGTCCTTGTGTCCTCTGTGGGGCATCCATCCTACATGGTGGGGGTGGTGCCAGTTTGGCAGCCACTAGCTTTCCAGACATGGCTGAAGCTTAGGGAAAATGTGGATGCATGTTCACATCCCCAGGGCCAGGTGGACATCACTTGAGATATTATCAGGTAGGGACGTTTGTTTGCAAATAGAAATATGAGCAAACCTCCAGGGCTCACTCCCTACTTCTTACACAGAAAAGGTGTTCCACAGCATGAAGGACTTCTGAGGCCCAGCCCTGCTCAGCTGGGTGTCCTGCACTGTCTATAACCTCTGCAGCTCCTGCAGATGTGCCATCTGATGGGAAGATGTGGAGGGAGAGCCCGGAGGATGCGGGCGATTCCCTGTGCGCAGCCCAAAGCTTTGTTGGCCAGGAAATGCTGTCTCCATTACTGTGCCTTTGTCCTGGCTTGGAGGGATGCTCCCTGGGAGTTTGGGTGAGGTTTGGAGATGGGCAGCACAAGCTGAGGATGCCAGCTGAGATCTTGCCCTTTGCTCCCTTCCCCCAGCTTCCTAGCAAGCGTTTCCTAAGAGCACAAGCAAAGGGGTGTGGGACCAAGTGAAGCGAATGACGTGGTGGAGGGCTGGCAAAGGCCTGACGTGCGCTGAGCATCGTGGCTACTGCTTGCGAAAGACCAGAGTCTGGAGCACATTAAACAGCAACAAAAAGAAGAAAGGGATCTGTGGCAGCAGGCTGCTTAGTCACTCATCTCTCCAGCTCCGGCTCCAGAAAAGTCCACCTCTCCGAGGAGCCTGTTTTCTTCTCCACCCAGTCCACGTAGTTGGAGACTTTGGTGTACACACCATACACCTGCTTGCTGCCACATTCCTCTGGGCCACCCCAGGAGACCAGCCCTTGGGCCACCCACCTCCGAGTTGCCGGGTCCTGGATGACAAACGCTCCCCCACTGTCTCCCAAGCAGGTGTCCTTCCCTCCTTCGTAGTAGCCAGCGCAGAACATGTTCTCGGTCACGCTGTAGTTCCCTGACCGTGACTCGTAGCTGGTCTTGCACTCTGCGTGCAGCACCACTGGCAGCTTGACATACTGCAGGATATCAGACAGTGTCCTCATGCCCGAGCTGATGATCTCATCCACCGTGATGTTGGGGTTAGAGATGCCCCAGCCAGCCACCAGCCCCAAAGTGTTGGGGTGGGGCCCCTCCAGCTCGTGCTCAAACTGGGGCAGGCAGACAGGCATCACGTACTTTCCCATGGTCACTTTCTCCTTCAGCTTCACCAGAGCAATGTCATGGTTGTAGTTCTGGATGTCAAAGTCCTCATGGAGGATGATCCTCTCCACCGTCCGGTTCACAGCCTCCATCTTGTTTCTCACATCGTGCAGGGCCAGGTAGACAGTGACGTGCTCCTTAGAGACGGGGATGACGGTCTGGTCTCGCCTCTGAGAGCGGAGCACGTGGGCAGCTGTCAGCACCCAAGAGTCTGAGAGCAGGGCCCCGCTGCCAAACCATTTGTCATTGGGCACCCGGGACATGTCCTCCACCACAATCAGGGCCTGCCAGGGAAAGAAGCCAGGCTCTGCGTTCCGGCCGCCAATGATGCGCTTGATGATGCCGGGCAGAGGACGAGCTGGACGGCCGCACACTGGAGACAAAAGGCACAGGACAGTTACTCCCACCACATATGGCCCATATGACATGAAGGAAGCTGGAGAGCCCTCAGTGAAAAGGATAGGCTCTTGCCAATGTCCTGTGTGCTGGACCTCTGCTCCAGAGAGGAGGATTTACCCTGCAAATTGTGAGCTCATCTGTAGTCAAGAGTGAGCTATGGCCCACTGTGCACGAATATGGACAATCAGAATTGTGTATGGCACACTGCTGGATGCTGGGCTGTGGAGGCTTTCATCCAGGGTTAGCTACACTGAAGCTCTATGAAATCTTCTGACACTGAAGGAATGGACTCGGCAAAATATGTGAGCCAGGGTGGGACTTTGACCACTTTAAACAGTATCAGACCTTAGTCTTGGTTTACATCTATGTGATCTGTGCTCCAGATAGGGACCATGATGTTAACAGATTTCTTAGGGAAGGGCAAGTAGAGGAATCTTCTGCTATCTTAAAGACCTGGCAGGTGATATGATTTCTGCCAAGCTTGGACTGCAGTAAAACAGGGCTGTGACTTAAAGGGTGGTTGTACAGCTGAGCTGGTAGGTGGGACAAGAAAATGGCTTGAAGGCTATCCTGCACTTTGCAATTCCTCACTTTGCAGTTCACTTTCTGGAAAGATTTGGCTGGATCCACATCACTTCAGAAGCAGAAGGGCCAAATGAGTAATCCTGCAGCCTCACTGTGCCCTGTGAGCTCACTCAGCCCTTCCCAGAGCATCCCCCCTATTGCTCAGCTCATGCTTAGTGTGCCAAGAAACCCCAGGGAACACAGGCAGGAGGGCTGGAGCCTGACATCAGCCCAGCCTCACCCCTCTCTCTGAGACCCATCCTGAGCTCTGTGGTCTCATGGCCATAGCATTTTCCCTCCTGGAGGGACTATGGCTGGAGAAGGCTCAGCTGTGGTATGTTGCCTAGCACCATGGGCTTTATTCCTCACCACAATACTGGCAGCCAAACCAGCATTCCTCTGCTCATCTCCTCTACAGACCTGGAATTAATGTCTGAAGAGACCTATTGTGCTGCCTGGTTTGTCTCCAGGACCTTTATCCCTGCACTGTCATATGGTGTGAGGAAGAAGAGAGGTTCATCATGCTGAAGGTCACTCTGAGAAGTTTGGACAGGGTGGGCAGGGACAATACTGTCTCTGAGGAACTTACACCTTGGGACATGATTGTGGGTTGTGGGGCTGACTCACACCTATGGCAGCACTGTGGAGAGGGACTCCCAGGTTGCCTGAGGGTCCTGATGTCACTGGTAGGTTGTGGGAGCCAATTTGGGCTTGTGCTTCTACAGCTGGCAAAGTCCTGAATAACAGAAGCTCAGATGCTGGTCTCATCCCCCCAAGCCTTCAAAGGAAACCCACATGCTCTGTGGAAAATGCTAAGACTCTTCCCTGATGCTCCCTGTGACACTATCACCCCATCTATGCACCCCTCACAGAAAGAGGGTCTGACTCCCCCCCAGGATGATAGGATTGAGGCTGACAGTCAGTCGTGCAACCAGGATAGGAACCCCAGGATCTGCTAACATGGCATTGTTGCAGCCAGGGTCTGAGGTTAGAAAAACTGTGGCTCTGGCAGTGGGGGAGCATGGTGAGTGTTTCTACCTGCGCTTCGCTCCCCTGCCTTTCCCAGTGCTGCAAGGAGCAGCAACTGTCCTGAGGCAAGTCACTGCTGCGTCCCAGGCCGGCGGGTCTGCCGGGCAGCTGTCCCAGCGAGAGGCTTTCAGAGGAAGTACATCCAGCCAAAAATGTATTCTATTAAATTACATATCAAAAATGCTGACCAGGCTGCAAATGCTCCCACTAATGGCAGAGGCAGGCGTGGAGTGGCCTGGAAGAGGAGCTGCTGGTGATGGGGATGTGGCGTGAGACGTGGGGGAAAATCTGAGGAACAGCTGGCCAGATGCTGCCTGCAGATCCTGATCTCAGGAGAGTGTCACCCTCTCTCTGGGATTTTCCATTTTCCTGAAGCCTCTCTGGCTTCTGTCACTAATCAGGAGGCCTGGAAGTGGCCCATGAAAGCAGCTATGGCCCCAAAAAAATGTCCCCATATGCTCCCAGGTCAAATTAGTTCAGACTGAAACATCGAGGAGAGATGCAGGGGGCAGCCATCGCAACAAAGCAGCCATAGCCCTGGTCTTGGAGCTCCATGGGATGCAGACAATCCCAGGCAGTCCCTCCTTGGGCCTTGCAGTTGCTCAGCATAGCTGGAGAGCAGATACCCTCCATGGACATGAGCCAGCTCCCAAGCCCCTCATGGTTGCAGCTGTAGCTGCTATATGGCAGCCACATCCCTGCCCCTCTCTGGAGAGCTATCCCTGCACATCTGACCACAGCCTGCAGCTGGGATTGTCTCCAGTCCCCCCTCCAAGCAGCAAGACCTGACCCCAGGCTTGGCCATGGCCAGCCAACATCCCAGGGACTTTTGTTTAATCCTGAGTGGGCACCTGGCCTGGAAACTTGCTGGCTGCAAACATTGCTGCTGCTGCTCAAAGGCCTGGGGCTTTTCCTTCCCTACAAACCAGCTGGGTGTTTCTGAAAGGCTTAGAGAGATGCTAATTGCTCCTGCATGTGGACATACTGCTAACTGGAGTTGGCAGCCAGCTGTGCTTGGTAGGTAACGTTTTGCTCTTGGCTGGAGCCATCTGTGGTGATGCTAAGGGCTGAATGATGCTGGGGCTGCTGGTTTCCTTGTCTGCTGGTGTAGGTAGCTCAGGGAGCACTGACAGCCAGGATTACTGTGACCCCACTGCCACTTTATAAAGACAGGGAGACATGCCCCTTTCACTGCTGCCCAGTGCCACCACTGCACCCTGAGCAGCTGGGCCAGCCAGGAGGGCAGGAGGGCTCTGTCCCCAGTGCTCAAGCAGCTGGCTATTGCTTTGAGGTCATTCAGCCTGGAGAAGAGAAGGCCCAAGGGAGACCTCATTATGGCCTTAGAATATTGATAAAGGGCCTGTAGGAAAGATGGGAAGAGTGTTTTTAGCCAGGCCTGTTGTGGCAGGACAAGGGGTGAGGGTTTCAAATTCCAAGAGGGGAGATTTAGACTAGATAAAAGAAAAAAGTTTTTACAGTGAGCACGGTGAAACACTGACACAGGCTACCCAGAGAGGTGGTAGAAATGCCTCCCCTGGAGACATTCAAGGTGAGGCTGGATGATGGGGCTCTCAGCTCCAGCTGTCCCTGCTCATTGCAGGAGTGTTGGACTACACAATCCAAAGCAACTCAAAACATTCTATGATTCTCTGATACCTATGACCAGGGCACATGGCACTGTCACCAGGAAGCAGAGTCCCTGCCTAGGGCAGCAGCAGGTCAGGTCGGGCATGGAGGTGTTCCTGCTCCACACCCCCTCCTGCAGGAGCCAACCACCCCGCTGCTAGTACCTGGTCTGCAGGAGGGCAGTTTTGTCCCCAGCTCCTCGCTCCTCCATGCTCCTGATGCATCACACGTGTAGGTGGCTGGAAGAGAGCAAAGCATTAGCTGGGCTGTGGGCTTGGGGGGCTGTCATTTGCAGCAAGGAGATGTTGCACAGCTGCCAGGACCTTTTCCACCTCCAGAGCAGGAGGTAATCTCTCTTTTATGCTCCCTGTACTTCATTCCCTGGTGAGAGGGGCAGCCCTGTCCCCATGAAGGGGACATGCCACTGTCCTCAATTTCCTTGCCTTGGGCTGTTGGGAGGGCTGTGCTGCTCCCTCAGCCTCAGCTGGCAGCTGCTGCCCTGTTCATGCTGCCAGTGCCTATTCTGCAAATGCATGCAGAATGCTGGGACCAGATGCATGGGGCCAGAGGGTGTGCAGAGGGATATGAGCAGGGAGACAGGAATGTGAGGAAATCATTTGGCTTTGCTTACTGAGGGTGGAGAAGGAAGAAGGTCTGAGGTGTGTGCACAGCCCTTCTGTAGCCCTGAGCAGGGTCTAAAGAGTGCAGAGACCTGTGGTGCTTGGCACCTTATGGTGTCTCTGGTTGTGGACCATGTGGATCAAGGGGAAACTCACTCTGCCATGATGCCACTGCCAGCTCTTCAGCTTTGGCTATGCTGGACATTTGAGTGCTGGGATGGGGAGCCTTGGGGAGACCTTTCTGAGACTGCTGGACCTGATGCTCTTTTCAGCAGCACCTTCTTTCATAGAGACACAGAAAATTTCATATGCTGCAGGGAGCGGATTGCAGAGTGAGAAGGCAGAGTGCTGAAGAACCACCACACTGCTCTGCCAAGGTTGTGAAACACACAGACAAAGCAATTGTCAGTGCTAACTCCATCCTACCTCACTGTAGAGCAGAATGTGGCCAATCTGATAGTCCAAGCAGGGCAGATGCAGGTTATGATGTGTGCAGGCTACATCCACAGCCTGCTGCTTGCAGAATGTCCCAGAGTGGCCATCCCAAGCTCCCCCCACTTCCAAATGTGCACACATGCATGGCCATTCACCCACCCAGACTGTGCCACGGGGATGTAGCCCAGCCCCACTGCTCACCGGTGCTGTTGGGGGCCATGTGGTAGTAGGGATGCTGGCAGTGGTACTGGATGGCTGCTCGGTAGGTGGTCAGGTTGTTCCTGGAGGAGTAGGTGATAAAGCCATGCTCCAGCTCTGGTGGTGCTTTGCAGTCAGCAACTGAAAGCCAACAGAGAAGGTGGGTTGAGCTCTGTGCTGTCTCATGGGGTGTCCAGCTAGGCAGTGAACAGGTGATGCTGGGCTTTGGCACATGGCCCTGTGGGGCAGAGCGAGTGGCCGTACAGTCCTGTATACACTTTCTCCAGGGCACTGCAGGAGGCACAGCCTGATGCAGTCTTAGATAGCAGCAGGAGGCTGTCCCCAGGCAAGATTGACTGACCCTGTGAAACTCCACCACAGCCACCCTGGTGTTTTTACAGGGCACATTGGTGGCACTGCTGCACACCAGCAGCACAGTTCACCCACAGCTGTACAGTCAGCACCACTGCACGGGTGGAGACCCCAGTCCTACAGCTCCTCTTGTGCACTTCAGCTAGTGCTATACCTTTGTGAAGGGAAGAAACCTGCTCTGCATCTTTTGAGAGATGGTCCTAGGGTATGTCTTAGCATCACAAAATCATACAACTGTTTAGGCTGGAAGAGACCTGTGAGATCATTGAGTCCAACCATTAACCCGAGTCCGTTGCTAAACCATGTCTTTGTGCATCACATCTTCATGTCTTTTAAATCCCTCCAGGCAACCTGTTTCAGTACTTGACAACCCTTTCAGTGAAGAAATTTTTCCCAATGTCCAACCTAAGCCTCCCCTGGTGCAACTTGAGGCCATTTCCTCTTGCCCTGTTACTTGGTACTGGGGAGAACAGACCGACCCCCACCTCCCTACAACCTCCTTTCAGGTAGTTGTAGAGAAGGTCTGCCCTCAGCCTCCTCTGCTGCAGACTTAAAAACCTCAGTTCCCTCAGCTGCTCTTTATAGGACTTGTTTTCCAGGCCCTTCACCAGCTTCATTGCCCTTCTCTGGACCCACTCCCACACCTCAGTGGCTTTCCCTTAGGAGCAGCCAGGAAAAAAGCAGGCAGCGATTCACCAACCTATGCCATGCATCCCCTCTGTGCACAAGGCTTTGCTGAGAGCCTGCCCCCATCCTTCCTACTCTGAGTCTCGCTCATCCAACAGTGCTGATAAGCATTTACAGATGAGGCTGAGCAATCCTAGGTCCTGGGTGTCCTGTGATGGCAGGAGATGAGATATTGAGAGTGTGGCTTAGCTGGTCTGCAGATCTCACCTGCTCCATCATGGGCAATTTTGGCTCTGCTTCATCTATCCTTGGTGTGGGCTTGGGGTTTGGTGAAGGGAGAAGGATTTTCAGGATGGCCTGTCCATAATCCCCTTTCTTCCCTGCATTCCTTGCAGTGCCCTACCCAACCTCTTCTCCCCAGCTTGTCCCCTTCACTGGGCCTGTGCTGTGCACCCCAGGAAGGACCTCGAGTTGCAAGCTGGTTCATTCTCCAAATCCAGGAGTGGCCTCATGGGACCTGTGTCTCCCCATCATGCAGGCAGTTCACAGCACACTTGGGGGATGCTGTGCAGCCTTCTCCAGCCCCATCCTTGGGCACCTGAGCCAGAGAAGGGCAGAAGCAAGCATCTGATTGTGCAAGCAAGTGCACTTTTGTGGAGATGTATTCTATAACATTTATGAGAGGTAAGTAGGACATGAATGGCTTGGCAGAAAGCAAGTCCTGTGGGTCAGGGAAGACTTGGGCTCTGGGAGTCTTCTGCTCCAGGATGGGAAAGGAGCAAGGACAGGAGCCCTAACTCCTTATGCAATGATCCAGGATAATAAAGAGAGAATTCACTAGAACCAGTAGCTGGCACCAGGGACATGTGCAATGCCCAGGTTTAGCCACATGCTTGGTTGAAAAAAACCATGGTTTGTGGCAATATGCTGCAGTTCACTGTTCACCAGGATTCCCTCCACCTGCCTGGTAAGGATAGCAGGTGATGGAATGGGTATGTGGGTACTACCAGATCAGGAGGAAGTTCTTGGGGGTATCTGTACCTTGCAGAGGGGAAGAGGAGGGGACACAGATCCCTCTCACCAGCCCCTCAGAACCCCAGCCAGCCTGAGCTTTCCTGCTCACTTCCCATGCTGCTTCAGTGCTCACTATTTCTGTGTCAGGGTATGACCAATGGTGGGACCTTTATAAGGCACTGGAGGATGCTAGGGCTCTCAGGGGAGATGAAATGGATGTTGATAGATCTGCCTGGCTTGCACAGCTGCTCTGGGGTTGTTTATGGCTACAAGGAAGCACCCATTGGCCCATACAGCCCGTCCCCTCCCTGTGTGTCTGCCAGGCCTGGGGCAGACCTGATGGCTAGCTCTTGCACAGAGGTGTTTCCCAGTGTCCTAGGTCCAGCCAAAAGGGTGAGGAGAGGGAGTTCGTGCTGTGAGCCTTTCCAGACTTTTCCCTTGGGAAAGGGACCATTTAGCATCTCTGTCATCCTTGGATCGGAGGTGGCCCAAGCTCCCCAACATGTATTCTTCCTCCTCTCCCAATCTGGTCCACAGCTCAGCATCCTCCCAGCAAAGCCTCTGATGCCTCAGGGAGTCCAGGGTGAATGCTGTGGGCTTCCAGGGACATGAATGCAGCCAGACACCAGGCTGTGACCTCCTTCAGCCTGAGGCCAGCCTGTCCTCCCCTCCACAGGGCCAGCAGCGGGAAGCAAAGGGGAGACAGAGGAGGATCCAAGCTCTCGTGCCAGTGCCAGGGGTTGGTGCCTGCAGGACAAGGCCGGTGATGCCCACCCATCCTCCAGGCCTCATTGCCCGGAAGATCTGAAAGGCACCAGGACTCTTGGAGAGAGGAGAGGAAGGAGTGTTTCTTATTTGTGACACTGGGCCAGGGAGGAAGGGCAGTGGGAAGCTGAATCCAAACAAACAAACAAACAAACAAACAACCAGGCGGCCATGCTGCGCTCCTTGCGCAACCACCGCCTTGGAGCTGATCCAGGCCGAGGCCTCTGGGCAGAGAGGGAGGGATGGGGAGGACGTGACGGGAGCCGATGGCAGCACACAGTCCCCAGGCAGTGGTGCCAGGGCCAGGCAGGCACCGCTCAGAAAGCACCAGGAGCAGGAGGGTTAACAGTGCCATGCCAGTTAGACAAGCCATGGAGATGGAGTTGGCATTAGGGCCAGGGGCAGAAGGGACCTGCCCTTGGTACTGGACAGATCAGAAAGGGACATTGAGACAGGCTGCTCGTCAGGGCCTCACGCAGCCACTTGCTCGGAGCCAGCTCTTCCCTCTGTCTGGTTGTCGGCTCTATCTGCAGCTGCTGCACCGAAAGCAGAGGAGAAGGAGGAGAGCAGAGAGAGAAAGCCCAATTAGTAGATGAGCAGAGAGAGGCATGCAGGAAACCCAGCCCCCAAACCACCAGAAATCGTTAATGAGCGCCCCGTGAGCCATGCCAGGGTGCTGGGTATACTGCGGAGACACAGCCATGCTGAGGACCTGCTCACTCCGCTTGGCCGGGGCAACCTGGGGACAGTGGCTGGGAGAAGCCGTCACGGGGTTGCGCTTGGCCTCGCCAGGCCACGGAGCTGGATTTCATCCACCTTGGCTGAGAAGTGTTCTATTTTCTGCATTGCTTTCTAAAACCATTTTAGCTCGTGCCCTGATACTCCCAGACATCCCGAGGAGGTGGGAGGCATTGCAGTTTGGAGGCCTGATTTGCCCATTTAGGGGCTTCTGGGCTTTCCAAAAAAAAAATGTCTTGGCCATGTCGTGTGTAGTGAGTCACATCACACATGAAAGGATCAGTTCCAGCCCAGCTGGTACAATGCAGACAATCACTTCAATTTTCTAAAAAAGAAATAAAATAAAATCTGGGAAGTGCTAAAAATATTTATCTAGGTTGTTTTGGGTTGTTTCCCCACCCCCCCCCACCCCCAATGCCAGTTTGTGTCTGGTCACTGTTCAAGCTGGATAAAATCAGTGACTGTGGTAGTGAAAGCTATAGGAATGGGGAGTTCCTCGCTAGGGCTAACCCACACCTGGTATCACTAACCCACATCTGGTATCACAAACCCCACGCTTTCTACGGAGCCCTTTCAGATACAGATCTATTTAGTAGGTCTGAGAGCCTCCCAGTTTCCATTTTGAGTGAGCAAACAGGTATTAAGACTCTAAGGTAAGAGCCACAATATCTCTAACAGAAAAAGCATCTGCCCAGATGAGAAGGGCTTGAATCCCAACATCCCTCAAGAGCAGATATCTTGTCCTGCCTCCCCTGAAAGGGTCTTTTTCTGAGCCTGTTTGCTGTTTTTCTCCTCTCTGGGCCAGCCTTACAGTAGACTGAGCAGCAATGAGAGCCATCCTGAAGACTAAGGGTGTTTGGGGAAAAGATATCATCAGGTACATGTCCCATGCCTGAGCTGAAAGACGAGCTGGTTTAGATGAAAGAAGAGATGATGCAAATAGTCACCCAGCCTTTCAAAAGGTATCTCCTCTCTTTTCCCCTTTTCTCCTGTTTCAAGGTTTGTAAATGTTTGGGTAACTTTCCTCTCCCTTATCACTTAGCTGAGCATGGTTCAGGCTAGTACCTGGAACCTCTACAACTACCTGAAGGGAGGTTGTAGCCAGGTGGGGGCTGGTCTCTTCTCCCAGGCAACCAGCACCAGAACAAGAGGACACAGTCTCAAGCTGTGCCAGGGGAGGTTTAGGCAGGATGTTAGGAAGAAGTTCTTCATAGAAAGAGTGATCGGACATTAGAATGGGCTGTCTGGGGAGGTGGTGGAGTCACCATCACTGGAGGTGTCTAGGAAGAGACTGGATGTGGGCTTGGTGCCATGGTTTAGTTGATTAGATAGTGTTGGATGATAGGTTGGACTTGATCTCAAAGGTCTCGTCCAACCTGGTTAATTCAATTCAATTCAATTCAATTCAATTCAATTCAATTCAATTCAATTCAATTCAATTCAATTCCAATTCAATTCAATTCAATTCATTTCAATTCAATTCCAATTCAATTCAATTCAATTCAATTCAATTCAATTCATTTCAATTCATTTCAATTAATTTCAATTAATTTCAATTAATTTCTATTCTATTCTATTCTATTCTATTCTATTCTATTCTATTCTATTCTATTCTATTCTATTCTATTCTATCCTATTCTATTCCTATCCTATCCTATCCTATCCTATCCTATCCTATCCTATTCTCTCTAGTGCCCTATGTCTTAGTAGCCTCTGTTGGTAAGGAAACTTGGACCAGGATCTAGAATATCCCAACATGTCTAAGATTTGTCCAGCTGAGCCAGTTCTCAACAGCCAGGCTTGCTCTTTCCTTGACAGAGGAACAGCAAAGTGGCTGGCAAATCAAGTTGTATGAGTAATCTAAACAAAAGCACCAATCTCCTGCTTGTGGCATTTGGCGTGAGCCCCGTAATGTTATCCAAGAACAAGCCAAAAGAGTTTTGCAGGGTTACATAGCCTCTCTCTGGGCTTGTGTTGCTGAGTAAGGAATTCCACTCTGGCAGGGAAGCTCCCTTTAGCATGAAATTATTTCAGCAGGAAAAGGACACGGGCAGGGTAGGGAAGAGTGTCCTTACTTTTGCAGGTAGGAACCTTGTTACTCCATGTCCCATCCTTTAGGCATTCGATCTGGAAGGAGTCACTTTCCAGGTCATCCTGTGCAGAAGATGCCAGCAAAAGAAAAAAAAAATCTACCATCAGTGTGCAAGCCATGGAAATTAACCTCTCAATAAAAGGAAATTTCTCAGTAATTTAGTCAAAACATATCCAGACCCCCCTGGGAGAGGACTTTTCCAGCTAAAAATTGCAATGCAGTCATAATGAAGAACTTGGAAGAATTTTCTTGTTTGCAGCAACTCAGTGGAGTGCTGAATGCAAAAGAATTGGAACAACTTATTCCTGTTTCTAGGTGCTGGGCTGGTTAAAGAGGCAGCTCTGCATGGAGGATGAGTCTGGAAGGACATCAGGGAAATAGCCAGCTCCATGTTGGAAGTCAAAGCAGGCTACCAGTTTGGAGGGAAGACAGCCACCCTGTGAATCACTTGTACTCCCTCTAGTTCTCAGCTGTTTCCTGGAAAGAGCCTGCCAAAATCCCAAATCTTCTTGACTTCCAAAATCCTCCTGGCTTGCCAAAGCTGTTCCAAAGTCTCTGAGGACAGCTTGGTCTCTGGAGGCTGGCCTCTGTGGGGCTGCCTGGGAAACTGAGCTCTCGCCCACTGAGGTGGCGAGCAGGCAGAGCCCTGGCAGCTGCACCCAGGGCTTTTGCTGACTTTACCTCTGGCCAAGGTGCCAGGTCTGGCACTCAGGAAAGTGCCATCTCCTCTCTTCCTCTGTGCCTTTGGAAAGGGAACTTTGTGGCTCTCAGAGGAGACTTTTCCTTGCCTCTGGGAATAGGGTAAGGATAGCATGTAGGTTGTCTTCCCTTTCCCAGAGATGCCATGGCTTTGGGAGGAAGGATTCCCCCTTTCCTACCCAGATGCCCAGCTCTACGCTGTCACCCCATACCTTCAGTACTTTGTATCCAGTGTTGCAGCTGATGACAACCTGGTCTTTGAAGGTATACTTGGCTTGGGAAGGCTCGATTTTCCCATTGAGTGGTGGTTGCACCAGTGGGCACGGGTTTCCTTTGAATAAAAAACAAGTGAAGCAAAGCAAAACTCAGAAGAATAAATGGAGGAGATGCAGAATCCTAGCTCTGAAATCCAGACCACATACCACAGTTTGAGAATCTTGTTCCTGCTCCTGCTATTAGCCTATACTGGGATGGCTCAGCCCTGGTCTTCTCCTAGGAGTAAAGGCTGCAGGGCTCACTTACCTCCAGTCTGTACTACTCTTGCTTTGAACATCACGAAGCTGGGAGCTAATAACAACAGGTTGTGTGATTATCCTGCCCAAAACTGCTCTGCTTTGCCATGTGGTCTTGTCTCAGGGCCCATCTGGCACAGGGGAAAAAAGCTGCTGCTGAAGGGAGGACTCCATGTTATTTTATCCTTTTCTTTTGATTTCTGGAATAGGCTCTTTCTGGAGACAGGATCATGGACCACCAAACTCGTGGGCTCCACTTGAAGGGTTTAGGAAGCCTTTCACATTAGCCCAAACCAGTAAACAGAGGAAAGCAGCAGGAGTTACCAATTGCTGTGTATGACAGCTTCCAGCCTCTGTTCTCTCCTGAGTTGTCACTGTGGAAGAGGATCTGTACGCTGTTGGTCTGGGTTTCAATGGGTCCTGGGGACTTCTCTCCACAGAAAGGGCCAAACTCTCTTTGACCAGCTTTGATCTGCCAAGGCAAAGAAGAATGAGCAGTTTGAGGGAGATCTTTGATCCCTGAGGATTGCTTCACCCTGAGGCTGATGGATGGTGCTGCAGTGGGGTCAGTGGGGCTTAAGCAACATGTGTTGGGGGGATATGAAGTGAAAGAGGGTCACAGTTGGCTGAAAGGGTCAAAATCAAATGTGGTGAGAGAGATGGGAGTGACTGAGCACAGGGCTCTTGTTGGTTTCTTCACCTCTGTTTAGAACAGGGAAATTTTGGCCCCATCGTGAGGACATTGGGGAAATGGCAGGAGGCTGGGACAGGAAGAGTGTGGAAAATCCAGCTCACCTTGATGTAGTCATAGGGACAGGTCACCTCAGGGTGGTCTTCCACATCAAAGCTGTCATCAAAGCTCAGGGTGATGAAGAAACCTTCTTCCAGCTCGATGCGGTACAGGCAGTCTGAGCTCTTGGGGTAGGGGCTGGGGAAGTCAGCACTGGTGATCACTCCACTTCTCTGGGTGTAGAGGTTGTCACTGCACTCCACTGAAACACAGCCATGGCTCTCTCAGGGCCCTGCCAGCCACATCCTAGCCCTGACCATGCTGAGGAGCCCCTTCCAGTGGAGTGCGGTCTGCTGGGTGGTCCATGGAACACATGGGTCCATGCAAGGAGAACCTCCCACAGCAACCTCCAAATATGCCTGTGGCTTAGAGGGTCCTGGTCTGAGAGCTAATCCAGGCTAATCTATATGATGCAGCTTCAGAGACTAAACCTTTTAATTTGTCTGGGTGGTACCTTTGCAGGTCCTGTTGTCGGAGTGGAGGATGTAGCCGAACCTGCAGGAGCAGTAGTAGCCTCCAATGTAGTTGTGGCAGTAGTGGTCACATGCCAGCTCCTCATCACTTTTCTCCAGGCACTCATCCACATCTAGGAAGGAGAAAACAATGAAGGGAGGTCACCTGGAAGCCCCCCATGCACCACTTCTTGTGGGAACATTTGCTGCAGCACTGAGAGTTGTCCCACATGGTGGGACACATCAGCAAATCCCATGAGGTCCAAGGGCTGCACACAAGGACTTTTCTTGCTGGGGTCCCCAAGGCTGTCCTGAGATGTGGTCCTAGCAACTCTTTTATGCTGGCCTAGCAAAATGGTCCTGCAGGGTTAACTGCTGCTTACCCACAGCGGTGTAATGGGCATCGAAACCAGTGAAGCGTTCCTCATTGGAGAAGTCAGACCTGAATGTGAGCCCCATGTAAGGCCCTGGGGACAGGATCACTTGCTGGCCAGGAGCCTGCTCTGTGTCTGTTGTCTCCCTGCCGCAGAAGGTTGCCAGCTCCTGGTCCTCAGCTTCAATCTGTTAGCAGAAAGAGTGGGTGAGTGCTTGGCAGAGTTTGGGACTTACCTCCTGGATTCTTCTGAGCACTTGGACAGTGTGGGAGTTTAACATGCCCCTGGGGTGCTCCCCAGTGCTGGTCACCTCTGAATTTTCTCTGCATATGGCTGTGCATGTCTGTGATCATGGAGAGCCCATGGCACTTTCCTAGGGGAGGTCAGGCTGAGCTTGGAGTTATGCTCTGCACCTGAGAGCTCAGATCTCTGCTTGTTCCTGCCCAGCCTGTCCCCTGACAGGGCTCAGCAGTGTCTCCACGGGGCAGGCTGGCCCATCTGGAAGCCTGTGATGGCCACTGCCTAAGGATGCAGCTCTGTAACCCTGGGTGCCCAGTCCTGCTCAGCACTGTGTTGCCTTGGTCCTAAAAATCAATTTCCAGCCATTCCTGCTGCATCTACCCACCTGCAGAGGACAGAGCATGTCAGCCCTGACTCCCACTGCTCTGGCTCTCTGAGGTGCTGTTACTGCAGTAAAGCAATTAAATAGTTTCTTCAGTATGAGCAGAGGGACTCAGGTCTGCCTGCTCCTGCCTGTGCTGACCCTCTGAAGCAGATGCTGAGAGAGCAGGTAACATGTGGGATGTGAGGAGGGGCTGGGAGGTGTAAGGAGAGGATGCAGGGCAGGAGCCTGTTTGGGATGTGGGGTGAGGACATAGGCAGGTGTCTCTGAAGAAGGGCTGTGAAAATCAGCCCGGGGGCTATGTTGTTCCCAGTCAGATCTGCCGGTATGTGAAATGCTTCCCCCTTGTCTCCTCCCTCAGCCCAAGTGTTGATCAGGGTGACAGCATCTGTGTGAGGGCTGTGCTGCTCAGAGGGCACTGGGGCACCAGAGAAGCCTCTGCCCATTGATTTTGCATCAGATCAGAACAGCATCTGTAGTTTGGACAGTGTTTCTGTTCCCTGGACTTGCTTGGATGAGCTTGGTCCTGTCCCAACCACCCAGAGTTCCTGTCTGGTTCCAGAGCTGCAGTACCAGGCTTGGAGCCATGCACCTAGAGAGCTACAGCAGGGGACATATGGGTCCTGTCAGCAGGCTCACTAGTCTCTGTGTGTCCCTTTAAAGCACAGCCGTGCCCATGCCTTCAAGCACCGTACGCCCTGCAGAAAGCCCTCTGGGTTTCCCCGGAACCCCCCCTCCCTTCCTTTTTCCTCGATGTTTTCCCCAGGACTGTTTCTGTGCTGACTCCATCTCCTGCAAATCCCACCCCTAGCCCCTGTCTCGACCACAACCTCTCCCAGCTCATTCCCAGCACCCTGCCAGCTTTCCCCCAGGAGATTTAAATATGAATAACCCCTCGGCTGAGGAATGTGAGGAACACCACCAGGCCAGCCCTGCACCGCTCATGCCAAACCAGCGCTATTGAGGGCCTGATGAAGCGTGCAGTCCCCCAGCCCATGCCTGAGGACGCCTGTCGCCTGCTCAGGGACCCATGGGGACCCAGAGGCATTGCAATGCCATCCCTGGCTTGCATGGCCTCCATGAGGCAAAGCTCTCCTCTGGCTGCACCCCTGCTTTCTGGAGACCCTCAGGATGCATCATCTGGAGAGAGCCTGGAGCTGAAAGGGAAATTTCCCAGGGCCGGGCAAGCAGGCGGAAACTCACTCACACCAGGGAAAGCCAACGTGGAAATGGCAGCTCAGCATGCCTTGACATTGCCTCCAGATATTTTCCATCCTCTCATGCAAACTGGAGCTGGCCAGAAAAGAGAGAGACTTTCTGATGATAAATTTTGAGAATTTGGAGGAAAAATCATGAGCCCAGCACTGGGACAAAAACTCAATGGAATTATTTGTGTGCGTGTGACAAAGCATTTGGGGGGAGGGGGGGGGAAAGGAAAACAAGTCATTTGGGATCCATCTGTTTTCAATCCCTTTGAAATATACTGTGGTGCTTTAGAATCTCTTTTAAATCTGAAAGAGATTGTTTTGAGATGAAAGAGTGTTTCAGACTGAAAACTGGGAGCAGCATCACCAAAGGAGAAGGAAAGCGACACTTTGGCCCCGACATAGCCTTGGCTGTGTGGCACGCAGCCTGTTCTGTAGAAACTGCTTTTTTGAAGGGAAAGTTGTGGGAAGGAGCCAGCTCCTCTGTGCAGGGCTGGTAGCTGTCACCTCTGCAGGGAGACACAAGCCACCACATGAGTTCCCATCCCTCTCCTCCAGTCCCAGCTAGGGCAGGACCTGCAGCACAGAAGACCTTCCCAGCGCCCTACGTCTTGGCCCAAGGATGCTCCTGCCATGGGTCCAGCCCCCAAACCGCCCACAGTATCCCTGGATAGAGCCCCAGAGTGGCAGGATGAGGCCCGGGAGAGCTGAGTTCTCCTCACCAAAGGTATCCACGGCCCCTTATCTGTGACGGGTCCCATGCCCCGAGCCACAGGGAGCAGAGACAGCCCTCCGGCAGTAAACTAAACAGAGAGGTCATCCTCCCTGGTTAATATTTGCTGCTTCTGCTGAGGACTGTATACTTTTTCGTAGATCATTTACATCCAGTGAGCAGGCTGGTAATTAAATCCTGGTTGTTTGTTTGGAGTTTCTCCCTCTCGGGTCACGATGTCGACGTTTTCACTAGAGAAGATGTGTCCCTAAGGGAAATATCAATCGCCGCGGAGAAATGCCCTATAAAAATACGCTGAAAGAATCTGCCTTTGAAAAGTAAAACACAGCCACACTCCTCTGCCTCTCAATTTACTCTTGCTGCTGCCTCCCGCTCTCTTCCCTCCTTCTGCTTGCCTCCTCATGCCCTCCTGGAGGTTTCTGCCCTCCTGGATGGAGGCAAATGGGGTGTGTGTGTGTGTGTGTGTCCTTCTCGGCTGTGGCTCTGTCCCCCCCACATTTTGGCTAAGAAAAGTGGTGACCCAAGCTGTGTGTCCTCCTGCTGCCCCTTATTGATTTGGGCTTTCAGGGCAGGAGGCTGGGGGAGCCCCAGCTAGGCAGCAAATAAATGTTGCCCCAGGGCGTGGGCTACTGGGGATGCCAGAGCAGTGATGCTCCAGAGGTTCCCTCCTGCGGTGGGTGGGTTAAAGAAACACCAGGAACGTCGAGGGGAATTTGGCCCTGCAGTTCAGTATCTGCTGCTGGAGAGGAGCAGGCAGCCAGCAATACGGAAATGCAGCAGCCAACCCCCCCTCCAGCCCTTCAGGAATGCACTAATTGGATTGATGAAGGCCAAACATACCACTCGTAATATATATAACTGGCTCATTAGGCAGAGAAATCTCAGTGCTGGGCTGAAGGCACTGGGAACACAAGATGAGGAGATGATCAGAGACAGGGAAGGGCATGAAACAGCCCTTGCCAAGCACCCTTGCAGTTCAAGTGCACACAAGAAGGCAACACTCAGATGAACATGGGTTGTTTGGGGTTTTTCTGCAAAATGACATGCTGCTGCTGCCTGTTGGAAATGAGGCAGGTATGGAACATTCCCAGCAGGAGCCTCACTCCAGGTCTCCTGGAGATCCTCTCCCCAAAATGAATGTGATTTGTTCCCAGTATAAGTTAAAAATCCCTTTGTGTACAAACATGCAACTGAATTTCCACAGGAACATGCATGGAAGCAGCTGTGCAGTGGGGGAAAGGGAAGAACGGCTTCTGCTGCTGTGGAGTTGGCTTGGTGTCTGGGGACTGTCCCCTTCCATGGACTGTTGCATCCACATGACATATTTCTGGACCAGGCCTGTTCCCTGGGAAGGCTGAAGGTGCAAGGAGAGTCCAGATGGGATGCTGGGGCACTGAGGAAACTGATGGCTCACACCCATGCCTGATCCTTCTCCCTTCCCTGCATGGGGAGTAACTGTGGTCCCCAGTGAAGCAGAAGGTGTCTGGTGCCACCAGACTTCTCTGTGAAGAGCCAGCAGGATGGGAAAAGTGAGCAACAAAGCCTTGGGTTCTCCCCTCCTCCAATCTGCCTCTCAGAATTTGAAGTGGTGTTCTTGAGCTCACACAGCCTCAGGGTATGCATTATACCCTGGCTGAGGCTATCTGAGAGCTCCAGAAGAGGATGCTCTTCTGAACCTCCAGTTCATGCTGAGCCCTGATTTGTGCTTTTACCTCTCTTTTGAGCAGAGAAAGGGGTAAATGTGTCCCACACCCCCTGTGAGCCTAGGATGTGGCATTGCAAGGTTGATCTGCTACACACCTTAAGCACTGTGCAAACCCTTGGGGGAACGTGTCTCTGTCACATCGTGAATCTTTCATAATCCCCCTGCCAAATGCCACTTCTCAGGGAGGTGGCACCTGCTGCAGCTCTGCCTCACCAGCTTGGCCCACACTGCTCACCAGCCTGGCCCATACCCCTCACCAGCCCCTCACTGGGGACAGCTAAGACAGACTCCTGTGCTTGGTTGGGCCACCCTCAAGCAAATTTATTTTCAGCCCTTGTTTTTGCTTGAGATACCTCCTGAGCACCCACATGTGGGGTTAGTAGGAGTTCTGCCTGGGTGAGCAGTCAAATGGCACAGATCCTCCCTGGAGACACAGATGTAAGTAGCAGTTGCAGAGAAGTGTCTCAAGTGCCATGTGTGGCCAGAAGTCTGAACATATCATGAAGAGGTATATCCAAAGGAGACTTGGGGTGCATCAAGAGAGACGGGACCTGCAGACCCACAAAGTGTCACAGACCCCTCTGCCCTCCTGCCTTCACATACAGTTGCAAAGACCCATCACAGACAGCCCCTGCACTTGAGAGTGAAGGCAAATCCCTGCATCGTGTGCTGAAACCTGCCAGGTCTCAAGCATGTGCCATCCTGGATCAGGACCCGGTGGCAGGGATTGCAGAAGAGATGTAACCCCATGAGGACTGTGAGCCAGCAAGGACTTGCCATGGGCTCCCTTGGGGGAAATAATCTCTTCTCACCACAGGCTTCATCTTCACTACAGTCAAGGATCTGATCCTAAGCTAGAGCCTAAGCCTTCAGGGCCTGATTTCATTCCAGGGCTTGACCACATGGACAGGACTGTAGGCTAACATCTCCTTAATAAGCTCAAGGATTTACTTGTGAAGGCTCCTCAGAAGTCAGGATTATCCTCTCTGTCCCTCCACTGGGATTTCATCTTCCATCTCCCCATCCCTGCTGCAGTGCTCCTCAGTGACACTAGTCAAAATTTCTTAACCTGATTGCCCAGTCATGGTTGTGGCCTTCAAGGAGCCCTTGATGTCAGTGCTGGAGGCTTGTGTGCAGTGCTGGGTGACTTCAAGGAGCTGAGCAAACTGCAGTGAGACCTTCCACGAATGAGGAACCCCTAAATCAGGGACAGCAATGAGCCTGAGGAGGAAGGAGCACTGCTGAGGGCAGGACCTGAAAGCGGATGGCTGCTCCTTCCCCATTCCCCTAGACATGGCAGGTAGCTGAAGGTGGTCATCCAAAAGCTGGGGAGAGGCTGTCTCCAATGCATTGGGACCTGGAGCTTGGCTTCCCAAGGCATCCAGCATTTCCTACATGCATGGGGGTTCTTTGAGTGGCTATTTTGAGGGTGGCTCTTCCTCACATTCCTCCTGGCTCACTTCCTTACTGAAGTACCATCTCCCCTTTCTGCCATCCCTGCTTGCACAAACGAGCCTCCTGGCCTGTGAGCATTTCTCTAGAAGCCATTTTCTTTTCATATATATACACACACACACACAGAGAGAGACAAGCATGTGTGTGCATATATATAAATAAACAGCTATTGTTTTAATTAGCCATTGTTTCAGAGATCTGGAAATTGTTCCCTTCTGAAGACCACCCCGAAGGCAGAGGTCTGTGCGGGTTTATAGCTTGGCTCCCCCTGAGCTTTCCACTCAGGGTGACTGCACTGCTGGAGAGCTCAGGCATGTGGGTAAGGCAAGCGAAGGTCAGGTCATGGTGGCTCTCTGCCTGTTCTGAGCTGTGTCTCCACCTTGCATCAGACTTGCTCAGGCTCCATTTTGACCTTCTTCTTATGGCTGTAAGAATGATGAAGAACCCTGGTGGAGAGCCCAGTCAGAGCCATGGTCAGAACAAAGTGTTCCTTTGTGCACATAGAGACATATAATCATTGGTTTAACCTGTGCAACTCTCTGCCACAGGATGCTTGCAGAGATTAAAGTCACCCATGAGTTCATAAAGCATGGGAATCCATCAAATGCAGAAGTACCACCTGTGGCTTTCTGAACATCTTTGTTGACAGACTATTACAGAGGAGCATTTTTCTGTGCTGCCTCTATGGTTATATCCTATAGCCATGCACTGTGAGCCTCTGTCAGGGAGAGGGCTGGTGCTATTTCTACATCTTGTCTTGAGGCAGACAGAGACTGGACACAGGGAGGAAAATAGCTATGGAGTCATTTGCTCATCTCCTTAACATCTTTTAAGCTGGTGGTTTAGCAGCATCAAGATTGCACCCCTACCCAGCAGGGCAGCCTATGGAGCTCTCATCCATTTTCAGCACTTTTCAAATGTAATTCTGTGGTGGAGGCTTTGCAAGCTGAGTTACAGCCCCGAGCAAATTTATACAGCTGAGATCTAAATCCCTGTGGAAAATACCACCTTCTTATGGAAATCCAGAGGCAGAGAGCAACATGGTGCCAAGTTGGCACCACAGCCAAATAACAGGAGCCTTATGAAAAAGGAAAACTGAGCAGAGGGTGAAGGGCAGGAGGAGGAGGGGTAAAGTGTGGAATGGGGAAAGTTTCCAAGAAATTTGCTCCTTGTGCTTGCTGGGTTTTTAAAGCAATATATCTCTATACATGCTCCTGGCCCTTGTGCTTGGAGAAGATCCAGGAGAAGCAGAAAGAACTAATCAAACCTCAATGAGAGCTGTTAGTTGCAGAATGGGTGCCAGCACAAAGGGGAAATTAAAGCAGTGAACAACAGATCCTAGAGGGGAAAAAAAAATACAAATGTTTGCTTTGTTTTCTTAGGGCAAGAATAAAATAATAATTTCAAATAGCTGGCAACTGAGTTTTGCTTTTCCAGACCTGTGTGCAACCTCCACCTGCCTCTGTGTGGAGGGGCAGGGTGGGTCTTGTGCTGGGCAATGAGTTATGGCTTGCTCAGCCATGCAAACATAGAAAGCACCTGCTTGCTACTTCTGGGCTGCTAGGAAGCACCAAACCAGAGCAAGTTCAAATCCAGCTTGTCCTGCATGTTAAGGAGAGCCTTGCTTAGCGAGATCTGTGGTGCAAGAGGCAAGAGGCACTGCAGTGTCTGGCCTACCACCATTTTTGATGGGTTAATGGCCATCATTGAAATATTTTGTGGGTTTGGCCATGGAGCTTCCCGGGAATCTCCATAGCTTGTTTGTGCTTCAGGTATTTGCCAGCAGTAGCCCCAGAATTTGCATCCCAGCTGTGAAATGGGTTTGCCTGGAACCCAAAGGAGCCTTTGCGTCTGTGGCCTGCAGCCTGTGGGAGGCTCTGCTTGGAGACCTCAACCTGCAGCCTTGAGCTCAGGCTTAGGCTTTCCTTTTTGCTTCCCTGGGGTCTGGACAGGGTGTCCCAAAAGTCTGCAAAGCCATGGCCAGGGATCCACGCTGTCTGCAAGGTGCACCTGTGGCCATGCCCTGATTTTTGTCTAATACAGAGGCTCTCTTTGCATCAGAGTGGCAGAGTGGGAGTTTAGTCATGGCAGGTTCATCAGCCCATAGATGTGTAAATCCTGTTGGGTCCATTGAGAATTAGGTACCAAATTACCTCCAGATCCTCAGTGGGTAAGTTCTGAATCTGTGTCCCACTCACTGTCAGTCCAATGGATGCTGTCAGCTTACCTGTGCTCTCCCTGTTGTCCACTGGACTGACAACCCATGTGCCCAATAAATGAAGAACAGCTTCTCCCCAGCTTTTCCAGCACCATCCTCTCTCAGTTGGCCAAACAGGTCTGCTGTTTACCCCACCACCTGCCCCATAATACCACAGCTCACCTTCACATAGTCGTATTCACAGAGGTAGGATGACTCCAAGTCAAAATGCATGAAGTACAGCTTAATTTTAAATCCATCAGGCACAGAGATGTTCCATGTCACTTCTGAGTCGCTGGGATAGGAGTCGGGGAAGTTGGGAGACTGGATCTCTCCAAACATGTCTGTCAGCTCAATAGCATCTGCTGCACAGAGCAGCAAGGCACAAAAGGACCAGGTCAAGGGATACCTGGAAAACATACAGGAGGAAATGGAATGAAACTCTGGCAATGCTACAACCTGGTGAGGACTCAGTCTCTTTTCCCAAGTGGGTCGTGTAAGGTCACACGTTGTGAAAAGGCTGGGAGAGGAGGTGCAACGGATTGTCACCACGAGTGATCCCCCTGCCAAGCCACAGAGAGGTGGAGATGAGGGTGGGAGCTGTCTGTGGCTCTCAGGAGGTGAAAGCCCCTTTGAAATGTGGGTGATGCAGGCTCCATGTGTGATGCAAAACCATCTTCACAGCTCCCAGACAGCTCCAGGCACTATCAGGAGCCTGGCACTTCTCATTCTTCTGGTAGCAACAGCTGCTGGCAATACATCCTTTAACTAATGGGGCTCTGATGGGCAAATCTTCATTTAATGGAAGAATAAACATAAGGATGCTTAATAAAATAATGACACTTTCTAAACCAGTTTAATGAAAGCATCACAACAACAACTGGGAAGTATCATTACGATTAATACTGCTTAGCCTCATCCTGCCAAATTGGGATTGTTGCCTCTCAATACATGGCACACATCATTGCAGCTGGGCAAAGATGGACAGCAGGCTCAGCAGCATAACCCAGCATGTTACTCTTCTCTTCTTCTCTTCTCTTCTCTTCTCTTCTCTCTTCTCTTCTCTCCTCTTCTCTCCTCTTCTCTCCTCTTCTCTCCTCTTCTCTCCTCTTCTCTCCTCTCTTCTCTTCTCTTCTCTTCTCTTCTCTTCTCTTCTCTTCTCTTCTCTTCTCTTCTCTTCTCTTCTCTTCTCTTCTCTTCCCCCTTTTCTTTTCTTTTCTTTATTTCCCTTTTCCTTTATTTTCCTTCTTTTATTTTTTCTTTTCTTTTCTTTTCTTTTCTTTTCTTTTCTTTTCTTTTCTTTTCTTTTCTTTTCTTTTCTTTTCTTTCTTTCTTTTCTTTTCTTTTCTTTTCTTTTCTTTTCTTTTCTTCTCTTTTTCCCCCTTTTCTTTTATTTACTTTATTTCCCTTTTCCTTTATTTTCATTCTCTTTTCTTTTCTTTTCTTTTCTTTTATTTTATTTTCTTTTCTTGTCTTATCTTTTAATTTCTTTTCTTTTATTTTTTTTTTTCTTTTCTTCTTTCTTCTCTTTTCTTCTATTTTCTTCTCTTTTCCTCTCTTTTCTTCTCTTTTCTCCTCTTTTCCTCTCTTTTCTTCTCTTTTCTTTTCTCCTCTTTTCTTTTCTTCTCTCCTCTCCTCTTTTCTCATCTTTCTTTTTTTCTCTTTTCTTCTCATCTCTTTTCTTATTTTCTTTTTTTTTCTCTCCAGTCTTAGGGTATCACTTGCCCCATATGGAGAAGCACACAGAGGTTGAGATCTTTTGTCATCAGTCAGCCTTTAGAAAAACCTCAGCCTATAGAGTTTGCCCAAACTTGTTACCAGCTTGTTTGTCCCAGAGGAGGACAGAGAGTACAGGTAAATCAGTGGCAGCCCATCTGACCTCACACCAGCCTCGAGTTCCATTTGAGCATGAAAGTGAGCACAAATGGAATACTTCTCTGTACAAGGGGAGAACACTGCCTGTGCTGGAGGTGCAAGTGGAAAATCCTGTGCCATTGTGGGGGACCCAGAAAGAGAAGCAGACCTCAGGCTCTTTACGCCCAGTGCAGTGCACAAAGCAAAGGAAACGTGCAGGAAACTGGAGCCATTAGAGACAAAAAATTTCCATTTTCTAAATCAGGCACTAAGGCCTGGCAAAGGCTTGTAGGTGTGTATTTCAGGCATTGGAACTGCTCACATGCACACATATACCTGGTTTCAAAATCAGGGCTTGATTTAGGTATGTGGGTGAAGAAATTGAAGCTATATAAGTAGATAATTTTTAACCTGTCTGTGTTGTCTCAAATCCAGGGTGGCAGATTTCTGAGGTTCATTTGTGTAGTGCCATCACTTTTCCCAGCTCTTCATTACAAAGCCAAGTTAATAGGAGCTGAGAAATTTGGATAGATTTTTCTTTCAAGCAGAGTGAGGTTGAACATGCCCTTTTCTGACAGCTTGTCTGAAACCACAAAAATGTGTGAAGGGAAAATCTGTTTCTCCTCTGGTCAGAGTACATGTACAGGGCTGGATGCTCAGTTGGGTGTAAATGGGCATAACCTCCTTGAGCAGAACAGGCCATTTGCCAGTGCAGCTCTCTGCTTTCCTTTTAAACATGGGAGGAAAACATCAAAACTTCTTTCCCATGCCAGGAATGTCTTGGCCTCATGTAAAGTGATAAACTACCATGGTGTGCATAGAAACCTGAAGCCCATGCAGCGTGTCCAGCCTCTCTCGCACCTTTCACCCATGCACCATGGCGGAGCATACGCCCAGGCTGCATGCTCATCACCCGGGGCTCCCCGGGGCTCTGCCGGGATTCCAGCATACGAGCCGGGATGCCTGCACACAAGCCGGACTGCAACACAAAGCCGAGGCATGGGTAACGCCTCGTTTGCTCGCGGGTGGGGAAACCGAAGCCACGGTCATCAGAGGGAAACCTTCCCCAGCCAGATGGTCCCCTGCCCGGCCGTGCCCCCAGACCATCACGTGCGAGACCCCGGGGTCCGCCCGTAGCGGAGGTACTCACCTCATGTTGCTGCTGGGAGACTTTGACGCACGGAATCGCTGGTTGGTTTGCGGGGGACGGCTTTGCCTCCTTCCAAACGCTCCGCTGTCCGCCTTATCTCTGTCCGGAGCTTTGTGAGCGTGTGTGTGCCTATGTGTGTGTGCGTCTGGAGTTGTCTGGCATTTTCCATGCAGGTCACGCCTTCCCCTGCCTGCAACCGTTCCCCACATCCCCACAGGCACGCATGCAGACCTGCCCGCATTGGAACCGTCCTCCCCGCTGCCGCCCGCCGCCGCTCCCGCCTCTCCCGCCGCTCCGGCAAGCGCCGTGGCATTCAGGGAAGTTTTTGTCTTCCCTAATCTCCAGAGTTTTGTGTGTGTGTGTGTGCCCATGCACGCTGTGTTTTCTCTCCCTTTCTTCTCCCCCCCCCCCCCCCCCCCAGCCTGCTTTGCCAGATGGCTAAATTTGCTTCTCAATAGGGTCGGAGGCTCCAGCAAAAACAGAAGGCAAGAAAGTGTGAAGGAAAAACCCACAAAAAACCAAAACCCAAAACAAAACCAACAAAACCTGTGCAGGGATAAAGAGCTTTAGTGGTGGTGCTGCAGTTGGGAGCCGTGTTTGGGACTTGGTTGCAGCTCAGTGCCAGGCAGCGTCTGGGATGGGAATCTGGTTTCCAAGAAACTTTCGAGTTGTGACAGTTCAAAGAAAAAATCAAGACCTCATTTGCAGCGCCTGCAGAACTTGCAGAACTGAGGAGCTGCTGGGTTCATCATTTTGTCCCAGGGCAAAAGAGTGGCTTTAGATGTGGACTCTGCGCAGGAGGGGAAACTTTGAACACTAAAGTTACAGGTTTTGATCCTGACTGCCTCCTGTTGAGGAAACAGGTAAAAACATAAACACTTCTTACTAAGCCACAGGAGATTCCTTCCCCTTCCTGTGCCAGGCACGAACCAACCCCAACCCTTCTTGTCTGCATAGCTAAGTGGGAAGAAGATCTATTAGGACTGCAAACAAGGAAGAAGATCAATTTGGACTGCCCATAGGAAGTAAAAGGATGCAAGTGAGTCCCTTGTCCAGAAATGACAGCCTTGGAGACACACGAAGAACAAAACTTTAATAGCTGTTTACCAGCTTCAGCTTGAGCTCATTAATGTAAACCCTGCAGACATCCCCTGGCAGGCACGGATACATGTGCGGCGTGTTAAAAGGAGCACACAAACAAGAGCGGGGAAGAGGCAGGGAGACAGGGATGTGCTGGCAGCACTCCTGGAGCAGCAGCTCCCAGCCCTCCCCGGACTCCCCAGCTCGCTGATGTCAGGCTGCGGCACTGCTGTTAAAGGGGCGATGTTAACTCAGTCCTCTGCATCTCAGCCATCCCGCAGAAGCTGGGAGGGGAGGGGATAGATGGGAGAAAATAGGGTTTGCCTCCTTTCCAATTGCTTGTCTTTTGGCTCTGGGTGGTGATGGTTCCTTGGCTGAAGCCACTTCTCTTGCTCCTGTGGGTCTCTGCTTCTGCACTGGGGAATAAATGGTACCTAGGAGACTTCATCAAGTAAAACAGAAAAAACATGAGTGGAAAAGCATTAGGAAACCAGCAGAAACACTCTAGGCAAAGGAAAGATCTCAGTGTGCCATTATTTGTAGCTCCATTTGTGAAGTTTTAACAGCTCATCACTGTACAGACACAAGCTCTCACTCATGCTAACACACCCAGGCAAGCTGATCAAACTAATTAATATGTAAGCAATGTGTCAAAAGCAAGGCTTTATTTTTGCAGACAAGTGTGGTCTTGTCTGAGCCTGGAATACATTGTGATCTATTTTTTCCCCTGCCTGTTCTGCAGGGTGGGTCCTTCAAACACTCATTTTTCCATCACAACATCTTTCTATAGCCTTTTTGGAGCAGCTCTTCTAAGTCAGGGGCACCTTTAATTCTAAAATGAAATTTTCTTTGCCTTCTGGTGCTTCTTTCAAGCCAGACCATTGAGGGTCAAAGTCTCAGTTTACACTGGACTGGACTGTTGTAAGGCAGCAGAACAAGCTTAACATGATTTGGGCCATATTGCTATGTGTAACATGGTTTTAAAGCATCCACACTGACCCTGTAGGCCCTGGAGGGCAGGAGAGGATGCCCACAAGGAGGAGAGGATGCCTGCAGGAGAGGATGCTCACAAGGTATCACTGTAAATCACATCAGCAACTCCCCAAGCTTATTCCCCTACCAGACTGCCTATCCTGGGGAACTTCCTTATCCTGGTGGTTGCCCCTATCCACCAGCCTCCAAAACACCTTGGTGAGCAGAACTGTAGCTCCCTGCATGCTTACTCTGACCATCTCAGGGATCAAGGTTTTCCTGGCCCAATCTAACCTGAGGAATTGTGGGCTCCTACAGAAGGTTTAGAGGCAGTAGCTGAATGGTCACAGCTCCATTTCTGCTGTCCCCAAGTGCCTAAAGCTACCTGCAGCTTCATGCATCCTCATTCCTTCCTGCTTCAAATCCCTGCCCCTGCACTCCGCTGCTAAGTGGCACAGTGCTCCGTGCCTAATTACCTGGTCTGGGTAATTGCTCTGCTTTCTTCAGTTATAGCAGATCAGTCCTGATGGACTCTGCACCTCACTGCTGCTGTGCATCTGGGGCTGCTGGGCTGAGCTCTACCCATTAAGCCATGGTGCCATGCCACAGCCACGTGGACTTGTTACTCCAAGTTGTATCCAGCCTCTGTAGCAATATAAACCCAGTGCTGCAGTTTGCTACTGAGGAGACAAAAAAGGGCTTGCAAATGGAAGGTGGTGGAGAATCTGCTTTGGCTCCACCACCTTCTCCAGCATTGCTCCTCACCTGTCTGAGTGGAGGGTCTGCTGTGACCAGATCTGACAATGTGAAGTGCTCACCAAGGGCAAAGGAAAAAAAGAGGTCACTGAGAGCAGGACCTAGTATTGGCCAGGCAGAATGCTGGGCAAGGATGCCTCTGTCTCATTTGTGTTGTTACTTGCCCTTTGCCTCAAACATCCAGCAACACAGAGCTGTATCAGTCATGCCAGAGGTGTTGAGTCTTGTCCCCACCTTACTGGAAGACTTGTGAAAATGTTATCTGAGGCCTCACCATACAGTAACAGGAGTGGGTGTGATGAGTCTTTAATGAGGAGTGTGTTCTTCCCCAGGTTCAGATGGGACAGTGGAGTTAGATTGTGACAAACCTGTGGAGACAGTCCTGGATCTGCTTTCTCACCAGTGCCTCCCATCCTTAAAAAAGTCACCCCTAGAATTCTGTGTTTCCACGATGCTTGCTGAGAACTGAGCTCAGCAGTGTTATCCAAAGCATTTCTTTAGTGATGGTGTCAGAGTAATCTCCTGGAAATAATAGCCTTACAACAGGTGGGGTTAGACAGGGATAGAATAGTTCTGAGGGATGAATGGGGACCTGCAGTAAGAAGAGTTTGGGGTGAATCCACAGCTAGTGTAAGTGGTCCTATAACAGACACCAGTGTTCTGCAAGACCTTGTGGCCCTGTTGACCACTGGATTAGTCCAACACAGACCATGCTACAGCCTCTCTCAGTCCTAGGTGTTGCATGCATTGAGACATGCTTGCTCCTTGGCATGATGTATGTGACAAGAACAAAGGTTCTGGCAGATCCAGCTCCTTGACAGAGCTGTGCCATCTCTCCTGTCCTACTCCCCCCGCGTGCTGGAAAAGACTCCATCCTCTGGAAGATGTGAGCAGTGTTTCTATCATCTCCCCTCCTTCCTCCAGGAGACGAAAGCTTTGCTCCTGGCATCTCTCCTCCAGCTCAGATGGCTTCCTGGAGCCCCCTCGTGGCCCTTATCGCTGACCGGTTTCCACCAAAGCCAGCATTCCCCACCTCCCGCTCCCTGCCCCAGCGTCCTGCCGAAGATTCTCTTTTCAAGCCCGTGCTAGGGTGGCAGCAAAACCCACCTTGTGTATTTCACTGGGGGACAGGACACAGAGGTGACAACCGAGACATTCAGGGTTCTGAACAGGGCCCATAGCCCCATTGCGAAGCCCTGCATTGCGAGCTACGCATGAGACAGGTCCTTTGGAGGCTTTGCTGTCCTTGCCCTCTGGAGTCTGCTGCGCGGTCCCAAGCGAAGGTGTCCCTGACCTGGAAGCATGGAGAGGAAAGATGTACGGGCATGGAGCGGGGATAGATGACACTGAAGAAGTAGAGGGGGAAGTGAGGATGCACAGAGGCTGGGCGGGGAGGCAAAGGGTGGCTCTGCGAAGACGAGGGGACTGACGCCCGGAGGCAACCCTCACAGGTGGGTACGGAAAGGCTCCCTGACGGAGAGGGGGGACAGTGCGTGTGTCCCAGGGGGCCCGCACGCCACTAGATGGCACTTGAATCTCTGCTTGGGGACAGCGCCCGGAGCACGGCGCTCTGTGGGGTATCCCGGGGCAGCTCGGAGGGCGCCGCGTTCCAGGCACAGAGGTGACAGGGAGCACACGGCATCGACTAGAAGGTACCTAGAAAAATAATTTAGTGCACTGTCAGCACAGCCCAGTGGCTTTTTGCAATAAATCGATGCTTTGCTTTGCTGCAAGAGAAAAATCAGATCCATAACACTGTGGATGGAAATATTGAGCCCTGTTTTTTCCCCTTCTCAGCCCCATCATGCACCACAGGTCATGAGATGCACCCTGACTATGAGAGCAGGTTCACAACAGATATGCGATGGTTGGGATGGTTTCACCAGCCTGGCATTCCCTCCTCTGCTGAGACTGAGGGAACCCAAAAGGCTTTATATGGGGGAAAAAATGCATATAACACTGAAAAGAATCAGAGAAATCAGGATTTTGTGTCATACATTGGCCCAGTCAAATATATCTTCTTCTACTCCTGGGTCCCAAACACTGCATCACACCTGACAACTTGCAGAGCTGTGACTTTGTGCTGGGATTTAACCATGTGTGTTGGCTCTGACTTGGATTTCATTTCCCCCCCTCCCAAAATGCTTTTGAGTGTATGAGATTCAAGGTGCTGAAGCATCATCCACCATGATGGGATGCCGGCATGGATGTGCCCAGGCTACTTTTGGAAGTCAGGCACAAAACTTGTGAAGGACTTAGGCAGCCCAGGATCCCTTGCACACCTTTTAGAGAAAAAGACCTCTGAATTTATTTTTGGTTAGAGTTAGGGTTAAGGGTTAGGAGTTAGGGTTAGGATTAGGGTCAGTGTTATGGTTAGGGTTAGGGTCTGGGTCAGGGTTAGAATTAGGGTTAGGGATTAGTTTTAGGGTTCAGGGATTAGTTTTAGGGTCAGGTTTAAAGTTAGATTTAGGGATTAGGGTCACAGTTAGGGTTAGGTTTAGTGTTAGGCCATTGGACTTAGGGTTAGGATTAGCGGTACAGTTAGGGTTAGATTTAGGCCATTAAATTTAGGGTTAGGCTATTAGTGTTTGTGTTAGGTTTAGGGCTGGAAATAGCTTTATTGTTAGAGTTGTTTGGGTTAGGGCATCAGGGTTAGTGTTAGAGGTACTGTTAGGGTTAGGTTTGGGTGTTAAAGTTAGGGCTAGGGTCAGAGTTAGGTTTAGGTTTAGAGTTAGGGTTTGGGTTAGGGCAACAATTAGTATTCCTGGGGCAGGAACAGCATTTGAATCCTACAGTCCTGCCTGATCCTCCACATCCTCCCTAGCCCGGGGGAGCTTTTGGCAAGGGCAGGGCTCTGTTTTGCATCCACAAAGATCCTGACCCAGCACCATTAGCTGGGTCAAACCCTTTTCTCAGTTGCAACTGAGTCACTGGGGAGCTCTAGACCCTGTAAGGGTCCCACTGTGTCAAATCCCTCTCTGCGCAAACCAGCGTCGACTAAAAACGCAGTGCACGGCTTTAATGCTTTCAGGCAAGCCCAAATCACTGAGATTTCCCCCTGACTGAGCAGCCGTGAAATTGCAGCAGGGGCTGAGTGTGGCGTGACTGAAGCGATTACGCTGGTGGCAGGGGATGATAGCAAATCCGCGAGGTTGGAGGGGACTGCTCGCTGTGCCGCGCTCCTTAGCACAGATAACGTGAGACAGCTGAACTCAATCAACAGTTTGTTTGCAGGACCTTGCTTCCCTGGGCAAAATAAACCAGAAATAAGACCCAGAAAAATATCCTAACGTTGTTTCCTTCTCTCTTTGTGTTTTTGTTTTGTTTTGCTTTGGTTTTTTTCCATTTCCTAAAGCTTGGTCTGGCTGAAGCTGGTGGGTGCTGGGCCATGACGTGTGTCATTGCTGGGCCTGACACCTCCAGCCTCTGCTCACATGCCCAGGGTTCACCGTAGCTTGTAGCTCCCTGTATTTGGGTCTGCAGCCCCTGTTCTGGGTGAGTAACTCTGCCCTGAGTTCTTGTCTTGGGAAGCCTTGGGAACCTGACTTCCTTCTACTGAAGAAGATGGACGTCCATCTTCTCTTAGTATCAGATGATGTTCCAAGCTCCCACAAAAGGGGATGCCCTCTTAACTGAGCTTAACTGAGCTTAACTGAGCCATAATTTCTAGAGGTGGTGGTGATGAGGCTGTGATAAATGTTGAAGCCTGCTGTTCTTTGCTAGCTCAGTGATGAACAATCCCATCCCTGCTGCTGGTGAGTTGGAACTGTCTGCTTGCTGGGGTCTATGTTATGGTGGCAACAGGAAGGATGATGCCAAGGCGCAATTTACCATGATCAGTGGCTCCTGGTGTTGCCATTTTGTCCACGGTGGAGCTGGGGCAGGCAGGCAATTTGCTGTGTGTCACCAGAGCTGGGGACAGGATCAGGATGCCATCCAGAGAGATGTCATCTAGAGGGACCTGGACAGGCTGGAGAGGTGGGCTGAGGAGAATATCATAAGGTCCAACAAAGCAAAGCATATGGCAGCTGATTTGCTGTAGATCTGCTAAGGCTGGGAGTGTGTGTGTGGGGGGGGCATGTCAAGAAGGTGGTGTCTCAGCTGAGTCCTTCAATCATTGATGGCAGTGCACAACCTGTTACTGATGAAGAGACCTCCAGGTCCCCAAAGCCATGGCTAGATGTGTACCTTGCATAAGAAAGCTGTACCTCATACACAGTGTGGCATCCACACTGGGGGCCCAATTTCCCCTACATCAGTTTTCCTCAGTGTCACCTTCTCATGGTGAGGAAGACTGTCGAGGTGTGAGGTTGAGGGACGTGATTCTCCCCCTTTACTCCGCTGTGGTGAGACCCCACCTGGAGCACTGTGTCCAGTTCTGCAGTCCCTATTACAGAAAGGATCTGGAGGTGCTGGAACATGTCCAGAGAAGGGCCACAAGGATTATTAGAGGGTTGGAGCTCCTCTCCTATGAGGACAGACTGAGGGAGTTGGGGCTGTTCAGTCTGGAGAAGAGAAGGCTCCAAGGAGACCTAACTGTGACCTTCCAGTATCTGAATGAGGGCTACAAGAAAGCTGGGGAGGGACTTTTAGCAGTGTCAGGCAATGATAGGACTAGGGGGAATGGGAAAAAATTAGAAATGGGTAGATTAAGATTGGATATTAGGAAGAAGTTCTTCACCATGAGGGTGGTGTGACACTGGAACAGGTTGCCCAGGGAGGTGGTAGAAGCCCCATTCCTGGAGGTTTTTAAGGCCAGGCTGGATGTGGCTCTGGGCAACCTGATGTAGTGTGAGGATTCCCTGCCCATGGCAGGGGTGTTGGAACCAGATGATCTTTGAGGTCCCTTCCAGCCCTAACAATTCTGTAATTCTATGATTCTATGTGAGATGCTTTGATGTTGGAAGGGCCAAGCCATTAGTCATGATAGCAATACCAAGGTTGAAGTCATTGCTCTTCTCACTGGTAAGTATGCTTCACAGAGCTGCTGCCTTTAATGAGGTCAGCTGCAGGGCCAACTGTTCCAGCCTTCCAGCACCCCCATCCAAGGAAGGGCTGGACATTTAACTCTTCCACTGTCCATCCCTTGGAGCAGCAAATTGAAAACTGGAAACTTGTGGCAAGCCACAGACAGGGGAGTAGGAGTGGGCTCGATGCAGGGGACAGGGAGGGATAGGACTGCCAGCAGTTTGCCTGCCTCTGTGCAGTACTCCAAACCAGCCCAGCAGCAGTCATTCTTTATGTGGTCTGTGTGAGTCTCGCTGTGGAGCATTATCGACTAACATCAGCTCTGCTCCCATTAGCAACCTGTTAATCATCTGCCACCTGTCGTTAGGAGGCGTGCAGAGACCCAGCTAATGGCAGGACACGTGTAACACGTTCTGTAGGCTGGAGGGGGAGCACAGCTTCTAGATCCTATAGCTGAAGGAGTGCTGGATGGATTTTAACAATCCACCCACATTTGTGAGACCCAGCAATGGGCCATTAGTTATCTTCAAAATCTGCTATGGCTTGACTTTTTATGCACAACCATATTTACAGTGTCATTCCAGTCATGTCTTGGATCTTACTCATGCCCCAGTCAAGCCCTCCAAGACACAAAATTCTCAGCTGATGATGAGCCATGTATTTGCAAGAAGCAGAAGACTGTTATTCCGGAGGGCAGCAGTGGGCAGAGAGGGGTAGTGCCCGGGGCTGTATTTGTGGAGAGCAATTTCTGCATTATCCATTCACAAACACGACCTTTGGGGGTGTGTTAGAGCAGCAGAAATCGATGCTGATATTTCTAGCATCACAAAGTAATTTGCATGCAGGTGATTTCACTCTCTGTCAGGATGCAGCCACTTCTGGGCAGAGTACAGGTACTGAGAGCACCTGTCCAGTCCAGAAACAAAGTGAGCACACAATGGTGAAGTCTGAAGCATCATCTGCCAGTGTCCCAGACACACTTGCACCCTTGCTTACAGATAGAAGAAATTTAAACATTAGGTTTACACCTCAGACAGAGCCTCGGGGCATGGCTCAGGACTGTGCTGCTGTTACAGAGCTGGGTGCTGAGGGTGGCTGGAAACCAGGGGTTAGTGCTGCTCATTGGTCTGACTCATGTGCACTGAATTTGTCTTGGGACCAGTTAGAGAAAGCCTTGAAATTGCATAAATAGCTACAGTGAAGCCATGGCTTGTGTTGTCATGCTGAGCCTTGGGAAGGCTTTCCTTTCTTCGTGATCCCTCTGCTCTTTCTTCCCCTCTGTTGTTCTATGAGAGTCAGAGCATGCAGGAGAATGAGTAGCTGCTTGGAAAATGGATGGGTGCAGTCTGGGTGAAGTGTGATGTGCCTTAGGAAAGCCTGGTGGTGTGGGTGGGGGCACCTGGGACCTCCTGAAGGAGAAAGTTGGTCTTGACATGGGGGATTTTCTTGCAAGCTACCTATGTTTCTTTTCTCCTGTCTAGTGCTTGTAGGGACTGAGCTGGGACCTACAGACCTTTGCTCATGCACCAGCCGCACGCTGCCCATGAGCCACACGCATGGCTGTGCTGGGCTGTAGGAGGCAGTAGATGCTGACCCCAAGGTACTGATTTGGAAGTGTGACTCTAAAGTTTGCAGTAAGCAGTGAGGAGAGCAAGGCTGGGCTGGGTGTGACATCGAGGGAGCAGTCAGCCCTGCAGTAGCACTGCGTCAGGCTTTGCCTTGGGTGGCGGAGTACTGGAACAGGCTGTCAGGTTGCTCTCTATCTCTGGAGTCATTCAAGACCTTCCTGGATGCCATTTTGTGCAACCTATTCTAGGTGAATCTGGTCTGGCAGTGGGGCTGGACTAGATGATCTCTGGAGGTCCCTTCCAACCCCTATCATTCTGTGATTCTAGCTGTGTGATAAACTGCTGAAGTCTCAGCTGGGATGGAGTTCTGCCTTTTGTTTGCTGTTTCTCCTTACATGAATATTGACATAATGTTTATCTTTCTTCAATATTCATGATAATAAAGGACTTGGAGCCATTCTTTTTTAATTACACCCTTCTCCAGGAAACAGCCTAGTACAATTAGAGACCTGCCAGTTCATGAAAGAAAACCAAGCAAACTCTGCCTCCACTTCCAGAAGTGCCAAGTAGGGTTCCCATGGGCATCCCCTTTCCTGCTGTTGTGATGGCATGGAAACAGCACCTTCTGTATTCCTGTGGGCTGTGCCACCTACCTGCTGTGTTAATAGCAAGCCCAAGTCTACAAAGCTTGGTGACCATCTGCAGCCCTCTGATGTGGCCTGGTGGTATGAGAAGAGTGCAAATTGCTGCGCTACAGGCTTGGAGAAGAGTGGCTGGAAAGCTGCCTGGCAGAAAAGGATCTGGGGATGTCAGTCAGAAGCCAGCTGGATTGTATTAGCAATAGTGTGACCAGAACTAAGGGCAGTGATGGTTCCCCTGTACTCTGCACTAGCACATCTTGAATACAAGGTTCAGTTTTGGGCCCTTCACTACAAGAAGGACCTTAAGGTGTCAAAGAAGGGTAACAAAGGTAGTGAAGGGTCTAGAGCACAAGTCTTATGAGGGAGGGACCCTGGGCTTGTTTTGTCTGGAGGAAAGGAAGCTCAGGGGAAACCTTTGTGCTCTCTACAACTCCCTGGAAGGAGGCTGTAGTGAGGTAAGGGTCAGTGTCTGCCAGCAGGTAATAAGCAATAGGACTAGAGGAAAAAGCCTCAAGCTATGCCTGAGAAGGTGGACATTAGAAGAACATTCTTTGCAGAAAAGGTTATCAAGCACTTGCACAGGCTGCTTAGGGAAGTGGTGGAGTCACCATCCCTGGAGGTGGTAAAAAGATGTGTAAATGTGGTGCTTAGTGACACATTTGTCTTGGCTGTGTTGGGTTAATGGTTGGACCTGGTTCATCTTAAATGACTTTTCCAATTTAAAAGATTTTCTTTTTCTATGTAATGCAACAGGTCCAGCAGGTGGGGATAGATGGCTTGGATAGGAATTAACAAAAATAGTTTGGGTTCCTAGATGAGGTTTGTGGGATGGGATTTCTATTTCTGCCCCTTGGAGCAGCCTCCCCATGCAAACAAATCACTGTTGCTCTGTGCCTCAGTTTCCTCAGCAATGATGAAGAATTTGGCCTCTCGTGCTGCCTGGCCTCCTGTTTGACTGAATGAAGTCTTCCTGCTTATACAGCACGGAGAGTCTGTCTGTTCTCCTGCAGTAGTAATTAGCCATTTAAATCCAATCTGGCAAAATGATTAGGGTGTGATGCTTTGATGGTGAGACAATGACCACTTCTCCTTTTTAGCACTCAGGCAGTGTTGTTTCTCCCTTCCCTAGCATTATCCACAAGCAAATTGTTATATTGAGCTGTGCAAATTGCCCAGGAGCTTCTGCTGGGAGCCTGAACCTTCACAGACACACAAACCCAATCTGTCTGAGCGTGTCTGATCAAACTCAGTCTGGTGAAGAGATGAGATGTTCCCTATCAGCATCTTTTTGGCAGCTGGGGCAGTGGTGGCTTCTGCTCTTTCTGCGGTAGGTGACAGGAGGCAGCAAGGCTGGGGGACTTCCCATGGATTCACAATGACTCTCCTGCTGTCACTGAGTTGGGTTTTCCCAAGTCTTTGAAAATGGGACCCCTTAGAGTTAAGATGTCAGCACCCTACACAGCGACATCCCAAGTTTACAAACTCTGGAGACTCCTGTGTCAAACAACTTTTGTTTCTTGAGCTGCCTTTTGATGAGCATTATTAGTCACGTAGTGCTCAAAGAAGCCAAGTGCCTTTGTCACATCAGTGGTTGTTTTCAGCAGAGATGTCCTTTGGCTGAGACAACACCTTAGTGAGATGCTCTTTTACTGTCTCTGTTCTGCTCTGTGTGGGTAGGGCTGAGCAGTGCATTTTCATCCTGTAAAATATACATCATTCTATTTTACATAGGGGATCATTATTGCAGAAATGATTCTTTCTTTCCATCCTTTCCCTGCTGTAATTACTATCCACCCGTTGACGCCTGCACCAATGTCTGTGCATGGTAAAATGAGTGAGAATTTAAACTGCCCTGGGTGATGGGACATGGACCTTTGTGAAAAATTTAAATGTCTCCTATCCAGAGGAGGCTGGCCCATAAATAAAGAATGAAGCCTCCACTGCAGGAGGGGAAGAGCTAGTGCAGCTCCAGGCTTAACACCTTCCTGCCCACCTCCGGCTGTGCCTAGGGTTGTGGTTCTCCCTTCTGGTATCTGGGAGCAATTAGGAGCCCCAGGGTGTCAGAGGATGGAGATCCAGCACTAGGAGCCTTGGCTGGGTCGCTATCTGGCAGAAGGAAGCCTTAAAGTTGTGAATAAATTGAAAGCAACCATCTTGATCCTAAGAGGGCATGTTGATCCATTTAGCCTAAGAGCTGAAGCCACTGGTACCTGTGGAGCAGAAAGGCTTAGCCAGAGCAGAAGCAATAGGCCAGTTTTCTGCATTGGAAAATGAGGGATACAAGAAATAAATCTCTTTAAAACATGGAGAAGATGCTGGGGGAAGAGAGATTACAACATGCTAAGACCACTAGCATGAATAAACCACTATCACTTAGAAGGGTCAGGGGTCTGTAGTTTTGCAGTGGAGGACAAGGAGCACAGGTGGTGCCAGGGGACTTGATTTAGCCCCAGATTTGGTAGAACTAATTCAATAATGGCTGGACTCAGTCTTAAAGGGTCTCTTCCAACTGAAACAATTCTATGATTCTATAACTATTTTTATTCCCTTATCATTTTGGAAATATTTTACAGTTTCTTTGCAGATCAGCCCAGCGAGTCACGGATGAAATGACAGCTTGAAAAATCTCTCCCAGTAGTAAGTTGCTATTTCTGTCTGTTACTGACTGTGCTGCTGAGTTCACTGTGGAGCGCAGGGGTGAGAGATCTGAGGCATCATCAGCTGTGATCTGCTTTAGCCACATGCACATCACAGATTTTGGGGATCCCTCCTTCACTTTTTGCTGGTGGCAAGGGCTCATCTAGTGTGCAGATATGAGGCTCAGCCTCCCTCTGGACCTTTGCCCTCAGTCTGCACTGATGCAAGTAGTTGCATGGAGGAAGAAATTGTGTGGGATGGACCATGGTTTTGGGATGGGGCAGTGCCACTTCTTGTTTCCCAGCTGGTAATTTTCTCTAGATGTGAAAGCTTTCATTTTCCAGTTTTATATGCCTGAAATGAAATGAGGAGCTTGGCTCCTCATCTCTCACCCCAGCCTCAGGCACTTTGGGCCAGTTGTCCCGTTTCAGCCAAAGCTGTCATGGAACAGAGCCTCAAATATTCTAAGTTTCCCTTCAGTTAGATGAAAGGGGAGAGAATGACCAAAACTGGTGTCTCTAAGAAGTGAGCTTGCCAGATCAAACATGAGAATCCACTTGGCAAAGCTCTTGAAAAACCACCTCTGTGGGTTCTGCTGCCTGTGGGAGAATGGATGTAAATGAGGGATGCAGATGCAAGCAGGTCAGAAGCTGCGCCTAGCTCTGTGGCACCTTCTTGGGGGTAGAGAGAGAGAAGGATGGAGAATATGCTTCCATTAACGTGGATAATTGCTTTGTGTTTCCCTTTTCACAGATAGGTTCAGTGAGTTGTGCAGAGTGGATGGTAACTGCATTGGCAGAGTGATGTAGAAATTAACAAAGGTGCCAGAGCATCCTTTGATGGGGTCCCTTGAAGTTGGGTGCCCTCCACTGTTGTGGGTGTGCAGCAAGAGGTAATGAACCCTCGGGGGGTTGCAGATTGTGAGGAGGGATGGGGCAGCAAGGATTGGAGAAGCTCATTCCTGGGGCTTGCTCCTTAGGGATGTCTGTGTGGGTTCTTCCAATTAACCCACTGTGCTTAATTAGCAGAAGCTCCCTGTGGAGGCAGATAACTAGGTAACAGACTTGAGGACTGATCCTTATTAACTCTGGGTTAGGATATTGGATGGGGAAGCACAGAGTACTGTGGAATCTGCTGTGTGAACTGTAAGAGAAACTCAGCTCCCATCTCCTCAGTGTCCCTGTCCCAAAGGTGGACAGGGTCATACAATCCCTGTGAGCACTGTGTTAGAATGGAATAGAATTAACCAAGTTGGAAAAGACCTTCAAGATCATCAAGTTCAACCTATCACCCAACACTATCTAATCAACTAAACCATGGCACCAAGTGTCCCATCCAGTCTCTTCTTAAACACCTCCAGTGATGGCGACTCAGTGTTTCTGTGATCTGGCCCATCTGCTTCCCATGGGGCTGTGGCTTTTGCAGTGTCACTTCATGGGCAACAGATACCTGTTTGCAGGACTTCTTCAGGGGGAAGCTCCCAGAGATGGAGAATTGGCCTGAAGGTGCAACTAGCAAAGCTTCTGCTGTTGGCTTGGAGGAGATCTGCGGTAACAGCCTGGTGCAATTGGCCAGAGACCCTTGCCTGTCTCCTCTTCCCCTGTTCCAGCATCTGCCTGAGCCAGAGACTAAAGGAAAGTTTGCACCCTATCCAGCTCTATCCTGGCTATTTTTTGCCTGTAGCAAGGAGTTTGTGATAGCTGCTGCACCTAACAGCATCTAGCCTTCTAATGCCTGTTCCCACCTCCCTCAGGCTTGGGCCCATCCTCCTCCGTGCACGGTGAGGCAGCCCTTTCATTTTGCAGCTGCATGGTGGAGAACAAGTAGCTCTGGGGTTTTATATTAATTTTGAAGAAACAGATATTTTGATTGTCAAGTGAATCCTGGATTATTTTGGGCGAATGCAGCTTGACACATCATTACTTTGAAGGGACACGGATCATTTAGCCGAGCCTAATTGCCTCTGTATTGCAATTAGTCACTCGGGCTGAGAAGGAATTGGTGTCACCGTCGTTTTGGATTGGGAGCCAGTGACTAAAGCTAATGGAAGTGTTTGAATCAGAACTTTTTTGTACATGCATTTGTTATACTGATATATTGGCCATATCTCCTCGCCAGGCTGGGGAAGACTGCAAGGCTGTGGAGGATGCTGCATGGGTGAAATGAACCCTTGAGGGCTTGGGAGAGGCAGGAGGGGAGACTGAAATTTTCAAGGGCCTCCTTAACTAGACTGATGCAGGTCTGCTCCCACAGGTATGGTGAGCAGTGCTACATGCAAGTCTTGGGATGCCCTCTGAGATACAATTAACCTTCTGATGAGGGTGAAAGGCTCCTGTTGGCAGAACAAATCTAAGGCATAGAATCAGAAAATCAGAGAATCAATGAGATTGGAATAGACCTCAAAGATCATCAAATCCAACCTGTCACCCAAGACCTCATGATTACTAAACCATGGCACCAAGTGCCACATCCAGTCCCCTCTTGAACACCTCCAGGGGTGGCGACTCCACCACCTCCCTGGGCAGCACATTCCAATGGCTAACAGCGCTCTCTGTGAAGAACTTTCTCCTCACCTTGAGCCTAAACTTCCCCTGGTGCAGTTTGAGACTGTGTCCTCTTGTTCTGGTGCTGATTTCCTGGGAGAAGATACCAACTCCCTCCTGGCTACAACCTCCCTTCAGGTAGTTGTAGAATGCAAAGATCTGGAGAAGGGTAGGGTTCAGGATTGCTTGGAATGTTCCATCCCCTGGCAGAGTCACCTTGAAAAAGCTTTTCCTCAGGATGGGGCAAAAGGGTCTGTCCCCACTGATTTCCAGGGGGAGAATGGTGCTCTGTAGTTGTGTTCTGGCAGCGGTCATGGTTACACAACAGGAGGAAGGGCTCACAAGCCTCCGCTCATACCACCATAGCACAGGCTTGTGTGATGCTAATTGTATTTCAAATGTCTTGGCTGAATTTTGCCAAACTTTCAGCGTGTCACTCACCTGCTGTGTTGGGCTCAGCAGTGGGAAGGTTATGAGAAGGAAAGCTGTGAGCCTGGTGGAAGGCCAGGAGAAAATTCCTGCGCTCTGAGTACCACAGGCGCTGGGATGCCAATGCAAACCTGGAGCCCACACGGCAGGAGGAATTTGCCCTCCTGGCCCACAAAGCCCCAAGTTGCAAAAGTCTTTCAGACCACCAGCTGAATGTTGTGAGCAAGTGAAGGAGCCAGGAAAGGAACTTTTCCATGAAACAAACAAAAAAAATCCAAGTGACTCATTTGTTTTCAAGGTTTCCTACCCCAGCAAAATGAAAGCCATAATCATCCAGGGGAAGCAGGAAGATAAATTGGGCGTCATTTCGAGTATCGCTGGCTCACATAATTTCATTGTGATGTCTGTAAGAATGGGCATTTGTTCTAAAGCTTTGGATTCTGGATTCAGATGAATTCTTGTGATTCTAGGCTTTTAGTAAAAAAAAACAACAAACCACCACAAAAAAACCAAAGGATATTTTATGCTTCATAATCATGGAACAAAAGCTTGCAAATCATGGCCTGAGATTAACTCCAGAAATTCAGCAGCCAGAAAGCTAGGAGACACAGAGGGCACACTTCCTCTGGTTTGGACCATGAGATCTGCTTTTTGAACACCTCTGCCCACAGTGCAGTAGAGATAATTAACACAGAGCCAAATATGCCGTGTCTCGGTGTCTGGGGATATCTAGTTATTGGCTATGTGAATTGATTGTGACAGAACCAAGCTTCTGGGGAGCTTGTTTGCCTGCAGCATCTCTGCAGGTTGAGCTTACTGGGAGTTGTGGGAGGGGGTGTTTGGGTGATTTGTTTCTCTGCTGGGGAAAGAGTTGGCCCTGGTAGCATGGGAAGACATTGTGGGAGCTGCCAAACCCTATGACCATCAGCCTTCTGCATTTATTCTGCCTTGATGCTGTTGTCAGGTGAATAGAATGAGTTGGATGCAGCTTCTGCTCCTCTTCTGAACAGCTTTGACAACCTCTTGGATGGGAACAAAATTGTGTTGCTCTCTTTCCTGTTTTGATCAAGATAATTTTTTCTATACATTCAAACAGCTGAACCCAGTCTTGGAAGGAGTCTTGCAAATTTTGGGGACAGATCAGGTAATCTGTGTATGATCTGAAAAGCTGTGCAACTCCAGGGAAGATGTGGGTCCAACATAATCTTTCCATGCTCTTGAGAAACCAAATACCTGGACCTACTGTGGCTTTGAGGAACAGGAGTGAAGGGCAGATGTGATCAGTTTGGTACGTTAAAGGGCCAGTGCTGCTTAGTTAGGAAACTTGCATCTCATAGTGCAATGGCCAAAGCCAAATGTGTGGAAGGAAACCTTGCAGTCATGAATGGGATTTGTCTGCCATATTTCCAGTCCTCGAGGCATTTCCTTCTTTTTGCTTTTGGATGTGCCCTTGCTCTCTCCATGAATTTTATGGTACAACCTGAGCTCTCCAAGAAAGATGTAGTGGGGCAGGTTGGTGACAGATGAGGGTTCCACAGCAGCTGCAGTGGCAGCATGGCAGGAGGATGAATGCTGGCTCCCTGGGTGCAACTTAAGGTGAAGGATGGGGCCTCTTGCTGCAGAGACCTCTTTGCATGAGTTCTTGCCCCACCTCTTTTTCATTCTAGGATGTTCTAAATGCAAAGCTGCTGCTTGAATTATTGACATAAACTGTGTTTAAATTGCTTGTATTGACAAAAGCAGCAGCCAGAGGTTAGCCATCCCCTCATGCTGATGCTGATGCTGTGCTCTGTTACTGGTCATTGCCCTTGAAACATGGGCAGGAAAACATTGCACCAACTCATGGCAAGTAACCATCACACACTGCTGTGTGAAGAGCTCATCTTCTGATTGATCTGCTACCTGACTGTCTGTCTGTCTAGGTGTCTGTCCTCTATGTCCCACAAACAGCTGGTCCCTGGTTGCTTTTCTTACCCTGATGCTCAACTGTTAGCTGGAGAGCTGTGACTCACCAGTAAAACTGGGATGAGGCAGGGAATGGGGATGTGCTGCAATGAAGCCAAATGACTCTTGGAGTCAGCCAGGGGGATTTTTCGGTCTCACTTGGCTTGTCCTACTCATTTTTATGTTCTGTAGGAGGGGAAGCTGAAGGCCTGTGACAGAGATGTAGGATAGCTGCAGAGCATGAGCTTTTGATATAGGAGACAAAGTTTTGTTGGCAGAGGTGCAGTCAGGACAGCAAAGGAGCCATTGGTGGTTCTGGCCATAGATGCAATGTTTGGAATAGGACTAGTTTTCTCAGTTCCTGACAGTCTCTTCCCAGGGCATGCCTGGGGAGCCTTCTTCTCCATGCAATAGAGGCTACTGTGCATTTCTCAGGGCCAGCAGCAGAAAAGGCTGTGCATCTCCAAAAGGGGCATCAAGACATTTGGATGGATCCACTGCCAATAGTCAGCTCCAGCAATTAGAGACTGCAGGTCCAGTGACTAACCACAGTCAGCTGGCCGGATAAATAATCTGTGCTGAGGCTGGGCCCATTTTCAGGGTTGCTAATGAGCCCTGAGATATGTGTCTCTTGGTACCTGTGGCTGCATGGGCAGAGCAGAAGCCTACAGGGTCAGAGGTTTTTGGGTGAGCAAATGGAAGCAGTGTGTGAGAGATGGCAGCAGCAGCAGTGAGGACAAGATGTAAACCAGGGAAGGGGAGTCCAAGGACTACAATATTTATGGGTTGTGGGGCAAGGTAACAGTACAGGCTGTGGTTTGTTCTGGCTGGCTGCTTTGGAGAGCAAATATTTCCTGAACAGTTTTGGGGACCAGTATTTCCTGGCTGGCAGCCACTAGAGGCTGCCCTGCTCCAGCACCTAAGCCTTTGCTCCTTGGGGCTGACAGCAGCGGTGCTGCCTGTATTTTGGACACTGGGAAAAGGAGGTAGGAAGAGCCCTGAAAAGAGCCCTGAAGTATTTTATTTTTCTTTTCTTTTCTTTCTTCTCTTTTCTTTTCTTTTCTTTTCTTTTTTCTTTTCTTTTCTTTTCTTTTCTTCTCTTTTCTTTTCTTTTCTTTTCTTTTCTTTTCTTTTCTTTTCTTTTCTTTTCTTTTCTTTTCTTTTCTTTTCTTTTCTTTTCTTTTCTTTTTTCTTTTCTTTTCTTTTTCTTTCTCTCTCTTTCTTTCTCTCTTTCTCTCTTTTTTTTTCTCTCTTTCTTTCTTTCTCTTTCTCTCTTTCTTTTTTTTTTTCTTTTTTTTTCTTTCTCTCTTTCTCTTTCTTTCTTTCTTTTCTTTCTTTCTTGAATGGATTGAGCAGGTGTCACAACAAAGCTGGACCTTCAAGGATGTAGTAGTGCCCCTTCTCAAAGAAACTGAGGCACAAGAAGCTGGGTTGAAATGTCAGGCCTAGCTTATAGTAAGCAGATCAGGGAGAGGGGATCGTTAACGCAGGGCAAGCCCAGCACTTGGCTCTGGCTGCTGACACAGGAGGGGACAGGAATAAATGCTGTGTGTGGAGAAGTGGAGGCTCAGAGGAGGCCTTATTGCTGTCTACAACTACCTGAAGGGAGGCTGTAGACGAGTGGGGGTTGGTCTCTTTCTCCTGGGTGGCCAGCACCAGAACAAGAGGACACAGTCTCAAGCTGCACCAGGGGAGGTTTAGGGTGGATGCTAGGAAGAAATTCTTCACAGAAAGAGTGATTGGACATTGGAATGTGCTGCCCAGGGAGGTGGTGGAGTCACCATCACTGGAGGTGTTTAGGAAGAGACTGGATGGGGTGCTTGGTGCCATGGTTTAGTTGATTAGATAGTGTTGGATGATAGGTTGGACTCGATGATCTCAGTGGTCTTTTCCAATCTGGTCAATTCAATTCAATTCAATTCAATTCAATTCAATTCAATTCGATTCAATTTGATTCTAATTCTATCACTATCCTTATCCTATCCTATCCTATCCTATCCTATCCTATCCTATCTTAAAATCCATACATCTGCTGATTATGGGTACAACCAGACAGATCTGATGGCATGCAACAGGTTTGAAGTAGCAGAGCTTCTCTGGGGAACTGCAGTGTCTCCTAGCACACATCTACCTTCAGTCCTGCACTCATACACCTCTGCAAGCCCAAAGACCATGTTGGTGTTTGCTAAGTCTCTCCATGCTGGGGGGAGCTTTGATGCCTCTTAACTTGGTAGGTGTTCACTGCCAGCACACCAACGGCAGTGTTCTATTCAAGGGAAATCCTGCCTGCATGGTGCGGAGCATTTGCTCCCCACATGGTGGCAGATGTACAGATGTAGATATACAAAGTTAAGACTTGAGCTGTGCTGAGCAGGCTGCATACATCCCTGAGACAGTCCTGCTGCCCTGAGGTAATTGCACATTGTATTATCTATTTATTCTCAGTACAACTCTTTATCTTAACAGGGAAGGTGGTTTGGTCTCCTTTTTTGTGCTCCTTTTTCCTCACTTCCCTATTGGAGGGAAACAGGTGGGTTAAGCTGTTACATGGTGAATCATATATTACAGGTAGGATGCAAGAGCTGATCCCATTGGGATGCTGGATACCAAAACAGATTACCCTGATGTTCCCTCACAGCCTTCAGATGGCTCAAGTGCTTCTGGTCTGGGATCACCAAATGCTCAGCACCAAACCTTCCTGTCTGCTCCATTCCTTTCACAGAGCGTGAGGGTGGTGTCCAGTTCTGCTTGCCAAAGCCACTTCACATGGTGCTACATGAGCTACTTGGTTTAGCTCATGGGCTAGACCTTGCCTCATTGGATTTGGCACCTTTATTTGGTGTCCCATACAGAGCTGTTTCTAGACAAGTACCTGTGGGCATCATTGCTGTGGCAGAAGGCAAGGCAGTGCTGGGCATGGGGTAGTACCTGGGGCATCAGACATGTTTGGTGCTGCTCATGGGTCAGAGGCTCCCTTTCTACTCTTTGCCCTCTGATCCCACTCATTGCTGTTCTTCCCTTTCCTCCCTGCCTTACAGGGGTGGTCATAAATATCTGCTTCTTCCCTTTGCTAATGGGCTGCTTTGTCCAGAGTGACCAGGGTCCTCAGGTGATATAAATCAATGTAGCTGCTCTGTGACTGGGGCCCTGGCACTGAATTAGCCTAAGTCAGGATCTGTTCCCTAATCTCTATTTCATTGTTATCAAAGCCCAAGCACTGCTTCTAGTGCCTGAAAATCACTGCCTTCTGTCACATTTGGTCTTTGGCAGACCAGTGTGTTGACAAAGATGTCTTCGTTTATCTTCTCGGTGCATCCGTTGCAGCCGGATGCTGCTCTGACCCTCACGTTTTCAATAATCTTTTCCCTTCTTCCCTCTGGCATTACAGAGCCTCTTATTCATTTGAGAGATAAGTATTTACGTCTGTGTTGGTGAGAAAAACTTAATCAATAATGCCCATGAATAACATTTCTTTGTGGTCTAGATCTACCAAGTCTCTCTCCTCCCTTTCCCCTCCCTCCCGCCCCCCTCCCGCCTTTGTTTCACTGAGGTTTTGTCGGGGTTTGTTTTTACCTTTTCAGCCAGGACTCACATTCAGCTCTGACTTTATTTGTTTTCCTTTTTTCTTTCTGTTTTCCCCACCAAATTTCCATTGCCAGAGAGAGCAAGCAAACTCCAAGCAAAGCTGTCATTTGGGAGAGACCTCAGTCGTATCTGTCCCCTCCACCCACACTATGCCTGTCCGCAGGGTTTGCCCCAACCTTGCTGTTGGGCAGGTGCTCCCCTGGTTCTGCAGGTTTTGGAACTGAACATTGTAATGCAGCTGCAAAATCTTTATGCACAGATTTTCTTTTCTTCTTCCCCCTCCCCCCCTCCTAGCTGATTTAAAAATAAGGGACATGTTGTACCATCCATTCCAGTACAGGGCTCTCATATGAGGCTTCAGCTGCTCTCTGTGCAAGTGAAAGACTCTGTGGCACTTGCATGCCTGCAATTGGTGTGTGCTGATTGTGATGGATGTCAGCATCCCAGGGAATCCTGTTTTGTACCAGCCTGGACACAGGTGAGCTGCTTTTCCTGTGCCCCCAGAGCAAGTGTGACCACTACTCATGTAGCCTGCCCAGTGCCTGTGTGAGCAAAAGGGAAGCTCATACACCATGCCAGTATGTCTGTATCTGCAAGGAGCTGCTACAGCAAACTAATGGACCATGAAATTATCCAAGGGGAAAAAAGAGACTGTTAGAACAAACTGTGCTGCATCCACAACCCTGCTCCCATCTCGGCCAGCTTAATGCAATGGCGAGTAAGATACAGCAGGTTTATGCTGAAGGCAGGAGGGGCTGGCAAATGGCTCTTTCCAGGCTATCTGGGTGACCTAGTGAGAAGCTACGCTGGAAACAATGATTACCTTGGGGAAGCTACAGGGAAGTGTTATTGCATTAAACAAAAATAAAATAGAAGAGGCTTTGGAATCTGCTAGCTTGGCTTTCAGGGGAGAGCAGGCTGGTCACCGGCAACCTTGTAATGCTAAAGTGCACTGATCCAGAAAGCTTGATCCCAAAGGATCCCAAAGGGATGCCAAACTATGCATACAACAACTCCCTCCTGTTTTTCTGGAGCTCCACCTCCAATGGGGAAAGCACACACCAGGGGAAAAAAAAAAGTGCTTGAAAACCATGCTGCCGGGAGAAAATTCAGATGTGGGGCAGCTGCTTAGAGCACAATTCAACAATGGGAGAGCATCCCTGGCTGAGGGGAAAGGAGGCTGCTAACAGCCCCCAACTGGTAGGGAGAGATCAGCAGCAGCTCTTCATCACCAGGCTTCCTATTTGATCTAAGCTGGTCTAATAATTTCTGCTTTCTACATTCCTGCCACGGCGGTGTCTGAAACGAAGTTGCCTGCAGTAGCTAGAGCTGTTTGGGAGATGTGTTATTTTCTGTCAAAAAGAGTCTGGTGAGAACATATGTTTTTGTTGAGGCAAGGGAAAACCCCTCTGATTTTTGTTTATTTCTGTCTGCTCAAAGTCTGAAGCCCAGGGTTTCAAGTTTCTGCAGTGTCTATTGGAATTGGCACATTTCTCTACTCCTAAAGAGGAATAGTCAGGGGAAATGTTAAGTGTCCATTTGATCAAAAACCTGTCATTTCTGCACTGCTGGAGGAGTAGAGCACAACCAGCCTGACTCTGCCAGATAAAAAGTCTGAGATCATTCATCCACACTGCTGCAAGTTCTTTGTGAACTCATGGCCTGTTATGGCTGCACCTTTCTTGCGGTCTTCATCGAAGCACAGAATGCCAGGTTGGAAGAATCATCTGGTCCAACCTTTCTTTGCAAAAGCATAGTCTAGCTGAGATGGCCCAGTGCCCTGACCAGCTGGAGCTTAGAAGTGTCCAGTGATGGAGAATCTATCACTTCTCTGGGTGAGATTATTCTGAAGGCTTATTTTTTTTCTCATCTTGAAAATTTCTCCTTGTGTCAAATAATCTTATTCTCCCCCAGGTTTTGCATCACTCAGGACAGAGGTTGTGGCAGAGACTCACCCCAGGGCTCGGCACCAAGCCCCAGCCCAGCTGCAATTCCCTGTTGTCAGATCTGAAAGAGATTTCAGGGTTCATCTGCTGAAGGGCTTTTTCACCCCCACAGGAATAACTGGAAGTGGATTTTTAGAATCATAGAAGAGCATAGAATCATAGAGTCAACCAGGTTGGAAAAGACCTTAGAGATCATCAAGTCCAACCTATTACCTAATAACTAACACCTCATGACAACTAAACCATGGCTCCATGTGCTACATACAATCCCTTTTTTGAACACTTCCAGGGACAGGGACTCCACCTCCTCCCTGGGCAGCACATTCCAGTGGCCAATTACTCTTTCTGTGAAGAACTTACTCCCCACCTCGACCCTAAACTTTTCCTGGTACAGCTTGAGACTGTGTCCTCTTGTTCTGTTGGTGGTTGCCTGGGAGAAGAGATCTGGGAGAAGCAACCCCAGCTCCCTCAGCCTCTCCTCATAGGGCTTGCGCTCCAAACCCCTCCCCAGCTTTGTTGCCCTTCTTTGTCACCCTTTGAGCGACAGGAGAGCCGAGAGATGAAGAGGAACCTCTGGGGGCGGTTTTGTACTGCTTGAATCTGAGAAGGTTTTCCAGTGCAATGTTAATTTTACACCAGCTGAGGATCTGAAGTGTGTTTGCTGAGTTAATTCGGTTGCAAACAAGAGATAATTGAAACCAACGCTGCAGCTTAAATGCTACGTGAGAGAATGTAAGCACATGTGAAAGGGCAAGCACCCAGCCAGAATAAAGGACAGTGGCTGTGTGTTCTGCTAAACACAGCCCCGCCTGGGATGCAACAAAGGAGAAACGTGTAAATAAAGGGATTGCCTGATGTGACTGCTTTGAGTTATGCACAAAGGCAGCTGTGGGAGGTGGATGGGTGACCAGCACATCTGAGCTCCCCCCTACCTCTCCTGCGCTTTCTTTTGCAAAGTGTTTTGTGGTAAGAACAAACCCAGTCTATGACAAGTGAAGCTGCGCTGGGGGTCTGTGGTCCTGCAGTTGGATGAATCTCTTCTGGAGCTCTTTTGCCTGATGCCCTCTCCTCTCCCCTAGCCAGGAGGGCCAGCCTGCCTTGACGGTGCTGGTCCCATGTGCCTGCAGAACCAGCCCAAAGCACCCCCAGCCATAAGGGATGTCCTTAGCCACCTCCTCTGCCCTGTTTTTATCCCAGCCTGAATGAGGTGGCTCCAGCTGATCTGTCCAAAGGCAGTGATGCCTTCCAGATATCTGCTATGGCCATGTCCCTTGGGTGCAGATGAGCTCTCTTTGCCTAAGATTAGCCCTTGAATTTGAATAAGCAGTGGGTCCTGCTGTGCCACCACACTGGAAGCAGCCTGGAGCGATGCTAGGTTGTAGCAGTCCGGCACTGCTCAGCCAAGCGTGGAGCCCTGCTCTCTGCTTGTGAAAAGAAAGTTACATTAGAAGGGCCTTTTACCCAGACACTTAATTAAAATAATATTGAAACAAGCAAGACACACTGTGTGCTAAGTGTATGGTCACAGCTTCCCACAGCTCATTTGCAAGAGTGCTCAATAATGGCTGTGGGTAATTATTTTTTAATCAGGCAGTGTAAAGAAGGACTGGCATGTTAACAAATGGGGCTGCTTTCTTCTCTCTTTCTTTCTTTCTTTTTTTTTCTTCTTCTTTTTTTTTTCAGTCTTACTCTGATGGAGAAGATCACAGGCTTTATGGTGTGAGCCAACAAGTACCCCCTGCAAAGCAAAATCCTCCAGTTTGCAGTGGCTGGTTCTTGTGTTTGGAGATACAAAGAAGTGGCTGGCTTTTGGGGATAGCTGGAGGCAGGCAGGAGCAGGCTGAGGGTGTGGGACAGCCCCAAACCACCCCAAACCACCAAGGTACTCAGGAATAGAATAGAATAGAATAGAATAGAATAGAATAGAATAGAATAGAATAGAATTAACCAGGTTGGAAAAGACCTCTGAGATCATTGAGTCCAACCTATCACCCAACACTATCTAACAACTAAACCATGGCACCAAGCACCCCATCCAGTCTCTTCCTAAACACCTTCGGTGACGGTGACTCCACCACCTCCCTGGGCAGCCCATTCCAATGGCCAATCACTCCTTCTGTGAAGAACTTCTTCCTAGCATCCAGCCTAAACCTCCCCTGGTGCAGCTTGAGACTGTGTCCTCTTGTTCTGGTGCTGGCCACCCAGGAGAAAGAGACCAACCCCCACTCGTCTACAGCCTCCCTTCAGGTAGTTGTAGACAGCAATAAGGCCTCCTCTGAGCCTCCACTTCTCCAGGCTGAGCAACCCCAGCTCCCTAAATGAGGCTGTTTGTGCAAAGACAGATGGAGGAGGTCTAGACAGAGGTGCCTTTGCAACTATTGGGCTCTGATCCTCCTTTCTGGCTGATGTCTGACCAGGACTAACATTGCAGCCTGGGAGAATTGGGTTGGCATTCACATTAATTGGCTGAGACATCATCAAAGTTCAGATGTGATTTTGAGGGCAAGAGCAGCGTTGCCAGTCAGTGGTGAGTGCTACCCCTTGTGAAGATTTAGCCTTTCCTAATTGCCTGCTGTCTTGCTCCCTGGATGCCTGGAGTAACCCAGCAGCAGGGCAGCCCTGAACTAGTGCAATTAGACAATTTTCTCCCCTTTCAAAAGCTAAAGCTCTATGCAATTTTTTTCCTTCCAAAGAGAAGAGCCATTAAGAGGGCATGGGACTTCTCCAAAGTTTCAGCTTTTCCCCTTCTGCTTGCCTCCCAGGACAGGCCCAGCTAAGCCATGAAGGGGGTTCAATTCTGACTTTTTCTTCCCTAATTTGTCAGCCCTGCTTTGACTCTTGAAGACTCTTGTGTTCCCGACAGTGCTTGGGTAACTTTGAACATTAAGAATTCTGCTTGTTCTAAAACCACACTGTGGGTGCCATAAAAATTAATGAGAGAGCCTCTGGAAATCAATTTCCTGCTGCAAAATTTCCTTTCTGGAGAGCTGGGTGCTGCGGGCCTTTGGGCAATATTTTAGGCAGGCAGTGTTATGTATTCTTGGGCAAAGAATGTGCTGCCTTGGTATTCTGCTAGGGAGAGATGCCCCTGGTTTACCTGCCATACATTTTCTGCCTCCTTTACATGACAGGGCGAAATTTGCCAAGCCTTTCTCCAACTCTTCTGCCATTCATTCCTGAAACCTCAGCCCCAGAAGCTGGAGAAAATGCAAAGATTCTTCCTCACTTGGGGAATCTGTTGTCATCACCCCAAGGGTGGCTCTGAAATCTTCCAGACAAGATCTCAGCTTCTCAGCAGCTGGCTTCATGTGGCCTTTGTGTTCCCATGAGACTGCGTGGGCTCATCTTCATCTCTTCCTTCTATCTGCTTGATTTATTTCATTAAGTTATGGAATTGCAACTGACACATTCCTCCCACCCTTGAGTTGGGTGGGGGTTTTTTTTTGGGGGGTGCAAAAAAATTACTTGTCATACCACCCAAGCACAGTGACTGTAATTTTCCCATCTGTGCAGATGTGCTTGGTGCCTCTGGAAATTCAATACTCACATTGCAACAGATAGTTTTATACATCAGCCTCTGTCTCCAATCTGCAGAGTGTTGTTCAGAGGGTGGAGGCTGGGGATGGAGATTTCCCATTCCTTTGGTGCATGTATAATTTATTTTCACTGATGTTGTTGCTAATTATTTTGGCTGGTTCTTCAGGTGCACTATGTTCTCACGTTCTTCCTTCCTTGCAGAGCCTCCAACACAAACTCAAGCGTGGAGTATGACCACAGCAGGGGGCTGACTAAAGGGATGCTGAGGTCTAGCTGACAGCTGGGCATGACTTATGGGCCCCCCTTGGAGCCATCATACATAGAATACATAGAATAGAATACATAGAATAAACCAGGTTGGAAGAGACCTTCCTTGAGATGGATTTGAATCCCACTCCACCAGCCAGCAGATGATCTATTTGTCCTGTTCCCTCCTTAACTTTCCACCTGCAAAATGAAACCCAGGCCGTTTCCACCTGTTTTCTTTCCTCTGATTCAGTATATCATACAGTTTTGTGCCCTCATTTTTGAGGTGCCCAAGGGTTACACTTAGCAGAGAGCTTTTCCCTTTCTGCTTTTTAAGAACAATTTGATTAAAACAGGTCTCTAAACTGTGCCCCTGCACAGGCCCAGGGGACCCAGCCGGAGCTGCTGTTCTTGAAAATTGATTTTCCCTCCTGCTCAGTGCATTAAAACACTTTCCCCTGCCAGAACTGTTCTGGGTGAGAGCACTTTGCTTTATTAACATGGGCATTGTTTGTTTGGGTTTTGGAGAAGGGGGATTTCTAAGTGGATTTTATCCTTTGAAACAATTCAGTGGTTCTGACTGCATGAGGTTTATTTACCTGGAGAGGAGATGAGATTCCTTTGCTGGGGAACTGACCCATTAGGACTCTGCTCAGCTGGCTGAGGGGAGATGCTCAGGAAAGTGAGCAGTTGGTATTTAGAGGTTGCAGAATCATTGGTTCTGGCCACACTCACTCCATCTAAACCACAGGGAAAGGTGTCCAGGCTGCCTCCTTCCAGCAATAAATTCATTTAGGTGTCTCTTAACAATTCTGCATTGCATGGAAAGAAAACAAACAAACAAAAAAGCTGGGTCTTGACCCATTCCAGACTGCATATGCCAACAGACACATGTTGAGGGGTGCTTTGTGCTCACCTGGCTTATGGGGTGGCTGCTGAAGGAGGATCACCCTTGGCAAACCAGAACCACACAGTCCTGGGCACACAGAGGGATGTTGTGTGCACATGCACACCCATGGATCCTTGCTTTAAAGCTCTCATGGGCAGGGAGCCCCTGCTCCTCAGTCAGCACTCAGGCTCTTAGCAATCTAATCTCCTCCCATTGTCAGTGACTATTGCCATAGATGCCCACAACATGAATGCAACTTTAGACAGGCAGTTAAATCCTGTTTGTTTTCCCATGACTTCGATCCCGCCAACCTTGACTGTGTTAAAAAGTGTAATTGTTCTGCCCTTCCCCACCCCCCTCCACTCTTCTCTGTGAGGAGATGATGAGCTGGGGGAAAGTAAATGTCTTATTTGAAGTTAAAAAAAGAAAGATAATGCTGAAATAACTGCTGTCAGAGGAAGATACATTTTCCAAGTGCATTCTCTGTGCTCAGCGTGAGGTAGTGGCTGCTTGTGTTTCAGAGCATTATGGTACATTAGCCTCTGCACACAGCATTGCTTGCTTTGTTTATTATTTTAATTTCCCAGTCTCTAGCAGGGGTGGATGGTGCTGAGGTGATAGCAAGGGAGGACTGAAAGTCTCTCCCTCACCACATCGTGGGGACAGGGACAGCAGAAGCATTGCTCCCCGGGCAGCTGGCTCAGCAGGCACAGCCAGTCCACAGCAAAGGTGGCAGTTCTACCTATTTTTGCTGAAAAACTGATGAATCAGAGCCTCCAAACTTTGACAAAACATTTTCTTACCTACTCTGTCCAATCTAACCCAGGACAGGAGCTGACTCGCTATCAGAGTGGTCAGGTCAGTGTTTGGCTGTGGAGAATGATTTGGGTGAGCTAAACAGGGGAGGTTTTTTTTCCCTCTTTATGAGAGCTGCTCCCCCTCCATGAGCCCCCATGCACTCCCCAAGTGAAAACAAAGATAGGAGAATGTGCTTTCCAATCAGCCCCTATCTTCTAGTGCAGATGGGTTTGTTTGTGTTTTGTATCAGTGTCTCCAGAAAATTAGGGCAATTTTTGAAGGGAAAAAAAAAAATAAAAATTACTTTGTTACAGGGGGAAAAAAGAGAGAAAATGTTTTGACATTCTCTCTCAAAACGCCCTCCTTTTGTCTCCACTAAGACTCCTTGCTGCATTTGACCTGAATTCTCAAATAGCTCCAGCCCTCCTGGAAGTCTGCTTTGCAACAAAACCAGCCTTTTTGATTCACCAAAAAAAAGTGTTGCCCAGCTCCGCTCCGGAGACCGCCCACGGGGTGCTCTCCGAGTGCTCTGGAGGTGCCAGGACCCCACAGGGCTGCAGGCTTCCCCACCAGCTAGGGTAATTAATCTGAATATTTGTGATTCTGCCTCTGCCCCCATCCCTGGGCTGTGCTCTTGGCTGACAGCAATGTCTGTCCCCCTCCATAGCCTAGAGAAGCCCAGAAGATGAGACGCTTGGGTTGCATCTTTCTCCTCCTAGAAGCTGTTTTCAACTATTCACATAAAGCCTATTTGTATGCATTCGAGGCCAAGAACAGTTAAGCTGAGTTCCTCTTATCTAATGCAGTATTAAGAGTGCCTCCCAAGCCCTGGTGAGCTCAGGAGGGTGCACACAACATCAGCTGGGGAGGAAATGTTGGATTCATTAATGGCACTTTTCACAGGGGTTTTGGTACCAGCACAGATTTGCAAGGGAATGCAGTCAGTGGGCAGCAGAGATGCTTGGAAAAAAAGTGTCTGCTTGCCTTTGCAAACACAGGAAGGAAATGTACATCAAAGTAAACCAATCCTAAGAGCTGTAGAAAGAGATTTGATTTCTGATGACCAAAGGAAACTAGAAGGAAAAAAAGAAATCTCTTGAAAGCCAAATGGTTTGGGAGGAAAGGGCTGGGCAGCTCTGGCAGTCAGCTAAGCAGCTGCTGGTTTGTTGACCACTGCCTTGTGCTGAATGGCTGATGGCCCTGGTGAGCTGCTTCGGCATTCCCTGTGAGCACCAGCTGTCTGGGGGCATAACTGTGGTCACACAGCCCGACCCCTCAGTCTCACAGCCAGCATGGCTGTGGATCCTAGTTGAAATCCTGCCCTCTGGATTTCAGGCCTTGATAGAAAGGGGTTTGATCTAAACTGGTCCTGCAGGAGATGATGGGAGAAGTGCTTTCATGGTGCACTCATCCCACCTGCCTTTAAACCTCTTCCTGGAGGGGTGCAGAGCATCATCTGGAAATGCCTCTCTTGCCTCTGACTGTAGGGAGGGCAGGACACCTCACAGAGACAACATGCTCAGTTCCAAGGCAACTGCATTTCTCCCTGTCAGTAGCTTTTGTGTATCCCCAGAGAACGGCTGAGAAGGGAATCTAGGGTTCCCAACGTAGAGGTGCAAGATCCATGCTGCAGCACAGGGCTGAGCAACCTCTGTGTACTGGTGCTGCCAGCTGCTGAGTACTGGTTCATAGCAACCACTGCAGGCAAAGAGATGAAGAAAAGGAGCAAGAGGATCATTGTGAATAGGCAGCACATGGAGAAACACTTACTAACAAAGAGTGCTATTGATCTCATTTACTGCCTGCTCCCATCAGCTGGAATGGGGAAAGCAACTGCTCAGCCCCACTTGTAAGAAATGCCTGCTCTGAATATTAGCTTCAGCTCATCCAGAAGAGTCTGACACTATATATAAATCACACTCAGAGAGTGATGAAACAACTCCTGTCTATGTCTCCTTACTGTGATGTTATTATACAGCCCATAGCTGGGACTTGGGAGCAAATGCCTCAAGTTCAGGCATGAAATTTATTTTGTCTAATCTCCCCATCATACTTCCGAATGGAGCCGGCAGTTGAAATCCAGAAGGGACAGCTCTGTCCAGTCTCTATTTTCAGTGGGACTGAAATGTGGCAAGATGAAATGAAATCACATGGCCTTGCCAGACAGCTGACACTCAAAAATAAAATCTGTGTTTCCATGGGGAAAGGGGAGAATTTTTAGCCAGTATATTAAGGCCTGCAAATCTTAAGCCTCTGTTTCACTCTCTTTACAAAGCCATGTAATTGCAGAGAGGATCTGGAGGAGCTGCAGCCACTTTAGATGAGTGAGTGATTTGTAAGTAGAAGCTGGTTTGAATTTCACTTTTTGGAATTGATGGTGAAGGGGCAGGGTTGGATGGTTTCTAATGCAGTGTTTTCCAGGTATGTTGCATAACTTCTTTTTTTTTTTGTATTCCAAATCTCCTGAGTGGTCCATAATGAGCAATTATAAAAGGCTAATCTCATTAAAAGGAAAATCTCCTCATTCATTTAATTCTTAAATCTCTTTCTGTTGGGAGGGGAATATTTAAATGAGCTTCCTCCCATTATAAAGTTACTTTATGGTCTGTTTTTCATCACAGTTAAATCAGAACAGGGGCATGAGGTGCTTTTACTTTAATCTGTTTTTAATCTGATTTTCCTTACATGAAGTTGGATCATTTCTGGTGCAGAATCCTAGAAACCAGAGAGAGAATGACTAACAAGAGGTCATTTATTCTGCTCTGCAGTCCCAACAGGGACCCTGAAGTTTCATTAATGATCATTGCAGTCATAAAGAAACCCGTTCATTTTACCCATTGGCCAATAAATGCTTTATAGTATTTAATGGGAGTCTTCTTTATTTAAAGATAAGATAGATGAGGGTCCTTTGTAGAAGCAGGATCCCAGAGCTGGCATGAGGAAGGCTGTCAGCAGGGAGGAATGTTGTCTGCATGTCATGGAAGACTGGAGAAAGGAACTCAGAGATGGAGCAGCATTTTGGTGTCCCTCAGAAGCCATAGCTGAAAATGGGGATGCTGGGAAGCGATGGAGGGGACAGCAGCATCCTGACATCACATGGGAGGTGGTCACAGCCTGCGCACCCTCGCAGTGCTTTGTTATCTGGGCTGTGCACTCCATCGGCTGCCAGCCTGTATGACTGGATAGTGCTTCATTGTCTGGGCCAGGTCTGTCACCCAGCTGTTCTTCTGCTCTCCTCCCATCCCTTATCAGCCTTCCCTCTGGGTGCTTTCTGGAGACAAGGCTGTACCTTCATGGCCGCCTCCTCTTCTCCCCAGGGCAGGACCTGGCCTCTCCAGCTCCTTGGCAGGGAAGGCAGAGCTTGACAGGATGAAAATCCATCCTAATAATAAAGTAACAAACTGCTCCAGGAGAAGGAGAGTACCTGGAATTACTTTTAATTCAGAAGTCAGCTCAAGATAAGGTGCCAGCCCAAATGCCAATATGCAAATGTGTCTCCTTCAGCAATGTGCACCCCCAGTATCTCTACCCAGCTTGTTCCACATTTGTGACAACCTGTCTCTCCTCAGCATCAGAGATACATATTTTGCTTAGAAATTAGAGCAAATCATGCCAATGTTTGAGTATGAATGATTAAAAAAGGCCAGACCCTTTATGACATCCTCTTTCATATTCTCTTTCTCTCTTCCTGCCACTGCTGTCTTGCAGAGCTTACCATCACATTGGCTTTGGATGCGACTCCACTCTTTTGGGTTTGATCCCTGCCTTGCACTCTGCCCAGTCTCCAGTTTTCCAAAACTAGATTTCCAGAGTTTGACCTGGAAGGATGGAAAGGAAAGGATACAAAGGAAAGCATAAAAAGAATGGAGGGTTTGTTAAAAAGGAAAAGGAAAAAGGAAAGGGAAAGGGAAAGGGAAAGGGAAAGGGAAAGGGAAAGGGAAAGGGAAAGGGACTTCAGCATGATGGGGACATCATTTAAAATGGTCCAAAGCAAAAACTGA